>NC_060120.1:544887996-547790496 GCF_021461395.2 Schistocerca americana | reverse complement strand
TGAGCATTGGGTAGAGCTGTTTGAGCCTCGCGTGCGCTCGGTTCGCAACGTATTCGATGTGGTCCCTCCATATAATTTTCCGGTCCAGCCAGACACCAAGGTATCTGACTTTCTCTCGGAAACGTATTGGGCGTGTATGTAGTGTTATCGGTCTACAGTGTTGGTGTTTGCGCAGTAGTTTCGGTCTGCGTGTGAACAGAACTGCTTCGCACCTGTCGACGTTTACTTTAATACGCCATCGCTCCAGCCAAGGCTCAGCTGTTCTGAGTGCTGTCTGTATTCGTGAGTTGATGTTCGACGGTTTCCAGTCTTGCGCGAGGATGGCTGTGTCATCCGCGTAGACGGCTAACGTCGTGTTTCGTGTTGCTGGGAAGTCATTAATGTACAGGTTAAGCAAGATGGGCCCTAGGATGCTTCCTTGGGGTACTCCAGCTTGGATACCGTGTTGTGTTGATTGTTTATCCTGCACGTTAGTGTTGAAACATCTGTTCGTGAGATATGAGTGTATGAGACGTACGAGTCCGTCCGGGAAACCAGCTTCGCTTAGTTTGCGTATGAGTCCGTTGTGCCAGAGACGATCGAAAGCCTTTTCGATGTCTAGGAACACGGCCCCTGTGGCTTTGTTCATGTTGTAGCCGTGTGTTATATGTTCGACTACGCGGAGGAGTTGTTGTGTTGTCGAGTGGTGATTCCTAAAGCCGAATTGCTCCGGTCTTAGAGTGTCGTTGGCGATGCAATGCCTAGTGATACGTTTTAGTATTACCTTCTCAACAATCTTGCTGAGCGAGCACAGCAGACTGATAGGTCGGTAATTTTGTGGGAGGGAGTGGTCTTTCCCTGGTTTCCTGAACATCAGGACCTTGGCCGCCTTCCAAAAGTCAGGGAAGTGTTGGTGTGTCAGGATGGCATTCGTTAAGTGTGTGAGGTATTCTACGGCTTTATCCGTGAACTCCTGGAGGACACGGTTTTGAATGCCATCAGGCCCAGGGGCTTTTCTAGCGTTGGTGTGCTTGATAGCCCATGTGACTTCATTTGTGCTAGCACGTCTTATTTCGTTGCGCGAGGGCTGGGCTACAAGTCGTGTAACCTCCTGGTCCGTTTCAAGTGTGAATGCTGGGTCTGAAGGAACCAGATTCGGCATGAAAGACGCTGCAAGTGTTGTGGCCATAAGCTCTGCTTCTCCGTCGCGGAGTAGGCTGGGCCGTCTGGTCCTTGTAACGTGGGAATGTAATGTTTCTCCCTTTTGAAGTGTCTGGCCAGCTGCCACACGCCAGGACGTGTGGTATCCAGCCCAGCGAGTTTCTGTCCCCATTGTTCGTTTCTGAATGTTTGAATTTTATTCCGTATTATGCCCTGGAGTCTGTTGACGTGCAGTTTATAGAACGGGCGCCTGGTACGCTGCCAGTATCTCCTGAGGCGGTTCCTCATTGAGATAGGGCCCAGGATGTCCTGGGGCAGGGCCGTCGAGTGTTGTCTTGGTGTTGTAAATGGAATGGCGTCAGTCATTGCGTCTTGGACGGCAGTTGTGAGAGCCTCCACAGCCTCATCAATTTGCTGTGTGTTGTTAATTTCGTGTGTGTCAGGAATGCGACTATCAAGTGTTTCCTTGAACAGTGTCCAATTCGCACGCTTGTAGTTGAGCATCCTGCGTGGTTCGATGTCCTGCAGTGTCTCTTCCATGTGCAGTATTACAGGCAGGTGGTCTGAGTCCAGATCGTTTTCAACCGTTAGGTTGAGTGTACATGTGATGCCCTTTATGAGGGCTATGTCTAACACGTCTGGCCTATGTCGGGCCTGTGTAGGCACGAACGAGGGAACGTCCGGTCCAAGTATAATGTAGTTTCGGCCTAGCGCGTGTTCGTACAGTTTCTTGCCGTTGGAGGTTCGTACTCGTGAGTTCCAATCAGTGTGTTTTGCGTTGAGGTCTCCAGCGGCTATTTCCCGCGGTGCTATGTTGAGTACTGTGCTGATATCGCGTGTTACTATGTTATTAGGAGGATTGTATAGCGATACCAGTGTGGTGTTGGCTCCGTTCAACTTGACCCTGACGGCCGTAGCCTCTAGCCTTTCAAGTGCTGGGAGCTCGATGTTCGTGTGGTCTATGTCTCTGTGTATGATGATTGCCGTGCCGCCTCCCCTCCTGCCATCCGCTCGGTCGGTACGATAGACGCAATAACCTGGGAAGTTTAGTTGTTTGCGAGGCGTAAGCAGTGTTTCGTTCACAAGAGCGATTCGGATACCCTTTCGCTCCATGAACGCGGCCATCTCGGCTTTTTTGCTTGCGATCCCGTTGGCATTCCAAAACAGGATCTGTGTGATTGTGTTTAAGTCTGCGTTTCGGGGCTGGTGTGGTGTATTATCCATGTAGTAGTGTGAAAAGCGGTGTGATAGTGGCTTGGAAGCTAGTCCAGTTGAGCGTGCCCGACATGAACTGCATGAAGAGTTGTGAGACACACCCCATAATCTTCGAGACTATTTCGGTGCTCGTGCGTCCGGGGAATAATGTTTCCATTATTCTCTGGAATGTTGTCGTAATGTTGGTCATGTCGGCCTGCGAGTTATTGGTCGTGTTAGCGGCCGCTTGTTCCAGTATTGGCGTTTGGTGAGGGCTGGCCTGCGAGTCGGTTGTTCGTGTGGCAGTTGTGGTCGCCTGTGTATTCTCTGTGGTGAGTGGGTGTGTAATGTGGGTTGTTGAGTTGGTGTCCGGGATGTATTCGTGGGTGTTGGTGTTCTGTTGCCTGTGTACTTGTTGTGGTGTGGTCGTGCTCCTCGTGCTGCGACTGTTTCTCCTTCTCCTCCTCCTCTGGCGCTGTGGTTGTCCCCGTGTAGGTGCGTTTTCTGTAGCCTGTGGTGGGCTGCAGTTCGCGATCTCAGGGGGTAGGGTGTTGTTGCTTGTTTCGTGTGGTGTGCCCGGTGCGGGTGTGGTGTCAGGCGTTGTGCTTGTCTGTTGTGTGTCTGTTGCTGGGGGTGTTTGCTGAGCGTGTTCTGAGCTCTGGGGCTCCTCTGACCGTTCCGCGCTGCTGGGGCTGCCAGCGACCACTCCAGCGAAGGATATTCCACTTCTTACTGGCCGCGGGGGCGGTTTTGGAACTGTGATGGCGGTAGGTTTCGCATGTTTCGCGATTTTGCACCTCAGAGCTGCTTTGTAAGCAATGCACCCTCTGTAGTTTGCCGGATGGGCAGCACCACAGTTGGCGCACTTGCGAGGTGCTGTATGGGGGAGTTTGCAGCGTTGGGTTGTGTGACCGCCAGCGCAAATGCGGCAGCGGGGTGCGAGACCGCATCTGATACCCGCGTGCGCATAGCGCTGGCAGTTGTGGCATTGTTGGGGGGTGCGCGGCGTGTTGTAAATTTCTACATTTACGACCGTGTGAAGAAATAGCTTCAACTTCATCAGGTCGCGGGATTTGGCCGTGTCGGCCAACTCCGCCATGTAGTTGGGAGACGGTCTCGCTGTGCCGAACTCTGACATTCGGTTTACCCGAATGCACTCCCACCCGAGAGCAGAGAGTTCATTGTGTACTGTGTCGGTCGGGGTTCGTGAGTCTATCCCCTTTATCACGTACTGCTGAGTTTTTTCCAGGACTGTCCTGTACGTGAAGTGTTCTACCTTCCTTTTTTTGAGAAAGTCCAGTAGATTCGTGTAGTCTGCTTTGTTCGCCACGTACAGTGCGGCGTGTTCCCCGGTGAGCTTGGAGTAGTATGTTGTGGGGCTGTGCAGATTGTTAAATTCCTTGTTTAGGAGACTTAGGTCTCCGTAGTTGTGGATGATGACCGGTGGGAAGCCAGTCGCGGTGTTGTTTGTGTTCTGCGTAGCTGCTTGTATATTTGTGGTTGCTGCAGTCGCAGGGTTGTTTGTGTTGGTCCCTGTGTTGTTATTGTTGTTTGTACGTGATGTAGATGGTGTTGGCAGCAGCGCTCGGCCGTTGCCTCGTGAGTTTGTGGGCTCACTTGTTTGCGTAGTTGGCTGCTGTTTGCGCCTTGGGCCGACCTGCTGCCATGGCCCGTCTTTATCTGTGTTTGTTGTGTCCTCTGTCGGCTCTGGATCCGGTTCCGTCGGTGCCTGGGCCGCCAGAGGTGAAATAGGGGGCAAGTCCTTCTGTTGTTCAGCAGGTGCCTGTGTGTGTGGTGTGGGTGTTTCTGTTTGTGTGTTTTCACCGCCCATCAGCTCTGCGATCAGCTCCAGCTGTTCCGCGATCTGTTTATCCTTCAAGGCAACCTGCTCTTGGAAGGTGGACAGTGGGACGGAAATGATGGCGGGAGTAGCCGGCATTACCGCCTCTTGTGCTGCAGCTTTGCTGCGGGTGAGTGGTGGGGAAGCACAGGAAAGATCGGACATCTTTGCTGTTTCGGGAGTATTTATTTATTTGGATAGGGAAGGATGGATGCACGACGATTTTGCTCTTTTTCAAGAAGCGACAATATTTGCTTTTTAGCGAAAGCGCTGTGTATCGTGTTCCTACAGAAGAGGGGTGTCCCTACGACCTATCTGCGCGGAGTGCAATGCGCGGCGCAAGAGAGCGCGGGTTGAAGAGAGCGGCCTACAGTGCGCGGGGTTATCCGACGTGAACGGGCCCCTGACACTGAGATTACCCTACCAAAGAACGGGAGAGTCCCGCTGGGGAGATTTGCAACCGAAGTTGCAGGAAGTTGAGCCGAAGCTCTTGCCACTTAGCGCCCGAAAGCGTTAAGCGGCTTGCGCGGGTTCGTGCCGCTCAGTAGAGCGTCACTGGCAGCTACGCCAGTTGCAGCTTGTTAGAGGCCACTCCGAGGAGCTATCAGCGGGCAGCTACGCCAGGTGCAGAGAGCAGCGTTCCGCTCGGGTCGGCTGCTCGACTGCGAGTGCTCTGTCCACTGCTATTTGTCATTTCTTTATATGTCTTTAGTTTTTGTGCGTCGTCTTCTGAAACTCCGAAGGTACTTATGACTAACCATGTAATTCCTATCCCTCCCATTGTTGGCAAGTGAAACGCAGGGAAGCAGTCCTTTCATATTGTTACTTCTGGCTACGACATTAGTTGAAATACCAGACATTAAGAGCTTTAAAAAATTGTAGTCAGCGTGTTGAATCATTCACAACAATGTACCAACGTAAAAATGTAAAAACTGGCTTTTAAAACCCACGTTCATGCGTTCCAATAGACCTTGTGGATGTAACGGTGGTGATAGTGCTGTCCTTCGCTGATGGTAGTTGGGATTAGGCACAGATTTGGTCACAGCTAAATCTGCCCCTCTATGTCCTTGTTCATCCATGGCCAGATCATTTGTTTTATTCCAAGTTTTTTGAGACAGTAAACGTTCATCAAGAATGAGGACTAAGTCCTCTACTGAGCGCTTTCCATACATAACCAGCTAATCATAACTGTGCGATAAAGGTGAACGCCTTTACGGGTATTTAAGACACACACAGAGTCTACAGAAACTGTTAGCGTCTTGATGGCTTAGGAGCAACCAGCAACTCCCCCCTTTCTTCCCCCCCCCCCCCTTCACCCCCACCCCCCCTCTCCACCCGCTAACTCCGAATCCTTAAACATTCGAACTCCCATACACAAAACAACTTCAAATTACGTATAAAGTTTGTTGGAAGTCGCTACGTGCTCTCATTATCAAACACTTGGTGAGTATAGTTTGGGTGATTTGTGCTCCATTATTAGAAAAGCTAGTTTTTCACACATATCAATATTTATGACGTCCCATGTCCTGAAATATGTGTCGTTCGATGATACAAGTTTTCAGGTTCATTCACTGGTACATAAGGATACTGCTTGTAACATGAATTGCGAATAGAGTTAGGAGCAAAGAAGTAATAAATTAAAACGTCATCCTTTGTCCGCAGTGAGTTACGCTGCCTCAAGACGTAAATAGAGTTTCTAATTTAAATCTTGGTTTATTATGTTAAATCCTTAACATAAGATTTTATCCCTTAATTTGTAAATTATGACAGTATTTTAAATTTTTAAAATCGGTCAATAATAACATGAAATACTCAAAAATGTTCTTTTTTCTTTTTCCCTTGGACGTCGTTAGATAGGCAGTCTGCAACTAGGACTATGTGACTGTAACGATACAGTGATATGCAAGCTGTTAGGGGTATAGGTGCATATACTGTCATCGCTGGAACTTCAATATGCACCCGCTGCAGTGTGTTTATTGTGTTTTTCTCTGTCTCTAATGGTCCTCCCACAAACACATCACGTAATTTACTACCTTGCTTGTGCTACGCGTACTTGAAGGTACCAACCAACTCAAAAATATGCTGATTGTAATTGCTATAATTATTAGTCTGTAAATGAATTAAATACTGCTGTAATGCTCTTCAATACACTGTCCTGAGTTATCAATATAAATACGAGGGCTGTTCGGAATGTAAGGTCCGATCAGTCGCGAAATGAAAACCACAGTGAAAATCAAAAACTTTTTATTCGCAACAGTTAGCCACACCTTCCAGCTACCTCTCTAAATCGAAGCCGCTCCTACTTAGACGTTTGACGTGGCGTTGTACAAACTATCCACCACCCTCGTCACAGAAAGCAGCCGTCTGTGCTTTCCACCAATTCTCTACGCTGGTCTGCCTTACGCTGTTTGTGCTATCATGTTGTCTTCGTAGCCAACGGTTCGTGTGAGCAGAGATGAACAACGAAGGGAGCCAATTAAGGACTGTATTGTGGGTGATCAAACACTTCCCATCCAAAAGGCTGCAGATGCGTGTTCACTGCCCCTGCAGAACGCAGGTGAAAATTGTCTTGAAGAAAGAAACGCATGACCTCCATGTTATGTGAGCTGCATAGCTTCAGGCGAAACCTCTCAACAGATCCACATACTTGGTGGGAGACACTGTTCTTTTAGGAATTTCTACATGATCACTTTTCTCAGCGGCCTTGAATCAATCGACAGGCACACTAAAAAAACTACGCAACACATATGTGCAAAGTTCCATTGGATTTTCACAGTGGTTTTCATTTCGCACCTGATTTTACCTTACTTTCCAAATACGCCTCGTATCTGCACTTACCCTTAACATTCTGTATGTATCTCGTATAATGACACAGGCGTAGCCACCTGCTGATGGAGTTGCGAACTGCTGGACATTTAATAGAACATTTACGATGTTCATAGAAGACTGAATCTACAACTGACAATGTACCTCTGTTGAGGTATTAAAATTGTCACGAGGTCGCACCAGGACACAGGATTAGGCATCTGCATAAGAATGGTCTGATGGCGGTCTGCATTAAATGCAATAAATACTGTTCTTTAATATCAATTCCCAACGCCACTCAATGCATCTTTAGTGCCATGTGATAAGTAATCAGTTCAAAGGAATACTGCAGAGGCAGTCAGTGAACCTATAGGCAGCGATGATATTTCTAGTTTCGTCTGAGATATTAGCAGGCACTTTGACGATTTTCAAATCTAAGTCGAGAAACTCCTTTTGCCATACCCCTCATACTCTACAGAAACGTTCTTTGAAGTAGTTTACAGCCTCGAAGTGTAACATACTACTTATTACATGTATTATTGTAACTTTTTCTTATTTCATATCCGTCTTTCATATATTTAACTTTTCCTGTCAGTCTTATATGGATTGTTTAGTCATTATATGACAAGACAGCTTTGACTCACGCGTTTTCTAGGAACCTAATGAATTACAATAACATTAAATTGTGCCTCCGGGTAGTGTTATTCGCCGCTCTACGATTACGCCAAGGCCAAACGCTGCAATATCTGTTGCAAAAAATGAATAGGTGACTTTGTGTGAAGGTTGTCACTTACGGCACTCGTAATAAGCAGAGCTTCAAGTGATCACAGGTCTGTCTGCACGATGAAGTTTATAAAAATGGAACGTTACTTTCAGCGGTGTTGCAACGCTCGTGCTATGTGTGACTAAACTTACAGGTATCTTTTCATTTTAATAATTCACTGTAAATAGGTAATGTAATGGATTGCGGGAGCAGTTGGTTGGCTCGTAGACGAAAATTTGTAAGCTGTATTCTGTCTTTCCCACGAATATCCGAAAATACTGCGATTCAGGCTAGAAAAATAGAAAAAAACTTGATTCTTTTGCAGCTTGTAATACACACCAGTCCACTGTAGTTGTGAGAAAACCTATCAGTGGCAGCACAGATGGTTACTTGGTCCACTCGCACATCCAACTGGGTACATCAGAAACGAACTGTTCAATAAACTTTCGGAAAAATGACGAGTAGCAAATGGCACTTCCGATATTGGTACACGACAAACAGAATGTTAACCAAGATGCTTCTGCTGAAGATATGTTTCTACTAAACCGATTTTCGAGAAGCAGTGAACACATCCCAAAAGTGTAACTAACTCTTCCAGTCCTGCCAAAGGTTATGAATCTACTAGTCTCTGACAGTTGTCTATAAATTGGTGCAGATGTGCAAAGGCCGATAGAATTCACAAACAACAATACTTGGGCCTGCCAAAGTACGGCTTATGTCATTGGACTTTTAACGACGGGACTCACTTCCTTGTGAGCAACGTCATGAAGGTAGTATCTATGTGACGTGCACAGTAAAAACGCAGAACAACGTCGGTGTTAACAGTGTTGTGGCTTGGAAATATTTTGAATGACAATGTATGGCCCTCAACGAGGATATGCCTCTTATACTGCACCCTGACGTGGGGATACCTGTCCCATATGGTTGAAACCGGTAATCTAAAAATATAAATGCGTTTATGTTTGGAAATAAAGTGTTAATAACTATCGCAGCCATGTCTCCACTCGGCAAAGACGCTGAATTGCATCCCTAGGCCACTCTGTTCATTAAACGCTTGACGGAATTCCGTAAATGATGAAATATATTGCGTTAAAAATGTGCTAGATGCCATTTGTAGTTAAAATACAGTTTTAGTATTTTTTCGCCTCTTGTCTGCAGTTATGTTCATTACTTTAACTGTTGTAATTCTAAGTGGGCCTGGTGGCGTTGCGGGCTCGCGAATGAGGAATCTCTCTATGTGGCGATCCGATCCACAAATGGGGAAATTCACTGACAATAGCGCCAAGAGCAAATTGCTATGGTATGGCATCTGGGGACGTGCATCTGGAAACGGCGAAGCTGATCGACTTTGCTCATGCATTTAAGGAAAGTGGTTGAAGGACGGTGAAACATGAGTAGCGACAAGGTGTTGGAAGCCTATGCTTCGTCACTGAACGTGCAGGACGGAGGGTTGCCCGTTCTGTAAGACCACCGTTCAGCCTACATTACTGAATATGAGACTCCGCAATCATACAGCTACGCGTTTTTTTGTTGATCCAACGACATCGTCAATTACGATTGCTGTGGGCAAGGGTTCATTGAGACTGAACTGTGTATTTATAGAAACGTGTCGCCTAATATGATGAATCGTGTTTCTTATTACACCAGGTAGATGGCCGTGCGCTGACGGGCAGTCATCCAACAGACCGTCTGCTCGAAATATGCACCGCTTCTCGGACGCAGGCAAGCCGGAGCCGTATTGTGCTATGGAGAACATTTTCCTGGGCTTCCACAGCACCTCCAAACATTATTACGGAGCCCCTGCATCCCTTCATGCTAATGCCTTCCCTAACGGATATGGCATATCTCACACCATCACAAGGCCATAACAGTGCTATAGAGATTCGGTGAGCATGCCCAGGGGAATTCATGACCTAAGCGTAGAAATGTGGTACCATATACTTCTTGAAACCTACAAAGGACTTGATGAATCCATGCCAGGCAAAATCGCTGCTATAGTGCGTTCCAAATGTGGGTGAGCAGGTTATTAAGCAGGTGGTCATAATTATCTTGGACCTTTATACCTCACGTCGTCGTCAAACGTTCTCCATATTAGATCTGTCCGTCGTCTCCTGTGCTAAAGTCAAAAACTACTTTGCTACCTCGGTATCCTCTGAGATGAAAAGTATGTTGGCTTAGTAGGTACTTATGATATGCCAGACATAGCCTGTCCTACATATTAACTTCCACACACTTCATTTATGAGAAACTTTTCCTTAATAAGTTTGATTTACACATTATGCCATTGACCTCAAGTTAGGGGCTAAAATGTGCCTTATCTGATACTGCTCGCCTAATCTTTTGAGCTGTCGCTTCCGAACTATGAGTGTGGACACCTCAACTTAAATTTTCCGTATTTCTCCTAATCCCCGATTGGTTTTCGCAAAGTATGTTTAACTTCTTTACTTATGAGTGTTGATTATGGCCATTTACTCAATGTCCGATTAACCTCATGTCAGTGGACACTGAACTCTGAGAAAAATAAGTAATCTGCAATCATTTTCATACGTCGCTGATGTGTGCACATTTATATGAGGAAACGGCTAAAACGCTTACCCGACCATCTTCTTTCACCTGCAGATTGCGTATCTAAGGGGCAAAAAAATTATTACGAGTATATGATATAATTACTGAACGAATTTAGAAATTTAAAATGCTTAGTTCTCATTCAAGCCAACGGCCTTGCCGGAGTGGTATCACTGGTTCCCGTCAGATAACCGAAGTTAAGCGCTGTCGGGCTGGGCTAGCGCTTTGATTGATGACCATCCTGCTGGCAAGCGGGGTGCACTCAGCCCTTGTGAGGCAAACTGAGGAGCTGCTTGATTGAGAAGTGGCAGCTGACATACGGCCTGGAGAGCGGTCTGCTGACCACATGCCACTCCATGTCCGAATCCAGTGCCGCCTATCAACTGAGGATGACACGGCGGCCGGTCGGTACACTGACATGCGTGGAAAATTACAGTGTCTACAATCATAAAGCTTTTAGGTGCTTCATGTCAAATCCATTAATTCATTTGCAAGACAATCAGACGTTTGAAACTGTTTTTTACATGACTGTTCCATTCTTTAATGTGTGGAAGGATACTGGTTTGCCGGCCGTTGTGGCCGAGCGGTTCTAGGCGCTTCAGTCTGGAACCGCGCGACCGCTACGGCCGCAGGTTGGAATCCTGCCTCGGGTATGGATGTGTGTGATGTTCTTAGGTTAGTTAGGTTTAAGTAGTTGTAAGTTCTAGGGGACTGATAACATCAGATGTTAAGTCCCATATTACTCAGAGCCATTTTTTGATACTGGTTTGTGTGATACTGGATACTGGCTCGGGCTATCTGTTAGTGCCTCAAGCAGTCAAATGAAACTCTTAAGCTGTTCTTAGGCATATTAATAAATATTTGCTTTCTGAGGTTGGGTAATCTATTAAAGAGGACAAAGACACCATCTCTTAAAAAAAATAGAGAAACCCTAAACCATTTGACTGATAAAGAGGTGTTAAAAGACATTATATTTCTTGAATATATTTCTTTTAACTAATATAGGTAATATCTGTACCCACATACATGTGTATTTCTCTAAATATTCCTGAAAAACTGTGGATGCACATTCAGCAAAACTACAACAGATCTTCGTCCCTTTATCTTTTCTCATAGAAACTTTGCTAATATACTTCTGATGGACTATTAAACGTGATAGTTAATCCAGGTAGTACGTTCCACTGAATAATCCTTATTATATTGCAGCTGCGATTGTCAGTTTGCACGTGCCTCGGGCAAACTCCATTATCATCTATTTAGAAACTGTAACCAGCTCAGGTAGGTTTTTATTGAGATCAGCACAATCGAAAAATCCCCTTGTGTTAGACAGTCAGTGATCGACTCGCTGAACACGTGGAACACGCTAGCAACTTATATTCAACTTCATTTACATGACGTTGATGGAGTCATAGTAATAACGCTGCATCGCTGAGTTCGGAAGTTTAATTAAGAAAGATGACGAAGCAGGAAACGACCACCATCAAAAGTGAGTCAGCAATTTCCCGATGCTGTTGTTCCAGTAACAGCGAAAACTATTATACCCCTGGTACTTTCATAACAATCACAAAATGAAATAAACTGTCTTAAGTTACTTGCATTACAGGTGATACATTTCTGTGTCGAGAGTAAAAAAGTCATTGTTCCAGACTATGATAAGTGTCTTAGGAATGAGCAGTTACTAGGAGATGTACAAATTTACGAAAACACCATAAACTCACAACCACACCTAATACGGTGTAGGAAAACCGGTGTTATTCAAAGCAGCTTCCATGCGTCTCGGAAAGGATAAATACAGGTTGCACATGGTTTTCAAGGGAATCTTATACCATTCTTCCTGTGGACTAGTAACAAGATCAGGCAACGGTAATGAAAGTGGATTGCACTCACATGCCGTTCTTTCCAAAGTAGACCACAAAGGCTCAATAATATTGATATCTGGCGGGTGCTGTGGACAGAGCAGATGCGACGGTTCATCCTCGTGCTCACAAAAGCAGTCCTAGACGATGCGGGCTGTATGAACAGGGGCCCCTGTCCTCTTGGAACACAATACCACCACTGGGGAGTAAACATTGTACCATTGGATGCACCTTATCAGCCAAAATGGTCGCATAATTCTTTCCAATAATGTGACGTTTCAGAGTAACCATGGAGTCCATGGAATACCACAATATCGCTTCCCAGATCATCACCGTTCACCTGCCATATTTCACTCTTCGGACGTAAGCTCGGCCAGAGCTTGGAAAGAGTTTGAAAAAAGACTCATCCGACCAAACGACTTTCTTCCATTGCTCCACAGTCCATCAACTACGGCTTCGGCACCACGTCTTCCTATTATGAGCATTTGCATCACTGATGAGTGCTTTTGGAATTCCAGCTCATGTTATTTTGACACTGACAGGTTTCGCCAGCGTAACATTGTGTTCTGCAGTGACTTCTGCAGCTGTCGTTCTCTTTTTTTCTCACAATCCTCTTCCATGACGTCCTGTCAACGGGGCCGTTCGTGGTTAAATACAACAGCGCGACCTATAGCCTTGCCTAGCGTTGCATTTGTGTTCAAGCGTGCATTTCTGGCGTCGTATCCACCCCTGTATGTACAAGAGTGATCATTAATTAGTGAGCTATTCACAGTTTTGCCAATGAACAACAGATTCGATGCTGTAGTATGAATAAATTATTACTTATATAGAATAGGAGAATAACTCTTTACCTGTAAAAGACATACGAAGCAAATTTTATTGACAGAAGGCAAGTCGATGAGAGTAGCTAGTTCATCACGACAAAATCCAAACATAGTTGCTCATCTGCTCCATACAATCAGCAACTCCTCTATCCATGTGCACAACCGAAAGATTGAGCCCAGGCGATAGCAACTGACACAGCGAGCCACTAGAAACTAAGCAGCGTCACTCCAATCTAGTGGTGTTGAGTATTTAATAATTACTTTACTTGTTGTTTACACTCCTCATAGATGGTCGCTCTTCAACTTTTAGTTTACAAATAAAAGAAAATAAAAATTACATTTAAAAAGCTGAAACAGCCAGCGCTGCCCGTGGCGTGATATTACTAATATGGGCTCTTCTGCTGTCTGGTTGGTGGGAACTCCCTGTTTCTGTAGGTAAGGAATTTTAGTATGGTAAATATTGGAGAAGATGTTATATGCAGAGGGATGTAAAAACGTATGATGTAATGTGTGTGTGTGATAAACGAAATACAGGTGTTGAGAGAAGCTTATCTTAGGAGCTAGGCAGTACAAAGATTGGATGAGTAGAGTAGGTTAATGATTTCACTTTTCAAGCTGAAGTTGATAAGGAGGATGTTTGAGGGGCCATTTTGAGGCTAACAGGGGTACACAGCTTTGATTTTCAAGGTCTCATAGAGAACCATCATATTACAGAAAGAGTTGAAGCTGTCGAGTTGAGTCGGGTGGAGATTGGGATGGTAGCATGGGCGTCCGCAGGGGGGGGGGGGGGCAAGACTTCATAATTGCCATTTTTGATACAAATTAATTAGTTAGTTTCGAGACATGGCGTACCACAAGAACTTAATTTTCTAAGTGACACAATAAACTTATTATATCTCAGCGAAAACGAATGGTTATCTAGGCAGCATTTATATTTGTTACAGACAGATTACTTTGATACTTAAAACCAAGGCATTGTTATCTTCATGGTAAACCTTTTTGTAGTGTTAATATAATTAGGGATGTGACATATTCCTTAAGCTGACGATCTAAAGTTATTTCCTTCTACGATTGCCTATGTCATGTATCCAATAAAAAGATCAATAGGGTGGGAAATAAAGCAGTAACATATTTCGAAAGATATTTTCCTTAGTATACCAATAATTTTAAATTACTACTTACTGTGAAAACCCTGAAGCAAGAGAAAAATGAATTGAGGAAACTGCTTTTTTTTTCATCAAAAGTATCCGGTCACAAAGAGGTTTTGACTGATCTTCCTCAAAAGTAAAAACACAGAGAAAAAAATGTAAGAATGTTTCTACACTATAATCATAGCCTGCAAGAAATACATCTATTCACATTCACAAAACATAGTTTGAATCATATCAAACGAAGAATTTTAAACGTAATATTAGACCTGATCCTCTTTGAAGACAAATAATAACAATCGCAGAGGCTGTTTCCCAAAATTGTAAATAACTAACTTAGGAAAAACTGGTTTTTCAGTCACTTTTGTTGTAATGCCTAGTATACGCAAGCCACATAACCTGTTTTATTCATTGTAGAATGAACCCGCATTTTTAATGTTCGTAGAGTACTGAACGATCATTCAATTGTGTACTTAATAGAGCTTTTGAATATTTATTGCTATCTTGTTAAATTCTTTTTTTGCACACATTTCTCATTTCCTGAGGATTTAATTAAAATAAACTGAACGTTTCTATACCCTACTGAGAGAAATTCTCCGGCTGGTTCACAATTATTGTAAAAGTGTCTGCAAATGTTGGATTACTTTTATGTTTTTGTGTCAATCGAAAAGTGTACAAATACAGATTTTTGGCTCTCATTTCTAGTTTTTTCCTCGCTCACTACATTCCTTTCGTGCCATTGCAGAACAACATTCCTTTCGTGCCATTACAGAACAGCCGTCATAAACTTCACCAAATAAATTTTCCATTTTCAGTTTAAAGTTAGAACAATTCTTCAAAATTAGGTGGATATACCATCTGCATTAGGATTTAAGATATGTACAAGTACCAAAAATATTTCTCTGATAATTGTTTCTTCATTACTGTGTCCAGGTTGTCTTAAACCTAGAAATAATTGCTTTACTTCTGCAATATCAGTTGTTGTATCAGCTAAAACTGAGAATGTAACAGCAGAATTAGCAGCATCCACTATGCCATCACGAATAACATTTCTAAAAATATCAATAATTTTATTGTGGAATCTTACAGAGCAATAGCTGACGTTTTTGCTGCTTAATTACAAGTGCTTTCTTCAAACATCATCCCATTTCTCAGTTCTGAAACCTAATAAATTCTGGAAATTTCTGGTTGTACTTAAATTACCTCGAAGGGCACTGTCATTTGTTCTGCATATTCTTCAATGGTGACAGCAGCAGCATTATGTACTTATAAATTTACAGGAAGTTATTTCTTCGTTTACTGATATTAAGTTGTTGGTTTCAATAATAGTAAATTTATGCCGCTGAGAAAAACTTCCTGCTGCTTGTGAAATTCTTTATATTTAACAAATTCAGTGACAATAAAGCCTCTTTATAAACTCCATTCACTTTTAGTCAAAGCAACACACGAAATTTGCAAAATGCTCCTTTCAAGTCTGCTGAGTATGGAAGCGAAGATTTATGCTGAAATAACCAAGCACGGCGAAAACCCTATTGATGCAGAAATCATTATTTTTAATGCTTTGGTTTCTGATGGGGACCAGCAGTTCAACAGCACCTCAGTTTTTTTCAACAGACATTGTATTGCATTAAAGCATACACCAATGTCAAAACATTGTTCTACTCTTGACACAGACGCGCCATATGTGGAAGCGAGTGATTCTTCTGTTATTTCAGTTCCAGAAATTTCCGGTGACATTGCAATGTCATATTTCTCTTTCTCAGCGTCATTGCTGGCTGAATTTGTCTCAATTTTCCGTTTTTTAATAACTTCTAATATTAATTATTTCGGTAAAGTGGGAGAAAAAATTCAATGTAGAATGCAATACTTTACTTGACAAAGCCTAATGTTACCCTAGCCAATGGCGAAACTGTATTCATGTTAAAAGACACAACTGTGTCCAGCATGGACAATTAATAATTCACTTGTTGTTTATGTGATACCAACACAAGACAGTTTACCGATTTGTAGGAATGCTGAGGTAGAGATCTCTATATTCGGTTTGCTGAATATGACAATGGAGCCGATTTCGCTCAGGCAAGACTTAGCTTTGCCAAGTTATAAAGTATCGACTACATTACAAACCAGCCACGGTGGTTCGCAAATCGTAAGAGGTAAAGTACAATTTACATTACTGGTATACCTTACCCGGCATCTTCTGCCTACGTCGGAATCACCCTTAAGGCTCACTACTGACAATATACGTGCAAATGACTAAGCAACACTAAGAATCAAACTGTTGCCCCCAGCAGTGCCCTTATGTTGGGTATTTTAAGATAAGAATCCTGCCCTCCTAACGCATCCTTAACTTAAAAGAGAATTACTAAACTGACAAATGATCAGGAAGGAAAAGATACTTCCTCAGACAGTTTATTATTATATAAAACATGCGAATACACAGAAACCGAACATCAAAAATAAATAACAAAGACGAAACAAATTTACGGTTACGGATGATACTGACGGTTGGCAAACTTATTAAAGGACAATGGGGTGCTCAGTATGTTAATTGGCAGAGATTGTGAACCTGTGGTTGGATGTTCAATACGACACAGATTGGCTGAAATACAAGTGCTGCAGGTCAGATGGACTAGCTACCGTGAAGACTAAGCTGCTCAAAGAAAACATCTCTGATATGCACGGGTTGCAGACATGCTCACCATTGTACTGCTCAACGAGAAATGCGGAGTCTGCTCGAAGGCACGCAACTGCTAAGACCCCGCAAGCAGTGAGCCCTTGTACAAAGCTGGGTGTAGGATCATGGCTGGCGCCCGCCGAAGAGCGAAAAGTGTCCTCTCTGGTGGACCTCCGTCGAATTGCCAATAAAAATCTTCCTTCCCTTCTCGACATCGTCGCTGCATCGCCAAAAATCACCTCCAATCGACAAGCGGCTCGCACAATTCGCGCTAATGGAATGACTATAACAGCGCCGCAGAACTCTTTTCTAAGCTTACAGTATTCCCCCAGTGGGAAAATTTGTCACCAAAACCATGCACATCCCCACAACGAGTTCTAACGTCAACGGTGGTCCTGCAATAGCGACAAGATATGATCCAGCGCGCGGAGATCGTCCCGCGTCAGAAACGTTGTGGCGGACATTTTGCCCCCACGCTAATCTGGCGCCAGAGTAACGCGCAAGAATTCCTCCCCTGCGGCAGACAATGCCCCTCTTCCCAGAGTGATAGTTTAAGTAGGCGCCAGACCGTCGCACACGACATGCTGACCTCGAAATGACCCACTCCCCTCTCTTCGCCAGTCTACGCTACTGGCCATTAAAACTGCTACACAAAGAAGAAATGCAGATGATAAACGGGTATTCATTGGACAAATATATTATACTAGAACTGACAAGTCATTACATTTTCATGCAGTTTGGGTGCATAGATCCTGAGAAATCAGTACCCAGAACAACCACCTCTGGCCGTAATAACGGCCTTTATACGCCTGGACATTGAGTCAAACAGAGCTTGGATGACGTGTACAGGTACAGCTGCCCATGCAGCTTCAACATGTTACCACAGTTCATCAAGAGTAGTGACTGGCGTACTGTGACGAGTCAGTTGCTCGGCCATCATTGACCAGACGTTTTCATTTGGTGAGATATCTGGAGAATGTGCTGGCCAGGGCAGCAGTCGAACATTTTCTGTATCCAGAAAGGCCCGTACAGTACCAGCAACATGAGGTCGTGCATTATCCTGCTGAAATGTAGGGTTTCGCAGGGATCGTATGAAGGGTAGAGCCACGGGTCGTAATACATCTGAAATGTAACGTCCACTGTTCAAAGTGCCGTCAATGCGAACAAGAGGTGATCGAGACGTGTAACCAATGGCATCCCATACCATCACTCCGGGTGATACGCCAGTATGGCGATGACGAATACACGCTTCCAATGTGCGTTCACCGCGATGTAGCCGAACACGGATGCGACCATCATGATGCTGTAAACAGAACCTGGATTTATCCCAAAAAATGACTTTTCGCCATTCGTGCACCCAAGTTCATTGTTGACTAACCGCAGCCATGGTCTCCCAGCTGATAGTCCATGCTGCTGCAAACGTCGTCGAACTGTTCGTGCAGATGGTTGTTGTCTTGCAAACGATCCCATCTGTTGACTCAAGAATCGAGACGTGGCTGCACGATGCGTTACAGCCACGTGGATAAGATGCCTTCGATCTCGACTGCTAGTGATACGAGGCCGTTGGGATCCAGCACGGCGTTCCGTATTACCCTCATGAACCCACCGATTCCATATTTTGCTAACAGTCATTGGATCTCGACCAACGCGAGCAGCAATATCGCGATACGATAAACCGCAATCGCGATAGGCTACAATCCGACCTTCATCAAAGTCGGAAACGCGATGGTACGCATTTCTCCTTCTTACACGAGGCATCACAACAACGTATCGCCAGGCAACGCCGGTCAACTGCTTTTTGTGTATGAGAAATCGGTTGGAAACTTTCGTCATGTTATTACGTTGTAGGTGTCGCCACTGGCGCCAACCTTGTGTAAATGCTCTGAAAAGCTAATCATTTCCATATCACAGCATCTTCTTCCTGTCGGTTAAATTTCGCGTCTGTGGCACTTCATCTTAGTGGTGCAGCAATTGTAACGGCCAGTAGTGTAGAAGACCCGCGTAGGAATGTTCCTCACTTTATCGAAATAAATAACACGGTATAATAAAGTTCCTGATTGAACTAGTAACACGCGAAGTTACAAACACACTAAGGACGGGTCCGCACGTGGCTGGAGCATCACATACGTCCTCCGGTTCAAAATGTAAATCAGTCACTCACCCGAGATGCGAATGCAATTTATAGTCTGCACAGGAGCGCGACGCGGAAACATTATATCCTCGGCGCCTGCGTGCCAGGCGTAACGACGGCGTGGAGCGGGCGTCTTGCTGCGCCGCGAAAGCCCCAGCCTCAGGTACATTGCACGTGGCCAGTTTCTCACGTCACGGGCACGGAGCAGCAACCGAAATGGGCGCTACGTGGGACGGACAAAGATTGGTAAGACACGGTCGGCGGAAACCTCGCTAGGGGCAGCAACTGCTCCGCACCGATAGTAAGTGACCGAAGCAGTGAAGTATCCTGTCACGCGGCAGGATCGACAGCCGTGAACGGAAGAACTGCGTGCGGGGGTGTAATTCGCTGCATTAGCAAACGGCCGTAGCGATTTGTGAGGTTACGGAACTGCTAACCCAGCTGTGCGGCGGAAAGCCGCCACACCTGCTGACTAACCCCTGCGAGCCCGTATAAAGGAGCTGCAGGGGTAGCAATACTTCCTTTCTTTTTTGTAGCAATCTTATACGATGACATCGTTCCATTTTTGTTTTCATAGACCCGAGGACGACTGCAAAGACACTCTTCCGAAAAACCAACAAATTTCCTACCGATCCTAACCATACTTCAGTCGTCAGCAAGTAACTGAGGGCGACTTCTCCAAACACATCGTTAACTTCGTTAAAGAACAGTTTCCATCCGAACCTTTCTGCAGACGACTCTGTTCTGTACTCACGTAACTACGATATCTAATGAATTCAGTGCATCCTCATCCGATCGTGACCCAGAATACGTTTCTTTAACACAAAAATTAAATTGCTGTCGACAGTGGTTCACTTTAGTAATCTATTCTTCAGATTTCTTTGTTATAAACATGACGTCTGAGTTTACATTAATATTATATTACATCAAAACTTCATCTTGGAAAAAAACTGCGCTATCCCTTTCTTGGCCGAAAGGTTTTGGTTAAAATAGGTTTGTGGAAAAGGAGGCTAAATGTTGAAACGGCGGTGGCAGCTCGTTCTTAGTTTCGCAGCACATGGTCAGCCGTTATATCTTCACTTTCTGACTGGTGTGTATCGTCCTGTTTCAGGTGTTGCATGAAATGACTGACCTCTGCAGCGCCGTTCGTCTTCTTCTGCTACTGCTCTTGTTGGGTGCATCTTTCTCCGAGGCCGCTGACACAGGAGGCGGTAAGTTTCAACAACTACTTGACTCTTCTCGGTTAATTCACGTATAGGTTATATCCACAAGGAACGCACTCCTGAAAGCATTCTGTCGTTCGACGTAACAATTAAGTGCGGCTTGTTTTTATCATCTATTGACACATTATCTTACGAGCTCCTCTGTCTGCGGAAGGTTCATTGTTAATCTATATGGTAAATCATCTAAGTAAGTTAAAATATGGAATCAATAATGTTCTCTTTTAGACAAGCTCTTTCCACCAACCGAAATAACTGTCAGAAAAAGCATAGAAAACAATTATAAAAAGTCTTGCTTGGGTCGTTGTTGGGTAGCTCAGATGGTAGACCACTTGCCCGCGAAAGGCAAAGATCCCGAGTTCGAGTCCCGCTCCGGCACACAGTTTCAATCTTCCAGGAAGTTTCACATCAGCGTACACCCAGCTGCAGAGTGAAAATCTCATTCTGTAAACATTCTCTAGGCTGTGGCTAAGCCATGTCTCCCCAATATCCTTTCTTTCAGGAGTGCTAGTTCTGCAAGGTTCGCAAGAGAGCTTCTGTAAAGTTTGGAAGGCAGGAGACGAGGTCCTGGTAGAAGTAAAGCTGTGAGGACGGGGCGTGAGTCGTGCTTGGGTAGCTCAGATGGTAGAGCACTTGCCCGCAAAAGGCAAAGATCCCGAGTTCGAGTCTCGCTGCCGCACACAGTTTTAATCTGCCAGGAAGTTTCAATTGTAAAAAGACTTATTTTATGCTGTCAGTGTTGTGTGTTAATTTCCCCACGTAAGGACCAAATTGCGATGGAAAAGTGTAGAAGTAAATGAAACGATCAGAAGTAAAGACTGGAGAATTGTATCTCCTAATGGTGAATACGTAAAAAAAGTGAAACTAGAATGTACTGCACTTATGTTACTTAAACGAATAATACTGATCGTCTGGATTGTTTTACTAATAAATTAATCCTCCATCTGCATTGACTAAACACACAACAAAACAAACAATAACAAAACAGCACTACATCTTCAGCTTTCAGTGGTCAGTCTCAAACAGAAACGTTTAAGAGTTAGTTCTCACGAAGCATACCATAGTTTACGGATGTCCTATCATCCTCAACCGATAACAGTTTTTATTTTCTATGTTTTATGTATTTATTTATTGTTTTGTCAATTCTATACTACTTTACGTAATTTCTCGGCACATTGCTAAATTACCTTAGTTACCACGCCATTGAAAGTCATTTGAACTATTCGCGTACTGTTTCCCATGCATAACAATCTCTGACAATTCGCATGTACATTGTGTCAAGTCTCCGAGTGGCCAGTTTTGTGGTCTTATTCTGTCACCTAATCGCAATGAAACTATAATTTCCAGCCCCTTAAACAAACAAATAAACATTTGTTCCATTACACACGCATACGAGAGACTATACTTTGCTGAGAATGGAAAAAAGTAGTAGGTCGTAATACACCTCCACTACGCTTTGCCGACCGGTGTGGCTAAGCGGTTCTAGGCGTTACAGTCTGGAACCGCGCGACCGCTACGGTCGCAGGATCGAATCCTGCCTCGGGCATAGATGTGTGTGATGTCCTTAGGTTAGTTAGGTTTAAGCAGTTCTAAGTTCAACGGGATTGATGACCTAAGCAGTTAAGTCCCATAGTGCTCAGAGCCACTACGCTTTGTTGAGTTATTCACATATGGCGAAAGGGCAGCGGCCACCTACTTATTTCATTCACTGACATAAACGACTGTTTGTATGTCTTCAGGCTGACCCTATCTAAAAGATGTCAGAATATGTTACTATAGTCTGCAAACACACCATATTTCAATTCACAAATGCAGTGTGCTTCAGAAACGAGCAAATGTTTTAATTTGTTCCATCCATATGAGTACAGTTAGAGATGAATTTCACATGGCGCGCGCGCACACAAACAGGCAAATACAAGCACAGTGATATGTACAAACACACACACACACACACACACACACACACACACACACACACACACACACACACAATCGGAGGACGCGTGGTGGCGACGTGAGTTAAGCAGGTAGCGAGCAATGCTAACCCGTGACAGAAGACTTTTAATATTAGCAAGCTGCATGTCACGGTACGATATACAGTGAGGTTAGTATTGTAGATCGGTTCTGTTACCATCGAGGGTCCTTTTTTTTTACCGAAACTGTAACAAGCAGATGAAACAGACCTAACAAGGCTATTGAGGTGTATGTGCGAATTATGGTGCAACAAAAGAGCAAGCTAAATCAAAAGGATTAACGTTCGGAAGCATTATTCAGTGACAGTGACAATGGTTTTCCGTGTTACCACTCACTGTCATGGATGGAACATAACAATACCCACAGAATACCGAACAGCACCCCGCCCTACCACAGTAAGTAACTGTTCACTGTAAATGCAGCAATTCCCACCTTCTTTGCGAGTTTTGGTGCGAAGTTCGTGAATTTCTCACTCATATTTTTGAGAATATACATCTTATACTCTTTCGCCCGTCAAGTCAAAAAACGTCCTATAGTCTCGCATAGGGACGGACTGTGCGTTCAGTAACAAAATTGCGTGGCTGGCGGCTGCATTTGAAGATTTCATGCACATCGAGTAAGGTCGTATTGTTACAGACTTGGCGTTTTTGTTCGTCTGTTATTTTCAGAACAGCGACGTGTCACAACCTGATTCAGCTGCGATCAACCTGAGAAAACCAAGTGACAGACTTTGCTCTTCCCAAAGGCAGTGACAGGGAATCAATAGCACAAATACAACAGGATTCCAAATAATTTGTACCGCAAGCACTCGAATGCCGTACAGATCAAAGTGTACTTGCCACGGGCTAGTCTGTTCAGTTCAACTGAACAGTATATTCGTTTTATCTTTTTTCTCCAACCAATTGGGAGCCATCGGCGAATTATGTAGCGTATACAAACAGCCGTAGCTATCCACTGAGGTCGTTCTAGCCCTCTGTGTCTGAAACAAGTGACTGGACGTTGCGCTGCCGTTTACCAAGTCCTATTCTGACTTCAGTGAAAAGATTGTCAAATCGCACAAGATTTGTCGGATGTGAGAGCAATAATTTACTAACTGTTAACACGTATTTCTGTTTCGTTCTTACTTACATCAGTTTCGGAACTCTGGAATATTTTCTAAGAAATGATACTCGTATTTTGAGCTGTTTCTTTCCCTACTGTCGAGCCTCTCTGGCGTTGTTTCGGATTGTGTCGTAGAAATTTCACATTTCGACGGAGCACCTATTCGTCTTATTGTAATGATGCTGACGGCTCCACGTACAATCAACTCAATAGCCTGAAATTACCCAGAAAGTATTCGATGGAATTTTTGTGGAGTCGCATGCAGCGCCAATGAAGTAATAGTGGTTGTACGGTTCGTCGGTGTAAGCGCCGCACCGAGCTGCCAGTTTTTGGGTCTTGTAGTTTAGCGATTCCATTCCACGGCTCATACACTGTCATAATCACTTCATTTCCCACATCATCCATCACTAATCATCACAAACTCTCTTACTACTGAGCCATGCGCAACTTAGGTACTGTACATATCCGTTGAGCAAATGAAAATTATTTTTACTGACTTAATAAACCGGAACCGCGGGACTGCTACGGTCGCAGGTTCGAATCCTGCCTCGGGCATGGGTGTGTGTGATGTCCTTAGGTTAGTTAGGTTTAAGTAGTTCTAAGTTCTAGGGGACTTATGACCTAAGATGTTGAGTCCCATAGTGCTCAGAGCCATTTTTGAACTTAATAAACCGTTCCAAAACGCCGCGCATAAAAACAGGATTCTTCCGGAGCACATACCTCGGGTTCTATTGGTGATAGAAAGGTAAGGTAAAGCGTTTTGAATAACTGTTGGGCTAGGAACCATTTGTATACCCAAGAGAAGCATCGTCTTACTGTACCTACACTACATCACAGGGACAACGTTTAAACGCTAGACATTTCCCCTGCTTAGGCAAATAAAGCAATTCGGTTGGTTCTTTTAACATTAGTGTGGTCTACGGTGCGCCTTGAGGAGCTTACAGAGGCACCATTGGAATTCATGAGCGGTTCCTGACGAAACCAAAAAACCTTATTTTTGGATATCAAAACCGAGCCACGGATTCCTAAAAAATGACTGAAATTTTTACGATATATTTCTAAGATCCCGATTTCGAGCAAACATGAAAGTTTTCTTGATGTCTTTAGCCGGTTCTGATATACAGAGACTCAAATTTACCCTACTTGTAGTCGCAAAATCCAGTGCGAGGCTAAATAAATAACTTGAGCAAACTTCTCAAATTTCAACGGCATATTCTCTAGGCATTTATGTAGAAATGTCTTCTTCCCGTTTTCATAAATATTCATCCTTTATAGAGATGCAGCGGAAAATCATAGTGGCTGGGTATCAAAACCGAGCCGCGGATTCCAAGAATACTACGCACAGAAAATGGCTGTAATTTTTGTGATTATTGGAAATTGGAAATTTGTGGTAAGTTCCTATGGGACCAAACTGCTGAGGTCATTTGTCCCTAGGCTTACACACTACTTAATCTAACTTAGCTAAGAACAACACACACGCACACACACACACACGCACACACACACACACACACACACACACATGCCCGAAGGTGGATTCGAACCTCCGAGGAGGGGCGGCGACGGGGGGGGGGGGGGGGGGAGGGGGGAGGGAGCCGCGCGAACCGTGGCAAGGCGCCTGAGACCGCGCGACTAATCCGCGCGGCTATGATTATTCCCAAGATCCCTATCTCGATCAAACAGCAAAATTTTTAGAGCTTTTTATTGATTTCCGAGGTACAGAGGTTCCAAGTTACCCTACTTGTGCGCGTAAAATACGCAAGTAAAACCCAGTGGGAGGCATAAATTTACTTTATACAGCGATGTAGCACGAAGAAATATGGTTTATAGTGTTTCCGTTATCATCAGAACGGTTCTGGGAGCCACAAGTTGTAGTATTGAAGTACATGCCAAATTTTTGTGCACATAATACCCACTTTGAGGTGCAAAATTAGTGTGTAATTTCAATTTTACATAAGCAAATTGTCAACATTTTACTGACCCATGATGTTCTTTTCATATGCTGTAGCAGCAAATAGAAGGGAACCAGTCGAAAAATTCTCCTGTCGGAGCACAAAAGAGGCTAATACGCTCCTGTTAAAAGTACATTTACTGTAAGGTGGGGTACCAGCGGCACATTCTACCTTCAAAAATTTTCCGAAAAATTTTGACACGTGAACATATCTGTGTTTTTTATGCTGAGAGAGAAAGAGACAGTGTCAGCAGGAATGAGGCTGAAAAGTAATACTCCTGACTGAACTGCGGTGGCAGTGTTGACATTAATTTATTCAGAATTGATCACTTTTAATTAAAAAGGGGTGCACATTGATGTTATATTCAGCTATTGAACACCAGATGCAAATGTTGAACATAAAATTAATTAAGAAAGTGACTTGGGATTTCACCTACTTGATTGAAAACAGATGCAGTCGATTAGCACAAATTTATTTTAACTCCCGACCTTCAATCATCACATTATAAGACTCTCCTATCAGGCAGTGGTAATAAATTGCATTTGGGTGGAGTAAAGTGCAATAACTCAAAAGTAATTCCTATCGACTGACCCAGGCGTAATGCGAAGTGCGAGAAGAATTCTACAATACACGGCCCATGAGACCCTTGTGGAAACTTCGCCAATGTGATCCAACAAATTAATCAGTGGCTGGAGACGGCGCGATACCACCGAATACAGTGTGGCGGAGCATCGTCGTTGTGGAGAAGTCGGCCAAACTCGTGGTGCTGCAAGGCTGTGCTTTTCTATTCACTCCTAGCTATCTTGCTCAGTATATAGCTCAACCAAAACTTCCTATCTCCAAGCTCAATCGTTCCATTTGCTAGGTCCTAAACTGCAGAGATACTCACTCATTCCCAGGCAAGCTGAGTAAAGAATGCCATGTCCACACTCTAGGCAAGTTGGGAATGAAAGACCTCTACGGAGATTTCTCACAATCCACTCTTCGCCTCGGTTTCCCCTCCAGCAAAATCACTTACGCCAATTGCAGCGCAAGTCACATTAATTATGCATCACTTCCCAGTGCCAACCAATGCCTGCTCTGGGAAGTGAACAAATTCCCACAAAATTTCCCTTCCTCTCAACTTCTGCTATTTCGCTCCTCCCAGGCCACCTACCAATTTTTCTGGAATTCTGACTCCCAGGAGAGTACTTCAAATTCCTTGGTCCTACGTTCCCATCTGAGGCGGGTGTATTGCATGATGTCGCTCTTCACCTGATTTACCTCAGGCTCTGCGGACCGTGAATTCAGCGTGAAGTTGCTATAGTCACAAACACGCATATTTTGACCTCTGTTGACCGCTCCACCTTAGCTTTGCGCGGCTTTCTCGCATGTTTCAAAGAAAATGGGACAACGGACATTTATCAACAGGCGTAAAAGTTCTCCATCTGTTTCCCGGTACACCAGCATAGAGTCGGGGTCAACCACCCACTCACTGTCACTCATCTTAAGGCGGCTGGAGGCTGCGCCGTGTTACTGCTTTCTCAGAGCTTGAGCCGCCCTAAGCTGCCTATGGTCGCTTCCCTTCGCCGTTCCCCAGCCGGCCACGGTCAACTCTAAATGCTTCCCTGGGGTAAACTAGAGTCAAGTAAATCGACTCGTCTCCACAAAGTTTTCATGTCATGTGAATTGCTTTAAAACCATCACCCGACATTAATTATTCCAATACGTCCATACTATACCCTCTACAAGGTGCATTGTGCCTTGTCAGTCATTTTTTGTTCAGCCCTACTGTTCGCTCAACGTGAGTTAGGTGATCTTTAATGACCTGATGTAAGGGGCATAGTTCTTGCCATCTTACATAGCCCCTCTCTTCAAATCAATTTTGTAGTACAGGTGATGGCTCCTATGGTGTTACCACCTGTTGTACAAAATTAACATCTCCATAACTGTTATTGTAATCCGTTCATGTGGTTAGTTACGGGCGATTGATTGCCACTGTCTCCTCTATGATGTAAACTCCCACTCATTCCTAGGGTACCTGCCTTCAGTGACAGGATTTACTGTTAAAGACGAGGTCATTATTTAGTCTAATTTTACTTTAATCTCTGCTGACTCCTGAGACAATTATTGGCCAGAGTACTCAAAACAAAACTACAATTATATTACAAGGACACACGTCGCAAAGGGCAAATATACATGTTTAAGCACCTCTGTGCTTGTCATTTGAATGGCAAGACCCGCAATTATAACTTAAGGCCCATTCACTCTCAGTTATCCATCCCCAAACGACTTAAATTACTAAAACATACATGAACAATATTCTTGTAACATTTTGTGAAGTTGATAGTAGTTGCTCTCATTAAATTATATGTGAATCCCCCTTTGAAATTTTATAAATAAAGGTTTTTTTCGTCTGTCTCTGGACGTTTATATTGTGCATGGTGTAAGTGTCATCTTTACACAATTCAACAAGGTCTGGCCTAGTCCAGTGTCTGGATTGTGTACACACATGTACTTTTATATATATATAAACACAAGCAAAATGGCAAGAATCATTGCGTATTGAGCAACCACTGTTATGAATTTCTGACAAGGTATAAGTATGAAATCTTATTCTAACACAAACAGACGTGGCATGACAAATATATGACGTTTTAACAAACGGCACATTTATAAAATCATAACCTTCTTATAACATAATTCATAAACAGAACAAATGAGTACGTCTGTTGAAGTGCATGTTATTCATTTGAATCCACACTGACACACACACACACACACACACACACACGGCACAAGTTTCTTGCAGGAACGGAAGTCACAATACGATTACGGAGATGGCGCCACAGGCGCCCGCATCTTCTTGAGGCAGGATGGCTCTCACCTAAGAGCTCCTTGTTGACATCTTGTCCGACAGGCACAGGACCCCATCGGTGCATCTATGATCGGTGACCTCTCGCGGCTCAGCCACAGGTCATTGCTCCTTCGATAGACGTTTTAGCGCAAGGGAGGGACCGTGATAAGACAAGAGCCTATTTTTTGCTCAGGCCTTCAAAGTTGGTGTCATTAGGCACAAAAGGTCATCTGGGCTGTCGCTCCACCTGACGTGGCGAGCAACAAATATAGAAACCTTCTTGGACCTCTTCATTGCTGCTCCGATCCGTACCGTGTACAGAGACCAGGACCAACCTCTTTGTCATACACAGAGGTGCTGGATGTCACCTCTCCTTGGCTGCTGAGTTGTCCACCGTCCCCGTCGATTCAGGGCGTGGCCTGCATGCCATCACCATCGTCAGCTGTGTGCTCCCCTCATTGCTGTCGTCCTCGTTCCTTGTCAGCTCGTGTGTGGTGTGCCAGGTGTCGTAGCTTCAACTCCCTCTTGCTCAGTTACGCCACCTTGACACACTAAGACAACTAATTTTCGTACATGGAAAGTGCTCATGTTTAACCATCAGTACCATACATTTTTTTATACATAGACATAAAAAAATGTACAAGACAACTTGCTTCACAGTCGTTCACACACACACACACACACACAATCAAGGGATAGGGATTAATATTATCTGGACAGGATGCCATCACCATTTCTAACTACCAATTCCTACGACTAACACGGTGTTGGCCAACCCGACTACATATCTACTATTTACTACGTTTTATCTCTAATATTGTTTTTTCTTCTGAATTCCCTATGTGGCAGACGTCCCTCTTATTGTGCCTGCGAACATGTATAAAAAACAGCAAACTTAGACATGTGTCAATCTCACCAAGATTTTTTTGTTGGAAGTTTGGATAGCGTCCTTTATCGTGTTCTATTGCGACACTTCTTCTCTCCTCTATTTTCTTCCCGTTTTCTCCTCTTGTCACGAATGGTTTTATAATGCCTGTGAACATGTTTCGGATTAGTAATGTCATAATGGCACAACACAAATATAGCTCATTGCTCACACTCGCAGTTGTTACACTATCTTGTTATCAACAAGTATTTCTGGCGTATCAATGCTGCTGTTCGCTCTGTAGATGATTACATCCAGTTCATTTTAACATACACTGGGTGCGCAAATTCACGCAACTGCGCATAGCTGTCCACCTCTTACGTATTCAGGGGCATACGAGATGCGTCGGTGCGTCCTCCTAACGACCTACGGGACTGGCCACCTTAAATATGTTCTCCAATGACGTAGATACAATTACGGGGAACTTTTCTGTAATTTACAGAGTTCCTAATCAATCTTTTTCTAGGGGTACGCCCAAAAATACTTGTATTCCATTCTTTAATCATGTGTTTTTACAAAATAATGTAGTGTTTCACTTTCATAGCATCGAGAGGCGAGATATCATTATTAATAATAAAACACAAAATATGGGCACATAAAAACGAGACATTCCACCACTAAGATCAGTATATACACAAACAAACAAGACACTTTAACAAAATCCTTATTCTAAGCCTATATTTACTACGTCCGCGCTCTGATCTAGTCATTCGTAATCCTGCCCGTTAAGGTGGGATGGACCAGGCTTCGGGTAACCATTATTCCTGTTCCTTCCAGATTGCTGATTACCGCCCCAAGTCCTTTGTAATTTATTATGTTGCACTAGAGAGTGTCGCTCATCTTCCGTGTACCTTCTTTTCGAGTTGCCATTACTCTTATTTTGATTGTGGCCGTTGTACACTCCTGGAAATTGAAATAAGAACACCGTGAATTCATTGTCCCAGGAAGGGGAAACTTTATTGACACATTCCTGTGGTCAGATACATCACATGATCACACTGACAGAACCACAGGCACATAGACACAGGCAACAGAGCATGCACAATGTCGGCACTAGTACAGTGTATATCCACCTTTCGCAGCAATGCAGGCTGCTATTCTCCCATGGAGACGATCGTAGAGATGCTGGATGTAGTCCTGTGGAACGGCTTGCCATGCCATTTCCACCTGGCGCCTCAGTTGGACCAGCGTTCGTGCTGGACGTGCAGACCGCGTGAGACGACGCTTCATCCAGTCCCAAACATGCTCAATGGGGGACAGATCCGGAGATCTTGCTGGCCAGGGTAGTTGACGTACACCTTCCAGAGCACGTTGGGTGGCACGGGATACATGCGGACGTGCATTGTCCTGTTGGAACAGCAAGTTCCCTTGCCGGTCTAGGAATGGTAGAACGATGGGTTCGATGACGGTTTGGATGTACCGTGCACTATTCAGTGTCCCCTCGACGATCACCAGTGGTGTACGGCCAGTGTAGGAGATCGCTCCCCACACCATGATGCCGGGTGTTGGCCCTGTGTGCCTCGGTCGTATGCAGTCCTGTTGTGGCGCTCACCTGCACGGCGCCAAACACGCATACGACCATCATTGGCACCAAGGCAGAAGCGACTCTCATCGCTGAAGACGACACGTCTTCATTCGTCCCTCCATTCACGCCTGTCGCGACACCACTGGAGGCGGGCTGCACGATGTTGGGGCGTGAGCGGAAGACGGCCTAACGGTGTGCGGGAACGTAGCCCAGCTTCATGGAGACGGTTGCGAATGGTCCTCGCCGATACCCCAGGAGCAACAGTGTCCCTAATTTGCTGGGAAGTGGCGGTGCGGTCCCCTACGGCACTGCGTAGGATCCTACGGTCTTGGCGTGCATCCGTGCGTCGCTGCGGTCCGGTCCCTGGTCGACGGGCACGTGCACCTTCCGCCGACCACTGGCGACAACATCGGTGTACTGTGGAGACCTCACGCCCCACGTGTTGAGCAATTCGGCGGTACGTCCACCCGGCCTCCCGCATGCCCACTATACGCCCTCGCTCAAAGTCCGTCAACTGCACATACGGTTCACGTCCACGCTGTCGCGGCATGCTACCAGTGTTAAAGACTGCGATGGAGCTCCGTATGCCACGGCAAACTGGCTGACACTGACGGCGGCGGTGCACAAATGCTGCGCAGCTAGCGCCATTCGACGGCCAACACCGCGGTTCCTGGTGTGTCCGCTGTCCCGTGCGTGTGATCATTGCTTGTACAGCCCTCTCGCAGTGTCCGGAGCAAGTATGGTGGGTCTGACACACCGGTGTCAATGTGTTCTTTTTTCCATTTCCAGGAGTGTAGTTCGGCACTGGCCTACTATCCCACTGAGGTCCATTATTGCGACTGTTGTTATTTTGTTCACGCTGCCGGCGTTTCTCCCGCGCCTGTTCCTCTGGAAATGCGAATTCCAGTTCGCGCAAAATGCCCTTAAATACCTCAGTATCACTACCACAACGACCGGCAAGTGATTGTTGATACGAGATGGGAAGTTTCATGTAGCATAATCTGATGATTTCCTCGCCGCTACATGGGTTGTCTAGGTACTGGTTCCTTTTTGTCATATTTTCAAAAAATTTAACCGGACACCGGTACCCTGCCCCTTCCACATCTCTGGACATCATAATTTCTTGTTTCATCCTTTCTTGGGTTTCTTTAGACCAATACTTGCCCAAGAAGGCATTTTTGAATTCTTCGAACGAGACGCTCGTCTTCGCTACATTTCTCATGTACTCAGCGGTCGCGCCCTCCATATGGGAGCACACAAAATCCAGCTGGTACATCAATGGCCAGTGTGGGGGCAAAGATAACTCGAATTGTCCCATAAAAGTTTTTGGATGCAAGCTATTACCTTTGTCCTTGTAGTGATGGAACTTTCGGACTGATACAAAATGCTTGTAGTCAAGCAGGTCATCATTCCAGTTATCATTTCGCCCGTTCTTACGATTCGTATGAACTTCGGGACGTGGACTAATTCTTCCCGACACGCTATCGTCATCTCTCCCCCTCTCTATGTTCGACAGTTGTTCGGTACACCTAATCAGCCGACAACAATTGGACTCACTGGACTGCTGCGCGCTGTCCGTGTTTACCTCGGTCGTTGCCTCAGAGCTGTGAATCAAGGCGTGGCTCCCTTTGCTTATAGTGTCACCTTTGTCACACCGTGAAGCGGTTATCTCTGTTCCGGCAAGTGACGGTTCAGTCGACGCAGTAATTACACCCTTCTCCTTTCTTGATGTCTCTGTAATGAGACGTTTTACCTCGTTCTCTAAATTTCTTTTTAATATCGCCACCTCCTCTTTCAACATCTCGTTAGGCCCTATGTCTGGTTGCTCTTGTTGCTTTTCTTCGACACGTTTTATCCGGCTTTGTAGCCTTGATAACATGACCTTTCCTACTTTTGCCGTGCTTTACGTGGAGTCCCGAGTTTCTCTCACTATTTTCCTTGCACCTTTTGGAATTAACTTGGTTTCAATTGCCGTTCGTTTGATGATGACAATCTCTTTCTCTATTTTGACGCCGAGATTCTTTACCTCCTTTTTTATTTCCCTTTGAACTTCTGTGAGCCAATAGTTCAGCTCCGAATTCGCCTTTTGAATTTCGGCATTAAGGTTCTCTTTCAGCTCCGAATTCGCCTTTTTAATTTCGGCATTAAGGTTCTCTTTCAGCTCCGAATTCGCCTTTTTAATTTCGGCATTAAGGTTGGCGCTCTGCTCTAAGTTCACCGTTTGCATCTGTTGCAACAGGTCCGTAATGTTTTTGAGAGTAGCCGCATTTTGATCCTCGTTCTTTTGTGGTTAAAAATGCGACTCTTCTCCTCTGTTCTGAGGAACCCTTCAATATCTAGACAAATACCGTCTCCGTGCCCCCGTCGGATCACTTGTGAATGAATCGTTTGATAATGGTCGGACACTGTTTTGTTCCAACACACTCTGGCTACTTGGGCTGGATCTTCCATACTTGTGGATTAATCCTGTACTCCCTGCGTCCCCCGAGCCCTCAGTATCACTGCCTGAATCAACGTCCTTGCTATTCAGTGGACTAAACCAGTCGTAAGACACAGTTTCAGGAAGTTGCAACTCGCGTTCGTCACGCTCATCGGTAGAGCTTTCCCTACTATCACCCATGTTCTCCCGAGTAACAGTCTGATTATATTCTGCCGTTGTCTTGGCTTTTCCCCTCGTTATCATTTGCACTTTTATGTTACACGAAAACTCAAAACCCAGGTACCCCTTCCTCTCAATAATTAGATAACGCAAAACATATATCAAGACACAAATTGATACACTGGGTGTGAGCAGTGACCTGACAAATAGTTCATGAAGCATTCCCCAAAAGGGCTAGTACCAATGAATGTGTTCTGTGTGCTCAGCATCGGCTGATTACGGCACTGCACATCGTAAGTACTCCAACAAATCACAAATATAATGCATAGGCACCTATAAATGTCAATTTGGAAGGACAGCACATGAAGAAGAGAATGTAACTTATTGTAACCACTGCTATCCGTTTTTCAATTAAAAATGGCTAAGCAATGGATCACGTGGAAAAATTTCCTTTTTCAAGACTACTTCCTAGCAAATCCTGAAGTATCATATCCTGGCATGGGTCAGCCATATGTAACACCCCACCCGTCACTTAGCTGGTTTTGGCATGTGCTCACCCCAACTAATTGACTAACAGATCAACAGAGAGTGCAAAAACTGCCACAATATCGGATAATGCAAAAAAGTAATATTGCCCTATGATTCCCGATTGAACTGCAGTGGCAGTGTTGACATTAATTTATTCAGAATTGATCACTTTCAATTGAAAAGGTGTGCACATTGATGTTATATTCAGCTATTGAACACCAGATTCAATTAAATCAATCATCACATTACAAGACTCTCCTATCAGGCAGTGGTAATAAATTGCGTTTGCGTGGAGTAAAGCACAATAACTCAAAAGTGATTTCTATCGACTGACCCAGGCATAATGCGAAGTGCAAGAAGAATTCTACAATACATGGCCCATGAAACCCTAATTGAAACTTTGCCAATGTGATCCAACAAATTAATCAGTGGCTGGAGACGGCGCAATATCACTGAATACAGTGTGGTGGAGTGGTGTTGTTGTGCAGACGTCGGCCGACCTCGTGGTGCTGCAAGGCTGTGCTCATCTATTCACTCCTAGCTATCTTGCTCAGTATATAGCTGAACCAAAACTTCCTATCTCCAAGCTCAATTGTTCCATTTGTTAGGTCCTAAACTGCAGAGATGCTCACTCTTTCCCAGGCAAGCTGAGTAAAGAATGCCACGGCCACACTCTAGGCAAGCTGGGAACAGAAGACCTCTACAGAGACTTCTCACAGTCCGCTCTGCACCTCGGTTTCCCCTCCAACAAAATCACTTACGCCAATTGCAGCGCAAGTCGCATTAATTATGCGTCACTTCCCAGCGCCGACCAATGCCTGCTCTGGGAAGTGAACAAATTCCCACAAAATTTCCCTTCCTCTCAATTTCTGCTATTTCGCTCCTCCCAGGCCACCCATCAAGGTTAGCGTCTGAACAAACACCAATTTTTCCGGAATTCTGACTCCCAGGAGAGTACTTCAAATTCCTTGGTCCTACATTCCCATCGGAGGCGGGTGTATTGCATGATGTCGCTCTTCACCTGATTTACCTCAGGCTCTGCGGACCGTGAATTCAGCGTGAAGTTGCTATAGTCACAAACACGCATGTTTTGACCTCTGTTGACCGCTCCACCTTAGCTTTGCGCGGCTTTCTCGCATGTTTCAAAGAAAATGGGACAACGGACATTTATCAACAGGCGTAAAAGTTCTCCGTCTGTTTCCCGGTACATCAGCATAGAGTCGGGGTCAACCACCCACTCACTGTCACTCATCTTAAGGCGGCTGGAGGCTGCGCCGTGTTACTGCTTTCTCAGAGCTTGAGCTGCCCTAAGCTGCCTATGGTCGCTTCCCTTCGCCGTTCCCCAGCCGGCCACGGTCAACTCTAAATGCTTCCCTGGGGCAAACTAGAGTCCAGTAAATGACTTGTTTCCACAAAGTTTTCATGTCGTGTGAATTGCTTTAAAACCATCACCCGACATTAATTATTCCAATACGTCCATACTATACCCTGTACAAGATGCATTGTGCCTTGTCAGTCATTTTTTGTTCAGCCCTACTGTTCGCTCAATGTGAGTTAGGTGATCTTTAATGACCTCATGTAAGGGGCATAGTTCTTGCCATCTTACACAGTGTGAGAGAAAGAGAGGAACACAGTGGCAGTGGACCATTGCTGACAGTGACAGACAACGCTAAGAAAAGAGAGAAGAAGATAGTGCCAGTGAGAGAGGAATAAAGACAAGGAGAATGAGGAAGTGGGTGAGAGCCAGTGATAATAACAGACAGAGATAGTGACAGTGAGAAGAGTGAGCAGCAATGGGAAGGAAAGTATGAATGAGACAGCAGCAGTAAGAGACAGCAGGAGCGAGACAGTGACAGGAGTATTGATTGGACAGAACGAAGGTGGCCGTGGCTATGAGACAGGAAACAGTGACAGAGTGCCACTACAGAATAATGGTATTAAGCTGGTCTGAAAGAGTGAGAGTGGGCAAGTGGGAGTGGATGGGTATATGTGACTTACAGTGATAGACTAGTGGTTAAAGAGGGGGTGAGCTTATGGGAGACATGAGTTGCATATTAAAAAGATCGCGAATGTGTTCGCAGGCCAAAATTTTCAAAAGTTCTGAGTAAAGGAGAATGAGATACCTGGTACCCCACAATTCAGTCAGAGTGTTTTATTTGTGTTCCGATAGGATCATTTTTCAGCTGATTTATAAAGGCGTCAGTGTGCAGCTCTTACTGAAATAAGCTGTTTTAATTAATGTTATAGCAACCTGTTGCACTAAGTAAAAATTTACGTAATAATAAATACCTTCGTCTCCGTTTCACGCCCAAGAAAGTGTATTTCAACACACGTCACATGGCGACATGTAGCCTACGTACACTAAATCTCAGCATGCGCCGCATCAGCGCTGAAAATCACAGAACCGGAGGTCAGTAAACTGGCAGTGTCAACGAACTTGCAGGGGCGCACACTCATCATCGCGGTAATTTCTGTGGGTTATCACGTCGTTCGTACAGCAGAGCAAAAATTTCTGCAGTGCGTAACTGACATTGCTCATTACTGGGTGGAAACGCGGTGCTCTCGCTAGTGAAGCACCCTTGTACGTATGTTCCGTCCACATGTCACGTCGTCATGCATCGCATTTACATTATAAGTAGTGTTCCTCCACAACGATAATATTGTTCAAACAAGAAATTAGTTTATCAACATAATACGAAATCACTACTTTACTACAACTCAACTAAGTCTACTTCGGTACTGCACGAGAAAAGCGTTCATTACTTGTATTTTCCCTCTTTAATATTCCACTTCCGGATGGTCCGAAGGAAGAAATGATGTTAGTACCCACAACAAGCTGAATGGTATTTCACAACGGTAACAATATTTTTAGTAATGAAAATTTTTTCGCCGCTGTTGTGTGGGTTGTACGCAGCGAGTTCAGAAAGTAAGGCCCACATGATGCCCCACGCTAAGACCATTGAGCAACAAGAGTGGAGCATTGTCACTAAGCCGGCAGCTGTGGCCGAGCGGTTCTAGGCGCTCAGTCCGGAACCGCGCTGCTGCTACGGTCGCAGGTTCGAATCCTGCCTTGGGCATGGATGTGTGTGATGTCCTTAGGTTAGTTAGGTTTACGTAGTTCTAAGTCTAGGGGACTGATGATCTCAGATGTCACATAGTGCTTAGAGCCATTTGAACCATTGTCACAAGAGAACATATGTTTCGTGTATCCTACAAACGCAGTTTAGCTGCTGTACGCGTAGCAGGTGCACAAGAGTGTGCAAGTAGAATGGCGTGGCAACTGGAAACGTACTTCAAAGTTGAAGCATGATGCACTGTATGATTCTTGTGTGCAAAATGTCGAAGTAAACTGCACACAGATTCACGACGAAATTCAGCGGTATATGTACCAAATGAATTGTCACGTCTAGCTGTAGTGAAACGATGCAATAATTTGACCCAAGCTGCAGAGACGTGTGTGATCCTGACACGCAATACAGCCCAGGTCTTGCAACAGGCGAGTTACTTTTTTTTTTTTTTTTTTGTTTCCGCAAGCTAGAAGAATATCTGGAGAAGAGGAGTGTCGGAGGAAAAGATTTTCCAACGGAGCCGTTTACATATCGATTCTCGAATGGTTCCGTGACCAAGGTGTGGATCTCTATCACTGAGCCGCTGTGGCCGAGTGGATCTGGGCGTTTCAGTCCGGAACCGCGCGACTGCTACGGTCGCACATTCGAATCCTGCTTCGGGAATGGATGTGTGTGATGCCCTTAGGTTAGTTAGATTTAAGTATTTCTACGTTCTACGGGACTGATGACCTCAGATGTTAAGTCCCATAGTGCTCAGAGCCATTTGAACCATCTATCATCGAGGAATTGAACGACTGGTAGAACTTCCCGATCGGTGTTCACAAAGACTTGGTGACTATGTCAAAATATAACGTCATATATGAAATATATCCGTGTCACTTTAAAGCATAGTGTATCATTCAACAAAAGTTAGTTGGCCTGTCGGAATAATGTGTAGCTTAATTTCGTGTATATTAGCATGTTGAAAAAAAAACTGTTGAGCGGATTTCCAAGAACAGTAGACAGGTAGGGTTAAAGTGAAGCATACTTCATATCCTGAGCTCCACTCGATAAATCGATGGGGGAACGCTGGTGATGTCGGTCAGAGTTGTAAGATTCGAGTTGCGGTCAGGTAAATGTAAGTACTTGTGTGCCAAAAATTCTATATTTTATTTGTATTTACAAAATAGCTGAACCTCATTTATTGGTACAGATTATAAGACCTACAGAATACAGTTTATGTACATGTCTGAAACATCGAGCAGAGATCGAAAACAATTTTAAATTCAGTTCAGTTGGTCTAGCAGCTGAGCACTAAATTTAAGTATACTCACAAATACATTTCACGTACTGTGTAGAAATTTCTTCCCTGTAAAACAAGTTATAATCTATATCCTGAAAGATAAAATGCAAATGCAAGGTCTGGTTAGAATTTAAAAGCAGTGATAAACCTCACAATACTGTTTCCGATTATGTGCTGTTCACATTAATTTCTACCTGTGAGTAAAAATTCAACCAGCGAACCTACGAAAAGTAACGAAAGAAGCACAAGAACCACATGAGCGTAACAATGGTAAGTTAACCGAACTCGTTTACATGTGTAATACTGAGATGCGTTGTAAGAGACCAGCCAGCTACTAACTACATTGTGCGGACATTTAGTGGAGAAGATACCACATATTATGCCAAGCTTTTGTTTCATTCTACATCTACATCTACATCTACATCTATACTCCGCGAGCCACCTTACGGTGTGTGGCGGAGGGTACTTATTGTACCACTATCTGATCCCCCCTTCCCTGTTCCATTCACGAATTGTGCGTGGGAAGAACGACTGCTTGTAAGTCTCCGTATTTGCTCTAATTTCTCGGATCTTTTCGTTGTGATCATTACGCGAGATATATGTGGGCGGTAGTAATATGTTGCCCATCTCTTCCCGGAATGTGCTCTCTCGTAATTTCGATAATAAACCTCTCCGTATTGCGTAACGCCTTTCTTGAAGTGTCCGCCACTGGAGCTTGTTCAGCATCTCCGTAACGCTCTCGCGCTGACTAAATGTCCCCATGACGAATCGCGCTGCTTTTCGCTGGATCATGTCTATCTCTTCTATTAATCCAACCTGGTAAGGGTCCCATACTGATGAGCAATACTCAAGAATCGGACGAACAAGCGTTTTGTAAGCTACTTCTTTCGTCGATGAGTCACATTTTCTTAGAATTCTTCCTATGAATCTCAACCTGGCGCCTGCTTTTCCCACTATTTGTTTTATGTGATCATTCCACTTCAGATCGCTCCGGATAGTAACTCCTAAGTATTTTACGGTCGTTACCGCTTCCAATGATTTACCACCTATGGCATAATCGTACTGGGATGGATTTCTGCCCCTATGTATGCGCATTATATTACATTTATCTACGTTTAGGGAAAGCTGCCAGCTGTCGCACCATGCATTAATCCACTGCAGGTCCTCCTGGAGTACGTACGAGTCTTCTGATGTTGCTACTTTCTTGTAGACAACCGTGTCATCTGCAAATAGCCTCACGGAGCTACCGATGTTGTCAACTAAGTCATTTATGTATATTGTAAACAATAAAGGTCCTATCACGCTTCCCTGCGGTACTCCCGAAATTACCTCTACATCTGCAGATTTTGAACCGTTAAGAATGACATGTTGTGTTCTTTCTTCTAGGAAATCCTGAATCCATTCACAAACCTGGTCCGATATTCCGTAAGCTCGTATTTTTTTCACTAAACGTAAGTGCGGAACCGTATCAAATGCCTTCCTGAAGTCCAGGAATACGGCATCAATCTGCTCGCCAGTGTCTACGGCACTGTGAATATCTTGGGCAAATAGGGCGAGCTGAGTTTCACATGATCTCTGTTTGCGGAATCCATGCTGGTTATGATGAAGGAGATTTGTATTATCTAAGAATGTCATAATACGAGAACACAAAACATGTTCCATTATTCTACAACAGATTGACGTAAGCGAAATAGGCCTATAATTATTCACATCTGATTTATGACCCTTCTTGAAAATGGGTACGACCTGCGCTTTCTTCCAGTCGCTAGGTACTTTACGTTCTTCCAGCGATCTACGATAAATTGCTGATAGAAAGGGGGCAAGTTCTTTAGCATAATCACTGTAGAATCTTAAGGGTATCTCGTCTGGTCCGGATGCTTTTCCGCTACTAAGTGATAGCAGTTGTTTTTCAATTCCGATATCGTTTATTTCAATATTTTCCATTTTGGCGTCCGTGCGACGGCTGAAGTCAGGGACCGTGTTACGATTTTCCGCAGTGAAACAGTTTCGGAACACTGAATTCAGTATTTCTGCCTTTCTTCGGTCGTCCTCTGTTTCGGTGCCATCGTGGTCAACGAGTGACTGAATAGGGGATTTAGATCCGCTTACCGATTTTACATATGACCAAAACTTTTTAGGGTTCTTGTTTAGATTGTTTGCCAATGTTTTACGTTCGAATTCGTTGAATGCTTCTCTCATTGCTCTCTTTACGCTCTTTTTCGCTTCGTTCAGCTTTTCCTTATCAGCTATGATTCGACTACTCTTAAACCTATGATGAAGCTTTCTTTGTTTCCGTAGTACCTTTCGTACATGATTGTTATACCACGGTGGATCTTTCCCCTCGCTTTGGACCTTAGTCGGTACGAACTTATCTAAGGCGTACTGGACGATGTTTCTGAATTTTTTCCATTTTTGTTCCACATCCTCTTCCTCAGAAATGAACGTTTGATGGTGGACACTCAGATATTCTGCGATTTGTGCCCTATCACTCTTGTTAAGCAAATATATTTTCCTTCCTTTCTTGGCATTTCTTATTACACTTGTAGTCATTGATGCAACCACTGACTTATGATCACTGATACCCTCTTCTACATTCACGGAGTCGAAAAGTTCCGGTCTATTTGTTGCTATGAGGTCTAAAACGTTAGCTTCACGAGTTGGTTCTGTAACTATCTGCTCAAAGTAATTCTCGGACAAGGCAGTCATGATAATGTCACAAGAGTCTCTGTCCCTGGCTCCAGTTCTGATTGTGTGACTATCCCATTCTATACCTGGTAGATTGAAGTCTCCCCCTATTACAATAGTATGATCACGAAACTTCTTCACGACGTTCTGCAGGTTCTCTCTGAGGCGCTCAACTACTACGGTTGCTGATGCAGGTGGTCTATAGAAGCATCCGACTATCATATCTGACCCACCTTTGATACTTAACCCAGATTATTTCACATTCGCATTCGCTAATAACTTCACTGGATATTATTGAATTCTTTACTGCTATAAATACTCCTCCACCATTGGCGTTTATCCTATCCTTGCGGTATATATTCCATTCTGTGTCTAGGATTTCGTTACTGTTCACTTCCGGTTTTAACCAACTTTCCGTTCCTAATACTATATGCGCACTATTTCCTTCAATAAGAGATACTAATTCAGGAACCTTGCCCTGGATACTCCTGCAGTTTACCAATATTACGTTAACTTTTCCTGTTTTTGGTCTCTGAGGACGGACGTTCTTTATCAACGATGATAATGTCCTCTCTGGTAAGCCGTCAGGTATTTTATCGTTTCGCCCAAGGGGGGGGGGTCCCTCTAACCTAAAAAACCCCCGTGTGCACGCCACACGTACTCTGCTACCCTAGTAGCTGCTTCCGGTGTGTAGTGCACGCCTGACCTGTCTAGGGGGGCCCTACAGTTCTCCACCCAATAACGGAGGTCGATGAATTTGCAACCATTATAGTCGCAGAGTCGTCTGAGCCTCTGGTTTAGACCCTCCACACGGCTCCAAACCAGAGGACCGCGATCGACTCTGGGCACTATGCTGCAGATATTAAGCTCAGCTTGCACTCCGCGTGCGATGCTGGTTGTCTTCACCAAATCAGCCAGCCGCCGGAAGGAACCAAGGATGGCCTCAGAACCCAAGCGGCAGGCGTCATTCGTTCCGACATGTGCTACTATCTGCAGCCGGTCACACCCAGTGCGTTCAATAGCTGCCGGAAGGGCCTCCTCCACATTACGGACGAGACCCCCCGGCAAGCACACCGAGTGCACACTGGCATTCTTCCCCGACCTACCCGCTATTTTCCTAAGGGGCTCCATAACCCGCCTAACGTTGGAGCTCCCTATAACTAATAGGCCCGCCCTCTGTGACTGTCGGGACCTTGCCGGAGAATCGGCCACTGGCCCAACAGGCGAGGCATCCTGTGGTGGCTCGGAAACGATGTCATCACCACTAGGAAGCACCCCGTACCTGTTGGAAAGGGGTAAGGCAGCTGCCACGCGGCCAGATCCCACCTTCGCCTTTCGGCCAGGCACGCGCGAGCCCACCACTGTCCGCCATTCACCATGGAGTGATGGCTGACCGGTAAGATGCTCACTGCCGGAAGACGCAGCGACATCAGGGGTTCCATGTGATTCCAAGGCCACCGAAGTAGGCATAGGTCTCACCACAGTTGCCCCAACGCCACTACGAGCCGACGCCTGCGCCTCGAGCTCGATGAGCCTAACAGACAAAGCCTCCACCTGCCCCCGAAGAGTGGCCAATTCTCCTTGCGTCCGCTCACAACAACCACAGTCCTTACACATGACTATGTTTACCCTACTCTATACGGTGACAAATTCCCAAGATAATCTTCTGATGAGCTACTCTGATAATCAAGAAACACTCACTGAAATACGAGACGCGAAAACTACGCTAGGTTTTCCCAGAAAAACTATTTAAAAGCTAAGCGCAGCAAATAAGTACAAAAACGCTTTATACAAACAGTACTCGCTGCTGCTGGTGCTCTCGCTCTGGCTGTCACAAGACAACTGCTGATTCAAGTGGCTAGTGGCTAACGGCCGCGAAACAAACAAAAGACGGTTTTAGGGCGCTTTCTGTTCTAAACGATCAAGAAAACACTAAGAAATCTACCACGAAAACTACGTAAAGTTTTATCAAGAACTGTTAGTTACTATGCAGAGCAGATAAACACAAATATTCATGCGGTCCCATCTGCTTCTTTTAATTTCGTGTTGTCCATCACTTAGCTTTCACTCAGTTTTGACATATTGAAACTTTTTTATTTAAATGTGTGAATCTGTCCTTAAATTTATGAATGACTCAGAAGATGAAACTTCCACGTTACCTGATTGTGAAACAGCTGAGTAAAACTGAATGTCCTGAGCCTCCTTTCTCTTTACTTTCTTCTTATCATGTCAACACTGACCCACAATATTCTAGCACAACGCAATCTGACTGCTCAAAAAAAAAAAAAATTACAACCTGACTTCAAATTATTAATTCAAAAGAATGGCCTTGACTAAAAAGAAATCTTAACAATAACCTATACATTTCATTAAGCACTTACCTCACAAACATCTTCATTACGAGAACTACTGCAATACAGCGAACGTCAATACTGCCAGCTAAATAAAAGATTCTAGCTACTAAAGCCACTAAGTACTAATACGCATGTGGTTAGCAAAGGAAAGATTTTGTTGCAAACCAAATAATGTATTTTTTACCTTAATAATGTGACATCCAGTTCAAACACGAATATAAATCGTCACTGACATCCAGTACAAAGATATATAATCATGAATAATTTTCAGTCTCCAAGTCGGATACTTCCAGATCGTTAGCCTACGCTAAAACTTCAGGCCTCTACCTGCATCAATGCTAACTTCTCACATTTAACATCCATCACTCTGGGCTGTTCACCTCCAACTGCCCAACAGTACTTTATCACTGCTGGCGACGAACTTCCAACTGCCCAACACTACTGGCGACTAACTTCCAACAACGAGTCCAACCAGCCAGAGTCTCTTACAAAGAAAGCGCAGTCAGAGATGCAGCGCAAAGTGGTACACAGCGCTGCCAACACAGGAGCAGTCCACTTGCAACATGTCTGTCCTTAGTCCTGGTCCGGAATAATGTAACGATATACGTCAATTTTTGAGTCTTGCTGAGAGCAAGATTCACTTGAATCACCATTAATTCAATACTGGAAACGTATAGTAACTTATAATACGATCAATCTTTGACTAGCACGTGGTACGGTGCACACACAGACCAGGACAGGTAATGCTGATACTGGTCAGCTCTGAGTCAAGCGTCTCTTACATGTTGGATTAGGCTCACCCCAGTCGTTGTTTAGAAAGTTGGTGGGTATTTCTTGGCAAGCAGGAGCTCTGACCGTGTGTCAGTCTTTTTTTCTTTTTTTATCACAATGGCTCGATAACGTACAGTCCCAAGCAATATATTCCAACGACAAGTTACTACTCCACGGGAAAGAAAGCACAGCTCATTACGAGCGCAACTCAATCCAGACAGACAACAACAGACATACTTGTAATGGCGTCTGCATAGAAGTGAACCATTGGGAAGATTATGGCCACTTTCATTTCGTCCAGATGACTACGTCATTCGAAATACTATGCAGAAGAATACAGTTAGCAACCCGGTGGGATACTTGGAATTATATTATCCGCTCCGGATGATGCAAAGCATTTCGCAATCCTCTCTTGCCCGAAAACAGCACCACCTCTGCAGTTATACTCTGTCGAGTCCATCAGCAAGCTAATGAAGGTACGTGATGTCCAAATATCGAATGTGTACGCCTAGAAATGTCGTCAGAAAGGTCTTTCCTCAGTCACACGCGTTACATTCGGTGTTGAGCAAGTACAGTGCTGCCAGCAGAAATCACTCAGGCCCTTTGATCTGTGCAACATCCTCCAGACTCGCTGTATTAGTGAAGCGAGCTGAGCTCGCCAAGTCACTGCCGTGGCGCGCCGCAAGTTGGACTCAGAGAGTGATTGGTGGTTTAGACGGCTGTCGCTCATCGTACACTCCAGAAGCGGCCGTCCGCCTATCTTCGGCTCTACAACTATTCTGGTGCAGTTTGTTTGTTATACACTTCATCCTCACGTGCCCACAGGCATTTCGTGTGCACACAAATAGATACTCGGTGTTCTAGAACCAAAGACTGTTAGCGTAGGCAAAACGCGAACACGATGCTAATATCTAATTTTTTATGAGATACTAGGAATTAGTCACTAATGTTGAGCGGTGTATTAACATATCGGATTCTCTGTCTTTTCTTTAGTCGGGTCATCAAGCTGTCGGCTCCCTCACCCTGTATAGAACGACTGTAGTAATATGTCTCCCAGTCGACGCGATTCCTCACACACTAGCAATACAAAAATGTCTCTAACAAAATTTCATCTTACGTATATTTCTGGCGGTAAATGGACGTGAAAGACTGGGAACCTGGGAATACCGTAATCACATGTACGCTAAATAACTCTGTCAGCACATAGCAATAGTGCTGTGGAGTTGGTGCTGTGGATAGAGTTTTGGGTTAGCAAGCAGGAGGTCGATTCTGAGTCGAGACGCATTCGTTTTTATTTGCTAAACGTAGTCTGCGTTTTACGGTATCTAGTATCTTAATCGTTGTTTCACACCACTGCAGTGACTAGATTTTTTTTTATTTGACAATTTTATTCTGCCATATAATACTGTAGTGTACGCCGTTTCTTAATCCACATGTATCCGACATATACCCAATACATGTTTGGAAATTATTTGCAAAGCACATTGCTATCCATGCTGGTGACGTAAGGCCACAACGAAATGTAACGGACCTGAACGGTATAAAAATAGCAGTTGATACCAATCGATGAGACCATTGCGGAAGGGTACACAGAAAATAGGTTTGGAATCTAGTCGCTGCAGTGGTGCGAAAAAATTCGCGTCCACGATGTGCAAAAGGCTTCTTTAAAAGCTGACCAATGAAAGCGATTGTATTTCTATTTCTGTGTTCGTAGTATGTAACTGCAAATATTTTGTAGAAGACCCACAGTAATCGCTGTATGACGATCAAGACACCAGATACAGTACGACGCACACTACATTTAGCAAATAAAAGACGTACACCTCGACCCAGAACCGAACCCTTGACCTCCTACATGCTAACCCAAAACGGTATCCACTGCATCAATTGCACAGCACTACTCCTGCATGCTGACAGAGGTAGTTATCGCACATGTGATTACAATGTAGCCAGACTGCCAATCTTTAACGTCCATTTACTGCCGGGAATATGAGCAGAACTAAATTTTGTGGGAGACATTTTTGTGTTGCTAGCCTGTGAGGAATCGCGCTGCGAAGTCCGAGTGCGTGAATTTTTGTTCAGATGGCTCTAAGCACTACAGGACTTAACATATGAGGGCATCAGTCCCCTAGACTTAGAACTACTTAAACCTAACTAACCTAAGGACATCACACACATCCATGCCGAGGCAGGATTCGAACCTGCGACCGTAGCAGCAGCGCGGTTCCCGTCTGAAGCGCCTAGAACCACGCGGCCACAGCTGCCAGCTGAATTTTTGGCTCAAATGGCTCTGAGCACTATGGGACTTATCATCTTAGGTCATCAGTCCCCTAGAACTTAGAACTACTTAAACCTAACTAACCTAAGGACAGCACACACATCCATGCCCGAGGCAGGATTCGAACCTGCGTCCGTAGCAGTCCCGCGGTTTCGGACTGCAGCGCTAGAACCGCACGACCATCGCGGCCGGCTCTGAATTTTTGTTCACCCAACATGTATGTAGAGGGTGTCTCAAAAACAATCATGCGATCTGGTATGTCTGTATAAAGTAATAAACATATACAATGAATTTTGTTTTTTGATCAAGGGCAAACTCAAAAAGCTTTTCTTTTTTTCATACCTTTTCATAGGTGTTCGATTGCCACCCTTGAGATTCACGGCACATGGTAATGCAATATTCAGGTTGTTCCCACACTGCAGCGAGCATGTCTTGAGTTACAGCTTCCACAGCTGCAGTTATGTGATGTCTCAATTCATTCATTGCTGTTGATAATGGAGGCACATAAACAGAGTCTTTTATAAACCTCCACAACAAATAATCACATACAGTCAGGTCCGGTGACTTTGGAGGCCAGTAATGTAAGGCTGAATCATTTGGTCCAGTGCGACCGAGCCATCGTTCAGTAATCCTTTGATTTAAAAACCCCCTCATTTCCAGATGCCAGTGTGGCAGTGCCCGAGCCTGTTCGTAAATGAAGTCGTTCTAATCAGTCTCCATCTGTGGGAAAAGAAAGTTCTCAAATTTATCGAGATATGTGCTTCCTGTAACAGTGATTTCGGCAAATAAAACTGGACCATACATCTTTTCCCGTCAAACTACACTAAACAGAGTAAATGTTAGAGAGCCTCTCTCATGTCGTAGAACTTCATGTGGTTGTTCCGTAGCCCGTATTCTCACTTTATGACGGTTCATCTTTCCACTTAAATGGAATGTTGCCTCGTCTCTAAGCACTAAACGTGGAAGAAAACTGTCATCCTCCATCTTGCCAAGAACTACATTACAGAACTGCAGCCGCGCAGGATTAGCTGAGCGGTCTAGGGCGCTGCAGTCATGGACTGTGCGGCTGGCCCCGGCGGAGGTTCGAGTCCTCCCTTGGGCATGGGTGTGTGTGTTTGTCCGTAGGATAATTTATATTGTGAATTGGCAGGAGCCAATTCACGAAGTTTGGAGGAAGCCGAAGTGCACGCATTTAAGCTCACGCAGGCTGACGTGAGGTCTGGAACAGGACAATGTAATTAATATAACCAATAAGGTACGTTGCTGCTCGAATACTTAACTTTAATCCATAATTTGTGTACATCGCTCTTGACGGTACATGTTTAACAATCTCAATATTAACTGGTAATGGCGCCTTGCTAGGTCGTAGCAAATGACGTAGCTGAAGGCTATGCTAACTATCGTCTCGGCAAATGAGAGCGTATTTGTCAGTGAAGCATCGCTAGCAAAGTCGTCTGTACAACTGCGGCGAGTGCTAGGACGTCTCTCCAGACCTGCCGTGTGGCGGCGCTCGGTCTGCAATCACTGACGGTGGCGACACGCGGGTCCGACGTATACTAATGGACCGCGGCCGATTTAAAGGCTACCACCTAGCAAGTGTGGTGTCTGGCGGTGACACCACATTCCTCCCCCATAAATCGGCGTACGGTTGTGTTATAAGGCTTCCGCCCGCCGTGGGGAGGACCCCATGTTGACGTATGCGACGAGATGGGGAGCCTAACAACAGGCGAGGCTGTGCCACCCGCACCCTGCCATTCGGTCCGAGGGGAGCTAGGAAACGCCTGAAAACCTAGTCCAGGGTGCACGCCAACATGCGGCGTATGCGCCCATAGAGAGACAGGAGGGGACGAAGGGTCGACCTCCACCGCGTCGGGGCACCCGACGGGCGAAGACGCCATGCGGTCCGGAGCGGGCAAGAGGTCCATGTCGGAGGACAACTGGTCACGGGAAGCGATCGGCGGCCCGTGACCCATGGAGGCGCTTGGCGGCTGCAGCGAAGCGTCCGCTGCGGGCGTCGCCGGCGGGAGAACAGGCGGCGGCGGCGGCGGCGGCGGCGGCGGCGGCGGCGGCGGCGGCGCGTCGCCATGGGGTAAAATAGAAGGCAGCGTCGGCAACACCTGTGGATGAGGCGAGCCAGTAGATGGGTCCCCAGGACGCTGACCGGACGGCATCGTCGCTGAAAGCAGACGGCGAGCGGCAGATCTCGTGCGACGACAGAGGCGCAGCTGATTGAGATGCCGACGCACCTCACAAGAGGCCCCCAAAACCAGATACATAGCGCGGCCGAGGCAGCGAAGAATGCGCCCTGCGAGCCAACGCCGTGAACCGCGATAGTTGCGATAGTATACAACGTCGCCTGGGGCAAAAGCAGGCGTCTGCCGCTGCACAGGAACCTGATGCGGCGGATGTAGCAAAGACATCAAGGTTCGATGAGGACGACCGTGGAGCAACTCAGCCGGCGAGCGACCGTCTCGGGGCTGAGAGCGATACGAGGACAAGAAGAGCAATAACGCATCCTCCCGAGAATGCGACTCCTTGAACTTCAACATCTGTGACTTGAAAGTCCGGACCAATCGTCCAGCGGCACCGTTTGACTGAGGCGAAAGCGGCGCGGATGTCAGATGTTGAATACCATTGGCCTTGCAGAATGACTGAAATTCTGCGGACATGAATTGTGGGCCATTGTCGGAAACAATAGTCTGTGGAAGACCTTCAATGCAAAAGATAGCGGATAACGCTTGGATGGTGGCAGATGATGTCGTGGAAGACATCTTGACAACAAAAGGAAAATTACTGTATGAATCTACCACAACCAACCATCGAGCATTCCAGAATGGACCAGCAAAATCGATGTGTAAGCGTTGCCAAGGGGAAGTGGCGTTTGGCCATGCAAAGAATTTCCGCGGTGGTGCGGATTGTTGTTCGGCACATGCCATGCAAGAAGAGCACATATTCGTAATCGCAGCATCGATCCCGAACCAAGTACAGTGCTCACGAGCAAACTGTTTCTTTCGCACTATACCCCAATGTCCTTGGTGGAGAAGCCGTAAGAAAGAGGACTGTAACGAACGTGGGACCACGACCCTGGACTGATAATTATCAGAACGCAACAGCAAAACACCACGTCGAACAAAAAGTCTCTCCTTGTGAGCAAAAAATCGGCGAACCAACGGATCCTCGATCCATGACTTTGACAAGGGCCATTGCGTAGCAACAAAACGCAAAAAGGTAGCAAGGACAGGGTCAGCAGCTGTGGCTGTAGCTACATGACGAAAATCAATCGGAAACTATTCGACCACGTCATCGGTTTCCGCATCAATGAACATGCAAGCAAGTTCGGAAGAATCAAATGCTCTATCCTCAGCAACAGGCAAACGGGACAACGCATCGGCGTTTCCGTGCTTAGCAGTGGACCGATAAAAGATATCGTAGCGGTACTGCGAGAGGGAAATAGACCAGCGAATGAATTTCTGCGCTGTACTTGTTCGGATGAAAAAGCGATGCCAAAGGTTTGTGGTCTGTGATGATGGTAAAGTGACGACCATACAAGAAATCATGAAACTTTGTAACACCAAATACGAGAGCCAAAGCTTCTTTCTCGATCTGTGAATAATTTCTTTGCGCAGACGAGAGCAATTTGGACGCAAAGGCAATAGGGCGATCATGCGATCCATCTTTGTGCGCAAGCACAGCTCCGATCCCGAAATCCGATGCATCTACCATCAACAAAAGGGGTTTCTGGGGACCGAATGGCGTAAGGCAAGTATTAGAAAGCAACGCCGATTTCAACTGGCGAAAGGCGCGTTCGCATTCCGTCGTCCAGACGAACGAAACACCTTTACGGCGTAAGCGATGAAGCGGAGCTGAAATGCAAGAGGCGTGGCGCACATATCTGTTATAGTAATTGATTTTTCCCAGCACACTCTGTAGCTGCTTCAGATTCTGCGGCGAAGGCAAGTCTTGTATGGCACGGAGGTGCTCGGGACTGGGATGTATGCCTTGGGCATTGATTACATGGCCCAGATAGGGTAAGTCACGAGCAAAAAACACACATTTGCCCTTCCGCAAGCGAAGACCATTTTGTCGCAAGACCTGAAATAACGATCTCAGATTGGCTAAATGTTCTTCTTCCGTCTTTCCAGAGATCACAATATCGTCCAGATAGTTTGCTGCAGTAGGGACCGACGCACAAACAGTTTGCAGATATTGCTGAAACAATGCAGGGGCGGATGCACACCCGAATGGCAGTCTTTTGAATTGATACAAACCAAGATGCGTGTTAACCACCACAACGCGCTGGGATTCGTCGTCCACCGGTATTTGCAAGTACGCATCTGCTAGGTCCAACTTCGAAAAATATTTACCCGGGCACCGTTTATCAAAAAGATCTTCCGGGCGGGGTAAAGGAAAAGTTGCTGTCACTAGTTGGCGATTCACTGTTGCCTTGAAGTCCACACAAAGTTTCAATTTGCCGGAAGGTTTTGGCAAAATTACTAAGGGTGATGCCCAGAGAGAAGCCTGCACACGTTCAATCACACCTTGTGATTCCAAATCGTGCAACGTTCTTGCGACCTCATCACGCAATGCGTGGGGAACATTGCGCGCTCTGCAAAATTTCGGTTGCGCGTTTACTTTCAGTTCCAAATGTGCTTTATAGTTCGTAGCGCAACCGAGGCCCGGTGCAAAAATGTCTGCAAACTCTTCACATAGACGAGAATCACTGGCTGAAGGCACAGTCTGGTTCACTGAGAGGACCTGATCTACTATAGACAAGTTAAACAACTGAAATAAATCTAAACCAAGCAAGTTCACAGCAGAAGAACAACGAAGGACGTAAAATGACACAAGTTTTGTTTGTCCCTTGTATGTTGCAAGAAGGCTGCACTGTCCTAACACAGGGATATTCTGACCGGAATAGCTAGTCAACTTAACATTTGCGGCTTGCAACAGAGGTGTGCCCAGTTGTTTGTACGTGTCATGATTGATCAGAGAAACTGCAGCTCCGGTATCAATCTGGAATGGTATCACATTGCCATGAATGTCCAAATCTACAAAAAGTTTATTGTCCTGCTGACGACAAGAGCGACTGTCTCGTGCAACGTGAACAGACACTGGTACAGAAGCACTTGCGACTTGACGGGATTTCCTGCGATGTCGACGCACACTATTTGTGGGACGAACACAGTCACTGTTAGAGAGAGTGGCACTGGGCGGAGTGGAATTAACTACATGAATGTCCATGGGCGAAGGTTCACGAGCCTGAGCATTCTTGGTTCGATGCCGATTCCGGCGTGAAGCAAAGGACCTGGAATGGTTGTGAGTGTTCGATCTCAGCTTTCTCTGGCAAACACTCTGAACATGTCCTTTTTTATTACAGAAAAAGCAAATAGCTTTGCGTGACGGGCAATTCTCACGCGAATGTCCAGTAGCACACCGCGGGCATGATTTGAGCACTGCATTTGCTTGCTTGTGCGGCACATGTAGCGGAGAGCTTGGCGGCAGCTGCGCAGAAGGGCGCGAGGGCTGTTTACTGTTCCGTGTGGCTCGCCCGGCGGGCCGGTTAACGTGACACACGGCTGGCGAAGTTGCAAATGATTCATGAGCAAAGTCAAGTGTGTCCTGAAGATCCAATATGTCTATCACTTGTTGAAGGGAGGGATTGACTAGTTTCACAATCTGTTCCCTGATACGAACATCAGAAACGTTCTGTGCAATTGCACCACGTACCATAGTATCTGCATAAGGGAGTCCACATTCACACTCAAAAGCACAATCCCTAGTAAGGCCTTGCAAGGTTGCAACTCAGTCCCAATTAGTTTGACCGGCTGTACGTTTTGTACGAAAGAAAGTATACCTTTTTGCAACTACATTGACTGATTCCTTGATATATGCATCTAATGCAGACAAAATTTCTTCGTAGGACAGAGTTGCTACGTCGCGTCGGGGAAACATTTTCACTATCACACGGTAGGTGGACACACCTACACAAGAAAGCAAAAAAGGCTGCCGCTCAATACCTTGAATTCTGTAGGCGGCGAGATGGAATCCAAATTTGCATGACCACTCCGTCCAGCTTTCCAGTGCCGCATCAAAAGGACGAAAAGGTGGTGCAACTGCGTGTTGTGGCTGCGGGAGCGGTGAAGCGGCGGCGGCCGCATCGTTTTGCATTGCACGTTGACCCTGGACGAGCTGTCCAAGGGCATCCAATAAGGCCTGCGTCTGCTGATTCTGCAAGCGATAAAATTCGGACAGTACATCTGGAGATTGTGACGAAGCCATAACACAAGTAATTTAAGCAAGTATAAAGAAGAAGACCGTTTTTAGACTCGTCGCCAATGTTGCGAATTGGCAGGAGCCAATTCATGGAGTTTGGAGGAAGCCGAAGTGCACGCATTTAAGCTCACGCAGGCTGGCGTGAGGTCTGGAACAGGACAATGTAATTAATATAGCCAATAAGGTACGTTGCTGCTGGAATACTTAACTTTAATCTATAATTTGTGTACATCGCTCTTGACGGTACATGTTTTACAATCTCAATATTAACTGGTAATGGCGCCTTGCTAGGTCGTAGCAAATGACGTTGCTGAAGGCTATGCTAACTATCGTCTCGGCAAATGAGAGCGTATTTGTCAGTGAAGCATCGCTAGCAAAGTCGTCTGTACAACTGGGGTGAGTGCTAGGACGTCTCTCTAGACCTGCCGTGTGGCGGCGCTCGTTCTACAATCACTGACAGTGGCGACACGCGGGTCCGACGTATACTAATGGACCGCGGCCGATTTAAAGGCTACCACCTAGCAAGTGTGGTGTCTATCGGTTACACCACAATTTAGGTTAAGTAGTGTGTAAGCTTAGGGACTGATGACCTTAGCAGTGAAGTCCCATAAGATTTCACACTCATTTAAACATTTTGAACAGAACTGCACACGTTGTAGTTTGTCACCTGCACGAAGAGCTTGCAGTAGCTGAATTTTGTGTGGGTTAAATGTCGACGCAACACACGCCAGACGGACATGGGGGCATGTTGAGCTGCCGAACTGCACGGCGAACGGATTTCTGCGAACTGCTTGTGAAAGTATGGCGGATGCGTTGGATAGTCAGACGCTCGGGGACGGCCCGACGATTTGCTTTTTCACAAACAACCTGTTTCTCGGAATTATTCATGCTATCGTCTATTTCTCTGTAGTGTAGAGAATCCACACCGTACCTAGTACGAAAGTCACGTAGAACAGTTATTACTGACCCGCACTGGGCAACCCGTAGAACGCAAAACACTTTCTGTTGTCCCGAAACCAGTTTTACTAGAACTTAAGTGGGCGCACACTGCTGCTACCTAGCGGGAACCATATAAGACTCGCGAGTTTTCACGCACATGTCTCAAATAACACAATAGTTATGATTTTTTTTTCGTATGATTCTTTTCAAAATGGTTCAAATGGCTCTGAGCACTATCCGACTCAACTGCTGAGGTCATTAGTCCCCTAGAACTTAGAACTAGTTAAACCTAACTAACCTAAGGACATCACAAACATCCATGCCCGAGGCAGGATTCGAACCTGCGACCGTAGCGGTCTTGCGGTTCCAGACTGCAGCGCCTTTAACCGCACGGCCACTTCGGCCGGCTGATTCTTTTCGATACACCCTATATATACATATGTACGTACGCATCTTCCGCATAAACTCCCAAATCAATGGACCAATTTCAACAAAAAATAGGTAGACATATCATTTACCGTGTGGGAAGAGCTGCTGTAGGGGTAAGAATCATCTGTCTGTACAAGGGTTGGAGGTGGGCACGAAAAGGCAGTGTGGCTCACGCTGCACGAATACCCGAACTTGATTCATCCAGTGTTTGATCATGAGGGCACTTAGCGGCTTGCAACAAACTTTGCAAACAATTTCAAACCTTTACAAACGTTTTTCCCGCTGACAAGCGCTTACTGTATTTTCGACGTTCATGCAGTAAAACCACTGCATGCTGTGTTCGCAAAACATATAGCAGACGGTATCCACATATACCACTGAATGTATGTCATTGTACGACACATGGATCAGGAGATAAGACGTCATAAGCAATAAGCTGCGTGAAAATGAAACCACACAGCGAAATTCGCTGGAGGTTCAGATGAAATGTGTGTACAAATACGTGCGAAATACGAGGGTTGGAACTTTAACAGTGGCAACTATTTATTTACAGATCGTGCAAAATAGATTCATGTTTCAATGTTTTACTGACCTTCAAAGTAGTCACCAGCATTGTGTATAACCCGTTACCAGCGATGTGGAAGTCGTGGGATACTCTTAGCAGTGTCAGTTGTGTTGACAATTCGAGCGGCGCGGTCTATTACCCGACGAATTTGTAGCAGTTCTGAAGCGAATGCCGTGAAGTGTTTCCTTCAGTTTAGAAATCGAGTTGTACTCACGAGGGCTTAAGTCAGGGGAGTTCAGTAGGTGGTATAGCACTTAGCAGCCCCATCAGTCAAACAAATCAGTAACAGATTGCACTGTACTTGCTTGGGCTTTGTCCTGTAAAATGATGGTCAGGTCCTGCAGAAAGTGTCATCACTTCTGTCTCTAAGCTGGTAGTAGGTTATGTTCCAAAAATGAACAGCGTAGAGACAGAAGTGATGACACTTTCTGGAGGACCTGACCATCATTTTGCAGGACAATGCTCAAGCACGTACAGTGCTAGTTGATACTGATTTGTTTCACTGATGGGGCTGCTAAGTGCTACACCACCTACTGAATTCCCTGACTTAAGCCTTGTAAGTTCAACTCGATTTCTAAGCTGAAGGAAACACTTCACGGCATTCGCTTCAGAAGAAAATTCGTCGGTCAATAGAGCGCGCCGCTCGAAATGTCAACACAACTGGAACTGCTAAGAGTATCCTACGACCTCCACATCTCTGGCAACGGGTTATACACAATACTGGTGACTGCTTTAAAGGTCAGAAAAACTTTGAAACACGTATCTAATTTTTAGGAGCTGTAAATAAATAGTTACCACTATTAAAGTTCCAACCCTCGTATATTAAACGTATGTGAAATATATTTCACAGACGCGTATGCAGAGAATTTCTGGAGTAAGAAGCTCTTCCTAAGCCCCTGGAATGATTTCCTCCAAATTTCGGGGTCATACAGTTCTGTAAAGAAATGTTGTGGCGGTAAGAACCGTCAGCCTCCTGATCGGGTGAGTGTGATGACATGGAGAGAGAAAAGGGGAGCAGGGAGAGGAGGTATGGTCAGAGTGAAGGGGATGAGGAAATGGCCAAAGAGAGGGGAGTGGAGGATACGAGCAGAGACAGGGGGGCACAGGGAAGAAAATGCAGCCCAGGAAGGAAGAATGGGCTGCAATGGGACCACATGTGCACCATGCACAAACTCACGAAAGAGCCGTTAGCCTCTGGGGGGTCCGACGTAGTCGCCACCGACATTCGCACATTTTTCGTAGTGCGGTATCAGTCTGAAGAAAATACCTGATGCCCTGATATGCAAGGAATTGTCAGACAGCTTGCTCCACTTCAGAATTCATTTGGAAATGAGTCCTGAGAATGCGACTTTCAGTGAAATTCCAATGGACAAAGATCGGTGCTATAAGCTGGGTGATCCAATCTCTCCCATCCAAAGAGACGAATCTGATCCTGTGTGAGCCTTTCTGCCTGTGGTTTTCGCTTGTCGTCGAAGAGCACAACACCGTCACTCAATAGGCTTGGTCTGTATCGTCGAATGGCAGACCTAAGATTGATGAGGGTGCAGCAGTAGCGTGTCCTTTGCTAGAGGAAACAAAGGAGAGTCACACACCTCGCATCCCAGAGCACTGTAAATGGCTCTGAGCACTATGGGACTTAACATCTGTGGTCATCAGTCCCCTAGAACTTAGAATTACTTAAACCTAACTAACCTAAAGACATCACACACATCCACGCCCGAGGCAGGATTCGAACCTGCGACCGTAGCAGTCGCGCGGATTCCGGACTGAGCGCCTGAACCGCTAGACCACCGCGGCCAGCAGAGCACTGTATCTACAACCTTTCTTGTGGGGGTAAACTTCGAATTTTTTCTTCACTGTTCCAACCTCCACACTCTGCCTGCCTCCTCTGAACATGCAACACCAGCAACCAGCCGTTTGACAAGACATGACCACCTCACTATAAACGGTCTGTAGATGTTCATGGGTGAAGAACACACTATTCCCATGTACCCATTTATCTGTCATCGATAGATATAGATGTAACTTCAGGTTTGCCACAGGAGTAAATAATGACTGAAAATAGATCTACATATATGTTGAAAAGATTTCAAAGTGGTGCAAAGTTTGGCAGTCTGCTTTAAATGTTCATAAATGTAAAATTATGCATTTCAAAAAAGAAGAAAAACGTAGCACCTTATGAATACAGTATCAACGAGTCACAATGGGAATCGGTCATCTCATACAAATATCTAGTGTAACAATTTGTAGGGACACGAAATGGAACGATAGGCGCTGTGGTGGGTAAATCGGGTGTCAAACTTCGAGTCATTACTAGAATCCAAGGGAGTTTACAAAACATTTGTTCGACCCATCCTAGAATACTACTCAAGTTTGCAAGACCTGTGTCAGATAAGATTAAAGGGAGACTTTGAATGTATACCGATAAGGACAGTACCAATGTACACAGGTTTGTTTGACCCGTGGGGGAGCATCACGGAGATGCTGAAGAAACTGAACTTGTAGACACTTGAAGAATGAATCCAACTATCTACACCTATGTCCGTATTCACAAGGCACCGTATGATGCTTAGCAGAGGGTACCTGCACCACTACTAGTCATTTCCTTTCCTGTTCCTCATGCAAACAGAGCGAGGGAAAAAGGACTCTCTAAACGGCTCCGTATGAGTCCTAATTTCTCATATCTTCGTCGTCCTTACGCGAAATGTACGTTGGCGGCAGTAGAAACGTTTTGGAATCAGCTTCAAATACCTGTTCAAATGGTTCAAATGGTTCTGAGCACTATGGGACTTAACATCTCAGGTCATCAGTCCGCTAGAACTTAGAACTACTCAAATCTAACTAACCTAAGGACATCACACACATCCACGCTCGAGGCAGGATTCGAACTTGCGACCGTAGCGGGCGCGCGGTTCTAGACTGAAGCGCCTAGAACCGCTCGGCCACAATGGCCGGCAATTTAGTAAATGCCACGATTTAACTGCGACCGGGATTCGAACCCGGGATGACCTGCTTACATGTCAGACGCTCTATCCACCTGAGCCACCGAGGGCACAGAGGATAGTGCAACTGCAGGGACTTATAACTTGCACGCTCCCCGTGAGACCCACATTCGCACATTTCCGAAAGAACAGATATCATCTTCATATAGTTAAGGCTAACCAATCATTGACCTTCTTCAGTGAGGATGCACACGTATTGCCCGAACTCTTACGGGACCCGGTAAGATTGTCTGCCGCGAGTAATGAATGTAATAGACAGGGGCACTACGAATGTGGTGTGGGGACATTAAGTTGGGATGTGGGTCTCACGCCTGTCGACAGCGTAGGGTCTTGATTTAATTGTCATTTCATTCTAGAGCACTGCATCGTACCGATGGTATCCGTTCTTTCGCACATGTCCGAAAGAACAGATACCATCTTCACATACTGTTATCAGCACGTCTTTATCCAAGACAATTATGACACTGTCGTTCTGCCTGAATCAAGGCATACACAATAAATCATTGCTTGCTCTACATCTACATCTACATCCACACTTACACTCCGCAAGCCACCCAACGGTGTGTGGCGGAGGGCACTTTACGTGCCACTGTCATTACCTCCCTTTCCTGTTCCAGTCGCATATGGTTCGCGGGAAGAACGACTGCCGGAAAGCCTCCGTGCGCGCTGGAATCTCTCTGATTTTACATTCGTGATCTCCTCGGGAGATATAAGTAGGGGGAAGCAATTTATTCGATACCTCATCCAGAAACGCACCCTCTCGAAACCTGAACAGCAAGTTACACCGCGATGCAGAGCGCCCCTCTTGCAGAGTCTGCCACTTGAGTTTGCTAAACATATCCGTAACGCTATCACGCTTACCAAATACCCCAGTGACGAAACGCGCCTATCTTTTTCTAAGATGCAGTTTTCCATGATTCAGATGTCTAAGACATGGCCGAAATCATGTCGACAGCCCGTAAAGAACTTGACAATATCATGAACACGTGACACGCCAAACTATTCCAGTCACTGAGGCGAGTAGAGCGGTCTTTCTCCAAGACAACAGCTACTACCCCAAGGCGTTGATCACCAAATAGGATCAGCAGCAACTTATAACGATAATCTGGCGCAAATCATTTGACTTAATCTGTTAAACTGATACTGATGATGCCGCAGGTGCTGTTGTGTTTGCGAAGCATGAAAATCTGACCAATAGCCCGAAATATTTTTATGTGTTTTGTCACAACCGCTTCCGCCTACATCTGTACTACGCAAGCCACCTTACGGCGTGTGATAGAAGGCACTTCTCGTACCACTGTGTTCCCCTTTTCCTGTTCCATTCGCAAATGGCGCGTGGGAAGGATGATTCTCAGTAAACTTCCGCATTAGCCCTAATTTCTTGGCTTTTCTCGTTTTACTCATTTCGCGAGACGTATGTGGGAGCACGTTGCATGTTGCCGGACTCTTCTCTGGCAGATCGTCTCTCTCTCAGAATTTCAACAGCAAACCCCTCAGGATGCAGAACGCCTCTCTTGTATCGTCTGCCACTTGGGTTCGTTGAGCATCTCCGTAACGCTCTCGCACCAACCAAACGAGACCATGACGAAACGCACCGCTCGCTCTTCATTGGATTTTCTCTATTTCTTTTATCAGTCCTACCTGCTAAGTGTTCCAGTCAGATGAGAAATACTCTAGAATTAGTCTAACTAATGTTTTGTAAGCCACTTCTTTCATGGATGAGTCACGTTTCCTTACGATTTTTCCGAGGAGTCTCTGTCTAGAATTTGTTTTTACTTCTATTTATTTTCTGTGGTCACTCCACTTTAGCTCCCTCCAGATGGTTACTCCTAGGTATTTTACTTTAGTTGCTGTTTCCAATAATTTGCTGCCAGTAGTGTAATCAAACTGTAGATTATCTTCAAATTTTTGTTTTCAGGGCATTAGGTCTTGGTCCAACGGATATTTCTCTGTTTAACGTTTCGTTTTCCAATGCTGTAACGACTCAGTAAGCCGTTAAAGTCTCAAACAAGCTCAGCAAGCTAACTATTTATGTGTATCCAAGCAACGGTCAGTTCGTAACGTCATCAAGCCGCCGCTTATGATTGCAGAGTTCCACCAACGTATATTATGAAAGTTCTGCAGGAGAAGAGCTGGCAATGTATGTTTTATTTATACTTGGGCCTACACTTCTTTAATTTCAATCCCTTTCTGTTGCTTTGTTCTTTTGCTATTTTTCTATTTTTTTAAAGAAAAAATTCTATGGCCTCTGTATATTCTAGAACAGTAATGACTAGATTGCGGAATCGAATTTGGTGTTTCCCTAGTAGCGGTGCATCATCTGCTACTGCAGATTTATCTGCGTTGCTCCGGTGACAATATTCTTTTAGGTGGCTGTTAATGCTGTTTTCTGTAGTTTCTGTGTACACTTGAACGTAGATGCAAGGGATTTTACATACTCGTATCATCACTACGGCAACCCTCTACATTGTTCATACATTCGCACACTCTTCTTGTTGGTTTAAACACAGTGTGCATACCGTCTTCTAAGAATTGTACTGACGTAATCAGTGATTGTTTTTGCGAATGGAGTGAAACCATTCCATATAGTTGCTTGTTTTTCTCTATAACCTCTAGATCCTTTAGCGTATAGCGCCATAGTTATGTCTTCACTAGAGCAGCTGCTTCTTCTGAAAGCAGTACTTAATAGATCGAGCTCGTCCTCTAAGTTCTGTGGTTGACAGATTCTGTTAGTCCGGTGTACCATTCTTATGATCATTCGTCTTTTCTGTTTAGCTGAACACAGCGATACGAGTTTCGCAAGCTCTCTGTTGGATGGAGCATCCATTTCGACTTTAATAGAAGAGTTTTTTTTCTCCAAAGACGTCGTAACACGTGAGGATAACACACGTTCCTAAATTCTGTCACATATTGACTTCAGCGATCTATGCCTCTATGTTCACCTGTCCTGAGACCCTTCTTAAAACTTAAATGATCTGCACTTTTCCCAGTCTTTATGCATCCTTCATTGCTCCAACAACCTATGATAAAGTACTGTTAGAGGGGGAGGAAGTTCTTTGAATAGTGTCTATAGAATCTGACAGGAATCTCGTCCCGTCCACATGTCTTTCGACTACTAAGCGACTGCAGTTACTTTTCTATTTCTGGATCAAACATGTCAGAACCTTTTGTTTCAGTGTTCGTGCCATAATTGACAGGAGGAAGTGTATTGCGATCATACGGAGCGAAAAAGATTCGGAAGACCGACTTCAGTGTTTAGCCCATCTCTCTGTATCTTCCGTTTCGGTGACAGTATGATGGGTGATCGGCTGAATAGATCATGTCGATCCGCATACTAACTTTACATAAGGCAAAAAGTACTTAACGTTTTCAGGTTGATTGGCAGAATTTTACTTTCAATTTCGTTGGACACTCTTCTCAAATCCCTCGATACTCTCGTTTTAATTTCGTTCAGCTTTTATCAGTTACTTTTTGAAATTTAAGTAAAGCTGTGATGAGCCGGCCGCTGTGACCGAGCGGTTCTAGACGCTGCAGTCCGGAACCGCGCTGCTGCTACGGTGGCAGGTTCGAATCCTGCCTCGGGCATGGATATGTATGCTGTCCTTAGGTTAGTTAGGTTTAAGCAGTTCTAAGTCTAGGGGACTGATGACCTCAGTTGCTAAGTCCCATAGTGCTTAGAGCCATTTTGAAACCTCTGATGAAGCCGTCTTTGTTTTTGTAGCAACAATCTAATACGGTTATTAAACCATAGTGGGACTTTCCCATGCCTTTAAACAACGCTCGGTACACGCTTGCCTAAGGCATCTTGAATAATGCTTTGGAATTTATCGACTTGTGCTTCACATTTTTGATCTCTATCCGTAGCAGCCTTTACTGCCAGTGAGGTATCTTGGTACTTGGTGTTATGACCTGCACAAAACCCAAATTCTGCCAACATAGTTAATCACTTGGAGTTCTGGCAATGGTTGTTAGAGCTGGATGAAGATTAAGCATTCTGTGATAAGGCTGAGGAAATGAACAGCCGGCCGTGGTGGCCGAGCGGTTCTAGGCGCTACAGTCTGGAACCGCGCAACCGCTACAGTCGCAGGTTCGAATCCTGCCTCGGGCATGGATGTGTGTGATGTCCTTAGGTTAGTTAGGTTTAAGTAGTTCTAAGTTCTAGCGGACTGATGACCTTAGAAGTTAAGTCCCATAGTGCTCAGAGCCATTTGAACCATTTTTTTGAAATGAACAGTAGTTTTGTGCAAAGATGATTTAATATAATTCCGGGAAGTTACTGAATCAGCCGCCCAAGATTTAGAACATGACATTGGTGGTAATAAGACGTCTGTACGGAGGGGGAGGAACTTTTAATGGCTTCACATGGTGCATGGTATTATGCATGTGACTGCTATTTTCATAACGAACCAATGAAATATTTTTGTGGCTAGCCAGTTTCGGGCCAAATGATTATTCTTCCGGTTTTTGCAGGTATACGTTTTGCATTTTTAGTTTAGTTCTTCCAGGGCAGGAAAAAAAGACAATAGAGGTAACTTTTTATTTAAAAATCTTATTGTTTAACTCATTAGTGTTATTATTCTTCTTTGTCTCTACAGTATTTCAAAGAATGTTAACTCCTTATTTTCATTGGACACAATCACAAAACGCTTCGTAGTTACGGGCTTAAACTAACTACCACCAGCTAAAACATGAAAAAAACAAATGGTGATCACAACTACCCGTAATGCTTTTGGTGATTGTGTCAGATGAAAATAAAGTCCCAACAGTTTCTCCAGTTGCATTCTTCGACGACGAAATAAGGTTCTTTGCTAATAATAATTTTACTAATTTAATGTAATGAAATTACTCTTCTGTTTTGTACTTGTTGTGATAACTATGACATATACACCCAGCAAGTGTTGTTGAGCTCACACATCTGGCGTTAACAGAGCCACGGCCTCTTGAACCTGTATTATGGACCATGGATAACGCCGGTGGGATATTCTGATGTCGTTCACTGTCGCAAATGGTATACGGCCTGATACACATACAGTGCCGGAGGTGCCAAATTACGACAACCAGTAATTATGTGTCAATTCGATGTCAATAACAGTATTTAAACTCTAGCGCTGTTGACATACGTCACTCGTTGCAAGATTACTCGAGCAAGCTGCTTTATGGCGGTTATAAAGCTTCTGCAGTGCGTCGCTGACGAGAGAGTCAAATTCTGAAGTATGTTTGCTAATATCATAACAATTTTCCGCTCGAAATCTTCCGTCAGTGAGGCCTCCAGTGATAACCTTAGGTTATTCACGCACCTTCCCCTTATCGCATCTACGTGGTCGCTGACGCTAGCGGTTTTGTGATGACGCTTAACTGAGAGAGATGAATGCAGGTTTAACTCCTTTTCGACTCCATCATTAATCACAGAATATTATCTTAGTTGGGCAAATGTTGCATAATATCAGCCAAGGCCATTTTGAAGAAACACAGAATTTACAGGAATTTATGTAGAGAAAATATGGAATATCAGCATGAAGCTCGATTACGAGCCCAGTGTGTTAAGAGCGGTGTCATTGCAGTCGATCCCCTCCATTTAGACAAAAAACATGGCTCTGAGCACTATGGGACTCAACTGCTGTGGTCATCAGTCCCCTAGAACTTAGAACTACTTAAACCTAACTAACCTAAGGACAGCACACACATCCATGCCCGAGGCAGGATTCGAACCTGCGACCGCAGCAGTCGCACGGTTCCTGACTGCGCGCCTAGAACCGCGAGATCACCGCGGCCGGCCCATTTAGACACCTCTGACGGGCGTATCAGAGGAAATAGAAAACGACGTTAACTGTGAAAATGTATGCAATCTCAGTTATTTTCGATACATAACATTTCGGGCGTACAATCGCAGAAACCTTATCTCTTTACCTCATATTTTAGCCGTATAACTTTCGACATCTTCTGATTGAGACGACAGATTGAAGTTAAAGCTCTAGCCGTGTCCACTTAAACTCATGGACTGTTTAACCGTAGATTCAATTTACGCATAGTTCTTTCCCACTGAACACCGTTTCTGGCGCTTACGTACCTGTGGCTGCACAGGCAGTGACACGGTGCGCAACAAAGAACGGAACAAGTGCTGTAACTTCAGTCTGTCTGTTCACGCAGAAGCTGGTCGAAAGTTGCACGACCGAAATATCAGGTGAAGAAATAGAGTTTCTGCGGTTGCACATCCCAATTCTAATAAATCATTCATTCCTAACACCACGAAATGGAAAATATGTGCATTTGCTGCTTTCGTTGGTTATTCTTGTTCGATCTCAGCAGAACCAGCATTAAATGTGAAGGCGAAGACACAAGATGACAAAAGTCTTAATTTGGCTACCACGGAGACCGCGCCTATTCGCCCATTTCGTCCAAATTTATAGTAGATGCGGGGTCTGTCGAGAAATGAAAGCCGGCCGGAGTGGCCGTGCGGTTCTGGGCGGTACCGTCTGGAACCGAGCGACCGCTACGGTCGCAGGTTCTAATCCTGCCTCGGGCATGGATGTGTGTGATGTCCTTAGGTTGGTTAGGTTTAATTAGTTCTAAGTTCTAGGCGACTGATGATCTCGGCAGTTAAGTCGCATAGTGCTCAGAGCCAGCCAGAAATGAAAGTGACACAGTGTGGAATTGGAACATCTTAATGGTTTTCTCAGTCTTGAACTGTATAATGCATTTCGAGTGAATAATTGTATTCAACTAAAAAGAAAATAACACGTTTTCACCAAACGAGAAACTCGAAAAATGCTTAAATATGTGTACATCTCAGGTTCATGCAGTCTCTTTACAGCGCTAATTAATTTTTTATTTCCATGAGCGAAAAAGATCTGTCAATTTGTTTGTTTCAGTTGTTTCTTCTTGCATATAACTTTTCGTATGGAAGGCCGGTGTAAGTGTTCTTAACAAAGAATATTTCAATACTCAGATATTGTATCTCTTTATTTCAGTAACATAACATGCTCACTAAATATTGATTGTTTATTATTTTCTAGTAGCTCATCTCATGGATCGATCGGTGAGTTTTTGAAAGAAGAATTAGCCGGCTTGGGCACGATTTTGACAGTCGCCATTGTGGCCATCTCATTGAGATGATAATCATTTATATTTATTATATAGAACCTCCATATTTTTTCTTAGCGAGGCCCGATCTATCATCGAAAACAGAGATTAATACGCTTATAATTTGGGACGTTCAGGGACATAATATTTTTAAACAAGCCAGTTAATACTACACGAAATATTTGAGTTCAGTTATTTAGTTACATCGAGAAAAAGATAGAGAGACAGAGAGATATCCAAGGGCAGTAATATTATTATGAAAAATTCAGCATAGTTTTCCCTCTTACCTATGCAACGGGCGTTTTCATGAGATCTGAAACCACTGCTGGCTATTATATCACTGATATTGGACATTGTTAAAGCTAAAACAATTTTCATAATTCCTTCTTTATCTCAGGTGACATACAAACAATTTTCATAATTCCTTCTTTATCTCAGGTGACATACAAACGATGTTACAAGATCGAGATGGCCAAGAATTTGCAAAGAAAAAGAACGTTTTTGGTGGGAGCGGGTGGGTCATGAGCCATTCATGTTAGCGTAATTTCAAGACACAGCGGACGGAGTACAGAATGGTAATCCGAGGTTCGTGGAGTCGTGTCCCTATGCAGAAACTTTTCTCTCTTTTTATTATCAGTTTTTGCGTTACTTACATTGCAAATAAACATAAATAATGCTCAGCATATTATGTGTATTAGTATTTTCAAAGGAGTGTCGTCGTAACTGCCGCCTGCTTCACGTCTGCTGTGCAGCGAGCTATCTTAATTTAAGTATTATCTGTATTTTTCTTACTTGTCACTTCTTCTTCCGTGTGTTTTTGCTTTTAGGAAGCTTTAATTGTCGAGTGCTAGTAATAGTGTTCCACAGATTTCGTGTTTGTTTTGAATACAGTCAGAGAGAGACCCTTTAGTTAGCCACAGTGCCAGTAGTGCTAGTGTTTGTTTTGAATACAGTCCAGATAGTGCTATTTTCATTGTTTTCTACAAGAAGTGACTAGCAATCACAGTTTAGTCAACAATCAGCCGCATTTTATGAATTAGCAGTCTAGCTAAAAGTTGATTAACTCTCTACAGTAAATTGATTCCTTAGGATGGATAGGATGTGTGACTGCTGTGTACGGACGCAGGAGGAGCTGGCCACTGTTCGCGAACAGCTGAGCGTGTTGATGGCCGCGGTCAGCCGTCTTCGGGCTGCTGCCTCGGAGTGTAGCGGCAGTGGGGAGTCTGGTGCGTCGCATGGTACACCCCAGGTGTTACATGCTTCACCCACTGTCCCTGCTGTCGGGGCATCTTCGCGGGTACCGGGAGCGGTTGGGCCACCCTCTCCCCAAGGGGAGTGGCGGGTTCAGCGGCGTTCGCGGCGCACGAGGCGGAGGGTAAATGTAGAGGCTGGCCGTGTGGCATCGCCCGCTCTGCCTGTGAGTGGACATGTGGCTGCTCCTTCAGCAAGGTCCGAGCAGGTACACGGGGGGAGGGGTTTATAAGTTATTGGGAGCTCCAACGTTAGGCGGGTGATGGAGCCCCTTAGGGAAATAGCGGAAAGGTCGGGGAGGAAGGCCAGTGTTCACTCTGTCTGCTTGCCGGGGGGTCTCATCCGAGATGTGGAGGAGGCCCTGCTGGCGGCGATAGAGAGCACTGGGTGCACCCGACTGAAAATTGTTGCTCATGTCGGCACCAATGACTCCTGCCGTCTGGGTTCAGAGGTCATCCTCAGTTCGTACAGGCGGTTGGCGGAATTGGTGAAGGCGGAAAGTCTCGCTCGCGGGGTGGAATCAGAGCTAACTATTTGAAGTATCGTTCCCAGAACCGATCTCGGTCCTCTGGTTTGGAGCCGAGTGGAAGGCTTAAACCAGAGGCTCAGACGATTCTGCGGAGATCTGGGGTGCACATTTCTCGACTTCCGCTATCGGATGGAGAAGTGTAGGGTCCCCCTGAATAGGTCAGGCGTGCACTACACGCCGGAAGCGGCTACAAGGGTAGCGGAGTACGTGTGGAGTACACATGGGGGATTTTTAGGTTAGAGAATTCCCTCCCTAGGCCCGACAAGACGCCTCCTGAGACGCGGCAAGGTAGGAGTAGGCAAAATGCAACAGGGAATAACAATATTAATGTGCTAATAGTAAACTGCAGGAGCGTCTATAGAAAGCTCCCAGAACTGCTCTCAATAATAAACGGTCACAACGCCAATATAGTACTAGGGACAGAAAGTTGGCTGAAACCAGACGTAAACAGTAATGAAATCCTAAACTCAGATTGGAATGTATACCGCAGAGACAGGCTGGACAGTGAAGGGGGAGGCGGGTTTATAACGATAAGAAGTGCAATAGTATCGAAGGAAATTGACGGAGATCCGAAATGTGAAATGATTTGGGTGAAGATAACGGTTAAAGCAGGCTCAGACATGGGAATTGGATGTCTCTATAGGCCCCCTGGCTCAGCAGCTGTTGTGGCTGAGCACCTGAAGGATAATTTGGAAAATATTTCGAGTAGATTTCCCCACCATGTTATAGTTCTGGGTGGAGATTTTAATTTGCCGGATATAGACTGGGAGACTCAAACGTTCATAACGGGTGGCAGGGACAAAGAATCCAGTGAAATTTTTTAAGTGCTTTATCTGATAACTACCTTGAGCAGTTAAACAACAACTGACTCGTGGCGACAGCATATTAGACCTTCTGGTGACAAACAGACCCGAACTATTTGAAACAGTTAACGCAGAACAGGGAATCAGCGATCATAAAGCGGTTACGGCATCGATGATTTCAGCCGTAAATAGAAATATTAAAAATGGTAGGAATATTTTTCTGTTTAGCAAAAGTGACAAAAAGCAGATTACAGAGTACTTGACGGCTCAACACAAAAGTTTTGTCTCAAGTACAGATAGTGTTGAGGATCAGTGGACAAAGTTCAAAACCATCGCACAATATGCGTTAGATGAGTATGTGCCAAGCAAGATCGTAAGAGATGGAAAAGAGCCACCGTGGTACAACAACCGAGTTAGAAAACTGCTACGGAAGCAAAGGGAACTTCACAGCTAACATAAACGTAGCCAAAACCTTGCAGACAAACAAAAATGTAGTGTGAGGAGGGCTATGCGAGAGCCGCCAATGAATTCTAAAGTAAAGTTCTATGTACTGACTTGGCACAAATTCCTAAGAAATTTTGGTCTTATGTCAAAACAGTAGGTGGATCAAAACAAAATGCCCAGACACTCTGTGACCAAAATGGTACTGAAACAGAGGGTGACAGACTGAAGGCCGAAATACTAAATGTCTTCTTCCAAAGCTGTTTCACAGAGGAAGACTGCACTGTAGTTCCTTCTCTAGATTGCCGTACAGATGACAAAATGGTAGATATCGAAATAGATGACAGAGGGATAGAGAAACAATTAAAATCGCTCGAAAGAGACGTCAAGAAGGGACGTCGAACAGATGTGCAGAACTATAGACCTATATCTCTAACGTCAATCAGTTGTAGAATTTTGGAACACGTATTATGTTCGAGTATAATGACTTTTCTGGAGACTAGAAATCTACTCTGTAGGAATCAGCATGGGTTTCGAAAAAGACGGTCGTGTGAAACCCAGCTCGCGCTATTCGTCCACGAGACTCAGAAGGCCATAGACACGGGTTCATAGGTAGATGTCGTGTTTCTTGCCTTCCGCAAGGCGTTCGATACAGTGCCCCACAGTCGTTTAACGAACAAAGTAAGAGCATATGGACTATCAGACCAATTGTGTGATTGGATTGAAGAGTTCCTAGATAACAGAACGCAGCATGTCATTCTCAATGGAGAGAAGTCTTCCGAAGAGAGAGTGATTTCAGGTGTGCCGCAGGGGAGTGTCATAGGACCGTTGCTATTCACAATATACATAAATGACCTTGCGGATGACATCGGAAGTTCACTGAGGCTTTTTGCAGATGATGCTGTGGTGTATCGAGAGGTTGTAACAATGGAAAATTGTACTGAAATGCAGGAGGATCTGCAGCGAATTGACGCATGGTGCAGGGAATGGCATTTGAATCTCAATGTAGACAAGTGTAATGTGCTGCGAATACATAGAAAGATAGATCCCTTATCATTTAGCTACAAAATAGCAGGTCAGCAACTGGAAGCAGTTAATTCCATAAATTATCTGGGAGTAGGCATTAGGAGTGATTTAAAATGGAATGATCATATAAAGTTGATCGTCGGTAAAGCAGATGCCAGACTGAGATTCATTGGAAGAATCCTAAGAAAATGCAATCCGAAAACAAAGGAAGTAGGTTACAGTACGCTTGTTCGCCCACTGCTTGAATATTGCTCAGCAGTGTGGGATCCGTACCAGATAGGGTTGATAGAAGAGATAGGATCATTTAGTAATCGCGAAAGCGTTACGGAGATGATAGCTAAACTCCAGTGGAAGACTCTGCAGGAGAGACGCTCAGTAGCTCGGTACGGGGTTTTGTTAAAGTTTCGAGAACATACCTTCACCGAAGAGTCAAGCAGTATATTGCTCCCTCCTACGTATATCTCGCGAAGAGACCATGAGGATAAAATCAGAGAGATTAGAACCCATACAGAAGCATACTGACAATGCTTCTTTCCACGAACAATACGAGACTGGAACAAAAGGGAGAACCGGTAGAGGTACTCAGGGTACCCTCCGCCACACACCGCCAGGTGGCATGCGGAGTATGGATGTAGATGTAGATGTAGATGTAGATGTAGAAAGGAAAAGGATAATTTGTGAGTGCAAATAAATTTTCAGAGTGAGATTATAAGGTGAATACAGGAATCGTGTATATAAAATCACATACCTTTGTTATTTTTCAGTTGACGATGTACACGTGGAATGTGGTGGTCAGTGGGCTGGGGCGCTGTTCATCGTAAAAACAGGGAAGCAGGAATTTTATCTGTATCTTGCACGCGTTATAAACGCAACATTTTTACAATTACAAGGTTGCTTTACGTTACTGTAGAAAAACAGTATTGGTTTACAATCATAGAAGGTTTTCTCTCGTCGCACAGTTTGGCAGAAAACCACACGTAACACACCACTTCACCAAATATCGGCGAGAATAGCTAATGAGATACAGTGGAACGTATTTTAATGCTGTCTTCTCGGGATGTGATTTCTTTTTCTCTATTGCTGAGGAAAGAGCAATTTTGGATCTTTTTGATCAAACTATTTACCCGACGATAAGAATAGACATCGCAGGGTTGTAGTAAACGGGTGCACTTGGGGTGGGGCGGAGGGAGCGGGAGCGAGCGTCAGATCACCGAAGTTAAGCGCAGTTGGACTTGGCTCTCACTTGGACGGGTCACCTTCCGGGTGTAGTCACCAGGTGATTTCAGAGACGTTACTTACCAATTCTTCAAAAGGATGCGCACATTACTTCGGCAAAAGTACTCTTGCCAGCTCAAGGAGAAGTCCCGTAGGCACGAGGGCTTTGTCAACGAGCACCGCTTCAAGGCTATACCTCAGAATACCGATCACTCTAAATTCGATGCGCTACACCCGCCCCCGTGGTTAGAACAAGAAACTGGGCTCCAAACGTATAAGGGAGAAGAAGACGGAGGAGGAATAGGACCCACGCTACACCAACAGTTCGTCAGTCGAAAGACAGAAAATATCAATTTATAAGTGACACCACCAGGGAAACGTCCGTTAGGGCACTTGTTAACAATGTGACTCACTGCCTGTGTATAACAGTCGTACGGACTGTCATTGCGAAAGACCCACTTGCGGTCCATACCATCTCCAGCTCCGTATCTGTTAAGCTATACTCAGAAATGCGTAGAATGATGAAAGCCTTGACCTATAACAGTAGGGCTGTCAATAAGTTCGTAGTTCCCAGTGTATGTGACTTGCCAATGACGTTTCCATTCAGCATCACGCCTGAACCCAGTGGACTCCTTCAAATGCATGTAATCTGAATTTGAGGCGTTTCCAAGAAGCGTACTGGCAAAGTTTTTAGAAAGCCGCCTTTCGGATACAGAGAGCTGGACAGATATTCCAGCACTGACAGGCAGCACGAAGGTGTACATATAACTGTAATCGCTTTCGTAATTTCGTTAAAGTAATCCTCAGCCTTCTTCAGTTGAGCACTAGGGAGCCATCTAAACTGGTGCACAATATACACGTACCGCTGTGGAGTATAAAAACGCAAGGGATGCTCCACGGAGGACTGTTGTATTTGAATTGATGTATTAGCTTCTTCACCAGGTTCACTCATGTTTCTTGACCTACTTACCTGTGTCGGGAAGGTGTTTATGGTATGACAGAGTTCTGGCTAATGTGACATCGAGTTGTTATGTTTTATGGTTCTATTTGATTATGGCTGCTGATAGAGGAATGTTTCAGAAACATCAGGTCAATTTCTATAGGTCTGCTGTGTAGGGATTGAATACAAAAGGAGCAAGCCATCACTGGGATAGTTCTTGAACGAATACATAGAAAAGAACATGATACAATAGATATGGCAAGCGGCAAATGAGCTCCATGAAGAGTACCCACAGAGTATAGAACCATCGCCTGGTGTGGTCCTTGACAGACTATATGAAGCAGCAATCTGTTGCTTGGCCGGTTAGCTCACCCGAACACAGTTCTACTGCGCTCCTCTGGGATGTTGTCGACGGGGAAGTGCACTACTCGTGTCCTGCTCAGACTTCCTTCCGTGAGTATAACCGCAGATGTAAAATTGTGGCCATAATGAGCGATCAACGCCCAGAATTTTGTGACGAAACTCATGAGTTCGAGTTTCTTGCACTAGATCGATGGGCTGCACTTTGAGGACGACACTCGTTCTTTCCATTAATGCCGCGCATGTTCCTTTAGGGATGGTCTTTTCTCATCGCACTGCCACTTTTTCATTACCGAAAGCACTTAGTCGCCAGAAAAAGAACAACGTTGTGCGCTTAAAACGGAGGACTATTATGGATACTTTCTGCATAATATATAGCTCGAAGGCAACCCCACTACCCACCATAAATATGAGAAGCGAACACTATTCGCAAATCCCTTCAATGGTGAGGTTGTCTGGGCAAATTGCGCCTCTCTCCGCTGCTGGGTTATTGATGCTGCACTACCAGTAATTATCATCCACTTGCAATGGAGTGTAGTCCACATCACAGGAGCTTTAATGCTTCCACGACGCTAGTATAGGTGGCATGGAATTTATCTTTAGCTGATAACAACAAATCATTCTTCTCGTTTACCCACAGGCATCGTAGAGAGCAATTTTAGTTTGAAGAGAAGATAAAGAACTATTTGCGTTAGGGCGTCCGCTTTTTTTCTGTATTTTGGCGCTGTTGTTGAACACTCGACAAGAAAGTTAGTAGTGTGATATACATAGCTGAAAAATGCTCCTGTCGGAGCACAAGAGAGGAACAAATCTTGACACTGTCTTCAAAAGACTCTAACAGAAACAGGGGGAACCACATTCCACCAAAAATTTTGGCATGCGAACGTATTCGTGCTCTTTTAACACAGAAAATTCTAAATCCTTCTACCGCTCTCTCATTGTAGTTAGGCCTTCATACTCACCACTGACCCCTCACTGCCACTATCTATGTACGCCACTTTCCTCTCTCTCATTTACACTGTCTCCATGTCTTTCTTTCTCACTGCCACGGATTCCTTCGTATCTATTGTTGTTACCAGGTCTGTTAGGGTACATTAGGGGCGTCAACGGCATCGGATGTTGAGTTGTCACTGTGAAGGATAGAGAGACGCGCCGTACTCGTCTGAGACAGCGTTACCAGCAGCTGACAGAATTTGAAAGAGGCCTAATTGTAGGTCTCCATTAAGCTGATTGGTCGTATCACGCAATATCCACATTTGTACGACAATCGGTTATAGCAGTGGCCCGATGATGGATGTGTGGGAATGGGGGGCAGGCGTGTCCTTCGCCCAATTTCCGGTCGGCCACATCTAACCACCACAAAGGAGGATCGCCGCATGTTGCAATTAGCAGATCGCGGCGCCTTCACACCCGCGCCTGCCAACCAGGAACAAGTAATAGGTTTCCTGCAACATTCTTCGTCAACCCGCACCATTGCTCGGAGATTAGAAGAAGCCGCACTGGGAACTTCCCACGCCATGTGTAGGTTGTCAGTAACACCACAACACAAATGGCTGAAATGGGAGTGGTGCAGCGACCGGGAAGCATGAACTGTTGACGAATTGTCTCTCATTGTGTTCAACAATGAATCGTGATTCTGCCCTACCCCGGATGGCATCGTTGGGGAGTATGGCGGCGACCTGGGGAAAGATCCCATTCTACAGATTTTTGAAGACGCACAGCAGCGCTGGTCCGGGCATGACGGTGTAGGGTGTAACTTCAAGTGACGACTGGTAATGCCTCAGCAAACTCTGAATGCACGTCGCGGACATTCTGCGTCCTCGTGAGTGACATCTTAACGCTACAGCATAGTGATGCCATTTTTCAACAGGACAATACTCGTCCACACATGGATCACCTCTCTATGAACTGCTGAATTATTTCCTTGACCAAAAAGATTCCCAAATCTGTGTCCCCAATAGAACATGTTTGGGCCTAGCTCAGCTCCCGATGCCAATATCCAGGATGTCAAGGATTAGTTACAATAGTTGTGAGTCAGACTGCCTCAGGAGAGGGTACAACCCATTCATGACAGTTACAGTGCTGCTTGTGTTATAAAGAAGCATGATTAAATGTTCTTTCAGATACACATTACATCGTACTTTTTAATAGCGCGGGCACTGCTATTTCGTATTTATTCTCCAATACTAATCACTCGACTCTCTATATACACAGTCTTCGTGCACAGGAATATACGTAAAGTGTGAGTGCAGGTTGTGACACGTGGACGACGACATTTCAAAGTTTCTGTCTGGCTCCGATTCGTACTTGGACGGCAGAAAATATTAACTCGACCGCTTGCGTAAAGCGGGAAATCTGGAATCGAGTCCCGGCCCAGAACAAATTTTCATCGTCGTCGTTCCAATATACAACCAAATTTGGTTCATATTTGCAGATGTGAATACATTTCCCACATTCATTACAGCTCGCAGTCGAATCAGTGCATGCAAACAGGCCGTAGCAGGTGCAACGTCGTATTGATAAGTGGACCCGTCCTACCAATTTCTTTGTAGATTTTATTCGATTTTACAATCACTGAAGTACCATCGCATACTCTCTCAAGCCGTTAAGTTTCATTTCGTTTCCTCCTCCGCTTCTGATTGCTTCGGACTAACTCAACTCCCAATGCCAACATCCAGGATGTCAAGGACTAATTACAGTAGTTAATGTACTGGGATTATTTTGTCCGAGATGTAAACGACGAATTGCACATAATATCACAATTTATTGATGACTTAATCTTTACTATTTGCGCTGAAAAATCTTAAATTGCATTACGGTAACGTTTCCCAAGTTTACTTAATGGCTGTATACGATATTTGTAGCAATGCCATTATATACGGTAGTCAAAAGAAGACATCCTGTCGACATCACATCTATGACGTTAAAGATAGTGAAGTAAGTGGAAATGTTTTCAGATTTACCTGAGGCAGTTTGGAGAAACTGCGAAAAACCTCAATCAAGATAGGGTCTCAACTCCAATCTTCTCTATTGTGAAACCAGTGCCCCAACTACTATGCGCCCCCTTCCCCCCCCCCCTCCTCACCCCCCCCCCCCCCCCCCCCGGCGCCCTCCACAGTTATGATGTCATTGTGTTTAAAACTTAACCAGGCCTTCTACGCAGAAATCATTTAACTAACATTCAAGTCAGATTGATATCACATAATAGTAAATGCGTCTCACCCTACCAGTGTCAGTGGTTTCCTTGCATGATGATTCATTACAACTGGATGTATGTAAAAACAGTGGATAAACTAGTAAATCTGTATTACGTTGTTTTTAACTGATAATTTGCTCTTGTGAATTTTCAGGGCTATAATTATGACATGAGAAGCAATAAGTCACTTTGTAACACTTATGTAGATTATTAATTATTCATACTACAATAATTGAATTATGTAACGTCCCTGCCTTGAAGTGCATGTAAGAGTTTCCTCTTATTCTGTCATTTGATGTAACCTGAAAATATTTTGTAAATGTCTTTTCTGAAATTACATCATTTTATGTACCGAATTGTGGTACTTAAGTGGTTCACACTTGGAGGATATAGAATTCTATACAACTGAAAAGCTGAAAGAAAATCCTTCCGCAATGAGAGAGCTTATGCAGCAATGTTAAAAGGTGGAAACACGCGCGTAGTCTTTGTGGAAAATGTAGTTCGTGCCCAGCGTCGAACGAGACGTCATCTCGAGTATTCAGTGAAGCTAGGAGTTCAGAAAATTGGAAAAAAATATTATTTGGATGTGGATAGCTGTTTGCAGTTAAATCGTGGCATTTACTAAATTGCCGGCCGCTGTGGCTGTGCGGTTCTAGGCGCTGCAGTCCGGAACCGCGGGACTGCTACGGTCGCAGGTTCGAATCCTGCCTAGGGCATGGATGTGTGTGATGTCCTTAGGTTACTTAGGTTTAAGTAGTTCTAAGTTCTAGGGGACTGATGACCTAAGATGTTAAGTCCCATAGTGCTCAGAGCCATTTGAACCATTTACTAAATTGTTCTGAAATTTGTATTTCCGACGTCAAGAAGATTTTGTACAGAGCAGTCACCCATCAAGAGCCTGATTACGTCATACAGCTTCGTTCCTCCGCCACAGAAGGCCGCCACTTCAACCACCCTCAGGAAATGTAGCAATTTGATTTGTATTTATGAGCATAGACCAGATTGTGCTAATCTTCTCAGATAACAAGTTTCTTTCTTTCTTTGGCCCTTGTCCCACTTCACACGGGGTTGGTCGTGTTATTACGGATTTGACAGTGTTAGTTGCAGAGGGTGGCCGGATGCCCTTCCTGCCGCCACCCCAAAATCCCTGGGACATAAGTAGTGTACCCCAGCTGTCTGCATCTAGTGTGAGCCATGGAACAGTGCGAACGTTTTCAAATGTCTACGCGCCATGTAACTGAGGCGGAACGTCGGGACCAGTCTGGTATTCACCTAGCGGGATGTGGAAAACTGCCTAAAAACCACATCCAGGCTGGCTGGCATACTGGCCCTCGTTGTTAATCTGCTGGGCGGATTCAAACCGCGGCTGGCACGCCTACCCGGGTATAGGAAGCAGCGCATTAGCGCTCTCGGCTACCTTGGTGGGCCAACCTTCTCAAATAACAAGTACTTACCACTACATTTGTGTAGTTAACTCTCATTTATTCATAATAATGTGCCTTGATAGGATCCTGCTCTGTTACAGCAACTTTCAGAGTTTTCATCTTCAATCTACGAGAAAGTATCTAACTGAATCTCTAGAATTATTAAAAGCAGTGCTAAATTTTCATAGAGCAATAACTTTTTAGTTTTACAGGTGGTCTTTAGCGTGGAGTGCTTTACGTGATAATCATAGTTCATGAGCCAGTGCATAATAAAGGAGTAAGCGATTAATGCTCCTAATTTTCAATTATTAAAATCATTGTACGGTATACCAATTTTTATAATAAAACAGTGGTCATAAAGTAAATACCATACTATAACATTTCCAAGGCCTACAACAATCTTACCTGCAGCACAGGTTTGTAAATGATGTGTATTTCTATTGCTTTTTTATGTATTACGACTGTTTAGTGCTAGAAATAGTCATCGAGGAGTGTATCAATAGACAGAACCATTTCACAGTCTTCCTTTTTGTTTAGCCAGTGTGATAGTAACTATACAGTGAATGTTTTTGTAACACTCGCTAATTAATTTTGAAACATTAGTGCATCTGAACATATTATTTGCATTATTTGACTTGAACTATAACAGACCCAAGGTCTCATGTACAACCCATATTCTGTGCTACGCCAAAGTTTACATACAGTCTGTAAGAGCCACTACTGTTCTTGTTAATTAAACTAACAACTTGGTAATTATATCGAAATTACTGTCTTTCACTAGTGAAGCCTTAGAGCCATCCCATGTCGAAATTATCAGTACTTGCCTTCTGCTGATTACTACCTTGCAATTATCATTATCCTTCACACTCTAAAGCATGCAGTATATGCTAGTGTGAAGTAGTTTGTTGCCACTAAACTTAACCAGATGCTAGCTCTGCTCATGAATAGTCATTTTGCTAATACATGCTAGAATGTGCAGTTGTTTTCGCTTTACAGCAGTTACCTTACCTTGCTTGCTGTATGTTTAACTGAAATTACTTTCGCCTGATGAGGCTGGCGACCGTATTTACTTGCATGATCATAGCTTTTATGACCAAACAATATATTACAGGTTTGTCCGATTACTTTCCAATGTACACGATTACGGTCTAACTTAAATCCTGGTAAAGAGGTAAAATTATAGGCAGGATTTTCTTGTTGTAGTAACGCCCCTAGAGTACTATAGCTCCCGGTGATAAATGTTCCATCTTTTAGTGCCCGTCTGCTTTCTCCCTTGAATATGAATCCAGGGTACTCGTCCACGTGTGAGCTTATCGATAGCATCTGTTCAGCAGATGATAAAGGAGACCCTCATGGCTTAGTGAGCCGTGAAAGGCAATTCCCGAAGAGCTCGACCATCATCAATTTATCCACTGGCAGCTGTGGAGATCCTGGAAGCAGATTAATGAGATACGTCGGACCTCGCTGTCGTTGGCGGCAACGAGGATTCTCATTGATCTCTTCGTAACTGTGCCTCTCTTCAAGCGTTATCAGCGGCCACTTCTTGTTATGCTTCAACGTGTTATCGACACCCGCATCCTAAGAGACACAATATAAAATCGGTTTTAAAACTTTATTTAAGGTTGAGAATCTTATAGAGAAATTTAGAAAATTTCAGGATCTTATAGTTTTATCGAGTGAATATAGAGAATTTCGGAATGAATAGTGAATAGTTTAGGACGTGGTAGCACAGACTGATTCGAGTAAAACAATCAAAACAATCCACATAACAGATGTTTAATTCTTATTGATTACTTTAAGTGAGACGGAAAAGGAAAAGGGGCCTCTTGTCGCAAATTTTGTACTTTGAGCTGGTGTGGTTTTTACGTTCAGTGTTAAATTCTTATCATTTTGTAAAAAATAAATGAATTTCTATCTCTAAATCTGAGTGATTTATGACAGGTTGAATACCGATTATGTAAAATAGGTGTTTTGAGATAATACGTTTTAAAGTTTGACTTTATTATCATGGTTTAATTTGACATTTTTAAGAGATAAAGTCTGTAGATATGTTATCCTTAAAGTAACCTTTACCAAACGATAAATTAACATTACACATTAAGTGGTTATCCCCCTTCAGACCAATAGCATATTATAGTGTACAAAAATTTAAAACCAAATAAATAATAATTTAAAACCAAATAGAGTATCTGGAGAAACATTTCTCCTTTTTGGCAGACTATTGATATTTTGACTCGGTTGTATGGCATATTTCAGGCCGAATTTCGATTCTGAAACCATTTTTGTATCAAAAATCATCTAACATTTTGAATCAGAAAACCCCCAAAATAGATAAGTGAGATTAAATATTTTATGTTGGCCAAAGGATTTGATTTTCTAGTTCTAAAATGCTTGCGCATGAAGAGGTTCACTATCGTTCACAGGCAGCATTTTCACCTATTCTTCTTTGGTTCTAGATGGTTGGTCAGGTTCCTCCTCAGCATCCTCATTGTCACTGAATTGAGCTCCTGGTTCAGGTCCTTCCTCTACTTCAGGACACAGAATGTCTTTTTATTCCTCTTTGCGGTAGCTCCTGATGTCAAAAACACGTTCGTTGCTCTTGTCACCCCTGATGGAATTATTGCACTAGGAAACCCAGTTGAGACTTTCCATTAAAACGTTCTAAACGGCGTACTAGCAGTAATAGGCAGCCCAGGTGGCTGATTAGTGGGATAAGGATATCACATAGAACAAAGCGGGAATTATATCAATATGTTAGAAGTAGTCACAATCAAGCTACAGTAGCCCATTACGAACAGTACTTTAAGGTGCTTAAAAATGTTATTAGGAAGGCAAAGGATATCACACACATCCATGCCCGAGGCAGGATTCGAACCTGCGTCCGTAGCAGCAGCGCGGTTCAGCACTGAAGCGCCTGGAACCGCTCGGTCATAGCGGCCGGCTAATTCTTATTTGCTTCGCAAATACAAATCTCGAAGCAATCCAATAAAATGCCTTGATACAATGGCTAATAACAATTCACATCGCAGGCAGTTTCATCCACTTTTGCAAAAATCCTTTACTCATTGAAGGCTAGCGACAGACTTCTTGTCAGGAAGACATGCGCACCGGCTCACGCTTATTCACCTTTTACGCACCAGCCTCAACATTTTTCTATTGTATACAATACATTCGCCAAACATGAACGAGTTACATACTTAACAGTTTAACACATATATAACATGACAGAATATTTCAAAATAACATAAATTTACACAGTGAGAGAAAGTATTTACATTCGTCTCACGTTAAAGAAACTAGAGATTACAGATGTTGCAGAATTAAAAGTAGACATAGGTGATACAAGTGCTCCATTATCTACACTTTGTTGACAGCATTAGTAAAAGGGAATCCTATGGTTTAAGGAATGGATACGTTTATCCAGGATGACGGGCGTTAAGCACATTCTACTCGTTAGGTGATACGTCTAAACCTAACATTACCCGAAAAATGGACCGACAGAAATGCTCATGGTTCTTGGCCAGTGAGAACGCCGTAACTTAACACTTTCGATTTTTGCCTGTGGGGACGGTTGAAAGGCCCGAAAAGTAAACAACACAAACTTACATTAATATTAAAACAACACTTCTTTAAAACAATCACATATGATTTTAAACTCAAATATCACAGACGATCTTAATAATAAACGCTCACATTCTGTCCTCAACAAAACATGAAATCTTTTTACTAGACGGCAACGAGCAGAACGCATTTGTACAAATAAAAACCAATCACTTTTTTAAACTTGTCAGTAACGAAGTTATAGGACGTCCGTAGCGCAGTCCCCCAGAGACACAATAGTTTCCTAGCAAGCCAAAAATACTCTCGAGCTCCATTTCCTACAACCCGAAGTGGGACGACTCGGATCCAAGGTAACATGCACACGTTGAATCCAGTTGATGAAGGAAGCTTCATGTTAGGTTAAGGGACGTCGCACAATTACGCACGCGCCGCCTTGTGATCGTATAAGATTACTCGACAGGGAAGAAGGCGCTCAGGTCAACGCGCGGCCGGTCAGCCACTCAGCGCTCCAACCGTTGAGGCGAGTATGTATGCTTCTCGGGCGGCGTCATCGGACAATCAGCTGTCTAGTGGCCAGGAGAAGAGGTCCCACAAACGTCCGCGTAACACAAACACGCAACTCAGCAGTACGACAGTCGAAACAATGGGTATTGTTTTCGTTTATAGCGCAAGTCGCCAAACTGTTATAGCAGCAGTGCGGTTGCAAGCTCGGAGGTATTTTGACTGCGTCAAGGCCTTGCGACGTGCATGTTTTCTTTCTCCGAATTAGTCGTTGGACTTTAACTGTTCTGTCGTCTCCACTTGTCGCTCAGTCGTTACGTCTTTCTGTTCGCGCTTCGTCGACCTGCTGTTGACTGCCCCCGATAGATGGTCGCGGCCTCATCGGTCTTCTTGTGAGTCGTTCTCAGCATTCCGTTCAGTATGGGTCACAGAAATTGGCCATGACTAAAAGGTTAGCGGAGTACCATGGAAGCAAAGATTGCAAAACACTTGCAACAGCAAGAGCTACAAGAGCAACTGCAACAGCAGTACTGACAACAGTATCAGCAACAGCAATGACATCGACATCACAGTGAGTTGCTCCATCAAGAAACTCAGCTTCTGAAAGATTCATTGCACATACAGAGTACCCACCCCATGCAGGTAGTAGTCACTTCCCAGGTGACCGATGCCAAAGAGGATTAGGACACGTATTCCCAGCGGCTGAAACAGCACTTCACCGTCTTTCAACTCACTGACGACAGTTTCAGTTTGGCATTCTTCCTGTCATGGACTTCCCCGCTGACTTAATTCTTACTAACGAATTTGACTCCACTTTCACATCCAGTCGCCCTCACATTCGAGGACATGCGCACGTTACTTTCAAGTTTCGAGTGTCAAGGATTCCACGTGATAGCATCGCGATTCGAACAAGAAAACGAAGCCAAGTTACCTTAATGAGGACTATGTGTGAAGCCGCAGGCGGACTAGATTCAAATGGCTCTAAGCACTAGGGGCTTAACATCTGAGGTCATCAGTCCCTTTGACTTAGAACTACTTAAACCTAACTAACCTAAGGACATCACACACATCCATGCCCGAGGCAGGATTCTAAACTGCGACCGTAGCAGCATCGCGGTTCCGGACTGAAGCGTCTAGAGCCGCCCGGTCGACGGACTAGAACGAAAAACTCCAGCTACAAACTTGAGAGAAAATCTTACAAAGTTCTTGTTTTATGTTAAATCGGCAAACGGATCTATGGCATCTGTCCGGACACTATCTGACCACAGTGGCACTGGGACAGATAATTACACAGTAGAGACCGAAATACTATACGTGCCTTCCCAAAACTGTTTCACAGCGGAAGATGACACTGTAGTTCCTCGTTTAAATCCTCGGGCGAAGGACATAATGACAGATTTCTAAATAAGTGACGAAGGGATAGAAAAGCAACTGAAATCCCACAACGGAGGAAAGGCTGCAGGACTCGTTAGAATACTTGTTCGATTACACACAGAGTATGCGCAAGAACTTCCCCCCTTCTAACAGCAGTGTACCATAGGTCTTTTGAGGAGCGAAGAGTTTCTGATGACAGGAAAACAGCAAACGTCTTTCCCGTCTTCAAGAAGGGTCGTCGAACAGACGCACAAAACTATGGGCCTCTGTCTGACGTGTGTCAGTTGTAGAATTTTGGAACATGGTTTATGCTCGCGAAATATGACATTTCTGCAGACCAAAAACCTCTTTTGTAGGAATTAACACGGGTTCCGGAAACAACGATCGAGTGAAACGCATCCCGCTCTGTTCGTCCACGAGACAGAAAGACGTAGATACCGGCGCCAAGATTCGCACCTTATTCCTTGATATCCGTAATGCAGTCGATACAGCTCCGCACTACAACCAAATGTACAAAATACGAGAGCACGGAATATCAGACCAACTCTGGAATTGGACTGTAGAGTTTCTAACTAACAGAACTGATTATTCCAGTCAGCATTGTCAAAAGCTTTCTCTAAGTCTACAGATGTCATAAACGTAGGTTTGCCTTTCCTAACCTATGAAAAGTCGTCAATATTGCCTCGCGTGTTCCTACGTTTCTGCGGAATCCAATCTGATCTTCCCCGAAGTTGGCCTCTACCAGTTTTTCCATTCTTCTCTAAAGAAGAATTGTATTTTTCAACCGTGTCATTTTAAACAGATAGTTCGGTAATATTCACACCTGCTATATTTAGAAATGGAATTATTTTAATATTCTTGAAGTCTGAGGGCATTTTGCCTGTCTCATTCATCTTGCTCACCAGACGGAAAAGTATGTCACGGCTGGCTCTCCAAAGGCTATCATTAGTACTAACGAAATGTTGTCTACTCCTGGGGCCTTGTTTCGACTTAGATCTTTCAGAGCTTTGTCAAATTCTTCTTGCAGTACCACACATCTCATTTTCATCTACATCCACTTCCCTTTCTACAATATTGCTTTCAACTTCATTTTCTTGTATCGATACTCTGTTTACTCCTTCCACCTTTCGCGTTTTCCTTCTTTGCTTAGGACTGGTTTACCATACCAGCTCTTGATATTTATACAGCTGCTTCTCTTTCCTCCAAAGGCCTCTCTAATTTTTCTGTAGGCGGCATCTATCCTTTCCTTATGGACATGTGCTTCTAGATCCTTACATTCCTCCTCTAGCCATTCCAGCTTATGCATTTTCACTTCCTGTCAATCCCATTTTTTTGTTGTTTGTATTCTCTTTCGCCTTCTTCATTTACTGCATTTTTATATTTTCTTCTTTCATCTATTAAATTCAGTATCTCGTATGTTATCCAAGAATTTCTACTAGACATTGTAGTTTTGCCTAAAGCTACCCATTGGTCTTGTACTGTATTCCTATCCCCTGTTCTTGTCAATCGTCTTAATTTTCCCTCCGAAACTCTCAACAACCTATGGTTCTTTCAACTTAAGCAGTCGCATCACCTTAATTTCCTGCCTTTTCCAATTTCTTCAGTTTTAATCTACAGTTCATAGCAAAAACATTGCGGGTAGAGTCCACCTCTGCCCCTGGAAAAGTCTTACAATTTAAAATCTGGTTTACAGATCTTTGTGTAACCCTTACATAAGCAATCTGAGACCATCCGATGTCTCCAGGTCTCTTACACGTATACAGCCTTCTTTAATGTTTCTTAAACCAACTGTTAGCGATGATTAAGTTATGCTCTGTGCAAAATTCTTCTAGGCGGCTTCCTCTTTCTTTCATTTCCCCCAGTCCTTATTCACCTATTTTTCATTCTCTTCCTTTTCCTACTACGTATATCTCGTGAAAAGACCACGAAGGTAATGTAGAGAGATTGGAACGTACACGGAGGTTTACCGGCAATCGTTCCTCCCGCGAACCGTTCACGGCTGGAACACAAAGTACCCTCCGCTACACACCGCAGGAGTATAGATGCAGTTTAGTTTCCTTAAGATATCGTTGCCGAAGTTAAATCTTTCTTTTCTTTACTATTACTGAAACGTATGAAATAATTGATTTGAGAGAAATCCACTTTTGTCTTCTACGTGTCCTGTGTAATTTTCTAGAAATACCACTTTAAAATAATGCAGTTTTCATACATGTAAATCTGGAATTGGCTGCATGCTTCAGATTCCGTACTGTACGTATATATCCTATAAGTTTTTTCAACACCATCTTAATTGTGCATTACTATATCATTGTTTTTAAGTACTCTCCACCACTGGCTAAATAGTGTTTGCCGTCATCGTATATATTGCATCTAATCAGATTAATTCATGCAAGAAAAATACTTTCTGTTGGCACTAATCACTATAACTTTCGTTTCTTAAAATGAGTCTACGAAAGTACAAGCTCGTTAAAATTTAGAGCTGGCGTAGAATCTGCAGACTGCGTAAATGCATCGAAAGTGAAATGCTCAAAACTGAGAAACATCGTACTGATAACAGAGCAGCAAGAGGAAAACGCAAATAGTAAGTGCTATTATTTTTATGTAAAAAGAAGAAGCTTTAAAATGTACAAAATGTAGTATCTACACTCCTGGAAATTGAAATAAGAACACCGTGAATTCATTGTCCCGGGAAGGGGAAACTTTATTGACACATTCCTGGGGTCAGATACATCACATGATCACACTGACAGAACCACAGGCACATAGACACAGGCAACAGAGCATGCACAATGTCGGCACTAGTACAGTGTATATCCACCTTTCGCAGCAATGCAAGCTGCTATTCTCCCATGGAGACGATCGTAGAGATGCTGGATGTTGTCCTGTGGAAAGGCTTGCCATGCCATTTCCACCTGGCGCCTCAGTTGGACCAGCGTTCGTGCTGGACGTGCAGACCGCGTGAGACGACGCTTCATCCAGTCCCAAACATGCTCAATGGGGGACAGATCCGGAGATCTTGCTGGCCAGGGTAGTTGACTTACACCTTCTAGAGCACGTTGGGTGGCACGGGATACATGCGGACATGCATTGTCCTGTTGGAACAGCAAGTTCCCTTGCCGGTCTAGGAATGGTAGAACGATGGGTTCGATGACGGTTTGGATGTACCGTGCACTATTCAGTGTCCCCTCGACGATCACCAGTGGTGTACGGCCAGTGTAGGAGATCGCTCCCCACACCATGATGCCGGGTGTTGGCCCTGTGTGCCTCGGTCGTATGCAGTCCTGATTGTGGCGCTCACCTGCACGGCGCCAAACACGCATACGACCATCATTGGCACCAACGCAGAAGCGACTCTCATCGCTGAAGACGACACGTCTCCATTCGTCCCTCCATTCACGCCTGTCGCGACACCACTGGAGGCGGGCTGCACGATGTTGGGGCGTGAGCGAAAGACGGCCTAACGGTGTGCGGGACCGTAGCACAGCTTCATGGAGACGGTTGCGAATGGTCCTCGCCGATACCCCAGGAGCAACAGTGTCCCTAATTTGCTGGGAAGTGGCGGTGGGGTCCCCTACGGCACTGCGTAGGATCCTACGGTCTTGGCGTGCATCCGTGCGTCGCTGCGGTCCGGTCCCAGGTCGACGGGCACGTGCACCTTCCGCCGACCACTGGCTACAACATCGATGTAATGTGGAGACCTCACGCCCCACGTGTTGAGCAATTCGGCGGTACGTCCACCCGGCCTCCCGCATGCCCACTATACGCCCTCGCTCAAAGTCCGTCAACTGCACATACGGTTCACGTCCACGCTGTCGCGGCGTGCTACCAGTGTTAAAGACTGCGATGGAGCTCCGTATGCCACGGCAAACTGGCTGACACTGACGGCGGCGGTGCACAAATGCTGCGCAGCTAGCGCCATTCGACGGCCAACACCGCGGTTCCTGGTGTGTCCGCTGTGCCGTGCGTGTGATCATTGCTTGTACAGCCTTCTCGCAGTGTCCGGAGCAAGTATGGTGGGTCTGACACACCGGTGTCAATGTGTTCTTTTTTCCATTTCCAGGAGTGTATGTAGACTCAAACTGATAAAGAGACGCGTATATACTTGTGGCAAGATATGAAAAACTTCGTTCGGCCTTGTAAATATTTTTCTTCTAACGAGGTACTGAAGAGATAATGGTATGAATTCGCCACCTTCTTCAATGTGATCATAGTTAATTATACCGACAGCATTCGAGATAAAACGATTATGAGAATATGTATTGAGTTCATTTGCAATTGGGCTGGCAGTCGCGGCTGCGTGAAATTAATATCCTCTGCGCCAGATGCTCCTCTTGATACGCAACAGATAACACTCTCTCCTTTCCGCATACAGTTAAGTCCTTCCAATCCCTCTTTAAACACACTGTAGTTCGGTCAGTTAACGAGTGGATTGTCAATATTTTCTATCCAACAATGAATCATAGCAAAATGTGAAAAAGTTATTGATTTCAAAAAATTTTAACTATTTTCAGATCTTTACTCAAATGTACACAAATGTGTATGAAAACCTTTCCCTGTTTCTTTAGCATTCATCTGGTGGTGATATGAGGTTTTAGCAGATTTGCTGCTTCAAAAGGGTGCTGTTGCCCTTCAACTCAGTGATGTCGCACTTGATATTGATAAAACAAACTTGCTGGTCATTCTGACATTCTTATTAATATATTCGAAAAATGGCCTCTGAGTAAATCATGAACTTCGAGAGGAATGAAACACACGAGTTACGTAAGAGTCTCCTTGGAACGAACAAGGCTTTAGAACTTCTCCATACAACATACCTCATACACAACAGAACATATTCAGTTGCCAGTTCCAGATTTTCTTGATAAGGAGCTCAGTAATAACAATTTTGACGACGGGCGAGCCTACCAAAACGATAAGGGCCTCACGCAGCCACAGACTTTTACTGAGTATGTTGAGGGCGTGTTACAAGGGGTACAGCATTTACAGTGATAAATTCACCGCCTTCTTCCAGCGATAACTCAAATGTGTCGCTAGCTAATCTTCATCTCGCTCTCCGAGCCACTGTGCCAAACTCTAACGTCTTTGGCTTCGCTGTAGCTTTTGACTAACATCATGGAAACACTGGCTTCAATCCCTGTGAGAAGCGTCCTCCGTTCCTTCTTGTGTTCCTATGAACATCTAACAAACACGTTACCTTTTGCATGTCCTTATCACTAATTTCCTTTCTTTGTTGTCTATGGACGGCCAGTGATTGGCGACTACAACTCTTCCATCACGACTGTGGTCTGAACTCACTGAGAAGTGGTCAGTCGAAACGCAATTCTGTCTAGGGGACAATTCTCAAAAACAAAAATATATTCAAACATCCAGAAAAGCGAATGTCTTACAGATCCCCTATGGTGTAAGAAAGCAGTCGATGCATGTTTTGGAGTAACTGTATGAAGTTAAAGAAAGAGTCATTCATTTTGAGGGGATCATTGTGTAAAATTTCTATCTCACTTTGCTCCATTTCGATTTCCAATGGCTAAAGTTTTCCATCATATTTTATTTAATACAAGCATAAATATACTGTAAATCCTGTGAGTGACCGTTGGAGAAAGAAAATATTCGCACTGATATTCAAAACGATGCTCTTCTCGAAAACATTTGGATCGTATGGTTGCCTTAGGTGCTCCATAATACTCTTCCAGCCGTTAGAGAAGTCCCACAAAATGTATGACATGCTGGTAATAGCACTGATCAGAGGCTGCGTAACCTTGGAAGCGAAATAAAAGTATATAACTAAGTACCCCCTCCCCCCTCACACACACACACACACGCGCGCACACACAACTAACTTCTAAGTGATTTCCAGGGGATATGCGGACTCAGTCATAATTTATTGGTCACTAACTGCAGCTTGAAACTGAAAAAACTGCGAAAAAATAAGAATGTAGGGAGACGGGACCTGGAGAATTCAGAGGAAGCATTGACCATCTATTGACTGAAACGAGGGAAAGGAAGAATAGCAGCCGAATGGGCAGCTATTGAGAGGTGAGATAGTGAAAGCAAGTGAGCAGGTACATAGACAAGGCCTACTATATATTCTTATCTAACACAGGAGACACTGAATTTAACTGACGAAAGGAGAAAATAAGCGTATAAAATGGCAGCAAGTGAAGCAGGCAAAAGCGAAAACAAACATCTAAAAATGAGATTGACAGAATATGGAGTGGCTAGAGGACAAAATCAAGGCTTAACAAAACTGCAATGGCTAGAGGACAAGTTCAAGGCTTAACAAAACATGTATCACTTGGGCAGGGTTTCCAAAACTGTTCTGCGGAATACTGGTGTTTTTTCCGACATTTTTGCGATAATAATTACTTTTTTAAATCTTATGATTTCTGTGTTATTAGCTGTGATTTGAAATTAAAGTAATGAATGAATAAAACAAGTTTTGCTCATTTTTTTCAAATTTTATTAACCTTCAAAAAGCGTTCCGTTATAGGAGAAGTTTGGGAACCCCTGGAATAGGGGAAAGATATATGCCACCTTTAGGAAAATTAAGGGGATCTTTGGAGAAAAGAGATCACATGGCAAGACAGTATTAATTAAACGAAAAAGTCCTGAAAAGTGGAGGGAATATACAGACTGAACCAGAACTTCTCCAACAGACGTTCAGAGGTTGTTCAGGGGTACCTGCTGAGTGTTTTAGTACAATCCGTTCGCAGGCCATGGGGAATATACTTCCCACTAAAGGTATTTCGTTACAGCGTTTAAGGGAATATGTGTTGCCATTTCTGTACACACCTAGCATATAGTGGCAGTCTGATTCACCAGTTGTAGTTTCTGTTTTTTGTGAAATATAGCCTTCACGACTGTGGGAAGTATACAGCCCACCAAAAAACGGTGTTAGAAGCGTTAATGGGAAGTATGGTTACCACCAATGTAGATTCTGGACGTGGCTTGGGAAGTATACTTACCACAAAATTAATCTGTCGTTTGTGGTCCTTGGGAAGCATACTTACCACCAACTTAGGGGTATCCCAAAGCTTTTGGGAGTACGTTTTACCATCTCTGTCCACGGCTGACATCGTTTGGTAGTACACTGCACCAGGAGTATGAAAATGCTACAACACTCAGTTCCTTTTCGTCGTGTGATCACTACTGCTGTCCGAACACATTGCGTCGCTTCTGCAATACACATTTTTGTGACCTGTATCAGCTCATACCATTATTGCGTGATAAAGTTCCAAGGACTGTTCTCACATTGTGGTAAGTAAACTTTAATATTGGTAAGAAATATTTTTAAATAAAATAAAAGAAAACGTTAAATAAAGACAGAAAACACTGTTCAGTATTTATTTACGTGTAATGGCAACACATAACGGCCTACAAAAGAGAAGTGGAAAATCCGTTTACCACCAGTTTTAATACCTCACAAAGGTGTCATGGTGATACATGTACTACCATTGCTTTTGGTCCTAAATCATAAAAATAAAATTATCTGAGATTAAATATAGTCGGTTGATCACATTTTTAATGGGATAGAAAGAAAAAAAATCTCTTAGTCGCTACAAAATATGTGCCCGCGAAAGGGATAAGGGGTCCACGGTCTCCAACGGCTCGTTGCAGAGCTACTGCATGGCATTTGGTTTCTGTCTCTATTTAGTTCTGTATCTGTACAGCACTGGAAGTAATTCACGCATCGACGGAATGCTCTGTGTGTCTGGTTTCCGTTCGCTTACGGTATCTGCGGTGGAGAGCAGTAATAACCTCTTTAAATCGTTGCCCTCAAGTTTTTATTCACCACTGCTCGCTTCGGTCTAGGGTTTTGCTTTCCGCCAGTGTTAGGTGTGTGTTAAAAGTGATGCACAGCAGGACAATGGATAGATTTACTGAGGAAGAGTTGGCCGATATGTACCTCTTGTGTAGAGTCACTGAATGCAATAGACGGGTGGTACAACGACACTATAGTGAGATAATGTAATAAAATGGAAGTCCCTCAAACCTCCAGCCGAGAGATTGACATGCAAAAACTATAGTGAGCTGTTCCCGCACCGCGAGGAAGGTAGGATCCGCATCATAGTGTTTTTGGTGTTGGAGATTGTTGCATTAGTCTATGTTTTGTGTTACACGTTTTGGATAGTTCATATTATAGGCATCTTCACTGTTGTGAAGATATTTTTCACAGAAACGTGGCTGACTGCAGTAACAAATCGAATAAATCACAATTACCTTAAAACTCTTGCACGATCCACCGAAGACCGTGTGTCCCTTAAACCAAAATATTCAGAAGGTATCCCTAAACAGCCCCTGAAAGTTTGGAGCCCTGTATAATCGACCAAAATAAGGGACCCAAACTCAAGGATAATACTGTTGAAAAAGAGGAGGAAATAGGAAGGTATGAGACTTCGAGATGAATTTGACAGAGCAGTGAAAGACCTGTGCAGAAACAAGGCACCTGGAGTAGACGATATTTTTGCAATTACTGAGATCCTTGGAAGAGATTGCCATGAGAAAAATATTGCACCTGATGTGCAACATACAAAGTATGAAACAGGGAATACCGTCAGATGTGATGAAGAGCGTAATAATTCCAGCTGCAAAGAAGGCAAACGCTAATATAACAGCATACAAAAATGCTGACAGTTGAGGTTATCACAAAACTATGGTTGCAGAATATTTACGCTAATCGTTTTCTGAAGAATGGAAAAACTGTTACGAGCCGATCTTGGAGGTCCGGAGAAACACAGGAACACGCGAGGCAGTACCAACTCTAAGTTTTATATTAGAAAGTAAACTGAAGAAAGACGAATACACATATTTAGACAACGCTTTTGACAATGTTGACTGGACGAAATTCTTCGAAATTTTAAGCAAGCATAAACTACTAAAGCTGATGATTTAGGATGTGTGCAAAAACCAGACTACAGTTATACGAGTCGAAAGGCATGAAAGGAAAGCAGTAAAGTGAGAGTTATCATCCCATCCTATGCAATATTTGAAAACATCAGTAACGTGCCTGCTACTGTAATTTGATTTGAAGCACTGCTGCCGCAGCTGGTCATTTATCGTCAGCACGGACTGAGGCAGCAGCGCGAGTCGGGATCTAAGTAGCTAAACAAGAGCCATATCGTGATATAAATCACGTTATCGGGAAGCGTTAACCCTTTTACTAACGCTTTGTTGGACTGTGGTCTGACTATTATGAAGAAATGGACGAAATTATTCTTAGAGTAATGTGATATATTCGTTAACATACGGAAAGTGTTGGTGCTCGCTGTGTTGATGTACACTACCCCATCGAAGATATGCGGACACGCATTAGTGAACATATATGGGGATGAAACTTCGTGGCAGATTAAAACTGTGTGCCGGACCGAGACTCGAACTCGGGACCTTTGCCTTTCGCGGACGAGTGCTCTACCAACTGAGCTACCCAAGCACGTCTCACGCCCCGTCCTCACAGCTTCACTTCTGCCAGTACCTCGTCTCCTACCTTCCAAACTTTACAGAAGCTCTCCTGCGAACCTTGCAGAACTAGCACTCCTGAAAGAAAGGAAAGGAGGGTAGGAGACGAGAAACTGGCAGAAATGAAGCTGTGAGGACGGGGCGTGAGCCGTGCTTGGGTAGCTCAGTTGGTAGAGCACTTACGCGCGAAAGGCAAAGGTCCCGAGTTCGAGTCTCGGTCCGGCACACAGTTTTAATCTGCGAAGAAGTTTCATATCAGCGCACACTCCGCTGCAGAGTGAAAATCTCATTCTGGATATATGGGGATACATCCTGCTTTCATCTTTGTCACGGCTGTAACACTTCTGGTGTCACTTTCAATGAGATTTAAGTTAGAATGAAAAGTCAAGATCGCAATAGTATTCGTACGTTAACTGGGTTCGACTCATATAAAAGCCATCTTCAGAATTTTTTTGCCCCCTATGGTTGGTGCTGGCCGCTCTTCGGTTGTCTCGTGATAGCTCGTGGTATCACGAGACAACCGAGGGGCCGCCAGCAGTAGCCACTGGAGGCAAAAAATTCTGAAGGTGGCTTTTACGCAAGCCCAAACCTGTTAATAAACGAATATTATTGTGATCTTGACTGTTTATTCTAAATACAGCATCAGATCGCTGTTCTCCATAGACCATGTCGTCTAAATTTAGGAATTTCACTGAGGTGTCTGAATGTGGAGCAATGGTAAGCATTCGTCCTCAAGAGTCAAAATAGAGAAGAAGGTGATGTTAGACGCCGGTTCCTGGAGCGAGCTTGACGTTCAAACTCATCCACTGCGTTCATATCGGGACATGTGGCCGGCCATTCCATTTGAGGAATGCTATTATCCATTAACCATTTCGTCGCTGATGCTTTGTGACAGGGTGCACAGTCATCCTGATACAAACAATCATTGTCACCTAACTTTTACTCACTGTACACAGTACAAAATACTGTAAAATATGTTCGTATCCTTCCGGACGTACCACAACCTTCTCAGTACTTCACTGTTAGCACTAAACTTGATGACAAGTAACGTTCTCCAGCCATTCGCCTAACCCAGACCCTTCCATCACGTTTTCACAGCGTATACCCTGATTCCCTACACCAAATCATTCATTTCCAGCCGTACGCTGTTCAGTGGCTTCGCGCTTCACACGCACCGCAAGCGTCGCTTGTCACTGATTACGAAGACGTGTCGCGTGTGAGCAGCTGCTCGACCGTTGTGTCCCGTTCTTCTTGTAACACTACGCACAGTGATTGTGATAGCTGGTATGTTGGTATCACTTTGTAACACACAACTGAACGCATTCCGCTGAATTTATACGATTTCTTGCAGCCACTCTTTGAAATGCTCGACGCTCCCTGTCCGTCAGTACATGAGGTCTGATCGGTCTTGCTTTAGCTGTGGTTGTCTCTTCGCGTTTCTACAGCACAGTCACATCACCAAGCGCCGACTTTGGCAGCTTTAGAAGACATGAAATCTTCCTGATGGATTTGCTGCTGAGGTGTCATTCAATGAAAACTCCACGTTTGAAGTCACTGAGCTGACCCATCCTGCTGTTACTGGTGCTCTGCTGGTATCTTCCGTGTCATCTAGCGCTCAGTTTCGCATTACATAGCAGTATCCGGATACTTCTGACCAGCCACAGTACACACGAACATGAATTATTTTCACGATATTTGTGATTTATTACAGAGAAACTTCGATAAAACTATGAAACTGAAGTGTGATTCTTGTGTGTAAATGTGTTTGCCTACAGAACGACAACCCAAGATTGGAAAAGTTTTACAGAAGTTAGAAATATAGCGCGTACTGCAATGCGAGACGCTTTTAATAATTTCCGCAACGAAATTCCGTCTCGAAAACTGGCAGAAAACCCAAAGAGATTCTGGTCATACATGAAGCTCACCAATGACAAGACGCAATCAATACCTTCACTGCGCGATAACAACGGTAAAGTCACTGATGGCACTGCCACTAAAGCAGAGTTATTAAACACGGTTTTCCGAAACTCCTTCACCAAAGAAGACGTAGTAAATATTCCTAAATTCCAATCAAGAACAACTGCCAGGATGAGAAACATAGAAGTAGATATCCTCGGTGTAATAAAGCAGTTAAAATCACTTAATAAAGGCAAGGCCTCCGGTCCAGATTGTATACCAGTCAGGTTCCTCTCAGAGTATGCTGATAAAATAGCTCCATATTTAGCAATTATATACAACCGCTCGCTCACAGAAAGATCCGTACCTAAAGACTGGAAAATTGCTCAAGTCACACCAATACTCAAAAAGGGAAGTAGGAGTAATCCGCTGAATTCCAGGCCTATATCAGTCACGTCGATTTGCATTAGGGTTTTGGAACATATACTGTATTCGAACATTATGAAGTGCTTCGAAGAAACCAATTTATTGACACATAGTCAGCACGGATTCAGAAAATATCGTTCTTGTGAAACACAAATAGCACTTTATACTCACGAAGTAATAAGTACTGTCGACAGGAGATGTCCAATGGCTCTGAGCACTATGCGACTTAACTTCTGAGGTCAACAGTCGCCTAGAACTTAGAACTAATTAAACCTAACTAACCTAAGGACATCACACACATCCATGCCCGAGGCAAGATTCGAACCTGCGACCGTAGTGGTCACACGGTTCCAGACTGTAGCGCCTAGAACCGCACGGCCACTCCCGCCGGCAGGAGATGTCAAATTGATTCCATATTCCTAGATTTCCAGAAGGCTTTCGATACCGTTCCTCACAAGCGTCTTCTCACCAAACTGCGTGCCTACGGAGTATCGCCTCAGTTGGGCGACTGGATACGTGTTTTCCTGTCAGAAAGGTTCGTAGTAATAGACGGAAAGTCATCGAGTAAAACAGAAGTAATATCCGGCGTTCCCCAAGAAAGTGTTATAGGCCCTCTATTGTTCCCGATCTATATTAACGACATAGGAGACAATCTGAGTAGCCGTCTTAGATTGTTTGCAGATGATCCTGTCATTTACCGTCTTGTAAAGTTATCAAATGATCAAAACGACCTGCAAAATGATTTAGATAAGATATCTGTATAGTGCTAAAAGTGGCAATTGACCCTGAATAAAGAAAAGTGTGAAGTTATTCACATGAGTACTAAAAGAAATCAGCTAAATTTCGATTACGCGATAAGTCACACAAATCTGAAGGCTGTAAATTCAACTAAATACATAGGGATTACAATTACAAATAACCTAAATTGGAACGATCACATAGATAATATTGTGGGTAGAACAAACCAAAGACTGCGATTCATTGGCAGAACACTTAGAAGGTGCAACAGGTCTACTAAAGAGACTGCTTACACCACGCTTGTCCGCCCTGTTCTGGAGTATTTCTGTGCGGTATGGGATCCGCATCAGATGGGACTGATGGATGACATAGAGAAAGTACAAGGAAGGGCAGCTCGTTTTGAATTATCGCGAAATATGGGAGATAGTGTCACAGACATGATACGTCAACTGAAGTGGCAATCATTAAAACAAAGGCGTTTTTCGTTGCGACGGGATCTTCTCATGAAATTTCAATCACCAGTTTTCCCCTCCGATTGCGAAAACCTTCTGTTGGCACCCACCTACATAAGGGGAAATGATCATCGCGATAAAATAAGAGAAATCAGGGCTCGCACAGAAAAATTTAAGTGTTCGTTTTTCCCGCGTGCTGTCCGAGAGCGGAACGGTAGAGAGACGGGTTGAAGGTGGTTCATTGAAACCTCTGCCAGGCACTTTATTGTGAATAGCAGAGTAATCATGTAGATATAGATGTAGATAAACTTCGTTACAGTACCACATTGCAAAAAATATTCTTATTCTAAAATTACTCGTGCAGTAGTGAACAATCAAGAGTTATTTTTGGCAGCATACGTACGATTAACAACTACTGAATGGGAAGTGCAGTTGCCTATTTCCGTTGCAAGATTTCCAGAATATACGTGGGTGTAATTTCGAGTTTGTAATGCCCTATTCGATCCTCACCTTGGTACCTACGCAGTTAACACTTTCAGGTAAGCTCAACGGACAAAAAAATTGTCACCCTTTGCGAAACCATAACAAGCACCATTTAATACGGCGTAATTGCGCCCCCGGACTTGGTAATCGCCTGGATTCGTGTAGGAAATGAATCCACAAGGTTGTTCAGGTACGTCGCATGCAGGTTAAATCACACGCTGAGGATTTTATCGCGCAATTCCATTTAATTGCGGGGATGCTGATGTAGTTGTTTTACCCGCTGTTCCTACATGTCCCACACTTTTTCTATGGGGTCCACGTCAGGTGATTTCGCAAGCCAGTCGAGATGTAAAATGGTGGGGGAGTGTTAAGAAAAGCAGTCACATATTCGTCCATCCCGATGAACTTCGCTTTTGTCGTCTTTATGTGCGTGTATGAGCAATGACTTCCTGTGTCCAAATGTTCACTCTTCATTCACTGCCTGCTGCAACTCCTGTCGGTTTTGGAAGAGATTTTGATTCATTGGCAGTGAAAAGCGTTTCCGGTCTCTCTCAGGCAGGATCTTTTTCCGATCACAGTTCTGACGTAGTGTTTTGTGGCCTTGTCTGTTACACCACTCCGCGTAGACAGGTTGAACAGTCCGCCGAAAAACATCAACAAATCCGTCAATTCCACTCATCGTATCGCCACGGTCGCCGCCAAACATGATAGCTCCGCCAGGCCGGGGTGGCCGAGCGGTTCTAGGCGCTACAGTCTGACACCCCGCGACCGCTACGGTAGCAGGTTCGAATCCTGACTCGGGCATGGATGTGTGTTGTCCTTAGGTTAGTTAAGTTTAAGTAGTTCTAAGTTCTAGAGGACTGGTGACGTGAGAAGTTAAGTCCCATAGTGCTCAGAGCCATGATAGCTCCCTGTTGTCACTCTGTCACGGTTGAGCACATGACTCGATCGCTGCGCCATCTGTCAAACTTAACGATCCATCTGTTTGGGTGCATTGAGCTGACTAATTTTTTGTCCAGCGACCTTGAGATGTGTTGTAGCGTCGACAATGAACGTTTGCAGCCTATATACCATGAAAATGTAACTTATGCAAACTTAGTCGTGGTCTGGTTGGGCACTAGTGATTATACATATGCACAACACAGTTTTATTGCGAAAATATCATGCACAGTTATAGGCAACTTGTGAATGCGGTCAAATTTCATAACAAAACCAATAACATATACGTGAGGTTCTTACAATAGTTCAGACGGGGTTGTACTCTATCCCCGGTGTTATTCAATCATTCAGCAAGCAGTACAGGAAACCAGAGATAAATACTGAAAGGAAATTCAAAGTTCAAAGAGAAGAAAAAATTATGTATGTCGACGATATTGTAATTCTGTCAGAGATGGCAAAGGACGTGGAACAGCATTTGAAGGGAATGAGCAGCATCTTGAAAATGATTACAGCATGAATACCAAGTAAAACAAAACGAGGGTTGTGGAGTGAAGTCGAAAGAAATAGGTGATGCTGTGGGAAATGGGTTAAGATATGACGCACAAAGTACTAGATGAGTTTTGCTGTTTATATAGCAAAATAAAGTACAAAATCGAATAAAGACTGGTTATAGCAAGAAAAAGTTTCTAAAAAGAGGGTTTTGATAACGTAATACATAAATTTAAGTGCTAGATAGTATTTCTGTAGGTACTTGTGTGGAGTGTAGCCCTGTATGGAAGTGAAATAGGAACATTAAGCGGTTCAGACAAAAAAAAAAAAGAAGATTAACTTTTGAAATGCGGTCCGATATAAGAATGCTAAAGGTGAAATGGGTAGGTCGCATAACTGTAGGGGAGGTACGGAATGGAACTATGCAAGAAATATATTTATAGCATAACTTGACTAAAAGGAGGGGTCGGTTGATGGTACTCATCATAAGGCACCAAGGAATTGTCAGTTTCGTAATGGAGACAAGGGTGAGGCCGTAAAAATAGTAGGGGGTGACCAGTGCTTCAAAATAGTAAACAGGTTCAGATAATTACGGTATATTGATAATTTTTACTTAAGGACCGTCTGACAGCAACTGAATAAAACACAATTTTAGTGCCATAAGCGTTTCGCCTTTATTTTTTGCAAGGCATCATCAGTGGCAGGTTGCGTGGACAATTTCTTACGTATTACGCTCCTGTTGCATTTTTGGTGTTGTTCTTCTTCCTATGAACGCCAATTTGCGGTAAAGTAAAAATTATCAATATACCGTAATATTACACGCAACTGAGGAAGACAGGCCGGCCGTTGTAGCCGAGCGGTTCTAGGCGCTTCAGTCTGGATCCGCGCGACCGCTACCGTCGCAGGTTCGAATCCTGCCTCGGGCATGGATGTGTGTGATGTCCTTAGGTTAGTTAGGTTTAAGTAGTTCTAAGTTCTAGGGGACTGATGACCTTAGATGTTAAGTCCCATAGTGCTCAGAGCCATTTGAACCTTTGAACTGAGGATGACAGGACTACAAAAGTTGAAGTGGTTCAAATAAATTTATGTTGCAGTAGTTATTCGGAGATGAAAAGGCTCACACGGGATAAAATGGCGTAGAGAATTGCATCAAGCCAGTCTTCAGACAGAAGGTCACAACCACAATTGCTCCCGCTGTTTACCTGAAATTTGCAGGTCAAATAAGAATGTCCTACAGGGACTTCTTTTCTGAGCGTGGTACAGTTTAAAGCAGAATTAACTGAGTCGCCAGTATACACAAGGTGTAACAGATGCAAGTGCAGATATTTTAACATGTGATACCTTAACATGTACACAAATCAGTGAGTTGGTTGTTTTCTCTCTGTGTGGAACAGTCATCCCTCAAAAACGTCTCAAACTTTATGACGTGATGCTTTCTGCACGATCATACTGCACCACTAAGTCGACAATGCCTGTCACTATAGACTAACTGTTTTACATACATGCATCCACACTTCAACCCCTGATCTGCTGCCCAGAGCTAAATAAGCATTAATGGTTTGCTCTTGGCAAAAGTACTTCGATGTACAGATCAACCTACAAACATAGAGTAAGGCTGCTCAAGTCGTGCCCTTTAAGGGAGAATTATTGTATTTGATAGGGTAATTAAAGTAACGCAATTTGTTCTGCGTAAACTGAATCTTTATTGCTTAAGCTATCAATCACATTCCACACAATTACAAAAATCATTTCTTAAAATGAGTTTTCAATCTTTTTCAGATCTGTACTTCCGGAACGATTAAGGCATCTGGTTTGCTAATTCGTACCCCCTATAGCCTAGAACGTATTTAGGATAAGAAATCAGCGGAAACATAATAAATCCATATAATAATGCCACGAAACGTCACAATAACAAATTAGGAACTGTAAATGTAACGTTACTTCCATAGTTACATGTGATGCAATTACACATAGCAAACAAAATAAAAATTCTTAATAAATTGCTGAGATTGGCTTATCGAAGATCAGTTTGTTTCAATACTAATATCACAGAAATATTTCTTAATTTTACTTACCATGCCAGCGCATAACTCGTAAACCCAAACTTTATATTTCGTACACTGAATATCATCTCGATCTTCCTCACACAGTTGACGTAACGTATTGACTCGGTCCTTTAGTTTTTTTATTCTTGTTGTTATACCTCTGCATTTTTTCACAGGTTTGTGCACATGTTTCTTCTTTTTATTTGCCTTTTCTTTGGTCTCTATTGTTGTTCTGTAACTTGATGATAATTCCATTGTTGGTTTAGGTATCTTTTTTTATGAATGTTGCTATACGCGGGATAAGAGATAAAGCGTTCAAGTAAGACTTTATTTGTTGACTGTCAGTATCGGCAACAGCTGGAGTACTGCTTGCGGCCTCACAGTCTTGAGACTTTGTAGAAGGATCAGACCGATCATCGAGTGGTGTTACAATGTTAAGCGCCCTTCCATATTTTCGCACTGTTGCTTCAGTTCCATCAGCCAATTCTTGACCTGATCGACCAACAATGCATGTAGCAGTAGCTACAAAGCCCTCTTCTTTGACGATATTTCTGCCATATGACCACAAGCCTGTTACCTTAAAACCGTTTAGCGCAATGTTTACACAAACTGATCTGGAGTATGCATTACCCAAGAGTTTTGCAATGTTAGCTTATTTTATGACATTGCCAGGGTCTGAACGTAGCCACGAAAATCTGCTTCATTGCAGTTGTTTTAGTGTTTTAAAGAAGAATCTCTTCAGAGACTGCAGGCAAAGAGTCGTTTGAGCAGAAATGATAGCACGATTATACCATAATCACGAACCAGCTGCCGGCCGCGGTGGTCTCGCGGTTCTAGGCGCGCAGTTCGGAACCGTGCGACTGCTACGGTCGCAGGTTCGAATCCTGCCTTGGGCATGGATGTGTGTGATGTCCTTAGGTTAGTTAGGTTTAAGTAGTTCTAAGTTCTAGGGGACTGATGACCACAGCAGTTGAGTCCCATAGTGCTCAGAGCCATTTGAACCATTTTGAACGAACCAGCTGGACTGCCTCCAAATTTTTGGTGTGTGTCCTATGTTCAACCAGAAAAACTCTTGTACACTCTACGAAATTTTCTACCCATAGGACAAAGAGTTCTAACGTTATCGATCCATTTGTTGAGTATCCAAATGCTATGTTTGGTGGAGCTCCCCTTTTTAAGACATTGTACGTTCTACTGCGCTTAAATATTAACATCGGCGGTTCGAATTTACCTGCTGCAATCACGCATGCAGTTGTAAGATCCCTTCTCTGCTTGTGACTGCGCCCACTTGGTGCTTGCCTTTTCGGCAAACTACTTTAGACGGTTTGTTAACTGTGGATAATACGGTTTCATCCACCTTATATATTTGGTCACCAATAAACTTATGGTCATCTAATATTTTATCATTTATCAAAAAACTGATTAACACGCTCTTTATTAGACCCCTTCCTTCGTGCAATCGATATTGCTTCGCAAGGACAAAGTGGTATGAGACTTCGTCAACTGTTGTACTATTTTTTACCGGTTACTAAGGGATCACCAATTTAGTATTGAAGGGCAGCGTGTAGGGTAAAAATCGTAGTGAGAGACCAAGAGATAAATACACTAAACAGATTCAGAAGGATGTAGGTTGCAATAGGTACTGGGAGATGAAGAGCCTTGCACAGGATAGAGTAGCACGGGGAGCTGCATCAAACCAGTCTCTGGACTGAAGACCACATCAACAACAACATATTTTTGATTTTATTGAGGCCATGCAGTAGATGATATTTCTCAGCAAGTTGGTAGGCAAGTTTCCTTAATTCAGTAGTATAGTTACTCGATAGAAACTGGACACTAAATTAATTATACGCTGTCCTAATTCATCTTCCATCTCTGCTGTCCAAATCCAAATTTTTAAGTTTTACTGAACCCCTTCAAATGTTGACGCAGTGTCAGCTTTGGTATATTATATCTTTTATAATGTTCTTTAAACTTAGTTTCGCCATTCCGATATTTCAGTGTAGCTTCTTCCATAGCACCTTTCTTCCACTTGCTGTACGCTCCCTTCGTCGTACTGACCAGCTGAAACAAACTATTTTTGGTTGGTATGTAGTTTCCATCAACCCCTAGGTTGTACCGGTACGATTAATGAATTCTCCACAGTTACGACTTAGAAAATGAGACGTTAACATTTCAGACCCGAATTAGGGGCATAACCGCAAAGTTTTCTACCGATTCATTGTACTTATATGAACGGCGGAGTACCACGAAAATAGGTATTGTACAAAAAACTTTATTATCATATTCTTCTCTGTAGTTGCTTAAAAATGAGTGAGAGAATGTAATAAAAACAGGAAAACAAAACTTGCTTGTTAATTACTTTTCTGTCACGATAGCCAGCGGTATTCTCACTTTTTTTTTTGTTTACTCGCACGACTATATAGTTCAATTTTACGTCATTTGATGTGGGAGTTTATAAACATCGGACCAGATATTAGCGGAGTACGACTTAGGGTGTGTTCGCCCCCGGTAGCTGAGTGGTCAGTGCGACAGAATGTATATTCTAAGGGCCCGTGTTCGATTCCCGGCTGGGTCGGAGATTTTCTCCGCTCAGGGACTATTGTGTTGCCCTAATCATTATCATTTCATCCCCATCGACGCGCAAGTCGCCGAAGTGGCGTCAAATCGAAAGTCTTGCACCCGGTGAACGGTCTACCCGACGAGAGGCCCTAGTCGCACGACATTTACATTTTACTTAGGCTGTGGTACAACTAACACAGCTTTACCCTACTACTCCTAACAGCTATAATTATCGATCTGCAAATGAAGTAAGTACTGCTGTAATGTCGTTCAGTACACTGTTCTCAGTCACCCAAAAAAATATCTGCACTTACAGGCCTGTCTTTGCATCCTGTATGTTTAAAACAACAATTTTTGATATTTTATGAAAAGTTGGGGTGATAGTACTACACTGGGCAGGTATTTAATAGAAAGCACTAATCAGTTCTTACTCCACAATGTCGGATTGGTATTCAAGGCATAGCTTTGGGAAAAGGTCAGAAACATCTCGTGAATATACCAACCTTAACTGCACGCTAAACACTATTGTGGGATCCTATAGTATAAGGAAGTTCGTATAAGACTATGACACGCGGAATGGTCGGCACAAATTTAGTGTACGTGACCGTGTAATCAAGCGGTGATGTAATATCATTATGTTACGCTGATAAGGGAATGGTCCAATCCGACATGTCAAAATTTGCCTTGGCCGGCTGCGGTGGTCTAGCGGTTCAGGCGCTCAGTCCGGAACCGCGCGACTACTACGGTCGCAGGTTCGAATCCTGCCTCGGACATGGATGTGTGTGATGTCCTTAGGTTAGTTAGGTTTAAGTAGTTCTAAGTTCTAGGGGACTGATGACCACAGATGTTAAGTCCCACAGTGCTCAGAGCCATTTGAACCATTTGAAAATTTGCCTTGAAAAAAGCAGATAATTCTAAATTAATGTTCACTGTGTTTTCGTCTTTGTTCCAATGTTTCAGACTAATGTAGAATACAAATAACTTCTCAATCTTTGCAAAGATGAAATATTAAATACGTGGCTTCCATCCGAAAGCACCTACTTCTCCTGAAGACCTACATATGTACTATTTTCTAGTTAATTTCTTGGACATCCATTCGAATGACGTCGACATTTCGTTATAAATTGTGGAAACTTTGGAAGAAATAACGCTTTTGATTCCTTGAAAAATGGTTTGGAAAACGATAATTGTACTAATAAAAGTCTTGAACATGTATACCTTCCCAGCCCAAAGAAATCATATACTGCAATAGCTTTCAGTGAGAAAGTAAAGGCTATGAATTTTTGGGTAAGCGAAGGAGGAAGAAAATGCTCAAATTTAAGTAGTATGCAAAACAGCTTTCATTTCATAAAACTGGAACGTGAACTGTATAAATGGAAGAAAGAGACACGCGAAATAAGAAATATACGCCAAAATGAAACTCGCAAAAGTATGAAAGAAGAGCTGTTCGAAATATTTAGAACTTCTCATGAGAAACAATGATCCGTTACTGATAAATAGAGACCGGATAAAATGCATCATAAAAACCATAAGATATGCATGCAAACATGGGTGAAAAATACATAAAAGTTGCATGAAAAGTGTCGAAACATGCAAAATAAAATAATAAAAAAAACATGGTAGTTACTGCTTACATTATATCTCAAAGCCGAACCTGTGCATATCAATCACGAGGAAGAGCCCGGTTACGTGAAACGTCGGTACATTTAGAACGCTGGTATCATTTTCAGGATACTTTCTGGTGTAGGTTAGGAAGGGCGGCTTTCTGTGATTATTTTCAAAAAAATTGGAAAATGGGGATGCATACCGTGTTTCAAAGAATTGTTCCTTCTCTACTATTGTTGTCGGGAACAAGCGGATGCGATGCGAGTGAGTCGCAGTGAAACAATTGATATGTACAGGACCAACTTCGAGATATATCACACGCAGAAGAGCACGCTCTTAAACTCCGCCATATTTATTTAAAAAACAACATACAAATCATGAATTTTTTTTCAGAGCATTAACTTTTAATTAATACTACTGGACCAAAACAAACGACCAAGTACTGTTCCAAAGCTTCGGTAGTAAGATTATGTCTTCGATCACTCAAAACATTTTTATAAGCAGAAAAGGACCGTTCTACATCAACTGAGGTAACTGGGCAGTATTATAATTTCGGTGATACGTTGGCAGTTATTATTAATGGTAAAAGTTCGCCTGTCCCATTAATAAAGTTATCAAGTTGGCACAAGGGTTCAAAGCCTGGGTTATTGTTGTTGATAATTCTTCCGGGTTATATGGCCGTGGTCCATGGAATACTTCTGTTCCTAACGTTTCGTCCAATACTACGTTGGACATCCTCAGAGGTATGGCTGGTCCTGTTGAGTCCTGCCGACTCAACAGGACCAGCCATATCTCTGAGGATGTCCAACGTAATATTGGACGAAACGTTAGGGATAGAAGTATTCCATGGACCACGACCATATGTTTGTTGTTGTGGTCTTCAGTCCTGAGGCTGGTTTGATGCAGCTCTCCATGCTACCCTATCCTGTGCAAGCTTCTTCATTTCCCAGTACTTACTGAAACCCACATCCTTCTGAATCTGCTTAGTGTATTCATCTCTTGGTCTCCCTCTACGATTTTTACCCTCCACGCTGCCCTCCAATGCTAAATTTTTGATCCCTTGATGCCTCAGAATATGTCCTACTAAACTGTCCCTTCTTTTTGTCAAGTTGTGGCACATACTCCTCTTCTCCACAATTCTATTCAATACTTCATCATTAGTTATGTGATCTACCCATATAATCTTCAGCATTCTTCTATAGCACTACATTTCGAAAGCTTCTATTCTCTTCTTGTCCAAACTATTTATTGTCCATGTTTCACTTCCATACATGGCTACACTCCATACAAATACTTTCAGAAATGACTTCCTGACACTTAAGTCTATACTCGATGTTAACAAATTTTTCTTCTTCAGAAACGCTTTCCTTCCCATTGCCAGTGTACATTTTATATCCTCTCTACTTCGCCCATCATCAGATATTTTGCTCCCCAGACGGCAGAACTCCTTGACTACTTTAAGTGTCTCATTTCCTTATAGAATTCCCTCAGCATCACCCTACTTAATTCGACTACATTCCATTATCCTCGTTTTGCTTTTGCTGATGTTCATCTTATATCCTCCTTTCAAGACACTGTCCGTTCCGTTCAACTGCTCTTCCAAGTCCTTTGCTTTCTCTGATAGAATTAAAATGTCATCGGCGAACCTCGAAGTTCTTATTTCTTCTCCATGGATTTTAATACCTACTCCGAATTTTTCTTTTGTTTCATTTACTGCTTGCTCAATATACAGATTGAATAACATCGGGGAGAGGCTACAACCCTGTCTCACTCCCTTCCCGACCACTGCTTCCCTTTCATGCCCCTCAATTCTTATAACTGCCATCTGGTTTCTGTACAAATTGTAAATAGCCTTTCGCTCCCTGTATTTTACCACTGCCACCTTCAGAATTCGAAAGAGAGTGTTCCAGTCAACATTGTCAAAAGCTTTCTCCAAGTCTACAAATGCTAGAAACTTAGGTTTGCCTTTCCTTAATCTATGTTCCAACATAAGTTGTAGGGTCAGTATTGCCTCACGTGTTCCAACATTTCTTCGGAATCCAAACTGATCTTCCCCGAGGTCGGCTTCTAGCAGTTTTTCCATTCATCTGTAAAGAATTCGTGTTAGTATTTTGCAGCCATGGCTTATTAAACTGATAGTTCGGTAATTTTCACATCTGTCAACACCTGCTTTCTTTGGGATTGGAATTACTATATTCTTCTTGAAGTCTGAGGGTATTTCGCCTGTCTCATACATCTTGCTCACCAGATGGTAGAGTTTTGTTGACCATATAACCCGGAAGAATTATCAAGAACAGTACCATCCGGTCGTGAAAGCTTTCATTGTATGGCCTGGGTTATTGTTTAAAATGTTTTCAAACTTTTCTTTAAGTTTTTCTTGGGAATACTTTTAGTGAGGAGTTCACTAGAATAATTTTATTCATTAACTGAATACATTCATTCAAAGCCAAACCTTGAGTTTCAAGCTTTTTAATACTTGCAGGTATATGGGGAAAATGAGTGCTAATTATAGCAACGTCTTTTTAATACCGGAATCATTGAAAGCTTCCTTGCACTTGGAAACTTCCAAAGCCTCTGCACTATCGAAATCGTTTACTACCTCTCTAATGGTCTCAAATTGCTCATTGAAAAACAACACAGCTTCGACTCACGTACCCCAACGAGTTACCAACTGGTTCGGAAGGTAAAGGCACATCTGGTAGTTTTTCTTTGTAGGTCTTGATGCGAGCAGTAGCCTTTAGAAACACTTTCTTTGTGGATGAAATCAGTTTATTTGCATTCACAAACGTGGAACGTACTTCAGCAAGGCGATATACTCCACGAGCAAAGCACGTCACATGAATCAAATTGGGATAAAATACTCGCAGGGCTACTTCAATCATGTGACAAACACAAACACCGTCTCATCTGCAGAAGAGTCTGGAAATATTTTTCTAATGCCCTCATTCACAAATCTAGCGATCGTAGAATGATTCACTTTTTCAAGTTCTTTGCAGGTCACTAAATAGGAAGAAGATGACTTTTCTTTTAAAGCACCAACAATTAAGCCTGTAATGTAACGGCCACAATTGTCTGTATTTTTGTCAACTGAAATCCAGATAATACTGTCCCTGACTTCATTGCGTATCTTTTCCAGAACGTTTACGTAAATTGTCGGTAAGTAATCTTCACGCAATGTTGATTCATCTGGTAGCTATATTTTGATTTAAGCAATGTTTGCGCAGGAAACCTTTGAGGATAGCATTTGTAAGTTTATGGAGAGGAATATTTCTTGCAGTGAATGCTTCACATAGATCCACGTTAAACTAACTTTTTTGGTTGCCTTTGGACAAAACCCTGCTACTGCAACTTGCTGTTGTCAGAAGCTGTTGTCGTGGTCCTTTCTTCTGCATTCCTGTGATATGAAGACTTGTCTTGGCATGCTGATCTATTTGAAACTTTTTTTTTTTTTTTTTGCACGAAACACTGTTCTCGCAAACTCGACAATATAAAATAATTCCACCATATGTAAATGTTCCAGAATGGTCAGGTATCCATAAACCGTTTATTTTTTCGGGTGGCATGGCAAACAACACGTGAGTTTCGCAAAGTTCAAATGGTTCAAATGGCTCTGAGGACCATGGGACTTAACTGCTGAGGTCATCAGTCCCGTAGAACTTAGAACTACTTAAACCTAACTAACCTAAGGACATCACACACATCCATGTTCGAGGCAGGATCCGAACCTGCGACGGTAGCGGTCGCACGGGTCCAGACTGTAGTGCCTAGAACCTCTCGGCCAACCCGGCCGGCAGTGTCGGAAAGGCACCCAGGTGTGTTCTCAGCACAACAAATGGTTCAAATGGCTCTGAGCACTATGGGATTCAACTGCTGAGGTCATTAGTCCCCTAGAACTTAGAACTAGTTAAACCTAACTAACCTAAGGACATCACAAACATCCATGCCCGAGGCAGGATTCGAACCTGCGACCGTAGCGGTCTTGCGGTTCCAGACTGCAGCGCCTTTAACCGCACGGCCACTTCGGCCGGCTCAGCACAACACTATTGTGTCAAGCCATGTAGCGGCTCGCATGGTGCCGTTACACCATATTGATTACTTAGCCAGGAACGGTACACTCGTTCCGTCTCTGAATATCAAACATTTGCATCGTGGTCCTAACTATAGTGTTGTAGCCTGTATGCTAATTACTAGCTACAAAAAACGATAACGAAATGTTGACAGACAACGTTCGTTATCTCGTGCTCTTTTCCTTTCCTCTTGTTTAAACGCTTGTACACAGAGATACAAGTGAATGACAATGAACATTGGCGACTTTTCTGCGAGAGCTCATTCGTTTATGTTCGCATCCGTTCTCCTCGGTATGAAGCAGGCCTTAGATGCTTGAAACTGGTGTATTTACGCTACGTGGCGCTGCTTTTTCTCAGTCTCCGAATCGCATGCTCGGCAGCGGCTCTGTACAGACCGCTGTTATACGCGGTCCTTCCTGCAGCAAAAATGAGTTGGGAAATGGCGTCATTGTCATATTCTGGATGCCCCTCTCATGACAAAGCTTTCAAAAGTCGGCAAACATAAATTGCGCCTCGTTGTCGGAACAAACTCCCTCCAGTAATCTTACAATACAAAAAACTGGTGACATGGCTGACACTGTACTAGCGGTTGTGGTGGAATGCATTGGGACTGTGGTGTCACCGCCAGACACCACACTTGCTAGGTGGTAGCTTTAAATCGGCCGCGGTCCATTAGTACATGTCGGACCCGCGTGTCGCCACTGTCAGGGATCGCAGACCGAGCGCCACCACAAGGCAGGTCTCGAGAGACTGACGAGCACTCGCCCCAGTTGTACGGACGACTTTGCTAGCGACTACACTGACGAAGCCTCGCTCCTTTGCCGAGCAGATAGTTATAATAGCCTTCAGCTAAGTCAATGGCTACGACCTAGCAAGGCGCCATTAGTAACATTGCATGTTTCTATGGAGTCTCACTTATATCGTCAATAGCGATGTACCACAAGATTGGATTAAAGTTAAGTATTCCAGAAGCTACGTACTTATCTTTATTGCATTCATTACGTATCCTGTTACAGACCTATCTCTTGCCTGCGTGAGCTAAACGCGTGTCTTTCGGCTACTTCCGTGGCGTGGCTGTCTTGCTACGCCACAACAGGGACTACAAAGGGTAACTTGCTACAAGCTTCTACTGTCGGCAAAAACCGTGTATCCAATAGCGTCCTGCGAAATCCACATGTAATCGTCAGCATGATTTTGTCGGGCGTGGTCACTCGAAAAGGTATTGCGGTGGAGCAGACCGGTGTCACACACAAATTAAGATGCCATACGCTCATTTCATTTTTTGCGTGATGGGAGGTCATCCGTTCAGTTTTGCCGTCCTTGCGCAGCCACGTACAACGGCGCCGAGCTACAATAGCGTCCATCAGTATCAGTTCGCTTCACACCACCGTCGAGTACTGCTGCTTCCTGGACCAGTGCCGGGTGGACGGTCTGTCCGCGCTCAGCTATACACCTTAAAAGTGTCCGGGAACACCGGCCGAAAAACCGCCACAGTGTGCGCGCCTGCATCCAGGGATGCTGATGCTGTGAACATGATATTGACAACAGCTGCATCTCCCCTCGGGACGTCGTGGTGGATGTGCAGAAGCAGTACCTCCATAGTCACCAGCCGGCACTCAAATTTGAAACAGCTACATCTCGTAGATCTCCGTATCAGCCTCGATAAGAGGTGACTACCGAGCTCCTCAAAGAGAAAACCTGCCAAGTGCTGGGTCTGTGAACAAAATTTATGCGGTAGAATCACAAACAGAAGAACGCCGCAGCTGGGTCTCATAACGCCGGTGCAACCCTGTCTGACTTTTAACGGTAAATGATCTGAATAAAACTCCCTACACGACACCCCGCCACCCGACGCCTACCCTTCTCAGACGATGTGAAAAAGACCTTGTCCTGGCTAAATGATGGAACACGAAGAAATTACTCTGTCCTGGGGCTGAAAACTTGTTAGGTGTGGCACAAAGCATGGTTTCAGCTGCGGCGAAGGTGATCTACATTTATACTCCGAAAGCCACCCAATGGTGTTTGGCGGAGGCCACTTTACGTGCCACTGTTATTACCTCGCTTTCCTGTTCCAGTCGCGTATGGTTCGCGGGAAGAACGACTGCCGCAAAGCCTCCGTGAGCGCTCGAATCTGTCTAATTTTACATTCGTGATCTCCTCGGGAGGTATTAGTAGGGGGAAACAATATATTCGATACCTCATCCAGAAACGCACCCTCTCGAAACCTCGACAGCAAGCTACACCGCGATGCAGAGCGCCTCTCTTGCAGAGCCTGCCACTTGAGTTTGCTAAACATCTCCGTAACGCTATCACGCTTACCAAATAACCCTGTGACGAGACGCGCCGCTCTTCTTTGGATCGTCTCTATCTCCCCTATCAACCCGACCTGATGAGCAATACTCAAGTATAGGTCGAACGAGTGTTTTGTAAGCCACCTCCTTTGTTAATGAACTACATTTTCTAAGGGCTCTCCCAATGAATCTCAACCTGGCACCCTCCTTACCAACAATTAATTTTACATGATCATTCCACTTCAAATCGTTCCGTACGCATACTCCCAGATATTTTACGGAAGTAACTGCTACCAGTGTTTGTTCCGCTATCATATAATCATACAATAAAGGTTCCTTCTTTCTATGTATTCGTAATACATTACGTTTGTCTATGTTAAGGGTCAGTTGCCACTCCGTGCACCGAGTGCCTATCCGCTGCAGATCTTCCTGCATTTTGCTGCAATTTTCTAATGCTGCAACCTCTCTGTATACAACAGTATCAACCGCGAAAAGCCGCATGGAACTTCCGACACTATCTACTAGGTCATTTATATATATTGTGAAAAGCAATGATCCCATAACAGTCCCCTGTGGCACGCCAGAGGTTACTTTAACGTCTGTTAAAAATATAATGACGTTTATCCTGTAAAAACTACAATAGAAAGTCGCTGCCGGGAATTAAGAAGCATTAGGACAAAAATTTATTTAGGACTTGATACTGTGTGTGGGATGAACACAACTTCTCAGTTTGCATCTTGGACGTGCATACAGAACGTTCATTTTAATCGTCTGACTGTGGCTGAAATGGCGCTATTGTGATATGCTGGATGCCTCTATCATAGCAAAGCTGTCTAAAGTCAGACGACTTAAACTGCGGTCCACTGCCGGAAACAACGACCTCTGGTAATTTTTCAATATACAAAAAGAAGGTGAAGGCTGACACTGTACTGGCGCTTGTGATGGAATGCATTAGGACTACAAAGAGTAACTTGCTATAAGCATCTACAACTAGCAACTATATCGTATCCAAATGGGTCCCACGAAATCTACATCTGATTGTTCACATGGTCCTGACGGGCGTAACCACTTGAAAAACCACTGCAGTGGAGCTGACTGTTGTTCCGTGCAGGCAGTGCGACAGATCATCCGTTCGCTTTGGGCATCCATACCCGCCCGTATGCATTACGCTGATCTACAGTGGCGTCCACAGCATGAGCGACCCTGGTTGCGGGCGTCCATTCTGTGGTCGGCTTTCTGGTCTGTGTTTCCAGCCACTCTCGAGGTGTATATCTGTGTATGGACAGAGGTCTGACCCCCTGTGATGTTTGTTTTGGACCTTTCCGCCACTGCCGGTTCAGGAATCAGCAGTACACGACCACGGTGCGAAGATTTGGGGTAGGGGTGGGAGGAGAAGGAATCTCCCCAGTGACCCACTTCCCCTCTGTAGGGATTGAGGCCCACAACATGCGCATCGACATTCTCAGACACTTAACTTGTAAGGAGTGGGTCGTTACATCGATACACGTACAAAGGACGTATGTGCAGCTCACTGATAACTGTTCTAAAAGCATCCTAAAGCCAAAATCGCATAATGTTTCATTTAAAAATCCGGTTTCTACAGATTTTGCTCTCATCTTCAGGTCTCAAAAATCTTTCTGCTATGAAAAGAATTCATTTTAAGTTGGACCTCACGCCAAGTTGATATGTGACAACTGTTCAGTAATATTCAGAGTCGTTCTGTGCGGAGTAAACAGACTGTACTGACAGTGAGTACGCGGTAGCTTGTTGACAACTCTATAGCACGCTCGAGAAGCTCCCTAGTAATCAGACCCGCGACCGAACACAGCCTGCGGACGAGAGTAAATACTCGCTAACGGCGGCGCAATCAAGCCTCTCCGAAGCCGCGACGTGGTTGGTCTCTCCGGCAGGCAGCGACTTCCGTGATAGTGATGCCGATGGCGTTTCCAACAGTCAGAACTGCGCTTCGATATATCGATAACACCACAAGTTCGTTCATGATTAAAAGCACAGCGTACAATTCACTCCATATTAATCATTGGCTTTCAGCGGTTCGCCATCAGTACGGTAGTGCACATATTAATTTAAATGTTTATCGCTGCCTTTAGACATGAAAGCCAACCCATCAGCCATGCCCTCACGTCAGAAATCCACGTCCCTTATTCATCATCGTCCTACCACTCGACTGTTCAGTCCCAATAGAGGAAAACTGGCTCTCGATGGCAAAAATACACACAAATACGCTGAAACAACTACATTCTTGTAGGTGTATTAATGAAATATACTGTCATTTACTACTAGCTATAACGAATAAAAATAATAAAGGAAAAAATGTGTGTAGATTCCTCACAGCTGTACCTTTCCAAGGCAAAACTCACATCCTGAGCGCCTGACTCCCTAAAAATACAAATGCTTATTACGAAAGTCACGAGTATGTTTGTTCCACAGTTATTTGTGGTTCCATTTTTGAGCATCTGGAAAGTGATAGAAAATTTAACCTGTGGAGTTCGTGAAGTGGGTCAGGCACTATTACGTCCGATGTCGCCTAATGTAATACATCAAAAATGTTTATCTAGCGTTCGCAGCCTGTGGTTCCATCGGATACTATTGTATATTCGGACAAAGTTGCTTTTAGAAACTAATTTTAAAAAGAGTTATTTTCGTATGACCAGGTACATCAATTTTAAAACATTTTGATGGCTTGAATAACTATTATTACTGCTCTCCAGCGATAGTTAAAAGAACAGGCTTCTAAACATAGCGTTGGGTGTGAACTGTCGACCTTTGTATTCTGCGCACTCATTTCTTACAGTCATAGAGCAGTATCACAAAAAAACAGTAACTATCTACATCCACACCTATATTCTGCGAACCACTGTGATATGTATGGCAGAGGGTACGTCCCACGGTATCAGTTATTAGGGCCTTTTCCAGTGCCGTTGACATATGGAGCACGGGAAGAATGATTGTTTAAATGCCTCTGTGCGTGCTGTGATTAATCTAATCTTGGCCTCACAATCCCTGTGGTTGTGATAAGCAGAAGGTTGTAGTATATTTGTAGAGTCATCATTTAAAGCCGGCGCGTGAAACATTGTTAGCTGACTTTCTCGGGACGGTTTTCATCTGTCTTCAGCAGTCTGTCAGTTCAGTTCTTTCACCATCTCAATGATACTCACCTCGCAGGTCAAACAAAACTGTGATCACTCGTCCTACCTTCACTATGTGCATTCAACTTCCCCTGTTAGTCCTGTTCGGTACGGGTCCTCAACACTTTAGTAGTATTTGGGATGGGTCACACGGGTGATTTGCAAGGAAACTCTTTTCTAGACTGATCGCATTTCCTTTTATTCTACTAATAAACTGAAGTCCGCTACCTGCTTTACCCACGGTTGAGCCTATGTGATCGTCCCATTTCATGTCCCTGCCAAATGTTACACCCAGCTGTTTGTATTAGTTTGCCGATTCCAGCTGTGACTCACTGATATGAAATTTATTGGCTACTATGTTATTTCGTTTTGTGAAGCGCACTACTTTACATTTCTGAAAATTTAAAGCAAGTTGCCAACCTTTGCACCACTCTGAATTCTTATGAAGACCTAGCTGAATATTTGTGCAGCTTCGTTCAGACGGTACATCACTGTGGACAACTACACCATCTGCGAAAAGTCTGATGATTGTATTGTCGGCAACATCATTAATATAAAACACGAACAGCGAGGGATCCAACACACTTCCCGGGGTCTATCCGAAGGTATTTCTACATCTACCGATGATTCCAAATCAAGAAAACATGCTGCTCCTCCGAATAGAGCAAGCCTCCATCCAGTCACAAATTTCATCTGATACCCATGCGCTCCTACTGTTGATAGTAAGTGTAGGTGTGATACTGAGTCATTTTCTTTCCGGAATTCCACAAATACTGCATCTACCGGACTGCCTTGATCCGTGACTTTCGAAATTTCATATGAGAAAAGTGCGAAAAGTTGGGTTTCACATGATCTATGTTATAAAATTCCTTACTGATTGGCATGGAAAAGGTCTTTCTGTACGAGATAACTCATTATGTTTCTCAGCGCCATTGACGCTAATTTCTATTTCATTCATCTCTCCAGTGGTATGGGAGTTAAATTGGGACAATACTCCTGGGTTTTCCTTTGTAGAAGAACATTTGCAAACAGAACAGAGTTAAGCGTTTCAGCTTTTGCTTTTGTATCTCAGTTTGAGTTCCTGTCTTGCCCGTGAGTGACTGGACGCTAACTTTAGTGCCACCAACAGCCCCTTAAATACGATCAGAATTTCTTCAGATTTTGAGAAAGATCTTTCGACAATATTCTGCTTCTGTAGTCATTGAAGGTTTCACGGATTGCTCTCTTGTCAACCAAACGCGTTTCATTCAACATTTCTCTAACTATGGGCCTAAGTTTTATTTATGCCTTTTGCGCAGCTGTCTCTCTTCGTCAGTAGTTTCCTTACAGTGACTGCTATCATGAACTGTTACATATCTATACACTGCATGGTGAACTGTATCTTAAAACTTGAGCCATAGCTCCTCTACTCGCACCTGTTCCAAGCTAAAAGTTTGAGGATTTTCTTACTGAGATACGACACTATTGCTTCTTTCCGTAGCTCGCGAACTTATAAATCTTTCTGCTTGTTTTAGTTGCCCTTTGTACTTTGGCATTCATTACCGCTACATGATATGTAATGCTGTAATTGAATAGAAAGTGGAACAAAGGTAGTATTATCACAATACTTTGTATGTCAGTTCTAGGCTGTACGTCATTGATGAAGTCCCAAATTTCTCGGTCATATATAAATATCTCCAAGCACAACTAGAGGTTGAAATTTCCAAGGTTGTTCAGGTATAATTTCTGAATACTTTGTTGAACAGGACCCGATTTCTTACCCCATTTATTTTTGTATGTATGTTGCACTGAAAATATTTGCAGAACCGTACTAATGTCGACGTTATATGCTGAGTGTCCTGTCTGGAAAGAAACTTGTTCCACTCATTGTACTTACCGTTGACAACGGTAACTCCCACTCTACACTTCATCCTCAAGCTTGCATTCGACACTGGTCGGTTCTGTCTCAGGTTTGGTTTTCCAACAGAATTAGTTATACTTTAACAGCAGCACGAAGCAATCTGGATGTTCCTACGGATAAAGAGTTGGAGGATACGCTTCCCTCGTGTGGGTTCACTGACTCCAATTCAAGAGCGCCACAATGGCGCAATACCGAGCTGTTGCCACGACGACGGTAAACACTTTATAGCGCTTCAGTGCTTTTGTTTGGCGCATTTTGGCGTTTGTATAATACAGGAGTCTTCACAGAATCGTAAACTAAATATATCAGATTTATATTGTGTAGTGAGGCTATGGAGTGCACTGGTCCTTTACAGCAGAAAACTCAGAAAATATCGCAGAAAAACCTTCGAAATCTTGTCGGCGTTCTTTGGGTTCCTGTTGTACATGCATGCTTATAATGTTAAAAGACGAAAAGCGGAGCATATAAGACTGAAGCATGAATTTGAGGTCACTACTGTCGTTAGTGCAGCTCTTGTATGTAGATAATTGGACACAACGGTGTACTTTCGCACATTGTCATCCTACGAGAGGTTATCTAATTCTATTACTCTGATTCTCAGAATATATTTTCCAGGGAAATAAAGAGCTTTAAGAGTAACTGAACACAGTATAGCGCCTCAAGTGTCTTAGAAAGTCGGGTCGGTATGACTCGAGTGTTCCTCCTTCAGATTCTGCTCACATTTGCTTCACGAGCTCAGCCTACGTAATATAATGGGCTCTCTGGATAAATTATCCAAGGATTTACTGATCCACCGCATTAGCGTTGGTAAGTTCTCACACACTGGAAAATCTGTGAAGAAGTACAGATTTATGCAGTAGAGAGAGCTGCTGAGGCCAGCTGGTCATCATGTGAAGGAAAGGACCAGATAACAACATCCAGCAGAAGGAAGATGTCACATATGTGCTTAAGATCAAATGGCGCACAACATCCTCAGTGTGAGTAATACGTTCCAAACATATATGTGAAAAACACAAGATGGTCGTGTGCTCATCCTGTGAGGCAGGCAATAAGAAATGAACATTTTACTCTATGCAAAGTGAAATGTATTACTCCCCTTTCTCTTAAAGTGTTAATGAAACTTAATGCCTGAAAATTAAATTTTCTCTTTCGCCAGATAAAAGCATTATTTTTCCCTTCAAATGGAAATACAAATAGTATCTACAAATAAGTACTTTATGCAAGGATAGAATATTGTATTTCTTCAGTTTTTATCTTCGTGTCAAACTGACTGAATGCGAATGCTTGCTTATCAAGATAAGACACAACTACTTAACAACCAACTGGAGATTCTGTAATGTTCAATCTCTTTAAGCACAAAACAATCTTTTCTGATAACAGAATCACCACATGTGTACTGTATTACAGAAGTAATTCTAGTTTACAAAAATTTACTTCTTACACTGGCTTTTGCAGTAGCTGAGCCGAAGGATTTAAAGGTAATAAGCATTTACAAGCTATTGTTGATCAAATTTATTGCCATTAGTTGGTTCAACAACTGCTTGTAACAGCCCAACTTCATCATATAAATTGTATTTAACAGTAGATTTTCGTACTTAATTACGTTGTCTGCGACGAGCTTGATCCAATATTCGAGGGCACAGATTATGTTTCACACCGAAACTTGGTAGTTTGCCTCTCTTTCTCTCCCTACCTTGCTTTCTTACTCATTACTCACTGGAATCGTTTTTGTCGCCCTAAACTTTTGTTCTATAGATGCTTTCTACAACAATGTAATGTTAGTCTCATTGTCCTGCTGTGGACTAACTATTTCACATTTAGTACTGAATCGCTTACGCTGGTAAGGATTATTGATAGACTTACTGCTTTCCCTACTAAGTACCTCTACATTTTATTGCTTATGTGGCTACATCTTCTATCATAACATTTCTGAAGCCACTACTTTGTTGTTGTGCTCTTCCACCGTCCAGGTTTCTCTTCAATCGATGTCGTGCTTTAGGCATCCATACTCAAAACCTTTTGCCTCAGTTTCACGTCGGTACCTGATACTAACGTATCTTTTTAGTTGATCAAACTAGTGTTTGCCTGTACAAATGTATTTAGACTATCTTGCGAACTAGGGTAAATATTTTACTTCTCGCATTAATGTCTTTCTCAAATTTTTATGTTTAAGACGTAATTATTTTCGTTTCTGTTCCTTTTAGTCACTTTCGTCTTAAGTTTGTTGGCAACTCATTTTTTAAGGTAGCACCAGTTTGTTTTCTTTATTCGCACTGTGTTTCGTGAGCCTCTGATTTAAAAAAAAGAAATCATTTCTCATGTTTAGGTATTAACGCCCTGCCTGCCTCGACACCTTGCCAGTATTTTCTGAGTCGCTTTGTCAGGGCCTTCTTTCTTTCCTCCAACATGTGCCTCTTCATTTTCTCCTCTCTTGTTTCACCTAGTAATTATGAATCATTAGTCTGAATTTATCTCTGTTTCGATTACGTTTCTGGGAATGTCATCTTGTGACAGAAATTTTGTGCATCCCTGGAACAATCTATTATGTGTTTCCTTTGGACTTTTAAAGTTTCAGATACTCGTTGTCCATCTGTATCTGTACCCCAAGCCTTCTCTCTCCAAAAAATGTTATTTGTTGTATCGAACTGTACAACTTTTGAATGTATTGTAATTGCACATGCCCACCAAATAATCTGTTTTTCAAGATGCGTCTGTTTCTTATTACTTGCGGAATTATCCAATTTGTGCTCGTAGTAAAGCCAATGAAGTGTTTGTCAAAGTCTTCCTTACGTCGAGCCAGAAGGTATATTTCGTAGCTAGCAATGTACACATGTAAAAATAATCAGAAACCAGCCATTGCCTCAAGAAATAGACACAAATTTTGTACACGTACCTCCCCCGCCCCCCCCCCCCCCCCAATTTCTCCCTCCAACGACTGATTTTATTTAAACAGACATAAAAACTTTATAAGCTAAAGTAGACGAACAATGGAAACAAATCAAATATCATACAAACTCGCTTGTTTAGTAGAAATGTAACTTACTACTGAAAGAAATCATAATCAAGAATGACACTGTAAATGTAATACGAACAATTTTGACATGCTTGTAGCCGCGCGGGGTAGCCAAGCGGTCTTAGGCGTCTTGTCACGGTTCGCGCGGATCCTCCCATGGGAGGTTCGAGTCCTCCCTCGGGCATGGGTGTGTATGTTGTCCTTAGCGTAAGTTAGTTTAAGTTAGATTAAGTAGTGCGTAAGCCTAGGGCCCGATGACCTCAGCGGTTTGGTCCTATAGTCCTTACCACAATTTTATTTAACTTGCTTATAGCCACAGATCCGGCGGAAAAAGTATCTAAAGCTCGTTCTAACAGCGAGAGAATATGAAGGATAACACCGCAACAAACGCTAATTGGGCCATTCGATGCCAAGTGTCTAGTTTTGGAAAAACGTTCCCGCAAGATTTTTATGATTTTATGTAAATATTCGCACATGTTTCCAATTAACATTGGTAAAAATTTTGTTTTCGGCAGACTTTCAGAGATACAATCAATCGTTTGACTCCACAGCAAAGCTTTCAACACTGCACCCCAGAGTCTTCAATAACTTTGAGACACTATAATACTGGCATATTTTATTGAAGGAAACAAAACTAGGCGGTCTTATATAACGTTTTGCGGTCTCTTAAGTGAAATAACAAAAGATTTCATGAGTCATTTTCGTATAGATAACTTGAAGCAAAGTCGGTTGAAAAACTAGCCGCTTAAAACTAATGTTAAGTTTATCTTTATATATATTTGAAACTAATAGTTCGTTCAACCTAAAACTTTGCATGTATAAACTTATCAATACAAAGTCTAATTATCCTACTGCTTTCAAATAGTTTAAAAACTGAGGGTAAACATTACATTATTGTAAAAGTTGATATTTTTAGCCCACATTTACAAAAAATATTTTACCTCGATTTCTTTTGAACCATTTTTATTAGAAAGGTCATGCTCCACAAAATCTAGAAACGAAGAATTCGTTTTACAATGCGAACGTATAAGGCTCTAAATAGCAGCTACAAAATGGAACCATAGGTAAAATGCGCCCATAGTCCGCTAGTACTCAAATTACATTCGCCTTTTTTATTGTGCTTTACATTTTTTAGTACTTTCTGGTGAATGTGAGGTCACAATTCCCAAGAATAGGAAGGAAAGCTGAGTCATAAAAACTTAAAAACTGCAGAAAAACAGTCTTATTGGATTTTCTTAAACATCTATAAATCTTTAACTCTATGGAGCTCATTTCATAAAAAATGAAACGGCGTAATGAAACTAACACAAAAGATGATATTCTTTTTTGTGTTTCTAATAATCTGAGGTAACCACAATTGAAAATTGTAGTTTTTTGGTTGTTTATTTCTTGCTCAGTTGGACAAAGAACTGAAGCATCAAAGGGTTCAAGTAATTTCCTATGCAAAGATATCTGATTTGAATATGTTTACAGACTTTACTGGCTGCCAGCAAGAGTTACGATCCTACGCTCTGAAACAAAGCTGGACAGTACATCCTAAGTTTACCTGCACCATGAATCTCTGTTGCTGACTCATTACTAGAGTTTTAAAAGAATGATCTAATCACTTGGCAAAATGCATCATAAAGTAAAAACATAAATTCACAGAGTTGACACTGAAAGAGGAGATGAAGTTTGTGCACAGAACAAAAAGCCAGGTTAGACAATTTGCCCAGCTTCAAAGACAGCATAAAATAAGTATCTTGATACAGTTTCATCAGCCTCATGATCACCATTTGACGAGGAACTCATACGAAATGAAGAGTTAAGCATTGACTCACCACCACTCGTATTTCGCCCTTGAAAAAAACAGTAAGCACTAGAGATAAGCCTCACTGGGTAAGTCCGGAAGAGTTGGATCACGTTTTTCTTCAGCATAAAATAGGTGCTTTTTAACTTTTTGAATTCTGGAAGCATTTTCTTATGGAGTGCCATCTAAACTACAACATATTATTAACTGCCACTTAAAATACAAGAGATGTGATGAAATGAAAATAACCATGTGTGGATCATCTCAACCACAGGTGTATGCGTGAGATGGACCAGTGTATTGGGTGAGACACACCATATAAAAATGTGTGGTCATCAAGAAAAGTGTCAATTAAAATTGTGTCTTTCTATTTGGTATATGTTGCTATGAGTAAAGAATTATAAAAAATGGCTCTGAGCACTACGGGACTTAACTGCTGTGGTCATCAGTCCCCTAGAACTTAGAACTACTGAAACCTAACTAACCTAAGGACATCACACACACCCATGGCCGAGGCAGGATTCGAACCTGCGACCGTAGCGGTCGCTCGGTTCCAGGTTGTAGCGCCTAGAACCGCTAGGCCACTCCGGTCGGCAAGAATTATACTGTAAAATATTTTAGCCGAAAACAAGTTTATCTGTTCATTATAAAGCTTGATTCAACAACGGCTTTTCTACTGAATTGTTTGCTTTGTTCCAACGTTTTTACGTGTTGAATTTGGAGCCGTCAGTTTCGAAGTGGTAATCTTGGAAGTTTTAGGTTTAGTAGAAGTGGAGTCCGAAATTGCGTCCGTGGAGGAATTTGACTTGTGCAAATAACTCCGCTCTTTTGATATGCTTGGATTCACTAGGTATTTTGTTGAGATTCGAAGTGGCTGATTGGCCTGTGCATGAGATTCAGCTCTTCCATCTGTTGGCACATGCGCATCTTCCGACAAATAAACATGCTCTGCGACTTCGGGTATATTCAGAGGCATTATTCCACTTGCCTTGAAGCCCCTTGTAACATTTTCAGTGTTGACTGAGGTAGCCCACGCTGTCGTGAGCAGTTTTCGAAATTGAAGGTGGTTAATTTTTCTGGCTGGATTGTGTATCACGAATATGCTGCAGGCGCTGTAATAATTTTTCAGTTATTTGAAAATGTGAGAGCCAGTGACTGCAACCAGTGTGTTGTATTTGGAGGTAGGATCTTTGAAATCCCTTGTTCCAAGTACAGTTAATACTTTTCCAGCTGGTTTATTCGGCGTCACATGTGTTTTTAATCAATACAATACTACCAATGAAAAAACGCATATCATTCGGTCCTTCTTTACAACATAAATTAAACTTCCATTGTCGGCTAAGCAAAATTCCATTGCTGTCTATTTCTCCTACATTAAAACACCTGTTCCAGCTCTCCCAAATAACACCAGTCCATATCTCCCAATTGTCCGGGAGACATGGAACACCCCGACTTCTGTCTGCAGGTAACGAGATCAGTGACCTTTTTACGTTAGTTTCGTGCCTACAAATTTGTCAATTTTGCAGTAAAAACTGCATCGATACTGTGGAAACCAATCTCTAAAGTTAAAATTATGTAACTACACAATAAAATATCTCGCTTTACCAGAACAGATAATTGATTTTTCTTGAGAAGTAATACGAAAACTACAGCGACACTTTCGCACCATGTTCGTTCACAAAAGACCTACCGACTAGCGGTGCATTTGTGAAACACCCACTGGTCTGTCTCATCTAGTGGTCTAACTCTTCCTGAAGCAAAAATTCAGACGATACAGAGTTCTATAGGAAATCAAACTGCAAATACTATTGGTGTAAATCTGCAAATTGAACAAACCAGTAGAAGTAAGCAATGTGGCAACTGTGCTAACTACGCATATTTGCTGGCTGAATTTAAGGGCAAGATGCACGAATTCAGTCATAAAGAACAGACGTAAATTTTAATCTTGGCCTTTCCAAGCTGAACTCTCAGAGAGATTTGGACACATTTAGGAGTATGAGAAAGAATGGTAAAGCGTTCTGGAACGATTACTGCAGAGAAGGGAATTATAGCATTTACTTTAAATCGAAAAGTGAGACAACTACCTACAGAAGTCTCTAGCAAAGTGCAAACTTTTTTTAAAGGTGATGAAATTATCAGCATATCCCCTAGAAAAAAGGGTAGAATATCAATTAGACATATACGCAGAAAATGTTATTGCTTTACAACTTACGGAAACTGTATGTGTGCTACAGGAATCGAAATAAGTGAGAAATGTGACTGTCAAAATTTTGTGCACCTAGACCAAAATTATGTGTAATATTTGCAGTTCACTAGAATCTTATGGTCATATTTAGAGCCTTAGCTATAACTGAGAATTATAAGACGGTTCTCAGCAATGCAATCTGCAGTGTGGAGTATCGCAGTGAAAAGCGTCCTTGATCCGAGGCTGCAGGATCTGCTGTTGCCAGTTGGTTCGTAGAGAATTGTCCACAGGAAATGATTGTATGTAAGCAATGGATCCATATCTTTCAGGCCATTCTGGATATGAAGCAAATGGCAGTGGATGAATTTATTGAAGAAGTAGAAACAATAACTTGGAGTCTGTCATTCCATCATTACGCAGCAAACATCAGAGTTTACATCTTAAAGCTCTCAAATGAGGTATAAATGAAGACGAGCTAATTATCTTAATTGATTTTTCCGAAAGTTATTCATTTATCCCTCACGATGCAGTTCAAGGTGGCCACAGTGAAAATAGTCAAACAAACCATCCATTTTACGTCTATTTTAGTCAAAATCAGAAGGTGGAATCCTTGGCCGTTTGCGTTGTCAGTGACTGTCTGCACCATGACACAATTAAGCGCATAATTTTATCAAAGAAGTGATCAAATATTTTTTAAAAAAATACAGTTTGCTCCCATATCCCACGTCCATTATTTCAGTGGTAACCCCAGCGCGCAATACAAGACTTTCAAAAACTTTCTCCATTTGTGCTACCATAACAGGACATTGGAATGAAATCGTAATGGAATCTTTTGTTGCAAGTCATAAAAAGTCACCTTGCAATGGGGTTGGAGGTACAACAAAGCGATTAGCAGCGACAGCAAGCTAGCAGCAGCCAGTTGATAGGCAGACACATACGCCTATTTACCTGTTTCGCTTCTGCACTGAGAGCAGTAATGACACTAAATTTACCGTCAGCAACAAAGAAGAAATTGAACAAAATAGAACGTCAGCAAGAAGAGAGGTTTAAACATAGGCATATTCTAACAGGACTCTCAGAAAATTCATCATTTTCTGATAACTGATTTAACTGGCAATCAAGAAGTGACAAGTGCTGGGTTAGGGGACATTACATTATTGCAGCTATTCAAAGCTCCAGCTGGCAGTGTAGTTCATCTCGTGACATTCAAATGCAAATTAATGAAAAATCTAAACCTAAAAGACACATTCTAATTCTCATTAACACGAATACTTTCCCAAAAATGACAGACATTATACTACAAATGTCACCAAAATTTACAATATGGGACAGACGTGTAGGACTTGCAGGTAGTTTATAGGACTGTGTTGCAGCTGTTCTCTAACAATTTTACCACCGTAGTTTCCAGTACCTTCGTAAGGTACTGTTAAAATTTGAACTTTGTAACTAGTTAGATTCTGTAGCCAGTACAGTAGAAAAACTGGATGTAGCAGATCATGATGAGTCGCTACGAAAGACGCAGCGCCCTCTTTTTTCTAGTTTATCTTCTTCTTCCTTGAGGTCACTTCCTGTTCTTAGGATCTTTGATATTATCTTCTACAGAGATTACTAAGCAATCGTCAAATATACCTAATAAAAATTTTCATTACGCTTCCACTTTGTTGCTTCTTTTTAAGGTCCTATATGTGCACACTGCAAATCCAAAACTCCATTTCTAATTTTTTTGAAGGGTTATTTTTGTACTGAAAATGATTCGAAAGAGTTAACAATAAATATCTTTTAGCAAAAGTGTGCTAAAAATATCCATTTCTGCCTTTTTTATAAAAACAGTCACGTTTACCCTGAATTTTTAAACAACTGATAATCAGGAGGAGGATTAAGTTTTACGTTATAAGACTTCGAGTTGGTAAATTATTATATCCAAAGTAAATTATTTCCGGAGGTATAAAAAGCTAAACTTCACCTTTTTTCAAGCGACTTTTTCCAGCCGACTTTGCTTCATATTATCCATATAGAAATTGATAATGAAATATTTTACTATTTCACGTAAGAGAGCGCAAAAATTCATACAAGATGGGCTAGTTTTGTTTGTTTCCAAAACAAAATACTGTCTGAGCTATTAGCTCTCAAAGTTGCCAAAAACTCAGGAGCACGATATTCAGAGCTGCACTATGGGGTCAAACAAATGATATACATTTGCAAGTATTGAACTGATAATTGTAGAAGTTTACAAGCGTTCATTGGGAACGAGTGTAAATGCTCACAAAAAATTTCATCGAAACACGCGATAGTTATGCGGGAACCTCTATATCACTTGGCATGGAGTTACGTAATTCTCTCTGCCTGCTCTAGGTTCATTAGTATGCTGCTTAATACTGGTATATTTCGGGAATAGGATGAGAAAGACAAATGCCGTCCATTTCGTACTGCCGCGTTCCGCAGCGAATTAAGGGAACAGAATGCTGCACCCCGGATACATTTCAGATGGTGTGCGACACCCGTGAATTAGAATGCCACTATATAGTATGCAAACGAAAGGGAAACGAGCTACCATGCTGCAGAGCTCGCGACGGGTTCCACGGTCTGCCAGACAGCTTGGCAAAGCAGTACCAGGCGCGTTTCTTATTTATAACAGAGCAACGCAGCTGCTGCAGAAATGCACGCGCGTATTTAATGCCACAGATTTACACAGTCTGGAGCTTCGTCTCTGAACTCCGAATGGAATTCGTGATTCATTCCTCACACAGGCCACAAGTACGTGACGTAGCGTTTTCACAAAGTGTAACATCCCCTTAGAAAAATTAGTGAATTACTGTGCTGATAAACCTCTTACGTTATTTTATTTTCAAACAGCTGAGCAGAACTGAACGTACTCAGACATTTCGCTCTTCACTTATTTTGATCAACACTAAACTGACAAATAATATTGTTAGCGCAACGCTATCTGACTTTCGATAATCCCTACAAAAGAATGGCCCTGACTAACAATAACCTATACCTTTCATGAATCACTTACCTCCCAAAAATCTTCGTTACTCGAACTACTGCAATACAGCGAGCGCCAATACTGCCAGCTAAATAAAAGATTCTAACTACTGAAGGCACTAACTAGTGATAGGCATAGTTAGCAAATGAAAGATTTTGGCACAGAACAAACAATGTATTTACCTTAATAATATTCAAAAGTCATATATATATATATATATATATATATATATATATATATAGTTCATGATATACAGTGTTACAAATTTACTCTTTCTGATGGACTGATGGACACACGTCCAGATCGTCCGCTCTCAAAATTTTCCGTGTCTCCCCCCACATCCACCACTGCTGGCGGCTCACCTCCAACTGCGCAACGGTACGCGCTGTTCACATCCAACTGCCGAACACTGCAATAGCTAATATTCCAACAACGCCAACCAGCCACGGACTGCACACAGCACAGCCAGTGATTTTCATATAGAGCGCTACGTGGCGTTACCAACATAAAAACCTAAACAGCCTACTTATATAAGAGCGCTACGTGACGTTACCAACGTAAAAAGCTAAACAGCCTACTTACATAAGAGCGCTAATTGGTGTTACCAACATAAAAACCTAAACATTATACTTACAAAAGTTCTACCCTCATTAGGCTTCACTGCCGTTTCCATTCACGGATATCTGTTCCTGAAACGAATTAAATGCGTTGAAATGGAATAATGATTGGATTCACGAGTGGAGACAAAATCAACGAAAGTGCTAGATAAAGTACTCACTGTGACAACTGACAATCTGTGCTATATTCATTACATCAAGTGCATCTGAACGTATAACGAACGTGTTCCCTTATATTTCTGTGTAATCCATACGTATTATATTACTATGTATGTTCCACATCTCCCCCTAAACCACTGGTCCGACATCAACCAAATTTGGTACAATTGTCTGCTACTGTCAAGCAACAATACCTGTGGGGTAAGAACCACCTATCATATTTCACGAGATATGGCGTCATAAATAATGAGACATGTGAAAAATGAAAGATTTTGGTAGAGAACAAACAATGTATTTACCTTAATAATATTCAAAAGTCATCATATATATATATATATATATATATATATATATATATATATATATATATATATATATATCAGTTCATGATATACAGTATTACAAATTTACTCTTTCTGATGGACACACGTCGTTTCTACAAATTCTACTCGCATCACATTTTGCATATATTGTCCACATATACCGCTGAATGACCCTACGAATTACATAATTGTATACACAGATCAGAAGATGTGACGTCATAAACATCTAGATACGTTAAAAATACCCATCTTGAATGAAGTTCTAATACTTCTATTTTTTGCTACTAATACGCTCCTACAGTCGAGTCAATTTACGGAAATTCCCGTCACCTGACAGCGCTTTTGGCAGCTTTCAGATGCGAAGTGGAAACGCTGTAGGCGGAAACGATAACCGTCTATAAGAGCTACGAAGAGGCGTTGCCATAGAGACGTTTACAAAACAGCGTCGTAGGCAAGCCAAGCATCTACGTCCAGCGTACAGAAATTGTCCGGAATCGTGTTTCTTAATTTGGATACTGTATTCATACATTTGTACATTATGTATATTTCTTTGTATGATTGTTTCATAATTTCAAAGGTGTTTCGACGGATACATGGAAATGGATTTTTTTCGAAAATTCACTAGAAACACAATTTATTTTTTGTTGTTTCTAATACAAAACTGGAAAAATGAATACTTGAACAATTTATTATTTTTGCAAATTTTATTATTTCATATGTATTATGGATGGATTTCGATGACAAGTACCTAACTGCAGGTTAAATTACATCTAGCTGTTGGTAGAATAAGAAAAGCATATCGCTTACAGCCACTATTTGAGTATAGGGAAGCAATGTTACAGCTGTACACGTTTGCAGTAATTCAAAGCCGTGATGTGGTGTAGTACAGGGAAACCGTTATTCTGATTATTCAACTAACAGTTGGACAAGGCATGAGAGAACCGAATTGCTACGTCAAGTCTCACTTCCACTTACTGAACAGACATACTAATCTTCATCATAAGAATAAACCTGCTGTGAACAAAAACAAACGCGATGATTTGTCAGCAGCCATAGTATACGTACACGCTGCGCTCATGGAATTAGGTCCAACTTATGTATTGGATGGCTTATTACTATGTCTCTGTAAATGAAAGTTTACAGCTATCAACGGTTTTCTGAGTCATACTTTAGCTACGGAGTTTCTATTTCAAAAATCGTGTACAGTGGCAGTCTCTGCAAACGCTAGTTGTGCTCTGACTGTCGCGCCGTTACTACGTACTGTGGAAAAGGCTGACACTGCTTCCGGTTTCGTACTGAAACACGAGCACGGAACACCGTTAAAAATGGGGAGGAACAAGATGTTTTTAATATTTTTCACAATATTACAGAGAAAATATGCTCTGAAGCTTTTCGAGAAACTGTAATTACTAAATATAAGGCACGGCCAACGTGAGATGCATCGCGTAATTAGTAGCGTTCGAGTTTAATAAGCGACTTGCCTACTGTCCGCCGGTTCGATTCTCACTTACTTTTTCTTTTATTTTCGTCCAGTTCGAATACTTACGTCATTTAAATATGAAATTCATCAAATATGTGATAATTAACATATACTTAATCATAGTTTTTATGAAAAATCCACGTCTTCAGATTTCTAATTACTTATCGCACAAAAAAATTCCATTTTCTTTGCAAATATAAATTCTTAATGATCGATATTTTGTAAGAGACTGGTGATATAGATTGTTTAAGAAAGCATTACACAATTAAATTTTTGGGAGAGAAATGAAGATCAAATACGCTTCATTTGGACTGTGTCCATTGTTTTATGCCACCGATGTTGCCCCTCTTAAGTAAGGATGATAAGTGACGTGAAAGCATAGAAAACAATTTTCACTGCATCGAGCACAACGTACAAATACATTTTTACAATGCCACCGTAACACTGCAATCTGAGCGCAATAGAACTGATCTGGAGCCAAGTTAAGGGATTCGTCAGGAGAACTAACAAGATATTTAAACTGTCAGACGTACTGGGACTAATGTATGAGGCTTTGCTACACGACACTGCCGAACGCTGTCGAAATGCAGGACAGCACTTCATAAAATAGCAGAAATTGTGATGCTTGGCTGGCATCGTGGATTCTGTTGTTGATCGACTCGTTGACAACGTAGCAGATGACAGTTCCGGTATTGAAACGTATTCTTCGGATTCGGGTAGGGAACGATTTCAGACTAAGTGCTACGTTCAGTGGTTTCATCGTTTAACTATATGGTGAAATCCATGCTATATACTTCTACGTCACACGTAGCTCAAGCAGAAAAATTGCAGTGTGTTTAAGTGAGGAATTTTCGTCGTTCTTGTTTTTAATTAGAATACTGTAGTAGCTAAGGACGAGATTATGTTTTTTTCTGTTTGGTCACCTTATAAGCGTATTGCCGGAGTTTTGGCGTATATTATTTCATTCTGTTCAAAAATTAAATGATATTCGAAACTATATTGTTTATCTGCTAATCTGTTGCTCCGTATCATAGCTGAGTCGATGTGCGCATAATGTGAAGCATAAAACGTTTCCTCATTATAATCTTTGACTGTACTCGAGACAGCTGGCTCCCGCTCCATGTGAAATGAAATCCAACGTGGTTCCAGCAAACGCGGAAGAGTACATAGTGTAATGGTTACATCAGGTTTATTTTTGTGACGAGTGCAATATATCTACAATTTCAGTGACAAATGTTTTAGCAGTACATCATTGCGCTGAGTCTGTTGTGACTTACTTTGATTAACTGTAAATTAATGGGCGTAATATTTAATTTTGTAGTTCTTATGTTCGAACCTTTGCACTCCATGCCCTTATGGAATTTCCATTGACGTGACGAGGAGTAGAAGGGGGAGAAATTCTGTTATACACTGCAGATCGCAAAAATCGTGGAAACGGTTTCCAGTGCTATCATTTCACGAATTTGCATTTGCAGTGACTTTACTTCATTGTTTTTAATTTATTTCATATATTGTAAAGCCTTTATGGCAGTGTAAACCACGGTTCTCCACAGGTTCCATTACTCCAGTGATGCTATGCAAACAAAATAACGTGGCCCCTTAACCGCACAGAAGGCAGGGAAAGGGAGGGTAGGGATGGGGGTTCCCCCGTGAATTGCCGCGCAAGGCAAGGGAGTTGGCAGTTGTGAGAGCAGAGCCCTTCGCTCCAAACACATCTCACATAACTTGTTAGCTTCGGCTAGTTAGTCTGTAAAATGAGAAGAATTGTCTCAATTTAATACTCGTACCACTGAGAAGATGACTGAAGGAAGTACTAGTGTCAGCGGCGTTGAGAAACGGGTGAAATCGTTAAAATTGAACAAAGCGCTGGGACCCGATGAAATCCCTATCAGATCCTATATTGAATTTGGGACTGAGTTAGCCCCTCTACCGTAGATCTCTCGAACGAACAACCATGCCCAGTTCTTGGAAAAAAAAAAACACAGGTCACACCCGTCTGCAAGGAGAGTAGCAGAAGCGATCCACAAAACTAACGCCCAATATCCTTGACATGGATTTGTAGCAGTCTTACAACATGTTCTGATCTCAAACATAATGACGTATCTCGAACAGAATGATCTCCTCCTTGCCAACGAGCATGGATTCCGAAAACATCGATCATGTGAAACCCAACTTTCCTTACATAACATACTGAAAGCTTTCGACAAGGTAGCTACAGTATTTCTTGATTTCCGAGAAGCATTTGACTCAGTACCACACCTATGCTTATTATCAAAAGTAGGATCATATGGGGTACAAGAGAAATTTGTGACGGGATAGGGACTTTCGGTAGGGAAGATGAGCATGTAATTTTGGATGGAGAGTTATCGTCAGTTGTAGAAATAACTTCGGGTGTGCCTCAGGGAAGTGTGTTGGGATCTTTGTTGTTCATGTTGTGTATTAATGACCTTGCAGACAGTATTTATAGTAACCTGAGTATTTTTATAGATGATGCAGCTATCTATAATGATGTACTGTGTGAAAGAAGTTGGCCGGCCGTTGTGGCCGAGCGATTCTAGGCGCTTCAGTCCGGAACCGCGCTACTGCTACGGTCGCACGTTCGAATCCTGCCTCGGGCATGGATGTGTGTGATATCCTTAGGTTATTTAGGTTTAAGTAGTTCTAAGTCTAGGGGACTGATGACCTCAGATATTAAGTCCCATAGTGCTTAGAGCCATTTGAACCATTTTTGTGAAAGAAGTTGCATAAAAATTGAGTCAGATCTTGACAAGATTTTAAAGTGTCGCAAAGATTTAAAACTTGGTTGAATGTTCAGAAATGTAAATTGTTCTCTTCACAAAACGAAAAAACAAAGCAGCGTATAACTATAATGTCAGTGAATCACTGAAGGAATCGGCAAACTCATACAAATGCCTCAGTGTAACATTATGTGGGGATATGAAATGGGATGATCACATAGGCCCAGTCTTGAGTAAAGCAATTGGTAGACTTCAGTTTCCTCGTAGAATAGTGGGGAAGTGCAACCAGTCTACAAAGGAGATGCTTAGAAACATCTCGTGCGACCGGTTATAGAATATTACGCTAGTGTGCGGGACCCTTACCAAATAGAACTAACAGGGGATATTGAAAGTACACAGAGGATGACAGCACGTCTGGTCACAGGTTTTTTGAACCGTGAGAGAATGTCACAGTGACACTCAAGCAACTAGTCTGGCAGACTACTGAAGGTAGACGTAAACTATCTCGAGAAAGTCTACCAACAAAGTTTCAAGAACCAGCTTCAAATGATGATTCTAAGGAATTACAACAATCCCTTACGTATCGATCACATCGGGATCGTGAGAATAAGATTAGAATAATTACAGCACGCACAGAGGCATTTAATCATTCTTCCCGCGCTCTATACGTGAATGGAACGGGAAGGTACCCTAATACCTGGTACAATGGGACATACCTTCTGCCATGCGCTTTACAGTGGACTGCAAAGTACATATGTAGATGTAGATGTGTTAAAGGCTGCCTCAGAATGACCAATAATTTAATAAATACAAATTTTCCAATAGTTTCATCACTCACGTTGACGGAGCCATTGAGAAATTTGGGTACTGATTTCTGTTACAGCCACTTGATACAATAAAGACAGTAAAACATCCGATTTGGATACTGCTTTATGCATGCATTTGAAGTGAATGTTAATAACTCAAATAATTACCGTGAGAGGTTTAGAGCAATCATGTTTTTACTTCCTGGTTGGACGTTAAAAAACCATATTTTCCTCCTCTAGAAGAACCATTTACTTATTTTCAAGGCAATGTTAAGTTGCTATATGTGTAGGTTTTTTACGTTGGTCGTCAGGTGTAAATGGAGGCGAGGAAATATAATTTTTCAAAAGGAAATTATTTCTTTTATATTTAAGAGAAACTAAGCTGAGTGTGTATGTGGTGTAGCTTTACGCTCACTAACGGCTGTGTGTGACCCGTTACTTATACGAGGTGTGGCTAGAAAAAAACCGGACTAGTACTGGTGAAACAATAAAACGAACGCAATATGGCTGAAAGTCGCGTGGCCTGTCACGTGACCCTCGCTCCGCCTACTGTTCGAGTTTCATCTGCCTCCTGCACTCAGTCTGCCCGTGGCGTCTGTTTTAAGTAGTTGACGTTTTGTCTGTGCGTCGGAAAATGTTGAGTGTACAGAAAGAACAGCGTGTTAACATCAAATTTTGTTTCAAACTAGTAAAATCTGCAAGTGAAACGTTTGTAATGTTACAACAAGTGTACGGCGATGATTGTTTATCGCGAACACAAGTGTTTGAGTGGTTTAAACGATTTAAAGATGGCCGCGAAGACACCAGTGATGACACTCGCACTGACAGACCATTGTCAGCAAAAACTGATGCAAACATTGAAAAAATCGGTAAACATGTTCGACAAGATCGCCGTTTAACAATCAGAGCAGTGTCTGAGTTAACAGGAGTTGACAAGGAAAGTGTTAGGCAGATTCTTCATGAAAGTTTCAACATGAACAAAGTGTGTTCAAAAATGGTTCCAAAGTGTCTCACAATTGAACAGAAGGAACGCCGAAGAATGATTTGTTCTGACATCCTGGAAAACATTGAAAGTGATCCCACCTTCTTACAAAATGTTATTACTTGCGATGAATCGTGGTTTTTTACTTACGATCCCGAAACTAAACGCCAATCGATGCATTGGAAAACTCCTGGTTCTCCACGACAAAAAAAAGCACGAATGTCAAAATCGAAATTCAAGGCAATGATGATTGTTTTTTTTTGACATCAAAGGGATTGTGCACATTGGTTGGGTACCAGAGGGACAAACAGTGAATCAGCATTACTACATTAGCGTCCTGGCTACCCTACGTGAGCGAGTACGGAGAAAACGGAACGATTTGTGGAGAAAAAAGTCATGGATCCTTCACCAAGACAATGCCCCAGCTCACAGTGCGTTGTCAGTGAAGACGTTTTTGGCAAAACACAACATTCCCATCTTAGATCATCCACCCTACTCACCTGATTTGGCCCCCTGTGACTTTTTTCTTTTCCCCGAAGTCAAGTCAGCTTTGAAAGGAACTAGATTTGAGACTGTTGAAGCAGTAAAAGAAAAAGCGACGGAAGTAATGTATGGACTTACCGAAAATGATCTGCAGCATTGCTATGAACAGTGGAAAATTCGTATGGAGCGGTGTAGAGACCGAGGAGGAGAGTACATTGAAGGAGATAACATGAAATTGTAAATAAATGTAAATAAATGTTTTTTCCAGCATCAGTCCGGTTTTTTTCTAGCCGCACCTCGTAGTGCACGTGAAGCTTTTGTGTTTAACATACCTACCTGTATTATTACGAACATTAAACCCAGTCATTATGAACAAACTGCATCTGACCATCATATGTAATAATTATATTGCTGTTTAAACTTTGTAAGTACAGTAACATAAGTGCTTACATTTGCAGCGAAAATGAATACACAGCCACTGAGCTAAACAACATCAGACGGTTTGAATCCAATCTGCATATACAATCACAGTTCACTAAGTGCGCAGCACACTGTTCAATTCTGGCCCTAATTATCAGTTTGGCTTACCTGTGTAATAACGGATAGACAGCTACGCCTTGTAACTGCTTGCCTGAAAGAAAGCATGCTGCGTTGCCATCATTTAACACACTTAATATAATCTTGCCATCCACAATACTAGATATTGCGCCATCTTAAAATGCATTTAACAGTCGGATTTCGCGAACTGTAACGCGAGTCTGAAACACTTTTTTTTAATTTTTGAAGACCAGGTGGGATGTAGAGGCTTAACGTCGACTAATTTGAAGAAATAATTGCACTTCATGTTTGTACTACTTACTGGAAATCAAATATGAGCATACGCACATCGGTGAACATTGTTATTAACGAACTGTTGAAATTTGGAAATAAACAAGTAAATTTACAAAGTTACCTCTTCGACAAAACTTCCTTGAAACTTGCTTCTTTAAACGTAATTTTATATTCATCATTTAAAGAAAGAATAGGGGAGAAGAGTGGTGTATTTCTTATCTGAGTTCATGCATTTGCGAAATAACGAAACAAAGGTACCGCAACAGTCAAGCAATGCGCATTACGAAAATTCACGAACCAAAACTGAAAATGTTTTCTACATGCGACACTTTCTGCAAAGCCAGCACACGTGGCTGGGTATTACCTCCTTTCATAAACTCCAGGTTACACTAACAGCATTCCGAAATTAAGCCTCCACACCAGTTCACACGTCTTCTTCTAACCATGCTCGACATCGTAGTCACTCCCTTTCTCTCTCTCTCTCTCTCTCTCTCTCTCTCTCTCTCTCTCTGTCTCTGTCTCTCACTCTCTCTCTCTCTCTCTCTCTGTCTCTCTCTCTCTCTCTCTCTCACGCACACACACACACACACACACACACACACACACACACACACACACACACACACACACAGAGAGAGAGAGAGAGAGAGAGAGAGAGAGAGAGAGAGAGAGAGAGAGAGAGAGAGAGGGGGAGAGAGAGAGGGAGAATAATGACTACTTGGCAACAACATGAACTTTGGAGTCTGGAGCGCCTCCTTTAAACATTCACACAGGAAAATGGTTACTGTGGCCAATATCGCATACAAAAGTGCCACTTCTCATACTACAGCAATCTTTGAACAGGAATAAAACTCTTATATTCACAATTACACCTTCACATGATACACTATTTTTACTTGTGTAGAATACAGCGAGAAGTTTTCGTCTTGTAAGTCCTGCTTTTATGCCTTTTCTTGATCCATCTGACCACTCGTTGCGACGTATGTGAGACCCACGAATAAAGCATGAATCACCTAAAAGTTGCATTGAGATGCTGTTTTGTCACTGGATGTGCTTTATTTTTCTGAGATCGGGGACGCGTTCAGATTTGCATTAATATTTTACTGTAAGTAATTATAAACTCTCAAAGAGCTGTAAGAAGCCATCTTTGAGTTTGTTTCAGAGCCCGCCATCGCTGGAAGCATAGCCGGTCGTCTTGAAGCAATCGACGCGTCGTCCAAATTCCCCATACCTCGATTTTCCCCACATCCGGTCCTTTGCAGACGCCCTTCCACCTGGCTCGCCTGGGGCTGCCTTGGCGGCCCACCCTGCCACAATATGCCCTCGGCGCTGGGGTCGCACAGCTTCGCAAACAAATTCACCTTACCTTGTACTAATTCTAGGCGGCCGATTAGCTGGCCTAAATACTCGTAACGCTACAATCCGTATGAAAGAAAACCCATAAAATTAATTTTTTCAACGGCTATGTTAGTATTATGTATATTATATATGGCTCAAAAGTATTTGTCTTCTTCCAGTGTGGACCAGGCAAGCTAAAAGATTGTACACCCCTGCTCTACATCTTCCGTGAAGACTCCCATCTTCCAACAAGACAACAGCCATGTTGACAGGGCTCCACACATTTATTCCTGATTTGACGAACGCTCAGACATCCTGTAGGAACTGGACTGGCCCGCTGTATCATTTGATCTTCATCCAACTGAAAATGTCTGAAACTATTTGGAACTGTGAGTGAAACGTAGATCCCTGCAGTTGAGTTTCTCCAGCTGGATATGGCACACCAGAAGAATCTTATGGACTCTCTTTCTCGCCGAACTGAGTTCGTTATCGAAGCTACAGGCAGTTTATTTGCGTAATGTCTCCTGAGAGGTCACAACTGTTTTGAACGCCGCCCTTATTAATTCGGCAACGGCCTTGCAGCAGTGGATACAACGGTTCCCGTGAGATCACCGAAGTTAAGCGCTGTCGGGTGTGGCCGGCACTTGGATGGGTGACCATCCAGGCCGCCATGCGCTCTTGCCATTTTTCGGGGTGCACTCAGCCTCGTTATGCCAATTGAGCAGCTACTCAACCGAACTGTTGCGGCTCCAGCCAAAGAAAACCATCGTAACGACCGGGGGAGCGGTGTGCTGACCATACGCCCTTCCTATCCGCATCCTCAACTGCGGATGACACGGCGGTCGGATGGTCCCGATGGGCCACTTGTGGCCTGAAGACGGAGTGCTGAGTGCCTTATTAATTCACGTACAGAGAATAATTTGATTGTTCTAGTCAGATATTTTTCGTCCATCGAAATATTCAGGTTTGTTCCCTATTCAGCATTATTAAATTATAGGTTCAGACCGTGCTACAAAGAAACCGCCGCAAGGAATTACGTACTGTTATAAGTGACACATAAATTGCATGTAAATATGAACAGAAGAAAATAACTCCAAGGCAGCCATGGCTAACGAGAGCTTTCGGTAGGGACTGGCAGAAGCAGTTCAATAAAGCTTTCGACCAGCACTCAGATACTAATGACGAACAGTAACAAGGTCCGACCAGCTGTGCTAACAACGTAATGCATGCACTTAACGCAGCGTATTAGAAAGTTCCTTTACTGAACAGATGACATGTGAAGCATGAATGTTAGCGGTTTCAGGCGATGATTGCAGAACTCTCTTCATTACCTGTAGATAATAGCCATAGCCGTCTCTCTACTCACACATTTCGTAATGGCCGTTAAACTCCAACGGCAAATTATTAATGTGTTGCTTTGAGCTGCGTCGTGATGGCTGGGTGTTGTGTGATGTCCTTAGGTTAGTTAGGTATAAGTAGTTCTAGGGGACTGATGACCATAGATGTTAAGTCCCATAGTGCTCAGAGCATTTGAACCATTTGAGCTGCGTAATGTAAACTCCATCTTATACGATGCGCGACTGCAAAGTACATAAGACGATTATGCAGCACTGGAGACATAATGAAATTTCTTTTTCTCTGCGCACAATGTGATTATTGACAGCCTAAAAGTTACATAGAAATACTTAAAAATACTGTTTTTGAAGTTAACATTTCCTTTTCTTGGAAGTGTAAGTTCCTATAACAAAACATGACACACTTTCTAGGAAGGAGTACCGCTTTTGTCCTCAAGTCAGATGAAATAAATTCGCATCACGTATACACTCTCTCAACAAAAGTATCTGGACACCTATTACCGGGCATTAATATGGTGTGATCCCAATCTTCGCTTTCATGACGTACTGATCTCTGCAGTGGTTACTTCAACCAAATGTCTGAACGTCTATGGTGGAATGACGGTCCTTCTTCCTCAAGAACCGAAACCAGCGTACTTAGTGATGTTGGACTCTGCCATCTGGACCAAAGTGAACGATTTAATTCATCCCAGCGATGTTTTGTTGCATACACGTCGGAACTCTGGGCAGACCAGTATATTTTAAGAACGTTATTGTCCGCAGACCATTGTCTCACAGCTGCTGCTTTGTGACGGCATGCATTGTCATGCTGACGCAAGTAGTCATCGACTCCGAAATGTTCGTCTACTGTACACGGCCCACATTGCCGTAAAATGTATTCATACCCTTTCACAATTACCTTTTCTTACAGCGCAATAAGGGTACCACATCCTAACCACAAAAAACTTCATTACACTGCAATACCACAGGAATGGCAGTCCAGACGTCCTCGACGGCAGAAATCGGTGAAGGTAGCGATGGTGGACGCTGGGGGCTGGAGCAAAGTCAGGCAGGCTAGCCCATTTCTAGAATGATATTGTGCTACTTCGTGACAGGTTGCATTGTTATGCTGATACGAACAACCATTGTCTCCGAACTGTTCCTCTGTCGTACACAGTACACTATCCTGTAAAATATACCATACCATCCCGCACTTGGCGTTTTCTTAGGATCAACAAAGGTACCACACCATTACCACGAGAAACACCCCCATACTATGTCACCGCCACCACCGTACTTCTGTTGGCAATACATACGATGGCAGGTAACGTCCTACAGGTGTTCGCCAAACCCAGTGTCCGCAGTTCGTGATCTAGTGGCTAGCTTTGCTACCTCTGGATCGTGGGGTCCCGGGTTCGATTCCCGGCCGGGTTGGGGATTTTCTCTGCCGGGGACTGGGTGTTTGTGCCGTCCTCATCATCATCATCATCATCATCATCGTTCGTCATAGTTGCTAGATTGGATTGTGTAAAAAAATTGGAATGTGTAAAAACTGGGACTTCGTACGGGCGCCGATGACGGCGTACTTGAGCGCCCCACAAATTCAACATCATCATCATCGCCAAACCTAGATGCTTCCATCGGATTGTCACAGGGAGTCGATTGATCCATCACTACGTATCACTGGTTTCCAGTCCTCCACTGTGCAGCGGTGTCACTGTTTACACCACCTCTAGTGTCGATTACCCTTGACTACAGAAATGTATGGCTTATGGCGAGGTGCTCGATCATTGTTCCCCTTTCTTTTCACCTCTCTAGGCACAGTCATTGCACTGTCTGGACGGCTGATAGTAGTTCCATCCGCTGATTTCATGCCATTTTTTACAATCAGCCTTTGTAATCCTCGATGGTGCTTGTCATCCAGTACATCATATCTGCCTGGTCTTGAGTTTGCTGTGGTTATTACTTCGTCTTTCCACTTCACAGTCACATCACCAACAGTCGACTTTATCAGCCTTAGAAGAGTTGAAATGAGTTTTCTACTCAGGTGACATGCAACGACTAGTCAACATTAGAAGCAAATGAGCTCTCCTGACCGACCACTCTGCTGTTGCTTCTTCTCTGCTCAATATACTCAAATGGTTCAAATGGCTCTGAGCACAATTCGACTTAACTTCTGAGGTCATCAGTCGCCTAGAACTTAGAACTAATTACACCTAACTAACCTAAGGACATCACACACATCCATGCCCGAGGCAGGATTCGAACCTGCGACCGTAGTGGTCGCTCGGTTCCAGACTGTAGCGCCTAGAACCGCACGGCCACTTCGGTAGGCTCAATATACTCCGTACCTCCTTTAATACTCGCTGGGCTGCCGCTCGTGATATCTAGTGGTCAATTCCGCAATAAATAGGTTTGTGTGGATACTTTTGACCACATAGTGCACAGCGTAGTGAATTAATATTCAATGAAGTTGACCGTCGTTTGATGAATTTTCTGTGTTGCACGCTAATAAAAAATATTTATTGTAACTGATAGCAAGTATATTATTTGAATGGGAAGTTGTCATTGGACGTCTGATATATGGAGTGTGTGAGGGATGAAATGTCCAACAGCGTGTAACTGAAAAGATTTGCCTAAAATGTACAGCGGTGTTCCCAGCAGTTCTGCAGGAGATTCCACATGGTTGAATTAAAACACATTTTATACACACGCGGTTAACCGCTCTGAAAATGTCTGAGAGGACTGTGCAGTCCACTCCACCTTCACTTTTTTTCGTAGCAGGTAAGCACGCCCAGCAGCAGGTGGGCGAGTATATCACACAAGTGGAAACACTGCGGGGTAAGACTGCTAAGCAAAAAAAAAAAAAAAGGCAGTCCAGTGTTTAAAGCGCAGTTGGTGTAAAGTCTTCACTCTCATAGCGGAAATTCACTGTTTAGCATTCCTGCAGTCATTGTAGGGGTAGCAATTAGTGAAAAGAGACTGTACTCCTACGTCGTTTATTGTGAGTCTTCTGCACGTTTCGTAGTCAATGAAAGGTTACAGGGCGGCTTCTCCTTTTTTTCCTCGGTTATCCAGACTGTTTACATTAAACATGTGTTCTCCCTTTATATGAAATCGAAACAAAAGTACAGTATCTTCTATTTTTGTGTGTCTTCCTATCGTTTCCGTCCGTTTCTTCATCGTCGTCATTATTATGCTCTAGCGAACCCGGCAATGGTTCGCAAGAGCTAAATATGAATGGGAACTGTATTCACGTCCGAATCTCCTCCTCCCTCCTCTCTCTGTCCATCCCCTGCTTCCCCTCTCTTTGTCTCGTATTCTTCCCCTCTCTCTTTGTCCATTTTCTCTTCCTTCCTCTCTCACTATCCATTTCTGCAAATGAAACCCCGATTGGGAAAAAAAGTCGCTTAAAATGAATGGGTAAATCGGTTGAGATCATTAATTTGGGGGGTACAACAGTGCTCTCTCCAGCTACCGGATCTTTGAGGATAGTAGTTTCAATGACAGTATGTCTCATTCTTTTAACCTGTTAACCGGTAGGTTTGCAAACTTTCCGATTGATACTCCATAGCAGTATTCTAATCAGAAGTCGATAATCCACAAACACAACTTTCCTCTTTCCACTTGTAACTGACTGCGTCGAAGAAAAGAATCTAGAACACATTTTTGTATACAATTATTGTTTAAAAGCCCAAACGTGGAAAGTAACGTACCTCTAAGAAACAAATTGTCTAACAGTTTAAATGCCGATATCCCAGATAAATCCAACTGCAACAAAGAAAACGAAACCGCACTTTTTCACAGCATAGCATTTTTGCCACTATGCGTCCGAATGTTTATTAGAGCATCAAGTGAAATTTGAAATTGATCCAGAACTTTTCGAAATTTTTGCTAATTACGTTTCCCCTTTACGTAATACTAGTACACCACATGTATTTTAAAAATATGTACCCTATCTTAATCTGAAAATTTACTGGAAGGTAGTGTAAAAACAGGAAAAAATCGGTCAAGTACTTTCCGAGATATTTATTTACAAAGTTCTCCCTTCCTGTATTATACATATATCTTTATGTAACTTACATATTCAAAAATACGTAGCCATGTCCGTCCGGATGTATATTAGAGTATCACGTAAAAATTTGAAGAAAATCAGTGAAGAATTATTTCAGCTTTTTGCTAACAAAGTTTCCCCTTCGTGTATTATATATACATATATGTACCGCAAACGTTAGATAAATATGTCGCCTTTGTCCACCAGAAAGTATATAGGGTATCATGTAAAAATGAGATATTTTTGTATATATCGTAAAATACTTAGCCTATGTCTCTCAGAGCGTTTGTTAGAGTACTGAGTAAAAATGTTTTTCCTTTTTTTCTTGTTGTCTTTAATATCAGCAAATTCACTACATTTAAGATTTTCTAGCGGATTGTTCTAGACTACACACTACGATACTTTGGACTGGTCAAAAAGTGTTAAAATAATGTTATTTTGTTATGGAAGAGATGAAAGATTCTAAGAGTAAGTGTATAAATGGTAATCGCATTGAAGGTATGCTTCTGAACACCATATATGTTTAGTAAATGGAAAACTACACTTGAGTAGATTACTTTCACGAATATTTTGGAGAAAGATGCCATAATAAAAATTATTCGGTAAATGTTTCATCCTTCCTGTCCACTTCTTATAAAAATGTTCTACTACGGTATATTTCAATATGACAAAAAATTCTCCTGACCTAGTAATTCATTATATGTTATTAATGACATGATTCCTTGAGTTACAACATTTCAGAATTATGCTAGAAATTCCGTCTACACCATACAAGCTTTTATCTTTATGAACTTTTAAGACTATTAATTTAATAGAAGCACGACGATTTTCTCATTGGTTCACTTTTTGTGGTACGGCATTCTTAATCATCTCCTTGCTTCTATGACTAATTTGTTACAATCAGATTTCTGTACTACATTTAGGGAGTATACAAACTTACAACTTCTGAATTGTCATTGACTAACTAACAGGACTCCAATTTTTGCTTTGGAATGTGACCCACATTGGGCAAATTTCCCATCTGGGAGGGGTGGGAGCTTTTCAGCGCTTCTGATAATTCAGCAGTTCTAAATACTACAAGAAGAAGGAGTTAAATAACGAACAACCAAAGACATAGAAGTAATTATTGCAAACTACCATGTTATACAGTATTTTACGTTGTTTATTGATGAAAACTGCACAGAAAAAGGGCTTGTGAAAATAATTTTTTACAGTCTTTTTCTCTGGAATGTTCCACACAGTTAAATTTGAAGTCACCAATTATATTAGCGACCCACCAACTCCACACTAACATTAGCCATTTCAGATTGTTTTTATGAGTAACTCCCTCCTCTATTAGTCTATCGACCCCTGCGAGGTATTGATTAGCCGTAAATATTGTCCACTTTATATTTTTTTCCTGGTGACTTCCTTCAATCACCTAAACATTCCTCGGTATTCCCTTCAAACACCCAAATATTCCCCAAGGAGTGAAACTTACGCGTAAATGCCATAAACCAACTTAGTGATTCTGAAAACCGTTGCTTTAACGCTAATATCTCTCACTTTCCAATATTTTTGTTTCTATGGCTTCCACCCCACTCACATCCCTAATGATGAAATGTCATCGGGACGGACAGTCACCAATAAGCCTACCGACCCTGAAAATTAGAGATTCAAAATATTTACAGCTTTTTTAGATAGTTTTCATTATGTCATCTGCTTCCCCTACGCGCTCACACACCAATAAAGATACCAACGGTGCGTTATACTAGAGTACTTTTTGCCAGTTAAACGATCATGTTACATCATCTAGTGCTGCAATTACCCTACAAATTCCCGATTTTTGTAAACACAGACATTATATTTTTTGCATAAGAAGTCACAAGTTCTTTGGGTTGACTTGAAAATTTTTGTATAGGTGATGAATTCCTTCTGCGCCAGAAGCTGTCAACTGTCGCTTGAAGCAGTCGCTTACTTAATGTATTAATTTATCATTGGAATATAACACCATCGGAATCGGAAACTTCAAACTCTCAAGTCGAGACTGTCTCTTCGACAGGTCGCTTAACTCCCAAGCAGACTATTAGTCAGTGCCATTTTCTAATGAGCGAATGTGTCCACATGCAGCCGCAGTGTAAGTGACGGCAACTTACGCCTCAAACTAGATCAATTTGAGGGATATCGTTGGTTTATTCACTTATGATTCAGCCAGTTTTACAAAAGGATAGTACAGTTCTACTTTACATCACTCTAAGTGTACTATTATTTATTATTACTTGAGCAATAACACGCTATCCAACATCTTACATACGGCTTCCTTCCAGGAGTATTTCATCCCGACTTGCAACTTACACAGTAATGAAATCTACAGGCTGTTGAAAACTGTACACCAGACTGTTACTCAACCAGGGAAACAAGCACTATTTTCGATAATGTTGCCAAATGAGCTACCCAAACATTATTCAGGGTCATATATAAAATAGAATTTACTGAATGAACCATAGTCGAATTTTTGGACACAGGATGTATTTGATTTGAAGGATCCATGCTAGTAACACAAGAACCCTTGACTAGTTCCACTATAGTTTATCTCGACGACAAAGGATCCTGTAATTTTTAAAAATTATTCTAGTTAACTGTAGTGGCTTTTGAGAGTCCGATATCGTGACTTATACAAGAAGTCCCTCCAGTTACATCGTATTTTATTTCGAAGAGTGATAATATAGCAAGATACTTGCTAGCGTGTCATAGGATACGGTACTAAAACGCATAATCAGATTTTGCAAGTCTTTAAGTCATTTGATGTACTGTCTAGAAACTGAACGCACAATGGTGCAAAAAATAGTTTCTATTTAAGTCTATTAACACCACAGGCTGATTATCAGACATGGGTAACTCCAGAAATTGAAATGGGAACTTACGGCCTCTCTTAAGTGGCCACAAGATTTTACGAGAAGACTGGGCCTAAAAGGCATTAAATGCCTCATTCACCGGTTTAATACATACAATTTACGAACCAGTCTTCGTTTCAGATTACATAAACTTCATGATAAAATTTAATACAAGGTAAGAAAAACAAGGTAACCAACAGAGCAATAACCCCAAGTAACAAATTACTTTTAAAAAAGCTTATAAGCACGTATAATACAAATGGTTAAGAATTTTAAGAGGTTAAATAACTTAGAACTGATGGATTACCAATATGTAAATGCTGAAAACATGAACACACCGCACCCAATAATGCACAGCGCAAATTTCAAAACATACTTTCAAATAACAACGGATATGAACCGTTCTTTCACAAAGACGTCGCCGGCCCGTGTGGCCGAGCGGTTCTAGGTGCTTCAGTCCGGAACCGCGCTGCTGCTACAGTCGTAGGTTCGAATCCTGCCTCGGGCATGGATGTGTGTGATGTCCTTAGGTTAGTTAGGTTTAAGTAGTTCTAAGTCTAGGGGACTGATGACCTCAGTCCCATAGTGCTTAGAGCCAGAGCCACAAAGCCGTCAAGATAGAAACTTTCGGTTTTATTTAAATAGATAATAACATACATTGCAGTTTTAAATCAGCAAAGAATTAAGTTAAATTCCCATACCTTAGAGAAAATCCCAATATATACTTTCAAAGAAATATTAATTACCAAAAATGAACTTAGTCGTGATAGAGCGGCAACAAGAATGGCTGAGGACCCACTTAAACAGGTTAATCTTCAGAGGCCTCAGTAAGTCGTGAAGGCTGACCCTCATGGAGTGCCTAGGAAACCGATACATCCGAATCACGACATAGACGAGCAGAACTGTAGCTAGCGCTTCGCCTCGGCCAACGCAAAACGATGCGGGTTTGTACCGGCAAGAGAGCAGACACCGCAGCCGTGCATAAGCGCCAGGACAGCACGCTGGTGGAACCAGCTTGGCCGACAGCCTCAGGTTCAGTGGGCCGCCTATATACGAACCCTGTCTACGATGATCACCTTAGATAAATGCCATTGACACGTTCCTACAGTACGGAATAATTATCTTGAGATATGGACTGCTATACAGACACTACCAAATGACCCGCTTCCAAATGTATATCCTAACGCCGGGCACTACAAGAGATCGAGAATGGTCTCCCTTGGATAGAAAATATCAATTAACGGTCTCAGCAGGGACCGCAAGCAATAAAGAAACTTTTAATTTAAAAAAAAACGAAAATACAACTAAAATACTGAATTTTTATCTCACAATGTATTTGCTGGAGGCGTAGAAAACCTTCTACAATAGGCTCAGCACCTCTTAATCAAGTGAACTTTGCGGACAAGCCTTGAGACACCGGTATACAGTACATGCTGATACAGATTGGTTACTAAATGAACGACTGTACTGCAATAATCACATAGAAGACAACATAGAATAATTTTAGTTTAAGGCTGATATTTAAGAGAAACAGTGTACCGTGATTAATCGCCCATTAAACGTGCATTAACGAATAAGGCCACATCGGTTGGATTACATAATTAGTGCCGACATGGCAAACAGAAACCAATGCAAATATGAATACTGATTCCACTAAATAATTGGACATAGGCTAGAATTTACGACTGATTTGTGACTCGTGCCTCAGGCATGTACTAGAGTTACACTTTGAAGTTTCTTTAAACAGCAATCTGAGTCAGTGGCCTCCTCCTTTCAAGAACAATTGACATTAATTACAGGCCAGTAAAATAACCCAATAAGATAAACAAAATTAATGCACACGTTATATCACAGCAAAAGTTCTAGTACACAGCTTTAGAGTCTCACAGAAACAAAATTTAACAGACCGTAATGTCAACTCGCTCACATAACCGCAGGTAAGCCATTGCAGTCTACCACTATGGAGGTGATAATAGCCACGAATCGAACAGAGGAGGAAAACGCCCCTCCGTCATGGTGAGCATTCCTCTGAGAGCCCGATACCTCCTTCATAACCATCTCCAAGCTCCACGAAGATGCCCAAAATAAACCACACCGACTGACCGGACGCCGCCAGAAAACTTTTTTTGATTCAGCTCCACAGCCGATAATGCCACGACCAAAGACAACCACAAACTCGGTTCGCCACCGTGCCCCCAGAGGGAGCCATCCACGACTCAAAGCCCTGCGGTCAAAGATGAGAGGCGACTACCAAAGTCGATATAGCCCGATAAGTCGCTACGGCTTAGAAATTACACTCATGGAAATTGTAATAAGAACACCGTGAATTCATTGTCCCAGGAAGGGGAAACTTTATTGACACATTCCTGGGGTGAGATACATCACATGATCACACTGACAGAACCACAGGCACATAGACACAGGCAACAGAGCATGCACAATGTCGGTACTAGTACAGTGTATATCCACCTTTCGCAGCAACGCAGGCTGCTATTCTCCCATGGAGACGATCGTAGAGATGGCGGATGTAGTCCTGTGGAACGGCTTGCCATGCCATTTCCACCTGGCGCCTCAGTTGGACCAGCGTTCGTGCTGGACGTGCAGACCGCGTGAGACGACGCTTCATCCAGTCCCAAACATGCTCAATGGGGGACAGATCCGGAGATCTTGCTGGCCAGGGTAGTTGATTTACACCTTCTAGAGCACGTTGGGTGGCACGGGATACATGCGGACGTGCATTGTCCTGTTGGAACAGCAAGTTCCCTTGCCGGTCTAGGAATGGTAGAACGATGGGTTCGATGACGGTTTGGATGTACCGTGCACTATTCAGTGTCCCCTCGACGATCACCAGTGGTGTATGGCCAGTGTAGGAGATCGCTCCCCACACCATGATGCCGGGTGTTGGCCCTGTGTGCCTCGGTCGTATGCAGTCCTGATTGTGGCGCTCACCTGCACGGCGCCAAACACGCATACGACCATCATTGGCACCAAGGCAGAAGCGACTCTCATCGCTGAAGACGACACGTCTCCATTCGTCCCTCCATTCACGCCTGTCGCGGCACCACTGGAGGCGGGCTGCACGATGTTGGGGCGTGAGCGGAAGACGGCCTAACGGTGTGCGGGACCGTAGCCCAGCTTCATGGAGACGGTTGCGAATGGTCCTCGCCGATACCCCAGGAGCAACAGTGTCCCTAATTTGCTGGGAAGTGGCGGTGCGGTCCCCTACGGCACTGCGTAGGATCCTACGGTCTTGGCGTGCATCCGTGCGTCGCTGCGGTCCGGTCCCAGGTCGACGGGCACGTGCACCTTCCGCCGACCACTGGCGACAACATCGATGTACTGTGGAGACCTCACGCCCCACGTGTTGAGCAATTCGGCGGTACGTCCACCCGGCCTCCCGCATGCCCACTATACGCCCTCGCTCAAAGTCCGTCAACTGCACATACGGTTCACGTCCACGCTGTCGCGGCATGCTACCAGTGTTAAAGACTGCGATGGAGCTCCGTATGCCACGGCAAACTGGCTGACACTGACGGCGGCGGTGCACAAATGCTGCGCAGCTAGCGCCATTCGACGGCCAACACCGCGTTTCCTGGTGTGTCCGCTGTGCCGTGCGTGTGATCATTGCTTGTACAGCCCTCTCGCAGTGTCCGGAGCAAGTATGGTGGGTCTGACACACCGGTGTCAATGTGTTCTTTTTTCCATTTCCAGGAGTGTATATAAAAAAATTGCCAGACTCGAGTAGGACTCGCACAACGAGGGGTCCCCTACAGTATACACGCTCACGAAAAAAAATTCGTAACGCCAAGAAGGAGTTGTGGGACGTAAACGAAAGTTAGAAGCCGAGTTACTAAGTCTGAAAGATGATGTATATTCAGATTTCGCGCCAGTACCGTAAGAGTTCCGCTAATAGCACCACTATGAGAATGCAAATCAGGTTTGCCTTAAATACACGCTGTAACAGTCGTGAGCGATGGTTACCTTTGAGACTGGACGTGGTGAGTTGATGTTAGTCAAGAACGCTTTTAAGACGACAAAGATGTCATTATCAACACCATACTGAGTTTGAACGAGGTTGTTTCTTCTCCGATAATGCAGGAAGACGTGACATTAATGCAGCCACTGTACATGACTGCTCTCAGCGGTGATCACGAGAATGTACGGTCGCAAAAAGACCGATCTTCGGACTGCCACGTCGCACTGCCAAGAGGTTAGACCATTGTGTTTGGCAAATGGCTCTGGCGCATCGTACTACTTCTGCAGCAGCTGTCTGAGCAGCAGCTGGCATCACAGTGACACCACGAACTGTTACAACTCGGGTGCGCCAAGGAAAGCTCCGAGCCAGACGCCCTGTGTCGTGCATACCACTGAACCCAAACCACCACCATTTGCGACTTCAGTGGGGTCAAGCGAAAGCTCATTGGAGGGCAGGGTGGATGTCTGTTGTGTTTTCTGATGAAAGCTGTTTCTGCATCGATGCCAGAGATGGCCTGCAACCAACCTGTCTGCTGACTACTCACTTGACCTACTCTATGGTCTGGAGTGTCATTTCTCATGCCAGCAGGAGTACTCTCATGGTTATCCCAAGCACTCTGACTGCATATTTGGATCAGTCTGGTGGTTCGATATGTTGTACTGCCATTCATTAACACCCTCCCGTGGGGTGTTTTCCAACAGCTAACGCTCTCCTACGTACCGCTGCTGTAGCCCAACATGCTCTACGGAGTGTCGACATGTCCCCTTGGCCTGAATCGATCACCAGGTCTGTCCTCAATCGACCAACTCCCAAGTCATCCACATACAGCGTTTACCTTCCCTGTACTGACCGACCAAGACCAACAGACAGGGAACTCGGTCCCATAAACTTATATCCGGCATCAGTACAATACAATGCATGCACGTTTGCATGCTTGTATTCAACACTCTGTGGGTTACACCTGTCATTAATGTGCCAGCATCTCACATTTGTAGGGACTTACATTGCCCTTGCGTTATCCTGCGATCTTGCAGTGTTAGTCACTTAAATATGTCACCTAGACAAGTGTATTCCTGAAATTCTATTACTCTATGTTACTTAATTTTTTGTACTGTGTTTTTTTTCGTCGGTGAATATAGACAGATTTTCCAGTAAGTTTTAAAATCATGCGTGAGGCAGGCGACCATTATTATAAAAATGAGTAGTTCTGCATTCAAGCTGATTAGGTCACAATGGTAAAATTCAAATATCAGGCAAGGGATTGTGGGGTGGCGGGTGGAATATAACTGTTATAGAAATGTTCCTATTATTTATTTATTGCTGTTGTTTGCCGTTCTCAACACTGGCTCTCTAACTACAATATTGGCAACCAGAAAGTGATTAGCAAAACGTGAAGCCTGTAATCAGAATTCCTAGTGCCCACTTCATCTGAGAAATACATTTATAGCTACAGCTTATAGCTCTGAGGAATTAGGAGATTGTCTGGGATTCATAATCAAAAACGATTCTCTCTAAAATGTTCACTACATTCTGAAAGTCACAGGTAAGTAATCATAATAAAAGTCTGACGTGGCTAAGTTAAATATTTTGGGCGAGAGAATTAATTTAATTACACTACACACAGTAGACGAGCTCTGGACTTGCCCTTTGGAGATACGCTATCGCTATAGTTTTATAGTTATTCTGTTGAAACTTCTCACATCTTTATGATTATAGCGGATTTCCCTTCTAGTTAAATTTAAACATCCTAGCCTTATTTATTCGCCTACTTAATCAATCTTCCTTCCTTAATTTCTAAGACAAAAACCAGAAAAATCATGAATTTCAACAAAAATTTTAATTTGTGAGATCTAGAATACTGTTTCTACTAAATTATTATGAAAAAGGAATCTAAATATAAATTTTTAAGTTTCTGGCTCTTTTCTGTTGCGCCAATAATTTTTACAGAAAAACGTCCAAATTTCGAAAATGGTTAAATTTATTGAACTGATATTCAACACATATGGATTTAGTATTACTCCTGACATGCTAGAAACGTTTCAGGTTATTTACTTGATTTTTTAAAGTATTGCGCAACATTTATGACGTCAGAGCTAGTTACAGCGGACTAGACTGGCGCACAATGGAAAGACTGATGTGAATTTTATTAGGCGTGAGTAGGCTGCTTCCCTACAGGATGACTTTATTGTTCATATGACGCGTTTCGGAATTTATCCATCATCAGATACCCAGGAGCGATTGCTGCAGGCCTATCAAGTTGTAATTGAAACAACGTTACCATTTGTCATATCTAGGTGTAGCATTAGCTCCTTGATATCTGATGATGAGTAAATTCTGAAACGCATTATATGACCAGTAAAGTCGTTGCTTGCCTGATGTTTGACTTGCATTGTTATCTTGTCAGCCTGAATGCAGAACTACTGCTTGTTTTAATTTCGAGATTGTCATTTTCAACCACTTACACCTTAAAGTAAGGTGTAGGTGGTTGAAAATGACGAACTTGAAATTAAAACAAGTTTGCCATTTTCAACGACTTACACCTTAAAGTTAGGTGTAACTGGTTGAAAATGACAAACTTGAAATTAAAACACGTAGTAGTTCTGAATTCAGGCTGACTATATAACAATGCAAGTTGCTGATGACAAGCTGGGAAACAAAACAATCACTGTAGAAACCTAATACATCAGGAAAACCATACCATGTAGTGAAAAGGTATGAATTCATAATTTTATGTGGTTTTTTTTTCAAATATCTGTAATTACGATTTAAAAACTAATATTTACATGTATACAAACAGTAAAGAACATACTTTATCTGTAAGAGAAATAAAATAGAAGCCCACTGAAGATGCTGCAACTGCAATGAAACATGTTTGGGCTAAAAAACAAATTTGTGTTTTACTAAAGACGGACCCTATCCAAAAAAAAATGTATTATGTTCTAGTGCTCAAGGTCTCGCCATCAACGAGACTCTAAACCTTATTTCTTTCACCTTCCGGCAGCAAATATTCTTTGACATGTTTACTTTTTCTAAAGCAAAGATTTTCAAACAGTTAGATATCAGCCTTACCCTGGTATTTTGATAGTTCTCGCTCTTTCTTTTTTTATTATGTCTTTTATAGACATATGAAAATGTTGATCTGTGTATCTCATAGTAAATCTCATACCACATATCTGTCGAACGCCATATCAAATAATCTATTTCCTATACTCTGCAATAATTTCAGTGCAGCCAATAGTATATTATCAACTCCAGGAAAGCAGTGTCAAATCAAATACCTCATGCTCTGCCAATCTTCTTGAATCGTAAATGAGACGCAACAGCAGACATGCAATAATAACTGATTGAAACTATCCTGATAGCTGTTAGTGGACATTAATACATGGTGTGCCGATCCTTCGCCTTTATGAAGACTTCAGCTTCACTGGGGACTCTTTAATTGAGATTTCTGAGTGCCTGTCGTAGAACTGCAGCCTATTTTTCCACAGGATTAAAAACAAGAGAAGGTAGTGACGTTAGCCGCTGCTCTCTGGAGCGAAGTCAACGTTCTGACTCATCCCAAAGATGTTTTGAAAGACATCATGTTTACGCCAGCGAATGTTAAACATTTATATGTTGTTGTTATTTCCTGTTATACACATTCGTAACGCTACTATGTAGTGCGAGCACACATGTCCATACATCGTACGCATATAACAGCAAATGAGAACGACATATAAATGTGTCAGCGTTTATAAAGTTGACAAGTCTTAAAGCCAAAACATCTGCACTTCATAATGACCTAAGGCCGAAATTTCATAGTGGAAATAAAAAGTTTAACAATCACTGGCAGAAACATGATGTCTTTCAAAAAATTTTACATGACTGTGAATCCCAGTTATGAAAAGGTAATTCATCCCAAAGGTGTTCCATTGGCCTCAAGTCGGGCCTTCTGGCAGGCTAATCCATTTCAAGAGCGTTAATATCCACAAATCAGTGCCTCTAAGATGCTGCTTTATGACAGGATACACTGTGATACTGATACAATCATCGACTCCAAACTGTTCCAATACTGCACGCAGTACACAATACTATAAAATGCGTTCATAGCTGCTTAAATACAAAAGTCATGGAATATCTCCTAACTTTTGCCCAGCATAGTACAGCAGCGCGACATGACTTGGACTCAACAAGTCGTTGTAAGTCCCCTGCAGAAATATTGAGCCATGCTGCGTCTATACCCGTCCATAATTGCGAAGGTGTTGCTGTTGCGGGATTTTGTGCACGAACTGACCTCTCGATTATGTGCCGCACATGTTCGATTGGATTCATATCAGGTAATGAGGTCCCAAAATGGCTGAAAATGGTCTCGCAGTAGCCGTACATAACCACTTCCAGTCAATGATCGGCTCAGTTGGCTACACACCATTATGCAGTCAGTATCAAGTTGCACAGTGCATTGTTGTCAACGTGGGTCCGTGGTTTCGTAGGGTCTGCCCCTCCCTCGAATCCTGCCATCAGCTCGTACCAACTGATGTCGGGTCTCATCTGACCAGGCTACTGTTTTCCAGTCGTCTAAGATTCAATAAATAAGGTCTCGAGTGCAGGAGAGGCGCTACAGGCGATGTCGTGCTGTTAGCAAAGGCACTCGCGTCGGTCGTCTGCTGCCACAGCCTACTAACGCCAAATTTCTCCTAGCGAGATACGTTTGTCGTACGCCCCACATTGATTTCTGCAGTTACTTCACACAGCATTGCTTCTCTGTTAGCACTGACATCTCTACAGATATTTTGCTGTTCTCGGTCGTCAAGTGAAGGCCGTCGGGCACTGCGTTGTCCATGGTGGCTCGGCACACTCGTGGCACTGTGGATCTCGGAATATTGAATTCCCTAACGATTTCCGTGCAACGGCCTTGCCACAGTGGATACACCGGTTCCCGTGAGATCACCGAAGTTAAGCGCTGTTGGGCGTGGCCGGCACTTGGATGGGTGACCATCCAGCCGCCATGCGCTGTTGCCATTTTTCGGGGTGCACTCAGCCCCGTGATGCCAATTGAGGAGCTACTCGACTGAATAGTAGCGGCTTCGGTCAAGAATACCATCATAGCGACCGGGAGAGCGGTGTGCTGACCCAACGCCCCTCGTAATCACATCCTCCTCTGAGGATGACACGGCGGTCGGATGGTCCCGGTAAGCCACTCGTGGCCTGAAGACGGAGTGCTTTTTAACGATTTCCGAAATGGAATGTCCCATGCGACTAGGTCTAACTACCATTCCAGATTCAAAGACTGTAAATTCCCGTCGTTCGGTCATAACCACGTCGCAAACCTTTACACATGAATCACCTGAGAACAAATTACACCTCCACCAACGCCCTGCCCTTTTATACCTTATGTGCGCGGTACTACCGCTACCTGTATAAGTGCATAGCGCTATCCCGCCACATCACTGTAGTTCTGTGCACTCTGTAACCAATTCTTTGTTCACAGTATGGATGGGAGCGAAACTTAGCGGACTGTAACTCGCTCCTAGATTCCTCGCTTAATACTACATCTACATTTATACTCCACGAGCCACCCATCGGTGTGTAGCGGAGGGCACTTTACGTGCCACTGCATTACCTCCCTTTCTCGTTCCAGTCGCGTATGGTTCGCGGGAAGAACGACTGCCGCAAAGCCTCTCTCTAATTTTGCATTCGTGATCTCCTCGGGAGGTATAAGTAGGGGGAAGCAATATATTCGATACCTCATCCAGAAACGCACCCTCTCGAAACCTGGACAGCAAGCTACACCGCGATGCAGAGCGCCTCTCTTGTAAAGTCTGCCACTTGAGTTTGCTAAACATCTACTTAACGCTATCACGCTTACCAGATAACCCTGTGACGAAACGCGCCGCTGTTCTTTGGATCTTCTCTATCTCCTCTGTCAACCCGACCTGGTACGGATCCCACACTGTTGAGCAATACTCAAGTATAGGTCGAACGAGTGTTTTGTAAGCCACCTCCTTTGTTGATGGACTACATTTTCTAAGGACACTCCCAACGAATCTCAACCTGGCACCCGCCTTACTAACAATTAATTTTACATGTTTGATCATTCCACTTCAAATCGTTCCGTACACATACTCCCAGATATTTTACAGAAGTAACTGCTACCAGTGTTTGTTCCGCTATCATATAATCATATAATAAAGGATCCTTCTTTCTATATATTGGGAATACATTACATTTGTCTATGTTAATGGTCAGTTTCCACTCCCTGCACCAAGTGCCTATCCGCTGCAGATCTTCCTGCATTTCGCTACAATTTTCTAATGCTGCAACTTCTCTTTATACTACAGCATCATCCGCGAAAAGCCGCATGGAACTTCCGACATTATCTACTAGGTCATTTATATATATTGTGAAAAGCAATGGTCCCGTAACACTCCCCTGTGGCACGCCAGAGGTTACTTTAACGTCTGTAGACGTCTCTTCATTGAGACACAACATGCTGTGTTCTGTTTGCTAAAAACTCTTCAATCCTGCCACACAGCTGGTCTGATATTCCGTAGACTCTTACTTTGTTTACCAGGCGACAGTGCGGAACTGTATCGAACGCCTTCCGGAAGCCAACGAAAATGGCATCTACCTGGGAGCCTGGATCTAATATTTTCTGGATTTCATGATCAAATAAAGCGAGTTGGGTCTCACACGATCGCTGTTTCCGGAATCCATGTTGATTCCTACAGAGTAGATTCTGGGTCTCCAGAAATGACATGATACGCGAGCAAAAAACATGTTCTAAAGTTCTACAATAGATCGATGTCAGAGATACAGGCCTATAGTTCTGCGCATCTGCTCGACGACACTTCTTGAAAACTGGAACTACTTGTGCTCTTTTCCAATCATTTGGAACCTTCTGTTCCTCTAGAGATTTGCGGTACACAGCTGTTGGAACGAGGGCAAGTTCTTTCGCGTACTGGTTCTTGAAATACTGTAAGTTGGCCTTCGCGTGGTTGTTGACTTTTACATTCTCGCCACTGCTAGCTCGTGTCTTTCAGCATATAAGCGTCGGCCTCACACGAGTCAATACATCGCCTCAATATCAGATCTAATTGGTGTGAGTTCCAGAGGACTGGGCATTATTCTAAGATGGGTGCACAAGTGATATGTCAACAGACTCCTGTGTCGACTAACTGCATTTTTCCAATATCATGTCCATGTGATCATTCCGTTTCATATCACCACGAAGAGGTACACTCAGGAATATGTATGAGTTTCTTGATTGCCTGTAACTCATAGGGAACTATATTTTTGTTTTGTGGAGTTCACATTTTTTTTTTTTTTTTTTTCTGAACATAGAGAAATGTGAGAAGCGTTTTGCAGAGGGAGTGTGTTGCAGGAACACAAGTGGCAGAGTTCCTTAGGTAGCCGTCCGCCTATGTTGCAGAGTCTACTGCTGCCGTGGAAGCTTCGCGCTGGCTGTGCAACAACACGCAGGTGGAGCCTGGCGGGCGGGAGGTGAGCTGCGGAGACGGCTGGTGCGTGGCGGAGAGTGCTCTGTGCAACGGCGTCCCGGACTGCGCCGGCGGCGAGGACGAGGGCGTGCCGCGCTGCGGTGAGTGCCGGCTCACCTCACTAGCGTATAGGCCAATCAAATGATTCCAGGGAACATCCTTACTTCCAGATCTTGTAAGATCCCTTGCGCTTCTTGCTCCTCCTCCTCCTTCTCAGACGGGTTCTCTTGACTGACGATATGCACCGGGTGCACCAGGAAAGAAATTAATGCAAAGAAAAAAATTTTAATGAAAAAAGAACAAAATATTAGCTGCTAAAACAGCCTTTTTTCCTTTTTTTGTCATAATAACTTATTTAAATGTTAGCTGGTTTTTCATTCTATGGTATCTGGAGTGTGTGCTCTGTGTATGAAATGTTATAAACCGTGACAAAAGTATATGAGTATAACCATGTTAGATCTAACTCAAAACAAGCTAGAAAAATAAGACAGACTCAGAAAAAAATATGAAAGTGTTTTATTTAATCTTGTTTTTAAAGTTATACAGAAAAAAGTGGTTCAATCGTCTTCGAAAAGTAAAATATAAAGTGGTGGAAGAGAGGAGTGAAACATAAGACAACGCCAGCAATGATACGAGTATCTTACCGATATATTGCTGCCAATGTCGGGGTCCTGTAACATCTCCCCCCTCAAAGGTAGTAATCGATTAGTTATTATTTTATTAATTATTATTTCAATTGAATTTAAACAATTATCGTGAGAATTGGGTTCATTGAAGGTGTCATCTGCATTATTTTATTCCAGTGATATTTTTATTGGTGGCTTCCTGTGGTAAACAAGTAAAATAAGTTATGGCTGAGCACTTCTTTCACGGGGGTTGAAATCGTGGAGGTAAAAAACAATATAGACTACGGAGATAAGAAATGAAAGGAGGTGGCACTACAGACTTACGCTGTTGGTTGTTTTGAAGCCAAGAGTTGGAGAGGCCTGCCGCCATTTTAAGTAGCCCAAAACATTAGCAGACTACCGTTCGCGATTGCGCCTTGCTGATTAGCCGGCCGGGGTGGCAGAGCGGTTCTAGGCGCTACAGTCTGGAGCCGCGCGACCGCTGCGGTTGCAAGTTCGAATCCCGCCTCGGGCATGGATGTGCGTGATGTCCTTATGTTAGTTAGTTTTAAGTAGTTCTAAGTTCTAGGGGACAGGTGACCTCAGAAGTTAAGTCCCATAGTGCTCAGAGCCATTTTCTTGCTGATTATCTTGCTGATGTTTGCAAAAAGTCTACCTATGTGTTCTTTGTTAGCCTATAAAAGTGCGCAGCGAGGAAAGAAGGAAAGCGGCATCGTACCTTGAGAATGTCAACAAAGTGAACGATTATTGAAATGTCAAAGAAACAGAACTGCATACTGGTATACCTACATGCAGAATAGAGTTCTTGTTTTATTAGATTGTTAGTGGTTTAGTTTCACTGTAGTTTACACATCTTCTCACTTTGAAATCTTACCTATGATGTCTCATTAGTGTGTGTAGTAATTCACTACGAGGGTAATACTGAAAGTGGTGATCGTACTGAAAGTCGTGAGCTACCCATTGATAAAATGACAATTCCAACAGTGTAACAGAAACATTGCAGGATTGTAATCTACAGACCTTACACCACGTGTTACCATATTCTGACATCATTAGCATGCATCACGTGATCAAAGACAGTACTTCCAAACTGGCCCACCGCAATGTTTCGTTTTGACAGAGAGCTGTCAAGGAATTCCTTGTTAAAGAGGGAAAATGTGCTGGGTGGCAAACTCGTCCACATACTCCCAACACTCGCGACTTGGCACCCTCCGACAAACCGTCTATTCGGTTCTGTTAAGGAACGGACGCGAGGCCAACGCTGCGGGACTATGGAATACGTCCGACAAGCACTCTTCAGTGTCTTTGGGAATCTGGAACGAAGTTCTGTGGTAAGGGTATTCTAAAACTTACAGAACAATGGGCAAAATGTGTGCAAAGAAATGTCGACTGAGAAGATGCACTTGGTTTGTCTAATAAATAAAGAAAAAAAATTTTAAAATTATTGCTCATTGGTTTCAGTGTGATTCTCGTAGATCAGAATTTATGAAAAGCTATCGAACAACTGTTGATCGATCTGTCATCCCCTCATAAGTGACGAGACTACACCTTTTTATATGCCATAAATTTTGAAAACCCGCCTACTATCTATTAGCTCTTAATTAAAGTGTATAAGTAATATGACTCCGGTGTAAATGTCTTGAAAATATTCACCTTCTTTTACAAAAATGTTGACCTATGAGTGAAAAGCAACGCTATCTGTCATCTGTAAGTGGTGTATTAGATAATAATCATGGTTTTATAGCATAAGGGAATCCATGAAGAGGACCACTAACATGGGTTAAAGCAATGCTAAACTGTAACCAGAAATATTCATTCTGACACAACTTATAAGTCTTCTCTTATAGAAAAATGTCTCAAAGTTCTCTGCAGCTTATACCTACCTTATTTTGGCTGAAAGTTCTACGCAAGGAAGAATGACACTCTACGTGCCGGAAGCAGTTTTTCGTTGTTGATTCTAGGGAAGGCAGATTCTTCTCAGTCATTCTCAAAATAACCCGAAGTCGACCATTCGTCTTCCGTGCAATCAGTAAAATTCTTTGCTTTGTCAAAGAGTGATCTGAGACCTCATTTGGACTGCCCCTCCTCAGAGACAGCTGCAGGACCACATAAAAGCTCTCTACAGTCTTTTACTAGCAATGAAAGACAGACGGCCACAAGACTCACTATTAATAAAGATGGCTCCAAAACAGGAGACACAAGTAACATTCACCTGTTTTTTCCGTTAATGAACTAAAATATGTAACTTCCTGCTGCACACATATCACCAAAACCAACGATAGCATACAAAAGAAACAGCTAACAACTCATATAGCGTGGCTCAGAGCAGGTCCACTACAACTAGTGTAATATAAGCCATTGTGTTTCATTTGTACGAGGGCTGAAAGAAAAGTAATGCCTCCACCTTCGTTAACTGGGTTTGGATGGGAATATTTCAATAAACCAAACGCAGAAATAATCCTTAGAATTCGATCTTTAATTACCAATATTCACTTTTCCACATAATCGCCAGCCAATTGGACACATTTCTGCCAAAGATGAACAAGTTTTCTGAAGCCGTCACGGAAGAAGTCGACACAACCACAGTCTAACAGTTCTCTCAACGTCTTCATCAGAAGCGTAATGATGTCCCTGCAGATCGTCTTTCATTATCGGGAACATATGGAAGTCAGACGGTGCCAAATCTGGACTGTATGGAGGATGCCGTACGATGGTGCGCATTCGTTTCAGGAGTCAGCATCCGGGTTACCCATCGTGCACAGATCTTCGTATACCCAAGCAAAGCAATAATGTGACCCACAGTTCTTGTGAAATGGCGATTGTGCTTGCAATTTCTCTCTGAGTGATACGACGATCGTCCTAAATCAATCTGTCACCATTTTGCTTGTGAAACTCGGTGGTTGCTGTGCCAGGACGTACAACTTGTTGATTGTCACGCAGGTCAGATGTTCCCGCCTTAGTGTCTTTAAATTTACTCGCCCAACGACGCACAGTACTCACATCAACACAATCACCATAAACTGCTTTCATTTTCTGATGAAACTCCTTTGGGATGACACCTCCTGCTGTCAAGAATTCAATGGCTGCACATTGCTTAAATCACACTGACCGACCGTCTGCGCAGGGTTCCATACTTTCCATACTTTGCACTGTAACAACACAACTGTTCAATGCAAAGGCTTCGCGCCAACTAGAGCTGTAGGGAAGAGGCTACGGAACAAGCCAGTACCTGCCGCATACCAATATTGCCAACTGTTGAAGAGTTACAAAGGTGGAGGCATTACTCTTCCGTCAACCCTCGTGTTTTCTTTGTTTTCCATCTTTTTTTAACAGTGTTAAGAGGTAGCCCTCATTTCCTATACAGCAGATGTTTTGGGAATCCCTGTTCTGTAAGTGATTTTTTGTTCTTTGCATAGACCTATGGCTAAAATGGACAAACCATCGCAGAAAAACGAAAATGTAGATGAAGGCAAGATGCAACAGACGTAATTGCAATGTAAATGTTGCTGATAAACTTAGTGCTTTCAGATTTGAGTTCACTCATCTTTTATATTCCTATTTTCAGAATAAATTAATAAATGCGTACTGACGTGGAGAGTTATGGTAGTGTAGAAACAAATTCAAACTGTTCTTTTGCAAGAAGGTTAATCATTATTCTCTGCAAGCATAGGAACAGCGATGGAAATAAGAAGCTTAAAAACCTGTTCACGTCAATAACGGATTACGTTCCACATTCTTTGACTAAATTGCTGTTCTATAATGTCTTATGGACACTGGTAGTGCACCATCTGTTGAATATGGTGTAGGCAACGCTCTGACAGCGTCTCTGTTTTCCGCCAACTTCGTCACCTATAGCACAAACACAACTGTACTCTGTGCACTCCGAACAGATGATACAGCCACAAGGCTTGCATTTGTCGGCATAACAAGGTCGATGACGATGAACAGTGAAAAACATCCCATTTAAGAAAACTAGTTTACCTGTCGGTGTATGATACAAAACAATGTAGCATGACTTTCTATATTTTTACTGCCTTTGTAATCTGTTGGTTAGCATCGTAGGCTAGAGATGACGTACTGAGTTTGATTCTAGTTAATCACCTTCTCCCTTTCTCTTGCAAAAAACTGTGAAAGTTAAAGAAGCCAACTGACCATCAATACCAATAAACAAGTAGCATAAGTTGTGAATGTGTGGGTTTTATTTTGTCAAGTTGCACAATGGAGTGATCCAACAACTACCCTTTGGTTCCTGCAAGAAACAATTTCCACCTCACACTACTACAGAAGTCAGACAGACGCTCCTAATGTACCAACAAGAACTGCTTGAAAAACATTCAGCAACAAAAATCGTCTTGAGTCGTCTGCTGTAAGGAAAAGACACAAAAATATTCTATATTCTTACGTAACTAGTGGGATACTTGGGTACGGGAGTATTGCTAATTAGTGTAAGAAAAACATTAAACGAACGAAAAATATCATTTATTACAAAAAATTCTGAGAAATCAAGTGAACCTTTTTTTTATAAAATAATAATAAATTTCCGGGTTCTTTTCGGAACAGTAGATTGCCTCTTATGGATAGGAATGCTATTGTTTTACAAAGTATGGAAAGGTTCTTTTCTCTCTTTTCTTTAAGAATGTTATTTACTCGGCAGAATGGCTGAGAGCCACGCCTACACAACTTGAATAACTTTTCTAGGTACAGTCAAGGCTGTCGTATGACAAATGTAGTGGAGTGTACTGTTAAGGAGGATGTATGGGGTTCGCATACACTGTAGCGCACAGTACTGTGAACTTAAATGACTGCTACCTGCGTCGCTCGCTGCTGACAAATAACACATCTATCTCTTTCTATCTGGAATGACCTTCGCCAATCAAACTCTCTCTACGCCTTGATGAGGTCAAGGACTCCTATCCGCCCTAGTCTAACTATTGGCATCTTACACCGGTCAGATAACCAATCCACCGTGATGCCACTCAGCACTCGCTCGCAGGCGTTTAACTAGTACTCTGTCTGTGTTCACAACGCACAATAAGTGTGGCGGCCAACACAGTGAACAATGCTTAATCACGAGTGGCTCAATCTAGAGTGTCACTCCGATTAGCTAACGGCAGAGGTGCTCTCCCAGTGAAGTACTGAGGAGAGACTTTGTTCCTTGCTCTTTGCATACACGTATGAGCGCACTCGCTCTTGTTACGTGTTCCCCCTCCAAGAGTGGCAATGGAACGGCTCCTTCTTCTGGAAAAGTTGCAAGGGTATATCATTCGCTGTCTTCCCTCACTCCTCTGGCTGCTTGGGTCAGAAATATTCCGCCAATCAGCGTTGCTCTTTTAAACGGGATAATGACGTTTCGTTTAAGTCGACCAATGCAGAAATCTGTAGCATCTCCGTTAGGCGTATACCGTCCTCCTGTGAGAACTCCGTGACTATGCAGTCAGTCCATGAAAAATGCGTCGTCTGGGTGCTCCCACATAATGTAGCGGAATTTGCTTTTAAGTCGAACATGGGGGTCATTATCCCTTTGCTCTGGCGAAAGATGTCTTCTCTCTGGGCGGTCGCTTCGGCCTAAGTAGGTTTGTTGTTGACCCAGCCCTCTGAAGGGACAGTCTTCCCAGCGGGCTGGTTTCCTCTTTAGAACGAAATTTCCTGTGGTCGTCATGTTATGTATGCGAGCCTCGACATTTTTAACCTCAGTGCGCACTTGCGATTTACTTATTAGATTTGCATATCACTTACATGAATTCTTACAAAATTGACTCAACCTTATCGAGTTTGGGTTCGAATGAAGCGTCTTGATGTGCAGAATACGATTGTGAGGACGGAATATGTAAGAAATGAAGGTCAGGAGACCACGCCACCTTACAAAGTAATATGCAGACATCTGCAATGGAGTTCAATCGAAAGTTTTGTACAAACTGGAAGCGTTGTAGAAGTTATGATATCATTGAAACGACTACGAATTGTATTTAACGGAGTGTTATCGTACAAGTCATCTGAGGATGTATTAGATATGTTTTGATAGGTGGCAAATGGTAAACAACGTACACTCTAAGGCAAAAGGGAAAAAAAAACACACGCCACGAGGGAATTAGAGGAATGGGGGGGAAATCGGTAGATCTTATTTACATGTACAGGCAAACAAATGATTACAACTTCAGGCGAATTGGATTATTTATTGGGGTGACCGAGTGGTTCTAGGCACTACAGTCTGGAACCGAGCGTCCGCTGCGGTCGCAGGTTCGAATCCTGCCTCAGGCATGAATGTTTGTGATGTCCTTAGGTTAGTTAGGTTTAATTAATTCTAAGTTCTAGGTGACTGATGACCTCAGCAGTTAAGTTGCATAGTGCTCAGAGCCATTTGAACCATTTGATTTGATTATTTATTCAAGAGAAAGAGCTTCACAAGTTGAGCTTGTCAATAACGGCCTGGTCCATCTCTGGTCCTTGTAAGTAAGCAGTTATTCCACCTGGCATTGAATGGTAGAGTTTTTGGATGTCCTCCTGAGGGATATCGTACCAAATTCTTTCTTCGCTCATCATGAGGCCTCAGTTCGAAGCAAGACTCATGGGTGAAGAGAATTCTACTCCTGTTAATGAGATTCCAGGCCGAAGACGTGCCTGGAGACGCCCAGATATCGGTGGGATGTCAATCTGACTGTCGCTCGCCATACGGCTCGACAACCAGAAGTGAAGATCTGGGGTGACATTTCTTTTCACAGCAGGACACCTTTGGTTGTCATCCGCGGCACACTTACAACACAACGGTACATTGACGACATTCTACGCACCGTTCCATTGCCTCCCACAACAAGCCATCCCAGGCCTACATTTCAGCAAGACAAATTACAACCGCACGGGGCGAGCCTTTCTGCTGCTTCTCTTCGTGTCTGTCAAACCATACCTTGACCGGAAAGGTCGTCGGATCTCTCCCAAGTCGAGAACGTTTGGAGCATTATTGGCAGGACAGAATTGGGCACGTTATCGTCTGGAGGACATCCAACAACTTTGTCGATCAGTGCAAGCCGAATAACTGCTTAGATCAGGGCCAGAGGTTGACGAACTCGTTCTTGGCTCGCGCAATTCGTGAGACTCTTGCTCTTGAATGAATCATCCAATTTTGTTCTGAAACTGTAATCATTTGTTTGTACTACAGTTCATCACATCTATCGATTTCGGTGCATTACGGATAACTGCTTCATGGTGCGTCATTTTTGTGAGTGTGTGTTTAAGTTTATGTTTTAAAGCTCATATTTACTGAAAACAAAAACTGCTTATATCCTCGTGACAGCCACTTGCATGTTCCACTGTTATAACTATTTCTAGTTTAACTAGAAACCAGTCCTTAGATTATGCCGAAAAAGACTCTTTCACGAAATATGTTGTAGATCACTAAAGTAAATGCATTACATTAATATAAACTGTAATGAAAAACTGATTGTGAATACCCTTTACGCACTTTTTATTTAATAATGTAGCATTATATGGTCTTTCAGACGAGGGAAGGTCAGGACAATAGGCCGTTTGCCGCACGAACACGTATTGCAAAGAAAGAAAAAAACAGGACCTTGGTGAAAGCTCTCTATTTACGAACGACGACATCGGATACCGGAGGCTAGGTAGGACGCCCGAGAGAGTCCGTCTTCTCGCACCTACTTGGCAAGAGCCGCTCCACGGCGACTCTGGAAGAAAAGCAAACAGCAGAGCTAGCTCAGTATCTGGACCGCCATGCTTTTTGTGGCTATCGAGAATTCAGAAGACGAGTGAAAATAAGCAAAGTAGCGCGAATCTTTAGATAACACACTATCGACAGAAATGGAGTGGGTTAGGTATGTGGCAGCTTTTCGCAAATAAACAGTGGCGCCAGTGTTTGGAGATGCCGCAGCCGGGGGCCCGCCACTCAAAAAGCCACCCCCATCTGACGCAGCGGTGTAAACGTGTACCGCTCCGTTTATTTACTAGCACTTCCCGTATCTTGAGACGCCCATCCGCCCGCCACTTTTTCAGCTGAGACATTCACTCGGCTGCAGCGAGTTCGATCGACGAGTGAGGCTTGTTTGAGGTATTTTCGCGCCTGCCTCTTGACGTGAGTCAGCACTTAGCCAGCCAGCAGTATCGCTAACCTCTTTTCTCCGCCCTAGCATCAAACGAAAGACGAAACTGCTGCAATTTGAACCGGCAAAGTCGACGCAAGCTATGTCACAGACGCCAAGGTCGCAGTTTAACGTTGCTAAACCCTCTGCGAACTAGAGGACGACATCTTTCGGAGCGGAGAACAAAGGCTGGAAAGTGTAACTTTTTTTCATATCCTGCTGTATCACTAACTCCAAGCTTTCTGTTCTTTATGTTTCATTATATTAGATGCTCCATCCGTTACTAATCGTCAAAACAACTTCAAGTCTAACAACGAAAGACAAAGAGTGGATATTCTGTCGTCTTCATTGTTTATGTTAACCAACTTTTTTCTTATAAGTCGTCATCAGAGACCAATAGCAGAATATTGTTGCCATTGAGCATACCCTGGTAATGGAAAGTTCTGGAAGGTAGTTACCAGAATCGAAAAGTCCGTTGGAAAACTCACAAGGTATAAGCTATATTTTATAACTAAAACAGACAATAAGAGAACACGTAGAAGAAAATAAGAGCCGAACGAAACATGTGCAGATGAGACAAATAAAGTTATAGGTAGTAAGCTATGTTACAGCTAAATTCAAATTTCTACTTCAAGAAAATCGGTAAAGTTACAAGTAACAAACATAGAGAACTACAGTCATGGAAAAATGTATGCATATATTGAAACAGAAGAGTGTCCGGAAATGTAGTACACATGTAGATTAACTTACGAAATAACGTGAACTCCTAGTATGTGACAGACCATCTTAAGTGATCGACTTTACTGAGTGGATTACCTGAAGAATAGGAGAGAAGCGACGGTTGTTCCCACATTGTCCCCTGCTCGTCCATGTCTCTTGTATATGTACACTAAATTTATGAGTATTCCACTGTCGTTACAAATGTGTAATTCTTTTGCAGTTATCGTCCTCCCTCAAAGAAGATTGTGTATCACATTTTTGGCAATACTGAGTTGTCACTGGACTGTAGTGCTACACCACATGAGACACGCTATCATAACGATGTATGTCTTTTTTCTTTTTACAAGTTCGGTTATTTGTAGCTGTAAAGTTGACAATCATGGAAGAACACTATGTATCAATGTAAACGCCAGATCTGGCTGATGTAAGTTTCACTCCATAGGATATCGCGTCATTAAATAAAAGCATAGAAAGGAAAATAAATCGATCATATTGGACGCGAAATGTCAAGGAATGGAGAAGGAAAAGCTCCAGCTGCAGCTGGTAACGATGTGCCTGAAAAAATTGCATTAAACGTGGTGCGTGAAAGAACGTTGTACATTATTATAATGTAAAAATTATACACCAGAATAATGTTGTTTGCCTGAGCAAAATAACAACCGTATAATGACCCTTTTGTGCAACTATATCTTGAGAGGTTATTTTATAACAGTATAGCAGAAGTTCATTGTTTCGGGAAATACCTTTCTCCCCTGGAACAGTACTTTTGAATAAATCGTAAAATGAAGAGTAATGGATACCATGATTACCTATGAATGGATGTAGGGTAAAGTTACGTTAGCCGGCCGGTGTGGCCGAGCGGTTCTAGGCGCTTCAGTCTGGAACCGCGCTACCGCTATGGTGGCAGGTTCGAATCCTGCCTGGGACATGGACGTGTGTGATGTCCTTAGGTTAATTAGGTTTAAGTAGTTCTAAGTTCTAGGGGACTAATGACCTCAAATGTTAACTCCCATAGCGCTCAGAGCCATTTTAAAGTTACGTTAGTCGTACCACAGCCTAAGTCGTACTCCTGTAATATCTGATCCCACGTTTATAAAATGCGACATCAAGTGCTGTAAAACTGAAATAAACAATCGTGCTAGAAAGCAAAAACAAGTGAGCAGACTGTTGGCAGTCGTGGTAGGAAAATAATTAACAAGTAAGTTTGCTTGACTATTTTTATTATGTTCTCTCGCTCATTTGTAAGCAGTTTCAGAGAGCAGTATTGTGGTAAAGTAATTATATTGTATCATGTCTATTACCTAGGTACTCTGTCACTCGTTTAAGCATAATCAAACGGTAGAAACCTTTGGGGTTATGACTGTAATTCTGGCTTGAAATGGGAGAGGTCGCATTGTCTATGTCGGATCTGTACAGAATTCGTTAATCGTACCGTACGACTTAATCGTTTATGGAAATCACATACCAACTAAAAATAGTTTGTTTCAGTTGATCAATATGACGAAGAGAGCGTACAATAGCAGGATGATATGGACGAAGCTTTATTGAAACATCAGAATAGTGAAATTGGATATAACGAAGCACGTACACTACGTGGTCAAAAGTATCCCTACACCCCCAAAAACATACGTTTTTCATATTAGGTGCATTCTGCTGCCACCCACTGCAGTGCCAGATACTCCATATCAACGACCTCAGTACCAATTAGACATCGTGAGAGAGCAGAATGGGGCGCTCCGCGGAACTCACGGTCTTCGAACGTGGTCAGGTGATTTGGTGTCACTTGTGTCTTACGTATGTACGCGAGATTTCCACACTCCTAAACATCCCTAGGTCCAGTGTTTCCGATGTGATACTGACGTGGAATCGTGAAGGGACACGTACAGCACAAAAACGTACAGTCCGACCTCGTTCGTTGACTGACAGAGACCGCCGACAGTTGAAGAGGGTCATAACGTGTAATAGGCAGACATCTATGTAGATCATCACACAGGAATTCCAAACTACATCAGGATCCACTGCAAGTACTACGACAGTTAGGTGCGAGGTGAGAATAATTAGATTTCATGGTCAAGCGGCTGCTCATAAGCTACGCATGACGCTAGTAAATGCCAAACGACGCCTCTCTTGGTGTAAGGAGCGTAAACATTGGACGATTGAACAGCGGAAAAACGTTGTGTGGAGTGACGAATCACGGAACACAATGTGGCGATCCGATGTCAGGGTGTTGGTATGGCGAATGCCCAGTGAACGTCATCTGCCAGCGTGTGTAGTGCCAACAGTAAAATTCGGAGAAGGTGGTGTTATGGTGTGGTCGTTTTTTTCATAGAGGGGGCTTTCACCCCTTGTTGTTTAACGTGACACTATCACAGCACAGGCCTACACTGATGATTTAAGCACTTTCTTGCTTCCCACTGTTGAACAGCAATTCGGGGATAGCGACTGCATCTTTCAACACGATCGAGCACGTGTTCATAATGCACGGCCTGCGGCAGAGTGGTTACACGACAATAACATCCTTGTAATGGACTGGCCTGCATAGAGTCCTGACCTGAAGCCTGCATAACACCATTGCGATGCTTTGGAACTCCGACTTAGTACGAGGCCTCAGTGCAGCACTCTGTGAAGAAAGGGCTGCCATTCCCCGTGAAACCATACAGCATATGATTGAAAGTATGCCTGCGAGGGCGCAAGCTGTCATCAAGGCTAAGGGTGGGCCAACACCATATTGAGTTCCAGAATTACCGATGGAGGGCGCCACTAACTTGTAAGTTCAAAATGGTTCAAATGGCTCTGAGCACTATGGGACTTAACTTCTGAGGTCATCAGTCCCCTAGAACTGAGAACTACTTAATTCTTACTAACCTAAGGACATAACACACATCCATGCCCGAGGCAGGATTCGAACCTGCGACCGTTGCGGTCGCGCAGTTGCAGACTGTCGCGCCTAGAACCGCTCGGCCACTACGGCCGGCGAACTTGTAAGTCATTTTCAGCCATGTGTCCGGATACTTTTGATCACACAGTGTAGAAGTTATACCAGAACCTACACTGCGTCGTTATTTGAAGGGTTTAAATAAAACACCAAAATTTGGAAGACCTAATGACGCGAAAGGTTGTAACAATGGAAAATTGTACTGAAATGCAGGAGGATCTGCAGCGAATTGACGCATGGTGCAGGGAATGGCAATTGAATCTCAATGTAGACAAGTGTAATGTGCTGCGAATACACAGAAAGATAGATCCTTTATCATTTAGCTACAAAATAGCAGGTCAGCAACTGGAAGCAGTTAATACCATAAATTATCTGGGAGTACGCATTAGGAGTGATTTAAAATGGAATGATCATATAATGTTGATCGTCGGTAAAGCAGATGCCAGACTGAGATTCACTGGAAGAATCCTAAGGAAATGCAATCCGAAAACAAAGGAAGTAGGTTACAGTACGCTTGTTCGCCCACTGCTTGAATACTGCTCAGCAGTGTGGGATCCGTACCAGATAGGGTTGATAGAAGATATAGAGAAGATCCAAAGGAGAGCAGCGCGCTTCTTTACAGGATCATTTAGTAATCGCGAAAGCGTTACGGAGATGATAGATAAACTCCAGTGGAAGACTCTGCAGGAGAGACGCTCAGTAGCTCGGTACGGACTTCTGTCAAAGTTTCGAGAACATACCTTCACCGAAGAGTCAAGCAGTATATTGCTCCCTCCTACGTATATCTCGCGAAGAGACCATGAGGATAAAATCAGAGAGATTAGAGCCCACACAGAGGCATACCGACAATCCTTCTTTCCACGAACAATACGAGACTGGAATAGAAGAGAGAACCGATAGAGGTACTCAAGGTACCCTCCGCCACACACCGTCAGGTGGCTTGCGGAGTATGGATGTAGATGTAGATGTAGATGTAGAAAGCAGAGAGGAAGATGAATTAGGACAGCATATAATTAACTTAGAGTCTAACTTCTTCGAACTAACTATTACTCAATTAAGGGAACTTGCCTACCAACTTGCTGAAAAATTTCATTTACCGCATCATTTAAATAAAGAACAAAATATAGCCAGTAAACAATGGCGTTACAGGTTTATGAAAGATCGTCCCACTTTATGCTTGCGAATGCGATGGCACGGGGGATGGGTTTTAGTAAAGAGCTTGTTACTGATAAATATGAGGAAATACTAGATCAACATGAGTTTACTGCTGATGAAATATGTAATGTGAATGAAACCGCATTATCTATAGTTCACAAAGCGTCTAAAGTAATTGCCCAAAAAGTCAAACATCAAGCGGGCGCAATGACAAGCGGAGGGAAGGGTCTTATGACGACATGTGTATGTGCGGTGGATGTAGCGAGCGAGTTCATACCTCCGATGTTAATATTTAAGCGCAGGAGAATTACTGATGTCTTTAAAAACGAGTTTCCCAGACACAGCATTCGGAAGCTCGACAAATGGATGGATAACATCATATTGTCCAATGGCAAGAGTATTTTCAAAAATTTGCAAAGTAGGAAAAAAGGAACCAGAAACATACAGTATTTTGCTTTTGCGGGATGAACATAGCAAGCACACCAAGAATTGCTAGTATAATCATGCAATCATTTCCTGCTCATAGGACTCACCGTCTTCAGCTAATCGTTCTTATAAACACTAAAAAGCAGCTACAATGAAGCGACATCTTCGTAGATACGTTCAAATCCTTGAAGTGCCACAAAATAAGTTAACATTGCAGAACTCCTGGGTAATGCAGACTCCAGATCAGGTTCTATGGATGTATAAGGCAATTTAAGCACTTTAATTAGTTAAGAAACTATATTTCGATTCCCATGTGCAATTCCGTTACGTGAAACTATGAAATTAACGTTACGTTCATAATTTGTAATCTCTGACTATGAAGTTTCGTTAAATTATTTCATGGGTTTATTATATCGTCGCAAACTTCGTGTCCTAAGCACGACTTAGGCTATAATGGGTACGAATTAGGAAACCAGAGGACTTTTTGGCTACTACTGTACATTTTGTTGATCAATCAGACCAAGAATCGGCTGATGGAACTGAAGTCACAATGCGACAATATGGAAGGCCTCCTATCGTTGCAACACCACTCAGTTATCAGTCTGGATCTTCTACCTTGTCTCAAGAATGTGGATCAGGAAACAATATTGCAACAGTTGTCGAAATTATCAGTCAACAAATAAAGTATTAGTTCAAAATTTATCTCCTATTCCGTATATAACAACAGTTATCAAGAAAAATTCGAAACGACCTAAACCACGAATGGAAATAACATCAAGTCCTTGCAGAAAGAAAACAGAAGCCAAAGAAAAGACAAATTAAAAGAAGAAATCTGTGCACAAACCTATAAAAAAGAGATACATAGATGAAAACTTCAACAAGAATAAAAAACTAAAGTACGGTGTGAAGTGGTTATGCCAACTGTCTATGGAAGACCGAGAAGACAAGATTCAGCGTATGAAATGCGAAGGATGGGTACGTGACGTATGCCCTGGTGTGGAAAGTACAATTAAGAATTATTTCTGTGATATCTCTTTTCAAACCAACTGATCTTCAATATAACAATTTAAGAAGTTTAATTTGTTGAGAAACTATATTCCGATTCCTATGTGCAATTCCGTTACGTGAAACTATGAAAGTAACGTTACGTTTATAGTTTGTAATCTCTTACTGTGGAGTTTCGTTAAATTATTTCATGGATTTATTATGTAGGCTCAGACTTAGTGTCCTAAACACGACTTAGGCTATAAGGTGTACGAATTAGGAAACCTGGCTCCTTAATCGTACCGAAGGTACGTATTTGAAAAAAGTTGAAAACTCATTTTTCGGAAAGATTCTTGTATTTGAGGGGGAGCTGGTTGATAGCTTAAGAAATAAAGATTCAGTGTGTGCAAAACAAACTGTGTTATTTAAATTACCCTAAGAAATACAGTAAATCTCCCTTAAGGGGTACGACTTGAGCACCTTACCCTATGTGCCATCTGAAGCTTGATTAAGTACATCTTTCATTATAAAGGAAATGAGCCAGAATGACTACGTTGCTCTTAATTTTGTTGAAGGAATTAGAAACTGTGCCCCAGACTTGAAAACTGCCAGTTGCATGGTTGAATATCGCTGCAGATGATCCAAATCAGTTTTTCTGCGTCTTATTCATAATATCACTCACCCTTGGGTACGTCATTCTTTGCTAAAATCAAAAGAGTAAGTCAAATTTAATTTAAAATCTCTACATCTGTTATAAGCTTTCTCACATCTAAGTCTGCATCATTACTCAGAAATTCACACTTAAGTGTCTGGCAGAGGATTCATCGAACCACTTTCACATTGTTTCTGTACCGTTCCGCTCTCTAACATTGACCGGGAAAAACGCTTACTTAAAGTTTTCCGCACAGCCTCTGATTTCTCTTATTTTATTACAATGATCATTTCTCCCTGTGCAGACGGGTGCCAATAAACTACTTTCGCACTCAGAGGAGAACGATGAAGAAGGAAATTCCGTGAAAAGATCTCGCCTTAATGAACTTTCTTGATGTCCTTCGTCAATCCTAAATTCCTTCGTTGTATAAGGAGCTTCTTCCTCTATCAGTAGAGAAAATAAGTTGCTATTTGGATATGTGTAAATACCATGATATCCAATACTGGGAATTTTCCGGGAACGTACCTTCTGAGTGAACAGTTCAATTTCTTTTTTCTTCGTTCACTCTTCCTTTGTTATTATTTCTCGACCTGTATAGAAATAGTTTCCTTTAGTTTGTAGGGTAGTTAAATAAATACATTGAATTATTCAGTATGTCAGATAATATATTCTGTTAATACTTCCCATTATTTTTGCCACTGTAAGAGAAAATCATTTTTTTATATACAACGTTATTTCACAATGTACGTTTGCAGGATATCCAACGCACTGACATGAAAGACATGAAAATTGAGATAACATTCTAAATATTGTAAAGTATGCCAAATACATGTTGTTGTTCTATAATACATACTATATAAATTGATAATACGTAATAAAATGTATAAATAAAGTGTCAAAGAAAAACAACAATTATTTTTGCTTAAAAAAAATTATGAAATTGTGATATACAATCTTCTTTGAGGGATCTCATCATTTATAAATAACGGCTGGTAAGTCCGTAAGTACAAATTAAAGTCAAATTATAGCCTGATTTTTGTCATATGTTCATTGAGCAACATTAATTCAGCGCTTAGGTTTGACACTTTTTGATGTCATCTTGCCTCCATTACTAATGATAACGCTTACTCTACATTCTCTGAAGAACACATTTATACTACAATATATATTTTTTACACTTGTTCACCTGAATACTAACTGCTTTGACGACGATAGCTGTCGCATGATGGTGGCGCTGTAAGCAGAAATCAGGTAACAGGAATAATAAACTGCAGTAGTCAAGTAACTGTTTGTTTCCGTACTTTATTGTTTAAAAAAATACACTCTGTCTTTACGAAGGAAGCAGTCTAGGTCGAGCGACTTGTTTTTACTGCCATTATTTATTTTACTCATGGTAATAAGATTAAGAAGGTCTAAATCACTCACTCAGACAGTATAACATACAGTCATGTATCTCATCCACACGTTTACGGACGCACGATCGCAGACTGGAAAGGGGGGGGGGGGGAGGTGAATTGAGAGGTACGCAACATGTTGTGACTCCTGATTCCGAATACATGTGCATATTTTGCGAGGCTATAGTATTAGTGCCCCGGACAACTGCCATTTGTATCCGACGCGCAGTGACAAAACTATGAACAAGCGGTAAAAAAAGAAGAATTATTATACAAAAAGAAATATCAATGCGTAAAGACAATGCCGATATCCATACAATTATTTTATAACCGACACTCCCGACTGTAGATGTTCTAGTTTGTATCTCATGTTCCCTCTGTGCCTGTGATATTCGTGCAGCAAGACTACGGGCAGTACCTAATCCATTGGCTGTCCTAGAGAAAAAGTGCCCTATAATCGTTATATGCAAGAAAGAATTAAACAATTTTCTGCATGTTCTGAAATCGTTCGTTCAGTTACCTCTTCGTTTTGGTCATTCAGATTTCTTTTTGCATTATTTTGATTAGTAGTTCAGCAGTAGCTTTGGTACACTGTTTCTTCCATTTGTTTCCATATCTTACTACTGTTTCCGTGTTCAGATGAAAATATCTTTTGTCCTCATTTGCATATTTCTTCTGTACAATCACATGGCTGCGCTCTGAGGCTGTTTGGCCTGTTCATTTGGTGTTGTCTAACACACAGACCAAAACAGCAAGGTCGCCACTACTACTACGTTATAGAATGTAACTTTTGTTCTCCTTCAGCTGACTACAAATCTCCCTTGACTGCGATACATGTTTATTCTTACTGATTTTATTTCATGTTTAAGTGATGTCACTATTTAGTCAAAAGCAAGTTTCATGTGGTGGGCATTTTTACGCAGTACTTTTAGCAAGAGAACGCCTTTTTGCATGCTGCACATGAATTCATTTTTTATACGTGTTTCGCCTTTTTAGCAAGTTACCTCAATGGGTTTTCTTCGTTTTCACACATTGGTTTTTAGATTTAAAGCAGTTCCAGTAAATATTTTATAATAAATGAAAAGGAAAACGTCTGATTCATAACTTGAAGATCATGCTGTTTTGCCCTATGTATAAAACTATAATTACAGTGACTACAAGAAAAAGTCCTACTTCCAACCGGTTTTCCAGACTGGGGACAATTGTGTGATCTTCAAGCAACGAATTTGACATTGTACTGTAGATTTTTTTTTTATTTTACCGTAAGATAGTATTTACGTGAACTGTTTTATATCTAACAATCAATACGTGGAAACTGCAAGTCATGTATCATTCCAGAACACTCACTGTGGATGCCTTGTAAATGAGGAGAAACGCGTCTGGGTGTATAACTAAAAGTTCGTGTTTACCTTGAAAAAAAGACATTTTCTTGCAATCTACTGCAAAAACGTTTGTTGATCTGTTGCACTGTTCTTTCGTTGTTTCTCTTGTGAGTATCATTTTTCAACAAGTGAATACATCAGAAATCACTAAATTAAATGTAATTTTGTAATTACGACTGATTTACGGCACTCAGCTTATCATTAACAGGTTCCAGTGCCTACTTCAGAAGGATTTCCTTGCACAAATACCCAGTGACAACACGAAATAAGATGCCATATTTTTCCCGCAGTGGGCCTGAGCGGCAGCACGATACGACATGGTATTGCAGTGGCTGTGTTGTTCAGAAGTTCGATGCAGTGTTCCTTCGGTCACGCGAGTTTGCATCTCCGAATGAACAAAGCGTCGTACTACTGAACAACACTGTCCGCCCCCGGTATCTGAGTGGTCAGCGCGACAGAACGTCAATCGTAAGGGCCCGGGTTCGATTCCCGGCTGGGTCGGAGATTTTCTCTGTTCAGGGACTGGGTGTTGTGTTGTCCTAATCATCCTCATTTCATCCCAATCGACGCGCAAGTCGACAAATCGGAAGACTTGCACTCGGCGAACGGTCTACCCGACGGGAGGCCCTAGTCACACGACATTAATTAGTACTGAACAACACTGTCACTGCAGTACCGTATTTATCCACTGATACCGGGAGAGCGACTTTAAATTAAAATATCTCCCCTGCAGGGGAATATACATAACGGATGTAACGGTTGTAGAAGCATGGTGACGACATATGTAAGTATGGATATGGCCGTGATAGCCTAACGTAAGGTGATCGCTCGCGATAAGCGGGACATCAGGGTTCAGTCGCGGCCCTGGCACTAATCTTCATTCTCTTCATTTTGTTCTACAATTGACGGTTATCAATATTTGCAGTTGCGAATACATTTCATGTGCACCAGAACCCGACGTATTGTCCCTTTTGTAATATGGATACATAGGCCAGCTGTAGTTTTTCCCATTTTCTGTCATAATTTACAACAACACGATACAACTGTTCATAGACGCACATTATATTGTCAACAGTTAATAATTATAAAGCTGATACAGATCTCCTATTACTTTACAGACACTGAGAAACACGACGGTATATTTGAGTCCCCCGTCTCTCCTTAAGTTGTCATGTTGACTGGGTGAATAAATGTGCTTGCCTCTAAAGAATAATAGCCAGATGGAAATGTGCATTCTCTGCTGAGTAGTTATGAACTATAAAAATAAGTTTCGAGATTTATTTGTGTAAAACACATGCCTGGATACGCTTAACGTAAGATCTGAAGTTTATTAATAATTTTTAGTGGTATGTTTCGCGTCCCAATTCCAGTGTTTTGTTTTTAAGATAGTTCAAATGGTTCAAATGGCTCTGAGCACTATGAGACTTAACTTCTGAGTCCCCTAGAACTTAGAACTACTTAAACCTAACTAACCTAAGGACATCACACACATTCATACCCGAGGCAGGATTCGAACCTGTAGCGCCTAGAACCGCTCGGCCACTCCGGCCGGCTGTTTCTAAGACATTAGTACGACACTCGTATTCTTACTAAGACCGCAGCCGGGATTTTATTTGTGGGAGGGAGGATCTGATGATAAATCCTTAATTATATATTCTAACTTCTAAAGTGTTGTAATATAAGCGTTTCTAAATGTGCACATATATTTCAGTAGATATAAAATTGCATGACATGACATGGAAACTCTCCTAGGAACAAATTGAGCATATTTTTCAACTAATTTATCAAGATGTATCAAATGCTGAGGCTCCTATGAACAGAAAACAATGCTAGGGCAGACAGTCTGTCATTTCCAGTGCAATTCCACAAATTGTTCTTCAGTCATCTTAATCTTGAGAATGTTCTCTCGGTTGTTTCTGTGGTTACTGGAATGGTAGCCCAAACTTTAAGAGTACAGTTTACATTAGACAAAAAAAACTTCCATTGCAATGACCTAAGGTTGAAAGAGCACAATCAGGTAGATTATCCTTCGATATTTTATTCAATTTTCATTGCGCAATTACATTTCTGACGTTAATCCACTTTTATCAGTATGGTATCTACGGAAATTTCGAACGATGGACTCTATGTCAGCAAGATGTTCCTCGGTGTATTGTTTTGGCAAAAATTGCAGTTCAGAAATCGGTGACTTATGATTCTACATCTACATTGATACTCCGCAAGCCACCCAACTTTCAATAAGTTGCACTGTTATGTCGTCTAATAATGAACCGTATATATTTCTTCTGAAATAGTCTTTTGGAGTAGTGCGATCACGTGGTAATCCCACATTTGATATGTATCTCTGTTGTGAAATAATACGACTGAGTAGTAGTTCGATTCTGTCTGCTTCTGCTATCACTTTTGGTTCAGAAAATTGGCCTTTGAATCTGCAATCTGCATTCTCACTATGTCACTCAAGACGTCTCAAACATGATGCACGTTTTCGCTTACCTGTGAGAGATCACAGTCGACTTTTTGAAATGCTTTGCTCTTAGGAAAATTGATGATAACATCACTTTAAGTACGGAAGGTGAGACCAGTCATTCGTTGTTCTGGAACGCAGGAAGAAACTGCCTGGTCTTAGTCGATGTGTACTGATTCCGGCTCTATTGCAGCACTTTCAGAGTGTACAACATTGAAATATAAATATTCTTAAATTTTATTAATGGATCGTGTCTTTCAATCCATCTGGTGTCGCACATGGGCAAAAGATTTTTATTCCGGATGTGCTCATCACAGAACTCCGTTGTTGTTGTTTTGTTGTTGTTGTGGTCTTCAGTTCGAATACTAATTTGATGCAGCTCACCATGCTACTCTATCCTGTGAGAGCCTCGTCATCTCGGAGTAACTACTGCAACATACATCCTTCAGAATCTGCTTACTGTATTCATCTCTTCGTCTCCCTCTTTAATTTTTACCCCCCACACTTCCCTTCACTATTAAATTGGTGATCCCTTGATGCCTCAGGATTTGCCCTATCAACGGATCCCTTCTTTTGGTCAAGTTGTGCCACAGATTCCCTGTCTCCTCAGTTCTATTCAGTATCTCCTCATTAGTTAGGTGATCTACCCATCTACTCTTCAACCTTTTTCTGTAATACAGAATTTTGGAAACTTGTATTGCCTTTTTGTCTAAGCTGTTTATTGGTCATGTTTCACTTCCATACATTGCTACATGCAAGACAAATACATTCAAAAAATACTTCCTAACACTTAAATCGATATTCGATGTTAACAAATTTCTCTTCTTCAGAAATGCTTTCCTTCCATTGCCAATCCATATTTGATATAGTCTCTACTTCAGCCATCATCAGTTATTTTGCTGCCCAAATAGCCAAACTTATCAACTACTTTAAGTGTATCGTTTCCGTTAGCATCACCTGATTTAATTCGACGACATTCCATTATCCCGGTTCTGCATTTGTTGATGTTCATCTTATATCCTTCATTCAAGACAATGTCCAGTCCTTTCAACTGCTCTTTCAAGTCCTTTGCTGTCTCTGATAGAATTACAATGTCATCGCCAAACTTCAAAATTTTTATTTATATCCCCTGAACCTTAATTCCTATTCCAAATTTTTCTTTCGTTTCCTTTACTGCTTGTTGAGCGTACAGATTCAATAACATCGGCCATGCGCTACAACCCTGTCTCACTCCCTTCTCAACCACTCTTTCCTTTTCATGTTCGTCGACTCTTATTACTGCTTCCTCGTTTCTGTACAAGTTGTAAATAGTCTTTCGCTCCCTGTATCATACCCATGCTATCGTCAGAATTTCAAAAAGAGTATTCCAGTCAACATTGTCAAAAGCCTTCTCTAAGTCTTCAAATGCTACTCTATGACAAGTCTTAGGGTCATAACTGCGTGTTCCTACATTTCTTCAGAATCCAAACAGATCTTCCACGACGTCGACTTCTACCAGTTTTTCCATTCTTCTTTTCATAGTATCTTACCTACATTCCTCCTTTCTAATTCATTATTAAACCTACTCCTGCATTACCCCTATTTGATTTTGTATTTCATAGCCCCGTATTCACATGACTAGACCGAATTTCACTAATTCGCGCTGTATCTAACTTCAGTAGATCCAGTTCACTTTTAAATTTTCTAACGTATCTGCACGATTAAGGGATTTAACATTCCACGCTCCGATCCGTAGAGTGCCAGTTTTGTTTCTCCTGATGACGACATCCTTAGTAGTCCGCACCCGGAGATCCGAATGAGGGACTATTTTACCTCCGGAATATTTTACCCAAAAGAATGCCATCATCATTTCAGCTTACAGCAGAGGTGGATGCCTGCGGAAAAGAATTACGGCTGTAGCCTCCCCTTGTAGCTCTCTCCCTGATATATCGCAGATTTCATCTGCAAGGAACTTTACGAAGGTAAATATCATGAACTGACGATTTTTTTAAAGTTAGTCTCTGCTTGTCAATAAATAAGTTTGGTTCTATTTTAGAAATCCGGTCTTTATAGAGTTCGCATCTCATTCACATCTCAGACGCAGGAGCGTTGTTGTAGAACTCTTTGATTGTTTTCAGTCATCTCCCAGTGAACCATTGTCGGGACAGGTGGACGGGACTACTTTTTTATGTTGTATTTCATTCTGGGACAATATGAACTGGGGGAAAAAAATGAAGACGTAGTGGATGTATGTGTATCAGTGTGTGGGATAGAGTAGAAAACTTGCTTAATATGTGTTTAAGTGTATCTTTTTGAGCTTCTTTCTTCACTGCATTCATTTTCTATCCGAAAAAATAGAACTGCCTGTTCGAGACGTTTCCCTTTCTAGAACATTCTTTTCAGTCAGATCTCAAATGGCAGTGGGGCAGAAGAATATCCAACTTGGGGGCGAGGGGACTACCAGCTCTGGTATTTCACTTATAATCAAAAATGACATCATAAAAACCTAGCTCGGAATGGGTAATTGAACTATTTTTATTTATGGGTGAGTGTATGTCAGACAAAAATATGAGAGTGTGTGTATGTGTGTGCATCTATTTTTCTCAGCATTATCAGCTCTACCCGAATAGGTTTAGGAGGAGCTTTTTAATGTTACCGACGTCATATCTTCTTAACTGTATGTCGTTCGTTGATTTATATTTGAGAGTACATTCAGTGGTATATACGAATACTCTCTGCAAAATGTGTAACTAATATGGTTAGTAGTGAGGGAGTAATAAATTAAAACGTTATGCATGATGTGACAATTTTATTCCATGAACAGCAAAAATGTAGTAAGTGATAAACTTTTTTCTTCTCATCATTTTGTGACGCTTATTAGCGAGAAAAAGTTTCATAAAGGTTTGAAATTACGTGTACATTTTGTTACAAGTGACTACGTGCTCTTATTCTCAAATATTGGATGAATAAAATCTGGACGTTCGTGCGTCTTGGGCTACACTTTTTTTTTCTCCCCCACTCCTTTGCTTTGTGGGTGGTTCTTTCTCCCACAGTGATTCTTTCAAGATATGTGTACAAAGTTTTGCTGAAATTGGTCCGTTGGTTTATCAGGAGATGTGGAACACACGTTCAGACACATATTTGTTATTTTTTTATTCTTTTTAATATCACCAAAATTTATCTGTGCACACGATCTACTATCATTTTTCGTGATTAATTTCTTAGTGTTTGTTGCATTTCAAATTATTTAGAACTCTCTTCCTCATGCTATTAAACATTTTAATTTTGACTTGGGATACAGGACGGTAAAAATGCAAATACTCTTTTAATAAGTCCTCAATTGGATAATAAAAACAACAATTTACTGTCGCGATTTCAATTCTGAGATTTATTAACTAACGAGGCCTTACAAGTGAGTGAGTTGCGCTCACTTAAAATCTCGTTGCAAGTTCCAGAGTCTGGGTATACAAGTATACACAAACACACACACACACACACACACACACACACACACACACACATAGCGCTGCCACGTGCTCGGGTAAGCATGCGCAAACACCTGCACACACCAGTCACGTCCTGTCGAGCTAGTATTTCAAATAATGATACGTCACATGATAACTTCGTAGAAACTTTCTGTCTTAACGGAGCTTGCTGCGAGGTCGCACCTAAAGAATGTTGTCGAATGGTAAACAAAGTTCCGAGAACAGCACGTAAATATTGGATGAAGCTTCTCCTCTGCTTTCCTTTGATCTTCTTGCGTCTGTTTCTTGAATCTGAGCTTTTGTAAGCTGAGCTTACACTTTCAGACGGTCTTTGATACTCGTGTTGCGTGCAGGCGTCCCTGTGTTTTCCTCCTGAGTTAAGCAAAAAACGGTCTCACTTTCCGAAGATGAGGTGTACCCTAATCTCGAAAGTAACGGAGCCCATCGCCATTTCGAGATGATAGCACTGTGAATCAAGCATATGTGCGCTTTATACTAGTTACATGTTTGCTTTCATCTTCCGTATTTATTAATCACGAACAGTAGGTACCGTTGTAAAGGAGAATCTTGAAGCATGTGGGTCGAGTTGTGACATACGTTAACAAAGAGAAATAGGTATCAGAATCTTCAGTAAGTATGTTAGCTGCATTAATAATCTTGAATGAAATTTTCACTGCACAGCGGAGTGTGCGCTGATATGAAACTTCCTGGCAGATTAAAACTGTGTGCCCGACCGAGACTCGAACTCGGGACCTTTGCCTTTCGCGGGCAAGTGCTCTACCGACTGAGCTACCCAAGCACGACTCACGCCCCGACCTCACAGCTTTAATTCCGCCAGTACCTCGTCTCCTACTTTCCAAACTTTACAGAAGGTCTCCTTCGACCTTGCAGAACTAGCACTCCTGAAAGAAAGGATATTGCGGAGACATGGCTTAGCCACAGCCTGGGGATTGTTTCTAGACTGAAATTTTCACTCTACGGCGGAGTGTGCGCTGATATAAAACTTCCTGGCAGATTAAAACTGTGTGCCGGACCGAGACTCGAACTCGGAAAGGCAAAGGTCCCGAGTTCTAGTCTCGGTCCGGCACACAGTTTTAATCTGCCAGGAAGTTTCATTAATAATCTTATTCGTCTTTAAAAGGCTGCAAGTGAATCATATAAAATCAGCAGGAAGTCTGTTACGTTGAAAGAGGTGTTGATTGCCAAGTTATACTAAGCAGATATTTCTTTCATGTAATCGTTTTCGTAAATTGAAATAAGCGAACTGATGACTATCAAAAAGCAATCGCTGTAAATTTTCCGTTACAACGAACATGGTTACTTGTTCATACTGTTAGACGTCTGCAAGATGTGTGATTGTGTACCTTACATACATTACCAAAGATGCCTATTATGAGCTTCTTAAATATTTACTTTTGATCCCGTTTCACTGCTATACTCCACAAAATAATCCAAGGAATAACCATGCTAAAAATATTCAAAATAGGTTCACATCATCATATGAATTCAACATAGTGAGAGATACCCCAAATTCGAAACGCTTAGAATCATACGCCGCTGGAAACAAAATATTCCACCCTTTTAGAAGTTTCCAATTCACTCAAAATTTATTTTTGCACCAGTGCACATGAAATTATTACATTTACGAATCAATAGCACAAACGATTGTGAGGTATCAGGTGTCGACCGAAGCCGAAACAGCAGTATTAATACGTGGTCCAGCCGCCCTGGGCTGCAATACAGACGCTGACTCAGGCGTCCATTTCATAGTACACATGGCGAATACTATCCTAGGATTCTTTATGCCGCACTTGCTCGCCTTGTTCACGTAGTTCTGTAAGAGTCGCATTATATCCCACATGTGTTCGGTTGGAGACAAGTCCGGAGATGGTGCTCGTCAGGGAAGTTGCTGCATGTCTTACAGAGCATACTGAGTTTCAAGGGCAGTGTGTGGGCGAGCAATATCGTGTTGGAACAACAAATCACCTTCCTGTTTCAAGAACGGGAAAAGAACGGGTCTAATAACATTCCAAATACACGGAGCACTGGTTAGCGTGCCCTCCAGAAACACCAAAGGTGAAAGAGAGTTGTAGCTTATCGCACCCTGCACCACAAGATCCGGGGGCCAATGTATCTTCGACGATTATTCTCTACGATGCAGCGCTCACCAGGTCTACGTCGTATGCACAAACGACCACCACTTAAGTGCAGGCAGAACCTGCTTTCATCCCTGAAGACCACAGCACGCCTTTCCATCTTCAAAATTGTCTTCTGACGGCACCATCCTAGCCGTGAACGTCGATGTTGTGCCGTGAGTGGATGATGGGCACTGGTTAGCGACTCGTGGTCTTGCGGTAGCGTTCTCGCTACCTTCGCATGGGGTGCCGGATTCGGTTACCGGCGGTGCCGGGGATTTTCTCTGCCTCTCTGGGTGTTGTGTGTCATTCATCATCATTTCACCCTCAATCACCCGCAAGTCGCCGTAGTGATGTTAAAGAACTTGTGGAGCGGCGGCTGAACCGCCCCTCGAGGGGTCTCCCGGCCACCAGTGCCATACGCTCATTATCATTATGGGCTGTGAGTATGCGTGCCCGTAATCTCACTGCTGCAACACTTCTCTTCGACACGTCCGGATTCACAAGCCCTCCTATTTGAGCTGTGTTAGCTCTGCGATTTATCACTGCTTCCTTACAATACGATGATCCTGGCGGGTACCTGTGTTGCGTGGACGTCCAGAGTCTCGGCTGAGGATGTAAGAATGTTCTTGTGACCACTGATACCAGCCTCGTTGCACAACTGACGCAGCACGACCAACTTGTATGATAGTTTTCCGAATGGACCGTCCCGCCAATCGGGGGATCACAATTTGACCCCTTTCAAACTCGTTCAGTTGTCTGTAGAAAGCACAGTACGAGTGCGTCTCTGTCACACGGTTGCCTCCTTGCTTCACACGTTTATACCACACTGAGCATTCTGGCTATGAGCATTCCCCTTTAAAGGGTAGATGCAAAGGGCACTCTGGTAGGTACGTCACTATGCTATCTGTGGGCGAACGACGCTGAAAGCATTAACAGTACATCTGCTATTCTATATGCAGTCATCGGATGAAAATCGAGTCGTCTTTCCCGACGTTTTGATTTTTACTGGCAGGACAGTAGAAAGCCGCTGAAAAAATTGCTGAATTAATTGCGTAGTTGCTAAACTCTTCTCGCTATGAATAAAGAAGTTGCAGCTGCAGATCCTGTAGTAATCATTTCGGCCACTTTGATAGCTCTGCACAGTCGCGGAAACAGGCGCGTGCCATGCCTTGGCGGTGGACACGACCTCACTACTAGGTGTAATTCCATCACTGTTGAAATCAGTGAAACCACATCAACCGTCAAGTGTGCTACATTACTGAAAGAGCTATTGTGAAGGGTCGCCCTCTCATTTTTACCAATGAATGGCATCCACATAAATTGCGAGATCCAACTACTGGCCTAGCAACATACACCGATAAAATAGTTCCGTTCGATGTCCGACCAACTCCTTGGAACGTATTCGATAGTCTCAACAAACAAAAAGACCCTGGGATGAGAGTTCAAAGTTAGAAAGTCAGAGGACGATACTAAACCACAATACATAAAATGTCACCCTTCATACAAAAATTCATATCGTTTATTTCCTCTTGTATAACCGTTCAAACTCATTTTCGTCATTCAATAGTTTCGATACCCTGTGGTTCTTGTTGTGGTCTTCAGTCCTGAGACTGGTTTGATGCAGCTCTCCATGCTACTCTATCCTGTGCAAGCTTCTTCATCTCCCAGTACCTACTGCAGCCTACATCCTTCTGAATCTGTTTAGTGTATTCTTCTCTTGGTCTCCCTCTACAATTTTTACCCTCCACGCTGCCCTCCAATACTAAATTGGTGATCCCTCGATGTCTCATAACATGTCCTACCAACCGATCCCTTCTTCTAGTCAAGTTGTACCTCAAGCTTCTCTTCTCCCTAATTCTATTCAATATCTCCTCATTAGTTATGTGATCTACCCATCTAATCTTCAGCATTCTTCTCTAGCACTACATTTCGAAAGCTTCTATTCTCTTCATGTCTAAACTATTTATCGTCCACGTTTCACTTCCATACATGGCTACACTCCATACAAATACTTTCAGAAACGACTTCCTGACACTTAAATCTATACTCCATGTTAACAAATTTTTCTTCTTCAGAAACACTTTCCTTGGCATTTCCAGTCTACATTTTATATCCTCACTACTTCGGCCATCGTCAGTTATTTTGCTCCCCAAATAGCTAAACTCATTTACTACTTTAAGTGTCTCATTACCTAATCTAATTCCCTCAGAATCACCCGACTTAATTCTACTACATTCCATTCCCCTCGTTTTGCTTTTGTTGATGTTCATCTTATATCCTCCTTTCAAGACACTGTCCATTCCGTTCAACTGCTCTTCCAAGTCCTTTGCTGTCTCTGACAGAATTACAATGTCATCGGTGAACCTCAAAGGTTTTATTTTTCTCCATGGATTTTAATACCTACTCCGAACTTTTCTTTTGTTTCCTTTATTGCTTGCTCAATATACAGATTGAGTAACATCGGCGATAGGCTACAACCCTGTCTCACTCCCTTCCCAACCACTGCTTCCCTTTCATGCCCCTCGACTCTTATAACTGCCATCTGGCTTCTGTACAAGTAGTAAATAGCCTTTCGCTCCCTGTATTTTACCCCTGCCACCTTCAGTATTTGAAAGAGAGTATTCCAATCAACATTGTCAAAAGCTTTCTCTAAGTCCGTAGAAACGTAGGTTTGCCTTTCCTTAATCTTTCTTCTAAGATAAGTCGTATGGTCAGTATTGCCTCACGTGTTCCAACATTTCTACGGAATCCAAGCTGATCTTCCCCGAGGTCGGATTCTATCAGTTTTTCCATTCGTCTGTAAAGAATTCGCGTTAGTATTTTGCAGCTGTGATTATTAAACCGATAGTTCGGTAATTTTCGCATCTGTCAACACTTGCTTTCTTTGGGATTCGAGTTATTATATTCTTCTCGAAGTCTGAGGGAATTTCACCTGTCTCATACATCTTGCTCACCAGATGGTAGAGTTTTGTCAGGACTGGCTCTCCCAAGGCTGTCAGTAGTTCTAATGGAATATTGTCTACTCCGGGGGCTTGTTTCGACTCAGGTCTTTCAGTGCTCTGTCAAACTCTTTACGCAGTATCATATCTCCCATTTCAGCTTCATCTACATCCTCTTCCATTTCCATAATATTGTCCTCAAGAACATCGCCCCTGTATAGACCCTCTATATACTCCTTCCACCGAGCGAGGTGGCGCAGTGGTTAGCACACTGGACTCGCATTCGGGAGGACGACGGTTCAATCCCGTCTCCGGCCATCCTGATTTAGGTTTTCCGTGATTTCCCTAAATCGTTTCAGGCGAATGCCGAGATGGTTCCTTTGAAAGGGCACGGCCGATTTCCTTCCCAATCCTTCCCTAACCCGAGCTTGCGCTCCGTCTCTAATGACCTCGTTGTCGACGGGACGTTAAACACTAACCACCACCACCTATACTCCTTCCACCTTTCTGCTTTCCCTTCTTTGCTTAGAACTGGATTTCCATCAAAGCTCTTGATATTCATGCAAGTGGTTCTCTTTTCTCCAAAGGTCTCTAATTTTCCTGTAGGCAGTATCTATCTTACCCCAAGTGAGACAAGCCTCTACATCCTTACATTTGTCCTCTAGCCATCCCTGCTTAGCCATTTTGCACTTCCTGTCGATCTCATTTTTGAGACGTTTGTATTCCTTTTTGCCTGCTTCATTTACTGCATTTTTATTTTATTTTTTTCCTTTCATCAATTAAATTCAATATTTCTCCTGTTGCCCAAGGATTTCTACTAGCCCTCATCTTTTTACCTATTTGATCCTCTGCTGCCTTCACTATTTCATCCCTCAAAGCTACCCATTCTTCTTCTACTGTATTTCTTTCCCCCATTCCTGTCAATTGTTCCCTTATGCTCTCCCTGAAACTCTGTACAACCTCTGGTTCTTTCAGTTTATGCAGGTCCCATCTCCTTAAATTCCCACCTTTTTGCTGCAGTTTCTTCGATACCCTAAGCTATTCATGCGCATATACAGATGGCGGTGGTTTCGCGTACACAAGGTATTTAAGTGCAGAGCATTAGCGGAGCTGTCTTTTGTACTTAGGTGATTCGTATGAAAAAGGTGTGCGATGTCATTATGGCCGCACGGCGGGAGTTAACAGACTTTGAAAGCGAAACGGTAGCTAGAGGTAGACGCAAGGTACATTCCACTTCGGAAATCCTTAGGGAATTCAGTATTCCGATGTCCACACTGTCAAGAGCGTGCCTAGAATACCAAATTTCAGGCATTACCCTCACCATGGATAACGCAGTGGCCGGCAGCCTAAACGACCGAGAGAAGGAGCGTTTGCGTAGAGTTGTCGGTGCTAACAGACAAGCAGCACTGTAAATAACCGCGGAAATCAATGTGGGACGTACGATGAACGTACCCGTTGGGACAGTGCTGCGAGATTTGGCAGTAACGCGCTGGTCCAACTGAACCGATCATTGACTGGGAATGGCAATGTTCGACTACTTGGAGACCATTAACAGCTATTCATGGACTTCATATTCCCAAACAACGATGGAATTTCTATGGATGACAATGTGCCATGTGGGCAGGCCACAATTCTTCGCGAATGGTTTGTAGAACCTTCTGCCAATTCGAGTGAATGATTTGACCACTCACATCGCCCTACATGAATCCCATCCCACATTGATGCGACATAACCGAGATGCTGGTTCGGGTACAAAATCCTGCACAGGCAATACTTTCGCAATTTTGAACGGCTAGAGACGCAGCAAGCTCAATATTTCTGCAGGGGACTTCCAACGACTTGTTGAGTCTATGCCAAGTCGAGTTTCTGCATTACGCCGGGCAAAAGGAGGTCCATCGCAATATTAGAATGTCTTCCATGACTGTTGTCACCTCACTGCAGTAACTATTGGTTCCCTGATCTAACACAAAACCGCCGCCAAGCAAAAACAACAGCTGAGGCTAAATCACCATACACTCGACTATGGAAATTACAACTGACGACTGTTATTTTTGAAGTAAATCTCGATCAGGTAAAATCAATTGCGTCTGCATTAAAATGACAAAAGTCCTTGTAAGAAACACGCAGCTGCCGTTAAAACTCCGCTTCCATATCGCGCCCAACGTACTTTCATTTTTCGATGTGGATGTACGATCGACTCCCCAAATATGCTAGTTCAGATCTGCTCATGAGATTTATTTAACATTTTGGCTTCTTAGTAAACCGGAAAAGCAGCTGTAAAGTGCTGAACTTGTTTCTCACCTGCGGGCGTTTCATTGTTTAATCCCCTTAACAACTAATTACGAACCTTCGTTCAGTGCAGCCGCCCGACGGAAACAACTTCTAACGAAATTCGGTAAAATAATGGTCAGAAAAGATTTCCTTGCCATGAAAGAAAAACTGTCTGAACACACCGGGGGTAAAAGTACTTTCTGTCACAGGCTAGCGCTGTTGGGATAACAAGCCAGTATAACCTGTACGGCCGCGCGGGATTAGCCGAGCGGTCTTCGGCGCTGCAGTCATGGACTGTGCGGCTGGTCCCGGCGGAGGTTCGAGTCCTCCCTCTGGCATGGGTGTGTGTGTTTGTCCTTAGGATAATTTAGGTTAAGTAGTGTGTAAGCTTAGGGACTGATGACCTTAACAGTTAAGTCCCATAAGATTTCACACTTCACACACATTTGAACATTTTTTTAACCTGTACGAAAGTCTAGCAGAAGTCCTCGGGAACTGAAGTGACAAGTTTAGAGGAAGACGTCGTGGTTCTCGTGAAACTCTGTTTGGTAAATTTAAAGTACCGCCACTTGAGGAAGACTGTGCAAAAATTCTGCTGTCGCGGTCGTCTCTTGCGCATAGGGGTTATGAGAATAAGAGAGATATGGGTGTGCACAGAAGCAACCACTTTTCTCTCGTTCACTATGCGAATGGAAAGTACAGAAAATTTCTAATATTTGGACGAAGTATCTCCCGCCCCGTCCTCTAGACGGCTTGCTTAAAAATATACACTGCCTGAAAACCAGAAGTGAAGCGCCCAGAAGTGGAAGAGGAAATGATATGAAACTTCACGACCTGAGAAGGTGTGTGATGTTATTTCAGTGATTATAAAGTCGAGTCAAATTTACAAAGAACTTGGAAGTAAGAGACAACTTCAGGTCACTTCTGACTTCAAGTCAGAGAAGTTCCGTGATTCAGATATTGTGATATCAATAATTTATAATCTACATAAATGTTACAAAGTGACTTATTGTCTTTTATGACATCATACTAGAGCCGAAGAACCAAAAGAGCATGCTATCAGTTAAAAATTTGGTAATGTAGCTTTCCTAGATTACTGTTTTTACATCCAGTCGTAATGAATTAACATATAAGGGAATGACTGTCACTGGTAGTGTGATAGGTATTTGCCCTGCGATAGCAATCTGAGTTGAATGTTAAACGAATGAGTTCTGCATAGAGTGCCCGATTATGTTTTAAACATAATGTCATCATAACTAGGGGGTGGGGGGTGGGGGTGGCGGAGGGTGACGTAGTAGTTTGCGCACTGGTTTCACAACAGAGAGGAGAAGAGTTGAGGCCTCATCTTGATTGAGGTTTTCCGCAGTTTCTCTAAATTGCCTCAGGTAAAGCTGAAAATAATTCGACGTAATTCTCTACCTTTAACGTCATAGATGTGATGCCGACAGATTATAGTACACAGTCCATTACGTACCACGGTAAGCGCTGACGTAATGAAATTTAAGATTTTTCAGTCACGAAAAAATTGTGATATTATGTGCAGTCCTTCTTTTACATCTCGCACGAAATAATCTGAATACATTGAGTGACAAAAAATGGAGGCACTCAGAAGCGGAGGAGGTGACGATATGAAACTTATCGGCTTGAGAGAATATGCGATGATATTTCAGTGGTTACCTACAAAGAACTCTGTAGAAATGGTCCACTTATCAATACGACGTTGCAGCCCCTATGGTCTGGATGCATGCACTGATTCGACCGGGAATTGTCATGAATATGGTAAATGCATTTGCAGTTGCGAATATGAACCACCTTCGGCTGTATATTGGAATGACGACGATGAAAATTTCTGTTGGACCGGGACTCTAACCCCAGGTTTCCCGCTTCACGCGAGTGGTTGAGTTAACCGCTTCGGCCATTCGAGCACGAATCGCAGCCAGCCCCACAAACTTCCAAATGTTGTCGTCCACGTGTCACAACCTGCACTCACACTTTACGTATATTCCTGTCCAGGAAGCACGCACACACACACACACACACACACACACAAATACAAACATACATACATACACTACTGGCCTTAAAATTGATACACCAAGAAGAAATGCAGATGATAAACGGGTATTCATTGGACAAATATATTATACTAGAAATGACATGTGATTACATTTTCATGCAATTTGGGTGCATAGATCCTGAGAAATCAGTACCCAGAACAGCCAGTTGCTCGGCCACCATTGACCAGACGTTTTCAATTGGTGAGAGATCTGGAGAATGCGCTGGTCAAGGCAGCAGTCGAACATTTTCTGTATCCAGAAAGGCCCGTACAGGACCTGCAACATGCGGTCGTGCATTATCCTCCTGAAATGTAGGATTTCGCAGGGATCGAATGAAGGGTAGAGGGCCGGCCGGAGTGGCCGAGCGGTTCTAGGCGCTACAGTCTGGAACCGCGCGAGTGATACGGTCGCAGGTTCGAATCCTGCCTCGGGAATGTATGTTTGTGATCTCCTTAGGTTAGTTAGGTTTACGTAGTTCTACGTTCTAGGGGACTGATGACCTGAGATGTTAAGTCCCATAGTGCTCAGAGCCATTTTTTTTTAAGGGTAGAGTCACGGGTCGTAACACATCTGAAATGTAACGTCCACTGTTCAAATTGCCGTCAATGCGAACAAGAGGAAACCGAGACGTGTAACCACTGGCACCGCGTACCATCACGCCGGGTGATACGCCAGTATGGCGATGACGAATACACGCTTCCAATGTGTGTTCACCGCGATGTCGCCAAACACGAATGCGACCATTATGATGCTGTAAACAGAACCTGGATTCATCCGAAAAAATGACGTTTTGCCATTCGTGCACCCAGGTTCGTCGTTGAGTATACCATCGCAGGCGCTCCTGTCTGTGATGCAGCGTCAAGGGTAACCGCAGCCATGGTCTCCGATTTGATAGTTCATGCTGCTGCAAACGTCGTCGAACTGTTCGTGCAGATGGTTGTTGTCTTGCAAACGTCCCCATCTGTTGACTCAGGGATCGAGACGTGGCTGCACGATCCGTTACAACCACGCGGATAAGATGCCTGTCATCTCGACTGCTAGTGATACGTTGGCCGTTGGTATCCAGCTCGGGGTTCTGTATTACCCACCTGAACCCACCGATTCCATATTCTGCTAACAGTCATTGGATCTCCACCAACGCGAGCAGCAATGTCGCGATACAATAAACCGCAATCGCGATAGGCTACAATTCGACCTTTATCAAAGTCGGAAACGTGATGGTACGCATTTCTTCTCCTTAGACGAGGCATCACAACAACGTTTCACCAGGCAACTTCGGTCTACTGCTGTTTGTGTATGAGAAATCGGCCGGAAACCTTCCTCATGTCAGCACGTTGTAGGTGTCGCCATCGGCGCCAAGCTTGTGTGAATGCTCTGAAAAGCTAATCATTTCCATATCACAGCATCTCCTTCCTGTCGGTTAAATTTCGCGTCTGTAGTACGTCATCTTCGTGGTGTAGCAATTTTAATGGCCAGTAGTGTATACAGAGAGTTGAGGGCCTGGTATTGGAGAATAAATATGAAGTGCCAGTGCCTGAGTTATTAAGAAGTACGATGTAATCATTTAATCGTACTTCTTAATAACACAAGTAGTACTATTTCGTAAATGTCATGAAGGGATTGTATCTTCTCCTGAGGCAAGCTGACTCACAACTGTTGTAGTTGGTTGTTGATATCCCGCATACCGGCATTGTGACAGAGTTGACGTCCGAGCTGCACTCACCCGTGCTCTATCGGCTATAGATATGGTGGTCTTGTTGGCGACGCGTGTACTTCAAACTCGTACGGACGTTTCATGATGACAGGTGCCATGTGTGGGCACGCATTATCCTGTTGAAAAATACCACCATAATATTGTCGCATGGGGAGCAACACATGGGGACGCAGTATGTCCGTGACGTACCGTTTTGCCTTCAGAATTCCCTCAATCACTGTCAGCTGTTACCTGAAGTTTCACCCGATGGTTACCCACCATACTCCCAGAGTAGCACCACTGTGCATCTCCAAAATATTTACGGAATAGAACTTCTCCCCATGTCGTCGCCATACCAGCCGACGATGTTACCCGACATCCGACCGCGACTTCTGGATGCTTCACTTTTATTGTCAGGCAGCGTATGAAGATGTAAATGCAGATGCTCTGATCCTGAGAACGCCTCCCCATAAACAGTCCTATGACAAACGTTCCATGTCGGTATGGAAAATAACACTTTCCAATCTGACATATTTCGTAATGTTACCCACAAAGAAAATCTTCACACCAGGGTTCCAGAACTTACTGCTGTGTTAGCTCACGTTTTCAGGAAGAAGAACACCATTTCAAGTAGAAGGCAAGGACACCAATAAATGAAGAGGACTGAACTACTTGTGAGATTGATAAGTATACCAGAAATTAAAACTGTTTCATGAAAGAACGAGTCTAAGTATCCGACAGTACAGAAACAATCATCTCGGTACGATGTATCTGTAGAGGATAGCCTTAGCTGCAAAAAGTCTGCACTATGGACTCTAAAGAATCAGTGGAATGAGTACATTGAGTATCCTGTCTCAAAGAAAAACTCGAGGGCTGCATAGGATAAGGGAAATGTGATTCTAGCGCACTATAACTATAAGCTTGTCGTATTCACGTAACTGTGGGAGTAATTTTTCTTTAGTTTGGTAACTAAAAGAAGGATCGTTTCTTATACCATTAATTTTCTAATGTTTCAGCCTAAGTATTTTTAATTATTTCTTGGGCAGAGTTCATAGTCACACATTACTTTTTAAAAGACACTGTCGAGATCACCGAATGTTAAAATTATTTATTTGTAGCTTCCATGTCGTTGGAAAAGTGCCAAGTTCCGATGGCATGTATACATTATATAATATTTATAAATTTTTTATGTATTTTCTCTCTTGTCTACCTACTAAGGTTAAAGACAGAGTAATACATTCTGCGTTAATTTATTGTTTCGCTGATAACTGGTATGAATGAAAAAACACAAGACACAGGTGTAATATTCTACGATATTAATTATTTTACAAGCCCGTTTTAGGCGTTACGCCGCATCCCAAAAATTTCGCAGCCACACACGTTTATCTTTGTACACGTGTAACCTTAACAGCAAAAAACCGGTTTGTAAAATAACAAATATTGTAGATTGTTACACTAGTGTTGTTGGTCTTTTCGTTCGTAATACTAAAGTTTACATAACAAACGGTTGGCAACGAATCAACTGTAGAGCAGCCTGAGGAACTTTGGATTGTCCAGGGGATGGGGGATAGGCAGACCGGAATTCGATGCATTCCCGTCATATGTTGTGCTCGGCGTTCCTCTAGCGTGGTAACTAAATACTACTCCGCTGCCTCCCACCCCCCTCCCCCTTTCCTCATCGCATTGGTACTCAGCACCACAGCTAACGGCCAGTCGCCTGCCTTTGATATGACACGGCGTCTCCGTAGTGGATTCGCAACGCTATGTTACACTTCTGTGGCAGTTAGGTATCGAGCGAGCCGCATATTCTCTCACAGCTCACAAGCGTTGCTGTTTCATGCAGTTCCACATAATGGGGATAGCAGATGACAGTCCCAAAATTACGTGCAAGTCGTTTTGCGTTTACTTTTACACTCACTTTTATTGGTGTCGTAGACGTGCCAATCGTTATTCCTTCAAAGGTCGATCAGCATTATATTTCCTCTAGGTGTTAACAGAAATCAGTTCCCAAGAATGAGCTGAGACTTTAATGGAATTCTGCAGATTTTTTTAATGTCATTCATTCGACGAGTTTTGAAACTATTCTCCAGATCGTCTCGCGTTTTCATCTAATAATCTCACAAACACTGTGCATGCGGTCGCAGAGTAACGAAAACTACCTTCAGCTTCCAATTGCAATTCTTCCGGCCTCTGTTCGGCTCACCAGTCACGTAGGAATTGGCCACTAGACTAATCCTCTGCATAAGAACGCAAGTCTGGAAGTGTAGCATCTACGGTGACAACTGAAGACCCTCAAGAAAACCATATGCACAGGGAGAGTGCAAGAACATCACTGGCCAGGCCTCTTGGGCCGAGCGGTTCTGGGCGCTTCAGTCCGGAACTGTGCTGCTGCTACGGTCGCACGTTCGAATCCTGCCTCGGGCATGGATGTGTGTGATGTCCCTAGGTTGGTTAGGTATAAGTAGTTCTAAGTCTAGGGGACTGATGACCTCAGATGTTAAGTCCCAAAGTATTTAGAGCCATTTGAACCATTTTTGGACATCGCTGGCACACGTGCAAGCTCCACCACGTAGCGAGTAAACACGGTGAACCAGTTGCTCTGCTGTCTGTGTCATGAATCTCATGCGGTTCATTGAGAGGAGGTATCTGTGTTCACACATCTGGGAGAAACGAGGTTCGAAAACTCGTGCCACTAAACAAATATTTTTCCGTGGTTTCCCTCAATCAAGTAAAGCAAATTTCGGGCTGGTTGTTTTAGAAAATCTATGACCGACCAGACAAATAAAAGCTTTCTTTTCAGTCGCAAAGATGGAATTCTGAACTAAAGTACATAAACGTAATCCAGCTAGCGACAGTGGAACGAATGTAGACATACAAAAGGTATTTGATAATATTTTCGCATCTGCTAAATCCATCATACAAAAAAGCGTTAGCGGCACCGAAAGTAGGGGTGGGAAAAACCGACCGTTTACAACCGATACCGGTATATCAGTTCGGAATAACTGGTATTTTGCGGTTTTGTTTGGTCTCTGTTGTGTCAGATGTTTTTATTTTTTACTAATAACCAGGTAATAAAAGCGATGTCTCAACTAGTAACAGCAGTGCTAAAATTTTCCGTTTTTTAATGAACCTTTTTATATGAACAGGTAATTTTCATTCCCAAAATTTGCATTGTTTTGAAATATTGAGTTATTATAGAACATGGGACAAGAGCTCAGTGCTATTTTAATAACAATTCCGACAGAAAAAAACAACAGATACGTGGCACAATAATTCGTACAGCGTTGGTGAGACAATAATCTACATCTACATATATACTCCGCAAGCCACCCAACGGTGTGTGGCGGAGGGCACTTTACGTGCCACTGTCATTACCTCCCTTTCCTGTTCCAGTCGCGTATGGTTCGCGGGAAGAACGACTGTCTGAAAGCCTCCGTGCGCGCTCTAATCTCTCTAATTTTACATTCGTGATCTCCTCGGGAGGTATAGGTAGGGGGAAGCAATATATTCGATACCTCATCCAGAAACGCACCCTCTCGAAACCTGGCGAGCAATCTACACCGCCATGCAGAGCGCCTCTCTTGCAGAGTCTGCCACTTGAGTTTATTAAACATCTCCGTAACGCTATCACGGTTACCAAATAACCCTGTGACGAAACGCGCCGCTCTTCTTTGGATCTTCTCTATCTCCTCCGTCAAACCGATCTGGTACGGATCCCACACTGATGAGCAATACTCAAGTATAGGTCGAACGAGTGTTTTGTAAGCCACATCCTTTGTTGATGGACTACATTTTCTAAGCACTCTCCCAATGACTCTCAACCTGGTATCCGCCTTACCAACAACAAATTTTATATATTGATTCCACTTCAAATCGTTCCGCACGCATACTCCCAGATATTTTATAGAAGTAACTGCTACCAGTGTTTGTTCCGCTATCATATAATCATATAATAAAGGATCCTTCTTTCTATGTATTCGCAATACATTACATTTGTCTATGTTAAGGGTCAGTTGCCACTCCCTGTAGCAAGTGCCTATCCGCTGCAGATCTTCCTGCATTTCGCTACAATTTTCTAATGCTGCAACTTCTCTGTATACTACAGCATCATCCGCGAAAAGCCGCATGGAACTTCCGACACTATCTACTAGGTCATTTATATATATTGTGAAAAGCAATGGTCCCATAACACTCCCCTGTGGCACGCCAGAGGTTACTTTAACGTCTGTAGACGTCTCTCCATTGATAACAACATGCTGTGTTCTGTTTGCTAAAAACTCTTCAATCCAGCCACACAGTACGTGATACGATGTGGCCTGGCCTATTAGATGTGCGTGTACTCGCAGGCATTGTGCAACACGTGACTCATCTGGTGGTTTCTCACTGCCGTCGTCGGACACTGGTTGCATCACAGAATAGCCCCCTTCCTCACTAGTCGCGAGGTATTTTACGAAGTGCAGAATCACTGAAATACACTCCTCCATTTGCTTTAAGAGATTAAAAGCGGGAGGGTCACAACAAACGTGTGACATAATATAAGGAGAAAACATAAGAGTTAACAGTTCATTCATAGTTTACAATAAAGCTAGAAAGCAACTGACCTGCTGCCTGTGTCTACACAATGCGCCTTCATCTGCTGGTAGTCTTTGAAAAAGGACAAATTAACACGAAAACAGAGCAATGACTATTGGTAATGTTCTGGTATTATCCCCAGGTTACATACCTTTTGAGCAGAGTTTCAAAAAGTTGGATTGAGTAGGACAATACAGGTAATTTTTTGTGGTAGTCAGCCACTTAGCACTTTTCGAGAAAAGCAGCAAATGGTGGATGGACAAAGTTTTCTTTTATAAACGTAGGCTTCTGCGGCCATTGTCACAGTCAATAAATGTTTTCTGGGGTTGTGACCGCATTGTCAATATGTAAAACTACCGCCTTTCTTAAGAGTGTTCTTGTTTACTGAACAAACCCTGAAGAAGTCACTTGCAACAGTGACCGAAACGTAGGTAGTTTTTTTATTGACAATCCTGTCACAAACCCAGAAAAATTTTATTGAAAGTTTTCTTTTATTTGCCTATTTAATTTAATATTTTGATTCTATGTTTACTGTAGCTGAAGAGTCAAAATTCTTCGATCTTTGTTCCGATTCTACCTTTTTACGGGATATTTCAAGCAAAAAAAAAAAAAAAAAAACAACACTACCGAAAATTGAATATTTCAGAAAATGGTTCTTTTGAGCGATTTTGCTTTCTAGTAGATGCTTTGGAAGGATTGGTTTGTGGGAAGAAGGAGATACAAGGTGATAGGCGACGTAAAGGAAAGAGGAAATTATGCAGACCTGAAGAGGATGGCAGAAGACCGGACAGCCTGGAGAACTACCATGTGAAAACCTGCCTTTAGGCAGAACACTGATGATGATGATGATGATGAGCGATTTTAGCAGACCGGTTAATCAAGAGTAGAAAAGCACCGATATTATAAAAAACCGGTTGTTTCAGTGATAACCGCCTTCCCAAAGGGAAAGTTCGGACACAAATCAGCGCGTGCAAAGACCTGCTGTCCTAGTAACCGAATTTGCTAAGCAACATCTCAGTTTCTCCGTGTACGAATAGGCGTGGATAAGCTGTACGGTTCACCAGCTGCGTCTGTAATGACCTCAATGTCAACGGGGCATTAAGTTCCAAAAATCTTTCCTTCTATCTTCCCATGTGGTGGCCGCCCAGGGTAGCCGCGTGGTGTAAGGCGCAAGGCGCCTTGCCACGGTTCGCGCGTCTCCCCTCGTCGGAGTTCGTGTCCTCCCGCGGGCATAGGCGTGTGTGTTTTCCTTATCGTAATTTAGTTTAAGTTATATTAAGTAGTGTGTAAGCGTTGGGACTAATTACCTCAGCAGTTTGGCCCCACTGGAACTTACCACAAACTTCTGGAAGAAGAATCGATATGCATTACCGAGAAGAAACAATACTGAAAACCATTATGAATACAGGTTGCATGTTAGGAACCGAAGCAAGTTAGCACACAGAAGTCAGTGATTACCCTCAATACTGTTCGTTGGCTGCGGAAGTGAACAAGACTGAAGTGTGTGCCCATGTGCATCAGGATTTCTATAATAAAGTTTGCATCAGTAAATATGGCTGAAGAAAAAGTTATTTTGATCTACATTTGAGTGTGGCTACTGCTACGTCGAACAAAAAGTGGGCGCTGTGGAGCAACGACGGATAGAACTATAAAACTGTTCACGCGTAAGTCGTCCACTAAAATGAGGCATGGCAAAACTCGCTTGAGAACATTTTCAACTTTTGTGATCCTGTCGTCCTCACTTACGTAGAATATTACGATATGTTCACAATTTTTATTTTCAGACCGTCGAATTACAACAGAACAAAATACAATTTTTTGTGGCATACGCCTTTATTCCTTGTAACAAAATATCAAAACAAGTCGTCGGTTCCTAGTGCTGTGAAGTCTAAAAACAAAATTTCAGGTGGCTGTTATAAGAAGAAGAACACCGATAACAGAGGAACTAAAACACGACATGTAGAGCAACATCCACCAAATGTGTCACTGAAGATGCCTTGAAAAGAAGCGAAACGTTCATAGCACAAAAATTGTGCTTTATTCGTCTGTAGTCAGACAGTCGCAAAATGCAAATGATAAACATACCGTAGCGGTTTAGAAAGAGATCGCCGAATGGCTTTCTTCTACAAATCTTTCACTACGAATAATAGTCGAGGATAACAAATGATAACTAAATAATTAAGGAAATTAATAAATTATGAAATACGATTGTAATAAAAACACTGTAAAACACACAGAATAAATATGTCAGCTTGCACCTTGGTTTGTTATGTCATACGGCCATCACGAAATAGAAGAACACTGCTTTACACCTCGCTTGGGGTCGTCAACAGTGACATTTGATTCTCGATGACTGGAAACATGTTGCCTGGTCGCACGAGTCTCATGAAGCCATGGACCCTGTATGTCAGCAGGGGATTGTCCAAGCTGCTGGAGGCTTTGTAATGGTGTGGGGCGTCTGCAGTTGAAGTGATATGGGATCCCTGATACGTCTAGATACGAATCTGACAGGTGACACGTACGTAAACATCCTATCTAATCACCTGGATCCATTCGTGTCCATTGTGCATTCCGACGGACTTGGGCAATTCCAGCAGGACATTGCGACATCCCACACGTCCAGAACTGTTACAGAGTGTCTCCAGGAACACTCTTCCGAGTTTAAATACTTCCACTGGCCATCAAACTCCCCAGACATGAGTATTATTGAGCATATCTGGGATGCCTTGCAACGTGCTATTCAGAAAAGATCTCCACCCTCTCGCACTCTTACGGATTTATGGGCAGCCCTGCAGGATTCACGGTGCCAGTTGCCTCCAGCATTTCTTTAGATCTTAGTCGAGTCCATGCCACGTAGTGTTGCGGCTCTTCTGCGTGCTCGCTGTGGCCCTACGCGATATTAAGCAGGTGTACCAGTTTCTTTGGCTCTTCAGTGTATAACGAATGGGGTGCAATGGTAGAGCAGTAACTCAAAGCCACACATTTCTGTAGCCAATGTTAAGCGACGCTCGAGGACGTAAGAAAATGGTTCAAACGCCTCAGTCCTCTAGAACTTAGAACTACTTAAACCTAACTAACCTAAGGACATCACACACATCCATGCCCGAGGCAGGATTCGAACCTGCGACCGTAGCGGTCGCGCGGTTCCAGACTGAAGGGCCTAGAACCGCTCGGCCACAGCGGCCGGCATGAGGTGGTGTAAAGGGCGACGCCACTGGACAGTGAACGACTAGAGGCGAGTGATTTGGAGGGATTCCGATGGAAGGGTTTGGGTTTGGTGAATGCCTAGAGAATGTTCTCATCATTTGTAGTGCCAACAGCGAAGTACGGAGAGAGGTGGTGTCACAGTATGGGGGGTGTTTTTCGAAGTTTCCGTTGGTCCCCTTATTGCGCCTAAGAAAACTCCAAATGCGGAAGGATACGGTACTTTTTACAGCACGCTGTATTGTGTACGGTAGAGGAACAGTTCGGAGACAGTGATCGTTCCCATCAGCATAACAATGCACCCTGTCATAAAGCAGCATCTGTGAAGCACGGTTTGTGGACAATATCGTTCTTGAAGTGGACTGGCCTGCCCCGGGTCCCTAAATGAATACGACACGCAGACACCTCATCGAATATATCCCCAGCCGAGTTCGAACCGTCACAGAGGCGAATGCTGGACACACCGAATATTAATGTTCATTGATATGCGTCCGGATGCTTTTGATCATATAGTGTACATGGAACTTGATTAGATAGTGTACACGGAACATTAATATTAATGAAAATGGTTAAAGAAAAAAGAGAAAATAAATTCTAAACTATTGTCACTGGCAATGAAGTTTAGAATTTTTGTACATTCGGTTTCATCTAGCGTAGTTTCTAGTTCTTCCAGAGGAGGCAAATAGTTGCCTCCATTTATTGTTGAATTCTATCTCTATCATGAATTTCCAGAAACATATGCTTCCAGAATCGTACGAGCTCATAGCATGAGGAGTAGATATTTTTCTATTTTAATTAGTTATTTCAGGTAAGGCTCGTATCCATGCGGGCTCTGTCCTCTGTAGGGAAATGTAATCATTGTCCTGTTCCACGCTGTTTACCAGATTTTCTACCATTTATCGAGAATATAATCTTTAACTTGCTTCTTCGTTGGCATGAACTACCCCAAAATTTCCCGTACAGATAACTTCATCACGCGAGGTTAAGTTTGTGTTATTGAATTGTTCAGATGGATACATTTAATTAAATCAGATAAATTTAATCACCCTCTAATGGAGTCAATTTAATACGGATGGAACACCTCAGTTAAGCTTGGACACGTTTTGTAGCCCAAGGGGCAGCGGAGCGAATGGCGTGTATTAATCATAGTTTCGCTCGTATTTGTCACAAGCTCATTTTCAGCAATGGCATCGCCAATACGCACAGATGCTGATACGGTTGTGTCTAAAGAAGTTGTTTTGAAAAAAAATAAACAGAATTTACTGAAGCATTGCTGAAGTGTATGAATTTCAGAGAACAGCAAGAAGCGCGTGAAAACGGGGCAGCACAGAGTGCCTCAATTTTGTCGGTCTCACGAGAGAGAGAGAGAGTGAAATGTAGCGGAAAGTATACATTGCTACATCCTGAAAACCACAAGCGAAAGTATTTTCACGATTTGTGACGAACTGACTTTGCAGAAAAATGGTTCAGTTGGCTCTGAGCACTATGGGACTTAACATCTGAGATCATCAGTCCCTTAGAACTTAGAACTACTTAAACCAAACTAAGGACATCACACACATGCATGCCCGAGGCAAGATTCAAATCTGCGACCACAGCGGTCGCGCGATTCCGGACTGAAGCGCCTAGAACCGCTCGGTCAAAAAAGCCGACTTTGCAGTCGAGTCTAGGAACACCTGCTACACACTGTCTGCGTCGTGATCAAGCCTGGATGAATCCTAAACTGCAGCGGTATGTAAGGCAGATATCTGTCACACATTCAATCCGTCTTAAATACAGTAGTTTTTGTAAATTACGGAAAATCACAAACAATAGGAACAGTCTTAATAAACATAAAGTAATTGACTCAAAAACTGAATCTCTCGCAGTACCTGTAATATTGCGAAAAACTGCCGTGTGAGTCAACAATATGATGTCTCTGTGTACAATAGACAACTACATACCAGTAATGGACACAATATGATGGCTCTCTGTATACAATGGACAACTACATCAACTGGTTCACTGAGACAGAATCAAAGCAGCTACGAAAGCTCAGTTAGATCAATTAAACCGAGAGACATAGTGCAGCCGTGAAGATACTGCACTTGGGAAGATAAGGACCATATCCTCATCCGTCATTCATGTGCAAGTTCCCCGTGGTATCTCCAAATCATGTACGGCAAAATCGGAGGTTAGTTCCTTGAAATTACACAGCCGATTTCCCTCCCCTTAGTTCGCTAATCACAGCATGTGCTTCGTCTTTAATGACTCATCGTCTACTGGACGTTAAACACTAAAGTTCCTTCCTTCTTGGATGAATGACGTATTAGTATAACTGCGGTAGTGTCATTAACACGTTATAGGCATGTCAAATGCCAAATGTGAAGTGGTTAAACGTTGTGTCCAATTGGCCGTAGACTTTGACAACAGCTTCTCACCACAGGTTCGATCTCTGAAACGCTCAGCCAAGATAGGTTGCTGATTATTATTTACCGTTGGGCTGTATTTGTATTAATTGTGAAACACGTGTAGATAGAGAACTTACCTGCATTTCTTTCCCACTGGATCTGCGATCTCGCACGTTCATAGAAATGCATGCTTATGAGTTTTACTCTGCAGGACTACTTTTCTCGTGGGCAATTATCCTTAAAAGCAAATGATTCAAATCGTGTAATGGCCAGCTTCCTCCTTTGAATTGCATTCTGTAATGTATGTTTGAGATGCCCTCAACATGGCATCTGTCGCAGTCCTCTTCCCCAAACCCATTTCCGCTGACAACAGCTCGTGGAAATAATTGTCGGCATCACTCACTAATGAAACTGTAGTAGTCTTGGTGCTCGGGATATTCATAATATGTACCTCCTAATCCCACACCAATCTTATCCATTCATTTTGTACATTCCACAAGTTTGCGACTATCTTTTCATTTTTATTAATGCAGCCACATATGCTCTACACTTCGAATAAGTCTGATACATTCAAAAAGTAAATTTTTGATTTACAGTAATTCTTGTCATTGTGGCAGCCAATGCATAAAGTGTCTCGACATTCATCTTTATCACCCCGTTCACGGTTCCTTGGAAGGTACCAGCCTACATGTTGATGTATTAGGCTTTTCCGCTGTTTTGTAACAGATAGCAGTAGCGGCAAGTAGTGGTGCGGATTGAACGTGCCATCTTACACGAATCCATTTCTCGTCATTTGCGGGAAGGTTTAATTTTCTCCTTTAACATGAAGAAATCTGCGGCTGAGGCTCCTAAAATGTTGGATAATCCCGATGATGGGGCACCTATTAGTGAAAGAACGTCAGAGAATGGTTTCAACGCTTCAAGAACGGTGATATGGTACCGAAGAGCGGTATGGCAGTGGAAGAGAGAAGGTTTTCGAAGCTATTGAAACTGACGGAGACTATCACGATTATCGAAAGCAGTTTATGAGTTAGAGCCGAGCACTGATAGATAAACGGACACAATACAGAGATAGATACGAAAAGGTGATTTTGTATCGTGACAGTGCTCGACCTCATGTCGCAAAACCCATAAAAGCATACGTGGAGACGTCGAAATGGGAAGACCCACCCGTCGTGTTCTCCACACATTGCTCCCTCTTACTACCATCTTTTTCGGTCAGTGGCTGACGGCCAGGCCGGTCAGCACTTCTGGTCATATGAATGACTGCAGAACTGGATCGATTCGTGGATCTTCCTGAATGACGCCCAGTTCTTTCACCGTGAGATTCGTATGCTTCCGGAAAGATGGAGAAAGTAGTGACCTGCGATGGCCACAACTTTGAACCGTACTTTTTAAAATACGTTTTTCACAATAAAGCTTCAAACTTCGAGAAAAAAAACGGCAGAAGTAAAGTTGTAGACCTAATATATGTGGAGAATACTGTAACTTTTAGTCGATTAAGAGTTCCCTTTACGTTTACAATGCAGCTGGGCTTCACAGTAACGCCTTCTCGGCGCTAGTGATAAATTTGATGTTGGGATGTCCTGGATACTTGATGCAGCAGTAACACCGGTTCCTGTCAGATCACCGAAGTTAAGCGCTGTCGGGCTGGGCTAATACTTGGATGGACGACTATTCGTCTGCCGAGTGCTGTTGCAAGCGGCGTGCACTCATCCCTTGGGAGCCAAACTGAGGAGCTACTTGACTGAGAAGTAGCAAGTCCTGTCTTGTAAACTGACATATGGGCGAGAGAGCTGTGTGCTGACTACATCCACCCCCTCTGTATGCGCATCCCGTGACGCCTGTGGGCTGAGGATGACACGGCAGCTGTTCGGTACCGTTGGGCCTCCATGGCCTGTTCAGGCGGAGTTTAGTTTTTAGATGTACTGATTCGACCCTGTTACAGAAGATGGGTACGTCTCCCAAAAGAGAGCACAGATAATACTGTGCACGTTGTTCCAATAACTTACGGTGTTGTATGAAGCGATAATTAAATCAAGACCATAAGCTGCTGACAGGCGTTGATATATTTCGACGGGGACAGATGAAAATGTGTGCCCCGACCAGGACTCGAACCCGGGATCTCTGCTTACATGGCAGACGCTCTACTCATCTTTTTTTTTTTTTTTTTTTTTTTTTTTTTGTTCGATGTAGTTCGTTTTCGTTTGGTCTGGGCGGACGTCACATGACATCCGTTCAAGTTGATCGTTGATTCCTTGACAGTTTTTTTTTTTTTTTTATTACAGAAAGCACGCACCCCTCTGCCCGAGCACGCTGAGCTACCGTGCCGGCATAAAAGATCCATAGTCCGTAGTTGCATTTTCCTGGAGACGTATTGAGTTCAACTTTTTGTTCGTTTTTTTTTTTTCGTTGGTCTTATTTTGTTCTACATTGTCCGTTGCATTTGTCCGAGGCGGACGTCTGCTGAGACTCGTTCAGGTTGTTCGTTGATCCGTTCGCTCAGCTTTTTTTATTACAGAGGGTAGCTAAACCCTCTGACCGAACACGCTGAGCTACCGTGCCGGCTGAGCCACCGAGGACACAGAGGATAGTGCCACTCCAGGGACTTAACCCCTGCACGCTCCCAACTTAATGTCCACACACTACATTCGTAGTGCCCCTGCCCATTAAACTCATTACTCGCGGCAGACAATCTGACCGAGTCCCGTAAGAGTTCGGGCAATGCGCGTGCATCCGCCCAGAAGAAGGTCAATGGACGGTTAGCCTTCACTATATGAATATGGTATCTGGTTTTCGGACATTTTGGCGACTGAAATATCTGAAGAGAGGCCCGATGTGATTGAATGGTTTAAAGAAGATGTTAATGAAATTCGAAAACACGGGTGAGCTTGGTATAGCACCTGCAAGCGAATGGCGTCCTACCCCGGTGAAAGATGTTGGGCGGTTGCTGTTGCTCTAACTGATAATGCAGCAAGTGTGCCGTGTAGTGCAGTGTCACGAGAACTGTGCAGCCCATGTTCAATAGTGTGGGAAGTTTTGGGTCTATTTCAAACTAGCTCCCGTACAAGACGGAGACGGTACAACAATTGAAACCTCACGATTCGCATCAACGTTCTGAATTTACTCTTCGGTTTTTCGCACGGATCAAAGTTGATGATACATCGCTTCGCAATATTCCATAATGTTACGAGGCGCAGTTTACACTAGAGGGTGCAGTGAGGGTGCCGAATTATGGGTACTTTAAATGTGTTGTGAATATACAAAACTTCCGAATTCGGGGTGCTTAGTGCAGCCTTCCACGAACGTTTTATCGCCAGATATTTTCCAAGTCCGTGGGCTACAACAAGACCCTGATTTAAATGAAACAGACTTTTGGCTCTGGGCACATCTAAAAGAAGGTGTTTACCAGGGACACATTTGGTCTCTCCCCATTTGAAGGTCGGCACACGCGAACACATAGCTCAGATTCCACCGGAACTTCTGCTAGCAACTGTCGATTTGTGGATGCCGCATTTTGACGACGTCTCTGATGTTCACACTGAGCAAATTGTGGAAGCGACTGTTAATAATAAAAATCAACATTATTCCTTTCTCACTTGTTTGACCCTTTCCGCGTCCGTCGCGTTCCTAATTCACTAAATGTGGAAACATTTTCATACATCTTATTTATGGATTCTTCGGCTACTTTCCAGTAGAACAATTCCACATTTAAAGTTGAATAATAGGAACACTGTTTTTGTTCTACTGAATTTTGTTCGTTTCAAACTAGTTGTAGGCTTATTAGGCCATCTTCAGGAAACACCTGACTAGCGTCTGAAAGGAGCGCTAGTTCTCAGGTAACCAAACATCATAAGTAAAGATGCAATCCACTTGCATTGAGTGTACTTCTTTCTTAAAGCTGAAATTAAACTTTGCACAGTGTACGATATTAAACAGAATAAGTAATCAAACTACACCATGTTACAAGTTAAATGACTATCATGTTAAAGCTTGTGAGGTCATTGACTGAGTAACTTTTAAACTGAGCACTCTTCATTTATGTTGTGCAGCAAACATGTTTTTTAACTTTATAAATTAAACTTTAGGCAACGGACAATATTATACACAATAGTTAAAATACACAATCTTAAATTATTGGAAATTATATGGTTATGCTGCCATAGTTTGTGAGGTAATGAAATTGGTTAAGAACTGTCTAACCGAGCATTGGTAACTTATGTTGCAACAAACATGTTTTACCTTGTAAATTACATTTTATGCAATGGGCAATATATGACGCCTTCCTTGCATTCAGAGCGCCAGATCTGTACTTGGTGGCAAAAATTGGAAGCATTTTTCCCCAAGTATGGCTGCCATACGATAAATACAGTCCACCCTGGACCTCCGTGGGTAGTTGCACGTTAATTATGACCACCTTGCACACAGGGAACGAGAGCGGTGACACCACATTTCTGCAGGGAACTTCTGATGATTCCTTAGTCTAAGATGTACACTCGCGTCCGAGTTAAAGTGTCGGGTTCTACAACGTCGAAAGTCTTGGGGTAGAAGTTCATGTCTGATACTGTGTGCGTTAACTGCCATCACACAATATTTCAAAAGTTACGATGATAACATAGTGAAAATGTACACAACTTCTCCAATACCTTACGCGAAGGAACTAAATATGCACGCCTTGGAACAACGCGTATGCTGAATTTTTTGTGGTTTCAGTCCAGCGTATATAAACTTGTAAGACCACCGCGCGCACAACGCATGAGTAGAAAATTGAGGATAAATGTTTCAGTCCCGGGAATGGGGCGCCTGTGTCGCTGGAGATTGCCGGAATGAAAGCGTGCAACCGCGTAACAGAAGAAATATTTCAAGGCAAGGCGGTGAGGAAGGGAGCCGAGTCTCTCATATATTCTGGCAAACATGGGCGCGTTGCAAAATTCGGTTTCTGCGCGGTTATAAGGAAGACGATACGTTATGAGCTTGAAGTAATCCTACTCGAAAGCCGCACCTTTCAGAAGATTACGGAGAGGAGAAGAAGCAGCGGTTCAGTTTTTAGTTGTCGATTTCTGCGTACAACTCCATTATATACAAAGAAAGAACTGCCTTCGAAAATGTGTTTCGTTAGTATCTCCTCCATTCCTTTTATTGTTAAGTGCATTATTTAAAACTTTTTTTATATTTTGTGTGCGTAACAAAGAAAAAGCTATTTCTTTTTACCCGTTTCTGCTGCAGTAAGGCAATGTCAGTTGCTTCAAAATGCGTTGAAACCTGTTAATGATGCCTTACATTTTCTTATACTTTGGATCAATAGCGTCTGTGACAATTTTAAGAATTGGAAGCCGATTTATTTGTTAGCTGATAAGCAAAGAAAGGTATTTAATTATAGCTTTCTATACAGTGCCAATATTTACACTAGTAATAAATTTTCTGTTGTATTGTCTATGCCTTGAGTACTGTATGTTGTTCATCACCTATGGAGGAATGTAGGTACGGATTTTTAGGTATCTGTAAGAACAATGTCAACGTAGTTTTGGTTATTGTCGTTCTCAACTATCACTTTCCAGAGCTCTGATTGGTTGAAATAGAGTTTACATTTGCGCGCGTATGGCGTGTGTATATGTGAGGATCTTACTGTACCTGTAACTGTTTCCTACTTTCACGAAGATTTCTCTTTGAGATTTATCTGCCAGTGTACTACGGTTTCATTCTTAAAGGCTGTTACCGAGCAAATTAAGGTTCAAAATGGTTCAAATGGTTCTGAGCACTATGGGACTTAACTGCTGTGGTCATCAGTCCCCTAGAACTTAGAACTACTTAAACCTAGCTACCCTAAGGACATCACACACATCCATGCCCGAGGCAGGATTCGAACCTGCGACCGTAGCGGTCACGCGGTTCCAGACTGTAGCGCCTAGAACCGCACGGCCACTCCGGCCGGCCGCAAATTAAGGAGATGGGGATCTGGATAGATTGAATTAACCAAAGGTTGTTGCTAGTTTGAGAAGTATTATTAGTCAACGGCAGACTAAAAGAGGAGAAAGGAATACAAAAGAAGACAGATGCCTAGCTTTGAGAGCTGAAATTGTGAAAGCATCAGAGGACCAATCAGGTTAAAAGCTAAGTTCCAGTAGAAATGCACCGATAAAAGTGATATTAAATTTAGATGCCGAAGAGACGATATATGAAAAAAAGGCAGCAAAGGAAGCAGGCAAAACAAAATACACGCTATTCTGAAACACTAGTCGGATGGGCAAAATGCTTAAGCTGGAGGAAAAATGCAAAGCTGTAGAAGCATGCATCACAATTCGAAAGATAGATGTAGACTATAAAAAATTAGAGAGACCATTTGAGAAAAGAGAAGTACCTGTATGAATGTTACGAGCTCAGGTGATAAGCAAAGAAGGGAAGCCTGAAGTGCTGAAGAAATATTTAGAGTGTCTGTACAAGGGAAACAAACAAGAAGGAATGGATACAAGGACTCTGGAGAATTTTTGAAATCGTTGGGAGGACTAGGCATGATAAAAGTATTCTGTCTTGTATGCAGACATCAAGAAGTGTATAATAAATCCTATTCCAAAAACAAAAAAAGAAAAGAAAATGCTGACATTGTGAACGTTTACGAACCAAGAATTTGATAACACATGGTTGCAAAACACTGACTTGGATTATTTACAGAAGAGTTGAAAAACTAGTAGAAGTCAAATTCGAGGAGGATTAGTTTGGGTTCCAGAGAAATGAAAGAGCCCACGAGGCAATACTGACCCTACGATTTATCATACAAGACAGACTGAGCAAAGGCACACACACGTTAATAGTATTGGTAGTTCTACAGACAGCCGTCGACAATGTCGACTAAAAGAAGATAAAATACAGGGAGCTAAAAATCTACAAATTGTACGGAAAGGAGAGTGCAGTTATACGACTCAAAGAAGCGAAATGGTTGTAGCCTCTCCCCTGTGTGAATATCCGTGCATTGAGTAAGCAAAAGAGGAAACGAAAGAGAAACTACGAAAAGTAATTAATGTTCAGAAAGAAGTAACAAAAAAAAGTGGTATGCCGACAACATAATTATGTGAGAGACAGCAATGAACTTGGAAGATCAGTTGTAATGTCTTTACATGAGATTGTCTGATGAACATCAATAGAAACAAAACAAGAATAATGGAATCTAGTCGAATTAAATCAGATGATGCCAAGGGGATTAGATTAGGAAAAGAGACACTAAAAATAGTAGATGAGTTTTGCTATGTTACAACAACTGACTTTTGCCGCAATGGAGGGGATGTAAAATGCAGATGGGCAATCCACCACTGACATCTCCGGGACGCGTCCCCACAGACTGGGTTCATAGCATCCAGCGCCGCCCCCCACAACGAAGTGGTGGCGAAAGCTGAAATCTTCGGTCCTCGAGAAACGCCTGCACTGGAGCGTCCGTTCCAAAATACTCGGCTCCGAGTGTTATCGCCCGTTGTCTGCTGCCTGCATGCTGCAGGCAGAGTACGTTTATGACGGTTAAGTAGGGGTTTTAGATTATGAAGGAAAACACACACAACACTGGTGTAATGTTCTAGAATATTGTAGAATATTACACAAGTGTTGTGTATGCTTTAATTCATAATGTATAAAATATTCTACCAAGAACCGACGGAACAGTCAATCAACGCAAAGGATTTCAGCAACAAGCTGGCTACCTACTTCGCCTTCACCTCCACTCACTTCCGGCATGGAGATTCTAGCCCACACCTTCCGATCTACACCCGCTGCACAATGGAAAGTAGGGGAGAGGAAGGTGGTGGGAGGGACAGCTCTGCATTAAAGGCATACGTCAGAAAATACAACTACTTAGTTACAGACTGCTGGGTCTGTTTGTTGTTTTAACGTTTTCTCATTTTCGGATACCTGACTGGTTCCGCATTTTAACTAGCAAACAGTGGCTGCTGGGGAAGAAGGTCTGGAGGGGGGGGGGGGAGGAGGGATGCAAACTGGCATTATTAAGTTGGAGCTGTGTACTGAGCAGAGTGAGCAGATACCTCACGAAACATAAAATCAGAACTTGAGCGAAAGATTCTGAATGCAAGATCATCAATCATATGAATTATTGTTTACTACCGCACTGCCAATGTCTCTTGTCACAGTAAAATCAGAAACTGACAGATGTGTTTGCATTCTGTTACCAGTAGCGAATATCGGCACACAGCCGAAACGTCGAAGTAATAATCTCTGTTTATCAACAAATGTGCCACTCGTAAGAGTCGACCAGCGTTTGCGTTCCGTTAGTTGTAGTCTTTTCGATTGTCACACATGAGATAAAGTCTTCGACGAGAGTGAATTTCTGTTGTAGACGAAATGGGAGAACTAGAAGTCCAGAAGAATAGACGCTACTCACATGCGTACTGACGTATGTGGTCACTGCAGTGCTGATGCACTGTCTCTCCTGAACTCTTGCGGTAACCCAATGTGATGCAGCGAGCAATGAGTATGGTGGACAGGGGACACTACATAAATAGTGTGCGACAAAATGGGAATTTGGTTCGGACGTAAAGGGTGCTCGGATAGCCGAAATTGTTAACGCGGCCGCTCGCGTAATGCGGGAAATCCGGGTTCGAGTCCCGATCCGGCACAAATATTCACTTGTCTCTGTTGAATTCATTTCAGTTCCCAACTGAGGCCGATATCAAAATTTATTTCATTTCATCATACTGCTTTTATCTGAAGAGCAATAATAAGAATTCATGTGTTGCCCGGTATTCCTACAAACATCTCGATGCTGACGCATGCGTCCCTAGAATCAATCATTCCACACGTACCGTACGTCCAGTATGCAGCGGCAGGAAATTTCCAGCGATGCGTACGTCCAATTTCCGCCGGTGAGAGCTGTGCACACGTCGGGGTTCATTCGGCACGGCCCGCTGTGTCTCCGCCAGCACACATTTGCTCTGCGGCGCTCTTCCCGGCGCGAGTGACGCACGGCAATTATTCACGGCAACCGAGATTGATCACTCGCAAAATAGCAAGTCGGGTTTCAGCTCGCCTCTGGCCTCGTCGCCACGCCAGTTGCAGGCCGCGTGTGCTCGCGCGCTTCCTTGTTTTACGTAAATGCACTTTAAGGGGCGGGTGTTTTGTGACTTTGTATAATACAATAAAATCTTCAAGCGCAGGCACAACGCCGAGCGTGACGGTTTACCAGCCACATGTCTTCGTTTTCAGTTCACAAGTGGAGTTATTGTGGTCTTTAGCTTGATCTAATGCACCTCTCTGCGATAATCTACCGAGTTGTGAGGCTCCTCCTCATTGCTCACTTCGTCAATAATTACTCCTGTCATTGACAATGACAAATTATTTCGTCATTAGTATTGTTTAATGATCGGTTGGGTGAAGTTCCTTACGCAGAATGGATTGAGATGCCACTATTCGTTTATTATACCCTTTTTCTAAGGCTCTCTTTCGAATACCTCTACATCTACATCTACGTACATACTCCACAGTTCACCATACGGTGCGTGGCGGAGAACCTCGTACCACAACTAGCATCTTCTCTCCCTGTTCCACTCCCAAACAGAACGAGGGAAAAATGACTGCCTATATGCCTCTGTACGAGCCCTATTCTCTCTTATCTTATCTTTGTCGTCTTTCCGCGAAGTATAAGTTGGCGGCAGTAAAACTGTACTGCAGTCAGCCTCAAATGCTGGTTCTCTAAATTTCCTCAGTAGCGATTCACGAAAAGAACGCTTCCTTTCCTCTAGAGACTCCCACCCGAGTTCCTGAAGCATTTCCGTAACACTCGCGTGATGATCAAACCTACCAGTAACAAACCTAGCAGCCCGCCTCTGAATTGCTTCTATGTCCTCCCTCAATCCGACCTGATAGGGATCCCAAACGCTCGAGCAGTACTCAAGAATAGGTCGTATTAGTGTTTTATAAGCGGTCTCCTTTACGGATGAACCACATCTTCCCAAAATTCTACCAATGAACCGAAGACGACTATCCGCCTTCCCCACAACTGCCATTACATGCTTGTCCCACTTCATATCGCTCTGCAATGTTACGCCCAAATATTTAATCGACGTGACTGTGTCAAGAGCTACACTACTAATGGAGTATTCAAACACTACGGTATTCTTTTTCCTATTCATCTGCATTAATTTACATTTATCTATATTTAGAGTTAGCTGCTATTCTTTGCACCAATCACAAATCCTGTCCAAGTCATCTTGTATCCTCCTACAGTCACTCAACGACGACACCTTCCCGTACACCTCACCATCATCAGCAAACAGCCGCACATTGCTATCCACCCTATCCAAAAGATCATTTATATAGATAGAAAACAACAGCGGACCTACCACACTTCCCTGGGGCACTACAGATGATACCCTCACCTCCGATGAACACTCACCATCGAGGACAACGTACTGGGTTCTGTTACTTCGAGCCACTCACATACTTGGGAACCAATCCCATATGCTCGTACTTTAGTTAGAAGTCTGCAGTGGGGCACCGAGTGAAACGCTTTCCGGAAGTCAAGGAATATGGCATCCGTCTGATACCCTTCATCCATGGTTCACAAGATATCATGTGAAAAAAGGGCGAGTTGCGTTTCGCAGGAGCGATGCTTCCTAAAGCCGTGCTGATGCATGGACAGCAACTTCTATGTCTCAAGGAAATTCATTATATTCGAACTGAGAATGTGTTCGAGAATCCTGCAACAAACCGATGTTAAGGATATTGGTCTGTAATTTTGAGGATCCGTCCTCCTACCCTTCTTATATACAGGCGTCACCTGCGCTTTTTTCCAGTCGCTCGGGACTTTACGTTGGGGACTCCGTCCGAGTGTTTGCGACCGACCACATCCGAAGACAACTGCTGCAACGTACATCCATTTCAACCTCCGTACGGTACTCATGCCTTTGTTCCCACTCTGCAATTTTTACCCATCCACAATTCCTTGTCCGCAGCTCGTGGTCGTACGGTAGCGTTCTCGCTTCCCACGCCCGGGTTCCCGGGTTCGATTCCCGGCGGGGTTAGGGATTTTCTCTGCCTCGTGATGACTGGGTGCTGTGTGCTGTCCTTAGGTTAGTTAGGTTTAAGTAGTTCTAGGTTCTAGGGGCTGATGACCATAGATGTTAAGTCCCATAGTGCTCAGAGCCATTTGAACCATAATTCCTTCAACTAGCAAGTTGGCTTTTTCCTAATGCATCAGTGCCAGAACGTCTGTCCCAGCAACATATCCCTTCTCTTTGTCGAATTGTGCCACACAGTTCTCTTCTCCTCGATTTGACATTGTATCTCCTCATTAGTTGTCCGGTTTATCCACTGAGTATTCAGCGTTTTTCTGTAGCACCACGCTCTCGTTTCACCTCCATACAAGGCTACCTCCGAGGCTATTACCTTCATAAAATTCCTCTAACACTTAAATTTTTCTCAGACGTCAACATCTTTCTATACTTCAGAAAGTATGGCGTCAATTGGTACAGGCTGGGAGTCATTACGTCATCCAGCTGTAGCGTCGATGACGGTCTAGTCCTGATTGGTTTAAATACCTTGTCTGGTGCCGACTATGTGCAAAGGGCCAAGTTTCTTTCGTGCTTGGAAACGTCTCGAACGGATCCCGGAGGTCGTTATGGAAGTAACCCAACAGAAAAAAAATAAATAAATAAATAAAAAGGCTCTGAGCACTATGGGACTTAACATCTGAGGTCGTCAGTCCCCTATAAATTAGAACTACTTAAATCTAACTAACCTAAGCACATCACATACATCCATGCCCGAGGCAGGATTCGAACCTGCGACCGTAGCAGTCGCACAGTTCCGGACTGAAGCGCCTAGAACCGCTCGGCCACCGCGGCCGGTTCCCAACAGCAAAGGGCTGCTGTAGCGACAGGCCATCGTCTGCAGTTGCTGATGGAGACCATAACCTGGTGGAATTATAATGAAATCCAGACCTTTAGCTGCTTGCAGACGTTGATAAATGTCAACGGGGAGTTCAAAAATTTGTGCTCCGATGGGGCGATAGTGCGCCTGCAGGGACTTATCTCTGACGCGCTCCCTGTGACACCCACACTTCCAACTTACTGTCCACACACTACATTTGTAGTGCCCCTGCCCACTGACGTGGCAGTCAATCTACCGATTCCCGTAAGATTTCGAGCAATGTGAATGCATCCGCACTGAAGAAGATCATTGGCCGGTAAGCCTTATCTATAGGCAGATGGTATCTGTTCTTTCGGACATGTCCAATCCATATATATCAACGACCGTAAGAAGCTAAAGGTCTGGATTTCATTATAATTTCATTCTTCGAGTGCCGCAAAATCACCAATTGTATCTGTAGAGATACCACCTTCATATAACCTGGTGGGGCTTCAAGCCATTACACTTCCACCTTCTCTAGATAAATCAGGCCAACCGGATTGCTGTTTAAGAGTCTAGCTGCAACAGAGACACTGATATATCCATCGCTGTTTCTACATTTTACATTCGGTTGCACGCATTTGAAGTAAACACTTCTTGCATAACTTTCACCTCTGCATGTCCTTCTTCCCTTTTGTACTACCTTATGTACACTATGCCATTCTTGCAATGTTCAAGTACAGAAATTACACGACCCCCTTGTTTTCCTTTTCCACAACTGTACTTCATTCACTGAGGTTGAGTCACTTCTTCACTAGTGCTGACACGACCGCTGTGCTCTTTCATGTCAAACGAAGATAAGATCAGGATGATATTAAGCAGATGGATGATGTGGAAGTTCCAGTGGCGATCACCCGGTAGCAGTGTTCGGTCCGATAGTTCTTCATGTGGTCGAACAGGATTTCCATCGTCACGCGACCACATCATGTGGCTGTCACCTGGTCCAGGGAAGTGAGCGGTACAGCGTGTCATTTAAGTAGGCGAGGTTTTCCGTCGTCGCGCTCGCATAGGTATGACAGGCAGATTAGCGAGCAGTTGATGTTTTAGGTTGTGGTTCTGCTGTTGGTGGAGGGGTTGCTGGAAAGAAGGCATTGAAATGTCACGTCTGTTAACAACCGTTGCCCCTGAGGCTCTATCCGCTATGCGCCGCTGAAATGCCCGTCGTAGTAAGTGCGATGACGACTACCAATTTTGGTACTGAGAGCAGCCATTGTTACCCTATCTTTCGAAGGAATTCTACTTCATTTGTAACGACTTCCGTGGAAGTGTACTTTCATGACTCGGAGAGGATCTTCTCCTGGGGTAGGTTTGCATAATTCAAAAGGGAAAAGCATGCTTTGGCCAAAAAAAACTCTCATATGGTGAATAGCCAGTATTTTTGTGGATATGCGAGTTACGTGCTGCTGCTACTACATATGGTAGTGGAGCATTCAAATCACTGCTGCTGTTATTTGCATAACAACTTCCAATTTTTCCTGATACTCAGTGTATCCTTTCGGACCCGCCATTTTTACAGGTGTATTGCACTTGATCGGAAGTTCCTAGTTGACATAGTTACTTCTGTAACTTGGACATAAAGTTAATGCTTGCGTCTGTTATTTCAGCCTCTGACGTTCTGAATTTCAGTAACTGTTGATTAATCATAGTCTGTGCCATTGTTTCTGCCTCTTGGCTGGGTGTGACGGTTATGGTCAAGAAACACGGGATATGATCAGTTATAGTTCATTCATATCGATCCCTGCTGGTGTTTATGCAGAGGGACCAAGAATATCCACACCAGTCATTTGGAGTGGTCTATCCATCTCAGGTAGCCATTTTAATAGGATTTGACAATGACTCAGTTTGGTTATTTTAGGGCAAGGCATGCAATACTTTATGTAGCCGTCTACATCTTGCTTCCTTCTCTGTCACCAATAATTTTTCACAATGTGGCACTCGACATGACAGTATGTTGCCCAATATACTCAGCCTAATTAAATCATGAGCTTCCCGCAGTACTTCGTTCTGCAAACGAGCTACCACAACTATGTAATGGCAGCACATTGTTTGCTTGTACAATTGTCCATCATCAGAGTTTAACTGCAACTACATCGCAAACTGCTGACAGTCTAGATCACCGGTTTGGGCTCTGTGCCATTCCTCCATACTTATCCCAACACCTTCTTTGGCACGTATTTTACGACTTAGTTTGCCTACATTAACATGAGATTTCCCTGGATGATGCACAAACTCAAAATCTAATTCGTTTATTTGTAAGGCCCAGTGGGTAAAAACGTTGGGTGATTCTTTTCAAGCCATTTCAGTACTGCACATTGTCATATGACCTTAAAATGTAGCCCATATGGATAACAACTGAAATAGGTGATGCCAAAAATTTGTGCGAGCATTTCCTTTTAGTATGTGAATAGTTCTTCTCTGAAATTACAATGAAATCCAGACCATTGTCTGCTTGCAGGCGTTGATAAATATGGATTTCATTGTAATTTCATTCTTCGAGAGCTGCGAGATCACCAATGGTGATTCATTCACAGTTCTTCTCTGCGTGATGTATTTAGAAGCATAGGCTATTTTGTATTCTTTCCCGTCTACCTCTTGACTCAAAACATAGCCTAGAGCATGTTTGCTTGAGTCACATTACAATATAAATTGTTTTTAATAAGAAAAGCGAACCCTGGACCACTGGTCAATAAATCTTATAATCGTTCAAGTGCTGCTTCACAATCTGGAGTCCAGTGAAACCTTTCTCCCTTCTTTAACATAGACATGAGGGGTCTCGTTACATTCACAAATTTTGGAATATATTGCATGGGGGCTTAATTAAATACAATAAAAATAATTTTAGTAGCTGTATGTCCGGTTACGAAGTCTCGTAACCGGTTGGCCCTGAGTAGTATTAGTACGCAATCTGACTGCATAGAACAACAATAAGGAATGAAAGGAAATTTCCGTTAACACAATTGATTAATTAAGTCCCCAGCAACTATAAAAGCTACGAAACAACAAAGTACAAGTGTAAGTGTTCTGTGTGTGGAAGTGTGATTCAACATACACATCTGGCACGGTTCTTCCTCAATACGACAAGATATTTTAAACACATTTACAGTGAAGTAATTAAAAAACCAGAAATACTATAATTGCACATAGAAACCAGAATTACAGTCTAATACATGAACACAAGCTAGATGTTTTGTTGACTGAACCTGTGACCAAGAGGCATTGTTATTTAGGAAATTTGAAATAAAAAAAATTTTGTTACCTTCATATATATTGACGAAAAATACACTGTGATCATTACAACATCCCCATTCGAACAGCATCTGCTATCTTTCCCAGTAGAACAACTGCACACGACATGCACTCAACTAGTACTGCTATCGACATCCTCTCAACAAGCACTGCTCACGGCAACCTCAGAACTACTACAGACCACGGCAACTTCTGATCAAGCACTGCCAGTGTAGACTCTTTGGCGCAATCTCTGGCGCTGTGGCTCAGTGTAGCCACCTTTCAATATTTTCTATTGACATAAGCTGTCCTAAGAAACGACTATTCCTTTACTGTGGTTGACATTGGGAAATTCTCTACAGCTTGTACAAGTTGTGGGTCAGTTCATACACCGTCCCGGCCAAGCGCATGGCCTAAATAGCGCACCTCCTGTAATATGAAGTGACACTTTTCCACATTACTAGTCACTCATGCCACACATAAATCGTCTCATCGATACACTACGTCCTCCTGGATGTCCTTGGAGAATACAGTGATATTGTCTAGGTTGAACATGTATTGTTTCGGTTTCAGATCCAATAGCACCCCGTCATAGCATCCCATCTACCATGAGTTGGAAAGTCACTGGTCCATTTTTCAAACCGAATGGCATCCGATGATACTAGTAGCCCCCCCCCCCCCCCATTAAACCCGAAAATGCCGTTTTGGATCAATCCTCCGGTGCTGTCTCTAATTGCTGGTACCTGCTTTGTAAATCCATGTTAGTAAAATAACACCATTGCCCAGATTGTCAGGGACTTCCGGAATGTTAGGCATTGGGTAAGCATCTATGACTGTCTGTTGACTTAAAAATGTATAATTGCAGCAGAATCCACAACAAGCTCCCTCACCATGTGAGAACTTTTTTGAAGTAATAACTGCAGGTGTTGCCCAGAGACTGGTGCTCGCTTCCTCTATTCTATTCTATAGTTGTTGATCAGTAAACTTCTCCATCATTGCTTTTAGATGGTATGGGTCTCGATATGGCTTTTTTTATATACAGGAAGCTCTTCCTCAGTGGTAATTATGTGCTGCACTAGTGGCACAGCTAGCAGAAGTCCAGGATGCTTAAATAATTCCGTGTATTCCACTCTATCACGTCCTTTCAGATGGGACACCTGTCCACTTAGCGCATTTAAATTGACAAACCACCTTCCAGTATTTTACACTGAAATCCCTGTTCAACTCATACTCCTGTAACATTTCTAAGTTGTCAGTGAGTGAAATCTTGACAGCATCTCCTCTTCCGAACCCAACTTGTGTACACTGTTGGGCACCACTTGGCTTCTGTCAATTTCCAGCACAAAGGATAAACTACGTCATATGAAACACTTTTCTTGATACAGTTCCTCGTTTTCTGGCAAGGGCTCTACTACATACAAAATGTTAATTGGCATATCAGCTCCTACATTCATCCAGAGCAGCTTCCCTGTACCCTTGAGTATCGTATTCCACTAGTCGAATCTAAGAGACTATGTACACAGTTTAATTGGCTTACTCGACGTCTCGGATGTACCTTACAACATTATTATTAATCATACGGCAGTTACAGACCACTTTAGGAATACAAATACAATATAATACAGTGTGCACCAAAGTCACAAATTTACAGGCATATTATTTATATAATTTATTACAACTGCTGTAATGTCCAGTAAATCTGAGGTGTTTCCATAGTATTAATTATAAGGGCACTCTTCGACAATGTTTCTGAGTCTGTCTTAGAAACAGCCACAGCTGCTCTCTGCTGTGGTAGTCTTTCCCCATCGGCAGAGTAGATCACCACATCTCCCATGGTTGGTCCAGATCCTGTTAACTGTACTCCATGTTCTCCAGAACAGGTCGAGTTCCCATGGTTTGTTATTGGCATGGAGAGAGCTCTAGTGTTGTTGTTATACCATTTTTGCCGCCGGGATTCGTAGACTGAAGTTATGGTCCGCCAGGTTGCTAGCTATTGTATGGGATGTCTGGAGCGGAGTCTGTTGATCTGGACAGCAGGTAGACCTCATGAATTGGCAGCTGCTGGTTGTTGCAGATTCTCTTATATTACAGAAGAAGATTATACTTTCCTCGCAGGTTAGGTGGTGGATACGGCTCAGGGCAGGTAGCCAGAATACTAGAGCGGACTTAATTGTACCAGCAACAATCCGCTTTGTTTGATACAGTAGTGTATCAGCCAACTTCGTGTGGTTGCTGTTCATCCAGACAGGGCTGCAGTACTCAATATAGAAGGTGATTGATTGTAAGGTCGAAACTGCTGTACCCCATGTTGTACCACATAATGTTTGCAGAGTATTATTTCTTGACCTCAATTTAGCTGCAGTCTTTGTTAGAAACTGTTTAAACGACAGCCTTTTGTCAAATATAACTCCAAAGTTCCGTGAATATTTTTTATGGGCAAGGTGTTTACCCTCGAAAAACATGTCTAGTTCTCGGTTGGCTAGGATATTACTAAGATGTAAGCAAGTAGATTCAGTTTTATTAAGATTCAGTTGAAGCACTGAACCATTTTACTTAGGTCTATTGTTAACATACCTTCGGTGACCTCAGTTTGTTTTTGCTCTATTGATATCACCCAGTCATCAGCATAACCAAACCTATTTTTAATACATCTTCGATTACCTCTATTTGTTTGTGCTGTGTTGCGATCCCTCAGTCATCAGCATAACCGAACATTCTCGGCTGAATGGCTGGCAGCTGTATACAAGCTAAAAATTAATGTAGCTAGGACTGATCTTTGATGTAGGCCGTTGCTGAAGGTCTTTTGGTCACTTGTGAGATTTCCTGCAATTACGTGAAATGGTCTGTCAGTCAGCATATTCTTCTGCAGGGTATTGCTATTCTTCTGCAGAGTATGGCACGAAGCTGATGATATCATAAGCTGCAGACAGATCAATAAATACAGCAGAATTCTTAAGTTGTTTCTGGAGACTAGCTTCTATGTCAATGAAAGTATTTGATCCACGAAGTTACGGTTTGGTCGAAATCGAGTCTTTCCAAGTATCTTGAACTGTGTTCTGCTACACAGCGATCTCTCAAGTAATCTGTACACCATACTCAGAAGGGGCGATAGGATGATAACTTTGAGGTTTACTGTTGGGTTTACCTGGTTTTAAGATGCAACGTTTCATAACTAAAATGCAACCTGCCTGCAGAATGTTGGAGAAATACTGGGCTAGTCGTGTCTTACCGTTTACCACAGTGCAGGAGGAATTCTGGATGTATACTGCCAATACCTGGAGATTTACATAATTTAATTTTTTGTAAAACGGTTGAAATGTCTTCAGGAATGAATGGTAGAGGATATCCGCTATGATGTGAACATTCTGCCATTATGGTTCTCAGTTCTCACTTCACTTGTATAGCGTGAGTTCGGCAAATAGAAAGTACCCGGTTTTATGAGGTTATTGTCGCTTCTAATTCGATTTCCACCTCCTCTCCACGCGGGTGACCGTGACCAGGCTTTACTGCTTCATTGTTTGAAGTCAAGGTTTTCAACAGTGTCCAGCCATCTCTGGTGGCACATGGCGTCAAGACCATGCAGCAGTTTTCTGCTATTTGTTACGCTCCAGTTGAGAGGGAGTCCTCATTCAATTTCTTACTGACCCCAGACCATACAGGAACGTACTCATTACGGTAATCTCTGATAACAACACCGAGATAGGTAAAGGAGCCCATTAGTTGTTCTTGGAAGAGGAGGTTTCGAATTCAGAATGAAGCATAACTATGAAGAACTAGAATAAACAATCGCAAATGGATGACGCAAAATCGTGCCTTCAATATTTGCGACAATTAATCTCAACTAAGTACATGCTTTCATTGAGTCGCGGTGATACTATAGCTGAAGATAGTAAATAGTGTGGAGATGGAACAAGATTTGTTGTTTTGTACGGTAAGAGGAAAGTGGCGGACGCGCTTCGCAGGTTGTGTGAAGCTATAATAAGCTATGCAAGTTACCAGTTAAAAGTAGCTAAACAATAAATGGACTCCATTTTAGCTTGCAGTGTGACAAAAGAAACAATAAAGGCGCTGCGTGTTGTTTTCTAAACTCACAAATCTCAATTTTATCCTTTCGTATTTTGGTGTTCCAAATTTAAGTTTAAATATTTCTGGGTCGCATTTATGCGGTATTTAAAAAGGAGTGAGCCAGCCATTGCGACTATAGACGTGTTTCAATGAAAATGTCAAAGTTTCTGTCCCTGACACAAATTTTCACTTAAGTCAATATACATGATAGAATGTTTTTATTGCAGAAAAAATATGCAGTCAGTTATCAGTTTTATTCTCAACCAACGGTGACATATTATTAGTTATTGATATTCTTGTGGTGCAACCTCTTGGCTGCAGCCGAGTTAGTATTGATGCTAAGATCTGCAAATTTTAATACTTTCAGTCAGAGCACATCCGATTGTAATGTGGTCCAGATGTAATGCAACTATTTATAAGTTAAACATGACCTGTGGCAAAAAGTACTTAAGAGTATTTGTCAACAAATCGTGAACTTTACAGCAGCATATCTGCAACGTGGTAGGGAGCTGACGTTCAGTGGAAGGATACTGGGATACAAATTTATTACCGTATTCATTAAAAATACAAACAAATTTATTAAAACACTGAAAATGATGTAAGACAATCTGAGCAGCCATACCCGGAATTAATGAAATGGCTCTAAGCACTGTGGGACTTAACATCTGAGGTCAGAACTAATTAAACCTAACTAACCTAAGGACATCACACACATCCATGCCCGAGGCAGGATTCGAGCCTGTGACCGTAGCAGCAGCGCAGTTCCGGACTGAAGCGCCTAGAACCGCTCTGCCACAGCGGCCGGCTCCCTAATTAATGAAATTAGTTTCCAACAACACATCTGTTGGCAGATATTATATAACTTTCAGAAATGACTGAATGAAATTAAAAAGCTACTTTTTGAGAACGTTAAGTTAAGTTAAAAAAGTAGATAAACGCTTGACACAGAGCTCTAATCAGATCACAAGTCTACAAAATAAAACTGCCTATTCCACATTGCAAGTCTAAAACACATAGCGAAAACAGCTAGGAAATCATTAACATAAGCCATGCACTATCACGCGACTGTTTGCAGATAATTAGAAGGAAGGCCACTGGTTCCAAGCAAGCAGAATAACCTGGCAACATTAAATTCAAAGTATAAGTGGGAGTTGCAGAGGCAAGCTATTTCTCTTTCGTAAGTGTGGGTGGCCATAGGCACCAGAGATACACTCTCAGTAAAGGCATTTATCGTACCCAGGCCTCTTTAACCGGACCCACAATATAAATAACATATACATCAAGCCTCCAACTAATTAACGATTTGCATTAACAACACAAATAAACACTGTAAATGCGCTTGAAAAATGTGAGCGTTGCGCATGAAGCACTTTATTCAAAAACAAACAAGACATTTTAATTACAGGTGCGGTCGTACTTAGTCAAACAGCTCGAGCACCACAAGTTTAGTCACACACATTCACAAAAACATAACCTGGGTGAGATAATTTAATGTATTCATGAATGAAGATGCTTACATGTCGAGATGGGAAACTAGGATGACGAGTTAGAACAGCCATCGCGCAAAACACAACATGGTCACACACACACGGTAATTGGACGCTTCACCATAATTTCTTGCAGATCGAAGGGTAAATTGAGAACTGCTCGACAAGGGCTTCCATCAAGTAGGTGTTATGATGAGTTTGTTAAGAATCAGGAACTAACGGTTGCTGTTCATCACATGGCCCTCCACCAGTTTCTTTAAAATGGCAGACAGGTACCCAACCCGACACCACAGTGGACACAGCTTATTGCAAATTCAAATGTTGAGAACAAGTCGGATTCTGTGCATCTCTCACAGTCGCCAAGTCCCCAACCGACACTCAATCCCACCGAAACCGCAGCGACCAAAAACGCAGCTTTTAGCTGTAAGCCAAGGATACTGTCGGCCACATCACGGCGTTTACTCCAGGAGCTGTCAAACACACCGCTCAGCAGCCCTTCACTTCGAGAGCGCCTTCTGCCCGCGACAGCGCTTAAATGCTGGCCTACAGACCTGCCCTCTGCAGGCGACAAGCTATTGCGGCCTTGTAGGCTAATAATGTGCGGGAACTATCGATATCAAAACGTGTGCACACAGCACAATATCGTAATCACAGAGTTGCGACCTTGCAAACTGCATGCTACTTAACACAGTGCAACTTCTCATAAAAGTGAAGGTAAATTTGTCTGCACCAGATCGTGGTTTTTTTTTTTTTTTTTTTTTTGTGAATAGCGATTATCATATAGATTAGTCGACCCTGAGAGTAGAAGCAGTCGGTTATCCGAGTATGGACTTCGCTCTGTGCGGTTTTATGATGTACAAAAGGGATAGAGTTATCAAATATGTGGTGAAATGTTCATGTCACTGTTTATGTGAAAACAGACTGTCTATTAAGCATCCACCTAGTATGTTTCACGTCGAAATATTTTGTAAAACTGAACTCTTTAACCTTTTAATTCGAGCATGAAAACCTGCAGTTTCTTAATTAACAGTCTGCAACACTTCTAAAAGCATATCGAAAATATTTATTGCTGCACACGCATTTTAACACTACATTTACTAACAAAATACATAAATACAGATATTTCTTCTCTGTTTTGTTTGCTGAATGGATTATGTAGTGACTTTTAAAACAAGTTGGTGAAGTCAACTAAAAACTTCTTAATCCTGTGCACATATAGAGACATAAACGTTAAGAGCCCTCAGCCTTTTATGTAGAGGAATCCACGAAGTTCAAGCACGAGATGAAGAGACTTGCGCTGCATAGATTCACATGGGGAGCCTCAGACTGAAATCTATAATAGCAACAACAAAACAATAACAACAGAAAGTTCAGGAGCCAACTGTGCAATTATTTCCGATGACTCACTTTTGAAGCAAATGTGTGCTTTGTTTTGAGCGGAATTGTACTGTACTAAAATATCGTACTAAAGCATATGAATACATCGAAATATACAAAGAAACACATTCCACTATATCGTAGGTGCTGATTGTGGACAGTGATCTAATAGTAAAGGCAGCCGCATTTGGTTTTAGCAGGAGGTCTAACGGTTTCCACCAGAGTTTTGTCATCTACCTTCAGTCCCAGGAATAAGATGTCTCCTATTCCACTAATAGTACCACAAATATAATGTGAACAGAAAATGGCTCTGAGCACTACGGGACTTAACATCTGAGGTCATCAGTTCTTTAGAACTTAGAACTACTTAAACCTAACTAACCTAAGGACATCACATACACCCATGCCCGAGGCAGGATTCGAACCTGCGACCGTAGCGGTCAGGCGGTTCCGGACTGAAGCGCCTAGAACCGCACGGCCCAATGTCAACAAAATTTAACATAAGAAACAGGATGCATTAAAATAAACAATCATCCGATAAGCTGCAATGAATTGCTATATACCGTTAGAACATGATTTGCAGTTTTATTCAGCACTTTACATGAATTTGTACGGAACATGCTTGTATCACCTGAAGACAAATAAGCTTTGAATTTCCCTACTAAAGTTAGAGAGAAGTCATTAATGAACTGTTGTGGGGGTCTTCAGTCCGAAGACTGGTTTGATGCAGCTCCCCACGCTACTCTATCCTGTGCAAGTGCCTCGATCTGCAACCTACATCTGTCTTAACATGCTTACTCGATCTACCCATCCAAGCTTCAGTATTCTTCTGTTACTGTTAATCGTCCACGTCTCACTATATATATATATATATATATATATATATATATAGAGGGAAACATTCCACGTAGGAAAAATATATCTAAAAAATAGATGATGCGACTTACCAAATGAAAGTGCTGGCAGGTCGACAGACACACAAACAAACACAAACATACACACAAAATTCAAGCTTTCGCAACAAACTGTTGCCTCATCAGGAAAGAGGGAAGGAGAGGGAAAGATGAAAGGATGTGGGTTTTAAGGGAGAGGGTAAGGAGTTATTCCAATCCCGGGACCGGAAAGACTTACCTTAGGGGGAAAAAAGGACGGGTATACACTCGCACACACACACACATATCCATCCACACATATACAGACACAAGCAGACATATTTAAAGACAAAGAGTTTGGGCAGAGATGTCAGTCGAGGCAGAAGTGCAGAGGCAAAGATGTTGTTGAATGACAGGTGAGGTATGAGTGGCGGCAACTTGAAATTAGCGGAGATTGAGGCCTGGTGGATAACGGGAAGAAAGGATATATTGAAGAGCAAGTTCCCATCTCCGGAGTTCGGATAGGTTGGTGTTAGTGGGAAGTATCCAGATAACCCGGACGGTGTAACACTGTGCCAAGATGTGCTGGCCGTGCACCAAGACATGTTTAGCCACAGGGTGATCCTCATTACCAACAAACACTGTCTGCCTGTGTCCATTCATGCGAATGGACAGTTTGTTGCTGGTCATTCCCACATAGAATGCGTCACAGTGTAGGCAGGTCAGTTGGTAGATCACGTGGGTGCTTTCACACGTGGCTCTGCCTTTGATCGTGTACACCTTCCGGGTTACAGGACTGGAGTAGGTGGTGGTGGGAGGGTGCATGGGACAGGTTTTACACCGGGGGCGGTTACAGGGGTGGGAGCCAGAGGGTAGGGAAGGTGGTTTGGGGATTTCATAGGGATGAACTAAGAGGTTACGAAGGTTAGGTGGACGGCGAAAAGACACTCTTGGTGGAGTGGGGAGGATTTCATGAAGGATGGATCTCATTTCAGGGCAGGATTTGAGGAAGTCGTATCCGTGCTGGAGAGCCACATTCAGAATTTGATCCACATATATATATATATATATATATATATATATATATATATATATATATATATATATATATATATATATATGTGTGTGTGTGTGTGTGTGTGTGTGTGTGTGTGTGTATGTGTGTGTGTGTATCGCATGTCTCTTCTGAGAGCACATATTTTTCATTTCTTTCTTTTTTTTTTTTTTTTTTTTTCACTGTGAAGCTGGAATCATACATATTTCATGTGACACCTACTGTCAACAGAAAGCGTCTGTTTGTTTCCAATTATAAGCAAAATTATGTTTAAATTGTAATTTTACGTGCTCATTCGATAGAGCTCTGCAAGATTAATCTAGTCTGATATTCATTTTACCGATATGTATTAACAGGGACAGTCAAACACTAAGAATAAATAGCAATACAGTAGCGACGCAGTTGCGCTGTAGCAACCACGGCTTCGCTGTAGCTGCTGGATTACTGGTTATTTTTCTAGTTTTACAGTCCCTGTTAATACACCTCCATAAAACAAATAACGCACTAATCTGGGACCGATCTATCGAATGGGCACGTAAAATGCCGCTTTAAAAATAATTTTGTTTGTAACAGGAAACAAACCGATGCTTTGCATTGTTACTGGGCGCTGCATGAAAAACGTGATGAGTGCTATTTGTCAGGGCTGACACCGGCTACACAAGTCAAAAATGAAACTGCAGTTACCTGCTGAGATTCCTGACGATTCTTAGGTGAGTCACCCCATAGGTGTATGTGTATGTATGGATGCGTCTCGTAGTCTCATAATCGGACGGATTTTGTTTTCTATCATCGATAATTAAAACAGCAAACAAAATCTGTCCAATTATGGCACCACTCAATTTATTGAGCGCTCAATTTATTAAGCGTGGTTATTTTCAGATTAGCAGTGAACTATCCTACTTTCATCATTGAGCTCAATACATTCGAGAAAATCGTTCCATTTCCTGAAGTGCCAGCTACGTCAGTAACGCATCAAATGAATTTAATTTATGAGTTGCTCTCATCTGCATTTAGAGCACACACTATTCGTGATAGTTTGTAATTATTTGTACAATTCAGTGGACAATTTCGACAGTAATGCAAACGGCCTTCTTTTGCTTCTTTCATAAAAATCACTTCTTTCTTCCTGAAATTTTCCAAATACTACTTCTGTAGTGTGTTCACAAAATATTCTAAATATTGTGAAATGACTGTCAGATATCGCTAAGTGATATTGTTTCATTTTTCCGCCACCATTTTGTGGTTACTTTATTAAGAGGGTTGGGTATGTTTGTTTGGGAGGAACGATTTGCATTTTTCTCGCTGGGAAGGGGCGCTCCCAGGGTAGTCTCTAGTTCCTGTTTGTCGGCAGAAAGTCTCGTTAGGAGGGGTTGGCGCCCCGGGGAAAAGAGCAGTTTCCCAGACATGGGGCTCTGGCTCGCTCTGTACTTTTGTCGCTAAGAGCCGGCGCCTGCTCTTGTTGAGGACAGAGAGAGCCAAGCTGCCAGTACTATCCGAAGGGAATAACTGAGCATGACGTTCCTTGCCTTTTCTGTACTGATACCAAAGGATGGGATGATGTGGCACCGTTCGAGTGCGGTGAGAAAGCTGGTCGCTTTCAAAAAATTTGGAAATTTCTGTAAGGTCTTATGGGACCAAACTGCTAAGGTCATCGGTCTGTAAACCTACACACTACTTACTCTAACTTAAACTAACTTACGCTATGGACAACGTACACACACCCATGTCCGAGGGAGGACTCGAGCCTCCGACTAGGGGAGCCGCACGGATCGTGACAAGGTGCCGTGCCCTAGACCGCGCGACTACCGGCGCGACTGGTCGCTTTCACTCCACATGTTTGTGTATCCAGTGGAATGAGTCACCCCGCCACCATGCTTGGTGCGAAGAGTTGACCAATTGGTGGGACACTGCTGTAAGACATTACGAACCTCATGTTTGTTATGGAGAGTTTTGCACGACTAGAGTGGGAAGTTTCTGCAGCATTACCCGTTTTTCCTTATTATAAGCGATATTTTGCTTCGTCACATTAGCAACAGCATTAAGTCGTGTAGTTCTTTTATCAAAATTGAGCTATTGGGGGCTGTGAAGGAAGTTTCTGGGCTACTTGTCTGCCGGCCACCCTCTGGTGCCGCTTTGCGCACGCTAGCCGATTTTTGGGGACATGTACGTGTCGCAGTTTTGGTAGCACTGTCTATATTCCGAGCAGCTTATAATTCACAAGATATACCACGCAACTTGTATTGCCTCTTTGATTATAATTTTTGGCCTCTTTTGTCTCGTTAACTTTGAATTTGCGAGCTGTCAGATCAAATTTTGCAGAGGTTCCTCCATGAAGTGTTGTATATGGTTTGGTAGACCTCCACCCACCCAAAAAGTTACCGTCATTTAGATAATTTTGCTGTCTGACAATTTTATGAGAACTGTGTGCACCATAAAGAGCAGATAAGAAGTTAGAGTTCAAGATCCCTTAATTGTCCCATAACTTTTCCGTGGTTTGGCAGCCCACAAGCAACAAATATAACCTGTTATATACCTGAGATGTTGTTCTCACTGCGTTGTGTGCAGTGGCCAAACACAGCCTGCTACAGCCATAGTTTGCCTGCATCTTGCAAGTTTCATTGGAGAGAACAGCCACACATTTCCGGTACAAGACCATGAGGTGATCCGATTCTTGAAGTTTTCCCAGAGGATAGAAACTGCTAATATTTTTCGGGCTTGCATTTTGGACTACTTACATCATCTTCCGATACTTTGGCTGAAAATGTTCCAGCCATTGTCAAGGCGAATCGGCAACTGCCTTCCAAGTGTGTAGACGTCTCAAGTGGATAAATACTAACGAATGGTTTGACACTAAGAAGTCAGTCTCCAATTCGCCTTGAAAATGGCTGGAAGGTTTTCAGCCAAAATACTGAAAGAGTTAGTCATGATTTTTGGGTTTATTTTATTATTTTAATAATTGTACCACGAATTGATATTTTACAAGTTTCTTACATATATTGCATTAAACAATTCTGACATCATCAGCATGGGGGCGATCTGTAGTACTATGATCACTGAATAAATTCTCCGCTGCCAAGAACGCTAACAACATTTATTCACATAGATGACCGGTTTCATCAATTCTCTATTGCCATCTTCGGATTTATGTTTACATCGTTACATAATCTCCCCATCAGTACAGTAAGTGGCGCTATACAAAGTGTGTCCATGTTGGTATCGTAAGTACTCTATAAGTTTGCATGTCAGTTTTAAAATAACAGTTATGTACCCACATATTATTGCGCCGATTACAAGTGCTGACATTCATCACCAATTTATGGCATAATAATATGTGTGCACATATCTGTTATTTTAAAACTGGCGTGTCGACTTCTAGAGTAGCTCATGATGCCATGATCGACATAGACTGTACAGTAATGAAGGAAACATAGATCCAGGGATGGCAACAGAGAATTGCCGAAACCGGACATCTAAATGATATAAATAATTTTAGCGATTTTAGCAGTTGATAATTTATTCAGTGTTTATGATTGCATTAAAATCACGACAGAGTGTGTAAACACCATAGTCAGATATTCTCTTTCTGTCTAACATATGTACACAGTCAACATAACCATTAAGAAGTTTCGGCTTCGATTAATCTATATTTTTGTACCATTTCGTCACCTTTTCCCCATTAGTGATCACGGCCAACTCGCGGCTAACTTCAGACATTTTCTTCAGATCTTTCACTTTATTGGCTCTGCTTATCGGAAGTTAAATACGAAAAGCAAAAATGTTGGTTCTCTGAATGCAGACTGGTTCCATTGTGTCAGTTTCACACTCCACTCCCTCCTCCTCCTTCCTCTGCCTTTCTTGCTACTCACAAGCCTTAAATTTGACAAGTTGCAATAATATATACTCCACCACCTCCCAGTTCCGTTAATTTTGGACGTCTTTAGGATTCAAACTGACTTTTTCGACTCTGTATCCACGTCTCCAAATAGCTCGCTTCTGAACAGTATCAACGGAAGCACACTACTGATTTGGAACTCGAAATAAGACAATAACTTTGTAGTTAACACTTCATGTGTTACACCCAGCTTCGCTAGAGGTATCAAGCACAGCAGAGAACACAAACTCAATTATGTGCCGTAACTTGAAACAGAACTACCATCCCGCGGAGCTGTCAAGCTCGTTTAGGAAACTGTGGTTCTGCAGATCCTTCACCAGCTCTGAAACTGTCCCTTTCCTACCAGAATCAAGATAGCTGGAAACTCCTTGGAAGTTCCGTGCTTGTTTCTATGTAGGCAGGCACTTATAGTAATTGCTCTTCTGCATGATGTCTTTCTCTATCAGGTTCTGCTGGCGTCCAGTGTGACCTCAGGCGAGAGAATGAGTCTGATTTCATAAACAGTGCAGTAGATTTCTTTAGGGTCCCATATGTTGTATTTTATGTTATATTCATCATCATCATCATCATCATCATCGGTATCAGCACAATTAAAAAACAACAACCATTTGTGTTATGGAGGCATTGGTTTAGGGCAATTCGTGGAGCGCTGTAAGCTACATGCTGTGATGGTGTAAGGGCTAGCATACCGGGCTGGTAAGCAAAGAGACCTGGACTGAAGTCCTGTTCTCCCATCGTAACACAAATTTTAATTCGTTCCTTTAGCTTCTATCATTATTGTAGATGCAGCTGGGACTGAAATGTCCCACAGAAAATTTAATTATATCAAATCTATAAACAGTCATTTGTAATACACTGCTGAATAAAGACGATCTCTACACTACCAAATGCATTACAATTTGGTACAGGCATCCATGTTTCCTAATGTTATCTGTCCACACTCGCTTGGATCACCATGTCGATGTTTTTTTATTTATTTCTTGGAACCCAGCAAGGAACTTCCTTGATCCATCTACCGTCCACTCATTTGGCTGCATGTCCCAACTATCGGTACCTAATTTTCATTCTATTAATAATTAAGTGTTCTACTCCATCCCCAATATAATCTCTTATAACTATTCCTACCCTAGATATTACTACTGTCCACTGAGCACACCTCAGTTCCTTAATGGTTTTCGTATTGGAATTCCATGTCTCTCTGTCAGAAGTCAAATCTGTTATGAACTCTGTCGGTAAACTTTTCATTTCGGACACCTCGAAAGCTTACTTCTGATAACGCTACTTACTTTACCATAAGTTATCGTGGCTTTAAAACCAGTCTCACAATGTCTCCTCCATTTGCAAAGAGTAACTATTTCTATACCAAAGAAGAAAAGTTGAAGAAAGAAACATTACTTCATTGGTGTTCTACGTTGAGAACATGAGTATGAAGTATTTGCAACTTTTCAGTCTAAATATTAACTTCCATGGAACTTCTGAATTACTTTTTTAAAGTCTGTTAATGCCATTGTAAGAGCTAAGCGTCATTGTGTTCCTTCCTCCTGTTATAAACGAAAAACAAACACCGGGAACTTTTTCGTTCTCGGCTATTGGGGACTGCTAATGTCTTATTCCTGCCACGTAATTTACTTTTCCCAAGTAGGTCTGCTTGATAAAAGTCTACACTGATAATACTATCGGTATCTGAATATCTCTCCGAAGTCACGAACTATCCATGCTGCAATATATCGTGCCGCGCGGGATTAGCCGAGCGGTCTTAGTCGCTGCAGTCATGGACTGTGCGGCTGATCCCGGCGGAGGTTCGGCTCCTCCTTCGGGCATAGGTGTGTGTGTTTGTCCTTAGGATAATTTAGGTTAAGTAGTGTGTAAGCTTAGGGACTGATGACGTTAGCAGTTAAGTCCCATAAGATTTCACACACTTTTTTTTGCAATGTATCGTACTAGATAAGGGTATATACTGCTAGCATTAGACGCTGGATGTACTGTGGCAGCTCACATTAATGTTGCCATGTGTCAGAAGCCTGAAAAACCACCTTTTGCAACATGAATAGCTGTGAAAAGTGCAGGAAGAGAGTGACTGAGCTTCTGAAGCGTACCGACAGGGAGGCGGAGCCATGCCAGATCCAGTGCAGTGGCTGGATGCACTGGGTTCTCGAATTGGGAATCCTTGGTGCGAACAGCGTGATAGAGGTGGTTCCAGAGATTCTCGATTAGCTTTAAATCCGGGGAGTTCAAGCGGCCAGAGGAGTACTGTAAACTCATCCTGGTGCTCTTCGAATTACACGCGTACACTGCGAGCTGTGTGACACATTGCATTGTCCTGCTGGTAGATGCCATCGTGCCGAGGAAAAACAGACTCCAAGTAGGGATCGATATGGCCCCCAAGGACAAATGCATACTTTTTTTGGTCCATTGTACCTTCCAGAATCACGAGATCACCCACAGAATGTCCTGAAAACATTCCACAGATCATAACGCTCCCTCCTCCGGTTTGGTCCCTTTCGACGATTGTTACAGGGCATTACATGACAACGACCACCTGCCCGATGGAGCAGAAAACGATATTTATCTGAAAAGGCCACCTGTCACCACTCACTGGACGTTCTGTTGCGGTATTGGTGTGCGAATTCAGCCTTCGCCTCCGATAAACATCAGTGGGCATAGTGCATGGACCAGGCGGCGTCCTCTACGACGTTCCCTGAACTGGCGTTGAGGTGACACTGATGGTAGCCCCTTGGTTCATCTGAGCGGTCAGTTACTCAACAGTTGCACATCTATTCACCCGTACACATCTCCGCAGCCGTCGGTCATCCCTTGCTCTATGGCCCGTGGTGTACCGCAGCCGTCTCGGCGCCGGTTTTGGACAGCGTCATATTGCAGTACACTTTAACCATGAAGACACACGAACAGTTTACAGACATAGTCATTTTGGAAATACGTCCACCCTTGGCCCGAAAGCCGATGATCATTCCCTTTTGGACGGCGGATAAATTACTCAAAGGTAACGGCCTTGCCGCAGTGGATACACCGGTTCGCGTGAGATCACCGAAGTTAAGCGCTGTCAGGCGTGTCCGGCACTTGGATGGGTGATCATCCAGCCGCCATGCGCTGTTGCCATTTTTCGAGGTGCACTCAGCCTCGTGATGCCAACTGACGAGCTTTCGACCGAATAGTAGTGGCTCCGGTCAAGAATACCATCATAACGACCGGGAGAGCGGTGTGCTGACCCCATGCCCCTCCTATCCGCATCCTCCTTTGAGGGTGACACGGCGGTCGGATGGTCCCGGTAGGCCACTTGTGGCCTGAAGACCGTCCATTGCTGCTGCTGTCACCTTCCGTTTGTGAGTGGTTATTGCACGTTGACATCGAAGATAGACGTTGGTCAAATTAATGTGTCTGCACCATGTGTGTTACATATTTATCAAATCATGCTAAGAGCTCAATTCATATTGGCCCCTATGTTTAACAATTTTGTTAAAATTTAACAATAGCTAACTCGTATCTAGTAAGGCGGCAGCAAGCGGCTTTACGAGGAAGAGCTGTCATATAGGGCCTGTTCTTGGACACAAAAACGTAAACGACCAACTCCAAATATAAATATTAACACATTTGGCACCCCTACTCCTTGAAGGTACACACTGGTCGCTATGGAGAGTTGTAGATGGTGAAGAACTGTTATCAGACAGTGGTGTGATGCTCCACGTAAGTCATGGCAGTGAAGTTGTGTGTATATGTCAGTAGGTTGTACACAGGATCAGTGCCGTCACGAGAAGAAGTGACAGAATGGCGAAAAGGAGCTATCATGCTTTGAGGATAGCGTGTATGAAGCTACTACCGACCATGATATTATTGCCCATTGCCTCCCGTGCCTACTATGGGAAACACGCATAGACTTTGCAGTAAACAAGTGGTGACTAAGGAAAATGCATCACACACTATGAATGATTGAAAGATAGTTGCGCATATACTATCAAGTGTTTCAGCATGTCCTCGTGAAATATTACTCACAACAAGTTGAACAAAGCGCCCGTACTCCGAGGTGCAATAATATTGTGGTCGACTATTACTTGGTTTATTGATGTAGCAACGCAGCATCTCTGATAAACATCGACATCAATATACGTACTCGGCTAGTCACCGTATGGAGCGTGGTGGAGGCTACTTTGTAGCAGTACTAGCCATTTCCTTTCCTGTTCCATTCGCAAATAGAGCGCGGGGAAACCTACTGTCTGTATGCCTCCGTACCAGCCCTAATTTCATTTACCTTCGCGGTCCTTATGCATAATGTAAGTGAAATGTCTGCAATGAATTGTGTATCACTCATAGCCAAGTAACATGGCATAAGGATAGTGGTCACACAAGTTCCTAACCAACGCGAACCGAAGATATATCGCCTTGCGCAAAGACACTCGGTTCCAAATCCGATAGGAATTACTGCTGCCACCGAGTGAAGGTTCAACTAAACCGATTTCCGAGCGAACAGTGGAAAGGACATTGCATGCAATCAACATTTGGTGTCGGGTATCTCGCGAAAGACAATTGCTCACGTGAAGCTGCACGTCTTCAGTCGCTCAAATAACACAGAAACTAGGATTTCCTCTGCTTGCGAATGACGGAAGTAAAGCGTCGAAAGCACCAACGGTCAAATGACGTGTTTAATCTGCAATGTATTTCGGGCCGGAGGCGGTTCTGTGAGTTCTTTTTTGAGGTAATTTCCGTACCATGAGCTAGGCCCGCTGATTTAAGTTACCGTAAACATTAACCAGGATATTTATTTCATTGCTGCTGTCGGTGACCAGATGCTGCGCTGTCTTTTACGTCCTCATATTCCCAAGACACTGACAAAATAAGAACAGTTGCGTTCACATGCTGCACGCGTACTTTGCTTGTTTACTGTCTACTCAAGACACGCTACTGCACCTCTTATGCACCGCTAAATCACCCGATCTCAATCCCACAGGAAATTTTGGGACTATCTGGAACAGCCGGTGACACACAGCAATCAACATCAACAGCAGTGTATTAGCTCTGAGGAACCTAATAACTAATAATCAATGACACTTCTGCTGGATAAAGCAAAGCTGAAAACAACTTTATGTTAGGAAGAACGCCGCTAATGGTTGGTAAAATAGTTGTTTATTGAAACACAACCGGTTTCGCGGCTTAAAGCCGCATCATCAGGTGCAACAACGTTAAAATACCATAGCCATACCGATAGTTCCTAGTCAAAATTTACTATTCAGAGAATATCATCAATACTATGGGGAGCGAAAGGTAAAGAAGACGTGCACCGTTCTTTAAAATTTGCCTGCATCAGTGTGACAGCAGGCAAGGCAGAAACGGCGCGCACGAACGACAGACTTGATCTTTTATCGTTGTTGCACCTGATGATGAAGCTTTACGACTCGAAACCGGTTGTGTTTTAATAAACAGCAATTTTAACACCTGTCAGCCGAGTTCTTCTTAACATCATTCCTTACAACAGCTGCGATTGACGGAATACAAAATAGTTACTGAAAAAAACTTGTAGATTTTCTTGCTCGCCGAAGTGAGTTCATTACCAAAGCTAGACGTTGTGGTGCTACACGGTAGTAGCGTCATCTCTCCTGGAGATTAGTAACTTTCAGTCCAATGTGCTTACTTTTCACCCATTTGTCCTTTATTCTAAGTTCACAATTAGTCTTTAGAAATAACCATTTTGCGAGTAAAGCAGATTCTTTAAAGAAATGTACATTAACAGCTTCATTTTTATCATTTGTCGTTTCATCAAGATTATGTACGACAATTCTTGCTCAAATAAACAGTGACCTTCGTATCTTGAAGAAAACTTAAACCTTATACGTACATAAAAATATTTAAATGGGCAAGTATTACAGTCTTTTGCCATGTTGTCAAAGTTTGTCGGAAGGATTCTTTGAGATGCCGTATGTTTTTTACAGGATTCTAATTTGTCTCAACGATTAGTAAAATATTTTCAAGAAAAGGAATAGCTTTGGTGGTGAATAAGATGAAACAAAAGAGCTTCTTTTAACTTATTGGCTTTCGGTTGATGCTTATTCGCCCATCTCAATGGAGAGACGATACGACAGTGTATTGGAGACGATCTTTTTGTCAGGTACGACGGTACGAACGTAAGGACGACGCAACACCTAGTCCCGGAGAGGAAACATCTCTGACCCGTCTGGGAATCAAACCTGGGCCCCCTTTGTTAGCAATTGCCGCTCCGATGCCGCAGCTACCGAGGCGACAACAAAAGAGGTAGTAAAGGGAACCAACATGCACTATGCACTACTGGACGCTGTGGAGCAGTGTCCGGCGGTGGGAACGATCGCTTTGTGTCGCAGAGCGTACAGCATTCACTACAAACAGCGTAGACGCTTTAACGCTTGACAGGATTTGCTCGGTTTCACCACCCGCGTGCGTACAAAGAACATTCTATTTCACAAAGTCTGTGGAAGTGCTGTACTAGTTTTGTAGTCGCTTTGTTGCCGGAAAGCGCTCTCCGAAATTTGTTGAACCTACACTATGTGATCAAAAGTATCCGGACACCTCCAAAAACATACTTCATATTAGGTGCATTGTGCTGCCACCTACTGCCAGGTACTCTGTATCAGCGACCTCAGTAGACACTACACATCGTGAGAGAGCAGAATGGGGCGCTCCGCGGAACTCAAGGACATCGAACGTGATCAGACGACTGGGTGTCACTTGTGTCATACGTCTGCACGCGAGATTTCCACACTCCTAAACATCCCTAGGTTCACTGTTTCCGATGTGATAGTGAAATGGAAACGTGAAGGGACACGTACAGCGCAAAAGCGTATAGGCCGACCTCGTACGTTGGCTGACAGACATCACCGACAGTGGAAGAGGGTCGGAATGTGTAATAGGCAGACATCTATCCAGACTATCACACAGGAGTTCCAAACTGAATCAGGATCCACTACAAGTACTATGACAGGAGGAAGGCGACAAAAATTGCATTTCATGGTCGAGCGGCTGCTGATAAGCCACACATCACACCGGTAAATGCCAAACGACGCCTCGCTTGGTGCAAGAAGCGTAAACATTGGACGATTGAACAGTGGAAAAACGTTGCGTGGAGTGACGAATCACGATACACAATGTGGCGATCCGATGGCAGGATGTGGGTATGGCGAATGCCCGGTGAACGTCATCTGCCAGCGTGTGTAGGGCCAACAGTAAAATTCGGAGGCGGTGGTGTTATGGTATTGTCGTGTTTTTCAAGGAGGGGGTTACGCCCCTTTTTTTGGGTAGCACTATCACAGCACAGGCCTACATTGATGTTTTAAGCACCTTCTTGCTTCCCACTGTTGAAGAGCAATTTTGGGATAGCGATTGCATCTTTCAACACGATCGAGCACCTGTTCATAACGCACGGCCAGTGGTGGAGTGGTTGCACGACGATAACATCTCTGTAATGGGCTGACCTGCACAGAGTCCTGACCTGAATCCTATAGAACACCTTTGGGATGTTTTGGAACGCCAGCTTGGTGCCAGGCCTCATCGACCGACATCGATACCTCTCCTTAATGTAGCAGTCCATGAAGAATGAGCTGCCATTCCCCAAGAAACCTTCCAGCACCTGATTGAACGTATGCCTGAGAGAGTGGAAGCTGTCATCAAGACTAAGGGTAGGCCAACACCATATTGAATTCCAGCATTAGCTATGGAGGGCGCCACGAACTTGTAAGCCATTTTCAGTCAAGTGTCCGGATACTTTTGATCACATAGTGTAGATTACAGATCCTTCTCAAAACCACACTGACAATAAATGAGCTTTTAAAATAGTCATAGTACTGAAATAAGGATTTAGCTTTGATGTACGCTTAGTAATTGTAACAATTTTGCCTTGAGAGGAAATGGAGGAATTATGCTATACATTTTGTTATTGTAATGATAAGCGCTTTTTAACAGCATCAACACATTCCGAAAAGGAGAGTACAGTATTATGATATCAGTATTTCCAGTGAAACGTTTTTCTAAAATATGGGAGGTGTGTGAATCACGATAATTTTAATATAAATCCTCGTTCAACTTTCCTCCTCACTTCAGGTATTGTGTGGTTTCCTTATACAAATTCAGGAAATGTTCTCAACATTTTCTATACTTTTCCAACGAAAATTGTTCTCCATCTGTAATGATCTCAACATTGCTGAAACGTAAAACTTTAACCTTGTAACCTCCCCACCAAATTTAATAAAATAAATATTATTTGATTAATGATTCTAACCTCCCCACAAAATTTAAAAGAATTAAATAATAAAAAGAATAGGATTCTAATTTTTTTTGTGTAACCTCAGAACAAAATTGGTTCCCATTTATAACCTCCGTACAGAAATGCATTCACATTTAATGTACCCACAAAATTCTTTTCTCATCTAATGTAAACTTGAAACAGAAAAATTCCGAAACCTCGTAATAAAAAATAAATTCAGTAACCTGGTAAATTTTCGACGACAGCAGTGCTGCGTCATGGTCCTGTAAGATCATTCTGAATAAAAAAAGCAAAAAATTCTTAATTCAATAAAAACGGCGAATATATCTGCTCTTATATAAAATTTTTCCGGCACAGCTCTGTGCAATGCTGGCCGATAGATTTGTCATTTATGAAAGGAAGCAACTGATTTTTCTTTTGCAACAATAGGAATGATCATGGATTGAAGAAATTAGTAAATTCTTTAAATTGAAATGAATGTTTGTTAGAAATTACTTTATATCACGAAGATTATTATTAGGACATTTTTAAAACATTTACATGGGAACTCAGATACATTACTAGATATGCGCGAGGCTGCTTTTTACCTTATACAATAATACTCAGGCTCCGGCATCACTGCACCGCGACCGGCCCAGCCAACATGATACACAATAGCAGACCAGAGCAGACAGCAGACTAGCGCAGACTAGGGCAGACTTACTGCTACAGCTACACAGTACCTACTGCAGTCAACACTGCTCTCTGGTCAGCGATTCTCTTATACCTTGCATATCGCAGGCAGCGCATGAGCAATACATCGAAATTACATCTGCTCGGACCTCTTACATAAAATTACATCTGCTCGGACCTCTTACAACCTTTCTCCGTACTAACATGCAATGACCGTAAAAAATCGCAACATCAAGAAGGAGTTGTGCGACATGAAGTTGATGTCTATTCAAAATTCGCACCAGTCGTATAAGAGTGGCATTATTAACGCCACTATGAGGATGCAGATCAAATTTGCTTTAAATAAACGCTGTATTACTTACCTTTAAGACTGGAAGTGGTGAGTTGTTTTTAGTCAGGAACGCCTTTAAGGCGACAGAGACGCCATAATCAACATCTCGTAATATGATTACGAGAAGTTGGCTGTTCCTTCCGCGATACTGCAGAAACATAGCAGGAATGTAGCCACTGTACACCATTGCTCGACTGCTGGCATCGGTGGTCACAAGACTGCACGGTCGCAAGACGACCGGGAATCCGGAAAGCCACGTGGCACTACCGAGAGGGAAGACCACTGTGTTCGGCGTATCACTCTGGTTCATTGTACTACATCTGCAGCAGCAATATGAGCCGCACTTGGCACCACAGTGACATAAAGAACTGTTACAAACTGGTCACTTCAAGGACACCTCCGAACCAGACGCCCAGTAGCGTGCATTCCGACTACCCAAAACACTGCCAGTTGCCACTTCAATGGTGTCACGTGAGAGCTCGTTGGAGGGCAGGGTGGAGATCTGTTGTGTTTCCTGATGAAAGCTGGTTCTGCCTACATACCACTGATGGCCGTGTGCTGGTTAGAATGAGGCCAGTTGAGGGCCTGCTATCAACCTGCCTGAGTGCTAGACACACTGGATCCATACCTGGAATTATGGTCTGAGGTGTGCAGCAGCACTCTCATGATTATCCTACACACCCTGACCGCAAATTTGTGCGTCAGTCATGTGATGTGACCTGCTGTTCTGCCATTCATTAACAACATTCAGGAGGGTGTTTCCGCTGTTGTAACACAACAATCTCTACAGAGTGTTGACATGTTGCCTTGGCCTACTCGATCACCAAATCTGTCTCCAGTGAAGCACGTACCGAACGTCATCGGACGACAACTCCAGTGTCATTCACAGCAGCGTTAATCGTCCCTGAGCTGAGCGACCAAGTGCGACAGGCATGGAACTCCACTCCACAAACTGACATTCGGCACTTGTATAACGCAATGCTGGCTCTTCTGCATGCCTGAATTCAACATTCTGGCGGTTACACCGGTTATTAATGTACAAGCAATTCACATTGGCAATAGCTTATCTCGCGCTTACATTAACCTGTGATCTTGCAATGTTACTCAAGTACGTTACCCAGACCAATATATTCGCGAAATGTCATTGGATTGTATCATTTTTAGGCGCCGCGATTTTTTTCCGTCAGTGTATAAATATTCCGAGACTGCTCTCAGTACTGGCAGGTATCTATGTGCACCGAGTAAAATGCTTTGCTGATGATCCCTCACTATACACAGGTGGATGTAGAATGCTGTGAGATAAAGGAAACATCGAGTATTCCTCCGTTTTATAAGGCTGTTATTGTTTCGACATGAGTGGCTGTAGTTCCGATTTACGTAAAGCAAAAATAGTATGAAACGATTAACCTTCGTAGTGGAGATGGGAACTACTAATAGCGAATATAAATCTTCTTCGCAGTTGTTGATGTATATGTTGTAGTCTCCAGTTCATAGACCGATTTGATGCAGTTCCCACTAAAATTTTTCCTAACTCTGTGTACAGCTACTGCAACCCACATCTATTTCCAGCTGTTACAGTAGCCAAGGTTTGCTCGTCTTGTGCAATCCCCCATTCGCCCCCCCCCCCCCCAACACGTACACACACACACACACACACACACACACACACACACACACGCACACACACACACACACACACACACAATTTTTCCCACAATTACCGAATTTTCGCGTTTCCCACAATTACCAAATTTACAGTCCATTGACGCCTGATGATGTGTCATATTAGCCCATCTCCTATTTTAATAAAGTTGTGTAATAAACCTCTTATCTCCCCAACCTTGTGCAAGTCCCTGATTTAACCACACAATCTTCAACATTATTTTCTAATGCCACATTTAAAAAGGTGCCATTCTCTATAAGTCAACAACGCCATAATATTATTATTGTTTCTCTCTATATTATAGCCCACATTTCACTTCCATATATGGTTAGACTGCAGCAACATATTTTCAAAAAATAATTCGAATGACTATGCAACAGGGATGCCTGTCCCTGGGCAATGGCTATGCTTTTGCCTCTGTAATTACTGCAAGGGCTGCTGCCCAAGTTGAGGTGCTTCTGGTAGCCTAGCTTCTTCATATGTGGCCCTCCGAGATGGTTGCATCCTCAGTTCGGCTTGCTGTTGTCCTCCGTCGCCAATGGAAATATTTATTTCAGAGGAAGTCAATTAAGAGCGATGCTTGTGGCTTGTAAGTGTATTCCTAGTGGACCGCCGGGGTATTGCTATAGCTCTTTGGTTCGAGAAGAAAAGTAAGAAAATCGGAATGTGACGGGACTTCGTTACGAGACAGAATAACGAGAGGACGTGTAGGAAGTGTATGCAATGAAACAGTCACTGTTAGCCGCCATATTGTTGAATCTGTGTTTTTTGAGATTCACAAGTGACATGTAATGTTAATGTGGAGTCTAGTAATGGTCATAATACAGTCGGTTGCATTTCAAAGGTAACTGCGCGTATTTAATTTTGATCACAGGATTCTGTGATCAACTATTGTGTACTACAAACCTGTATAGGACTTCGAACACATGGTGGACGATGTTTGCTGTAGGACCTGCTTCAATAATACGGTCAAAAGCACAGAGAAAGTTAACTCTGATAAAAGGAACTCATTTCACTCGCAGAAAATTTCTGAATGACCAAATGCGAATGACAGTGTTCCAATTCGAGAAGATCCTATAGAAGTTTTCTTTCTCTTCCATTTCAAGAATTTTACACATAACCGTCGGAGTCCGCAGCTGCCTCTCCACCACGAGAGTAACTTATCTACGTGTAAGAAACTACATATGCTGTGGGAGAAGTCGACACCGTTTCGGATATTGTCCTTCACAGAGATACAGAGGCACTACAGACACTAGTTCAATAACGACGAGTTTAATATTACCAGCTTAAAACATTAACTTCTTATTTTGAACAGTAATATTATAGTATTGATGGAAAACACACCAGGTGTACACAGACTTCGCGGGAAATTTAAGCTCAGTTCATGAGAGAAACGTGGATAAAAAAACTAAAAATATTGTCACATCATGAGGACCCGCGCGGGATTAGCCGAGCGGTCTGAGGCGCTGCAGTCATGGGCTGTGCGGCGGAGATTCGAGTCCTCCCTCGGGCATGGGTGTGTGTGCTTGTCCTTAGGATAATTTAGGTTAAGTCCGAGGTGCATTCAAGTTCTAAGGCTTACGATTTTTTTTCTCCGAACTGGAAAGAGATAGAAACATGCGCATTGTTTTAAAGTGAGGCCGCGTTCATTGTCAATACGTCCCAGGGATGGCAGCACCGTACGGCAGATGGAATTTTACCGCCAGCGGCGAGAATGAGAACTGTTTTAAATACTTAAAATGGCGACGTTTTCCTTACTCGAACAGCATGCAATCATTCGTTTTCTGAATTTGCGTGGTGTGAAACCAATTGAAATTCATCGACCACATGTGGTGATGGAGTTATGGATGTGTCGAAAGTGCGTTCGTGGGTGCGACAGTTTAATGAAGGCAGAACATCGTGTGACAACAAACCGAAACAACCTCGGGCTCGCACAAGCCGATCTGACGACATGATCGAGAAAGTGGAGAGAATTGTTTTGGGGGATCGCCGAATGACTGTTGAACAGATCGCCTCCAGAGTTGTCATTTCTGTGGGTTCTGTGCACACAATCCTGCATGACGACCTGAAAATGCGAAAAGTGTCATCCACGTGGGTGCCACGAATGCTGACGGCCGAGCACATGGCTGCCCGTGTGGCATGTTACCAAGCAATGTTGACGCGCAATGACAGCATGAATGGGACTTCCTTTTCGTCGGTTGTGACAATGAATGAGACGTGGATGCCATTTTTCAATCCAGAAACAAAGCGCCAGTCAGCTCAACGGAAGCACACAGATTCACCGCCACCAAAAAAATTTCGGGTAACCGCCAGTGATGAAAAAATGATGGTGTCCATGTTCTTCGACAGCGAGGGCGAAATCCTTACCCATTGCGTTCCAAAGGGCACTACGGTAACAGGTGCATCCTACGAAAATGTTTTGAAGAACGAATTCCTTCTTGCACTGCAAAAAAAACGTCCGGGAAGGGCTGCGCGTGTGGTGTTTCACCAAGACAACGCACCCGCACATCGAGCTAACGTTACGGAACAGTTTCTTCGTGATAACAACTTTGAAGTGATTCTTCATGCTCCCTACTCACCTCGCTCCTAGTGACTTTTGGCTTTTTCCAACAATGAAAGACACTCTCCGTGGCCGCACATTCACCAGCTGTGCTGCTATTGCCTCAGCGATTTTCCAGTGGTCAAAACAGACTCCTAAAGAAGCTTTCGCCGCTGCCATGGAATCATGGTGTCAGCGTTGTGAAAAATGTGTACGTCTGCAGGGCGATTACGTCGAGAAGTAAGGCCACTTTCATCGATTTCGGGTGAGTAGTTAATTAGAAAAAAAATCGGAGGCCTTAGAATTTGAATGCACCTCGTAATGTGTAAGCTTAGGGACTCTTAGCAGTTAAGTCCCATAAGATTTCTCACACATTTGAACATTTGAACATCATGAGGCGTAAATGAACAAAATGTCAATTCGTTCATTCACTCCCACCGTACTCGCACTGACCCACACAATCACACCATCACATATTTCGGAAGAGAACAGAGAAACTGTGAAAGCTGATCTACTTGGGCCGGCCGGTATGGCCGGCGGTTCTAGGCGCTTCAGTCGGGAACCGGGCGACCGCTACGGTCGCAGGTTCGAATCCTACCTCGGGCATGGATGTGTGTGATGTCCTTCGGTTAGTTAGGTTTAAGTAGTTCTAGGGGAGTGATGACCTCAGATGTTAAGTCCCATAGTGCTCAGAGCCATTTTAATCATTTGATCTACTTGGAATTAAAACATAAAGAAAACGACAGAACAGCTAAAATAACAGCTCAGGTAAATGTGACTGGCTGACCACTTGCAAAATGCAGTGTGAGTCAGTCTGTAAAATTCCTTAAAGGACCTAGAACTGAAAGTAAAAAAAGAAATACGAGAGAAGCGCTAAAATAGCATCGTGGCAAATGTATCTGGCTGACCACTTACATAACTCATTAGTGAGTCACCCCATTAACACATTAAGGACATCTCCCTAAAATTTTAGGAAAGAAGCTGTATGTATCACGAGAAGGTAAAATTCTAACCACATTCGTTTGAATATCACTTAAAATAGTGCCGTATTATTGGGCGTACTGTCTGTCCTCTTAGCTGAGCGGTCATGGCATCTGACTACCATGCAGTAGGCCCAGGTTCGATTCCCGGCTGGGTCGGAGAAATTCTCTGTTCGAGGACTGGGTGTTGTGTTGCCCTCATCATCATTTCATCATCACCGACAGGCAATCGCCCAATGTGACATTAACTGAAAAGACTTGCTCCTCAGCGGACGCACTTCCCGAGGAAGGGACTCCCAGTCAATGCCACACGGTCATTTCATTGGTCGTACTGACAGTTACGTTTTAATACGATCGTTTGAACAGTCGCTAACTGCAGCGTACAAGTTACGCGAGATACGCGTTTGTGGGACGGCTTAGGCTGTCAATGCCCCCTCCATATCTCGTTCACAACGGAGCCCTGACCACTACCGCACCGTCTGTGCAAGTATGGGTCAAGTTATTCTGAGCACTCACTACCTCTGTCCACCACATACCATTTGAATGGTACGAGTGCTTCATAAACCACGTGAGTAAATGAGTCTCGTAAATTGACAAGGCACCTTTCAGACAGATGGTAGAGAACTATTCTATATGGGGCGTTTATGTGGAGTGAAAATTGCCCTTGGACCTATCGCCATCGTCTCTCATTGGTAAGCGGCGCACAATCTCGTTGTCATATGATGTGCATTCGTCTATTAACTTGAAGAAGCCAGTTTTACCACTACACCTAACTGGCACCTTCAACATGATGCTGTATCACCCAACCTTCCCAAATTAGACAAACACTCCACAGAGAGAGCTAGTGTCATAGTCGCCCTATCTCACTCCAGACGCACTGAGCACGTCTTGCAAGCCGTCGAACGAGATCAGCACTCTTTGTATTCAGCTCCGACCAAGGTTAGTGAGTTAAGAGTGATAGACGAGTGGCCACGAGTCTGGAAGACTCTCCTAGAGTCGAAAATGGTTCAAGTGGCTCTGAGCACAATGGGACTTAACTTCTGAGACCATCAGTCCACTAGAACTTAGAACTACTTAAACCTAACTAACCTAAGGACATCACACACATCCGTGCCCGAGGCAGGATTCGAACCTGCGGCCGTAGCGGTTGCGCGGTTCCAGACTGTAGCGCCTAGAACAGCTCGTCCACCCCGGCTGGCCCTCCTACAGTCGCATCGACGATATATCGACGCCACTATCAGGGCGAGATGGGGTGTTCCATACTACTAGGAATATGTCTGTAACTCGTTGGTTCAGTCATCATAATCTTCCCCATTTTCGTGAAGAGAAGTTAGCTGATCCGTAGAGAATAATGCCGAACAGTGTAGCTGAGGATATATACAATGCACAACAGAATTAAAGGACCACTTTTTCCAAACCCCGCAATTCCGACCCATTGCTACACTTTAATCTGAAATTCAGCTCCAAGATGCCTAAAACCTTCCCCTGTCATGGTTTAAAAGCATGGCGCCCTGTGACGTCACCCTCAGGGTCGGCGACCCTCCAAACAGCGAGTGTTGATACATGTAAAACACGTTCACAGCTCAGAAGGTCATGTGCGCTTAAGGCGGCTTAATGATGTCGCAATAGCACAAAATTTCACCAAAATTCTGCCCAACGGCACTGTGGAATTTCACCCAATCGGAAGGCCGTCACAGCCCGTCTTACACGCATTTCACCACATCGTTTGACGCCTCTGTGATGGTGGTGAGAAACGCGACGCACAACATTGAACTCAAGCAGTTCCTTACGGCTGGCCGAGGAGAACATTTCAGACAGACCGCCACTCATAATCAGCACAAAAATGTCGCAGCGGGTGGCGTAAAGGCCGTCTATGAAACTACCTCTTTCCCTGAGACGTTGATTCACTGACATTCCGCGATTAAAAAACGACAAAAATGTCGCAGGGGGTGCCGTAAAGGCTGTCTATCAAACCACCCCTTTCCCTGTGACGTTGATTTTCGCGATCGAAAACGACAACAGTAAGACGTTCTTAACAACGTTTGGCACTACTGTCACCCTCTGGGTTCCAACCCGTCTCCAGGGAAATTGCGGGAATGCATCCCCATTGAATGTGATCGCACCCCTTTGCGGCGCAGCTCGGCTGTAGTTCTTGCTCTCGTGTATAGGATGGAACCATTAGGGACACTTCAAAACTATTCGACGAAATCCGGACGTAATCCGAAGCAGCAAGGGTGCTTACGCTTTTTCAAGCCTCGTGTTTTCCGCCCTCCTGTGGCGTGATCACATGTGGTTAGAACATTAACATGTGCGTGCATAAAACGGCAAAGGATACCTCTGAACACACCCCCGCAGTTCAAGAACATCCCCGATACAACCCACGCACCTTTGTTGAGCATGTTACAAATGTACCTGTCAGAAACGTTGACACCAACTGTGCCTGGCGGCAGCTCTATCGCCTGAAGTTAGGCAAACCTAACACAAGGGCTGTAGAAAGAGTTGCCTAACTCTCAGGCGCTGGAGTAGCCGCCGTGATGCTCTGGTGTCGAAATTTCTGAATGTATATTTGTAATATGGTCAACAAAGGTTCGTGGGTCCTACCGAGACTGTTACGGGATTTGGAAGGGGGGTGGGGGGGTGGGGGGTTAGAGGGACCCTTTGCAGTTTCATTCATACGTACTCGTATATCAATGTTGCACCCCCACATGATTATGCCACAGAGGGCAGTAAACAAGAGGTTTAAAAAAGCTTAAGTACTCTTCGTACTTCGGATCACGTTCAAATTTCGTCGAATGTTTTTGATCGGTCCATAGTGATTCAGGCGAGTACAGCAGAGCAAAAGCGGCAGTTATTCTGCACTTTAAAGGGGTGCGATCACGTTCAGTAGGATGCAGCCTCACAGTGTCCCTAGAGACGGATGTGAAACGCCCTAGGGTGCCGCAGGTTAAGCAGAACGTCTTCCAGTTGTTCATCATACTGCGAATTGTCGCTTTCGATAGCGAAATGTGAGTGCATCAACGTCACAGGGGTAGTTTCATTGATGGTGTTTATGCCACGCCCTGTGACCTTTCCGTGCCGATTCTGAGCTGCGGTGCGTATATAATGTTCTCCTCGGCAACCGTAAGGAAACTGCCTGACTCCATCTCAGAGAAGTCAAAATATGTGGTGAAATGTGAATAAGAGGGATTGTGACGACCTTCCGATCGGGTGACATGTCCACGGTGCCGTAGGGCACAACTGTGGTAAAATTTGGTGCTACTGTCAAGTCATTAAAACACCTTACTGTTCACATGAACTTCTGAGCTGTGAGCTTTTCTTCGCAAATGTCCACACCGTGCTGTTTGAAGCGCCGCCAAGCCAGAGGGAGATGTCGCAGGGCTCCACGCTTTAGCACCATCACAGAAGAAGGTTGTAGGCACCTTCGAGACAAATTTCAAACTTACGCGTGTCAGTGGGAGTCAATTACGTGGTTTCGAAAAAGCGATGCTCTAATTTTATTGCGCAGTGTACATATCGCAAATATTTGTTTTTTCAACAACCGCGTTCGATCATTTTGATCGTCATCAAATTACTCTGTCTCCTTCAAGTTAATAGAACAGTCAAATAAAATCTTAAGGAGACATATTATAACGATGACTGAAGCCGGTCATTGAATAAAATAAATATTTGCGATCATAGACTGAGATGGTTTACGTACGTTAACGGGTTACAAGTTGCTGAACGACTCATCAAGTGCGATATAACGGCGATTAGTACCAGCAATCCTACGAGTAATTAAACACGACTAGCTAATCCACATTTCTTCTACGCTTCTGTAACGTAATAAGTATATTCAGCAAAAGAGTTTGCTCAGTTCCAAAAAGGGCCTGGCAATGTATTATGTCCTTTGGGAGCTCTCGGTCTCTGGCCTACAAAGCAAACTGAGACTGCTACGCCCTTGCTTGTGGGTAAAATTCCGGTTTTACTGTATGAATACCAGTGAAGTTTTGCATTGAGACCATCCATCGCTTTGTTGCTATCGCTTCACAAAACTGTCATATCAACCTGTCCACAGTGCTTCACAGTCTACCTGACATTCGTTAAGAACTTATTTGCAAGTTATAATACTGAAATCTCTCAAGTGGCCATCTAGATTCTGACACCCAAAACTTACAATGGCATGCTTTTATATCTAGGCTATACCCAAAAGAAAAATGAATAATCAGTCTTTTTGCTAATTTCAGAGTACAAAACTGTGTTTTTGTACACACAACGTCCTTTCTCACTATTCTGTCACTTCAACTGTTCATCAGTTCACATTGACCGTTTTGAAAACTTGCACTTCTCATTACGTGCAATAATTCTTTGCCATAGTCTCCTGCTATCTTCGTCTTATGAACCTCATTCGTCTGATACTTTCATACAGCTAAATACACTACATTTATGACATTTAACTACGAATTGTTACCAACTACAACATTGTTTTTATACTTCATCAAATTTATATAGCTTCACAAAAATCTGCCATTATCCTATGCATTATTCCCTCATATTTCTTGCATTGGTGGTTACACGACCCACATGGTCTGTAATAACAGATACAAAACTTTTCAACAATATGTGGAAGTCACAAATGGAATAAGTTTAAAATTTCTTTCCTCCCTGTATCAGCTAGTTGGTGCTTTTTCTGAATATTATCTACTCTCTCTCTCTCTCTCTCTCTCTCTCTCTATCTCTATCTCTGAACATTTACGTCAGCTTGCGTCTTTGTCTCTGAATACTTTTATCGTATTTTCGCCGAATCTACTTACGATCCTTTTCAATTAGCTCCATGAGGTTTTCGTAAACTTTCGTTTGTATTATCGTTACCATGTAAACACCTGTCACGGCACGTGAAATTGATTTATTTGTTCCACCGTTAGATGCCAGCCTTACGTGAACTCGACAGACTTAGTAAAAATGGTATACTCTTCCAGATTCCAACGTCTGCCATCACTTACTCAGGCGTGTTTAACTCGTCCCGCGTGAGCAACAAAACATTTGTTCTGCTAAGGGTAACAAGAATTCATCTGCATATTGCACCTTGTTTACGAGCGTAATATCACTAATTTATGGTACAATACCTTCAGTTTAGTATAAGTATATTGACAACAGTGATCTCCAGAAATAAATTTACCGTTGGTAGATGGAAGCAATGATTGTTCTGTTATTATTATCCTCTATTTCTATCTAAGCCATAACCAAAACGCGACCGAATCGCCCATCAAAAAATTACTTCTGACTCTTCTGCAAAGGCCGGTCGGAGTGGCCGAGCGGTTCTAGGCGCTACAGTCTGGAACCGCGCAACCGCTACTGCCGCAGGTTCGAATCCTGCCTCGGGCATCGTTGTGCGTGATGTCCTTAGGTTAGTTAGGTTTAAGTAGTTCGAAGTTCTAGGGGGTTGATGACCTCAGCAGTGCTCAGAGCCATTTTCTGCAAAGCTTTAAAATTTCAAATGGCCTTCCATTTAACCGAGGAAGGTGGCACAGTGGTTAACACACTGGACTCATATTCGGGAGGAGGACCGTTCAAACCCGCGTCCGACCACCTGATAAAGGTTTCCCGTGATTTCCCTAAATCGCTTCGGCAAATGCCGGGATGGTTCCTTTGCAAGGGCATGGCCGGTTTCCTTCTCCACCCTTCCCGAATCCGAAGGGACCGATGACCTCGCAGTTTGGTCCCACCCCCCAAATCAACGAACCAACCTTCTGTTTCACACACCGTGCGATGGTGCTCACTGTTTGGAGTCGTTACGGAAGGAGCGATAATCATAATGCCGTGCAGTCACCGTCAAGTATTCTGTGTATTGCGAATGCCTGGGTGGTCCCTTGTATAGACCACTGCAGCCGCCTTGACTCACTCTCCGTTGACTCAGCAGGTAGTCAGTCAATAACCTCAAAGTTCACGAGACGACCTTACTGAAATGGAAAATGGAAGGGAGCTAGGATCTGGAAATGGTGAGGTGACGAGCAGAAAGAAAATAATCTTCAAGCATATTTATTTATTTACCATAGACGACAAACTTTAAATTTCAAATACAAGCAATACTTACTCGCCACAGAGACCAAATTAAAGACAATAATTACGAATCATTGCGTTGAGTGAACTGCCGCAAGCAAGTTATCAAAGTTTTAAAAAAGCAGTTTCTATAATAGGACAGAATTCTTCTTTAAATCAAATCCAAAGGATTTCTTTACATTTCATAGCCTTTTGAAAATCGCTCTAGAGGCACATAACTGAACAACTATTTCACCACATTAATTATACGCGAAAGGGTTCAAAATAAAATAACATGTGACCTCTAAAATTACCGAAATGTGTATTGACAAATCATCAGGCGTAAGCAATTACAAGAGCAACAGAATTCAAGGCAAGTAAAGGAACCGAAGCTTATGAATCAGGCAAAACATCGTAACTAGCTCGATTTCGGCCGACGCCTCATACAGTTCCTCAGTTCAGTACACATTCAAAAACAAACACACAGAAAAATATATTGTATTTACCTTACATAAATGGTAACACAGGAGCCTCAAACAGAACAGAGGAAATCAGGACAGGCAACTCAGTCCGTTTGACCCATAAGTACTTCTGATTAACAAAACAGAATTTGCATAACGACACATATTACAGCTTAGACATGAACCTTTTTAACCTTAACAAGCAATGGCAGATACTAAGAAAAACTTAAAGCCTGATAATACAAGCATCATTAGTGCAGGTAAATATCAAAGTTAACACGCAACGGAAAAATTTAAAATACTTAAGGCTAGAAAACACACGCTCCTGTAGTGCAGAAAAATATCAGAGATTCTGCAAACAGAAGACGATAAAATGTAAGCTCTCTTGAACTCCAGCAAATGTTTAACTCGGACCCGTATTTACTACCGAAACGATGGTCAACGTTAAAGGCCTCGGCCAAACAAGAGTTAGCAGTGCAAACTGAATCAGCTTAGGGCACGAACATGAAACGGAATTCAGGAGCAAAGCACAGGGGTTTCACGAACCGCGGGTGACATTTAATTGCAATTTGCTCACCGTTGTCTCTGTGTTCGGCCTTGGTCAAGCGCACGGTCCGATGCCATCAGACCACTTTAACCCATAACGTCCTGTGAGACGCCATGAGCTTACGTTGCGAATGATGTAAGCGGCCTGTTGTTAAATGTTACCTGTGGTTATCTTAGTAACTAGTGTAATCTACGATGTTTGTAAACTATGCTGTTTATTCCAGGTATATCAGATATATGTACGAGGGCATGGTTTGGCTAGAATCTGAGAGCTCAGATTAAACTGTCGATAGATAAATTAGTAGCTATTATATTTTCATTTGTTCCTCACAAATATTTGGCTGTTTATTTCTGCATTTGGTAAGATTTCCGAGGGAAAGGTTAGGCAGCAACTTAAGAGAAGTTGAATTGTTGCGAGTGACACGATTAGTGATTATAATTGTTTCTTACAATTATTTGTCTGTTCGTTGAGGGTGAGGCTATCCAGGAACCTAAGAGCATAGGTCAAATGGTCGTGAGTGAAAAGAGTATTAATGTCATGTCTAATTTTGTATTTTACAAATAATGACTGTTTTTTAGTATGTGTCGTCGTTAAGATGTTACATATATGAAATCGATTGTTTTTGTAGGAATGATGTTGTTACTGCTGGTGGCTTACACTTGTTTAAGATTTTTATTTTTGTGGTGTGGTTTGTAGTAATTGTTCAGCTGCAGGGAATCGTTTCCTAAGTATTTATTGGTTATTTGTTTGTTTTCGGTTTTTGACTCGTTAATTTTCGTTTGTAGTGTGATACCTATTTTATGTGTACATTTTTTCGATTTACTCTGTAAAATTCGTACTTTATTTTCGATTAAGTAGTCTTTTGGGAGTGAGTCTGGTTTCGCTGTCCTCATTTAAGCTATATCGGTCTAGTGTACGCTGCGATTCCACTTGGCTTTTTTCCATTTGTTGTCTGATTTACTATAGAGAAATTGCGGTTTCTTGAGGTGTCTTGTATCTCAGCCTTCCTCTGAGATGTATAGGTCCAGCATACTCTACAATTCGACTTGTTCGACTTGAGGGTTTTTTTTTTAATTTTCTTTCCATTTATTCTGAATGAGTTGATGTGTGTAATTTTTTCATTATGTGGTTCTTTTGTGTGTGGTGGAATTGAGGGGGAGGGGGGGGGGAATCTGGAATCGCACTCTTAGTTTCAGATATTATACACAGTCCATTCACGTTAATGTGACTACTGCCCATGTTCGACGTCAGCGTGCAATAAACTTCACAGGCGGAAGGTGGGAGCACTAGCAGTGGAGGGTACATAAACCGTGTCAGGCGACACAGAAAACAGTGCAGTCCTTGTATCGCGGAAACGGAGCGATTTATCTGACGTGCAAAAGGGCATGTTCAGTGGCTTTCGGGCCAAGGGTGGAAGCATTTCCGAAGCGGCTAAGTCTGTAAACTGTTCATCTGCCGCCGGGGTGAAAGTAAACAGTGCATGGCAACATGGCGCTATCCAAAGCCGGCTTTGAGGCAACAGCAGTGCACCACAGACCGTATATAGGGGTGAAAGATGGTTACAGAGCTGTGTACGAGTGAACAGACATGCAAGTGTTGAGCAACTGACCGTACAGATAAACCAAGGTCCCACAAACAGTGTCTCCTCAATGACCGTTTAGCGAACGTTGCTGCGTATGGTCCTGCGCAGCAGGCCCTGGATCACACACCCATGGTGACTGCTGGCAGAATTTACACGCCAATACAGAATAGCAAATGGTGACCTTTTCAGCTGAATTACGCTTTGTGCTCAATCGGACAGACAGCTATTGGCAAGGACGGCATGAAACGACTGAACACCCTGCAACAGCCGCCGGAAGGGTCCAGGCCGGAGGAGGGAGTGCTATGATCTGGGGATCTGGGTGATCTCCTGATTCTGGGAGGCACAATGGATCAACACCAGTATGCATCTATCCTCGGGACCACGCCCACCCGTACATGAAGTTTGTCATCCCTCGGCTCAATGGTATCTACCATAAAAAAATTCCAACGTGCCACACAGCTCTCAGTGCACGTGCGCCGTTAGAATAGCACCAGGAGAAGTTTATCGTACTCCCCTGGCCACCAAAGTCCCCGGATTTCAACCCACTAGGAGATCTGTGGGACCACCTCGATCCGGCTGTTCGTGCCATGCATCCTCAACCCAGAAACATTGCGCAGCTGACCACAAACTGGAGTCGACTTAGCTCCACATCGCTGTCGGTACTTCCAGAACCTCACTGACTCTCTTCCTGCACGTCTCACATGGCTTCGAACTCCAAAAATTGGTTATTCGGGATTTTATTAGATGATCACATTAATGTGAATCGGCTGTTTATAATAGTTCAAACTAAGGCAGCGTTACGAGACACAATCTACCTACACTGTAGGTCCAGCCACACTGTGAATCCACTTGCGTGGTTTCCTTGTATACTTCTTAGGTTTATTATGGACGGATGACTGTCTAATATTTCTCGGTTATGTCGATGTTTTGTGGGGGTGTGTCTAGTGTCGCTGTCTTCGTTTGAGGTATATGGATCAAGTGAATTATTCCATTTCCATTTTGTGTTTGCTGTATATTTATGTTATCCTAGAGAACTTCGTGTGTGTGATTTTTCGATTTTTTGGTTGGTTTCGAATGATTTTATCTTAATTAGCCTTTTTTTTAGTTTGTCCCCGCTCAAACGCCCCCCTCCCCTCCCCCCTCCCCCCCCCCCCCCCCCCCACCTGTTAATTTCATTTTATCAGTTAGTTGAAATATCTTGCGTGTTTTATATGCTTGTTTTCGAACGTAATGGTCTGTTTTGTGGTCGCTATCTTGAAGAATGAAATCGGCCTCGTATTAAATGTTATCTGTGGTTGTTTTAATAATTCGTGTAAACTATCCCCTTCACTCGAAATACGGCGTCATGAGTCAAAGCAAACCGGTGAAACTGGACCTTGCTCTATTCCCTCTGGCTCAGGAGAATAAAGGAGGGTGTTCGTGGCCACGTCCATCATCGAAGGCAGCAGAAAACATGCCTAGTCGAACCCAAACCTTGGCTCGGTTCCCCACAAAGTAGGTGAGGCTCCGACTCTCCAGTAGACACATGCACACTCTACAACGTAAACGCGTGCGATGCAAATCCGGCGGACGAACGTCCACGTCTAAGAGGCAGCAGACAGATCTCTGTCCGCCCCCGGTAGGTGAGTGGTCAGCGCGATAGAACGTCAATTGTAAGGGCCCGGGTTCGATCCCCGACTGGGTCGGAGATTTTCTCGACTGAGGGACTGGGTGTTGCGATGTCCTAATCATCATTTCATCCCCATCGACGCGCAAGTCGCCGAAGTGGCGTCAAATCGAAAGATTTGCACACGGCGAACAGTCTACCCGACGGGAGGCCCTAGTCACATGACATTTTTAGTACGAGCTGCGCGGGCACTGAAACCCCGCTCTAGACGCCGCTAAGGCACCACCTCAAGTGACGCCATAGCAGTCGTAGCTAAGGAAAGAAACGAAAAAGGTTTCACAATCAAAAGAACTCATATGAGCACGTGAACGGCTCACTTACTTTAATTCCTTTCTTCTACGTCGCTCCTTACCGCTGTTAGAAAGCAGTGGCACCCTGGGAGTGCGTGCTTCTAGAGCGTGAGAATTAGACTCCCAACTGCTTTTCGTGTTTACTCATCTGTCACACGACTGTAGTACAGACTGCTCTGCTACAATATACTTTTCAACTGATTTCTAGGAACTGAGATACTTGAACACTATTCGAGAGGGACAGCGATGTTATCACATCCGGCTAAAGCGGCAGCTTAGAAATCAGGCTGTAGTGCTTCTTTGTCTCTTCATTTTCTTGTTTTTGTAATCTTCCACCAAGTACTTCTGTTGCTACAACCAACTAGATAGGAACAACAACAACAATAATAATAATAACAGTGATATATTCGCGGCGAGTTGTAATCGAGGTGTGATAAGGATTTGTGTTAAACATTTATTTTTCGATTCTCATGGACATATTAAAAATTTATCACACTTCCAGTTCTCCCTAATCATTGGTAAGCCGGCAGCATTTGGGTGGTATCCATTATAAAATAATGGTAAATATAGGACACTTGCATTAAGCACACTCTATGAATGCCCCTTTCTAATACCCGCATATGATTTTAATAGTAATAGCAGCAAAAAGGCTCACTAAAATTTAGAAAGAATAGCCGTCGGGAAATAATTTTTGACATGAAGCATAGTATTTCAACACAGGTACGGTGCAGTACCAGGAAGTGAAGAATAGGAGGGAATTTTGTATGTGTTGTACCTGGCCGATAACCCTCGTCAGACGAAATGAGTTTCTTTAATATCTTAGCAATTTGCTCTGTCTTGTAACTGGATATTTGTGTTAGTTGTCAACTTCAAATAGTTTTTAATATAACTGGTTTTTGATAACATTTGATTTCACTTGCAGACTATTGATGTCTGGAAGAGTAATAATGTAACAGAAAGACAAGTACTTGAAACATGTTTTCACATTTCTTGTAATTTCATAAAAAGTGTGCAGCACAATTACAGCGATTGTTATCATTTCAAATGAAATAAGAAAATATATTAAACCTCTATTAAAGGGCTGATTGGAGGCGAGAGACTCAAAAGTGTTACAGAGTGCTTCTGTTTCAGGCAGGCAGTTTCAGGCAGGGGTTTCCTGAGTGGCCATGTTCACCGTGTACGCCCCACAATGGAAAGGCGGTCGTCACACTACACGTACTTTCTCTTTTTCTATCAGATTGCCAGGCATGTACATGTTTTTTAACGCTTTGTGTGTACGAGATCCGTCCTTCAGATTTTTTGTCTGGTTATTATTTTAATACGGTATGGGCAGAAGACCACTACCCATCGTAACACATTGAAAACATTAAGGTAATCCTATTTGATTGTGATAATTATGGACAGAAACACCAGAGTGTTCTGTTACATTTTTTTCAGTTAATAACCTACGACGACTTGAACTCACTTGACTTTCAACATAATGGACTCCCACTGCATTATGCATTTCGTCTTCTGACGAAATTTGTCAACAAATATTGAAAATTCGAGAAATAACGTTATAAACAATCCTGTAGCTTCAAAAAAGTGTTCAGTTATTTCATAATTCCAATTGTTCGTTGTCTATTCAATTAGGTTACGTAGCGAGTTGACTTTTGAACCACCTTGTGTCATTATAAAACTATTATACTTACGATTTTCAGGTACCTTTTTGTACCAATAGTTTCAACTTCTTACGTTTAGCAACTGTTGAGTCATACAACAATAAAAGAAGCTTGATCAGTGGAGTAAATGATAGCAATTCTAGCAACAATAAACTTGAGCCTTCTAGTTGCATACTTCTCCATATGTCTGCCAACACACGTTGGTGTACATAGCCTTGGTGTAACGCCCCACTTCCGTGTGAAAATCTTCTGACTGTGAAATTTGCAGGAAAACGCCAGATAATGACTACCTTCTTGCTGGAGACAGAACCGACTATTCAATAATAACTTTACATTCTGGTACATATTCCCTATTTGTAACTAATGAATATAGAGAGAGATCGTTACGACACAAACATCTCATTTGGATTCTAAATAGCGAATCTGATGAAATGAATACGAAAATGAATAAAAATTTGTCTGAATATAGCCCTATTGGCTAGTGCATTCGTTCTGGATAGTCGCAGGTATACCTAACTCGCAAATAGTTGATATGTATTGCTGTTAAATTTCTAATATGTATATGCAGTTAATGCTGAGCTGACCTATTCTTTGTGTCCACATTGAAGCCGAAGAAACCATTCTAAGAAACGATACTAGTTTTCCTCCTGCATAGCTCTTGCAACTCAGGATTGCAGTCGACACGCAAAAGTGTAAAAAAAGAGTTCTTCTCCATGTCGTAACAGGCAGCCGTAGTAGTAGTAGTAGTAGTAGTAGTAGTAGTGTGTGTGTCTGTGTGTGTGTGTCTGTGTGTTTGTGTGTGTGTAAATCAAAGCGAATTGTGGACCGACGCAAACTAACAGCACTCAGTGTACTACACTACAAACAGCGAAACATTTTTTTTTTTTTTTTTCAATTTCAGACAGGACGTCAAACTGAAACACAGTGAAAATCCAATGAAGTTTTGTGCAGATGTGTTGCGCAGTGCCTTTAACCTGCCCATGGACTGCGACGCGTCGCACTTTTCAGTTATGAGCGAACAGCGAGCAAATAAAGATGCCTAGAGCAATAGAGTCCCCGCCAGGTGTATGTCCTTGGTTAAGCGTTTCCGCCTGATTTTACGCAGCCCACATAACATAGCTGTCATGCGTGACAGCAAAGTGCGGCAGTGTTAGCAGGAACTCTATCCAGTGGCAACAAAGACGCTCCTGCAGCGATTTCGATGGATAGTGTTTGATCACTTACCATAAAGCCCGTATATGGCTTCCTCTGATTTTCATGTCTTTGCTCGCATGAACCGCTGCTATGAGGATAGCATATTCGCACAGAGAACGAGTTTCAGACCACTGCAGAGAATTGCCGGAAAGTACAGGTGACTTCCATTTATGACGAGAGTATTGGAAAGCTGGTAAAACGCTGCGACAGATGTCTAAGTCGGAGGGACGTCTATGTACAGAATTAGCTGGAATGTGTAGCTAAATATTGTAAATAAAACGTTTTTAAGCTTCACTGTGGTTTCCATTTCGCGAACGATCGGAGCTCGAGAAACAACACATCCGTCGAAATATGAAATGTGTGATTAGGTCACTGTTAGGGTAGTGGAGAGGATTGAAGGACAAGATCATATCACTTTAATTAATTTTAAAAGGCTATGTAGCTAAGCAAATGATGGTAATGTAGACTGAGCAATTACTATTTTTTTCGCGAATTCCAGATGTTACAAAAATACAGAGACAATGAATTTTCTGCGCAGGAAGTGTTCCAAGAGGGACGTAATTCCCATGAACGTATCAGAGTTATCTCAAACAGAGAATAGTGCTTCATATGGCCTGGATCTCGACATTCTTTTTTTTAAATTTTTCCCTGAAACTGCATAATACCATAATAGAATTAAGTTTTGTGCCGTACTTCTCTCTAACAGCTAGGCCCACAAGACCTAGATGCTTAACGACGACGCCAGATGACAGTCCCGCTCTGAGGTGTATCCTAGTCCGTCGTAAACGAAACGCAGTCTCCTTTTTTCTGGCCGCAGAGCGTGGCTTTATGGGCTCGGCAATTCAGTCAGAATCTGACAATTTTAGTGTTATAGGGAGGCCGGATGCCCCTCCTGTCACCATCCTCCCCCGGCCGTTGTCGCCGAGCGGTTCTAGGCGCTTCAGTCTGGAACCGCACTGCTGCTACGGCCTCAGGTTCGAATCCTGCCTCAGGCATGGATGTGTGTGAGATGTCCTTAGGTTTAAGTAGTTCTAAGTCTAGGGGACTGATGACCTCTCTTGTTAAGTCCCATAGTGCTCAGAGCCATTTGAACCATTCACCATCTTCCCTCCGCTCTCCCCCCGCCCCCTTCGGGGAAAAATTTGTATACGCCAATAGTCTGCGTCTAGTGCTATCCCACGTGAAAGCGCGAGGACCTGTTGGAAATGTTTGCGAATCGTAGAAGATACCGCCTACCTCAGGCGGCGCGCCTCCCCGGATCCCGGAAGCCGGGTGCTAACACGCGCCACTGTCTGGCGGGATGGTAAACGTCACGCAGTGCTTTGTGCGAACGTAAATAAACAGCACAATTAAAAACACACGCACTGCGTTTTATATTGCGTGACTTACGTGACTCTTTATTTATTATTAGATTTGAAATTTAAACACGAGTTTGTGTCATCATTGAATTTTGTCTTCACCAGACTAGCATGATGGCAGGATTTCTGTTATCGTCTACATCATTCTCAACTTTCCTCAATTTTGAGATCTTCAGGAACGAATACTTTGATTAATATGTGCATCAATTCCACTGAGAGGACTATCTGTTTCAGCCTAAGTAGCTTCAGATTCAGGTTCTGAGTGGTGGGTGTCTCCATCGCTAATGGTTGTGTTGCTTATTGAGTGCTGTTGCTGTTTGGTTTGTGGGGCGCTCAACTGCGCGGTAATCAGCGCCCGTACCATGTCCCAATTTTTACACAGTCCATTTCTTATTCACAGTCCATTCCAGTCACTGTCACAAATGATGATGAGGATAGTGATGATGAAACGACGAGGACAACACAAACACCCAGTCCCCGGGCAGAAAAAATCCCCAACCCGGCCGGGAATCGAATCTGGGACCCTGTGATCCAGAGGCAGCAACGCTAGCCACTAGACCACGAGCTGCAGACTGCAAATTGAGTGAAAACGCTCCTTCTGTGATACTAAAACTAGGAAGCTGTTCAAATTTACGTACTTCATTTACTTTTTACGCGTTGTTGTAATTTTACCTATTTTTAGCGCCACATATTTAGCAAACTGTTCTCCAAATTTGTTTCCTTAGACGATAAGTTGAAGTATTATTATAACTATAATCTTTGGGTGTCTTCTTTCTACAATATTTTCTGTATTACAGTTAGAACGTTAGTTAGTCATGGACTGTGCGGCTGGTGCCGGCGGAGGTTCGAGTCCTCCCTCGAGCATGGGTGTGTGTGTTTGTCCTTAGGATAATTTAGGTTAAGTAGTGTGTAAGTTTCAGGACTAATGACCTTAGCTGTTAAGTCCCATAAGATTTCACACCTAGAACGTCAGTTGGGCAATATAACGATAAGATTATCAACAACACAACAAGGTTTTCATCATCATGGAGTTCCGTTATTCACTGAAAAGCAAAAGAAACTGGTACACCTGCCTAATAACATACAGGGACCCCGCGATCAAGCACAAGTGCCGCAACATCACGTGGCATGGACCGGACTAATGTCTGAAGTAGTGCTAGAGGGATCTGACTCCATGAATCCTGCAGGGCTGTCCATAAATCCGTAAGAGTACGAGGCGGTGGAGATCTCTTCTAAAGAGCGCGTTGCAAGCCTTCCCAGATATGCTCAATAATGTTCATGTCTGGAAAGTTTGATGGCCAGCGGAAGTGTTTAAACTCAGAAGAGTGTGCCTGGAGCCACACTGTAGCAATTCTGGACATATGGGTGTCGCATTTTCCTGCTGGAATCGCCCAAGTCCGTCGTATGCACAATGGACATGAATGGATGCAAGTGATCAGACAGGATGCGTACATACTTTTCACCTGTCACAATCGTATCTAGAGTATCAGGAGTCTCATATCACTCCAACTGCACACGCCCCACACCATTACAGAGCCTCCACCAGCTTGAACAGTCCCCTGCTGGCATGCAGGCTCCATGGATTCATGAGGTTGTCTCCATACCCGTAAATTTCCATCTGCTCGATACAATTTGAAACGAGACTCGTCCGACCAGGCAACATGTTTCCAGTCATCAACAGTCCAATTTCGGTGTTGACGGGCCCAGGCGAGGCGTAAAGCTTTGTGATGTGTAGCCGTCAAGGATACACGAGTGGGCCTTCGGATCACAAAGCCCATATCGATGATGTTTCGTTGAATGATTCACACGTTGACACTTGTTGATGGCCCAGCATTGAAATCTGCAGCAATTTGCGGAAGGGTTGCGCTTCTGTCACGTTGAACGATTCGCTTCAGTCGTCGTTGGTTCCGTTGTTGCAGAATCTTTTTCCCGCCGCAGCGATGTTGGAGATTTGTTGTTTTGCCGGATTCCTGATATTCACGGTACACTCGTGAAATGGTCTTACGGGGAAGTCCCCACTTCGTCGCTACCTCGGAGATGCTGTGACCCATCGCTCGAGCGTCGACTATAACACCAAGTTCAATCTCACTTAAATCTTGATAATCTGCCATTGTAGCAGCAGTTCCTTATTTGAATACGCATGCCTATACCAGTTTCTTTGACGCTCGAGTGTAATACTACTGAAGAAACCTACTGCTAATAGTTTCGAGTTCGTTTGCTTTAAATATTTTTAAGCATAAATTTTGTCTGGTGCAGGTGTGAATAAAATCGCTGTTTCGCTGCTGTAATGAGGGAGTCCTGACACTCGCAACTAGAGTGGATTGAAAAATTCGAATATTGAGAAAAAGAAGCAGAGCAAAGACATAAAGATTCCAGATTGCCAACAGCTGCAGGGATATGGGGACAAAGCATACTGTCTCTGTTGGTGAGAGGAAAAGCTTTTAAGTGTCGCCAGACGGATATTTTAGAACCTTATCCACGACGAAACCTGACTGTGACAAAAAGAGTTTTGATCGAGATCTTGCAATGCACCTTTGGTATACTAATCAATAAGTGGTGATTTTTTGTGCAATTGATGACGATTCCCTCTCATGTGATTCTGTACTAATGACTTCCACACAATTATCAGCATCATTTGTGGACAAGAACATTCCTAAAACGGACTGACCTGAGCAGAGTCCCAATCTGAACTCAATGTATCATTTTTGGGATGAGTTAGAAAGTCGATTTCGCTGCAAACACTAGCGTCCAACATCACTACCGTCTCAGGTTTGGGCTCTTGAGGAAGAACGAACTGCCATTCCTCCACAGACATTCATAAACCTCATTCAAAGCATTCGTAGCAGTGTTCAAGCCTTCATTAAAGCGAAGGTTCCACGCAGCCCATATTAATGTCCATTAACGTCCGTCGATACGTGTCGGTATATTTTGATCCGATAGTGTATTTCCGTTATACCTTGATATGAATATACGTCAATTATAATGATTAAGCTGATGATGGAAATGAGCGTTTGGTGTCATTGGCCGGGAGGCTCCTTAAGGGGCAGGTCCGGCCGCCTTGGTGCAGGTCTTATTACATTCGACGCCACATTGGACGACCTGCGTGCCGGATGGGGATGAAATGATGATGAAGACAACACCCGACCCCTGAGCGGAGAAAATCCCCGACACAGCCGGGAATCGAACCCTGTCCCCTTAGGAAGGCTGACCATTCGGCTACCAGGGCTGACACGATGATGTTGTTGGTGATGATGATGATGATGATGGTCCTCATCATTGTCATCAGTATCAACATCATTAGTAATATTACCATTTATTTCAGAAGAAACATGATTCGCTGAGGTGATACAATTTTTTGGTGAAAGGTATGAGAAGGAAGGAAAATGACGAGATTGTAGTCGGACGCTTTTACGCGGCTACGCTAATGCCGGTGCTAGACCAGTAGCGCTCCCGTACGATATTCGACAGCCTCGTAAATGTTGGATGCTCGATTTCTCTGAAACGCTTGAGAAGCGCTAGAGCAGCATCTGTTACATCCAACCGTGCGAAAGATGACCTAAATCGGTGCCCCGCTGCGTGTAGGCTTACCTTGCCGTGCTGGGGGACAGACTGCAGCATAGGGGCCTGGCGCAGTGCGGAGTGGAGGGCAGAGTGATGGGCAGGCGGCGACCGGCGCTACGGACCATAAAGCGCGCGCGCGATACGGCCGCGACGGGAGAGTAGGGAGGGGGCGGGCCGCCCATTACACGGGACGACGCCGTCGCCGGCTGCTCGTTAGACGCCGAGCCGTGCACTCTTATCACGTCGCGTCCTCTGCTCTCCCACACTGCCACAGGCTATCTCAAGCATTTGTCGCATAGCGAACATTTTTTAGACTTATGTTAGGTGATAGAGACCTGGCAGTGCAATAAGGATAGGATTGTTATGTTAGCACCGCCGTCTAACAAAAGCACACTTTCCCACAATGAACGACACGTTAAATACATCTACATCTACATACATACTCCGCAATCCATCATACGGTGCGTGGCGGAGGGTACCTCCTACCAGAACTAGTATCTTCTCTCCCTGTTGCGCTCCCAAACAGAACGAGGGAAAAATGACTGCCTATATGCCTCTGTACGAGCCCTAATCTCTCTTATCTTAACTTTGTGGTCTTTCCGCGAAATATAAGTTGGCGGCAGTAAAATTGTACTGCAGTCAGCCTCAAATGCTCGTTTTATAAATTTCCTCAGTGGCCTCCTTTCCTCCAGAGACTCCCACGCGAGTTCCTGAAGCATTTCCGTAACACTCGCGTCATGATCAAACCTACCAGTAACAAATCTAGCAGCCCGCCTCTGAATTGCTTCTATGTCCTTCCTGAATCCGTCCTGATAGGGATCCCAAACGCTCGAGCAGTACTCAAGAATAGGTCTTATTAGTGTTTTATAAGCGGTCTCCTTTACGGATGAACCACATCTTCCCAAAATTCTACCAATGAATCGAAGACGACTATCCGCCTTCCCCACAACTGCCATTACATGCTTGTCCCACTTCATATCGCTCTGCGATGTTACGCTCAAATATTTAATCGACGTGACTGTGTCAAGCGCTACACTACTAATGGGGTATTCAAACAACACGGGATTCTTTTTCCTGTTCATCTGCATACACTGCTGGCCATTAAAATTATTACGTAAGCAAGGATAGTAAATAAATTGTACTTGTTCTGTGTATACAGTATAATATAAGGGACGACGAAATCGCTTCCGTTGGATGGCAGAACTGTCCAGAATCGGTATGCCAAACAGGCAAAATTGCGCTAGGCATTTAGACAGTCAACGTACCGACGCATCGGGCTGAAGATGGCCGCTTAGTAAAACACCGTGTCCTGTTGCTTGAGGAAGTCCTAAATTGCCTGCTGCGCATTCTCGTCCGACCCGAACTGTCCATCTTTTAAGGTCTTTTTTTTTAAGAAACCGAAGGTTCGATAATCGCATGGGTAGAGCTCAGGACTATAGGGCGTGTGTTCCACTTGAGTTGGTGTAACGTCTGTATTACAACATTTGCGATATTCCTACTCGCGTTACCATGAACTTCCTGCGCACCTTGGCACACCATTTAACGGTGGCTTCCGACAGACATGCTGTCCTGTACACATTCTTCACCCGCCGATGAATGTCTACTCGGTGTTTGTCCTTCGGCAGCCAATAAAGAATAACGACATGTTGATCTTCTTTGGACGCATTTAGTAATAACGTCGCCATAGTTCACGTTTCCGCATTTATTGCATGAACGTCGAAAAGACGTGAATGGCACACTGATCTCTTGCTTACCTGCTTATACACCCGTATAGGACTCGTGCTACGTTGAATTTTTGTACACTGCAGCAAAGCCCTCAAACAAAAAACTTTCGATCGCCCCTCACAGAAATAATTCTTTTTTCCCCTTTTTGTGAGTCATCAGTCTCCTGACTGATTTGATGTGGCCCGCCATGAATTCCTCTCCTGCGCCAAGCGCTTTTCATCTCAGAGTAGCATTTGCAACCTATGTCCTCAGTTATTTGTTGGATTTCAGTCTCTGTCTTCCTCTACAGTTTTTACCAACTACAGCTCCTTCTAGTACCATGGAAGTTACTGCCCGATATTTTAACAGAATTCCTACCATCCTGTCCCTTCTTCTTGTCAATGTTTTCCATACATTCCTTTCCTCGCCGATTCCATGAAGAACCTCTTAATTCCTTGCCTTATCACTCCACCTAATTTTCAACATTCTTCTGTAGCACCACATCTCAAGCACTTCAATTGTCTTCTGTTCTGGTTTTTCCGAACTCCATGTTTCACTGCCATTCCGTGCTGTGCTCCAAACGCACATTCTCAGAAATTTCTTCCTCAAATTAAGACGTATATTTGATATCAGTAGACTTCCGTTGGCCAGAAATGCCCTTTTTGCCTGTGCTAATCTGCCTTCTCCCTCCGTCCGCCATGGATTATTTTGCTGTCTAGGTAGCAGAATTTCTTAACTTCATCTCCTTTGTGATCACCAATTACGAGGTTTAGTTTTGCGCTGTTATCTTTTCTGCTACTTCTCATTACGTTCACGTTTCTTCGATTTACTCTCAATCCATACTCTGTACTCATTAGACTGTCCATTTCACTCAACAGATCCTGTAAGTCTTCTTTACTTTCACTGAGGATAGCAAAACCATCTGCGTGTGTCATCATTGATATCCTTTCACCTAGTATTTTAATTTCGCTCTTGAATCTTGCTTTTATTTCCACCGTTGTTTCTTCGACGTATAGATTGAACAGTAAGGGCGAAAGCTAACGTCCTTGTCTTTCACGCTTTTCAATCAGAGCAAATCGTTCTTGGGCTTCCACTATTAATGTTCCCTTTTGGCTCTTTCCCTGTAGCTTACCCAACTTTTCTTAGAATTTCGAACATCTTTCTCCATTTTACATTGTCGAAAGCTTTTTCCAGGTCGACGAAACCTATGAACGTGTCTTGATTTTTCTTCAGTCGCAACGTCAGATGTGTGTCTCTGGTGCCTTCATCTTTCATAAAGTGAAACTGATCGTCATCTAAGAAGCGTAATTATTTTCTTTCTGTTCTCCTGTACACTATTCATATCAGCGTCTTGGATGCATGAGCTGTTAAAACTGATTGTGCGATAATTTTCACATTTCTCGTGTCTTGCAGCCTTCGGAATTATATGTGGATTATGTTTTTCAGAAAGTCTGATGGTATATCGCCAGTCTCACACATTCTACACACCAACGTGAATAGTTGTTTTGTTGCCGCTTCCCTCAATGATGTTAGAAACTGCGATGTTCTCTTAGAAACAATACGCGATTAAAATTTTTGGAGGTTTCAGGGTGTACAAGGTGCGAAATTTAGTACGTAGTGGTGCTATCTTTGGCAGCAACAATGGCTCTAAGTCAGTTGGGCTGCAATCGATCTGAGCTTTGGATAACAGATACGGGTGCTTCATTACACGCTTCTTCAATTCAATGCCATACTTGATCAGTCACAGTGACTGGCGACAGGTGGCGTGCCAGCGTCTTGGCAATCCGTGACCACATGTTCCCAATGGGTGAGGGGTCTTTAGTAAGAGCTGGTCAAGACAACCTCTGAAGCGAGCTAAGGAAGGACATCACCGACAGCAATCGGTCTTGCGTTATCTTGTTGTTAGGAGTGGGTCTAAGACAGGGACGAGTCACAGGGTCTGACACGCCAGAAACGTAACGACTGCTGTCCAAGTTATCGGTAGTGCGTGATAAGAGATGATCGCGTTGAGTACCCAATGGACCTCATACCGTCAGGCCAGGTACTACGCTGGTGTGACAAATGGAACTCGTTCTCCTCGAAGCCTCCACATACTTATACGTCCATCGTGATGCTCCAAGAAGCTGTGCTCTTCTCAGCAGGAGACGTGCTACCACTCATCTGTCCACTGCTGCCGTTGGGCGCACCACCGTCGGCGCGCACCTCTCTGCAGCGGACTCCCGTGAAACCCCTGCAACGGTCCGTGATGCTCCATACACCGTGTTACTGTCCGTCTGGATACTCGCCTTGCTGCAAGCAAGATCATTTCCTCACCCAACGTGGTCACGTGGCTGTACGATCCTGCACGGCCGAGTGACAGTATGTCTGTCCTCTCAGGTGTTGGTAGGCTGGGGACTTTGAGGTCTGCATGGAGCTGAGTGTGGCCCTCCTGAACCCATCGATTCAAATGTGCGTGAAATCTTATGGGACTTAACTGCTAAGGTCATCAGTCTCTAAGCTTACACACTACTTAACCTAAATTATCCTAAGGACAAACACACACACACACACACACACACTCATACCCGAAGGAGGACTTGAACTCCATGCCGGGACCAGCCGCACAGTCCATGACTGCAGCGCCCTAGACCGCTCGGCTAATCCCGTGCGGCACCCGGCGATTCCATAATCTCATGACAGTCATGGGATACCGACCAACGACAGCAGCAGCATAGCAGAACGATGTACTGCAGTCTCGACAGGCTCCGCTCCTGCGCTTGACGAATTCCATCGTTAGTTTCTCCTTCTTACGAGACACATAACACAATTTTTCTCAAACACCCAATATTGAAATCCAGATTAAAATTGCTCGAAGCCATTTGGCTATTCTGTCGGAAGAGTGTTCTTTGTACGTCATTGGAACATCTCTTTGTTATTATTTTGTCTAGAATATTGGTTCAGCTACATCGCCACAATTTCGTGTCAGTGTATCTGTAAGTCTACTGATCTATTTTGTTGGCCACACACTATCACCCCTCGTGTCGTTGTCAAAGTTTTGCAGAGTATCAGCGACCTACAGCTGATCGTCAATATTTCGAAACTGTTTTGATAACTAGGTCAGTAATTTTGAAACGTTACTTTAAATGTATGAATATGGTTCCATTGTGATGTACACCGCTTTGAATACGATCGACAATCCGCGCTCAATTCCCATTGTCCTATATTAGCACGCCCCTTTTTGTGGAGCTCTGGCCAATAACGGTCAGGTTCCTTCTCTGGTAGCCTGCTCCACAACCTACGTTTAGTACTGACTCAATTACAATTGAATGATTTGACAAAAACAGCCAACCAGTTGCAAGTATAAAGGTTTATTAACACCCCTTGACTACGGTTTCGACAACTGTAGATTGTCTTCTTCAGAAATACAGGGATTTATTGAGTAAATTTTTCTTCATCATACTTAAAAGAATTCTTGATGTGTAAAGGAGTACAAAACCACTGAATAAAAATATAATGAACGAAAGTTACTTACGCATAAAATCACATATAGGCAACAACAGATTTCAGAGCAAAGAAGCTCATGTCAAATAACATGGTATATGTGACCATCAAGATAACCAAATAAAATCCATTAAAAAACATTCTCATTGGAACAAGGCTATGCATGAAATTCTTCACATTAAAATGAACTATGAACTAAAAAAATTCCTCAGTAGATCCATGAACTTCTGAAGAAGACTGTTTTTCAGTTGTTGAAACCTTGGTCAACAGTTGTTAATTAACCTTTACATCTGCAATTAGTTGGCTGACTTTCTCGTATCATCCGTTTATACCCTTCGTTGCTAACAGAAGCTATATTCAAACAATTTTTTTTAAAACGTCAATAAAAGTTTTCATGTTTCAGGATGCCTGCCCAATGAGTTCCGGTGCAGTAATTCGTGCATCGACCTCGTGCAGCGCTGCGACCGCGACGTCGATTGCCCGAACGGCGAAGATGAGGACGGCTGCGGTAAGTAGTGACACTCGCGAAAATATCAGAACATGTGACACAGTGCCCTCCTGTTTTATTGTTGAGAACACATTTCCAAGTGCAAAAACGGATAAGCATATTCCCTACATTCGTCTTAATCTTCAAAGCCACAGCTAGTGTAGAGCAGGAAGAGGGAACTACACAAAATGGTCAGGTTAAGCCCATATTTGTCATTACTTTCATATTGCAGAAAGTAGAAAAGGAACTCTGTAATCAACTTAAAAGTTGGTCTGAATCCCTCATTGCTTAACTAGGCATGCTTCTATTGAAGTGACATGCCGCAGCATATCTCTGCCCTTGTTAATCATCTACCCAGCCAGGTGTAGCGGGACCATACAGTTTAACATGAAGTCCAAACCCTAGTCCAACTCATAATATATCACATTAACAAATCACTGCCAGAGGTAAAAGAAAGGCTAAGAGACAGAAATGACCTAGAACCGATTGGGTAGCGAACCTCGGGCTTTTCGATTTATAGTCTGTCATTCCCTACTGAGTTACCAAGTCACTGAGCCACACATTCCAGAGCGTACAACATCAGATAACTTACATGTAATTTCTTTTAAATTAATAATTCTAAAATAAAATCAAAACCACGCGGACTGTGCTTCATGCTGCAACAAGCGACTAGGAAAATGACTATGTAACCCCTCACACAACCAGCCGCACCACATACTCGCAGTAGCAAGCAGCGATTACACAGGAATGGGCTGGAGACACACGCTCCTTCACCGCGTCATGTCGTGGGGATTGATCCCGTGGTCTCCGGAGCAGAATAAAACTGAAACTTCCTGGCAGATTAAAACTGTGTGCCGGACCGAGACTCGAACTCGGGACCTTTGCCTTTCGCGGGCAAGTGCTCTGCCAACTGAGCTACCCAAGCACGACTCACGCCCCGTCCTCACAGCTTTACTTCCGCCAGTACCTCGTCTCCTACTTGCCACTCTCCTACTTAAACTGTGAGGACGGGGCGTGAGTCGTGCTTGGGTACCTCAGGTGGTAGAGCACTTGCCTGCGAAAGGCCAAGGTCCCCATTTCGTGTCTCGGTCCGGCACACAGTTTTAATCTGCCAGGAAGTTTCATATCAGCGCACACTCCGTTGTAGCATGAAAATCTCATTCCAGAAAAAGGTGTCTGCACACCGATAGCAACTCATCCCTGCAAGCTTACCGCATATCCGCTGGTTACCATTCTCTTGACGATCCATGCTGCGAACACTAACTGTGTTTGATGTTTGTCTCTAGTTAGATTTCTCATAATACTATGACGGACTTGGTCCTTAAACAAAGACTTGCAGTATAGTGTTAATTCTTTGTATAATTGCCAAAGTTTTTGTTTTGCACTATGCTCTTAAACTATACGAAATTTGGAACTAGTGTCTGTGATCAAATAAAGGAAATGAAAACACCATTCCAACATTTAGCAAGAGCACTGCGAGGTCTTCGAATAGTATGATCTACTAGTTAAATTTAAAGACAAAACGGCCCATAAGAATGATGATGTAACAGAACCCATTAACAGTCAGATTCTGTACTTAACTCAACTTAAAATAACAGCATATATTTAAAAACGAAGGACTACAAGTATTCAGTCATGGGCACGCATGTGACAGCATGTGTTACCAATATGTTCCAAAACACCACAAATAAAAATGGGGTGGTTCCGGAGCTCATACCTCGTGTTCTGTTGGTTACAGATAGGTAGGACTAAGTCTTCTGAATAGCCGTTGGGTTAGGCAGTATCTGAATAACCAACAGAAGGATCGTCTTACTGTAACTGTCCTATAGTACACGGTTAACGATCGAGTATTACACACTTCCTATAACATAGGAAAGCAGAGCAAATTGATTTGTTCATTTCTCAATTAGATATGGCCTACTGCGCGCTTTTAGGGGCTTATGGAGGAATCATTTAGTCTATGGGCAGTTTCGCAGTCATTGGCGCATATCTGAATAATTAACTTCGGCAGATTGGTCCGATTTTAACGTTGTATTTCAAGGCATTTGTCTAGAAGTGTCATCTTCCCGTTTTCAGAAATCAGAAGTAGAAAACACACACACACACATTCATGCAAGCACAACTCACACACAAGTGACCACTGTCTCTGGCCTCTGAAGGCGGACCTTACTGGCCAAAGACAGTGGTCACGTGTGTGTGTGAGTTGTGCTTGCAGGAACGTGCGTGTATCTTCTACTTTAGAAGAAGGCCTTTTCGCTTAATTGTATAGCAATCTTCTTGTTGTTCGTGTCTGCCACTCAGCTGCGAGGGCTATTGGGGAAGTAAGGAACGATAGGTCGCGAAAGGCAAAACCACAGTGAAAATCAAAACTGTTTCATTTGCAACGGTTAGGTACACCTTCCAGATACTTCTCTACACAGTCGCCGCTCAGACTTAGACATCTGTCGTAGCGTTGTACCAACTTTTCAATTCCCTCGTTATAAAAGACAGTGCTCTTCGACAATTTTCTACTCTGGACTGCAGCTCGTTGTCTGTGTCAAAATATTGTCTTCGAAGCCAGCGGTTCATTTGGGCAGAGATGAACCTCAGGGAAGCCAATTACAGGCTGTATTGTGGGTGATCAAAACTACCCATCGAAAACGCTGCAGAAGCATCTTCATTGCCCCTGCAGAGTGCGTCCGAGAATTGTTGTGTAGAACGAACCGCATGACAGTTATGTTATGTGGATTGCATAGCTTCAGGCGAAATCTTTCACCAGGCCTTCATACTTGGCGGGAGACACTAATTTCTAGTCATCTTTACGTTCTCACTGTGAGCTCAGAACTGAAAAGATCGACATGATGTGATCGACGAGCGTACTAGACACAGTGCCCAACGCATCAGTGCAAAGCTTCATCAGATTTTCACTGTATTTTCCATTTCGCGACCGATCGTTCCCTACTTTCTGAATAACCCTCGTATATGGCGAATAGCAATCTATTCTTTTCGTAATACTGTCGTTAACCTTGAAAATTTTCCTGTTATCTTTATCTGCTCCCAAGATACAGAAGCTGAATGTTGCACTAATTATACATGTAAAATACGCACTTAAAATCCTGTTCTAGTACTGAAGAACATGCAAAATTTTTGTTCACGTAAAATCCAATCTGAGGTGTAAAATTTGTTTTGCGTTATTTCACTTTCACATAAGTAAACTGCCAAAATTCTAATGACCCATAAAGTTCTTTTCGCATGAGTCACATGCACTGCTGTAGCAAGGGAAAGAAGGGAACCAGCTGAAAAATGCTCTTACTGGAACACAAAAAGGCGGACATGCTTCTGTTTCAAACACTGACCGAAAAGTAGAGTACCAGCTGTCTCATTCTACCTTCCTCACCACCTCAAAAAATTTTCCCAAAACTTTTGGGCATGCGAATGTATTCGCACTTTTTTGTGCTGAGAGAGGAGCAGACAGTGGCAGTTGGAATGAGAGGTAAAAGTAATAAATACTGGAAGATATTGGGGACTGATGACCTTAGCTGTTTAGCCCCCCTTAAACATCCCAACAACCACCACCACCACTACTGGAAGATAATAGACAGTGGTTGTGGAACAGGAAAAAGGACACAGTGACAGTGTGAGAGAAAATGGGGAACACACTGGCAGTGGATCATAGTTGACAGTGACAGAATAGGGTTAGGAAAAGACTGATTGAGATATTGACAGTATGAGAGGTATAAAGAAAAGAAGAACGTGGAAGTGGGCAAGAACCAGTGACAATGAGAGACAACGACAGCGAGCAAGAGAGAGTTAGTGACAGTGAGAAGAGACAGCAGCAATAGGAAGGAAGGAATGAGATAATAGAAGTTAAGAGAAAGCGAGAGGGAGGCAGTGAAAATGAGAGGAGAGAGTAGTAGTAGAAGAGAACGAAAGAGACTGTGGCTGTGAGACAGGATGCAGTGGCATCTCGAGAGACACAAAGAGATAATGAGTTGGGCTGAATGAGTGAGTGAGTATGGGCAAGTGGGAGAGGATGGGTATGAGCAACTTACATCGATGAACTGGTGGGTGTGATGGAGTTACAGTTAGGATAGCTTGTGCATGTGAGAGGTGAGTCACATGTAAAAAAGAGCGCCTTTATGTTCGCAAAGCAAAAATTTAGTAAAATTTTTAAAGATGCTGAGACAGCTAGTATGAGGCAGCTTGCACCCCACTTTTCAATCAGTGTTTTAAACAGGGGCATACTCACCTTTCTGTATTCCTATAGGAGCATTTTTCCGCTGGTCTTTATGTGACCCCTCTTTCCCAGTAAATAGGGAAAATAGTTATCTCGAAAGCAAAAATTCAGATACACTCGGTAACATACCAAGCAAACTACGAAAAGCTTGCTTCACCGACGTAGCATATAAGGGGCAGTGAGATGAAAACTAGACAGATAGAGAAAAAAGTAAACTGTTCATTATTTCAAATGTAGTCACGATAACTGCTAATAAATTTATCCCACTGCGAGACAAAATAGTCAATGCCTTCGTGGAAAGATGTTTGGGGTTGCCTACCCAAAGGTAATTGTACGCAGGTGCGCAGCTCTTCGTCCGAAGTAAATCGATGGCCACCAATGTCTTTCTTCAGGGCTCGAAGTATATGGAAATCGCAAGGGGAGAGATCGGGATTATGGTTCTTTTGTAAGGACTTCAAGGTGAAAGTTCCGCAGCGTAGTCGAAAAAACGTTTGAAATGTGTGAGCGGTCACTACCCAGCACAGAATGATGGCGTCCGTCAGCATTCCTTCGTGTCCGGACTTACTGGCGTGCTTCAATTTTTGCGAAGTGTCCACGTATTACTGTGCTTTAATTGTGGTACCGTGTGACAAAAAGTCAGTGAGCAGCGGACGCTTATTGCCACAGGAAAGGGTCGTCATGACTTTGCCGGAGCTGGCGTACATGGCTTTGAATTTTTTTGGGTGCGGGTGAGTCCATGTGCCTTCGTTTCTGACTCTCACTCTCGTAATGTTAACACCGTGTTTCATCGCCCGCGACAATACAGGACAGGATACGATATTCTTCATCGTGATACCGTTCCTGGTGCTGCAGAGATGTTGACACTCTGTTCAACTTGTGCTCCTCCGTCAGGTTGTGGGGAGCCCTTTGCGCATATATTTTACGGAGCTTCAGATGCTTTGTCATAATGACTTGAGCTGTACCGTAACTGACGCGCAACATGAGCCGAATGTCTTACACCGCCCGCTGTCGTTCATTTTTGACGGCATCATACAGCGCAGCAATGACAAGATGAACCTATCCTGGTTCCTTCAGTGACAGCAGACCTCCTCGAAATCGTTTATGCCAGGCAAATATACACAGCAGACATTCGGACATGAATTTCACTTCTTCCACAGTCAAAAACTGCACTACACCTGGCTATTTTTCTTTACCGACCCCCATGTGAAGTCGGACGCACACACGATTTACTGACCTCACCTCGAGCACATCCAACAGACGGATGGCACAGTTATGAACGTTGGCAATGTTCCTTCCTGCTTCCCAATAGAGGGCACCTCTATACACCACCTACCTGCGTTGCCAACGTCCGTGCCATTTTCGTTATATAGTCTCGTTTTCGCTTGACTGCTCGTTACAGTTAGACATTTCGTACATATACAGATTGTTTTAAAAGAAGTGTCACATATTCACACAATAGGCAGTATTGGTTATGACTAGAAGAAAAGTTCATATAATTATACGACCTGAAACAAATATCTGTTGAGATACTGGGCCAATCTGTCCTCTTACTCCCATCTCTCTGTTAAGTACAGGCAGTGTGCTGCACGTGGTTACCAAGCATCCTGGCACACCATTCAGCCCTTTTTCTCCGTGAATTACGCAATCTTTCAATTCACCTGGCTCAATTCCGATTATGGTACTTGTATTGGTCACACGGTTCTGTTACGTAAGGACACTGTCAATGAGCGCATAAAAAAGCCTTTAAATGTCCCCATACCCAGAAATCCATCACATTAAGATTCGATGGTCGAGATACCATGTTGTAAGACCATTGAGACCAACTCATTGCCCATGAAATGATACGGAGAGGTACTGCTGCACGATCCGTAGAAAACTGTGGTGTCCCCCGTCGGGCACGAATCACAGTCGTTGTCTTTCTGCAAGAGTAACGTTCTCCAATAGTGCTCGTGTCATCCCGCAGAAATCGGTGATACACAGTACCTGTTAATCTGTTTTGTAAAGTGTATGGCCTTATGAGTCTGTCACCGATAGTTCCTACCAATATACTGTTACTGAAGTGATGCTGATGCTTCACCTCCATGAGTGGTCGAGGGCTGGCATCTGCCTAGACGTGCATTTTGTAGTAATTGTACTCCCAATTAAAATGGAAATACTACCAAGTGTGACGGTCGACAGCGTCCTCCGTGCGATGCAGCAGAATGAGATGGAAAAATCATCGTGAACATAGTGCTGCCACCGCTGCTGGATAAGAAGTCTTCCGCTCAAGCTGTTGAAGTCCTTAAAGGGCAAGACAAGTTTCCCATTTCCAAACTGCATCATCAGGTTATATTATCAAATGGTTCAAATGGCTCTGAGCACTATGGGACTTAACATCTATGGTCATCAGTCCCCTAGAACTTAGAACTACTTAAACCTGACTAACCTAAGGACATCACACAACACCCAGTCATCATGGGTTATATTATCTTTTGAATCATTGTAATATTCAGGAAAACCAGTTACAGCGAAGTCATATCGTCCATCACCAAAGCAATAGAAGTAGGTAACTCTTTGTGTATGAAATAGAGGAATGGGAGGAAAGAGTGGGTGGAAAACTAGTGAGTTCCAGCCGCACAGGGCGTTGTGGAAATGTCTTGACGTAATTTGAAAATTTTGTGCCGGACTGGGACTCGAACCCGAATTTACCGTTTCTCATATGCCGTTAATTTAACCGCTTCGGCATCCAGACCAGGGATGGGAAAATAGACCAGTTAAAACCAATACCAGTATTTTAGCTCTGAGTAATCGGTATTTTTCGGTATTTGTTTGGTATCAATTATAACAGGTTTTTTATTTTTTTCTAATAAACCTTTTTTTAACAAAACAATGCAGATTCGTAAAATCTGCATTGGCTTGAAGTACTGAGTTGTTATAGAAAACGGGAAAAGTGATCAGTGCTATTTTAATATCAATGCCGTCATAAACGAGCAGCAAATGCATCGCTTAATAACAGTTACAGCACTGCTGAGACAAAAATGACCGTGTGCCGTGGCTTAAGATACGCGTGTATGTGCGGTGTGTAAGATTTTCCCACACCTGGTCTATACGACAGTTTCTCGCTGTCGTCGCCAGACATCCGTTGTATTGCAGAATGGCACCAACTCCAGTCTCGACATATTTTTACGAAATGACGTAGCAGTGAAGCACAATGCTTCATTTGCTTTAAAAGATTAAAAATTTGTCCGAAATTTCTAGAAAATTGTGAAAGAGGAATGAAATAAAGTAACTGAAATAAATTAAGAACTTAACAATAATTCATTCATAGCATGCAGTGAAAATGGAAAGTAGATGATCTGCTTCCTGTGACTATATAATATGCCGTATGCTTGTAGACCTTGAAAACGGATAAATTAACACTAATAATAGCGTTCATCAATCTCACTTTTCACCCCTTAGCACTGACTATTCATGATTTCCAAGAAGTCGTACGGTCCCCGATTACAACATGATTGTTGAGCAGAGTTTCAAAAAGAATTTTAGTCAATAGGAGAAAACTCGTGATTTTTTGTATTATTCAATCACTCACCCCTTTTCGAGAAATGCCTCGAACGGTGGACGGACTAAGTTTTCTTCTGTTTGTCTGTTTAGTTTAATACTTTGATCATACGTACCTTCAAACTGAGAGAGTGAAAGTTTTTAACCTTTGTTCGACTGCTACTTTTATTACAAGAAATGATAGGCAAAAAGAACAGGAATCAGTTGTTTCAGAAACCAGTTATTTTGTGCGATTTTAACAACAAAGTTAAACTGGCGTGGAAAAAACCGGTATAACCGAAAACAGATGTTTTAACAATAACCTCCTTTCTTAACCCCGACGTGGTCCCTGACCGTCGCAAATTTCCAACTTATGGCACACTGCAGTCCAGCGTCCCTTGTCCGTTAACCCTACGAGGGATCGGGGCTATTGCTGAAACAAACCGTTTTATATCGGTTTTCTCCGCTGCAGTTTAACATGAGTATCAAAACCGCTCAGAATAACCCGTTTCTGAAATACCAGCAGTACTGGTACTTCAGACATTAGTCGAGTCCACGCCACGTCGTGTTACGCCACTCCAGCGTGCTCGCGGGGGCCCTACACGATATTAGGGCTGTCCATAAATCTAAGGGTGCGACTGGGTGGAGATCTCTTCTGAACAGCACGTTGCAACGCATCCCAGATATGATCAATAATGTTCATGTCAGGGAAGTTTGGTGGCTGGCACAAATGTGTAAACTAAGAAGAATGTTCCTGGAGCCACTCTGTAGAAATTCTGGATATGCGGGGTATCGCATTGTCCTGCAGGAATTCCCCCAGTCAGTCGGAATCCACAATGGACATGAATGGATGCAGGTGATCAGATGGGATGTTTACGTACGTGTCACCTGTCAGAGTCGTATTTAGACGTATCAGGCGTCCCATATCGCTCCAACTGCACACGCTGCACGCCATTACAGAGCCTCCACGAGCTTGAACATCATCGGTCGTCAGCAGTCCAATGTCGGTGTTGACGGGCCAAGGCGAGGTGTAAAGCTTTGTGTCGTGCAGTCATTAAGGGTACACGAGTGGGCCTTCGGATCAGAAAGCCCATATCGATGATGTTTCGTTGAATGGTTTCCACACTGACACTTGCTGATGGCCCAGCACTGAAATCTGCAGCAATTTGCGGAAGGGTTGCACTTCTGTCACGTTGAACGATTGTCTTCAGTCGTCGTTGGTTCCGTTCTTGCAGGATCTTTTTCCGGTCGCAGCGATGTCGGAGATTTGATGTTTTACCGGATTCCACTGTACACTCGTGAAATGAAAACGGGAATATCACCACTTCATCGCTACCTTGGAGATGCTGTGCCCCATCTCTCGTGCGCCGACCATAACGCCACGTTCAAACTCACTTAAATTTGATAACCTGCCATTTTAGCAGCTATAACCTTTATAACTATTGCGCCACAATCTTGCTGCCGTATATAGGCATTGCCGACTGCACCGCCGTATTCTCCCTCTTCACATATCTCTGTATTTGAATACGCATGCCTATACCAGTTTCTTTGGCGGTTCAGTGTATAATAACCCTATACTTCAAAGCAATGCAAATCTGACGGATAAAAATTACTCCTTTTTCAAAAAGGTTTATTTATAAGCGAAAAGATTAACCACTTCTCTTATGGATAATTGATATTTCGGTTTTTTACTAGGTTATTAGAAAAAAATAAGAAACACCTGAGACACCGGAGGCCAAACAAATACCGAGAAAACGGTTATTCAGAAATAAAATACCGGTACCCGTTTTAACCGGTCGGTTTACCCGTCTCTACACCCCACTCGCAAATTATTGATTGCCGTAGGAGTTCGGTCGATATTAGAGCATCAGCACCGAAGTAAATGTCATGGTGCCATCACGCTATCACAGAAATGTGTACAGGGTGAATCATATAAAACTTGCACCGCAGATGTTGCTGAAATGGAAAGTGCTATTGATGTGCTGTTTTCACCGAATGGACTGGTAGTCTGGGGCTCATACTGTCAGACAGTACACAGATTGTAAAGTGCATTTTTTGTGTGCAAAGGTACACCTTTTTTAAATAGAACAATGCCTATTGACATTAACAAACTAGACGTAAGGTAAATTGGAATGTCAGTGGTGTTTGTTGCAGGATTCTAGTGCGAGCCGTTTAGGGGATTTCATATTTTGAAAAGGATCTACACCGACACATATTCGCGCTATTCAACCTGCGTAGTTGCTAGGTACGATGTTGTTATGTTTGCTTAGAGCGTTCTTGTGTGTTTCTTGAGTGCACTGTGACATGCTAGTTAGTGTGTGAGAGTTCAAGCAGAAGGTCGTGACTGGACGATGGGATTTACCAATGCAAGAAAGGCTCACATGCCCTTGATGTGTGGAGAGTGTAGGATGAGCGCAGTTCGTTCTTGTACGGTGTTTGCAGCAGGATATCGCAATAGAAGTCAACCATCTCGGCAGTTACTTGTCAACCGCTTCAAGCGGTTATATGAAAGTGGTAATGTAACACATAGACAACGTAACAGAAGGAAACAAGTGACGATAGAAGAGTGGAAAATTAATGTCCTTGCTGCTGATGCAGTTGATCCGCATGTTAGCTCCCGCGTAATCGTACGAGGAAATGGCATGAGTCAGGCAAATGTCCTTCGCATTCTCCATCGCCATAGGTTCCATCGCTATCACATCTCTCTCCATCAAGAGCTGCATGGAAACGGTTATGAGAATCAACTTCTGTACGTGGGCCTTAGGGCAAGATACTCCTGATGTATCATGTATCTTGTTTAATTACGAAGCCACATTTACCAGTCACGGTCAGGTAAACCGCCGAAACATCCATTATTTGTCTGTTGACAATACCCTTTGACTCCGTCAGGTGGAACGGCAGCGTCCGTGGAGAGTAAATGTGTGATGCGGGATAGAGAACCAGCAGCTCACAGGCCCGTTTTTCATAGACGAAACACAGAATGCGCACTCCTGTCGTAGCCTCCTAATAACGCATCTTCCACCGCTTTTAGAATACTTTCCTCTGCAAACTAGGAGGAACTTATGGTACCAATGTAATGGCTGTCGAGCCCAAAGCACACGAACTACTACAGTATATCTTCGTTTTCAAATCTTCAGACTGGATGCAGAGGACCTGTATCTTGGCCGGCACGTTCCTTGCGTTTGACGCCTGTAGACTTTTTTCTGTGGGCAAAGCTGAATGACGCTGTGAGACGCCCGCTAAACCCGCACGGCAGAACAGGTGATTAGGATTGTGGAAAGGGCTAAATAAGGTGTCGGTCAGGTTCACTCAAAATTGTAATTTAATAACATCTTTAAACCAAAACCGCACATGGCCGAACCTTTAGAACTACGAGTTTCAAAAATGCAATTTTTTCTGGATTGAGGGCCTTCAAACAAGAAATCTTAAAAGTCAACAAAATAAAAATACAGCTAAAATAGCAAATAAAACAATTAACATATATGTGGTATCACAGCTAGGCTGAAAAGCCTCAAGGCAAAAGTAGACAGAACAAACATATGCAAGGTGGTATACAAGCTGCTGAGGGCCATAATTAAATTTGAAAACTTTAAAATAGATTACCATAATTTTTTAAGGCAGAAGGCCGCAATGTTTTTACTTAAAGGGTAATTTCAAGAATAAGGTTTTAAGCGGCTTAAGGCCCACAACTGATTTTTCAGAATACATAAAGTCCAATAACAACATGAATTTTCAAATCATTGGCTATGATAATTTATTAACAGAGAACAATACAGAAAACGGCACTCAGAAGCCTCCAGGGAGGTCTGTCTGCTCTCGTTCACTTAAGTGAGACAGGTGGTGAGCCCAGCTACACTTGATCCATCGGAACCCACCCAGAGGACAGCCACGAACCGACCGACACAACGACTTGCTTGCCACCGATACGTACATGAGAACTCAAGCACCAGAGGTTACGAACGTGATTATCCACAATGAAATATGTATTAGCTGTCAAAATTACACACCATGTTGGACAGCTACAACAGTTGAGAACAGGACGTTGCCTGAAATTACGTTAGTGGCCAGGGCATGTAACCAGAAAACTAACGGCCAAAAAGTAGAAAATTCCGCTGGTGCGCTCGAATTGTAATCAACCAATACAGTTAATTGCACCGCATGGCGGCCAAATTTCAGCAATAGAAACATTCGGTGTTGCTCATAGGAAAACCTCCCCAACAGCGAACCACCGAAACAAACCACACAAGGTGAATGTACGTGGCTTAGGTAGTTGAAACCACTACTCAACTTTGACGTCTTGGGTCGGTGAACCACGAAGCTCGTAGCGATCGGACAGCTCCACACACGCTCCGTCACTGCGCAGGGACCGCCAGCGGACCCAGCTGACTGCACCGCGCGGAGATAACTTCCCTGGTCTGCAGCAACCGACCGACTGCCCTCAGTATGTCGATAACATCCAAAACAGTCGTCAGTGGAACTAACGCCAACTACACACTCAACCTGACAAACACTTGCACGAAGACCTGAACGATACCCAACAGTAACTAAGCCCGCATGAAGACAGATTGGGAGTCGATGCGCACACACACACAGCCGACACATGAACGATAGGCGAGCCAAAACGCGACGTCCGTTAGGACGACCGACCGACGATCCACCAAGACCGCGGCCCGGCTCAAGTGATGCGTGGCGGCAATGGTCAGGCGAGCCACGTCGACGCAGACCTCACAGCTCCAACCCGACTGCACTAGTGCCCCATTCCGACTTGCAGATCCGGACTGCGCTCCAAACTCGTTCCAATTGACCAGCAGCCCGAACTCGCGACCCGAACTCGCTTACGACAGACAATGACCTGGAAGTAATAGCAGTCGATCAAAGATACTACGAGAGGGGACATATCGATACGCGCTGCTAGCGCCGCTCATGGTCAGGCAAAACAGCAACTCAGTGACAGTATTAATTTAAATTAACGTAGCGAGGTGGAAGTACGTTGAAAACAGGGTGTAAAATACATGATGGCGGGAACACTAGCCGCGCATGACTCACGCTGTCTACAAGAACATACCAGCTACACACTATGATATGCAACGACGTATTACTGCAGCCTGCTCGAACGTCTCCGCTGAAATGCTAGCACTAATGCAGCAGTCGTTCCATACCAGTCTAGAACTGTGTATTGACGCTGCCAGTGATAATTTTGAACGTAACCAATGGTGGTAAAATGTCCCATTACTGGCCACGAGCCACATAACTAGTGTATGCACTCTTGTTGTTCTTTAGTGTGTGCCACCACAGACATTGTACAAGTGTCCGTGTGGAAACTTATCAAAACGCAGTATCGCACTAGAATCCCGCAACAAAGGCTACTGACGTTCTAATTTACCCTACTTTTAATTTGTTAACGTCAATAGGAACTGTTTCATTTTAAAAAGTGTGCGTTTGCACAAAAAATACTCTTTCTAAGCAGTATACAGTCTCATTATTGGCTAACAATACGAGTCTCTGACTAGTAATCCATTCTGTGAAAACCGCACATCAATAGTACTTGCCATTTCCGCAATATGTGCGGTGCAATTTTTAGGTGCTGTTCAGTCGGACATGTCACACTATGCAGAAATGTGCACATGTACGAGTAGTGTCTGTTCTGTCGCACATGTCCGACGGAACGGACTCAACTCGTATAAATTTAAATAAGTAGCTCGCGGCAAAGCGGTGGGCCAAGTCAAAAAGATTGGACCCGAAAAGTAACCCTGTCCGTAGTCCGCTCAGGGAGGTATCACGGCACCAAACTGAGCTAAACTGGCCTTGCTTTTCGGACCCAATCATTTGAACTTGGATCACCCCTTTACTGCGAGTTATTTACACTCCTGGAAATTGAAATAAGAACACCGTGAATTCATTGTCCCAGGAAGGGGAAACTTTATTGACACATTCCTGGGGTCAGATACATCACATGATCACACTGCCAGAACCACAGGCACATAGACACAGGCAACAGAGCATGCACAATGTCGGCACTAGTACAGTGTATATCCACCTTTCGCAGCAATGCAGGCTGCTATTCTCCCATGGAGACGATCGTAGAGATGCTGGATGTAGTCCTGTGGAACGGCTTGCCATGCCATTTCCACCTGGCGCCTCAGTTGGACCAGCGTTCGTGCTGGACGTGCAGACCGCGTGAGACGACGCTTCATCCAGTCCCAAACATGCTCAATGGGGGACAGATCCGGAGATCTTGCTGGCCAGGGTAGTTGACTTACACCTTCTAGAGCACGTTGGGTGGCACGGGATACATGCGGACGTGCATTGTCCTGTTGGAACAGCAAGTTCCCTTGCCGGTCTAGGAATGGTAGAACGATGGGTTCGATGACGGTTTGGATGTACCGTGCACTATTCAGTGTCCCCTCGACGATCACCAGTGGTGTACGGCCAGTGTAGGAGATCGCTCCCCACACCATGATGCCGGGTGTTGACCCTGTGTGCCTCGGTCGTATGCAGTCCTGATTGTGGCGCTCACCTGCACGGCGCCAAACACGCATACGACCATCATTGGCACCAAGGCAGAAGCGACTCTCATCGCTGAAGACGACACGTCTCCATTCGTCCCTCCATTCACGCCTGTCGCGACACCAATGGAGGCGGGCTGCACGATGTTGGGGCGTGAGCGGAAGACGGCCTAACGGTGTGCGGGACCGTAGCCCAGCTTCATGGAGACGGTTGCGAATGGTCCTCGCCGATACCCCAGGAGCAACAGTGTCCCTAATTTGCTGGGAAGTGGCGGTGCGGTCCCCTACGGCACTGCGTAGGAACCTACGGTCTTGGCGTGCATCCGTGCGTCGCTGCGGTCCGGTCCCAGGTCGACGGGCACGTGCACCTTCCGCCGACCACTGGCGACAACATCGATGTACTGTGGAGACCTCACGCCCCACATGTTGAGCAATTCGGCGGTACGTCCACGCGGCCTCCCGCATGCCCACTATACGCCCTCGCTCAAAGTCCGTCAACTGCACATACGGTTCACGTCCACGCTGTCGCGGCATGCTACCAGTGTTAAAGACTGCGATGGAGCTCCGTATGCCACGGCAAACTGGCTGACACTGACGGCGGCAGTGCACAAATGCTGCGCAGCTAGCGCCATTCGACGGCCAACACCGCGGTTCCTGGTGTGTCCGCTGTGCCGTGCGTGTGATCATTGCTTGTACAGCCCTCTCGCAGTGTCCGGAGCAAGTATGGTGGGTCTGACACACTGGTGTCAATGTGTTCTTTTTTCCATTTCCAGGAGTCTATTTTTATTGCTTTGACGATGAACGCTGGCTCTTGGTTTTAACTGTTTTTCCCATGTACTACAATGATTTAATACATAATATCACCTGACGATGCAGTTTAAGGATGCCAAACCGGTTGTGATCTCAGAATAAAGGACTTTAACGGCATGGGCCGGAAGATTTTTTATTCAACATTCAGAATTACGACAATGATTGCCTTCATTTTAAAGTAACGTGCTACCACCATTATTTTGTTACAGAAATGACTGCATGTAGTTTGTCTTTTGACATATCTCGCCGAACTTATCAACATCACACAGTACAAAATGAACTCTAAAATGTTGCTCTTCGGTGAAGGCAGTCGGTCACCAAGCAGTCCATTTGACTATTTTATGGGAAATTCAAGCCTCTTTTTACATATACCACCTAAAAGCTGCCATAAAACTTTATTTTGTACAACTAGTTGGTACTCCACTCGCTATAGGTTTATTTATCTATTATAGTATTTGATGTGTTGGCAAATGTGCCAACACCTTGTAGATATAGGAGGCCGAAATGCACGCTATCTAACGCAGACGGGCGTGAATTCTGGAACAGGATAAGTAGTGAATTCTCATAAGAAAAGTATGCAGCTCCTCGAATACTTATCTTTTATTCTTTGATGTGAATACAGCATTCTTGATGAGACATTTCATATGATAACTATCAAACTATGTAAGGCTAATGGCGCCTTGCTAGGTCGCAGCCATGGACTTAGCTGAAGGCTATTCTAACTGTCTCTCGGCAAATGAGAGAAAGACTTCGTCAGTGTAGTCGCTAGCAAAGTCGTCGTACAACTGGGGCGAGTGCTATTCCGTATCTCGAGACCTGCCTTGTGGTGGCGCTCGGTCTGCGATCACACAGTGGCGACACGCGGGTCGGCATGTACTAAATGGACCGCGGCCGATTTAAGCTACCACCTAGCAAGTGTGGTGTCTGGCGGTGACACCACAGTATTTATATTTTAGGATCAAGTTGTAAAGTTGTGGCTGTGTACTGGAACAGAATTTATCAACTGTTGCCTTGGCTTGTGAACCAATTCTGCTGTATCTTTTAACCACAACGCAAACACTTACAAATGCTAAGTATGCCTATATGCCATTTCTGTACCGATTTGGTAATGTAAATGCTAGTGCCGCTTGTAGAGAATATGCTAAACCATGTCCTAACCATAGAGTACTTCATTCAAGAGAATTTACTCGTATTTTACTAAAATGTACGAGATTGATCCCGTGATCAGCTGCCATATCCCATGCCCAGAAAATGAATAGTGTGTGGATGAAGCGGAAGGCATTTTTTACTTGGTAGAACGGTGATTTTCATCAAGCAAACGCGGAATTTCTACATGTTAAACATACAAGAATATGGTGGACATTAAATGTGAATGACGTCTATGCTTGTCCTATATAGCGAGTTCAGCACCATCGAGGAGATTAATGGAGACGACTAGAATTTTATAGTTGACTCATTACACAGGCCAACGAAAATTTTTTTGAAGAACTTTTTTTACTTTGATAGCTGATCTTTATAGATTTTTGTGAGCTGAATCCAAATACAGCCTTAGTCCGTTTTGTATCAGCCATAGTTTTCGAGCAATATGCTTTTTATTATATAATATTAAAATCCTTTGCTATACCTTGAACGGGGAAATTAATGAAACGCTTTTGTTACAACATAAGCATAGTTTGTATTTACAGTAAGCTAACTTATTTACAGTAAGTATACAATGATATGTGTTAACAGAGGTTTCACTTGTCAGCTGGAATTGGTTTGTACTTTCTTTCTCTTTTTTCTTTGAAGCTTCTTGTGTAGCTTTTTCTACGATTAGTCGCTTACTGAACTTCTCGGCGAAGTGACCAACAGTAGTACCCCATCACGTTGGTGTTCCAGCGGTCTTGGTAGCGTTTTTCCTTCACTTTAATGTCCTGGTGAAAAGGCTCTCCTTGCTTCTCACTAACATCTCCCATATTGTCCGGGAAGTAATCAAAGTGACTGTTCAAAAAGTGAACTTACAGGCTCATCGAACATCCTAAAGTTTTAAACTTCTTTAATATTGTAGCTATAATAGAAACATATTCTGGGTCTTTTTCATGTGCTAAAAACTTTGTAACGACTTGCTTGAATGATACCCATGCTTCTTTCTCATTTAAGGTCATTGTGGATTCAAAGTTAACATCAAACATCAATTTTCTAATGTCAGAGGTCGTAGGAGTACGTTTTTTGGATTTACAAGGTTTTTGCGTAGAATATCCTTCTCACCATGTTTAAAGACGCCCTCACAGGTCTGTTCTTTCTGCAGCAGTGTTGATCCCTAGCCCTACTGTCCCATTCACACAAGAAACATCTAGAGCCAAGCTATTCAGATTTTTCTTTCGTTAAGCCCAGATCCTTAACCAAATCGTTAAGATCGGTCTGAGTAAACAATTTTGGGTCTAGACTTTCTGTATTACAATGGAATTCATCATCACCTGGTTCATCTATCACATTGTACATCAGAAAATACTTCTGTTGGAATAGAATTTAAATCATCTGGTGGTTCGGGAACAGGCAAATGTACGCTGGTCGGATAATGGACGGAAGGTAAGGAAAGCTTATTACCTTCTTGTTTTTCGAATTATGACCAGTAATATCAACACTGAAAAAGTAGCAATCATCGGAATAGTCTCTTGGCTCCCTCCATATCATAGAAACAGCAAATCTAAAGGCTTTTTCTCCGTTTTGGACCATTTTCTCAGATCTTCAACACACACATAACGTATGTTATGCGGGGCCCAAGATTTATATTGATCACCAAGTTTAGATCCAGAGTATGATAGATAAACCTTTTTCATAAAGTCTGTAATGTTTCTTTGGTGTTTTTATCACAAATTCACAACAAATATAACAAAAACTGTAAGCAGAGTTTTTACAACCACGATTACACATTGTACTTAGCACATGTACAGGAAACGGGAAGGTGAGGTTAGGTTGACGGTAAACCAAACACCATCTGTTAACACAAAAATAGAATCGATCTTTTTTTTGCCAGCAAATGTTTTTCAGCAGTGCTACCAACGTCATCTACATTCATTACACCTCCTTTTTAAATTATGTTAACTATATAAAAGCTGTTAAATTTTGGACACGGACGAGCATCGCTTGATGTGCGGGTCAGCGGTAGGGGTCCGGTCCTTGGCGCGACAGACGCTAACCTTAATTACCCGTACGAACTACTTCTCTCCTGCTCCTCTTTCCGGACTCGGGATACTTCCACAAAGGAAGACGAGATCCGTCAAGTGGATTTGTAGACACGCATTTTGTTTCCTGAAGGAGAGAAAAATGTCCTTGTTTTTTGGCACTCCCATAATGAACGCCATTGCGCAGTTATTCACAATCGCAAATACAGACAATTTTTCTCCAATTGCGTGTGTAGTGTCTTTCTTAACCCACCCCACAGTTGGGATGTTATTGCAATGAGGAGTTAAGCCACGCCTTTTCCATGCTTAGAATCGGTTATTCTTTGGTCATCGGAATGTTCTTCTCCGAAAAACTGTGCGTCGATAGTTTCATGGAATCTGGCGACTCCCCGCTCCCTCCTTCACGCCACGTCGGTTTCCTACTATTCTCGGTGAAATTAATGATAATTTTTAAAAAAGTAAAAATAAATACACAAATTAATACAATATTGATGTTCTCGTGCCTTTACTCCACGTTTCCTGCGCTTCCCTTGGTTCCTGGGGGCGGGGAAGGAAGGGCATGGGACGTTGTGGTCAGTCCTCGGGTTGTGACCCCTGCCCACATTGCCCCCACCCGTCCCCTTGGGCGCCAGGAAGGTTCCTTTGGAAAAAGAAAAAGAGCGTTTAAGGCAACCGCGCGCATAAAGCGGGAAATCTGGGTCCGAGACGCAGTCCGGCACACATTTTCGTTGTCGTCATTCCCTTATAGAGCTGACGGTTGTTCGTGTTCCTTGTAAACCTGAAATTAGCCGCACATACTACTGTCAACTGAATTCGAAAGTACATTGACGTCTGACGTGGGCTATAAGAAAATCAGTTTTCAACTTCGTCTGCCTTTGCTTAATAACTTCTGTGAGTGTTTGGGTTACATTCTGAGTGCTGTATCTCTGTAAACAACAAAAACTGGACACACGTCACATAAAATGTTTAATTAGGATTACTCTGTACAACCACGTTCCAAGCCATTTACCATTTACCATTCCCCTTGTAACATCCTGTGTGTTACTGGGCTTGACCCACATTCGTTGTCTACGCTCAACTCGGATATCAGCGGCCAGTGATACTTCACTTTTTCCATTGTGTTTATTCCAAATCGTGCCGTTAGTTTATTCCTTTCACAGTTTCATTTCAGAAGGACGCCGTCAGTCCATCAGTTCACGAACTTCGTCTTTCAAAATCTGATCCACCCTTCCCCCCTAGCCTCGGAAGCGAATAATCGTCGAACTTTGACAAAGAAGAACTTGCTTACTCTTTGCATAATGGGAGGAAGGGAAATCGCAGAGACAGTTTTTCCGTCGCATTGTGCATCTACTTGCACACCGCTCAAATGTGAGACACGAATGCGGCCCTACAGACGTTACATCTGAGGAGACGGCCATAAAAATGTGGCTCTGCTGGATAAATGGTTCTGACAGACTGTGACGTTATGACCTGCGCAGAATGCCACTTGGATTTCCCGAATTTGTTGTTCTAGTAATATAGCTTAACGCGCGGAATTAATGAAGGTAATATTAACCGCGAATCCGTGAAATTGATTGTGATTCAATCAGACATGTAATACGTTATTTGCCTATATAAAACAGTTATTTGACGTTGTACTGCGCATGAGTGCTTAATGCTGTTAATTATGTTTTAGTACTCTTCTGGAAGCGGCGTTTATCCCATCGTATGGGCAGTTGCCACTCGTGTGTTTATGTGTGTGAGGCGGGGGAATGGATGGGAGGTTTAGCGGAGGTCAGATCCCTAATATCAGTGTATCGTCGCTTCGGCGGAAGCGTCATTACGCTCTTGCCGCTAATTTCGACATGGAAGCAAAGCTGTTGCAGCGGCACTGAATAATTTGTAGCCGTCGAACCGACGGCGACACTTCCAAAAAGCGAGCTGACGCGGTTGCATGCTATCAGCGGAATGGCGACCGTTCTCTAACCAAAACTGCAGCGACTACGTAGATATGTAACACGCCTCTCAATGATTATCTCCGCATTTCGGAGAGGGCGGCAACTGTCACTGACCACGAACACAAAATCCCTTTCGCTTCAGCTTTCGAGTTATAACAGCATGAAACTGTTACAAGGTACTGATAGACAGATAAAAGTCCCTCATGCCATGGCCTAGGGAGTGGGTGCTACGGCTTTATTGCATATGCATTACAAAGCAGCGGCTTTCAAATCACGTTGGACCTCCTTCATTTACGTTTTCCACTATTTACACAATTAACCTGAAAAAATGGTGCCCTGGAAAACGACTCATACCTTCCCTTGCTTATATCTTCTGCAAGAGAGTTGCCATTTAACAGATGTGAACCGTGCCACGCCCTACCGATAAATCAGAGCAAGTCTTTGAGGCAAAGATTCTGGTGCACGAAACCGGTCAGCAAAATGTCGCGCGTATGCTGGAAAATGCGAGATTTGACAGCACGGCGCGAAGCGAGGCGCAGGGACCTGAGTGGCGGATGCGGATTGAAGCGGTGCGGTGTCAGCCCGTGGCCTTTTGGCTCCAAGGTCTCCTGGGTCCGATTAGAGGATGTCGTGGTCACACAAGACGCGGGGCGTGGAGAGTGAAACGCTGATTGGGTCGTCTGGTTAGAACGAAGCAGAGCGATTCGAAGGGTCTCGTCTGTCTGGAGCAGAATCGGCTGTTGGAGGTGTGACCTGTTGGAATTACGTCCACTCACCTTCCTGCCGCCGCCACCCAGATGAGCTGTCTTCAACACCGACTAACAATCCAGTGAGGACATACTTTGAGTGAAATTATTCGATCTACGGTTCCGTTTTGTGCTGCATTTAAGTGGTGGTCGATGGAGATTAATTCGACGCCTAATTCATGACTCCGCAGTAATGGTTGCCCCTTCAATAGTTATACTGTCGGCAATCGATATTTGAGTAAGTTTTATAAAGCAGTTCTCCTCAGCCTTCCTCTGTTATAAGTGCCGTCCGCTTTGACCGAGCGGTTCTAAGCGCTTTAGTCCGGAACCGCGCTGCTGCTGCGGTCGCAGGTTCGAATCCTGCCTCGGGCGTGGATATGTGTGATGTCCTTAGGTTAGTCAGGTTTAAGTAGTTCTAAGTCTAGGGGAATGATGACCTTAGATGTTAAGTCCCGTAGTGCTTAGAGCCATTTGAACCATTTTCCGTATTATAAGTGTTTCCTGATCAGCGGTATTTGTGACCACTCTGAGATGTCCTATGCATGACAGATCACAATTCCCGAGCCTACCTGATTGTTTTCTGTATAAGATAATAGTGCTGTGGATACCGATTTTACTGTAGCATCTGTGCATCGTCAACTGTGAAACACAACGGGCCTACTTCCTTGGGACAGCTCTGTTCTGTAACTTGCCCGCCTTTCGCGGGAAGATTAAAGAGCAAAATCGTCGGTAGAATAGTAACGCATTCGATCTGGGGTGTGATTCTTCTATTTCAAAAGCAGCGTGAGCGAACCTACTTAAATTTGCTGGCACTTTCTGATACTCTTCTCCCGTATTAAATGTTGTCATTAGTCTAACCTGCCCTCTTTCTGGAGCTCCTCGTCAGTCCTTTAGTATTACGCGGGAGAGAAAGGCATATAACATCTTAACACTAATTATTCATTGCGTTCTTAGCTCGCTCACCTGAAGGTTTTGTTTTATCCATCTAACCTAAGCTGAGCTCACATCCGACGTTCCGGCCGGAGACTTCAATTGGTGTTTAATTGTTATGTGTGCTTCTGAGAGAGTATTTTATGTGTCAAGGTTAGTATGGCGGGTCGGCTGGCAGTCGGCGCCGGACGTGATAGTATACTTCCACTCGGGCGACTAAGGCGGTTTGCACTAATTCTAATGTTGCGTTTATGTTAGCACTGCTATTCCGTAACTTTTCTTGTTGGTAAAAGTTTATTTTAACTTTGGTACAGCTATTGGAACACTTAATCTTTCTCGTTTGGGTGTCTGATTAGTAAAGTTAATTATCTTTCTTATAAAATCTAAAAACTGCTTAATAAGCCTCGTTAAATTACATTCACTTTGGGCATTGGTTTGCCATTAGCGCTTCAGAATAAATGGTCAATAGTTATTTCAAAGTTCTAAGGAAGCCTGAAGGCTCTTGTTCTGTATTCGTCAAAATATTGTGTAAGTAGGATGTTTAGGTTTTTATGTTGGTAAAGCCACGTAGAGCTCTGTATAAAAATCACTGTGCTGTGTGCAGTCTGTGGCTGGTTGGCATTGTTGGAATATCCACTATTGTAGTGTTGGGCAGTTGGATGTGAACAACGCGTAGTGTTGCACAGTTGGAGGTAAGCCGCCAGCAGTGGTGGATGTGGGGACAGAGATGCAAGAGTTTTGAGAGCAGACGATATGGACGTGTGTCTGTCGGAAAAAGGAAATTTTCAAGACTGGATGTCATGAACTGATATATATATATATATATATATATATATATATATATATATATATATATATATATGATGACTTTTTAACATTATTAAGGTAAATACATTGTTTGTTCTCTATCAAAATCTTTCATTTGCTAACTATGCCTATCAGTAGTTAGAATCTTTTATTTAGCTGGCAGTATTGGCGCTCGCTGTATTGCAGTAGTTCGAGTAACGAAGATTTTTGTGAGGTGAGTGATTCATGAAAGGTATAGGTTATTGTTAGTCAGGGCCATTCTTTTGTAGTGATTATTGAAAGTCAGATTGCGTTGCGCTAAAAATATTGTGTGTCAGTTTATTGATGATCATTATAAGAAAAGAGAGAAATGTCTGAGTACTTTCAGTTTTACTCAGCTGTTTCTGTATCAAATAACGTAGAAGTTTGCCAGCACAGTAATTTATAATTTTTCTAAGGGGATGGTTAAATTGTTATCAGTACTAAAATTGTTTTAAATATTCCGAAGACAGCATCTCAATCTTGTTATGCAGTTTTAAATAAACTGTCTTATGTATTTAACGAATGGTGCTTAATCTCCATTTGGATACAACCGTTCCAACACTTGAGCTATCAATAAATCACAGGAAGCATACCTTCATATTTTTGGGGGTGCAAGTGTAAGAGCTATTTTTTCCATAGCATCGTCACTGGGACGCTGCTCAGAAACGACCTGCAGTCTCCGTCGATAAGCATCTTATACTTCATACATCGGATTGACGTCAGTGTATCTAGCAAAAATCGTCGGAGAACAAATTATTTGCAACCATTTTTCTAGCAAATTCGGGCATAGCTTGATTGTCTTGGAAACTTTTCTGCCTCAGTCACTAGAGTTCAACGATATAGAATGGGAAGAATACGTATAATACACTGTTGACCATTAAAATTCTGCCTCAGTCACTAGAGTTCAACGATATAGAATGGGAAGAATACGTATAATACACTGCTGGCCATTAAAATTGCAGCACCATGAAGGTGGCGTGCAATATACGTCAGATTGGCGTGGGATGTACCTTATCATTTTATCTTTATATATGTTTAGCACTGCAGCGCAACTGCGCGTGGTAGACAGTATTAACGACATCTGCATTCAGTATACTGGCACATATTGGAATTCGAATATGGCAGGATCGTGCCCTGTCGAGATTATGGCTTATTGTCCCACAACTTTTCTGTTTGTGTTGACCGGAATACCAAGGCCGATGTGTGGATACGGAATAGATGGGTTCAGGAGGGCTGCATTCAATGCTGTGCGAGAACTCAACGGCGCCACGCGATTATCGCCCGAGGGGACACAGACACTGCTCGATCTGCCATGCAGAATCGTACAGTCATGTTACGTACCTTTTACGTACCTTTAGTGAGAAACTGGGCTTGTTTACAGAATGGCACGTTTCCACACAGACAGCGTGACAACGTTGGACGCCCCGCGGACTTCTGTGACAAGAAAATCACAAGAATATAAGAATACAGAAGGAACTGGACAGAAACAGATAGAGAAGAGAGAGCACCAGTTGAAAATTCTGAAAATGTCTGTTGCAGAGGTAGATGTAACCTCGTGACAGGGCTTTTAATTCAGTGTCATCTGCTGGGACAGGAAATTCAGCAGTCTCCAAAGACGTATCAATAGCGCTACACCATATGTAATGTGACGTGATTCAGTGTCCAGTATAGAGAGCGGTGAAAAATATAGACTGATAAACTTTTCTAAACCGTAAACTTAAGTCATGGATATGAAACGTATTTGCAGTTACGTATCTTACAGTAATTTACACTCGAGATGCTGGCGCGATCAGACTTCACCAGGGAAAGGCTACGTGAGTATGTGGATGTGTGGGTGTAATGTGGGGGCGACTACCAGGCTCGCATACAGAGTGGCGGATTGTATCAGAGGGCCTCGGCGTCCTGCTAGCCGTATTTTCCACACTGGCAGCCGGCAAGGGCGAAAATTTTTTCCGAAATCTCCGGAACTAATAGGCAACGTGGCGCTTAGCTGCACTTCGACAAGGTCCTAGAAATTGTATGTACTTTCGAGTTAATCATTACTTACCTTATGGCGTAACTCTAGCTGTACGAGATTACAGCCTAGTGATAGCAGTGAGAATAACAATGGACCAAATACACGAAACTGAACCGAAACAAAACACACATGGTGCGAACTGTATATAGGAAGATGATTCAATAAAAGAAATCGAACTATCTCAAACAATGATATATCTTCTGAAATAATTTTTTGAAACTCTTCTTCGCGTGAGATATCGGTTGCGCTTTTTTCATACTTCTATGATGCTAGAGTCTGATCTCCGGTGGCGTAAAGGGAAGGGAAGCACTCCATATGACCATGCAAATTAATTAAAGGGAATGAAAATTTTGTGCAGTGGAAATGTCTTACTGACTATTGATTAATAGGTGTAGTTCAATAAAGAATGACAATATGGGTACCATACCATGCAAATCGATATATTAATGAGAGAAGGGATCATCTCATCTGTAAGAGAAACAAGTGGTCACTATACTAACCAGGTTTATTATCGAAAAGCAAGATGCATCAGTTATCCACTGAAATAAACGATTGAAGGTTGAACACATCGACAAGGGGTTCTAATGGTGAACTCTTACCTTGGCAGAGGTCGGTGTACACACCAAACCGAGCGAAGTGGCGCAGTGGTTACCACACTGGACTCGCATTCGGGAGGACGACGGTTCAATCCCGCCACCGGCCATCCTGATTTAGGTTTTCCGTGATTTCCCTAAATCGCTCCAGGCAAATGCCGGGAAGGTTCCCTTGAAAGGGCATGGCCGACATCCCTTGAAAGCGCATGGTCGACATCCTTCTCCATCCTTCCCTAATCCGATGAGACCGATGACCTCGCTGCCTGGTCTCCTCCCCTAAACAACACACACACATAGTGTACACACCAAATGCAAAGTTATGCGAATAAAATGACCAGTGACTATAAGAATGGTTAGAAAACTACGGGAGCTGTGGCCAAGCGGTTCTAGGCGCTTCAGTCCGGAACCGCGTTGCTGCTACGGTCGCAGGTTCGAATCCTGCCTCGGGCATGAATGTGTGTGGTGTCCTTAGGTTAGTTAGGTTTCAGTAGTTCTAACTCTAGGAGACTGATGACCTCAGATTTTAAGTCCCGTAGTGCAAAAGAAAAAAAAAATGGACGATAAGGACACGGAGAAATAGGTTCGACCACCAGTCATATCGCCAAATTGCATATTGAAAGTAAACTAGCTGGCTGTAAAGCATTAAAATGGAATAACTGGCTCCTGAAAGAAGTAAACTAATATCATGTCCCTAGTAAATCAGAGATCAAAATAATGATCCATTTTACCAAACTCGTAATGTAAATCTGAAGGCAGTGGCAGTAGCTTCCGGGCTGTCTGGCTCTGAGCACTATGCGACTCAACTTCTGAGGTCATCAGTCGCCTAGAACGTAGAACTAATTAAACCTAACTAACCTAAGGACATCACATACAACCATGCCCGAGGCAGGATTCGAACCCGCGACCGTTGCGGTCGCTCGGTTCCAGACTGTAGCGCCTAGAACCGCACGGCTACTCCGGTCGGCAGTAGCTTCCGGAGACTGACTCCAGCTCTTTCTCTGCACTCAGTACTCAAGCAAAAACGTCCTTCTGGACAACTGCAAGCTTGCCTTATCAGTCATCCAGCAACAAGTCTTTATACCACCATCTTCTAGTAGTCTCTATCTTTACTCCTCTATCTCCTAGTAGCAAGTGTACTCTTTCTGGACCCTCTGAAACTTTGCTGCGTTTTTCAGAGGCGGAAGCTCACAAACGAATCGTGGTAGACACTGCGAGTTCCGTTCAGTAAAACTGAAAGATGTTAAACAATATACTACTCTTGCAGATTTAGGGAGGGGGAGGGGGAGGGGGGAGGCAGACAGAAGGTGTCTCCCACTCCATGCTAAAATATCGAAACAGACCTATGAGATCGCCACACAGGCACAGACGAGAAAGTGCGTTTAGGATTCTGAAATTGAAACCTAATGTTATTTTGTGGCTTCGCTCCTGAGGTAATACATTTTCACATGCTAGCCTCGGGAGAGTGACATCTGGCTAGATTCTTTATCTTCCTAAAAGACTTCGTTGAACAGTACTGTTTTTAGAATGAGATTTTCACTCTGCAGCGGAGTGTGCGCTGATATGAAACTTCCTGGCAGATTAAAACTGTGTGCCCGACCGAGACTCGAACTCGGGACCTTTGCCTTCTGGATACATACCCCAGGCTGTGGTTAAGCCATGTCTTCGCAATATCCTTTCTTTCAGGAGTGCTAGTTCTGCAAGGTTCGCAGGAGAGCTTCTGTAAAGTTTGGAAGGTAGGAGACGAGGTACTGGCAGAAGTAAAGCTGTGAGTGCCGGACGTGAGTCGTGCTTCGGTAGCTCAGTAGAGCACTTGCCCGCGAAAGGCAAAGGTCCCGAGTTCGAGTCTCGCTCAGGCACACAGTTTTAATCTGCCAGAAAGTTTTAGTACTGTTTTTTCCTCTGTGCAACAGCTATCGTGTCCACCACTTGGAGTGCCGGTGTGGGGGAACTGAATGCCACTCTATCTGAGCTGGGACCCAGTCTTGGACTCCGATCATTTTTATGGTAGCCATCTCTTGTTAGCCAGCTTGTAGGCTCTCAACTGTGGAAGCCCTTCACCGTATCTAAAAGAGAAGCAAAAAAAAAGGGGTCATTCGCTAGAGGTATTTATTACGTAGCGTCAGAGATCGACTACAATGATCAGGGGAATGAGCATAAAATATTCTCAAATATATTATCTAACAGTTTCAGAGAAAAATCTGGGCACGTGACAGTTGCCACACATGAATGGAATGAATATGCTGGAAGAGTTTAAACCGAGTCATATCGTGCAGCTGTTAATATTATGAATTTATTTCAAATCTGTGTCCGGTCAATCAGATACGAATTTTCTCAGACCGCTTGAGGTCAAAGTTGGCATGGCTTCTTTAGCATTCTCATGATTCATTCTTTCCCCCCATCCTTATTCAATGGGGTTAGGTACCGAAAGGAGATATTCTAAGTTTCCTTCACTCGAAGCGTTAAAATTATCTAATAAATAAGGAAACGATAAAAATTAAATTAGTAGATGGAGTACGAATTGAATATATGCTAAAACAACGAAGAAATAAGGATATGAAGAACTTCTGTCTCAAGGAAAACTGTTTGTCAGTACTTGTTAACAAATCGTCATGCAGCTCATGCAACTAACAGGCTTGGTAAACACTCAGTACTATAGAACAGAATGCAAATGCAGACAGAGTTGTGTGTGTGTGTGTGTGTGTGTGTGTGTGTGTGTGTGTGTGTGTGTATGAGTTCCTAAGGGGCCAAACTCCTGACGTCATCGGTCCCTAGACTTGCATACTACTTAAACTAACTTAGACTAACTTATGCTAAGAACAACACACACACCTATGCCCGAGGAGGGACTCGAATCTCCGGCGGGAGGGCCCGCAGAATCCGTAGACAGAGTTACGTTGCACTGACCAATACAACACAAATACGAAGAAATTTGTCGAACAGTACCAATGAAATGGGCAACAAAAAAATAAAGAGTCAGGTGGTAACTCAGCACAACTTAACACACGACGGTTACATTTGAATAGTTGTTTCAATGATATTATAGTGATTCGCTTAAGCACATAGCCTTTACAGATCTCAGAAATTATCAGCTGGCATTGTCTTGTTTTTTATTATCGTGTTTTGGATAAATGGACTTTGCTGTGCTGTATCTGTTGCCGCATTTGAATATTTCATCAAAGATGCTGCGTTGTATCAGATTTCAGTTCCGATTCTGAAATATTAACTGCTATCCTGAAAGACGATATTATTGCTGAAGGTGCCTTATTTCCGCCAAAAACTTCTTGACACTATGTAGGATCGGATAGTTGTCACGTCATGCTACACTGCAGTGAGGGTAGAAGTATTAATGTTTTGCAAATGAAGAAAACTTTACTAAATGCGTAATCAGATAGCCAGAAGTCATACGTAGTAGGAGTTAGTGAATGAGAATATAAATACGATTAATACGCAGATATACAAGTAGGCTTAGTAACTACGATGGCTACTGTTTTTTTTAGCCTCCAGTCGGTTGCGACGCTCTGTGCCGGAAACCAGGGTACAAAATCATCTGCACGGCCGCACTGAAGGCAGTACACTTTATATGAAGCTAATCATTACACGCCGTAATTAGCAAAGTAATTACACGACTATTGACTGTAGGAAATACTGCAACCAGCAATAATTTTTTTTAGAAATTTTTTATTGTACCGTACAACCAGATCATTAAAAAACTTGTGGCTGGCTGCAGTATTTCCTATAGTGCAATTTCCAAAACCGGATGCGGTGTTCTCTAATCATAATGGATAAAATAATATACGATTATTCTTTCCAAAACTAAGACGTGTATCTGCACGACTTTAATTTCGATATATTTTTATCTTGTGTGAAGAAATTATTACTTACGTGACTCTTATCTTGGCTTTATGGCTGCTCGACACGACGAAGATAACCAAATCAGACGAAAGCTCGTCTGGTCTCGTGATTTCGTCAACAAAGAATCACCTGCAAGTATTATAATAATTATCACAAAACCCATAGTCAAACGAAAGATTTTGATTTCATGAATGTTGCTTATTATTGGTGATGACGGTGCTTTGATGCACTATTTCTACGAACAATTAAAGTCCATTAAATTTGTAATTCCCCTCAATATTAACAAAAATATGTTTAACATCGCTTACGTACTGTTGGAACGTCTCTGTGGCTGATTTCTACTCGTAATAAGTATAATGAATGTAATTATGACTGATTCTGTTAACTGACGAGGTCTCCATTTGGAGAAGAAAAAAAAATAATGTGTACATCGCAGTAATCTGCAGCGGTGACCGCATATGTTGTATAGAACGTTTTCAAAATGACAGATATGTTAAAGGAAATAAAATGAATTGACAAGATCGTAGATAATTTGTCCCAAGAGTCAATCATCAACATTTCACTGCCTTGGCCAATGTTAGTGGTAAAATTCTGGCGAAACCACAAATTCTGAATACCCTTCCTAATGCGAATAAAAGGTACAAGAGCGTGCTGAAAAGCAATGGCTCCGAATTTTTTATGTGAAAAGTAATACAACTTTCTAAATAAAACAAATGTCACTAACATTCTACATCTTTAATCTTCATGTCTAGATATTTGCAGCCCTCTCCCGCTTTAGGGCTCCGAATTGTATCTTGCAACATGGCGGTGTATAATGTGATTTCGTCGGTGCTTGAGAAACAGCGAGTTGTAATCGAGCTTCGAATTCGAGGACTTCGTCTTCCCCTTCAGCATGACAACGCTAGACAATAGACGAGTGCTGCTACCTCTGTGACAATCCGACGCCTTTGGTTTACTGTCACCGATTCGGTCTCCGTACAGTTCTCGCTTGGCCCCATCCGGTTTTCATCCATTTACGAAACTGGAAAAATACCTTCGAGAAATTCACTTTGGTAGTGATGAAGTAATGCAAATAGAGGTGACGTTGCAGTGCCGTCAACAAAGTCAAACATTCCACAGTGACGATATCAACAAAGTGATTGCTCATTAGGAGAAAAGTGACTATGTTGCGAACAATAACGATGGTAATAACGTTTGTTTTTTAAAAAATCTTTAAGAGCTTTCACAAAAAATTTTGAGCCATTGCTTCACAGCATGCTCTCGTATAATACCACTGAAAGACATCCGAGAACGCTCTCTAATTCCATACGGAATGGGAAAAACTCCTTCATTCAGTGTGCATGTGTTATGCATCACGTAATTATGTGTGATACTCTAATATTTTGTTCATGAAAGTTTTGGGTATTTGTTGCATATTTTTGGTACGGTAAACTAAAGAATATCTTTACTTTCTGATGCATAGTCCTGTACACGCTGTTTTAATGTTTTTATATTCTTACATCTTGTTCTTGCGGATTGAATCTGATTCAGAGGGATTCTGATTCTTCACCGTCTTGTTTTAGTAGAAAACAGTTTTCACACTGTTAACGAGTGAAACAACTGGGTATCAATATTAAAATGTCCCAGCAGCGTTTGCTTACGATACGAACTTATTTCATTATTTATTTACCGTTAATTGTGTATGTAAGGCACAAGAATTAATGCCGTTATTTGTAAACATACGGGCAATAGTTGAGGAAGCTCTACAAAGAACTACGAGCAGTTAAACTGTTTCCTTATTAATCTCGAGAGAAATCTAAATTTCCTCTCTGATGATTAGTTAATCATTTACATCAACTCAACCTACGGCCACCAAGCGTATATTGTGAACTTAAAACACATTCTGTAACTCAATAAAATAACTATTGTAAACACGATTTTTTTTCAACTGCATTTCATTTATGAACATCTTATCCTGTGCCAGGAGTGTGCCAGCAATAGATACAGATACATTGTGAGAGCAGAAAATTGCACCTCTCTGTGGGCCATCTCCCAATATGCCAACAAGATGAAGCTTTACGGGTTGTCACTACCAGTATCTGCCATCACGTGCTGACGTCACAGTTGGAGCCCCATTTGCTATCACTGAAAGATGATAATGTGGCACACATAAAGATCGATAAAACATAGTGGTCCATTACGCAATGTTTACCACTGGTATAAAACTGTAGACAAGAATGAACGCACTTCTACAACTCTTTACATGCAAGTCCAACAAGATGTAAATGGGAACGCTGATAAGCCCATCCATTTGCTGTCGTTAATTAATAAACTGCTATTTGTACCCTGTTTGCAATGCCTCATAAATTTCTGACCATATGTTTTCTTTCTTTGTTGCGCTGCTTTTTTCGTAAATGCTTTTCACATCGAACACATTCAAGCACCAGTTGAATTATTGTAGAACATCTTCGCAGAAGTGTGCTTAAATAGTCCCTTCTTCCCACACGAGTTTTTTGTGGACATCACTCCATCCCTAAACGATTCTAAACGGAAAATATGCAAAAACTGGCTACTCTTCTAACATCAGTCTACCGTAGGTCGCTGAACGAACCAAGCGTTCCAAGTGACTGTTAAAACACACATGTAGGTCGTTCCTGCTTTCAAAAAGCGTTGTCAAACAGACGCAGACAACTATATGCCTATATGGCATATATCTCCACTGTAGGAATCAACATGGTTCCCGCAAACAACGACCATATAACATCTAGCACGTTTCCCCCATCCACGAGACCAACAAAGCAGCAGATGAGTTGATCCCGTCTTCCTTGACTTCCGAAAGGCATTCGATACAATGACATACTGTAGCCTAATGGATAACCTACCAAGCTACGGAATATCAGACCAGTTTTGTGATTGGACTGAAGAGTTCCTAGCACGATAAGTGATTCTTAACGGATTAAAAGCATCAGACGTAAAATTAATTTTGGGCTTACCCCAGGGTAAAATTTATATAAATTATTTAGTGAATAACGTTCGACGCTCCATGATACTGTCCGCAGATGATGCTGCTATGTACAGAGAAGTGCTAGAAAATAATAGCGAAATGCTGGAATACCTGAGGATAATCGGCGATTGGTGCATGGATTGGTAGCTGACTCTCAAAATATTGGAATGTAAAGTATTGTGCATGAACAGGAAGAAATATCCATTATTTCACAATTTGACAATCACTTGGTGCAAATGGCTCTGAGCACTATGGGACTTAACTGCTGAGGTCATCAGTCCCCTAGAACTTAGAACTACTTAAACCTAACTAACCTAAGCACATCACACACATCCATGCCCGAGGCAGGATTCGAACCTGCGACCGTAGCGGTCCCGCGGTTCCAGACTGTAGCGCCTAGAACCGCTCGGCCACCCCGGACGGCTGACAATCATACAATATCTATGGGCTATGCTTATGAGATGACGTAAAGTAGCACTACCATATCAAACTACTTGTAGAAAAAGTACATACCAGACAGGTTCATTGGAAGAACACTCAGCAAGTCTAGTCAATCCACGAAGGAGGTAGCTTATAAAGCTATCATTCAACCATTACTTGTAATAGCTCAACAGTCTGATACTCTTACCACACAGTGAAACCGAGCTCGTCCACGAGACGAAAGCAGTAGATATACGTGCATATGTAGATACTGCGTTTCTTGACTTCCGGAAGGCGTCCGATTCAGAGCCGCACTGCCGCCTAGCGAACAAAATACGAGCGTACGAGACGTTACACTGTGTGACTAGACTGAAGAGTTTCTGGCAGACACAACACAGCATGTCATTCTCAATGATAAGAAGTCTTCAGGAGTAAAATTAACTTCTGGCGTCCCCCAAGAGAGTGCTATAGAACCAATACTTTTCACGGTATATTTAAATGTGCTAGCAGATAATGTCGGAATGTCCATGAGACTTTTCGCGGATGATGCTATTTTATACGTAGTGGTCACAATGTAAGAAAACTGTAGCGAAATGCAGGAAGACCTGCTGAGGACCGACGCTTGGTGCAGGGCGTGGCAATTGACCCTCAACATAAACGTATGTAACGTATAGCTGATACGTCGACAGAAAGACCCGTTATTGTAAGAGTACACGATTTCAGAACATTCACAGGAAGCAGTTCCTTCCATAACATATCTAGAACTACGCGTATGCAGCTATCTGAAGGAAAAAGACCAGATACGAGGGACGTTCAATAAGTAATGCAACGCATTTTTCTCGGAGAGTTTCGGACGAAAAAACGCGGTATTTCTTGTGGAGCATAGTAGAATATTTCCGCTTCAGCCCCTATAGTTTCATGAACTTCCAATAGGTCGCAACGCTATATGTAACCTTCAAAATAGGGTCTGTAACGGAGGTGCATTCCAAGCAGAGAGCTATCATTTAGTCTCTTTTGGCCGAAAACCAGAGCATCGCAGATATCCATAGGCGCCAGCAGAATGTCTACAGAGACCTGGCAGTGAACAAAAGCACGCTGAATCGTTGGGCGAGGCGCCTGTCATCATCGCAACATAGTCAAGCAAAGCTCCGCCGCCTGCCGCGTGCCGGCTGGCCGCACACATCTGTGACGAATGCAGCGTTGAAACGTGCGGACGCTCTGCAAAGTGAGTATTTACGTGTTCCCATCTCCTCTGGTCACATTTGTGAATTCGATCTTTCAAGTCTATATTCTACTGCAGTGCTAAGTTAATGACGATGACCTTCCTCAGTGTGTATTACTCGTACATACATCGAAATGTTAGCTAAACAATTCATGGACTTGTGGAAGAAGCAGTTAACCTTACAACACCACCACCTGAAACAACAGCTACAGCAGGATCACAGCGAACCGCTACAGCTACTGCTCAGAGACAAGACAACCCCCAGTACATCAGCCTGTACCGTTTATCAGTTATAAGAATAAAAATGAACCTTGGGACATAGTCGTACATCTGTGCCATTTCCTTCTCCATTGCAAGGAAAGTAACATTTCGGATCGAATGTCAAAGTTCCTTGCTATTGTCTTCAAGCAGTCTGTTAAACCACATACTTAGCAAGGTGCAGCTGTTACTCGAACCTAGTAATCTTCCGTTTGAGGAACTATCTATGGCCACAAGTCTCAAACTTAAGCAATAAGCGAAACGTGTGATCAGTCGTACATGTTAAGGGCTACAGACCTGCAAGACCTTTCGCGAGATTAACTTTCGTGCAAATCATGGCTAGTCACTATCACAAATGTGCTCGCCAGACAGTCTCTCGATGGGACGGTTAAAGTTGAGGCATTGGAGTCGTTAGACCCAAACTGTAGCCATATTCTTAAAATTACTAAGACTTTTAGTTCTATCTGTACGTACAAGGCAGCAGTTACAGTAACAAGGCTGTATTGTAAGTACGAATAATTTGATAAGATCAGAAGCATATTTGCTAACCTTGATTGTACGTAGTGGAAATCGTATTTCGAAAATACTTGACTTCAGAAAATAATTGTATTGAACTGACTGAAACTAAAATACTCTGAATCAAACAATAGTGCTCAGTTAATAGTTCGACAATAAGTTTGTTGTCTTTTCTTAAGTGAGCGACAAGAAATTCTATCACTTCTGTATTATGAAAGCTCATTAAATTTGTTCCTGTAAATTCCAGATTTAACTGTATACTATTACCTTCAGAATCTTGCTTTCACCAGCTTTGACTATCTACAGTGCATAAAGGCTGAAATCATTGCGTTAAGACTTTTTGCTAGCGAAACACTTATCTTCAGATTTTTTCTTTGCGACTTGACAGGGAAACGAGGACTCCGCGCATCTGTGCCAGTACGGAGCTCTGCGTGGAGGGTGAATGGGTTTTGGTTATGTTGTTCCGCGACATGCAATTACTTTAATTAGAAAAACACATGAAATTGCAAGCACCGTGAAGCAGAATTCTACTAACCCGTCTTCCTTTACACATCTCTGTAACTTACGTTTACAAAATTCATTATATTTGAAATATATAGTCAAGGAAGTATAAGAAAATTTTGTTAGACGTGCCTTGAGCGTTATAAATACGTATATTTTGTTTTTTAACAGTTCACAATCCCTGATAATTTCCTTTTCAACTAGTATCGCAGACGTGCCCACATTAGACGTATTTCACTAAGTCACAATTTCTTGTACAATGGCGGCGAACAATACAATGCAGTACACATGACAGTCTCGTTAGCGCATTTACTTTTTAGCACGTCTCGTACCGAAGCTCAAAAAGAATTCCCCTGCGTAATGTCTTTCGTATACCATTTTCACTCCAAGGAACAACTCCCGTTCGTTACCCAGAGAGCGTAAAGCTAACCGTCCAAAATCAGTGCTGTAACATTGCTCGGTCCGCCCTATTGCGTAGCGTAAATTTACATGTCATATGGAAAATGAAATTATCTTAATAAAGTTCAGTTTCTGTATATCTCAATTCAAACATTAACCAGATACATGTGAAATAAAGTTCGCTGGGAGATGGAGACTCTTGAACCATTCTTTTATTTTCCTCATTGACTCTTCGATGTATAGATTGAACAATTGAGGCGAAAAACTACATCCCCGTCTTACACCATTTCCAATACGAGGACGAGGACTTCGTTCTTGATCTTCCACTCTTCTTGTTATGACAGGCGTCCAGGTGACAGCTCCATTCTCATCCTAATGCAGGGGGTATCAAAAAGAATAATCCGATTTGGCATGTCTATATTTCTAAAACTATATAATAAACATATACAATGAATTTTGTGTTTTGATGAGCTGGAAACTCAAAAAGTTTTTTTTCTTTCATACCTTTTCATAGGTACTCAGTATGCACCCCTTGAGATGCACGGCATATGTCAATGCGTATTCAAATTGTTCCCACACTGCAGCGAGCATGTCTTGAGTTACAGCTTCCACAGCTACTGTTGTGCGATGTCTCAGTTCATTCATTGTCGCTGGTAACAGAGGCACGTAAACAGAGTCTTTTATGAACCCCACAAGAAATAGTCACATACAATCAGGTCCGCTGATCTTAAAGGCCAGTAATGTAAGGCTGAATCATTTGGTCCAGTGAGACCGAGCCATCGTTCAGTTATCCTTTGATTTAAAAATTTCCACACTTCCAGATGTTAGTGTGGCGATGCCCCGTTCAGTTTGTAAATGAAGTCGTTCGAATCAATCTCCAACTGTGGGAAAAGAAGGTTCTCAAGCATATCGAGGTATGTGCTTCCAGTAACAGTGTTCTCGGCAAAGAATAATGGAGAATACACTTTTTCCCGTGAAACTACACAAGACATGTTGTACAACTTCATGAGGTTGTTCCATACCCCATATTCTGACATTATGACGGTTCACCTTTCCATTTAAATGGAATGTTGCCTCCTCACTAAACACTAAGCGTCGAAGAAATCGGTCATCCTCCATCTAGCCAAGAACGAAATTACAGAACTCCGCACATTGTTGTTTGTCACCTTCACCAAGCGATTGCAGTAGCAGAATTTTTTTATGGTTTCGTGTGTAAACGTTGTCGCAACACACGCCAGAGGGACATCGGAGGCATGATCAGCTATCGACCTGCACGGCTAACGGATTTCTGCGGACTCCTTCTGAAAGTATGACGGATGCTTTCGACATCTGTGTCAGACACTCGGGGACGGCCTGGCGATTTGCCTTTACACAAACAACCAGTTTCTCGGAATTGTTCATGCCATCGTCTAATGCTCTGAGCTGTAAGAGACTCCACACTATACCTGGTACTAAAGTCACGCTGAAGAGCTATTACTGACCCGCATGCCGCAAAACAAAGAACACAAAACGCTTTCTGTTGTTCCGACACCATTTTTACTTGAACTGAAGCGGTGCGTATTGCTGCTACCTAGTGGGAACCATGTAAAACACAAGAGTTTGCTCTTTCCGACAGTACGTTGTTCACGTTCATATCACATATAATTATAGCTACGATTTTTTAAAATCATATGATTCTTTTTGTGTTGCTGTTCCTCTTCCTTATCTCGTCAGCTAGAAGGAATGTGAGTGTTTGTATCTGATGCTTCCATATACTTTGGTTCGTAGGCACGAGCTCTTTGAACTGTAGTTACAGTTTAGCTAACTTTTATGTAGAGCTTAAGCAGTGTTCTGCTGCACCAAAGACACATTAGGGGACACTGGTCAGCAGCTGTTGTATAGGTTGGTACAGACGGCCGGAACGTACTGTCTCTGCCCATTTCGCTACCACCTGTGTACCTCCGTTCGTTATCGTAGAACGACAGTTCACTGGATCTTTGGAAGGTCAGGGTGTTTGTCCTGGTCATCTTTAGTAATGTAAGTTAGGTAGCTGTAATGTGCAAGAGCTTGATTGAGTTAGAGATGACAATATGATCGTCAGAAGTTTAATCATGGTAAATTATACCGGAGTGTCTGTTTCATTTGGGGTGTGCGATCTTGCTTATATTTCAGTTTTTTAACGCGATTCTTTGTCCTATCGCCACTTGACAATGTGAGAGTACTTTGTCCTGCCTATGTCTCGTTTCAGGTTGTGTGAATCTCTTTTCTGTTTGAATGGGTTTTGTGTTTTCCGTTTGTCGCGTTAGAATTCTTTTTCCATGTTTCGATTCTAAATTCGTTTCACTAGATTCTGGTTTCTCGCAGTTTATGAATTGGTACCAGTTCTCATGTGGTGGACTGGAGCCTTCAGCTCCGTAAATCTCACTTTCTCTTTCTGTGACTTCTTTTTGTAACATTCCGTGAGTATACAATTTTACTTTATTCGAATAACTTTCGTCAGTTAGTGATAGTTATCTACATTAGGCCACGTGCCTCTCCGCCGCCTTCAGCTCAGCTTTATTATTCATTCAAGCTCGTTGTTCGACTTGACTTCCCAACCTTACGTCCGCCTGCTTAGCTGGGTGGTAACGAAAGTCACGCTGAACAGTTATTACTGAGCCGGATGGCGCAAAACGTAGAACACAAAACGCTTAGTGTTGTCCCGACACTATTTTTAAAAGAACTGATGTGGGCCCCCACTGCTGCTACATAGCGGTAACCATGGAAAACTAGAGAATTTACTCTTTCCAACAGTACGTTGTTCACGCACATGTCTCAAATAACAAAATAGTTATGATTTTTGTAATCGGACGATTCTTTTTTATATATCCTGATTTCATTGAGGCCTCATGTGGCGGTCTGCAGCAATGTGGTAAATAGCCGGTTTAATTATAGTAACAGCGCTGAAAATGGGAGGGGTGTAAACTTTATTCACAACAATATAACGTTGAAAGATGTCATGCATTAGGACATCCAATGTTTGGGATAGCCGTCTTTAGAATGTAACAAAGTATCTGCAAGCGATGTGCGACCGTTGCATTAACTTGAGACGCCTTCAATATCCCCAGACGATCGCATGCTAATCATGTGGCTCCCATCCGTACTGGAAAACTAACCTGCGGAACTTCCCTCGGCAAAGGACACTGGACAAGACATATATTTTACAACCGGCACAAAACATGTTTCCTTTTTCGCTGATCTCGATGAGAGTGTGGGTTTATCGAACCTCATAGATATTCATTATATTGAGTTTTCGGATTAATGAAAGCTCTCTACCTCACGCGTAATGCTTCGTTGCAAGAAAACCCTCATATGGTTCAACAATGGCAATGTTTTCTCAAAGCGAGTGCTTCATAACAGTACTCGTATAACAAGGCAGCTCCAGCTACAGTTCGTTGGACTTTCCGTGCAACAACATTTGTACACCTGTCCTCTTTCTCAATAGTAGTAACTGCAATAGTGGACTGACTTTCCGTATTGATGTCAGGAAGCACCATAGCGAACTCTCATGCTCTTTTTCGACTGTCTCTTCACCTTTTGTCTACTGATGCAATCTCTTCTTGATAACAAATGCATGCTTTATTTCTTCAATCACTTTCGGATTTACAGCATATTCAACTTGGTATGAGCTATAACTCGTCAATAAAGCTATCGCGTGTTCCAAAAACAACAGCTTATACGGTTTTCACTGAATGCTGTATGGAATAGAAAGATTAAAATTTGAGTTTCAATGTTTAAAATCGTCGTAAGAACACTTGTTTATGTTAGATGACGACGACAATGTATTCTCCATAAAACGTCCAAAATTTGTAACAGCTTTGTTGATTTTACAGTTTTACGTGTTTAGGTGGGAGAGGGGTCTTTCTTAGCGAGCAGCATGTTGCGTGGTGTCAGAATAAACGGCGCAAATAGCAGATGGTGGAGACCAACCATTGTTTAGCCTTTCTATGCAAGGAATGTGGACGATTCTGTTGCTGCAGCCCTCCGGTTTTTGAAACATAAAGCTTTTTATTTCTCCGCGTGTTGTTTTAAGAGCGGCAGTAAACGCGAACAGGGGACTAGTAAATTAAAACGTTTACGTGGAGTGGAGAACGTGAGGTACAGGAAGGCTAGTCGTTGCAATCGTCTGTCTGAAGTTAGAGCGAGTTGCCTCTGTTTGGACTATTGTCTTTGTAACTGATAACAATTTAACGTTTGTGTCCACAGTACGACCAACGAAATGTTAAGAGTCTCCACTACGATTTTTAAATACTGAAAAATAGTCTTGTCGTTTTTAAGAAAAACATCTCCAGAAAATTTTTTTGAATTCTCATTTTTCCACTTTTTGTGCTACTTTAGGAATCATAATACTTCAAAACAAAATAACCGACAAAGGAAAAGAACAAGAAACGTCTCCAGTCGAAGTTTAGCTTCACGTGAAAGCGATGTGAGCAGCTCCAAGCAACTACGCAAATTGCGGGATAATAAACTCTAGGCGTTACGTATACGGGATAAAAATGACGCACAGATTGGGAGCAGTCGACAATGCGGGAAAGCAATGGGGGTGATAAATTTGCCGGCCCCACAGATGTGTGACGCGCGTTCGGGAGGCATCAGATGCACTTTCCTTTGCACACCAAATTCTCTAACTGGGTTTCTCTGCTACATTCCACACCAAATTCTGTAATTGAGTGGCACTTTATAGAAGCAAGAGACGGTCAACAGCTACTGAACCGAATCAGAATCTTAGAAATTGTTTCGGTTTGAGGGTTTGCTTGTTATTTCTAGCTTTGTCAGATTTAGTTTTATACAGGAAAACATTAAAGGTTCGATCTGATTACAAATTACTTTTCCTTATTTCCAGGAAAATTTAAGATAGTGACGGGAAGATTGCAGTTAATTTATTTTATAAGACGCCAAAATGCAACCTCATAATAACACTTTTATAACAGTGTTCAGCCATATGAAGAGCAAAGCAAATAACAAAGATGGCGGGGACAAATACTTCAAAAGACTTTACTTGGATTAGATGAACATTAAGTGTCATATTTAAACTGTATAGAAGTGCTAAGTCCAACGATGATGGCCTCTCATAACATTATCTTAGATCAGCACAAGTATAGACTCTCCAGTAACTATTTTTTTTCGTGTGGAGTGTTGTGGCCTATCACTTTATCAGCGAAATTCAAAACAGTATAAACAATCAGAGACAACGGCCTTGCCACAGTGGTAACACAGGTTCCCGTCAGATCACTAAGTTAAGCGTTGTTAGATTGGCTAGCACTTGGATGGGTCACCGTCCGAGTCTACTCAGTGCTCTTGGCAAGCGGGGTTTCACTCAGGCCTTGTGAGGTCAATTGAGGAGCTACTTGACTAACAAGTGTTGGCACCGGTCACTTAGGGGAGAGCGGTGAGCTGACCTCATGCTCCTCCGTATCCGTATCCAGTGAAGCCTAAAGCCTAAGGATGACACGGCGACCGATCGGTGCCGCTGGGCCTTCATGGCCTGTTCGGACGGTGTTTGTTTTACGGTCAGACACTAAACAGTTCTCTATGACTACCAATGGAACAGCGGAATGTGCAGCTAATTGAAACTTAATTTTGACGTGTGAAAAGGGATAACTACCAGAGAAGTGTATTGCTATTTTCAGATTAAAGTATATTTTAGATCGGAATACAAACCGTACGAAAAAAACACAGAGGACAATCCACAAGAAAATCGTCAAAACACAGTCTTAAAATTACCATATTACAAACGGAAATGTAGTTCGCAGTATCAGCTCTCCGTAAAACTTTCCAATATAGAATGTCACGATTGAGTGAAATATCCATAACTGAGGCGGTTGCACTGAATCGTGTAGCTGAAATTAAGTGCATCTGACCGTAATTACAAACTCCATTGTAAAGGGCACATCTTTCCTGGCCGTCTGGATATCAGAACTCAATCCCGCGTTCCCGTGATGAATTTTAGATGAGACACTGCGACCGTTTAACCACGAAATCCGTCACAGTCCAGAATAATATTGGTGCACGTTGCTAAAGGCATTAATGGCCGTGAAATTAAATGTTATTGGAAACACGATTTTCCGGAGATGGGAAGTGCGTGCGTCTATATGGACATGTGTAAAATTGTGTGTGTGTATGTGTGTGTGTGTCTGTGTGTGGACACGCGCTTGCGTAAGATGAAATATCACATAAGGTTCCATCAGAGACGTAACGACATAGAAGACAAAGTTTGTAACGTTCTTTAAAAAAATTGCTTTTGGAAAACATAGAACTACTGCCTGAACTGGGAATTCATACAAAACTGGAGTTATCGTGTGGCGTGTTGTAACTGCAAGTGGTGTGCTTACTCTGTGTTATTGCTAGCAATAACTTTATACGAACTGATTGGGCAATACAACTCCCAATACCAATGAAGAAAGAGTCACTGCAAATTACGTTCAGCCCCTTAGGTACTGAATCCTCTGGCCCTGTTAAAAACTGATAACGTTGGTTCCTGTGCACATATCAAACAAATAAAATTGTGTTACTTCTACAGCAGCAACGGTGGATCGCGATATATTCTGGTCTCTGTTGAAGAAGAATAAAATGTACTAGCTACAAGCTCAGCGGTGTGCAATTCTGGCCGTATTACTTTGAAATATACATGAAATTCTTTTGGCTGATAAATGAAAACATTTAAGAAAAATTCAATGTTTTTGAAAAACATATGACCTGGACAGGGAGGCGGTAGTGATTTGGATGAATTATTGGCTTTTTTAATAGTCAAACTGTAGTCGAAGTTAAGTTTGGCTTTTCAAAACATCTGTCAACTGAAATTAAATTACTCAGAAAAAATTCATACTTTTTACTGAGTTACAAACCATGAGATTTATACAGCAAGTATTATCTAATCTCACTAAAAAAAGCATAAAGAAAAATCATAAAGTACGTTTACCTGCGTTAACAAACCTTAGAATCATTACAAAAGGGAAATATCTAACTAGCCTATACGTCAAATCTGTTTACGTACATTCTGGGGTTCCTCAACAGAGAACTCAGTGTTACCAGTTATCAGCCGACTCATTTACGCTAACGCGATGGCAAACGAAAGTCATAAGAATTTAACTACTCTGCCTTACTTGCGAAAAGACTTCTGATTCCACATTTATATTTCCAGTAATACATCTACTCGTAATTCCTACATTATAATCTAACACTTGGTGGCTTTACAGTGCGCAGCACAAAAACTACCTACTCCATCCTCTTTCGCTCTCAGACAGATACCCACTCCTGTGCACCAAGCAGCTCTCACTCCAACATTACAATTTCAGATCAGAAGTATTATCTTTGGCACTGCGGTCGTGCATAGTTAGTGAACCGCTTCATGGAGCCAATAAGAGACGTACATCACTGATATACCGAGCGAGGTGGCGCAGTGGTTAGCACACTGGACTCGCATTCGGGAGGACGACGGTTCAATCCCGTCTCCGGCCATCCTGATTTAGGTTTTCCGTGATTTCCCTAAATCGTTTCAGGCAAATGCCGGGATGGTTCCTTTGAAAGGGCACGGCCGATTTCCTTCCCAATCCTTCCCTAACCCGAGCTTGTGCTCCGTCTCTAGTGACCTCGTTGTCGACGGGACGTTAAACACTAACCACCACCACCACCACTGATATAATAGTTTCATTTTAGTTTATATTAGTATCATTACAGCATTCGGGTGCCTCATGTATGTGTACCCCAGCAGACCCCTTTCACGTTAAACTACAGGAAGAGGTGAGTGGCTCCCAATTAGTATGTATGTGCCTTCTGTCAGCATTTAAGCCTTTTTAAATAGTCACAATTTATTATACGTATTTTTACAAAATGAATAATAGATCTGTTTACACCCTCAATACAAATAGTGGAAGCAAATGTTTCGTGAATGATAGTATACTTCTTCAGTAATGCACAGCGAACTATTACACAAAAGAAGTGTTTATATTGGGGGGGGGGGGGGGGTGGAAGGCATAAGCAATTCTTCGGCCCCGTCATCTTATCGTTTTGTGTTTCAGAGTCATTCGTCTGCCCAGTGACGCACTTCAAGTGCGCCAACCACTTCTGCGTGCCTGAGGACGCCGTCTGCAACTTCGAAGACGACTGCGGTGACGGGTCGGACGAACAAAGCTGCTGTGAGTACCCACCCCAAAGAACGTTTAAGTTCTCTTAGATGCTCTTCTCAATTTTTTGTCTGCTATGTGGTATCCCAAGCTACAACTGCTGCGCGGGGTAGCAGCGTGGTCTCAAGCGTACTGTCACGATTCGCGCGGCTCCCCCCGCCGGATGTTCGAGTCCTCTCTCGGGCATGGCCTGTTGTCTTGTCCTTAGCGTAAGTTAGTTTAAGTTAGATTAAGTAGTGTGTAAGCTTAGGGACCGATGACCTCAGCAGTTTGGTCACATAAGATCTTACACAAATTTCCAAGCTACAGCCACCAACGGAGAAATTTCGAATCCTGCAGTTTAACCAACCAGTTTTTAAAAGGAAGGAATTTTAAAGTCTAGAGTACTGTTAACGACGTGTTGGTACATGGAGGTCACTAACTTGGATTGGAAAAGATAGGAAAGGAAACCCACCGTTTCCAAAGGACCCGTTACCTCAGTTACTTTTTTCTAGGGTAACCTCAGTAAACCTAAATGTGACTGGTCTAAAGTGAATTTCTGGACCGCTCCTTTCGAAGGCAAGTCTAGTGCCTAAACAACTCCGCAATCCAGAGTGGCCTTACTATTCACCTGAGTTCAGGCAACAACACAGCGCGTTAACTACAGTAAATTTGAAAACGGAAACTATAACGGCACAGTGTATGTTCTCACAGACTTCTGATTAGAAGAAATATGGCAATTCATTGATGACTTGGGTTAGTCATTTCTGAATGAAGTGTCAGGAAAACAATGAAGGGGTACGCTACTAAGAACATTTTGATCATAGCCCGGCTAATTGTCACTATAGCTTACAGAAAGAACTCTTTGCAGTACGGTTCTCTTGCATTGTATGAATAACATTACAGAATAAACGACACATTTCCAATCACCTAAAGCCAAACATGTTGCTTTTGAAAATAAGAATAAGTGTTTTTTATGCATGTTTAATGCGTTACTCGATTTTTGAGAGATTTATTTCCACAATAATTCATTAATAAGATACACTATGTGATCAAAAGTACCCCGACAGCTGGCTGAAAATGACTTACAAGTTTGTGGCGCCCTCCATCGGTAATACTGGAATTCAATATGGTGTTGGCCCACCCTTAGCCTTGATGACAGCTTTCACTCTCGCAGGCATACGTTCAGTCAGGTGCCGGAAGGTTTCTTGGGGAATGGCAGCCCTTTCTTCACGGAGTGTTGCGCCGAGGAGAGGTATCGATGTCGGTTGGTGAGGCCTAGCACGAAGTTGGCGTTCCGAAACACCCCAAAGGTGTTCTATAGGATTCAGGTCAGGACTCTGTGCAGGCCAGTCCATTACAGGGATGTTATTTTCATGTAACCACTGCTCCACAGGCCGTGCATTATAAACAGGTGCTCGATCGTGTTGAAAGATGCAATCGCCGTCCCCGAATTGCTCTTCAACAGTGGGAAGGACGTAGGCGCTTGAAACATCAATGTAGGCCTGTGCTGTGATAGTGCCACTCAAAACAACAAGGGGTTCAAGCCCCTCCATGAAAAACACGACCACAACGTTAACACCACCGCCTTAGAATTTTACTGTTGGCACTACACACTCTGGTAGATGACATTCACCGGGCATTCGCCATGCCCACTCCAAGCCATCGAATCACCACATTGTGTACCGTGATTCGTCACTCCACACACCGTTTTTCCACTGTTCAATCGTCCAATGTTTACGCTTCTTACACCAAGCGAGGCGTCGTTTGGTATTTACCGGCGTGGTGTGTGGCTTATGAGCAGCCGCTCGACCATGAAATCCAAGTTTTCTCACCTCCCGCCTAACTGTCGTAGTACTTGCATTGGATCCTAATGTAGTTTGTAAGTCCTGTGTGATGGTCTGGATAGATGTCTGCCTATTACACATTACGACCCTCTTCAACTATCGGCGGTCTCTGTCAGTCAATAGATGAGATCGGCGTGTACACTTTTGTGCTGTATGTGTCCCTTCTTGTTTCCACTTCACTATCACTTCGGAAACAATGGCGCTAGGGATGTTTAGGAGTGTGGAAACTCGCGTACAGAAATATGACACAAGTGACTCCCAATCACCTAACCACTTTTGACGTCCATGAGTTCCGCGGAGCGCCCCATTCTGCTCTCTCACGATGTCTAATGACTACTGAGGTCGCTGCTATGGAATACCTGACAGTAGGTGGCAGCACATTGCACCTAATATGAGAAACGTATGTTCTTGCGGTTGTCCGGATACTTTTGATCTCATAGTGTACGTATGGTTATGTATAGTTAGATGAAAATTAGCTACAAATTACAGCTTTATTTTGAACGTCATGTTTAATCAAACTGACTTTGGTAACTTCCAAGATCACTAACTTGTTAATAGCTGCGTGAAATAGAATAATATCAGTAACAAGGAGGGCTGGACTTAAAATCCCATCAAGGGCATAGAAGCAGAGGCTTGATTAGGACAAGCGTAGGAAGGAAATCGATATTTTTGTTGTTGAAGGAAGCCCGGCTTTCGCGGGAAATGATTCAGTGAAATCGCAAAAACGTTGATTCAAACATCGCTCCTCCTCCTCTCATTTACCGTACCATTTTTCTCGTTGATAAATAAACCAGTGACGAACAATTATGTTAACCAACCTATCTCTCCCTTTCTCTCTCAGTTCGCTATGACTATGTACCTACGTACGAGCACATGGAATAAGGTAACTGATATGTGATTGGCTCGAAGACTTCTTAAGTACTAGAACTCAGTATGTTGTCCTCGAAGACTAGTGTTCATCAGAGAGGAGGTTATCGTCAGGAGTGTCTCAGGGAAGTGTGCTAGGACCCCTGTTGCTCTCTATATACATAAATGATTTGATGGACAGGATCGGTAGCAATCTGCGGTTGTTTGCTGAAAAAAAAAATGTTCAAATGTGTGTGAAATCTTATGGGACTTAACTGCTAAGGTCATCAGTCCCTAAGCTTACACACTACTTAACCTAAATTATCCTAAGGACAAACACACACACCCATGCCCGAGGGAGGACTCGAACCTCCGCCAGGATCAGCCGCACAGTCCATGACTGCAGCGCCTAGACCGCTCGGCTAATCCTGCGCAGCTGTTTGCTGAAGATGCTGTGGTGGACGCTATGGTGTCGAAGGTGAGTGACTGTATGAAGATACAAAACGACTTCAACAAAATTTCCAGTTGGTGTTATGAATGGCAGCTGGCTCTAAATGTGGAAAGCGGATGGTAGGATGGCAGGAGGAACAAACGTGTAATGTTCGGATACGGTATTAGTAGTGTCCTGTTTGACACATTGAAGTCGTTTAAATATCTGGGCGTAACGTTGCAAAGCGGTGTGAGGTGGAACGAGCATATGAGAACTGTGGTAAAGAAGACGAATGGTCGACTTCGGTTTATCGGGAGAATTTTAGAAAAGTGTGGTTCACATGTCCTTTAGTTTTAGCTTGTTTTGTCTCTTGCTTAGCTGAAATGAACCGAACTCCTTCTGATTTTGCTGAAGGTGAGTCTGAATTAGTTTCAGAGATTAATATTGAATATGGTGCAGGCGGTTTTACTTTCAAAATGGTTCAAATGGCTCTGAGCACTATGGGACTTAACATCTATGGTCATCAGTCCCCTAGAACTTAGAACTACTTAAACCTAACTAACCTAAGGACATCACACAACACCCAGCCATCACGAGTCAGAGAAAATCCCTGACCCCGCCGGGAATCGAACCCGGGAACCCGGGCGAGGGAAGCGAGAACGATACCGCACGACCGCGAGCTGCGGACAGGTTTTACTTTAATTTTTTTGGTTGAATATACTGAGATCGCATGTAGGACACTGGTGCAACCTATTCTTGAGTACTGCTGAGTGTTTGGCATCCGTACCAGGTGGGATTGAGGGAGGACATCGAGGCAGTTCAGAGGTGGGCTGCCAGATTTGTTACCAGTAGGTTCGAACAACATGTAAGTGTTACTGAGATGCTTCTGCAACTCAAATGGGAATCCCTGGAGGAAAGGCGACGTTCTTTTTGAGGAACACTATTGAAAAAAATTAGACAATTGGCATTTGAAGCTGAATTCCGAACGACCGTGCTGCCGCCAACATACTCTACGAGTAAGGACCGCAAAGATAACATACGAGAAATTAGGGCTCATATGCAGCCATATAGATAGTCGTTTTTCCCTCCTCCATGCACCGTACAGTGGCTTGCGGAATATCTGTGTAGATGTAGATATAGATGAAGGTATAGCTGAAGAAAACCATTTACTGCTATCCAAAGCTACAGTTCTCAACAAAGGAACGAGATTTCTCTGAACAGAAGATTCAGATCTCTCACATGGGTGAAATACACAACAGAAGAAAAACCGTTCCAGTAAACATAGGTCCGCAAATGAGCCGTTTGTTTGATGATTTCAAAAGTGTGATTACAAGCTGCCACTGAATCCGTTACAAATTGTAGCCGTACTTTCTACAAATGTATTTGAAATGAAAGCTTTCCGATGAAACCGCATCTAACTGGGCCCAAATTTGACGTAAACGCATATGCTGTTCGTGAGTAATCACACCATGGACGTTTCTTATTGACTATGTGGCTAGGGGTTCCATGTGATGGGCTCATTGGGCCACACAACACTCCAAGAAAACTTGAAAACTTGATGCGACAGTATCTTCCAGGATTACTTTACAGGATTGGCGAAAAGTCACGACCGAAAAGTACTCAAGGAACTTGACATATACACTCCTGGAAATGGAAAAAAGAACACATTGACACCGGTGTGTCAGACCCACCATACTTGCTCCGGACACTGCGAGAGGGCTGTACAAGCAATGATCACACGCACGGCACAGCGGACACACCAGGAACCGCGGTGTTGGCCGTCGAATGGCGCTAGCTGCGCAGCATTTGTGCACCGCCGCCGTCAGTGTCAGCCAGTTTGCCGTGGCATACGGAGCTCCATCGCAATCTTTAACACTGGTAGCATGCCGCGACAGCGTTGACGTGAACCGTATGTGCAGTTGACGGACTTTGAGCGAGGGCGTATAGTGGGCATGCGGGAGGCCGGGTGGACGTACCGCCGAATTGCTCAACACGTGGGGCGTGAGGTCTCCACACTACATCGGTGTTGTCGCCAGTGGTCGGCGGAAGGTGCACGTGCCCGTCGACCTGGGACCGGACCGCAGCGACGCACGGATGCACGCCAAGACCGTAGGATCCTACGCAGTGCCGTAGGGGACCGCACCGCCACTTCCCAGCAAATTAGGGACACTGTTGCTCCTGGGGTATCGGCGAGGACCATTCGCAACCGTCTCCATGAAGCTGGGCTACGGTCCCGCACACCGTTAGGCCGTCTTCCGCTCACGCCCCAACATCGTGCAGCCCGCCTCCAGTGGTGTCGCGACAGGCGTGAATGGAGGGACGAATGGAGACGTGTCGTCTTCAGCGATGAGAGTCGCTTCTGCCTTGGTGCCAATGATGGTCGTATGCGTGTTTGGCGCCGTGCAGGTGAGCGCCACAATCAGGACTGCATACGACCGAGGCACACAGGGCCAACACCCGGCATCATGGTGTGGGGAGCGATCTCCTACACTGGCCGTACACCACTGGTGATCGTCGAGGGGACACTGAATAGTGCACGGTACATCCAAACCGTCATCGAACCCATCGTTCTACCATTCCTAGACCGGCAAGGGAACTTGCTGTTCCAACAGGATAATGCACGTCCGCATGTATCCCGTGCCACCCAACGTGCTCTAGAAGGTGTAAGTCAACTACCCTGGCCAGCAAGATCTCCGGATCTGTCCCCCATTGAGCATGTTTGGGACTGGATGAAGCGTCGTCTCACGCGGTCTGCACGTCCAGCACGAACGCTGGTCCAACTGAGGCGCCAGGTGGAAATGGCATGGCAAGCCGTTCCACAGGACTACATCCAGCATCTCTACGATCGTCTCCATGGGAGAATAGCAGCCTGCATTGCTGCGAAAGGTGGATATACACTGTACTAGTGCCGACATTGTGCATGCTCTGTTGCCTGTGTCTATGTGCCTGTGGTTCTGTCAGTGTGATCATGTCATGTATCTGACCCCAGGAATGTGTCAATAAAGTTTCCCCTTCCTGGGACAATGAATTCACGGTGTTCTTATTTCAATTTCCAGGAGTGTATTTTCGCGTTTGCATGAATCTGGAAGTGTATTGTAGGTTGTAAATAACGTTCCCTTATGTAGTTTGTCTGCCTTCTGGTAATGCCCATATAAATTACAATTATGTAGACGATAACTGTTGTGAGGCAGATTACAATAGTGCAGCCGTCACCTCATGAAGATACATGGTGTGATCGCGTGTTGTTTTGCTACCGAGGTAATACTGTAGTAAACATTTGTGATATGATGGCGGATGCAAGCAAGTTCACACCAGAAGAACGTCTCCTTCTTAGCGCATGGGTGCATGGAAAGGAACAAACGGGTGAGACAAATCATGAAATTAGGAAAAAAATTTAATTTCTTAAAGAAAGAAGTCGCAACGGAGATTAATCTTCGGAAACTGGAAACAAAGGCCTTTACAACTTGGTCTGTGACAGACACACCACGCAGTGGACGCAAGAAATAAGACAACGAAACCGAAGTCATTGAACGTTTAGATGCATCATTTGCTCCGTTCACCTGGAAAATCGACAAGAAAGCGGTCTGCGGAGATCACCATTCCCAGAACCTGCACACATCGCTGGATGAAGAAAGTAAGTTACCGGTCATTTCTAATCGACAGGATCAATTAATTAAGTGATGATGATATGAGTACGCAACATGAGTCGTGCGAACAGTTCCTTGCAGCTTTTCCAACATTAGTGGCTCGCGTAAGGTTATGATGATAGATGAATGTGCTGTGCATGTTAGCTCCCAGTCTCGAAATGTTTATATCTTGGAGAAAAAAGACCGTCATTATTATGAAGAAATTGACCAACACCTGGGCGAACAGCCACCAACTATAGTTTGATGTGGTAACATCGAGTCACGACTCTGAGCTGAGAATGATGATCAGCACACAGAGAGGGTATGGAGTATGCCCTCCAACAGCAACCGAGCTCTGGTTTTTCTATCTGAGGTCATCTCAAAAGTGAACAGTACAATGTAACGTTGATGCGGTTGAAGAACTGTCTGTCTTCTGATAATGCTCATATAAATTACAACAATGTACATGATAACATTTGTGAGTCATGTCCATTATAATTATCCGGGCTGTTACGCCGCGATCGGTTGATAAATTCTGTGTCGATTCCCAACGTTTCGCCTCCGACTGCGGGAGACGGATGGCGTGACTATGGGAAGCCCACTAAGTCCCGTAATTGCAAACTTCTTTATGGAGAAATTCGAAGAACAGGCCTTAGGTACTGCCAGCAAAAAACCTAATGTATGGTTCCGATAAGTGGATGACACGTTTGTGCTGTGGAGACATGATAGGGAGGAACTAAGCCGGTTCCACGAACATCTGAACAGTATAAACACGAGAATTCAGCTTACAATGGAGGAGGAGGTAGACGGCAAATTACATTTCCTCGATGTGCTTGTTTTTAGAAACGAAAATGGTACTTTGGGCCACTCTGTATACCGCAAACCCACGCACACGGACCGTTATTTGCACCGGGATTCGAACCACCACCCACAACAGAAGCGAGGTGTTATCAAGACGTTAGCGGACAGAGCTAGAAACATTTGTGAACCTGAGTTGCTCGACGCTGAGATAGAACATCTCCTCAATGCTCTAATGAAGAACGGATATTCGTCCGCCGAAATAAAACGTGCGTTGAGGCAGCCACGGTGAAATACTGACGTACAGGCTACTGCAAAATCTAAGGTTTTCCTGCCGTTTGTTAAAAATGTAACGGAAAAAATAGGGAGGATCTTGACGAAGCGGAATATTACCGTAATTTACAAGCCCACCAGGAAGATACAGGAATACCTTAAGCCTGCCAAGGACGCTCGCAAACCATTGGAAAAAGCTGGAGTGTATAGGATCCCATGCAGCTGTGGTGATGTTTATGTGGGTACCACTAAAAGAACGGTTTCTAAACGTTTGGAAGAGCACAAGGGAAATTGTAGAAGAGGAGAAACGGAACGATCAGCTGTTGCGGAGCATGCTTTCCAGCCAGGGAACCACAATATTCGTTTCGAGGAGACGCAAGTACTAGCGGCCACAAGCGGATATTACGAAAGGCTCTACAGAAGGCAATCGAAATCGCTAAACACCCAAATAATTTCAACCGAAAGGAGGAGGGCGTGAAATTAAACGGTATATGGATGCCGGTGTTAAAGAAGATGTGTACCACCCGTCCACTACTGGGTGATGGCAACGGCGATCGACGGCGACCGACAGCGGCCAATTGCACTGACGTCTTCAAAAAACGTGACGTCACGCCGCGGCGTGGGAGCGCGCGGACACGGAATTTAGCGGCAGTCAGTAACGAGCCAGTGGATGTGTTGGACCTTCCATCGAGCTACGGACCCCCTTGAAGATGTCTGTCGGAGACGAAACGTTGGGAATCGTCACAGAATTCATCAACCGACCACGGCATAACAGCCCGGATAATTATAATGGACATGATGTTTCCGGCAGTGAAAGTCTACATTTTAGTATTTGTGAGTCAGATTACAACAATGCAGCTGTCACCTCATGAGGATACATGGTGTGTTACATTCGTTTCCTTGTTGTTCCATTCCTGAATGTATCTGTTTCTGTTAAATACAGTTTCTGCTAGAGCTATGGAGTCGTTTCACGTTCCTGTTTGCCTTTCATGTTGCTTTCTGCTTCAATATAATAACATTAGTCATTAATACATTTGTGCTGCATGGGACGCGTCCGACTCCCAGTCAAGGATTTACAAATGACAGTCCAGTGAATTGCAAGGCATTGAATCGCACACCTCCCAGCACATCCTTCTCAACACTCCGAGTGTAGCCCTTCTGTCTGCCTACGTGACTCCTCTGCTCTCCTGACTACTGCCACCTCATACTAAAGTGCTTCCAAAGTCCTCTTACTTATTTAAAGCATGCCGTTTCGAATAAAGATGTAAATTGCATTTATTAACTACCAACAATGACTGGTACTGATATGCATTACCTTTCTCAGTGTTGAGTAATTATTCCGATCTAATGGGTGCTTATATTCTGATTTTATATTCGTTACGGGACAGTTTTGGGAAAACGGATGCATAACAAAACACAACAGCATTAAGGTATGAGTGTCATTCGTGTCTCATAACAAGAGAATGAGGTGCTGTGCTGTCATTTCCCACTGTCGTTTAGTATATGAAATGATGCAGGGCTCTACTTTGATTTGTGAGATTGCTCAGCAACCAAGCAACTACGTAATTTAGGTGTACGACTAATTTATTGTTCCACAAGAGTAAATACATGGTAATAAAAAATCATGCTTCATGTAACAGTACGTCATAGGAGTTGAGAGAATGTGATGGGCGCTGTGCATGATAAATCTGCTGCCTACATTGTTGCTGTGGAGCTTATCTGGCAAACGAGCCACCCAGCCATAAGCAGGCAGAGTCTCTGAGTGAGACACTTGTACCTTCTTTCAGTACACGGCCAGGGCTATTACACGGGGTGTCCCAGGAGGAATGGTCAGTATTCAGGGATATGGCAAGAACGATTATTCGAACACAAAAGTCTAGTAAACATGGACTCTAAGCTGAGTACCTTAAGAACTATGATCAGTTCTTCGTCCTAGATGCCTGTGAAAAAAATCGCTTCTACGGCAAGCTCTTTGCTTTTCATATTTTGGAAACAGGTAGTAAGGACTAAAACAAGAAAAAATTGTCTAGTAAACATAGGCTTTAAAATGCATACCTTAAGAACTATGAGTACTTGCTCAGTAGAAGAGATGCGTTTCACAGTAGCGAAGATGAATACAAGGTCATAGCTCTTAAGGTACGGTATGCACTTTATAGCTCATGTTTACTGGATATTTCTTTGTCCATACCATCAAGTCTCAAAATATGGAAAGAATAGAGCCTGCAGTAGAAGAGATTTGTTTCACAGTATCGAAGATGAAGAATTGGTCATAGCTCTTAAGCTACGCATTTTAGAGCCCATGATTCTAGACGTCTTTGCTCCGAATCATTGTTCTTGTCATATCACTGAATATTGACCATTTCTCCTGGGACAACCTGTATGGGACGTAATATATAGGTAGAACACCACTACAGATATAATTAAAATCCTCTCTGCTTGTATCAAACTGTGCTAGAATGCAAGTCAAAGTGAAGAGTGTGACCGACTGTTGCTCTGATTCAAAATCTGACTGCCGCGCAGGGTAGCCACACGGTCTAGGGCGCCTTGTCACGGTTCGCGCTGCTCCCCCAGCGGAGGTTCGAGTCCTCCCTCGGACATGGGTGTGGGTGTTGTCCTTAGCGTAAGTTAGTTTAGGTTAGCTTAAGAAGTGTGTAAGTCTAGGGACCGATGACCTCAGCAGTTTGGTCCCATAGGAGATTACCACAAATTTTCAAAATCTGGTTACAAGCTTTCGAATATTCATTACAACCCTTTCCAAAGGTTCTAAGCAACATAACTAACTGTGTATAGCAACCTTCTTTGCTGTTGGTATGGCCTAAATTCTGGTAAGCTGAAAGTGGAGTACGTTTTACAGTTTTCCTTAACTACGATGAATAAGCGTTGTTAGACTTTTCTTAATTTTTTTATCAGTTCAAATGCTGGCATAGAAATTAACGTTTCAGTTCATCCCAAAGATTTTCGATGGCGTTGAGTACTCCAGCCTGAGTTGAGTATTTCATTTGATTTGCTTAGAGCGTTGGAGATGCGCAGGGCTGCACCAAGTTCAGTTTCAAACTGTTGCCGTATTATTGGAAGTATGTTATCTTAAAACTCTACATTTACTTTGCCACGTAACTAATATAATGGACCAAGCGCAAACCATGGAGAAAATAATCCTCACACTTTCCCATCACCTGTTATCATTCTCATCAAACCATTCTCAGGCAAGTAACGTTCGCCAAGCATCAGCCACTTTCTCATACACCCAAATAGTTGCTGCTCTATGTATAGTGATCAGCAATGGAAATACACTTTTCCCACTGACTCACTTCTGGTCATTGTAACCGGTAAATACATGACATTTGGGACTATGCCACTTATAGTTCGTTATTGATAGTTGTACCTGAGATACAATGGAAGACCTGTGCAATAGCTGACAACCTGTCTGATAATTACTTCATACAGTACAGTTCAGCTTTCAGTAGCCTTTGTCAGTTAACTGGCCTTTCCCCTGTAGTTTTGCCCCATGTGTGATCATCACATTCATTTCACTCATACTTTCCTCCCCCTTTGTCGGTTTTCTCCTCCTCTCCCCTCTGCCGACCTCCATGTCTCCCTCTATCTGACCACCTCCTCCTCCTCCCTCTCCCTATCCATAACCTACTCCCTCTTTTTCTGTCCATCTACTCCTCACCCCTGCCTGGCTATCTACTTTTCACTTCCGTCTCTACCCATCTCCTCCTCTCTCCTCTCTTTGGTCCTCTCCTCCTCCCTGTCTCTCTGTTCATCTCCCCCTCACCCCTCTGTGCCCCTCCTCTCCTTCCTACCTCTCTCTGTCTTTCCCCCCTGTCCATCCAATCCTGCAACACTCTCTACTTATCCATCCCCTCCTGCCCCTTCTCCCCTCTCTGTCCATCCTCTCTTCTATCCATTTCAGCCTTCCCCAAGAGCCTGCAAAGAACGTTGATACAACAGACCAGTACTACAGCCACAGTACACCTGCCATTCAGAGCAGCTTACTCTTCAGGGGTGGTAAATGATTTCTTGCCTCCAACATTTAGTCTTTCCTGCAAAGCATATCGATCAGGCAGGCCAGTACTATTCCCACAAAACATCCCTGTTGTGTAGGGCAGCCTATATAGCAGAAGATAAAAAACACATTTCTGTGCATATCTCAGGCCCTTTGGAAGGTAAGAGGTTATAAACCCCACAGTGCTGATACACATGAGTCCCGCTGTTTCTGTGCCAAATTTTCTTTTAATCGATCCAGGTGCTTGGGAGGAGATCCTGGACGTACACTCTGTGTTATATTTATAACGTATGTTAGACCAGCAGATTGCTTACAATCATGCCTCTTAATCACTCAGTTCTCTCCTAAAACATTTTTTGAATGAAAATATTTCCTTAGCCACATGTTATCAAGCTTTTGGAACACTGTTTCTTCAACGAGATTTTCTGAGATGATGCTCCATCTTCTGTCATCTCATTTCACCTAGTCTTTCTGGAATGCCCTCATATTATTTAGATGGTTATAGTAATTTAATTTATTTTCCCAAGTAACATAAGACCGTCTGAGCCAATGCTACTTGTTTCTGAAAAGAATAATGCCTGTATAAACCCAGTAACAAATATTGGCTAAAAGTGAGGGATTTGTCATACAATGTAAATGTTGTTATACTTACAGCATTCAGTCTTAAGACTGGTTTGATGCAGTTCTACATGCTACTCTAACCTCTTAACCTCTCCATATGAACTACAACTGGCATACATTTGGTCCTGTTTACTGCAGTCAAACCCTGGTCCACCTCTAAAATATTTACTCTCAGCCCTCCCTTCAATCCCCACTTCCACATTACCTAACTGCCTCAGAATGAGTCCTATAAACTGACCTGATCTTTTAGTCAAGTTGTGCCATTATTTTTCCCCAGTCTGATTGAGAACCTCTTCATTAGTTATTCGATCTACCCATCATCAGTACTGTTCTCTATCACCAGATTTCGAAAGCCTGTGTTCTGTTTTAGTCCACATTTCACTTCTATACTCGACTATACTCCAGACAAATAATTTCAGAAAAGACATTCCAGCAGTTAAATTTATGTTAGATGTTAATAAATTTGTCTTTTTCACAAAAGCATTTCTTGCTATTGCTAATTTGCGTTTTATATGCTTTGTATTTCAGTCACTGTCAGTTGTTTAGCATTTTAAATAGTAAAACTCACCTTCTACATTTGGTGTCTAATTTTATAGTCTAACGTCCTCAGTATTACCAGATTTAATTCGACTGTGTTCCATTGCACTTGTTTTAATTTTGAATGTGAAACTTCTTTCCAAGACACTATCAGTTCTAAGGGTTATTCCACTCCATGATAGGCTGACTGGTACAGCAATCGTTTTTCATGATTGAATAAAGAAAAAGTTTCAATTTCTTCATACTATCAATCTACTCCGTTGCTCTTCTAAAACAGTTGTCATCTCATGTAGAACTACAATGATGCTGACGAACTCAAAGCATGTATTTCTTCTCCCAAAACTATAATTCTCTTCTCACATTCCACCTTGCTTTTCCTTACTGCTTGTATGATATTGTTGATAACTTTTTGCTTTCTATATTTGATCCTTGCTGCCATCAGATGTTCGAAGCATTCCATTTATCATTGTCATAAGTTTTCTATAAATCTAGAAATTCTTTAAATGTAGGTTTTCCTTTATGAAGTCTTGTTTCCTAAATTTCTCCAAACGCAAACTGATTTCTCCAAGGTACTTTTCTAATAATCTTTCGACTTCTCTGTAGATAATTCGTGTAGAATATACATACGAATAGTACACAATGTGATCAAAACTATCCGGACACCTGCAAAAACATACGTTTTTCATGTTAGGTGCATTGTGCTGCCACCTACTGCCAGGTACTCCATATCAGCGGCTTCAGTAGTCATTAAACATCGTGAGAGAGCAGAATGGAGCGCTCCGCGGAGCTCACGGACTTCGAATGTGACCGAGCGAGGTGGCGCAGTGGTTAGCACACTGGACTCGCATTCGGGAGGACGACGGTTCAATCCCGCGTCCGGCCATCCTGATTTAGGTTTTCCGTGATTTCCCTAAATCGCTTCAGGCAAATGCCGGGATGGTTCCTTAGAAAGGGCACGGCCGATTTCCTTCCCCATCCTTCCGTAATCCGAGCTTGTGCTCCGTCTCTAATGACCTCGCTGTCGACGGGACGTTAAACACTAATCTCCTCTTCCTCCACTTCGAATGTGGTCAGGTGACTGGGTGTCACTTGTGCCATACGTCTGTACCCGAGATTTCCACACTCTTAAACATCCCTAGCTCCACTGTTTCCGATCTGATAGTGAAGTGGAAACGAGAAGGGGCACGTACAGCACAAAAGCGTACAGGCCGCCGATAGTTGAAGAGGGTCGTAACGTGTAACAGGCCGACATCTATCCAGACCATCAGACAGGAATTCCAAACAGCATCAGGATCCACTGCAAGTACTACGCCATATACGCCGCGCGGGGTTGCCTCGCGGTCTAGGCGCGTTGTCACGGTCCGCGCGGCTCACCCCCATCGGAGGTTCGAGTAATCCCTGGGGCATAGGTGTGTGTGTTGTCCTTAGCGTAAGTTAGTTTAGGCTAGATTAAGTAGTGTGAGTCTAGGGACCGATGACCTCAGCAGCTTGGTCCCATAAGCTGTTACCACAAACTTCCAAAATTACGACAGTTAGGCGGGAGGTGAGAAAACTTGAATTTCATGGTCGAGCGGCAGCTCATAAGCCACACATCACGCCAGTAAAGACCAAACGACACCTCACTTGGTGTAAGAAGCGTAAACATTGGACGTTTGAACAGTGGAAAAACGTTGTGCGAAGTGACGAATCACGGTACACAATGTGGCGATCCGATGGCAGGGTGTGGGTATGGCGAATGCCCGGTGAACGTCATCTGCCAGCGTGTGTAGTGCCAACAGTAAAATTCGGAGGCGGTGGTGTTATGGGTGGTCGTGTTTTTCATGGAGAGGGCTTGAACCCCTTGTTGTTTTGCGTGGCACTATCACAGAATATGCCTACACTGATGTTTTAAGCACCTACGTGCTTCTCACTCAGATCAATTCGGGGATGGCGACTGCATCTTTCAACACGATCGGGCACCTGTTGATAATGCACGGCCTGTGGCGGAGTGGTTACACGAAAATAACATCCCTGTAATGGACTGTCCTGCACGAAGTCCTTATTGAATCCTATAGAACACCTTTGGGATGTTTTGGAACGCCGACTTTGTGCCAGACCTCACCAACCGACATCGATGCCTCTCCTCAGCACAGCAATCTGTGAAGAAAGGGCTGCCATTCCCCAAGAAACCTTCCAGCACCTGACTGAACGTATTCCTGCGAGAGTGGAAGCTGTCATCAAGGCTAAGGGTGGGCAACACCATATTGAATTCCAGAATTACCGATGGAGGGCGCCACGAACTTGTAAGTCTTTTTCAGCCAGGTGTGCGGATACTATTGATCATATAGTGCGTATTCCAACGGTCGGTTCTAAATCTCTTGGAGCAACTTCTGTCCGACAGTAAGAAGTGTGCCGCGAGGAAATCTTTTTACCAGGAAGTGTAAAATTTGAAGTTTATCTCTTAGTTGTTTCGCTCGTATTTTAGGTCTATTGAAAATGGATGCTGAAGAATTATATAAATGATTCTGTTCAATTGCCTTTGTATCTCATGTTCACTGAGATCATTATAATTGAGGCAATGGTCAGTGGCGTGTGGCAGAGGTACATTAATGAATAATCAAAAGCTTCAAGAACATGAAACGTAATTCCCAAATTAAACGGAAACTTTGATGTACACTCTAAGACAAAAAGAAAAGTTCGTACCACGATGGAATTATCTTCATGGGATGGAAACCGGTAGATATGATTTACAAACGCTAGTAAACAAATGATTACAGTTTCAGAAAAACTGAATGATTTATTCCAGAGAAAGAGCCTCACAAATTGAACAAGTCAATAACATGTTGACCCACCTCTGGCATTTAGGCAAGCAGTTATTTGGAATTTCATTGATGGACTGAGTTCTTGGATGTACTCCTGAGGGATACCATAGCAAATTTTGTCCATCTGGCCCGTTAGATCGCCAAAATCTTGAGATGTTTGGAGGGTCCTGCCCATAATGCTCAAAACATTCTCAAATGGATAGAGACCCTGCGACGTTCCTGGCCAAGGTAGGATTTGGCAAAGACGAAGACAAGCAGCAGCAACTCTCACGTGTGCAGGTGGGCATTATCTTGCTGAAATATAAGCCCACGATGGCTTGCCATGAAGAGCAACAAAACGGAGCATGGAATATCGGCCACGTACCGTTGTACTGTAAAGATGCCACTGATAACCGAAAGGATCCTGGTATGAAGTGAGATGGCTCCCCATACCATCTCTTCTGGTTATCAGGCTATATGGCCAGTGTCAGTCAGGCCGGTATCCCATTGCTGTCTGGGGCGTCTCCAGACACGTCTTAGCTGGTCATTGGGTTTAGTTCGAAGAGGGATTAATAGCTGAAGACTATTCTGCTCCAGTAAATTAGATTCCTGGCCGTAGACATGTGTGGAGATGCAACAGACAGTGTTGGGATACGCACCTGACTGTAGTCTGCCATGTGGACCAACAACCAGTAGAGATGTTCTAGGGTGCCCTTTCATTTCATAACAGGACTCCTTTGATTGTTATTCGTGGCACCCACAAAGCACAGCTGTACGTCGACGATATTCTACGTCCTGTTTTGTTGCCCTTCATGGCAAGCCGTCCTGGGCTTACGTTTCAGCAAGATAACACACACGACGACAGTTTTTAAGGCTTGTCTTTGTGCTTCCCGAACACCACTTTGTGCTGCTAGGTCGTCGGATCCCTCACCAACTGAGAACACATGGAGCGTTATGGGCAGGACCCTCCAACATTCTCGGAATTTTGACGATCTAAGGCACAAATTGGACAGAATATTGTGCGACGTACCTCAGGAGGACATCCAGCAACTTTATCCATCAATGCCAAGCCGAATAGCTGCTTGTATAAGAGCCAGAGGTGGACCAACGCGTTATTGACTTGCTCAATTTGTGAAGCTCTTTCTCTTGGAGAAATCATCCATTTTAAAAAAAATTGTTATCGTTTCTTTGCCTCTATATTTACATCACATCTACCTCTTTGCGTCTCGTTCGGATAATTCCTTCGTTGTGCTTCTTTTTTCTTAGAGCGTATTTCAATTGCAACACCTCTAACAGAAACGGTAGCCTTAGCTTCATAGGTTTGTGTGCATATGAGAATATCATGTTTCTGGTTAACAAAGTGCTATTATTGCGCATGAGATTTACATATCCTTGCAAAATTGATGAAGAAAACTTACAATACACGAATCAACTAAGCTGATTTTTTCATAATTCTGGTATATTCCATTACATTTATAATTTGCTACAGTAGCTGATTATTAGCTGATTCATTTGCTGAGTTATTCATTTTCGCATAGCTTTAAGGCGATACAATATTATTTTCTGAGTTTATTTCAAGAGGAATGTCGGTTGAAAAACGAATCTCCTTCGGCGTAAGGGGGGTAACTCGTTCCATATGTACAGAACGCAGCATGTCATTCTCAATAGAGAAAAGTCTTCTGAAGAAAGAGTGACTTCAGGTGTGCCGCAGGGGAGTGTCATAGGTCCGTTCCTATTCACAATATACATAAATTACCTTTTTGGATAACAAGGCTTTTGCGAATGATGCTGTGGTATATCGAGAGGTTGTAACAATGGAAAATTATACTGAAATGCAGGAGGATCTGCAGCAAATTGACGCATAGTGCAGGGAATGGCAATTCAATTTCAATGTAGACAAGTGTAATGTGCTGCGGATACATAGAAAGAAAGATACCTTATCATTTAGCTACAATATAGCAGGTCAGCAACTGAAAGCAGTTAAATCCATAAATTATCTGGGAGTACGCATTGGTAGTGATTTAAAATGGAATAATTTGATCGTCGGTAAAGCAGATGCCAGATTGAGATTCATTGGAAGAATCCTAATGAGATGCAATCCGAAAACAATGGAAGTTGGTTACAGTACGATTGTTCGCCCACTGCTTGACTACTGCTCACCAGTGTGGGATCCGTACCAGATAGGGTTGATAGAAGAGATAGAGAAGATCCAACGGAGAGCAGCGCGCTTTGTTATAGGATCATTTAGTAATCGCGAAAGCGTTACGGAGATGATAGATAAACTCCAGTGGAAGACTCTGCAGGAGAGACGCTCAGTAGCTCGGCACGGGCTTTTGTTGAAGTTTCGAGAACATACCTTCACCGAGGAGTCAAGCAGTATATTGCTACGTATATCTCGCGAGGAGACCATGACGATAAAATCAGAGAGATTAGAGCCCACACAGAGGCATACCGACAATCCTTCCCACGAACAATACGAGACTGGAACAGAAGTGGGGAACCGATAGAGGTACTCAAGGTACCATCCGCCACACACCGTCAGGTGGCTTGCGGAGTATGGATGTAGTTGTAGATATGTAATACCAAGAGAAGCAGGAGAGCTACAGTTTAAGTGCTCGAACGGTTTAGAGAATAAAGAAGGAAATGGAACTAGTGTTTGTATTCTCCAAATTCCAATTGTGGTTATTTAACATTCACGACTCACTTTCGCATCGTTGGGTAATTTATTTGGTGGTGGTAGAAAAGAATTCTTAAAGGGATGTAATCTCTATTGACATAGCCACGAAATTAATTAAGACAAGTTGTTCTGCGACGTTTGTGCCGCAGCAGAAATGACATTAACAATGAAGATGGAGTCCGTCCAAGTACTGCAAAATATTTGCATCAGAGTTAATTTGGCATTATGAGTTTGCTGCTGTGCTCTCATGTGTTTACTAAATACTGAGTTACTTCCAAAGAGGCAGTGCTGATGAGTTTTAAAGTGTATTTTGCTAGATAAAAACTTTTGTTTCTTTTCGAACTTCTTCGCACAGAGTATCCTCCCAGAAAGAACTGATACGAAACATAATGGATTATTGCCACGATACCAAGTTCAGCTCAACTGGGTACTAGACTAGCGTCGCGAGATACAGGAAGTGGACAAATATATGGAAACACCAAAAGCACATGACATTAACATGCCTAATAAGTTGTAGAAAAACCGTAGTCATTAAAAACAGCTTTCAGTCGTCTCGTTGTGGATAAATACAGGTCCTGTATGGTTTTCAAGGAAAGCTTCTATCATTCTTCCTGTAAAACAGTGGCAAGTACAGGTAACGATGGTGGAGGTGAATAGTTACGACGCGCCCATCTCTCGACAGTATACCATAAAGGCTCAATACGTGGAGATCTGGTAACCGTGGTAACCAGTGGAGATACAACAGTTTACCCTCGCGCTCACAAAACCACTCCTAGACGAAGTGATCTATGTGAACAGGGGCGCTGTAGTCTATGTAATGCAGCATCCCCATTGGGGAACAAAGAAGTATAGCATGGGATTGACCTGATCAGCCACCATGGTCACATAATCTTTTACAGTAATGCGACCTTACATGGCACCCATAGGAGCCATGTAATAGCGCGATATGGCTGCTCAAATCATCACCCTCTTGAGATTTTCGACTTCACTTATTTCCGACCCAACGCATTCACAACTGCACAGAACGCTGTTCTAGCCACAACTAATCCTTTCCGTGTATTGAGGATATTGCAGAGGTGCCGTTCGTGGTTAAATACAACAGCACAACCGGCAGTCTTGGCTGGCATCTATTTCATATTTTTACCCAACTGACTGATTGCCTGACATCACGGAGGTGATGATACAGGACAAAAAAATCAATATTTGTCTTAAAAATTTCTCGAAATGTGTCCACGAGGACTGTCCTATTCGAAATGGAACGCATTGGGAAAATGGTACAATTGCGTTTTTATTTTAATTATTACTCTGACAGCTGATTCCATGTCTCTCCCTACCTTATGATAAAATTTTCACCTCCTTGGCGGAGTCTTTGGTTATAGAAGATTGGCTGTTCACAAGAGGGTCCAACTCGAAAATCACCTCGCCATCATTATGCAAATGCTTGCCACGCAATGATTTTTCTTCCAAGAGGAGAAGAAGAAGAAGAAGAAGAAGAAGGCAATGGGTTCATGTCAAGAGAATGCTGTGGACGAGGCAAAATGAGATAGGCCAAAGAAGTAGCATGTGAGACTCTGTCGTGTGCAGAGTGAGATCGGGCGTTGACTTGGAGCAAAAACATTCCCTTTGACAGCTTCCCGCGAAAAGTCATCTTACCAACCTCCCACAACCTCGTCAGGAGATTTCGGCACTAAGCTCCTGTGACTATTTGCTCCTTACCAGCGTCGTTTGTTAGTACGACACCATGGCAGTCTCAAAAACCACTCAGCATCACCTTGCCCAATGATGGTTGGAACTTCGCCGTTTTCAGCGGTTGTGAGTACTCATGCTTCCATTCCTCACTTTGCCCGTTGTCTCTGTGACATAGTGACGCAAAAGTGAAAAGTCTCAACGTGAACCGTTCCGTTGGCTCTATTAAGCTGCCGCCAGCCCTTCTATATCTCGTAGCACCTCTGTTTGACGGTATATCTATACTTCCGATCCTATAGAGAAGGATGAACAGTAGAGTGTTTCGTTAGATAGCAATAGTGGCACTTCAATATTCAGATATCGTATTTCCTAAACTAATATTTTACGATTCACACATCTATGGACACATTAAGATTAAGCGTGTTCTATAACCGTGTTTATTTCGTATCCTTGCTACATTTTTGTTCCCCATGTTATACAGGGTGTATAAAAAAGAATCAGTCGATTTGGCACGTCTATATTACTGAAACTAATAACCATATACAGTTAAGTTCGTTTTTTGATGAACGGGAAACTAAAAAAAGTTTTTTTCGCACCTTTTCATAGGTGTTTGATATGACCCCACTGAGATGCACAGCATATGTCATTGTGGTTTTCAAATTGCTTCCACACTGCAGCTAGCGCATCTTCAGTTACAGCTTTCACAGCTGCTGTTATGCGATGTCTCAGTTCATTCATTGATAACAGAGGCACATAAACAGAGTCTTACATAAACCCCCACAAGAAATAATCACATATAGTCAGGTCCGGTGACCCTGCAGGCCAGTAACGTAGGGTGAATCATTTGGTTCAGTGCGACCGATCTATCGCTCAGTTATCCTTTGATTGAAAAATTTCCGCACTTCCAGACGCCAAGGTGGCGGTACTCCATCCTGTTGGTAAATGAAGTCGTTCGAATCAGTGTCGACCTGAGGGAAAACAAAGTTCTCAAGTATATCGAGATATGTGCTTCCTGTAACAGTGTTCTCGGCAAAGAAAAATGGACCATACACGTTTTCCCGTGAAACTGTACAAGACACATTAAGATTTGGAGAGTCCCCCTCATGTTGTACAACTTCATGTGGTTGTTCTGTACTCCATATTCTCACATGACGGTTTACCTTTCCATTTAAATGGAATGTTGCCTCATCATTAAACACTAACCGCCAAGAACGAAATTACAGAACTCCACACGTTGTTGTTTGTCACCTTCACGAAGTCCGCACCCCAGTATCTGAGTGGTCAGTGTGACAGAATGTCAATCTTAAGGGCCCAGGTTCGATTCCCGGCTGGGTCAGAGATTTTCTCCGCTCAGGGACTGAGTGTTGTGTTGTCGTAATCACCATTTCATCCTCATCGACGCGCAAGTTGCCGAAGTGGCGTCAAATCGAAAGACTTGCATCTGGCGAACGGTCTACCCGACGGGAGGCCCTAGTCACAAGACATCTACATCTATCTACCTTCACGAAGCGCTTGCTGTAGCTGAATTTTGCATGGTTTTAAATGTAAACGTCGACGCAACACACGCCAGACGGACATCTGAGGCATGATCATCTATCGACCTGCACGGCTAACGGATTTCTGCGGACTCCTTCTGAAAGTATGACGGATGCTTTCGACATCTGTGTCAGACACTCGGGGACGGCCCGGCGATTTGCCTTTACACAAACAACCTGTTTCTCGGAATTGTTCATGCCATCGTTTAATGCTCTGTGCTGTAGGAGGCTCCACACCATACCTGGTGCGAAAGTCACGCTGAAGAGCTATTACTGACCCGCATGCCGCAAAACAAAGAACACAAAACGCTTTCTGTTGTTCCGACACCATTTTTACTTGAACTGAAGCGGTGCATATTGCTGCTACCTAGTGGGAACCATGTAAAACACAAGAGTTTGCTCTTTCCGACAGTACGTTGTTCACGTTCATATCACAGATAATTATAGCTACGATTTTTTAAAATGATATGATTCTTTTTGTGTTGCTGTTCCTCTTCCTTATCTCGTCAGCTAGAAAGAATGTGAGTGTTTGTATGTGATGCTTCCATATACTTTGGTTCGTAGGCACGAGCTCTTTGAACTGTAGTTGCAGTTTAGCTAACTTTTATGTAGAGCTTAAGCAGTGTTCTGCTGCACTAAAGACACATTAGGGGACACTGGTCAGCAGCTGTTGTATAGGTTGGTACAGACGGCCGGAACGTACTGTCTCTGCCCATTTCGCTACCACCTGTGTACCTCCGTTCGTTATCGTAGAACGACAGTTCACTGGATCTTTGGAAGGTCAGGGTGTTTGTCCTGGTCATCTTTAGTAATGTAAGTTAGGTAGCTGGAATGTGCAAGAGCTTGATTGAGTTAGAGATGAAAATATGATCGTCAGAAGTTTAATCATGGTAAATTATACCGGAGTGTCTGTCTCATTTGGGGTGTGCGATCTTGCTTATATTTCAGTTTTTTAACGCGATTCTTTGTCCTATCACCACTTGACAATTTGAGAGTACTTTGTCCTGCCTATGTCTCGTTTCAGGTTGTGTGAATCTCTTTTCTGTTTGAATGCATTTTGTGTTTTCCGTTTGTCGCGTTAAAATTCTTTTTCCATGTTTCGGCTTTAAATTCATTTCACGAGATTCTGGTTTCTCGCAGTGTGTGAATTGGTATCAGTTCTCATGTGGTACATTGGAGCCTTCTGCTCCGTAAATCTCACCTTCTCTTTCTATGACTTCTTTTTATAATTATTCGAATGACTTTCGTCAGTTAGTGATAGTTATCTACATTAGGCCACGTGCCTTTCCGCCGTCTTCAGCTCAGCTTTATTATTCATTCAAGCTCGTTGTTCAACTTGAATTTCGAACTGTATGTCCGCCTGCTTAGCAGGGTTGGGAGCTAACGTGCTTGCCTTCCATGCAAGCGGGCCCGGGTTAGATTCCCGGCCGGGTTGTATATTTTCTCCGCTCGTGGACTGGGTGTTGTGTTGTCCTCATCATTTCATCCTCATACCGGCACGCAAGTCCCCCAATGTGGCGTCGACTGAAATAGGACTTGCACTTGGCGGTGGAACTTCCCCGGATGGGGCCTCCCGGCCAACAATGCCATATGCTCATTTCCATTTCGAATCGTATGAAAATTTGCTTTCATCCTAAATATTTGTGCATTCTTCAAACCTCTGAGATGGAGAATTTCTACGCGAGTTACCGAGCACACGGTGGAATAGTAAAGCTAATGTTTCTCAGGTATATAAATTTATCCTTATGTTCTTTCCTTTGTGCATTGTTAGGATGAATGTGCACGTGCGTGTAGATATGTCGATTCCTTCCTTTCACCAAACCGAGGTTGTTCTCACGTGTTAAGATACACATACCTGATGCAGTTACTGTTTTATACAAAGAGAATCAAGCATTACTTTAGTTATCGTTATTGTTTGTAATCGAAGTTATCACGTGATTTAATTCATGAATAAATTTAAAGTAATAAAACAACCGCTGTTCTCCAAGAGAAAGGTTCTCAAATATTAATAAATGTTAAATTGTTTCTAAATTGTGTTCCTATCATTACTTGTGCAACCCGTCATATTTTTTTGGTTGGTGTCCGCAGAGCCATCTGATTTGACTATTTAGGTTTTTAATATTTTATTATTTGTTAATATGAAAGTATTATTTTGAATTTGACCAGATGCTAGACAGAAAGATAACATTTCAGTGATTCAGTGTTATCTTAATTGACTTACTCATCAACTCATAAAATTAACCGACTGAGAATTATTCCGTACAAACGACCACTTTTGAACAGGTGTGAGTGGCAACATTCCTCGTGTTCTACAAGGACAGCGTTTCATCGATTTTTGTTGAACGCAATTATTAATTGTTACACGACTTTCTGTTCCACATTGTTAAATAGGTTGATAATTCTGTTTTATGAAAGAATGATAGTGCATGTGTGCAACAATTGGAAGCTGAGTGACAAATTTCATTTTCAGTGTACTCTGCATCGCGAGTACTTCGAGTTCTTTAGAGTTTCTTCAAAGACATCACATATTCGATCACTGAATTTTCCCTCTGGGTCCTCTTGTCTCGAACAGTTCTTACTGTCGTTCTGTATAACTTTTTGATCGCGTTATTGAGCAACTCGGAAGTGAAAGAAAATTTGATTGAATAACGTATGAATTAAAACCAGCACTTTTGTTTCTCTTTATTCTGTGGGTCAGTGTGTTCTTTAAACAAATAGATTGCAACCTAATATGACCCTATTTAATCCATCTCATCAACAGAGGCTGTCTTTGTAGGTCATATTTGAATTATGGGACACGTATGTTCGCCAGGTGCTTATGAACAGTTGTGAATACGTAATACTTATGTATAGTACCTTTATTATTGCGGGGTAGTGAAATTTTTACGAGTTGTATATTAGGTTTGTCTATTAATTAACAACTGATCTTTCATAGCAGAGCATCAGTATTGTAGGACATACTCCTGATACCTTTCATGTCATTACTTAATGGTTATGCACAATTTCATTAGAGTCATTAACGACTGCTACCCTCTTATATTTGACTACTCGAACAGCATCGATATGAATGATTCAGCCTGAGAAATCAGCTATGAAGCACTTCTGAAATTCTGAGGCGATGAAGCTATATCTATTCGACTATTCAAAGAAATGTACTGTTCCTCGTCAGAACGCACTGTCATTGCTTTATAGATGTTTGGAGTAATAGAATCCAAGGAACAAGACATAAGCTCAAGGAAAAATAACGCACAACTAAGTAAATCCAGGCTGTGAAAGCCAACCTCGAAGAGCCTGTGGACTTTTGCCAGCATTTCATCGTTCTGATTAAGCTGTATGAAAAACTGCATCGCACCTCACACCACTCTTGTTCGGCAGACACAAAATACTGCGTCTTTTTCAGAACCGACTTCTGAAACACGTATAGGGGGAATCCGCTTGGGCTTCAAACATTTCCCTTCACTTCTGTTATTGAATTAAAGGTTACTGAGAGTAATTTTACATATCATGAATTTCTGCAAGCAATTTCTATCACCGACAATATTACACAGTAATTCATTCCCTTTGGGAATCGTCAACGACTATAAGGGTCCTTCGCGCTCTTTTATGTTTCACTACCTATTGCTTTCAAATTCACAAGCTACTTTCTCACTTAGGACATTTTATGATTCACCAAGCTTCACTCTACAGACGTTTCCAACAATTTTGAAGTAAGTTGCAGTAACCAGTAAGTAACGCAATGTGTGAAAAAATAAGAAAGTTTATCCTTCCATATTTCGGAGACATTTGTTGCCCAACTCATACAAGTAATTAAAGAGATACAATCTTTCATTTCAAACTTCGATTGAAACATCTGTTTTCTGCCTTTTCTCTTTCTCTTAAGCCGACTATCTGATGCAGAAACAGACAGCCGTCTCGCCATCATCCTCGGTGAAATTAGTAGCACTTAAAATTCTCACCCAGCCTCCCCGAGGTACTCGGGAAGCGTGGAAACGGTTTCTCTCTCTGTTTGCCGCTCGTCGGTTCACTGGATAAAAAGGAAGTTGCCGTATTCAAACGAATTGATTACTCATAACGATATTTTATAGCCTGGGCAAGGTGAAACGCGCTAAACGCTTTAAAGAAATGAAATTGGGTTTTGCAAGTTGCAGAGTTCTCTTTACGCTCATGTAGCTTTTATTGTTTTTCTTTTTAGAATGGCCGCTATCTGAGTCACCTACAAAGTACTGAATAAAAAAGTTTCATCTTACTTACAAGACATTAATTCATACAAAAATTCTGTATTGACGATAAAATGAGTGCTGTAAAATATGAGAAAACTTTAAGCTCGATCCAATCTCTTTATTTGTATAATGCTTTTTACTGAGGAAAACTATGCTTTCAAACGCAATGAAAGATATTAACATAAAATATTTTCGAAATTTTGCGTTTACCAAACAAATCCTTATTTCTCTTCGGGCACCGAGACACAAAAAATATTATAGACAGTTGTAAAATCTGTTATGGAAAGACGTTTTACGTTTCCTCAGTAGCACAATGTTTTGTTAACTTACACCCCAGTCGTGTCTTGACGAACAGAGTGAGTGTTTGCACAGTTAAAACAACAGCAACTCTTATTCCTGCGCCAAATGGCTTTCATTAGTTACTATAGTCGGTTTTAGGCATAAGACAGTCTTCAGATGGCAACACATACGCTAGCCAAAACAGAGAATCAGACGAGGCAATAAGTAAAATAAGCAAAAATTCTTTCTGACACCACACATTCATGAATATATTTTCAGAAAAGCTATGATGTATTGCAATGTATCGATATAAACTTGTCTTTATAACTTCAGACACAAAGGGGCAATTTTTTCATCTGAGCGTTAGCTTAGAAAAAGGGGTGTGGCCCACAGACATTATACCCGAACAAGTAATGCAATCACAGCAATTGGCTAACATTACCGCGACTCTTCGTATGCTGGCCGCTGTGGCCAAGCGGTTCTAGGCCCTTCAGGTTCGAATCCTGCCTCGGGCATATATGTGTGTGATGCCCTTAGGTTAGTTAGGTTTAAGTAGTTCTAAGTCTAGGGGACTGATGACCTCAGATGTTAAGTCCCATAGTGCTTAGAGCCATTTGAACCATTTGAACTCTTCGTGCGAGAAATTATGTAAACTACTGATGAGCCCCATAGGGGCATCCTCCAATTCCAGATGAGGAACACTAAGCAGCTCTGGTGTAGTCGTAATAGGATTCCTTCAATACGACTGAAAGCCGAGTAGCACTCTTAGCACGGTATTCCCGTGATCCGCTCACCGTGCAATAGAACGTTCTCCAGATAACTGAGCAATATGAAAACATAGTCATCGTCAAAAACGAAAAGTTCATCATTGGCACCTTTATAAGAAAGAACAATTGATTATAACTGCTAGGAGCTAAAGAATCGTTTCAGAAGACACGTAATTCGTTTTTAATTATTAATGTCCATGTCAATAGTTCATCAATAATAAAATATTTGGCATACGAATGAGAGTTACTTCTCATTCCACGCTCTCGTCATACTCTACATTAAAGCACAACTCGTCTATCTCGAAACAGAGTTCCATTCTTTCAATGTGCCCCATCCACAACGATTCTCTGTCCCTGTCTTTTCCATTATGATGTCACACTGCCCATGAATGGGGTGCAAGGGCACAGGTGCATCGTTCATGGAGCGCACTGAAGGAAATTTAGGTTGACATGCGAACACCAACATATTTACAAATCTTGTTGCAATTCAGTCTTTCTTTTACCCATTTTTATTATTTCGCTTTCTTATCTGTTTGTCTACCCGGTATAAAATTCGCAGTACATTTAAACTAACTTCCCAATGAGCTAGAGACCTAAACCTTTGAACACAGCTCAGAACCGGATAACAATGTAATATTAACTCGCTTTCCTATCTGGTGTTCTCTCTTTTTCTTTTTGTCTGTCTGCTACAAATTTTGTAATTGATTTTAAACTAACTTCCCGATGAGCTAGAGATCTAAAACTTTCAACATAGCTCAGGTCTGGATGGCAATACAATATTAACTCGCATCCTTGTCTGGTGGGTGGCGGAGGGTGCTTTGTTTACTACGTTTTTATGAGGCCACTTACTTGTCTGCTTGGAACAGATTTTGCAACAGATTTTAAACTAACTTCTCGATGAGTTAGAAACCTGAAACATTCAACATAGCTCAGAATTGGACGACATTGCAATATCAGCCGATTCTTGTCTGTAGATGGAGGAGATTTCGTTTACCACGTTTTTATTAGGCCACTTTCTTGTCATGATAGAAATCTGCCAAGAACAGTACTTCTACTTATGTCAGGTATCGGTTAGAAAAATGCCCCGATGATGACTGATTTCAGTCGAAATCGATTTGCAACAAGATAAATAAATTGTGTTTCCGTGACTGGTTGCTACATTCTGTATAATTTTACATTCCACGGTCGCTGCACAGAAAGGGAACCTTATGGAGCTCAACATTCAAAGCTTTCTTGTCTGTTTGTCTATTCGGTGCAGATTTTGCAATTGCTTTTAAACTAATTTCTCGATGAGCTACAGACCTACAACTTTCAACATAGATCGGAACTGGAGGACAAGGCCACATAAAGTCGCTTCATTGCCTGGTGTGTGGTGAAGGATACTTCGTATACCATGTTTTTATTAGGCCACCTGTTTGTCTCTTTGGTACAAATTTTGCAATTAATTTTCATTAACTTCCCGATGAGCTACAGACCTGAAATTTTCAACATAGCTCAGAACTCGATGACAATGCGGTCTTAACTAGCTTTCTTGTCTGTTGTATGGCGGAGAGTACTTTCGTTTTTCTGTCTGCCTGGGTGTTCAGTATAAATTTTGGAAATGACTGCAAACTAACTTTCTAATGAGCTACATACCTGAAACTTTCAACGCAGCTCATAACTGGATGATATTGCAATATTAAGTCACTTCCTTGTCCGGTGTGTGGTCGAGGGTACTTGCTGTACCACTGCTATTTCCCTCTTTTCCTGTTCCTTTCCCGAACGTTTCGCAGTAACGACTATTGCTGGTAATCCTCCACATGAGCCCGACGCTCTCTAATTTTTGCTTTCACGATCTTTTCCCGTACTGTACATTGGAGGAAGTAATATATTGGTTTACCCAGGTGAAGAGAAACTGAAATGAAACTGAAACTGAAATTCACAACATGTCTGTGTAGTAATCTCATGAACATGTTTCAAATCGATTAAAAAATTTCACACACACAAGATTAAAAACCTGAAAACTGCTATTTAAATAAAAAACGTTTTAATATGACATGTTCTAAAAACTCATTAAAAAGTTAAAGTTATTCCTTCTTACTCCATACAGATACTTATTCCCATACAGATAGTCCTGAAAACAGCAGGCGACAAGAAGAACCGCATACCTGTTAAGACTGTTGCTGCTACTGCACTTGTCGACGGACCTTGTGTTTTCTGTGGTTGTAGACTTAATTTTAGTATTGACATTAATGATACATTCTCTCATGGTAATGGTTGGCTCACTGTAGCCATAATACGTGGTGGTACGAGAGTTCCTAATGTACCTGGACTTGAAAGTTTTGTTGATAGAGACATCATTGCCTATCGTACCTACCATATGGCAGAACTTGCTAGTAAAGACTTTGGTAAATCTGCTTACATGTCCCCTTCAGCATTGTCTTTGTATACTTGTAATAAGAGAAAAATATCTGTAAATGACTCTGTATTCATTTGGGTTAAAGGCAAAGGAGTATGTGAATATGTAAAGTTTGTTGGTGACTGTACTTTCTATTTTCATAAATAAATGTTTAATAGCTATGACAATACTCGTAAAATTTAAAACTAAAACCGTGGGGCACATGCAACAGATAGTAGTAAGGAGTGTAGGGATAGCTGTCGTTGAGATAAACACGCACGATTCATATCATTTGCAGTGTAATGAAACTGTTAGTTACTTAGGTGACCCATTCATGCATATTATTTATATGTTGTATACCCTCATGTTTTTCGTTTTAAATTTTACAACTGTTGTCATAGTTATTAAAAATTCACAATCACAAATGCTCATGACTATCTGTTCGGGGTTAGATATCTGTATGGGACTAGGAGCAATTATTTTATACTTTTTAGTCAACTTTGAAAACGTGTTATATTAAAAAGTTTTTTATTTAAATAATGATTTCTAAATTTATTTTGGTTTTAGGTGTCATCGACTATGTAGCCAGTAATAGTGATAACTAGACAGGCTTAATATAAAAAAAGTTAAAGTAAGCTGACAGAATTAGTTCAGCATTGTACTAGTCATGAGTACATCACGCACAAATCTGTTCTTAGTCCTGTTTCATATGGACTCCCTTTTCAACGACAATTTGAGTCTTAATATACAAATATAAGACCTTAATTTTAAAAGTAAACAAATGTACAATAAATTCTTCATTTGTGGGGCTATATTGTCCATAGTTGCTTTATAATTCCTGAGGATATTTTCGTTCTGTTATTACAAGTAATGAATGTTTCTCTCACCAGATGCGTTTCGTTTTATTGAGGCAAAGCATCATCAGTGGCCTGTAATTAAATATGTTTATAATTTGATTTATTTCTAAAATCTAAAAATAGTTCGTTAACAATTTGTTGGTTTTCACATACGTTAATTTCTGCTTGGTTTCTTGCCTACAGCACTTCTTTCGTTTCTTTCTTCATATCAGTGTCTAATAAAGAAAGAAATCAAAAACGTGTTAGCAGACGGCATTTCCTGATGTAGGCGAGAAACCAAGCAGGAATTACCGTAATAAAATCGCTAAAGAACTGTTTTTCTATCTTAAAAACAAATCAAATTGTAAATATATTTGACTACAGAGCGCTGACGATGCTTTACCTCAATAAAGCGAAACGCGTCTGGTGAGAAAAACACCCATTTGTTGTGGTTGTAATGACGGAACGAAAATACCATCAGGAAGGTACAATACTTTATTCCAATAACTATGCTCTCTCCATAAGATTATTTGAATCTGAAATATTCTGCTATCAAATTGTACTTATTTAAATCGCATCTGTACAGAACTGACATTAGTAGATAGGAGAGCACCCCTTGCAACGGTTTCCTGTACAGTACGTCCTGTGCTTCCTTGTACTTCGTGTATGCCAACAATACATGACTGAGATCTGCCTCGTCAGTTCATCCCGACCACAGCTTTCAGAGACTAGAATCTTTATTCGACGTAAATTTGCGGGTTAACATCCCCGTCCCAGGTTCCTACAAACGATAGAAGTTGTAGGACGTTTACTTAGCTTTACGCAGTCCAACAACGCTAGAGGAGAGATGTTCAGTTGTATGGTCGCGAGGAACCAGACCTTACGTTTCTGAGGTCCACGCCATTCACAGTTCCAGTCATGGAAAGCAGCTTTCTTGGTCATAGGTTTGAAATCAGTATGAGGCGTTGATGTTAGATGGAAATGTTTGGCACTACCCCTACGGAGTTACAATTCGATATCAGTGAACGACTCAAGCCAAATGTATATGGCTTGTTTAGTGGCATTTTGGAAGCTTTCATTAACAATACGCTGGTGGGTGATTATTTCATGGCCCAAAGGGTTAGGCGGATTAGCACGTAACCGAGAACATCCAGTTTCAGTGAGGCAGATATTGGCGTGTTGCCATACATGATGCTCCCGTAATCGCAGATCAAACGGATCAAGACCTTATACAGACTCAAAAATATGATCTTTCAAATTATAGCAAAATATGAAGAAAAACTGTGAAAAAGGGAGAAGGAAACGTGGTACATCACGACTGGAATGATCATGAAATATTTTGTGCGCAGTCTTGAAATATATGAAAATATAGACTGTCTCCACAAGCCACTGAATATTACACACACTTGAACTGAAACTATTACTGCTGTTTACCAATAAAGGTTAGCAAGTTCACACATTGGCTTTGGGATACTACAGTATGCCGATTTCTGAGACGTAAAAAATCTCTAGTCAATACTTATCTGACTGATTTCAAGTTTTTTACCAGTCTAAACATTCCACCAATGAAAATCGACACACTGTTTCCTGACTGGTCAAAGCCAATTGGCTTGATGATAGATTTTACATGATAAGCTTATTTCAGCAACACCAGTATTATAAAAAAACAACAAGAATTTGACATAAGCATCTTAAGAAAGGAGCAACACGTACAAACATTGCAAATGTATGTAAATACACTGACGGAAAATAATCTCAACACCAAAAGGTAATTTATGTAGAGTAATGGAATTTCGGGAACGCATTTGTGTGGGTAATATATTTAAGTGATTGACGTTGCAAGATCACGGATTAATGTAAGCGCCAGATAAGCCGTTCTAATTGTGAAATGCTTGTACGTTAATATCCGGTGTAACCGCCAGAACTTCGAATGCAAGTATGAAAACATGCATTGTGATGTACAGGTGCCGGATGTCAATTTGTCGGGAGGAGTTCCATGTCTATTGCACTTGGTCTGCCTATAGAGGGGCGCTTTTGTTCAAGGGGGCAGCACAACAGGTGGAATCGCCAGACTGACGTATAAATTTGCAGTCAGACTGCTTGGGATAACCACAAGAGCGTTCTGCTGTCATACGAAGTTGTACCCCAGACGATAATTCCAAGTATTGGTCTAGTGTGTATATCCAGACAGGTTGGTTGATGGCCCTCAACTGGCCTCCCTCTAACCAACACACGGCCATCACTGACACTGAGACAGAACCAGCTTTCATCAGAAAACACAACAGGCCTCCACCCTGGCCTTCAATGAGCTCCCACTTCACACCACTGAAGTCGCAAATGGTGGTGGTTTGGGGCCAGTGAAATGCGCGTTACCGGACATCTGTCTCGGAATTGTTCTTGAAGTAACCGATTTGTACACAGTCCATTGTGTCACTGAGGTGCCAACTGCTGCTCTAATTGTTGCTGCAGAAGCAGTACGAAGCGCGAGGGCCATACGCCGAACACAATGGTCTTCCCTCTCGGTAGTGCCACGTGGCCGTTCGGAGCCGGGTCTTCTTTGAAACCGCATATTCCCGTGACCACCGATACCAGCAATCATGTATAGTGGCTACATTCCTGCCAAGCCTTTCTGTAGTATCGAAGGAGAGACATCCAGGTTTCATAGCCCTATTGCATGACCCCGTTCCAACGCAATGTGGTGTTGAATGGCGTCTTTGTTGCCTTAAAGGCATTCTTGACTAACATCAACTTGCCGAGTCCAATCCCAAATGTAACTAAAGCTCACAAGTGTTGCAGCGTCTAAAACAAATCCTGTTTGCATCCTCATAGTGGCACTACTAGTGCCACTTTCATGCAACTGGCGTGAAATTTTAATGTCAGCTGTAGAAACACACCTAACAACTCCTTCTTGGTGTAGCAATTTTTTCCATCAGTGTAGACATTAACATATAGTAAAAGGGAAAAAAATGGAAGGAAAATTAAACTAGTTCCAGTCCCCCAATCTGATCAAGTATTTTGGGAAGTTTCCCTTGGTTGTCAGGCAATACCAAAATTGGACTTAACATCCCAAGATTTCCAACAGGGATCCCCTCTGCCCCACTACCAGCCTATAAGAATATTTGGTTGCAAAGTATGAAGTCCCGCAACAATCCACACTGCTGTCATGAGTTGAGAATGAAAGATGCAAAGAAATAGTATATGAATTTTTCCAAAGTTTCCCTGTATACTTTTCAAACAAATATTATTGTAGAATTGCGAAAAAAATCATGATCGATATATGCAGACTGAAGTGAATAACGGAAATGTGTGCCGAGGTCAGAGTTTGAACCTGGTTCTCCAGCTCACAAGGCAGATGTGCTAACCAGTAAGCCACCCTGGCACAGTGGCTTTGCACAACGGTATGGGCTACCCTAGGGAGCCTCCCTCCTCAATCCAAATTACCATTCACGTCTCATCCCATTGGTCGCATCTACCTAGTGAGCAGCAGACCTGGGTTCGATTCCTAACCTTATTACAAAATTTTCATTCGTCACTTCAATCTGCATATATGCATCATAGATGTCTGGAACTTGAAACGGTCTCTGGAATCATATAGTTTCATTGAATAAAATATTAAGGATTGATAGTGGTATCTTTATAAAATGTAACATTCTTCCATATAGGTAGAGTTGTTCACTAAGCCCATACTCAAAACGGTCACATCCCATACAAAAGTCCTAAGAGAGATCAAGTTGTGCTAATATTGCAAGACGATTTATTTTCTCGTTTCGTTGCAGGAACATTCCTTCACGTTATTTGGTCCAACGCCATATGCCGTTTTTCTTCAACATCCATGGAGTACTCTGGTTTCTCATACTTGTTCATCCTACGAAGCTCTGGCAAAAAAGGCAAAGTTCAGGAGAGCCACACAACCGTTTGCATCATCTTGTTATGTGAAATTCACTTATAGTTTCCAGTTTGTATGTCCCGTGTTTTATCCTCCAACTGTTATGACGTGACACATGAATTTCGTTTCCTTACTTCCGAATTCAGAGTTCATTAAATTAAGCACCATTCCTGGATTTTCAAATCTTTTTAGTATTTCTTTCTTTATACCATGAAATGAAAAGATCGTATGTTATCGTTGGCCGGTAGGTTCCTCTCGGGGGAGTTCGGCTGCCGTATTGCAAGTCCTTCTTAGTTGACGCCACTTCGGCAACTTGCGAGTCAATGACGATGAAGGACACACAACACCCTGTCCCCTGCCGGGAATCGAACCCGGGCCCCCAGCGTGGTAGGCGGTAACGCTACCGCTACGCTACGGAGATCAAGATGTTCTTCTCATGTTTCTGTCGATATTAGGACGTCATCCACATAAACTCTGTGTTTGCTTGCTAAGCACATTTTCCAAACCCTTTATTAAATCATATATACAAACTGAATGTTGTCATAATACAGAAAAGCTTTTATAGCCAAGATTCTCCTGGCCACTTTATTTCATGACAGCTTACTGTCAGATCGAGTATGCTGAAGATCGTGTTCCCTAACCTTTTTACAGCAACCTGTCCAGCCTCATCGGTCAGCCTCTGTCAGAACAAAGTTTTTGTCAGCTTTCTGCTTATCTAGTAGCGACCTCACTTCTGCATTCACAATGTCTGGCACATACAGTAAACTATTATTATGTTAGCTGCGCACTTTCATTGGCTCCCAAAGATAACACCATTTCTAATTCTATTTCAATACTTGTATTTTGTAGCAATCAATCACTGGAATCAATCTCAATCCTCCGCTATCTCTGCGTTCCTGTCCGGACTGATTTTAGGCGGACTGACCAAATAAATCTAGCCAAGGGAAGACAGATGCCAGATTCAGATATATTGGTAGTACGCTAAGGACGTGTACTTAACGCACAAAAGAAGTTGCTTATAGAACACATGAACCAATTTGTGAGTGCTGTCCGCTGGTGTGAGACACTTACGAAGTGGGATTAACGGAAGAAATAGAAAAGGTTAACAAGAATAATATCCGCTTTTATCGTGGGTCTATTTAGTCGGCGCGACAGTGTCACAGAAATTCTCAACGAACTGTAGTAGCAAACATTTGAAAACAGATGTTTTTCGTCTTGGAGAGCCTTAGGCAGAGAATATCGCCAGCGCACATCCAAAAATAAGTGAAGAGACATTCTACTTTCTCCAATATACAGGACTACTAGATATGATACATTCGCTTTCACAATTCTATATTTTCCAAAGTATTACATATACAAATACGATTAATGTGTGAATAGAACTGTAAACTCACCAAGTTTACATTGTGCCGACCCGTTCGCGTTAAGAGTGCAGTGCCTTGACAAAATGGTGACTAAGCGATAACAGAGGCTTTGTGTGTCTGAATATGCGAGATGTTTATCTATAAAAACAGTGGAACGTACACCCAGACGGAATTAGGGAAAAAGAACATTTATATAAACAGAGCAATGTGCGTTTATATCGACAATTTAGGAACACTGGTTGTCTCTGTAAACAAAAAAAGTACCGGTCTACCACGTGTGCCAGATGCAACCATGGAGAAGGTGACGGTCAGTTTTGTACACTGACCAAAAAAATCAACAGTACGCGCAAGTCACAAACTTGGAATACCGCCGCAATCTGTACGAAAGATTTTACGATGGCGGTTACATTTCAAACCGTACCGTTTGCAGCTACCACAAGAATTAAAAATAGAAGATTGTTAACGACGCCTTCAATTTTCATCAAGGTGCAGGTAGCACCTGAGGACGAGCATTTCGCCTCCGGCTAATATTCAGTGACGAAGCAACCTTCCATTTATGTGAAGGGGTAAATCGCCTCAGATTCTCATAAACGAGATTCACCAAAGGTTAATGTTTCCTGTGCGGTGTCACAGACGAAATTACACTAAGTGATCAAGAGCATCCGGACACCACAAAAACCTACGTTTTTCATAATAAGTGCATTGTGCTGCCACCTGCTACCAGGTACTCTATATCAGCGACCTCAGTACTCATTAGACATCGAGAGAGAGCAGAATGGGACGCTCCGCGGAACTCACGGACTTCGAACGTGGTCAGACGACTGGGTGTCACTTGTGTCATATGTCTGTACGCGAGATTTCCACATTCCTAAACACCCCTAGGTCCACTTTTTCCGATGTGATAGTGAAGTGGAAACGTGAAGGGACACGTACAGCACAAAAGTGTACAGGCCGATCTCGTCTGTTGGCTTACAGAGACCACTGACATTTGAAGAGCGTCGTGATGTGTAATAGGCAGACATCTATCCAGACCAACACACAGGAATTCCAAACTGTATCAGGATCCATTGCAAGTACCGTGACAGTAAGGCGGGAGGTGAGAAAACTTGGATTTCATGGTCTAGTAGGTGCTCATAAGCCACATATCACACCGGTAAATGCTAAACGACGTCTCGCTTGGTGCAAGGAGCGTAAACATTGGACGATTGAATAGTGGAAAAACGTTATGTGCAGTGAAAAATCGCGGTTCACAAAGTGGCGATCCGATGGCAGAGAATGGGTATGCTGAATGCCCGGTGCACGTCATCTGCCAGCGCGTGTAGTGCCAACAATAAAATTCGAAGGCGGTGGTGTTATGGTGCGGTCGTGTCTTTCATGAAGGAGGCTTGCACCCCTTGTTGTTTTGCTTGGCACTATCACAGCACAGGCCTACATTGATGTTTTAAGCACCTACTTGCTTCCCACTGTTGAAGAGCAATTGGAGGACGGCGATTGCATCTTTCAACACGATCGAGCACCTTTTCATAATGCACGGCCTGTGGCGCAGTAGTTACACGACAATGTTGTTGTTCTTGTGGTCTTCAGTCCTGAGACTGGTTTGATGCAGCTCTCCATGCTACTCTATCCTGTGCAAGCTCCTTCATCTCCCAGTACTTACTGCAAGCTACATCCTTCTGTATCTGCTTAGTGTATTCATCTCTTGGTCTCCCTCTACGATTTTTACCCTCCACGGTGCCCTGCAATGCTAAATTTGTGATCCCTTGATGACTCAGAACATCTCCCACCAACCGGTCCCTTCTTCTAGTCAATTTGTGCCACAAACTCCTCTTCTCCCCAATTCTATTCAATACCTCCTCACTAGTTATGTGATCTATCCATCTAATCTTCAGCATTCTTCTGTAGCACCACATCTCGAAAGCTTCTATTCTCTTCTTGTCCAAACTATTTATCGTCCATGTTTCACTTCCATACGTGGATGGCTACACTCCATACAAATACTTTCAGAAACGACTTCCAGACACTTAAATCTATACTCGATGTTAACAAGTTTCTCTTCTTCAGAAACGCTTTCCTTGCCATTGCCAGTATACATTTTATATCATCTCTACTTCGACCATCATCACTTATTTTGCTCCCCAAATAGCAAAACTCCTTTACTACTTTAAGTGCTCATTTCCTAATCTAATTCCCTCAGCATCACCCGATTTAATTCGACAACATTCCATTATCCTCATTTTGCTTTTGTTGATGTTCATCTTATATCCTCCTTTCAAGACACTGTCCATTCCGTTCAACTGCTCTTCCAAGTCCTTTGCTGTCTCTGACAGAATTACAATGTCATCGGCGAACCTCAAAGTTTTTATTTCTTCTCCATGGATTTTAATACCTACTCCGAATTTTTCTTTTGTTTCCTTTACTGCTTGCTCAATATACAGATTGAATAACATCGGGGAGAAGCTACAACCCTGTCTCACTCCCTTCCCAACCGCTGCTTCCTTTTCATGCCCCTCGACTCTTGTAACTGCCATCTGGTTTCTGTAAAAATTGTAAATAGCCTTTCGCTCCCTGTATTTTACCGCTACCACCTTTAGAATTTGAAAGAGAGTATTCCAGTCAACATTGTCAAAAGCTTTCTCTAAGTCTACAGTTGTATAAACGTAGGTTTGCCTTTCCTTAACCTACCTTCTAAGGTAAGTCGTAGGGTTAGTGTCCCTTCGCGTGTTCCTACAATTCTCCGGAATCCCAACTCATCTTCCCCGAGGTCGGCTTCTACCAGTTTTTCCATTCGTTTGTAAAAAATTCGTGTTAGTATTTTGCAGCTGTGACTTATTAAACTGATAGTTCGGTAATTTTCACATCTCTCAACACCTGCTTTCTTTGGGATTGGAATTATTATATTCTTCTTGAAGTCTGAGGGTATTTCGCCTGTCTCATACATCTTGCTCACCAAATGGTAGAGATTTGTCAGGACTGGCTCTCCCAAGGCCGTCAGTAGTTCCAATGGAATGTTGTCTACTCCCGGGACCTTGTTTCGACTCAGGTCTTTTAGTCCTCTGTCAAACTCTTCACGCAGTATCGTATCTCCCATTTCATCTTCATCTACATCCTCTTCCATTTCCATAATATTGTCCTCAAGTACATCACCCTTGTATAGACACTCTATATACTCCTTCCACCTTTCTGCTTTCCCTTCTTTGCTTAGAACTGGGTTTCCATCTGAGCTCTTGATATTCATACAAGTAGGTCTCTTTTCTCCAAAGGTCTCCTTAATTTTCCTGTAGTCAGTATCTATCTTACCCCTAGTGAGATAAGCCTCTACATCGTTACATTTGTCCTGTAACCATCCCTGATTAGCCATTTTGCACTTCCTGTCGATCTCATTTTTGATACGTTTGTATTCCTTTTTGCTTTCTTCATTTACTGCGACGACAATAACATCCCTGTAATAGACTGGCCTGCGTAGTGTCCTGATCTGAACCCTACAGAACACCTTTCGTATGTTTTGGAACGCCGACTTGGTGCCAGGCCTCACCGACCAGCATCGATACCTCTCCTCAGTGCAGCACTCCGTGAAGAATGGGCTGCCATTCCCCAAGAAACCTACCAGCATCTGATTGAACGTATACCAGCGAGCGTGGAAGCTGTCATCAAGACTAACGGTGGGCCAACACCACACTGAATTCCAGCATTACCGATGGAGGGTGTCCGGATACTTTTATCACATAGCATATTGTCTGTTTTTCTTCTGTGAGAATATTGTGACGAGTATCTCTTACCTTGATATATTGCAGTTGTCGTTGTATCAACTGCCAAGAACAATGGAACAGCCCAGAGAACGCGTCAGTGCTGCTACGGTCAATTGACAGATGTTGCTACACAAAGTATGGGACGTACTTGACTACAACTTAGTCGTGTGACGAAAATGGCACTCACAGTACATTTGTAGAGCGCAAAATGAAATCTTCGTGAGTTTATCGGTTCTGTTCATGCCTCACTCACATTTATACATGTAATAGTTTGGAAAATATAGAGCTCTGATAACGAATGAATCACTTATAGAAGCCCTGAATATCTCGCGTTGTAACCACGACACTAATATCACATGCAGATGGTACTGACAATCAGTACTCCAGTAATTCGTCTGCGAGTGGAAAATGCTGCTGGTGCACCATGGACCCTTTCCCACACACGTTATTTAGGCTGTTCCAGCCCACGTGGCTGCTGGCTGTCACGATGGGGTCCAGTCCTAGGTGGAAGTTCTCACCGGCAAAGCAAACTGCTGGTGTTGGTCAGATGGTTTGTGCTTACAAGGATGCGTGTAATACGTCTGCATGGTGCGTAGCCTATAATCTTTACGTCTGCCCGCGAGCAAGCTTAGAGACATGCAGACTCCCCTCGCGTATTTGAACTTCCATTCAAGTCTGGTCTAGGAATAGCCTCTATGATTAGTAATCAAAACGTCCGCAGTCACGGGTCTGATCTTCCCCACTGCTTAAATTTAGAATAAAAATGACCAGTAATGGCGGCCGATTACTTTCGGCGGAAGAAGTCACTGCCCTTCTGCCAGCGGCATTGTCAAAGAGGGCGGAGGTGCGGACAGAGGTTCAGGGCACTCTCTTGCCCTTGGGGTGGGAAACTGCTCCAAAAAGGCGGAAAATCAGCAATGATCAATGCACGAGGATGCAGAAGACAATCTCTTTAGACACATAATAGTACCCACAGGGCATGTGGCCTGTAATTGAATTAGTGTCACGATGATCTCTTCAGATTCCGGACTAGTCCCCCACTCGGATCTCCGGAAGGGGATTCCCAAGGGAGAGGTGACCAGGTTGCCACGAGAAAAATATTGAATAACCAACGAAAGGTGACATTCTCCAAGTCGGGGTGTGGAACTTCAGAAGCTTGAACATGGTAGGGAAGCTAGAAAATCTTAAAAGGGAAATGCAGAGACTCAAACTAGGTATAGTGAGGAGTCAGTGAAGCGAAGTGGAAAGACGATAAGGATCTCTGGTCAGACGAGTATAGGGTAATATCAGCAACAGCAGAAAATGGTATAACGGCAATAGGATTGGTTTTGAATAGGAATGTAGAGCAGGGAGTAAGTTACTGTGAACAGTTCAGTGATAGGGTTGTTCTCATTAGAAGCGACAGCAAACCAACACCGACAACATGTTTGGGTAAACATGCCGACGTCGCAAGCTGAAGATGAAGAGACAGAGAGAGTAAAAATTTAGACACGTTGATTTGAATTGTCGACCTGGAAAAGGCATTTGACAATGTAAAACGTTGTTAGATTTTCGAAATTCTGAGAAATATAAGTATGCGCTACAGGGAAAGACGAGGAACACACAATACGTGCAAGAACCAAGAGGGAAGAATAAGGCTGTAAGATCAACAACGAAGTGCTCGCATGATAAAGGGTGTAAGGCAGGGGTGTAGCCTTTCCCTCGTAATGTTCAAACTATATATTGGAGAAACAGTTAGAGAAATAAAAGAAAGATTCGAGAGTAGGGTTGAAATTCAGGATGAATAGATATCAATGATTCGCTGATGGCATAGCTATCCTCAGAAAAGTGATGAAGAACTACAGGATCTGTTGAATTGAGTGAACAGTTTAATGAGTACAGAATATCGATTGAGAGTAAATCTAAGAAAGACGACAGTAATGAGAAGAAGAAGATAACAGTGAGAATGGGGATCACGAAGTAGATGAAATTAAGGAACTCTAATACCTAGGCAGCAAAATAACCCATGACGGACGGAGAAAGGAGGACATAAAAATCAGACCAGCACTGGCAAAAAGAGCATTCCGCTCCGAGAGAAGCCTTGCTAGTATCAAACATATGTCTTAATGTGAGGAAGAAATTTCGGAGATTGTACGTTTGGTGCACAGCATTGTATGGCAGTTAGATATGAACTGTGGGAAAACCATAACAGAGCAGAATCGAAGCCTTTCAGACGTCATGCTATAGAAGAGTGTTTAAAATTAGGTGGACTGATAAGGTAAGGAATGAGAGGTTCTGCGAAGAATCGGCGAGGAGAAAGAAATGATTTTCAGAATGACTGACTCAGCATATACTAAAGCCAGAACAACCTTCGGTGACATTAAAAACAAGGTTGATAACATTAAGAATGCAATGGGAATTCCACCATTATATGTCGAGGAGAGTGCGGGGAGGTGCAAAGAGTACATTGAAGGTATATATGAGGAGGAAGACTTGTCTGCTGACGTGATACAAGACGAACCGGGAGTCGATACAGACGAGGTAGGGGATACAGTTTTGGAATAGAATTTTAAAATGCTTTGTAAGACTTACGATAGTTCAAGGCAGAAGGGATGGACAACATTCCATCAGAATTTCTAAAACAGGACGACTACTCGTGTTGGTGTGTACAACGTATGAGTCTGGCGATACACGATTTGACTTTCGGAAAAACATCATCCACACAATTCCCGACATTGCAAAAGACGACAAGTGCAAGAATTATCGCACATATAACTTAACTCTATGCATCCAAGTTGCTGACAAGAATAATATACAGAAGAATGGAAAAGAAAATTGAGGATGTGTTAAATGACGATCACTTTGGCTTTAGGAAAGGTAAAGGCGCCAGAGAGGCAGTTCTGACGTTGCGGTTGATAATAGAGGCAAGGCTAAAGAAAAATCAAGACAAGTTCGTAGGATTTGTCGACCTGGAAAAAGCGTTCGACAATGTCAAACGATGCAAGATGTTCGAAATTATGAGAGAAATAGGGGTAAGGTATAGGGAAAAACGGGTAACGCACAATATGTACAAGAGCCAAGAGGGAACAAAAACGAAATGCTCAGATTAAAAAGGGTGTACGAGAGGGATGTGGCCTTTCGTCAATACTTTTCAATCTATACATCGAAGAAGCAATGATGGAAATAAAGTTTCAAGAGTGGAATTAAAATTCGAGGTGAAAGGCTATAAATGATAAGAATCTCTGATGACTTTGCTATTCTAAGTGAAAGTGAAGAAGAATTACAGTGTTTGCTGAATGCGACGAACAGACTAATCAGCACAGAATATGGACTGAGAATGAACTGAAGAAAGACGAAAGTAACGTGAAGTTGCGGAAATGAGAACAGCGAGAAAATTCGCATATAAATTGATGATCACGAAGGAGATGCAAGTTAAGGGATTCTGCTGCTTATGCAGCAAAATTACCCATTTCTGAGAATGTACCTTTGTAGCACAGCATTGTACGGTAATGAAACATGGACCGTGGAAAAATCGGAAAAGAGGAGAATCGAAGCATTTTGACACGTTGTGCTACATGAGAATATTGAGTAGTAAGTGAACTGATAAGGTAAAGATAAAATGGTTCCCCGGAGAAGGACAGGAATACATGGAAAACACTGACAAAAAAGAGGTGTCAGGATGGTTATACAGCTGTCAAGACATCACTGAATAACTTCAATGGTACTAAAGGGAACTGTAGAGGGTAAAAACTGTAGAGGAAAATAGAGATTGGAATATATTCAGCAAATAACTGAGGACGTAGGTTTCAAGTGATACTCGGAGGTGAAGAGGTTGGCACGGGAGAGGAATTCGTGGCGGGCCGCATCAAACCAGTCTGAAGATTGATGACAAAAAAAAAGAGTTTAGTCGAAGCGTTGACATTCAGCCTACGTTGTTATTGCGGATATCGAACCAACATGTCTCAAGGATTCGCTTTGTATTGTGCTCTGGGCTTCCTATTATTCAAGTTAAGTAAAAGAAGTTATTAAACTTTTTAAAATGATAATAGCTTGCTTTCAGCTGTTAGAATTTTACTTTACGATTGAAATTTTAGCATTATGCAATTTCCAAGCCTCTATAAACTTTATTCAAAGTAATGAGAATAATTTATACCGGGATAACAGTTGGTACAACAAGAAAGTAAGTTATTAAACACTATGCGTGCAGATAATTATTTTTCTCTTTGCCTTAGAAGCCACCCATTTCTTGACATCCACCACGAGATGACTAAACAGAGAGAATGAGCAGATTGACTCATCTGAATGAGTTATACAGTATATAGAAGAGCGCATGAAAACTTTACAGAGTTGCATTGAAACATAGTACACAAATACATTGTAAGAAATATGTGGATGAACTGAACAAAGTGAAGGAATGGAAAAAAAATGGTTCAAATGGCTCTGAGCGCTATGGGACTTAACTTCTGAGGTCATCAGTCCCCTAGAACTTAGAACTACTTAAACCTAACTAACCTAAGGACATCACAAACATCCATGTCCGAGGCAGGATTCGAACCTGCGACTGTAGCGGTCGCGCGGCTCCAGACTGTAGCGCCTAGAACCGCTCGGCCACTCCGGCCGGCCGAAGGAATCGAAAATAGCATTACAAAAAAAAAAAAAAAGTTCTAAGTGAGAGAGATTATCACTCATTTCGTTAGTCCAGATACTTTGTTCAGTGTCTTACATAGTCTCGTGCGTGGAAAAGTCAAGGATTGATCTTAGGTGTGCTTTCTTAAAAATTTAAACAAACAAACTCTCTCAGTAATGTATTAGCACAAGCGCTTAAAAATGCACTAGCATGGGACTTGACATCTGAGGGGTTGGGGTTGGGTTGTTTGGGGGAAAAGACCAGACAGCAAGGTCATCGGTCTCATCGGATTAGGGAAGTACCGGGAAGGAAGTCGGCCGGGCCCTTTCAAAGGAACCATCCCGGCATGATTTAGGGAAATCACGGAAAACTTAAATTAGGATGGCCGGACGCGGGATTGAACTTTCGTCCTCCCGAATGCGAGTCCAGTGTGCTAGCCACTGCGCCTCCTCGCTCGCTGTGACATCTGACCACCACGTTACGGTAATCGCTATGTCCCATCATGGCTCCTGTAGACCAAGACATAAAAACGGAAGTTTAAGTAAAAGTTGGAAACCTGTTCTGTTTGACATTAAGAAACAACGGTCCGTGTTTCGGTCATCAAAAACTGTCAATAGTGTTTAATATCGATTTATCGCTTCCGCGAGCTTTCACCACCGGTGCGCTGTTGTGCCTGTCGCTAGAAGGCAGTTATGTTCGCGCATGCGCGGTGGACCCACGATTGGTGTGTAAAGGAGCTGCGGCAGCGTGTTTGATTTCACTTCCGGCGAAATAGTACGACGGCCTACTGACTTGAATATGGCGGCCAGGTGTACCGCCGAAATATTGTGTCCAGCTGGAGACCTGACTTGAATACAACTAATTATTACTCCGGGAAAGTTTATGCAGCCACAACTTTAAACTTTGTCGGACAGGCACTGAAGACCAAGTCAACTTCGTCTGTACAGCTGAGGTCACCACAACGGAAACCATTAACAAAATCCATGATATGGTAATGCAAGACGGCCGAATACAAATTCGTGAGATTACTGTGACTTTAGGCATCTCAACTGAGCGACTGCATAACATCCTGCATGGAGAATTGTTCAAAAAAATGTTCGAATGCGTGTGAGTTTCTAAGGGACCAAACTGCTGAGGTCATCGGTCCCTAGACTTACACACTACTTAAACTAACTTAAACTAGCAGAGGTTGAAAATACCGCTTCAGTTGTAAATTACTTTATTTTCACACGACCGGTTTCGGACTGTTATAAGCCCATCCTCAGGTGTCGTACTGGGAATAGCAAAAGACGGGAGATAATTTTCACACGCCGCAACACACATAAAAAACACGAAACAATTTTTTTCTAAAAAGTTTCAAAAACTTTTAAAAACATTTGGAAACCGCCGGTCGGGCTAGGTGCTATGAAACCTATATCAATGCGCAAGTGGCACCAGACAGTAATACAGACGACTGCCTGGGTAGGGAATATATACAAATGATATCACGACACTGGTACACGCGGCGCTCGGGGACCACAGCGTAAGTGTCGTGATATCTTTTGTATATATTCCCTACCCAGGCAGTCGTCCGTAGTTTTCACAACTTTTCAGAATTTTTTTTTTTTTATTATGTGTGTTGCGGCGTGTGAAAATTATCTCCCGTCTTTTGCTATTTCCAGTACGACACCTGAGGTTAGGCTTATAACAGTCCGTAACCGGTCGTGTGAAAATAATTTACAACTGAAGCGGCGGCGGCAGGAGTGGCCGAGCGGTTCTAGGCGCTACAGTCTGGAACCGCGCGACCGCTACGGTCGCAGGTTCGAATCCTGCCTCGGGCATGGATGTGTGTGATGTCCTTAGGTTAGTTAGGTTTAAGTAGTTCTAAGTTCTAGGGGACTGATGACCTCAGAAGTCCCATAGTACTCAGAGCCATTTGAACTGAAGCGGTATTTTCAACGTCTGCTGTAATGCTCAGTTGCTGATGTTCTGCCAACAGGATTGTTTCACTTAAACTAAATTATGCTAAGAACAACACACGCATCCATGCCCGTGGGAGGACTCGAACCTCCGGTGGGAGGGGCCGCGCAGTCAGTGGCATGGCGCCTCGAACCGCGCGACCACTCCGCGCGACGTTGAGAATTGGCTATAAAGAAGCTATGTGCGACGTGGTTCCCGCGATTGCTCACGGTCGACTAAAAGCACATCCGGCACAACATTTCAGCACAATGTTTAATCGCAAACCGCAAGACCTTTTGCGCTGAGTTGTGTCTGTTGTTGAAACCTGGAGACATCATTACACACCAGAGTCAAAACAATCGACAGACTGGCGAAAGTGAACCGACGAAGGCAAAGATAATTTTGTCAGTTGATAAGGTGACGGCCACTGTTTTTCTTTCGGAGAGAGGGGGGGGGGGGGGGTCCCAAGAAATAATCCTCATGAATTACTTGAAAAAAGTCAGAACCATAATTGTACTCAACTGTGCTTCGCTGTTGGGTCGTTGGGTGAAAAAAGACCAATGTCGGCTTTGAAAAATGTGCTCTTTCATCAGGATAATCCACCATCCCGCATAAATCTAGATAAAATGGTGAGAGTGTATTAACTGGGTGTTGAATTGGTTTCTCATCCCCCATATACACCAGACTTAGCCCAAAGTGACTTTGGCTTGGTGGGGTGAAATTTTCATCAAATGAGGAAGTGATAGTTGCAGTCAACGAATATTTTTCAGAGTTTGACAGAATCTACTTTTCCGATGGAATGAAACAGAAAGAGGATCGCTCGACTAAGTATATAGCCTTCAGAGGAGACGATGTCGAGAATTAATGCGAGTTGTATACCAACAACCATTTTTCTTGCTTTTTTACGAGACTTATCAAACCAAACAGTTTTAAAATGCAGTATCAGTAAGGAAACATCTGTGATGTAGAAGTGTAATTTAGAGGACACATGCACGAAGGCGCCATCTTGTAAGAGGTAACATAAAACTTTTTACATCGAGCGAGGTGGCGCAGTGGTTAAAACACTAGACCCGCTTTCGGGAGGACGACGGTTCAAACCCGTGTCCGGCCATTCTGATTTATGTTTTCCGCGGTTTCCGTAAATCGCTTCAGCAAATGTCGGGATGGTCCCTTTGGAAGGGCACGGCCGACTTTCTTCCTCATCCTTCCCTAATTCGATGGGACCGATGACCTCGCTGTTTGATCCCCTCCCCCGAAATCAAACAAACCAACCGACAATTTTATGATGCAACATTTGGTAAAACGTGTTATTTCTGTTGCAGCGCATCGATCTTGCTGGAAGTCGGAGTTCCGGTGTGACAACGGAGAGTGCATCCGTCCTGGCTTCGTATGCGACGGCGTCGTTGACTGCAAGGACGCCAGCGACGAGGTGCACTGCACACCAGGTGCGGGTGACCAACACTCCGAATCGCTGGAGGCAGTAGCGCTGGACCTACGTACTGTGCAACACTAGATCTTGCTCTACCTTACGCGCCAAAGGGTCGACACACGCAAATCCTCCACACGCTCTTAATGGTCATTTCCTTCTACGATTAGGCTTGCATGCCTCTTCGTTCCACGACACCTCTCCGTTGCTCTTCTCCAACATATTTGACCATATGTAGGTCGGAACGCAATAATTAGTTTTGGTAGCCATCCATTGCTCATTCGAAGGCAGTCTTCTCGTGTTCTTTGATTTTTTCCAATTACTGAAGAGACTCTCAATTTTTTTGTATGTTTTCATTGCGGGCGTGACCAATTGCACTACAACTTTGGAGTCCTCTCGGAGACTACACTTCCATTGCTTTAATTTCTTTTCTGTCGTTGGATCTTGAGATCCTAACTACATCTACATCATCTATATACATACTCCGCAATCCACCATACGGTGCGTGGTGGAGGGTACCACGTACCACAACTAGCATCTTCTCTCCCTGTTCCACTCCCAAACAGAACGAGGGAAAAATGACTGCCTATATGCCTCTGTACGAGCCCTAATCTCTCTTATCTTCTTCTATGTCCCCCCTCAATCCGACCCGACAGAGATCCCAAGCGCTCGAGCAGTACTCGAAAATAGGTCGTATTAGTGTTTTATAAGCGGTCTCCTTTACAGATCTTCCCAAAATTCTACCAATGAACCGAAGACGACTATCCGCCTTCCCCACAACTGCCATTACATGCTTGTCCTACTTCATATCGCTCTGCAATGTTACGCCCAAATATTCAATCGACGTGACTGTGTCGAGCGCTACACTACTAATGGAGTATTCAAACATTACAGGATTCTTTTTCCTATCCATCTGTATTAATTTACATTTCTCTATATTTGGAGTTAGCTGTCATTCTTCACACCAATCACAAATCCTGTCCAAGTCATCTTGTATCCTCCTACAGACAGTCAACGACGACACCTTCCCATACACCCATCAGTAAACAGCCGCACATTGCTATCCACCCTATCCAAAAGATCATTTATGTAGATAGAAAACAACAGCGGACCTACAACACTTCTCTGGGGCACTCCAGATGATACCTTCACCTCCGATGAACACTCACCATCGAGGACAACGTACTGGGTTCTATTACTTAAGAAGTCTTCGAGCCACTCACATACTTGGGAACCAATTCCATATGCTCGTACCTTAGTTAGGAGGCTGCAGTGGGGCACCGAGTCAAATGCTTTCCGGAAGTCAAGGAATATGGTATCCGTCTGATACCCTTCATCCATGGTTCGCAAGATATCATGTGAAAAAAGGGCGAGTTGCGTTTCGCAGGAGCGATGCTTTCTAAAGCCGTGCTGATGCATGGACAGCAACTTCTATGTCTCAAGGAAATTCATTATATTCGAACTGAGAATATGTTCGAGAATTCTGCAACAAACCGATGTTAAGGATATTGGTCTTTCCTGAGATGCGTAAGAAATGGAACTGCCGTTGTCCTACACAGTTTCACCTGAAGTTTTCATCAGTGCATTCTAGTTTTGTCACACATCAGTGAGAATTTTGCGACCGCGCCATGATGGATGCATCGGTTCCCCTGGTATCGCAGGGGTTAAGCACCGTTGTCAAAAGCAAGCGGCGTACCCGGACAGTCACCTATTCAAGTACTGGCAGCGCCCGAAGGTGCTTAACCTCTATGGTATGAGGGGAACCAGTGTATTTCTCCTTTGCCTTCACGGCAGAGTGGACAAGCTTGAGTCGTGGCATGGAGTCCCTGACCGCCAGTTCTCTGTGTCGATGTTTTGGATTCAGCTCCAAACCTATCGGCAGTGCCATATGAAGTGAGGGCATGCGGTAATGTTGATGGCAATCCGTCCACTGGATCGGGACGTTAAGCTCGGCAGCTCCCTTGTTTCTCTTCTGCGTGCCGCCACCGTGTATCACACTCTCCCTTCTTTTATCACCTCCAACACGAACGTGTCACTGCATCGTACACACACCCATTGTGCTCACTTGCACTTAACAGAGACGCTTACATACACGGCTCTCATATTTCGTGAAGGAATGGTGCCTTCAAGCGCGAAGGACAGGGAAAACCTTTTCAGCTGAACCTGCTCTTCGGGGTCTTCCAGCCACTCATTCCTTTTTTTTTTTTTTTTTTGCCAGTCAGATACTAGTTTATATTCTTTGATGTTTTGGTTGTATTCACATGTGATATTACAACCGATATAATTAAAGATTGATATTTCTTCCGGACAACTGACGTATAAGCACACTTTTCATTTTATTATTTGCTTCGTATTGAAGCCTGTAAGTTGGTTTGACTCTTGGGGGGTGACAGATACATCATTTGCTTATGTTATTCAGGAGAGGCAGTAACATTCTGTTCATTGGTAAAGAGAAATGTAATAACAGTTTAGGTTGTTCGATTTGAATACCTGCTGGCAGTATTATTTTCCACTGCTCAGCCACGTTGTCTAGGCAAAGAATGTTTGCATACTCGTGCACTCTTTAAGGAACCATTTTCTCCATCTAAGAGCTAATACAATATAATCGTAACTGATGAACGTGATGATGGCAGCATGCTGCTGAAACGCGCCGTGCTAATTAAATTAAGTAAAAAAAATAAGTGAAGCAGTAAATTGTTTCATAAATTTAAAATACAGTTGCAGTGCTCAAAGCATTCTAAATAACGTTGATAAATTTGATTTCAACACTTGAGCACCCAGAATACTGAAATAAACAGTCTGGTTCATGTTGACGGTAACTTGAATTGGTGACCCGAAGTCATGACACGAAAAGCACCGCCAGAAACATCACAGAAGGACCTCAGCCTGAACCACACCCTGCACAGTGGTGGAGAAACGCCTTATTTGGCCGTCGGCGCGTTAGAGGCCTTTGCATCATTTGGAACGAGGTAGAACTGCGAATCGTCGCGTCACACTACAAACCCCCAGTCAGTTAACGTCCATTTCCTATGTTGTTTGACACACTGAAGATGTGCAGCTTTGCGTCCGCCGTGAGGACTGGAAATTTGCGAAGTACCCGACTACAGATGTTCACTGAATGTAGTTCGCTTCGCAGTGCTCGCTCCTAAACTGTTCGTCCAAGTCAATTCATCACAATTACATACTGAATTTCCTTAAATAATTTCTTAAATAAGTGTTTCCGTTAAACATCTAGTTTAATTCTAAACCTAATATCAAAACTTAGCTCTTCCATTTAAGTAAATCTTACAGCTTAATAAATTTTAAATGAACTCAGTACTTTAGATACTCGTAATTCAGTGAAGCAGTGGTAGGGTCTACTATGAATTGGCTTCTTTAAAAAAAGTTTCAAGCACATGTGGAACACCTCCTTCTGCCAGAGTTTAGTATTAGTGAGTCTGAAATTGCGTAAATATCTGTTAACTATGCACTGTGTTTTTCGTTCCATTACAGTCTTTTGTGTTTATCTATTTGATTTTTTTCAGTGGACGTAAATGTTTCTCTACTGTAAATGGTATGTCTCGCTTTGCTGCAGCCGAGTTCAGCATTTGCGGCGATGGAACGCGAGTCCACAAGTTCTTCTGGTGTGATGGTTGGCCACACTGCCACGACAACCACGCCGACGAACTCAACTGTGAGTATCCGTAGGCTGTTGCTAGACGACCATCCAAGACCACCCGAGTCTTCCTAGGAAGGTCGACACACGATGAGCACATAATAGATTCCTCACATAATATAGGTGTTTACTATTTTTACTATATTACTCATTTTGAAAGAATCTGCTTTTGGCCTGCCGTGAAGCAGTCTTCCGTTCTGTGCCGTCTGGAGTCCTTTGTTGACGTCGGGATTGTTAAATGGTCGCAGTCTGCTTGGGAATTCCATTCTATAACTTCCCGGCATTTGGCGAACTTCGAACGTTTCCGTGGTTCCGAGTTTAGTACTACACTGGTTACCCACAACATTATGACCACCGACCTACTAACGATACAAGCACGTCCAAACAGCTAGCCAGACAGTAACACGGTACATGTAGTACCAGTGAGCGTGCTGTCCGTGTGTAAAATGGGGAAGGCGCGCGATCCATCTGAGTTTGACCGACGGCATAGTGTGATGGCCCGGAGGCTCGGACGAGCATTTCGGAAACTGCACGCATCGGGTGTTCGAGGAGTGATGTGGTGAGTGTCTTCAACACGTTGCGAAACCAAGGTGAGACCACTTCCAGACGTTGTGGAGTTGGGCACCCCACATTACAGATGTCGGACGTCGTAGGCTGGGCAGACTGGTAAAACAGGACAGGTGGCGAACTGTAAACTTTAATACTGGGCAGAATACAAGTGTGTCTGATCACACAGTGTACCAAACACTCCTAACGATGTGCCTCCGAAGCCGACGACCCATGCATGTGCCAATGTTAACACCACGACATCGGGGACTGCGATTGAAGTGAGCACGTGGCCATCGGCAATGGACGGCACAGCGTTGCATCCCGATACCTTCATCATCATGTCGATGGGAGGGTATGAATCCTTCGTCTTCCAGGGCAGCAGCTCCTTTACTCCTGTACTGTGGAATGGAGACAAGCTGAGGGCGGCTCCATTATGTTCTGGGGAACATTCACGTGCGCACCCGTGGAGCCAGTGGAGCGCGTGCAAGGCTCCGTGACGGCCAAGGAGTACCGCAGACTGGTTGCACACCACGTACACGCCTTCATGACCATCATGTTTCCCGACGGCAGTGCCATTTTTCAACAAGATAATGCGCCATGTCACAAGGCCAGGGAAGTGATGGAGTGGTTCGAGGAACACAGTGGCGAGTTCCAGTTGATGTGCTGGCCCCCAACTCGCCAGATCTGAACCCGATCGAACACATCTGGGATGTGACGGAACGTGGTGCCATTGCTCATCGGCTCCCTCCCCGTAATTCACAGGAATTAGGTGACTTGTGTACTGAGATGCGGTTCCAACTCCCTCCAGCCACCTACCAAGGCCTTGTTGCTTCCATGCCACGACGTGTCGCCGCTATCCGTGCCAAAGATGGACACACCGGAAATTAGGCAGGTGTTCATAACGTTCTGGCTGATCAGTGTATACCTCGGTGTTCTGTGGTAAACCTCACGGAGAAAGCTTTTGACGACACAGCCTTATCCGTTCTAGGGAAATGTTTAAATTTTACTCCAATTCCCAAGCGTTTGCCACTGGTTGATTTTATTAGTTCTGTTGAACAAAGTGTTTGTAAACTGCCTCCTGATGTAGCAGAAGAGGCTAGGAGGGAGACATGTCTTGTGTTGTCCGGGGCACGTCCGCCCAAGAGTAATATCACAGCAGCTGAGAGAGCTGATTTACGTTCACGTAGAGCTGATCCGGATATTGTTATTTTACCTGCGGACAAGGCCAATGTTACCATTGTTTTAGACAAGCATGATTACGTTCAAAAGATGCAGTGTTTCCTGTCTGATTCAGTGTATCGCAGGAACTGTGCTGACCTCACAAAAGGTGTTGAGAGAAAGACCAACAGTCTCCTGAAGAAAAATTCCTTATCCCAGGAGATATCAAGACTCTAATTCGTATTTTGTGCTGTTCCCTCGAGTTTATATTGTCTCCATAAGGCCCACAAGGGAGGGGTTCCTCTTCGTCCGATTGTAAGTAGCATTTGTTCTCCGACATATCTTCTAAAAAAAGTACCTTACTACTCTGTTGAGCACAATATTAAGAACTCCACAGATTTCTTACGTCGATTAGAGGGAATGCGTTTGAATGACTGATGTTCTGGTAAATTTTTATGCGGGCTCTCTCTTCATTCGTGTTCCTCTGCCTGTTTCGTTGCGGTTGATTGCAGTTAGGTTTGGTGCTGAATTAAAGAACCTATTTCGATATGTGTTGACTCCCAGTTACTTTTTATGTAATGAGCAGTATTACAAGCAGGCACATGAGTTGCGATGAGAAGCCAGTTATCACCTATTATTGCCAACTTGTTATGGAACCTTAGAGGGACGTGACCTGGAGTCGGTGGCTTTGAAACCTGCGTGTTTTTCAGATATATAGATGATACTTCTGTTGCTTGGCCTCATGTAAGTTAGAATTTGAATGACTTCTCAGAGCACATCTATTCAGCCCACCTGAATATTTGTTTCACGATGGACGTCTGGCTGTTTCCCTTCCTTGACGTTTTGATCAGGAGGAAGGCTGATGGTACGTTGACGTTTATAGGAAGCCTACTCACACTGACTTTATCTGAGGCTGACAGTTGTCACCATCCAGATCACTGTGAAGCGTTACTTCGTAACACGATTCACAGAGCCCATGTCATCTCGGATGCTGGGAGTCCGTCAGCTGAGTTGGTCCATCTTAAAGTCATCTTTCGTCGAAAGGGTTATTGTGAGAGACAGATGAGGCGTGATCTGCATAATCGGCTAAATGTGCACCAGGAATGCTGATAATATCGAGGTGACACCAAAGTCTGCGGCCTCTTTGCCTTACGCAGGGAGCATTTCCCACAGGATTTGTCATATTTCGTGTTAATATGATGTGAAGTGTGTTTTTCGGCCACCATCTAGTATCCTTATAAATAGAGATGGTGATTTTTTGTTAAATTCTGCATGGAATCCTGCTCTCTCCCTTGTCAAAAAATTAGAGGTACAGAGTTAATGGTACCTCGCCCGTTTATTATTTAGTAACTTCACAATCGATAAATTCTGACGTCGGTCAGCTTTGGTTTGCGATAGCGGTAGTATTTACACTATGTGTGTTATCTTTTCGGAGTTTCTTTAAAAACCGAGGTTTTAAATTCCCTTGCACAGTGCTTACTTGCTGCAGTTATGCCTTGAAATTGGCAGGATGTGCTCCCGTCCAAATATTGTCGGTTGTCGACGACGTACTCCGGCTGCATTCCCGTAACTATTTATTTATTCGTCGTGCGGTGAGCTGAGATTTTGGAAGTAAATCATTTGTAGAATGGAGATGCTATATATGACTGATAGTTTTATGTAATGTCTTACGCCAATGTCGTTAAATAATGCATTAATTAATGTATTGTATATCTCAATAATTACTGTACAATTTCACTGTCATAAAGAACTGTTTGAATTTTGAACGATTAAGGTATAAGTTAAGTTGCATTTGAAACTTAACAAAATCGAAGGAAACCGACTGCCCTGAAGAAATAGAATAATACGGTAAACGTGTTTAGCTTGCATGATTTTCAAGACTGAGTCATTAAGTACGGCAGCCTTTAACGACTGTATGACGATACCGTTAAAGAGATATAAATTACCTGTACACAATATATTTATGATAAGGCAGGCAGGCACTCCGTCTTCAGGCCATAAGTGGCCCATCGGGACCATCCGACCGCCATATCATCCTCACTGAGGATGCGGATAGGAGGGGCGTGTGGTCAGCACACCGCTCTCCCAGTCGTTGTGATGGTTTCTTTGACCGGAGCCACTACTGTTCGGTCGAGTAACTCCTCAATTGGCATCACGAGTCTGCACCCAGAAAAATTGCAACATGGCATGGCTGCCCGGATGGTCACCCATCCAAGAGCCGGCTACGCCCGACAGCGCTGAACCTCGATGATCTGACGGGAACCGGTGTATCCACTATATTTATGATAAAAACGTTAAAAATCATCTATGACTCAAGAAAAATTCAAATCTTGCAGGAATAGCTTTGAAAAGATAATTGAGATATTGTGTCTCCTCACTTACACTGGTGACGCCTATCAGTAAGCCTACCTTTCACCGCCACCCAGAAAAACCGATATTTGAAGCACCTGCAGCAGCGAGCGAAGCTGGGAGTGACTCATACAGCTGTTCGTAGCTACCCAAGGATATCTTGGACCACGTTGATCGTATTGCTTCCCATATTAAGTGAACGGTGCTAGAGGAATGAACGATTCGAAAAAAAGGCCAAGTTTTTCGTTTTCAGAAATGGTTGTCGGCAGATGCACTAAATTATAGTCGTTTGTTCACTGTAAAATTATGTACCATGTTTCATGACTCTCTTGGGAAACGAAAATTTTCTCTGTAGGAAGGAACATAAATCTTGTGGTGAAACTTTTACCTTCTTCTTAGTATGATGACCCCTTTTCTCCCTTTCCTCGTGATGAGCTATTTGTGTCTTCAGTTCACTTCTTGAATGCAGGTAAGTAATGGATGTGTGTATAGTGAGTTGCCAGTTCCGTTGGAGATCATGACAAAAGACCCATGGTATGAAGAGTAAAGAAAACTGGAAAGAGGGAGAAGAGAGTGAGCCACGATACAATTTAGTGTAGGGAGGGAAGATCTAGAGCTGGAAGGGCTGATAAATATCGGGGTGGATTTCGTTGGATGGGAAAACGAATCGGTTGTTGTTTCGTAGGGAGATGGTGTGGAGTGTATACAGGTGTAGTATTGGAGGAAATGTGTCCGTATAAGCGCAAGAGCACCTCGCGACTGGAAATATAGATCGGTGATAATGACGTTGTTGGTGTAGAGTTTGCAAATAGTAAAGGATGTAAGTGATCAGTATGGACGACCACGGTAAAGGTACAAATGAGAAAAATTGAACTTACGCGGAAGGCAAGGAAGAGTGCGTGATATTAAATGATTTGTGGGAGTGGTAAGACTGATGGAGAGGATAGGTTGGCTAAACATTTTGTTCGAGTGGATGATAGTAGAGGTGTTCAATCCCCAAGCATGGCCAGTTATGGTTTCAACAACTTAAGTCTTTTGTGAATTTTTTGATAAGTGATTAGTAGGTTGGATTCCCGTGTTCGTTACCAGCCGAGCCTTACAACAAGGTATTTTAGTGTGTTAGTTAATTAAATAGTTTGGTCATAAATAGTTACGTAAAACTGACGGACGCGGAAGCTGCGATTGGTTCGTTATCTCATTATTGCTAAGTTCTGGAGGAATCGATTTAAAAGAACAACAGGCTGCATCAGAAAGAGAACTGCTTGATATTTCAAAGGGAGAGGAAAGCGGTGTCATCAGCAGACTGGAGGAGGTGAACAGGTGGCTTGAGCTTGGGCACGCCAACTGTGTAAACGATGTATGTGTGGAGGGAGGACATGGTCTTGGGCCACGTTTTCAGAGGAATTGAAGATGCGAGCGTTAGTGTTCTTGCTTGAGACAGAAATTGATCGGTTGTATAGGGAGTACATAGTAAGGGAGACGTCATTAACTGGGAGTGAATACACTTAAGAGTCGTAGGCTGTTTCAAGATCAAGATATACAAAAGTAATTTTTTTACTGTTCATCTGATGGGATAGGACAAAGTAGAAGTAAACGAGTTTGGACAATAGTCATATTAAATGTGATTTGAGACTTTCTCGGCGTATTCCATTCGTGAAATCTTCTCGGGTGATCAGCCGAGTAAAGGCGTCGTCTTCTCGCAACGTTTCGAAGGGTTTCGTACCCATCATCTTCAAGCGAAGACGACGCCTTTACTCGGCTGATCACCCGAGAAGATTTCACGAATAGTCATATTGGTTTTAACAGCTGGTTATGGATTTATTGCGAGACGATATATTCAAAGGTCCTACTAAACACTAAGATGAAACTAATGGGGCGGTACAAGAAAGCATCACCAGCGGGTGTGTTTATGTAAGGAGCAGAAGCAGTTTGGAGGTTTTTCACAGCTCGGAAAAGTAACTCGTTTTGAAGGGTCGCAAGCGTTATCATTAACTGCCGTGAAGGCGCATGCATTTGTGTCCGAAAAACAGGCAACAAACATCTGTACATTCACGGACGATAGGAAATACGGAGTAGTCGAAGAGTGAGGTTGGAAATTGTGAAGATACCGACGAGATATGTTGCAAAAAGTGGTTGGTTTGTTCAGGTTGTCAGGAAGCGGGTTGCTGTTACGGAGAAGTTGGTAGTGAGGTATGGAAGTACTGCCAGTGATACGCTGGAGTGTTTTCCATTAATTGGAGTTGTAAATGGATAATGTAGAGCTAAGTCTGGTGCATGTTTCGCGCCAGCCCTGTAGTTTTTTAGCGGTTAGTAAGCACCCGATGTATGTCTGTAATGTGTCGGTGGCGTATGAGAGTATATTGGTCACGAGTAGGTAGAAAGGAGCGGTGCAGTCGACAGGATTATCGAAGGAGCAGTAGGCTTTTGGATGAAGGATTGGTCGAGTAGGATGAATAGGAGTTTTAGGAACATAGATAGATTGGCGCCTGAGAAAGTCTACTACGGGAAGGAGTCGTGTGGCACATATCAAGGTACTGGAATGTTAGTGCGGGTCTTCCTGGATGGCTGTCTTTAGATTCCCAGTAGGCATCGGTTCGGAGGTAATTTTGTATAGTGTTTGAACGGATATTCGAATGTGATGCAGGGGAATGAGATGATACGTAGGGGATGATGAAAATAAAACGTGTATGATAGTGTACTAAAAGTACAACTATTATACAAAAAGCTGAGGTGACTAGATTCTAAATTATTATGTAATTCAAAATAAATTTAAAATTCCTTTTTTTTACGAGCGGTACAAAGTTCACCGCCGTCCGTCCTTGACAACGTTTCGTTCAAATTGTCTCTCTCGCAGGCACCGAGTGCAGAGGACAGGGCGAATATCTCTGTCCAAACGGCCGCTGTATCAGGCGCGCCAATGTCTGCGACTCATACTGCGATTGCGTGCCGGCTTCCAGAGGGCAACCGTGTGCAGACGAGGTGGACTGCGCCGGCAGATATCTCAAGGAGTACGGTGAGTACCGTGGACTTGCTGAAAACGAGTCCGCTCCATTTACTCATTCGTAGGATCACAGAAAAAGCCAAAGGACGCAAAAATCTACAATTTCGTTTTTACGTTAACTGCGTGAAAGTGTGTGGACATTGATTGCACTTCGTTTTGAAGACGCCAACAACGTAAAAAACATCGAATGGCTCCTTTTCTGCTGATATTAAAGCATTTAGTTATTTAAAATATCGCAGCTGTTTGTAGCGCAATCTATTAACTTGATTAATCTAGATACTTTTTCATAGCAGCTGATTCTTGCTCCTTTGACAGGAACATTATCACACTGATACTGAAAGGTTCCATTTCCTGTTGCTACAGAATGAAAAGCATACCACTGATGGTCTGCCGATTTAGATCTTATTATAATCTGTGAAAGTTGCTGACGTTACGTTTCCTTGCAACTGAATGGATGCAATTTATGTTGTTTCTTACTCGTTTCGCCTCAATTTACTAAGAAGCATTTTCAGTGGTAGTGCTGATGTTGCGCTTCAGGACGACCTTTGTGCGAACTGAACAATGACTGTAGTTACTCTATCCGTGCTGTTGATAAATATTAACCTTTCTGCCCGACAGTGTTTTAGTTACACTCCACACGACACGTTCCAGTCAGTGTAACGAACTGCTAATTGGGATTTTGTATCAGTAACTATGACGTTTGTTCTCTACATTTATTTAACAATCACCCTCCAACTCTACTCAACGGAGAACCAAGCGCTACTTAAAAGACTGCTGGTTTGTGTTCCATATTTTGAAATTACGTGCAATTCTTTTTTTGTTTATACAATCATCCGCAAGTGAGAGAGGGGATAGGCAAGGGTGGGACCTGTTCTCCTTCCACCCCCCCCCCCCCCCCCCCCCGGGGACCCTGGAAATTAGGGTAAATAGTTTTTATTCATTACAGAATTCTGATGAGGTTATAGAAGTTGGAATAACCATCAGTTCTCTGATATAGAGAAACTTCTTGTGTCGTCTATAAAATTTAGTTCTTGCGCCATGACACAGGCTGTAACTGACCAACTCAGTTATATCAAAAATGGCAATATTACAGTCTTCTCGCCTCCTGGATAAATTTCTGCAGATGCGAATGTTTGTGTGAGTGATGAAGACTAACGGGCCTACCTGGTCTTTGCGTAAATCTGGCCCTCTTCAGTTATGGAATCAGATCCATCAGTCACAAAGAAGAAGCGCTTTTTTTAACTCTGTGGGGTGCAACACATATCAACATAAGGTCACAGAGTAACCAAGTGTTCAGTCCAGTTGGCATGGCTGCACAATAACATGTCAGACTCGAGAGACGAATGTTGTGTGTGGGTTACACTTAATCCAAAGAGCCTAAAAATGTAGCTACAAGAAGATACTTTGTTCAACTAATGTTTTTGACAGTGAAGATTAAAGAACAAAAGGCAAAAAAAACACAATAAATCTGTAGATATGTAGCTTTGTAAAGTAAAAAAAAAAAAAAAAATGTAATACACATAATCAAACTTGAATAAGCGGTCTTCTTGTTTCCGTTTTCTACAATTCGAGAAATATTAATCAGTAACGTTTATTGCCGGTTATTTTTGTGATATCTAATAGAATTTCTTCTCTTTCGTAAATACTTGCTAGTGCATTGACTAAACTGTAAGAGAACACAATTTACAAATGTTTAAATAAAAAGATGTGGCATCCATATTCATCGCAATATCGAAAGATGTGCTTTGCATTTACAAACGAAATATGCTTTACATATAAGATATCAGAGGCAGTCTATGTTCCAAAACATACTAACTGGATTATCAAACAGTTGACATGTTTTGTGTACTTCCTGTGAATTTAGCTGTTAGGCGCGATACGCTCTCAAACTCATGGAAACAGTTACATAATTTAAAAAGTGGAAATTACAGAGTCTTACAAACCTCTTAGATAAATTTCTGCGGACACACATGTTGGTTTGACCCTACTCGCGAAGCTATGCCCTTTGCCTTTCTTCAACTTTTTTACTGACTTACCCACCTTATTACAGGGAGACGATCAGTTACAAATGGACTTCAATCCTTGGTACAGCTTGGCATTTTTCAAATTAACAAATCATTGCCAGGGATTAAAGAAATGAGGTGCGTCAGAAAAAAACCTTAGGAACAACTTAATTTACCATTTGTTTTTCAGCCTGACACCTATCCATTCAGCCACCGAACCACACTAACGCGTACACAATGTTAATTACATTTTGATAATGGTTAATAGGGTTCACAATAATGGCAAAACGCTATGACATAGTACTTATCTCATGATCCACTGCCGCTTTTTTCTCTTTGTTGTTGACTTGCAGATATCAAAATGATTTCGGCTCCAAGCTGAGCCTGCATGTTTTACATTTTTAAACACATTTCACCTTTTCTCTTATGTGTAACTTTTATTCCAAAGCAACAGCAACACCTATGTATCATATGTCTGTATTATCCTCTGATAAGAATACTTATATGTTCATTGCAGGAGTCAGTGTCTGCACACCAGGTGAAACGTTGTCGTGTGTTCTGCCATCCAACAAGAAGCACCGAGAGGAACGTTGTATCTCATCAGACTTTATATGTGACGGCTATAATGACTGTCATAACGGAAGATATATCTCCGATGAATTTGGGTGTGGTAAGTTAACATACACTTTTCTCGCATCAGCTGTTAGAATCATTTAAAGTTTAGTTCCATACTTAACCTGATGATAATATTTATTTAAAGTAGAATGGAATTCAAGAAGTAAACAGAAATCTGAAGGCGAATCCATTCATCAATAAAGTGAGAAATAACTCAACCTGGCATTCGACTAAGCAATAGATTATTGTATAATTCTAAAAACCATTATATCTGAATTCCTGGCGCTCGACTAAGCCAGAGATATATTGTATAATTCTAAAAACCAGTATATCTCAATGAGATAGGATGACAACATTTCTGACGATCCCTCATGTTATTCTTGTATAATTGACTAATGGTGTGCATCTGAGTGTTCAAACGAGTTGTTGAATCGATTTTTATACAGAACGTAGTGAGGACAGACCCAGTCGTCTTCTTCGGTTGCTACGAGCTGTGTTGTTATGTGTAGAGTCTGTTCACAACGAGATCTACTAATTCCGGTGGGGAGGGGGGGGGGGGGGGGGGCGGTGCGGGGGACGAGCCAAGCAGAGCTTACGTCGTGCAGTGCACACTTGGGCTCACATATTACTTTATGATCCAAGGGGCATTGACAGTGCCATCAACTGGCCGCCATACCCGTGTCAGCTGCTACGTTTTACGTGTCTACGATACTAAGAGAGGGGCGTAACAAAAGCTTCCGTAATTCATGAAATTAAAAATGATAGTTTCATGTTTCAAGAAGGGTCTTGTTGCAACTAATTTCATATCAGTTCTCTTAGCCAATTCGAAATTAAAAACAGCCAGTAGCAAAAACTTACAGTGCGGCAGTAAAAAGAATGAAAAAAGTTTTGAACATTTTTGAATTATGTAACACTGAATTATAAGCATGCTTAAAAATAATTATGATAATTTCTATAAAAATGTAAAAATGACTCGTATGTGATGGGGACTCGTATACAATACACTGAAGAGACAAAAAAACTGTTCACATCGTGTAGGCACGACGTGGCATGGACTCCACTAATGTCTGAAGTAAATAATGTCCAACAATGTTCAAGTCTGGGGAGTTTGGTGGTCAGCGGACGTGTTTAAACTCAGTGTGTTCCTGTAGCCACTCTGTAGCAATTCTGGACATGTGGGGTGTCGCATTGTCCTGCTGGAATTGCCGGCTGTGTAGTTTTGTTTTGTTTTCTTTTTCTTCTGTCAAGAAAAATGCATACTCCAGTAACTGATGAGCCGTTGGCCGCTGGAATTGTATCATATGCGTCCGCTATGTTTTCAGACCGCAAGAAAGGACAGAGGGTAGTGAATAAGGAAGCAAGGGATATTAAAAGATCATGTGATTAAGAAGCAAGCCAGGAAAGTAAAACAAGGTTATCTTCTCGCTGCCTAATATGCTGGCGTATCTGTACGATCTGGTACAAAAATTTAGAAAGGGATAATCTCCACAGGTGTGATCCCTTTGTGCTCCTGGTAAAAAGCGTCCAAGATCTGAAGTATAGAAGTCCCATTGTGATTACTCTGATATGGATGTAATAATGTAATACGACACACTGTACTACATGTATGTGAACATCACATTTGCGCTGCCAGCTAGAAACAGTCGAAAAGCAGTCACAAATAACAATATTTTAATTGGTTCGCCGTGAAGAGAAAAGCATTTCAGTTGTTGCATGCATATTCATGCACATTATCAGCATTAATAAACTAATTATACAACAGGCTTCACAAATGAAGAAAATGGTCGGTATTATTACGAAAGTAGGAATATCCTAAAAGAATGTTATGATTAGATATATTTAATTTGTTTAAATGTACTGCTGACATAGGTAGATCTACTTTCATGACAATGTTTTTCGAACTGCAACTCACAAGGCACAAATGGCTAGCTTGTGCATTCCTGTCGCGCGCATTATCCTCTGCCGCTGACAATACGCTGACCATTGTGTTGTGCGACAGATCAATTGTTAATTTTTCTCAATAACAACTATTTTATTCGCGATCACACATTGTCAGTTTGGCAAGCCGTCGGTGAGTAACCAGTATCTGGCATTTGCCTATCATTCCGCCTGAAGGAACGCTCGTCATTATTTTAATACTGCTCAGATCAAGAGAAGGAATAAAATCCTTTGGTAAGTTTCCTTTCAGTCTCTCAGTGTTAAAAATATGATGGGTTATGGGGATTCCATCAAAATTCCAACAGAATTGGCAATCTGTTTTTGTGTGATTTTCGCCAAACTCATCTCACAGCAGCTATTGAGACAGAATTTCGAAACGGAGTGCCTCATTAAACAAGTAATTGGCAATCACAGAGCTCAATAGCTTACGAAATACCTCACAGTGTCGGTTTGCAGTAACATAAAAGAAGAAATTTCGTGTTTATTTTCATACTAGAAAGCTCTTGATTCGCTAGCTGGCGATAACTCTTAAAAAATTACAGTCACTGGCGTGATATAAATAAAAAGGGAACTGTAAGTACTGATATACCGCCACAGATAAGAAGGTTCCGTATGTTTAAGAATTGGAAAAAACACTCTCCTCCTTGTGTGCTATCATTCACCAAACTTTCGTCTCGATGTCTCGAGCGGTTTAGGAGATACGAGAGATGTTGCGAGTATTTCATTTTCGCGATCGTGAGATGGGAAGTGAGCGCGCTACATGGGATCCATTTTCTCAAGATCGGAGGCCGATACAGACCTCCTCCCAAGTCTAAACAAAAATTCTAAATTTCGTACGCAGCAACATATGGTGTAATACGTACCAAACGCAAAATCATAGCTACCCCAAATTTTCGTTGCAAACTTTTTGAGTTTTGCGTAGTGTCTTACTAAAATGTGTTCATCACAATAAGAATGGTCATTAGAGAGATCATGGGCACTTCACCACGAAGCTGACATATAACGCTACAAGTAAGGCAAAAATCAAATATTTTCAGTGAACAGTTTCTGTAAAATCGTTTGAGGAAGATAACAGGTTGCGCACTCTTCAGTTCTGTCAGCTTAGAGCGGCGCCAGACGGCGCGTGCGAAGTATGGTGTGCGCGTCGCAATATGCGCTGCACCCGCGCGACTCGTGCGGCACGTGCGTGTCGCGCTGTAGTGTCGTGTCACGTCACACGTGCTATACGCGTCTCAATTTGCGCCTAGCCTACACGACGTTCAAACTCACTTAAATCCTGATAAGCTGCCATTGTTGCAGCAGTAACCGATCTGATAACTGCGCCAGGCGCATGTTGTCTTGTGTAGGCGTTGCCGACCACAGCCACGTATTCTGCCTGTTTGTGTATCTCTGTATTTGAGTACGCTTGCCTATACCAGTTTCTGTGACGCCTCAGTGTACCTTCACTATATCAGCCAGTTAACTACACTACTACGCTAAAGCAGGGCTTCAGAAACAGATTTTGTTATTGCAACTTCAGTCATCTAAAGGATCTTTTTTATTGATTACCTGTAAAAGAAAGCTAACCAGGGACAATGAATGCAGGGTGTGATGTAATCCCTGGAACCTTAACACACACAACCCCATACACGAGTTTTTAGTCGACACCACCCGTTAGGACCTCCCTTTGTAAGGGAAACAATACCAGGCATTCCAACAATAAATAAGGGTGCCATTACACACACAAACAAAATTATTTTTGCTCTTGTGCTCGAAAAATTCAGCGACATTACCGGTTAGTTGTTTAGCCCCACTCTGTAAAGTACTACTCCTTTCCCTTCTCCGAGGAATGGCTCTGAGCACTATGGGACTCAACTGCTGAGGTCATTAGTCCCCTAGAACTTAGAACTAGTTAAACCTAACTAACCTAAGGACATCACAAACATCCATGCCCGAGGCAGGATTCGAACCTGCGACCGTAGCGGTCTTGCGGTTCCAGACTGCAGCGCCTTTAACCGCACGGCCACTTCGGCCGGCCCCCTTCTCCGAGGAGTGGAAAGAATAGTAACAGCTACGCACTCATCAACAGATGTACACTGAGGCGACAAAAGTCATGAGGCACTTCCTAATATCGTGTCGGACCTCCTTTTGCCCGGCGTAGTGTAGCAGTTCGATGTATCATTGATTCAAAAAGTCGCTGGAAGTCCCCCGCAGAAATACTGATCCATGCTGCCTCTATAGCCATCTATAACTGCGGAAGAGTTGCCAGTGGAGTATTTTGCGCATGAACTGACCTCCAGATTATGTCCCATAAATATTCGGTAGGATTCATGTCGGGCGATATGGAAGACCAAATCATCCGCTCGAATTGTCCAGCGTGTCCTTCAAATTAGTCGCGAACAACCGTGGCCCAGTAACATGACATCGTTGTTTGGGAACCTGAAGTCCATCAACGATTGCAAATGGTCTCCAACTAGCCGAACATAAGCATTTCCAGTCAATGATCGGTTCAGTTGGACGAGAGGACCCAGTCCATTACTTGTAAACACAGCTCACACCATTATGGAGCCACCACCAGCAAACACAGTGTCTTGTTGACAACTTGTGTCCTTGGCTTCGTGGGGTCTGCACCACACTCGAACCCTACCATCGCTCTTACCAAGTGAAAAAGAGACTGATCTGACCAGGTCACGGTTTTCCTAGTCGTCTGGAGTTCAACAGATACGGTCACAAGTCCATGGGAAGTGCTGCAGACGATGTGTTGTTAGCGAATGTGCTCGCGTCAGTCATCTACTGCCATAGCTCATTAACAACATATTTCACTCCATTGTCCTAACGGATACGTTCGTCGTATGTCCCACAACTCGACGCAAACGCCGCTGCGCGTTGTCCGTGGTGAGAGGTAATGTCCGAAATTTGGTATTCTCAGCACACCCTTGACATTGTGGATCTCGGAATACTGAATTCCTTAATTATTACCGAAACAGAATGTCCCATGTATCTATCTCGAACTTCCACTCCACGTTCAAAGTCTGTTAATTACCGTCGTGCGGCTATAATCACGTCGGAGACCTGAGTACAAATAACAGCTCCGGCAATGCACAGCCCTTTTATCCCTTGTGTGAGCGATACTACCGCCATCTGTATATGTGCTTATAGCTATCCCATGACTTTTGTCATCTGAATGTGTTAACTTGTGACACCAAAAACACGGCACAATATGGGTACATAAGCGAAGTTCCGTATTACATTGTTGAGGCGATCATGGGCCGGACACAAAACAAGAGCGGGCGTTCTGCCAGTCCAGACCTAGAAAACTCTCTTTCATCTCTTTGTGAACAGGCTATACTCGCTGCCTGGACTTTAAACACAGCTTGCAGCATCTGAAGAAGACTGTCTGTCGTCGACATATTGTCGAAGAAAATAGTATATACATCTCATATGAACATCCGAAAGGCTTTCTGAATGTCAAAAACCGTTCAGCATTGATGATGCATAGAGAGAATTGCATTTCAACTAAAAATCTAATAAAAAATAAGATTAACGTTTAACGCCCCATCGATAACGAAGTCATTGCGGACGAAGAAAACGCTTGAACTGGGGAAGGAAATCGGCCGTGTTCTTTCGGTGCAACCATTCCGGCATTCACCTTAAGCGATGTAGGAAAACCACGGAAAACTTAAATCTAAATGGTCGGACGGGGATTTGCGCCACCTCCATCCCAAATACGAATCCATGGTCTCACAACTGCGCCTCCTCGCTCGATTGCAGGGATGTATCGTCGATAAAAATACTCGTAACAAAGTGATTGGTAGTCAAGCGAGGGAAGGGGATGATGAGGCCGTTACACATCTGTCAGAGCACACACAATATGGATGCGACAGCAATAGCTGAGCGCTTAGGTTCTACGGTAGATACGGTCACACGCTGCCCGGTAACTTTCAGGTATTAGATTTGCAACCACGGCGGTAAATCCTGGAACTCTTCTGCGCATTTTTGCAACTATTTTTAGGACATTTTGGTGCGTAAAATAAACCCGCTGCACGGAAGAACAGTGCAATAAACAAAAACAAATCACTATTGTTACTTTACCAGCAAGAACCCTGCTCTGCAACTAAAGTGCGTAAACTGCCGTTTGAGGTAGCAGGCTAAGCAGAGCGATATGAAAACGACGAAAGGAATTGAAGGTATGACTTGACTACGCTCTGGGTGTTGCAACAGTGACTGTCGCGTCAATCACTTTGTTATCTGATCCATAGGAGCTCTTCCACAGTTAGTAGATCTTGAGGAAGTACTCTATGACACGATGACTCATCGTCAGCGGTCATAATCTATTCGGGAAGACGATGGTTCAGACACGCATCCGGTCATCCTGACTTAGGTTTCCCGTGATTTCCCTAAATCGCTTCAGGAAAATGCCGGGATGGTTCCTTTGAAAAGGCATTGCCGATTTCCTTCCCCATCCTTCCCTAATCCGAACTTGTGCTCCGTCTCTAATGACTCCGTTGTCGACGGGACTTTAAACACTAATCTCCTTCTCCTCCTCCTCCATAATCTGTTGTTAGTCAACTTTCCAGTCCCGTTGCTGTCTGCTTGGCCATGACTTTGTGTAATCTCAATAATGTGTTCTTAAAAGTGATATTCCTTGTATAGATAATAAAAGCTAGTTTTCTTGCAATATCCGCCAAGGTTCGTCAAGCAGGGCGACGGGAAAAACACTAAATAAATATTTTTTCGTATAAATATTTAGCCTCTTCGCTCCATGTTCTCATCCAGAGTGAGTCCGAAGCCTTCGACGAAAGTTTCTGCGTCGTCGTAAAAACAATAAATATCGTATTTTTGTAAAACAATATTATATTATTTTGTACCAGACTTTATCATCAAATGGATCTATCAATTTAGAAGGCAATATCTTATTCAACTGCGTTCGACCGCTCTATTTGTTTGTTTTAAACTCTGTGAATGCACTGTCTTCTATTCCTGCTTTTCGTTACATTGCAAGTTCATGAGCAACGAGCCAGTCTCCGTGATACTACTCGAGCAGAATGAGAAGTACTATCTCCATCTCCTGCACTAATTCTCTACCAATAGTAAAGAAAAACCACGGGTATAGTACGCCAAACTACTCTTTCTGGATGTGCCTGTAATTCTAAATCGTTAGAAATTAAAGACTATGTGGTGTTTGTGTCCGAGAACTGTCAGCCTTGGCAATCAAACAATATTGTGTGCAATAGCATTAGTGTTTGCTATCAATTGCCTTGTTTTATTTCGCTGCTCCGTGCTTGGATTGTTTGTACTAGAATGAACGATGAACGAGAATTTGGTTCGTTTCTGAACATAATAAAGAGTGTTCTCAGAAGAAGAAACTATCTGTCTATAATAGCGAACGCAAAATGTGGTGTGTGGCAGACTGCGTGAAGGAAGAGGGACAGGCTCTCTCCGTACTGCGCATCTCCTCACGGCAGTCGGTGTGCCGGGCGCAATTTTTCCTGCGGTTCCGGAAATTCCCACTAATAGTGGACAAGTAAAAGATTAATCACCAAGTATTCTGAGCTCACTTTTCTGAAACTTTGATCATCCGTCTTAATGCACTCTAGGACGCTGCCTGCTGCCGATGTCATAACTTTTGTTGCCAAATATTTGTCTGCATGTTTACAACAAGAGCATACCCAGCGCAGTGCAGGGAAGGTGCTCTCTGTGACGCTGCCAACTGTCGATATCATAACTTATAGTACCAAATTTTCGTCAGCGTATTCATAAGAGCATAGCTAGCGAGATGCAGGAGAACTCATATCCTGTCCAACCAAACTCACTATCAATTCAGTATCCGTTTAAGAAAAACACAACAAATGATGGATACTGATTAGTAGCAAGGCTACCCAAAGTCACCCAGCGTGAAATCCCTCAACAATTTCGTCAATAACTGTGGAACTAACACGAGCTGCCAAGCCTAGATCAGTAAGGTCGTGATTCTCAGTATATTTAAAAGAGGGACTGACCTATGCTTGTTGCACCTAATTTTTCTTTTTGTAGTAACAAAAGGTAATGAAATATAGATAAACAGCTGGGTATTACAATTGCAACACCATGGAGCTGACATGCAACAAACGTCAGATTGGCATGAAGCGGGTCTCTCTTCCAGAAACTACACTGATATGTCAGTCTGTTGTGAATGTATCCCTTATGTAAAAAAGAAACGTCTACCAGGACCTGTCGAAATTCAACAGCATCAAGGTCGTGGCCCATGGAGATCGTGGTTTGTTGTTCCACGATATTACTTCTGAGTTTTGTCGGAATCCGACAACTGTTAGGCAGATATGGAATCGATGAATTCAGAAAATCTGTAGTGCCAGACAGGATCTCAACGGCTACACGTGACTAGCGCCCGAGAGGACAGATATATTGTTTGCTCAGCTGCGCAGAGTTGTACATTAACACCACATATCTTGAGTCAGGAAATGGGCTTATCTGCATGAAGACGAGTATCCATACGGACAGTGTGTAGATATATGGAGCACAAGACTGTCAGCAAGGCGACCATTTTCGTGGCTTCTTTTGACGCAAGGCAGAGGAAACGACTACCATTGGAATGCCCGACGACAGCGCTGGACACGAGAGTGGCACCACAAAGTCTTTCAGACGAGTTCTCTAGTTATAGATACAGCATCACAATGGACGTAGGGAAGCTCGGGGCGGAACGGGATACTAAATGTTAAAAATTTATTTAAAATAAAGGAGTGCAAGAAAACAGTTCTTAAATGTGTAAAAAATCACCTTGCAGTATAAGGTAATTTATCTTACCTGAAAATCACTTAAAACTTATGTCATGTATTTTTTACATTTTTTCAAAGACATACTTACATATTTCCCGCTCTGCCCCACCCACGGGGCAGAGTAGGGTAAGGACCGTTTTTATGAAATTTGCATAAACGTCGAAATTATCAGGATCATCACCTTAAAACTAAGACATAAAGTTGTCTGACGAACAATTTATAGTAAGGAATATCGAATCTTCAAAACAATCGTTAAGAATAATAAAATATTTTAATGACATTTTGAAGAATGTACAATTTTATTTAATGTGTAATACCAAGTTACTGTTGCTGTATTGAGTCGCATTGCTCGTGCACCAAATGTATTTTCTGTCTTCCGAATAGGGAACATAGGACGCCTAGAAATAGATCCCACCCAGCTAGACAAGTTTGTTTGCCAAACCTGTGCGGCAAGCCTTTTCTTTCTGGTAGCTGATAGGCTAATAATCCGAGCCCGAGATATTTCATCGTTGGACCAAAAGGTCTACTCTCCGTTGACTTCAAGTATGCTTTTTGCTCTGTAGTGAACACATTTTTAAATTTCCCATCTGTATTATGAACATTGTAGTTACGATTGTTCTTAGCTTCATCAAAGAATTTTTCCAGCTTTTATTTGAGTACATTAAACTCCTTAGACGCTTTTAATACACGCATTTCAGAACGTAAGACGACTGAAACTGACATTTCCATTGATTTAGTATCTTACTACTGCCTATCAGTCTCTCTAATGTAAGTTTATACCATCTGGACAAGCAAGATGAAAAAGAAATTTATAGTTCAGTATCTACTTGGTTCAAAACGAAAGGACAAACGGAACACTATCCCATTTTGCCCCATATCATTCCTCTCCAAGAGCACATTTCAGGCTAACAACTTTTATGGGGCACATTAACTGACGGATTTAAACGTCTTATGTTCGTAACTGACGTACAGCGAATGGCATGAACTTTAAGAACAGTGTATTTAAGGGCGTACAAGTAAGAATTAATGACTTGTCTTTCGTTTAAATTCGCCTAAAGTTACAAAAAACATAACTGAACACATTTAGGACAACTGTTCACTTAAAAGTCGCACGCCAGCCTAAGTCAAAACCGCTGTAGCATCTTCCCTTCTTTTCAGAGACATGGTTACATATCACTACAATACATTGCAGAACTCTCCAGTCTAGAAAACAGCATAACTCCGTTGTGTCCCGCTATCCCGTTCTGCCCCGAATTCCCCTGTCGATGCGCGGAGGTTCCAAGAGGAACGAACGTTGCCAGTATCATAGCCGATAATTTCGACAGCAGGAGTTACATTTCTGTCGTGTTAAGGTTGGTGACTGTGCCCATCTGTAATGTCAATGTGACTTTGTCTTCTAACAAGATAACGCAATCCCGCATGTTGTCTGTGCTATCTTGGCCTACCTCGATACAGAGAGTGTTCGGATGTTGCCATGACCAACAAGTTCTTCATATCTTTCGCCCATTCAAAATATCTAGTGATCATATGTTGCTGACAAATTGGCACGCCAGCTGCTACGACTGATGAACTCTAGCATAGAGTTGGAGCAGCATGGAATGAATTAGGGCCTACTCATATCCGTCAATCACCCTCAGTCTGACGCGGCACCTGGATCGGCTGCTGCCAGAAGTGGCAGCTTTGCTTATTATATTTCTCTTGCTGTACACCCTAGACCACTTTCAGGGTTTAATCACGCAACCTTCCTCCTATATTGTGAACGCAGATAAACTGAAATTTCGCTATTTGGTATTCTTCCTGGCGTTTGTTTTAATGTCCAGCATGCACAAGCTTAACATTACTTTTACGTTGCTTGAAAAATAGAGTGTATTGTGTTACAAATGTAATTTTGAAAAACACGTTTAAATGTTTGCAGATTCGTTTAAATTGGTCTCCACAGAAGATCTGTTCAATTGTTCTGAGGGGCGTGCTATACCTCTGTCCCTAGTGTGTGATTTCAAACGAGACTGTCTGAATGGAGAAGATGAACAGTTCTGTCGTAAGTATAACCAGTGTCTTAACTCTCAGCAAGCAGGTATAGATCTCAAATAAACTGAATCACTTTCTTTTTTTTAACTGTGCAAAGTGCAGCAACTAGCAGTTTATGTGCAGAATCTTAAAATTTTCTCTACATGACAACTGGTATAATTGTCTCAGAACAAACAACACTTTCTTCAACGTCGACAGTATTTTGGCAGATAACTGTAGTATAACCCTGAAGTTTGCACAAAGAAGGTACCTGCTGTATTCCCCACACTGACACAATTTCTTCTGCAGCCAATCATAACCGTACATTGCATCACAAAGACCAGGCTCCTTCATTTATTTATTTATTATTTACATTTCTCTTTGTGTGTGCTCATAACATGATGATTTTTGCGAACGTCATATTGTTTACAAATTTGTTGTACATATATTTCTGTACAAAGGTTAAATTCATAACTTACTCATCTGCAAAAAAGTACATAATGATAGAGCTTCGAATTCCTTCATTCAATACAGACATTCGTTTATAAGAAAAGATCTGAATTTTGTTTTAAATGGATCCACAGTATGTATTCTCATAGGGTTCCGGTAATTTGTTGCAGCACATTGAGTCACTGATATATGGACTGTGCTCAGATACTTTTAATTTGGCTCTTTCTCTATAATAACTGTGCTTAGTTCTTGTGTTGTGGTTATGCACATCACAGCGTTTGGATGTGTCATCCTGATGGCTTACAATAAATGATGTATATTGGTAAATGCACACAGTAAGTATACAATGAGATATTTTATTTTTGATAGAAACATCACTACAAGTCTCCCTGTATCCCTTAAGATGTTTCAGCGTAAGAATTCGCTTTTGTAGCACCAGTTCAAGTACAGATCAGTGGCACGCCTCTACTTATAAACGGGAAAATCGCCTCATAGTATACTGTCTTCACTGTTTTATTACACGAAGTTTTAGACAGCTGGATAAGCAAGTATAATGCACTGTTTATTTTCCTGGATAAAAAGTAACATGGTTTCCCCTTTGAAGACTGCTATCCAAGTACAAACCAACCAATTTACAGTCTTCATTGTCTCTACACGAAATTCCATAAATATTTTAAATATTTCCTACACGTCTGTGGCATGCGTTGCTTACTTTGAAATCCAGTAACTGTGATTTGGTGGTACGGACTTTAAGAACTTGGATATTAAAATATTAATCGCTCTGATGTCCAACATGTTGAAAAATGTGTTATATACTCCGCATTGTCACCGTAAAACAAGAGAGAGGTGACACCAGCACACGAGAAAAAGAAATGATCCCAACATTGATCCCTGCAGCACGCTCTGCATTACTGTCTCAGTCATAGAATGAATCCATTACAAGCGCCAGCAGTATTTTTGTCGCAAAGAACGCAAATGTGTTTTTAGTACATTTGTGGATCCCGTGTACAAAATAAAATCAGTTGCTGTTTTCTCGTGACATGTTTTGATATCCTTGAAAATCGATATTTTTGTTATTGTGACGGTGCTTTTGAGAAGGGGTCGTATTATTTACTATGAATTCTCATACATAATCCTTAGTTCGGAAATCAATCTACAGAAAATCATAGACATTTAGTAACATTCTGATTAGCCATGCTCAAATGTATGAATGAAGAGTCTCGCGGCGATAACATTGAATAAAATGTTCTCGGGTTTCCAACCGCGTCAATTGCTTAAAACTACACGAGCTTTCGGCGAAGCACTCCTTGGCCATTGTCAAGTGGTATGACTGCCAGTGGGCTGTTGGTGCGCCCTTATATACGCTAGCTGCCGGCTGTGACGTCACTGGTGCCCGTGACATTGCCATATATGGACATGTTTTGTGTCGGTGTTCGATGTATCCTCTTCCACCGCGCGATCGCTGGATCCCACGCAGCGCTGAGCTCCAAGCCACCGTCTCTATTCAGGGTGTTTGCGGTAATTTTTATTTCAATAGCTTCCTTTATTAAACTTCCCCAGAAGCCGTTAGTGCGAGCCACGACAGAGGTATCGTCAAATTTTATGTGGTAACCGTTTTCCAACGCATGCTCAGCTAACGCAGGTTTCTCTGGGTAGCGTAGGCCATAATACCTCTCATGTTCTTTTGTGCGTTGTTCCACAGTGCGCACTGTTTGTCCGATGTACTTCTGGCCACACTCACAAGGTATTTCGTAGACTCCAGGTGTTCTGAGGCCTACTGCGTCTTTAACTGGTCTCAGTAATTGACGGATTTTCGGTGGAGGCCTGAAGATTGATTTGATCTTGTGTCTTTTCAACAGGCGGCTTATCTTGCCCGACACAGAGCCACAGAATGGCAGCAAAGCAAGTTTCTTTTCTTGCTCTTCGTCGGTGGTCTTATTCTGATATTTCCCAGAAATCACTTCTTTCGCTTGATGGGCGCTGTAGCCGTTATTCCTGAAAACCTTGCGTAGGTGGCTCAGTTCATGGGGCAGGTTATCGTCGTCTGATATTACTCTTGCACGATGCACCAATATTTGTAATACTGTGCGCTTATGTGCTGGATGATGATGGCTGGTGGCATGCAGATACAGGTCTGTGTGGGTGGGTTTTCTGTAGACGCTGTGGCCAAGGCACCTATTTCGTTTAGATGGACAAGGACGTCGAGGAAGTGCAATGCATTATCATTTTCCACCTCCATGGTGAACTGGATATTACTGTTGATGCCATTGAGGTGTTCCAAAAAATTCGTCGAGTTTCTTGCGTCCGTGTGGCCAAATGACGAACGTGTCGTCAACGTATCGAAAGAAACACTTCGGTTTTAATGGCGCAGTATCTATGGCAATATCCTCAGAATTCTCCATGAAGAGGTTCGCAACAGCTGGAGCCAGTGGGCTACCCATTGCTACGCCGTCTGCCTGATCGTAATACTGGCTGTTGTACCTGTGTAAGTAGCACAACTGCTTTTTTGTACATCTGCGGAGGGCTAATTCTTAGCTGAAAACTTCATCCTATCGTGAAGGAGTCCTACGAACTTCGTTTTGGGTGTAAAGTTGGCGCCTGCGAGTGGAAATGGGCTTTCAACTACGCTGTTCCACGTGTGTTACCCTACTGAGAGGCTCGTCAGAAGTATCATGTCTCCCTTTTTTTGCTGTTTCGATGTCTTGGAGAGAACAACAACATATTATTAGTTTCGTCTCACAAGAATAAAATCACCTCAACAATAAGAAAGAATTGTGCATTAATCACCGGTACCAGTAGCTCCTAAAAAAATTCCGAAAATGATTGACGATGAATACACCGACGAAAGCGCAGAAGACGGAGAAGGATACGTGTATGCTGCCGCAACATTTCAACAACGTTGTTGCCCACAGTGACGGGTAAGATCATGCTAGTACCATCTCTACAGGTGAATTACGATTAGTAACTTAACAGGAGACTAAGAAAGGTAGAAAGATGGATTCCCGTCATTTCTTTCCTGTTTTCTGCCGTTCCCTTAGTTGCTCTAAATTCGTGGACGTATGTACTGTCTATACAACCAGATGAAGGCAGTTTGTTTATTGCCATACGCGTTTCACTTCCTTTATTTGGGAAGCACCATCAGTGGCCTGAAATACATGTTTCCTTTTGTAAATACAATAAACGCATTATGTGGTAGATATAATATGCTGCTATATTACATTTTGTCGTGTTTTTGATTGTTTTTTAGGTTAGAAGCAACTTTTGTAGCATAAGTTCCGTACTGTGAATGTGTCTTTCGGTGTTATGATTTCCACCGAACGATACATTCATAGTACGGAACTTGTGCTACGAAAGTTACTTCCAACCCAAAAAACAAGAGAAAACACGACAAAATGTAATATAGCAGCATATTATATCTACCACATAATGCGTTTATTGTATTTACAAAAGGAAACATGTATTTCAGGCCACTGATGGTGCTTCCCAAATAAAGGAAGCTAAACGCGTATGGCAATAAACAAACTGCCTTCATCTGGTTGCATAGACGGTACATACGTCCACCAACGGAGAGATGAATTCATTCATATCAAAGATGTTTAGGCATCCATCAGAAACGACAGTGGCCAACTTAAAACGTTATCAATTAATGAATTAAACTTAAAGACATTTTCGGTAAAAGAAGTTGATGGGTGCATACACAAATTTAAAAAGATATTTACACTAAAACCTTACGCTTATGTACACGCCGCGTAATTATTTTACTTCAATTACGTGTCTCGTTAACTACATCGAAAACAAAGTGCGAATTATGATGAATCAATTCCGATCCCCCCCCCCCCCCAAATAAAACAACAATCACTAGCCATTATCTTATATCTCATGAAATTACTGTTCTGTCATTTTAGTAACAGCATCGTCCGCCTCGATAGCGAGTCACTTTTCGGCACGCTTGTTTACGACGTCGCCGCGCAGCTGCTCGCGGTGTTGTTCACGTAATTCTACCGTCTTAGCGCGCTGTTTTTCCTTCGACAGAGAATGGCTAATGCCCACAGAAAATCGACACTGAAGATTAGCTTTGCATCTGACTCTGCCGGTGGCTGCCTTGCAATTATTATTTATGATGGCCAGCCGAAGACACGTTCGGGATGAGGCAAAGAAGGACACCTCCGTTCCTGCTGTCTGCAACGCAGAATCACACAGTTACCGCTTGGGGACCTGCTGGCCACGACCGCTCCGACGACGCTACCACTGACGTTTGCCGAAGTTCTGCATAACAACCCCCGGCCGCGATCATCACTGGCTCCTACTACTGCGACATCGTCGTCTCCGGTAATGCCTCAGGCTGTTGCGGAAGGACCGGCGCCTTTGCCTCCTCCTCCCGACGTGTGCATCGGTGAGCAATCTCTGGGACAGGGGACGGCCCTTGACTCCATGGTTGTGACTACCGATGCTTTTGTGCCCGACCATCCGGATCTCCAGGCGTCTTCGGACACTGAAGATCACGGCGCAAGCAACGGTCGCCGAAGAGACGTCGGAAACGGCGGATCGCCCCGTCTAACACCTGCAGGACGCAGTCTCTAGACGATGAGGATCACAATTCTCAGGTTGTTGCCCCGATGGACGATTTCGTGGTGGAAGCACCAGTCTGCACCCCGTCAGATGTACAACCATCTTTGCATGCACCAGACGCTGTCCCTATGGACGTTGAACAGCAGCTGAGCCAGCACCACTCTTCCACCGCCGGCGTGACGCCGCCATCGGACTACACAGGACGCACCGGACGCACACCATCCACGCACCTTTGGGTGGTCTGACGATGTAGACGACGAAACACCCTCCGTTGGGACAGCAGTGAATGCTGCTGCTCCAACCCACGACTGCTAATCGACAGGGTTGCTGGATGAGGATGTGCAGCCTACTGGGACAACATTGCTGTTCGCTGCTGTTCTTCGTGCCTCCATGGGCGTCTCAGTAGTCCCAATTCCACGGCAAGCTTACAGGATTGGCTCCATCAATGTCAACACTATTGGCACTCCTGCCAAACTACAATTGCTCTGTAAAATGTTGAGGGCGTCGGACTTCGATGTTGCCCTTTTGCAGGAAGTTCGCTTGGCTACGTTTCCTAATATCTATGGCTATGTGTCCTACCTCACGCCGTGTGCTGACGGAGGCAGTGGGACAGCTATTCTTTTAAAGGAAGGCATTGAGGTAGACGACGTGATTTACCTACCATCGGCCAGGGTTTTTGCTGTGACTTTCCACGGTGTCCGAGTCATCAATGTTTACGCTCTGTCGGGCACGGCCAAGCGACAGGAACGGTCGCTTCTATTCGGAACAGGTCGCTCCTTTGTTTGTAGGCCACTACGACCATATTATACTTGGCGGTGACTTCAATTGTGTTATCCCAGACGGACCAACACCCCCATTGCACCACATACCAGGAACTCAAGCTGCTCTTGCATGAACTGAACCTCACCAATACTTGGCAACGCGTGCATGGTGATCGGCCTGGATATACGTACGTCACCTGCCATTCAGCAAGTCGTCTTCACCGTGTCCATGTTTCCCAAGGAATCGTAAGTGCCACGCTCGACGCTGAGTTATGACCTACCCTTTTCCGGCCATATGGTCTACATTTGCACTGTATCGCCCCAGAGGTAGAAGGCGTGGCACGGTCGAGGCCTGTGGAAGCTGAATGTCACACATCTCAATGATCCCGAATGCAAGTAGGTCATAGAAACGACGTGGAACAACTATGTGAGACACCTTCCAGTGTATCCTTCAACACTCCGGTGGTGACTTGGCTGCACCAAGCCTGCTTTGCGTAGTTCGATGATGACTTACGGTCGCGACAAAATGCTGAGGCAACGACATACCATGGAATACTATTTCACAATTCTCTGGGAACTCTCAAACCATGCCCTCTCTGCTCAACGACAGGTTGAAATTCAACGTATTAAGGTGAAGATAATTTCTCTTATGCGTCACCGCCTTGAAGGCACAATAGCACGCGCAAGATGTCACGATTGTGTACTACGAGAGCCCCCGTCCATGCATCATATTATTCGAGAGAAGCAGCGGTGTCGGAGAAAGCTGGTCAACGCTCTCGACATGCCAGATGGTCGTCGATTGACGTCCCAAAATGACATCGTAAAAGCCTTTGTGAATCACTACAACCAGTTCTATGCAGCAGAGGACCAGAACATAGCGGTAACGACTGATGTCCTCTGTTCCTTGACGGGTACCCTGGATGAGGCCGCTGCGGAGATTCTCACAGCGACACTTAACGTCTGATGACGTCGCCGATGCTCTTCATAAGGCTGCAGCGAATAAAGCCCCAGGTCCAGATGGGTTCCCGCTGGAGTTTTACCGCACATTCCACGACATCACGGGCTAACGCTGGACTGCGATGTATGAAGAACTGATGAACCCTGACCTTCACCTCCCACCCGAATTCGTAGAAGGCTTTCTTATTCCGGTCCCCAAGCCATCGGGAGGTCGAGGAGTTGGGCAGTATCGACTGCTGACCATGTTAAATTGTGATTTCAAGATTTTTACCCGGATTCTTGCCGCTCGCCTTCGGCGCGTCATTCCTCAAGTCATCTCTCTGGATCAAACGTGCTTTGGTGGTGTCAGTAACATTCAGACGGCACTCAGCGACTACCGTGACGTCATAGCCCTGCCCCACGACCTGCCGCCGTCGCGGTGCCTTAGTGACAGTGGACTTTGACCACGCCTTTGATTGAGTGATGCCTTTCTAGAAAGCGAACTCAGACGGATGGCCTTTCCCCACAGGTTTATACACATCGTCTTGAGTCTCCTCCAAGGTTGAGGTGCCACGTCGCGAGTGCTTGTCAATGGCCGTGTGGCGGGCCCTATTAATGTCAAGCGGTCGTTCCGTCAAGGACGTCCGCTGTCGATGCTGCTTTTCGCCATCGCCCTTGAGCCACCGTTACACGGTTTGAGGAGCCAGCTCACAGGGATAACAATGAGGGGGAATGCTTTCATCTGACGCGCCTATGCAGATGACGTGGTGTTCTTGGCTCTATCGGAGGATGAAGTGCGAGAGGCACTGGCATGGATCAACTAGTACGGTACTGCTGCGGGCAGCCGTGTGAACCTGACGAAATCTAGTGCTGTGTCCGTCGGTAGAGGTCTTCCAGCAGAGAGTGTGGCTCCATTACCATTAGTGGATAAGCTCAAATGTTTCGGGATCACCTTCACGCATGATATACAGCGCACGATCTCATTTAAGTATAAACGCCTGGTTCAAGCTATCCGCGCGAACGGTCGTGGCAACCTCCTGTGAGCATTGGACATGATACAAAGGGTGGATTTTGTTACCACTCATCTAGTCTCGCGACTGCCCCATTTAGCACAGATTTTACCGATGCCAAAGGCAATGGCACATAGGCTTCAGGCGGCATTCGGCTACTTTGTAAGCGCGGTTCTTATCCTCAAAGTCCGCTACGGCACGCTGGCACTCCCTTCTCGAGATGGCGGCCTCGCCCTTGTCCATGTCCAAACGAGAGCAGCTGCCCTTTATGTAAGTACGATGGGTAAGTCGTGGACCCGCCGCCGAACCGGATTATCGGAAAGCCTGATTGACGAACTGGCCCCTCCCTCTCGAGTGGCACCTGTTGCAGTAGCCCAAATTTCTTCCTCGCTCTCACATGTCAGGGCCTTTTTCATCGAATACAGTTATGTCCATGCCGACTTGTCTAGTACCAGAAAGGCTACCGCACGTGATGTTTACCCCCTAATGATGAGAAATCATACTAGGAATGGTGTTGAAAGTCGACATCCTACGATCTCATGGCCCGTGGTTTGTCGTTCTGTGTACCAATCCTCCTCGACACGAGCACTCGTGCGACCTGGTATCTGGTCTTTAATGGAAAATACATGACACAACTTCGTCTACATGCCATAAAAATGACAGATTCGCCGCTGTGTCCTCGTTGTCACACGCCTGATACGGATGAACATCTACTGATGTGTGGATCTTCTGCAGAGGTGTGGCAGCTGATTCAGATGATGCTTGCCTTTCTTCTACGTACGGCTCCCCGTGCCATTACACCGAAATCTCTTCTGTTCCCACATGAGACATGCTTCCCACGTACGAAGACCAATGCTGTGATCTGGATAAAAGGCCTCTCGATCTCTTATTTGTTTCATGAGGGTGATAAGCGTGTTCTTGATTTTTGGACGTTCCTGCAAGATCGCTTTACTTTTCTCGTGCACCATCCGCGATACCGTCAGTACTATGCCAACTTTTTGGGTAGTGCCTTCTTCGTTCCCCCCTGCAGCTGAGGTGACCCAGGTATGAGAAGGTAATTTCAGTGAGATTGTGTAATACCAGGACTCGATCCAATATATCGGCAAATGCAATATTCTTCGTGAAGACGTGCCTGGAACATGCCTGACTGCCTTGGGATTCAGTGTGCGTCTACCCACAAGTTGGCGGGACGCGGATGACATTTTGTCTGTACTGCCAGGAGGGAGTTTTCTTTAAATTCTACGATTCCCTTTTTATTTTGTTTATTGACGGTAATTATACTTAATTGTTTTTCGCCTGGAGGACGTCCTTTGTGATTTCAACAAATATATAAAAATAAATAAATAAATAAATTAGTATGATACATGATCTGAAAACAAAAACCTGATATCGAAAGAGTATACTCATTTACATTTTCAAGAAATATTTTTTTTATTTTATGCAGAAGGCCGTCATTTATTTAAGAACACCAGAGATTTTTATTTTCTTTGTCAAAAAGAAACATAATTCAGTTTTTGAATTATTTCACCAACAATCACACCGTGTTACCTGATTCCTTATATAGTTCAACGTTTGTGACCTCTTAAAAAAAAATAAAAAAAAGATAGCTGAGTGAGTGGTCAGCGGGTCGGAATGCCATGCTAAGTGCCCGGGTTCGATTGCCGGCTGGGTCAGAGATTTTCTCCGCTCAGTGACTGTCATACAAGTCGCCGAATTTGCGTCAACTAAAATGACTTGCACCAGGTGACCGATATACCCGACGGGAGGCCCTACCCGCATGACATTTCATTCCAATAATAGCATCATTCTAAATGTATATCACGGTTCCAAAAACTTGTCTTTCTGAAAAAGACTTAGGCTTGATAGCTTCTTAAATTTGCCACTACTGTTTCTGATGTGAGATCATACAAACATTGTTTCCATTTTCTATTACAGTAATGATATTAGTTCTCCTATATAGTGTAAGGATACTGTGATCGATATCCTTACCAGTGAGCTACCTAACAACTTGCGCCGGCTGGGGAACCTTAGTATCCAAAACTTTTCGTCGTCTCGCACTTTTACGGCATACAGGGTAACCTCGTGTAGCATCGAGACGGCAGCGAGAACATGCGGAGTCAGTATCGTCCGTTCACAAGGAGATGAACGAGAGCTCCTAGCCGGTCGGGGTGGCCGAGCGGTTCTAGGCGCTACAGTCTGGAACCGCGCGACCGCTACGGTCGCAGGTTCGAATCCTGCCTCGGGCATGGATGTGTGTGATGTCCTTAGGTTAGTTAGGTTTAAGTAGTTCTAAGTTCTAGGGGACTGATGACCACAGCAGTTAAGTCCCATAGTGCTCAGAGCCAATTGAACCATTTGAGAGCTCCTAGTTCAGAATCGGCAGAAGGCCGCCAGAACGTGTTTCGTATCCGGCTGCTGCCAACCTCAGCGATCTAATACAATTCGGTGCACATGTAGCCTTTGGGAAGTGATCGTTGTACCGTGTTGTGTTGTGTCATAAAGTAATACATCTCTTGATGAGTGACGTAACGGTTTCTACTCTTTCCATTAATTCCTCGGAGAAGGACAAGATATAGTACTTTTCAAGTGGAGCTAGAGAACTATTTAATAATGTCGCTGAATGCTGCGAGCAGAGACAAAAATAAAGTTTTGCTCCACCATCTCTCCTTAACAGTGAGACGTACAATGAGGTAAGCAAAGCTACTTGAGAAGAATTCTGAATTAGTGCGAAGATACTCCCGGGAAGTCACTAGAAACTCTCAGCAAAAAGAGATAAATTTCATTTCGAATTTTTCAGGTCGATAATACTTCGAACTGCATCACACTTTGAATTACTCTAAAATTGTCGTTTTGTTTGTGTGTGGGCGTGTGTATGCCTGTAAAAGCACCGTTATTTATATTAGAAAATTATGGTACTGTTTCTCTTACTAGGAGAGGTCCCCAGGGGTAGGATCATAGGCACCTGCGAGGGGTGACAAGACGGGGCATTTGCCCCCATCCTCCCCCTCCCCCCTCCTGGAATCTGGAGTACAGAGTGTTTATGCATTACAGAATTATAATACATGTATAGAAGTGATTTACCGTGATTCCACAAAACCTCCCGTTTAGCCAGTCGCAGCATTCGGATTCCATACACTAACGGATTTCCGCGACGTGCCAGAATCGCGGGTCAATGCCGCAGATATCTCGCAGATGTCTGTATCTCTGACGGATATAACCCGTCGATCTGAGACCGCTCGTTTCCCACCAACGTGTAATCCCTGCCCTTCGGATCTAGCTCTCCGATCTGCCCACAGACCGAGCACGTTCGTATGTGGGAGCAAATAGCAGGGTTTTCGTGATTTATCTGCGGACCCAAGACAGCCGATCATGCACGACAGGCCAGAGGCCATGGGCGACGGATTTTAGTTGTCACTGGGTCTCACCGCAAGCGGATTGTACAGTGCGACCTTTTATAGGCATTTTATTTATTGTAGTACATTTTCGCACTTTAAAAGTAATTTATATCTTCGAGAGAAAGGAAGAAAATTGTGGCAGGTGCTGCATATTTGAACTTTTGCAAAGTATAGTAATTCGTAATACCTGTAAAGTAAGGGACATAATACAGTTCTGGGTAATTGCCCACAGTTATGAATATAGTACAAGAAATATTTATTGGTGCTTACTATACAGTTGCTTTATACAACTCATCCCCTCTCCGCCCCCCCCCCCCCCCCCCCCACACACACACTTTTGATGCAGCTGTAAAGAAACGTACACATTTCTAAGACTATTTAAAAAATTATTGAAGTTATTTTATCTATCTTTGCAGCTATAAGAAAATGTGTAGTTTTCTCACCAAATGCGTTTCGTTTTATTGAAATCAAGCGTTATCAGTGGTCCGTAATGAAACATCTTTTACAGTATGGCTTGCTTTCTGTATCTAAAGACATTTCGTTTCAAAAACTATTGATGTTACTTATACTATGTCCGATTTTCACTCATATCATGAAATGGTGTTTGCTTGCATGTTTTTGAGGTACTTCCTCGGTGCAGTACTGTTAGTTTTTATAACACTTTGGTCCACAGTTGGAATGCTGATTAGAAATGTTTCAACCATCACTTTGTGTGCCATATATTTTACGTTCATGTTTGCTGATCATTCATTTGTCAGTTTTCACAAACAAGGTGTTTCATGGTACAGTTGTGTAGATTTACCAATGTAGTCATTTTTACTGTACTTGTAGGAACTAAAACTTAATGTAACCTGAAAATCACACTGTCATTAGTAGCGCGTTTTGTGTATCACCTACATTTGCTTCTTTTCAGAACAAAGTGAAGTTTACAGTCACCTCGCTGACATCTTATTGAGGCTGCATATGCGACAGAATCCTGAAACAGTTAACCAAGGAATTAAGGACAAATCAGGTCAAAAGCTTATGAAACAGCACAATCTCAGTATAAATACAAATGCATGATTTCTTCATTTACCTTGTTGAAAAGCCACACTAATCCTCATTTCACCAGCTATGGTGACTTTTAAAAATTACGTAATTCTACCGCAAAAATCTGCGTTTCGTTGCATATCATGGTAAATAAAAAAGTTCCGCTTGTCTACCACATGGCAAAATGCTCTTATCTCTGTGTGCTATCAGTTGCCAAAATCTCGTATCGGTATCTCATACCGTTTCTGAGATATGGGGAGTATTATGAATATTTCATTCTAGATTTATCGCTGGCGCCCGAAGTCGCGAATGGGTCTGATACATAACAACAATTTTCTCGCGTTCAGTGATAGATACAGACAGACCTTCTGCCAAGACTACAGTAAAAATTAATATGTTAGCTAAATTTCATACGCAGCTAATATGCACCAATCGCAAATTCATGGCGACTCTCATTTTTCATTGCAAACTTTTGGAATTGTAGGCAATGTGTTACTTACAGACGAAACATCACAATAACTGTGCCCATTAGCGAAATGGTAGGCACTTCATCATGAAGCTGACATCTATAACTGACTTCAAAACCATTTGTTTGCCGATTAGTTTCTCTAAAATCGTCTGAGCAAGATTGCGGGGCAGCCGACATGAGCGCGCCGTTCTGCCACAGTAGCGCGTCAACCACCGTCTCGCCGAAAACTCAGGGGCTTGGTTTACGTGCTAAAACTGCGATCACAGCAGCTCCGATATCGGAGGATTCTGCCGCCGACCGATATCGGCCGGAGACGGCCGATCTTTTCAAATCACTATGCTACAACGTGCGCGGTCACACTACAGCCGATCTTATCGATCGAACGTGTAGACTCCGGACGACACTTGTTGAAATTCAGATCAGTTTGTTTTCTTCGGTCAAATCGACCAACGTTCTCGCCCAAGAAATATGGAGCGTGAGAAACCGATAAGTTTAGTCCAAAAAAGAATGAATTTGTGGCAACCTTAGGACGAAAATATCATAATCGGGATATAGTTCGGAATTTATGGACTAAAATCGCAGGTTTATTCGAAACCACAAATATGTAAAACTTTTATTGGACGTTTTAGGCATAATTATAACCTCAAAAATTAATTTGTTCAAGTAAAATGGTGGCGTATCTTATATGCTTATAGCCAATGTACTGGATCTTTTTTGTGGTGGGTTGTCATTAGTTGTCCACAAATTATTATTACTGCTTACTGACGTCTTATGCCAGTAGGGTAGCGATTCTGCTAATATGAAGTATTTCCACTTTTAAGTGCTTTAATTTTATCTTATGATACACTTTATGCTTGTCTTTCGCTCGTGTCTAAATGACAGTCATTGAAGGTTAATTGACGTACGTCTTCACAACTTTAAATAAATACAACGAAATATAGTGTTTATAACTTGCTTTTCAAGGTCACCACGAATTATCTCGAGTACGTAACAGAACGTTTCTCCCCTGTGTACAGTACTCACCACGTACTTTACAAGACATGAGAGGTCATCACATGCATTCGGCGTTCCTTTTTTAATAAAAGAAACCGCTAAGCAGCACTTCTATCCAAGCACAGATGCGACATGGTATCCACCCCACTCTAAGAGATTAAAATCTAACTTGCTTCATCCATAGAATAGATTCTAGCCTAACCTAACTCTCTTGACCCTGCCAAAAACTGACGGAGGAGATCAGACGCACAATGACCGATGTTACCGTGCGACCTCAGCGACGGTGTCTGATGACCGTTGTCAGTGTCAATGTGAACGCATCCTTAGAGGCCGGATCGGCAGTTCCCAGAATTGCGGGTAAAGTTCTGAATGTCGTATCTCCACTAACGCACGGTATTCAAATATCTGTGGCCAGACGCGGAAATCCCCTCGTGTATGGCCAAATATTATGTGACAGATCGCAGTGAGACAATACTAAAGCAGTCACAATCTTCTCTCTAGAAACAGTGTCACCAGGCACTCGGTTATGGAGCGCAGACTTCATTCGTTTGTGATTCGTTCTCCCCTCCCCTCCCCTCCCCAAGTACTGCGTTGTAAAATTGGCTACGAGGCGTATCCCAGCTGTAGTACAATGAAATTCCCTGTCGCTTCTAACTTAATCAACAGTAGCTAAACGCAGCATTGTTTGGTTTCACATAACGCCACGAACGGTACAGTGTAGTATGCACTGCGGGCAATTGCACGATCGCTTTCCAGCAACTTTGTCGTCTGCATCACGAAATACATCCAAGAGTATGTTAATGTGCTATTTCATAGTGCTGTAAGGAAGCGAAGCCTGCGTAAGGAAGCTTGGTGAGTTTAGTGTATTTTTATATAACAACAAGGGAACGCTTTTGCCAGGTACGGACATTCAGACTCGAAGTCGGGCTAGTTGCATGTACTTCAGTAGGTTAAGGCCGGAAACAACGACCATTCATATTTTTCAGGGGTTCCACAAAATGGTGGGAGTCAGCCACTAATGATTTAAATAGTAAACAATTTGTCACAAATAGTTAGCTGAATGCATTTCTAAGTAATACGGACTTTGTGGGAGGAAGATGTCTACCTCTGGCAAGTGAAGACAGAGCAGTCAGCCTTACACTCTTTGGAGACTTCTCCAGAAGTTCTTTCTCTTTTCTAGAAACATACACCTCCGACACATGGCTTCCTATATTCTCGATCTAGTTACATGTAGGAAGGCTATTATAGGTTATTTATTCACTTCCAATACTGGAAGTTGTGTTTTATGGGTTTTCTCAAATCACAATACTGATACAGTTCACTCCACGAGTTTCTACACGTGTCTGACATCAGAATGTGTACTGAACGACTACCAGTATTTTTACCATCGAAACTGTTCCCAAGAAATTAGTATGTTGTGGTTAGTGTACTTGATTGATCATTTACAGCTCGGCAAAGCTATGTATTTCCTGATGTTTAGATCATCAGCTTAAAAAAACATATCACGTCCACAACACTTCAACCCTCCGCTGCTAACATGTATAGTACTGCAATAAATGGTAAAACAGTAATTAATTGCAACATTACGAAACATTTAGAGTAAAAATTGGTCCATTGTAAGGTATTAACAGTTTTTGCACATAAACACTTTAGAGTAATTTAATAACGATTGTTGGGACATTGTACTTTTATTTCAATTTAGAATAACTGTGAACCTCATTTAAGACGTAATACGTTTGTACACTGACGATCCAGAACACACTTCTTTAGTGTTGAGGTGCCCATCTTTTCTGCTATCTGACATATAAGTACTTGCCTATTGACTAACCTGTAGGGGCACAATAGCTTCGCTATCTTGAAATTCTTTATATTCAGCTGCCGCATTGCCCCATAACGCAGTGAGAACAATTCTGGCTTGGCCAAGTTTTGGGTGAGCATTGTCTTTCATAGTAATATGTTCAACAAAATTGTTAGCCTTGCCTAAACCTTCAGAAAAGAGTTCAAGGAATTGTTTCAGCAAGCTAGCTACACTGCCTTTGGCATTGAATGCAGTCACTGACAACACAATGTCCTGAATTTGAAAGCCGGACAAATCAAACGAATCAAGGCCAAATATGTTCTCACAATCACGTGGTTGTAGCACAGTGAAAGTCACAGTTCGTGTAAGCGAGTGATAGATGGCAGGCAAAGTACATTTTCCGAGAACGGAAATGTCTTGTCCATCATAAGCCATCAGGTGCGTGTTAGTTTTAGACAGGCATGGGGAGCCTAACAATTCATATGTGCTACGATTCATCAGTGTAACAGAGACATCCATGTCCAACTGAAATTTCACACGTTTCCCACTAAGATGCAAATGAATGGGAAGTTTTTTGGACTGGCATAGCACTGAAGAAACTGTTTTCTTGCCAGTTTTGCTAATGCCTGCAGCAGGCTTTGAATACACTGCACTGATTACATGGGCCTTGCGACTAGATTTTTGAGTTGGTAGAATTCTTATGTTATGAGATGACACAGTCCAACTAGTACTACAGCCACCTTATTGTGGCCCACATTGATAATATTGTGGACATCCTCATCAACAGCTGGTGTCAGACAGTTTCACTTCAGTGGATTAAACTGGCTTGGACAACTGAGGAGTCCATCCCACAACTTCTCGAGTCGAGTTCTCCAATGTTGCACAATGGCCCTGAACACATACATACACACCACCCCTCTGCCTGTACACCAACCAGATCTTGTGTGTGTTGAGCCTATGTTCGTCAGTAATTTAGAGGTTGCTTATGATGATATGCTTCCCTTGCCTCACTCAGACTCTGCTTGTGATGATATGCTGTCTCAGTTTCAACCACACATTACATATGACATTATATTATCATAAGTGCTGTCACCTGCTCATTTTGCAGTGTGTGTTAGTGTTTCTCCTGAGCTACAATATTCCCCCCCCCCCCTTTCTTCTAGCGCGCCACCTAAGACTACCATCGATGAGGTTTGCTTTTATATCAACACTTCTGGGCCCACCCGACGAGCTCTCCTTATAGCTCCAAGATGGATCATTCTTCATCCTATGTGTGAGGAACACTTCACATGTTATGGGGCCCCTTAGGGACTTGGCTGACAAGAAGGGAAAGAAAAACAATGCGCACTCCGTGTGCATACCAGGTGGAGTCATTCCAGATGTGGAAAGGGTCCTCCCAGATGCCATGAAGAGCACAGGGTGCAGCCAATTGCAGGTGGTTGCACACGTCGGTACCAATGATGTGTGTCACTTTGGATCTGAAGAGAGTCTCTTTGGCTTTGAGCGGCTAACAGAAGCTGCCAGTCTTGCTTGAAAGATGAAAGCAGAGCTGACCATTTGCAGCATAATGGACAGGACCGACTGTGGACCTCTGGTACAGAGCCGAGTGGACGGTCTGAATAAGAGGCTCAGACGGTTCTGCGACCGTGTAGGCTGCAAATTCCTCGACTTGCACCGAAGGGTGGTTGGGTTTCAGGTTCCGCTGAATAGGTCAGGTGCCCACTACATGCAGGAGGCGGCTACATGGGTGCTGTGTGGCGTGGACTGGGCGGTTTTTTAGGGTAGAGGGTCTCGGGAAAACAAAAGAAGGGCCTCGGTCACAAAGGGCGCAGACCGAACTCAGGAAAAACGTAGATACAGGAACCACTGGTATAAAAGTTGTAAATTGTCGTAGCTGTAGCAGAGGTCCAAGCACTAATAGGAAGCACTGATGCCCAAATCATTATAGGCACTGAAAGCTGGCTAAATCCGGATATAAGCTCAGCCGAAATTTTTGCGAAGAACCTAACTGTTTTCAGATAGGATAGGCTAAACTCGGTTGCCAGAGGCATGTTTGTTGCTTTTAGAAGTAGTTTAACTTATCGCGAAATTGAAGCAGATACTTCTTGTGAGTTAGTATGGGCAGAGGTCATTGTTGGCAACCGGAATAAAATAATAATTGGATCCTTTTACCGACCTTCCAATTCAGATGATACAGTTGCTGAAAGGTTCAAAGAAAACTTGAGTTTGATTTCAATCACGTACCTCGACTTCCTGAGAGATGATCAGCAATCATTCCAAATTAATAATATAAGTGTAGAAGTATAGATCAGATGTAACCATCCTGTGCATATTCTCCATTCCACATGGGGTGGATGTGGTTAGAATAACAATGACACTTGGCATCAGCCGGATGCTTAAGATACACGTCCCCCTGTTTACCACTCTTCCGTCACCGCCATCTCCAGTGTCAGTCCAGTTCATATGTGCAAGTCAACACGTCTGTTCTCCTTATTGGATGGTGAACTATACGTTCTCTGGGCCACCCTGTGTGGACCTCCTGAACTCCATGAGAAACGGTCTATCCATGCCTTCCATTTGGACTAGGCATGGCAAGGGTGGCCATGCGACCTTGCATGATCAACCGATACTTGTCGAGCTGCCTACAACACTCCTGCGTTTGACAACATCTATTTCCTCTCTCTAGTACTCTGCAGTCCCATGGAGGAGCTCTGTAGTGATCATCAACTGCCAATGATGCTACAGCGAGGAGTGCTCAATCTTCAGGAATTAGTGGGCTTTGGAAAAACGGTGTGAGTTTTGTTGTTTGCTAATGCTATGCTATTTTTCATTTGATCTTGCGTGAATAAAGTGTGTTTGACTGTAAATGTTGGTGATTTCTATGTATCGTGGGCACTAAAAATTATTTTCACTGTTAGCTGGTCAAACAAAATGCCCAAATTAAAAAAAAAATGAATTTATTTTGATAACAATGGAAAAATCACTATATAATTGGTTTGAAAAATAACTGGCATGACTTATTATTGTAAATGGTCCTTAGCAATTACGTCTTTATATGTTAGAACCACTAACATCTGATAAAATGTTGTCGCTACAATGAGTGTAACCACTTTCATTGATGAACTCGGTTGATGGACTTGGTCTAGTGACAGCGTTTTTGACTGCTAACCAAAATATCCTGGTTCCTGAGCTCAAACCCAGCCACTGCTAAAGTTTTGAATAAAAATCATCAGCAATGGCTGCTGAAGACTTCCAGTATAAGAAGTCACCCTCATTCTGACCACAGACTTGTTAAAGAGGGTGGAGAAGTGACAGAGGTTGAGGACTTTCTCCTGCCCTTGGGGTGGGAATCTTCCCTCAAAAAGTCAAAAGGATCAGCAATGATCAGTGGCATGAGGATGCAGAAGGAAATGGAAACCACTGAGTTAGACACAAATTGTATGTCCACAGGACATGTTGCATGTAATTGAAAAAATTGTCATTATGATCTCTCCATTGGCAAAAGATTCTGGATTAGTCTCCCACTCAGACTGCCAGGAGGGGGTTGCCAATGGGGAGGTGACCATGAGGAAAGAATAGAGTAACAATGACAATGAGTCAGTGTGTGGAATGTCAGAAGTTTGAAAGTAGTAGGAAAGCTAGAAAATCTGAAAATGGAAATGCAGAGGCTCAGTTTAGATGCAGTGTGGTTCAGTGAAGTAAAAAGGAAAGAAGATAAGAATTTCTGATCACACAAATATGGAGTGATACTAACTGCAGCAGAAAATTGTATGCGGGGCATCGGATTTGTTATGAGAAGGAATGTAGGACTGAAAATGAACTACTATAAACAGTTCAGTGATAGGGTTGTTCTCATCAGATTTGACAGTAAACCAAAGCCAATGTCACAAACAGCAGATGAAGAGATACAGAAAGTATATGAAAATACTGAAACGGTAATTCTGTATTAAAGTGAGATTAAAATCTAATATTCATGGAGGATTGAAATATGGTTCTAGGGGAAGAAATAGAAGAAAGAACTACAGCAGAATATGGGCTTAGCAGTAAGAATGAGAGAGGAGGAAGACTAATTAAGTTGGTAATGGCAGATACTGTGTTAAAGAACCACAAGAGTAGGAGGTATAATTGGAAGATATTCAGAGACAAGGCAAGGTTGCAGCTGGGTTACATCATCTCAGACCCCAACAACAGCAACAGCACAATTTTAAGGTTCACTAGAAAATGGTTTTGATATAAAAGCTGAAACTGGTTTTGGTCTAAAGTAAAGAAGATGTTAACAACTGGATCAAGTATTCATTAATTTTAAAAATATGTTTATTGAAGTAGGCTGCAGAATGTATACAATTTGTTCCTCACATTGTCTGTACATATTTGAGTGGAGTTAAGAGTTATTAAAGTTTGTCAGTGTATAGGTTGGCTCGAACATCACAGTGTTTGTGTGAATGTACTCTCCTGTGTATATTGTTGATGAAGAGCTCTCATCAGAGGATGATGAGTGTGGCACTCTTTGGAATTAATTGTATTTCAACACTGCCACCTGGCTGGAAACCTAAAAACTTTTCATCAGTCAGTCATAGTGTTGGTATGGTTGTATTGAAACTGGTATGCCCTTGACTTCCTCCAGTCTGAGAAATGTCTCACCCCAACAATTATAGGGGTGAGGGCTAACAGAATGATGCAGGATTTTAACAACAATGAAAACTGGTTTTTTCATGCACACAATGCAAGCCAGAGGTAAAATAATATTAAGTGCAACAAATAATCCTTGGCCTAACTGAGGGCTGGCAAACTACCCAAAAAATCTTGTTTGGACTGTATATTAGTATCAGCAGTGAGTACTAAACTGCTTTGAAGTAAGAAGGTAGAATATTGTCAAGGATTAAGTTATTAGAGACATAGTATGTGGTCAGATCAGGACGTGGAAGGGCTAATTAGCCATGTCCATTTCAAAGGAAACGTCCTGGCATTTTTTTGTAATTGATTTAGGGAAACAACACCAGAAATGATGCCACCAGATAGTTGCAGATTATGTTTGCCACCCTTGGGCATTCATGTGGCAAGTGACATCTCTTGAGTCTTTCACTTAGTCCCGTACATTTTCTCTGTGATTTAAGCTGGATACCTTTGTTGGTTATTTGAGGAATTAAGTTTCAGCTCCCTTAGAAAACATAACAATAAATTGTTTGTTAGGATTACAGGAGACTCAATCTTACTGACTGGATCATATCTGGAGTATGCCTTATCCACAAACTGGGGACGTTGTATGCCCTGTCATATGAAGATATCTATTTACATGGAGCATACAGGGTGTCAGTCAGTAGTATGTGTACCATAAATATGATTTTGGAAATCATATGGTAAAACATGTTCTGTGGGCCTCTGGAAGTATATCTATTGAAGAAGACACTTTATGAGGATGATCCAGTTTACTTAAGTTGTTGCTGAAAGAAGTTACAAGATTCTGGGCAATAGAGCTTCTCTCTCAACTGTGTGCTGTGCAACAGCGAAGTATGAGTCCTGGTGTTGAGGTTTCTAGCAAGTAAGACATCTTATTCTCCTGCTAAAACATGCTGCTAACCATTGTGTAGAATCTACTCTTGTCACCCATTTTTTCAGCTGCATAATCCACATTTGTGCATATTACTGGCATCTGAAGCTTGTCATCCCATGGTTTGTTTTCAAGTGTGTCTTTGTTAAGTCCAAATAGACACAAAATTCACATAAGACACTATAATTCTTGTGACCAGTGACGTAGTTAGTGGACTACTTTGATTTGTATCTATGTCTACATCTATATTCCTCAAGCTACCTCATGGTGTTTGGGGAAAGGTACTTTGTGTACCATTGTCACTTCCCCCTTTTGTGAATGGTTTTTGGAAAGAATGATTGCTGGTAAACTTCTGAGGTGGACTCAAAACTCTAATTTCATCTTCAGGGTCCTTTTTAAGATTATACATTGGTTGATTGTTCCAGGAATGTATGCTCTTGGAACTTTAACGCCATACCATGATGCAGATCGCCTCTCCAGCAGCATCTGCTGCTGGAATTGGCTGAGCATATCTGTGATGCTCGCATTTACCAAATGAACCTGTAGTGAAACATGCTGCTCTTCTGTAGATATTCTCTATTCCTTCTATTAATCCTATGTTGTGCAGATCCCAGACTGATGACCAATATACAAGTATTTGTTGAACAAGTGTTTTATAAGTGACAGCCACTATTGGTGGATTATATTTCCTCAAGATCTTCCAATGAATCTGTCTGGCATCTGCCTTACTTGTGATTAATTTTGTATGGTCATTCCACTTCAGATTGCTCAGTACACATGTTGTTGTTGTGGTCTTCAGTCCTGAGACTGGTTTGATGCAGCTCTCCATGCTACTCAGTCCTGTGCAAGCTTCTTCATATCCCAGTACTTACTGCAACCTACATCCTTCTGAATCTGTTTAGTGTATTCATCTCTTGGTCTCCCTCTACGATTTTTACCCTCCACACTGCCCTCCAACACTAAACTGGTGACCCCTTGATGCCTCAGAATATGTCCTACCAACCGATCCCTTCTTCTAGTTAAGCTTTGCCACAAACTTCTCTTCTCCCCAATCCTATTCAATACCTTCTCATTAGTTATATGATCTACCCATCTAATCTTCAGCATTCTTCTGTAGCACCACATATCGAAAGCTTCTATTCTCTTCTTGTCCAAACTAGTTATCGTCCATGTTTCACTTCCATACATGGCTACACTCCATACAAATACTTTCAGAAACAACTTCCTGACACTTAAATCAATACTCGATGTTAACAAATTTCTCTTCTTCAGAAACGCTTTCCTTCCCATTGCCAGTCTACATTTGATATCCTCTCTACTTCAACCATCATCAGTTATTTTGCTCCCCAAATAGCAAAACTCCTTTACTACTTTAAGTGTCTCATTTCCTAATCTAATTCCCTCAGCATCACCTGACTGAATTTGACTACATTCCATTATCCTCGTTTTGCTTTTGTTGATGTTCATCTTATACCCTCCTTTCATGACACTGTCCATTCCGTTCAACTGCTCTTCCAAGTCCTTTGCTGTCTCTGACAGAATTACAATGTAATCGGCGAACCTCAAAGTTTTTATTTCTTCTCCATGGATTTTAATACCTACTCTGAATTTTTCTTTTGTTTCCTTCACTGCTTGCTCAATATACAGATTGAATAACATCGGGGATAGGTTACAACTCTGTCTCACTCCCTTCCCAACTACTGCTTCCCTTTCATACCCCTCGACTCTTATAACTGCCATCTGGCTTCTGTACAAATTGTAAATAGCCTTTCGCTCCCTGTATTTTACCCGTGCCACCTTCAGAATTTGAAAGAGAGTATTCCAGTCAACATTGTCAAAAGCTTTCTCTAAGTCTACAAATGCTAGAAACGTAGGTTTGCCTTTCCTTAATCTAGCTTCTAAGATAAGTCGTAGGATCAGTATTGCCTCACGTGTTCCAACATTTCTCCGGAATCCAAACTGATCTTCCCCAAGGTCAGCTTCTACCAGTTTTTCCATTCTCTTGTAAAGAATACGCATTAGTATTTTGCATCCGTGACTTATTAAACTGATTGTTCAGTAATTTTCACATCTGTCAGCACCTGCTTTCTTTGGGATCAGAATCATTATATTCTTCTTGAAGTCTGAGGGTATTTCGCCTGTCTCATACATCTTGCTCACCAGATGGTAGAGTTTTGTCAGGACTGGCTCTCCCAAGGCCGTCAGTAGTTCTAATGGAATGTTGTCTGCTCCTGGGGCCTTGTTTCGACTCAAGTCTTTCAGTGCTCTGTCAAACTCTTCACGCAGTATCGTATCTCCCATTTCATCTTCATCTGCATCCTCTTCTATTTCCATAATATTGTCCTCAAGTACATTGCCTTTGTATTGGCCCTCTATATACTCCCTCCACCTTTATGCTTTCCCTTCTTTACTTAGAACTGGGTTTCCATCTAAGCTCTTGATATTCATACAAGTGGTTCTCTTTTCTCCAAAGATCTCTTTAATTTTCCTGTAGGCAGTATCTATCTTACCCCAAGTGAGATAACCCTCTATATCCTTACATTTGTCCTCTAGCCATCCCTGCTTAGCCATTCTGCACTTCTTGTTGATCTCGTTTTTGAGACTTTTGTATTCCCTTTTGCCTGCTTCATTTACTGCATTTTTATATTTTCTCCTTTCATCAATTAAATTCAGTATTTCTTCTGTTACCCAAGGATTTCTACTAGCCCTCATCTTTTTACCTACTAGGTCCTCTGCTGCCTTGACTACTTCATCTCTCAAAGCTACCCATTCTTCTTCTACTGTATTTCTTTCCCCCATTCCTGTCAATTGTTCCCTTATGCTCTCCCTGAAACTCTGTACAACCTCTGGTTCTTTCAGTTTATCCAGGTCCCATCTCCTTATAGTCCCACCTTTTTGCGGTTTCTTCAGTTTTAATCTACTGTTCATAACCAATAGATTGTGATCAGAGTCCACATCTGCCCCTGGAAATGTCTTACAATTTAAAACCTGGTTCCTAAATCTCTGTCTTACCATTATGTAATCTATCTGAAACCTGTCAGTATCTCCAGGCTTCTTCCATGTATACAACCTTCTTTTACGATTCTTGAACCAAGCGTTAGCTATGATTAAGTTGTGCTCTGTGCAAAATTCTATCAGGTGGCTTCCTCTTTCATTTCTTAGCCCCAATCCATATTCACCTACTACGTTTCCTTCCCTCCCTTTTTCTACTACTGAATTCCAGTCACCCATGACTATTAAATTTTTGTCTCCCTTCACTATCTGAATAATTTCTTTTATTTCATCATACATTTCTTCAATTTCTTTGTCATCTGCAGAGCTAGTTGGCATATAAACTTGTACTACTGTAGTAGGCGTGGGCTTCGTATCTGTCTTGGCCACAATAATGCGTTCACTATGCTGTTTGTAGTAGCTTACCTTCACTCCTATTTTTTTATTCATTATTAAACCGACTCCTGCATTACCCCTATTTGAATTTGTATTTATAACCCTGTATTCACCTGACCAGAAGTCTTGTTCCTCCTGCCACCAAACTTCACTAATTCCCACTATATATAACTTTAACCTATCCATTTCCCTTTTTAAATTTTCTACCCTACCTGCCTTATTAAGGGATCTGACATTCCACGCTCTGATCCGTAGAACGCCAGTTTTCTTTCTCCTGATAATGACGTACTCCTGAGTAGTCCCCACCCGGAGATCCGAATGGGGGACTATTTTACCTCCGGAATATTTTACCCAAGAGGATGCTATCATCATTTAATAATACAGTAAAGCTGCATGCCCTCGGGAAAAATTACGGCCGTAGTTTCCCCTTGCTTTCAGCCGTTCGCAGTACCAGCACAGCAAGGCTGTTTTGGTTAGTGTTACAAGGCCAGATCAGTCAATCATCCAGACTGTTGCCCCTGCAACTAATGAAAAGGCTGCTGCCTCTCTTCAGGAACCACATGTTTGTCTGGCCTCTCAACAGATACCCCTCCGTTGTGGTTGCACCTACGGTGCGGCAATCTGTATCGCTGAGGCACACAAGCCTCCCCACCAACGGCAAGGTCCATGGTTCTTGATATTTTATGAAAGATATTTTATGGAAGATATATTTTATGGAAGATATTTTATGGAAGAAACTACTTCCAGTGATTGTTCTGCAATCATGTAATCACACAGTAATGGGTCTTTCTATCCATATACACATTACATTTTTTTTATATCATGGGCCAATTGCCAGTACTTGCACCAGTATTTATCCTCTGCAGGTCTTCCGGTATTTCACTACAGTCCTCCAGCATTTCAATTTCTCTGTATGTAACAGCATCATCTGCAAAAACCCACATGGAACTTCTGACACTATCCTCTAGGTTGTTTATACAGGGTGACCTAGGACGAACGTTCAGTATTCAAAGATATGATGGGAATGATGAGTTGAAGCAAAAAGGTCCAGTAAAAATGCGCTCTAAAATGCGTACCACAAGAGCCGTAAGCACTTATTGATATTCAATACTGTGAACCAAATCTCTTTTACTGCAAGCTCATAGTTTCCAAATTTTGGGAGGAGATAGTATGGACCAAAACAAGAAAAAGACTGCTAATCATTGGCTCTAAATTGTGTACCCCTTAAGACCTATGAGCACTTGTTCAGTAGAAGAGATGTATTTCACAGTGACAAAGACGAACAAGTGCTCTTAGCAAAGGTATGCATTTAGAGCCCATGTTTAGGGGACCTTTTTGATTCAAATCATCATTCCTGTCATGTCAATGAATACTGACCGTTTGTCCTAGGGCACCCTGTATACCCTGCAAACAGTAATTGTCCTCTAACACTCACTAAGGGTATACCTGAAGTTAATTTTACATCTGAGGACTTCTCTCCATTGAGAATGAGATGCTGTGTTCAGTTTTCTACCATATAGAATACCTTCCAGAAGTCAAGGAACATAATATCTATCAGGGTGCTTGTCTCTCCTGCTTTCTAGGTCTCATTAACAAACAGAGCAAGCTAGGTTTCACACGATCATTGTTTTTGGAACCTATGTCGATTCCTACAGTTGAGATTTTTGGTCTCCAAAAATGTAATAACACATGAGCATAAAGCATATTTCAAAATTCCGCAATATGCCAACATTAGAAATATAGGCCTACAGTTCTGTGTGTCCATTCAAAGATTCTTGTTGGATAGGAGGATGTCCTGCACTTTTTTCCAATCATTAGGAATGCTGCATACCTTCAGAGACCTATGGTACACTGCTTCTAGTAGAGGGATAAGTTATTTTGCATACTCCATATGGAACTGAATTGGTATACCTGCAGGTCCACTGGCACTTTCTATGTTGAGCAGTTTCAGTTGTCTTACAGAGTGGAAACTTAACACTTGCTCAGGTTTGTTTCAGCTTGGAAGATTTCCCAGAAGTACCAGTACTGCTAATTTGAAATACCTTTTAGACCAAATACCGTCGTCAGTCATGTATGCCATTCATCTTGGCACACACCCAGACAGTGCTGTTTTTCTATGATATTTGAAGATGAAAACCATTATGGTGTTGCGTTAAGAAGAATTAGACATGCATAATGATGATCATGCTCCAAGAATTATTGCTACAATGATTCCTTCATAAGATAAGTATTCTTGTGGTAACATTTGTCTGTTTACGAAGGGGTAAACCAATATTTGTAACCTGGTCTCATCACTGATCATTCTGTACAACAGTTCCATGTTCTAATACTGGTTATGGTAATCATACTACATAGCATCAAACAAATGGGTATTTGGTCAGCACTATACAGGTGCTACATTGTGTGAAATTTATCAAACAATGGAGAATCCAGGATGGAATGTAACAATATTATGAAAAGTAAAGTTTTCCACTCACCATATAGCGGCGATGCTGAGTCGCAGATAGGCACAACAAAAATACTGTCATAAATTTTTTGTGACAGTCTTTTTGTTGCATCTATCTGTGACTCAGCATCTCTGCTATACGGTGAGTGGCAACTTTCCTTTTCATAATATTGTGTGAAGTTTATAGTAAACATCCCTGTTGTGTTTCCCTTTAATTCATTATATCATGTGAGAAATTCATTGTTACAGCATCAAAATCAATATTAATAACCTATTTTGAGTCTAGAGCTTAATGAGTTTGTATGTAATCAGTAAGGTAAAGTTACTTTTTCTTTTTTGTTTCAGAAAAAAAGAGTTGCTCAGTAAAAGAATTCACTTGTGCTAATGGGCAATGTATTCCATTGGAACAGGTCTGTGATCTGAGTTTTGATTGTTGGGATAAGACTGATGAAATGAACTGCAGTGAGTAAAATTACAGATTTGCTACATATTACATAATATTACTAACTTTTGTGGTATAATATTACCATTGTTATGCAGGCGGAATCTGTCAGACTTTCCATTATTATTTTTTGTACATTGCACAGAAACAGAAGTAGGCATATGCCATATTAAAATTAGAAATAATTAATTAAAGGAAGATAAATTAACTAACTGTAGAACAAATAACCGTTGAAAAGAACAACGCTGATAGATAAATTACATTAACAGAATTGTATATTCTTCATAAATAGGGACCAGTGCTGGGGCCATATTTGTTCATTGTTTATGTTACTGATCTGCCTAGCTCATTACATTCCAAAGGAGTAATGTATGCTGACAGGTCAGCCTGTATGCTTTTGTGTTCAGTTCAGATTCATTAGCGTTTGCTCATGTTCTGCCGGTTGCCTGTCTTCTAGCACACCATCAAACAAAGTTTGCATCCTCTCCACTTCGGTGCTAGCAGTACAAAAAGTTTTCGTCTGCTAACTTCACTACTTTAGTTGTTTACATGTGTTGTATGAGCAATGGAATGATCTGATGTGAATGAAATGTTGCTAATAGAAGACTACAGATCATAGGTCCTTCAGGGATCCAAGAGGTCCACAGCACAAATGCCAAAGGAAAAGATATGTGAGTAGTAGAAAATCATTAAAGCACTCACAAAGGTCCAACTAGGATCATGAGAATTAATAATCAGGTACACTGATTAAAATTAAAAATATATGAAAGACTTGATCATTCTCATTGCTTTCATTTATGGCAGCTGTTATTATATGGCTTATGAATCACTGTTATGTGAAAGATTTTTGGTGGTAAATGAAAAAGGTTTAACTGGTATGGCATATAGCAGATAGTTTCAAGTATCATATCTAACAGGTTGCATGTATATTTCTCATTCAACAATCATATTTTATTAACATTTATTTCCTTGTACATACTTTAATGTACACTATCTGATCAAAAATATTTGCATTCCCATGTAATGCGAAATTGATCACTAGATGTCCCGAGAGGTGGATCCACCAGTATAGATGGAGTACTGTGGTGTCATTAGAGGTACAGTAACAGCAGACTGGATCAGTCAGGAGAACTCAGTGAGTTCAAACACAGAATAGTCATTGGATGTTACCTGAGTAACAGATACATTAGAGACATTCAACCATTCTCAAGCTGCTGAAGTCAACTGTTGATGTGATTGTGAAGGAAAACCAGAGTTAAACTGAGACTAGGCACACCTCATGTACTGACAGACATGGTCAGTAGAGAATATTGTAAGATGGTTGTAAATAAACACTTGAAATCATAGTTACAAAGTGAAACCAGCAGTCCAGCTGGCACAATGACTGTGTGCTGGAAGTAAAAAAAGCATAGAGTACAGTGGTTGAGCAGCTCTTTGTAAGCTATACATTTCTGCAGTCAGTACTAAGCAACACTAGAGGTAGTGTAAAGGCAACACCACTGGAGAGTGGATGACTGGAAACAAGTGAGATTGAGTGATGCATCACACTGCACACTGTGACTATCTGATGGAAGGATGTAGATTGGATGAATGCCTGAAGAACATTGCCTACCATTATCAACATCAGTGCTAAGCAATCCTCCTGATCGGGTGTGGTGGAGGATACTTTTGGTGCCACTATTTGATCCCCCCTTCCCTCTTCCAACCACGAATAGCATATGAGAGGAATTATCATCAGTAAACTTCTGTATTACCCCTAATTTCTGGAATTTTCTCCTGGTCATTTCATGAGATGTGTGTGGGAGGAAGTAATCTGTTGTCCTACTCTCCCTAGGACATCCTGTCTCAGAATACCAGTAGTAAACCCCTCTCTGATGCACAATGCCTCTGTTGTAGTGTCTACCACTGGAATTTGTTGAGCATCTCTGTAACCCTTCCACACTGACTGAATGACCCCTTGATGAAACACACTGCTCACCATTGGATCTTGTCTATCTCTATATGTTAAGAGTCCTTGAGTGATGAGCAGTTCTCAAGAATCACTCGAACAAGTTTTTTGTAAACCGCTTCTTTCATTGATGTGTTACATTACCTTAAGGCTCATCCTATGAATCTGTCTGGCATCTGTGTTTCCTACTATTTGTTTTACATGGTCATTCCACATAAGGTTACTGCAGATGGTTATCCCTAAATATTTTATGATAGATACTCTTTACAGTAATTTGTCATCAATGGTGTAGTTGAACAGTAATGGATTTCTTCTCCTATTATGTATTCACAGTATGTTACATTTATTTACATTCAAGATCAACTGTCAGTCTCTGCACAATTCATCAATCCTCTGCAGGTCCTTTTGCAAATCAGTACAGTCTTCTGCCATTGCTACACTCTGTGATCAAAAGTATCCGGACACTCCCAAAAACATACTTTTCATATTAGGTGCATTGTACTGCCACCTACTGCCAGGTACTCCATATCAGTAGACATCATGAGAGAGCAGAATGGGGTCCTCTATGGAACTCACGGACTGCTCAGATGATTGCATGTCACTTGTGTCATATGTCTGTACGCGAGATTTCCACACTCCTAAACATCCATAGGTCCACTGTTTCCGATGTGATAGTGAAGTGGAAATGTGAAGGTACACATACAGAACAAAATCGTACAGGCCAACCTCATCTGTTGACTGACAGAGGCCGCCAACAGTTGAAGAGGGTTTTAATGTGTAATAGGCAGACATCCATCCAGACCATCACACAGGAATTCCAAACTGCATCAGGATCCACTGCAAGTACCATGACAGTTACGAGGGAGGTGAGAAAACTTGGATTTTATGATCCAATAGTTGCTCATAAGCCACGCATCATACCGGTAAATGCTATCGACGCCTCGCTTGGTGTAAGGAGCGTAAACATTGGACGATTGAACAGTGGAAAAATGTTGTGTGGAGTGACAAATCACGGTACACAATGTGGCGAACCAATGGCAGTATGTGGGTATGGTGAATGCACGGTGAACGGCATCTGCCAGCGTGTGTGGTGCCAACAGTAAAATTCGGAGGTGGTGGCATTATGGTGAGGTCATATTGTTCATGGAGGGTGCCACAAACTGGTTCACCATTTTCAGTCAGGTGTCCAGATACTTTTGGTGACGTAGTGTACCTTCTTGTAGACAACCACATCATCTGTGAATAGCCTTTTGGAGCATCCAACATTTTGTACTAGGCCATTTATATATACTGTAAACAGTAATGATCAGCCACACTTCCTTGACATACTCCTGAAATTTCCATTACATTTGTTGATTCTGTTTCTTTAAAAACAACATATTGAGTTCTCTCTGTGGTATAGTCTTGAATCCGGTCAAAAATCTGGTTCAGTACTAGGTACGCATGCACTTTTTTTTTTCTTCACTATACAGCAGGTTGGCTTGGTGTCAGATGCCTTCCTGAAGTTTAGAAACACGGCACCAACCTCAGTGCTGATCTGTAAACACTGCGGATCTTGTGGAGGATCAGAGCATGCTGAGTTTTGCAAGATGTCCAATTTCAGAATCCATGTTGATTTTTATAGAAGTTTTTCTTCTCTGAAACTTCATAGTACATGAACATAGCACATGTTACATAATTGTACAACAGATCCACATCAGCAATATAGGCTTGTAATTATTTGCATCTGTCCTATGAGCCTTCTTGAAAATGGGAATGACCCACACTTTTTTCTAGTTGCTAAGTACCCTTCCTTGCCCCAGTGACATATGATAAACATTTGTAGTGCCAGCAGTGAAGTATGAAGGAGGTTGTGTTACAGTGTAGATTTTTTTTCCCTTCTTCTTAGAGCATGGCTCTCTTATTGCACCTAAGAAAATGATAAATGTGGAAGGAAATGAATGTACAGTAGAAGAACAGTTCAGAGATGATGATTGTCTGTATCAGCATGACATATAGCCTACCATACAGCAGCATCCATGAGGCAATTGTTCATGGACATTAATATCCCTGAAATGGACTGGCCTGTTCAAGGTCCCAATAGAACACCTTTAGAGTGAGTTAGAACATTAATATCACTCCAGACACCAGTAACCAGCATGACTATCTTCTCTGTTTTTGGCTCTTGAGGAATAATAGGCTGCCATTCCTCCACAGCCATTCAGACGCGCCATTGAAAGTGTCCCCGGCAGAGTTCAGGCTGTCATAAAGGTGAAGGGGGAACACTTCCCACCCCCCCCCTCCCCCTTGTTAACATTCATTAGTAGGTGTCCACATATTTGTGATCATGTAGTGTATTCATTGAAGTGATTCACATATGTCACTGAAGACATTGGGAACTACCTAAGATATAGCAGCTATTGAAATGTGAAACAATCACTACTGGGTAAGGTAAATGTCTAATGTTTGCTTATAACTAGAGTGTAAATGGTACCCTTTATTCAGGTTACATTGGTTGTCAGTAATTAGTATTCTGCTCATCTCAGTTTTGATGAGAAGCCAGTGAAAAACATCAACCAGTATATGTGCAAAGTTTTGGAATAATGCTAAGAAAACCTGGAGATGCAATGCAGCATTAAGTGCAGTACCTGAACACATTCCACACTTACATACAGACACTTAAATTCTTTACATCCTAAGCCATTTTGCTTACTTAATCAAAGACAGTGTCCTTCTGATGGAAATCAATCCTCTCTGAATATCAAAGTTTTCCACTGTTGCTGTAACTAAATAGTGTTGCAAATGTCTGCTGATTATTAACACCAAAAACAATAATGGCAGTTTCATAGCCTGAACTAATTATCTCATGTCCTCTTCCATTCCATCTGTGTGTACATTTGTTCACAGATGCAAGTGGATGGAAGTGAACACTGATAAACTGTTCATTTACTTGTGTTCACTTCCATTTGCTCTAGTGTAAACCGGGTTTGACAGTATAACCTAAGTACCTGGATTAATTTCCACCAAACATTCTTTCATATGACCTCCCATTTGGATAATAGTGCTATGAGGAAATACAGCCCTATCACCATTATGGTGGGGGTGTGGTTGCTAGAAACTTTATAGAAATTGCAACTATATGTGGTGCAAAAATGACTAACTATCCAGAAGAAAATGAAGTCTTCTGTGAGCTAAAACACTTCTAGCAACCCTGGAGGGGGGAGCAGTGTTGTAGAGCTCATACCCTATATCCACAATTATTTGCTGTATATATTCCAATCTCTCTCTTCCCCTACTGTTTGTACTCTCCTCAACTCCCTCTGGTACCATGGAGGTTACTGCCTGATGCCTTAAAACATGTCCCGTCATCTTATCCCTTTTTCTTGTCAGTGTTTTCCCTATATTCCTTTCTTCACTGATTCTGTGCAGAACCTTCTCATTCCTTACCTTATCAGTCCACATATCACTATATATCATAAAAAAGATAATGTGGCAGTTAAGACACCCCTAACGCCCCTTGGAATGAGGTGGAGTTGGAAAGGTAGTAGAAGTATTTTAAAATTTAATGTTATTAGCGTTTAATCCTTGATTTTCATGATTGTTAGTCTGTTGGTGGCAGTTCTGTAGACATTTCTCCTCTAACGGTAGCTGTGGGGATGGAAAATAGATGGAATGCTAAAATAATTGAAAGTGACCAATATTAGTGACAAACCTATAGGTTTTGTCTTGCTTGGCAGATATGTGACAGCCCTGATGACATGCAAGACCATGTTTATGGAACTCTCTTTTACCTAATTGGGATCTGGAATTAGTTTTAAGGAACCTCACTCCACCAATTTTTCAGCAAGAAATGTTGCATGTATATAAGATAAAATGATTATCATAGAAGGAAAGGGTATGTTTCTTTATTTAACCAAGTTATATGTAATTGTGGTTGGAGGTGACTTCTTCTTTCTTCAACATCTTTTGCTATTCATATGATATTCTACATGGAATGTGATACCAAATAGTTTTTGATTGATATAAATTGCTAATTATTGTCTAAAACTAAGACAATGATGAGCATTTATGATCGTGTTGGTGCCCATTTCTTATGTAACCTTTTGTTATAGTAACTGTTTTGAAAAAAAAAGAAAAGGCTTTATAGTACAGTTAGTAACACTTCAGTAATTGCACTCCTACTTAATAAGAAGCAGATGTTATAAATACTGATACAAATTCATTTCTTCTTATAAACTACATATGTACTCATGTTGGTTTATGGTATAAATATTTTTTTAGGCTATCAGTTCCCTGCTAGGCACAACAATAACCCCCCCCCCCCTCCCCCCAAACTTGAAAGCATAATGTCACATAGAAGAAGGTGTAACTAGATGACTGATGAACACTAACTTCACTTAACGAAGGGTTATTCAGCACTTGCACATACAAGAGCATGGAACAAACTGCCTCCGGCTCAAACACATACAGTAATATACAGTTGCAGAACAATGATTCTTGACATTTGTGGATACTTCTAGAATGTACTTGAAACCAATATATAAATTAAAATGTCACAATCCAGATGAGTTTTGAACTCACAAACCCCCTCGCAAAACTTCAGTATCATAACCACTACACCACTATGCTACTCAGCTTCTTCCGTGACATTGCTCCCTCCTTAATAGAACAGCATCTCGGTATTACATTGTCCGAGTCCGGGAACGAGTCATTGGTCCTGCATCCTCTGACTCACGATGACTGGTGCTCGCCTTGGCGGTGATCTTAGAACTTATTTTGCCGCTATACTCTTCATCACCTATCCGCTTGTTGCATGTCGCTGGAGTGTCGACTTTATCCTGGGTTGCACGATTCTTATAGGGCTTCATTCGAAGAACGTGGACTGTATCTCTGACCTTTTGTCATCTTGTGTCGGGGTCGAAATCTTCAACCTCATAAATAACATCAGACAACTGTCTTTTAACCTTATAAGGTCCAAAGTAGCGCCTGAGGAGTTTCTCAGAGAGACCAACCTTCCGAACAGGAGTGAAGATCCAAACAAGGTCACCAGGCTGGTAGACAACAGGGCGGTAGCTCTCGTCGTACCTTTGGCGATCGTTTTCTTGAGCCTGCAGTGTGCGGAGTCGAGCTAACTGCCTAGCTTCCTCAACTCTGGTTAACAACTGGCCAATGTAGTCGTCATCCACATCATCAGAATGTAACGGGCAACAGTGTCCATCGTCGTAGTTGCCTCACGCGCATGCACCAGGAAAAAGGGTGTAAATCCTGTGGTGTCTTGTTTGTTGTTGTTGTAGGCAAATGTCACGAAAGGTGGCACTTCATCCCAGTTGCTCTGCTCAACATTGATGGACATTGATAGCATGTTGACCAAGGTCTTATTAAGGCATTCAGTAAGCCCATTAGTTTGCGGATGGTAGGCAGTCATCATGTGATGAGTAATGTTGCACCGATGGTTTATCTCTGTCACAAGATTCGATTGAAAAACTTTCCCTCGGTCCGTAAGTAATGACCTTGGGGCACCGTGTTTTAATACAATGTCTTCCACGATGAATTTGGCTATCTTGGATGCTTCGGCTGTTTTCATGGCTTTTGTAATGGCATAGAATGTCAGATAATCAGTGCAAACAATAATCCATCTATTGCCACTAGCAGACATTGGAAATTGTCTGAGGAGGTCAATCACAGCACACTGGAAAGGCATTTCTGCTGGTGGAATTGGTATGAGTCGGCCAGGTGGTTTCTGAGGAACTGCCTTTCTAATCTCTTGCAGATTCTATTGTATGTCTTAATAAATCCTAAATGTCCAGCCTCAGATGTGTTATGGAATTTCTGTAGAACATCTAAGCGCATGTGTTTAGGAATCACTGGTAGCCACCTCTTTCCAAATGGATCAAAGTTTTTCTTGCAAAGTAATCCATTAACTACCTTAAATTGTTCTTTCACACCTTCTGATTGATTTAAGGCAAGCATAATTTTAGATATCTTGGTGTCCTTCTTCTGCTCAGCAGAGAGATCCTGGAGTGCAGCAAGACAGTCACTATCCTCATCAAAGTCTTGATAGTCTTGCACAGGGTGTCTTGGGAGTCAGTAGGCATCTTGGTGTTTTCTTCCACTTTTCTACACTATGGTAACGTCATACTCTTGAAGACTTAGTGCCCACCTTGTGAGTCGTCCTGTTGGATCCTTAAGACCTTTCAATCAACAGAGTGAATGATGGTCTGTAACAACTGTGAATGGCCTTCCATAGAGATACTGTCGAAATTTGCACATGGCCCAGATCACAACAAGACATTCTCTTTCTGTAGCTGAGTAGTTTCTCTCAGATTTTGTAAGTGTCCTAGAAGCATGCGCTATAACCTTTTCTTTTCCATCCGAAATTTGCACCAGAACAGCACCGATTCCATACCCACTGGCATCTGTGTGTAGTTCTGTAGGTGCTCTCTCATCACACAGACTAAGTACAGGGTCAGTTGTCAGAGCTTTTCGCAGCACATCGAAATAATCTTGTTGAGCACCACCCCAGATACATTTAGCATCAGCTTTTAACAGCTCTTGGAGTGGCCTAACTTTGGTGCAAAAGTCTTTTATAAAACGATGGTAATAGGAACATAATCCGAGGAAGCTTTTCACATCTCTAAGACTTTTAGGAATAGAAAATTCCATTATAGATCTCACCTTTTCTGTGTCTGGCCGCACATCTTCGATTGACACAAGGTGTCCAAGTATTTTGATTTCTTTTGCTCCAAAGAGACACTTCCGTGAATTAAATTTCAGTCCGCCTAGTTGGAGACACTTAAGAACGGCCCTCAGTCTTTTTATATGTTCATCAAATGTCTCTGAGAACACTACAATGTCATTTAAATAACAAAGACACATCGTCCACTTCAGGTGACTTAGAAGATTATCCATCATCCATTCAAACGTTGCTGGTGTATTATACAAACCAAATGGCATAACCTTAAAATTATATAGGCCCTCAGGGGTTATGAATGTTCTCACGATCAGCCTCATCTACTTCGATTTGCCAGGATCCCGAGTACATGTCCCTGGTTGAAAAAAAACTTAGCCCCCTTCAGACAATCTAGTGTATCGTCAATTTGTGGAAGAGGGTAAACGTCCTTTTTAGTTATCTTATTAAGCTTCCTGTAATCAACACAAAAGTGCCAACTGCCATCCTTCTTCCTGATGAGAACCACTGGTGATGACCATGGGCTCTGCGAAGGCTGAATGATGTCATTCTTCATCATTTTCTTTACCTCGTCGCGAATTATCCTACATTCCGTTGCTGACATACGGTATGCTCTCTGGCTTATTGGTTGGTGGTCTCCAGTACCAATCCGTTGCTTCACTGTCGATTTGTCTAATTTCCTCTTCACCTGTGGATTGAAGCATTCAGAGAACTCTTGAAGAATGGCAAGTACCTTCGTCTGTTATTCCTTAGTGAGATCCAGTGATAGTCAATCTAGAAGATCTTGTCCCATAGTTGTAGCACTAGTTTCGCCCACAGACTCGGGATGGGAGGTTTTTATGATGCTCAGCTGTTCTTCAATGAATGGCTCAGCATTTACTACACACATGCATCTTGGAAGAATCTGCGGTTCTCGGCGACAGTTAACTATCCACAATTCACCAAATCTGTTCTTAAATGAGATGACAGAGCCTGGGATGACCAAGTTATTCTTCAGTGGTATGCTTCTCTTACATTCCACTATAAGATCTATGGGTTGATGCATAGCATGACATGTGACAGTTACCTTCCTAGTGCTGACTGCAGGAATGATCACTTTATCCAGCACACATAGTCTCCACACACTCAGATGAGCATCTTCCTGTCCACAGTATCTCATCTCATCTAGCATAATCTTCGAGTGATCACAATCTATAATTGCCTGAGAAGCTTTCAAAAAGTCCCATCCAAGAATGACGTCATGACTACACTCTTGTGAAACAATGATTTCTAAGAGCTGTGTATGGCCACTTATACCCACTACACTCTTGTAAGACACTGATTTCTAAGGGCTGTGTATGGCCGCTTATACCCACATGAATGGTACATCTTCCTGTAGGCTTTACATATTTCCCATTAGCCACCTTCAACAGAGATGTTTTGCTGTCGACGAATACGGTTTTCTGCAACTGGCGATAGCACTTCTCCAAAATGACTGAATATGATGCTCCAGAGTCATCCATGAGGATATCGACATCATTTTTGTAGTGATTGACGGTGGAGGATTTTTCTCTTCGGTGGCCTCACCTCCAAGGGAGGTCACACCCATTAGTTTTCCAGGTTGCAGCAGCTGGGTGATCAGCTGGGGCTTCTAAACGGTGATGCAGACCTGGATTGGCGTGTTGGGGAGCATCCTCTCCAGCGGCTAGCTTGCAGCGATGGTGACCTACATCGTCCTGCACCCACATCTTCTTGTTCATCTTCGTAGTCCCGGAGTTGGTGTAGGCTAAGATCCACCACCTTTCTCGACAATAGTGCACCACATGTCCCGGTCGTCTGCAGTGGAAATATACTGGTTGGTTATCCTGGGTCCTCCAGATGCTAGTCTTCCTTGGTGCCCAAACAGATTCCTCATGCGGCATTGTAGGAACACAACTTCGCCTGAGTCTCGACTTTTTAACCATTTTAAAGGGAAATGAAGGACGAGAGATTGGATTCAATGTCTGTTCCACTTCCTCCCTTATGACCTTTTGAAGCGTCTCGGTTCTTTGCTCACCATGCAATCCAAGTGCCTTCAGAACTTCCTGTCTCACTATCTGATGAACAACACTTGTGAAATCAGTTTCTTCCTCCATCACAGACATTGATACAACATTTGGAAGCCGTTCAAACTTCTTGCATGTAAATTTTTTTTTGATGCATTGTCTCGATATATTGGCACCATTTTATGAGGTCGACTGCTGTAGAAACCTCCTTCAGGAGTAGGGCTTGATACATGTCCTCAGCAACACCCTTCATGAGATGTACAACCTTATCTTCCTCCTTCATTCTAGGATCTACTATTTTACACTGCTCCAAGACATCTTGAATGTAGGATGCTGTCATTTTTCCTGGACGCTGTGCCCTGCACTTTAATTTATCTTCAGCCTCACACTTCTGTCATTGTGTGTCGCCGAAATACTTGCGCAGTTCCACCTGGAATACTTCCCAGCTTGTGAACTTCTCATACCATTGCTTGGCAGTGCCCTCCAAGTACAAAAATACGTTAGGTAAACACACGGTGTCATCCCATTTGTTAAATTTGGCTGTATGCTCATATACCTTCAGCCACTTTTTTAGATCTTGACCATCATAACCAGAGAACCTGGAAGGATATCTCATGTGGTGGCACACAGTTGCTGTCATCGTAACGTCCTCTTCTTCTTGTGTCTCCAGCAGATTGTGATCTGTTGAATATGGCTCAAACTTGGGTTTCTCGCCACGTAAACGGCAGCTCTGTCATGGCCTGATGGGAGTCACTGTGTTGTTGATAATGTGCCTTATCACAATTTCCAGGACCTGATGCCTCCACCAGTATAATGTCACGTAGAAGGTGTAACTAGATGAATGACAAGCACTAACTTCACTCAATGAAGGTTTATTCAGCACTTGCACATATAAGAGCATGGAGCAAACTGCCTCCGGCCCGAATACATACAGTATATATACAGTTACAGAACATTCCAGTATAATGATTCTTGACACTTGTGGATACTTCTAGAATGTACTCAAACCGAATATAGAAATTAAAATTTTACAGCCCAGATGAGTTTTGAACCCACGACCCTCGATGCAACAGTTTACTATCATAACCACTTTTCTTTTTTTTTTTTTTTTTTTTTTTTTTTTTTTTTTTTTTTTTTTTTTTTTTTTTTTTTTTTTTTTTTTTTTAAATCTCATTTTGTTTGTTATAGTTCGTTCCAATTGTTCGTGGTGGACGTCCCCTGATGCCCATTGAAGTTTGTTATTGATCCACTCACTCAGTTTTTTTTTTATTACAGAGGGCAGCTAACCCTCTGACCGAACATGCTGAGCTACTATGCCGGCAGACCACTATGCCACTGTGCTACTCAGCTTCTTCTGTGACAATATTTTCAGAGCAGTAGGTAATTACATAGAAATGTTGGAACACATGATGCAATACTGACCCTATGACACATCTTAGAAAATAGATTAAGGAAAGGCAAACCTACATTTCTAGCATTTGTAGACTTAGAGAAAGCTTTTGACAATGTTGACTGGAATACTCTCATTCAAATTCCGAAGGTGGCAGGGATCAAATACAGAGAGTGAAAGGCTATTTACAATTTGTACAGATACCAGACAGCAATTATAAAAGTTGAGGGGCATGAAAGGGAAGCAGTGGTTGGGAAGGGAATGAGACAGGTTTGTAGCCTATCCCCGAAGTTATTCAATCTGTATATTGAGCAAGCAGTAAAGGAAACAAAAGAAAATTTTGGAGTAGGAATTAAAGTCCATGGAGAAGAAATTAAAACTTTGAAGTTTGCCGATGTCATTGTAATTCTGTCAGAAACCGCAGAGGACCTGGAAGCTGAGGGAATTTGAATAGGAAATGAGACACATAAAGTAGTAGATGAGTTTTGATATTTGGGGAGTAAAATGATTGATGATGGTCAAAGTAGAGAGGATATAAAATGTAGACTGGCAATGGTAAGGAAAGCGTTTCTGAAGAAGAGAAATTTGCTAATATCAAGTATCGATTTAAGTGTCAGAAAGTTGTTTCTGAATGTATTTGTATGGAGCGTAGCCATGTATGGAAGTGAAACATGGACGATAAATATTTTAGGCAAGAAGAGAATAAAAGCTTTCAAGATGTGGTGTTACAGAAGAATGCTGAAGATTAGATGGATAGATCATGTAACTAATGAGGAGATACTGAATAGAATTGGGGAGAAGAGGAATTTGTGGCACAACTTGACTTTCCCCCCCCCCCCCCCACCCCCCCCTAATCAGTCTATTGACTGGTTTGATGCGCCCCGCCACGAATTCCTTTCCTGTGCTAACCTCTTCATCTCAGAGTAGCACTTGCGACCTACGTCCTCAATTATTTGCTTCATGTATTCCAATCTCTGTCTTCCTCTACAGTTTTTGCCCTCTACAGCTCCCTTTAGTACCATGGAAGTCATTCCCTCATGTCTTAGCAGATGTCCTATCATCCTGTCCCTTCTCCTTATCAGTGTTTTCCACATATTCCTTTCCTCTCTGATTCTGCGTAAAACCTCCTCATTCCTTACCTTATCAGTCCACCTAATTTTCAACATTCGTCTATAGCACCACATCTCAAATGCTTCGATTCTCTTCTGTTCTGATTTTCCCACAGTCCATGTTTCACTACCATACAATGCTGTACTCCAGACGTACATCCTCAGAAATTTCTTCCTCAAATTAAGGCCGGTATTTGATATTAGTAGACTTCTCTTGGCCAGAAATGCCTTTTTTGCCATAGCGAGTCTGCTTTTGATGTCCTCCTTGCTCCGGCCGTCATTGGCTATTTTACTGCCTAGTTAGCAGACTTCCTTAACTACATTGACTTCGTGACCATCAATCCTGATGTTAAGTTTCTCGTTGTTCTCATTTCTACTACTTCTCGTTACCTTCGTCTTTCTCCGATTTACTCTCAAACCATACTCTGTACTCATTAGACTGTTCATTCCATTCAGCAGATCATTTAATTCTTCTTCACTTTCACTCAGGACAGCAATGTCATCAGTGAATTGTATCATTGATATCCTTTCACCTTGTATTTTAATTCCACTCCTGAACCTTTCTTTTATTTCCATCGTTGCTTCCTCGATGTACAGATTGAAGAGTAGGGGCGAAAGGCTACAGCCTTGTCTTACACCCTTCTTAATATGAGCACTTCGTTCTTGATTGTCCACTCTTATTATTCCCTCTTGGTTGTTGTACATATTGTATATGACCCATCTCTCCCTATAGCTTACCCCTACTTTTTTCAGAATCTCGAACAGCTTGCACCATTTTATATTGTTGAACACTTTTTTCAGGTCGACAAATCCTATGAAAGTGTCTTGATTTTTCTTTAGCCTTGCTTCCATTATTAGCTGTAACATCAGAATTGCCTCTCTTGTCCCTTTACTTTTCCTAAAGCCAAACTGATCGTCACCTAGCACATTCTCAATTTTCTTTTCCATTCTTCTGTATATTATTCTTGTCAGCAGCTTTGATGCATGAGCTGTTAAGCTGATTGTGCGATAATTCTCGCACTTTTCAGCTCTTGCCGTCTTCGGAATTGTGTGGATGATGCTTTTCCGAAAGTTAGATGGTATGTCACCAGACTCATATATTCTACACACCAACGTGAATAGTCATTTTGTTGCCACTTCCCCCAATGATTTTAGAAATTCTGATGGAATGTTATCTATCCCTTCTGCCTTATTTGACCGTAAGTCCTCCAAAGCTCTTTTAAATTCCGATTCTAATACTGGCTCCCCTACCTCTTCTAAATCGACTCCTGTTTCTTCTTCTATCACATCAGACAAATCTTCACCCTCATAGAGGCTTTCAATGTATTCTTTCCACCTATCTGCTCTCTCCTCTGCATTTAACAGTGGAATTCCCGTTGCACTCTTAATGTTACCACCGTTGCTTTTAATGTCACCAAAGTTGTTTTGACTTTTCTGTATGCTGAGTCTGTCCTTCCGACAATCATATCTTTTTCGATGTCTTCACATTTTTCCTGCAGCAATTTCATCTTAGCTTCCCTGCACTTCCTATTTATTTCATTCCTCAGCGACTTGTATTTCTGTATTCCTGATTTTCCCGAAACATGTTTGTGCTTCCTCCTTTCATCAATCAACTGAAGTATTTCTTCTGTTACCCATGGTTTCTTCACAGCTACCTTCTTTGTACATATGTTTTCCTTCCCAACTTCTGTGATGGCACTTTTTAGAGATGTCCATTCCTCTTCAACTGTACTGCCTACTGCACTATTCCTTATTGCTGTATCTATAGTGTTAGAGAACTTCAAACGTATCTCGTCATTCCTTAGTATTTCTGTATTCCACTTCTTTGCATATTGATTCTTCCTGGCTAATGTCTTGAACTTCAGCCTACTCTTCATCACTACTATATAGTGATCTGAGTCTATATCTGCTCCTGGGTACGCCTTACAATCCAGTATCTGATTTCGGAATCTCTGTCTGACCATGATGTAATCTAATTGAAATCTTCCCATATCTCCCGGCCTTTTCCAAGTATACCTCCTCCTCTTGTGATTCTTGAACAGGGTATTCGTTATTGCTAGCTGAAACTTGTTACAGAACTCAATTAGTCTTTCTCCTCTTTCATTCCTCGTCCCAAGCCCATATTCTCCTGTAACCTTTTCTTCTATTCCATCCCCTACAACTGCATTCCAGTCGCCCATGACTATTATATTTTCGTCCCCCTTTACATACTGCATTACCCTTTCAATATCCTCATACACTTTCTCTATCTGTTCATCTTCAGCTTGCGATGTCGGCATGTATACCTGAACTATCGTTGTCGGTGTTGGTCTGCTGTCGATTCTGATTAGAACAACCCGGTCACTGAACTGTTCACAGTAACACACCCTGTGCCCTACCTTCCTATTCATAATGAATCCTACACCTGTTATACCATTTTCTGCTGCTGTTGATATTACCCGATACTCATCTGACCAGAAATCCTTGTCTTCCTTCCACTTCACTTCACTGACCCCTACTATATCTAGATTGAGCCTTTGCATTTCCCTTTTCAGATTTTCTAGTTTCCCTACCACGTTCAAGCTTCTGACATTCCACGCCCCGACTCATAGAACGTTATCCTTTCGCTGATTATTCAATCTTTTTCTCATGGTAACCTCCCCCTTGGCAGTCCCCTCCCGGAGATCCGAATGGGGGCTATTCCGGAATCTTTTGCCAATGGAGAGATCATCATGACACTTCTTCAAATACAGGCCACATGTCCTGTGGATACACGTTACGTGTCTTTAATGCAGTGGTTTCCATTGCCTTCTGCATCCTCATGTCGTTGATCATTGCTGATTCTTCCGCCTTTAGGGGCAATTTCCCACCCCTAGGACAAGAGAGTGCCGTGAACCTCTATCTGCTCCTCCGCCCTCTTCGACAAGGCCGTTGGCAGAATGAGGCTTACTTCTTATGCCGGAAGTCTTCGGCCGTCAATGCTGGTTATTTATCAAAATTTAGGCAGTGGCGGGGATCGAACCCGGGACTGGAGACATTTTGATTATGAATCAAAGACGCTACCCCTAGACCACTGGTGCCTGTCGTAAGAGGCGACTAAAAAGTCTCACACGTATCGGCCTTTATGTGATGGTCCCCTGTAGGGTTTGACCTTCATATTTCCAAATTTTCCTGAAGAGCGAGCCACTTGGGGAGGACGCCTTACATGGTGCATCATGTCCATAGTGCATTGAGATCTTTAGCCCCCTTTCTTGTCGTCGCATTTCCATTCCTCTCATTCTCCATATCTTGGGCAAGGATACATTCCAGGGTGCAGTTTCCACCATTCACTAAGCAATGTCGCTTTCTGCGCTGACAACAACCATGGACTTCTTTTGCACCTGGTATCCAGCACGGTAGCCAGTCCGTTGTGGTAGGGCCGCCATGTACCCTGTTGATTGTAGCCCCCTGCCACCACAGGGATTGCTCTGCTGATGCCTGCACTGTTAACCCCCCCATGTATGCCAAGAAGTAGATGCCTATCTCCCTGGGGCATCAGTACTCCCAGCAATGGCTATTCTGTCTGGTGGCCCTTGCTGCGGCTGGGTAGCACCCATGGGGAGGGCCCTTGGTCAGAGTGGTTGGCATCAGGGCAGATGACACGCAATGAAGTGTTGCACATCTTCTCTTGCTGGTGGCCATCCACCAGCAGTCTCTAAGTGTTTGAGGGCTCAATTCAATGTGCAGAAGTATGACCCCAAATCGTTCCTCTCCCTGACCACACCATGGGAGGCACAAATGGATAAGGATGGCAGTGAAGCATATTCGCCCCTGTACCTAGGCTATACGAGAGCTGATGGGGAGTCTTTCATGACAATGAAGCCTCAGTTCTTTGTAGAACATTTAGAGGACAAGTTTGGGGAGGTGGAGGGCTTGTCCAAATTGTGCTCTGGGTCAGTTATGATAAAAACAGCCTCCTCTTCCCAGTCAGCGCATTACTTGCTTGTGACAGATTGGGGGCTGTTTCTGTTACCATCACGCCCCTTAAGAGCTTAAATGTGGTCCAGGGTATTATATTCCATAGGGACCTTCTTTTGCAGTCTGATGACGAGCTGCACACCAGTTTAGAGTGGCGAGGTGTTCATTTCATCCAGCACATTCGTCGGGGTCTGAGGGATCATCAGGTTGCCAGCAGTGCCTTCATCTTGGCCTTCATGGGTGATACATTGCCTGAGAAGGTCAAGGTGATGGTCTACTGCTGTGACGTCAAGCCCTATATCCCTCCCCCAAAGCAGTGCTTTAAGTGCTGGAAGTTTGGTCATATGTCTTCCCACTATACTTCCAGCCTTACATGTCAAGATTTCAGACGCCCATCGCATCCCAATACTCCATGTTACCCGCCTCCCATCTGTTTCAGTTGCGGTGAGCATCATTCACTTTGCTTGCCAGACTGCAGGATTTTACAGGAAGAGAGGAAAATCATGGAATATAAGACGCTGGACAAACTGACCTACACTGAGGCTAAGCAGAAGTTTGAACGCCTTCATCCTGTTCATATGACGTCCTCTTATGTCGCTGCTACAACTGTTCTATCCCTGTCAGCTCCACCTGCCTGTCACCTCTCAGAGCTGGAAGACTACACCTGCCCCCTTGATGGTGGGGAGCAATTCCCACCCTGCTGCTCCTGCAGCACCTACTTTGGGGGAGCACCCCCCCCCCCCTCCCAACCATCAGGGACATCTGTCCATCTGTCCCCACTTCTAAGCCGGAGAAGCGCCCACCTTCTTTAGCTCCAGAATGAGATTTTCACTCTGCAGCGGAGTGTGCGCTGATATGAAACTTCCTGGCAGATTAAAACTGTGTGCCCGACCGAGACTCGAACTCGGGACCTTTGCCTTTCGCGGGCAAGTGCTCTGCCAACTGAGCTACTGAAGCACGACTCACGCCCGGTACTCACAGCTTTACTTCTGCCAGTACCTCATCTCCTACCTTCCAAACTTTACAGAAGCTCTCCTGCGAACCTTGCAGAAGTTTGGAAGGTAGGAGACGAGGTACTGGCAGAAGTAAAGCTGTGAGTACCGGGCGTGAGTCGTGCTTCGGTAGCTCAGTTGGTAGAGCACTTGCCCGTGAAAGACAAAGGTCCCGAGTTCGAGTCTCGGTCGGTCACACAGTTTTAATCTGCCAGGAAGTTTCTTTAGCTCCTCTCGCTCAGAAGGGGTCCCTTGGGTCCCTCCCTTCCCAGGTTACCACCAGTGGGAAAGATGACTCCCACCAGTGGCTGAAGTGCCCAAAAGCAGCTGGTCATAGGACTTCATGATCCTCCTTAGTTCCAGTGACTGACTCAGTGAAGCCCTCCCAGCCAGAGAAACTGAAGGAGCAGCGAGAAAAGTCCAAGAAGAAGACCCCTATCATCAAGGAACTTGCAATGGCACCCACCCCACCGCTACCTACCAGCTTTCCATCTGAGATGAGGTGGAGATTCTGGTGTCCGCTTAGGACCTGGATCTCGCCAGACCCTCTGACACAGTGGATATCGACTCCTCAGGAAATCAGTCAGTGGCAGCAGGTGACCCTGAGGCGTAAACCACGTCATTGAATGTTCATTGCCTTCCCAGCCTCATGATCATATTATCCTCCAGTGTAATTGCGGCAGTTTTTTCCACCACCTTGCTGAGCTAGGACAACTTATCGGCCTTCACCCTTTCTTCTGCATTACTCTCCAGGAAACTTGGTTTCCAGCTATGCGAACCCCTGCTCTCCATGGCTATCGGGGTTATTATAAAAATCAGGCAGCTTATGCAAGGATATCTGGTGGAGTCTGCGTCTGCATCCTTAACTCTCTTTGCAGCGAATGTGTACCTCTTCACACAACTTTAGAAGCTGTTGCTGTTTGGGTGTGGACACCTCAGGCTGTTACTGTCTGCAGTATCTATCTTCCAGCGGATGGTAATGTCCCACAGCATGTATTGGTTGCGCTGATAGCCCAACTGCCGCCACATTTTCTGTTACTGGGCGACTTTAACGCCCATAACCCTTCGTGGGGTGGATTGGGGGCAACAGGCCGAGGCACTATCGTTGAACAAGTGTTGGCAGAGCTTGACCTTTTTCTCTTAAGTAATGTTGCCTCCACACATTTCAGTGTGGTGCATGGCAAGTACTCAGCCATCGACCTTACGGTGTGCAGCGCTGGCCTTCTACCCTCTGTCCAATGGAGTGTGCATGATGACTTGTGCAGTAGTGACCACTTTCCGATCTTCCTGTCACAGTCACAGTGTCACTCTTCCGGGTGTCTCCCCAGATGGGCTTTGAATAAGGCTGACTGGAACTCGTTCTCATCCATTGGCACTATTGAGCCTCTTTCTCATGATGTCATTGATGTAGTAGTTCACACGATAACCACCAGCATCATTTCAGCAGCGGAATCTGTAATTCCCCGTTCTTCCGGGTCCCCTCAGTGGAGGACTGCCTTGGTGGTCATCGGAGATCGCAGGCAGACCCTCCAACGTCATAAGTGGCACCCATCACTGGAACACCTCATTAGCTTTAAGGGGCTCCATGTCCAAGCCCAATGACTTATTCACAGATGGAAGCAGGAGTGCTGGGAAAGGTATGTCTCCACCATTGGCATCCGTACCTCTCCATCACAGGTTTGGACCAAGATTAGGTGACTCTATGGATATCAGACCCCCATCAGCATCCCTGGGCTTTTACTGAATGGAGCAGTCGGCACTGAAGCAGACACGATTGCAGAACTCTTAGCAGAGTATTAAGCTCAGAGTTTTGCTTTCACAAATTACCCACTGGCCTTCCACTCCCTGAAAGAGAGGTTGGAATGTTGGAGCCTTTCATTCCATATGCGCCACCCCAAACCATACAATGCTCCATTCAGTGACTGGGAATTCCAAAGTACCCTAGCCCTTGCCCTGATACAGATCCCATGCCGGATTGCATCCACTATCAGAGGCTCAAACACCTCTCGGTGAAGTCAGTGATGCCGTCTCGATCTTTTCAACTGTATCTGGGTTGAGGGTGAGTTCCCCTCACAATGGCAGGAAAGCCTCATCATACCAGTGTTGAAACCTGGCAAGACCCCTACTGGAGGTGGACAACTACCACCCCATTAGCCTCACCAACATCCTGTGCAAGTTACTCGAATGCATGATGAGCCAGAGGTTGAGATGACTGCTTGAGTCTCGGGCCCTTCTGGCTCTGTCTCAGGGTGGGTTCCATAACAGCCGCACTGCCACCAATAATCTGGTTTGCCTGGAGTCTGCCATCCATATGGCATTTGCCCACTGTCAGCATCTGGTTGCCATCTTCTTTGACATGCAGAAGGCGTACGATACAACGTGGCGACATCACATCCTCACCACACTTCAAGGATGGGGTCTTAGGGGCCCGCTCCCAATTTTTATTCAAAATTTTCTGTCGCTTCATTCCTTCCACATGCAAGTTGGTCCCCCCCATAGTTCCTCCCAAGTCCAGGAGCATCGAGTCCCACAAGGCTCTGTCCCGAGTGTCTGCCTCTTTTTAGTTGCTATCAATGGGCTAGCTGCAGCTGTGGGAACATCCGTATCAGATTGTTTGTATGCTGATGACTTTTGCCTGTACTACAGCACTGGACTTGGAAGTTGCTGAATGGTGGCTCTAGGGCACTATCCGCAAGGTGCAGTCTTGGGCAGTGACACGCAGCTTCTAGTTTTTGGCTGCCATGGCTTTATTCTGATGGTGAACCTCTTGCTGTGGTGGAAATGCATCGGTTTTTGGGACTGCTTTTTGATACCTGGTTGACTTGGCTCCCTCATATTCGGCAGCTTAAACAAACCTGCTGGCGGCATCTTAACACTCTTCATTGCTTAAGTCGCACCAGCTGGGGTGCCAAATGGTCTACCCTTCTATGACTGTATCAGATGTTGATTCAGTCCCATCTCAATTATGGGAGCCTGGCTTATGGTTCAGCATCACTTTCCACATGGTGGTTGCTTGGCCCCATACTTCACTGTGGAATCCAACTTGCAACTGAAGCTTTTCGGACAAGCCCTGTTAACAGCATACTTGTGGAGGCTGGTGTCTCTCCATTGCGGATCCGGCGCGCCAACAACTACTGGCCACTTATGCAGCACATGTTTGTAGCTTGCCCATGCATCCAAATTACCGTCTCCTGTTCCCCAACTCAGTTGTCTATCTTCCCAAACGGCGGCCCCACTCAGGGTGTCCGATTGCGGTTCGTGTCCGGTCTCTTCTCTCTGGGTTTGAGTTTTTCCCTCTTCCACCTCTTTCATGGGCCCTTATATGTCTACCCCCACGGTGTGTGCCCCACCCATGCCTTCAGCTGGATTTGGCACAAGGCTGTAAAGACTCAGTCTCTCCTGAGGCAGTCCGCCAACGACTTGTTTCCATCCTTGCCATGTTTCCTGGTCCTGCTGTAGTCTATACCGACGGTTCGGTGGTTGCTGGTCAAGTTCATTATGCTTTTACTTTTGGGGAACAATCTGAATAACACTCATTGCTGGATGGCTCCAGTGTTTTCACTTCAGAGCTTGTTGGCATCTCTCACACTCCTGCTCAGGGGAGTCCTTCGTTACCTGTAGTGACTCGCTGACCGGTTTACGAGCTATCGGCCAGTGTTTTCCTTGCTCTTGTCTGGTGATGGCTATCCAGGAGTCCATCCATACTGTTGCCTGTTGCAGCTGCTCTGTGGTTTTTGTGTTGACCCCGCATCATGTCGGCATCCCAGCTAATGAACATGTTAACATGCTGGCCAAATAGGCTATCAATGCACCGACCCTGGAGATTGGCCTTCCGGAAGGTGATCTCCAGTCAGACAAAAAGTTCTAGGTACATGGGATGATGAATGGTGCGTCCTGCCTTTCCCCAACGAACTTCGGGTCATCAAGGAGACTACAGGTGTGTGGTGCTCCTCCTTGCAAGCCTCTCGCAAGGACTCAGTTGTTCTCTGCCAGGTATGCATTGGTCACACCTGGCTGACGCATGGTCATTTATTGCTCCATGAGAACCCACCTCTATGTCGCTGTGGATCAGCTTTGACAGTGGTCCACATCTTGTTGGCCTGTACACTTTTAACTGCACTCAAGCAGACATTTGTGCTGCCTGATAAGCTCCCTGCACTTTTAATGGATGACGCTGCAATGGCAGGCTTAGTTTCGAGTTTTATTCATGCAGAGGGCTTTTATTGTTCAATCTGAGGGTTTGTCTCCTTTTTGTGTTGAGTCTGGCCTTTGGCCTACGGTTTTAGATTGGGGTTTTTGTACGTCTCTTGGTGGTTGGCTTTCCTTTTTTTTGTTTCCATGGTCGGCCAACCACTGTAATGCTCTGTGTGTTTTCCTCTTTTCTGGTCTTCATCTATGTCTTTCTTGTTCTGTGTCGTCCCTTGTCATCTCCGTTGCTTGTTTTTATTCCTTGTAGGTGTTTCAATGTCATGGAAAAAGGGACCAATGGCCTTTGTAGTCTGGTCCCTTCAACCCCACAAACATACCAACCACACTTCGAGACGATGAAGCTTGCACAGGATAGGGTAGCGTGGAGAGGTGCATCAAATCAGTCTCTGGAATGAAGACCACAACAACAACAAAAACAACAGGAAATTATGCTGTACTCTGAAATACTAAGCAGTACTCACTGAACTTGTTTGACAAATGCCAGAAAAATAATGCCTAATTGTATTTTAAGGCCTGGTAACAGCGAAAGTCAGCCATCTGAAACCTGCATCCTGCTACATTCTCAACAGGTTTTCTACCAGCAACAGTACTCACCCCAATCAGCCATAAAAGTAAGGCCAAGATTATGGAACTGGGGTGGAAATAGTTGCTTCATTCACCTTACAGATTTGATTAGGTAGACCATTTAATCGTGACATGATATAATATTGACTTAAACGATAGTGTTTTCAAAGTGATTCAGCATTCTGAGAAAAGAGTATGGGTTGAGCCCATAATATTGTCACAGAATAGTCTGTTCAGCTTTCATGTAAGGCCCCATTGTTCATGATGAGTAGTTCTAGCTATTCTCGTATGAAATAAAGTAGACAAGACTTTACCCAGAATCTGAACTGGAAATGGGGAATCCTGGAACTTGTATTTATTTTGTGGGAGGGGACATGGTGGTGGGAGCAAAGAACAATTTGCCACAAAAAAATTAAAAACTTGTTGTTAATCACCTAGCATACTAATGGTGCCACATTATAACAGATACTATCTATCTACAATGTTCTTAACTGAGGAAATATACTTTGTATGATGTTTGTATGTATTTTTTGCTTCCAGGCAATTATGATAATGTTCAGTCATGTGGGAATCCTTTCTATATTAATATCTACACTGTAAACTGCAAAGGAGACTGTTTACAAAACATTCATGCAACCCATGCTAGAATAGTGTTCAAATGTGTTTAACTCAAACCAAATAGCACTAACAGATGATACTAAACATGTACAATGATGGGCAGTGCAAATGGTCACAGGTTTGTTTGATTCACTGAAATTTTGGAAAAAGCTAGCTGCTGAAAGCTATTCCACAAAAGTGTACTTACGAAGATTCAAGAACCAACTTTAACTGATTAATGTAGGAATACATTACAACCCACCGCAGGTCACTCCTATAGAGATTGTGAAGACAAGATTAGATTATTTACAGCGCACATAGAGGCATCTTAAGCAATCATTCTTCTCACTGTCCATGCATGAACTTAATAAGAAAAAATCCTGATAAATTGTGCAATGAGAAATACCCTCTACCAAGCATTTCATAATGATTTGAAGAGTGTGGATGTAGGTGTAGTTGGAGATTTTAGAAGTTCTTCACATTAGTTGGTAATATGAGAAAAAACATTATGAATTGATGGTGCAAAGCTACTGGGAGCTTTTAGCATCCACGAGGGTATTTCAGAAAGTAAAGATACACCGTACGCCAAAGGAACAGAAGAGTTTTGGCGAGCAAGTTGGCAACACTGGTGTTAACCTTGAATCATTAGTTTTCTCCTTGCGGTCGTTCGGCAGTTGAACGTTGCTTCTGGTTGGAGTAGATCGTGTTTAAAATGGCTGCGCCGATTCAGAATCCTGCCAAATGTGAAGTGCACTCCGTCATATGTTTTCTGCATGCAGAAGGTCAGCAACCAGCAGATATTCACAAAGAAATTGTTTCTGTTTATGGGAACATTATGAATCGACAAAATGTAACGAAATGGTGCCGTCATTTCTCTGAAGGTAGGACCGATGTTCATGACAAACAAAGAACAGGTCGGCCATCTGTGATCCCTGATGCCCTTCTTCGGAGAATGGAAGAAGCAATTTGTGCTAATAGACATCTCACATTGAAAGAATTGCTTCAGATCATGCCGGACGTGTCAATGACAACTCTTTATGATATTGACATTGTGACTGTCAAGTTAGGGTACAGGAAATTGTGTGCACGCTGGGTTCCAAAACTGTTAACGGAAGAACACAAAAAGAAAAGGATGGTCTTTGCACTCACCTTCCTCACATGCTATGCTGAAGCAGGTGATGAGTTCCTTGATCACATTGTGACAGGTGACGGGACGTGGGTTTATCACCATACACCTGAATCCAAGCAACAATTAATGCAATGGTGCCATTCAAATTCACCAAAAGCCAAGAAATGCGAAACGTCGATTTCAGCAAAGAAATTCCTGACTCCTGTTTTTTGGGACAGACAAGGCATTCTTATGTTGGAATTTATGCCTCCTGGAATGACACTTAATGCTGCTGCATATTGCCAGACTTTGAAACGTCTTTGAAGGGCAATTCAAAACATATGCAGGAGAAGGCTGACAAGTGAAGTCCGCTTGCTTCATGACAATGCTTGGCCTCACACAGTGCTCGCAACCAAAGCAGCAAAAATCAATGCAATGGTGCCATTCAAATTCACCAAAAGCCAAGAAATGCAAAACGTTGATTTTAGCAAAGAAATTCCTGACTCCTGTTTTTTGGGACAGACAAGGCATTCTTCTGTTGGAATTTATGCCTCCTGGAATGACAGTTAATGCTGCTGCATATTGCCAGACTTTGAAACGTCTTTGAAGGGCAATTCAAAACATACACAGGAGAAGGCCGACAAGTGAAGTCCGCTTGCTTCATGACAATGCTTGGCCTCACACAGTGCTCGTAACCAAAGCACTACTCAAACAATTCAAATGGGATGTATTGGACCATCCACCATACAGCCCAGACCTTGCACCCACTGACTTCCATGTCTTCTGTTACCTGAAGCCACATCTTGGTGGAAAATCATTCCATGATGATGAAAAGATCAAAGATGAAGTTGAAATGTATCCAACAACAGGTGGCAAACTTTTATGACTGTGGGATACAAAAGCTTGTGCACTGACTTAACAAATGTTTGGATAATGAGGGTGGTGATTATGTCGAAAAATAACAAATACTCCAGTTAATAAGATGTAACTGACGTTTTCTAAATAAATGTTCTATTTAAGGACTGCGAGCCATTGTATCTTTACTTTTTGAAATGCCCTCATAGATATATCTCCAGTTGTCAGTTGTAAGCACAATAGTGCCAAACAGGGAATAGTTTGGAAATATCATGACAAATCATTCTGGTCAGTATCCTTTACAGTTCTAGCATTCTTCAAACTGATACTGAATTGAAATGTCAGTCTGTGTGATGGGGCAAGATACAAGTCTGGTTTGCAAATATATGATTTTCAGGTGGAGGAGGATGTGGTGTTGTTGTGCCCTTACCTGTCTCACACTGTCTATGGCCATGAATGTAAAGTTTACTGATGTGCATTAGCAAATAAAATTATTACTGTATAGGAATATTTATATATTAAACAGTTCTTGTAATTTCCCTTCTGTCAGTCTGTAATAACTCTGTTTACAGCAAATCAGAAGTGTTCTCAAGGATATCGGAAATGTAGATACAATGGTCAGTGCATCCCTGCAGCTTGGTGGTGTGATTACAGTAAAGACTGCTTTGATGGCAGTGACGAAGAGGAATGTGGTAGGTTAAATTTATGAAACTCAATGCAAATATGTGTCAACTGAAAGAGTACATTGAGTATAAGTTTTAAATAAAAGTTAAGAGCAGTCATGTTTTGTGGCATCAGATTCATATTAATGAATCAAATACAAAAGTGTTTGTCTTAGCTGTTTGATACTGTGGCCTTCTGTTAATTAATTGATATGTCAGTCTGTATGAAGGGGCAAGAAACAAGTTTGATTTGCAAATACAAGGGCTATTCAGAAAGTAGGGAACATATCCGTCTGACACCGCTAGGTGCGCTTCGATTGCGTATATTTTGGTATGTGCGTGCTTGGCAGCTCAGTCGGCATCCATCTATGGCAGTGGGAACATCTCTATGTGTCTGGTTTTTTCGATATTCAAATTTGAAATATGCGCTGCAATCGAAAATCCCACCAGTTGTGAGGTGCGGTTTGTGACATGGTTTTTGCTGGCAAAAAACCTATAACCTATAGAAATTTATCATGAACTGTGCGAAGTGTACGGAAACAATGTAATGAGTGAATGTTCCCTCCAAAAATGTGCATTCAGTTAAAAAAAGGCTGAACCAACATCCATGATGAAGAGAAGAGTGGACACCCGAGCATTGTGACTGACAATCTTGTTGCTAAAGTTGATGAAATGATTCTGAAAACCATCGCTTCACATTAACGGAGCTTTCACTTTCTTTTCTGCAAGTTTCACAGTCTTTGTTGTTTGAAATTGTCACTCAAAAGCTAGACTAACACAAATTTTTTGCATGGATGGGTGCCCAAAATGCTTACAGAGCACCATAAAGAACAGCGAATGGGGCCAACGTTGACATTTCTGGTGGCCTACCACAAACATGGTGATTCATTACTGGATTGAATCATAACTGGTGATGAGACTTGGCTGAAACATGTCAACTGCGAGACAAAGTTACATTCCATGAAGTGGGGGCACACAAGGTCCCCCCCAAAACCCACAAAATGTTTGCAAACCTCGTCAGCAAGGAAGTTAATGGTGACAGTGTTTTGGGATAGGCAAGGTATGCTTCTTATTGATTTTCTTGAACGTGGAGCAACTATAAATTCTGCCCAGTACTGTCAAACTTTGCACAGCCTTAGAAGACCAGTTCAAAACAAATGCTGAGGAAAGCTGACATCCAAAACTTTGTTTTTGCACAACAATGCCTGACCTCACATGGCAAACCGATCTAAAGAACTCCTTAATTCATTCAAATGGGAAATTTTCCCTCATCTGTCCTACAGCCCCGATCTTGCACCAAGCGACTTCCACTTGTTTCCCAAGATGAAGAACTGGCTTGCAACACAGCGCTTTGATGATGACACGGCACTCTAGGCGGGCGTGACTCATTGGCTGAAGACTCAGGCAGCAGAATTTTATGACGAAAGTCTTTCAAAGCTTGTCCACCACTATGATAACTGCTTCAATGTATTTGGTGACTATGTAGAAAAGCAGTATGTCAGTTGCTCTTTCAGATGTATATAATAAAATATATTTCTTATACTTAGTTTTTTTTAATGCCAAAACATTCCCTACTTTCTGAATAGCCCTCGTATATTATTTTCATGTTAAATTTATGAAGCACAATGTAAATATGTAAGTGTGATCTGGAAGAGTACATTGAATATAAGTTTTAAACAAAAGTTAGCAGCAGTCATGTTTTATGGCTACAGACTCATATTAATGAATTAAATACAAAAGTGTTGGTTGTATCTGTTTGATGGTGTGACCTTTTCATGGTGACTGTCATGGTGACTGAAACAGATAGATAAATAATTGAATTTAGGTGGACAAGGTAGTAACAGTAGCCACCAAAATAATTAGCTATGACATGAGAAATACATTCTGATGTCGAACTTTTCAATATTTGCATCAGAGGAAAGGGGAAGTCATGTGTAGTCATGTATACTATCACTATATGTGATAAGTTACAGTAATTTAAGGGAGAAGCTGCTAGTATACTGGGTGGTTGTAATTAAACTTTCACTATTTAACATGTTATAACATGGAAACTAATTATGGCATGAGCACCAAACATGGTGGCATTAATGTCGGAAAGACATGGGAAGAGAACTAATACAGAATCAGTTCAACTGAAACACTTTTAATGTGCTGCTGTGGTACATCATATCAAACATACTGGTATTATTACTGCTACAAAAGGTGCGCAATATGCTGCCCATCAGTGTCCAGAAGAGTCTGAAAGCTCAGGATTGCATTCTGCACATCAGAATGAAGCATGTCCATATGTATGCTGGCTACCTATCTTGATATGCTGCACTTCAGATCAGCATATGTATGAATGTTCCCCTGGTAATCCTTGTCCTTCAGGAAACCAGAAATCACAGTGAGTGAGATCAGGTGATTGTGCCAGCCAAACATTTGGAAACGATCGGCTGATAATTTGATCGTTTACAGATGTATTTCAGAGAAGCAGCTGAACACCACATGTGATGTGTGATGGGACCTCCATCTTGCATTAAAACTGTTGAGTTCAGTGCATCTCTCTCCTGTAGGGCATGTATGACCTGCTGGCAAAGCATATCGCAGTAACACTGGTCAGTCACACTGTACATCTTTGGTCCCTTAGTGCCAACTTCTTCAAAAAACATCCATAAAGCCACACCATATGGTAACATATTCACCATACAGAGGAACTTCATGGACAGTGACTGGCATTGAAGATCCCCACACTCAGCAATTCTGTGTCTTCACCTTACATGTCAGAGAAAAATGAACGCCGTTTGGCCATATGATCATCTATCGTTGTGCATCCTGTGGTGCAAGCTGCTGTACGATATGGATCTTGTATGGATACCATTTGATAATGGACCATGGTATGTTCAACTGTCATGACACAGCACACGCACTGTCTGATGATCAAGAATTGCGTGCAGCATTGTGTGCCATAGGAACATAAATTTCATCAACTACCTGTGGGGGAACCGGTCATCGGCCTCTTCCCAGAGCGACACTCAGTTCTCCAGTTGATTGATACTTCTTCATCATGCTGTGCACAGCAAGTGGTGAAAGAAGACTTTTACATAATCCTTTCAGCTGGCAATATTCTCAAAGCACTGCTGCAGCCTCACCGTTATTTTGATAACAGACCTTCACCAATACTGCCCTGCTTCTTTTGTCCAAGCTCGTGTTGATACATCGAAGAGTGCACTCCGACTGGTTAGGTGTGTGAGACTATGAGTCATGATGACAGATCATGCCACCTGGTAGCCATAGTTGGTACAGAACGGTGGCACTGTATTGCATGGAAATCATGCACCCAATATTCTGGACATTTATGCTACCAATTTTGTTACTTGTACTGTAATTTGTTTCCAAGTTATAATGTGTTAAATATGGAAATTATAACCCCCTGGTACTTCATTATTTAATCTTTCTAGCATTTCCCTGTGATGTTGAAGTGAAAATTGATAGAGCTACATAGTATAATGTTATTTCTTATTTAAGTCTTCATACTAAATTGATAACCAGTTTCATTTCAGCAATATCTGTACCAATAATCTAAGTAAATGTGTAGTGCAAGGTAGGAGACTAACTGTCATTGAACCTTGCCCAGTGATATTTGGGTCTTTTCGTTTTTTGGCAATGGTGAATCCAGGCTTTTCCACTGGTTGATTTGTTCTTCTTTTCTTGTAGTTGTAGTGGTACATATAGCATTTGTCCATGATGATCAAGTGGCTAAAGAAGTCATCTGGATTCTCCTGAAACAACTGCAACTTTTCTGTTTGCTGCCTCGTTTGTGAGAGCTGTTTGAATGTGTGTGAGAAGCTTTTGTCATGTAAGGTGTAGACTGATTTTCACATTTTTCACTGTTGCATCAGTTGTTACGAGCTAGTCTTTGAGCACCAAGGCCTCTATTTCTCTTACAGTTTCCAGTTCTTCAGTTTGATGTGGGCTTCCACTTCATTCTACATCAGTCAGACTTGTCTGGCCATGCTGGAAATATCTGCACCACCTAATCACTGTATCATATGATAGTTCACCAACTTAGCACTTTTGCTCCTTTCAAAAACAAAAACTAATTACCGCATCATGTTCAACTTTATTAATGGGCTGCATCATTTTGTTTTGGCTCCTTTAGTTGTGTGCTATGGTCCTATGGTGTGGACATGTCAATGTGCTTCAAGAGTGCAGACATATAACAGGGGGCAAATGTTTATTTTTCCTAGAGGATAATTAAAACTATGTGACTACTCTTTGGTCCTTTAACAAGAAATCTACCAAGGACACTGAGTCCATAGTAGGTCGTCTTTAAATTCACAATCCTAGGATTCATTTACAGCAACTTTCCAAGTAATATGATTGTTGGCCATTTTTGTCCATCCATGCATGTTGCACAGATGAAGTCGTGAATTACCTGTGTGAAGTAAACTCTTCCAGATCTGCTTCCTATATTTGTACTCTCTACCAAACTTTCCAGTGTGATGAAGATTGAGACTTTCATGTCTCAGAATATACTCCATCCAGATATCTCTTCTCTTCATAATTGTCTCCAACAGCTCTGACAATTCTTCAATTCTAATGCTTCATCCAGTGTTTCCTGTACATACATATTAGAGATAGCAGGCCTTCACTTGCTCTCTGTTTAATCTTTACTTGCTGCTAATGGTCACTACATTTCACTGTAGCCATATCACCTGTGTATAAATTCCATAGCATATTCTGTCCTTGTGTTTGGTACCTGCTTCCTTGTATCTACTGCCTCCCTATAATAATTATTTTAGAAGAGTACCCTTATTAAAAGTCAAAAAGTATCTGTATTGGAAGACAATTAAATAATTCAGTAAACATAATACTGATTGTGATCACCAAAAATTAATTCACACAATTTCTGTTAAATGTTGGTAGTTTTCAAGAGCCCTTGGCTGTAATTTTGATACAGGAAATTAAGGAAACATAGTGATATCATATCAAAGCATGTTGATGTAATGGAAATTAAGATATAATTAACGAGCAGATCACCTAAAAATGAAGTCCCCAGGATTCATATTTTGTAGAAGTAGTGATGTAGTTTCAAATTTTTTCTGATGGGATAATATTCTTTAATAATGTGCTTACTAGCAAAAAAACTGTACAGTCTCTATGGACTATCAGGCATTGTGCAAAGAACGTTATAAATATCTTTATGTTCAGTTGCAGCCAATTTACTGCTTAATGCAATTCTCGAAAAGCAAGTTAAAATCAATAGTTTAAATAATAAGTATACTATTACGAGGGCTATTTGGAAAATAAGTTCCAATCAGTTGCAAAATGGAGACCACTATTAAAATCAAAAATGTTTTATCCAGAACAATTAGCTACACTTTCCAGTCACTTCTCTACATAGTCATCACTCTGACTTAGACATGTGTCGTAGCGTTATACCAACTTTCCAATACCTTTGTCATAGTATGCAGCCGCCTGTGCTTTTCACCAATTTTCTATGCTGATCTACATCTTGTTGCCTGCACCAAACCTTTGTTTTCATAGCCCGCAGTTCATGTGAGCAGAGATGAAACTCAGTGGGAGCCAATTATGGGCTGTGTTGTGGGTGATCAAAGACTTCCCATCGAAAACACTACAGGAGCACCTTCATTGCCCGTACAGAGTGTGGCCAAGAAGTGTCCCGAAGAAGGAAATGTATGACAGTTATGTTATGTGGGCTGCATGACATCAGGCAAAATCTCTCACCAGTGCCTCATACTTTACAGAAGACACTATTTTCTAGACATCTTTATGTGCTCATCATTTGCTCAGAATTGAAAAGAGCAACGTGGCACAATTGACGGGCATACTAGAGACCTGTCCAACAAATATGTGCAAAGCTTCATCGAATTTTTGTAGTGGTTTCCATTTTGTGACCAATCAGAATTTACTTTCTGAATAGACCCTGTAAATTACAAAGGCTTCCATTTCTTCAGATTAGAATGGTGCACTTATCCCAGTGTCTACATTACCAGTTGTGTGATGTGATGGTGCAACATTGCTGCACATTGTTGAAATTTTTTGGTGGATCGAAAAATAACAATATAAACATGTCACTCTGTTCACAGAATCTGTACAGCATGCTTGCCAATCCAATGAATTTCGCTGCAACAATGGTCAATGTGTACCTGCTGACGTACGGTGTTTCAAGTCTGGTATTGATCATGCTGCATGTGCTGATGGATCTCATCTATTTAACTGTGGTAATTAGTGACCTAAAACTCATCTAAATTTCTGCATTTCTAGAAGTGATAAATACTCCTATATCTGGCCCAGATTATACAAATATTGTTCTCAACTTTTGTGAGAAACTGAAATATAAACTTTAGTGTTGTCTAGAACAATCAGTCTTCTGTCATAAAAACTAGATATTGTTCCATTACAGTGAGAGTTTACATATCCATTCACACTCAGACCTTGGATAATGTAAGACTTCACAATGTTTATAGTGCCTATTATCCTGATTTGCTTCAGCACTTAGAAACTGCACATTTCTGACAAGTGCTTTCATAGCCAGTGCTAGCCACCCAGTATGAAACTGGACTCACATCATGAATCAGCATTTATTTCCAGAGGGATGCAATAGATATGCACATACAGATGTGTAGGTGATGAGCAATGGCAGTCTCTTAAATGATCAACAACAGAAAATGTTTTTTGATAATATTTGGTGGCTCTTTCATCATGTCATTGAGTGCTGTCACAATTTCAAACCCTGCCATAGAGTACAAAAATGTACAGTGCTTAACATCCACCCAGAGGTTGAGAACTGTAATTTCAAAGAAGTTTTAACCACGTTTTGGAGAAATGAAAGTAATCCATGACAAATGTTTGGCCTAGCCAACATAAATTGCAGTGTTTTAGTGATATCAGTTTGGTTAAAATGCACATCATGCAGAATATTCTCTCTCATGTAATCATCTGTGAATACCAGGTGCATATTACTTACAGTGAACTGACAGGATCAAGTTTTATCTGAAATGAGAGTGGCCATCAGAAAACAAACTGCCCAAGACAAATTTTTGTTTTAAATAATTAACAGAACTCCTGATGGAGAACCAAGTGATAGATAAGGAAGGATCAAGCTCTTGTGTGTTTTTACAACATGACCCAAAACTACAAATTGCAGGTTTTCTTCCATTAACCTCAAAACTGGAAGCAGAAAAGCCACACCCAATACCTAATGTACGACTGCTAAAAAACAAGAGGCGCAAATGTGATAGAAGCAATGCAGACAAAGATGTACCTGATTCAGACCAGATCATACAAAAAGAGAACCCTAAAATGCTGCCTGAAATGAATGCTTCAAAAGCTACAGTAGAAGCAGTTGAGGCAGCAATTCAGGACATCACATAGATCAATGTGCAGGCAGCTCTTAAGTCATGACAGTCAGAGGCCAATTTGTCACTGCACATGCCACAGCAAGTTGCCAAAACAAAACAAGCAGAACTGAAGGGGAAAACTAGGAAAACAGCACTTCTGCAGAAATGGAAGAGTATTTGTCCCAAACCAAAAATAAGCACCACAAAAGACTGAGTGACATCAAACAAGCTGGAAACAAAAGGAAAACAGGTGCAGATTACTTCTAGAGGAAAATACATCTGCAATGCAGACACGGGAAGCAATTCAAGATCAGGTGGATTCTGATATCAGTCAAGGCCATTCAACGTCTTGACCAGCCAAATGACAATTCAGTATGGAAGAAAAACAAAAACAATGTCATCAGTATTGCTATTGACTGAAAAGAATCCCAGTCTTAAACTCAAATAGAGATGGAACGAGACCCTGGTCATTTAGTTAGCATTCAAACCAATACTGTGATGTGAATACTTGGAAACTGTCATGTAATATATGGATTTTATAATTTTTATTGATGTGCTACGTATTATATATGTATGTGAAACAAGAACTGTAGATCTTCATGGATTGAAATGTCATAGGTTTTTGGTAATAAAGTTTATTTTCAGAAGAAGAAAAAAAGAAAAAATGAGGGTAAGTGAAAAACTACAAATCCGAAAACGTGTTCTATCCCCAGTCAGTCCTTCAATTATTTGTATTACTTATCACTTCTTTCGCATGGAGAGCTGCATCAAACCAGTCTCAGGACTGAAGACCACAACAACAACAACAACAACATCACTTCTTTCACTTCTGCCAATAATTTTTAATGTGAAAAATGCCAAGGCACGCCATTGTTCAAAGTCTTTGTCAAACTGTAGGTTTCCTGTGTTTGGCTGGTGAGTCATTTCTATTGTTGGAGGGCAGCCAATTGGACCTTCTCTAGTAGAGCACTGTGATATTCATTCTAATCTTCATGTTGTTATCTTTATGTGAAATTGTAGAAACAATTTGGCTTCTACTAACTGAAAAAAATTATTTCTAATTATGCAGGTGATAGTTACAAAGAGGAAAAATAAAATGAGGAATTAAATGGAAATTGTGCCATTAAGTTTCATCTACGATAAATTTAACTCATGAACAGTAGAATTTAAAGAAGTAATTTTAAGAACATAGTTCAAAGCACACCTTCTTTCCACATTGGCACTATCACACTAAAGAAATTAGGAATTTTCCCAATGGTCAAAGAAGCTAAACCATAATACTCATTGGTAACATACAAATCAACATCATCAGGATTGCTGTAAGCTGGTGCATTGTCCATTCATCCACCATAAGTTTCTTGTAACTGGCGTATTTTATTTTACACAGATGTTTAGGAACATGTTGATATTACACCCTGTAGTAGAATGAACTTTTTTGGAACTTACTGAGAGATCCCTGGAACAAATTATGGCCACTGTGATTAATTGTGCTTTCTGTCTGTCAGTGTCTGATCACATACCACCACAGTGTGTTCATCAAATTAATTATCTGTGACTCCTTAGTTTTAAAATTAATGAAATGTGGATCATGACTGAATAAACATTATGTGACACATTGCAAATTACTGTTCGGTTTCACTGTTCATTCAGTCATCACAAAACAATACACTAAATACAAATGGTGAGTGCTTAATTGTGGGCACAGCAACTAGTACTTGCAAGTTTAATAGTGTGGAAGCACATCAACATTGTACCCAAACTCAGCTTGATAGGTCACAATTTAATGGTTAGTTTACAAGTTAATGTTCGACTAGGTCAAAATTTCAACTAAGTTCAGCTTTACTAATGCCACAAATGAGGCAATGAAATATCTGTACATTTGAAGTAGCTTCAACTGGCCAGACAATAATTCAATCTATATACAACAGCCCACACTGCGGGGAAACTCCTAAGTCCATGAAGTGCAGTTTGTGCCAAATTCAATTACTCCTGAACCTCCGTATGGAAATTTTCTAAGTATGGAAGTCACACTTTGAAAAAATGTTGAAGATATCATGAGTCAATTGAGGTATTCTCCATTATGAAAGAATCAACAGTGTTCTTACATGAAAATTTTAAAAGTAAAGTATTGAGAAATTGTGTACCTCAACTTTCAAAAAGTACTTGAACTGTTAACATCCTGTCATAAAATAAAGAAAAATCTTGCTTGGCACTATGAAAATTTGTCACTTTAGTTTGTGAAACAACTGCTTCCCTTGGTGCCTCTATTAAAAACATGAACACTGAAACCTCACTTCTTATACACTGAGATGACAAAAGTCATGGGATAGCAGTACATACATATACAGATGGCAGTAGCATCATGTACAGAAGGTATTAAAGGGCAGTGCATTGGCCAAGATTCATTAGTACTCAGATGATTCATGTGAAAAGGTTTCCGATGTAATTATGGCCGCAAAATGGGAACTAACAGCCTTTCAATACAGAATGGTAGTTGCAGTTGGACGCATGGGACAATCCATTTCAGGAATCATTAGGAGATTCAGTATTCTGAGTATAACATTCTTAGGGGTTAATTTTACTCTTTGTATCTGGCAATCTGTCACAGCAAAAATCCTGGAACAGTCACTGTAAGTTTTTACTTGTAAAAATAAGATTTAATGAAGTATAATGTTTCAGTTTCAAAATAAAGGCATTTTGACAAATCTGAAATAAGTTGTAACATACTTACAATAAATTATCACTATAAGCTACATGCTTTCTGTCCAAAATCACACAAAGTACTGACTAAACAATCCCGAACAATCCTAGGCATTGTTCAGAATAATTTTTCGATTACTTAACAATTAAAACTCTTACCCTAAAACAAATGTCACATTTTAAAGATTATCTATATTTTTATATATTAAACACATGAGTGAATTCTAGTCTGTAAACTAATTGTAGAGTGTATAAACGCTTAGATGTTTAATGGTTATATTTTCTAATTTCAGCAGATTCATATCATATAAAATGTTCCTACCAGTTAACAGACTTCTACACATTAGTGTAATTAAGATTCTGTAATCATTTCCTTCATAACGTTTTCACAAGTACATATTTTTCATACAACTCTATGTTAGAAATTACTGTTCATGGCTAAAATTTACGTACTTGAATTAATTTTAATTAGACTGTTACATTTCATGAGGTCCACAGTGTGATGAGTGTGCCAAAAACACCAAATTTCAGGCATTACCTCTCACTACAGACAACACGATCACCAATGGCCTTCACTTTACGACCAAGTGCAACAGCATTTGTGTAGAGTTGTCATTGCTAACAGACAAGCAACACTGAATGAAAATAACTACAGAAATCAATGTGAGGTGTATGATAACTGTATCTGTTAGGACGGTGCAGTGAAATTTGCCATTGACAGGCAATGGCAAATGACGACCAATGCAAGTGCCTTCGCTAACGGCACTACATTGCCTGCAGCAGATATTCTGGGCTTGTGACCATATCAGTTGGAACCTAGGTAACTGTAAGACCATGGTCTGGTCAGGTAAGTCATGATTTCAGTTGGTAAGAGCTGATGGTAGGGTTCGAGTGTGATGCAGACTCTATGATGTCAACAAGGTCCTGTGCAAACTGTTGGTGGCTCCATAATGGAGTGGGCTGTGTTTATGTGGAATGGACTGGGTCCTCTGGTCCAATCAAACCAATCATTTACTAGAAATGGTTATGTTCAGCTACTTGGAGACCATTTTCAGCCATTCATGGACTTCATGTTCCGAAACAGCGTTGTAAGCTGTAATTCTTATGGATGACGATGCGCAATGTCACAAAGCCACGATTGTTCACAACTGGTTTGAAGAACGCTCTAGACAGTTTGAGTGAATGATTTGGCCACCCTGATTGCCTGACGTGAATCACATCGAACATTTATGGGACATATTCGAGAGGCCAGTTCAAGCACAAAATCCTGCACTGGCAACACTTTTGCAGTTATGTATGGCTATAGAGGCAGCATGGCTCAGTATGTCTGCAGGGGACTTCCAATGATTTGGTGAGGCCATGTCACATTGAATTGCTGCACTATGCCAGAAAAAAAGGAGGTCTGACATGTTAGAAAGTATCCCATGGCCTTTGTCACCTCAGTGTAGATTATTGTGTGTGGTGGAGTAGTCACGAGGCATTTGTAAATAACATTCTATACAGTACTGATAAGATTATGTCACAGATCAACTGAAAACTAAGAAAGTTGAGTTATGCATAGAACTTAATTAAATGTAAAACCATAGATTTAAAAACAAAAAAAGGTTTGAGATTAGGGAGTCAAAATTAAAGTCAGTCAAATCGTATGAATACCACATGTTAACTGCTGTGAATGAAGTATGTGACAATCTGTGATTTTTTGCAGCCTATTGGAAACCTAATTCCTTAGATGTCTACAAAAAATCATCTCCATCAATCACATTTAATAAAAAGAAATCATAGAATTGCAAATGCTGATTGTTACAGTATTCAGAAAGAATCTACAGAATAAATAATTGGAGGTAGTTTACTACGTACACACAATAGATGAGAGATTAATTATTTCCCCAAAATTCTTGTACAGCATTATGAATCTAGTTTCCCTTCCCAACAAATCAGGGCTAATTACAGAGTAAACCGAGAAAAGAATAGTTAATACCAGGGATCAAAGTTTTCATGCCAGAAAGAGGGAGCTGTATTTAATACAGAGAATTAGTTCTAATCAAGTGTTATTACTAAACACTTCTGTGTGCCATAAACAAGGCAAAAACCTCACTACTCACAAAAAATTCAAAATTTCAAGAACAATGAAAGCAGAATTATTAGGCATGAAATGAATGAAGCCAGTAAGGCAAATGACATCAACTCCTGGATGACAGAAGCAATTTAGCACCACTAGCTAATTTTTTTTAACTTAAAATTGCAAAATACACAATGTTTTAATCAATCGCGAAATTAATAGCCACGGTATATGGAAATAAATCTGTGTTACCAAAGTATTCTTTTGCTAATGCTCTTACACTAGGAAGAGTCTTTTGCTGACTTTGCCTTGTAGATGGTGGTAGATAGTGATTTTGTATGACATTATCTGTTCACAGATAACTGGACGTGCCCTGAAGGGACTTTCAAATGTAGAAATGGTCCTTGCCTGAACAATTCTTTAGTGTGCAATAGGAACATTGATTGCAAAGATACTTGGGTGGATGAAGATCACTGCCGTGAGTAGCCATTTATAACAAAAAGTATAGCTTCTATACTTTTATAAAGTTTGCCGGGTGTTGTTGTTACAGCATTCAGTCTTAAGACTGTTTGAAACTGATCATTTCTTTGTGCTTCAAGATGTGTCCTATCAATCTTTTTAGTGAAACTGTGCCACAAATGGCTTTTCTCATTGGTTCATGTTAGTACCTCTTCATTAGTTTGATCTGTCCATCTAATCTTCAGCATTCTTATGTAACACTACATTTTGAAAACTTCTCTTCTTGTGTGAACAGTTCATCTCTCATATGTGTCACTTTCATACAAAACTACACACCAGACAAATGTTTCTTTACACTTAAATCTATATTCATTTTTAGCAAATATATCCTTTTCACAAATTCTTTTCTTGCATTTGCCAGATGGCAGTTTATATACTCTCTATTTCATCCATCATCAGGTTTTTTGCTGCCCAAATAACAAAACATGTGCACTGAGTTTAGTGTCTCATTTGCTACTCTGCTTTCCTCAGTATTACCTGATTTAATTTGGCTACATTCCATTATCCTTGTTTTACTTTTGTTCTTGTTGATATTATCAGTCAGTATGAAAAAAACCTCAGTGATAAGCCCTTATTTATGGCTGTCCATGGATGTAAATGATAAGTGGATGATGATAATAATGAAGTCATATAGTCTGGTTAGCTGGGAGTCGTTGAGGAGGAAGTTCAGCCACCTATTTCTTATAGCACACTGTCATCTTTCCTTTGCCAAGTTGAGAGTCACTTGTTAAGTTATCTGATGCAGTGATAATAATAATAATCCCCTTCATGAACCAGAGACCTTGCTGTGGTGGGGTGACTTGCATGCCTCAGTGGTACTTATAGCTGTATCATAGCTGCAACCATTACAGAAAGATATCTGTGAAGAGGCCAGACAAACATGTTTCCAGAAGAGGCACAGCAGCATTTTTAGTAGTTGCAGGGGCAACAGAATGGGTGACTGACTGATCTGGCTTTGTAATGTCAGCCAACATGGCCTTGCTGTGATGGCACTGTGAACACCATGTGCAAATGTTCATAACTCATATGAAAAGGTACATTGCCAACTCTTTATCTGACACGGCCTTGGATCGGTTTCTCTCATCATACCATTTCACGCCATTTGGTGAGAAGAGTGAGGCAGAGCTACACCATGGGCAACAGCCAAGGACACTGTTACAATCCATGTGTCCTTCACCCAGACATCAACCTGTGCAGCACAGTTTTTGTTGTTGCCCCAAATGGATTCCAGCTATCATTGCCAGATGCTGGCAGCGGCCTCTCTGTGACATCTGCACAGAGGATGGCCTCTGTTTGAGGCACTGTGATCAGCTTTGCTTTTGCATGGATGGCTGTATGCCCCTCAATTTCACAACATTACCTCCAAGCCCATCCAGACTGGGTGTCACAACACCTGCTGCTGCATCAGGGCATCCATCCTTGGTGACTGAACCAGCAGTTCCTCTGTTCCTTTCAGTGCCATAATCAGGGATTCTGTCTCCCATTCCTGAGCAATCACTGATACCAGTGTCATCAGCACCATGAACACCATCACCAGAGCCTATGCCCGAGGTTGACATTGAAACAGCCCTGATGTCGTTGGTGTTGCCATATGGTTTGGCACGGGAAGGTGGGCGCAGAATGTATCTGCACCCAAAGCACTTCAGACCGTATGCTCCCTTTGTGGGATGCCACGTTAGCCAAAGCCCAGAGAACAAGGATGACAGCATGGATGTCTCCCTGAAAGAGGAGGAATGCAGGGACGCGTGCACTTACTTTCTAAATGCTGAGCGTGTGGCACAGCACCGAGCCCACCACAGGCCCCATTCCATTTAATGCTAGCTGAGCTAAGCTTGGCTTCAATTCTTTATGTGTGTTACTACAGTTATTTGTGTACATAATTTGTTCCTGCTGAATGTTAATTAAATATTGTGTCCAAGTTGTTAGTGCTTCCATGGAATAATGCTGTGTTCAGTCTACTAGTCGTGTTGTACTTACACCTATTCATAACACCTCTGTACTTTAATATCTACATCCTTATCTTTGTTAAAAGTAATGTAGCTCCCTAGGTATGATCTTCAATTACAATTTTGTTTCAAACCGGGTACTTTTTTCCCTCCTTCATGAAATGCCATTATCTTAGTTACATTTACACCTTTGTTTCAAACATTATTGAAGAGTTTGATTTTAAAAACTGTCTGTCATAATTTCTGTCATTTGACATTCTTTGTCACCGAAATTGATGATTAACAGACCATTTTCTAATTTTTGTGGACTTGAATGATTCAAATTTAATTTCAATAAAACTTACCAATGCTCATGCTACCATTCTCGTATGCTAGAGTAGCCAGTCTGACAGGTGACCATTTTTGTCTCTTGTATGACTGAACTGTTTGATGTGTAATTGTAGCACATAGTTTACTGCCGTGGGTTGTCTTATGTTGTAAAACATGGTTTTGTTGATAATAGAAGGTTAATGACAAGTATCACATACTCTGTTGTTGTTCTCCTCAAGCCTTCAGCCTAAATGTGCTTCCCATAAGATGGTAATTCTTGATGAAATTACATTTCATTTCTCAGCATATTTTATACATAGAATGAATAAAAGTCGTGATTGTCTCATTGTAATGTTTGCATTACCTTTGTGTGGCATTCAGGGTAGTTGGTGAAAAGTATTTTAAGTACGAGTTGCCACTGCATGTGAACACTAATCCTGTAAACAATAATTTGCAATGTAGAAGGATGAACAAATTCCTAAACACAGATACTGTTACCAATAATAAATAATTGAGACTGTTCACTGAGATTTACTATTTTCTTCACTTAGCATTTGAATGCTGTGGTGACAGTCGCTGCTTCTGTCTGGACACAAAAATTAACTGCAGTACTCTTGGCTTGAAGACTCTCCCAGACGGAATTGAAATTCAAATAAATCGCTTGTGAGTATGTTGTATGTCAATTACAATTTTATTTAGTCTAGAGTCTGTTGACTAGATTAAGTGAATGGATTGTAAACCAAAAAAAAAAACATTCTACTTGTTGATATCAATAATGTCCACATATATAGATCCTGGAGATGTTTATGTGACATCAGAAAAAATGAAACTTTTTCACCTGTACTTTTAAAAATTGTAAAGATATACACTCTGCTCTTTATTACTTTGAAAGAAGTACTCCTCCATAAAAGAAATAACTTTATTTATTTGTTTTGAGTTCTGCAGATCCATATGAGAATATATCTCTGGATACGGAATGAGTCAAATTTTTACAAATTATTGCTTAGTGTACAAGTATATTGTTCGTATCACATACTTGCCATCATATACTCTTACATATGAGTTATCATACTTGACTTCTGAATGAACATGCAGTTATACTTACAGGTATACATACATTTCAGTTTTAAATTACACTGTGGATAGACAAAGAATGATGATTGGGACATAAAGGCCACAAAACTAGATTTAAGGATACTCAGAAGGTATTATGCATTTTGGCTTAGAATTTCATCTGCACTATAATAAGATCCATCTAGAAGGAACTGCCTCAGCTTTTCTTTAGACTTGGGTATGTTTCCAACCACTTCCTTAATTATTGCTGAAAGGGCATCAAAAATCTTCACCATGTTCTTTGTTTTTAGATCATAATGAATATCACATTTTCTTCTGGTGTTATAATTATGCTACAGACTATTGATTTTAAATAAATTGCTATTTTTTGAAATAAAGCACATCAGAAGAAAATATATTGAGCAGTTGTTGTAAAGATTTGAAGCTCTCTAAATAGATTTCTGCACGAGTGCCTAGAATGCACTCCACACATAATTCTTATGGCTTGCTTCTGTGCATGGAACATTTTTCTTGCTATCAGTTGATTTCCCCAGAATATTACTCTGTAGGCCATAAGTTGATAGAAATAGCCAAAGGATGCTGTTTTTATTGTGGTCATCTCCCTACTGTCTGATATGATTCTCAAGGCAAATGTTGCTGAGATTAACATTTTGCACAGATCTTGAATATGGTAGTGCCACTTAAGTTTGCTGTCTATATGCAGACCCAAGAATTTGGAGGACTCAACTTTTAGAATCTCATGCATCAATTTTTGGATTCATTTCATTGGTAACATTTGTATTAGAGGGAAAATGAACATAATTTGTCTTTTTTAGATTGATGGAAAGACCATTAGTTTCAAACCATTTTGTCATATCTGCAAAAGTCTTATTTACTATCTCATTTGACACATTCCCCAATGTATTATTAACTGCTATGGTATTATATATTACCTGCTATGGTAGTGTCATAAGCGAACATGGTGATTTTCCCATTTTCTGTGCATAGTGGCAGATCATTTATAAATATTAGAAAAAGAAGTGGGTCCAATACTGAGCCTTGAGGTACTCCAGTGGCAATGGAGCCCCAGTCTGAAGACACCTGGCCACCATGCAGTCTTTCCATGATTATTTTCTGCTTTCTGTCACAGAGATAGGATTCAAGCCATTTGCCTACTATTCCACTCTTTCCTAGGGTGTTGGCTATATTCAAGAGAATATGGCAACTTACACTGTCAAAAGCTTGTGACAGCTCACAAAACATTCAAGCTGTCAGAATATTATTATTTATGGATTTTAAAACATTGTCAACAAAAGCATGTATTGCATCCTCAGTTGATACCAATTTTTGAAAGCCAAACTGGCTATTGCTGAGGGTGCTGTATTTACTAAGATGCTCAACCATTCAGCTGTGCATCAATTTTTCTAGTACCTTAGAAAAATTGATAGTAATGAACTGAAATGAATTTGTAGCATCAGTCTTTTCTCACTTTCTATAAATTGGTCATGTAAGTCCATATTTCAGCCTGTCAGGGAATACGCCTTCCTCCATTGGCATATTACAAATATGGCTAAGGACTGTACTTATTTCTCTACAACAATATTTTAATAATTTTCTGGAAATGTGATCAACTCCAGCAGAGCTTTTTTTCTTTTTAAAGACAGAATTACTATTTCTATATCTTCCATTGCCTTTTTCTGGACACGCATGTCATCTTTTTTGTTAGTTAAGGTGTTATGCACGAATTCTGTAACTTTCTTTACGGAACCCAGGTATCCTATTTGATTTGAGACTTTTAAGAAATGATTGTTGTAAATATTAGCCACTATTTCAGGACCATCCACTGTATGCCCCTGTTTCTTAAACTAGTTATTTCTTTGGCAGCTGATCTTTTTCCAATCTCACTTTTCACATATTTCCATATGGTTTTCATTTTGTTTCCAGATTTATCAGTTTTCTCTTTGATGTACATGTTTTTTGATTTCTGTATCACTATCCTTAGTATCTTAGAGTACACTTTATATTGCCTCATTCTTTCAGTATTGTTAGACAATCTGGCTGACACATACAATTCTCTTTTTCTTTTACATGAAACTTTAATGCACTGGGTAACCTATGCCTTAAATGTACTGTTAAACTGGTTTTCTATGACTCTTTTCTTTGGAAACACTTCCTCAAAAGGACTTGTTATTTGATTAATAAACACATTAAATTTTGATTTAACATTTGTTGAATTGCATACTTCAGAACAGTCTACTAACTGCAGCTTCTGCATATGTGTCTAGTGGAACTTGCCAGCAACAAATGAAATAACTTGACAGATGTGTTTGTAAACAGATTAGAAACAGATGTTACTGAAGGAATAAGGACTTTTTGGGAAGCAGTGTGGGTTGTGAAATGTGAATCCTTGTGATTCAAAGTGGGCATGCATCATACAGTGTCGTGCTAGTGATGAATCAAAAATTTGCTGGCTCTGGACTTCTATATTTCTTTGAAAACTAGTGCTAAAATCCAGGATGAAATATAAATACACACACACACACACACACACACACACACACACAATAGTAATAAATTCCAGAAAAGTGATAGCTTAAATTAGTGAAATGAGGAATCAGACTTGATCTGGCACACAGATTCATTGCATTGGATGTGAACTTATCAGCAAGGAGTTAAAGTTTCTCTCCAAAAAAACTTATGTCAATCACTGACATAGCTATTCTCAAGTCTATTCTTTCTTTCATAATTGCTAGTTACGCAGTACACAGTACTGAAACTACATCCAAAGAACAAATTAATAGTAGATTGAAACTAAAAGGTACACTATGAGTCATTCTCGAATAGCACTGTAAAAACTGTCCTCAAACTGCACAGATCTTGGGTCTGGTTCTAATTTGCTACATATTTTAATATGTCAGATGAATAAATCTTACTATAGTTTTTACATAAAACTCCAGAAAGGTTTTTTATTTTATTTTGATATGAGAACACAGAAAAGCTGTTAAGATTTTTTGTATGTTAGCAGGACTAGAAGTAGTGGCAAAACAGAAGCCTTAGTAGAAGCTATAAAAAATGTGTCAGTCACAACCAAGATCATCATTATTCTTAGAGACAGTGAAATCAAACTGCTTGGAAGGATGTTTGAAGAAAGGTTATGGTGATTAATTTTTTTATTATTTTTTATTACTTTTTTTGGGGGAGGGGGCAGTACTGTTATGTAAAATGGGGGTTGAGTTCAGGGGGAGAGACAGTTATGTAATTAGATAAAACCTTATAAATGAGATACTTGAATATTTTCATTTGTATGAAGAGGCATAAATAATTGATATATTATCTTGGCAATACTATGAATAGGATAGATTGTAACTCATCATCTAGTGGAGATACTGAGTCACAGGCAGGCATAACAAAAAGACTGCTAAACAAGTAAGCTTACTTGTTTAGCTGTCTTTTTGTTGTGCCTATCTGTGGCCTAGCATTTATCCATTCCATAATATTGTCATTATTCCACCCTAGATTTTACTTGTTCAGCAGTCTTTTTGTTGTGCCTATCTGTGGCTCGGCATTTATCCTTTCCATAATATTGTCATCCTACTGATCATGTGTTAGTGCTATGAATAAAATAAATAAATCAGCTAAAATGTAACAAATAATAAATAAAAGTGGGATATGTTTTCCTTCCCTTTTGAATGGGCCATGTTCAATTATTGAATGGATTCTTGTTAAATCAAATGAATTGTTTACCTGCAATAACAGTATCTGTTTCTACAAAGTTTGAATTTACAATAAATAATCAAACCAGTTACACATCCAGAAAAGCATAGTGATAGGACACTTTTGTGAATAGATTGTTTTCTTAAAGAAAGCTGCATTATTAATTTTTACATGTAGTAAATATTGGAATCCTGTCTCAGCATTTTCTCTTTTCAACTGATAATGTTAACATTGGATTTTGTCCTCATTTTACTTTTATGAAGAGCTCTGTTCCATTATAAGCAGTGATCAAACTTTCATGGACCTCATCAAAATATTGATTGTAGTTTTATTTTGGACATCCTATTAGAAAAAATCTTATGAGTATACTGAAGATGATGTAATGGATTTACGTTAAATCAGGATGAGACAATTCTGAACAGTGGCTCCAAGTCCAACTCAGGTGCTATGTGATGCGGTTCTCTCAGAGCAGAGATGGAAGAACTGAGCAATAGGATTGGAGTAGGTTGTAATAGAGTATGTACACTGCAATTTTGCCATTAGTTATGGGAGTGGGGTAGGTGTCATAAGAAGCAGTATTGTAAGAAAACACATTTGTTGGGGATATTGAGCAATAAACTGAAAGCTGCTCTAGCCCATACAGGAAGAGTAGTGAATATAGCAAACCTCATTTTAATATATGACTTTAAGAAAATTGCAACACTGGCAGAAAATTTGGCTGATGAGATCCAGGACAAGAGTAAATTGTGTAATAGGAAATAAGTTAATTGGGTGACAGGAAAGTAATCAATCAACCCCTTAAATTAACCATGTCTGATCCATTATCAAACATGCTGACCCTATACCAATGCGGGACAAAGGCACAACATAAAGAAAAAGAAGGAGAGTCACTAATTCCAAGGTGACTCTGTTGACACTTTTGCAATTAATCCCTACTACTCTCATTTCCTTCAATTCTTCTCCTTCTTTTGCCACTTGAAGAGACCTTTTAATCAACATGCCCATCCCATTATTATTACATATAACTTTACTTTATCTGCATGACATGCTGTGTTCTCTTCACACAATATAGGTGTCTTTTCTTTCAGCTACATGGCCAATAATTTGCTGAACTACTCACTCAATGTTGATACCTTCTCAAAACTAGACCGGCTGTTATACTTGTAAGTAGTATTCATCTGTCCAAACCTTAAAAATATTATATTATACACCAGATGGTCATTTCTTGTGATATAAGAAGTCATATTTTGAATATTTAAAACCTTTAGTTTCACATACAAGGATGAATCAAATAAAACAAGCCCTTTTTAATTTGAAAGTCTACTGGAGGTGTGACATATTTGCACTTTTACAATCATAAGAGAATGTGTATCTCGATAGGAACACTGACTTCTGAATGCCTTATTTTCTCTGTGTTCAGTAGCTGCTGCAATGAATGAGAGAGAGCACATTCTGCTGTTACGCAATGCGTCATAATGAAGTTTCTCATGAACAAGAATATTAATGCTGCTAAAAACACTCACTGGTTACTCTAATACCTCATAGAAAGAGCCTTTTGTGAAGGGTTAATCTTAAGAGCTCAAGAAAGAATGATAGCATGTTAAAAACATGACCAATTTACACCATCCCTACATCAGTACCAAAGCACAGAACACCAAGGTTCTTTGTGATCCTGCCTAAAGTGAGAGGCAGCTAACTGTATTTAGAATCTCCCAGACACTTCAAATCAGGTATGAACACATTCAGACAGTCATTCATGGTGAGTTGGGATTCCAGGAAGTGTCAGCTCATTGTGTTACAAACTTGCTGAAGAAAGAGCAGAAAATTTTGCTGATTGAAACTGGTTCATCATTCACTCCTGAACGATAGCTGTAGGAAATCTAGAGGTATCAGTGTAAGATTAAAAAAAATGCCTTCCATAGGTGAGTGTATTGAAATCCCAATGGTAAACTACTGAAGCATTCAAAGCCAGAGTTGGAAGCGCTTCTGAAAAGCTGTGAAGATCTTGTAATACTAGGTACAGAAAGCTGGTTGAAACCTGAAATTGATAGCAGTGATTTTTGGAGTAAATTTAAGTGTATATCAAGAGGATAGGCAACTGGGAAATTGAGGTGGTGTATTGGTTGCAGTAGACAAGAAACTCAAATCCACCGTGATAGAAATTGAAGCTGCATAAGAGACTGTTTGGACAAGACTCAGTATCAGGGTTGGCATAAAATGATAATTGGATCCTTCTATCACCCACCTGACTCATCTCCTGATGTAACCTAAAGCTTTCGAGAAAACTTTAGTTTGCTTGTACATAAGTTCCCAAATCAGTAATGAGCAGCAACAATTAACTGGAAAAATTACATTTTTGTTAGTGGTGGGCATGTTAAGGCATCCTGTGAAACATTACTAAATGCCTTCTCTGAAAACTACCTAGAACAGATAGTTAGGAATGCCACTCATGATGGAAATATGTTGGATCTAACAGCAACAAATAAACCTGAACTCTTTAAGGACGTCGACATCAAACAAGCGACAATGATGTGAGTGTGGCAACAATGATTACCAAGTGCAAAGGACAACTAAAGCAAACAGGAAGATATGTATGTTCAGTAAACTAGATAAAAAATCAGTAGTGTCATACCTCAGTGAGGAACCTCAATCTTTAAGCTCAGGGCAGGAACATGTACAGGAACTATGGCTAAAGTTTAAAAGAGTAGTACTGTATGCATAGGTATGTAACCAGTAGAACAGTTCATAATGGGAGGGAACCTCTGTGGTGTAAAGCAACTTGTAGAGAAACAGAGACCACTGCATGATAGGTGTAAAATAAAGCATAGGACTATACATAGAGAGATGCCAAATGAAACATGTTTAACTGTCAAGAGTGCAATGTGTGCTGCCTTCAGTTACTACCATAGCAGAAAATTGTCAAATGGTATTTCACAAAATCCAAAGAAATTTTGGTTGAATGTAGAGGCTGTTAGTGGCACCAAAGTTAGTGTCCAGTCCCTAATGAATGAGATAGGAGCTGAAATTGGGGGTAGAAAAGCAAAAAATGAAATGGTTAAATTCATTTACAATGTTCCTTTACAAGGGAAAACTGAGGATAATTGCCCCAATTTAATAAACATACCACTAAAAAGATGAAAGACATAGGTATTAGTGTCGGTGGTGTTGAGAAACAACTGAAATCATTAAAACTGAACAAATCTCCAGGGCCCAGTGGAATCCTTGTGAAATTCTATACTAAATGTCAGTTAGCTCATCTTCTAACTATAATCTATCATAGATCCCTCAAACAAAAAACTGTTTCCAGTTCTTGGTAAAAGGCACAGGTCACACCTGCCTACGAGATGGGCAGTAGAAGTGATCCACAAAACTAACGTCCAATTTTCTTGACATTTATTTGTCGTAGAATCTTAGAACATATACTGAGGTCAAACATAATGAAGTATGTTGAACAGAATGACCTCCTCAATGCCAACTGCCATGGATTTAGAAAAAATCGATCATGTGAAACCCATCTCATATTTTTCTCACATGACATTCTGAAAGCTTTGGGTCAAGCCAACCAGGCAGATGCAGTATTTCTTGATTTCCAAAAATCATTTGACTCAGAACCACACCTACACCTATTGTAAAGAGTACAGTCTTATGGGGTATCAAGTGAAATTTGTGATTGTATTGAGGGTTTCTTGCTAGGGTGGGTGTAGCATGTTATCTCAGATGGAGAGTCATTGTCAGATGTAGAAGTAATTTCACATGTGCCCCAATGAAATGTATTGGGACCCTTGCAGTTCATGTTGATATTAATGACATTGCAGACAATATTAATAGTAATCTCAGACTTCCTGCAGATGATGCCGTTATCTATAGTGAAGTAATGTCTGAAAGAAGCAACATAAATATTCAGTCAGATATTGATATGATTTCAAAGTGGTGCAAAGATTTGCAGCTTGCTTTAATTGCTCAGAAATGTAAAATTTTGCACTCTACAAAATTAAAAAAACATGGTATCGTATGACTATGACATCAGCGAGTCAATGCTGGAATTGACCAACTTATACAAATACCTGGGTGTAGCACTTTGTAGGGATATGAAATGGAATGATCACATAGGTTCAGTCATGGCTGAAGCAGATGGTAGACCAAATAGAACTAACAGGGGCTTGAATGTATATGGAGAAGGTCAACGTGAATGGTCACAGTTTTGTTTGATCTGTGGGATTGTGTCACAGAGATACTGAAGGAACTGAACGGGAATACTCCTGAAGGTAGACATAAACTATCCTGAGAAAGCCTACTAACAAAGTTTAAAGAACCAGCTTTAAATGATGACTCTAGGAATATACTAAAATCTCCTACATATTTTTCACATAGAGGTCATCAGGATAAGATGAGAATAATTGCTGCATGCACAGAGGCACTGAAACAGTCCTTCTTCTAATGCTGCCTATGTGAATGGAACGAGAAGAAACCAAATAACTGGTGCAATGCTACATACCCTCTGCCTTGCACCTCACAGTGGTTTGCAGAGTACAGATGTGGGCATAGGTGTAAGGGTAGGTGAACTGAAGGATGTCTGTAAGGATTGTCAGAGGAGCAGCAAGAGGGTTCTAGTGGGGAAAAAAATAGTGGATATGCATTGGATTGCTCCTGAACATCCAGCCTATAACCCATCTTGTCACATTGTTATTTGCACATGTTAGGGCTGCTTAAGGAAACTGTTGCAGGAGAGTGCTTCATGGGTACCAGGGAGGTCCAATAGTACCTCAGGTAGGTACTGATATTTTCTTTGAAAATTGCATTAAAGTCTGATTGTCCTGTGGCAGGAGTGGTTCAGTTAGAAAAATAACAAAACAGTAGATCTAAATTAATTATGAATAATAAGAATTTTATTGCAGAAGGCTTGTTTACATTTGATCCACCCTTATGGTTAGCTTAAATATTTTGTAATGTCTATTTCAAATGGTGATGTCCTAGCAAAATTTCTTATGTCTTTCTGAGAATACATATAGCTAATAACTGATATCACACAAGAATTCAATGATTAGTCATGAATTTTTATCTGAATCTGAAGGGAAGTGACATCACTATAATTTTTAAAATGATATATTGTTCATTGCCTTCTTATGAAATGAACTATGTAGTATTAGTAGTTATGCTTTCATTTGCAAGTTACTCAGCAAAACCAGATGATGATCAATTCATTAAATTTTCTGTTCTGTAATACATAACTGGAAAAAAGAAGCTTCATAAGAACGTAAAAGACAACACAGAAGTAGTCATACTAAGGAATAAATAACATTACACTGGCAAGTATTTGAAGTATTTGTGTTAAATTAGTTTGTAAGCAAACCAAATAGTTAAATTGAGCTATAAGAATCATGCAGCATGTGATACAAGTTGTGGGAAAAAGTCTGTAACACATTCCTGTTTCTCATCAAAGGCATTTCCACTTAAAGGTTTTGAAATAAAAGGTATATGCAATAACTGTTTACAATATACCACTATGGTGTAGGGTAAGTCAAGATGAACAATTTGGTAGAAACACTTGTGGTCTGTCAAGCTGTAAAGAGCCAGCCTTAAATAACCCTATAAAAGTCACCTAATCTACAGCACATGTGTGCTGCATAAGATTTTTAACATGTTCTTGCCCTAGTGTGCCACCAACATTCACTAACATAAGTAAATTAAACTTTAATTTAAACTTTCCTGTGAGAACAATGAAAGGAAAGTATTTTGGAACACATTATGCAAAAACTAATTACATTTACAATTCAGTCTAAACTTAAACCTAACAAGATCTATTGTGTCATGGTTAGAAGGCCAGAGAAACAAAATGATTTGAATGATAATTTTACACCATTAAAATACATAAAATTGAACCACTGAAGTTGAACATTTTAAATCTAAAATACAATAGTGGCAATTGAAGATATTAATTTACTTCATAGTTCTTCATTTCTTTTGTTTATATTTCTGCTATTTTTTTCATTTTGCTGGTGTCTTTTATTATTGTGTATTCTAGCTTCAGTCACAGAAATCAGTGCTTGTTGTCTTCTGTTAATAATATAAGTTCATGTTTATGAAGGATTGTGAACTGATATGAAGAGTCCTGTACCAGTGCTTACTAAATTATCACTTATTTGTAAGATTGAAAAATTATGACAATTTACATAAAATTTCTTCAAATAAAAATTATGTCCTAGTTCTTTATATGCTTTACAATTTTTATGTTTTTTTTTTTTCTTGTCTGTGAACACTTCAGATACATCTGCTTATAAAAGAAGACATTAGCATTTGTTTGTGTATATTGTTCCTACCTTCCCTAAATTAGAATTATGCTATACCCTAATGCCACTGCTCTAATTATCTTATGTTGTGCTCTGTTGTACATCTCATAACACTTTCATGAAAAACTTTACTGTAATTATGTTTAACTTCCTTTTATTCAAAGTATACAATTACTTATTACCAGTTGTTACATACATTGATAATTTCACAGGGATCTGGCAAACAACAGTATTTCATGGCTACCTCCAATGATGTTTCGTAATCAGTGGCGACTGCACATCCTCAATTTACAGAATAACAAGTTATCTGTAATTAGCAATGGTACATTCTTTGGATTACCTAAACTTGGAACACTGTAAGTTCAGTTATATATATATTCATTTATTCTTGTACTATATAATGGAAATTTTACAGTGGAAATAATAACAAAAAATACCAAAGGGCACTCCTCCTCCTTCCCAACTCACCTCTCACTACTGATTCACACACAAAAATTTAGAATCACGTAACAGTGCAGAGACCAGCACCTGCTATTGCTACTGCTCTTTTTACTGTGCAAGTAGACTGCTCCAACCCCCCCCCCCCCTCCCCCGGTGCCCCCCCCCCCCCCCCAAAAAAAAAAGTCCCCTGCCCTCTCTTTCTCTCCCTACAGGTAACCTGGTTGCAAAATCAGAAATCTAGAGATTTGTAGCCTCATTGTCAGGATTTTTGTTTTACTTGAGAGACTCTATGAAAATTTCGAGATGTGCAAAAAACTAAAGGACATGTAACTAATTTTATCACTATGTTTTCTCACAGTACTCATGATGAAAATTTATCCCCTTTTGAATTCAACTAAACAAATTTTTTAAATAGTTTTTCCATTCTACTGTTGACTACTGTAACTAGTTCAACATCTTCTTCTGAACTGCCAAATCTTCTTCCATGCATAAACTTTTTCATTGTAAGCAACGGGGTATAATCACATCAGGCCAGATCATAAGTTTTGTTTTCTGTTGACTCCAGGATCTACACAATGAGGTTAGCATTAGGGATACATTACTGTGATGTAGGCTGATCATCTGCATTTCTGTTGTTGGTTGCTGCTTGTAAAACTTCTTATGAAATTTTGTAGACTTGTGATTGTCATTGATTTCTGCTGGTAAAACTTCTTAAATAAGCTTTGTAGAGATGTAATTGTGTACTAATAAGAAGCAACAGTTTCTTGTTCCTCAAGAAATACAACTGCATGACCCATTTCAAGAAGATTTTTTATCACCATTTTCTTTGTGACACTTGAAGACCAATTGAATTTCATTGGGAGACATTCGCTGGGAAAGTCCGCAATATCACCTGATAATTACTTTCTCCATTGAACTGATAAACTCAGGTTTCTCACAAGTAGATGTGTTAACTCAGAAACTATCATCCAGTGCTGTGAACACAGCAAATGAACCAGCCTACATATTCTCTTTGCATTCATTATAAGTCAGCATGTTTTTAACTGTTTTCTCCATTCTCCATGTGCTGAAATTTCTGTCTCTTCAAGAATACAAAAATTGTTGAAATACTGCACTGCTAGACAGGACAGAGAAAACTCATTACAAATAATTTCAGACAACTCATAAAATATCATCACATTCAAACAAATTGTTCTCAGCTTTATCCTGACGATTTTGCATGATTGGAAACTTCACAGCCCTTCTAGTAAAATAATAAGCTGAATGAGTTGCAGTTATGTAGATTATTACTGAAATACATACTGATAGTTGTATTTTTTCTCAGTTTCCTGTAGCTTGATAAATATGTATTCAGTTATACTTTTGTATGTTGTATAAATACCATGAGAAACTTCCCTGCAGGTCTGAGGGTTAGAATAGGCTCGAGTTATTCCTGCCTGTCATAAGAGGTGGCTAAAAGAAGTCTCCCACTTTTTGGCCTAATATATTATGGTCCCCTTTTAGGCTTTGACATCCACAGTGTCCGAATTTTTCTGAAGTGCGGGTCACTTGGGGAAGAATGCCTTACATGGCACTATGATGTTCTGCACCTGTTATTGTCACGGCACTGCAACTCCACCAATATTCCAGCTATTTGAGTGAGGACACCTTACAAGGTGCACACTCTCTATTGATTGTTCACTGTCCTCTTTTGCCCCCATGACAATACTTGATTTCGACTCACCCAGTATCCAGCAAGGTACTGAGTCCATCATGGAGGGGTTGTCATGTACCCTCTTGATCGTAGCCCCCTGGCTACACAGGGATCACACTCCTAATGCCTTAGCTGCAACCTCCCCACATATGTCATGGAACAGATGTCCATCATCTTGGGGCATCAGGACTCACAGCAATGGTCATCATGCCAGGTGGCCTTTGCTGTGGCTGGGTGGTGCCTGTGGGGAGAGCCACTGATTAAACTGTGTGGAATCAGGGCGGATGGCCTACAGCGAAGCAGACCAAGTTATCTTTTGCTGGGGACCAAATGATCCCAGCAGTCTCTAAGAAAGGAAAAGTAGAATTTAATGCTGAAAAATATGACCCCAAATCATTCCCATCCCTCACTACACCATGGCAGGAATGCAGGCCTATACAAAGAAGAGAGCCATATTTGCCTTGTTATTTAATGTGTGGCAGAACTGATGGGGGCTCCTTTCTAGCTTCAAAGCCTCCTCTTTTTTTGTTGAACACATGGAGGATAAGTTTGAGGAAGCACAGCACTGTCCAAAATGTGCAATAGGTCAGTCCTGATTCAGACGGCATCCCTGCCCAGTCATGGCCATTATTTGCCTGTGACAGGATGGGTGATATTTTGATTGGTCACTTCCCATAAAGGCCTCAACATGGTCCAAGGAATTATTTTTTATCGTGACCTCCTGTCGAAGTCCAGTAACAATCTACACTCCAATTTAGAATGATGGGGTGTCCACTTCGTCCAGGACATCTATAGGGGGCCTCAGGATGACAGGGTTGCTACTGATGCCGTCATCTTGGCCCCTGAGGCTGATTCGTTACCTGAAAAGGTCAAAGTTGTAACAGAACGTAAGATCGTGTATGTCAGTAATTTTCATGTATGTCAGTGATTTCTTTACGTGTAATGTTTTATGTAAATATACTGTGAGTTTAACAACTAAGAGACAGTTATCTTTGGACATGCGGAAAGGAGGTCGATCTTTGGAAGAGATGGTAAAGGGGCTTTGGAGAGAAAGCGTGGGCTAGAGGAGGTGGGAATACAGATGCGGTGTAAAAGAACGTCTTATTGCATATCATTGTAGAAGTGTTAAATGTGAATAAATGAATTAAATAGTGATTTGCAAAACTAATGTAACGTTTGCTCTCTAAAAATCAAAATACCACATCGCCCTACAAACCAGTTAGTCTCATCCAAACACAAAGAAAACCGCGGGAACATCGCAGTGGAATCACCTCTAGACTTCACGAAGACAACAACGCAGCCATCGATATAAGTACCAAACTGTTCGTACTTGTTAACGACCTCGGACTATAAATTTGAATCTCCTGTAGTGCCTGAAGTCACCATGTGGACAAAGGAGTAGGACAACTCAAAAGAACTGTGGAAAACTTAGGAAGAGGTCTGTTAAACTTGGGGGCTCGTCCGGGATATTACAGTTAAATACGATGGGACTAATTGCGCTTCGTTTGCGGAACATTACAAACTTTATAATTCGTAAAACGTGAATAACATTGTACACGTTTCCTGGACCAGAAAAAGTAGTGTGAGAACCAACAAAGTGCTGGCTTATCGGAGAGGTGGACCTGTGATCGACGTCGTGGTGTGAAAAGATAAGTACAATTCTGCTTTGTTTTAAACTTTTCGTCAAAACTGTATCCAAACACGTGGTGTCATCATGACGCTATCAGAAGAAATTAAAAAGGAAGTTGGAGAAATGTTAGACTCGAACGTGTGTGGTGTAAGTGACGATCCAGATGACTCACAAACCGAAAGAAAACCGGATCAACAGGACTGGGTAAGTTTACTCTTTGCCAGAATGGGACAAATGCAGTCCGAATTAACAAGGGCAATGAACTCAAATAGTGAATTCCTAGAATCGAAAATAAATGCATCCAGTGAATCGCTGGAAGCAAAAATGAAAAACAACGGGGATGTACTGAAAGAAGAGATCTCAAATTTAAAACTTCAATTAGGAGAAAGTTTGAAGGGCGTGAACTCCAAAATTGAAGCTATAGAGAATAAGTTTGTGACCTTAGAAAATAAGTTAGCCACAGTTAGCTCAAGTCAAGGGAAAGAGATTGAAATGTTAACTGCAGCTCAAAGAACTGTGGAGGAGAGGGTAGACAAATTAAGTCTAGATACAGAATCAAAAGTTAACTCCTTAGATGCTGAATTAAATAAGATACAAGAGTCTGTAACATGTAATTTAAGTGTAATAGACAAGAGATTCACTGAAATGCAAGATAATTTTGTGTCTAGAAATTTATGTATGAATGGTGTAAGTGTGTGGAGTAATTCACCAGTAAAAAGTTTTCCTTGTGATAATTTACACCCTGTAGATTTTTTGCAACACTGCTCTGACAACCTTGTTACTGGCATGTCTGGTAATCTAAAGATTAAATTTGTTAAAAAATTTCTTGAGGGAGAAGCTTTGTCTTGGGCAAACCAACATTTTGATGAGTGGAAAACGTTTGATGATTTTAAGAAGAGTTTCTTAAATAAGTTTTGGTCTGAGACTGAACAGGGTAGAATAAAAAGTGAATTTTTAAATGGGCCTATCTTCAGGGGCAGAAACCACTCAATGAAAGACTTTTGCAGGGATCAACTTAGGAAATTGGTGCATCTAGATAAACCCTTCGACGAAATGACGCAAATTGATGCCCTTAAAAGGAGGTTACCTGAAAGAATACAGTGGGAATTAGTGCATGGGCCTGACGACTGTTTAGACCAGTTTCTAAAATATATAGACAAATTAGGCAGGGCAATGGAGAGAAATGTGCAACAGTTTAGTAACGGAAACCATTACAGTGGGAGGTGGAATTCTGATTACCGTGGAGAGAACCCTAGAAGGGACGATAGAGATTTTCGGAATGAACACCAATATGATAGAACAAGAGAGTACAATGCTAATTGGAGAGGTAGTAACTGGGAAAGCAATGGTGTAACTAGGAACAACAGAATGAATACAAATTGGAGGAGTGACAATAGAGGTAGGCATCCGGAAAACTCCGGACCGCCTCAATGAGGGTCCACAGCTTTGGGGCGAACAGATTTAAACATAATAGGACCACTAACTTTCACACAAAACCCAATACTGTAAATAACTGTACCATTAACAAACAGGTTAAAAACCAGGAATACCAAGTGAATTATATAAATTTTGATAAAAAATTTTGGGATGCTATGTGGCACAGTAGACCACCACAAAATAAACATAGGAGAGACCAAAGTTCTGACTCAATTCTGGATGAGGGGATGTTAAATGATTTTTACAGGTGGGCAAAAAGGGGAGAGCAAGCTAATAATGAAGAGAGTAACAAATGTTTTAGTTCAGAATTGGGGGGGTTGTTCACACAAGAAGGTAATAGTGAATCAGCTGATGATAAACCTAAGCAACAGGAAAAAGAATCAACCATAGAAAGTGAAAAACAGAGAGAAATAGATGAAACTGGCAGTAAAGTATACCATAGTAGTGATGATGTTAGTATTTTTGATGTGAAAAGTATGGTAAGCAAACCAGTAAGTGAGTACAATGTTTTTATTGAAATAAATAATGAAGTGTTGGAACTTGATGATAGTTGTGGTGATGAAACACAGGAAAAATCTAGATTGATGAGTTCTGAAATAAAGAAATTTTTTGACATCTATATAGGCCCCTTTGAAATCAAGGAAAACCCACACCCTAATGCCTATAGGCTAATCTACCCAAAATCCAAGAAGTTATTTGGACTGCGCAATGTTACAGAGTTAAAACTCTACAAACATGACCCATAAAATAGTCATTAATAAGTAAAATGCTGCTCGGAAAGAACTAGTTGACTGGCCCAACTACATCACTTTATTGTTTTATCATTCAAGGAAAACTTCATGTCAAAGTGTGGGGCTATGTCAGCTAAAAGTATGAAGTAGATTTTGTGTTAATGTGAATTATGTCTGTACTAATTTCTCTTTGTTCTCTAGTATACCCATTCATTAAATTTGGTACGAGATCAGTGTGTCGGGCTACGAACCATTCTACAGTGTCATAGTAATGTCTCTTAACAGAAACCAAAGTTAATGATGTGGACACTTTTAAAGTAATAAGATATGAATAGTGATTGTGTGTAAGAAGACAAAACCTTGTCATTTGTAAGCTATGTCAGATGGAATGTTATTTAATGGATAAAGCAAACTGGAGGTACTTGTCAGATTATGAGAGTGTACTTTGAAAGACCAGGTATGTTATAGTGTGTTAAAAATATAGTTGGTAGTCATGAAATTTAATCATGCAAATTAAGAATGTATTGAGGTTTAGAGCATTATGGAAACAGATGTTGGTGTATTACTTTTGAAACACTTGTGATGGATTGAAGGTTATGTGATACTAATTTTGAAGTTTATATTGTGGGAGAATATTTTGTAATAGTTTAGATAATTTAATGTTAAAGTGAATGAAGAGCTGTTAGGAATTTATCCCATACCCTGTTACACAATTTGGAATAATTTCTGTTCATGGCAATATGCTATTTGAGCACAGGAGAGTAAATAAAAATGAAACACTGCTTAATAATGATGTAAAGTTAAGGTATAAATACTAACAATCTTAAACAATCTAAGTGTAGAGTTTGTCATAATTTGACCTATAAAGCTGAAATAGATGTACAGTGTGAGGATACTGCAACTATAGTCGCAATCATATGGAATGTCTCAGCTATCTCATTATAAAGGAAACATTAAATCATAAATATGTAAACTAATCTGACTCTGAAAATACAGTGCTGATCACACATAATTGAATTTGCATTGGATTCACCATGTGATTCCATTCATCATGTATACATGAATTTTCCCTAAGAGACAACCGTTTAACATTGTGTATAAGTATTACAATATTTTGAACTATGTCTATTTTATGTATGTGGTTAAAAGAACCTGTTTATTTTAGAATAATGATTTCTTTAGATTTAATGGTTGTTTTGGGCACAAGCCATGCCCTAAGGTATTTTATTGAAACACTTATATTAAAAGATTGTGAGAGATGCCTGCAATACACAGTTCACTTAATATATTCTAAAGAAACCACTGACAATCAGAAGAATGAGGTTAACTAAGATGCATTAAGTCAGTATTGAAGTAAACTTGAGTTTATGCATATACTATATAATTATGTACCCATCTTAACATGGCTCTGCAGCTACCATGATCAATTAAATATAAGGTGCCATATTTTATTGTTAGTTATAAGCTCATTACACTTATTGCTCAATACAGCCAATGTAACTTTCAAATTGTATATCATGGAAAGTGTATATATATAACTAAGATCACTTGGGAAACCAATTTTATTACTAACTTTCGGAACTGGAAATTTTATTATGATGTGTGTATTAGACATATTTTATTCCATAGTGACACACAATCCCATGCATGCCATGCACGGACTTGTGTGTGGGGGTATTGTAACAGAACGTAAGATCGTGTATGTCAGTAATTTTCATGTATGTCAGTAATTTCTTTACGTGTAATGTTTTATGTAAATATAACCTTTGACTGTGAGTTTAACAACTAAGAGACAGTTATCTTTGGACATGCGGAAAGGAGGTCGATCTTTGGAAGAGATGGTAAAAGGGCTTTGGAGAGAAAGCGTGGGCTAGAGGAGGTGGGAATACAGATGCGGTGTAAAAGAATGTCTTATTGCATATCATTGTAGAAGTGTTAAATGTGAATAAATAAATTAAATAGTGATTTGCAAAACTAATGTAACGTTTGCTCTCTAAAAATCAAAATACCACATCGCCCTACAAACCAGTTAGTCTCATCCAAACACAAAGAAAACCGCGGGAACATCGCAGTGGAATCACCTCTAGACTTCACGAAGACAACAACACAGCCATCGATATAAGTACCAAACTGTTCGTACTTGTTAACGACCTCGGACTATAAATTTGAATCTCCTGTAGTGCCTGAAGTCACCATGTGGACAAAGGAGTAGGACAACTCAAAAGAACTGTGGAAAACTTAGGAAGAGGTCTGTTAAAAAGTGATGGTATAGCGATGTGATGTAAATTGATATGTGTCTCCCCCTATGCTGTGATTTTAAATGCTGGTAATTCTGGAACATGTCCTTCCAGTGCAATTTTAGCACCACATGTTGAGATTGTGGATGCCCACAGCATCCGAATACTCCATGTACCCCTTCTCCTACCTGTATCAACTGTGGAGAGCACCACTCCCACTGCTCACCAGACTGAATGGTACTTCAAAAGGAGGAGAAAATTATGGAATAAAAGACCTTGGACAGGCTGGTTTACTGAGAGGCTAAATTGAAATATGAAAGGTTGAACCCTGTTCAATTAATATCATCTTACAATACTGCTACGATGGTGTTGCATTTATTGATGATGGTATGCTCCTCATCTAAGCCTCCTCCAGTAGGCCCTCAGGGCTGCCCATTTATATCCCCCCTCCAGGTGTTTGGCGGCACACCTTCCTTGCTCCCAGAGCTACTATTTTGGGAGCACTGGCCCCCTAAATGCTGGAGACATTGGTCTCCTCCCCCCAACAGGAGAAGCACCAGCCTCCTCCAGCTCATCTTGCATGGAAGGGATCCCTTGGGACTCTACCTTCCACAGTCTCCCGCCCATGGTAAAGTGGACACCAGCCAGTAGCTGAAGGAGCCACTAGCTGCTGTCCTTCCTCTCTGCCTGAAGCTGCTTCAGAGAAGCCCTCCCAGCAAGCCCTTAAGGAGCAATGATAAGGCAAACAGACAAAGAAGAAGTCTGTTAAGAAATGAGAGACTCCAGTGGTCCCCACACCACCGCTCCCTAACAGTTTCACTTCTGAGGATGAGGACACAGAGCTCCTTGACGCCTCAGACTCAATGGTACTGGACACCAGCGCCCAACTGATGGCAGCAGGTGACTCTGAGACGTAAACTGCCTGCTTAGTCCCTTCATGCCTTCCCAGATGAGAGAGAGCATCATACTCCAGTGGAATTGCGGTAGTTTTTTTCTCCCATCTGGCTGAGTTATGGCAACTATTAAGCATAACACCTGCTTTTTGTGTTGCCCTTCAGGAAACCTGGTTTACCGCAGTGCAGACCCCCGCACTTTGTGGCTATCGGGGGTACTACAAAAACTATAATGACTGTAACAAGATGTCAAGTGGAGTCTGTATTTATGTCCTTACCTCTGTATGTAGCGAAGCTGTGCCCCCTTCAAAAACCTTTAGAAGCTATGGTTATCACGGAGAGAACAACACAGGAAATTACCATCTGCAACATCTGCCTTTCTCCAGATGGTGAAGGGCCATACCATGTATTGGCTCCATTAATTTCCCAACTCACCCCACGTTTTCTACTTGTGGGTGATTTTAATGCCTATAACCCTTTGTTGGATGGAACCAAATTGACTGGCCATGGTAAAGATGTCAAAGATCTGCTAACACAACTTCACCTCTCCCTCCTAAATACAGGTGCCCCCACTCATTTTAGTGTGGCACATGGCACATACTCGGCCATTGATCTATCGATTTGCAGTCCTGACCTTCTACCATCTATCCACTGGAGAGCTCACAATGACTTTTGTGGTAGTGACCTCTTTCCGCTCTTCCTTTCCCTCCCCCAGGATCACTCACCTGGACACTTGTCCAGATGGGCTGTTAACAAGGCTGACAGAGAGACTTTCACCTCCGCCACCACCACTGAATCTCCATTGCATGGCAACATCGATGAGGTGATCCAGACCATCACTACTACCATATTTGCCACAGCTGAATCGGCAATCCCCCAGTGGAACACAGTGTCTTAGTGGTCACCGGAAATCCATTAGAGACTGTCGGCGGGTCTTCCAATGTCATAAGTGATACACGCCACTGGAGAACCTCATTGCCTTCAAACGGCTGTGTGCCTGGGTCCATCAGCTCATCAGATGATGGAAGCAGGAGCGTTGGGAATGATACATCTCCACCACTGGAACCTGAACTTCTCCTTCCCAGGTTTGGACCAAGCTCAGCCGCCTTTGCGGATATCAGACCCCCACAGATATACATGGAATTTACACAAATGGAGCTTTATATACCAGCGAAGATATAATCGCATAGTGTCTTGCTGAGCTTTATGCTTGCACATCTGCATCTGAGCATTAAGACCCCGCCTTTTCTCTCTCAAAACAGTGCTTGGAATGACAACATCTAACTTTTGCTTCCCCCCAATGTGAGCCACATAATGCTCCATTCAGTGAGTGGGAATTTCTCAGTGCCTTTGCTGATTGTCCTGACATGTCTCCTGGGCCAGACTGTATCCATCACCAAATAATTAAACATATGTCAGCATATTACCAGTGACACCTCCTTGCCATATTCAACCGGATCTGGACCGATGGGGAATTCCCATTGCATTGGCAAGAAAGTATCATTGTTCCAGTGCAAGTAAGAACCCACTAGATGTGGATAGCTATTGTCCTATCAGCTTCAAAAATGTTCTGTGGAAGCTACTCAAACATTTGGTGAGCCAGCAGTTGTGTTGGCTCCTTGAGTCTCAGGGCCTTTTGGCTCCATCCCAGGGTGATTTTCACTGAGGTCACTCCACCACTGACAACTTGGTATACCTGGAATTTGCTATATGAATGGCTTTCTCCTGCTGTCAACACCGTATTGCCATCTTTTTTGACCTGACAAAAGCCTGCTATACCACTTGGCAACACCACATCCTCACTACTCTGCATGAGTGGGGTCTTTGGGGCCCACCCCTGGTATTCATATGGAACATTGTGTCGCTTCACACTTTCAGAGTTCAAGTCGGCGCTTCACACAGTTTACCCTATATTCAAGAGAATGAAGTACCACAGGACTCTGTACTGAGTGTCCCACTCTTTTTAGTGGCCAGTAATGGTCTCACAGCAGCAGCCTTCTTATAAACTGACAATTTTTGTATTTCCTTCTGCTCCTCTTCTATTGGAGTGACTGAACGTTGACTGCAGAGGGCCACATGAAAGGCGCAGTCATGGGCCCTCACCCATGACTTTCAGTTTTCAGCCGCAAAGACTTGCATTGTGCGTTTCTGTCATCATCATACTGTCCACTCGCACCCAGAACTTTACCTTGATGGTCGACTGCTTAATGAAGTGGAGACTTATTACTTTTTACGACTTGTCTTTGATGCCAGCTTAACTTGGCTTCCCCATATTCATCAGCTTAAGGAAAAACGCTGATAACATCTTAACATTCTCTGATGCCTGAGTCACACTGACTGGACTGCAGATTGCCTTACACTGTTGCAGCTGTACAAAGCCCTAGTACAGTCCCATCTTGACTGTGGAAGCCTGGCATGTGATCCAGCATCACTCTCAGCATTGTGGGTACTGAACATTTTACACTACTGCATAGTTTGACTTCCAATGGGGATTTCTGAATGAGGCCCGTGAACAGCCTCCTCGTGGAAGCTTGGTTCCTTCATTGCAGATAAAACAACAACTGCTTGCAAATTATACTGCCCACATTTGTAGTTCATCTCAGTATCTGAATTACTTTCTCCTTTTCCCTAACACAGTAATCCATCTCCCACAGTGGTGACCCAGACCGGGGATTCTCATTGCAGTCCTTGTCCAGTCCATTCTCAATGAACTTGAGTCCCTCCCTCTTCTACCTTTCCTCTGGGTCCACTCATATACACCTCCACGGTCAATGCCTCGGCCACAACTTCTTCTGGACTTACAGCATGCTCCAAAAGACTCAGTTCCCCATGAGACCCTCCACCACCAATTTTTCTCTATTCTTGACGAGTTCCAGAGCTCATAAATAGTCTACTCTGATGGCTTAATGGTCAATGGTCATGTTGCCTTCACTTATGTCCAAGCTGGACATACTGAACAGTGCTCCTTGCCAGATGGCTGCAGTGTTTTCACTGCAGACTTTGTAGCCATATATCGTGCTCTTGAGCATGTGTGCTCCTGCACAGGTGAGCCCTTCCTCATCTGTACTGACTACTTAAGCAGCCTACAAGGTCTTGACCACTGCTTCCCACACCATCCTTTCGTAATGACTATCCAGGAGTCTGTTTCTGCCCTCAAAAACCATGGACATTCAGTGGCCTTCATTTGGATTTCAGGACATATTAGAATCCCTGGTAATGAACTTGGTGACTGGCAGCTTACCAGTAAACCGACTCTGGAGACCAGCACACCAGAGAATGATCTCTGAGTAGTCTTACGCCATAAAGTTTTGGGGTCTGGGATACTGAATGGTGCACTCTCGGTATGCCAAGTAAACTATGTGTTATCAAGGAAACAACAAATGTGTGGAGGTCATCCATGTGAGCCAGTCGCAAGGACTCCATTTTCCTTTGCAGGCTCTAAAATGGCCATACGTGGCTGACTCATGGTCACCTCCTCGGTCGTGAGGGCCCACCTGTGTCACTGTGGTTCCACTTGACTGTGGTCCACATGTTGTTGGACTGCCCAATTTTAGCCACCCTGAGGTGGACTTTTAACCTTCCCACCATACTGCCTCAGTGGCTGATGTAGTTTCATGTTTTATTGATGAGGAGGGGGGGGGGGGGGGAGGATTTATTGCACAATCTAAGGATGAGCATCTGGCCTGCTCTCCCAGGCTTTCACCATCCCTCCATTGTAACTTTTCCACACTCATTCTTTGCTGTTTGTTTGCCTTGATGTTCACCTTTTCCCTACCTATGTTTCTTTAGCCTTTTTTTTTTAGGCTGGAGATTTTTACATGTTGCAGAGTTGCTGGCTCATTCCTTTTTTTATTCATGCGATCAGAAAGCACAGACCATCTGCAGAATTATTTTATTACCTTTTACTGTTTTTTCTTTCCTTTTAGTGCACTTTTTGTCCTTTTGTCTTGCTTCTTTAATTTTCTCTTTCAGTGTGGTTCCCAGTTAGTTTTCTGCCCTTTTTACATTCCCAGACTCTTTTGGGAAATGGTTTTAATCTACAAACTGTTTGAATGTGGAAAAATGACCCTGTATTGTGGTCCCTCTCTCTCTAAACAAACTAACCAACCAACCATAAAAAATCATAACTTTCTGTGACCTGCTATAAAGTCATACAGTTTTGTTCATTCTTAAGTACTAACAGTGAAACTTTAAGGTGACTCACAATAAATTTCTTAGTTCTTATATTGAATTGATGACAGCAGATGACATAGATGCAGCAGATGCATTGGTTAGGAATTTTATACAAAGGCCAGCTTCAGTCTGGAACCGCGCGACCACTACGGTCTCAGGTTTGAATCCTGCCTCGGGCACGGATGTGTGTGATATTCTTAGGTTAGTTAGGTTTAAGTAATTCTAAGTTCTAGGGGACTGATGACCTCAGATGTTAAGTCCCATAGATCTCAGAGCCATTTTGGTACACAAAGGTACATGCACTGGAACCAGTGAGTTTGTGCAGTGCATGATGACAGTGATACAAGGGAGTAAATCTGAAGGGAGCATTGGAACAGATGGAGGGGAAATTGGGAAAGAGGGTGTGGCTGCAAGAGGTTAGCAGAAACTAAGTCCAAGAGAATTATGGGAATGAATGAAGTGTAGCAAAGATAATTCCCAACTACGTAGTTCTGAAAGGGTGGGGGGTGAAGGATCCAGATGTTAGGGGATGTAAAGAATCCACTGAAAGTACAAACTTTTCATGTTTTGGAAAATTCCAAACTTTAGTTCTTATTATATCCTAAATTTGGTACCATAGTTTTGTAGCCAAGATTTTTCTGATTCGAAAAACTATCTACTTCAAAATTATTTAGTTTGGAAAATTTCCAAACCTTTTTGTTGGGCTTAGGGAATCCCTGTGTACATAGAAATCATCCTCACAAGACAGTACCTATAATTTTGCTACTTTATAGTTATACAGCTTATAATTATACAGGCTTACTCATTTGCCTGTTATATTTTTGTGTCTTTTAATTTTCTTGATTTTTATGTTAATATTCAAAATGTAATACATCAGTATTTCAACATTTTATGCCTTCTGATATTATACATGTGTATAAATAGGTGTGGTCCACAGCACCACAATGAATCTGTGGTTATGTATCGGAAATGAACAACATTTTGTGAGTCAGCAGTAATCATTTTGTTAACATCATGTAGTCCATATCTACTACTGAACTAGTTCATAATGTATGTCACATGATGTAATTTTCAGTTAATCCATAGTGAGCATCCAAATTTTACAGTTACTATGTGAGAACTGTCCTGTCTCTGTGAATTAGTCTGTATTTAACCATCAGAATGTATATTTCCTACCAAAGAGTTTAAATTTGCGTTTTAGTCTGCCACCAGAGAACATCATGATATAGTGCCTATTGGATATAACTTGTCTTCCTAGTTAGAATGTTTAAACTATTGCCAGTGACAGAGATGATCATCAGACATGTAACATTGATTATAAAGAAAGATGAAGAGATCAAAAATTAGTTAATATGGTGTGGTGTACATTATATGAATCATGTTTGCTAGATTCTTCAACAGCTAGAAGACATACCTCACAAGAGAATGTAAGACTACGAAAAGGTTAATGTCTTGTGAGCAACCTTACATCTACTATTAGCCATAGTTTGGCAGTGGCCATTCCCTTGGGTGTTCAGTTGATTGGTGGTCATTCCCAAATAAATTGCTGTACAGAAATTGTAACAGAGCTAGTATGTGACACTGGTGCTTTCACAGATAGCTCTGCCTCTGATGGGAATGGATAGGCGTTTGGCATGACTGGAATAGGATGTGCTGGGTGGGTGAACCATACAAGCCTTGCAGTTATGTCTGCCACAAGGATGTGCCCATGCAGCTAGGGACTTGCAGTGGCTGTGGCATAGAGGTGGACTAGGTTGTTGTGTCCAGGTATATGCCTGTCCATGATAACGAGAAAATACTAACACACACTCAGACCCGCAGCATCCGTCTTCAACACATCTCAACTGCTGCAAGTAATTATATATTAAAAATAATGCCGTGAAATTTTCCGTTTCAGACTTTGTCTTAAACTCAATATTTATTTATAATTTCATTAAAACTTTGATATTGAACCATTTATGGTAGAAATGTTGTGGATCTGGAAAACCTGCCACTTATGACATGTTTTAAAGTATCATATGCAAGTGTATACATGATATATTCATACCTATCACAAAAGAACATTTTATTTCAGTTCTTTGGGTGTTCAGTTTCAGTTGTAATAATAATAATAATAATAATAATAATAAAATACATTTTCTTACAGAAAGAAAAATTATTATTTTCAGTTGTTCTGCTGTCTCATAGATAATTGAGTCATTTGTAAACAGTTTGTGTTGCTATGTCATAAAGTTATTCTCTTTCTCTCAGCTTTGTTACCAGATTGTTTTGTCTTTTCTAAACAAATATTTAGAAACTTAAATCACATTCTTCTATTTCTCAGTTGTGAATTTTTTTTTTTTTTTTTTTTTTTTTTTTTTTTATTTTCTGAGAAGTGCACCGAAAGTAGACCTGTATTGTTGTCAGTTGCAAAGAAACATTTTCTTGAGGTAATGGTGTTACATCCTTCTGACTAAGTCCCATAAAAGTTGTGTGTGAAAGAAGTTGGAGAAATGAGATATTCCTTTGCTTAGAATTCTTAGCCATATGATGCAGAATTTGTTTTGCAGCTGTAGAAATGTGTGGATGACTGTTTTTATACATAAGATGGTGATGCTGATTAGTTCTAGGAATGTAGGTTGAATTATCATTCAAATTGGACAATGAGTTACATTTCTTAAATATCACATTCATGATAAACTTTGTGGTGTGGAATTTACAACTGAAAAGACATAGAAGACACATTTAAAAACATATGAAAACATTTATGTGGCTACATCCTTGCCATTTACAGATTTTTATGTGAAAATCACTACTTATTTTTATTCAAGAATTCCTCTATGGTATAGAGGCTTTTTTGTGCAATAGCAGTAAATAACTTTTAAAAAATATGTATTCCAGTATTTTCTCTGTTGATGCTTTTATGTGTGATTTCACGACAGGACTAATTCTACCTTCCTGATTGATACAGTGGTAAATCATTAACACATACAAGCACAGTAGTGGGTCAGTGACTGAACCCTGTTTGGACTCTCATTGAATTATCTCCCTATGCAAAAACTGATGACCTCAGACGTTAAGTCCCATAGTGCTCAGAGCCATTTGAACCAGCCCTATGCAGATGGTGTGATATCCCTCTTTGTATCACTCAACCAGCCTAGTGTAGCTTTCTGCAGTCGGTTTATTAATAAGAATTAAACCAGGCATGTGCTCAACTAAGTACGTACCTAACAGAATATTATGATTGGTGCAGTCAAATGCATTTAATAAGTCACAGAAGATACCAAATGGTGATATTTTAACATTTAAAAAATCTATTATGTATCTAGTAAATAGCTGTTTCACTAGTTCACTAGAATGGTCCTTTTGAACATCAAACTGTTATTGGCTAGCTGTTCCATTACTACACAGATGGGTAATGACTCTGGATTACATTGCCTCCCTAAAAAATTTAGGAAATGAATTAAGGAGTGACATTGTGTAATAGTTATTGGAATAAGTGGAGTCATCCTTCTTATAGAAAGGACTAATATTAGCATATTTTAATCTGTCTGGGAAAATACCTTGAGGTAATGGTGCATTACATAAGTGACTAATTACAGGGCTACAAATCTTTAGGATATTTGTAGAGATATTAACCACCCCCATATGAATTTTTACTTCTGAGAGTCTTCCTTATTTCAGACCGGGAGATGAGATTAATTTTTATTTCACTAAATGTTTTCTGCATAAGTTCTTTGGCATATTGTTTTGCATTCTTCTTGTATTATTTTCACTTTTTTTAAACATTTGTTAAAATTATCTAGTCCATATGAACAGTCTTTTACAATACTCCCATTCTTTTTAACAGAAATAATGTCATCCTGTATGCTTCTTTTCCTGTATCTCTTAAAAGTATTTCATACAGATTTTATTTATTGTTGATCCATTGATTTCAGACAAAAAATTGATACTTCTGTTTTATGAATAATTTTCTTGACCTATTAAATTATTGTTAATAAAATGAAAGTATAGTATATGCCTGGTTATGCAGTTTAATGTGGGGAAGAAGATGCATGAATAATAGAAAAACACAAATAATCAAGATATTTTCAAACATGTATTCAGGATAATGTCTACTGGATTAGCTGTAATGGCAGCATTGGCAGCTGGTCCTTGTGTGTGTGATGCATGTGTGCTCTTCCTCTTCTTCATCTTCTTTTTCTTTTTCTTCTTCTTTTATGCATGAATAATTAAAAAACCAGATAATCTGCACATGAATAATCAGAAGTACATTGTATTTTGTTTTATTAAACTATTTTTAGATGTTTGTTTTTCATTATGAAATACTCTGATACCTGTAGTTACTCAAGATTTCCTTAATGCCTTCCCAGTGCTATATTTAATGATCTTTTAAGGCAAACTGCTTTCAAACATGGATACAGACTCATTACGAAATATGTTTAATTCAGAGCTAACATTACAATCATTGTAAAACTTACCTAAATTAAGATTTCTTAAGTTTTTTAAAAAACTTCGTGTTGGTTTGTCATTAATCATCATTGTTGTTTTCTTTGAGTGTTTCTAAATTGTACATGGGGCCAACTTATGTATTGTGGCTAACTGCAAATCATAATCTGACAGTTCATTTATGGCATGTGTTTCTTTAACTTCTGCATGTTGTGTGAATACATTACCTGTAAGTGTACTACTATCATGAGCATTCAGATAGGGAAATTTATGGCCGATACTAAATTATACGTGCTCAATAGCACCTGTGGATTGCTTTTCCTGTTAAACTCTGTCAAGAAACTTACATTAAAATCACCACAAATTAATAATGCCCTTTTTCTGTCTGACTGGCCATTAACATTTTTCATGAAAATTTCTTTTTTACCCAGTGTGAACTTGAATACTGTAACAATTAGAAGTATTACAGTACTCAATATTAACAAGTGCATGCTTCTGTGTCATGATCTCTTCAGAATTCACTTATTTTGATACTTTTTAGTTTTGTTAACATTTATGGAATTCTGGTAGCATGCAGCAAAACTAACACATGATGAAAATCTGGAACAAGGAAGAACTACCAGAACACTGGGCCACAGGTATAATATATCTGTTGCACAATAAGGAGAATAAAGAAATCTGAATTACTACGTATGGATTTCCCTCTAGGACTGCAAATATAAAGTCTTGTCATGAATTCTATACAATCACTATAAAGATCAACCTGAAGAGGAAATGGGAGACTACCAAGAAGGATTTAGACCCTGAAGAAGCTTTCCAAATGAGATAGTCATTTTAAAATAAGTTCTGACTGTCTACAAAACTAGACACAAACAATAAGTTACAAGCATTCCAGACTCCAGAAAAGCTTACAATTCTATCCACGTATCAACTCACACACCCATGAGCAGTGTTACCAAATGCTAGGGCCTTTTTTGTGCCTGTCTCTGACTCAGCACCTTCTCTATATGGTGAGTAGCAATCTGTCCTTTCCATATTATTGTCAACATTTTTATTTTGTTTTCATTATATTCTTGTTGCTTTCCATCTTTTCCCTTACCAAATTTTCACTGCACCTCCTCACATCCTCTCAAAAGTATTTCCAGACAGTTTTGTTTAATATAATCTGTTATGCTAGAAAATTTCATTTTCTTTAATAGCTGTCTTATTCAACCTGAGATTTTCTTTTCTTTTTCTTCTTCACTGCTATAACGTCTTTTGCAGTCTGCTGAAGTTTGTTGTTCTTGTGGTTGTCACATCTCACACCTGCTAGTGACAAACAGGCCCAATTTTTTTGACTCTTAGAATATAACAGGGACTCAGTGATCACAAGGCCAATACAGCATCACTGAACATAGCTGTAAATAGGAATATGAAGAAAAGCAGGAAGATCTTTCTGCTTAACAAGAGTGACAAGAAGCAGATTTCAGATTACTGGAGTGGTCAGTACAAAAGTTTCGACAATGGAGAAAGTTCAAGAGCATTGTGCGATATGCTTTAGACATGTACATGCTGAGGAAAGTTGTGAAGGATGGAAAAGACCCACTGTGGTTTCAGGTTTGACAACCATGTTAGAAAATTGTTATGAAAGCAAATAGGGTGTTACTGCAAATCACTGCAAATTTAAACATAGCAAAAGCCTTGCACACAAACAAAAGTTAAAAGAAGCCAAAATTATTGTAAGGGAGCCATGCATGAAGCACGCAATGAATTCATAAGTAAAATTTCTGTTTGATGAGTTGACAGAAAATCCATAGAAATTTTGGTCTTATGTGAATCAGTAAACAGATAAAAGCCATCTGTCCAGGCAGTCTGTGACATTAACAGCAGTGAAATGGAGGATAATACAGAGAAGGCCAAAATACCAAACATCCTTTCCCCAAAACTGCTTCACAGAAGAACATCACACTGTTGTACCTCTTTTAAGTTATCACACTAATGACAAAATGGCTTCAACAAAGGGAAGGCCACTGGTGGGATAGCAATATGATCCTATACAGATTATGCCAAAGAACTTGTGTCTCATCTAGCAGCAGTGTACCAAAGGTCTTTGCACGAGTGAAGTGTTCCATATGGTTGGGAAAAGGCATTGATGATACCCAAAAAATGGCTGTCGAACAGGTGCGCAAAACTATAGCCCTATATCCCTGACGTCCTTCAGTCATACAAGGTGTAAAGCTTTGCTTCCGCCGTTTTATTCCCAATATTTGAGGCTTTAATGAAACAAATTGGTTGTACATGTATCATTAAAAGTATTTTCCATCACTGGCCACTACTTTCTCCCATCTTTCAGGCAGTCTATAAATTCCACGTTGTAAAAATTGTTCATCTTTTGAAGCAATCCACGAATCAATCCAATTTGTGACTTCTTCATGAATCAGAAGTGTTGGTCAGCCAGGCCATGCGCCACTGATCTAAACAGGTGGTGGTCAGAGGGATCAATGTCTGGAGAATACAGTGAGTGGGGTAGGACTTCCCATTTTAACGTTTCCCGGTTCGTTTTGAAGTCTTTTGTAATGTGGGGTTGAGCGTTGTCATACTGCAAAATCACTTTATTGTGCCTCTCACTGTATTGTGGCCATTTGTCTTTTAATGCTCTCCTCAAACACATTAATTGCATTCAATAATGGGCACTTGTGATTGTTTCACTCGGTTTTAACATCTCATAGTACTTGACGTCGAGCTGGTCCCACCAAATGCAGAGCATGATCTTGGAGCCATGAATATTCGGTTTTGCTGTCGACATGGAAGCATGGCCAGGATATCCCCTTCATTTTTTGCATTTAGGATTATTGTAATGAACCCATTTTTCATCACCGGTTCATCTGTTTTTGCCTCTGAAGCAACTGTTCACAAACACACAAACACCGTTCAACGTCTCTTGGTTTCAGCTCACACAGTACCCAAGTTCCTTCTTTCTGATCATGCCCATAGCCTTGAGACATTTTGAAATGGCTTGCTGTGTCACTCCCACTAATTGTGCCAATTCGTCTTGAGTTTGATGCTAGTCTTCACTCAGCAATGTCTCCAATTCTGCATCTTCGAAAACATTCTCTCTTCCACCACTATGCCAGTCTAAGACATTAAAATCACCGTTCTTGAAGCATTGAAACCACTCACGACACATTCTGTCACTAAAAGCGTCCTTACAATATGTACTTGAGAGCATTTGATGAAACTCTGATGCTGTTTTCTTCATACTGAAACAAAACAGTAACACCTCCCACAAATGATGAGAATTAGGCTCGTAAACTGACATTTTCAATCAAGAACAACTTTATGATCCAGACACAAATCAACTAATGTTTGAATGAATTTATGTTGACCAAGGTCCAAGCTAAACTGCCTGATGTCTACGATCTGTTTCTTTCGACCGCTACTTACCGTTGTCGCCACCTATTGGCAGACGGTGGAAGCAAAGTTGTACACCTTGTAGAATTTTGGAACATGTTTTATGCTTGCATGGTATGACATTTGTAAAGGCTGAAAACCTCCTCTTTTGGATCCAACATGAGTTCCAAAAACAACGACCATGTGAAGCCAGACCCAGAGAGCAGTATATAAAGGTGCCCAGGTATATGCTGTGTTCCCCAACTTCTGGAAGGCATTTGATACAGACAAGCATAGCAAACCACTTGTACCTTGAAGAGTTTCTAGCAAACGAAGCGCAGCATGATGGTCTGAATGGAGAGGAGTCTTCACACATAAAACTAACTTCAGGCATGCCACAGGGGAGTTTAACAGGTCCATTATTTTTCACAACATATATATAAATAACCTACTAGTAGATTACTTAAAAGGTTCCATGAAGGTTTTAATGGATGATGCTGTTGTATGAAAAGAAGATGTGATGCTAGAAAATTGTAGTGAAATGCAGGAAGACCTGTATAGTATCAACGCTTGGTGCAGGGAGTGGCAATTGACTCTAAGCATAAAAAATGTAACATATTGTGAATATGTAGGTAGAAAAACCATTTATTGTATGATTACACAATTGTAGAACAATCACTGGAAATATTTACTTTCAGAAAATACCTAGGAGTATGCATATGGTTTGATTTGAAATTAAATAACCATATAAAATTTGTCATGAGTAAGACAGATGATGGGCTGAGATTCATTGGAAGAATCCTCAGGAAATGTAGTCCATCAACAACGGAAGTAGCTTACGAAACACTCATTTGACCAATACTTGAATACTGCTTATCAGTATTGGATCCTTAACAGATAGGGCCGACAGAGGAAATAGAGAATATCCAAAGAAGAGCACTGTATTTAATTACAGGGTCATTTAGTAAGCATGCACGTGTCACAGAGATAAAAACTAACTCCAGTGGCAGACACTGCAGTGGGGTGTCGTCCATCATGGTATGGATTATTGTTAAGGTTCTGAGAGTGTACATTTCTAGAAGAGTCAACAAATTCATTGCTTCCTCTTACATACATCTCACAAGAAGACCATTAAGAGATTCGAGCCCACATGAAGGCTTACTGGCAATTTTTCTTCCTGCGAACTATTTGCGACTGAAACCTGAAAGAAGGATTAAGTGAAGACTGTTTTGACTCTGATTTGCACACTAGTTATCTTGTGCAAGCCTTTTCATCTCTGCATAACTTCTGCTAGCTATGTCCATTTGAACTTGCTTATTGTTGTCAAGCTTTAGTCTCCCTCTGCATTCCCATCACCCCCCATCTCCCCCACCCCTCAAACTCATACACACACTCTTCCGTCCACCCACCACCAAACTGAAGATTCCTAGATGCCTAAGGAAATGTATTCTGTCAACAGATAGCTTCTTTAGGTTAACTTGTGCCATAAATTTGTTTTTCCCCCAATTTGATTGAGTACTTTTCATTAGTTATCCAATCTACCCATGAAATCTTCATCATTCTCCTAGTGCCTAAATGCCTAAATGGTTGCCCTTTTTGTAAGTACAATCTTCTCTTCCTAATTGACTGAAATTGTTTCATAATTTGGTCCATTATATCTCCCTGTTCTTAAATAAGTCCCCATAACGTATATTCTTGATTTCCTGCCTGACAAGCTTGTTTCTGTCTATCTTCTGTAGATTATTACTGTGAACTTTACTATTCTTTTATTGCTTTGAATTCTAAAGCTTTTAAGGATTGTCACATACTGTGTAGTTTCCTTATCTTTCATAAAACATAATCAATTTTAGTTTTAGATCAATTTGGTCTTTCCCAAGTCCATTATCTATTTCTTTTCACCTATAGGAACGTGCTAATCCTTTGGCTGCTGCTTATGAGTCAGCTAGATTCCACATTGATAGCATAATCCAAAAATCTGAGGTGAATGGCTTGCATTTGGGCAACTACCTGACACTGAATTGACCATGTGGCCTGCCTCATTCTCAGCTGAATATTTCTGAATCTCTGGTAGTGATGATTTGCTGTTTATCTCTGAGTTTCGTTTCTGCAGAGGCAAAATAGATATAGTGACTAAAGTTTTTTCATATCCTTAAGTCTGTATTTTCTTTGTAGACAGATTATTGCACTGGCACAGATATCTTAAAACTGCTTTGGTGGTTGAGAATTACCCATTTTCAGCAGTGTTTGCCACAATTTCAATAGTCCACAATGAAAGCAACACAAGCCTTCTGATTCATTTCATTACTGAAGTGCACCTTCTTAACTACTCATATTTAACAACAACTGTATTGAGTGAATTCCTCTTGACATTAGTAAGTCTCATGTTACATAGGGTATCTTTTTATCATGAACAACTATTTGAAGTGGTCCAAGCGATACCATTTAAGTACCTGTAAATTATGTTGTTTCTTATTTTAGTATGTTCTTACAGTCCAAAGCATCCTACTATGTTAGATATAGAGAAACGAAATATGCTGTCCATCTGTTGTATCACTCTAATACAGCGGCATCACCAGCAATTTTTTTATCCCTTTTATCAGATATGTATCCTGTGTGGTAGCTTAATGTGCAATTTATTTCTTAAATATTCACTTGCATGACTGGATGAGCAGACATTAATGACAATCGACAGCTGTCGCAAATTAATTCGGAATAATAAATAGTACATCTATACCTAACACAGTTCTTGCTAGGATATTTGCATTTAGAAAATTTATTTTAAATTTGTTTCTTAAATTATTGGTGAGTGAACTTGTAGTTATAGGTATACATTTTGCTTTTCTATAATATGCAGCTCTAGCCATCCTGTAGAATGTCTTTTAGTTAGATTGGATATGTGTGTCTGAGCTTTTTTAATTCACCGATACATTATCCTTTTTTATTTTTAGGATTTATGTTGCTTGCAAAATGAACAAGCTTATTTTTATTCAGTCATACACTATCCTTTTTATATTTATGACGTCTGTTGCTTACAAAATGAATGGCATGGAACTCAGAATGTATAATTTTGCTCTTTGTTTGTATTAGCACAATAATTCATCAGACTTCAGAACCAAGACAAAACTTTACTGGGACCCCTTTCCAAAAAGTAAAATTAGTTTTTGAACCGATAGGCCAATAAAGGGTCCCTACACTACCTTCAGATCTAAAAAAAAAGTCTATACGTCTGAGGTCTATTAATAAATGTAAAAATAAATTGTGCATGTCTGAAATAGAAGCTAATTTGTATACAAAGGAAAATTCAGTTGTCAAAACAGTAAAATTATGAAAAGACAGAATGGCTGGGTAGTACTTACATCCATGAGTCAAAATGGAAGTACTGCTGACAGGCACAAATAAAAATGAAAATCATTTTCCTTACTCTTGAAACCATTATTTCCTTCCTCAGTGAGGGAAGATGCCCTCACAGTAAGTTGGTTTCTCTCATGCTGGGGTCTAAGTGACCTGACACTCCTTTCTTATCTTCCACAGCCTATCTGATCTTTTGTTCCTAAGGAGGAAAATAATAGTTGTGAGAGCAGGGAATAGTTTTTCCACTTTTCAATGTGTAAAAGCAGTAGGCCTACTGGAACTTCGCCTGCTGAAGGTAAGTACAGGCCAGCCATGAAAGGTTGTTTTCAAATTTTATTTTATTAATAAAATATGAGTGTTTTTTATTATTGCTAACACTGAATATAGATATTACCCTATCTAAAATATTCAGACAATTCATTATTACACAGTAATTAATCTGATCAGAAGCTTTATTAAGTCTATTACAACAATTAAGATTTTTTGTACACAGTTACTCTTAGCGACTTTGTCCATGATTTCTTCATGGCTGCTACCTCAAGAATGTGTGTTTGTCATTGCAAATATGAATTTTTCTTCACCTACACAGAATATAAAATCAGTGAGAAAGAAACTCTGATGTTAATCCTAACAAATATATGAACTCAAACTAAAGTTGAAAACAGAAACAAGAAACTACAACAGCAGTTCACAAATGTAATAAAAAAAATGTTTTTCTGCCTTGAGCAAACACAATTTTTCTTGTTTTAATACCCAAACATGTTTCAGAGCTACCCTGAAACAAGGAATATTGTGTTTAGTCACGGCAGAACCACATCTCCTTATTACATAATAGGAAGTGAATGCAGGCAAGAAAAGAGCTGCAACCACAAAATGAACAGTTCACTTGTTCTCTCCAATCAAATGGGCCAAAATCTGAACAGAAGCTAGAAAACATGGACATAAACTTTGCTGTGTATTTTAAAATATCCACAGCTTACAACTACTTGAGTGGCAAAATGTCTGAATATGTCCTAAACGCCATTGTTTTTGTCTTTTTAGTGGATGTGTTCAGATCGTATTCTCTGTCTATTTTACTTACATTAACAACAGCCTCTCGTAAGTTATTTTCACTCAAACCAACAATTTACAATCTGCAATTTATTTTCCCAAAACAAAAAACAATGGAAGCAGTTGAGTTTCTAAGAAACATGTTGTTATTTAGTTCAACATTGTGTTACAGGCTGTGAACAGAAAAGTAGTGTGGTGTGTCCCATGATCTAAGAGTGTGTGCCCCATGGCCTACTGAAGCCATTGTGTGAGTTCCCCCAATCCATTACTCTCAATATTCTTTCACACAAGCTGCAATACTGACTTAACATAAACTCGTACATAACATTAGGATCTCCTACAATGCTACCTGTGATACATGATCCTGCCAGGGCTTGAAGTGTCTGGTGTTACATATGAGCTCATTTCATAATTATATCTGTAAATTGTTTGATAAAGATTCAGGATGCTCAGTGTTGTGTTACCATCTTTAATACGAACCCTCTCAACAAACATGTGAAAACTGAATGTTGTGGGTATCTGAAGGTGACTGTTTCTTGGTCAAAATAGTTATGTATTAGCGATAAATAACAACAAAACTAAAGTAACTGTTTTTTGTGATTATATTAATAAGTAAATTTGTATTCCACAGTCATGTCCCTAATAGATAAATGTAATTTGAAGTGAATTTTTCCACAATCTTTATTTCTTTGGACAATGCTCTTAGATCTCTCCAGCTTGCCTTTTTATTGAGATTCTGAGTAATACAGGGTGATCAAAAAGTCAGTATAAATTTGAAAACTAAATAAACCACGGAATAATGTAGATAGAGAGGTAAAAATTGACACACGTGCTTGGAATGACATGGGGTTTTATTAGAACAAAAAAAAAACAAAGTTCACAAAATGTCCGACAGATGGCACTGGACAGTAAAACTGCTACCGTGACAGGTGAGAGGTACGCCTATATGTTACAGAATCACATCATCCCCAGCCTGGCTGATAAACACCTGCTGGAATGTATGATGTTTATGCAGGATGGCGCTCCACCCCATATTGCTAGACGCGTGAAAGATCTCTTACTCGCGTGGTTTGGTGATGATCGTGTGCTCAGCCGCCACTTTCATCATGCTTGGCCTCACAGGTCCCCAGACCTCAGTCCGTGTGATTATTGGCTTTGGGGTTACCTGAAGTTGCAAGTGTATCATGATAGACTGACATCTCTAGGGATGCTGAAAGACAACATCCGACGCCAATGCCTCACCATAACTGCGGACATGCTTTACACTGCTGTTCACAACAGTATTCCTCGACTACAGCTATTGTTGATGAATGATGGCGGACATATTGAACATTTCCTGTAAAGAACATCAGCTTTGCTTTGTCTTACTTTGTTATGCTATTCTGATATTATTGCTATTCTGATCAGACGAAGCGCCATCTGTCAGACATTTTTTGAAAACTTGTATTTTTTTGGTTTTAATAAAATCCCATGTCATTCCAAGCATGTGTGTCAATTTGTACCTCTCTATCTACATTATTCCATGATTTACTGAGTTTTCTAATTTATACTGACTTTTTGATCATCCGGTATTATGATTACCCCATTACAGGATACCAGCCTGTAGCCAAGGTATAGCTAAGTGGTGGGGCACATTTTAAAGTTAGTAATATGAATGTTAGTACAAGGTGTTTTGCTGACAACCAAATAATTGTTGGTTTGAGAGAAAATGACTTACGAGAAGCTGTTTTTAACTTGAGTAAAATAGCCAGAAAATACAGTCTGAACACATTCATTAAAAAGACAAAAACAATCGCATTTTTAAGGCAACAGCCCATACTAATTACACTGAAATCGATAAGCAGATCATACATCAAGTTAATGCATTTAAACAGCAAGTTAATACATTTAAAAATTTCAGGATTGGGGAAGTAATGAAAAACAAAGTAAATTAGCCCTATTCAGCTACCTCTTTGGAACTGTATGCTAAATATTTGGAAAGAAAGTTCACAGAAATACTCTGCTGAGGTTCTATAAAGTTATGCCTATACCTGCACTGCTCTGTGGATGTGAAAACTGGATCCTTCAGAAGAGATATGAAAAGAGAATGCAAACATGTGAAATGAACTTTCTTAATAACATTGTAGGATATACTTTAAAGGATAAAAAGAGAAATGATAACATTCAAGCTGAACTGAATACACACAACATAATTGTCATAATAAAACAATGTCAGTTTAAGAACACACAAACTAAATGCCAGATGCAAGAATCACTAAAACCATAAAAATATAAACAAAGAGGCAAAAGATTTTCAGGAAGACCAATGAAGAGATGGATTGACCAATTTGGAGGAGATGAAATAGACCAAAAGGCCCAACTCTTCATGTAGATGGTGATAATGATTATGGCAAAAATATTCTAAGGTATTATTTCTGATATAAAACTTTATTCCTGTTTCTTTGTAAAAATCATTCCAGTCTCTTGCTTCATTATTAGAATCTTGGCTGTTTAATGTGGAAAATCTCCCTTGTGATGTGATAAAACATACTGTAAAATGTAAACTATCTTGCTTGGACTGTTAACATATTAAAATTTTTTTGACATTGTCGTTAGAGGGCGGTGGTGACTTATGTCTTTCATGTCTGATTATTGCAAACTGTGACCTGCATTGGTTATACATAAAAGCCTCCCTGAAGATGTTATCTGCATATGTCGACAAAATACTGAAATTTTCAAGAGAATTCATTGTGGCTTTTAATACTTTAACGCATTTGAAGAAGTAAATCTAAACCTGTGACAATCATGATTTTAAATTATTTAAAATGGTTTCTGCGCCAACACTTATCAGCAACATCATTTTTATTCCTTTCTTCACATTTTTTAGTGTAAGTGATTGTTTTTCTAAACTACTGTTTCCACAGAGAATCACACAATTTCTTAACCTAGTATGTACCATCTACATCTGCATCTACTTCTCCATGTCTACTTTGCAATTCATACATAAGTGTCTGGCAGAGAGTTCATCAAACTTCTCTCACACTATTTCCCTGCCATTCCAGTTTCTAACAGTGTGAACACTTAAATCTTTCCATGATAGATCTGACTTCTCTTGTTTTACAGTGACCATTTCTTCCTATGTAAATAGCTGTCAACAAAATATTTTCACATTCCTAGGATAATGTTGGAGATTTCATGAAAAGATCCTGCAGCAACAAAAATGTCATTGTTTTATTGATTTGCCATTCCAGTTTGCATATCAAATCTGAAACACCCTACTTCATGTTAATACAAAACAAGCTGCCCTACTGTGATCTTTTTTGATGTCCTATGTCAATCCTATCTGGTAAGGACCCCATTCTGCACAAGCTTACTGTAGGCAATCGCTTTAGTAGACATGTTGCATCTCCTAAGTGTTCTGCCAATAAAACACAGTCTTTAGTTTGCCTCACCCACAACATTATCCATGTGATCATTCCAGTTTAGGTTACAGTGAGGATACAATACTATTTCATTACTGTAGCAATCATCACACTCATAAAATTATGTCCTTGGTCTTTTCCTAATATGGTACCAGCAGAGAAAAATCTGTTTGTGAAGTGGCAACAGATGGAAGTTTGTAAACAACATAAGATTTATATCTTTTGAAACCATGGCCGCCTTCTGATAAGAAAAAAACTTGGTAAGGCTTAAGAAAAATGGAAAAATCACCTAATTCCATGTGTTGTAATGACTTCAAATAATGAGATCCAAGATGAGACCGAAGAGAAGGAACAAATGGAATGTTGATTTTGGATGATTTATGGAAACCAGAAGCGTTAGATGTGGTCAAGTAGGTAGTAAGCAAATCAGAGACAAGTGGAAATACATCATAAACAAACTAAAAAGATAAGAAAATTGAGTGAAGAAAACTGAAAAGAATGGTTCAGTTGAGAGCAGGTGGGTGGCAATAACCAAACACATTCTGTGTAGAGCAAGTTCCTGTCTATAAAGTTCTTTGAATTGATAACAGGCAATCCAGTTGACACATATGTTAAAAAAGGCATGAATGTCATGACATGACTCTCATGAATCAAAAAGTACTCTGCAATGAGTTACTGAGTGCTGCCATCATATACTTTCTAACAATATTCATTCATTCTGAAATTTTCTAGCAGATTAAAACTGTGTTCCAGACTGAGAGTCGAACTCGGGAACTTCGCCTTTCAAGGGCAAGTGGTCTGAGCTAACCAAGCACAAATCATGACCCTTCCTCACAGCTTTACTTCCATCAATACCTCATCACCTACCTCCTGCATCTGCAGTTCTTTCTTTAATGGTGCATGTGTTACCAGTAACAGATATTATGAAGGTAAAAGCAGCAGGGTGCATATGACAAGTGATGGTAGTCACAGCGGTAAGTTTCATAAGGCAAGGAAGTAAGTTCAAAAGGGGCACAATGGCCAAGCAGACTGTTGCACACTTTGATATATGAAGGTGAATGGTGACTTCAAAGTCACAGCACATTATGCCTTTTGTCATAGCACTACAGTTGATTTCCTTCATTGTGCTTCAGCTGCTCTGAAAGTTACCGTACAATAGAGAATGTCTTGCATCTTTTTAAGAATGCTAAGCATGGGAACTCATGGTAATAAGAAAAAAATCGTAGCCTGAAGCTAAAAGGTTGTGCAAAGTGTTGTAGTTACAGGCACTTGTCACCTCACTGGCTTAGCCATTTATTATTCCAGTTCAAAAATTTGAAGCCTCACCATGAAATTGGGTTGGCAGTGCTGGAATAAATGCCTGTTGTTACTATGTCAGCTGTAAAACAATGTTTGTCTCTAAATCTGTCATTCCTTCCAGACAGAACATAAAACATTATTGGCAGTATACAGACAGCAGCAAGTGAGAGATGTTAGAATGTCTCTTTTGGTGAAAAAGCTATCAATACCAGCATTGTCAAATTTGCCCTTTACCCTAAAAAAATTAACATAAAAAATTTAAATACTGAGAGACTAAAACAAATCACACAAAGGTCATAAACACTTGTGACTGTAATGGTTTTGAAGAAATCTGATGACAGATAACACTCCTTGCTTCTTTCCCTCAACATAAACTTGCAAGTTGTTGCTGTAAATGCCCATGTGGAAGATGGGATAACTAGGCTCTGGGGCTGTACCACTGCCTGCTGCAATGGTTGATCTGTTGAGACTTATAAACATAAAAATGCTTATGATGATGGAAGAAGACACTGTGATGTGACCTGCAGTATTCTGTAAATTGTCTCATATAGTCCACATTAACATCGGCAAAGAGAGAGGTACTAGGTTCCAAGTCATTGATGTAATAAGAAATGGTAATACTTACAACAGCTAGAAATAAAATACGGAAGATGACAGCAGAATACATCTCAGTAGTGAAAAACACAAACACCACCACCACCAACAACAACAACAATAACAACAACAATATATTATCCTTCTTTTCACCTCCATATTATATTCTAATAACAAGGAAATTTACAACTCCCCTTCTTCGAGTGAGAAGTGGGATCAGTATTGCCTGCAGCTCATGACTAATAGTTAATCGTGATAAAATCCATTATCCAATGTTGTGGCACCTGACTGGGACAGCTGTTTGGGAGACAGAAGACTTTTATCACTCATGGAGAGATGCAATACTTATACCCCTCCTGAAGCCACTTAAGGACTATACATGCCTGAGTGTTTATTATAGTGTTGCTCTGATGAGCTGCATGAGAAATACCTGGGACTCATTTACTAGTTAGTGTCTTGTCTTTGTTCTTGGATCCAGACAGCTCTCAATCATTTCAGTCTCCAGAGATAGTCTGCCACTGACAGTTTGGCTTTTCTGGAAGCAATCAACAACTCATTGATATGTTTTTCATAATTGAGAAGACTTAAGGTATCCCTTGAAGGAATAATATTCTCAGGCAGTTCAATCAGTGGGGCTTCTGATTCTTTCCTCTCACATTACCACTTCAGGTGTAATGCTGGAGAAGTTCTGTAAGTTTTGTTCAAACAGTAGGAGAGAGAGATAGTCACTTGTCATTACAGAACTATGTTGTTAGTTTGGTGTTGTTTGTTGTGTTTTAGTTGTCACATGTATTCTTTCGAGATAGACATACTTTTGTGATTTTTAAATAAATGTTTTGTTTTAAATGGCATTTGGTGTTTTATTAATGGGGCAGTAGAGTAAGGTTGGCCAGGTTTTCATGAAGTGTGACAATTGTAGTTAATTTTGATGATAACTCGAAGTTAACACATCTCCTTTAGTGCCCACATGACAATTTGCATGTGCAAAAGCAGTGCAAAAGATGAATAGCTGACGAAAGACAAAAAATTCAAAAACTCATTGACAAAAGAAAAAAACTGCGAAAGCTAGGGAATTATAATGAGAACTAATTTAAAACATGAAAAAATCTTTGATGTCATAAATGGTTATCTGATTAATCCAGAAGAAAGAGCACAAAATTGTGAAAGCAATTTGGTAAATGGACAAAGCCCAATGCAAAGGCAAGGAAACACCCAGTTCTATCTGGGGAATGCAAGAGATTTGAGATAAACAGTGTAAAATTTATGATGTTCACTCAGCTGAAAACATTGATCTGCTTAGGCACAAATTCCATGACATTGTATGGGAAGCATCCACTACTATACAAGGCCATCTAGCCAAATTTGATGAAATACAAACTCAACATTCTTTGTTAGATGAGCTTATCTATGATGGTAACCTTTGTGTAAGATTTTTGAAAACTTTACCCAAAGAGTTTGATTATATTTATATTACTTGGCACAATTTACCTGCTGAAGAGAAAATGTGGAATAAGATGCAAATATGGTATTTAAATTATAAGCTGAGATCAACAAGCCATGGTGATGAAACTGTTACTACACCAATGTAGTCAAAAATGAAGGTTAACAAACAGCAAAAAAGGTACAATCAAACCTCACCTGAAGCATATATATCAAAAACATCTCATTATAAAATGAATGAAGATAGAAAATGCTGCTCCTATTTCCTTTCATGTTCCACTCGCAAATGGAGTGAAGGTACAATGACTGTCAAGCAAATGCTTGTTCACTAAATTTTCTCAATATTGTTTCATGGAAAGAGTGTCATCTTCCCTCCAGGGCTTTCAATTTAAGTTCGCAAAGAATATCCATAACATTTGCATGTTGGTTGAATCGGTAACAGATCTGGGAACATGCCTCTGAATTGCTTTGATATTTCCATTTGTCTGACCTGTTAGGGATCCCAAACACCAGTGTGTGTTAGTGTGGTGGTCTATAGCCTTTTGACTTACAAGGGTAGTAAATGTAGCTAAACTGAATATATTAAGTTTATGTATGTAAAGTGAACTGTTTGAATATATTTAAATTTTATAACTAATCATTTAACATCGCAAGAAATAAAATAAAATGAAGAGGAAAAAAATGGTAGCAGTGGGAATCAAACCAAAGCCAATGAACTGCCAGACAGTGTGCTTGACCACGTGGCTACCATGCTGTTAAGAGAACTGCTGCTCAAAAATCCCTCATACTCTACGCATAAATCTTCAGAGAGCATCTTACCTTCTCCTAAGGCCCAATCAGGTGAAATATTCTAGAAAGTTGAACGGGTCATGTACCTGCTTCTGCTCACAATCGGTGAGCCATGCTCCATACTCTCCTATTACTAGATACGCCCTTCTAGTAGGTCTATCTAACTCTTTGAACCTCACTTTCTCCTCCAAAGATTTGCTGGAAATGAGGCTCTTTAGCAGATCATCTACAAGAAACATTTTTGTATTAAATTTCCTCATATACAGGCTTTTCTTTACCACCATCTACAGGCTTTTGACTTACAAGGTAGTAATCAAACTAAATAGAATACATTAATTTTATGTACATAAATTAAATTGTTTCACTGCATTTAAGGTTCATAATTAATGGTTTAACATTGCCACTCATATTCTATGCTTGCACAATATGCTACACACAATTTCAAATAAAAATACTGGCCTGGTGCTGTGGGCAATGAATTACTCATAGTGCTGGAAGAGATAATGTCAAATCAGAGCATGTGCAGTTGACATCTCTTCTCTGAGCTGATCATAGCACGGCTGATCATCATTTCAGCACTCAACTCTGGTTTCTGGTTATTGAAGAGATAGCGCTGCAAAACATGGTTTCATCCATTTTATTTGCATAGCAGCAATCATTTGAAGAGAAAAGGTGTGATTTTAGTGTGATTTCTGGCTCTCATTCAAAGACAAATAGGATAATTTCAGTGTAATATTTACAGTCTCTTGTAGAACATGATTACTGGCCAGCACTACCATACACTCAAGCATTATTCAAGAACAAGTTGCACAAGTGTTCTATATGCTGTTTCCATTGTTGATAAGTACACTTTCATAACACTTTCTCTATAAACTGAAGTTGACTCTAACCTTTGCATTAAATGAATGGGACTCGAACCCGGAGTTCCTGTGTATCATGAGCAGTTGCCTTACCATTTGGCTATCGATGCACAACTCATGGCCAGACCCAAACTTCCATATGTTGCCAACAATGTTTCTATGACCTACACTCATACATCCATTATGTATATTCCTGTACAGGTCAGATGCTGTACTTGAAAGTTGCTTGCCCAGTATCAGCAGATAAATATGATATTGTAGTGCCTGTGTTGTTCTGATTACAATGCAAAGTTCCTTTGGAGGAACTGCATCATAAAGTTTGCATGATAATCGGAATAACAAAGGCACTGCAATATCGTATTTATCTGCCGATACCGGGCAAGCGACTTTCATGCACAACATCTGACCTGTATGGGAATATACATAATGGATGTACTAGTGTAGGTTGTAGACATGTGTTTAATGACATATGAAAGTTTGGGTCTGGCCATGGGTCATGCACGTGTAGCCAAATGAAAGGCGACCGCTCGCGACAAGCGGGAATCTGAGTTTGAGTCACGGTCTGGCACAGAGTTTCATTGTCATCATTCCATCCTGCAGCTGATGGTTGTTCTTATTTGCAATTGTGAATTCATTTAATGTGTTTCATATCAACTGCAGTCACCACAATGCCTGACCTTTGAACATGCATACATGTCCAAAGGAACTTTGCATCATAATCAGAATAACACAGGCACTGCAATATTGTGCGTGTTGTATATCTTTGCTGCTGTCATCCTTACATGCTTGTTCCATTTCATATCACTTTGCAGTGTTATGCACAGATATTTAATCAATGTGATTGAGTCCCATTTCACATCATTTTACAGCATTATGCCTAGATATTTAATCAGTGTGACTGTATTGAGCAATGCACCATTAGCACTATATTCGAACATTACACAATTGCTTTTCCTACTCATCTGAATTAAATTGCACATTTCTACATTTAGAGCAAGCTACATTGATGATAGCAAATACAAATTCTGTCTAAGTCATCCTGAATCCTTCTATAATCACACAATAATGATACTTTCCCTCGTACTACAATATCATCAGCAAACAGTCGCAGATCATTTATGCATATAGAGAACAAGAGCAGTCCTACCATACTTCCCTGGGGCAGTCCTGATGATATCCATGTCTCTGGACAATGCTCACTCATACTGAGTCTTAGTACTTAAGAAGTCAGAAACTGTTCTGTAAGCTCAGACCTTTTTTAATAGCGTTAATGGTGCACCACATCAAATGCATTCCAGAAATCTAGGGATAATGAAATTGCCTGTTGCCCTTCATCCATGGTTCACAGGATATCATGTGACAAAAGGACAAACTGAGTTTTGCATGAGCAATGATTTCTAAATCCACATCAAGATATAGGTGGAAGGTTTCCTGTTTCAAGGAAATTTATTGTATTCCAGCTTATAATACATTTGAAAATTCTGCAGCATACTGATGTCGAGGATATATGGGTCTGTAATTTTGCACATGTTCTTTAACGCTCCTCATATAACTGCACTTTTTCCTATTCGCTTGGGACTTATTGTAGGGTGAGAGATTCACAGTAAATGCCAGCTAAGTAAGGTGGCAATGCCATAGGGCAGCCTCATTAAAACCGAACTGAGATTCTGTCCAGACCTGGTTAATGATTTGTTTTAAACTATTTCAGCACTTCTCAATGCCAAGGATGCCTATTTCTATGTCCTCCATTCTAGAGTCTGTGCAATGGTCAAACAATGGTATGCCTGCGTGATCATCCTGTATGAATGATATTTTAGATGTGAAATTTAAAACTTAAAAGTTTGTTTTGGTATCTTCTGTTGCCACAACAGACTGATTGATAAGTGACTGGACAGAAGGTTTTGACATGCTTAGTTATTTTTCAAAATATATAAATATTGCCAGAAAGTTTAAAGGTATCAGTATTTTCAAATAATCTTTGAAAGTTGTCACTTGCACATGGTGTTACAGAAACTCTTTGGTTACTTCAGTGGTGTTTGTTGCGCTTTAATTGTTTGATATGGGCTTCCAAGAGTGTTATAATTTTGTAGTTTTGAATTAAATGCTTTGTTTTACACAGCATTTAGGGTTTTATCAACAGCACCAATAGCTTTATATTCACTTTTAAGGGGCCAGGGCAGCTTTCAGGATATGTAAATGATTGATTTATAAACGTTTTTTCTGCATATGTAATCCTGGAGCAGTTTTTTACCATATGTAATGAGCACTCATGTATTTGCGGACCATTTATGAGCAACGAAGCCATTCGGTATCTGTGTGAGAACATATTTTGTGCCATTTGGTGTGGATCAACTACAGATTATTCTCTAGTTCTGGGTTGGGCTATGATCCTGGTCGCAGAAGAAGCTAATGGTGACTTTAAAGTTAGTACATAACAAGAAGCAATGTAATCCCAATAATGTTTTCACATCATTAAAAGACATAGTGAGCAAGCACTGCAACTATATGCTTCTGTGTCCAGACTGCAGAATTATGTGAACTACTGTGTGGTTTGCCCTATTTTTCTCATTAAGATCTGATTACCATACACTTTATAGTTTACGACCCATGCATGCAAATTGTCATGTGGGCACTAAAGGAGATGTGTTAACTTCGAGTTATAAAATTCCACATCTGTTCCGATTACCTAAGCTCATTTTCAGCCATCCAGTGGATGTATGCAGCAGAGCAACAAGTCCAGTCCATTCAGGACACTATCCTTGGACAGCAACATCTAGGGAAGTAAGTGATATTCTAATAGTTACTAGGGCATGATGGCCTATTGGAGAATATTGAAACAAAGAGGCAGATGCAGCAGCCTTGGAAGCAGGCACACTGTCTTCAGGTGCATAATATCCAGTGACTCTGCTGCTGAAGCAGAAGACCTAGTGTAAATAAAAGGAGCAGTGGCTTGACATAAGGAGCAGTAAGCTGTGAATACTGAAACGAACTATTTTTCTTTGGTGTAATTCTACTTCTGATACAAACCTCTCCACTTCTAGGATGTATCCCTATTTTTCTCTTCCCTTGCGCCTCTTCCTCACCTTACCATACTTATTTCTTTCTACCACCCCCTGTCCCAACATAATTTAGAGCAGCATTTGTGTGAAATAGGAAGAGAGGAAGGAAGAGTTGGGGGTGGGGGATGAGGGAGTTGCATTTGTGCACATCTTCGTCCATGCACCTGGGCTGTGTATTTGGCAGTTGTGAGCAGAAATAACCCTGTGGGTTGACTGTGTGCTCTATGAGAAATACATTGGAATTTCATGCAGAGAACTCTCTCACATTTTAGAAATTGTTAGATGGATTACCTATGAGGAATTTTAAAGCCTTCAGGAGATGACCATCTCCTTCAGCAAGAAGGACATATAGTCTACATGTAACTATACTGTGGTTTCAGAAACTTAATATTTCAGAATGCAATGAAGTCTTGTCACTGTTTAGTCATTGTGATAAATCAGCAATGGTTTCTCATTTTACAATCATGATTTAATATTTTTAATTGTTAGTTATCTTTAGTACAGCTATTTGCAGATGTGCATGTGTGTTCTTGAAAAATATGATGATCTTGTTTTACACTCTTAAAGTTTCATCACATGATGCTGTGGTTTGTTTCCTCAGTCACTACTGAGCAGTTGCAAAAGTTAGTTTTTAATTACAAACCTTAATAATCAAAGTATTAACAGTTTCTTTACTTTCTAAAAAGTTGACTGTTGGTGCTTGAGTGGTTCAGTGGCGCTAGAATCATTTATGAAGGGAGACAAGTGCCACAAAATCTTTAGTTTTGTTTTTATTCAACTAAAATTCATGATATACATTAAATTACCTGTTTTCAAATGGTATGATTCTTTCAATGGAAGATTTATTGGTCATTATGTGCACATTTTGACCTGGTTAAAAAAAAAATCCTGAGAAAGTACCACTGCCAACAAGACTGACCCATTTCTGATGTTCCTAAAATGAAGAAAAAATACTGGTTCTCTCTGAATGGTCACTGACTTCTCAGTAACCACTGCAGAATAGTCATATATAGATTGTACTGAATATAAGTGATTATATTGCATAAATTTTAATTACTTTATTTTCTTCACACTTTTCTGTTTTATCTTTGTATCCTTTTTAGTTTTAAGATCCAGAAGATATATCACATTAAAGTAAAACACAGGATGTGGTAGAGGAACTTCCTTATTTTGAAAAATCATATAACTGAAAGTATTGGAGATATCAATTTAATTCTCTGTTTTTTTACACAGAGGTACTTTTCAAGTTTTATTTCATTATGTTTTGAAAATAACATATTGAAGGTGGCCTCCATTCTGCTCAGCACATTTGGAGAGTCAGATTCAGAAGTTTCGGTCCACTTTGTTCAGCATGCTTCTGTCTATGCTGGCAACAGCTGCATAAATATTGTTCTACAGCTTACTCAGGGTCTGTGGACATTGTTATACACCAATGGTTTAAGAGTGTCCCAAAAGATAAAGTAGGAGGGACTGAATCTGGGCCAATAATTTGAATTTTGGATAACGCATACCACTCACCTACTCTGTAAGCAGGGGCTGCTCATGAAGTTCTTGGGGTGAATGTGCTGGCCAATGTACATCAGCCCGCAAAGAGGTGAGATGGTTGGGAAAGTGTTCATGCATGAGAGTCACTGACATTCATGGTATGTGAGCTGTGATGCCATCTTGTTGGAATCAGATATCCCTCACATCCATTTCTTCAAATTTGGGAAGGCAAAACTCCTCAATCACATGACACAATCAGAAGTGACCATAACTGCCCTGTCACCCTCTTTCAAACACAATGGGCCAATAATTTGAATTTTGGATAATGCATACCACTCACCTACTCTGTAAGCAGGGGCTGCTCATGAAGTTCTTGGGGGTTGATGCCTCTCTAGTATCACATGTTTTCTTTATTCACGTATCCAGACATATGAAAGAGCATTGATGCTAGAGAACACAAGGACATCATGAGGCAGGTCTTTGATCAAGAGTTCACATGCATTTTTTCACGAAACAAAATAACATAGATTGTGTGCACCATTGCCATTTTGTATGGATGAAATGTCAAGTCTTCATGAAATATTATCTCACTTTGCAATCAGAAATTGCAAGAGTAGCTGCATGTTTGTGTACGGATCACATGGGGGAATTCGAAATCACCAGCCTTACTTTCTTGATGTTTTATAGTGTCCTGGTACGCCTTGAAGGTCCTGGTTTTGTTTTCTGCACAATCCCAGTATCCATAAACATATCCACCAACATAACAAGCAATTTTCAGTGGTCATTGGAAAAGTACATTGCCATGGCAAACGTGCACTCCTCTCTCATCCACTGCATGATTGTTACTAAACTAACCTTAAAAACAAAAATTAGATCCTACCCTTTTGAATGTGCTCAACCTCACACAAAAATGAGTAACGGCTGCTGTGTGGCGTGCATTTCAAATAAGGAAGTTCCCGCCCCACACCCTGTAATTCCTACAAAAAGAAATTTCAGAAACATTAAAGCTAGACTTTATTTAATTGCAGGACCGAACGAGGTAAACCTGAAAGTGATTTCTACAAAATCTGGGTTACAGTAGATGACAGGCTACATAGATAAAACAGGTATGATTTAGACCAAATACATTAATCATGGAACTCCATTGATAAGGGGACTGCTTTCTCGGCTTGTTTCATAAGATATTCTATACAGACAAATAACACAGATATAATTTTAACACTAGTGCTGAAGTCATTCTATTTAATTAATGAACTTTGGGGTTGAAACCATCAGACTAATGATTAAAAGTAACTCATGTACTTTTGTTGCTATTCAGTTTTTTTACTTAATTTTCTTTATACCGTACTGCATGAATAAAACAAAACAGTCACATTGTAGGTGTAAATAGGACACCTAAACTGAAATTCCAGAAGTATTTATAAGCTACTGCTTCAGATGAGATTTAAGCCAGTTTTAGTGTTTAGTGCAAATTTGATCACCATGAACTGATACAGAAAAAGTCTCACTGATATGCCCACTAACTAACTTAAATAAGCTGTTGTATATCAACTTAAGAGGCCAGGAAATGTTCACAAAATTCACTATAATCACAAAGGTTAGTAAAGAAAGAAATTCTCATTGCCGTCATATAGCCTCCCCAAGAGTAGACATAGGTCTGTATGATGAAACTGACAGTATTATCTTGTATCTCTATCCATTTCCCTTATAAGATTTTTCTTGGATAAATATTTCTACACTTCCCTTGTTCTGACTACTTATTCAGTTTTTTATTTTCCTTCTAATTGTCTTTCAATGAAAAACTTAAGTATTTTGGTTGACGTCATTCTCAATGTCTGACTATTTCATTTCTAGAGTGATGTTTCTAACACAATTCCACTAGAGTTCTAAGAGGTTGCATCATCATGTTGTACTCTAAGTTGTTTTGAGACTTACTTTAATTAACTCCATTACCTACATATGACTCCGATCTCTTCTCAATGCTGACTCTTCTGGTTGATAAGGTTCTTATGATCTTGTCTGCTTACTATTACTTTTACTGTGTCCTACATCTTGTATTCCATTCCCTCTCAGTACCACAACCAATTTTATTCCCTGCTGTTGACAGCTCTTGGTATTTACGTGTCCACTTTAATGTTTTTTACATCTTCTCAGTTCTTACTTTTTCTTTGCAAATCATTTTATTTCCCTCCACATATACAATTCAGAAGCTTGTAAATACAGTTTTAGAAATCTTCTAATATTCCTTTTCTATAATCATAAAAGCTACACTTAATAGAAGCCACTTCACAAACCTGTTCCCACAGAGAATTTTCTCATTATGTGTAATGGTTACTTTTTCATTAACATTCTTGTTGCTGCTTCTTTGACTGCTTGTTTTATTGGGCATTTTAAAATGTTTAATACTGACACAATATTATGAAATACTGTGTAAGTATGTGCAGAAACTTATAAAGAAACAGAGATAAACTTATAAAGAAACAGAGATAACTTCATAACAGGTGTAAAACAAAGCATAGGCTATAGACAGAAATGCTGAATGAAACCTGTTTGGCTGTCAAGAGAGCAACGCATGATGCCTTCAGTGATTATCATAGCAGAATATTGTCAAGTGACTTTCACAGAACTCAAAGAAATTCTTGTCTTATGTAAAGGTTGGTAATGGGACCAAAGTTAGTGTCCGGTCCCTAGTGAATGAGACAGGGACTAAAATTGAGGGTAGCAAATCGAAAGCTGAAATGCTTAACTCCATTTTCAAATGTTCCTTTACAAAGGAAAATCCGGAAGAATTGCTTTAATTTAGTCCTCATACCACTGAAAAGATGAATGAAATAAGTATTAGTGTCAGTGGTGTTGAGAAACAGTTGAAATCATTAAAACTGAACGAAGCTCGAGGGACGGATGGAGCCCCTATCAGACCCTATATTGAATTTTTGGCTGATTTAGCCCCTCTTATAACTATAATCCATCATGGATCCCTCAAACAAAAAACAATGCCCAGTTCATGGAAAAAGGCACATGTCACTCCCGTCTACAAGAAAGGTACTTGAAGTGATCCACAAAACTATCGTCCAGTATCCTTGACATCGATTTGATGTAGAATCTTAGAATATATACTGAGTTCAAACATAAGACATTATCTTGAACAGAATAACCTCCTCAATGCCAACCAGCATGGATTTCTAAAATATTGATCATGTGAAACCAAACTTGCACTTTTTTCACATGACATACTGAAAGCTTTGGATCAAGGCAAGCAGATAGATGCAGCATTTCCTGATTTCAGTACTGTACCTATACTTACTGTCAAGAGTATGATCACAGAGGATATCAAGAGCTATTTGTGACTGGATTGAGGAATTTTTGGTAGGGAGGACACAGCATGTTATCCTGGATGGAGAGTCATGGTCATATGTACAAGTAACTTCGAGTGTGCCCCAGGGAAGTGTGTTGGGACCTTTGCTGTTCATCTTTATATTAATGGCCTTACAGACAGTATTAATAGTAAAATCTTGCTTTTTTCAGATGATGCAATCATCTGTAATGAAGTACTATCCGAAAGAATCTGCATAAATATTCAGTCAGATTTTGATAAGATTTCAGCGTGGTGCAGAGATTGGCAACGTGCTCTAAATGTTCAGAAATATAAAATTTTGGATTTCAGAAAATGAAAAAAACATAGTGTCCTATGAAAATAATATTGATGAGTCACTGTTGGAATCGACCAACTCATACAGATACTTGGGGTAACATTTTGTAGGGATATGGAATGGAATGATGATGTAGGTTCAGTTGTGGGTAAAGCTAGTGGAAGACTTTAGTGTTTTGGTAGAATATTGGGGAAGTGGAGTCACTCTACAAAGGAGATTGCTTGGAAATCACTCGTGTGACTGATTCGAGAATATTGCTCATGTGTGTGGGATCTGTACCAGATAGGACTAACAGGGGATATTGAACATATACAGAGATGGGCAGCATGAATGGTCTCAGGTTTGTTTAATCCATGGGAGTGTGTCAAAGAGATAATGAAGGAACTGCACTGTAAGACTCTTGAAAATAGACATAAACCATACCTAGAAGGTGTAATAACAAAGTTTCAAGAACCGGCTTTAAATAATTACTCTAGGAATATACTACAACCCCCTATGTATTGCTCACATAGAGATTGTGAGGATAAGATTAGATTAATCACAGCATGCACAGAGGCATTCAGACAATCATCCTTCCCATGCCCCGTAGGTAAACCGAACAGGAAGAAACCCTAATAACTGGTAAAATGGGACCTAGCCTCTGCCATGAACTTCATGGTGGTTTGCAGAGTACAGATATAGATGCAAGTATTGAGGACATTTTGTTGTGGAAAGTGCAAATACCATTTTGAGTAGGAACTGTTGTCTGGAAAAGGACCATTTCTGTGCTATAAAAGCAAATCTACATCCATACATTATGAGAGTTCTGGTAGAATACAAATAATTTAGGAGTAATGGAGACCACTGGCCAAATAGCAGAAGCATTTAGTCATTGACAGGCACAGACTAAAGAGAAATAAAACTTGTTAGCTTTTGGAATTAATCCTCTGTCCAGCTAGAGTACAAATACACAAAACATGTGCACGTGCACACATATGCCTGTGGCCCTACATAGTGCTGGGTGGATGCAAATTGCCAAGATTGCATTTCGACAGGTGGACTTGGTAAGGTGGGTGTTCTGTTGGGTGGGATGGCTAGAGAGAGAGAGACTGCAAGGATAGGGATTGGAGGTTGCATGGAATGGGCAGCCGATTTGCTGGCTGGGAATGTGGGTGTGAAGGATGGCAGGTGTAAGGGCTAGGCATGTAATGCACAGGTGCTAGAGCCAGTGGTGAGCAGTGCATGTTGAAGTTGACATGGAGCTGTTAATTGGGAGTGGATTATATGACAGTGGAAGGGCAAACTGTTGAAGGATGTGCAGACAATGTGTTAATGGAGACAGGTCAGGAGGAAGCAAAGAATGTGTTACAAGGATAACCCCCATATACACTGTTCAGGAAAGCTGGTGGTGAAGGGACAGATCCAGATGGCTCGGGTTGTGAAGCAGCCATTGAAACTGAGCATGTTGTGCCCAGCTGCATGTTGTGTCACTGCATCATCAATTTTGTTTCTGAAAACAGTTTGGCAGTGCCAAAAATTGTCATCACTCAATATCATCTTGGACTAGAACAGTTTAACGGCATTCTTTGCCGTGATTTTTGATTATACATTATCATGCCCTCCAATGAGGGACATCCTACCCAAGATTCTTCTCACACATCATAAAGTGGTATTCCATCACCCACCCAAACTGCATAACATCTCAGTCCATTCCTATGCCAGTCGAATTCTCAAACTCTTGCTACTGGGGTCGTACCCCTGTGGAATACCCAGGTGCGAAACTCATCCAGCACTCCCTAATCCAACCTGGTCACAGGCTTATCCTGCCCCATCAGAGGCAGGGCCACCTGTGAAGGCAGCTGTGTCATACACCAACTCTGCTACAATCATTCCGCAGCTCTTTGTGTCAGTATGAAATAGCTTTTCACCAGAATGACCACACAGTTCATTTGCTGAACTAACATTGCAGCGCTGTGCATCCAGCTGGCACTATGTAGAGGCTCAGGCCTGTGTGTGTGTGTGTGTGTGTGTGTGTGTGTGTGTGTGTGTGTGTGTGTGGTTTCTTGTGTATTTGTGTGCACATGCACGCGCACATGCACATGGAGAATGGATTGTATCTAAAGTTAGCAAATTTCCTCTCTCTTTTGTGTGTGCTTCTTTACTCCTAAATTATTTAAATCAACATCCACATACACATTCTGCAAATCACTGTGAAGTGCACAGCAAGGGGTACTTAGCATGATTTATATTATGGTTTCATTTTGTTCCAATTGTGTATGGATTGCAAGAAGGAAGCCTGCATAAATGCTTCTGTAAAGCTGTAATTAGTCTTATCTTATTATCACACTCCATATAGGATCTGTGGGACACTGAAGAATGAAAATCTTATATGTGTAAGTGAAAAAGTTGGTTAGCTATCACTAATGCCTCATCAGGATGATGGCGACATCATGGACTCTATGGACCAGTTCTACACCTGTTGGCTGTTCGAGCAAGAAATACGCCAGGAGAAACTGAAGAATCACATAGACTTTTTGTGTTATCAGTTCACACTATTTCTTCAATTTAATAATAACTGATACATGTAAATGAAAATATGAATATTATTAAAATCTGTTGTTTTTCCCTATACTCTTAAGGGTAACCCATACTCATCAAATTTTCAAAAATTCCGTTCGTTGTAAGATTTGGAACATGAAAACAAGATGTGGTTTACATCAGCTTGTGACTTAGAATTACACTCACCTGCAGGAGAACATGTCCTTGAATCTGAGATTGTAATGCTGCACAATATCCATCATTTGTATGTTGGGGCAAATATCTACATCACTTGCTATTGTTGTTTCCCATGACTCTTTGACCTCACATAAGTAATTATACGGTAATTATAGATGTAGCTTAGTTCTCTACAACATCAACTTCCTTATTATGGTGGATGCCTGTATGGGAATGCATCCACAGCAGAATGATTGTCTGCCTTCTCCATTTACAGCAAACATATTCCAGTACCACATCTAAATATAACAGTTTGTTATTGTATTCAGTCTTTGGTATTAAATATATTTAAGAGCTCTGTGGGAGTTGGACATGATTGATATCTTTAAGAAGGACATTGAACATACAAACTTGCTTGTGTCTAAAACTGCCGCAGTCTCCATCATAAAAATTGAAGCACTTTTAGGCAATTTGTATGCTCTGATGACTTGGATCTGAGAGCATAGAAAAGCACATCCAGTATACTCCTGTTATGCAATGCTGAATCCATAAGTATTTATACAGATATAACCAGGCTACTGAGCTTCAGTGAGACAATTAAATCTGAAATTTACATTAACACACATCAAGCTTGTCATATTATAATAACAGATGGGAATCTGGAAGCTGAGTGTGTAAAGATCATATTCAAATAAAGGTAAACCTGAATAACATTGCATAGAATGTATAAGCCCAAGAGTCAGAAGTGTTACAGACGGCTGGAATTTTATCTCCTCTGTTGGGAGCACTCTGTAATTGGTAAATTCAGTCTCTACTTTTATAGGCAGTACTATTCATGGAGGTCTTGCCTTGGATGAAAAATTTATCTAACAGAACCAGATGTCTAATACTTAAAAGTATCTCTCCTGCTCCACTAAAAGAGTATTTCTGTACTGAAGAGTATCTGATTTGGTGAGATAATCTTAGGCACATTGTGATACAGTATATAACCATAGTCCATTTCAGATTGAATAATATCTCAGTACGTTGTCAGTAGAATACTTTGATGCTCTACCCATTGCACATGGGTGAGAGGGCAAATTACAATGATGGATTGTACATGAAATGCCCAGCGGAGTTTGGAATCAAGACTGAGGGCCAGACTTTCTCTTTTATGAAAATGCATATTGTACTAATGTATGTTAATGGTAATTAGCCAGAAATGAAAAAATGAATTTAAGGAGGTACATGACAAAACAAGAGAGGAAATAAAGAGATCAGAGCTTGCTTTGCTACATACTAACTGCTGCTTCCCAATATATTTATTCCTCAATGAAATTTGCCACTATTTTTTCCCCACCACAGTTCATGGAATCAATACTAGAAATAAGAATAACTTTGACAAAGATTTAAAGTTACTTTCTTTGGTTCAGAAAGGTGACAACTATTTCGGACACACATTTTTGATGACATGTCAGCAGCCATAGAAAGTTTAACTAATAATAAAGTTTAGTTTGGGAGGAGTCTAAAGGATTTATTGATGGCCGACATCTCCTACTCCCTTGATGAATTTCTTAGCAGAACCAATTGATGTGTGTATGTTATTGAGAACATCACATAATGTGAATATTGTGTATGATCTGACTTCTGTACAAAATTTCTGAGTAATGCAATTATTGCAAATAAGTGCTGTAAAACGTTTTTTATTTGTTTTATTTGATGATGCATGGCTACAATAGCCTAAGAATTATCATATGCACCTATATATATTGAACATTTAATATTTGGTGACAAGTTTTATATCCTTTTAAATGTGAATATGTTAAAGATTTTGTTTTCTTGCCTGATTTCACATTCAAAAGAGCAATTTCATTTCGGATTTGTGGAAGGTTCTTATTTTGTAAATATTTATTATGTATTCTTGTTTTTTGACATGTTTCATGTCCCAGAGGATCCCCTCAGTGTGGATCAATTGGAATGAAAAATACATCTGATCTTATCTAATCCATAGGATTCTTCATAAAAATATGCCTTCCTGATAAAGTGATTGTGTGATTATTCCACCTTAAATTGCTTCAGTTGGCTGCTCTAGATATTATATACTAGTAACAGATTGATGGTTCAGCTAAACATTATCTCGATCATTTTACCTATTTATGTGTCACATGACAGTTGGTTATGTGTGGCTATGTTGACACTCTTTACATTACACAGTGGCCATCTGCCACCTTCATGCATTTCACATTTTTGTAAAAATGTTTTCTTCCTGTAGACAGCTCCAGACATTGAGTTATTAAACAATTGTGTCACATAAATTTATGCATTTTCTTTAGATCTCACACTCAGATTTACTTGATGAAATCTAGAGCAGGGTTTCCCAAACTGTGTTCCACAGGAAGTGAATAAGTGCTCCGCATAAAACTATTCATCATCATCATCATCATCATCATTATCATTTAAGACTGATTATGCCTTTCAGTGTTCAGTCTGGAGCATAGTCCCCCTTATAAAATTCCTCCATGATCCCCTATTCAGTGCTAACATTGGTGCCTCTTCTGATGTTAAGCCTATTACTTCAAAATCATTCTTAACCAAATCCAGGTACCTTCTCCTTGGTCTGCCTTGACTCCTACCCTCTACTGCTGAACCCATGAGTCTCTTGGGTGACCTTGCTTCTCCCATGCGTGTAACTTGACCCCACCATCTAAGCCTGTTCGCCCTGACTGCTACATCTATAGAGTTCATTCCCAGTTTTTCTTTGATTTCCTCATTGTGGACACCCTCCTGCCATTGTTCCCATCTACTAGTACCTGCAATGATCCTAGCTACTTTCATATCCATGACCACAACCTTGTTGATATGGTAACCTGAATCCACCCAGCTTTCGCTCCCATACAACAAAGTTGGTCGAAAGATTGAACGGTGCACAGATAACTTAGTCTTGGTACTGACTTCCTTCTTGCAGAAGAGAGTAGATCATAGCTGAGCGCTCACTGCATTAGCTTTGCTACACCTCGCTTCCAGTTCTTTCACTATGTTGCCATCCTGTGAGAGTATGCATCCTAAGTACTTGAAACCGTCCACCTGTTCTAACTTTGTTCCTCCTATTGGGCACTCAATCCGTTTATATCTCTTTCCCACTGACATTACTTTCGTTTTGGAGATGCTAATCTTCATACCATAGTCCTTACATTTCTGATCTAGCTCTGAGATATTACTTTACAAACTTTCAATCGAATCTGCCATCACAACTAAGTTGTCCGCATATGCGAGACTGCTTATTTTGTGTTCACATATCTTAATCTCACCCAGCCAGTCTATTGTTTTCAACATATGATCCATAAATAATATTAACAACAGTGGAGACAGGTTGCAGCCTTGTCTTACCCCTGAAACTACTCTGAACCATGAACTCAATTTACCGTCAACTCTAACTGCTGCCTGACTATCCATGTATAGACCTTTAATTGCTTGCAAAAGTTTGCCTCCTATTCCATAATCTCGTAGAACAGACAATAACTTCCTCCTAGGAACCCGGTCATATGCCTTCTATAAAGCATAGATACAATTCCCTGTTCCACTCATAACACTTCTCCATTATTTGCCGTAAGCTAAAGATCTGGTCCTGACAACCTCTGAGGCCTAAATCCACACTGATTTTCATCCAATTGGTCCTCAACTAATACTTGCACTTTCCTTTCAACAATACCTGAGAAGATTTGAGAGGCTGTGTTTCTGGATGAGGTCTTGAATATATTGCTTCCCCCTACTTATACCTCGTGAGGAGATCACAAATGTAAAATTAGAGAGATTCGAACAGGCATGGAAGCTTTCCGGCAGTCATTCTTCCAGCAAACCATACGCGACTGGAACAGGAAAGGGAGGTAATGACAGTGGCATGTAAAGTGCCCTCCGCCACTCACCAATTGGTGGCTTGTGGAGTATAAATGTAGATGTAGATGTAGATTACACCTTAGGGCCCAGACTTTTCTTGTGTATATTAATGACCTTCTGTCAGTAACATTACTGGATGCTATGTTCATTTGTTTTGCAGGTGATACTAACAATGCTATAAATAATAAATGAAATAAGTTTAGAAAGAGGTGTTAATGACATTTCTGTGGACATAAATGGATGGTCTCTAGCCAGTTATTTCTCATGTAAATTCAGAAAGACAGACTATTGGCAATTCAGAACTTGTAATAGGTTCACAGTGTTGAATTTTATAGAATGTGTAGTTTTGCATGTACTTTGTTCTTGCTTAAGAAACAGTATGTGATGTCACCCTAAATGGTTCAAGTAATACAAAAAGGGATACCACACCATCTTCATTCAGAAAAATTACTATAGGAATCTCCCAAGATTCGATCATTGGTGCACAACTGCACTGTTTGCAGATGATACAAATATTGTTGTGAAGCTCAGCAAAGAATCATCAACAAAGAAAATAGTAAATGATGTTTGTGTGAAAATTACTGAATGGTTTTACTTTAAATTTTGAAAAAACACAGTTCATATAATTTTGTACAGTCAAAAATAACCTACCTCCTATTAACCTAATGCACCAAATAGAAATTATATGCAATGTAGAAAATTCCAAGTTCTTCAGTCTGCATAATGATGAAAAGTGAATAAGCCATACAGGACACCTGCTAAAACGTTTAGGTTCAGCTAAGCTACTTTTGCCACATGAATAGCTGGCAACGTCAGGGATATAGAGGTCATTAAGTTAACATTTTTTTTTTGTGGATGTTTTCATGTGGTGATGGCTTATAGGATAATAGCTTATAGGATAATATTCTGGGGTAACATGTCATTGAGGCAAAAAATATTCACTTCAAGAAAAGTAATTAGAATTATGTGTAGGGATCACACATGGAAACCTGTGGCCATCTCTGTAAGCAACTGGTAATGTTAACCACAGCCTCACAGTGCATTTATTCACTTATGAAATATGTGATCAACAATCCATCCGAGTTTGAGTGTAATAAAGATATTCACAAATACTACACTAGAAGGAAACATTATATGCATTATTCTTTAATGAATCTAACTTTGGTACAGAAAGTGGTGAAATATGCAGTTATAAAACTCTTTGATATCTGACAGATAGTGGAAATGTTTTCAAATGTAGATTAAAGATGTTTCTCCTTACCAGTCCGCGTGCACGCGCTTGTAGGATAATAGCTTATAGCGTGCGTGCGCGCGTGCACGCGCGCACGTGTGTGTGTGTGTGTGTGTGTGTGTGTGTGTGTGTGTGTAATAACTGTGTCATGAATTTAATCTATGGAAACAGTGCTGTCTCAAGGAGAGGGGGGAACCTCTTTTCATATCTGCATAACTATTGCAACCTACATCCAGTTGAATCTGTTTACTGTATTCAAGTGTTGGTTTCCCTCTATAATTTTTGTCAGTTACACTTAATGTCATTACCAAATTAACAATTCCTTGATTCTCCAGAATGTGTCCTACAAACAATCCTTTCTTTTAGTCAGTTGGTGCCATAAGTTTCTTTTTTCCCCAGTTTGATTCAGTACCTTCTCATTTGTTATTCTATCTATCCATCTAATCTTAAGCATTCTTCTGTAGGGTTTCATTTCAAAAGTTTATATTTTCTTCTTGCACGAATTGCTTATTGTCCATGTTTCACTTCCACACAAGGCTACACTCCAAACAAATATCTCCAGAAAAGTGTTCCTAACACTTAAATTTGATATTAGATGTTCACAAATTCCTCTTTTTCTTATAAATTTTTCTTGCTGTTGCCAGTCTGCATTTTATACCTTAGTGCTTCAGCTATTTATCAGCTATTTTGCTGCCCAAATGATAAAACTCACTTTTAGTGTTTCATTTCCTAATCTAATCCCCTCAGCATCACCTGGTTTACTTTTACTGTGTTCCATTATCCTAGTTTTACTTTTATTTATGTTCATATTATACTCTTTTCAAGACACTATCACTCCAGCTAACTGCTCTTCCATCTCTTTAGCTGTCTCTAAGAGACTTACAATACCATCAGCATTCGAAACTGGTGGAGGCTGACCTTGGGGAACCTGGAGGACCTTTGGACTCAGAAAATTTTTGCTTGGTTTGATGAGTAGCCCTGAAATATGATTGTATGTAATGCTAAGTTTGAAATATAAGCAAGTAGATTTTTTGTTTTGTTTTATATCACCTATGTTTGATAATATCAACATTACCAATAAAGGTTTTAAAAATTATTCCATTCCATCTTAGCATGGTGGTACAGCAACCTTATTATTGCTGCTATTTAAAAAACAGTCTTAGGTTGCATATGTTCTTTATTAACTCAATAACAATAAATTTCGCTGAGATAGTGCATCATCAGGTTACATCATGGAGGTGATGACAGGCATGGCAGCACAGAACGAGGCCTTATGCACAAAATGTAAACACGGCCATACATAGAATGATGCTGGAGGCTCAACTGTATTGACATAGTGCATTCAGATTGTCATATGGCAATGGCACCATTTATGTAACTCTACTTTACAAAATAGCTAGAGAGGCCGCAGACCTAGTTCCATCTGCAAATTGTACTTCGGTGCCCGTAACAGACATCTCCAAGATCAAGGTGCAGGTAGAACAAAGTAAGACTGCATGCGTGAGAAGTATGTCAAAACCTGTCCCTGACAAGCTGACCTCACCTTCTGTATCCTTGTCTGTGAGGTGCATACTACGCACATTCATCGTGCAGACAGTATTGCAGACCTTGGCTTTCTGACCCAACTTCCGACAATGTGAACACTTAACCTTCTGGAAAGAACACTGTTGACATTTATATGTTACAAAACAATTTGAACAGGAGGATAACTTTCTGGGGGCTCAGAGACCCAATGTGCCCAGGAGGCGTGGGACTGTTTCCAGTGTCAACCTTCTAAGGTTGCTGAGTCATAAAGACCTGCAGCAGATCCTATAGGGCCACTGACTATGTCTTATTGTTCAAATGCCAAAATGAGCAGCAAACAGCCACCCACAGAGGTGTCATTTAATTTTGGTAAGTCACTTCAAAGACCCTCACCTGGTGAATGGACCAAGGTCATACCACACACTGAGTATTCTGCACATGATTGCTGACAGCATTTTGGCACTGAAATATGCAATATTGTGACAATCCCTGCAACTTTGTGATCCACTCATGACAGCTTTGGGCATGTTTTTAGTGCAACTAAAAATTTTGTGGCGTGCTGCTGCTGCACGAATTTGAGAATCAAAATAGTCTTCCAGCTTGTCCTTAAGTTGTGCATATGTCAGTTCACTGGACTCCACCACTGGATTAAGTGGCTGGAGCAGTCTGTACACTTCTGCTCCTGAACATGCTAGTAAAAAAGCATTTGATGGGTGTCACTTGTTATGACACAGGCCACAAAATGTTTTTCTGACCACTCATTGTAGTTGATCCATGGTTGCAATTTCTTGTAGAAGCTGGGAAACGGTGGCAGCATTGGCCAGATCATGGCATCAGTCCTGAAGAGATGATTGGAAACTATTTCTGGTGCCATGTTGTTGCAGGCTAAAATATCCAAAAGCAGTTTCTAGGTCTGTTGCATATTTTGTAATAGTAAAAGTACTTGAGTAGACACATTCTATTGGGAAAAGCCATATTGGAAACTGAAACATACAATTAGTAGAATTGCATATGTAAATTATACACCCAAAACTTAAGAAACTTGTGAAAGCTTCTTTATACAAGGTAACTACACTAGAAATGTATGCAAACTCAAAGGTCCAACATCCACATTGCCACTGAATGTGGTAACCAAATTGGAACCAAGCATGTTAATTAAGAATCACAGGCATTAATGTACAACCAGAAATTTTATTGCAACAATGAACATTCAGTGAATATATAATGATAAATACACAATGACTGTTACCTGGGGACAAATGTCCTGGCAAGTCTGAATGATTCACAAAGTAAATTGTTCCTGAACAAATTCCTCAAGGAAATGAGAAAGTCACTGGTCAACCAATTCAAAAAGTATGAATAATTAATACTGATATTCAAAGACCTGCAGAACATAAATCATTGACTGTAACTACTGAATGTTCACTCAAATCCTAAGTCAATTTGAGCTGTATTCTGCCTCTGAATACTGAGTGCAATGTGCCAGTAGTTGTAAGAGAACAATGGCTTCTGTGTTGATGGCTCAGCTCCTCGTAGTGGTGCTTCTGTGATGCTCATCTGGGACCTGAGCTTCAGTCAGCACTGGCCCCTCTGGTGCTGGGGGGTTCACTTATGTGCATGCCAGGCAAATAATTGCTCACTCCTTGTACCAGCAGAGACATGATCAGAGTAACCCTTGACTGTAGTGCCATGTATAGCAAAAAAGACACTGCAGAAGACAATTCTGACACAGTGAGTTTCTGTGGATCCATCCTTAAGCTAGCTCACAAACATGCTGGTATTTGTATGTCGGTTGATGTGTTCATTTACATCAATGTACACTGGTCCATGTCGTGATGCTGCTGTTAGACGGGTACCCTGGCAACCTGTCGGTCTTGGGTGCATTGCTGAGTAGTTGCTGTCACATGACATAGTGTTAACAAACATATTCTTTTTTAAGCTCATGACAGTTTTCAGTCCTTGTTTTTTCGTGAACAAATGAATTCATTCTGATGAATTACATGTTGAATGCAAACAACTTTATTGCTGGATCTGAAGTGACTCTTGTGAGATGTTACATTAATTCAGTGTCAGAAACTCCAATACTGAATATAATTCTTTCATCAATAGTTGATGAATGACACAGCCAGCCGTATTCACCAACTGTCATTCAATGGTTGTGTAGTTCACAAGATCCAACATGAATAAAATAACTTTAATTAATATTTGTAGAATTATCCTGAATGGTGTGAATACTATCCATCTCAGTAATAAACCCATGAAATTTTATTTTTATTGATGAGTATGGATTTATGAACAACTAGTTTGGAAGGTAGGTGATGAGGTACTGGCGGAATTAAAGCTGTGAGGATGGGGCATGAGTCGTGCATGGGTAGCTCAGTCGGTAGAGCACTTGCCTGCGAAAGGCAAAGGTCCCGAGTTTGAGTCTCGGTCCGGCACACAGTTTTAATCTGCCAGGAAGTTTCAACTAGTTGAAAAGTTTAGCGATCATTTTGTTACAAATGTAATATAGTTTACAAATTATCTTTGTTGCAGCAGCAGTTACGACAGAACATTTAATGTTTGATGAATTTATAATGTTGATTGATTCATTGGTAGAACACAGGAAACGGAGTAAGTTAAAAGATTTCCCCCCCCCCCCCCCCCCCCACCTCATCTCTCTCTCTCTCTCTCTCTCTCTCTGTGTGTGTGTGTGTGTGTGTGTGAGAGAGAGAGAGAGAGAGAGAGAGAGAGAGAGAGAGAGAGAGAGCATGTACATGAGTTGTATACTTTTTTAACAAGTTGCTTGTAGTATCCATCTGCAGTTGGATTTGTAGCATCCCAACAATGTTTTAACTGATTGAACTTTTTAACTGTAGACATCTAATTTTCAATTTAAAGAGAGTAAATAGTCATTTTTCTCTTTTTTTCTAGTCATCTACATGGTAACAACATCCAGAGCTTAGAGCCAATGGGCTTTTATGGTCTCTCTTCACTGAAAGCACTGTAAGTTTTTATTTCATTACTGCTATAATATACTACTGTATATTTAATGAGTCAGGAATGATGATTTTAATTTCAGTGGCTATAATAATCAAGATTTCTTCCAATAAAGAGTAGCTATCCCGGTCGTATTTATACTGGACGAGACCTTGTGTTTCAGTAGAGAAAAATTTTGTCACATCTGCTACCTAAATGCTTTACAAGAATGTTGAAACTATTAGCCCAACAATGAAGAAGTCTCGAACATTCAATAACAATAATGTGCTTACAGGAAATAAGAGCAAGTTAGTACATTTTTTTAGTTAACTTATGTTCAAAAATATTACAAAATGATAAACTGATGCTGAATGAGGTAACTTACTGCAGATATATTTTGACACATTATGAAATCTCTTTCTGTAGAGGTACCACCTTTTAGGAATACACCTATTATTTGTTCGGAAGGTTAGACTTCAACTGTCATATTGCTATATAGTCCAATAACAGATATGTGTAACTGTTATATTGCTATATAGTCCAGTAACAGATATGTGTACAATGAAAACCCTGAACAACAGAAATATTTATTCTGATAGAGAGAGGACAGGAGGAGGATGTGTGTGCATTTAATTAAGAGATGAATGAATTTAATGCACTGCCATATGTAACATTACTGCTGGGAATGTTAGTAAATATACCTATTTCAAACTACTAAATAGTAACATTCACTTCGAAATCTCATTGAGTGGTCTCTCCAAAAAAGAATGATAAAAAAGGTTCCTCCACCAGGTACCACACATGATGTGCTTTTACCAAACATTTTGACTGAAACTAATAAGAATGAAAATGTTAGCAAAGCTCTTGGGTCATGTAAACTCAATGGTAGAATTTAATTCAACTTTTAGATCTTCATACCTGCTTTGTTGCTGATGTCCTGTTGTTCATGCTATGTTGCTGTAAGAAAGTGTAGCCATCTTGCCACGCTGTAGAAACCGTCAATGAAAGTTCAGAAGTTACAGTGATTTCTTTTGTTATTGTATAGGTGGTGCAATTGGTGTTAAAAACTGACTACACCTTGACTCTCTGAAAACTGGCTAGGGAAACTGGCTACAATCTGTGTAATGACAGTGCTGTTGCACTTCTATTTGTAGTTTTAGTAACAATCCATAGTATTGTTTAAGACGCAAATTTCCAAACCTGTAATCCAAAATTAACACACAGAGATAAACTGTGGACAGTATAATTTAAGTATATTATTTCCTGATGAGTATATATAGGTAGTTTCTGAAATAAATAATTTAGAAGTGTGAAACAAGATAATAATGGAAATTAACAAGGTAAATTTCATTTGGTTAATTGACAAGTAAAATATAATTTGTGCTATTTTCCTAATATAAATTGGAGTTAAAATCAAATACTTTTCATTTAATAGTAGCCACATAGTTCAAAATCAATACTAGGGCCAAAAATCAATATATGTTTACATTTTTTATGAAGAACTGCATAATTTCTCTTTAATTATAAACGATGTTGCAAGTATTTTGCATTGATGACCTATTATACTGCAAACTTTGATGAAATAATGCATATAATGCAAATAGAATAGGAGGCAAGTATAAATTCTAGTGCACATTGGCAGTCATTAAAGAAGTTAGCTAATTAGTGGCTTCAGTGTTAACAGAAAAAATTCCTACCAGTTTCAGTCTGGATATTAAGTATACTTGAATTCGATGTAATTGGGGTTGGGTTGTTTGGGGAAGGAGACCAGACAGCAAGGTCATCGATCTCATCGGATTAGGGGAGGATGGGGAAGGAAGTTGGCCATGCCCTTACAAAGGAACCATCCCGGCATTTGCCTGTAGCGATTTAGGGAAATCACGGAAAACCTAAATCAGGTTGGCCAGACGCAGGATTGAACCGTCGTCCTCCCGAATGCAAGTCCAGTTCGATGTAGTCTTGAGGTTTCTATTTGGCTTCTAACCAAAACTTCCTTATTAACTGCTGTATAAGTCAGATAGTAATTAATATCAAATTGCAATAGTCAAATATTTTACAGTATTCTATATGTGTATATGAGGCTTAAATGGCTCTCCAGAGAGAGTTCTGTAACCCATGTTTTGTTTGTAAACTGTTTTTGTATGAAATTAAGGCTACTAAGATAAAATACAGTTCCATATATCTAACAGAAGCATTAGCTGGTATATCTAACATACAGTATTCAGTTTTTCATTTTTGTACAGAATTTGTGTATCACTGTAACTTTCTTCTTATCAAATATTCTACTTTTGATTAATGCATTTCGGTATAAACTATTACGTAGCTGTTTAAATTTGATGAATTCATTATGGTATCAAAGTGTGCAGGCAGGTTGTAAATATAAGAAAAAAGAAAAAAAGTTACTGGTTCAAAGTGTAAGTTACTCATAAAATGGAGAAAAGAGTAGTGACCGAAACATTGGTTAACTAGGCTAAGAGAATCTGTGAACCATAGTACTTTGAGGACAAACTCAGTCATTAACGAACTTCTTTCAGAATAAATGACTACTCTGATGAAGAGGTAAATAGAGCACCACACTTTAAAATATCTGAGCTTCTAGTTCAATAAGAAGCAACTATAGGTAAAGTTTTCCTCTGATTCATAAGAACACTTATGGATCGCATCAGCAGAGTACTCAGAGAAAGGCACTTGAACATTTAAACACTGTGAAGGACTTCCAACCAATGCTTGCCACAGCACAAATATTAAACAAATCCCTTGAACATGTGGTCTGGTGTACATAGTAACTACAATGAAAAGCTTTAAGGAACACAAGAGCAATCATCGCTTGAGCAACACAGATAAATAGACAGTAGCATCTCATACACTGGGACCAGGGAACCATCAAATTCATTTTCTCGAATACTATGGTTTTATCAAGATCAAATTATTACTACACTCAGATGTACAGAAAGGTATCAGAAATCCTAAAGCACAAAAACAACTTCAATAGAAAAGAAGGATTAAAATTAGACAAATTGCAGCTCTTGGTGCTAAATAAAGCAAAGGGTGCCAACTCTTCCCAACTAAGAGCTCAGAAATACATGTCAGCCCAACTTTGCAATATTAAGTGGCAGTTTGGTAATAGCAAGTGTTGACTGTTGCATGTATACATATAAACAGTTTGGTTCACTGAGCGTATTTGAGGTGCAGTGGTTAGCACACTGTACCCACATTCGGGAGGCCAGTGGTTCAAACCAGCGTCCGGCCATCCTGATTTATGTTCCCTTGATTTCCATAAATCACTTCAGGCAAAAGTCAGGATGTTTCCTTTGAAAGGGCATGGCCAATTTCCTTCCCCATCTTTGCCTAATCCAAGCTTGTGCTCTATCTCTAATGACCTTGTTGTCGATGTGACATTAAACACTAATCTCCTCCTCCTACTCCTCCTGCTCCTTCTTTGAGATTTTAACTGTCTGAATCATTATAGCCTCAAATGGTGTTTCCAATATTAGAATATGTGAAATTTTAGGCAGAGAAGTACATCTTGGGCAACAGCCAATGACCATAAAACAAGAGTCACCAGAGACAAACATATAACTGTTCGTGACACAATGGCTTGTACTTTGAAAATGTAACTACTGTACAGTAAAGTAAGGACAGGTAACTCATTCAATCACAAATGACAACAGTTACAGCCTCCAACATACTTTTAGATTTCGTTTCCAATTAGTCCTGTCATGACTTTCTTGACAAGGGACATGAGGTGACAATCCTGATTAGCAATAAATAGATTTTATCTCTTGTGATAAATTATGTAAATGAATGTGTGTGCCATATTTGTTAGTGATTATGTCTGCTGATAAGTATAATATTCTTTTACTGTGTGCATTTTATTGTATTTTCACATTGGGTTTTTCTTGTAAGACATTTTACCATTTGAAACTAAAAGCTTAGGTTAGGAGTTGTGAAATGTTTTTGTATTAATTTGGCATTTACTTGTTTGACTCTTTATAAAGCTTACATATTTAATTTGATAAGACTTTGTCTACCCATTCATAATATAATTTCAACAATGTTTGTATCTTGTAATAATCGTTAAATCAGCGGAAACTTCCAGATGATGATGATTATTATTGTTCCTTTCTGCAGTGATCTTAAACGCCAAAGGATAAGCAACATTTCCCACGGTGCTTTCATTGGGCTACGTAACTTAGTGACACTGTGAGTATGTGGAAGGTGAAAAACAGTTTACAGTATTATGTGAACTGCTTACAGTGCCCTCTCTTTTATTGCTGCTATGTATAAGGTTATGTAAGTATCAAACAATGGAAACTGCAGGATGGAATAATTACAAAGGATAGATTGCTACTCACCATATAGATCACATGTTGAGTTGCAGACAGGCACAACAAAAAGGGGAGTATACACTTTAGCTTCTTCTAAAGTAGAAAACACACACACACACACACACACACACACACACACACACAGTGGCCAGAGACAGTGGTCATGTGAGTGTAAGCTGTGCTTGTGTGTGTTTTCTACTTCAGAAGAAGGCCTTTTGGTCAAAAGCTAAAATGTGTAGCAGTCCTTTTGTTGTGCCTGCCTGCAACTCAACATATCCTGAAGTTTTCATAACATTGTTAAATTGCTCTGTAATATTTGGCTTAAAATGGTTTTGCACATCCTGAAGAATCACATTAAAAATATGTTTTGAAATATGATACTGTATAATATGCAGGAAGTTATATAAAATTATACATGATCTGTTTTGGAAGTTTCAAGTTGACTTCTTTCATAACCACTTTCCTCTGAAACTTTAACTAGTGGTATAACATTGTGTTATCAGATTCTATTATTACTCTGAGTGCCCGTGGATACTGCAGTATGGAATACCATAGTAGTTAGTTTAGGTATGGAGGAATGAACATCTGGAAAAAGCATAATCACAGACATTGAACAAAAAAATGTAGTTACAACAAAGGTAACTTAAATGTAATTGTGTATAGCAAAGAAGTATGTCAATTTATTGATAAAAAAAGAAATGCAAAATTTTCAGGAAAATAAATGAATGCAGCAGTATAAGGCACTTAGAAATTGAATAATAGGGTGAGCAGAAAAAAGTAAATAAATGAAAAAGAAATGTTTCCAGAAGGACAAATTGAATACATAGAAAAGTAAAAATAACTTTCAGATAATTTAAAATGAAAAGTCATTCCAGTGTTAAATGCAGATGAGCGAGCGGATAATTGGAAAGAATACACTGAGTGCCTCTATAGGGTAACAACCTTCCAGTAATGTGACAGAAGATGAAATGTGTGTAAATTTTGGGGCATAAGGGATCCAGTATTAGTGTCAGATACAATTTTGGGAGACTTGTAGAGACAGGAGAGCTAGATAATACTCCTGCAGAACTTCTAAAATCACAGGAAGATGTGATAACCAGATACAGCTTAGAGTGTATTTTCAATGAAATTGGGGACATGCCATCAGACTTTTGGACAAATATCATCCAAATAATCATGGAGATAAGTGCAGATTGATGCGAGACTTATAGCTTGATCAGCTTGATAGCCTGTGCATAAAAGTTACTGGCCAGAATAATATATAAAAGAATGGAAAAGAAAGGAGTATCTCGTAATTAATGGTCAGACTGCTTTAGGAACAGTCAAAATGGTTCAAAGGGCTCTGAGCACTATAGGACTTAACATCTGAGGTCATCAGTCCTCTATAACTTAGAACTACTTAAACCTAAGGACATCACACACATTCATGCCTGAGGCAGGATTCGAACCTTCAACCGTAGCAGTCGCCCGGTTCTGGACTGAAGTGCCTAGAACTGCTCAGCCACAGCGGCCAGCAGGAGCAGTCAAGATACTGTCACAGGATCTGTTGACTGCAATAAGCTCTTGACAATGCAGAGTATTGAAAGACGCTTGAAATCCTCTGGAAAATAGTTGTATGCTATAGGGAGATATGGAGAAGATGGAATATTTAAAAACCAAGAGGAAACAGTAAAAACTGTATTAAAATTCAAGTACAGTTACACTTTCGTAGTCATGTGTATACTGTAGAATGACTTGCTTGCAGTGTAAACTTGAGTAGTACAGTCAAACCTCCATATAACGATTACCGATACAACAACAAACTCAGGTGCAGCAATAATTTTATATGGCCCCTGCTGATTTCCTATGTGTACTATGATAATTGCCCCTCATTATGATGAAGAAGTAAACACCCTGTTATAATGAAGACAAAATTTCGTGGAATTTACTATTTCGTACTTCTCTGCAGCTTGCTATAGCAGTAGGTATTGTTTATTTAGCTACTAGACTTTCAGCGCTTTATATCCAGAAGCTTCGCTACATACTACAGTACTGTATTTATTCTAGTGGTAAAGGGAATAGTGTACAACTGCGGGTGAGCTGTGCGGAGCATCAAACATCAAAGAGCTCCTGTTTTTGGATTAGTGTTTAGTTTTTCCATTGTTGAGCTTCAGTAGCAGACAGAAGTGTTTTGTTGGGCTCATATGCAGCTTATCTCTGTGATTTTTGCAGTCTGTGAATGTTTGTAGTTGATGTAAATGCTTTGGACTCCGCTAAGATTTGGACAATGGCTGGAAGTCAGAAACAAATAAAGTTGGAGACAAAAATGGAGGTTTTCAAAGACATTTATAATGGAATGAAACAAGTAGACGTGGTGAGGAAGTACGGACTTGCACAATCAATGTTAGCTACATTCCTTAAAAAACAAAAAGAAATTAAAGAAAGTTTTGTAGGTTGCAAATTTAATCACTCAAGAAAAAGAATGAAGATGGCTGCAACTGACAATGTGGACAGTGCTACACTGCAGTGGTTTAATGAGATGCATGCACAAAATTAACCATTTAATGGCCATTGATATGTCAAAAAGCCTTAGATTTCACTAAGTTGCTTGGTGATTTTGCTACAGTTGTACTGTAAATGTGATTTCTTTTATTGCAATCAATTACAAGGCAAATAGAAAAGAGTAGACTCTTTTTAGTGAGTAGCTGCTTTTGCTTGATAAAGAGATGTCAATGAAGAATAAGAAAATTGGATTGCTGGTTGATAATTGTAGTGCCATAACAACATGCCAGTGTTGAAGAACTGTGCTACTTCCCCCTGAGCTGTACTTTGATTCTTCAACCATTATATATGGGAATAATTAAAAACTTTAAGACAAAATACCATTCACGTTTAGTTCAACACGTAATCGCAGATATTGAAAGAAAGGTGAGCAATCCCTACAGTTTTAATGTGGAGCAGTCTTGTGACATGATTGCTAGTTCCTGGAACAACATACAGGTGAATGTGATTGTGAACTGCTGGAAAAATGCAAGAATTTCCAAAAGTGAAGATGTTGGTGAGAATGTTGTGTGGATGAAATAACCCAGGATGATATTCAAAGTGATCTGGATATGTATTCAGCATTTACTGGTAAACCCCTAGATGCTTCAGTAGTTGAATACTTTTCAGTGGACAATGAGGTACTGGTGTTTGAAGCTTACACAGACGAATCAATCATCAAGGAGTTAAAGGTTGATGACAGTGATGTGATAAGTGTGAATCCCCCTCCTCTGATAGAGCTAAAGGTCAGTTGGAAACCATTCAGCAAGTAGCACTTCAATCCCCAGTGCTTAAGTGCAGCAACTGAGTGCATTAGTGGAGATAAAGACAATATTCACAAGATAATCTTTAAGAAAAAGAAACAGAGGAAAATAAGTGAATTTTTCTGTACACAAAAGTAAGATATTCTACAGGTACAGTATTAATAAATGAAGTGAACAGAATGTGTTCCATTATTTGACTTTTACTGTTATTTTTCATCAGAAAAGTACTACAGCAATGTACTTCTCAGCCACGAAAACATGGCTCCTTGCTCCGAGTCACAATAACAAAATCTCGTTATAACAATAGCCCTGGCACAACAATTTAATTTTCATGGTCTCATGAAATTCATTATATCAAGGTTTGACTGTATAACTAGACTACAAAAGCTTGCTTTTAAATTTTGGAAAAAGTTCTGAATTAAGATATTAATTAGTATTTTATGTAACTATACATTTTTTGATAAAATTGAAATACGTTCTCCATTTTTTTCAGTGACATGTCATACAACTGTATAGCTTATCTAACAGATGGAACACTGATCGGAATGCCCAAGCTGGAGACACTGTGAGTACAAATTTAGCTGCCCTTAGGTAATAAATATATATAATGAAAAAGGAAATAGTCTCTGTAACTGCAGGAAAGATTGGTAACTTGAAGTTTTATCTGTGATTCATTCTCCAGTATTTCTCTGTAACATAATTTATATTATTGAATCCAGTTCCTCTGAAAACTGCTCTATATTTTGTTTTTTCTCTGACTTCATCAAGATCTTTTAATGAAGCTACCACTGAAGGAGCATGATAATCACTGCACATTGTAAATGTAAACATGAGAAACCTATGGCTAACACCAATGGTGGATTATTGTGTCACTGGCATAATAGGGGGAAAAAATGTAAATCCGCTTGGAGACAGTGTCAAATAATTAGCAGGGGGTATGTAGAATAGAGAACATCAACCCTTAATGTTCCAGATTAAGAGGATTAGAAGGGGATTGAGAAAATTATCTAAGTTTAGCATGGGTTAGTTTCCAAGTGGGAAAGATGACTTCCAGGCTAGGATGAAAGTGTTTCCCCAGGTTGACAGTACCTATGACATAGTTTTCAGGATTGATTTCTTTGCAGCAGATCATTGAAAAATTGATTTAGAGAATCATGTAATGGAGCTAGATGGGACATCATTCCAGCTGGGTGCCATTGTTGCAAATACCAAACTGATACAGGCAAATCCTTAGCCAGGTGAGGCCAACTAGACAGCTGGCATGGTCCCTTAGGGCTAATTCAGGTGATACCATACCACAAAATATAGGAAAGCTAATTCATATGAAAGTGTTAGAAGAGTTGCCAGTTGATAAGTTCAGCAGAAAATGAGTCACTGGATGAGGTGCACTGCTTTGTGTGCTAGATCATATTGTATGTATGGGAAAGAGATGGGAGCTTTGTGGTACCTATAGGCCTAGATAAACTTTATACAGCAGAGGTGGAATTATCATGTGATTGTGCTCACAGTAAACCTGGAGATTGCTGGAGAAAAAAAAAATAAAGACAGAGGAATGGATTTGTGGAATCCTCAACCAGAGCAATCTGCCAAATCACTTGAACTGTGGAAAAAGTATCCTATTTCCTGGACAATGATAGAGAAGAAATAGTATAATTATTAGAGGAGTATGCAGACTTGATTAACCCTCCCAGACCATTTCCAATCACTCCAATAATGCAAGACCTTATTGCTCTTGTAAATAAGTCATCAAAATATAAAAATCCATATTGGACTGTGTGCCATCTCCAGGCATGAACAGTGCAACACTTGTATCATAAAAGAGAGTACTTTCCTTTGAGAACTCCTGTCATTATTTTATCCAAAAAAAAATCACAGGTGGAAGCAAAATGAATTGATTTTATGCAACTACCGGCACTTAATTAACAACTTGTAATGGATACTTACCCTATCTCAAATATTATGAAAACTTTGCTCACCTTGGGATAATGGAATTATTTTACAATGATACACTTGTGAAGTAAGTACCGTCAGTTAAATTATCACAAGAGGTTAGACTCAAAATCACATTGATGTGCCAAGAGGACATTACCGATACAGCTCAATGCCACTGGAATTTTTTAAAAAAAATGTGCCAGAGACGTTTTAGCACTTCCAGGATGGGGTTCTATGACTCCTACAACCAAGGCAATGTAAGGTGTACTTATACATTGACCAGTCACATTAATGTGACCACCTGTCAAAAGCCTGAATAACCATGTTTTGCAGTATGGACCACTGCAAGACAGACAAGGAGACAGTCAGTTTTGGAAGGTACGAAGAGGCATGTGGAGCCATGATGACTCTAGTGCCATAGCCAGCTACATTAGGTTTCTCAGTTGAGGATCCATGGCATGAAGAGCCTGATCAAGGTGGTCTCACAGACTCTTGACTGGGTTTAAATGCAGGGAGTTTGGTGGCCAAGGGAGTATGTTAAACTCATCCTGGTGCTCTTTGTACCATGCACATGCACTGCGAGCTGTGTGACATGTTGCTGCTGGTAGGTGGTCTCACAGACTCTGGACTGGGTTTAAATGCAGGGAGTTTGGTGGCCAAGGGAGTATGTTAAACTCATCCTGGTGCTCTTTGTACCATACACATGCACTGCGAGCTGTGTGACATGTTGCTGCTGGTAGATACTATCATGCCAAGAAAAACAAACTACAAGTAGGGTTGGACATGGTCCCCAAGGATAGATTCATACTTGCGTTGATCTATTGTGCCTTCCTAAATGATAAGATCACCCAGAGAATGCCCTCTGGCCTGGATCCTTCTGATGATTGTTGCAAGGTGTTTGCTTTCAAATGTTTCACGCTATACTCACCAACAGTCATCTGCTCAGTTGACCATAAAACATGATTCATCTGAAAACAAAAAAAAGCACCTTTTGGCACTCGGTGGACTTCCAGTTTTGGTACTGGCATGCAAATTCCAGTCTTCGTCACTGACAAGCAGCAGTCAGCATGGGTGCATGAACAGGCACCTGCTGCTGAGGCACATGTGCAGAAACGTTTGCTGAATGGTCCTTGAGGAGATACTGTTGGTAGCCCCTTGGCAGTTAGTTGCTCTAAAGCTTCATGTTTGTTCACCTGCACACATCTCCACAGCTGTTGTTAATCGCTGTCATCTATGGTCCACGGTGCACCACAGTTGCCTTGGTGTCAGTTTTGGATAGCACCATTTTGCTAAGCATGGTATATTTTAACAACTGCAGCATGTGAACAGTTTACAAAGTTAATCATTTCAGAAATGCTTTCACCATTGGCACTGTTGTCAATGATCATGCCCTTTTGGTTTTCAGCTGAACCATTCCATTTCTGCATTACAACAACAGCAACACTATTTTTCACCCCCCCCCCCCCCTCCCCCATCACACATCTGTGAATGGTTATTGCACATTGACATCGAAGACATGCACTGGTCACATTAATGTGACTGGAAGATGTATGACATTGTATTGTTTTCCAAGGTCATTGGGGAGCACACTCTACCATTGTGAAACTTGCTTAGCTAACTGTGAATGCCATGTGTAGCATGTGCTGCCACTTATAGAGGCTCTCCAACATTGTAGCCACAACTGGCAGCTCTCACACAAATAGCTGGGTGACAATTGGTGAAAAGTACTAAGTAGCAGAGGGAGTGAATTCTGCCTTGAACTTCACATATCCAGCTGTGTACATTAAGGCCATAATAATTATGTACAAGCTATTGATTGATTTTAATTTGCCTTACCTGAAGAGCCTCTTCTTGCATGCCTGGACCATCGGCTTATGGCTCAACAAAACTGCTTCCATTTGGAGCACTTATGGCAGCATGTACAGCAATATCACAACTATTTGCACTGGGGTATTGTTCTGGGTACCTCATCTCTAGCAACTGTCTCTAGTGTTGCCATTCCTGCTACAAATGGAGAACATTTCACAACTAAGTCCCACCATCCTTTTACTAATCAACTAGTGCTGACACTGACTGTGACAGTTTTAGCTCACTGTAAGTGGAACAATATTGTTTGTGTTGCACCATCTAGAGGTAATGAAATACCATGCAGTGCCACCTAATGATAAAATTATAAAGAGACCGTTTCAGAATTGCCTTTTTTATTTGTTTTCCTTTTTATATAGGCTGTAAGCAAATGAATGTAAATAAAGGTAAACTGCCCCAAATCAGTGTACCCATTTTCTGAAGCAGGGAGGGATGAAATAGATCCTCAGCACCCACTTGGCTCAGGGATGGCTCAGTAACTACATTAATGTAATAATACGCAGCCCAGCATGAGCATTGCATCATTGCTGGCCAAGTGACTGTGGCACTGTGTGAGGGTATGCAAAACGATAACTCAGTGGTGCCCAATAAAACAATGCTCAGCAAGCTATTGAGGAGATAGGCAAGTCCACCTAATGACACTAGACCTGCAGCAGCCACCACTTCCACTCCAGGTCATGCTAGTTGTGTAAACTTCTGCTGTGATGCCTATATCACCACCATCTCTGCTGCCTCTGCTGTTGCCACTGCCAACTTGGAGTAGCACTAGAGATGTGCCTGTATCCAACCTGGCATGACCGTAACCCCAAAAGCTTTTGCTAATTAATTTTTTAATCATCATCTTGGTGTTTGACTACTTGCAGGCTCTATCCATCAGAGTCTACTACCTATTTAGTATTGTCATGTTACTCTGATGTTGTGCTTGACAACAACCTACTGAACCCATTTTGGCTGTTGGGTATCTAAGAAGCCGTCCTGACATGACACTCACATTAGCTACCCTTTCCTGTAACACCACCTTGACGCCAAACACCACTGAAATCCATATGGGTTCCCTACAGCTGCATCTGAGCTGTACCAGCAAATGTGGTGTTATTGCATGTGACTCCCTGTTGGACTGCACACCTGCTTATCACTGGGTATATTATTTTATCTTCACGAACAATCTAAATAAATGACCTTTTGTGGGCAAATTCAGACACTGTATATGCATTTCTTCCAATTTTGCAATAGATTGAATTCTCTCTGACTGAATGGTTTGAACTGATTAGTAAGCATTGATATTGACTCACTCTTCATTGGAATCCTTCATATGAATTTGTGATCTCTCATCAGCTATAAATTCAAAACAGTGAAGCATGTTATGTCAATGTGACAAAGATTACAAGGGCCACACCACATACATAATACATGAAAGGAGTGTGAAACAAAACCAACAGTTTTACTATTGCAACCTAGAAAGGCAGCCTTAACTGAGCATGAAACGTAGCGAAATGGAATTACGCCATTTGCTACCATTCTACTTCTTAACATAACTGTTTATTTTTTTCCTTTCAATAATTAGAATGGTAGCAGGTGTACACCATTTACTAAAAATGTCAAAATTTCTACCTAGGCAGTGTTTTCTTGAAATTCATGGGTCACTAGATTATTTGGGCACTGTTTGTACTGTTCTTGAGTGTCCAGCTGGCTGCAATTGTCTTCATAACATGATATTTCAACAGCATACCTTGCCATCATCTTCAGGTGGTACTTGTATTTGAGTGTCTTCAGTACATTCTACCTCCTTTATACTTTGTTCTCCCCCTGCACCCTCACATTATGAAGGATGATGTCAGTTGGCAGCATGCTGATACAGATCGGTGCGGGTGGCTTTACTGTACACACTGTCCCATTACGCCATCCATTTTTTACTTGACCAATATGTCCAAAAACGGTATTTTTCCAGTCTCTTCCACCTCCATTGCGAATTTGATATTGGAGTGCTGAGAGTTCAGATGCTGGAGGAACTTCTAAAGTTTTTCTCTCCCGTGTGGCCACACAACAAATGTGTCACCAACATGCGTGAAAAAGCATATGGGCTTCAACGCAGCTGTTTCCAGAGCTTTCTCTTCAAAATCCTCCATAAACAAGTTTTCCACATACAGGTAAAGACATCTGAACTCTAGGCACCCCACTATCAAATTCGCCATGGAGGTGGAGGAAAATGGCAAAATCCTCTTTTTGGACATCTTAGTCAAGCACAAAACAAAGGCACTATGGGACACAGCAAAGCATGCTGCCAGCTGCCATCATCCTTCATAATGTGGGGGTGTACTATGTACACTGGTACACAGGTCTCATGCAGTATCAGCTGAAGAAGGTGTACCAAGGGATCTCAACCACCTTAAGGACATATTCAAGAAGAACAGATATGGTGGGAGGCAAATCCAATGTGTCTCCAGGCAGAAAGCAAAGGCCAAGCAAATAGAACATGATGAGGAGGATAAGACAGTGCCATATCAGCCATATGCTGGCAAAGTATGGAATACAATTGGAAGAATCCTGGCTTGACATAACATTAAATGCGTTTTCCGTTCCCAGTGAAAAGTTGCATTATTAGCTATGGTGAAAGGCAATTTGGGGTTCCATAAACTGGCTGTTTACTATATTCTATGCCTTTGTGTAAGGCTTATATTGGGCAGGCAGTGTGGACAATCAAAAAAGTTGCAAGGAACACAGAATACATATTGAATTAAAGAACTGACAAAATCTGCAGTTATAAAACACATTGCATGTCTACAGGGGCCTCAATGCAGTATGAAGAAATGGAAGTGTTAAGACACCTCATTGTTTTACAACTGTGTTCTAAAGGAGACTATTGAAATTTGAGTGGCCAATGGGCTGATCTACAGAGACAGTGGCTACACCCTAAGCAAATTTTGGGACCCAGTGCTCAGTCAATTAAAATCACAGTGCTCACTGAGATCCACCTTTGTGCCCGACAGGGACTACAGAAGAATCAAGAGACTGAGGTTTGCACCCAGCATTGAGAAATACCATCCCTCACCACTCCACCCATTGCTTTGTGTGAATGGGTAATGATTGGGTAGATGTCATGGGTTAAAGGAGGCAGGATGTAGTGAAGACGCTCTTTCTACAGGTGTTACCCAAAGATGATGGCAAGACACACTGTCGAAATATTGTGTTATGAAGACAATTGCACATGGATGGACATCCAAAACATTACAAACAGTTGATTCACTAGGAAAGCTTAAGATTACAAATTTAAGTGCTACTAATTTCCATGGCATAGTTAGTTTTAGTTTTCCATAAAACATTGTCCTTTATGAGAGATCTGCAATTGGAGTTGTTCCAATATCTAGTGATTATACACAATGCTATGAGCTAATAAAAGTTTATTCACAGAAGACCTAGCTCATTGGATAGCCCTAATCCTACTCTCTCTGATAAGTGGTTTACATTTTCTGAAAATTAATGAAAAAGTTATTACAAATTAAAACTCCAACTCACATTATTCTTTCACCTGCTTTATAGACTCCCACCAAACAATGGGTCATCAACTGGTATCTAGCCCCCACCCAGTTAACATCTCTTTTAGTTCATATAATCACCAAGCGGCAGGTGTTGTGAGAGTGTGTCAGACAAAAAGTTTGTGACTAGCAGTCACTTGATAAGCATCTTGGTATCAACGTCTGCACTTTAGTATGAAGATTTGATGGCGTAAAAGTTCACATTTAGCCCTGAAAACATCTATGTGTAAATATCTCTTGTGGCTTCCTTTTAAGCCTGCTCTCAGCATTCATTCATCTTCAGGACAGGAGTCTATTTTGGAGGAATTGCTGCTATTTAAATCTACTAGGGATGGTACCTTACTTGGTGTAGTACTTGAATGTTCAAAAACTCTTTTAATAATCATATTCTTACTAAGAAATGATTAATAATATGAAGAGGACTGTTAGTGACCTGATCATTGCTGAAAAATACTTTAGTGAACAAATATCTGACTTAAATCAGCAATGTTGGGTCAGTCATTGAGCAGTGAGACTACCAATCAGAACAATTTCAGAGTGTGAGACTTTATTTCATTGTTCTCTAATGGTAAATTACGGTTACATCATCAGGTTAGTTCCATTCCAAACACTGTATCTCCATTGGAAATTCTGAGGATTATTCTGGCACAAAAATGTTTTCTGTGACCAGATCATTTTGGGATTTGCTTATCAAAGAACCTATGGAAGTATGTTGAGAGAAGACTAGGTAACTTTCAACTGATAAAGCATGAGATTCAGTCATTTCTTTTTAAATTTGTTTGTAAATACTATATTACTGCCTAATGTCATGTACAGTACCAGTTCCTTTTATCAATTTGACTACTTTTCAACTGTTCACACAGCCAGCCGAAGTGGCCGTGCGGTTAAAGGCGCTGCAGTCTGGAACCGCAAGACCGCTACGGTCGCAGGTTCGAATCCTGCCTTGGGCATGGATGTTTGTGATGTCCTTAGGTTAGTTAGGTTTAACTAGTTCTAAGTTCTAGGGGACTAATGACCTCAGCAGTTGAGTCCCATAGTACTCAGAGCCATTTAGCCAACTGTTCACACACACACACACACACACACACACACACACACACACACACACACACACACACACAAGTAATCAGAGAGTAAGTGTGCAATAACACAATTACACAAGTTAGTATCATCTGACATCAACCCTGAAATCTCATGAGCTATTCATTATTCAGGAAAACTTCAACATTAACTACAAACAGTATAATTAGAGACAATGGCTATGATGGAAGAAAGCACTCTTGCCACCATGGCAAACAGAATAAATCAGCATATCGCATAACTGGGATATCATCAAACCTTGTAGCGATTGTCAGCATGACAGTTTAATGGGGAATGGGACAAACACATCATATTAGCTAGTATGATCATGGCAAGATTGTGAGTAGAAATGCTTGAGATACTCCTGTCTCCATGGTAATGAGAGCACGGCAGCTTTCAGTTTTCGCCATCTCGACAGTGTATAGTGAGTATGTTGCTTCAAGTAACACCGCTGCCGTCAGAGCCAACTACCATGGACAAAAATGTGTTGATGGTGGGAATCATTGTTAAATATTTCTGACCATGATGGTGGACAGATGGGACATGATACAGTAAATCACTCTCAGAGTCAATGCTGAACAACAAGAATCGATGAGTATTTATGCCATCCAGAATCACCTCCTTGGTATGTAGTAGGGAACCCACCGATTTACATATTAACTCTCTCACCATGGAGCACAGAGATACATCATGAAAATTTTTGTGGCGGCGTTCGTAGCAACAAGCAATTCGCTGTAGAAACGGCTTACGAAGTCACCGCCACATTTTTAATAGCGGGCCGACCGGTCCGCTGGAACAGTGAACAGAAAGATGAAAACCCAAACACTCTGATTAAATAAAAGTCGGTACTTATCTTTATTAACGAAGATACAGAAACACAGTAGTGAACTCCGTGTCTACAGAAATCTGTCTAGTTCGAGTCGGAGCGGCTAGGTCAGCGTCGGCTGACGACAAACAACAACTCTGCTGCGATGAACACACAACTGACTAGCAAGTACACAATTCGGTGGCGAGTATACAACTGAGCGGCGAATACAGAACTGTCCTAGCACTCGCGACTCCAGCGCTTAAGAAACCAGAAGCCAGCGGTGGCGCGCGCAGACTTGCGGCGATTTGCTGTCTCGCTGGCGCTGCTTATGCGGACGGCGTCCGGACTTTGATGCTGCCAACCTTTTGGCAGCGGGCTCGGGTGGCATTACTGGCTAGGATATAACACTCCTCCCCCCCAAATCGCCGCACCGTCGTTGAATAATGACGCGGCGAGCGTCGACGGCGGGGGAGGGGTCTGGCCGCAGGCGTAGCAGAAGAGACTGGGGCGGAGACTGTTGTCGGTGGCAGTCCCCGGTCCGCACCCCAGCATTGGCTGCGCGGGGCCTCGGGAAACACCGACTGAAAACCGAGGTCAGGGTGCACGCCTGTGACCACGGGCACAGCTTCTGGTACTGGATGCGACGGGGCGTCGGGACCCACGAAGAGAGGCAGCGTCTCCTGACGCTGCGTCGACGGCGGCTGAGTGGGCGCCGGACAAGGCAATGCGGTCTCAGACTCCTTGGGGTTGCCCAAGGAAAGCGGCTGCAGGACAGGCTGCACAGCCACCGCTTGGGAAGGCGGCCCGGCTGAGGGGTCGACGTCCATCAGCTCCGAAGGCGGTGGCGACTGAAGAGGGACCGCAGGCGCCGGAGCGACCACCTGGGGCGCTCCCGGATGAAGCTGCGCGGGAGGCATCAACGGGACGGGCTGTCAGCGTGGTAGCGGCGACGGCTGCTGCTGCTGCCCTGGGGGCGGCAGCGAAGTCGGAAGGCGCGGCTGGAACCCGCCGTGGACCAAATCTGTGGACAAAGAACGAGCGGCAGAATCCGGGCGGCCAGCGCGGCGCAACTGGTTCTGATGCCTCCTGTGCACCCCAGTAGCACCTTGAACAGTATAAAAACCGCGACCCTGGACACTTATCACGGTACCACGTTCCCAACGATGGCGACCGTGATAAACTCTGAAAAAAACGGCGTCGTTGCGCTGAAAACGCGTGCGATGCTCAGAAGCGGCGGGTCGATCCGGGGGGTGCAACAACCGTAGTAGGGTGCGATGACGACGGCCGTGGAGAAGCTCCGCAGGCGAAGGGCCGTCGCGTGGCGTGGTCCGGTACGACGACAGGAACGTGATGAGGGCCTGCTGACGAGAGTGCATAGCACGAAGGCGGTCCATATGATCCTTGAATGTGCGTACAAAACGTTCCGCTGCACCATTCGATTGAGGGTGGAACGGCGGAGAAAGAACATGGCGAATGCCATTGGCAGAACAAAAACTTTCAAATTCAGCAGAGGTAAATTGTGGTCCATTGTCAGACACTAAAACTTCTGGAAGACCCTCAGTACAAAAAATTGAAGTCAACGCCTGTATAGTTTGTGCAGACATTGTAGACTGCATGGGCACAACAAACGGAAAATTACTAAATGCATCTATCACGATGAGCCAACGAGAATTCCAATATGGACCAGCGAAATCAATATGTAATCGCTGCCAGGGACCGGCAGGGCGTGCCCACTCAAAATAGCATTGAGGCGGAGCAGCTTGGTGTTCGGCACACGTCGAACAATCTGTAGACATCTGCGTAATCTGCTTATCAATGCCAATCCATGTACAATGACGGCGGGCAAGCTGCTTGGTGCGGACCACTCCCCAATGACCTTGATGCAACAAGGCGAGGACCTTGGATTGGAGCACTTGGGGAACCACGACACGAAGCTGGTCATTCTTGGTGCATAACAGCAAAACTCCATGCGAAACAGACAACAGATGACGTTGCGGATAATAGCGACGAACCACAGGATCCGATATGTCTTTTGCCTTGGACGGCCAACCACGTTGAACAAAACGTAATAGTAAACTCAGATGAGGATCCGTAGCTGTCGCACGTGCCACCTGACGATAATCAATCGGAAAATCCCGGAGGGATTGATGCTCATCGGCGTCAATCTGATGGCAAGAGTCGTCAGAGGAATCGAAGACGTCATCCGCAGCAATCGGCAATCTAGAAAGTGCGTCAGCGTTTGCATACTGAGCTGTAGGGTGATACAGTATCTCATACTGGTATTGTGATAACAAAAGAGCCCAACGTTGTAGTCTCTGAGCTGTCCGCTGAGGAACTGGTTTAGACGGATGAAACGGTGACGTCAGGGGCTTGTGATCTGTTACTAAATAGAATGGTCTACCATAGAGGTAGTGATGGAATTTTGTGACACCGAACACAATAGCCAACGCTTCCTTGTCCAATTGGCTATAATTACACTGAGCTTTGTTTAGCAATTTAGATGTGAACCCAATAGGACGTTCGGTGTTACCGACTCGGTAACACAGCACCGAGGCCGAAAGACAGCACCGAGGCCGAAAGAAGAGGCATCACAAGCTAACACCAGAGGCTTGTTCGGGTCGTAATGGACCAGACAACGATCATTCAATAAAGCCTCTTTAAGCTGCTGAAAGGCTGATTGGCAATCAGCTGACCACACAAACGGAACATTCTTATGGCGGAGACGATGCAACGGTGCAGCAATCTGTGATGCATTAGGTATAAACCTAATATAATATGTCAATGTGCCAAGAACTGCTTGCAATTCCTGCAGATTGCGAGGGGCGGGCAAATCACGAATAGCTGCTAAATGTGACTGGGAGGGATGAATGCCTTGAGCATTAATAACATGTCCCAGATACTCCAACTCCGTAAGGAAAAATGAACATTTATCGATGTTGCAACGTAGGCCTGCCTGAGACAACACATTAAACAAACACTCCAAATTACGGAAATGTTCAGCAGGCGTCCGACCGGACACAACAATATCGTCTAAATAGTTGCAACACGATGGCACATGAGCCAGAAGGTGTGACAAAAAACGCTGAAAAACAGCTGGAGCTGACGCACAACCAAAAGGCAAACGCAGAAAACGGAACAACCCCAACGACGTGTTTATGACAAAATACTGTTGTGATTGCTCGTCGAGGGGCAATTGCAAATATGCTTCATGGAGATCAATTTTGGAAATGAAACGAGCTTCCCCTAACTTATCCATCAGCTCGTCCGGTCTAGGCAAAGGAAAAGAATCAATGACAGTCTGAGGATTAACTGTCGACTTAAAATCAGCACACAAACGTAACTTGCCAGACGGTTTCTTTATAATAACTAAGGGAGAAGCCCACTGGCTCGCTGAAACGGGTTGAATAACACCGTTGTTTTGCCAACGACGAAGTTCATCTTCTACAGGTGCCCGGAGGGCGTGAGGCACTGGGCGAGCATGACAAAATCGAGGCTGAGCATTATCTTTTAACGTAATATGAGCGGCAAAGTTCGCAGCACAACCTAGTTCGTCTTTAAATATGTCACTGTATCGTTTACACAAATCGGTTATGCTGTCTTGAGGAACAACAACAGAATTAATTTGCAACACATTGTCTTGGATAGACAGGCCAAACAAGTCAAAACAGTCTAATCCGAAAATGTTTACACTGTCTGTAGCGCGGAGCACTGTGAATGAAACTGTTTTTGTATTGCCACGGAATGTGGCTGGCACGCTACATACACCTAATGCAGGAATTTGTTCTCCACTATATGTAGCCAAAGAATGTTTTGCTGCTGAAAGTTTAGGGTGGCCGATAGCCGCATACATAGCACTATTTATGAGAGTCACAGACGCACCAGTGTCTAATTGAAAATTGAAGGTCTTATTGTGGATGCGTAGCTTCACAAATAGTTTATTACACTGTCTCTGGATCGGTGCAGTGGAGGCGGAAGACACAAAATCAGCGCGTTTAGCGCGTGTTTGCTGCTTACGACAACTCGTGGGTTGGGCGGGTGTAACAACAACTCCCGCTTCACTTGCAGCCTGTACATTACGTTTTACAGCGTTTGAATTACGCTTGGGTCGCATAGCAGAGGGCTGGGTGGGTGGCTTATTGCGAACAAGTTTATTACCCACACGAACCGTGGAAGAGTCTTTAAACGCGACCTTCTGGGCGGGCTGGCTTTGAAGAACATGAATATCCATGGGCTGGGCAGCACTAGAATTGTTCTTGCGTTTACGCAAACAAACAGTCTGGATGTGTCCTTTCCTTTAACAAAAGTGACAAACCGCGTTTCTTAACGGGCAACGTTCACGAGGATGAGCAAGAACACACTTAGGGCAAGACTTGACTCTTACATTTTGCACACGCGGCTGACGAATGTGTTTAACATGACACGGCCGGCTAGTGTTTATAGTCTGACTCTGCCGGTGGGGCCGCGGGCGTGACATAACTTGCTTAGCACAGGCAATTTGAGAAATACATGGCTGATCTAACTCACACTCAGCATAGTCAAAAGTATCTTGGGCTTCAATGATGTTCATCACAGTCTCTAATGACGGGTCAGGCAACTTTAAGATAGCAGCACAAATACGAGAATCTGCAATGTTTTGAGTAATAGCGTCTCGTAACATGACATCACTGTAGGAAGCTCCACACACACAATTAAATCGGCACTGACGGGTTAGGCCCCGTAAATATGTTAACCACTGTTTATTAGATTGATGTGTCAGTTTCTTTAATCTGAAGAACTTGAATCTGGCTGCTGCCACCTGAACTCGCGACTCGAAATACTCAGCAAGCTTGTTAACAACAACGTCATAGTCTAAAGCTTCTGGCTGGGATTCCGGGAACAACTTAAAAAGTAGTCGATAGACTTCCACGCCTGCAGTGGAAATTAAATAAAGCTGCCGCTCAGTACCTGTGATTTTGTAGACTGTCATGTGCGCCTGCAACTGCGCGAAATATTCTCGCCATTCTTCTCATGATGCATCAAAAGCACGGAAAGGTGGTGCTGCCTGTGCTTGTTCCTTCGGTGTTGGAGGATTAGCCGCTTGTTTGGCGATTGCTTCCACCAGACTTTGTATTTGCTGACTCTGTAACAAGATCAACTGTTGTAATTCGGCAGACATAGTGAACACAAATTAAACCAGCCCCCAAAATTTTATCGCTATAATTAGTATAACCAGAAACAAGTTGAACCAGCCCTGCACACGAGTTCGGAAGTCCTCGTCGCCAGTTTTGTGGCGGCGTTCGTAGCGACAAGCAATTCGCTGTAGAAATGGCTTACGAAGTCACCGCCACACTTTTAGTAGCGGGCCGACCGGTCTGCTGGAACAGTGAACAGAAAGATGAAAACCCAAACACTCTGATTAAATAAAAGTCGGTACTTATCTTTATTAACGAAGATACAGCAACACAGTAGTGAACTCCGTGTCTACAGAGATCTGTCTAGTTCGAGTCGGAGCGGCTAGGTCAGCGTCGGCTGACGACAAACAACAACTCTGCTGCGATGAACACACAACTGACTAGCAAGTACACAATTCGGTGGCGAGTATACAACTGAGCGGCGAATACAGAACTGTCCTAGCGCTCGCGACTCCAGTGCTTAAGAAACCAGAAGCCAGCGGTGGCGCGCGCAGACTTGCGGCGATTTGCTGTCTCGCTGGCGCTGCTTATGTGGACGGCGTCCGGACTTTGATGCTGCCAACCTTTTGGCAGCGGGCTCGGGTGGCATTACTGGCTAGGATATAACAAAAATGACCTTCGGGTACTCTAAGCATTAAAAATAATTTCCTACACTGATGAGTCACAATACACCTTCTTACATGCCAATTGCAGAACATGAGTACTTTGAAAACTGCATGATGCAATGCATTTGAATGATCAGTAGTGTACCGTCTAGGCAAGTGATGGAGGTATTTTGACATTGAGGATTCTTACATGGGAATAAATGTGGCCTCTTATTTGGTCTATCATCATCTCTCTTAAGAATGAGCCAGAAAAATATCATCTAATCATGTGTGTCTATTTCTTGAGATGGGCCTTCAGAAAGATTTTGTATTTCCCCAACACTCAGTGGGTCAGAATGATTTAAGGATCACACCATGGGGGACAAGGGAGTTCCCTCCCCCCTTGACACTCGCCCTTTCCTTCCCTACCCAAATAATCTGACCTCAGTTCTGTTGCACATGTCAGGAATATGTCAGCTGGATCCAGTTCCAAACAATCTCTATGAGTTGTGAGTGTTGCTTAAGTGGTAAGGATTAGGATGGCTTCCTGCTGGCTTTTTGTGTCCCGGGGAGTCAGTGCTCTGATGGGTTATCAATTTTGTTAGGGTACAAGGGAGTGCTACACACTACTGCCTAGATGTCCCTAGCTCAATTGCTCAGTACATGCTGCAGTAGACCCTGCTCAGATTATTTTGTTTCAAGAATAAGTCAGTAGGTAGTTCTCAGCAACATGTTTATAATTTTTAGTTTTATATTTGTCTACCACTTTCTGGATGTAAATTCTAGAATGATACATTTGAAAATCATTTAAAAACAATCAGCAAATCCTAACTCATTAATCTTAACAATCAACTGTTTAATGCTCAACAGGGATCTGAGTGGTAACAGCATTAGAACTGTTGGCAGTACTGTCTTCAAGAGTGTAAGGTCCCTGAAGAGATTGTAAGTATTGCTATTAATATTAAAATTAAAGACTTTTGGCCATTAAAATTGCTGTACTATGAAGACAGCACACAACAAACATCAAACTGGCACCAAGCGTATTACATACATGCATAAACAAACAATAAGGATTCCGGCACAACCACACAAAATAGATAAGAGTAATGTCATCTATATTCTGTGTACGTGTTGATTCAAACTGGCCCTACCTATGGGTTTTATGCAACCTGCAACAGCAACAAACACCATGTGTAGGATTTTCATATCCTCTCACTCACTATGTGCAAACTATTAGTCTTACAAAAAAAAAATGAACAGGACCTTTTTGAAGGAAATTAATGTAGTTATATTTAGTACTGTGATACATCTTCACTAGAGACCACAGTTTTCAAATTAATCAAGGAAAATGTGCAAAAGTGATCTTCAAATTGATATTTCTTGAATAACTCAAAAACTGTAGCCTCCAATGAAAACATATCCCAGTACAAAATTTAACTACGTTAAATTTCTTACAAAAAGGTCCTTTTCATTTTTCTCTAGGGCTATTAGTTCATGCATTGCAAGTGAGAGAATATAAAAGTCTCCCTTGTTGTTTTTGAAGGCGTTGTGGGTTGCATAATACATATAGGTTGGGGCAGCTGATTTGCACTGTATAAGGAAAGATTACACAGTGAATTTCTCATTTGGAGATCGCATTTGGATGTTGCTTGTTTGTGAGAAGATTGCATTGTGCCTCGTGTAAGAAGGAGAAACTTTTATCAGTACGTGTTGTAATTTGACACTAGCAGTATTGTGATCTATCAAGACTACAGTTTATTGTTCCATGACATTGCTACTCACTTTACACAGAATCTGACTATTGTTGTGAAAGTATGGAAATGGTGAGTTCAGGAGGGCCATAATCAGTGCTGTACAGGATATTAGTGGCCTTATGTGACAAGCACGCAAGAGGGCAGACATATTGTTTACTCTTATGTACAGGATCATGCAGCCATGTTATGTATTCTGAGTAAGGAAATGGGCTTTTTGCAGCAAGACAAGTATCTACTAGGACAGTACAGTAATGTCTGGAGGCCCACAGACTCTCAGTACAGCGACCATTGTTGCAGTTTTCCTTGATGTGGCAGTAGAGAGAAGTGTGTCAATGTAGGTGCACCAGGCAACAACACTGGACACTAGAGTGTCAACAGGTCTGCTTTTCACACAAGTTCCAGTTCTGTGTACAGCATCACACTGAATGTATCCTTGTGTGAAGGTTTCCAGAAGATTGAATGCTGCCGAAATGCATTTGTCATCATCACACCGGTCCAACACCTGATGTGATGATATGAGGTGCTGTTGGGTACACAGCATTATCCCCTCTTCAGACAGACAGTAATTTGGACAACAGGCATTACATTTCCCTTGCAGTATGGTTTGTGGCTGGGTTTCATGACATTATCTTTCAACATGATAATGTATTAGAAAGTTGCTGCAAAAGCAAAGAGCATTTCAGCTCTTGTTTAAGAAAAGTTAAAGTATAGGAGGCAAACAATATTTGAATGAAAGTAAAATGAGTCTCAGGAGAGTGATTTGAGGAGAATTCATTGAATTTCAAAGCAAAAGTTTTAGAAATGATCTAACTAAGAATCCAAATGCAATCACTCACTGATCATATCAGCACCAAAACAAATGACAGGGAGTAAGATGCAACACTGAATCAAGTCTTCAAAAATTGTTTCAGTGCTGAAGCTCATAATACTTGAGAGAATTAAAACTGTTAAACTGGACGCTGCAAGGTTGTGCAGGAATTATAGGAAATAACTTGCTCACTTTCTAGCAGCAGTTTATTGTTGGACACTGGTATAGTGAAGGGTGCCTAGCAATTGGAGAAAAGCACAGGTGTTCCCATTTGTCATTGGACAGGTGTAGATAATTGTAGGCCTAGATCACTGATGTCAGTGTGTTGTAGAATTATGAAATGTGTTTTATGCTTATGTATTAGGACTTTTCTGATAATGAAAATCTCCCCTCTAAAAATGAACTTGAATTCCCAAACAGAGATTTTGAAAACTGAACTGTGTTCCTTCATAGATCCAGATTGCTGTGGACAAAGGCACTCAGGTTAGTGTAATGTTTGTTGACTTCTGGAAGACAGTTGATACAGTTCCCTAATTTCATTTAGTGAAAGAAATATGAGCCTCCTGAGTATCTGACCAAACCTGTGATTGGATACAGGATTTACTTGCAGATAGATCACATTGTTCTTAACAGAACAAAATGACAAACATTAAAGTAATTTCTGGAGTCTCCAGGGGAGTGAAACAGGCTGCTGCTACTTACAATTTATAAAAGTGATCTGGTGGGTAATATAAGTGGCTCTGTGAGGCTATTCGTGGATGATGATGCTGTTCTATAGGAAGTTTGCAATGCCAAAAGACAGTAATGAAATTCAGGAAATTCTGCAGAGGCTTGGCGATTGGTGCAGTGTCTGGAAATTGACCCCGAATGTAAGAAAATGCAATGTAATGTATATAAATGGGCAAAGAGACTCACTACTGTGCAATCACACTATTGGCAACATGTTACTGGACACAGTAACTATTGCAAAATATCTAAGTTTAACCATCTGGATGAAGCTAAAGTGGAATGACCATATAGAAAAAAAAGTAGTAGAAAAGCAGAGGCCAGTCTGAGATTCATTGGAAGATTCTCAAGGAAATGTAAGTGAAAGAATTTGTTTACAAAACACACATTCAACAAATTCTGAATTATTATTGAACAGCTAGGTCCCTTACCAAACAGGATTAATAGATGACACACACACACACACACACACACACACACACACAGAGAGAGAGAGAGAGAGAGAGAGAGAGAGAGAGAGAGAGAGAGAGCATGTTTCATCACTAGGTCATTTACTGGGTGTGTGAGCATTACAGAGATGTTCAACAAACTCCAGTAACAGATGTTACAGGAGAGGCATTGTGAGCCATGGAGAGGTTTACTGTTGAAAGATGAAGAGAGTATGTTCCAAGAAGTGTCAGGCAAGGCATTTGGAGCTATGGAGAGGTTTACTGTTGAAATTTCAAGGGAGTATGTTCTAAGAAGGGTCAGGCAATGTACACATCCTCCCACATACACTTAACAGATGATTACAATGATAAAATAAGTGAGGTTAGATATCATATGGAGCTTTACCAGCAGTCATTCTTCCCACATACTATTCATGAATGAAACAGGATAGGAGGAAACAGATAGTGTTTCCCAAGGTACCCCCCCCTGCCCCCCCACCTCCACCATATTCTGTAAGGTGGCCTGTGGAGTATAGATATGGCTGTGGATGTAGCAGTTCATGTGTTGCCCATGCTGTCCTGATCTACCTCACCCAGAGGATGTTCAGCTGTTGCCCTGGCCAGCACGTTCTTCAGATGTCTCTTGTATTGGCAGTAGTAATAGCCGACCGAGACAGATGCAGCAACAGGGAAGTAACCGCTTTGGTGACATTTACAAATTCCTAAGCAGGAGAGAATTTTATTATATCATCTGTGTGCTTTAATACTTTATTTTCTTGAGTTTCTGCATGTAAATTTAATATCTAATAGCCACAGTTCTCACATTTTTGTTTGCGGCAGAAAGTAAACAAATTTTGTGACATATTATAAGTTGCTAATCAGGGCTAAACTATTTAGTTTCACCTGAGTGCTTCGGTAGTTAGGTTTTTGAATATCTGAGTATTACTAGACACAGTTCATGCATTTTCATCAGGGTCTACAATAGAGTTGTGTAGCATGTACCAATAGTCTGTTTATCTGCATAGTTTAGTTTTCCATGGTCTTTAGTATGGACAGGGACTGCAATTGTTGTCTGTGGATGCAAGCCGAGTTGGTGACACTTCGCTCTCAGCTTCAGGCTGTGATGGCTTTGGTTACACAGCTTGAGGCTGCAATGGTTGGGCACCACTGTTGTGGGCTGGCCATGGGGATCCAACAGATGTCCAGCACATCAGAGTCCTCCAATCGGTGCTCACCAGTGGCCAACCCAGTTACTGCTCGCACTGAGGCCAACCCCTCACCTGTGGTTGAGTGCGAGGTCACCCTGGGGCAAAGCAGGCAACGAAAGACTTTCAAGGTGGCCGCATTTAAGGCCTTCCCAGTCTGCCTGACAAACAAAGCCCAGGTGCTGTCGGTGGCTGACACTGTCGCTGAGCCAGATACTGTCGTCTGTCCTGTTTCAGAGAAAAACACTCAGCCTGCAAGATCTGGGCAGTCGCAGAGGGTGGAATTATTGGTAGTTGGGAGCTCCAACGTTAGGCACGTTATGGAACCCCTTAGGGACTTGGCTGACAAGAAGGGTAAGGAAACCAATGTGCAATCTGTGTGCATACCGCGTGGAGTCATTCCAGATGTGGAAAGGGTCCACCCGGATGTCATGAAGAGCACAGGGTGCAAGCAACTGCAGGCGGTTTCTCATGTTGGTACCAATGATAGATCAGAAGAGATTCTCTATGGTTTCGAGTGGCTAACAGAAGTGGTAAAGGCTGCCAGCCTTGCTTGCAAGATGAAAGTAAAGCTGACCATTTGCAGCATAGTTGACAGGACCGGTTGTGGACCTCTGGTACAGAGCCGAGTGGAGGGTCTGAATCAGAGGCTCAGACTGTTCTGCGACCGTGTAGGCTGCAGATTCCTTGACTTGCACCAAAGGGTGGTTGGGTTTTGGGTTCCGCTGAATAGGTCAGATGTCCACTATACGCAGGAGGCAGCTACATGGGTAGCAGGATCTGTGTAGCATGGACTGGGTGGCTTTTTAGGTTATAGGGTCTCGTGAAAACACAAGAAGGGCTTAAGTCACAGAGGGTGCAGCCTGAACACAGGAAGAACGTAGATACAGGAACCATTTGTGAAACAGCTGTAAATTGTCGTAGCTGCATTGGGAAAGTACCAAAGCTCCAAGCACTAATAGAAAGCACTGATATTCAAATCGTTATAGGCACTGAAAGCTGGATATAAGCTCAGCCAAAAATTTTGCGAAGAGCCTAATGGTGTTCCAAAAGGATAGGTTAAACACGGTTGGCAGTGGCATGTTTGTTGCTGTCAGAAGTAGATTAACTTGTCATGAAATTGAAGTAGATACTTCCTGTGAGTTAGAATGGGCAGAGGCCATTGTTGGCAACTGGAATAAAATAATAATTGGATCCTTTTACCGACCTCCCGATTCAGATGATACTGTTGCTGAAAGGTTCAAAGAAAACTTGAGTTTGATTTCAAACACATACCCAACTCATACAGTGATAGTTGGTGGTGACTTTAATTTACCTTCAAAATGTTGGCAAAAATACATGTTTAATTCCAGAGGTATGCATAAAATATCATCCAAAATTGTGCTAAATGCATTCTCTGAAAATTACTTCAAGCAGTTAGTTCATGAGCCCATGCGAATAGTAAACACTTGTGAAAACACACTTGACCTCTTAGCAACAAATAATCCTGAGTTAATAAAGAGCATCAAAACTGATTCAGGATTAGTGAACACAGGGTTGTCGTACCGAGATTGAATATTGTAACCCCCAAATCCTCAAAAAGTAAGTGAAAAATATACCTATTCGAGAAAGCAGATAAAAATTCACTTGATGCCTTCCTGAGAGACAATCTCCACTCATTCCAAATTAATAATATAAGTGTAGACCACACGTGGCTTAAATTCAAAGAAATAGAATGGGCAGCAATTGAGAGATTTATACCAAATAAATTAACAAATGATGGAGCTGATCCTCCTTGGTACACAAAATGGGTTAGAACACTTGCAGAAACAACGAAACAAACATGCCAAATTTAAACAGACACAAAATCCCCAAGATTGGTGATGTTTTATAGAAGCTCAAAATTTAGCATGGACTTCAATGCGAGATGCTTATAACAGTTTCCACAACGAAACTTTGTCTCAAAACCTGGCAGAATATCCAAAGAGTTTCTGGTCATATGTGAAGTATGTTAGTGGCAAGAAACAATCAATGCTTTCTCTGCACTATAGCTATGGAGGTACTATCGAAGACAGTGCTGCCAAAGCAGAGGTACTAAACACAGCCTTCCGAAATGCCTTCACAAAAGAAGACAAAGTAAATATTCCAGAATTCGAATCAAGAACAGCTGTCAACATGAGTAATGTAGAAATAAATACCATCAGAGTAGTGAAGCGACTTAAATCACTTAATAAAAGGAAGTCTTCTGGTCCAGACTGTATACCAATTAGGTTTCTTTCAGAGTATGCTGATGCATTAGCTCCATACTTAACAATCATATACAACCATTCGCTTGATGAAAGATCCGTACCCTAAGACCGGAAAGTTGCACAGGTCACACCAATATTCAAGAAAGGTAGTAGGAGTAATCCACTAAATTACAGGCCCATATCGTCAATGCTGATATGCAGCAGGATTTTGGAACATATATTGTGTTCAAAAATTACGAATGACCTCGAAGAAAACTGTCTATTGACACACAGTCAAAATGGGTGTAGAAAACATCGTTCATGTGAAACACAAGTAGCTCTTTATTCACATGAAGTGTTGAGTGCTACTGACAAGGGATTTCAGCTCGATTCTGTATTTCTGGATTTCCGGAAGGCTTTTGACACTGTACCACACAAGCAGTTTGTAGTGAAATTTCATGCTTATGGAATATCGTCTCAGTTATGTGACTGGATTTGTGATTTCCTGTCAGAAATGTCACAGTTTGTAGTAACTGACGGAAAGTCATGGAGTAAAACAGAAGTTATTTCTGGCATTCCCCAAGGTAGTGTTATAGGCCCTTTGCTGTTCCTTGTCTATATAAATGATTTGGGAGACAATCAGAGCAGCCGTCTTCGGCTGTTTGCAGATGACGCTGTCATTTATAGACTAATAAAGTCATCAGAAAATCAAAACAAACTGCAAAATGATTTAGAAAAGATATCCAAATTTTGCGAAAAGTGGCAGTTGACCCTAAATAACGAAAAGTGTGAGGCCATCCACATGAGTGGTAAAAGGAAGTCGCTAAACTTTGGTTACATGATAAATCAGTCTAATCTAAAAGCCGTAAATTCAACTAAATACCTAGGTATTACAGTTACGAACAACTTAAATTGGAAGGAACACATACAAAATGCTGTGGGGGAAGGAAAACCAAAGACTGCGTTTTACTGGCAGGACACTTAGAAAATGTAACAGACCTATTAAGGAGACTGCCTACACTACGCTTGCCAGTCCTCTTTTAGAATACTACTGTGCAGTGTGGGATCCTTACCAGATAGGACTAATGGAGTACACCAAAAAGGTTCAAAGAAAGGCGGCAAGTCTTGTATTATCACGAAATATGGGAGAGAGTGTCACAAAAATGATACAGGATTTGGGCTGGACATCATTAAAAGAAAGGCATTTTTCATTGTGATGGAATCTTCTCACAAAGTTCCACTCACCAACTTTCTCCTCCAAATGCGAAAATATTTTGTTGACACCGATCTACATAGGGAGGAACAATCATCATGATAAAATAAGGGAAATCAGAGCTCGTACGGAAATATATAGATGTTCATTCTTTCCGCATGCTATACGAGAGTGGAATAATAGAGAATTGTGAAGGTGATTCAGTGAACCCTCTGCGAGGCACTTAAATGCGATTTGCAGAGTATCCATGTAGATGTAGATGAAGATGTAGATCTGGTTTCCAAAAGGCTCGAATGCCACCACTCACAAGCCATGACAGCTGATGAACTCTGGCACAGAAGAAAGCAGCTTGGGATGATGTACCCATAACTGTCATCCAAGATTAGGCTGATGCTTTGCCAGCTGAGTTAGAGCCATTTTTGATGTCATAGGTGGCGGCTCTGTGTATTTAATTTTGTACACTATACACCTACAGAGCCCCTAAAAATTTAATAGTGTTCTTCCTACTATACTGTGTCTATATATAATAAATGAAATTTAATTGTTTTATATAGCCAACAATGTATATTGATACAACACACTGTATGTAGCTAGAAAATACTTAGTCTATAGATGTATCAGATAAATTACATACAGTAAATAAGAATCCTCCTTAAATTTTCACTCTGGAGTTGGTACCTATCCTTGTACGATATTCATGTGAAGTCAAATACTCTCCATGGTATTTCAGCAACAGTGATTGTTGTCTTCTTTAAATAAGGGTAATGAGTAGGCATCAGATCCAGAGGAAGATTGGCTCTATGTAACCTATATCCTACTCATTAGCTGTCATTGTTGTGCTTACTGCTCCCTTATTCCCTATAAGTGTTGCTTTTTTGAAAAGAAAAATTCAAAACTACTTGCCTTGCTGAGACAGAACTAAGTGTATTTACTTTATTGGCGCCACATGTCACAATGCACATTGAATCTTTCAGGATGCAGTACCAAAAAGAGGCTGACACCCCCCCCCCCCCCCCATTGTTGTGTGTGATGTGGCCAGTGTATTTATTATGCTATGCAATGATAGTTTCATTGGATACAAAGTGAAAGTGGGTGCCTTGAAACCCCAGTTTTAAAGACCTGAATCACCATTTGCTAACTCATTTTGTCTTAGTGTTCATATGAGGGTAATCCCAAAAGTAAGGTCTCCTATTTTTATAAGTACGTAGACCTGTTTATTTCTACAATGGTTTATATCAGTTTACAGCTTGAACATTTAGCTATTTTTCGACATAATCACCATTTCTGTCGATGCATTTTTGTAGACGCTGTGGCAGTTTTTGTATGCCCATGTCATACCAGCTCGCTGCCATGCCTTTCAGAAAGATATGAACCTCTTTTTTCACCTCGATGTCGAAGCTGAATTATTGTCCGGCCAAATGTTCTTTTAACCTAGGAAACAGGTGATAGTCACTGGGCGCCAAGTCAGGACTATAGGGTGGGTGGGTGATTATGTTCCATTGAAACTGTTGCAAGAGAACAACGGTTTGCTGAGGGATGTGTGGGCAAGCGTTGTTATGGAGAATGTGTATGCCCTTGTTCAACATTCCTCTTCTCCGGTTCTGAATTGCCCGTTTTTTCAGAATCTCACAGTACCTGTCACAATTAATTGTGGTCCCAGTGATTCATCTGTGATGACAAGGTGAAAGAAGAGGTTCATAACTTTCTGAACAGCACGGTGGCAAGCTGGTATGACATGGGCATACAAAAATTGCTACAGCTTCTACAAAAATGCATTGACAGAAATGGTGATTATGTCAAAAAATAGCTAAATGTTCAAGCTGTAAACTGATGTAAACCATTGTAGAAATAAACAGGTCTGTGAACTAATAAAAAAATAGGAGACCTTACTTTTGGGACTACCCTCGTAGATACCTTTATTTTATTACTTTATTTTTTTCCGTATCATCACTATAACATTGACCTATGTTTATTACACTAACTGTATTACAAGGATGATTATAACAATAACAGTAATAATTATATGCCATTTCATTTTTGTGCCAATATTCCTCATATTATAGACAGTAATTTTCATGTTCTGTGGATCATTGATAAATTGTAAAGATGTGGAATGAGTCATTTTATATTCATATCACAAACTGTTTTTAAAATATGGCTATATGCTGATAATTTAGAAGTGTTTTTTTGATATACATTAAAAGACGTAGAGAAGTGAGTTAGTAATTCCTTTCACATATTACAATAGCAGAAATTATTCTGTGGAACAGAAGATGTTGCCAAGGAGAAACTTTTTCAGTTTGTTTTTAAATTTTACTTTGCTGTCTGTAAGACATTTTATATCATTGCTTAAGTGATCAAAAATTTTGGTTACAGCATAGTGCACCCATTTCTGTGCTAAAGAAAAACTCATTGTGGCATAATGAATGTTATTTCTCCCTCTGGTATTATAATTATGGACATTTTTTGAACTGCAGTGTATTATTTACAACAAACGTCATGAGGGAATAAATATTCTGTGACACAGTAGCCAAAATGGCCACCTCCTTAATCCCACGTATCTGCTTGCTGTAGTTCTTAATGATTAGGAAATAGATTAAGGTAGGACCAAGTTGTGTCAGTAAACTGGCTTGAAATTTTCACTTTTAGAACTAGGGATTTAGTGAATTGTTTCCTCCTGAAGAAGAAGAATTCATGTATCAGGACTTGTTGCACTGAATTCTGAATGTGATTCTGGTATTTACTGAGGAAGAGCCTCAGTAGTGCTGTTTCAAGTTAATATGCTAACACTGTGGTATTGTTGACAGTACTCATTATTGAATATCCTTTCCACAGATTTACAGCAATGTCGAGATAATGCGAACAAAATTCAGATAAAAGTTTTTTACACTTTCTTTTTGGCAGAAAATGTGAAGGGTTGCAGTTATTTTACTTTTTATTTGGTTTCTTGCTGAGGTGAGACACTATTCTAGAATACACCACATTCTCAAAAATTTTGGAAAATTCTGTTCAAACCATAAACCACTTTGTGAATTGGAACATATTTCAAAGAAATGACAACCTCTGATTTAGCAAGGCATGAAACTCTGTCTGCAGTGTGCAGAACAGAATGTGCTCACATAATGTGGTTCTGAATAATTAAACATTACTAATTCAGGTATTTTGCGATTTTTCAAAAGCTTTTGACTGTGTGAATCATAAAATTCTTCTAGATAAGATTGTGGAGTGAGTGGTTCAGTGCACAAATGGTTTAATTCATATTTTACTGGAAGATTGCAGAAGGTTGAAGTTAACAGCATAGATAGTTTGCAAAAATCAGCAGAGTCCTCTAACTGAGGAGGTATTAAGAATGGTGTCCCACAGGGTTCAGTATTGGGTCCCTTATTGTTCTTCATATATATTAATGACTTTCCACTCCGTATTCATGAAGGTGCAAAGCTAGTTCTTTTTGCTGATGGTACAAGAATAGTACTCACACCCAACAAACAAGAATTAGCTGAGGAAATTGTAAACAATGCCTTTCAGAAAATTATTAAGTTGTTCTCCATAAATGGTCTCCCAGTGAAGTTTGAGAAAACACAGCAAATGGAATAATACCATTGAAAATATAGACTTTAAGCAGAACTACATTGCTAAGACAGAATATTCCAAATTTCTGAAGGTGTGCATTGGTGAGAAATTTAATAGGAGGAAACACATTTATGATCTGCTGAAATGATTAGGTCAGGAACTTATGCTGTTATGATTATAGCAAATTTTGGTAATAAACATGTCAGTGAAATAACCTACTATGGCATCATATTTTGGGATAATTCATCTTTGAGAGAAAAAGTGTTTATTCCAAAAAAGTGTAATCAGAATAATAACTGGAGCCCACCCAAGATCACCTTGCAGACATTTATCTAATGAATTCAGGATAGTCACAGTACATTTGCAATAGGTACATTCAGGTAATAGTGAAGTGCATAGCTACTACACTAGAAGAAAGGATGATCTTTACTATTCTGGGTTAAATATGAACCTGGCACTGAAAGGAGTGAATTATGCTGCCACAAAAATCTATGGTCATTTGCCAAATAGCATTAAAAGTCTGAAGATAGCCAACCAACATTTAAAAACAAATTAAAAGAATTTGTGAATGACAACTCCTTCTACTCAATAGCTGAAAAAAAATTATGTTGCGTACTGAAAACTTATGTTAAGCTGACAAGTTCCACATCATTATGAAATGTCATATTCATGATATATGGAACAAGTGTTAATATAATGTAATGTGTTACAGCCCAATGTGCCCCACTTCCTATTACTGTGCTGTCACAGATATACAGTGACTGAGTGTTGCAGGGTTGACTATGTCAGTATTACACAAACCAGCGCATTCTTTTGGATTACATTGAAGTATTTGAAGGCTCAAATGATGTGTACTAAAATGAAGCATCAGTTGTAAAGGTGTGCTTGGGTAATGTGGCACAATTAAATGTAAATACACTGAAGCGCCTGAGAAACTGGTTTAGGCATGTGTATTCAAATACAGAAATGTGTAAACAGACAGAATATGGCACCATGGTCAGCAATGACTATATAAAGCAAATGCTTGGTGCAGTTGTTAGATTTGTTATTGTTGCTACAATGGCACATTATCAAGACTTAAGTGAGTTTGAATGTGGTGTTGTTGTCAGCGCACAAGCGATAGGACACAGCACCTCTGAGGTAAGATCATGATGAAGTGGGAATTTTCCTATGCAACCGTTTCATGAGTGTACCATGAATATCAGGAATCTGATAAAACATATCTCCGACATTGCAATGGCTGAAAAACGATCTTGCAAGAACACGATTAATGATGGCTGAAGAGAAGTGCAACCCTTCAGCAAATTGCTGCAGATTTAAATGCGGTGCCATCAACAAGTGTCACCATACGAACCATTCAACAAAACATCAACAATATGGATTGTCAGATCCGAAGAAGGCCCACTCATGTAACCTTGATGACTGCATAACACAAAGCCTTACACCTCTCCTGGACCTGGCAACACCAGCATTGGACTGTTGATGACTGGAAACATGTTGCCTGGCCAGATGAGTCTTGTTTCAAATTGTATCAAGGGGATGGTCATGTACCGGTACGGAGACAACTTCATGAATCCATGGACCCTACACATTAGCAGGGGACTGTTCAAGCTGGTGGAGACGCTCTAAGAGTGTGGGGAATGTGCAGTTGGAGTGATATGGGAACCCTGATACACCTAGATACAACTCTGACAGGTGACATGCATGTAAGCATCCTGTCTGATCACCTACACCCATTCGTGTCCATTGTGCATTCCGACAGACTTGGGCAATTCCAGCAGGACAATATGACACCCCAATGCCCAGAATTGCTACAGTTTTGCTCCAGGAACACTCTTCTGAGTTTAAACACTTCTGCTGGCCACCAAACATGAACGTTATTGAGTTCTCCACCCCCTCATACTCTTATGGATTTATGGACAACCCTGCAGGATTCTTGGTATCAGTACCCTCCAGCACTACTTCAGACATTAGTCAAGTCCATGCCACTTCATTTTGTGGCACTTGTGTGTGCTCACAGGAGCCCTACACGATATTGGGCAGATGTACCCGTTTCTTTAGCTCTTCAGTGTATGTGTAACCATTCTGCACCAGTACGGTGTACACTATGGTTGCATGTGAACAAAGCGATCAGTGATGCTAACAGACAGCTATGAAATATACACACCAAAAAATGTTGTGCATCACCTTGGTTCCGAGATTTCCAGAACCTGTACAGAAAATTGAAATAGAGATTAACATAAACATCATTCTGCCCTTTTTATTGCTCATGAAAACTACGCTTTGCATGTTGTACCACCACATAGTGAGACCTTCAGAGGTGGCGGCCCAGACTGCTGTACACATCAGTACTTCTAATACCCAGTAGCATGTCCTCTTGTATTGATGCATGCCTGTATTCATTGTGGCATACTATCCACAAGTTCATCAAGCCACTGTTGGTCCAGATTGTCCCATTCCTCCAGGGCGATTTAGCGTAGATCCCTCAGAGAGGTTGGTGGGTTACGTCATCCATAAACAGCCCTTTTCAAACTACCCCAGGCATGTTCGATAGGGTTCATGTCTGGAGAACATGCGTCCACTCTAGTCAAGCGATGTCGTTATCCTGAAAGAAGTCATTCATGATGGGGATAAGGCAATTCATCGACAGTTCCTGTCTCTTTGTATCTCCTCCATGTCCAAACAACATCACTTTGGTTCACTCCAAGACACCTCCACAGTTCCCTTGTTGAGAGCCCTTACTGGCACAAAGTAACAATGCAGACACAATCAAACTGTGGTATTGACTGTCTAGGCATGCTTGACCTACAGACAACATGAGCCGTGTACCTCCTTCATGGTGGGATGCCTGGAACTGATCAGCTATTGGATCCTCTCCATCTAACAGGCACGACTCATGCATGGTTGTTTACATCTTTGAGTGGGTTTAGTGGCATCTCTGAACAGTCAAAGGGACTGTGTCTGTGATACAATATCCACAGTCAATGTCTTTCTTCAGAAGTTCTGAGAACCGGGGTGATGCAAAACTTTTTTTTTATGTGTGTACATGCAAACTATTTGTAGACATTAATGTTCTGGATATCATCAGTGTTGGCTGAAGATTTCATGGCATGCACATAGTCCTTTATTTGAATGGTCATGGAAAAATGTTCATAAAACAAGACTATTCAAAAGAATTACACTCAGTTCCTTTATGTCAAATATGAGAGAAGTGATCATAAATGTTGTATTGCCTGTTACAAAAAAGAGAAAAATGATTTTTTGAATCATAGCAACATATACTAGTAACAGTTAACACTCAAAGAGACCTTTTTTACGCTAAGGAACAGTGAAAGGTACAGAGTAAATACTGTAGTTTTTAGGTACCAAGTAAATACTGTAGTTTTTGACAGTAATTTAGTCCATGTCAAATGCAACATTAAGGAAACTGTCGAGATGAAAAAAAGGAAGTATGATGAGTCCTACATCAATCTCACATTTGTTGATTCTAATGGCTCACATCTCTGTACTTTATGTTGCAAGCTACTTCCAAAAAGTTCCATGGTACCCATTAAGATGCACTGACATTTAGGAATCATACACCCCAGTTGCAAAAATGAGAATGAAGAATTTGTTTGAACACAAGAAAAAACAATTATTAAGAATTTAAAAAACTATGACATATGTGACCCAGGGTGTGAACGAAAAAGCCAGAGACATTGCAAAAGTGGGTGAAGTGCACAGTATTACTGAGAATTTGATAAAACCATGTATGATAGACGTAACACAATGTTTGCTTGATGAAAATTCTGCAGAGCATTTTTATACAATGCCAGTTGTGAGCAAAGCTGTTTACACACACACACACAACACACACACACACACACACAATATTCTGTAGTTACTGTAGTATTTCACTTGACTTGTCCTGTATACTAGTATATTAGTTTACACTGTGTAATCAATAGGAGCAAATAAAAATCAAATCAAATCAGACCAGCTCTCATTCTCTGACCTGAGAACTGTCTCGCACTGCAAGTTACAGAAGTACGTATATCTTGACACAGAGCACGTGAAATTTGTTTGTTCACATAAGCAAAGCAACACTAGAACTGATAGTCACAGTAACTGTCAGGAAAAATCCAGAGTCCAACCAAGAGCTTTGCCAGTTATTTTGATTTATTGTCTGAGACTTACTCATACCCCTACTGAAGTACAAAAACGTTTATTAAGAATTTAGGAGGCAGCAAACAATTTACCCTTCATTTAGCCTCTTAGAATAAAATATGTTGCTGTTTTATATAAATACCCATATGGTTTGAGTTTAAAGCTATGGTACATACTAATCTTAGCCATGATGGTCCTTTTGCTTAATGGGACATATGGAACATGATGAGTGAATTAGTGAATGATTGTGTTTCTTATCTCAGGTGTATGTTATGTGAATGATTTTTTTCTTTAACTGCAAAATGCTTTTATTTGTTGTCAAAATAGCACAAATAATTTTCAGAACAACTGATGAATATAGATTCTGCTGCTTGGCACGACATGTCAGTGTCTGCATGCCACCACCTGATGAGTTTTCTTCATGTGAAGATCTTATGTCTAATTTGGTACTTCGTGTCTGTGTATGGATCCTTGGGATCGTGGCAACTTTAGGAAACACATTGGTCATTGTGTGGAGAAAGTGTTTCAGGCATCCTAATAAGGTGTGTATCATTATTCAATATATTTTTTGGGGGCATACATGGAAAGTTTTAGTTTTTAGAGTCACACTGATGTTTACCACTGTCTGTACTTTACAATGCTTATATCAAAATATATCAAAGATGTGAATCAATCAGAACTCCATTGAGGCATGGCAGTAGAATACATCATATTAAAAATAGAGAAAAATATGAATGTGGGTTGCTGTGATGATTCACAGAGAAAAACAGGAAGGTGGTTTGCTGTGGTAATTCATATGCTTAATTAAGGAAGAGAATCAGAAAGAACTATATTCACACCATCATAATAGCCTTACTGGAAGAAGTTGCAGAGCTGAAAGAATGTTTTTGCGTTACAGCGTGGAGTTGTAATGATATGCCAGATCTTATAGAATGTGGTCTGGGTCACTGCTGTTTCACTACAATACAGGAGTTACAGTAGGACACCACTGTTGTTCCTTCTCACACATGTATTTATTTATTTATTTTCTTGAGTGAACATTCCAAAGGGAATAGAATTTCATAAATATTTGTAGAAGTATTGTTTCAAAAAAAAGTGATCTCATTCCTGCCACAAAGTTTCTCAAAAGTATTCAGAGTGAGCAAAATAAAACTGGCCCACAAAATATTTACAAAAGACTGACGTGGGATTGAACCTTGCTGTTGAACTTCACAGAAGGTGGTGGAAATGGTCACCACTAATGTCAATGCAGTGCTGTGTTTCATTTATCAAGCTGTGAGACACATGTAGCAGCTTTGCCTGAGGGATACCAGCAATAGTGTTTCCAACATTCTGTTGTAGCTCTTCAAATGTGTGAAGATTATTTGATTACACCTGATCCATCAATTTGCCCCACAGGTAAAAATCTAGGGGAGAGAGATCAGAGAATTGAGGTGGCAAGGAGATTGCACTGCTTATGTGTGCTGTTGCTCTGCCTTGCTGAAAATATCGTTACAGTTGTTCCTCTTCTGTGAAATGATCCAAATAATTATGGATTACGTAATTTCTGATTAGCATAACAGTATAGTGAAAGAAAGAGCTGTTTTACAGTGCAGACACCAGACAGTGCACTTTGAACACCAGTCTAGAGATGATGCAACGGATCTTCGAAGTATTGATGGGGGTTTTGTGATGCATGATGGCAGATGTTCTGTGAGTTCACATACCCTGACGGGATGAATCAAGCCTCATTTGAAGAAGTGCAAAACTGAGGATCGAAAAGTTCTGATTCCACTTCTTTCAAAAACCACCAGCAGAACACATCACATGAAAGTTTTTCTGGATGCTTTAACTCAAACACAACAGTAAATTTGTAAGAATACAGATGTAGGCCCTTTTTGCGAATGTTTTGGCACAATGATATCTTAATTCCCACAGACAAATGGCATTTTGATTTCATTGGACTTTGTTCTAAGCTTCTTGACTTGAGCAATGTTTTCTCATGTTTGAACTCTCTTTGGATAGTTACAGATTTTATTCACTACAGAGCCTGTTTTGTGCCATTTTGCTACTAAGTTTTGCATTGTAAACTTTGCTGGAGGTTTTGCCACAACAATTACAGTCTTAAATTCCTGTGAAGAGAGCTCCACACACATTTTCCATTAATTGCTTTGCATAACATTTGACAATGAACACTGTCTGTTTTATTGTGAGCACCATTTTGTGTTGCATTGAACTGGTCACTAAACACCTCTACTCCTCTCACTCACTCAGATGTAATGAAACAGCAAAATACTTGGGACAGAGTGTGGGGGATATCCATATGCACAAATGTGTGGCAGCAATGAATTGTTGTATAGAAATCATGGATCCCAGCATTTTATATGACAGTGTTCGTTAACAATTCCACATTAGTCTTGTAAATATTTTCTAGGTCACCCTATATATAAATGATTTGTGCAACTCAGAGCAAAGTTGCACAAATACAGCACAATATATTCCTATGAAGCCACAGAAGACATTATTATTTCACAGTTGTCATCTGATTGGGTTAGAGCAAACAACAATGGCTTTGAAAATTGTTGCTCCCTTCAGTTACTTGCTTTTTTTGTTTAAAACAATTTACAGCTGCTCAAATTTATTAGAAGTTATGCTTAGTTCATGGGCTGACACTAATGGGTGAAGGAAAGGCTGAAAAATAGTGTAGAGACTTTAAAAGTGGCTGTACAAATATGAATGATCAAGAGCGGAGTGGTAGTGGGGTATCCAGACTGATGAAATAATGCAACAAATGGACCAAAAATTATTTTGACTGATGATTGGTCCTCTGACTGATGAATTTCCTCATTGTTGAATGCACCATTATTTACATGACATTCACAGAAAATATAAGATGCAGCAAACTACATGTAAAGTCATTACCAAAACGGTTTGCTGACAGAAACAAAGAGCAAAATTTGTCAAACATTAGCAGTTTCGGATCATTATCAACAAGATGGATATGATTTGTTTTCCCACATTGTTGTGTGTTATAAGACATAGATATCCTATAAAAATACAGCTTTGCTGAAAATAAAAGAAGTTCAAGCAGCTCCCTGGCTCAAGCTGAAATACCAAAGCTACTATTTTCTGGGATGAAAATTATATTGTGTTGATTGATTTCATTGAATGTGGGTCAGTATTTGCATATTATGTGTACTGAAAAATTTTCACCACTCTGAGAAATGCTGTCCTGAATCAATAGCATGGGAAACTGTCACCTGGTGAAGTCCTCCACCATAACAATGTATGTCCACAGACTGCTATCCATACCAATTTTAACATTAAGTATTTCCATTAGAAACTTTCCAACTGTCTATGTTACAGACTCAAAACTTTACATAGTTGGCTATTATTACCTTTTCTTGTGCTTGAAATTATGATCTGGCAGAGAAAGGTCTGAAGATGTCAAGAAACTCAAGACTTCCATTGTCAGCTGGTTCACTTCCCAGGCTGAGAACTTCTAGACTGAGGGGATGAAGAAATTAGCAAAACATTATGAGAAGTTCTGAGAACTGAATGACAGTTATGTGGAGAAGTCAAGTAGGTTTGTAGAAAACTAAAACTGTTAGAAATAGCTTTTTGTGGCTAAATGGCCCTTACGTTTTGGATACATCTTGTACTGTGGGTAGAAGGCACATGAGCTGGTGTAAGAAAATGAAACTTTTTGTATGCTTGTATGATGATGATCATCGGAGACCGTAGGAAACCTTTCAAGAGCACTTCTGATCTGTCACATTTTTGGTATATTTACGCGATGCACATGGGGGCCTTTGGTAAAGTGACAGATACTTTGAATCAGAAACATCACTACATCAAACTAATTGTCAAACTAACAATAGAAAGAGTAGATTGCTATTCATGAGTCACAGGCAGGCACTATAAAATGTAATGCTAGAAATATTCAGCTTTCAGACTGTTGTTGTGTTGTTGTGGTCTTCAGTCCTGAGACTGGTTTGATGCAGCTCTCCATGCTACTCTATCCTGTGCAAGCTTTTTCATCTCCCAGTACCTACTGCAACCTACATCCTTCTGAATCTGCTTAGTGTATTCATCTCTTGGTCTCCCTCTACGATTTTTACCCTCCACGCTGCCCTCCAATACTAAATTGGTGATCCCTTGATGCCTCAGAACATGTCCTACCAACTGATCCCTTCTTCTGGTCAAGTTGTGCCACAAACTTCTCTTCTCCCCAATCCTATTCAATACTTCCTCATCAGTTATGTGATCTACCCATCTAATCTTCAACATTCTTCTGTAGCACCACATTTCGAAAGCTTCTATTCTCTTCTTGTCCAAACTATTGTCCATGTTTCACTCCCATACATGGCTACACTCCATACGAATACTTTCAGAAATGACTTCCTGACACTTAAATCAATACTGGATGTTAACAAATTTCTCTTCTTCAGAAACGCTTTCCTTGCCATTGCCAGCCTACATTTTATATCCTCTCTACTTTGACCATCATCAGTTATTTTGCTCCCCAAATAGCAAAACTCCTTTACTACTTTAAGTGTCTCATTTCCTAATCTAACTCCCTCAGCATCACCCAGCTTAATTAGACTACATTCCATAATCCTTGTTTTGCTTTTGTTGATGTTCATCTTATATCCTCCTTTCAAGACACTGTCCATTCCATTCAACTGCTCTTCCAAGTCCTTTGCTGTCTCTGACAGAATTACAATGTCATCGGTGAACCTCAAAGTTTTTATTTCTTCTTCATGAATTTTAATACCTACTCCGAATTTTTCTTTTGTTTCCTTTACTGCTTGCTCAATATACAGATTGAACAACATCGGGGAGAGGCTACAACCCTGTCTTACTCCCTTCCCAACCACTGCTTCCCTTTCATGTCCCTCGACTCTTATAACTGCCATCTGGTCTCTGTACAAATTGTAAATAGCCTTTCGCTCCCTGTATTTTACCCCTGCCACCTTTAGAATTTGAAAGAGAGTATTCCAGTCAACATTGTCAAAAGCTTTCTCTAAGTCTACAAATGCTAGAAACGTAGGTTTGCCTTTCCTTAATCGTTCTTCTAAGATAAGTCGTAAGGTCAGTATTGCCTCACGTGTTCCAGTGTTTCTACGGAATCCAAACTGATCTTCCCCGAGGTTGGCTTCTACTAGTTTTTCCATTCGTCTGTAAAGAATTCGTGTTAGTATTTTGCAGCTGTGACTTATTAAGCTGATCGTTCGGTAATTTTCACATCTGTCAACACCTGCTTTCTTTGGGATTGGAATTATTATATTCTTCTTGAAGTCTGAGGGTATTTCGCCTGTTTCATACATCTTGCTCACCAGATGGTAGAGTTTTGTCAGGACTGGCTCTCCCACGGCCGTCAGTAGTTCCAATGGAATATTGTCTACTCCGGGGGCCTTGTTTCGACTCAGGTCTTTCAGAGCTCTGTCAAACTCTTCACGCAGTATCATATCTCCCATTTCATCTTCATCTACATCCTCTTCCATTTCCATAATATTGTCCTCAAGTACATCGCCCTTGTATAGACCCTCTATATACTCCTTCCACCTTTCTGCTTTCCCTTCTTTGCTTAGAACTGGGTTTCCATTTGAGCTCTTCATATTCATACAAGTCGTTCTCTTATCTCCAAAGGTCTCTTTAATTTTCCTGTAGGCGGTATCTATCTTACCCCTAGTGAGATAGGCCTCTACATCCTTACATTTGTCCTCTAGCCATCCCTGCTTAGCCATTTTGCACTTCCTGTTGATCTCATTTTTGAGACGTTTGTGTTCCTTTTTGCCTGTTTCACTTACTGCATTTTTATATTTTCTCCTTTCATCAATTAAATTCAATATTTCTTCTGTTACCCAAGGATTTCTACTAGCCCTCGTCTTTTTACCTACTTGATCCTCTGCTGCCTTCACTACTTCATCCCTCAAAGCTACCCATTCTTCTTCTACTGTATTTATTTCCCCCATTCCTGTCAATTGCTCCCTTATGCTCTCCCTGAATCTCTGTACAACCTCTGGTTCTTTTAGTTTATCCAGGTCCCATCTCCTTAAATTCCCACCTTTTTGCAGTTTCTTCAGTTTTAATCTACAGGTCATAACCAATAGATTGTGGTCAGAGTCCACATCTGCCCCTGGAAATGTCTTACAATTTAAAACCTGGTTCTTAAATCTCTGTCTTACCATTATATAATCTATCTGATACCTTTTAGTATCTCCAGGGTACTTCCATGTATACAACCTTCTTTCATGATTCTTAAACCAAGTGTTAGTTATGATTATGTTGTGCTCTGTGCAAAATTCTACCAGGCGGCTTCCTCTTTCATTTCTTAGTCCCAATCCATATTCACCTACTATGTTTCCTTCTCTCCCTTTTCCTACACTCGAATTCCAGTCTCCCATGACTATTAAATTTTCGTCTCCCTTCACAATCTGAATAATTTCTTTTTTTCATCATACATTTCATCAATTTCTTCGTCATCTGCAGAGCTAGTTGGCATATAAACTTGTACTACTGTAGTAGGTGTGGGCTTCGTATCTATCTTGGCCACAATAATGTGTTCACTATGCTGTTTGTAGTAGCTTACCTGCATTCATATTTTCCTATTCATTATTAAACCTACTCCTGCATTACCCCTATTTGGTTTTGTGTTTATAACCCTGTAGTCACCTGACCAGAAGTCTTGTTCCTCCTGCCACCGAACTTCGCTAATTCCCACTATATCTAACTTCAACCTATCCATTTCCCTTTTTAAATTTTCTAACCTACCTGCCCGATTAAGGGATTCCACGCTCCGATCCGTAGAACGCCAGTTTTCTTTCTCCTGATAACGACATCCTCTTGAGTAGTCCCTGCCCGGAGATCCGAATTGGGGACTATTTTACCTCCGGAATATTATACCCAAGAGGACACCATCATCATGTAATCATACAGTAAAGCTGCATGCCCTCGGGAAAAATTACGGCTGTAGTTTCCCCTTGCTTTCAGCCGTTCACAGTACCAGTACAGCAAGGCCGTTTTGGTTATTGTTACAAGGCCAGATCAGTCAATCATCCAGACTGTTGCCCTTGCAACTACTGTAAAGGCTGCTGCCCCTCTTCAGGAACCACACGTTTGTCTGGCCTCTCAACAGATACCCCTCCGTTGTGGTTGCACCTACGGTACGGCTATCTGTATCGCTGAGGCACGCAAGCCTCCCCACCAACGGCAAGGTCCATGGTTCATGGGGGGGGGGGGGGGGGGTCTTTCAGACTAAGTCCTTCATAAGCTGTAGAAAACAACATATGCATGCATGGCCACTATTGTCTCCTTCCAGCTGGGTTGGGGATTTTCTCTGCCCGGGGATGGGTGTTTGTGTTGTCCTCATCATTGTATCATCCTCATCATTCGTGACAGTGGCTAGGTCAGATTTTGAAAGAAATTGCACTGTGAAAATATTGGGGGCTTTGTACGAGAGCTGATGACCACACAGTTGAGGACCCTACAAACCAATCATCATCAACATCATCATCATCATCATCATCATCATCACTGTTGTCTCCAGGCACTAAGTCCTGATTTTGACAGTGTATGAGATGAGTACAATCTAGCTCAGGTGATAGTGGAGATTTGAGAGATTTGTGGGGTGGGCAAGGGTTGGAGGAAATGCTAGTGCTGTCTGTGGGAGCCTGCAAGGATGTGGTTGGGGAGAATAATGCTATTTAGTGTTTTATCGAGGGGAGGGGTGAAGAAGGGGATTTGTGCAAAGGGGAGAGGAGACAAGAGGGAAATAGAGAAGAGGGCGTGCTGGTGAGATAGAAGTTGTGTGTAGTACTGGAATGAGAGTAGAGAAGGGGACTAGTGAAGTTGAAGCCAAGAGGCTATGAGAATGAAGGATATGTTGCAGGAAGAATTCCCACTTGCTCATTTCATAAAAGCTGGTGTTGATGTGAAGAAACCAAATGGCACAGGCTGTGAAGCAGTAATTGAAATAACAAATATAATGGAGGATACCATGCTCAGCAGCTGGATGGCCCAGCTGTCACTTGGACAGAGTTTGGCAGTGTGAGCATTCATGCAATCATACAATCTAATAGTTCTTATGCCCACGTAGAATGCAGCACAGTGGTTTCAGCTAAGCTCATAGATAAAATGGCTGCTTTCACAGGTGGCCTTGCCTTTCATCATGTAGGAGGTGCTTGTAACAGGTCTGCAGTACAGGGTGCTGAGAGGATGTATGGAACCAGTTTTGCATCTACATCTGATGTAGGGATATGAACCATGAGGCAGAGGTGGAGGATGCAGGGATGTTGTGGTGACAGAACAGAACTGTTAGGTGCATCATCAGGAGGCAGTGCCACAGGAAGTTGGAGGGGAGGAAGGGGGACGGCGAAAAGGAGAGAGGAAATAAGAGGGAAGTAGAGAAGAGACAAGTGCATTGGTGGGCTAAAAGATTTGTAGCATTGGAGTGAGAGCTGGGAAGGGAATAGGTAGGTGGAGGACAGGGACTAGCAAAGTATACTGCAGAGGTTGGGTGGGCAGCAGAATACCACTGTGGGAGGGGTGGGGAAGATATTTCTCATTTAAGGCCATGATGAGAATAATTGAAAACCTGGTGTAGAATGAGAGTCAGGGGTGCTTCTAGTTACAAGAGGTCACTCCTTCAAGACCAGACTGAGTGAATGGGGTTGGTGGGGTTGGTAGATAACTGGGGGAGGGGCAAAGGCATGGAGATCAATTTTTGGACAAGTGTTGGAGAGTAATTTCGTTCTGTGAAGGCCTCAATGAGATCATTGGCATATGCAAAGTGGAAGTGCATGTTGCTAGAGATGCAATGGCCATGGGTGTCTAGCTGTATGTAAGGGACTTGGGGATGTGAAACAGGTGGAAGCTGTGGAATTGGAGGTATTTTTGTTGTTAGTAGGTTTGGTGTAGCAGGGATAGTGAGGTTGCCATCCTTGAGGTAAAGTTACCTGCAGACTGAGGGAATTCAAAATGCATGTGCTGGGTATTGTGAGTGGCTGGGCTGAGAACAGGTGACAGCAGGTCCAGGGCACAGCACTGTGAACGAATGTAATAACACTGCTGTGAAAGTAGTGGGGGCTGCAATGTGGCATCAAGGGCATAACTGGAAGATGGTAGCAGCAGCGGCAAAATCTCTGCATTGGGCATAGGCTACAGGATAAGTAGAAGGGCAGGGGTATAGCATTCTGGGTGCTTGGGGTGCTGTCAGTGACCAGTGGGTTGGGAGCAGTGCCGGCATACCATGGTTGCTTTACTGCAGTATTCTCATCCATAGTGTATTAGGTCAGTGACCCGAGGCTTCAATTGTAGGGGTGCTTAGTATGCTATCAGTGATGGTGTTGGTGGCAGAGATGCTGGTATTAGCAGTGGTGTACATTTGCATGGTTTCAATGAAACCCTGTTGAAGAGTGTGAGATCATACAGTATGTATGTCGAAATTCACCCTATAAATTGAAATGCTCGTAAGGGTGCTGTAAAGATGCAGGTAAACATCATAGATTCTTATTTAGGACCAGGACCTGGTGGGACCTGGAGTAGTGCAGGTGAAGCGGGTGCTGGTGACTATCGACTGGCGGCATAATGTGAGTGCATGATGCAAGGCCACTGTGTATTAATGCCCTGCATTTGCTGTGGCGCTGGGGAACAGTGGAACACATGCAAGTCATGCAGTCCTGCTAGCTGGCAACAAACTTGGGGATAACATCAGCTATGGCCAGAGGCCCAGAAATCCCAGGGCGCTGATGACCTCGAAGTTGAGCGCCCATAAGCCCCAACACACACACAGAAATCCCAACGATAGGGCAGCGGTCCACTTGCTGTTGTGGCAGGAGAGGTATAGCGGACCTGTCCCATCATGCTGTTGGTGGCTGGATGCTAGCTTAATGTCTGGTGCAGATCAGTCACACAGAGGTCTGTCAATGCACAAGAAAGGACAGTTGTAAATTGGTGAATTCAAGCAGTAGCATTGCCTCAGACCAGCTGGTGGATCTGTCCACCATGGTGAGGTTGTAGCAGCAGCTGTCAGAAAGGTAGAGGGCTGATGATGTCCACATGAATGTGAACAAAGTGATGCCTGATGTCTGGGAAGGCAGTGATGGGTGTGCGTACATGGTGGGCGATCTTGGTATGCTGACAGGTGAGACAGGTGTAAACCCAGGAACTGCAGTCCCTCTTAATATCTGGCCATATGAAATGAGATGTCTAGTCATGATAGTGGTGGATGCTTGCACGCTGTGGTGTGCTAGGTTGTGTACCAGTTGAATGTGGCCTTGTGGAACGCAGCAGACATGATGGGCGTGGTGATCTGGTAGATATCTCACGCCAGATATTGCTGTCTGAGCTGGAAGTCAACGTACATTGTGCTCATGAACAGTGCTAAGTGCCTTGTAATCCAGCGACAATGTGATGGTGCATGTATAGCTAAGGTAGGCAGCACTGATATTGTCAATTCTGGCACCATGATGTATATCAGTAGTAAATTCAGAAATGAATGACAGCTGGTAGATTTGCTGTGGGGAGCACTGTCATTGTCTTTCAAAAGGTGAAACGTGATACACTTGTGGTCAGTGAGGACCATGAAGTGACAGGCCTCCACTGACAGCCAGCCAAAAATATTTGATTGCATCGTAGATGTTGAGTATTATCAGTTTTTTGTGCTCCATTACCATTGAGTGGCAGAGAGCTTGCTGGAGAAGAAAACGAGTGGCTGCCAGGTGTTGCTGACATGCAACTCTGGGAGGGTGCTGATGGCCATCTGAATGGCTTCAGATGTCAAGCAGCACAGTAGCATAGTGGTGGGCAAGCAGGGTAGCATCCGTCAAGTTACACTTGGCTGCAGAGAAGCTGTCTTTGATCTTCTCCTTTGTTTTGGTGTTATGTAGGGCAGCAAAGCGCCATCCAGGAAATGATGCCACATTTGGGCAACATTATGGAGGCCAAAAATTATAAAGGTGCTGTTTAGAGCATCATGATGATGGTGGTTATCTGGATGTCCATTGGTGTGATGAGAATCTGTGTGAAAACATTGGTGTAGTCGGTCACGCTGAAGATTGTAGCCCCAGCCAGCATTTTGTTGTACTCGTAATTTTGTAGTAGGGCCACCGAGTACTGGTCGTGGGTGGTATGGACTTTTCGTTTCTGGTAATCATCGGATGGGTGCCAAGACCAATCGTTTTTCTTGGAAAGATGAAGGGTAGGTGCTCACAGGCTCTTCAAAGATCCAGCATGCCAGCAGCAAGCAGCTCATCAGACTCAGCATTAGCAGTCTTGAGTCTGGCCAGTGTAAGTGCCATATCAGCACTGCAGTGATGGGTGGTCGGGGGGTGGTGTCAATGTAGTTGAGAGCTGAATGTCAGACCTCTCAAGGCACACTGCACAAGTGTGTGAGAGAAGGAAATTGTGCCAGGAGTTGAACATATGGGCTAGGACATGCCACTTGCTTCACATCAAAGAAAACTGTGGAACAAATGGTGTACTTCATTGGTCTCCCAGTACTGTCGTCAGTGAGGCACCAGCTGACGACATCAGGAAGCAGGTGGTAGTGTCGAATGAAGTCCACTCTGATAATGGGGTCAGTGATGTCAGCGACAGTGAAGGGCCAAGGGAGGTCCCAACTTAAGCCAAGGTCAAGGGCAAGATGATGTATGCCATAGATTATGGGATTGTGGAGTTACTTACTGCCATCAAGAGGATGCCTGAGGCAGTTCCAGAGTCCTGTTCAAGCCACTGCAGGAAGATAGACATCTTGGAATCAGTAAAGGTCAGGAATGGTGTGGTAGAGCAAGCAGCAGGGTGTACCTGATCACAGTGGCTATTAGCATTTGGGTGCCAAGCACATGGTTTGCAGCATATGGACCGAAGCACTATTGGTATCAGCAGAGGGTAGCTGTGGTGATAGAGTTTGGCAAAGTGGCTGGAGCTGCAGCAGTGGTAGTCATTATTGTGTCAATGACTGGCACTGGCTAGGCAGTGGCAGTTGGAACTGAGGTGGTTCACAGTCACCTGCAACATTGCCATGTGAATGCTGAGGTGTGCAAGAATGACATATACTCTCAATTGCTGTGCACTGTGCTGTGGGCCACTGGGGAGGTGAGCAGCTGCTGACATCATTAGTGGCAGAGTGAGAGACAGCACAAGTGGATGGAGTGGTTGAGGCAAGCTGGGGCAGATGTCAGCACCTTGAGACCAGGAGGAATGGCAGCAGCATATGCAGTGACCTGTGCAGACTTCAGTATGGAGCTAGCCTGCTGGTGGCCACGTCGCTGTAGGGTCACCACTGTGGAAATGTTTCCTTACCTAACTTACAAAATTAATTATGTAAGTGGAAAATAGGGCCTAATAGCTATCACACAAATATTAGTTCCCACGCGTGGTTAAGGATGCAACACATTCATTATAATGACTAAATAGCTACAAACGAAATGGTCTTAGAATTAATATTTATTGGGGTAAGTCACTTGCAGATGTGATGGTGCTAAGTGAAAGGAGGGAGGTACGAAAGGAATAATGAACAACAAATAAAGACTCTACATTGTCCAGAGTATCCACCAGCACAACACAGATTTTTCTAATGTGAAGTGTGGAATTAATAGTCCCTCATTGGAGAAATGGGTAAGGAAAGATCTGAATGAAAAATACTCGGGTATCACATGGATGTACTTTATTATTACCGTTATTACCAGTTCTATGTCATTCACCAGCCACAGTTGGACAGACAGCGTCAAGATACAACATTATTAAAATACATGAATACAACTCTACTATGATAGTAATTTAATACTGCAAGACATATTTAAGTTATAAATTAGATTTCAATAGTATCACAACAATAAAATAGATACAAGTATATAATGAAATAAAATATAATGGTTGCTGTTGGGGTCATGGGACTGAGCTGTAGCTCAAGTAAGCACTATGCTATTACTAGAAAAGAATTCTTCGATATTGTAGAAGGGTTGCTCTTTTAGCTTGCACAAAATAGTAGTTTTAAACTGCTCCCATGGTAAAGACTGAATGTCATCAGGTAGAGCATTAAACAATTTTAGGGCCACCATTGGGAAGCTGGTTTGTGTCTTTGCTAATTGACACCTTGGCATGTCAGTACTCTCTTTGTTGTGAGTGCTGTATTTGTGAACTTCATTTCTCTTTCTGTAGATATCATGGTTTCTCTTTATGTGGAAAAGGCTGTTCAGTATATAATGGCTGTAAACAGTCAGAATTCCCAACCTGGTGAAAATTGGTTTACAGTGGTCTGTCTTTTTGCTTGAAGTAATGATCGTCATTGCTTTCTTTTGCAGTAAAAGCACATTCTTGCAGCCTGCAGAATGGCTCCAAAACAACAGCCCATAACTGATGTGGCTGTGGAACCTTGCATAGTACACAGTTATCAGGTACTGTTCTGGTGCTATACTTTTCAGTTTCCTCAAGAGGACATGTTTGGTGTTCTGTTGCCGGGTTAATTTGGTATCAATGAGAGAGCCCAGAAGTTTAACATCTGCTGCGTTACCCAGTGCTCCAGTATTTCTGAGGTTGCATATCATCCTCTGAGTTTTGTCTTCATCAATTTTCATTTTGTTCATGGTAAACCAGGTCTTGGCTTCATTGAACAAGGCTTCTGCTTGTTGGACTGCTTGTACAACATTCTCTCCTTTTGAGAACAAGGTTGTATCATCCGCAAACTGCAAGGTGTGCCAATTGGAGTCTATGTCATTTACGAAGATAAGGAACAGCAGGGGCCCTGTTACCAATCCCTGTGGCACATCATGCTGTATCTTCTTCTCACCTGAATCACCTCCTTGCACGGAGACAGTCTGTTGTCTGTTTCTCAGGTAGGATTCAAGAGTTAGCAGGGTGGATCCCCCTATACCATATGTTTTTAGCTTCCTGAGCAGGGCCTTATGCAGGATGCAGTCAAATGCCTTACTAAGGTCACAGAGCACTAGTGCTATAGACTCTTTGTCTTCAAAACCCTGACTTACATTTGTAACTAAGTCAAGTACAGCTGTTGTTGACGTGCCCTTCCAAAAGCCATGTTGTGCATCATAAAAGAGACTATTTCCTTCAAAATAACTTAATAGTTGTTCTTTCATTATCGACTCCATCACCTTCGCTAGTACTGGTATTATAGATATGGGCCTGTAGCTTGACACTTCATGTGGACTGCCTTTTTTGTAAACAGGCACTGTGCGTGCTACTTTCAGGAAATTTGGAAATTCCCCTGCATGGAAGCTTTTATTTATTACTACTTTTAATGGCTGTGCAATATCACTGGTTATAGTTTTTAACATAGTACAAGGCATGCCATAAATATCAGGGCTCCCTGAAGATTTGTAACTTTTTACAATTATTATGACTTCTTTTGGATACACTCTCTTCCACATTACCATGCTGCATTTATTCTCAAATTTCACAGCAGCTGCAGGATCTATTCTAAAGTCAGGAATTTCATCTACTGTGTTTTCCATTATTTTTATAAAATTGTCATTAAACACATCTGGCCTGCAAGAATTAGAGCAAGAGGTGGGCTTTTTCCTGTGCTCATTAACCAGATCCCATGCTGCTTTACAAGGATTATGAGCTTCAATAAATCTGGCATTGCTTTCTTTCTTTGCTTTTTCTACTTCCTTTCTGTAGATCTTTTGGGCCTGTAAATAACTAGAGTACAGTCTATCCTTAATATCTATATCTTTAGCAGCTTTGACCTCATCATTTAGTATTTGGACAATACATTTTATTTTGGCTACTCTAGGAGTATACCACCTCTTTACTTTGTTAGTTTTTTTGTATACATTTTGATTTAACATTAGAGTATCTCTTGGGTTTTAATGGAAAATGTCCATCAAGTTGAATGCAGAATTTGGTGTCAATTCATCAATTATTTGGTGCAAATCTATAGAATACAGTGTAGTTTTGAAATCATCTAAGCTTTTCTTTGTAATAACTCTATTTCTGAATACATAATTTGAATGCCAGCTGGCATTTTGTTGTGTACTTACTGAGTTTGTCCATAACTTCATGATTACTGCATGGTGATCTGCTGGTATAGGGTCCACCATACTTACTTTGTAGTCCCAACTATTTAGGTTTGTCACAATTGTGTCAAGACAAATAGCTCCTCTTGGTGGTAGAGAGTTTCCTACGAATAGCCCATAGCTCCTTACTAAGTTCATGAAAGCTCTTTCTTTATCATTACCTTCTCCAATATGAATGTTGAAGTCTCCACATAAAGCAATTTTTGTCCCTAAGTGCACTAGATGACACAGACAACTTTCCAACTGGTTGAGGAAATTTTCAAAATTTCCATCTGGGGAACGGTACACAGAAACAACAATTAAGTTGGCATCTGACAGTCCCAAAGCAGCAATTTCTAGGTCTAGATCTACACAAAATAAGTCAATTTTATTGGCACTTAGTTTACTATTTACACACACAGCCATACCACCATGGATAGTAGTTCCTCTACACCACACATTCACCATTTCTAAATATTCAATGTTTCTGTAGTATTCAGTTTCTGGTTGAGCTAGCCAGTGTTCACATATACATGATACATCAGGTCTCTCTTCATCAACAAAAAGTGATAATGTATCAAGTTTTGTTCTGAGGCACTGCACTTTTACACTCACTATAACTAAGACAGCATTTTCTTCAATGATATCGTTTCCTTTTTCACCGGAATGTTCTTGGTCTTGGGAGTTTATTGCACTATTGCACTGGGCATCCTCTGGAATAAAAAATGTTTTATCACAATGTTCTTCAGCCATATACTGTTGTCCATTATTCTATCTTTTAGGTCGAAATCAACACCAATTTTGAAGCTATTATTTATTCCATTTGTTTCCAGTTTTTCAACTGTAAAATTGTTGTGATTTGGGAAAGTGTTCTGTAAGAAGTTAGTTATAGTTTCAGCTGTGGTGCCACATCTTAGTTTGCTTAGGTGCAACCAGGGTTTTTTATCACCATACAGCATTCCTTTTTCACTGCCAATACCTATTATGGCTTTATTTCTGTTTTTAATACTGGCATTCACAAACGATTGTATAGTGAGCCTCAAACACTGTTCACCAGATTTTCCATTTTGTAGCACAGTCTTGTAAGATTTTTTGTTTTCTTTTTCTGTGTATTCAGTGGTTTTGGCCAGTTCATTTTCTTGTTTCACTATAGTCGAATTTCTTCTGCCTCTTTGCTTGTTTTTCACTCCTTGCCAGTCTGTATCGATGCCTTCTGAAGAGTTTTCATCCATCAGATTGTTTACATCTGTATTTGGTTTGTTTTGAATGTGAGGTTGAGTTTCACTGACACACTAATTGTTTACATTTGTACTAGATGCCAGTCTAGCAATGTTTGGGTCTTCAACATTATTTCTCATTTGAAAATTACCACTTGATGAATTTGCATGCTTTTTGTTGCTGTTTTCATTGGTGATGGTGGTAGGTGCTGCTTCTCTGACACACTCCAGACCTTTATTTGAACTTTGCCTCAGATTAGCGATGTTTACCTCTTTATTTCCAGCTATAATACATGGCCCTTTTGTTTTCTACATCCTTTGCACACTGTCTTGCTATGTTTCTCGATGATTAAGATGCTTCTTCACTTCGTGGTACCAATATTTCTAACTTAGAGTTTGTGGCAATAACAGTGTCTAGTTTTTCTTTTATTTGTTTGTTACCACTGGTAAGTTTTTTCATAATTTGCATAAGCTTACTCAGTGATGCAACTAGATCAACACTGCATTGCTGTGTAGAGTACAAGATTTGTTCATGTTTTGCTGTATTAATGTCTTCTGAGATTTCGTCAGCTAATCTCACTTCACAGTTGTCACAAACGTATTTTAAGCGACCTTTTGAGCACTTTAGAATTTGAACTTCATTGTTGGTGAGCCCCACACATTCCATGTGAAATGATTTTCCACACCACAGTCCACACAAAGCACTGAATTCCTTATTTTTACGTTTTTCTCGCACTTAGCACAAAGCATGCTTTCACTGGACGCCGTCTTTCCAAAGTGATAGGCAGAGCTTGGAAGTCAGGCAGTGCCCATGAGAGCACTAACACTCACCAATCGGTATGTCTTCTGGAGTGAAACACTGTGGACTTTGTGGTAGGTGTGGAGAAAATGCAGGTGAGTCTTAAATTTTATGACAAATGTCTTGGTACAGAGTGTGTTATCACAGAGTATGTCCTTAGCATGGGTGCGAGGCCAGAGTTGATGTTGATGCTGTGAGGAGGAGACCCGGACAGAATCAAATTAGGTTGGTGGAAGCCTCGCTGTCAACCAAACTATTGTCCTGCACTGGTAGCAGTGATGGTAATCAGCTGGTATCGAATCACATGATGGAATCAGTAGCTTGAGGTGGAAGTGATCACATGAAGACAGAAAGCTGCTGACTTAGCAGATGTTCTTATCATCATCATCATCATCATCATCATTTAAGACTGATTATGCCTTTCAGCGTTCAGTCTGGAGCATAGTCCCCCTTATAAAATTCCTCCATGATCCCCTATTCAGTGCTAACATTGGTGCCTCTTCTGATGTTAAGCCTATTACTTCAAAATCATTCTTAACCGAATCCAGGTACCTTCTCCTTGGTCTGCCCCGACTCCTCCTACCCTCTACTGCTAAATCCATGAGTCTCTTGGGTAACCTTGCTTCTCCCATGCGTGTAACATGACCCCACCATCCAAGCCTGTTCGCCCTGACTGCTACATCTATAGAGTTCATTCCCAGTTTTTCTTTGATTTCCTCATTGTGGACACCCTCCTGCCATTGTTCCCATCTACTAGTACCTGCAATGATCCTAGCTACTTTCATATCCGTAACCTCAACCTTCTTGATATGGTAACCTGAATCCACCCAGCTTTCGCTCCCATACAACAAAGTTGGTCGAAAGATTGAACGGTGCACAGATAACTTAGTCTTGGTACTGACTTCCTTCTTGCAGAAGAGAGTAGATCATAGCTGAGCACTCACTGCATTAGCTTTGTTACACTTCGCTTCCAGTTCTTACACTGTTGCCATCCTGTGAGAATATGCATCCTAAGTACTTGAAACCGTCCACCTGTTCTAACTTTGTTCCTCCTATTTGGCACTCAATCCGTTTATATCTCTTTCCTACTGACATTACTTTCGTTTTGGAGATGCTAATCTTCATACCATAGTCCTTACATTTCTGATCTAGCTCTGAGATATTACTTTGAAAACTTTCAATCGAATCTGCCATCACAACTAAGTCGTCCGCATATGCGATACTGCTTATTTTGTGTTCACATATCTTAATCTCACCCAGCCAGTCTATTGTTTTCAACATATGATCCATAAGTAATATGAACAACAGTGGAGACAGGTTGCAGCCTTGTCTTACCCCTGAAACTACTCTGAACCATGAACTCAATTTACCGTCAACTCTAACTGCTGCCTGACTATCCATGTAAGACCTTTAATTGCTTGCAAAAGTTTGCCTCCTATTCCATAATCTCGTAGAACAGACAATAACTTCCTCCTAGTAACCCGGTCATATGCCTTTTCTAGATCTATAAAACATACGAGGGCCGTTCAGAAAGTATCCTCCGGTTGATTTAAAAAAATACACCAAGTTAAATAAAAATATTTTAATATATACATCTTACAACTACATCTTTGCACTATTTTTCTACATAGTCTCCATAGCGATTGAGGCACTTATCGTATCTCTTCACAAGCTTTGAAATTCCTGCTGCATAAAAATCACCCGCTTGTGCCTGGAGCCAGCCTGTGACCGCATCTTTGAGCTCTTCGTCGTCATCAAACCGCTGTGACCCGAGCCATTTCTTCAAATGCATGAAGAGGTGATAATCACTTGGCGCCAGGTCTGGGCTGTAAGGTGGATGGTTGATAACATCCCACTTGAAGGACTCAAGAAGGGCCGTTGTTCTGCGAGCAGAGTGAGGACGGGCGTTATCGTGCAAAAAAACGATACCGGAAGTCAGCATACCACGGCGTTTGTTCTGTATAGCCCATCGTAACTTTTTTATTGTTTCACAGTACACATCTTGATTAATGGTCGTACCACGTTCCATGAATTCAACCAACAACACCCCTCTGGCATCCCAAAACACCGTTGCCATCAGTTTTCTGGCAGAAAAATCTTGCGAGGCTTTTCTTGGTTTGGTAGGCGAATTTGAATGTGCCCACATCTTTGATTGTTCTTTTGTCTCAGGGTTCACGTACTTAATCCAGGTTTCGTCACCGGTCATGATTCTGTTTAACAATGGTTCTCCTTCGTCCTCATAACGTGACAGAAAGTCTAATGCAGAGGCCATTCTTTGAGTTTTGTGGTGGTCGGTAAGAATTTTGGGCACCCATCATGCACAGAACTTATGGTAACCCAATCTTGCTGTCACTATCTCGTACAAGAGAGTCTTAGAAATCTGTGGAAAACCAGTAGACAACTCCGACATTGAGAAACGTCGATTTTCACGAACTTTTGCATCAACTGTCTGAACGAGTTCGTCAGTCACCAATGATGGTCTACCACTCCTCTCTTCATCATGAACGTTTTCTTGTCCACTTTTAAATAAACGTTCCCATTCACGGACAACTCCTTCACTCATAACTCTTGGTCCGTACACGGCACAAAGCTCATGATGAATAGCTGCTGCAGAATATCCTTTGGCTGTAAAAAACCTTATGACAGCACGCACTTCACATTTGGTGGGGTTTTCTATTGCAGCACACATTTCAAACTGCCACAAAAACTAAACTAGCGCAGGTACAACGTTCACTCGACCACAGCTTGATGCCGACTGACCTGTTGAGTGCATGAACGCACAGATGGCGTCGCTACTCCCCCCACAACCCGCACTGCGACCAATCGGAGGTTACTTTCTGAACCGCCCTCGTAGATACAATTCCCTGTTCCACTCATAACACTTCTCCATTATTTGCCGTAAGCTAAAGATCTGGTCCTGACAGCCTCTAAGAGGCCTAAACCCACACTGATTTTCATCCAATTGGTCCTCTTAGTCAGCCATAAATGTACAGGACTGCTAAGACCTGTGTGCAGCAAAAGGCTGCCACAGTAATAAAAATTTACAGTCCTTATAAATAGTTTGGTGACAGGAAGTTCAGCTACTGCAGAGGTGAAGTATTCAAGAGGTGGAAAGATATACCAAGGAATATGTGTAACACAAAGCCTGAAGGTTCATGCTAATTAGAGAGATATTTCATGTTTTATGGGTTGTTTATCTTTATTTATAGCAATGCGGACTTATTTGCAGGTAACAATTTTCAGCTGGAACCATTCCATCCACAAAGAAATTATTTGTTTCCTCTCACAGATTGAAATTGCTTCCTTCCTCTTTGAAAGCTCCAGTTCAGTATTTCTAAAAACAGACTGCACTCCATACATGTGCATAACTACTACTTTTCAGTAACAAAATTTTTAGATGATGCTAGCATTTTCTGCAGTGAATAATGAAAGTGGGTGCTGGGGGCTTTATATTGACATTTCTTTGACATTTCTTTAGGTATTTAAGGTTACGTACTATGTGTCTCAATTATATCACTTATCTCTAAGAAATATTGTAGCTTTGTTACTCTCATAAGTCGAAATAATGGTTTAATTAGTTCATAAATGAGATACTAAAGTTGTGTTTCTACTTTAAATATTTGACAGATATCAGTGACTGTGCAAATGTCAACAAATCTGATGTTAATTTTAGAAACATTATGAAAGAGTAGAAAGTACTGTTACAGTAGCATATCATCTCACCTTCTCCATTCTCAGCCTTTTTGTTCCTAAAAAATTATTAAACCTGTAATTAAATAAACAAGTATATTATTTTTTGGATATATTATTTACATACAACACATCCTTTTGTGTTACCTTTATTCCTGGGTACCAAGGAAAACTTTTCTCATGACAACTACTTTGGTATTTTCAGGTTCATTCATTCCTTATCACCAATCTTGCTATAGGAGATTTATTCATGGGAGTTTACCTTCTCATAATTGGAAGTGCTGATACTTACTACCGTGGAGTTTATTCAGTTCATGATCGTGACTGGAGAAGTAGTGGATTGTGTCATACTGCAGGATTTTTTAGCACCTTCTCTAGTGAATTCTCAGTGTACACACTCACTGGTTGGTTTCTTGAAATGGTTGATATTTTTCTTTGTATAACTATTTAATTTATATATTTAACTTATTTATGTCATGTAACTGTTTTTCATAATATTTCTTGTAGCTGAAACTTAAATTAACGATCCATTTGGTACAACAGGCCTGACAGACACAGCTGACTTTCTTTTCTTTTCTTTCTTTTTTTTGCAAGCAAAATAAACCAGAGATAATCATTTTTAATAATTCAACAAAAGATCAAATTTGTGATGCTTAGAGTATGCCATAGAAATGGGTCGCAGAAGGATATCAAACTAATGTAAAAAAAAAAAGTCATAACGCAATCTGCATATTCCATGCAAATTTGATCTATTAACCTTACGCCAATGCATTTCTTCTGCTAATTGTGAGTGAGTGGCTGTAATACTAGCAGCATAAAAAGACCTTAAAACTTATTTTTTTCTAATTTTACTGTTTAATAAATTTATATCTTGAAAACTGAAACTTTGGTAGTGGTTTAAAATTTTTGGTCTTTTCTACTTTGTTACATTTCTTGTTAATAAATGACTTTTTTTGTATCCAGTTTTTAATTAATCTTTCTGCACTGAAGGTAATTGATTACATTTAGGGCACAAAAATTGGTTAACTGAAATAACAGGCAAATTTTGAATCTGTGCTTTTCAGGTGCATTGCGTCTGAACTCAGGACTCCCACTGTTGTGCTTGTGATCTCCTGATGGTAGATTTACAGTTTCCTTTTTTAAAAAATGTAACCCTTTTTTCTGTAAATGTGTTCTTTAAAGATGATTTCAGCTCCAAATGTAAGTATTTTGACAGAAACTCTTTCTCCATCAGTCTTCTTTCTCTCTGTTTTTGAAATATTTCATTTGTTCAATCTTCTTTTCATTTTGTAAATAGTAAGTACTAACATTAGTTTCTAATGAATACAGACATTGTGTACTCATCTCTTCTATCTCTCAGAATTGTGCAGAAACTACAGCTTGTAATCAGTATCTCCATTTAATTTTTGTTACGAGGGAAGGGATATTATCTGAAATCATACTGTACGATATTTTACTTCACCACTTCAGTTATCAAATTATTGTCTCCAACTTGTAAACATTTTTGAACTATGTTACATACTGTTGTTACTAAGAATATATCTGAATGTAAAAAAAAATAATGCTTTTTTGTTACATTTTATTGATGATAATTGACTATGATTAACATAATATCTTCCTAAGAGCAAAGACACTTCACAGAGAATTTACTTATAGAACTTTTCAGTGTAGTTGACACTATTTCTTCTTGTCCTTACAGTTATTGCTTTGGATAGATTCTTGGTGATACTATTTCCATTTCACGTGAGGACAATGAAAATGACAAAAACCCGAATATTGATAGCAGGAGGATGGTTGGGTGCTGCATTTTTATCAGGTCTACCTTTTATACACGTCAGCTATTTTAAGTGAGTGTCTTTTATGTAAAATTATTTTATTTCCAAATTTGTCAGTCATTCTTTCATTAAGTCATTTTTTATTTAATATCACATTTTGTATCTAATAAGTACAAAACTAATGTATTTAATTACCAGATTTTGATTCTAGAATTATGTTAATGAAACAGAGTTCACTAAATATGATATCATTAATGGGTCTTACTGTCAGTGAATTAATTTCAGTTGGAACACACACACTTTTCAATGCTGCTCCTAAAAAAACACAGTATTATAAGTGCAAATTGTGAAAAATACCAGTACTGTAGGCATAGCGTAACAAATTTGATGGTTCCATGCATAATCTGATTCTATGGTTTCATTTCGATCCGAGCATTATTATGTTAGATTGTTCAGAGAGGCCATAGAAATTCAAATTCACTAATACAAAATTAATTGAAAAGAAGAACAACTGAAATGAGACAAGTTGTGGTCTGTATTAGGAAATGAAGCAAACAGCACCAACTCTTCCCCACAAAAAGCTCCATAACCAACGCCAGTGTGACTATGTGATATCAGGCAGTGGTCTGATGATGTCACAATTTAACTGCTGTGTGGATATGTACAAACAGCTCAGCTTGCTGACCTTGTTCAAGTTTGAAATTACTGTTTGAATCTTCATAGCCTCTGAAGAGATCTCTAGCATTAGGAGATGAACATCGTCATGAAAATATGCCTTGGACCAGAGCCTGGTGTCCATAAAATGAAATTCACAAAGCTCATAAATACCGGGTGTAAACACCTATATTGTATGTCCACATATTACTGTCTGTTAAGGGGTTCACTCTTAATAGTAATGTGATAAAATTCTTCAGAAACTATTAAATGACCGTGACGGCAGATAAGGCCAAGAAATAGTGTTGGCTAAACAATGTCATGAAAAGTGTTTTGTGTTCTTTTTCGTTTTATCCATTGTAAGAAGGTTGGTGTGTCAATTATCAATACTTGTAATCATATCAATGGTTAAGATAATGAAATGATATCATATTGTAATTGTTTAGTCTCCAAACCATCTTTGCTATTAATAACATTAAACTATTACGCATTTTACAGTTGTTTCTCATTCTGCACAGGAATTTTTATGGAAGATCTGGAGTTTGCCTTGCACTTCACATAACACCACAGAAATATAATGGATGGGAATATTCAGTGTTTGTGTTCCTCTGTAAGTATGTAAGGAGACTTTGGTCTTTATTTAGAATATTATCTCTGTCTTTTAATCCATTTTGTGTGACTTTGACTCTGTATTATGGCAAGAACCAATAAGGTATTATGGCTTATGATAAGTTGAAATTTATTGCTATATAAGAAAACACATATATATAAATGGCATAAATAGTTTCCATAGCTCCTTTCTCAATCTGTGAATAATTTCCTTAGCAGATGCTGTTGTGTCCATCATATTTTTTTGTATGATAAAACCACACCCACACTGCACACTGACACATCAATTTCCAGCATCTGTTGTTTGGGAAGCATGTACATCACTAAACAGCATACCAATTTGAGTCAGTTCTGTAGCAATGAGAAAGCAATGTCACACTATAATGCTCTCTGAAACCCTATCCATTTCTTTAGCTGTGCTTAAAAGAATAAGAAACATGCAGAAGATTTGGTACAATCTTGCATAGTACTTTACGTTGTCCATAAACATTTGCAACTCCTTCAAATTGTGGGGTTTAGGAGTTTTCTCTGTGGCTGTGAGATGGTGACTGATTTATTTTACTCCATGATGGAAAACACAAAATTGCAAACTTTGGTTGCTGATGGGTGAAGCTGTGGTGCTGCAGTGTAATTCCACTATGCACCTGGCAAGGGTAGTATACAGGGAAAATGTTGATACTGGGGCACAAAGTCTTTGCTAATTTCATTTAATCTACATGGTTGGGCAGTAACTGTGCCTTGTAGACAGGTGAACAATGTATGCAGATGTCGGCGTTTGAGGTAGGATGTGCAGCTGGGCTCAAAGAAGCCAATTGGAGTAATCGGCGTGTTGCTGGACATTTGAATAAGAGTGATTCCACTATTCAACGATGTTGGCAGGATGTGTGAGCCATGACTGAATGGGGCAGCAAGATGGATGCTGTTGACCTAGAGAGATGACTGAACATGAGGACCAAGCAACCATCAGAGAGGCACTCAGAGCAGAACAAGCAGTCATCATACAGGGACTCAGAACTCCAGATTCATTATTATCATTGATCCAACATGTAACTGGTGCTTCAGTGATCACAAGGACCATTCATAGGTGGCTCACAGAAAGGGGGTTAAGCTCTTGGTGCCCCTTGTGTTGACCGCAATTGACCTCTGTACACCAACAAGTTTGTTTACAGTGGTGTTGGGCACACTCAGCCTGAAATCTCATTGAGTGGAGTAGAACCGTCTTCAGTGATGAGTCCTGCTTCAAATTGAGCCCGGATGACAATCAAAGGTGTATCTGAAGACTCTACAGACAGCAGTGAGACACCACTCTGAATGTCACTCACCATATGGCCCAACAGCTGGGAGTAATGGTCTGGAGTGCCATTTCATTTCATAACAGCAGCCCTTCTGTTGTTATCCATGGTGCCCTTGCAGCGCAGCAGTACAATGACTATACTCTATGTCCCATTTTTTTGCCCTCAATGCCAAGCCATCCTGGGTCTACATTTCAGCAAGATAATGGCTGCCGTAACACAGTGACATTTTCTATTGTTTGTCTTTATGTTTGCCAGTCCTACCTTGGCCAGTAAGATTACCAGATCTTTTCCAAATTAAGAATTTTTGGAGCATTATGGCTGGACCCTCCAGCCAGCTCAGGATTTTGATGATCTAACATGCCAAATAAACAGAATTTGGCATTACATCCCTCAGAAGGACATCTAACAACTCTGTCAATCAATGCCAAGCTGAATAACTGCTTGCTTAAGAGCCAGAGGTGGAGAAATCCATTATTGACTTGCTCAAATTGGAGGGTGGTGGAGGTCTCTCTCTTGAATAAATTGTACATTTTTTTTTTTTAAATTGTAATCATTTGTTTGTCTGTACTTGTACATCACATCTACTGAATTCCATCCCATTCAGATAATCCCTTCGTGGTGTTTTTTTTTTTTTTTTTAAACAAGGTCCATATCACTCAAATAATAACTGGTAAATTCTGCATGAGGTTGTGTCCATTGGCCAGTAGTATCAGAAGATCGAAGGATGCTGGAAATGGCAAAATGCGAAAGTAAATGTTGATTGCCACTAATTTTATGCGGTTTGTTGCCTAATGGTAATGAAATATTAATCTTAGAGAAATTTTTGCCTCACATTAGTTTCAATCCCAGTTTCTTTGTGTGAGATAATCAGGTATTCTATTATTCTTTGGTCATTAATTACAGATTTTTAAGACACCACAGAGGTGAAAATTGCCATAACCTTTATGAATTATGATTGGCTAAGTGGCACATTAACTTAAACATGTACAAGTATACCTACACCTGTACTCTTTGAGTTGCCCTAAGTTACTGGTGGAAGTTATACACTGAGATGACAAAAACCATGGGGTAGCAATATGCACACATATAGATGGCAGTAGTATCATGCACATGAGGTATAAATGGGCAGTGAATTGATGGAGGAGTCATCTGTACTCAGGTGATTCATGTGAAAATGTTTCTGACATGATTATGGCCACATGACAGGAATTAAAAGACTTTGAATGCATAGTGGTAGTTGGAGCAGACACATGAGGCATTCCACTCTGGAAGTCATTAGGATACTCAATATTCTGAGAAGCACAGTGTCAAGAGTGTGATGAGAATACCATATTCCAGGCACTACCTCTCGCGATCAACAATGTGGAGAGAGCAGTGGCATTGTCAGTGCTAACAGACAAGCAGCACTGCAAGAAATAACTGCAGAAATCAATTGGGACATACAACAAATGTATCTGTTAGGTCATTTCAGTAAAATCTGGCATTTCGGACTATGGCAGCAGACAACTGACACGAGAGCCTTTGCTAATAGCATGACATCACCTGCAGCAGCTCTCCTGGGCTCATGACCATCTCAGTTGGACTCTAGACAACTGGAAAACCATGGCCTGGTTAGATGAATCCTGATTTTATTTTGTAAGAGCAGATGGTAGGGTTCAAGTGTGGTGCAGACAACATGAAGCTGTGCACCCAAGTTGTCAGGAAGGCACTGTGCAAGCTGGCGCTGGATCCATAATGGCATGGGTTGTGTTTGCATGGGATGGACTGGATCCTCCGGTCAAACTGAAGCAATCATTGAGTGGAAATGATTATGTTTGGCTACTTGGAGACCATTTCCAGCCATTCATGTACTTCATGTTCCCATATAATGAGAGAATTTTTATGGATGACAATATGCTGCATCACTGTACCACAATTGTTCTAGACAGTTCAGGCAAATGTTTTGGCCACCCAAACTGCCCGACATGAATACTATCAAACATTTATGGGGCATAATCAAGAGGTTGGTTCATGTACAAAACTGTGCACTGGCAACACTTTCGCAATTACTGATGGCTATAGAGGCAGCATGGCTCATATTTCTGCAGGGGACTTCTGGCAACTTGTTGAGTCCATGCCACGTCACATTGCTGCACTATACTATACTAAAAGAGGTCCAACATGATATTAGGAGGTATCCTACGACATTTGTCACCTCATTGTAAGTTGCGCATTTATTACTTCCTTTATTTTTATTCCATCACTAAATGTCCTCAAAAAGAACCAGTCAGTAAGTCCTATTAATTCAAATTTCTTTAATTTTACTGTCATAGTCATCTCATGATATATATTCAGAAGCTAGTATATGCTGCTTACTTTCCTCAAAAGTATGTCCCCAGAATATTAACAGGAAACCACACCTGATCCGCATCTCACCTCTTGCAGTGTTGGCCATTGGAGTTGGGTGAGCATTTCTGTGATATTCTCACACTTGTCAAACAATTCTCTGGCAGATGATGCTGCCATTCTGGATCTTCCCTATTTCTTTTATTAATCCTAGCTGGTAATGGTTCCAGACTTATGAGTAATACTCAAGAATCAATCAAACAGTGATTCTGCAAGCTGCTGGCTTCACAAGCAAACTAAATTTCCAATACTACAGGTTCAATCAGGTTAACCTTGGATAGGTTGATCTCTTTTTTAAAACTATTCCTTTACTGAAAACGCCACTGAGTGAACATGAAAGGGACATGGTGATAAAGACAAGAAAAATAGAGAAAATAAAAACTGATTGACTAAAAATAAAAAATATTGAACAATAAACAAACAAAAGTTAGTGAAGTACATTTTGTTTACAGAGTGTACATAAATTTGAAGTCTAGTGGTTGACAAGCATGGAGCATCTGCTTAAAACACATTAACACCTCTAAACTTCTAATCCAAACTGTATCTGTGGTGAAGCAATTGCCCAGCACCTTATTATTGTAATGCATGTTATCTTCGGCGACAAGGTTTGTTTGTTACTAATGTAGACATTGTACGCATTCATCATAACAAGGTTTTTATTCATTATGCCAGTATGTAAGACTGAAGCCGTGATTCTATGGTAACTGCTATTTAAAAGGAGTCCTATCATAAGGGACTTTCATTGTAATACTATAGCTCTTCACAGCGTCAAGATTTAGACAGCAGCCACAGGAAGCATGGAACAAATTTTACCCAATCATGGTGGCATCTGACAATGACAGGCTTGAGGAGATACATGACTCTGAGGAAGATGCTTTGGAGATTTTAAGGATAAGAGAAACTACTCCAATTTGTGTGTAATATTATAGAGTAAGAGCAGGCCTCATAATGGGATTGCATGATGTAAGATGGTTAATCTATTCCTCATTAGGATCATTGTGCAACTAGGCAATTTTATGATTAAACATCAGTTAGGAAATGATGAATATGGCATAATAAAAATTTTTTGTCAACATAGCTAGTGATGTAACTATGAAAAATGAAGGATGTGCTCAGATTTGCTATTAATTTTTGTGTTATATCACACTTTAAACAAGATCATTTACTATGTCTTGTATGTGGCCTGAATGATGCAACACGTGACACACCATATCCAGCTTGACTGACTGCTGTTGCTATCAATCCTATGCAAATTCAAGTGGTTAGCCCCACCTCGCTTGAGAGAATTCTCACTCATTGTTAGCATTTCACAAGTGGCCTTAAGTTTTCAATTGTTAACCATATTGTGTAATAGAAAAAAGGTGGTTTGACAACTACTTCATTATGTGTACCAAAGTCATCACAAACAAGGAATTTGCTAATCTTTGACAGTGTATCAGTTGTGCTCAATATGTATCTCTCAGGTTACTGGTGCATGATAAGTAGCCCTTTTTTTCTTATATTTATCCAGATGCAGCTTCATTTTGAATCATCCTCTTTTTAGAAGGTTTATATGTAGTGAATGTGTTTTGTGTAACTTGATTTATTTAAATGTGTCTCTTTGCAACTGTGAGTTACATTTCCATTTTCAGACATCTGTGATTTATATTGACCAAAAGTACAATATTTCTTACAGTCTTGAATCTGGCATCATTCTCTGTTATTGCTGTCGGGTATACGTCAATGTTTGTGATAGCGAGGACAACTCAACAAGCAGCACAAATGAATCAGAAAACTGCTGAGTCAGCAGTGATTGCCCGCCGAATGACTCTTATTGTTGCTGCAGATGCAGCTTGCTGGATGCCTATCATATGCTTGGGGATACTGTCTTTGGCAGGAATGACAGTCCCTCCACAGGTACACAAAATGTTCTTTTCCAATATATAGTAGGTCTTTCAGCTATTGTTGGTAAAAATTTTCTGTTGAGTTCTTCCCTTTCATTTGCTAGAAAATGCTTAGTCTGTATTTTTTTAGCAGGACTGATTTCTTTTGGGCCAAAAACCAGAACTAGCGCATTTTAATGAGACTTTTTTCTTCTGTATTATCTAATTTTAATACAATACGTCCACATTTTATGGGTTTATGGTGCCCATGGAAAACTTAATGCCATTACAAAATGTGTACTTTAAATATACAATGAGCTGATACTATAATAATAATAATAATAATACTGTTTTGTTGCTTCTTCACAAAGGAATGCAAGGGCAGAAAAAAGATAGCGGTGGCCCTGCTTCCAAAATAATTGCTTCACTTGCTATCCTTACTCAAGTGACTGCATCAGGTGTTGTTGTTGTTGTGGTCTTCAGTCCAGAGATTGGTTTGATGCAGCTCTCCATGTTACTCTATCCTGTGCAAGCCTCTTCATTTCTGAGTAACTACTGCAACCTACGTGCTTCTGAATCTGCTTAATGTGTTGATTTCTTGGTCTCCCTCTTCAATTTTTACCCTCTGTGCTTCCCTCCAGTACTAAATGGGTGATGCCTTGATGCCTCAGAATGGGTCCTGCAACCGATCCCTTCTTCTAGTCAAGTTGTGTCATAAATTCCTCTTCTCCCCAATTCTACTCAGTACCTCCTCATTAGTTACATGATCTGTCCATCTAATCTTCAGCATACTTCTGTAGCATCACATTTTCAAAGCTTCTATTCTCTTCTTGTCTAAATTATTTATTGGCCATGTTTCACTTCCATACATAGCGACACTCCACACAAATACTTTCAGAAAGGACTTCCTGACACTTAAACCTATACTTGATGCTAATAAATTTCTCTTCTTCGGAAACACTTTCCTTGCCACAGCCAGTCTACATTTTATATCCTCTCTACTTCAACCATTGTCAGTTATTTTGCTTCCCAGATCGGAAAACTCGTCCACCACTTTAAGTATCTCATTTTGTAATCTAATTCCCTGAGCATCACTTGATTTAATTTGATTACTTTCCATTATCCTCATTTTGCATTTGTTGATGTTCATCTTATATCCTCCTTTCAAGACACTGTCCATTCCGTTCAGCTGCTCTTCCAGATCCTTTGCTGTCTCTGACAGAATTACACTATTGTTGGCAAACCTCACAAAGTTTTTATTTCTTTTCCACGTATTTTAATTCCTACTCCAAATTTTTCTGTTTCCTTTACTGCTTGCTCAATGTACAGACTGAATAACATCACTTCCTCCTCAATCACAGCTTCCTTTTCGTGCCCTTGACTCTTATAACTTGTTGTAAATAGCCTTTCACTCCCTGTATTTTACCCCTACCACCTCAAAAGCTTTCTCTAAGTCTACAAATGCTAGAAATGTAGGTTTGTATTTCCTTAACCTATCTTCTAAGATAAATCATTGGGTCAGTATTGTGTTGTGTGTTCCAACTTTTCTACAGAATCTGAATTGATCTTCCCCGAAGTCAGCTTCTACCAGTTTTTCAATTAGCCTGCAAAGAATTTGTGTTATTCTTTTGCAACCATGACTTATTAAACTGTTAGTTTGGTAATTTTCACACCTGTCAGCACCTGCTTTCTATGGGATTGGGATTATTATATTCTTCTTGAAGTCTGAGGATATTTCACCCGTCTCATACATCTGACTCACCAGATGGAAGAGTTTTGTCAGGGTTGGCTCTCCCAAGGCTATCAGTAGCTCTAATGGAATGTTGTCTATTCATGGGGTCTTGTTTTGAATTAGGTCTTTTAGTGCTCTGTCAAATTCTTCAAATAGTATCATATCTCTCATTCCACCTTCAGCTACATCCTCTTCCATTTCCATATTACTGCCCTCAAGTACATCGCCCTTCTACAGACTCTCTGTATACCCCTTCCATCTTTGTGCTTTCCCTTCTTTGCTTATGACTGGTTTTCCTTTTGAGCTCTTGATATTGATATGTGGTTCTCTTTTCTCCAAAGGTCTTTTTAATTTTTCTGCAGGCAGTATCTGTCTTACCCCTAGTGATATATGCTTCTACATCCTTACATTTGTCCTCTAACCATCCCTGCTTAGCCATTTTGCACTTACTGTCACTCTCATTTTTGAGATGTTTGTATCAGGTGATAATGAAAACATTGGACTTGTATTATGGGGAATGATATATACATTTGGTTGTGGCTATAAAGATTTAGTTTTGCATAACACATTTCAGTTGACTGTTGCAATGGTTCCTTGAATGAGGTTTCTCAAAGTGACATTAATTTCACTAATTGATTAGAAAGCATTATGTCAGTTAGATACAAAATCAGCTGGTTTTGTGAAAGAATGGTCATATATCTAATTACTTTTTTAATGTACCATAGTGATATCAAATGTAAGCTACATGTATTATTTATACAATAAGTACATCAACATTTATGATTATTTTACATGTTAAGTGCACATGTAGTTTACGATTGATTAATTTTATTTCTTTATGTGTTCCACTTTCTTATGTGGAACATAATGTATATGATGTTAGTGGATTCATTAAATTGAATCTTTTATCATTCATGACAGTGGAGCAGAGTAAAAGCATTGAGTCTCTATTTTTTTACTTGTCTGTCAAGTCTGGGAACAATAAAATAAAACAGTGTTACACATTTTGTTAAACTCTTTAGTTTTTGCAAAATAACCCATCATTTGCTCTTAATGTATAAATACGAAGTATGTTGAAAAGCAGTGCAATATTATTTTAAAAGTGCATCTTATAAATCTACTGATCTGAAAAAGTGTCAGAAAAGCTGTTGATTTACTTTTGAGAAATAAAAAGGCGATACAACAAGGTTCCAGAAAAATTAAAAAATTGAGAAAAGATTGTACGGTTCTTTGCTGCCTTGTTCATGTATTCCCGCAATCTTTTTTCCTCAATTTTGTAAGTTCTTTAGGTATCACTGTGTGACAAATTCACATACTTTAAATAATAAAATGAACAAATACAACCCATTCACTGTGTTCAGAAAGTGTTAAGCACTGGATACGCACAAAATTAAGAAACTTAACTCCATAGCTTAGCTACTGAAATAGTATTCTCCACACACATAACTGAATGAGGATGACTCAAGTGTTAGCAAGAATGAGAGATGAAGAAACACCAGAAGAGGAGGGTAGCAATACACAGCTAGAAATTATTTGACCATGCATATATTGGCAGAGGAGAATCACTTGAAAATAGGCTTATTGATGAGTGAAACTCATAGATACTTTAAAAAAATGTTTAATTCTCCATCAATCATACAAATGCCATTTGACTGTGACTGTGATATTGAAAACTAGTGACACATAGCACAAACACTGTTTCAGTGCTGCTAATCAGCTGTATCAAGAATTTAATGTTAGAGAAATTCTCAGTGTGCTTTAGATGATATGCTTCATCTTCCCATCCCTGATTATGAAAAGGTAGCCTGTCATAAATTTCTGTATTTAGAAAGCACCTCTGGACAGTGTATGTGTTTGAACCCCATGGCAATTTTTCATTTTGCTGTGTACTGTGTTTAATAAGTAACTGAGTAGTGCTTTTTGTGAGAAGAGAGCAGCAAGTGTTTGCACAATAATTATGAAATAAACATTTAGTAGATTTGATCAAATAAATGATATGCCTAGAAATTGCCAGTTTTCCAAGTTTATCTGTATATCATTTTACAAACAAGGTTCAAGAAAGCAATAGCTTTGTGTTCTCTTAAGTGGTTAATAGTAAAGGGAAACAGTGTTTACTCTGATATTAGAACAGTACCTCATCAAACATGTGCCATCTATGACACAAATATAATTGGAATGAATGTATAGATTGTGCTAGTTGAAAATTTGTGCCAGACTGGGACTCAAATGCAGATTTCCTGCTTATCATGAGCATTTGCCTTAACATTTAGGCTATCGGAGCAATGGCATCACAAAGAACAATTGTTTCGCTTCACATTTGAATACACTGTAATAGCTGTTTTGTTATGATATGTTCTGTTAATGCAGACCAATAATCTTCTTCTACATAAAGCTGTGATGCAGGTTCAATCAGTTCCACTCTGCCCAGCATTCTCTTAAGATTCAGTCACATATTTGTAATTTTATGCATTTTACAAACAGATAGCTGGCCATTCTCATTGATTTTATCCTTGTAAAAGTATGAACTGTGTTACTTCAAAGTTTCTGGAAGTTTTTATGTAAACTGTTGCTCTCTTGCATTGTAAATCATAGAAATAGATGGCAATGAAGTAGACAAGTGCAATAGAAACAATACACTGAATAGTTTTGCTAGCTTAACAATAAAAGTCAGTACCATCTTACTTGAAAGTAAATTCTTTAATATTCAGCAACAGATGAACATTTGTCCTTACACTTAATGAAGAAATAATTTTAATATATTAGTTAAATTGTGCTAATAATACTTAGATAGTACTAGAAACAGAGAGGTGGTCCAAATCAGAAGTGAATAGCAACAAAATCTTACATTTAAATAAAAATGCATAACAGAAGGATAGACTGAATGCTAGATGTGTCAATGTATTCATTTCTGTAATAAATGCACGTCATATCAAGTTATAGTAGAGTTTTTTTCTGAATGCAAAATAACTTGAGTAAAGACAAATGCTGAAGTTATGTTAAACAATCAAGTAGCTTGTTTTTATAGATCACTTTTTTGAGATACCACAGTGGGAGAACACTTGGTGTCTCACCAGAGCCACATTCCATAAGGTGGCCTGAAGGACATAAGGTCAGCTTAAGATATAGATACACTTCTCTAACACATCTTGTATGAGGAATATAAAACAGAGTTGTGTAACTACAATATAAAGAAAAGGATAGATTGCTATTTTCCATAAAGATGACATGTTGAGTTGCATACAGGCACAGTGAAAAGACTGTTACACATTTAGCTTTCAGCCAAAGCCTTCATCTGAGCTGCTGAGGAGGCTGACCATGTGTGCATGAAGTGTGTGGATGTGTACATGTTTTTTTCTCAAGAAGGTTTTAGTCATGAAGAGTGTAACAGTCTTTTTGTTGCACATGGCTGCCACTTATTGTGTCAAGTTTATGGTGAATAGCAAACTATCCTTTTCCTTATATTGTTGATATTTCAGCCTGGAGCTTCCATTGTTTGAAGTATGTAACTGTGTGAAGGAAAAGTAATAAATCACCTCAATTTTCTGCACACAGGTTTACGCATGGATAGCTGTATTTGTTCTACCACTAAACGCAGCTATCAATCCTATTCTTTACACAATATCAACTACACCTTTCCTAGAACCAACACTAAAAGGATTGAAGACTTTGAAGAGGTCATGTAGGCTGTCGCTTACAACTGAACAGCACCACACATACTCATCTGTTACAGGTAAAGTCAGTCAGACAAATAATTCATTTAAAAATTTAAAAATATATGTTACTGTCTGATAGTTAAAGCACATCTCTTCCATTTTTAGTGGCTGTTCAATGATTATAGTTTCTAAAACATGCTTTGTCAACCCTTTATTGACCTTACAAATTTCTATGCACACTATTTGATCAAAAGTATCAGGACACCCCTGTGTAATATGGAACTGATCACTAGAGGTCATGAGATATGGACCCACCGGTATAAAAAACACAAGAGTATTTTGTTGTCAGTAGAAGTGACAGTCAGGAGAGCTCAGTGACCCCAAACATGGATTAGTCATTGGATCTCACCTGAGTAACAAAAACGCCAGGGACATTTCAACCCTGCCATGCTGACTGTTGGTGATGTGAGTGTGAAATGGAAATGCAGAGGAAGAAACGTAGATGAACTATGACTGGCAAATCTTCTGTACTGGAGGACACTGATCACCAAGCACTGAAAAGGCTGGTTGTAAGAAATCACATGAAATCAGTGGAAGGAAACTCTCGTCAGTTCCAAAGTGCTACCAGCAGTCCAGTTAGCACAGTGACTGTGTGTAGGGAGTTAAAAAGAATGGGATACAGAGGTTGAGTAGCCTCTTATAAGTCACACATTTATGTAAATCTGTTGGAGGAGCTTGAGTTTGGAAAATGCCTAGGGAATTTTATCTGCTATCATATATAGTGCCAACAGTGAAGCATGGTGTAGAGAATTTTACAGTATGGGGATATTTTTCGTGGTTAGGGTATGGTGTCCTTATTGTGCTTAAGAAAATGCTAAATTTGGGAAGATATGAACACATTTTACAATATTAAATTCTGTGTACAGTATTGGAGAAGTTCAGACACTATTGTTGTTTGTTGAAGAATGACAATGCACCCTATCATTAAGCAGCATCTCTGAGGCAATGGTTTGTGGACAGTAACACTCCTAAAGTGGGTTGGTCTACCCAGAGTCCTGACCTGAGCTGAACTGAATACCATTGGGATGATTGAAGATGGCGGCAAATAGTAATGGTAAAGTTCTTAGCTTACGTAAAAACTCATGTTTTGATGGGGAAAAGTGTAAAAAAATATGGAAAAGTACTAAAAACTGGAATCACATGCAAGGAATACAAGAACTCCTATCATTTTCAATTTGCAAAAGTGGACTCATCTGTGAAAGAAAATAATGAATTTATAACATGCTGGAACTGTAGTCAGTGCTGCGTTAAGAACTCAGATAACTATCATAAAGCAAAAATTTGTGACTGTAGGTGTGAATTATCTGTACTAGTCGGCGATATGGTTAGTGAAATCCAGAGCCTAAAGGCTGAAGTTACTTTCTTAAATAAGAAGGTGTGTGAATTTGAACAACAGTGCCTGATGAACTACTGTAGACCTAAACTGAAAACCAAGGAAAGCTTTCCTGCCATCATTACTCAAAACAGGTTTCAAATTCTCGATGAAATAGTAGAACAAGAACATGCTTAGTCCATGCAAACTAGAAGTAATCCTTCAAGCAGCAAAAAAACTGTCAGTGATAAGTTCAGAAAACACCAAGTCCCAAACTCGTGTGCAAAATGTGAAATTGAACGTAAGCAAACTGTCGAAGCAAATGGAATCTGTGAAAGTACATGCAAGAAATCATCCCTAGAGAAAAACAGAAGAAACAATGACAATCACAAACACAAGCAGGGCCAGATTCTATTATATGGAGACAGCCATGGATGTGAAATAGCGCAAAACATCGCAAATATGCAAGACAACTTTGCAGTGGTAGGCCACATCCAGCCTGGAGCCCCTCTTTCTGCTGTGGTGAAGCTGTGCATGTAGGATTGTGACTCGTTCTCATCCAATGACTGTGTCATTATTATGGGAGGTTCATATGATGTAGCAAGAAATCAAGCAAATGATGCAATTAGACATATGAAAATGGTACTGGGTAAGTTAAATGACACCGAAACAATTGATGTCAACATTCCACAGAGGTATGATCTTATGAAACAGTATATTGTGAACCGGGAAGCTCATAAAACAAATGATAGGATTAAAGCTCTATGTAGTAAATTACAGAATGTGTCTTTAGTAGATGTCAGCTATCTAGAAATGGAGCTGCACACATCTCATGGTCTGCACATGAACAAAAGAGGCAAAAAGATTGTTAGTAGCAACATTATTGAGGAAGTCAGGTGACATTGTTCACAAAGTGATGAAAAGAAGTCCATTGCCATGGGGTGGTACAACCCACCTCAACAAAATCTGCCACAACACCAGCCACTGCTGGCAAGCCAGGGAAACTTGTAAAGCCTGCTGGCCTCATTGCTAGTGCAAAATTATCCTCGAGGTCCAGCAGGTAAAACTGAGTCTTAAAATCATACACCAGAATCTTGGTAGTCTTAAAAATAAGCGTAATGATCTAGATGTATTTTCATGGATTGACAAACCCGATATATTAGTTGTAACTGAACATTGGTACAATGAAGCTCTGATTAGCATTAGTCAACCAATCTGTATGAAATTCTGCACAGCCTTCAGTAGAAAAGACAAGACTGGGGGGAGGTGTATCAATATCCACTGTAAATGAAAGTAATTTTAATGTTATTGATGTGAGTGCCTTCTGCTTGGAAGGAGTCTCAGAATTTTCTGCAATAAATCTAAAATGGGGAAGAGATAGCACAACAGTTATCAGTGTTTACAGGCCACCTGCAGCAAATACAAATACCTTTTTTGTAAATCATTCTGACTTGCTTGTATATATAGACACAAAATTTCTGGGCCAAATGGTCATGTAAATATTATAGTTATAGGGGATATAAATATAGATTTATTAACAAATGATGTCAGCACCAAAAAGTTACATCTCCTGTGTGATGAATTTAACCTGACCCCACTAATTCGGTAACCCACTAGAGAAATTGGCAATAGTAAAACATGTCTTGACAACATAATAACAAACATGAGCCACCTATCCCACAGTGCATCAGTTTTAAAACTAGCCATCTTAGATCACCATGCAGTACAGCTTAAATTGGAGCTCCATGAGGCCCCCACTGTCACCACAAAGCAACAGTTTGTAACGAAAAGAATAATGTATCATGACAACATAAATAGACTAAACTGTATGCTAGCACAAATAAAATGGTTTGAAAATAATAGCTTTTCATGTGATAGCTTTGCTGCTGACTTCTATTACTGCTTTGATACCACATGCCCAGTTGTAATTCCGAAAAAGAAACAAAAAATATAAACAAAAATATTTGGGTAAATAGTAATGTCACTGAAGCGAGGGAAAAATTAAAACTACTCCACAGTGCAATGCTGAATAATAGAGAGATTACTGAGCTAAAGGAAGCCTTCAAAATATATCAATCACACTATAAGGACTTACTCACACAGACCAAGAGCAACTATGTTGCAAATAAGCTTCAAAACTCGCACAACGTAACTGCTGGCATCTGGGCAGCCATAAACAGTTTTAGAACCTGCAATGACAAATCCTGTATGGACTTTACTATTAACCACAGTGGCATGCTCATAAAAGACCAACTGGAAATTGTAAACATTTTTAATGAGTATTTTTCTTCCGTAGGGGAAGCCATAAATGACAAACATAAAAACATGCACTACAGTTTTAAAGGTAGACACATGTGACCATAGTATATATCTAGCCCCCACAAACTGTGCAGAAATAATGGGCATAATCAGCTTTCTAAAACCCTCTAATTCAGCTGGGCAAGATGGCCTAAATATTAATGTTTTAAAAGCCTGTAGCCAAAATGTCTCCGTACCTCTGTCTGTAGCAGTCAACAATATATTAGAATCAGGCACCTTTCCAGACAGACTAAAAATAGCACAGGTAACACCCATTTTTAAGAAAGGTGACAACAATAAAATAGAAAACTACAGACCAGTCTCAATCCTGCCTGTCTTTTCCAAAATAGTTGAGAAAGTTATATACAACGGATTATAAACTTTCTTAACAAACAATACTTGATGTTTGAAAATCAAAATGGATTCCTAAAAGGTAAATCAACTAGCACTGCAGCTGCTCAATTAATTGAAGAGGTGTTAGGGGTACCGAAAGCAAGGAACACGTGGCAAGTGTATACCTAGACCTGGAAAAAGCCTTTGATTGTGTGAATATTGACATCCTATTAGACAAGCTGTGGAACATGGGCATTAGAGGCGTTGCTTATGACCTAATAAAGGGCTATATGAGCAATAGAAAACAGTTTGTTCTACTTAAACGGAAAATGGTGTCTACAAATCAGAGATCACTTGCATAAAATATGGCGTGTCCCAGGGCTCAGTGTTGGGCCTCCTTCTGTTCTTGATCTATGTAAATGATATTAAGTATTGTACTATAAATTCCAAAATTGTTCTGTATGCCAATGACAAGTCCATTGTGTGTAAAAAGGAATCATGTAATGAAGTAGAGGCCGAGTGTAATAATGTGACAAAAGAAATTGTTCAGTTTTTTAATGAAAGCCACTTAAATGTAAGCACCAGTAAAACATGTTTGATCGAGTTTAACAAAAGCAGTTTGAATAATGAAATTAATTTATACATTGGCAACGAATTGATAAAGATAGAGTCTATTGTAAAATTCCTTGGCATAACAATCCAAAGCAACCTGAGGTGGGACACACATATTGACTCCCTATCAACTAAGTTGTCAAAAAATATATTTGCAATCAGTATTATTAACAAATTCTGTAGAGACACTGTAGTCCTAAAGACTGCATACCATGCTATTTTCTCCTCTCACTTGAACTACGGTATTGAAATTTGGGGGCAACAACCAAAGCTAATCTAGGTAAGCTACTCATTCTTCAAAAAAGGGGTGTGGAGCAAAATATAGGAAATCTTGTTGCAACTTGTTTCCAAAAACAGAGGTGTTAACTGTTAAAAACACGTACATTCTAAAAGCCATATTGCTTGTGAAAAGACTGCATCCAAACACTTCTTCAGATTTACACCAGTACAATACTAGAAATAAAGAAAGATTTTACATTGGCACCCACAGAACAGCACTTTACGAAAAGGGGCCTCAGTACGCAGGTATAAAATTAGCTAATGCACTGCCTAGTGCCATCATGACTCTTCCTACAATTAAACTGAAACATCAGCTTAAGAAATTTTTATTAAAATACCCTTTCGACACATTAGAAGAGTACCATACTTATATGAAGAACAACAAGTGCTTTGTGAAATTATCTGAATAAAAATCTGTAAACATCTTATTGTAATTTTGTTGTAAATTAATAACATATTCAGAAGAATTTGTCTTGTGTATTGTACAAATAACTTTGATCATTACGGTTTCTTTGTACATGTGCAGTGTACCATTTGATGTTGAATAAAGCTATTATCATTATTATTATTTAGAATGTTGACTTCACTCCAGACTCCAGTGTCCATCACTGCCTTCTCTGCTTTCAGCTCTTGAGCAAGAATGGGCTGCCATTTCTCCACAGACATTCAGAAACCTCATTGAAAGTGTCCCCAGCTAAGTTCAAGCTGTCATAAAAGCAAAGGATGAACACATCCATATTAATGTCCACTAACAGATGTTTGGATATTTTGAAAAAATAGTGGAACAGTGTGTTAAATGTTTTTCAGAATTCATATTCTTTAACTATTTCATATTCATTATTACTATACCATTACAATTAAAGAGACAATTAATAAGGTTCTGTGGGCTTAACTAATGACTCATTCTTTCTTGAAACTTTCAAATTTGTCATTTATTTTGTTCTTTTAGTTACATGGCAAAATAAATGATGAATTTTAAATAACAATGCAGTATCAAAATCTCTCATGAGAAGTATGTCAGTGATAGTAACTTTCTGGAACCTTCAGTATTGATACCCTGTCAAATAGTGCCAAGCAAGGACATCTGGAGTTGTTAATTGCCATCCTTTGATTATTTTGCACAGTAAAGTGCTTAGTCAAGATTGAAAATCATAGTGCAAAATTATCGATAATATTGTAAACAGGAAAAATGGCAGCGTCAGTTGTAAGAGTTTGAAATCATTTATTACAGTAAATCAGTTTCAGTCTTTGAGTGAGCACCTTCATTGTAATTATTAAAGTCTTGAAGACTCGCATAATAGAAGCACATGGAGTCAGTTCAGTGCAGGTTATCCTCAATTACTGATTTTTTTAAATGACTCAAATGGTATCAATGATTTGGAGGTAACTTACTATAAGACAATGAAAAAGATTTATAAAACAGAAAGTATTGATCAAAAATTATTTGTTTCTTGCACATATTTTTCTAGCAATAGGAATCCTGTTATGTTCTGTAAAATGATCAAAATGTTTCCATTCAAAGCCTGTACAGTCCACAATTGGTATGCCAATCAGGCAAAATTGCCATGAATATTGAGGCAATCTTCTCATCAGTGGACTAGGTTGAAGATACTCATTAGGTAAAACACCATGTCCTACTGTGTGAAGAAGTCTGTAACTGCCCACTGCACATCCTCATCCAACAGAAATTGTCAATCCTTCAAAAAGCTTTTTTAAGTGACTGACGGTCTGGTAATTGCATGGAGAGAAATCAGTACTGTAGGGCAGGTGCTTGAGTGACTCCCAAGTGAGTTGGCATAACTTCTGCATTACAACATTTGTGATATGGGGACGTGAGTTATCATGAAGTAGCAGCAATTTTCTCAGACATTTTGCTTAAGTGAACACCATAATTTCTCCTCCTCCTCCTCCTCCTCTTCCCCTCCTCCTCCTCCTCCTCCTCCTCCTCCTCCTCCTCCTCCTCCTCCCTTTCCCTCACCACCCACATGTAATCACCCTCCTCCTCCCTCCTTCCTCATCCCCCTCGCAACCCATGTGTACCTACCCTTTTTTTCTACCTGTAATTATTATGTGACAAATTTCAGAAGAAGTTTTTAGTAATTTTGTAACTAAGCAAAACAAAGTTATACCCAGTTCCTCTCTAGTATGCTAACATTTCACCTTATGAATTCTTCCTTTTGTGTGTTAAGACAACGTGACTCCACATCTCTTGGCAATATGTGTGACCATGTTGTCAAGGAGACCATTACTGTGTGATGTACCACATTGTCTAATATATCTGAACACACACACAAAAATATACTCACCAAGTGGCAGCAGGAGGAAACACATATAAAGGTTAAACAAATGTGCTAGCTTTTGTAACCAGTGGCTCTTTCTTCTGGCAGAAGGAATAAAGGGGAAGGAAGTGGGATGAAGGAAATGGACTGGTGAGACTAAGGAAATGGGGAGAGTTTATAAAAGTCAACCAGAGCCCCATGTCAAGATGACTTGCTGGGCGGTATGAAAAAGAAAGACTCATTTTTACAGGGTGCACCAGATGAGATTTAAAAACCTGAGAGCCTGAACGTGGAAGATAGAATAGTAATTAAGGCAGAGATTACTGACAAAACATTGCACAAGAGTTAACAAGAGCGGAAAGCTTAGTGCGTTCTATGTGGTAGATGGGGGCTTGAAGGGGAAATACAGACAGGTCAGAAAATAAAAGATATAGATATAGAAAAATAAAAGAAAATGAATAAATGAATAGTTACTAAGAAGAAATGCTGAGACCAAGAAAATTAGAAAAGATAATTAATATAAATTAAGGCCAGGAGTGTGGCAAGAACCAAAGACATGCTTCTGCACTTTATAGTGTGCATATGTGAGCTCCCACATTCTGTGCTTACGTACTATAAAAACTGAGATCCCACATTCTGTTTCTTGAAACTTGCTTATCCCTGGGAGTTACCTACCAAAGTTTAGCACTGAAAGTCACTGTTTACAGCTTAAAATACAGCAGTCTCTTGTACTTACCCAGGTAAACGGTGACCTACATGCTTCATCTGCCAATTTCGACTCTAACTGTTCACCATGTGTCCTTGGATGGTATCATTTGCCAAGCTAACTGCAAACCGTAACAACAGACCAGACTTTATCTCAAAACGCTATTCTGCATTGTCCTAAACTGTCTCAACAGTTGTGTTTCCCTACCTGTCCCTCCCAGCTCCCTAAACAGTCACACTATCAACCACCACTCCTCTCCCACAAACCGAGCTTGCCCAGTCTTCTTAACATGCCCCAGCCGTCACCACTGCCTGATAACTCATGATCACAAGAACCATTCACAATAGTGCAGTATTCTCAACCTCTCATCTAAGGCTCTTTCCTCCTGAATTATCTGTATTATTGAAGGTTCATTCTTGCAGCACTAAACCTGCATTTAACTATGCTGCTTTGGTGAAGGAATACTTTCCTTCAGGTGTAATGTGGGCTAGAAATATCACTCTGCAACTCAGTTCCAAAACCTTTGCAACAGCAGACCTGACATTGAACCCTGCCTTGAACAGTCCTGACCATGATCCCATCTTGATCCACCACCACCATCTCAAAATCCCTCCTCATAAGTCTTCCTAAAATTCAACATTGCTTCACAATCCTTTCTCAGGTCCCTACAACATTACCCTAAACTGTCCTCTGCAAAACTCCAGGCTGTTTGTTCCCTAAAAATTGATGGCTGCATCATTATCCTCCTAGCAAACAAGGGACCTACTGCTGTGGTATTTGAGGGACAGGAGTATGTAAACGAGGGTCTCTGCCAGCTGTCTGACACCTCTACATACAGTATCTGCCATCAGGATCCCATTCATGTGATGCAAACTGACTTACAGGCCCTCCTTATAGCCACCGGCCCCTCACAAGGACTAACACCTCAATCCACAGAACGTATGATCCAACCCAAATGATGCACTCCCCCCTTCTATCTTCTTTCTAAGATTCACGATCCCAATCACACTGGCCGTCCCATAGTTGCTGGCTTCAAAGCACCCACCAAATGTATTTCTGCCTTAAATGATCAACACCTGCAACCTACAGTACAAAGACTCCTCTCCCTTATTAAACACACCAACTATTTCCTAGATCATCTGAAATCTGTGCCTGTTCCAATCCCAACAAATACCTAGCTTATCACCATTGATGCCATCTCTCTCTGTATCAAATCACCCAAGTACATGGTCTGTCTGCTACGGAACTTAACCTCAACCAGTGCCCACCTTCTTAAAAATGTATGATGTCCTTCCTGTTCACTTTAATTAACTTTATACTTACCAACAACTACTTCACTTCTGAGCAGCAGACATACAAACAGATCAGGGACATGGCAATGGGAACCAAGATGTCTATTTCTAAGCCTTCAGGCCTGGGTTTGGTTTAGAGACACTGATGACATCTTTCCGATATGCAGTCATGGTGAAGGAGATCTATTAAAAATTGCTTGGGACCTTTTAATACATTCTCACAGTTAAATTTCCCATGCCACTATCCTTGACATTGACCTCATCCTCCCTGAGGATCAGTTACGTACTTCCATTCACATTAAACTGGCTAACAATCAGTGGTATTTACATTTTGACAATTTCCATCCTTCCCATGCCAGAGAATTCCTCCTGTACAGCCTTGGCAGTTGAGACAAATGTTCAGGTGTGGCTTCTTCACAGCAATAAACCACCATTTTCACCTCAGCCTTCACTGGATCTAATTACCTCACCATCATAGCTCAAAAGCAGATTTCCCTGGCCATCACATCCAATCCTGATCCCTCCAAAAAACAACTTGAGGGTACATTTCTTGTTACTCAGTATTATCCTGGTCTTGCATGTATTAATCAGCTACTTTGACAAGTCTCTGACTTCCTAAAAACATGTTCTGGAAAGAGGTCAATTCGGTCTTACATTTTGCCCACTGTACCTAGAATAGCTTTTAGTCACCCAGCCCCCTCCCCCAACCTCAGCAGTATCCTGGTCAGACCCTGTGCCCCTTCTGCACCCACTTTCCTACCCTTTGCCTCCTACCTCTGTGAACATACCCACTGTAAGATCTGACCTATGCACCTTATTACCACTGCCTGTACCAGCCCTATAACTGGCAAAACATATACCCTCAAAGGGAGAGCCACATGTGAAATTACACATATCTTGTCCCAGCTGTTATGTACATCCTGTTCAGCTTCCTACATTGATATGACTACAACCAAGTTACCAGTTAGGATGAATAGGCACAGACAAGGGGCGTATTCTGGCAGTACACAATACTATTGCAGAGCATGCCCTACAACATGACAATCATGAGCTCAGTGCCTTTTTCACCACACATGCCAGCTTGTTTCTTTTCCTAGAAACCTTTTTCTCAGAACTCCACAGGTGAGAACTGGTGTTTCAACATGTCCTTGGTTCTCATCAACCATTTGGCATTAATTAATGTTAATTATTTTCTCTAATTTTCTTGGTCTCAGTGTTTCTTCTCAGTAACTATTCCTGTCTTCATTCCCTTTTAGTTTTCTATATCTTTCATTTTCTGGACTGTCTATATCCTTCCTCCCCCACCCCTTCATCTGCTGCATATACACTAAGATTTCTGCTCTTATTAACTCTTGCATGATTTTTTGTAAGTAATATCTGTCCTGTCTATTATTCTACCTTCCACCTTCAAGCTCTCAGGTTTTCAAATCTCATTTGATGTGTCACCAACAATCGGTGTTTCCTTGTCATCCTGTCCAGTTAAGTGTCCCCTTACTTAGGGTTCTGGTTGACTTTTCTGATATCTCCCCATTTCTTAAACCTTGCCAGTCATTTTCCTTCATCCTTCTTTCTTCCCCCTTAACCATTCTCCTAGAAGAAGGAGCCAATCGCTCCAAAACCTATACGTTTCTTTAATCTTAATATGTTATTCCTCCTACTGCCACTTGGTGACTAGATTTTTTTTAATCTGTCAGGTTATATTTTCAAAAATTTATTATTTTCATTGGTATACTACAGTGTATGCCTCTTTGACACTCATGGAATATTTAAACTATTAGTAATAAAATTAAATGAAACTCTCTAGTTCTTTGGTATAGTACCCATTGTTACAAGCTGAATACTGATGAAACACTGGGAATTTGTTCCCACATATGGCCTGGTTCCTGTGCACCATCAATTAAGACAGTTACTCTTATAATTTCTTTTATAATCAGTTGTGGTCTCATTCAGATAGAAGTCTTACTGTAACTATTCTTAACATATTGTATAATGAAAATCTTTCATTACAGCCTCTGAACATCAACATGATTATAATCTCCATGGCCATCCATTTATGATTGATGCTGGTCATTCAATTGGAAATGACAAATACAAAAAGAAACAACAAGAAAATTGTAACGCTACCAGTGAAGAGGACGGAGAACATTTCTTTTCTGCCAGTGAATGGTAATTTGTAGTATAGAGAACACTTTGTTAGCACTTTTAAAGCTAATAGATTAACATTGCTCCACAGCTGTACTGTTTAATTATCACCAATGTAGAATGACAGTTCTCTTACTTATGAAGTAGTAGCATATTCTGCTAAAAACGATAATCTCATTAAAATTTAAAATGTCATAAGAAATAAGGATGAATTATGGAAGCTCAAATGAAAAAATTATTCAAGGAAAGTAAGAGAGCAAAACACTGATTTGGTGTTCATTGTGCAGTCAGTATATGATTAGAGGCATCATTTACAGTGAGTGTAGACCCATCCACATTGATGGTTTGATGACAGTTGTTGTGGTTTGGACTGTTGGCCATACAGTGAGTTTTGTAGTGGAGCCGGAGACTGCAACAAAAATGTTTTTAGCAGCATGGATTTTTTTATGGTAATGCATCATTTTTTTTAGAAAATTGCAACATATTGTGATCATAAACACCATATTAAATGTAAAAGATTAGAATTGTCAAAAGACTGCATGTGTGACATGGAAGATCATGTTTCCATGTCAGTGCCATAGGCTATCTTATGGCTTAGTTTCAAATGTTCAGGGAAATAAACAGCCTTCCTTGAAGAGATTTATTTGAAATTCCACCCATTTGTGGCATAGTGTTACTACAGTGATGCATGTGTGTAAGGCATGAGATCTACACCTACCAGATATGTCCAACTGTTAAACTTACTAGGGCTCTTCCCATTCGATTTGCTAATGGCACACAGGAAGAATTATAGCTTAAGTGTCTATTCATGCTGTATTTATCGAAATATTGTCTTGGTGGGCCTTACAGTATCAATACACAGAGTATTGTGGCATATTCCTCACTTAATGATTGTTCTTGAAACTTTTTAAGTAGGCTTTGATGGGGTAGTGGATGCGTGTCTTTAAATATCTGCCAGCTCAGATTTTTCAGCAGCTCCATATTCTTGTCCCATATGTCAAAAAAATCTCAGACCATTTATTATTATTATTATTATTTATTTTATGGCCTTCATTGGACCACTGTAGTCAAAAATACAAAGTTCTAAACAAGTTGTTACACATGGATACAATTTGGTTTGACAATAACTTAATATATTTAGGTAATATAATTGTTAGAGGCTATTCTTATATGAAAAGTGTTTTGCTCTTCTGTCTGCCCAATATTTCTTCATTCTTTCAGATATTTTCTTTCTTTCTTCATCTGAGACAACTCTTCCTGTACTCCTTTTATTGATTTTCATTTGTAGTCTGGTTTGCGGGTCTTGCAGTATTCTGGTTTTCTCTGTCTTGTTTTTTAGGTCATCTACTGTAATTTGAAGTTCTTTTATATCTTCCTTAATTTCTGTGATCCATTTAATGTCGCTCTTGCTATTCCACAATTTTTGTATTATTTTTTTTACTAATTCTGTTTTCTGGAGTTCTCATCAGATGTCCAAAGAATGAGATGCGTTTCTTCCTGATTGTGCTCATGACTGGTTCTATTTTCTTATATACTGTTTCATTTGATGCTATTCTCAAATGTCCATTTATTTTATACTGTTTATTTATACATGTCCTAATTATTCTTCTTTCTATATTTAGTATTCTGTCAATTTCTGCTGTATTAGTTGTTTTGAAGATAGTTTCAGCTGCATACATTATTTCTGGTTGTGTAACTGTTTTATAGTGTTTTAATTTTGCATCTATAGATAGGCTTTTTTTGTTGTATGTAGTTTTGGTAATGTAATTTGCATAGTTCAGTTTTTTTATTCTATTTTGCCATGATGGCTTCTCATTTAGATTGTATGTTATTATTTTGCCTAAATATTTAAATTTATCAACAATTTTGATTTCCTGTTCTCCTATTGTAATTTTGTTTGCAAGTGGTGGATCAGTTAGCATAATCTCCGTTTTTTCAAATGGTATTCTAAGGCCTACTTTCTCTGCTATTTCTTGTAGTTATTTCACTTGTTGCCTGGCTTCTTGAATGGTGTTGGCTAGGAGAGCAAGATCATCAGCGAATCCGAAGCAGTTTAAGCTAATATCATCTTTTGCACTTCCAATTCTTATCCTCTTTGGATTGTCCTTGTACCATTCTCTCATTATGTATTCCAGTGCACAGTTGGAAAGTAATGGTGATAGGCAGTCACCTTGTCTTAAGCCTGTTTTTATGAGGAGTGGTTCCGAAATTTCTCCTCTAAACTTCACTTTTGATTTGGTGTTGGTTAGAGTGAGTTGTATTATTTTAATTAGTTTTGGATGGAGTCCTAGATTTCTTAAAATTTTTAATACTGAAGGTCTGTGGAGACAGTCATATGCCTTCTTAAAATCTACAAATGTTATTGCCAGAGGTTTGTTCCGTTTCTTGTAGTATGCCATAATCAATTTTAAACTAATTATCTGCTCTGCACAGCTTCTCCATGGTCTGAAACCTCCCTGATATTCCCCTAACTCCTGTTCTAATTGCTCCTTGATTCTTTCATATAGGATCTTGGATAGAATTTTATATGTGCAATCTAGGAGAGAGATTCCTCTGTAGTTGTCTGGGTTGCTCTTATCTCCCTTTTTGTGTAGTGGGTGGATGATAGCTGTGGTCCAATGTTCGGGAAATTGTTCTGTTACCCAAATTTTTGTTAGAGCCATGTGTAAGGAGGTCTTGACTGTGTCACTTGCATATTTCCACATTTCAACAAAAACCTGATCTTCTCCACATGCCTTATAATTTTTTTGTTCTTTAAGAATTTCTTCTACTTCTTGGAAAGTTGGAGGGTCTAGTTTGTTAGGTTTGGTTTTTATTGGGGTATTTGTGTTGATTTGTAAGGGTTCTTTGGGTTCCTCACAATTCAGAAGTTTGTAAAATGCTTTTGCCATGATTTCTGCATTTTCCTTGTTACTGTGTGTCATTCTTCCATCATCATCTTTCAGTATTAGTGTAGGGGCCTCATATTGTTGTAGTTGTTTCCCAAAGATTTTGTAGTAGTTCCTGGAGTTGGTTTTATGATAATTGCCTTCTATAGACTTTATAATATCTTTATGAAATCCTCTCTTGATTCTTCTAATATTTTGAGTGAATTTTTTTCTTTCATTTTTTAGGTTGATGGCATTTTCTTCAGTTTTATGTGTTTGAAACTTTAACCATGCTTGGTGTCTATCTTCATGGAATTTGTCACATTCTGATGTCCACCATGCATGTTTCCTTCGTGGGTTCAAGGGAGCTAGATTCTCTGCTTCTTTTTTAAGATTAGGCACTAGTTGTTCTAGATCATCTGTTAATTTGATGGTTTGTGTTATTTGTTGGTACTTATTATTTTTAATTAGCTGATGTGGGTCAAACCTCCTTTTTATTTTATTAGTTTTTCCGGTCCTCTTCTTTAACGGTGTGAATTTGATTTTAATTTTAACCATATAATGGTCTGAGCCTGTGTCTACTCCTCTCAGTACTTTAACATTGTGGATCTCCTTATGAAAATTTTTGTCCATACAGACATGGTCTAGCAGCCACTCGCCCTTCCTCCAGTCTGGATGTTTCCATGTTTTAAGTTTACTTGGCTTCCTCTTAAAGTATGTTGATTTAGATATAAGGTTGTGTTCTCTGCAGAGTTCTACAAGTCTTTGACCGTTTTTGTTTGTAAATTTATGTGGACTCCATTTTCCAGTTATATCTTTAAATTTCCTTTCTTTTCCCAACTGAGCATTGAAATCTCCCAAAAAGATTTTTACATTCTTTTTATTTACTCTATTCACAGAAAGAGTCGCAATTCTTGGTGATACTGCTTGGAAATCCGTTACTAAATCTATTATTTTTATGTTTACTAAAAACCCTGTTCCAAACTGGGGACATTGTTTCATTGCCCTCGGTCCTGGTTTCCCATTATAAATTCTGTATCCTTGTGATTCGAATGGGTCCTCTGTGGTGTTTCTCATTTCTTGGATCCCTGTTATTAAAATTTTTTGTTTATTTAGTTCATCTGTGAGCTCCTTGAGTTTTCCGGTCTGAAGTAGTGAGTTTATGTTGTGTGTTGCTATATAATTTATTTGCTCATGTTTAATCTTCTTTTTGTGTTTTAGTGTGCATTTGGATGGTTGCAAATGCTCTGATTCGTTGCTGTCTTCTAGTTGACTACCCACCGAATCCGATGTAGCTTTTTCCTGCCTTTTTGAGCAGGATGGTGGAATTTTTTTCCTAAAAGACCTTTCCATTTTTGACTGTTGAAGGTTGTCAACCTTAGTTGGAGCGAGCTCCGATTTACAACTCCGGTTGTTAACCGCAGAGGGTGTGTTTGGTCTGCGAGAGCTATTTTATTTCACTCAAGTCCGCCAGTAAACCGGTGAGGACTTCCCTATCCGCCACCTGGGACATGCCACGTGGGAGTATCACCTCTCCTCCTACTATGGCAGCATAGTAGGTTCGTGGCTCAGACCATTTTTGCTGCCATTAATTGTATACATTCCACATGCTCTGGTAGTCCTATTTGGTAAAAGTACACCTTGTTAAACAGCATTCTTGCTCGGGTCGCAGTCTCCTTTGTAATCTGATTGTATTTTCTGAGTATCCTTCCAATGAATCAAATTCTACCATCTGCTTTCCATACAAGTGAGACGATGAAGAAAATTGAACTTACACAGGATTATAAAATGTGTAACACAGCAAATGATGTTTTGTCAAAGAGTTACTTATTAGGTCCTTTGTAGTGATAGCTGTGACCATTATCTTGGATGTTGAACCTTGTTCAAGCACAAATACATGTATGCCATTGTCTGACCCCAGAGATCCATCTATGTCCATTTCACTGTGGACCGACATCGATACATTCCTTTGGGCAGTAAACCCATGAGATGACATGAAGCCAAGTACATCTCCTCCTGTAACAGGCTCATAAGTACAGATAGTGATGTGTCAGTTGGTAACAGATTTTGAATTATTCTGTGCAAGTTGAACAGGTGTGTGAGAGAATTTCTTCAATATTTAAAATAAATGAACATAAATCATATACTATGGGTACACCACACTGCAGGTTGTCAGAGTATCTGTAAAATTGGTTGAGCACAGCAAGTTCAGTGAGATGAAGGTTCTGTGGAAAATTAATTATGTAGAATTTCAGCAAAGGCATTGATAATGTTAAGTGCATATTTTTTATTAGAGTATCTACAAAGAAAATAGTAACCCAAACTGAAATTATTACAAAAGAAAAGGTAGACAACGCATCAACTTATCTGGTAGCAGCAATCTGATGAAAGCATACAACAGTTATATTGCTCACTGCCCTTTTGGGATCTAATAACCCTTCATCTTATGAGGGAAAAATGCAAAGAACTAGAATTTATGAGAGTACAATGAAAAGTGTATTACAATACCGAGTTAAGGAGACATGGCAGTGCAAGCTGCCTTCCTAGATTTTGGACATTAACAAGTTATTCTGACTAATCTTTGTAAATTCCTTTCCGTGTGAAATCCATTTTCTCTTTGAACTCATCAAAAGATTATCAAATTTTAAAACTTCTATAACTTTAATTGGATAATACACTATAATATTGTTTGATTACTGCATAGTTTTTCTTTGTTGTTTTGATTATCTCGATACTGTCACAGAAACAGTTAATTTGCTCCAAGACAGGGTTTAGGGAAGGGAACTGTGGCACTGGTGAGAAGATTGCCCAGCATTTCTCAAATACAATCTGGGGAAACCATATAAAACTTAACATAATAGTCAGATAACAATTTGAACCCCTTACTTTTCAAATAGGAATCTAAACTCGCCCATAGTGTCACATCACTAATTAATTTAAAATACTCTTGAGGAGAATCATTCTTCAAAATTGAAGTATATAAAAATCTAAATTGCACATAGATTCACCATGAAATTCTCAAGATATGTGAACCAAATGCAGTGTCACATCCAGCCTTAGTGAAATGGTCCCAACAATTTGACGCAGACCTCACAAACATAGGTGATGCTGACTGAGAAGACCACATCTTGCACCATGCAATTTGCTTCTTTTCAGCAAGATAAAAGAAGAACTGGCACAAAAGAGATTTTCCACCAATGTTCACACAGTGGTTCTCAAAATACTCCATGACCAAGGAGAGGATTTCTGTCATTGAGGAACTGAGTGACTGGTAAAATGATCGGATTGTTGTGTACAGAGAGTTGATGAGTATGATGAAAAAGAGACATGGTCCTCATAGTTATATTATAACTTTTTGATAAACACCATTTGAAAATAAGATTGTGCAACTTTGAAACAAGTAACTATGTGGTGACTGTTAGAATGAAGTGTATTAATACTGCAAACCAGAAAGTTTCTTTGGTAGCTTATTGGACTGTGGGATAGAGTTTTCCAATTTTAGGTGTTTAAGAGGTGGTAAAGCTCATACCACAGATTTTCTATGCTCATTTGACTGAACTGGAGAATCACCTACCCTTTCAAAGGCAGAGCTACCTGTGGAACCAGTCAAGTTATGTACCAGCTAAGCTGCAACCACTTTGCTGCATTCTACATGGGCGTGACAAACAACAAGCTGTCTGTCCGCATGAATGGCCACTGACAAACTGTGGCCAAGAAACAGCCGGATCGACCTGCTGCTGAGCATGCCACCCAGCACAACTTTCTTCATTTCAGCGACTACTTCAAAACCTGTGCCATCTGGATCCTTCCCACAAAAACCAGTTTTTCTGAATTGCAAACATGAGACCCCTCCCTGCAGTATATCCTAAATTCCTGTAACTGTTCTAGCCACAGCCTTTGTTAGTCATCGTCTTTACCCATCTACCTCCTTCCCTGTTGCCATTCCAGGACAACACAGCCCTCTATTCCACCAACACACCCTGTCTTTTCACTTTTCTCCTTGTCTGTTACCCCTCCCCATTGCCCTCTGTCTAACCTCCCAACTGCACCTAGCTGCACTATCCTCTCTCCACCTCCTCCCTGTATGCTCCCACAAGTAGAACTTCACCACCCCCACTCCTACTCTGCTAACCCTCCCCCTCCCCACCCCAGCCACCTCCTTACATCCACCACCCAGTTGTCCCCCCATCATGCGCTACTGCTCACAGTCTGGCTTCAGCAGCCAGAGACTGTGTTCATGTGTCAGTGTGAGTTGCATTTGTGTGTGTGTGTGTGTTTTGTCTATTTTTGATAATGGCCTTGTTAGCCTAAAGCTCACTTTCTGACAGTCTTTTTCTTGTACCTATCTGCTATTCAGTGCCTCCACTTTATGGTGAGTAGCAACTATCTTTTCATAATATTCATTTTTTTTATTCGTTATTTAACATATGCCTGCATTACCCCTATTTCATTTCGCGTTTACAACCCTGTATTTTCCTGACTAGAAGTCCTGTTCCTCCTGCCACCAAACTTCCCTAACTCCCACTGTATCTAACTTTAACCTATTCATTTCCCTTTTTGAATTTTATAACCTACCTTCCAGAGTAAGGGGTCAGACATTCCATGCCCCAATCCGTAGAACGCCAGTTTTGTTTCTCCTGGTAGCGACATCCTCCTGAGTAGTTACCACCAGGTGATCCAAATGTGGGACTAATTTACCTCTGCAATATTTAACCCAAGAAGATGCCATCATCATTTAACCATACAGTGGAGCTGTAGGCCATTGGGAAAAATTACAGCTGTAGTTTCCCCTTGCTTTCAGCCATTCGTAGTATCAGCACAGAAAGGCCATCTAGTTTATGTTACAAAGCCGGATCACTCAATCATCCAGACTGTTGCCCCTGCAACTACTGAAAAGGTGGCTGCCTTTCTTCAGGAACCACACATTTGTCTGGCCTCTCAATAGACACCCCATCATTGTGGTTGCACCTATGGTATGGCTATCTGTATCACTGAGGTACACTAGCCTCCTGGCAAGGTCTGTGGTTCATGGGGTGGGGGGGGGGGGGCTGTCACACTTCATTTTAGAAAATCAATAACCCCCCCCCCCCCGCATGAAGCATGGACCTTGCCGTTGCTGGGGAGGCTTGCGTGCCTCAGTGATACAGATAGCCGTACCGTAGGTGCAACCACAATGGAGGGGTATCTGTTGAGAGGCCAGACAAATGTGTGGTTCCTGAAGAGGGGCAGCAGCCTTTTCAGTAGTTGCAGGGATGATTGACTGATCTGGCCTTGTAACACTAACCAAAACGGCCTTGCTGTGCTGGAACTGCGAATGGCTGAAAGCAAGGAGAAACTACAGCCATAATTTTTCCCGAGGGCATGCAGCTTTACAGTATGGTTAAATGATGATGGTGTCCTCTTGGGTAAAATATTCCAGAGGTGAAACAGTCCCCCATTCAGATCTCTGGGCAGGGACTACTCAGGAGGACGTTGTTATCAGGAGAAAGAAAACTGGCGTTCTACAGATCGGAGCATGGAATGTCAGATCCCTTAATCGGGCAGGTAGGTTAGAAAAATTCAAAAGGGAAATGGGTAGGTTAAAGTTAGATATAGTGGGAATTAGTGAAGTTCGGTGGCAGGAGGAATAAGACTTCTGGTCAGGTGAATACAGGGTTATAAATACAAAACCAAATAGGGGTAATGAACGAGTAGGTTTAATAATTAATAGGAAAATAGGAATGCAAGTAAGCTACTACAAACAGCATAGTGAACACATTATTGTGGCCAAGATAGATATGAAGCCCATGCATATCACAGTAGTACAAGGTTATATGCCAACTAGCTCTGCAGTATGACGAAGAGACTGATGAAATGTATGAAGAGATACCCCCCATGAACCATGGACCTTGCCGTTGGTGGGGAGGCTTGCGTGCCTCAGCGATACAGATAGCTGTACCGTAGGTGCAACCACAATGGAGGGGCATCTGTTGAGAGGCCAGACAAACATGTGGTTCCTGAAGAGGGGCAGCAGCCTTTTCAGTAGTTGCAAGGGCAACAGTCTGGATGATTGACTGATCTGGCCTTGTAACAATAACCAAAACGGCCTTGCTGTGCTGGTACTGTGAGCGGCTGAAAGCAAGGGGAAACTACAGCCGTAATTTTTCCCGAGGGCATGCAGCTTTATTGTATGATTAAATGATGATGGCGTCCTCTTGGGTAAAATATTCCGGAGGTAAAATAGTCCCCCATTCGGATCTCCGGGTGGGGACTACTCAAGAGGATGTCGTTATCAGGAGAAAGAAAACTGGCATTCTACGGATTGGAGCGTCGAATGTCAGATCCCTTAATCAGGCAGGTAGGTTAGAAAATTTAAAAAGGGAAATGGATAGGTTGAAGTTAGGTATAGTGGGAATTAGTGAAGTTCAGTGGCAGGAGGAACAAGACTTCTGGTCAGGTGACTACAGGGTTATAAACACTAAATCAAATAGGGGTAATGCACGAGTAGGTTTAATAATGAATAGGAAAATAGGAATGGGGGTAAGCTACTACAAACAGCATAGTGAACGCATTATTGTGGCCAAGATAGATACGAAGCCCACACCTGCTACAGTAGTACAAGTTTATATACCAACTAGCTCTGCAGATGACGAAGAAATTGAAGAAATGTATGATGAAATAAAAGAAATTATTCAGATTGTGAAGGGAGACGAAAATTTAATAGTCATGGGTGACTGGAATTCGAGTGTAGGAAAAGGGAGAGAAGGAAACATAGTAGTTGAATATGGATTGGGGCTAAGAAATGAAAGAGGAAGCCGCCTGGTAGAATTTTGCACAGAGCACAACATAATCATAGCTAACACTTGGTTTAAGAATCATGAAAGAAGGTTGTTTACATGGAAGAACCCTGGAGATACTAAAAGGTATCAGATAGATTATATAATGGTAAGACAGAGATTTAGGAACCAGGTTTTAAATTGTAAGACATTTCCAGGGGCAGATGTGGACTCTGACCACAATCTATTGGTTATGACCTGTAGATTAAAACTGAAGAAACTGCAAAAAGGTGGGAATTTAAGGAGATGGGACCTGGATAAACTGAAAGAACCAGAGGTTCTAGAGAGCTACAGTGACAGCATTAGGGAACGATTGACAAGAATGGGGGGAAAAAATACAGTAGAAGAAGAATGGGTAGCTTTGAGAGCTGAAATAGTGAAGGTAGCGGAGGATCAAGTAGGTAAAAAGACGAGGGCTGATAGAAATCCTTGGGTAACAGAAGAGATATTGAACTTAATTGATGAAAGGAGAAAATGTAAAAATGCAGTAAATGAAGCAGGCAAAATGGAATACAAACGTCTCAAAAATGAGATCAACAGGAAGTGCAAAATGGCTAAGCAGGGATGGCTAGAGGACAAATGTAAGGATGTAGAGGTGCATATCACTAGGGGTAAGATAGATACTGCCTACAGGAAAATTAAAGAGACCTTTGGTGAAAAGAGAACCATTTGCATGAATATCAAGAGCTCAGATGAAAACCCAGTTCTAACCTACGAAGGGAAAGCAGAAAGGGAATTGTGGAAGGAGTATATAGAGGGTCTATTCAAGGGCGATGTTCTTGAGGACAATATTATCGAAATTGAAGAGAATGTAGATGAAGATGAAATAGGAGATACGATACTGCAAGAAGAGTTTGACAGAGCACTGAAAGACCTAAGTTGAAACAGGGCCCCAGGAGTAGACAACATTCCATTGGGAGAGCCAGGCCTAAGAAAACTCTACCATCTAGTGAGCAAGATGTATGAGACAGGCGAAATACCCTCAGACTTCAAGAAAAATATAATAATGCCAATCCCAAAGAAAGCAGGTGGTGACAGGTGTGAAAATTACTGAACTATCAGTATAATAAGCCACAGCTGCAAAATACTGTTACAAATTCTTTACAAACGAACGGAAATACTGGTAGAAGCTGACCTCAGGGAAGATCAATTTGGATTCCGGAGAAATGTTGGAACACGTGAGGAAATACTGACCCTATGACTTATCTTAGGAAATAGATTAATAGATTAAGGAAAGGCAAACCTACATTTCTAGCATTTGTAGACTTAGAGAAAGCTTTTGACAATGTTGACTGGAATACTCTCTTTCAAATTCTGAAGCTGGCAGGGGTAAAATACCGGGAGCAAAAGGTTATTTACAATTTGTATAGAAACCAGATGGCAGTTATAAGAGTCGAGGGGCATGAAAGCGTAGCAGTGGTTGGGAAGGAAGTGAGACAGGGTTGTAGCCTCTCCCCGATGTTATTCAATCTGTATATTGAGCAAACAGTAAAGGAAAAAAAAAATTCAGAGTAGGAATTAAAATCCATGTAGAAGAAATAAAAACTTTGAGGTTCGCCAATGATGTAATTCTGTCAGAGACAGCAAAGAACCTGGAAGAGCAGCTGAACAGAATGGACAGTGTCTTGAAAGGAGGATATAAGATGAACATCAACAAAAGCAAAACGAGGATAATGGAATGTAGTCAAATTAAATCGGGTGATGTTGCGGGAATTATATTAGGAAATGGGACGCTTAAAGTAGTAAATGAGTTTTGCTATCTGGGGAGCAAAATAACTGATGATGGTCAAAGTAGAGAGGATATAAAATGTAGAGTGGCAATGGCAGGGAAAGCGTTTCTGAAGAAGAGAAATTTGTTAACATCGAGTATAGATTTAAGTGTCAGGAAGTCGTTTCTGAAAGTATTTGTATGGAGTGTAGTCATGTATGGAAGTGAAACATGGACGATAAATAGTTTGGAGAAGAAGAGAATAGAAGCTTTTGAAATGTGGTGTTACAGAAGAATGCTGAAGATTAGATGGGTAGATCACATAACTAATGAGGAGGTATTGAATAGAATTGGAGAGAAGAGAAGTTTGTGGCACAACTTGACTAGAAGAAGGGATCAGTTGGTAGGGCATATTCTGAGGCATCAAGGGATCACCAATTTAGTATTGGAGGGCAGTGTGGAGGGTAAAAATCGTAGAGGGAGACCAAGAGATAAATACACTAAACAGATTCAGAAGGATGTAGATTGCAGTAGGTACTGGGAGATGAATAAGCTTGCACAGGATAGAGTAGCATGGAGAGCTGCATCAGACCAGTCTCTGGACTGAAGACCACAACAACAACAACAACAACAATAAACTTGTGTTAAATTTGCAGCTCAAAACACAAAATTGTCTTCACATCCTCTTCCTGTCACTACTGATTTCATTTAAGTGGGTTGTATAAATGCCAGAGTAATTTACTATGTAAATACTATATAAATACTTTTCTTTAGGCAAAATGTAAAACATGCATACTTTAAAAAAAATATATGTGTAATGGTTAGCTCACCATTGTATTTCATACATTTTTTTACCTCAAATTATGGAAATAATGTATCTCTTCATTGTTTTCCTGATATCACCTTAACAGTTCAAACTATTACAAAAAGAATAAAATTATTAAATTGTCGGCTAGTCATATTAATATTTTTCTGTTTCCTGTATGCAGCCAACAGCATCTACACCTCACTTCTAAGAACTGTCACACAGAAGCAATGTGTCATTCCTCCCCATCAGCTGAGTTGGTGATGTCCAAATCACACTTCAATGAGAGATGTACTTACACTGACGTCCATGTTCAGGTTGAACTTCTACCATTGCAACAAATGCCTGTGGATAAATGACTGCATGGCCTAGCAGATTTGTGATGGCTGTCAATCAGTGGACGATTGTATGAGAAAGTAGGATTTCTTGGCAAATTTCTTTGATGAAATTTTCTTGGGTTGCAACAACACAACTCTGCAGATAATCTGAGAAAATTTCATCAATGGATGATTAATTCATATCCTCTGAAGATGAAACACTAGGAAGCAAAACGGCACAACAATTAATTGTACACATCTGACAGTGAGTGAAAATTAAAACATGTAGTGTCTGCTGAAACTTTTGTGGTTAAAAATACTAGTTCTGTGAAATACAAAGGTCACAGTAGTGTTCCCCCATGTGTAAGAGAACATGAGAAATGACATTGGTAAACTATATAGAAGTAAAGTTTTTGCATTAACAAGAGTGTCTGAGCCACCTGGATCATTGCATGTTATATTCATTTCACAGGTATTCTGTACTAGAAATTTTGTAATTTTTTAGGCATGAGAAAGCCACTTTATTGATTTTGTGTGTGTGTGTGTGTGTGTGTGTGTGTGTGTGTGTGTGTGTGTGTGTGTGTGTGTGCGCGCGCGTGTGTGTATCATAAATTCCATCAAGACAGTTTCTGGTGATGTATTTTCTTCGTGCTTAGCTTATTTGTCTCTACCATAATAAGTTCTGTTACCTTTACGTATGACTAATTTTAATTTCATCACCATAAAATATTTGCTCAGAGATGTATCTGGACTGATATATATATTTTGTCGTAGTCTCATGATACGTGGTGGTTTCATGCTGTATCAGCACAACTGAAAAAAATGACACTTTAAAAAATCATTCAAACAAAGTAGACAGAAAGATAAATATCTACCAGAAGGAAACTTCCTGGCATGTTAAAAGTGGGTGGCAGAATGGGACACAAACCTTGAACCTCTGCCTGACATAGGCAGTTCCTCTACTGAATGAGCTACCAAGATAGAGCAGTTGCTGACAAAAGGCAAAGGTTCTGGGATCATGCTTTGGTTCAGCACACTGCTTTAAACTGCCAGGAAGTTTCTGATCGGTGCATATTCTGCTGCAAACAAAAAATTCGTTTTGGAACTGCCATATTCTTGGAATTAAATCTTGTCAGCTATAACACATCCTCATCAGGTGTTTGTATAGTCTACATATCATCATCAGAGGTTTGTGTATTCTCAAAATCTTTAATTTTATTGCCCAGAATTATATATGGTCAGATATAATTTTCATTCTTGATGTACTTGAAGGTTCCTGATTGGACTGTGCATGAAAAAAAGAATGTAGAAGTTCCATTTTTTCTTAATGACAAGTAACAATGTTTTACATAAAGTCAAACTTGCACATATGATATTATAACTTTTAGTTAAAATCATCTTAACTACCATAAAATGAGGTGAATCTGATCAAGAACGGCAGTTTTTAAAAAAATTTCGTCCATTTACTGTTGTGATATCGGAATAAAAATTCTGTATATTAATTTTGCAATCTTGATAATGATATGTTCATTTATTTTGTTATTTTTAGTTCATAATTACAGTTATTATTTTAAATTAATTGTTGATCAGTTTCACCCCCTCAGTTGTGGCGAATTTGATCGCCATTGTATTTTGTATGCAAGAACAGGATCAGACTTCTGTTAGAGTGAATCTGATCATTACTTTGATTTTTAAAAAATATATCATGCTGTATTTGCAGCAAAATTTTACAATTTCTAGACTAAAACAAATTTTTACAAGCACATTAAATTTGAGATTTTTGCTATAATAACACTTGTATTCATGAAATTAGACATACAAATATTAATTTTTAGTTACTGTATATCATAATCAATGTGAAAAGTATTTACTCAATGTCATAATCAGGTGTCCCTTCAAAAATAAAATTAGCTCACCTTGTTCTGGAACGTTTTTCAATATTTTGGGCTCTTTCTACTTCAGTTGCATTGTCTGTTTCTGGAAAGACAAAATAAACATTACCATCAAGAACTTTCTTTCTTAGAAATGTCATTTCATATGTGCCACTAGAGATGCTTTCAGTTTTACCAGTAAAAAACCTGAACCTTTCTTTGTACGAAATTTTACTATTGTGAAATCATTTTCTTTAAATTTATGCCAATTTTTATCCTTCTCCTTGTCTGTTTCTTCATTTTCATTTGACTCGTACTGTTCTAGATCACTATTGGGTGTTCCAGATAGGGACTCCCTGCTTGCAGCCCCGTCACTATCATTTTCGTTGAAGCCGCTGATAACAATTCCTTTTCCTGGAGTTAATGCTAAGCACTTTGCTTGGTGCCACTTTCCTTTTGTTTCATCAGAGTGAACCTGTTTCATCTACATTTTGAAGACTGCTGCCCAAGAAACTTCTGATGAGCTGGTGCCATGTGCATTGTCATTGGTTGCTTCTGGAATCCATGAAATGACTTTACCAGGGCGGAAAGGAAAAATTCCTGCTTTTCTGAACCCAGATATTACATTTTTTTTGGATGTGATAGCTATATTTTGAAAGTTTTTTTTCAGCAACTTTGGAAATTCAGATTTTGGCACTGCTCCCCTATTCTTCCTTTTCCAATCATCTGGCACATTCCTCCAAGCAAGTTTTAAAGGTCTAAAAAAGGACACATCAAGTGACTGACATAAATGAGTAGAATTAGGTGGTAGAAGCACAAATTTAATGTCCTGTTCCTGGCACAATTTAATCACGTTATATGACAGATGACTCGAGAGATTGTCACCTATAATAACTTTAGGTCCCTCTAATTGCTGGGTATAAGACCAGACAATTTCAACAAATCATGATTCAAATACTTTTAGGTCAAACCAACCACTTTGATTCCTATTATAACCCGCACTAGTTATGCATCCTCCAGTCCAAGTATTGCAGAGGTGTTTTGCCCTATAATCTGTGTATGATGGGAGGACTGAGCCATTGGCAGCTGCTGCTAGCACTATCGATTATCCTTTCAGGATGCCTTGTGCCTCACTTCACTATTACTTTCACTTGTCCAGGATTATCACAAAAGTTTGTCTCATCATAGTTTATGATGTTGGAGAGAGGGACACCACTCAAGGTCACTTCAAGGTTTTTAAAATAATCAGTCATTATTTCTCAGCTAACTGCTGCCTTTGCCCTCTTCACAGTCTCACTTACTCTAACTGTTAGTTCTTTATTTCTTTTCAGAAAAGATTTTACCCACTCGTGCCCAGGTCGATTGTCATGAAATCTTTTTTCAATCCTCCCTGCTCAATTGAGATGTGCCTGTACACTGTCCCTAACATCATTATTCCTTGAAGGAAGCGCCTGTTTTGCACAACACAATAAACTTTCAACCAGGGTTCCTTCCTCACTGTTGGTTAACACTGGTTGGTCACCTATTTTGTATTTGTACCTTTCATGGAGTTTGTCATTTAATGTGGTGTACGGAACTGTGTATTGCTCTGAGGATTTCCGGATGCTTAATTTTCTTGATTTGACAGCTTTCACTGCATTAAAATGGTTTGTTGTTAGATTTCCGTGTTAGTACTAGAACCTTTTGGTATACTCACATGATTGGATTCACCCTACAAAAATGCTAATTTTGTAATCAGGCCTGCATAGTGACTAAGCAGTATTAGCAATGAACAAAAAAAGAAAAAACTGTATCACTTAAAATGTCCATATGCAAGCAATAATATTGCAACTTACCAATTACGCTTTGGAAGTAACAGACACCAGCAGAAGTTTTCACACTGTTGTGTTGACTACACAAGTGTAGTGCAAGAATCAGGCACCTACTGACAATGCGATTTGCTGGTTGCGGGCACTCCAACACACCATTCTTGTTGATAGATTAGTCAAGAGCTCATTAGAATTGTCAGCTGCAATGTAATTGTTAAAATGCTATGTTCAGTTATCCAAATGTGGAAAAACTAGTAAATGATCAGATTGACACAACGTGATCGGATTCACCTCATTTTCGGTGCTGTGCATAGTTGTAAGCAAACATATAAGTTGCATTGTTAAATGTAAAAAGTCTGATTTCTTGAGAACTGTCACATTTCCAAGAAATTTTTAAATGATTATATACCCTTGCACAAATTATGGTATTTGATATTTATTATTTATATCTCATTATATAAGATTTTGTAAATTGTTTAAAATACAACATGGACAGTAAAAAATAAAAATACATATGTTCATTTAAAATCTTGTAAGGCCAATTACCATTACCTTAATCTCAGAATATGCATTAATGACATATGGTACTTTCTTCCTGTAGCATGAAAGTGACTTATGAAATGACTTTTCAGAGCAATAGTAATAGTAAATGCTAACTTAACATTCTTTGTCCTGTAAATGTTCAGGATCAAAGTTTGACTTGTAACATATATTAATTGATCTGTTTTAAAATTCATCTCTTGCTTTGGGTAAAATATTTCTGTATGGCTTTTTTACAAGTTGTATGTGAATCTTCTTTTCTGGCTACTTCTTTGTTGATGGTTTCTCATGCTGTGATGAGATAATGGAGCATACAGTTGCTAAGAAAGTTGTTATTACAGGAAAGTAGTACTACAGTCAAGCTGGTAATGCTAGGAGAATAACAGGAGAAAAAGTGGGACTGATTTTAGATTCATGGAGCAAGTTGAATATCATATCCCATGATTATATCTAAGAACAAAGATGATGTGACTTACCATACGAAAGCGCTGGCAGGTTGATAGACACACAAACAAACAGAATCATACACACAAAATTCTAGCTTTCACAACAAACGGTTGCTTCATCAGGAAAGAGGAAAGGACAGGGAAAGACGAAAGGATGTGGGTTTTAAAGGAGAGGGTAAGGAGTCATTCCAATCCCGGGAGCGGAAAGACTTAGGGGGCAAAAAGGACAGGTATACACTCGCACACACGCACATATCCATCCGCACATACACAGACACAAGCAGACATTTGTAAAGGCAAAGAGTTTGGGCAGAGATGTCAGTCGAGGCGGAAGTAAAGAGGCAAAGATGTTGTTGAAAGACAGGTGGGTATGAGCAGCGGCAACTTGAAATTAGCGGAGGTTGAGGCCTGGCGGATAACGAGAAGAGAGGATATACTGAAGGGCAAGTTCCCATCTCCGGAGTTCTGACAGGTTGGTGTTAGTGGGAAGTATCCAGATAACCCGGACGGTGTAACACTGTGCTAAGATGTGCTGGCCGTGCACCAAGGCATGTTTAGCCACAGGGTGATCCTCATTACCAACAAACACTGTCTGCCTGTGTCCATTCATGCGAATGGACAGTTTGTTGCTGGTCATTCCCACATAGAAAGCTTCACAGTGCAGGAGGTCAGCTGGTAAATCACGTGGGCGCTTTCACACGTGGCTCTGCCTTTGATCGTGTACACCTTCCGGGTTACAGGACTGGAGTAGGTGGTGGTGGGAGGGTGCATGGGACAGGTTTTACACCGGGGGTGGTTACAAGGGTAGGAGCCAGAGGGTAGGGAAGGTGGTTTGGGGATTTCATAGGGATGAACTAACAGGTTACGAAGGTTAGGTGAATGGTGGAAAGACACTCTTGGTGGAGTGGGGAGGATTTCATGAAGGATGGATCTCATTTCAGGGTAGGATTTGAGGAAGTCGTATCCCTGCTGGAGAACCACATTCAGAGTCTGATCCAGTCCTGGAAAGTATCCTGTCACAAGTGGGGCACTTTTGTGGTTCTTCTGTGGGAGGTTCTGGGTTTGAGGGGATGAGGAAGTGGCTCTGGTTATTTGCTTCTGTACCAGGTCGGGAGGGTAGTTGCGGGATTCGAAAGCTGTTTTCAGGTTGTTGGTGTAATGGTTCAGGGATTCCGGACTGGAGCAGATTCATTTGCCACGAAGACCTAGGCTGTAGGGAAGGGACCGTTTGATGTGGAATGGGTGGCACCTGTCATAATGGAGGTACTGTTGCTTGTTGGTGGGTTTGATGTGGACGGACATGTGAAGCTGGCCATTGGACAGATGGAGGTCAACGTCAAGGAAAGTGGCATGGGATTTGGAATAGGACCAGGTGAATCTGATGGAACCAAAGGAGTTGAGGTTGGAGAGGAAATTCTGGAGTTCTTCTTCACTGTGAGTCCAGATCATGAAGATGTCATCAATAAATCTGTACCAAACTTTCGGTTTGCAGGCCTGGGTAACCAAGAAGGCTTCCTCTAAGCGACCCATGAATAGGTTGGCGTACAAGGGGGCCATCCTGGTACCCATGGCTGTTCCCTTTAATTGTTGGTATGTCTGGCCTTCAAAAGTGAAGAAGTTGTGGGTCAGGATGAAGCTGGCTAAGGTAATGAGGGAAGAGGTTTTAGGTAGGGTGGCAGGTGATCGGCGTGAAAGGAAGTGCTCCATCACAGTGAGGCCGTGGAATGTTTCCCTCTATTATATTCATATCCCATGATTATTTCGATAACTATCAAATAAATGGAAATCTCCAGTGTTACATGGTTTGATGTTTAAACTTGTGGGATTTGCTAGCAATTGGGGAATGCATATTAAGGAAGAGATAATCATAAGTTTTCAAAATGAGTCGACTGACATTTAAAAGAGTGTAAATAGGCATTCTGTATCAAACCAGAATTGGCTCAAGGGTAGATGTGTGTCAGGAGAGAAAAAGATATGTAGTGAAGAAGAGCAGCAGGTTGTCAGGATCATTGTAGATACTCAAATGTTAAATGAAGCCTTTGAGAGAGAACAAGTCTCTCTGGCAGAGATGGAGAGACTCCATAGATATTTCTCAGGTTCCTACAGCTGGCAACAAGGAGATAATGCTGCACCCAAAGTCTTTTCTGTGGATTACATTCTTATAGTTATTCTTATAAATTCTGTGTATTACTATTTGACGTAAATGTTTTCATCACTAAGTAGTAGTAGTAGTAGTAATAGTAATAGTAGTAGCAGCCACTTTATTCATCTATGGATCAGATTTACAAGCATGTCGGGCGTGTCATGGGAGTATAGCTTAAGAACAATAAAATAATTCATATAGACAAGTATTTTTGTACTTGCAGATGTATTTGGAAGAATTCCAGCATTGCCTGAAATGATTTAGGGAAACCATTGCCTGAAATGACTTAGGGAAACTGTTGTAGAACTAACCTGCTTCTGGTAGTCTCATCCTCAGTAATGCCAAACTTCATCACCTCACAGCTGGTAGTTTAAATGTGTGAGGGATGGTGTTTTCTCAGATATGTACACAACACCATATTTTAGATGACATTAACGCACAAATTGTATTCCTTTTAAAATTCTGTTATTAATTATTAATTTTTACATTACAAAAAATTATTAGTGTAGCCAAAGTTCAATGGGACAGTTAACTGTTTTACCGTGGCACCAAAAATTCAGTTCACATTTAATAAAATCACTGTCCTGTTGTAATTTATTATAGTACCATACACCATAGTAATTCAGTTAAGTCAATCTCTAATGAGCATAAACATGTCCAACAACACCTCACTCAGATGACAATGACTTTCCACACTTATCTTAAGCACTATTTGTTTAAAAATATCCTTAATTTAGGCTGCAGAAATCACTCTGAGGTTGTTAAAATTTAATATTAATGAGTCTTGCAGTTGTTGGTGCATGTATTTCTGCATACAAACTGTGCATGATTGCAGCATGAGCCAACACTGGAAGCATGCGCAGCATAAATCTTATTCTGCTTTCAAATCACAAACTTCCAATTCTGGATGACACCTGACTATTTATAGATAGGCATAAAGATAAACTGTTATTTTGTGAACTACATTGTGATTTAAAAATGGCTATTTTGGATTTTACCATTGTAGGTGAACTACAAGAACTAATGTGATTTTGGCTTATAGAAAATGTAACAGGTGAGAAATTAAAAAAAAATACATGGTCACTATTATCCTTATGCAACATAATTCCCCTTCTTCATACGTATGAGCACCATATTGCAAATTAGACTAAATAATGTTAAATTATATCATATTGTACAAAAAATCTAATAAATCTAATATAACAAAAGTATGTAGATGAAATTCAAAATCTAAGAATGTTAATGACAAAATCTGTGATGGAAAATAGGGATGCTTAAGAATTTAAAAGTTAATTATTGTGGAAGATAAATACTTTTAGTTCTGGACAACATAATCCTCTTTTCTTAAATATAATGATTAGCTCATAGAGGTTTCACATGTAGTGAGCTGTGGTGCTAGCAACAATTAATTGTGTTTTCTAAATTTGAGTTCTGTAATGAAAATTAATTACATCATTAGAATTTCAATAACAAACTGAAGTGAAATCTAGTCCAAACAAGAACTTGAGATTTTCATGTATCTGTCACCGTATCTTAACAGATAAATGTATTGAAAGTAAGATAAAAGTTAGCAAAAGTATCTAGCCAATCATGGGTGCAGAAAAAACACAACATATGGGGAGAATTCACCATACTATGTCACAAAACCACAGAAAACCTGAGTCAGGATAAATTCTATGTATGTATAAATAGTACTCTGCTGAGAGAGGCACATCAATTATGCATGTACATTAAAAGTGTGTGTTTAACATATGTGCAGTCAGTATGAAGTGTTGGTTATTTTTGACACCTATGAGATCATAATTGGTTTCTGTATTCTATTCAGCACTTTTCTTTTCAGTTTCTGACACAGATTGCCTACAAGGACATATTCTATACTTTATTTAATTTATACACGCATGAACTCTGCAATATATTATTACAAAATCTATGCCATACAAAGACAGAAGTGCTAGTACATGCTTGCATATACATCAGTAGTCATATTTTGAGATTACAGGGTGTTTCCACTCATGTTCTGCTATCCTTGAGGTAATGAAAATATTTGAACAGCAATGTATTTGAACATCTGTACATTCTTTTTTTTCTTCAGTGATCCCTTTTAGCTTGAACATCAGTATCTTCTTTTTTCTTCAGTGACCCCTTTTAGCAACTCAAAAAAATTTATGTAAATAAACTTTTACTAGTTAGATCAATAGATTATCTTGTTCAGATCTCACACAACTATATAGTACTGAAAAGGAAAGGAGAAATTGATGAATAACTTCTACTTTCTAACAGAGCATGCAGTCTGTGTGTGGACATTTCAAGAAAATGAGATGATGTTCTTACATGTAACTATCTGGATTTTCAATAGTTGTGTTAAAAATATGTATGTATGTTATATTGTATACAGTTCTTCCACATTAATGATAAACATTCTATTACTATTTGATATAGATCATGTTAATGTTTATATGTGGTTCCATATGTAGGCTGATGGGTCAAATTGTCTATGTACATCTGTTGTTATGTGTGACATAGAGGTTATCTCAATATCGCTTGGTAATGATTAGAAAAGTTGAACATGGTCAATAGCAAAGAAACTGAAATTAGTGCTGCCCATAATGCACAACATTTTCTTTTGATAAAACTATACGACGAGTAATTAAAAGAGAAACTGGGAAATCAGTTAAGCTGTTATTAAAAAACAATGAAATAATAAATAGTAACAGTTAGCTAGCCAATTTGTTTAATAATTGCTTCTTTAAAGTAGCTCAGAAGATAGCTATGGAGACTTCAAGGGATAAAGCAATAGAATACCTGCAAGAAGAATGTCACATACTTACATGTAAATCATAATTACTTTGCACTATCCCAAAGAAATTAAAAGAAAGTGATTAACTCCCTCAAAACTAAAAATTCTCCTGCAATTTACAACATATATACAATATATTCTCTCTCACTTACGGTATATCACTATCACTGGGGATATTTCCAGACAAACTGAAATATGCCTTTCCAACAAAGGCAGTAAGTCAGATATTAATAATAGCCAGCCAGTCTCACTATTTATCTACTTCTTGAAGGTAGTGGTAAAAATTGTGTAAATAAGACACATCGTCCGTCTAAATTTGAGTTTAAAAAAGGTCTCTCAACAGCACATGCTATTTTTTCCAACTCATGAATCAGATGGTGCAAAATTTAAATAACAAAATATTTCCAACTAGTGCACTGGAAGAGTGCAGAAAGTTGAAATAAGTAGTTCTCGTAACATGCAAAGATCAGCACATTCCTCAAACTGGGGAACTATCAAGAATGGGGTTCCACAAGGGTCAGTCTTGGGTCCTTTGTTGTTCTTATTATATATTAATGACTTGCCATTCTATATTCATGAAGAGGCAAAGTTAGTTCTCTTTGCTGATGATACAAGTATAGTAATCACACCTGAGAAACAAGAATTAACTGATGAAATTGTCAATACTGTTTTTCAGAAAATTACTAAGTGGTTCCTTGTAAACGGACTCTCACTGAATTTTGATAAGACACAGTACATACAGTTCCGTACAGTGAATGGTATGACGCCATTAATAAATATAGACCTTAATCAGAAGCATATAGCTAAGGTAGAATATTCCAAATTTTTAGGTATGTCCATTGATGAGAGATTAAATTGGAAGAAACACATTGATGATCTGCTGAAACGTTTGAGTTCAGCTACTTATGCAATAAGGGTCATTGCAAATTTTGGTGATAAACATCTTAGTAAATTAGCTTACTACGCCTATTTTCACTCATTGCTTTCATATGGCATCATATTTTGGGGTAATTCATCACTGAGGAATAAAGTATTCATTGCACAGAAGCGTGTAATCAGAATAATAGCTGGAGTCCACCCAAGATCATCCTGCAGACATTTATTTAAGGATCTAGGGATATTCACAGTAGCTTCTCAGTATATATACTCTCTTATGAAATTTGTTATTAACAACCAAACCCAATTCAAAAGTAATAGCAGTGTGCATAACTACAATACTAGGAGAAAGGACGATCTTCACTATTCAAGATTAAATCTAACTTTGGCACAGAAAGGGGTGAATTATACTGGCACTAAAGTCTTTGGTCACTTACCAAATAGTATCAAAAGTCTGACAGATAACCAACAAGTATTTTAGAAGAAATTAAAAGAATTTCTGAATGACAACTCCTTCTACTCCATAGAGGAATTTTTAGATAGAAATTAAGAAAAAAAAAATATTTTAAAAAAAATAAAAATAAAATAAAAAAAACACAAAAAAAAAATAAAGTTGTTATATTAACTTAAGTATGTTGTTAAATTAACCTAATTATGTCATGTATTGGAAAATTCGACTCGTTCCACATCATTACGAAATATCGTATTCATGATCCATGGAACTAGTATTAATCTAATCTAATCTAATCTAATCTAGTATTTTCCATGATTTGTCAAAATGATATGACTCTAGAGTTCACAAAACTCTTCCAGAGTAGCTAAAATGTTATAGTTTCAGATATAGTGCTGATAATTGGTTTTCATCCTGTCTAACTAAAAAGATGCAGAGAGCTATATAAAGAAGCTTAGGGTGAGTGAGCAATGAAACAGCATCTTCAGAATGAGTAACAATCACTATAAGTGTAGAAGTAGAAATATTTTTCTTTGCTGACAGCCATTATTGTCGAGCCTATAAGCATTATAATCAAGCCTAATGTTATAAGATTTTATTGAAAATTAATAACTGGTTCTCTGCAAATGTATTGTCAGTGAATACAGTAATAATCCATGAGGGTAGATCAATAAATGAAACTGAATATTCAAAATTCTTTTGTGTTTATGTTAATAAGAACCTGAACTGAAATGTTACAGTGTTTCTTATAGTCTAAGGTCTGCAACTTTATCCTTGTGGAGAATATACATTTGAAGATGAAAATGTCCAAAATTTGACTTACTTGCATTCATTACTGTCATATTCTGAGATGACTCATCACTGAGGAAAAAAGTGATAGTTGCACACAAGCTTGTAATGAAAATATGTGGCTGCCACTCTAGAATCCCATGTAGATGGCACCTTAAACATTTGAGCATACTGACAACAGTCTCACATTACACTTACTCCATTATGAAGTTTGTTGTCAACAGTCAGTCAGTTTGAAAATGACTGCAACTTTCATAAGATAAGGAGATATAGGTAGAACACACTTGACTGTAAATCACTGCATGCATGTGGAAAAAATGCCCTAACTTAAGCTATCATGTAAGTGGTAAGCATGTTTCCAGATTTTTAACTGTGAAAATGGACTATGATATAATAATATAACTGTAAAACTGACTCAGTCTGCTTCATAGTGAGAGGTCATAATTATGATTTGCAGAACTTACAAATAATTAACTAAAATAAATTTGATGTGTTGAGGAAAGAAATAAGTGTAATCTTTGAAGATCTGACCAAATAACAGTATTAAAGTCTCATGTTTGTATTATTTATAGCAGAGTTATCTTGCTTTTGTGTCTTCTTTAGTGCTGACTCATGAACCTTGTGGTGTAAAATGTCGAATCTAAGTAATAACATGTTTCACTTTTACCATTTAGGCCGACAAAAATATATTCATGTTAACTGCAAATGTTCTTAAGTGTGGAACATCCCACTGCACGTGCTCTGCTTTGCCATATGTTCGGATGAGTGTAAAAGACAGCAGCTCAGATTGGTGACAAGGCACAATGGCAAGTGCGCATCTTCACCTGCTGTGGAGGCTTGGTGGTTCCTTGTAAGCCAGGCAGCAAAGGGTGTGGGTGACAGTGTCAACGCCAGAACCATATAAGATCGTAAATAAGAACTGTCATTCTCTCATTTGGTTCTGAAATATCGAATCAATCGAAGAGCACCGGTTATGATCTATTTGGAGCTACTAGTTAAGAGGGATCTTTTCACATGCAACTGTGGTGGAAGCTGAAAACACAAAAATCGTGTGTAAGATACAGAAGAGTTATGGCCAAATTGTTTATGTCATTTAGTAGCTTGAATATACGGGAGCTGTCTTTCAGCAACTGCCCCAATGCAGAAGGTAAAGTCACAGTCTAGTGGTACTGCATAGCAAGTCCACTAAAACTAAAACTAAACTCTGTCTGAACAGGCTTTGGAAGGCCCGACGGTACTGACCGACTGCCGTGTCATCCTCAGCCCACAGGCATCACTGGATGCGGATTTGGAGAGGCATGTGGTCAGCACACCGCTCTTTCAGCTGTATGTTAGTTTACAAGACTGGAGCTGCTACTTCTCAATCAAGTAGCTCCTCAGTTTGCCTCACAAGGGCTGAGTGCACCCTGCTTGCCAACAGTGTTCAGTAGACTAAATGGTCACCCATCCAAGTGCTAGCCCAGCCTAACAGTGATGAATGTTGATGATCTGACAGGAACTAGTGTTATCACTGTGGCAAGGCCACTGGAATCGTAAGTCCACTACAGAAAATAATTCAAGAATTGTGACTGCAAGACATAATTAAGGCAAAAGCTGACATACCTAAAAGTGACTTGACAGATTGTGTGTGGAGTGGAACACAACATAACTAAAATCCAACTTGTAAAACTCCATTTTGATGCCCTAGTGCAGGATGGAAATTAGAGATGCTGAGATGAGAGAACTTTATTTATAGTAACAAGAAATTTCAAGAATTTTGAAGCAAATAATGGAAGAAGATACATATATGCAGACTGAAGTGACAAATGAAAATTTGTACCAGAGCTAGGATTCGAACCAGGGTCTCCTGTATAATAGGCAGTTTCCTAACCATTATGCCACCCTGGCACAATGGCTTTGTACAACTGCACAGATTACCCTAAAATGTGTCCCTCCTCAATCCATATTCCCATTCATGTCTCAAGGCTGGGAATCAAACCCATGTCTCCTGCTAAGTGGGCAATCTATATTCCAGTTCATGCCTCAGAATTTGGACTGAGAAAGGAGGCAAGTTACAGTAGCCCATGCAGTTGTGCAAAGCTACTGTGCCAGAGGAGGCATAGTGGTTAGTGCATCTGCCTAATAAACAGGAGACCCAGGTTCAAATCCCAGCTGTCGTACAAATTTTCATTTGTTGCTTCCATCTACTTACGTACATCACAGATATTTGAGAACTGAAGAGGTCTCTTGAACAATATAGTTTCGTTTGGAAGAAGATATGACAATTCCTCTGAGCAACCCAAGTCAACAACTGAGGAGATATAGGAGAGCACAGGCAGTGGTGTTGCCTAAATTAATTCTGATAGTTAAGAACAAATAAGTTTAATTTGATTAAGGCCAAAGATGTGTTAATTGATACCAAGAGCTGAGAAAAGAATACTAGTTGACCACAGCAAAAAGGTTGACAGGAAAAGAAATTTGCGTTCTGAAATGACCTTTAGCACATGAGGAAAGAAGAATTTCATTGATGATGCAGGAGATTTCTGCATAATTTAAGTTGTGAATAACTGAACAGACACATTTCAGTGGCTTTAAGTAATCAAGTAGGAATTTAGTGACATTGTTTAAATACAAATGAGGTTATATCTGTTGTTGTTAAAGTTGTATGCCAATTTGTGCTTGGTAAATGGATGAGTTAGGGACTCTTATTGATGCACTAAAAGTAGAGTTGTCTAACAGTCTTAAAGACACCAAAGAAGAGGCGCCTAATAATATTAAAACCCAAGGGGAAGCATTATCAAAAAGTACTGAAACTCAACAACAAGTGTTGCCAAATTAAAAACACAAGAGGAAGAATTAAAAAGACAAGGGGACGTGGTAGCTACAAAAGTAGATAAAATTTCTACTATAGAAGAGACCTTATTTAGGTTACCTAATGAATAACAGGCTGAGATAAAAAAAACTGTGTGACTCAGTCAGGAAATAAGCTTAAGAGCAGTTTAAAGATGTAAAAGATAAGCTGCAACAAACAGAAGAATCTTTAACCTATGAATCTGAAAGTATACATAATCAGATCTTAGATATGTGGGGCTGAGTAGAGCTGTTGAAAAAAACAGAGAGAATTTGGTGGAGTAAAGTGTCTGCAGGAGCTAGCTGAACAAAAAGCATGAAAGAAAGTTGAGTCTACCAGCACTGCCCCCGATTCTTTGGGCAAAACTGAAGAAAACCTCAAATAATTTCGAAAGTTATGGGAAGAATTAGAATGAGCCTTTAAGAGATAATTTTGGTGCCCAAGTGAGCTTACTAGAGTTGAAAATAACTGTAAATCTTATTTGAAAAATATGTAATCAGTAATGAGTTTGCAGATAAAGATTTGAGTTTGAATGCATTGTGTATCAAGGAAGTAAGGTTACAAGTGGAGATACTAAAAATATAGTTGTTTTACAATTTATGAAAATGGGAACAGGGGCATTAATGAATATCTGAAAAAAGCATTATATTGTGAACACACTTTGTGGAAGCTATTAGGGTGAATTACTGTCATATGTTGGAAGAAAGTTGTTTAGTGGTGTACTATGTGGAATGTCAGGCATACTATGTCATGTGGATGAAATGTATTTGCTTATGAAAAGTGCATTGTTTAATCAAATGGTAGAAGTTAAAGATGTAAGAAGTATCTATTCTTCTGACCATGGAGGAGGCTACAGTGTATTGTGTTGAGGGCACATAAAGAACGTTACAGAAATGGTGTGCCTCTCCTAAACCAGTGCCACATCAAACAGTCTAGAGTGTAACAGAATACTTGATTCAGCAAAAGAATCTGAACCTAAAGTTAAGCAGTTATTGAACTGAAGAAAGTCCTAGAGTTCATTTTGAAGCTGGAAGTTGAGATTTTATGTGTCTATTTATTTTTATTACTTGCTTGAGACTCTGTGGCCTTATTACCTATTTATTGAATGGTTAGTTAAAGGTAAAGGAGAGGCTGTGAACCACAGGTTGAACTAAGTGAGAAGCACCTTCAGTAGTCAAGAGTCAACTGTTAGGTTATATGAATTAAAGTTGATAACTAAATCTGTAAGCATAATATATGAGTGTTGTGTAACCTAAGGACTATAGTGATTACATTCCACTATCGTAGTTCAGCTATAAAGAAAGGTACTAGAAAATTTTTCGCAAGATACTGTGGATCATATAAAAATTGGATATTCCACATTCTGAAACTTTGTTTCTTGCAGATCTCTGAACAGATTAAGAGAAAGGTTTGTGTAATACTGATATTGTGAAAAAATTCATATTCCCAATAAAATCCTAAATCTTAGCATATTTGGTGGGTTGACAGCTTTTGGGTGCCCAAGTGGTGCATGTTTCAGTATTTCACATTTCATTTTCCTTGGAGAGGTTTCTTTTACTCTTTCTATCCTGTCGCCTCAAACATATTTTTCACTGTCCTATCCTAGTGTTAAGTTAGTGGTAAAAGGAAGGTGGGATGACCAATGTCCTATTACAGAGAGACTATACATAGTTCTCTCACAGATGAAAGAAACAGATATGATAATACAAATTTCAAGTAACTGTTTGGTGTGAAAAGACATGTTAGGCATGTCATGTAAACAGGCGGAAATGGACAGGAAAGAAAACTATTCCCTAAGTGTAGTTAAGTATGATGTGCTAACATTTGAGCAAAAAAAGCAGTAGTCTGGAGAGTTAATTTTTTGCCATTGTAGCTGAAACTGTTGTTTGCAAACTCTACTTTTGTATGGTTTTTGATGTGGACGGAATGTGACCATTTTGATAATAAAGAAAGATTAACTCTGTAATTTAGCTGCAGTGAATAGATTCCTGATGTACATTCACTAACAACCAGTACTTATAGGAAGGTGAAGATCACATAGAGAAGTGGTTATAATGACATAGGAAGAATAACATGAGAGAAGTCTTACTATTAAATGATTAGATATATGTAAGTCTTTGCTGTCATGCAGTATACATAATAGGGTGTAAAAGGAGGCGTCAGGAAACAGACATTTGGGTTAACCAGATAAAGGAAGACTTTTCCTTCTCATCCCATCCAGTAAGTCTCCCCTGATCCGGGGTTCTGAGCGACTTTTATAAACTGTACCCCTTTCCCTAAACCTCTCCAGTCCTTTTCCTTCACCCCTCTTCCTTCCCCTTCTACTCTTTAGCCAAAAGGAGAAGCCACTGGCTCCAAAAGCTTGTAAAAGTCAAATCCTGTTTTGTGTGTGTGTGTTTCCCTGCTGCCGCTTGGTGAGTAGATCTTTTTATCTATCCATTTTCATTATACTATCAGTAACTGATTATTTTCATTGTGACATTTTGTTATGACACCTCTGTTGTATAATAAATACGAACTGAAATAATCTGTTTCTGTAGCAGTGAACATTTTCATATACCATATAATCTTTATTTACCAACTCTTTATATCAAATAAATTATTTTTACAAATCATGTGGATGAAACATTTCATGCACAAATTTAACTCTCTTTCATTTTATGAAGTACTTGCAGTCTTTCATGAAATAATTTTCATTTATCAACAATGCAAACACCATTCATAGATTAGGCCTTGGGTCTGTTCTGAATTGCCAAATGGTGCCTACATTGCAGTATGAAGAGTGAACTATGATTGTGAGATGTGTGATAAGCATGTCACCAATCCTTACAGCCTTATTGCCAGTAGATGAATCCTGATGATGCCACTGCTTCTTAATTCAAGTAGCTCCTCATTTGGCTTGATGAGGCTGAGAGGATCCCTTTCCAGGCCTACCTACCTCGGAAAAATCTGATGAGATACCAGGAATCTAACCCAGGAACTTCCACATTGAAGACAACAACCATAATCATTTGGCTACAGAGGTGGTCAATTTTGTATCATAAGTAAATTTAACTGCATAAAGTATTTAAGGTCAAAATCTGCTTTTAAACTGTGTTATGCAGTTTTCTGTAAACAGTTTTCATTTACACATTATTTCACCAAGAAACTGGATTAAGAAATTCCTTAATTGTCTTTCATTTAACAAGGATCTTTAGTCAAATAACTTCAGCACAACAGTACTATCAAAAAGAACAAATGTGCAAAATTCTGGTGAATCATCAGGAATGGAAATTAATGTGATGAATGTTAGTGTTGTTTTCATGTGGAATGTTGTAATACATTCTAAATATAGAATAATGCTAGTCACTTTTGGAGATGCAGTGATTGTTGCTACCACATAATAAGCCTATTGGAAAAAGAGCAGCTTGTCTCGAAAATTTGAGCAGATTCTGCAGTACTATAACATAATTGTTATCAGTAGTAATTTGTGGTATAGATCAGAAGACTGAATTACAGTCAAGCATTCCAAATCAGTGAAAAAATCCAAGGTGCACCACAGTCTAGATAGCTCCAATAATTGCCAATGCTTTGGAGGCAGGGGATAAAAGAGTTCTGAAGTTTAGAAGCAGTTTGATAGTATAAGGCTTATGGTGCAAATTAAGTCAGTGATGAGAAGTTTTAAGAAGAACAGAAGAGGGTCTTATTTCTGTGAAGTAGTCATGGAAGAGAATGTCAGAACTTTTTGGTAACTGAATACCAGGAAACAGTACTTTTAAACCAATTGCAATGCTCAGTGATTCACCTGTGATTTTAGACTCTTTGGCCAAGGATCTTGTAAAATAATATCAAGTAATAATAGTAAAATGAAGAATGTGAGGGAGAACTCAGAATGAGGTCAAAGAAATGGGAAAGATGGAAATCCTCTGTAAAAATGAAACTACTAGAACAGTTTAGGCGTCACAAGAAAGAAACATTCAGAATATTGTGTAAGCATAAAGGAGTATTAGGAATAGTACAGTTAGAAAGCTTCCAAAGTGACTTCATTAATTATATTTCAAAGAGTTCTATCATACTTTAAAAACAAACTTAAAAAATTATCAAGCCCAAGTATGAGTTTTGGAAACAAGCAAGAAAGAATTGGACTTAACAATGACAAAAACTGTGAGATTCTTGCTAGGTGCTTTCAAAGTCCTTTGAATTGACCACTTATAGCTTCTTGATGAAAAATCCCAGTCTCAGACGGTCACAAAACACTGTCAACATAAGAAATCATACAGTGGTGTACCATTAGAACCTCCCAAAAACATGAATGCCACTGGAAAGGCCTTAACAACAAATATGTAGAATGGACAGAGCCAGAAATTCTAGACAATTCTATTCATTGACAAAGTCTGAGAAACAAAGAAAATCCCAAAAGAATGGAAAACAGCAATGATCCACAAGAAAGGGCATGAGCAAAACTTTGACAAATACAGAGTTGTGTCCTTCCTTTCAATTACTTATGAAATTCCCTCAAGGATACTTCTAAATAGAGTAGGGGATATCCTGGACAAACATGCAAATTAACACCAATGAGGATTTGCAAAAGGTTACTTCTGTGTTGTGGTATCTTTATTAAACTTTCAAAAGGCATTCATTTAGTGGATGGAGAACTTTAGCAGGTTCATAAAGCAAACTAGCAAATGTAGTCACAAAGATCCTAAAACATACAGTCTGCAGAATGAAGTTCATGGGACAATTCTGTTTAAGTTAAGACAAGAGTGAGACATTAAAACTACCTGTCACTACTCTTATTCAACTACACCTTAGGGAAGGATGTGAGAATTTGGAACCTGAAATTGGTGAGCTGGAGAAAACACCAGTCAGCATAGGAAGAAAGTCAGGAGGAATTAGAGTCAGCAACCTGTCATTCACTAATGATTTTGCAGTACTATCAGACATCAGAAAGAAGTAACCATACAAATCAACCTCTTCAAAAGGATCGACAGCTGAACACCATTCTCAATCACAATTGCAAAAAACAAAATACAAAAATTGGCAAACAACAGATGTGGAGCAAAATTGCTTGAAAGGTAGGATAGCTTGAAAGGTTCAAGTAGTTTAAGTACCTTGGTGAAACTGTAGAGAGTATCTCTGAAAAAGCAGCCATTGAAGATTTATAGAAAGAACATAAGGATTGATGAATAGTATCTATGAGAAGTGTATCATGTAGCAGGCGAAAATAATGCCCACCAGGATTAACTTCAAAATGGAATGTTTCTATGCTAATGGCATAAGCATTGAGTCTGACCCAAGCAGTGTCTGTCCTATCCCAGCGATTTCCAATGACTTTCCTAGGTTTTTATTATGATAAATTCCTCTGAAAGACAGAGCTGCAGAGCAAATATAGTTACAGTTTAAAACAGCTTCTAACGAAACAAGTTACAGTAACTTGAACCAAGCCATGCATATTAAGGAAACAGCATTGAGTATCTTTCATCCAAAAAATCAGAAAAGGCTTTTAGTGTCTTTCATCTAAATATCAGAAGCCTCATTAATAAACCCCCCCATGAACCATGGACCTAGCCGTTGGTGGGGAGGCTTGCGTGCCTCAACGATACAGATAGCCGTACCGTAGGTGCAACCACAACGGAGGAGTATCTGTTGAGAGGCCAGACAAACGTGTGGTTCCTGAAGAGGGGCAGCAGTCTTTTCAGTAGTTGCAGGGGCAACAGTCTGGATGATTGACTGATCTGGCCTTGTAACACTAACCAAAATGGCCTTGCTGTTCTGGTACTGTGAACGGCTGAAAGCAAGGGGAAACTACAGCCGTAATTTTTCGGGAGGGCATGCAGCTTTACTGTATGACTAAATGATGATGGCATCCTCTTGGGTAAAATATATCGGAGGTAAAATAGTCCCCCATTCGAATATCTGCGCAGGGACTACTCAAGAGGACGTCATTATCAGGAGAAAGAAAACTGGCATTCTACGGGTCGGAGCGTGGAATGTCAGATCCCTTAATCGGGCAGGTAGGTTAGAAAATTTAAAAAGTGAAATGGATAGGTTAAAGTTACATACTGTGGGAATTAGTGAAGTTGGGTGGCAGGAGGAACAAGACTTTTGGTCAGGTGAATACAGGGTTATAAATACAAAATCAAATAGGGGTAATGCAGGAGTAGGTTTAATAATTAATAAAATAAATAGGAGTATGGGTAAGCTACTGCAAACAGTATAGTGAACACATTATTGTGGCCAAGATAGACACGAAGCCCATGCCTACTACAGTAGTACAAGTTTATATGCCAACTAGCTCTGCAGATGATGAAGAATTTGATGAAATGTATGATGAGGTAAAAGAAAACTTAATCATAGCTAACACTTGGTTCAAGAATCATGAAAGAAGTTTGTATACATGAAAGAACCCAGGAGACACTAAAAGGTATCAGATAGATTATATGATGGTAAGACAGAGAATTAGGAACCAGGTTTTAAATTGTAAGACATTTCCAGGGGCAGATGTGGACTCTGACCACAATCTATTGGTTATGAACTGTAGATTAAAATTGAAGAAACTGCAAAAAGGTGGGAATTTAAGGAGATGGGACCTGGATAAACTGAAAGAACCAGAGGTTGTAAAGAGTTTCAGTGAGAATATAAGGGAACAATTGACAAGAATGGGGGAAATATATACAGTAGAAGAAGAATGGGTAGCTTTGAGGGATTAAATAGTGAAGGCAGCAGAGGATCAAATAGGTTAAAAGATGAGGGCTGATAGGAAGTCTCGGGTAACAGAAGAAATATTGAATTTAATTGATGAAAGGAGAAAATATAAAAATGCAGTAAATGAAGCAGACAAAAAGGAATACAAACGTCTCAAAAATGATATCGACAGGAAGTGCAAAATGGCTAAGCAGGGATGGCTAGAGGAGAAATGTAAGGATGTAGAGGCTTATCTCACTAGGGGTAAGATAGATACTGCCTACAGGAAAATTAAAGACACCTTTGGAGAAAGGAGAACCACTTGCATGAATATCAAGAGCTTTGATGGAAACCCAGTTCTAAGCAAAGAAGGGAAAGCAGAAAGGTGGAACGATTATATAGAGGGTCTATACAAGGGCGATGTACTTGAGGACAATATTATGGAAATGGAAGAGGATGTAGACAAAGATGAAATGGGAGACATGATACTGGGTGAAGAGTTTGACAGAGCACTGAAGGACCTGAGTCGAAACAAGGCCCCGGGAGTAGACAACATTCCATTAGAACTACTGACAGCCTTGGGAGAGCCAGTCCTGACAAAACTCTACCATCTGGCGAGCAAGATTTATGAGACAGGCGAAATACCCTCAGACTTCAAGAAGAATATAATAATTCCATTCCCAAAGAAAGCAGGTGTTGACAGATGTGAAAATTACCGAACTACCAGTTTAATAAGTCACAGCTGCAAAATACTAGCGCGAATTCTTTAGGGACAAATGGAAAAACTAGTAGAAGCCGACCTTGGGGAAGATCAGTTTGGATTCCGTAGAAATATTGGAACACGTGAGACAATACTGACCCTACGACTTATCTTAGAAGAAAGATTAAGGAAAGACAAACCTACATATCTAGCATTTGTAGACTTAGGGAAAGCTTTTGAGAATGTTGATTGGAATACTCTCTTTCAAATTCTGAAGGTGGCAGGGGTAAAATATAGGGAGCGAAAGGCTATTTACAATTTGTATAGAAACCAGATGGCAGTTATAAGAGCCGAGGGGTATGAAAGGGAAGCAGTTGTTGGGAAGGGAGTAAGACAGGGTTGGAGCCTATCCCTGATGTTATTCAATCTGTATATTGAGCAAGCAATAAAGGAAACGAAAGAAAAGTTCGGAGTAGGTATTAAAATCCATGGAGAAGAAATAAAAACTTTTAGGTTCGCCGATGACATTGTAATTCTGTCAGAGACAGCAAAGGACTTGGAAGAGCAGATGAACGTGGACAATGTCTCGAAAGGAGGGTATAAGATGAACATCAACAAAAGCAAAACGACGATAATGGAATGTAGTCAAATTAAGTCGGATGATGCTGAGGGAATTAGATTTGGAAATGAGACACTTAAAGTAGTAAAGGAGTTTTGATATTTGGGTAGCAAAATAAGTGATGATGGTCGAAGTAAAGAGGAAATAAAATGTAGACTGGCAATGGCAAGGAAAGCGTTTCTGAAGAAGAGAAGTTTGTTAAAATCGAGTATAGATTTAAATGTCAGGAAGTCATTTCTGAAAGTATTTGTATGGAGTGTAGCCATGTATGGAAGTGAATCGTGGACAATAAATAGTTTAGACAAAAAGGGAATAGAAGCTTTTGAAATGTGGTGCTACAGAAGAAAGCTGAAGATTTGATGGGTAGATCACATAACTAATGAGGAGGTATTGAATAGAACTGGGGAGAAGAGGAGTTTGTGGCACAACTTGACTAGAAGAAGGGATCAGTTGGTAGGACATGTTCTGAAACATCAAGGGATCAGAATTTAGTATTGGAGGGCAGCGTGGAGGGTAAAAATCGTAGAGGGAGACCAAGAGATGAATACACTAAGCAGATTCAGAAGGATGTAGGCTGCAGTAGGTACTGGGAGATAAAGAAGCTTGCACAGGATAGAGTAGCATGGAGAGCTGCAGCAAACCAGTCTCAAGACTGAAGACCACAACAAAAACATTAAATAAAAGTATCAATTTCTCATATCCTTACAGGAAAGTGAAAGGATAGATGGAATGTCAGCTGAAGTAGTGTACATCTCAGAAAAATGATGGAAATTACTGAAATTGATTTCTCTTGATAGATTCAAGCTAATATTGTATGAGGGATATTTTTTAAGTAAGGTCTATTTGTGAATGAGAGTGACAATGATAAGTGACCACCATTGTGTGCATGCTCTCCATAAGTTTAGTTGCCTTTGCAGCTATAGTTTATGCCTGTGCACTGGGCTGGCTGGCATTTAAGGAAATTGAGTCAGCTGCCAACTGTGAGATGTGGTCTGTATCTCAGTTCTTGAGTGCAAGCATCTTGGCAGCATCAGAAATTCACCATCAGATTTATGAAGCTTATGGTGATAATGCAATGAGTGACAGTAAAAATTTAAAGTGGATGAAAATGTTCAAGAATGGGCAGGTTAATGTGCATGATGAGCCAGCCACTGGCTGATCATCTCTTCATTTTTGAAGATTTGATTTGCGATGTGAACAACAAAATGTGAGAGGGCCACTGATTCTTGATTTCAAAATTATCAGCTGAATTTCCACAACTTTCAGGATCAGTTTTGTACATCAAGGTTTTGAAGAAACTGAATTATTAAAAGTTATGTTCTCAGTGTGTTACAAAACTGCTCTCTGATGATCACAAAATAAACAGATTGACCTGCCTGAATAGCCACATGCAACAGTACATTATTTCCAGGTTTCATGGGGGCACACCAGCTCCAGATTGACCCGGCCTGCTGGATTAATGATGAAGGCTCGTGTGCCAGCGTGGATGTGGTTTTTAGGTGGTTTCTCATATCCACTAGTCACTTGAATCAGCAGTTGTCTTGTGACAGCCAGAGCGAGAGCACCAGCAGCAGCGAGTACTGTTTGTATAAAGCGTTTATTTTGCATTTTGTTTATGACCTTCCACTAAGGAAGGGATTCTATTTGTGTTTATCTGCTCTGCATAGTAACTAACAGTTCTTGATAAAACTTTACGTAGTTTTCGTGTTAGATTTCTTAGTGTTTTCTTGATCGTTTAGAACAGAAAGCGCCCTAAAACCGTCTTTTGTTTGTTTCGCGGCCGTTAGCCACTAGTCACTTGAATCAGCAGTTGTCTTGTGACAGCCAGAGCGAGAGCACCAGCAGCAGCGAGTACTGTTTTTATAAAGCGTTTTTGTACTTATTTGCTGCGCTTAGCTTTTAAATAGTTTTTCTGGGAAAACCTAGTGTAGTTTTCGCGTCTCGTATTTCAGTGAGTGTTTCTTGATTATCAGAGTAGCTCATCAGAAGATTATCTTGGGAATTTGTCACCGTATAGAGTAGGGTAAACATAGTCATGTGTAGGGACTGTGGTTGTTGTGAGCGGACGCAAGGAGAATTGGCCACTCTTCGGGGGCAGGTGGAGGCTTTGTCTGTTAGGCTCATCAACCTCGAGGTGCAGGCGTCGGCTCGTAGTGGCGTTGGGGCAACTGTGGTGAGACCTATGCCTACTTCGGTGGCCTTGGAATCACATGGAACCCCTGATGTCGCTGCGTCTTCCGGCAGTGAGCATCTTACCGGTCAGCCATCACTCCAGGGTGAATGGCGGACAGTGGTGGGCTCGCGCGTGCCTGGCCGAAAGGCGAAGGTGGGATCTGGCCGCGTGGCAGCTGCCTTACCCCTTTCCAACAGGTACGGGGTGCTTCCTAGTGGTGATGACATCGTTTCCGAGCCACCACAGGATGCCTCGCCTGTTGGGCCAGTGGCCGATTCTCCGGCAAGGTCCCGACAGTCACAGAGGGCGGGCCTATTAGTTATAGGGAGCTCCAACGTTAGGCGGGTAATGGAGCCCCTCAGGAAAATAGTGGGTAGGTCGGGGAAGAATGCCAGTGTGCACTCGGTGTGCTTGCCGGGGGGTCTAGTTCGTAATGTGGAGGAGGCCCTTCCGGCAGCTATTGAACGCACTGGGTGTGACCGGCTGCAGATAGTAGCACATGTCGGAACGAATGACGCCTGCCGCTTGGGTTCTGAGGCCATCCTTGGTTCCTTCCGGCGGCTGGCTGATTTGGTGAAGACAACCAGCATCGCACGTGGAGTGCAAGCTGAGCTTAATATCTGCAGCATAGTGCCCAGAGTCGATCGCGGTCCTCTGGTTTGGAGCCGTGTGGAGGGTCTAAACCAGAGGCTCAGACGACTCTGCGACTATAATGGTTGCAAATTCATCGACCACCGTTATTGGGTGGAGAACTGTAGGGCCCCCCTAGACAGGTCAGGCGTGCACTACACACCGGAAGCAGCTACTAGGGTAGCAAAGTACGTGTGGCGTGCACACGGGGGTTTTTTAGGTTAGAGGGACCCCCCCTTGGGCGAAACGATAAAATACCTGACGGCTTACCAGAGAGGACATTATCATCGTTGATAAAGAACGTCCGTCCTCAGAGACCAAAAATATTGGTAAACTGCAGGAGTATCCAGGGGAAGGTTCCTGAATTAGTATCTCTTATTGAAGGAAATAGTGCGCATATAGTATTAGGAACGGAAAGTTGGTTAAAACCGGAAGTGAACAGTAACGAAATCCTAGACACAGAATGGAATATATACCGCAAGGATAGGATAAACGCCAATGGTGGAGGAGTATTTATAGCAGTAAAGAATTCAATAATATCCAGTGAAGTTATTAGCGAATGCGAATGTGAAATAATCTGGGTTAAGTTAAGTATCAAAGGTGGGTCAGATATGATAGTCGGATGCTTCTATAGACCACCTGCATCAGCAACTGTAGTAGTTGAGCGCCTCAGAGAGAACCTGCAGAATGTCGTGAAGAAGTTTCGTGATCATACTATTGTAATAGGGGGAGACTTCAATCTACCAGGTATAGAATGGGATAGTCACACAATCAGAACTGGAGCCAGGGACAGAGACTCTTGTGACATTATCCTGACTGCCTTGTCCGAGAATTACTTCGAGCAGATAGTTAGAGAACCAACTCGTGAAGCTAACGTTTTAGACCTCATAGCAACAAATAGACCGGAACTTTTCGACTCCGTGAATGTAGAAGAGGGTATCAGTGATCATAAGTCAGTGGTTGCATCAATGACTACAAGTGTAATAAGAAATGCCAAGAAAGGAAGGAAAATATATTTGCTTAACAAGAGTGATAGGGCACAAATCGCAGAATATCTGAGTGACCACCATCAAACGTTCATTTCTGAGGAAGAGGATGTGGAACAAAAATGGAAAAAATTCAGAAACATCGTCCAGTACGCCTTAGATAAGTTCGTACCGACTAAGGTCCAAAGCGAGGGGAAAGATCCACCGTGGTATAACAATCATGTACGAAAGGTACTACGGAAACAAAGAAAGCTTCATCATAGGTTTAAGAGTAGTCGAATCATAGCTGATAAGGAAAAGCTGAACGAAGTGAAAAAGAGCGTAAAGAGAGCAATGAGAGAAGCATTCAACGAATTCGAACATAAAACATTGGCAAACAATCTAAACAAGAACCCTAAAAAGTTTTGGTCATATGTAAAATCGGTAAGCGGATCTAAATCCCCTATTCAGTCACTCGTTGACCACGATGGCACCGAAACAGAGGACGACCGAAGAAAGGCAGAAATACTGAATTCAGTGTTCCGAAACTGTTTCACTGCAGAAAATCGTAACACGGTCCCTGACTTCAGCCGTCGCACGGATGCCAAAATGGAAAATATTGAAATAAACGATATCGGAATTGAAAAACAACTGCTATCACTTAGTAGCGGAAAAGCATCCGGACCAGACGAGATACCCTTAAGATTCTACAGTGATTATGCTAAAGAACTTGCCCCCTTTCTATCAGCAATTTATCGTAGATCGCTGGAAGAACGTAAAGTACCTAGCGACTGGAAGAAAGCGCAGGTCGTTCCCATTTTCAAGAAGGGTCATAAATCAGATGCGAATAATTATAGGCCTATTTCGCTTACGTCAATCTGTTGTAGAATAATGGAACATGTTTTGTGTTCTCGTATTATGACGTTCTTAGATAATACAAATCTCCTTCATCATAACCAACATGGATTCCGCAAACAGAGATCATGTGAAACTCAGCTCGCCCTATTTGCCCAAGAAATTCACAGTGCCGTAGACACTGGCGAGCAGATTGATGCCGTATTCCTGGACTTCAGGAAGGCATTTGATACGGTTCCGCACTTACGTTTAGTGAAAAAAATACGAGCTTACGGAATATCGGACCAGGTTTGTGATTGGATTCAGGATTTCCTAGAAGAAAGAACACAACATGTCATTCTTAACGGTTCAAAATCTGCAGATGTAGAGGTAATTTCGGGAGTACCGCAGGGAAGCGTGATAGGACCTTTATTGTTTACAATATACATAAATGACTTAGTTGACAACATCGGTAGCTCCGTGAGGCTATTTGCAGATGACACTGTTGTCTACAAGAAAGTAGCAACATCAGAAGACTCGTACGTACTCCAGGAGGACCTGCAGAGGATTAATGCATGGTGCGACAGCTGGCAGCTTTCCCTAAACGTAGATAAATGTAATATAATGCGCATACATAGGGGCAGAAATTCATTCCAGTACGATTATGCCATAGGTGGTAAATCATTGGAAGCGGTAACGACCGTAAAATACTTAGGAGTTACTATCCGGAGCGATCTGAAGTGGAATGATCACATAAAACAAATAGTGGGAAAAGCAGGCGCCAGGTTGAGATTCATAGGAAGAATTCTAAGAAAATGTGACTCATCGACGAAAGAAGTAGCTTACAAAATGCTTGTTCGTCCGATTCTTGAGTATTGCTCATCAGTATGGGACCCTTACCAGGTTGGATTAATAGAAGAGATAGACATGATCCAGCGAAAAGCAGTGCGATTCGTCATGGGGACATTTAGTCAGCGCGAGAGTGTTACGGAGATGCTGAACAAGCTCCAGTGGCGGACACTTCAAGAAAGGCGTTACGCAATACGGAGAGGTTTATTATCGAAATTACGAGAGAGCACATTCCGGGAAGAGATGGGCAACATATTACTACCGCCCACATATATCTCGCGTAATGATCACAACGAAAAGATCCGAGAAATTAGAGCAAATACGGAGACTTACAAGCAGTCGTTCTTCCCACGCACAATTCGTGAATGGAACAGGGAAGGGGGGATCAGATAGTGGTACAATAAGTACCCTCCGCCACACACCGTAGGGTGGCTCGCGGAGTATAGATGTAGATGTAGATGTAGATCTACACTACTGGCCATTAAAATTGCTACACCAAGAAGAAATGCAGATGATAAACAGGTATTCATTGGACAAATATATTATATTAGAACTGGCATGTGATTACATTTTCATGCAATTTGTGTTCATAGATCCTGAGAAATCAGTACCCAGAACAACCTCCCCTGACTGTAATAACAGCCCTGATATGCCTGGCATTGAGTCAAACAGAGCTTGGATGGCCTGTACAGATAGAGCTACCCATGCAGCTTCAACACAATACCACAGTTCATCAAGAGTAGTGACTGGCATATTGTGACAAGCCAGTTGCTCGGCCACCATTGACCAGACATTTTCAATTGGTGAGAGATCTGGAGAATGTGCTGGCCAGGGCAGCAGTCGAACATTTTCTGTATCCAGAAAGGCCCATACAGAACCTGCAACATGAAGTCGTGCGTTATCCTGCTGAAATGTAGGGTTTCGCAGGGATCAAATGAAGGTTAGAGCCACGAGTTGTAACACATCTGAAATGTAACGTCCACTGTTCAAAGTGCCGTCAATGTGAACAAGAGATGACAGAGACCTGTAACCAATGGCACCCCATACCATCATGCCGGGTGATACGCCAGTATGGTGATGACGAACACATGCTTCCAAAGTGCATTCACTGTGATGTTGCCAAACATGGATGCGACCATCATGATGCTGTAAACAGAACCTGGACTCATCTGAAAAAATGATGTTTTGCCATTCGTGCACTCAGGTTCGTCATTGAGTACACCATCACAGGCGCTCCTGTCTGTGATGCAGCATCAAGGGTAACCGCAGCCATGGTCTCCGAGCTGATAGTCCATGCTGCTGCAAACATCGTCGATCTGTTTGTGCAGATGGTTGTTGTCTTGCAAAGATCCCCATCTGTTGAATCAGGGATCGAGATGTGGCTGCATGATCCGTTATAGCCATGTGGATAAGATGCCTGTCATCTCGACTGCTAGTGATACGAGACCGTTGGGATCCAGCACGGCATTCCGTATTACCCTCCTGAACCCACCAATTCCATATTCTGCTAACAGTCATTGGATCTCAACCAATGCAAGCAGCAATGTCGTGATACGATAAAACGCAATCACGATAGGCTACAATCCGACCTTTATCAAAGTCGGAAACGTGATGGTACGCATTTCTCCTCCCTAAACGAGGCATCACAACAACATTTCACCAGGCAACGCTGGTCAACTGCTGTTTGTGTATGAGAAATGGGTTGGAAACTTTCCTCATGTCAGCATGTTGTAGGTGTCGCCACCGGCGCCAACATTGTGTGAATGCTCTGAAAAGCTAATCATTTGCATATCACAGCATCTTCTTCCTGTTGGTTAAATTTCGCGTCTGTAGCACATCAACTTCATGGTGTAGCAATTTTAATGGCCAGTAGTGTAACAAAACAAATACCAGGTTGTTACCCACAGCCCACCTCAGTTACATTATTTACAAATGCTTCAAATATTGTCTCACACTTTCACTTGGGATAACACTAGACACAGACAGGTGGGGTGCACAGATTCTGTACCAGGGAGGGGGAGGGAAGTGGGGACATAAAGGGTGATGACGGCAAGGACATCAAGCCACCCTCTACCACTAACATTGTCAAATCCAGAATAACATGCTGACCCCATGACAACACGGGATAAGGCCACAATAAAGAAGAAAAAAGAAGATGGCAAAGGAAACAGATTGGGGTGTGCTTTATCATTTTTGACTCTATATAATCAGAAAGGATATTAAATTTTGGACCACATCATCATATCAGATAAGATTTAGGTGCCTCTCATGATTCCTGAGTTCAAGCAACAGTCAACAGAATCTCATCACACAGCATCGCCAACCAGAGTAAAAGTGAAACAGACAGCTTCAGCACAAAAAATCATAGCGTCTGTCTTTTGTGACAGGAAAGGGATTTTGTTAGTAAATTTTGTGGTATGAGAGACAATATTTAATTCTGATGCATATTATGTGACCCTGAGAAAATGCCTGTATGCCATGCAAGACAAGTGGCATGGCCCACTGAATTTTGGTGTGATCTTGCTTCATGGCATGTCGAGATCACACGTTACTGCACAGACACAGATTGAATCACCTCTTTTGGGTGGGAACAAATGGATCATCCACCTCTCATGGTCCAAACCTTGCACCTAGTGATTTTCACTTGTTTCGGTACATAAAGTTCCTTGGTGATCAGTGGTTCAATGATGAAACTGAAGTGAAAACTGCAGTCATGAATTGAGTTTCATCACAGGTTGCAGATTTCTTTGGCACTGGAATTCAACAACTCCTTGTGTGGTATGACAAATGTTTGAACAACAATGGAAACCACGTAGAAAGTACAAAAAAGTATGTAGAACATGGACAAAAATATATTTTAATCATATTTACAGTATTTTTGTTCTTATAAAAATGGACCTCATTTTTAAAAAAATACCCCTCATGCTAACGTATAATCAGTAAGGAAATATGTGAGGTGTAGTACAGACAGCTTACACATCAAGAAAGGAAATATTTTAAGTTTCACAAAGCATATCCAACAACCATCAATAATTTAGATGTAAAACCAGTAGTCAATGGTTTATCTAGTGTAATAGTCATTTTAACAATAACATGCATGAATTCATTAAGTACAGAATATAGGAAAAAGGTATTGTATCAAAGAAACATAAACAGTGAGAAATTCATAGTGCATAGAGAGAAATTACAGGAAGAACACTAAGAGAAATTTGTAAAACAGGCAATGTGGAAAACATAGTTCTGTTTTCATCATATTCCAACAGCACTATGAATCTTGTTTCCCCCTAAACCAGACAAGGATAAAACTGAACATCAACAATGATAAGGGATGGATAATTCCTGGGATTAAAGTATCTTCCACTAGGAAAAGAACTCTCGACCTAATTCAGTATGTATGCCATTGTCAACTGTTGAAACAACATTCCCACCTTCATTGTAAAATCTAACAGTATATATATTTTAAATAAAGCATATCCACTGTGCTCAAAAAATAAAACACCCAAGATTACAGCAAAGACTATGTGTAACGGCATTAAAAGGAAACAAGTGAAAACAGAGTAAGAATGCAGATTCTCAAAGAAGTAACATTAAATAAAACATTCTTTGGTTTCCAACCGTGGTAAGTGATTAAAATTAGATAACTTTTCAGTCAAGCACTCCTTGGCCATTGTCAACTGATATTACTGCCAGTGAGTCTCTGGTACATCCCTTACATACAATGGCTGCCAGTTGTGATATCACTGGTGCTTGTGGTTCGCCATATATGGGCATTCATTGACTCATCATTCAATGTGTCTACTTTAACCACATGATCGCTGGATCCCAAGCTGTGCTGAGTTGCAGGCCACTGTCTCTATTTAGATGTTATCAGTGATTTTTATTTTGATGCTTCTTTAATTACACAATCCCAGAAGCCTTTAGTGCAAGCCACAACATGGGTTTCTTCAAATTTTATACAGTGACCATTTTCTGAATCACACTAAGCTAAAGCAGATTTCTTGGGGTAGCATAGGTGATAAAACCTCTCATGCTCCTCCTTGTGTTGTTCCATAGTGTGTACTGTTTGTCAGATGTAATACTGGCCACACTTACAAGGTATCTTGCAGACCGGCATTTGGAGACCTGCTGCATCTTTAACTGGTTTCAGTAACTGACAGATTTTTGTCAGAGGCCGGAAGATTTATTTGATCTTGTGTCTTTTTAGCAGGTGGCTTATCTTGCCCAACATGAAGCCACAGAACAGTAAAAGAGCAAGTTTATTTTCCTGCTCCTCGCTGGTGGTCTTAATATGATTCTTACAAGAAATCATGTCATTTATTTGATGAACATTATAGCTGTTGTTCATAAAGACCTCATGCATGTGACAGCTCATTGGTCAGGTTACCAGCATCTGACATCAATATTTCATGATGCACCAATGTTTATAACACAGTGCACTTTTGTGCCAAGTGACGATGGCTGATGGTACACAAGTACAGATCAATGTGGGTAGGTTTCTTTTAAACGCTGTGGCCAAGGCATCCATTTCATTTGCAGTGGATGTGGACAACAAGGAAGGGCAACACAATGTCTTTCATAGTGAACTGGATATTGCTGTTAATACCACTGAGGTATTCCAAAAACTTGTCAAGTTCCTCATGCCCATGGGGCCAAACAACAAAAATCATCAGCTTATCAAAAGAAACAATTAGGTTTTAACAGCACTGTCTCTGAGGCAATATCCTTAGAGTCCTCCATGATGAGGTTGGCAACATCTAGAACTAATGGGCTCCTCATTGCAGTAGGGTCCAGCTGATCGTAATACTGGCTTGTGCCACACCAGTCTGTACTTGCATGCCGTCAGCCATCATCACCCGGCTCAGAAGCACACTGTATGCATTGGTATGTCATGCAAGAATTATATCAGATGCTGATAACATGCCCCATGAGCTGAGCCACCTATGCAAGGTCTTCAGGAACAACAGCTATAATGTTCATCTAACAAATGAAGTGATTTTAAGCAAGAATCACAATATGATCACCAATGAAGAGCTGTAAAAGACGCTTGCTTTTTTGCCATTTTGTGGTTTCGTGTTGGGAGAGATAACCCACCGATTAAAAAGACACAAGACCAAATTGATCTTCAAGTCTCTGACAAAAATCTATCAATTACTGAGACCAGTTAAAGATGCAGCAGGTCTCAGAACACCTGGAGTCTACAAGATACCTTGTGACTGTCACCAGTATTACATCGAGCAAACAGTATGCACTGTGGAACAACACAGGAAGGATCAATAGAGAATTTATCACCTAAGCTATCCTGAGAAATCTGCTTTAGCTGAGCATGCTTTAGAAAAAGCTCTATTGTGTCTCACCCTAAAGGTTTCTAGGAATGTGTAATTAAAGAAGCCATTGAAATAAAAATCACCAACAACACCCTAAATAGAGACAGTGACCTGCAGCTCATCAGGGCATGGGATCCAGTGATTGTGTAGCTGAAGCAGGCCCATTGAATGCTGAATCAAGGTATGCTCATATATGGTATGCTGTGGGCACCAGTGATGTCATAGTTGGCAGCTAATGTATACAGGGTGGTCCATTGATAGTGACCAGGCCAAGTATCTCACAAAATAAGCATCAAATGAAAAAACTACAAAGAACGAAACTTGTCTAGCTTGAAGGGGGAAACCAGATGGCGCTATGGTTGGCCTGCTAGATGGCACTGCCATAGGTCAAATGGATATCAACTGTGTTTTTTTAAATAGGAATTCCCATTTTTTATTACATATTCATGTAGTACATAAAGAAATATGAGTGTTTTAGTTGGACCACTTTTTTCTCTTTGTGATAGATGGCGCTGTAATGCTCACAAACGTATAAGTATGTGGTATCACATAACATTCCGCCAGTGCGGACAGTATTTGCTTCATGATACATTGCCCATGTTAAAATGGACCATTTACCAATTGCGAAAAAGGTCGATATCAGGTTGATGTATGGCTATTGTGGTCAAAATGCCCAACGGGCGTGTGCTATGTATGCCGCTCAGTATCCTGGACGATATCATCCAAGTGTCCAGACCGTTCACTGGATAGTTACTTTATTTAAGGAAACAGGAAGTGTTCAGCCACATATGAAATGTCAAACATGACCTGCAACAAATGATGATGCCCAAGTAGGTGTTTTAGCTGCTGTTGTAGCTAATCCACACATCAGTAGCAAACAAATTGTGCGAGAATTGGGAATCTCAAAACCGTCGGTGTTGAGAATGCTACATCAACATCGATGGCAACCATACCATATTTCTATGCACTAGGAATTGTGTGGCGATGACTTTGAACATAGTGTACTGTTCTGCCACTGGGCATAAGAGAAATTATGGAACGATGACAGATTTTTTGCATGCGTTCTATTTAGCGATGAAGCATCATTCACCAACAGCGGTAACGTAAACCGGCATAATATGCACTACTGGGCAATGGAAAATCCAAGATGGCTGCAACAAGTGGAACATCAGCAACCTTGGCGGGTTAATGTATGGTGCGGCATTATGGGAGGAAGGATAATTGGCCCCCATTTTATCGATGGCAATCTAAATAGTGCAATGTATGCCAATTTCCTACATAATGTTCTACCGATGTTACTAGAAGATGTTTCACTGCATGGCAGAATGGCAATGTACTTCCAAGATGATGGATGTCCGGCACACAGCTCGTGTGCGGTTGAAGCGGTATTGAATACCATATTTCATGACAGGTGGGTTGGTCATCGAATCACCACACCATGGCCCACATGTTCACCGGATCTGACATCCCCGGATTTCTTTCTGTGGGAGAAGTTGAAGGATATTTGCTATCGTGATCCACTGACAATGCCTGACAACATGCGTCAGCGCATTGTCAATGCATGTGCTTACATTACGGAAGGCGAACTACTCTTGTTGAGAGGAATGTTGTTACATGTATTGCCAAGTGCATTGAGTTTGACGGACATCATTTTGAGCATTTATTGCATTAATGTGGTATTTACAGGTAATCATGCTGTAACAGCATGCATTCTCAGAAATGATAAGTTCACAAAGGTTCATGCATCACATTGGAACAACAGAAATAAAATGTTCAAACATACCTAAATTCTGTATTTTAATTTAAAAAACATACCTGTTACCGCTGTTCATCTAAAATATGTTTGTGACTATTACAGCACCATCTATCACAAAGAGAAAAAAGTGGTCCAACTAAAACATTCATATTTCTTTACATACTACACGAATATGTAATAAAAAATGGGGGTTCCTATTTTAAAAAATGCAGTTGATATCCGTTTGACCTATGGCAGCGCCATCTAGCAGGCCAACCATAGTGCCATCTGGTTTCCCCCTTCAAGCTAGACAAGTTTCGTTCTTTGTAGTTTTTTCGTTTGACACTTATTTTGTGAGATACTTGGCCCGGTCACGATCAATGGACCACCCTGTATAAGTGGCATATCAGAAGCCCACAGGCAGTCATATCACTTGACAATGGCCAAGAAGTGCTTGGCTGAGAGCTTGTGTAATTTTAATCACTTAATACAGCTGGAAACCAGAGAACCTTTTATTCAGATGAAAACAGTGATCAAAATTAGACTGAGCCCCAAAATTGTGATACACTCAGATCATTAGCTACTAAGTTCAATGATTACTTCCTCACAGTAACAGCACACACTGCACTCACTAATAAACAACCAAATACAGATGCTTTAGATTTACTTACACAGAGACTACACGAATCAACAACACACATTAGTTTCAAAAATATAGCTTCTAAGATGAATACAAAATTCATCTGGTCACTAGTAGTAATTCTGCTGGTCATCATGATATTTACAGCAGAATGTTAATATCTCATGTCAGCTTTGTAGGACTATCGCTAAGCTATCTTTGTGATCATTGAATGACCATGGTCATATCTCCTGATGGATTTAAATATGTATTAGTAAAACCCATCTATAAAACTGGAGTTAAGCAAACCACCTCTAACTATAGTCACATTCCTTTTCTTCCCAACATTTTGAAAGTGGCTTGTGGTAGAATAATGACTCGTTTATGTAAGCAGAACTTCTTAATTGCCTCTCAGTTTGGCTTTCATAAATGATCCTCCCCAGAGAAAGCAGTACAAGACCTCGCAAATGAATTCCTAGCAAAGAAAAGCAAGAAAAATCATTGGTGCATTTCTCAATCTTGGCAAAGCCCTTAATTGTGCAGATCCAATGGCTCTATCTGCTAACAGAAGTTTACAAAATCAACTCCCCCTGCTGCTTGGATTACGGACCTGCAGAGCCCCATGCACAAATGAAAATTTATGTGTGAAAATCATGTGTTTTAAAAATGATATGAAGGTTGTCTTACCATGGAAGTCATGATTTGGTTCTCATCAGACAAATAGGCCCAAGCAAAACCACAAAGGAAAATGACTACAACAACTGACAGATGTTACAAGTCATTTCACCAAAGGTACATAAGAAGAAGGCCACAGGAAAACATGAAGAAGCTTGCATTTTTGCCATTCTGTGGCTCAATTATGTGAAAGATTAATGGCTCCTCAACAGGTATGAAACTGAATCACTCTTCAGGCCTCCAGTAAGCATTTGACAACTCAATGTCTATGATGATGATGTAGGATTGAAAATGCCCAGGATATATACCAAGATACTGTGTGGTTGTGGAGAGTCTTATGTTGAATAGAGGCTTGTGCACTAACATATATTCCTGAAAAATCAGCAGTAGCAGAAAATTCACTGCCAAATGGACACCAAATACATTAAAGAGTCTGGAATAGCATAATAAAATAAGAGATAAAAATAAAAATACATAACAGCACCCTGAATAAAGAAAGATGGTAGTACAGCTATATAAGGGCAGAAGCAGCAATCACATGGCACTTTCCACTTGACAATGACTGAGGAGCACTTGTCCAAACAGTCGTGGAGATTTAACCACATAATGCAGCTGAGAGCTAAAGAAATTATTTTATATTGCCTTGAGACAATTTACCAACCTAGAAGTGCTAATGCTTCCAGATTCTGAACCAAAAGAAATGCTGTGTGTAGCCCAATTGTTTGAAGTCTCTAATGCAGCAAGCAGCTACATGCAGAGAACAATGGAAGTGGCACTGATCAAACTTCAATACTAATTTCATGCTTTCCCTCTGACATCATCATCTAACTCATCTAATAACTCAGTATGAGGATTTGACCTCTGCCATCGCTTAAAATTTACTCTAAGTTACATAAATAATACAGTTTCCTCTATCAACAACAGATTTGTTCAAAAAGTTGAATACCCTGACATGTTGCCTCCATCTGCCAGCACTGTCACTGCTGCCACAGATCATCAGAGCTATGGATAGAAAGCACAGAAATAGACAGCACTCAACTTCAGCAATCAAAACTATCCAGTTCAGCACAACATAGGTTTATAGACTTCAACGTGGCATTCATACATACATACAGATCATGAATACGACATTTCGTAATGATGTGGAATGTGTCAGTTTAACATAAGTTCTCTTTACACAAAATAATTAATTAATTCTTTCTTTGTTCTTTTTATTTTTTTATTTTTGTTTATTTATTTTTGCAGTTACTACTTCATATGTAATAATTCATCTATTGAGTATTCTTTTCATTTGCTTTCAAATGTTGGTTGGCTATCTGTCAGACTTTTAATACTATGTGGCAAATGACCAAAGATTTTTGTGGCAGCATAATTCACCCCTTTCTGTGCCTAAGTGATATTTAATTCAGAATAGTGAAGACCATTCTTTCTTCTGGTGTTGTAGCTATGCACTTTGCTGTTATTTTTGAACTGGGATAGGTTATTAATGACAAATTTCATAAGTGAATATATTTATTGTGAAGGTACTGTGAATATCCCAAGTTCCGTAAATAAATGTCTGCAAGGTTATCTTGGGTGGGCTCCAGCTATTATTCTGATTACACACTTTTGTGCAATGAAAACTTTCCCTCATAATGTCAAATTGCCCCAACATATGATGCCATATGAAATCAGTAAATGAAAATAGGCATAGTAGGCTAATTTACTGATATGTTTATCACCAAAATTTGCAATAACCCTAATAGTATATGTAGCTGCACCTAAACTTTTCAGCAGATCATCGGTGTGTTTCTTCCAATTCAATTTCTCATCAATGCACACACCCATAAATTCTGAATATTCTGCCTTAGCAACAGACTTCTGTTCATAGTCTATATTTATCAGTGGTGTTATGCCATTTACTGTACAGAATTGTATAAACTGTGTTTTCTCAAAATTTAGTGATAGTCCATTTGTAGAGAACCACTTAATAATTTTCTGAAAGACATTATTTACAATTTCCTCAGATGATTCTTGCTTGTTGAGTGTGATTACTATACTTGTATCATCAGCAAAAAGAATTAGCTTTGCAGCTTGATTAATATAGAGTGACAAGTCATTAATATATATTAAGAACAATAAGGGACCCAAGACTGAACCCTGTGGGACACCATTTTTGATACCTCTCCAGTTAGAGGATTCTGCTGATTTTTGCAGACTATCTGTACTGTTAATTTCAACCTTCTGTATTCTTCCAGTTAAGTATGAATTAAACCATTTGTGCACTCTTCCACTCATAACATAACGCTTAAACCTAATCTAGGAGAATTTCATGGTTCACACAATCAAAAGCCTTTGAGAGATAACAAAATATCCCAATGGGTGATGTTCTGTTATTCAATTCATTTAAAATCTGATCTGTGGAAGCATATATAGCATTTTCTGCTGAAAAGCCTTTCTGAAAACCAAATTGACATTTTGTTAGTACTTTGTTTTTACAAATTTTACAAATTGACATTTTGTTAGTACTTTATTTTTACAAATTTTACAAATTTTAGATAAAGCTATGCAATGGTTTAACAATAGGGTATTTCAGTCTATCTGTACAAATGCCCTGTTTCAGTGAGCTATTATATATGTGGCTGAGAATCCTACTTATTTGTTGAGAACAAGATTTTAATACTCTGTTGGAAATTCCATCAATTCCATGTGAGCTTTTAATTTTGAGGGAATTTATTATTTTCCTATTTCAGTAGAAGAGTTGGGTTGAATTTCAGTTTTATCAAATTGGGTAGGTACTGCCTCTTCCATATACTGCCTTGCATTTTTTAATGAATAGCTTTGATCGTATTTTTTCTACAACACTTTAAAAAATGATTATTAAAAATGTTTTCTACTTCTGGCTTGATTTATAAAAACTCGTTGAAATTAATTTTGTTGCTGAATAGTTCATATCCTCTGAATAAATCATTCTTAAATGAAACTGTTCATTATAAAATACTGTTCTATAGTTCTTAAGCACAATGTGACTGATTATATTAGGAGCATTATCAAACTATCTATACACAGTTAGCATGAGATCCATCACCCCAGAAGTCACTGTTCAAGTCCTGAAAAAAAAGGAGCACGGCATTACAAAGCTTACCTCACACGTCGTACTCAACAGGGGCCCCAATTTTTTCTAGATTCTGCTCCTGCAGTGATCATATTAGCTACAAGAACACCCTTGTAACCATCATCCAATGTACTTATGGAACAAATTCAGCATATGGTTGCACAAGTACAGCATGTGGTTGCAGCCCTGCCAAGATATTCCATGGGTGACAACCGTACTCTCTCCTACAGCTGTTTATGCCATCACCTCAGGACACCAAGACAACAGTCTCATCACCATCAGAACAGCACAAAGGAAATAAGGTTTGGGCCCATACATTTGGTTATCTCAAAGGATGAACATTTGCAGTGGTCACCAGCTGGCAAGCACATCTGACATACATAGTTCAGCTGAAACCAGAGATCACCAGTTGTGACCCTAAAAAGAAGTTCATTTGCCACACTACAGTCTTCATGTTGTTTGTGGACTCCACTTCGTTTCTTATTACAAATTCCAGTTCATTGTGCTACAAGTGATAAGCATTAATCTGAAGTTTTATTGCATTTGTGTCTGTGCCATTGTTCACCCTGCCAATAAATTTCATTGATATTCAGACAGATTTTGTTTTACTTGTAACCTGTAGATGGACCATTGCTGGACATACATTACCTGACAAAAAAAGTGACGCATCCAAAAGGGGAGGAGGAAACAAAATGAAACTTCATGGATTATGAGGTTAGTCTACTTGATGTTGTTTCAATACTTAGAAAATCAAGTCAAATTTACAAAGAACATGGCAGTATGAGCCTACTTATCAGTATGACATTGTACCCCCCCTGGTCTGAATGCACATACCGACTCAGGTAGGGAAAATGTCGTAAAACCTTTGTAATCTCTCCGGAGACAAGGTGGCCCACAACTGCTGTAACTGATCCTTGGATACTGTCACTGGTATCGAGTTGATGTCCAACCTGGTCCCACATATCTTCTATCACTGACATATCCGGGAATCTTACTGGTCACATCAGTTTTCTCAACATCACACATGTGTGGACAATCATTGTTCTGATGAGATACAGCACCACGATACTGTTGCATGAGAGGTAACACATGAGGACACAGGATGTCTATGAGGCACTATTGTGCTATAAGAGTTCCTTCAATCAACAGTTGTGACCTGAACTCATACTCAACTACTCCCAACACCATGACACCGGAAGTAACACCCCTGTTCCTCTCCAGAACAGTGGGAGAATGGGACTTCTCCACAGGTCTCTGCCATGCTCGCTGGTGATGGTCATCCAGGGCAGTATAGAATAGTGATTCACCACTGAACGCAATGTGATGCCATTCATCAGTGATCCATGCTTCCTGGCCATGGCACCACTACATACACAGCCATTTGTTTTGTGATGATAATGGCATCCTATGTATGTGATGATAATTCCCTAGTCCAGCTACTGCTAGTCTCTGACCAAATGGTATGGGATAACACATAACATTGTGGAGAGTCCATTAGTTGTTCTCTGATGGCATGTGCAGATGCAAAGAGGTTATGATGAGCATGGTGCACATTATGGCAAACCTTCCCTGTAATGGTCAGATGTGGTTAACCAGAACCTAGATGATGAGCATGTTTGCCTTCATGATCCCATGCAGTCCATCATCAGGCAACAGTCACATTTGAATGTCCCACAAATCTGAATATTTCACTATTTTAGCAGCTGAGCAAATGAAGACCTACAATGAGGCCCCTGTCAAACTCTGTCACATGCTGTCTTACATGAGTACTATGTGGTTTCCATGTTCTCCACAGCGATCACTCAACACTCAACTCTTCGCACCACTTATACAGGGTGATTTTTTTCCACTGTTCACAAACTCTAGGGACTGATCAATGAGAGGACATGGAACCAAAACTTTATAAGGAACTTATATCCACAAGTGCATGATTTCCATGCTACAGACCATTTATTCATACTTTGTTACAGAGAATGCTGTCTGATATGCACTGTACCATGTAGCCACAGTTACAGTATGCATGGTTTCCTCCTAGAGGGTTCTACTATCACTCATATGTCATGCCCTAACACTGTCTCCTGCTATAATAATAGGTAATGTTGTGTCCAATTCACTTCTCTTGCTGGCATACCTTGTAGGGGATGTGATACATTGATGTACACAGTGGTTAAGTATTCGAATCAAGAGCTTGCCGAGATGGTGTTTACTTGGAGAAAGGCAAAAGGCAATGGGCAAAGGGCAGCAGGTTTGTATGAGGAAAACTATTCCCGCTGGCAATAACCACAGCATTCAATATTTGCAACAGTGTTTTGCCATTTGTCTGAGACAGGGTCATTTCACAAAGCAGGAAATCATAAAGGTAATACCCGAAATATTCAGACACAAGACTTGAAGGAAAATGTGATTAACACTGTGGAAGGCAACCGCTGTGTCAGTACCAGACAGTTGGTCTGCCTGTACAGGGTAAGTCAGATGGCCATGTGGAATATTCTCCATGACAACTGTCACTACCCTATCACTTACAGCGTGTTCAAGGCTTACTAGCAACAGACTTTCCACACTGCAAGTAGTTTTGTCACTGGTTTCTTCACCAGGCAACCATGGTTCTGGAATTTGTATCATCTATCCTATTCACAGATGAGGTCACCTTGATGCAGAGTGGTATCTTCAACTTTCATAATAGTTATCTGTGAGATAATATGCGGAACCTCCATGGTATGGTGATAGTGAATCATCAGCATCAGTGCAGCCAGCATGTGTGGGCCAGGATAATTGGTGATTGTATTTTGGGACCAGTCTTCCTTCCACGTCACCTAACAGACCAGAACTATCGGCACTTGTTGCAGGTGATGTTGCCTCCCCTGTTGGAAGAAGTGCCATTGTCCAGCCCACTTCACTTTTAACATACGAATGCATAGCAATCATGTCTTCCCTGGTTGATGGATCAGTTGAGGGGGTCTAGTTGTATGGCCTGCTCATTCACTGGATCCCAAACTGTGTGGTTTCTGGTTATGGGGCCATCTCAGAAGTATCATGTATGCAGAGTCCATTCGAGATGTGAAGACACTGGAGCAGCATATTTGTGCTGCATTTGACACTGTTCAGATGCATCATGGCTGATGTGAACGTGTGAAACAGAAGGGGCTACAGTGTGAGCACACATGTATTGAAGCACATGGAAACTATTTTCAGCACATACTGTAACTGTGGTACATCACAAATTAGACTGCAGTCTCTGTAACACTGTATGATTGAATCAATGGTCTCTAGCATGTAAACCATGCATTTCTGGACATAAGTTCATCAGACCTTTTTTGTTCCATAACCTCTCATCAATCAGTCCCCGGGGATTCTACACAGTGAAAAAAATCACCCTGCATACCTACCAGGATTGTTAATGACACTGAACACAAGCAACACTAATGAACTCTGATGGCTGTTCTACCTGTCACAAGGAACTGCTACTCCAATCATTTAGGTATCCACCAATGGTGTGTATATATACAAAGTTACATTGACAGCCAATCATCTCTTCCGGGTGCTCTCTTTTTTCTCGTGCAATGGCTGTTCCTATGCTTATAATAGTAATTTAAGGAAGTAAGGTTTCTGAATTATTTTCAGAATCTTCTGCCATTCTACAACAGAATAAGCTTCATTAGTCACAATAATGTTTATTAGGGGCATCAATGCCTTTATGTTCAGTGGTGACCTTTAAAGAAATCTGTCCTTGTGGCCAATGTCACTAATGCGCAATTGTTTTTGGGTGCTTGACTCAAAAGTAGAGACTTCAAATATTGGTAGTAGAAGAAATTTTCACCGCCAATATTTGGCTAAGGTGTGTCATACTGTTCCTGATCACTAAACATAGTGCAAATTAACTGAGTCAAAGCACAAACATCTCCTCACAGAGTCAGGCATGCAACACTTTTGGTGGTAATCTGTTCATGATCCAGAGATGGACATTAAGCTTCATGGCCCCTTGGTACTATTTGAGAGGAGTGGACTATGTATCAACATTTGGTTTTATCGTCGCCCATCTCTCATTATACAAGACAAATATGACAACACTCTAAACACCATTACAGTTACCTACACTCAAAAAGCACACTATAGCACAACATTTACATCTCATGAATGAAACATGCCATTGTGCACTGACAGGGTGTATACGCAGACAAAGAAAATAATTCCTGGATTTCCCAATTAAAAAATACACTGTTTCACAGGTGGAAATACACTTTTTCCGTGTTATTTGACAGTAAAATTTCCCTCAGATTCATAAAACTTATCAGTCCTTTGAATGGTTAAGGTTTTATAAACCAGTGTAGAACCTCCCACCACTTTAGGAAATGAACCCTAGGGAAAAAAAGAAAAAAAAAAAAGGGTTTTCAAAAGATCTTTGACTTGGAGCAACATGCACGGTGCATATTTTCATGTTATGAAAGTACATAGTCAAATTCCACCAAACATGTAACGTTAGTTTCCAAAGCATTGAAATCGATATTGCGATGTGCTATTGGATAGCAGATATTTAACGCATTTACATGGGGCTCCCAAAAGTGGATTTTGTAAACCGATCTCCAAATACTACTTCTGGTTGCCAGTTTTCCAGTTCCAATTGGTTTCCACTCCCATGTAAATGCAGCGGTATTGAAATGTGCTTTGGCTGTCAGGTTTCGTCTTGTTTTTTAAAAATTTCAGCTGATATTGATGGAGCGGCTTTTTGTGCAGCGAAGGATAAGTAGAAATATTAGACTGAAGCTGTTTACACCTTGTCTAATTGAAGAGAAGTAGCAATTGTGCTGACTAAATCATAAACTATATCAGCTATTTCCAGGCACTGTAGTTAACTGGGCTAGCGAATCCGCTTCAGACCTTAACATGTAAACACGACAGCAAAAATCAGTTTCCAAAATTCAATTTTCATCTTTCAGGAGATGCGTCAAATGGAAATGTAGTGATTCAGAGCATAGGACATGTGATGGGGTCAGCCTATAGCAACATCACTGTTAAGTAGCACGAACACAAAATAGGAAAAGTTAATGGTTTAAATTAATATATGTAGTGTAGCTACAGGAAAAGCTGAGATTTCACATTTTTTTGCATGTGTTGCACTTCGATACATCGCACAATTGAGCCAGTAAAATTTTAAGTAATGATGTAAATGTCTGTCTGGTTTTCTGGGCTCGAAATTCTTCTAAGTGACTGGCCATAAAACTGTTAAGTTTAAATGAAAGTCAAATGTTCTGTTACTTAAGAAATTCAAAACTTGTTCACTCACTTAACATAACTCATATTGTGTAAAATGAAATGCACTTAGAAAGTAATGCTTTTCAAACAACCAATGGCAATATTTTCCCGTGACCTTTTACAATTCATTTCAGCTGTTGTCAGAGCCAGGAAACGGCATTACTGTGCCTTCGCAGCTATGATGACATAGGTAGCCTGTATTTTCATATGTATATAGCATTAAGATATCTTACATTATGTCTTAAATGAAACAGGGCATCAGAAGATACTCCAAGAGCATCGGAATTTCGTAAACCCTACTAAAAGGCTTAGTTCAACTTAAAGGACACATTCATATTTCCAGATTCATGAAGAAGTAGGCCTCAACCTGATATTAAACTTTTCAGTGTAGTTTTCAGGATGCAAATTTTATTGGAGTACCAGTTTTGTATTATCTCATGTTTAGTTCTTTATTTCCCAGATGATAACAATGTGCACTTGAAATTCTGTGAACAGTTGACACTAGCAATAGTGTTTCAAATAAATTGACTGCCTCTGTGGGAAAGAGTAATTAAACTCAATTTTTTTTAGCAAATCAACAAAAATAAATTCATTTTTCTGCAAGGCAATTAATGCACGACTGCCTAAGACCTCGAAATAAAATAAAATCAGAAAAGTGAAACTAATAACCATTTGACATGAGAACTGTAAACCAAGAGGAGACAGCAAAATCACTAAACATAAACACAGTTCACATGGAGACTACACCTCAACCCACTACAACCCAGACTGCTCTGTGCATGCGCAAATCGGGCAGCATGGGCCCGCCAGAAAAACTTTTCCGGGTAGCATCTGGCTGCTTGTTGATACTGCTGATACAGCTAACAGCCATGCTTCAAGTAGCCAGAAGCGGGAGAAGGTACTGCTCATAGGTGACTCAATCGCATATGCGCATAAGACCGCTGGCAATTGCTCAAACAAACCTAATATAAACTGTTGTGATGTTATGCCCATTGGAAGCAGTTTGTTGTTATAAAGTATTGTATAGCCTTTAACACATTTTGCTATTGGCAGACGTTTGTGTGTGCACTGTGTTTTGTTGCTGTAAATGGCACATTTCCTTTGTATCTTAAGCTGTATTTTTTTCCTTGTTTATGTTTTATTAATGGAGTATTATTTTACAGTAGCGGGCTAAAGTAAAATTCTTTGTTAGAATATCAGTTCTTACCAGTCCAGACTACAAAAATTTAACTGAAAACTAAAACAATGAAAAATTCCCAGAATTCTAAAAATTTCCTGGATTTTTCCCAGTTTTCTCTTAGCTGAAAAAACTCTCGGGATTTTCCTGGCCTTCGCAGTTCTCCCAGAGGGTATATACCCTGACTGATGAAAAGCAACTTTTCCAATCATGTGGCTGAATCTACTCTTTGTGATCTCACAGCCATCAACACAATAAACTTTCCATTTTACTTCAAAAAATTTTATTAACTTGCACTAGTCTGCCCGAAGGCAACTAAATTTGTCAGCAGACCTTCTTGTGTTTGAATATGGTATATATCCTGTAATTGCAGAGTTATTTGATAGATAACCACTTCCTCAAATGAAAAGCGAACACAGAGAGTATTAAGTTTGAATTTATTAGTTTCACATTCCAGTAATTAGCTGCTACTCACTCAGTGCTGCCACCCTTGTGAGTAAGGCCCTGTAATAACAGCTAAGGTAATTAGGCCCAACAAAAGAAAACTGTATAGTAAATATGTCAGTGGCTAAGGATGTGTTGGGTATGGAGTCAGTGGATTGTGATGGATGATTTTGCTAAAGAATTGTAACTGTAAAACAATATCTAGTTCAAAGTAATATTCCAGCTAAACTGTTTTAAGACTCAGGTCCTTAAAAGTGAAAAGAAGTTTAATATTACTTGGACTTTGCAGAACACAGAGAGATAATACTGTACAACAAGTGTGTGATGTAGGTAACATTAGTTTAGATGAGAAGGCAGCTGGTGGGAAAGCAGTAATAAAATGTGATGACTAGTTGTAAAATAAATTAGAAAGGTGGATGACCATTCACTGTTAATAAGTTATGAGAAAAACTATCCTCTTAAATTAAATACTTTCTAATTATTATCTGAAATTAAACTGTTCATAAAATGTTTACAAATCTGAAAATGAATTGGTCATGTAGTGGGATTTCAGCATGAAAATTACCTAGCAATGAACTCTTCAAATTAACGTACTTTCATTTATGTCTATTGTTTCAAGCAAATACTATAGTGACAGCCATTAAAAGGCAAAACTGAGGGAAAGCCAAAAATTCACTGAAATTATAGAAGTATTGAACAAAATCATGTCATGTCTGCAGAAGATAAAGCATAAAAGTGGCACTTAAATAAATTGCAATGCATAATATTTGTAACAGTGAATATTCTGAGTGATAATGTTGAAAATTTGTTATACATTAATGTGACCACTTGCCAGAAGCACCTTTTGCAATGGGGATGTGCAGGAAGAGACAGTGAGGTTCTGGAAGTTTTCAACAGGGATTTGAAGCCAGTATGATTCTAGTGTCACGGTCATCTGCACTAGATTTCTTGTTGAGGATACATGGCATGGACGTGCCAATCGAAGTGGCCCCATAGATTCTTGATTGGGTATAAATTCAGGGAATCTGGTAGCCAGTCGAATATGGTAAACTCACCCTGGTGGTCTTTGAACCACCCACATACACTGTGAGCTGTGTAACACCTTGCACTGTCCTGCTGGTAGATGCCACTGTGCTGAGGAAAAAATAAACTGTATGCAGGGGTGAAAATGGTACCAAGGATAGATGTATACTTATGCCAATGCATTGTGCCTTTCAGAATGATGAGATCACCCAGGGAATGTCATGAAAACATACCCAAGGTCATAACACTACCTCCTCCAGTATGGACCCTTCCAACGATTGTTGCACGTCTGTACACACCAATGGTCATTGGTGCAATCGAGCATAAAACATGATTATCTGAAAAGGCCACCTATCACCAGTCAGTGGACATCCTGTTGTGATACTGGTGTGCAAATTCAAACCTTTGTCACTGATAGATAGCAGTCAGCATGGGTGCTGCCTGCTCCAGAGGCCCATACACAGCAATGTTCACTGAACAGTCATTGAGGAGACACTGTTGGGAACCCCTTCATTCATCTGGGTGGTTGATTGCTCAGACATTTTGCATGTCTATTTGCCCATACACATCTCCACAGCCATCATTCATGCCTGTCATCTACAGCCAATGATGCACCACAGTTGCCTTGGTGCAGGATTTGGATAGCAGCATTTTGCCATATGCGGTATACTTAAATCATGACAGCATGTGACAGACTTAGCCATTTTGGAAATGCTTCCAGTCTTGGCCTGAAAGCAAATGATCCTGCCCTCTGAGTGTCTGATAAATCACTCTGTTTTCATATTACGATAAAGACTGTATTGTTTTCTGCATCCCCCCAACACAATTAACATACCTTCCTCTGTTAGTGCTGCTGTCTGAGTTATTATTGCATGTTGATGTTGAAAGAGGTGATAGTCGCATTAATGTGACTGGTCCATGTAAATATGAAGTGTGTGCACAGAAAAATGGGGGTTGCAGAGCACAAATTGTGTTAGGATTCATAAATGTGACTACAATGAGAATGTCAGAGTGGCCCATGTGAGAGGAAGAAATGAGGAAACAAAGTATAAATGTAACTGTCTCACCAGTGTAAGACTCCTGCACACAGAGCTAAAAAATTATGATAATTAATAGTGTGAGGTGACATTATGTATGTCTGCATAGCACCTGACTAATAATGTAAAATCTGGACAGAAATACACAATCCAGTTTGCTATATTAATGATTTACTTTATTCTTACACAAAAATTACCCCATCTGTTTATCTTCTCATATAAAAATCTAGGTTGGGGAGGGAAAAAATCACAATTACACATAAACTTCCAGTATAATAAAAGTTCTTCTCATGTTCATTTCATATTATGAACAATAATGGAGAACATAAAGCATATTACATTTTGTTGTTTAACTGCAGAATTGCCAAATATTCTCATCAGTCTTAATGATGACCTGAAACATGCTCATATTTCTAAACATACTTTCAGTGACCAGCTCTGATTCTACTCAATCCCAATAAATTAATGTGACATATTCCCATACATACGTGGAATATGAGACAAATTAAAATTAAGTTATTTTTTTCACATGATGAACCACATTATTAAAAAGAAAAAGCTAAAAGCATTTGGTTTTGGAAATTGAAAACCTGCACTTCATAGTTTCAGGAAGTACAGCCATTTCCAGGTGTTCATGTTAATAATTATGGAAACATATTTCAAGGTTACTTCAGTTTCAAAATATATTTGGTCACATGTAAATGTTATTGTACAGAAATATCATCTGATAAGTATGTTGCACAAACACATTACATATTTTAAGATTAGAATACTATTTAAATGTTCTTACTGTTTCAATACATATGGGAAATCTCAGGAGTGTTATATATTTAGCAATGTCAAATCCAAATTAAAATCTGACCTGAATGAAAAATTAACTTTGAAGTAGAAACAAAACTTACTGCCTTAAATGGCAAAATAACATCAGACTGAACTGTTCCAGGGTAACTTTGCATGGCTGTATACAAATGAAATCTGAACACCATCCGTAAGTTGTATAACATCATGGATAATTTTGTAAATGAATTTTACTATGCAGACATCCCCTGAGATTTCTTGAGGAGTACTGTTAATTTCATTGATCTACAGCAAGGGGCATGTGTGAAATTTTCACAACACAAGGCTTAAGGTCAAGAGATTTGTATGGTGTTTGCTATCAGTTTCAAAAAAGCTTCAGAAAATTAATTAATATAACAATAATAATAATATTTCTGACACAAATACAGAGAATATATAAGATCCACAGATAATCAACAGCTGAATGTCATCCTTTAGTATACATCATTACCTTTGTACAGAATTGTGGCTTTGGGAAAACCTTCATTATTTACGTAAGTATGTTTGGATTCTTCCTAACACTGTGATCATTCATCAGATATTAAGAATAAGAATGAGAGAAGACAAGCAGGCATTCACCATCTCAATTACTTTCAAGAGATGCAGCCATTTCAATGAAAGAAAATACTAAATTCTGATGGGAAGAAAATGCTCCATTAAACCTGAAAGTACTTCATTGTTTGAGCAACACCGGCACAATAATGTATAATTGCCCTGTAGTATGACAAAATCCATATTCAGAGGTTAATGTATGGTACTGATGATCACTTAAAATTCAGATCAAGCATAAATTTTTACTATACAACAGACCATCCACAAATATGCATTTAGTACATGGGCACAGACTAGTGAAAGGTCATTTGGCCTTAAAATATTAAGCCTCTATAAATAAATTTAAACAGATTGTGCATGGAAACTTAAGTTCCTGAAACTGAGATCTTGAGGACATATGATAAAACAATGTCTCATTAAAAAATAAATAAATAAATAATAAAAAATGAAAACAGTTAAATAACTGTTGTGGTCTCTAGTCCTAAGACTGGTTCGAGACATGCGATAATCACATAAATCATGTTCTATGGGTATTGATTAGAAATAGGATTGTTGGTAATGTGAAACTGAACATTACACAATGAAAATGTAGATGTAGAAATACCAACTAAGCTTCAACCTGCAGGCTCAAATATTGCATATCGAAACATACAGCTCAATATGAAAACACATTTTAGTATGAAGGTTTTTCCAGTTCCATTGCAATGTTTTATGTATGTATACAATTTTCAAACATGTAACAAAAGAAAACATTAATTAAAAGATATAAATGATTTTAAGATGTAATGACATTACATATATGAATTAATGTTTCAAAACTTGTTTCCCTAGGGAAAAGAAACTTTAAACTTTAAGGCTGACAAATAAATTTTTAAGGAGAGCATCAGGCATGTTCTTATTTGGAAGCTTGCGAGGAAGTCCCAAAAAAACAGCACAGAGTTTTCTTCAACAAGTTTTAAACTAAATAAACATTATTACTATTGTTGTAATTATCATAATTATAATTATTATTGTTATTATTATTACTCTTACTTTTGTTGCCATTAGTACAGAAGGCAAGTGCACACTTCAGTCTCATCAAACAAAACTGAGAATGATGGGTAAATAGAATATGTGATGAGTAATTAATGGAATTTGTGAGTAAAAGCACACATTCATCTTCCATTATTATAAAAAAAAGCCATTCAAAAAGATTTTTTACATACTAACGGAAGACACATACCCCATGCTGTATAATGCTGAGCTGACTCATACACAGATTCCTCAACATGCCAATGACCAACTTACATCACTTTCATATCATACCATTTCATTTCAACATGAAGTCTTGCAGTGTGATGGAGTGATTAAAAAATTGTTTATCACATGCTCAAAAAAGCATTTTGGATGATTTGTTTATAATATATATATATATTTATATTTATTTATATATGATGGAAAAAATATCACAAACTGTACATGATGAGTCTTTCTATATATTTTCAGTTTCTATACAGACACTTGTGTGTAGCTTTATTTTTTATATCACTTTTGTAGATTTTTTTATAAAAGACTGAAGACATTGTAAAACAATGTTGCAATCATTTTTGCGATTTTTTCGTTACATATAAAAGGAGTCATTCCACAGTCCTGCCTTCTGTCACATCCTAGAGCCTTAACGTGTGAAATCGTTCACTATGGGGTGGATACTGGTGAGAGTGATGACTTTTGAGACTCAAACAAAAAGAGATTTTAATTATATCCTGCTTGTAGAGATTTCAGAGCAAATATTATCATTAACTCACAAAAATAACAAATATAATTTAATTTATGATGTGGCATTAATTTGTAAATGAAAAATCACCAAAAAAAATATTTTTGATTAATGCCCCAAAAATATAAAAAATAACTCGTCTTCCCAGGGATGAGGCATTCTATTAAAATGAATATGTTCAACGTACACTTAATGAGTAAAATGGCTATATACTGGATAAATATGGGTAATAAAACAAGAATTCTCACAGTGGAATGCAAAGTTTTGACACATGTTTCACCAGTATTATGTTCTGTACATTTATCTCTGTCTCATCCCTAGGTTTAAATAAAATAGTGTTGATAGAAAGATAATCATAAATATAAAGCAGCTGAAACAATTATTACAGTTTACAAAAGTTTTCTTCACTTAACAAATCTCACAGGTTATCTCTTACATCATTTCAGTTTGAAAGTTGGCACATTCTCTTTCCTAAAAACAGTTTGTACCACTCTTACCCCCACTGGTATTAGAAACACAATGTGAAGTTTTATTTCTCTGACATGTTCCTATTAACACTGACAGACTTCATAACAGAGAACAAGTGCATCTTATCAGTTTTTTAAGCCACAGATGCAGAAGTCTGTCGTTACAGTTTTTTATTAGTATATTGTCTTCATGTATTTTGAGTTCCACACTAAACACTTCTATTATATGTAATGAACAGTATTTTCAGAAAGCATTAAAGCTTCAGAGTTAAACATCTGGCACATTATAAATCCGGCAATGATGGTAGTATAAAACAATCACTCAAAGGCAAAGATCAGCACTCATAACATACACTTTTGAAAAAACAGGCTGTAATTCTTGTGAAACATAGTTGGAAGGAAAACTGCAGTTATCATTTTGTAGGAATTTAGTCCAAGTAAAACAGTATTCATGTGGCAGTCAGTCTCAGATGGCATAAAAGCATCAGTACAGGAGCTCATCTGACTGTTTTTGTAGTCTCGTTTCCAACTGTCCACATTTGTTTGGAAATCAGTGTACTTCCCACAAGAAAGCATTTGTAACCCAGCTGACAGGAGCCTGATGAAAATAACGGTTCCTCCCAACCGTTGCCACATTTGTCATACCACAGGTTCTTCACGTTTGAAGTTGATGTTCTGGCTGGAGCAGAAGTCCCGAGTGATTGGGAGGCAGTTGAAATAAGTACATACTTCACAGTCATAAACAGGGACAATATAAAACAGCACAATAAGAGCTGCAAACAAGAAGGCTGCTGAAAGCAGGCAGACCCAGATGAGGGCTACTTTCTTATGACGATCATACTCCCCAAATGAAACAAACGGTAGCAATGCATATGACAAGAGAAAGCCGAATATGAACCCAAACAAGTGTGCATAGTTGTCGACCCAAGGAAGCAGGCCAAAAACAAAAAGTACCAATGTGATACAAAGCAGCTTCAAAAGAGCGTGATCTGGATGGCGTAACATCTGCCACACATTAAGCACCTCTACAATGAGGCACGCAAGAAGTCCAAATTGTGCACCAGCAGGACCCACCTGAAAACAAAACAGAAAGAAGCTCCTTTTAATTACAGAAAATAATTTTTTTATTATATATATGACAACTGTTAGTTTAGTCATCTCAGTTTTAAATAATTTGTCTTCCATTCATCCAAGCTGAAACTTACTACTACTAGAACTGGGCACAACAATGAAAATGAAATTCGTAACACCAGCTCCAGTTACCAGCACTATATGCAGTGAGTGAACCGAGAGTAGTATACAGCTCAAAACACATTAACCTCCTGACAGGATGTTCTGCCAAGTAGTGGCCATCGTCAAACTATTACCTGCTGCTGTTGCACTGCTGTGCAGGCATTTGTGCACACAGCCGTCTGTTCTCACCCTTGTAATTATTCCTGTGTTTTGCAGCACTTTCTTGTGGGGCAACATAATCTGACCAGTTCTGCCACACTTTGCTCCAGTCAAGTGATTGTTGTGATTATCAGTTGCCAACAACTAAAAGTTTTTTCAGCAGCAGTGTGATTTTGAAAATAAACAAATTAATTGTGATTCATTTTGAGAGTCAAATGAAGTATTTTATTGAAGGAGTTCATGCATAATATGGTACACTACTTTTTGTAAAATCTGTGTTTCAAGAATTTCTTTCCTTGAGTAATACATTCAGGTTTCTGAACAATACCTTGTAGGAATAACATTGTGAACAAAGAATAAAATTCTTCATTGTTTGTTGGTACCCATTTGTGCACATGCAATCATTGTTTGTGTGTGTCTGCATGGGAACTTACAAATGGTTCAGCACATATTTTGTTGGTCTCATTGGTCATCATTGTCAACATAAAATAATGCGAAAATACCAAGTGGATTCCGAGTATCTGAAAAATGTATTTTTACACCTGGTGTCTCTGTAAGTGCAAATTTACTCCTATCACTGTAAATGTAAGTTTACCGCCATCTGCACTAGAATTGACAGACCATGTTCTTGCAGAACCACAGTCAGCAGTCACACATCTTTTGACACTGCTTTCGCCATTTGACATTTATGTATCAAGGCATTTAACTTCTCATCATCGGCCTTCTTCTCCACACAACACAAATGCCACTGATATCTGTCAGATAACACTTATAATATGTAGTGCGAACCTTGTGGCTTATATACAAATATAAACACAATTTGTAGAGCCTCCCAAATTTTGCTGACTGTGAGCCCAAGCACCATTGTATTGCGCACAGCACACTGACATCAAGCAGCCTGAACTCAGTCTGGAGAGCACGTGCAACACGGCAGTTGGCATGCCTCAGTCCAGCTCATAAGCAACAGATCCCAAGCTCAGCTCCCAGATCACAGAGCACGGTTGAGAATATAAGCCTAATGCATATTATGGACTACTACTTACAATAAGAGATAAGTAATAATGGCACTAAACATGTGCCATTATTACTGCCATAATATAATAGAGGGAAACATTCCACGTGGGAAAAATATGTCTAAAAACAAAGATGATGTAACTTACCAAACGAAAGTGTTGGTATGTTGATAAACACACAAACAAACACAAACACAGACACAAAATTCAAGCTTTCGCAACACATGATTGCTTCATCAGGAAAGAGGGAAAGAGAGGGAAAGACGACAGGATGTGGATTTTAAGAGAGGGGGTAAGGAGTCATTCCAATCCCGGGAGCGGAAAGACTTACCTTAGGGGAAAAAAGAACAGGTATACACTCGCACACACACACATATCCATCTGCACATATATAGACACAAGCAGACATGCAGCAGTGCTCCAACAGATCTGCTTGTGTCTATATCTGTGTGTGTGTGTGTGTGTGTGTGTGTGTGTGTGTGTGTGTGTGTGCGTGTTTGTTTGTGTGTCTATCAACATACCAACGCTTTTGGTTTGGTAAGTTACATCATCTTTGTGGGGAACTAGCCAACCAGCCCCACCTCCCCCTTGCAGGGCTGGAAGCTTACTTCCATGTTCTGTGATCCTGTGACAACAGAAGTGACGTAACGGTCACAGTGACTGCCAATCCCTTCTTGTGTTGCAGTGTTTGTAATCAAAGCCCATGGCATAACAGGAATGGTCTCTTCACTTATTTCAAAATAAGAAAAGAAAGTGAGCAACACACAGCACAGAGCAAAGTGGAGTACACAAAGCATTTGATAATGGCTACAGTGCAATAGTTTGCTGAGGTTGGCAGTGCAGTGAATGTTGTACTTCTGGCCTGACTTCTATCAGTATCTTACACATCTATAGGTCAGAACACACTCACCTAAGGCTGCCACATTAAACTGTCTGCATAATACATGGCACAATTTATGTCCTGAAGAGGAAACATGGAATAAGTTACAAAAATGGTGTTTACATTATGAACTGAGAATAACAGCTCATGATGATGAAAGTGTTGCTACAGAAACTACACTGAAAATGAAGGTTAGGTGCAGTCAAACTTCATCTAAAGCTATTATATCAAAAATTTATTATTATAAATGGGATGAAGATAGAAAATGATTTTCATGTGCAAAGTAGGTCACCATCAAAACTTTTAAGTAGTTTTGATTTTTTGAATTTGTGAAAAAGGGCCATCATCAAGTAAAACTACTAGCATAGACAAAAGAAAGGACTATATTATGTTATCAACTAGGGTAACATCAGTGGGAAGTTCAAGAAGTCATAACCAGACAGAAACTTCAAAAATTGAAAAGGAAGTTTTAATGGTGAGAATGACAATTTTTCTGTAGATTCAAACAAACTGGACTGTGATGAGTGGTACATTGACAGTGGTGAAACACTTCACATAACAAATCAGTGTGACTAGTACACTATATAAGAACCATTTGAAATCCTAAAATGATTTAAAAATTGAGGTACTTGGTGCAGGTCAAATGGATTTACATGTTTTCAATTAACAGAGCAATATTTTGAAGACTTTGGTTTTGCCCAAGTGGTCTTGTAACTTGTTTTATGTTAAGAAAGCTCCACAGAAAGAAATAAATCAAATAATTGAAAATGATGACAAATTGTGGGTAGTTTTCAAATCCAGTGGCAAAATGAGCTTTATTGTTTGGCTGTGGAAGTAGTTCATCAAGAAAAGTCTTATGTTATTGCTAAAACTGATGATACTTTACAGTCATGGCATGAAAAAATGGATCATTAAAATAAATTCTATGTGCACCACTTTTTAAGGATTGTGATATAGAGACAACTGATGTCAGCTCTTGTGAGGAGTGCACCTGTGGTAAACATCATCAGCTGGCGAATGGTGAGAGAGTGCACACTAAACGAGGAGTTTATGCAGAAATTTGTGGATGGATGGAAGAAAATGATTCACTCATGTTTTGTTGTTTTTATGGATGATTTTTCCAGTTTCAGGGTAATGTATCTTTTGAGAAGATAGAGATGAAATTAAAGGAAAGTCATTACTGTTTATTAAAATGATTAAGTCTCAATCTGAAGTTTCTGTGAAAGTATTACATACAAACAATGGTAAGTTGTTTCATAATAAAGATGTACACAAGTCTGCTGAATCAGTTTGACTGAAACATTCAATTACTGTGGCATATACTTCCTCAGCAGAACGGAGTTGCTGAGAGGAAAAATAGAATAGTTCGCAAAATGGCATATTCTTGGCTCTGCTCAGCTCTGCTGAATAACTACTAAAAGCATTGAAGGGTGAGACAGTTTCGGCTGCAATGTACATTCCGAGTTGAACTGGTCCCACAAAAATGAAAATAAAACTCCAATTGACATATTTCTTAAGAAAGAAGGTCATTTCGATAATTTGGTGATGTTTGGTATGGGGTGCTACATGGAGGTACCATGTTTACTTTCCTGGAAAGAGGAAAAAAATAAAATAAAATAAAATAAAAATGTATTTGCGTGTCTGCAGAGAGATAAAATTGAACTGGAAACAATTAAGAAACCTCTTACACAGGAGACTGCAAGGGTTATTGATAATTCAGATATATATGAAAGGGAAGATGTTACAGAAACTGAATGTGAAAATGTTGATTGTGAAGGGGATGGTTAATGATATTGTATGACCCATGATGTAACTGTAAGTGAAGAAATGGTTAGTAGTTCTTTGTACAACACTGAGGGACAAGCTGAGACCAACTTGGAAGCAATAAATAAAGACACAGGAATCCACAATTTACATGTACAGTGAAACTTGAAGAAACCATCATGTTACCGCAAAGATTCAACCCATCAATCAAGAATGATGCTACTTTGTGAAATGTCAAGAAATTATAAAGCAGTAGTGCAGTCAGGCTATTCTGAAGAATGGAAGAAAGCAATGGAGGAAGACCTCGTGCTCTGAAGAAGAATAAAACATGGAAACTAGTTGACAAAACTGAAGCAAATGAGATGACTGAAAATTGATGGGTTTTTTTTCCTACAAAATTAAATTCAAATAATGAAATGGTTTGATATAAGGCTCATTTGGTGGCAACATGTTATACCCAACATTCTGGAGTACATTATGTTTACACATTTAACCCTGTAGCAAGATTTGAGCCAATGAGAGCCCTGTTGAATGTTGTGATTCAACATGATTGGTGTATCTAAGGACAGCATTTCTCAATGGTACTTTGAAGATGAAATCTACATGGACCAACCAGAGGCTTTGCCGATGGTACACAACATGTATACAAATTACTGAAGAGCTTGTATGGTTTAAAGCAAGCCTCAAAATGCTGAAAGTAATTTATGACCTAACTGTTCAGATCCATATATGTTTTATGGTGAAAACTTGGTACTGATGTTCTATGTTGACAATGGACTGGCTATGGGCTCTATTGATGCAATAACTAATTTATTGAGTAGCGGAGTAAACATTTTCAGATCACTGTAGAAAAGATAGATTACATTATGGACTTGTAAATCAACAAATTCGACAACTGTATTCAAATTAATCAGTACGAATATGTGAAGAGAATGTTAGAGTGGAAAACCATTATCTTTATTCATTGAGCCAGGATGGAAACAAGGTGCATAATCTTCTTTTAATAATACTAAACTACTGAGGAAGACAGCAGTTGGAAGTTTGATGTATTTAACACAAGGTGCAAGACCAGATTTGTCATACTTAGTTAATGTCACATCAAGAGTTAAAGATTCACCAATACAGACACATTTTCCATTGCTCAAACAAATATAGTACACAGGTATCTTAAATCAATTATTAGGCCCTGCAGATGGCAGTAAGATTGAGAAGGATGACTACTGCAATATTGAAGTTTCTAGTGATGATGATCATGGTGGAGACAGAGGCACAAATGATCAACAAGTGGCATTCTACTCAAGTTTCATGGATGACCAATTAAGAGTAAATGTAAATTAAAGCTCTTTCTTCAATGGAGGCAGAATACATGACTGCAAGCAAAGCTTTCTAACACTTGTGTTGTTAGACTGACTTCTGAAAGAAGTAGCAGCTGTTGATGAATCCTCAGTTCCTACTGTGCAAAGTTACAGGTGTGTGTGTGTGTGGAAGACTGTGGAAATATCAGTATCAGTATTTATTCAGTGTTGTTAGGAAGATGCATACAGTGTGCATTATTAATCTTCGAAGGTTGTCAGTTGTCATCACAGAAACTTTCTTAATTCACTACAGAGTGGAGTTGGGAGTGCTTTGAAGGTTTTGACATATTCTTCCAGTGCTGTCATACTTTTGTGGGATTTATATAAACATTTTGTTTAAAAACAGCGTTTGATGTTTTATCAACAGTTTAACATAAAAAGTGAAAGAAACATAATTTTTCTATTAACCACTGTACTATAAAATGTTTCATATGCATGTGCAAACACTTCTGTGTCATTAGCTCTTGAGAAATTAGTCCATGTTATGCTCCTTCCAATAACACTGCATTCACTCTTCCATGTGATGCATCAGATTCAAAGATATATACAGTGTGTAACTTTACATTACTTATGTTACTGGGTAGGGTTATTGTTCTGGAAATAAAATGTGTAGTGTGTTTCTGTTTTATCTTTGAATTCAAATACTTCTGGGAATGTAAGTGCCACCTTTACTTTTGACTGCTGCATTGGTAAACTGTTAACACTAATAAGCACTAAATTACTACGTGTTATTATAGGTTATCTGTCTTGAGCTAACTGCAATGTAATTAAATAGAATTACACCAGAAGCATTTTGCTTTAATTCCTAAAGCATCTTCTGTGGCATTCTGTAAATTGGATACATACATTTGTACATTTATTTTTTGATTCTTCTTGGTTAAAAACAGTGCTTTCTTTTGAAGTTAGTCTGTAAGCTACTTACGGTGTTTCTTTACATAGTCTGCACCTTCCCCTCTTGTTAGCAGTGGCTGATGTCAACAGGCTTCATTTCACATCTGCAGTTTTTGGTATTTTGCCTTATTTCCTGTGCTGCACTACTTATAAATGACTTTCTTAACTGTTTTTGATTCATCACTGCTGCAGTGTTTATTCCTATTCGTTTGTTGTGAGTGTTGCCAACCTATGAAATTATTTTGTATGTGTGTGCGTGTGTGTGTGTGAGTGAGTGAGAGAGAGAGAGAGAGAGAGAGGGAGGGGGGAGGGAGTTAGTGAAAGTGTCTTATATGTAGATAGAGACATGAGAGGTGTTGGGTGGTTCCCCCCCCCCCCCCCCCCCCCAAGAATGGGGATGGGGTAGAGGGGGGGGGGGGGGGGGCAAGGATGAGAGGGATGGCCTGGACAGTGATTATGGGATAGATTTGGGAGGTAGTGGTAAATGCCTTGTTTTTTGGAAGTATTGGATATTCTGTGTGTGTATTTGTGGTTGTAAGTCATTGTGTACCATCTTTTACCATCTGTTTCTTTCACACATTGTGCTGTTTCTGTTCTTGTATTTGTGTATTTCCTTGTGTGTGATTTTGTGCTTGTGTTGGTGACAGTTGGGTGTTTGTTCTTTTCTATTTCTTGATTTTATTGTTCAACTTTGTTACTAAGTTCTCTTTGTATTCATTGTTTCAGAAATACTTTGCAAAAACAATAGGAAAAACTGGTCTGTATCAGAAATCAGGAATATACCAACTGAAATGCAATACATGTGATGGAAGATAGATAGGTCAAACCAGCAGGACATTTGACACCAGATACAAAGAACATGTAAGAGCATGGAAGTATAGGACAAATCATTCAACTTTTGCAGAACACTTACACCAATACCAACATAAAATTACAACCAGAGGCACAAATATGGAAATCATAAGGATAAACAACAACAAAAAACACCACCTCACATTACAAGAAAACTACCACATCTAAAAAACCATAACAGATAAGAAACAACTCATAAAAGATCAGATCAACTTGGTTAACCACACACTCTTAAACTGATTGACTACTTAATATAACATTTAAAGTACAAATATAACCACAGGCACCTTTTATCCATTTATCCTAAAGGATTTATTGGTGCCTAAAGGATTTATTGGTGGCCAACTCCTTCTACTCCGTTGATGAATTTCTTAGTAGAATCAACTGATTTCTATATATATACAATATAACTTCTGCACAATTTCAGTGCAGTAATACGTTCATTGTAAATAAGAATGTGTGTGTGTGTGTGTGTGTGTGTCTAAGTACAATCTAACTTCAGCACCAGTTCAGTGCAGTAATGTGTTCATTGTAAATAAGTATTTATTAGTTGTATTACACATTTACTACCTTATAAATAAATTAAAAAGAAACTTTTTTATTTTAAATTCAGTGCATTAGTATTTGTAAAATGATTCTTTCATATAGCGTACATTAAAAAATGATGACCATGCCACTTGGGACCTGTGGAATGGGACATTAGCTTATTTGTTTGAGTTGTAAATATTTGTCATGTATTGTTGTTTTTCTGACATGTTCTACATCCTGGAAGACCTCCTCACTACGGATCAATTGGAATGATAGTAAATCTAATATAATCTAATCTAATCTTACCCAACAACTCTCACATCTCTATCCTCATACAAGACATTTTCACTAAATCTCTCTCTCTCTCTCTCTCCCTCACACACACACACACACACACACACACACACACACACACACACGCACAAAATCATTTCATAGGTTGGCAACACTCACAACATGAACAAAAACAAACAAATAGGCCTAAACACTTCAGCAGTGATGAATCAAAAACAGTTAAGAAAGTCAATTATAAATACTGTAGTGCAGGAAATCATGCAAAATGCCAAAACCTGCAAATGTGAAATGAAGCCTGTCGACATCAGCCACTGCTAACAGGAGGGGAAGGTGCAGACTGTGTAAAGAAACACCGCAAGTAGCTTACAGATTAACTTCATAAAGAAAACGCTATTTTTAACCTAAAAGAATCAAAGAATAAATCTACAAACGTATGTATCCAATTTACAGAATCCCACAGAAGATGCTTTATAAATAAAAGTGAAATGCATCTGGTGTAATTCTTTTTAATTACATTGCTGTCAGCTGAAGACAAATAACCTATAATAATAGATGTTAACAGCTGGTGTGGAAGATGGTCACACAAACAAACGTAATTACTAATTTTTACAATATACTGAACTTACCTCTGCTCGGTAGGGTACAAAAATGGCACTTGCCAGGTTTCCAGCCATGCCTGAACCCAAATATATGATAGCTATTCGTAGGGGACCTGTGAGTTTCTCCAAATCTCTCATCAGAAAATACTGAATCACAAGGGTTATTGCAAGGTGTAGTACTCTGTACAGAAAGAGAAAGAAATACCTGTCACTATAATGTAACAAGAGAAAAAACAATCAAAATTAATGTAGTGCAGGAATAAATGAATTAGTTTTTGAACATTTTGGGAATGCTAAAAATGTTACTCCATATTCAAGAAAATAGTATAAATTTAGGTCATGGTTATGAAACTGTTGGACATGCAGATTCATTTATTATTAATGTAACATTTGCTAAAAGTAACATACATAATAATGGACACTGCTGCTCAAGCAAATAGGAGTTGTTGTAAATGGGTGTGTTGGAAGGGCACCCAAGAGTCATTTACCAGAGATAGCAACAATACTTCAAGTACTATAATCTCCTGCAGATACTGATTCTTCTGCAGGAATACAGAATCTATCACTACTCATCCACTTGACTGTGAATGGTATGTCAATGTGTGATTAGTCCTATGTCAAGGGAGGCAAGCAAAAAAGCATAACGATCCACTAACCATCAACAGTTTGAACACATGGCAAATAATGGTACCCCTTAGGGAAGAGGCAGCAAGAAATGGGAAGGAACACCATGTCCACTGAGTGTGTATGCCTGGATGCCTCACTCAATATGTTGAAGAGGCTACCCCAACAACCACTGAAGGAACAGGGTTTAACAAACTGCAGACCGTGGCACATGTTGGGGTTAACAATGCCTGTTGTCTGGACTCGATATCATACTCAGATCATTCCACTGAATGACAGAAGGTTGACAATACCAGCCTTGCTCACAGAGTTTCAATGAAGCTCACAATCTGCAGTACCCAGAACACATCATGGCACTTGATTTTGAGTGAAGTGGAAGGTGCAAACCAGAGACTGAGAAGGTTCTGTGCCAAGCTGGACTGTGATTTCCTAGGCTTGTGGTACAGGGCTGAGATACGGAAGACCCCCTAAATGGGAGGTGTGCACTGCACATCAGAGGCTGTTACACAGGTAGCTGATTGTGTGTAGGGTGCACACAAGGTATTTTTACATTAGTCAACCCTCCATCCAGTCCAGATAACAATAGCTATAGGAGACCTGGAAGTATCAGTGTAAGATCCAAAGAAATAATAATACAAGGTACATCAATAAGAATCACCCAATTTAAAAAAATCGTAATTATTATGTTACTTGAGATATGTGCATGAACAACATACTGTTGGAAAGAGCAAACTCTCAAGTTTTGCACAGTTCCTGCTAGGTAGCAGCAGTGTGCACCCACTTCAGTTCTAGTAAAAATTGTGTTGGGACAACAGAAAGCATTTTGTGTTCTACATTTTGTGGAGTGCAAGTCAGTAACAACTGTTAAGCATGACTTTTATACTAGGTATGGTGTGGATCCTCTACAGCACAGAGCATTAGACGATTGCATGAACAATTCTGAGAAACAGGTTGTTTGTGTAAAGGCAAATCACCAGGCCATCCCCGAGTGTCTGACACAGACGTCAAACTCATCTGCCATAGTTTCACAAGGAGTCCGCAGAAATCTGTTCATCATGGAGCTTGACAGCTCAACATGCCCCCAATGTCCATCTGGCGTGTGTTGCTTCCACATTTATACATGAAACCATATAAAATTCAGCTACTGCAAGCTCTATGTGAAGTTTAGTGACGAGTCAATATTCCATTTAAATGGAAAGGTAAACAATCATAATGTGAGAAAATGGGGTACAGAACAACCACACGAAGTTGTACAACATGAGAGGAACTCTCCAAAATTTAATGTGTTTCATGTAGTTTCATGGGGAAAGATCTATGGTTCATTTTTCTTTGCCAATAACACTGCTAAAGGAAGCACATATCTCGATATGGTTGAGAACTTTCTTTCCCACAATTTGAGACTGATTTGAATGACTTCTTTTGTCAACAGGGTGGGGCACTGCCACAATGGCATCTGGAAGCAGGAATTTTTAAATCAAAGGATTACTGAACGATGGATTGGTCACCCTAGACCAAATGATTCAGCCTTACATTACTGGCCTCCAAGGTCACCGGATGTGACTGTATGTGATTATATCTTGTGGGGGGTTTATAAGAGACTGTTCATGTGCCTCCAGTACCAGCAACAATGAATGAGCTGAGATATTGCATAACAGCAGCTGTAGAAGCTGGAACTCAGAACATGCTTGCTGCAGTGTGGGAACAGTTTGAATACAGCATTGACATATACCATGCACCTAAGGGGGGGCTATTGAACACTTATGAAAAGGTATGAAGAAAAAGCTTTTTGCGTTTTCCGTTCATCAAAAAACAAAATTCATTGTATATGTTTATTAGTTTCAGAAATATAGACATGGCAAATCGGATGATTATTTTTGATACACCCAGTATTAAAATACTAATTGTTATCTGTTGAAGCATTCAAAAGTCAGCACCTGAGTTTGAAGCATCCCAAAAAGAAATGAAGGTCACATGATACTAGGTATAGAAAGCTGGTAAAAACTTGAACTTGACAGCAGTGAAATTTTTGGGGGAAATTTAACTGTATATCAACAGGATAGGTTAATGGTAAATCAGTGTGGTGTCTCAATACACAAGAAACACAAATGTACCAAGACAGAAATTGACACTGTATGCCAAATTATTGGGACAATGCTTAGTATCAGGGGTGGGCATAAAATTATAACTGGAACCTTCTATCGACCACCATACTCACCTCCCAATATACATGAAAACTTTAGAGGAAACTTTAGTTCACTAGCACATAAGTACCCCAACCATACTGTAATTATGAGAGGAGATTCAAATTCTTCATAATTAAAGATAAGAAGGAGTGATCTGTAATTGCTTTGAAGAAAAGCTAAGATCACGTCCAGTACTATTTATTCATGACGACCAATTTCAACAGATAAGACTGTTATCTTCTGATCTTCAAAAAACTTGTTGAATTATGACGGTATGGCACATGTGATGCAGTCATAATGGAACAGAACAAATAACAATATGATTTTTAAAGGTAAGAAGACGACAGATTTAACTGTTGAAACTGGTCATTACAAATAAATATATTGAATACAATCTTGGCTTTTAAATTTTCTTCACTGTATGAGACTTTAACCATCCAACAATCAATTGGAATAATTACAGATTTTTATTCGTGTGCTTGACAAGTCATCCTGTGAAACATTTCAAAATGCCTTCCCTGAAAACTACCTAGGACAGATGGTTCAGAACACCACCAATTATGGGAATATTTTAGATCTAACGGCAATAAACAGATCTGACTGCTAAACAGATCTAATGGCAATAGACAGATATGACTGCTAAGGACACCCACATCAAAACTTGTATCAGTGACCATGGACTAGTTGTAGAAACAGTGATTGTCATGGTAAAAAAGGGCAACTAAAACAAGTAGAAAGATTAATATGTTGAATAAACTAGGTAAAGAAACAGTGCTGTCATACCTCAATGAAGAACTTGAAATTTTTTGCACACCACTGGAGGATGTAGAGGAATTATGGCTCAAGTTTGAAACAATATAGCTGACGATGCACAGGATATATGTACCCAGTAGAACAGTTCAAGACGGAAGGGACCATCCAATGTATACAGTCATTTTACAGAAACTTCTGAGAAAGAGACATTATAGGTGCGACCGAGCGAGATGGCACAGTGGCTAGCACACTGCACTGGCATTCGGGAGAATGACAGTTCGATCCCACGTCCAGCCATCCTGATTTAGGATTTTCATGATTTCCCTAAATCACTCCAGGCAAATGCCGGGATGGTTCCTTTGAAAGGGCACGGCCAACTTCCTTCCACATCCTCCCCTAATCCGAAGAGACTGATGACCTCACTGTCTGGTCTCCTCCCCCAAACAACCCAAACCCAACATAATCAGGGTGTTCATGCGGGCAAGGAAACAAATTCCCAGATTTTTCCCGGATATGCTGTTTAAAGACAGCAAAGGACTTGGAAGAGCAGTTGAACAGAATGGATGGTGTCTTGAAGGGAGGATATAAGATGAACATCAACAAAAGCAAAACGAGGATAATGGAATGTAGTTGAATTAAGTCGGGTGATGCTGAGGGAATTAAGATTAGGATATGAGACACTTAAAGCAGTAAAGGAGTTTTGCTATTTGGGGAGCAAAATAACTGATGATGGTCGAAGTAGAGAGGATATAAAATGTAGGCTGGCAATGGCAAGGAAAGCGTTTCTGAAGAAGAGAAATTTGTTAACATCGAGTATAGACTTAAGTGTCAGGAAGTCGTTTCTGAAAGTATTTGTATGGAGCGTAGCCATGTATGGAAGTGAAACATGGACGATAACTAGTTTGGACAAGAACAGAATAGAAGTTTTCGAAATGTGGTGCTACAGAAGAATGCTGAAGATTAAATGGGTAGATCACATAACTAATGAGGAGGTATTGAATAGGATTGGGGAGAAGAGAAGTTTGTGGCATAACTTGACTAGAAGAAGGGATTGGTTGGTAGGACATGTTCTGAGGCATCAAGGGATCACCAATTTAGTATTGGAGGGCAGCGTGGAGGGTCAAAATCATAGAGGGAGACCAAGAGATTAATACACTAAACAGATTCAGAAGGATGTAGGTTGCAGTAGGTACTGGGAGATGAAGAAACATGCACAGGATAGAATAGCATGGAGATCTGCATCAAATCAGTCTCAGGGCTGAAGACCATATCAACAACAACAACAACAACAACATGCTGTTTAAGAACTATACTTTCTCCCAGGTGAAAATTCACTTTTTCCGTGCTAAGTGACAGTAGGTTTCCCATAGATTTTTCCTTTGGAACTGTAAAACTTATCAATCCTTTGAGTGGTTAACATTTTATACACTGGCATAGAACTTCTCAGAAAAAAAGAAAAAACAGGGGAGAAAAGTTTTGAAAAGGCTTTTGAGGGAAAAGAAGAGAGAGAGAAGTTTTGGAAAGACTTTTGATGTGCAGCAACATATACACTGCATATTTTTGTATTATGAAAGTATAAATTCAATTTGCATCAAACACAGCACGTTAGTTTCCAGAGCAATGAAATAGAGATTGTGATGTCCTTTTGTAAGCCAGTCATATCTCATGCCACGTGATCTCGCCAGCCGGTGACAGCAGATATTCAGAGCATAGGACCTGTCTTATAGTCAGCCAATAGCAAGATCACTGTTATGTAGTGTGAATACACAAAGAGGAAAAGTTAATGGTTTACAATAATATAAATAGTATAGATACAAGAAAAGCTAAGCTTTCACATGTAATATTGGTTTCAAAGATTAATAAGCTATAAGAGTAGCTAAGCTTTCACATGTAATATTGAACTTTTTTTGCGTGTGTTATACTTTAAGATACATAACACAAATGTGCCAGTAAATTTAAAATAATGACATAAATGTTTGGTCTTCTGGGCTCAAAATTCTTGTAAGTGGCTGGTTCTCAAAGTGTTCAGTTATTAAATGCTCTGTGATTTAAGAAATTCATCCCACTTTATCACACGTAACATAATTCATCTTTGTAAAAAGAAATTTACTTTGAAAATAATGCTTTTTGAATCACCATTCGCAATACTATCTCGAGACTGTTAGAAATAGGTTTGACTTGGCAGTTGCCAGAGAACACCAGAAAACAAGTATTATTGCATGTGCGCAGCTGCAGTGGTGTAGGAAGTCTGCATGCTTGTATGTATAAAGCATTAAGAGAGCTTACATTACGCCTTAAAAGAAAAGGGACATCAGATGATACGCCACAAGCATTGGAATTTTGTTGAAGTACACATTGGTTTTTTCCAAATTCACAATTAAGTAGGTCCCATCTGAAATTAAGCTTTTCAGTGCGGTTTTTGGGATGTAATTTCTTGGAGTACCAGTACTGTACTATCTCATATTGGTTCTGTATTATGGCATAATGCCATACATGGCAGAAGATGAAAACATGCACTTGAAATTCAGCGAACAGTTGGAACTAGTCAATACCGTGGAACGAAACACTTCATTTCAAATAAATTGATTGCCTCAGGGGAAAGATTAATAAACCCACATTTCTTTGGCAAACTGACAAAAATAGCTTCATTGTTCTGCAAGCTGATTAATGCTTGACTGCTAATAACTTGGAAATAAAATAAAATCAGAAAACTGAAACTAATAATATATTTTTGCCCTCCATAATTACGTGAATGTATTATAATTCAGTTGATAGCTCGCAGCCGCAGAAATCTGTTTTGTTTTCATTTAACGTAGGAGCTATAAAGGAAGAGGAAACAGTGAAATCACTTAGCGCAAACAGGGATCAGGTGGAGACTAACCCCCTCCCCACAACTCAGACAACTCTGCACGCGCGCAAATCTGGCAGCTAGGGTGCACGAGAAAATTTTTTCTCATTATAATCTGGCTGCTTGCTGCTGCTGCTGCCGATACAGCCAACAGCCACATTTCAAGTAGCAGGAAGGGGGAGAAGGAACAGCTCCAAGGCCCACGAGAAAGACAGGCTGTGGCACGTACGTCACGAAGGTAGGCCTGAACTCTGCGGGCTTTCAAAAATATAATGAAATGATGAGGTGTGGTGGCCCTCAAATATGCACCCACAGACTCAGAGTTGAAATATTAAAAGTTTTGACTGGTTTCATTGTCTAGGGGCTGGGATACATAGTTGCCACATTACAACTCAAGTACTGCTGAGTCTACAGTATACAATATGAATATGCATATGAATCGAATGGTCGATGGTTCCTATCACTCGGCAATGCGAATGTAACATAGAAACTTATAACTAAAATATTGCAATTAAATAAAATGTGCAGGAACTATTTTTAACGACTTCAAATGGTAAGTATGATAGTAGAAGTACTTTTGAGAATGTGGTATATTTCTGCAAAACACTTACTGGTGTCGATGGTCCAGCAATTAAACAAAATATAAGTTTAATAACAGGGAAACAATAGATTCCTACTTTTTGTAATTAGTTATGAACAACAACATAGCTCACAAAATATTCACTTCTAAACGCATACTATGTCTTCACTGCAGAAGCCACAGAAATCACACAAGAACACAAGTCAGCACTCCAAAACAATTCTATCTCCTGTGACCACATGCAAACCGCTCCACACTCTCCAAGTCTCTCCCGCGACTGTGTGTCCCCATCGCATCTCCCTCATATCCTGTGTGACCGTCCATCATGCCACACTGTTCACAACTGCCCCTCCATTCGCTTTGGTAGTTGCTTCCCTTAGTAATGAGCACTGTGACTGGCGATAGTGCTCCTGCCATGTCTCCAAGCCAACGCACACTCACAAACATTTTGAAACACATTCTAAATACTGGATTTACATTTAAATAGCTTGAAATTAAACAAATATTTCTACGGCTGGACCATAAACATACTCTAACACACATTATTAAATACATAAACCAATTAAATAAACATATATCAAAGAAATAGCAACGAAAGGTAGGCCAGTGGCCTAATGTCTCTGTGCTTTCTAAAACACAGTAAATATTTGACCAATTTCTTCATGAATAGTATATATCAGATACAAACGAAGACATAGATGAATAAATATATTTATAAGCATGCTGCTACCATTTTCTCATGCAACTGTGGAGTACTTATGGACTGATGCGATCGATAGTAATCAGCCACTTTGACCTCCAATAACTCATGTACTATTCAAGTTACATGCCTGTAATTCATACTAACTTAGGTTTCACTAATAGCATTCTAAGGACACTTTGATCGATGAAATCGGATGAACTATTTAGATTTTGGACATTCGTTGCTGGGTGTTACCTGTATAATTTACTGTCAGATACTAAACTTTAAATTAATAGAGATATTGAAAATCTGATTACACCATCAGAATCATCATGCAAATAATGGTAAGGTAGATTTTTCTTTTCGAGGTATCATGATTCATCTGGCTACTATTAATTTCTATATGAACTGTGAAATGTCTCCCATGATGGTTTCACAAAGTCCGCCCTCTTTGGCACTCTCCGCATACAAGTCTCTTTCATCAACACAAAATCACCAAGAAATTCCCTGCCTGGACCCTGGCTAATGTTTGGCACCACACGGCTGCTGATGAGCTGTGAACCGCCGAGAGGCCCCAGCGTGGCCACACTTGGAATTCAGAGCGCCACAACTCGCCCGTTACCTCACAACTTGCTCGCCCAGCTCTTCCACTTAACAGTCCTCATTTCATACAAGAAGTGATGCCTTAAGCAACTGATAATCACTTTGGCATGATTCTAATTTTACTGTAACCTAGTAAAGCTGCAACAAATTATAAGTAGACCTGTAGACTTCCGATCATTGTAGGACTAATAACAGTAAGACTCCATAATAACGGATTCCAGTAGAAGAAGCAATTCTCATTTGTACGAACACACCTTGTCATGAGTTAACAGGTGTAGAAACGCATTTTGTCTGATGAGTTGAGCGAACAAGTGAGCACAGGCCTACCTTCGTGATGTACGCACCATGGCCTGCCTTTCTCCTAGGCCTCATACTGCTCATACGCAAGTCAACTCCGCTTTGCACTTAAGCCCCCTGGCAAACCTATGTAAACAATTGTGACATCGCACTTATAGAAAGCTGATTATTGTTATGAAGTATTACATAGTCTTCGGCCTACGGCTTTTTTGACATATTTATGCTGCTTGCAGACATTTGTGCATGCACAGTCTTTTGTTGTTGTAAATGGTGAAATTCCTTTCCAGCTAAAGTTTTATTTTTTTCCTCTAATTTATATTTTATTGTTGCAGTATTATTCTCCAGTAGCAGGATACAGTAACATTCTTTGCTACAGAATCAATTCTTACCAGTCAAAATTACAAAAATTTAACTGAAAAAACAATGAAAAATTCCCAGAATTCTGAAAAAGTCCCAGGTTTTTCTTGGCTTTCCCCGGATGAAAAAATTCCTGGGCTTTTCCCAGATTTCCCGGGTTGTATACACCCTGATAATAGATGAAAAACAAAGCATAAGGCTGTGAAGACAGTGCCCCGAAGATTGTCACTGACCAGTGATGACAGCACAGAGTGAAGTGTTTGCACCCAAAATAGTTAGTTCAGGCCAAGAGACTGCAGTAGCAAGATGTTTGTGTATAATGCTGTGTAAAATAAATTACATGTATTGAGATTCTTTGTCTATGCATGTCTACACCATGGAGGGACCAGCAGACATAACTTGGTGCCCACCAAGTGTTTTACAAGGTTCGATGATTCCGATTGTATCACATATTAATCCTGCTCAGTATCCACAGTACTCAGAACAACAAACAGTATGCAAGTTGCAAATTAGAATAGGATGTGGCTGCTGACATTACTGTGCAGAATACAGTGACTGTGATGCAACAATGGATACTTTCAACAGGTAACTGGAGCTCTGAACATAATACAAAGACTTTTAGTGATCCATCACAAGCTATAAGTATATGGAATGATTTTACACCTTCCACATCTTCAGCACCTACTCCGTCACATATACAGACGTCTGGTAAGACCACTCCGTACTAATAACAATTGTGCAACACCGACGACATGTGCTGTGAAACTACAAATTTAGTGTTTGCAAAGGACAAATAATATTCCAACTGCCAATCCTAAATCTACAGTAATGTACACCCCTACTGCATCTCTTATGCTCTGTGATAACAAACTTTTCATGTGACCATTCCGCAACACAACCTAGGGCAAAGGTAATGCCATGTTTCATTGAAAAACTATGTCATGTCTACAGGCAAAAGCCATGGTAGTGCCTTAATATCCAGCCCTCACAGGGCAGCAACCAGTGGACTACACTGCACAATGATGATTAGTAACATGACCTAAAATCCCTCTAGTCAGGCCTGACAAAGTGACATTATGATTTGCAATGACAGAGTGCATATTTGTGACGTTAGGAATTGCCGATGATAACTTTAAATTTGTGATGCTAATATGCCATCTCGCTGAGCACACAGAGTTAATCATTGACCTAATACTCACCCTTCCTACCAGTAATAAATTCAACACATCGAAGGCACCACTCTTGCAATGTATTTCTCGCTCACCGGAGCAATGGGTGCGGCAAGTGATTTACCAGGAACATTTACTGGACGGCACACCCTCTCAACTGTGGCACTGCCTTATGGTCATTAGTGGATCCATCCTGATGCCTGACCTTGCCCTCTGGACACTATGGATTGTGAAGCCCCCTTAGCAAATGCGGATGATAATGATCACACACAAAAAGATATGCTGGACAGGAAATTGGCTCCGGCAGACAGATACTTTACAGTCACGCAATATAGGTAGTGAATCAGCACAGGTGAGCCTATCCCTCTTCCCATCTGACTGGCCAGCACATAGAGTGAAGCAATGTTACCTGACAATGAGGGAAGCTGACATCGCAACCCCCTGGCCCGAGCACTGGCACCTGGAGTGCGCACTTCATGGCCCCACCAGGCCAGCTGATTCTGCCAACCTGCTGCCTCCTCACTGCAGGTACGATGTACATATCAGCCATACTGCTCTCAACTGCTTGCACCCAAACTTCAAGCACAGACTGATATAGGTGCACCAAGCTGGCCATAACTGACAAGTCAACTCTCATCCACAACGATAACACACACTGGAGGGCGTGTGTACATCTGGAATGCATCCACTAGTACATATTCCCTGATCAACACAGGCTTGGAAGCATGTACAGTATCATGACACATACCTAAACCTTGCTATGAGGCTCTGGGTTTACAACTCGGTGCGACAAATGAGATCAGCATCCATGTGCATGGCAAAGCAGAACGTACTGTATAACTCATGACCATGTTACATTATCCTTCGATGTTCTATGTCACCAATGTAGCAGATAGTTCTGTCTCTCACTTGACCTCCATTGGGCCACTCTATTCAACCACATGACCCAACTGTTCGTCCTGCGCTCTTTGCCTCAAATCTGCCACCAGTCGTGAGACAATATTCACACCTGCTCGGGGCTGCCAGCATGAAAACTGACAGCTTAACCCCACTATTACACAAATGCAAAAGCTATGACACCTAACACACATAGCAGTGGCTGTGAATATCACAGCCATGTCCCCAACAGGCAACAACACCCCTTCACAGTATGCAAAGGATACCGTGCAGCCTGATCTATTCTAATGACAACAAACACGTGCTGTGGTAGCCACAAATGATGTAGCCATGCCCTCAATGGACACCAACACCCTTTCACCACATACAAAGATAGCCATGCTGCATGAGCTGCTACATAAACAACTCTCTCATAGTAAAGCACACCTCAGGGTACCTATTGTGTCTTCCCTAAAACTCCCTGACACCATCAGTGATCTGCCTCAAGTTCTACTTTATCACTGCCTGGTTAAAAATGGTATGATGCACTACATAAAAAGGACAATGGGGCCCCTGTCTAGCACAAAGCATGCCATCTCATTCCAATCCTCCTGCTTGGAAGGTGAGATGGCTGTAAATGATATGTTGCATGTGGGCATCATACAGCCATCAGAGAGTGCGTGAGCATCTCTCATGAAAGTAGTAGCTAAGAACGATGGTTCTATCTGATTATGTGGAGACTACAGAACACTTAACTGATGCATAATTTATGACAGTTACCATGTACCAAACATACAGTGCTTTGATCATAGTATGAAGGCTTTCACGACCGGATACCAGAAGATGTACAGTGCTTTACCCATACGCTTGCGGGGGCAACTGTTCTTTCCATATTTGATTGTGCAGAGGCGTACTACCAGATTCATATGCATTTAGATGATATTGGTAAAATGGCCAACATTATGTCATTCGGCTTCTTCGAGTATCTGGGGATGCAGTATGCCCTCAAAAATGCAGTGTGGACCTAGCAGTGGTTCATCGATGGGGGATTGTTTAAACTAGACTGCTGCTAAGCTTATTTAGACAACATTCTAATTTTTTGCCATTACCATCAGAGCCATGAAGTTCACCTCAAACACAGTCTTAATGAGCTCTGTGACGCAGGTGTGATCTTAAATGAAGACAAGTCACAATTACGTACAAACAGGGTCATGTTTCTCAGACATACATTCAATGTGGACTGCACTCAACTGGTTCGACAGCTGCTGCCTCCTCGCACATATCATGACCTTCAACAATTCTTGAGAATACTTAATTTTTATAAATATTTCCTACATGCTGCACAAGTTCAAGCATCACATGTCCTCATGGGCCCTCACATACAAGACAAGTGTAAACTACTATGAACAATGGCAATGCAAACAGCATTTGCTCATGCAAAGGAGTGCCTGAGAGACGCAGTTGCTCTGGCAAACCTGGTACCAGATGTGCAGCTTACAATTAAAATGGATGCAAGCGACACAGCCATAAGTGCCATCCTCCAGCAGGCAGCAGCAGGTAATACACAACCTCTACAATTTTTCTCCAGAAAGCTTACAGCCACACAAAGAAAATGTCCATCTTTGAACCATGAACTGACCATAGTTTAGAATCTGTATACCATTTTTATGAGGATATCGAGGGCCATCACATAAATCTTTATACAGTTCATCAATGATCAAACTGAGACAATTTCACCACCTTGGTTCAATTGCACATACTCTACAAATGTCCAACACTTCCATGGGACAGATAACATTGTCGCAGATTACCTGTCACAAGTCAGCACCATCTCCCTCACTCCTGAACTCAGCAAAGCTGCAGAAGAACAGGAACATTATCAGACAATTGGTACAGTACCTCAAGACTGAACTCAGACTGATCCAGGGAATTGATGCAGCTGTCCTCTGTAACATGTTGCAACAATGTTTTTGTCATATCATACCTTCATTGATGGGGCACATGATTTTCAGCACAGTATATAATCTGAGCCATCCAGGCATATGGCCAATGACTCGGATCATTACTGAACATTTTGTTTGGCTGGGTGTTAAGTTCAAATGGAAGAGGCAATGAGAGCAGGCCTGAAGTTGAATATGGATAAGACAAAATACATGTAGTTATCAGAGAAAATGATGCCAGCCCCCTGAAGGTGGAGGACAAAGTCTTTGAAAGGTAAAAGACTTTAAATATCTTCCGGCTGTACTCAATGAAAGGAACAAGATAGACCAGGAAATTACCGCATGAATACAAGCAGGAAACTGATCAAGGTTTGCTCCGGGAAAGCTGTTAAAGTCCCGGCTTCTATCAATAGCCTCAATGACCAGTCAACAAGACAATAATACAACCTGTGGTCTTATACGGAGCAGAGACCTGGACCATCACCCAAAAGATGGAAGGAAAACTCCTGAGATTTGAGAATGCCATCCTCAGACATATTTTTGGGCCAGTGAAGGATGAAGATGAATGGAGAAAAAAGAAAGAACTGTGAATTGCAGGAGCTGCACAAGTCGATGGACAGTGTGGCAGTGATCAAAGAAAGAAGATTGAAGTGCTATGGACACATAATGCGTCAAACCAGATTGCCATATTTGGCTGCCCTGGCACTACTACAGCAAATCAGGGCCACCAATTTCAGTCTTCACTTTTTAAATCATTATGCAACTTTTCCAGAATAACTCATCATCATTTCACAGCTTGTCATCACCAAAGCAACAGCCTGCTGGAATGATGAAAACTGCACTCATGTGGCATGGGGGTGAATGAATGGAGATACTTCCATGGGTTTTTCCTGGAATCCACATGGCACAGGATGATTTAAAAGCATCACTTGCAGAGATTCTATATGAGGAGAGTTACATTGCTGGTGGAGTTTGTGCTGCCTATACTCGTCCCTTGGTTCAACTGACATACTGAAGATGGTATGGTGGGTCAAAAGACATATACAGAACACAAGTGAACCTTCTCCAGTTGCACATACAGTACAGATGCTCTAAGGACTCACTGACTGTGACTATGACAATATTACGATAAGGATAGATTGCTACTCACCATGCACAAGAAATGTTGAGTCACAGACAGAAACAACAAAAAGACCAAAGAATGCATGAGCTTTTGGCCAGAAGGCCTTCTTCTAAAACAGGCAGCAACACACACACACACACACACACACACACACACACACACACACACACACACACACACACACACATTCGTGGTAAATGCAGCTCGCACAAACACGAGTGTCTGAGTCTGGCCTTAGCAACCAGAGACAGTGGTCATGCTGTGTGATTTGTGTTTGAGTGAATGTGTGTGTGTGTGTGTGTGTGTGTGTGTGTGTGTGTGTGTGTGTGTGTGTCTGTGTGTGTATTGCCTACTTTGGAAGATGGCCTTCTGGCCAAAAGTTTGTGTGTTTAGTAGTCTTTTTGTTGTACTTGTCTGTGACTCAGCATCTCTGCTATATGGTGAGTAGCAATCTATCCTTTTTGTAATACTGTCAATATTCCATCTTGGATTTTCCATTGTTTGACTGAGACTAAGTACTTATTTGAGATGATACTGTACAGATAGCACTGCAACCACCCTACAATGGCCCATTTTGGGTGACACAATGGTATAGGCACACTTCTGATTTAGTCTTAAATGGCAAGATAACAAGAGCGTTTTTCAACAAACTAAAGCCTGTATGGACTCTCCACTCCTTGGATGATATGAGTCTCCTCCAACAAGACAACACCTCAGGCAACATGCCTGCCACTAGCTGTCTGTTGGCACAACCAGTATGTACTAGCTGTGGGAAGTGCTCCCAAAAGCTATCACTGACCAGCAATGGCAGCACAGAGTGTCAAGAGAGCAATGCTTGAAGCTTTCAGTGACTACCATAGCAGAATATTGTCAAAAGATCTTTCTCAATACCCTGAGAAAGCCTGGTTGTATGTGAAGCCTGTTAATGGCACCAAAATTAAGTCGAGTAACTCAGCGATGAGACAGGAACCGAAACAAAATGTGTCAAAGTAAAAGCAGAAATGCGTAACTCCACTTCCAAATGCCCCTATACAAAGAAACACCTAGGAGTACTGCCACAATTTAATTCAGTACCACTGGAAATATAATTGAAACAGACATTAATGACAATTGTATTGAGAAACAGCTGAAATCACTAAAACTGAATAAGGCTCCAGGATCTGGTGGAATTCCCGATCCATTCTGTACTGAATTTGCAGCTAAGTCAGCCCCTGTTTTAATTATAATATACCACAGAGCCCTCGAACAAAAACCTTGCCCAATAGTTTGAAGAAGGTATACGTCACATCCATCTGCGAGAAGGGTAATAGAAATGATCCACAAAACTACCACACAATATCCTTGACATCCATTTGTTGTACAACCTCAGAACATGTTTTTGATTATGGGACACAGCATCTCTGAGGTAGCGACGAAGAGGGGATTTTCCTGTACATCCAGTTCAAGAGTGTACTGTGAATATCAGGAATCCAGTAAAACATCAAAACTCCAACATCGCTGCAGCTGGAAAAAGGTCCTGCAAGAACGGGTGTAATGACAACTGAAGAGAATCATTTAACGTGACAGAAGTGCAACCATTCTGCAAATTGCTGCAGATTTCAATGTTGGGCCGCCATTGATATGGGCTTTCAGAGCCAAAGGCCCACTCGTGTACCCTCGATGACTGCACGACATGAAGCTTTACGCCTTGGCTGGATCCATCAACACTGACATTGGACTGTAGATGACTGGATACATGTTGCCTGGTCTAACAAGTTTCATTTCAAATTGTACAGAGCACATGGACGTGTACAACTAAGGACAGAACCTTGTGAATCCATGGGCACTGCATGTCAGCAGGGGACTTTTCAAGCTGGTAGTGGCTTTGTTATGGCATGGGTCATGTGCAGTTCGAGTGATATCGGACCCCTGATACATCTAGGTGTGACTCTGACAGGTGACACATACATAAGCATCGGGGCTCATCTACATCCATTCATACCCATTGTGCATCCTGATGGACTTGGGGCAATTCTAGCAGGGCAGTGCGATACCCCACACATCCAGAATTGCTCCAGGAACACTCAGAGTTCAAGCACTTCCGCTAGCCACCAAAGTCCCCAGACATGAACATTATTATGGTCATCTGGGATGCCTTGTAATGTGCTGTTCAGAAGAGATCTCCACCCCCTTGTGCTCTTACAGATTTATGGATAGCCCTGCTGGATTCATGGTGTCAATTCCTTCCAGCACTACTTCAGACATTAGTTGAGTCCATGTCACGTCATGTTGCGGCACTTCTGCATGCTTGCGGGGGCCCTACATGATATCAGGCAGGTGTACCAGTTGCCTTGACTCTTCAGTGCACAAAACGAAGCGAGCAGGGGACTTGAGTTTACATATCTAGAGAAGGATGATTTATTAAAATGTTTTCTGTTTACTCACTTAAACATGACTACAACTTACGTTTTGTGTTTGCATGCAGTAACGTTCGTCTGTTACGCTTTTGACGGATGATGAATGCAATGTATGTTCAGAAGGAAAAAGATATGTTTTATGTGATATAGTTACAATTTAACAAGTTGAAGGTATTTATTTTATTTGTACTGTGAAATCTTGCTTCTTGCTGACTTTCAAGATTCCAGGTCATCTAGTCTTATAGGTTTTAATGAGTGAGTTTGTGAGTATTAAAATATGTAGCCTAAATGGTCATATCTTTTGGGTGCAATGACTTGGAAGCTTAAAACTTTTACACCACCAAGGGCCTATAGACCTTAGTATGTGATATAAATTTTAACTTGGTGCATCAACCTACTCCAAAGAAAAAGGGTCTTAACAGATGGACACACAAAGAAACAGAGGGATAAAAAATGACAAAAATATGTTCTCTCATGTGATATAATTACAACTCAACAAATTTCAGATTTTTCCTTTACTTTTAGTGTGAAATTTTCCTTTTCCTCAAATTTCATGATTCTAACTCAACAGGAAGTAGGTTTTGATGAGTGAGTTTTTGAGTATCAAAATACATTACATACACTAAGTGATCAAAAGCATCTGGACACTGGCTGAAAATGACTCTCAAGTTCATGGCGTGCTCCGTCAGTAATGCTGGAATTCAATATGGTTTTGGCGCACCCTTAGCCTTGATGACAGCTTCCACTCTTGCAGGCATATGTTCAATCAGCTGCTGGAAGGTTTCTTGGGGAATGGCACTCAATTCTTCATGGAGTGCTGCACTGAGAGGAGGTATCAATGTCAGCTGGTGAGGCTGGCATAAAGTCGGTGTTCCAAAACATCCCAATGGTGTTCTATAGGATACAGGTCAGGACTCTGTGCAGGCCAGTCCATTACAGGGATGTTATTGTTGTGTTTATGCATTATGAACAGGTGCTCGATTGTGTTGAAAGATTCGACTGCCATCCTTGAATTGCTCTTCAACAATGGGAAGCAAGAAGGTTGCTTAAAACATCAGTGTAGGTCTATGCTGTGATACTGCCACGCAAAACAACAGGGGGTGCAAGTCCCATGAAAAACACGACCACACCATAACACCACCATATCCGAATTTTATTGTTGGCACTACACATCTGGCAGATGACGTTCACCAGGCATTCACCCTATCCACAGCCTGCCATTGGATCGCCATATTGTGTACCATGATTCGTCACACCACACAACATTTTCCCACTGTACAGTCGTACAATGTTCACGCTCCTTATGCCAAGCGGCGCGTCGTTTGGCATTTAGCGGCATGATGTGTGGCTTATGAGCAGCTGCTTGATCATGAAATCCAAGTTCTCTCAACTCCCACCTAACTGTCATAGTACTTGCAGTGGATCCTGATACAGTTTGGAAATACTGTGTAATGGTCTGGATAGAAGTCTGCCTATTATACAATTGGTGGTCTCTGTCAGCCAACAGAATAGTTTGGCCTGTATGCTTCGGTGCTGTACGTGTCCCTTCACTTTTCCACTTCCCTATCACATTGGAAACAGTGGACCTAGGTATGTTTAGGAGTGTGTAAATCTCATATACAGATGTATGACACAAGTGACACCCAATCACCTGATCATGTTCAAAGTCTGTGAGTTCCACGGAGCACCCTATTCTGCTCTCTGACGTTGTCTAATGACTAATGAGGTCGCTGATATGGAGTACCTGGAAGAAGGTAGCAGCACAATGCACCTAATATGAAAAGCGTATGTTTTTGGGGGTGTCCGGATACTTTTGATCACATAGTGTAAATGACCATATCTTTTGATTGTAATGTCTTTGAAGCTTAAAATTTTTACATTACCAAGTGACCACAATTCTTAATATGTAAAATATGTCTGAACTTGAAACATTTACCTGTTCCTGAGAAAAAGAGTTCTTAAAAGTTGGAAAGATAGAAAGAGAGAGTGTGTGAGAGAGAGAGAAAGAAAGAGAGAGAGAGAGAGAGAGAGAGAGAGAGAGAGAGAGAGAGAGACAGTAAAGCAATCCTATAAAGGTTCCAGTTTTGCAATTAAGGTATGAACCTAAATGTGTATGATGAAATTTAAAGCATAATTATTAAGATCAGTGTGACATACATTAATTCTGCACTTAGTCACCTGGGCAACGTGTCTTCCAGGTGTGGCCAGTTTGTTGGTAGATTGAAATACTCATTACTGAAATCACTTCAGAAAAGGGTGGGACAGATAACATAGACAAATAACAACCAATTTCTTTGACACTAGTATTTCTGAAAGTTTTTAAGAAAGCTATGAAAAGGAGAGGCACATCTCAGTTATATAATTTGCTGTTACACAATCAGTTTGACGTTAGGATCAGTGTATCTACAGGAAACACTATTTATTCTTTTATTGTGTGGAGTATTCAATACCTTTGCACAAATTGGAACATCATGGGACTGGGATAAAGCTCAGCAATGGTTATTTCATATCTGGAAAGTAGGAAGCAGAAGGTCGGCCTCCAGTGTCCACAAACAGGAAAGAGGTTTGAATCTGACTGGAGCCATGTAAAGTGGGTGACTGCCACAGGACTCTATTCCAAGTCCATCGCTTTTCTTGACACTAACATAATATATGATACAGAAATTGTTCTCTTTGTGAATGACACAAATGTTATCGTGAAAGATGTGGAATGGATTATAAAAAAATTAAATAATTTACTTAATAGGGTAGTCAATGAATGAACATATGGCTTTCAGAGAACAGATTAACGCTTAACTGCAACAAAATACAGAGAACACAGCTTCTGAAACAGAACTCTTGCACAAGTGATATTTTATTGTCCACAGATAAACAAACAAATGGTGAAGTCAACCATTTTAAATTCTTAGGACTGTGGGCAGATGGACTACTTTCTTGGAAATATCATATTCGCCATTTTCTGCAGAATGTGACTACTCATATCTTCACTAGAAGAATGATGTCTGCTGTCACTGACATTGAGAAACAAAGGCTTGTCTATTATGTTTACTTTCACTGTATTATCTCATATGGTGTTTGGGGAAACTCTGTGCATTCACTAAGAATATCCTTATCCCAGAAACAGCTGATCAGACTGATCTGTGGTGTCAGTTCATGAGCTTGCTGTAGGCCATTTATACATAGATTCTACTGAGAGATTTGTTTTTGACAGTATTGACTCATTCAGATAAAACTGCAATGTTCATTCCATGAAAATGGAAAAATTATGTGCACTTGGATCGCATTTCATTAAGCCTCACACAGAAAGGTGTTCACTACTCAACAGGTTTCATTTTCAATGGGTTCCAGAAGAACTGAAAACACTGAGTGACAAACCCTAAGTATTGAAATCCAAATTGGAAAGTGCCCTTATAGCACACTTCATCTATTCTAAATAAGAGTTTCTTGCAGTAGTTAGGACTTTTCTCTGTAATGTGTTATTTATTCATTTGCTCTTTTTCACATCTTTTATTAATTCATTAATTCTTTGTTTATTAATGTACGGGTTGTTCCATGATCAAATAGCTTCACCTAACTTGGTTCCAAAGAGTTTGGATAAACCTTTAAATAAGTACATAAACCCAGAGCAAGAGCAGAAGGCTGTGTTTCATTCCTGGGATTGGACTTTTGACATGCTACTGACATCTGTCTAGAAGTAACTTCATTTCACATGTGCAATTTTTGAATGTCTCCCTGAGAAGATCAATGAGGTTTCAGCATCAGCAATTGTTACTTGCCTGTTATAACTAGCATCAACAACTTGAAGATACTGAGCATTTACCTTGATTAAATAATTGAGGTAGTTAAACACTCTGATGTGCTGCCAGATACAACAAATATAAAAGAAATAATCTGCAAACTGGTTTGATTACTGAAGTACACTGCTGGTCACCAAAAATGTAACACAATGAAGGAAGCATCCAAATCAGGTAACATTTGCAACATGCATTTGCGGTGATGAGAGATGCACGATTAGCATTTCAGTGTAGGTGCATATCACAGTTGCCAGTAGTCCCAGCTGCAAGTGCTATATAATGGAGGAACAGATGTTCATACGGATGTACTGGAATTGTTCCTTTGTGTAGTTGTTTTACATAAGCAGCTTCAATAGGCCTCGTACGAGACAATGATAGTCTTTCAAGTGTGTTCCAGAGTTCAACCTAGGAAAAATAGTTGCCTATAGGGATGGTGGATTATCCTTTAGAGAAATGGGTGATGTATTGGATAGAACCAAGCAACTGTGATGCAGATCTGTAATCGCTGGATGCAGGAGGCAACGACGGATCGACAGGGCTGACTGCACTCACCTTGTTGCACCACTACACCTGATGACAGGCATATTGTGTACATGGCAGTGATGATCACTCTGCAACACCACAGTACATATCACAACAAATTCAGTTTGTTGCAGAACAAGCAATGTCCGTGGATATCATTTGACACTGTTTGCAGCAGAAGTGGACTATCTGTGAGGTGCCCATTGCTGTATCTACTACTGAGTTAATGCCAAAAGTGTTTGCACTGGCAGTGGTGTGATGAATGATGGGCATGGACAATAAAATGGAACAAAATAATTTTTTCCAATCAATCTTGATTCTGCCTGCTGCACCACAATGGTCAGATTAGAGGCTAGAGACATAGCAGTGGGAGACTGTTGAACTGCTACCTTATGCACTGCTGTACTGGTACTGCGCCTGATATTATAGTTTGGGGTGGTATTGGATTCCACTCCTCCACCCTCCTAATATGCACTGCTGGTACACTAATAATGTTACAGCTCCGAAATGTTGGAGACTGTTGTTCTTCCATGCCCTTGGAGCTTTCCAACAGCCAAACTGCAGCAGGATAATGTGCAACCATACGTGGCACGTAATGTTCAAGACCTCATCACCCTCCAGATTGTATTTCTGCTTCGGCTTCCCTGTTCTCCCACTCTCTTGCCTATTGAAAATGTCTGGTTGATGACTGTGCAATGACTGGCTCGGGTTACACAACCAGCTGCTACAGCAGATCAGCTTTGGCAATGTATGGAAGCAGCATGAACTGTTATACCCCACAAACACATCCAGAGCCTCTTTGATTCAATGCTGAGGTGCGTAGCAGCCAGCTATGGTGGCAACAGTGAATAGTGATTTCATCATCTTCCCCATTTCACATGAGGCTGTATTTTAAATTATGAGATCTTTGTGCAATTTGTTATGTCCTAAATCAATTTAACTGTGATGTCTCTGGTCCTTCTAAGTGTTACAATTTGGATGGCCTGCAGTGTAGTTTCAACAGTGAAGTCTTCACATAGAAGTTCCATAATCTGTAATGGATTTTACTATCTAACACAACCTGCTTGAGGCTTTCCCAATCTAATAACTGCTTCAAAGATTCTATGGCAGTGTTTCAGATGGTGTTGTGGAAACTGCACAATATTTCTTGGAGTCACATCAATCTGAAGATCAAGAGCAGCTGTCTCATACAAATATTGTTCAGTTTTCTCAACATCATCTGATGCAACACCTGAGAACCTTTCAAGCAATTACAAAATATGTTTGTAATCAATGCAGAAGAAAATACGACCATGGATGGGTCCAAACAGATTGTTCACATTGATGACACAATGCTAGCCATGTAAGGAGTAGCTGCCATTGAGGTGAAGAATTGTGTGAGTTAGCTCCTGTTCTTGCACTTTATCAATATTCATGGGAAGACTGATCATAGCTACAAATTTATTATGATAAATGGAATGTGGACCTGCTGAGGGTGACATAATATTTGGGATTAAAATGTGTCCATCCGCATTTCATTTAGTCAGCACTTCTGCTTGTATTTCATTCCACTACACAGTTTTGTTGCACTTAGACTTCTCAGAAAATAAATTAGCATGCTGACTCTGAAATTTATGTTGTGAAGTGGGAACCTTGTATTGTTTAAACATTGTGAAATTTGACTGGCAACCATTTTGTATGATAGTCCATTTAATTAAGCTGCACATTACAGCCCTCTCACTGACATTTGCTGATATACTTGTGTTAATGGCTGCAGATTTGTCATTCCACTGCATTAATATAACTCTTTTAGTAATTGATGAGTTGTTATGATTTATTATTAGTTACAGGTCCCTGTTTGTCAAAAAAAATCAAGATGTTTGAGTCCTAAACTTTTTTATAAAATTATCATGCATGCTAATTTCCCTCCTCATGCTGGGTTCATGACCTCATCAAATTTTAATGTCAAATAAGAGAACCCTTTTGCATCTAATTTGTCTCTTGCTTGGTCTACAAGCTTCCAGCTAAATTTTTAAAATTTAATTTTTAATGCATGCTTTTAATCTAACTTTTAACTAATCAAAACTGATTTCTTGTGCCACTACAGACAACATCTGGCTGAAACTGCTACAAAAAACACGGTGGGGTAGATAATTATTTTTCTTTATATAAATTTAGCAGCCATATGGAATCAGCTCTTCAGACCTCTCAGCTTTCTCACAACTCAAAAAGGCACTATGCTACCCTATCATCCTACTTATTTCTTAAAATGTAACCACCTGCAGTCACTATTCAGCCTGATTCACAGTGATACTTCCACTTGGATTGATAAGTAATAATGCCAGAAAACAAAGTGATTGCTGTCCCCATTTATTTGTCAACAAGCAGTATACTGTCCTTGTTTCTTACTTTCTTAGTTTCAAAGTAAAACAATTTCTTTCCAAATGGTTTTTAGTAACAGTGATATTTATAATCAAACATTGCAGTCTGTTCCACTGCTATTTTTAGAATGCTGTTTCGGCTAGTTCCAAACTTCAGTGACCTTCTATAACTGTTGAAATTGAAACTCCACTACACCACTGGAAAGTTTGGTGTTTGAAAGAAGACATGATCTTTCCACAGAAGGTGTTGTTAAAAATGAGATGAAATTAAAATTTTGATCAAAACCTTCTAGCATCATAACCCAAACCAAAATGTTAAATTCCTGGAAATGAAAGCATATAAGCATATGTCTTTCATACACAGCTTTCAGCAAGCTATTCATTTTGATATTTAATACATATATAACAACTTGCCAAATGGTAAGTCTCCCCTGACCCAGGGTTCTGGGCAACTTTTCCAAACTCTTCCCATTTCTTAAACCTTGTCACTTGTTTTCTTTCACCCATCTTCCTTATCCTTCAACCCTTCTGCCAGAATAAGGAGCCACTGGCTCTGAAAGTTTGCACATTTATTTAACCTTCACATATGTTTTCTCCTGCCACCACTTGTTGAGTAGATTTCTTATCTATCCAATTACATTTTCAAAAACTGTTTATGTTTGTTGAAGTAATAGCTATGTGAATCCTTGCACATCAACTTCAAATAAGCAAAGCAAATTGTCATCAAAATATATTCAGTTATTTCTTAAGTGATGTGACCATGTACAGACAGAGAAAAACTTTATAAACGGTTGTCATATGCCTAGAGATCTTTAAACTCTATCAGTCTGACTAATATTTTTGATGCACTGACAAAACATAATTGCAATTTATTACGTTTTTAAACAAATGGTCATGAAAAACTACATTACATATATCTTCAAATAACTCCATCACAACAAATCCTGAAAGAAATTTTAAATTAAAAATGATGAGATGCATTATTATTCAGACAGGAGTTGAGAATTACCCTGCATGTAGGAAAAGGGAAGTCCACAGCCTGTAGAACTGATCTGGAACTTCTGGTGCATAGAAAGGAATCATTCCACAAACATTGTCAAGGCAGGAAACCTGAGGACAGACATGAAATTTATTGTTGCTTTTTATGGTTAAATTTGCAAGCAATTTAAGATATATTGAAAAAAAGGTTGCCCCACATTTTAATGCACACCCTTTCACAATTATTAAAATTGTTACAAGAAGGAAATGAATTTAGTTCTCCTTTGCAATACATTCTCTTGTATTAACTAAACAACTCAGAAATTATTTTGATTTATACTGAAATGTCAAAATGCTAACAAAATAAATTCTGTTAAGTAACTAAGTCAAAAATGATAACATGTGTTTCTTGTACACTGTGTAGATCCACTAATTTCGTTGTCTTTCACTCTCTTCTAAACTGAACAAGAACAATCAACTGTTGACCTCGAAAAACTAGATAGAACTACCGTCAAATGTCAAATATTTTTTATTCATGTCATTAGTTGAATTTCATTCTATTCCTCAATCTGTGCACTCAAGGAGAGGAATAGAGCGAATTTCATGAGTATTGGAGAGGTTAGTAAATTTTCTGTGGTTTTCAGACTTTCCAATTAATTTAATTAAGTGTGGAAATCCAAAAGTTTATGGGCGGTATGTGTTATTTAAAGTGATGATATTTCTGACTCATAAGAGAAGAATAACACTACTATTGATATTTGTATCATAATCACATCTATGATTTCATGTTACATATTTTTCCATGGCAAAGGTATATATATTCAAAATTCTAGCTTTCGCAACAAATGGTTGCTTCGTCAGGAAAGAGGGAAGGAGAGGGAAAGACGAAAGGAAGTGGGTTTTAAGGGAGAGGGTAAGGAGTCATTCCAATCCCGGGAGCGGAAAGACTTACCTTAGGGGGAAAAAAGGACAGGTATACACTCACACACACACACACACATATCCATCCACACATACACAGACACGAGCAGACATTTTTCCTACGTGGAATGTTTCCCTCTATTATAATTTTTATATATATATATATATATAAAAAACAAAGATGAGGTGACTTACCGAACAAAAGCGCTGGCAGGTCGATAGACACACAAACATACACACAAAATTCAAGCTTTCGCAACAAACTGTTGCCTCATCAGGAAAGAGGGAAGGAGAGGGGAAGACGAAAGGAAGTGGGTTTTAAGGGAGAGGGTAAGGAGTCATTCCAATCCCGGGAGCGGAAAGACTTACCTTTCCGCTCCCGGGATTGGAATGACTCCTTACCCTCTCCCTTAAAACCCACTTCCTTTCGTCTTCCCCTCTCCTTCCCTCTTTCCTGATGAGGCAACAGTTTGTTGCGAAAGCTTGAATTTTGTGTGTATGTTTGTGTTTGTTTGTGTGTCTATCGACCTGCCAGCGCTTTTGTTCGGTAAGTCACCTCATCTTTGTTTTTATATATAATTTTTCCCACGTGGAATGTTTCCTTCCATTATATATATATATATATATATATATATATATATATATATATATATATATATATATATATATATATAATAGAGGGAAACATTCCACGTGGGAAAAATATATCTAAAAAGAAAGATGATGAAACTTACCAAACAAAAGCGCTGGCAGGTCGATAGACACACAAACAAACACAAACATACACACAAAATTCTAGCTTTCGCAACCAATGGTTGCCTCGTCAGGAAAGAGGGAAGGAGAAGGAAAGACAAAAGGATATGGGTTTTAAGGGAGAGGGTAAGGAGTCATTCCAATCCCGGGAGCGGAAAGACTTACCTTAGGGGGAAAAAAGGACAGGTATACACTCGCACACACACACATATCCATCCACACATACACAGACACAAGCAGACATTTGTAAAGGCAAAGAGTTTGGGCCAAACTCTTTGCCTTTACAAATGTCTGCTTGTATCTGTGTATGTGTGGATGGATATGTGTGTGTGTGCGAGTGTATACCTGTCCTTTTTTCCCCCTAAGGTAAGTCTTTCCGCTCCCGGGATTGGAATGACTCCTTACCCTCTCCCTTAAAACCCATATCCTTTTGTCTTTCCTTCTCCTTCCCTCTTTCCTGACGAGGCAACCATTGGTTGCGAAAGCTAGAATTTTGTGTGTATGTTTGTGTTTGTTTGTGTGTCTATCGACCTGCCAGCGCTTTTGTTTGGTAAGTTTCATCATCTTTCTTTTTTTATATATATATATATATATATATATATATATATATATATATATATATATATATATATATATATATAAATGGAAAAGTTTACATATACCAGTTCTTCAGCAATAATGAATAAACATTTGACTTTAATTTTTCCTACCACATATGAAGTAATGATAATCTCTACTGAAATATCCCATTGAAACATTTGTTCCATATTGCTGTAGGTTTGTTAATTAATGACTGCTTGGTGCCACAAAATAGTTGATAACCATGAAACTGACTTGCACAAAATAATGTAGTGATGCATTTAATGTAATAATTTTGTCTTTAAATGACAATTACTGTTTCTGAAATGACTTTTCAGAATAATAAAAGCTATTACTCTTCATTCAAAACAATTAAGTAACTGTTTGGCACATATCTATTTGAGTAATGCAATCTTCTTAAATGTATCATTGAAGATCCTGTGTGTAATAGGTATAAAACAAAGTATAAGACTATAGATAGAGAGATGCTGAATGAAACACATTTGGCAGTCAAGAGAGCAACACATGAAGTCTATATCACTGCTGTTGCAAAATATTGTTGAATGATCTTTCACAAAGCCCAAAGAAATTCTGGTTATATCCAAAAGCCGTAAGTGGCAATAATATTAATGTCCAGTCACTCATGGACAAGAAAGGAATTGAAACTCAGAGTAGCAAAGCAAAATCAGAAAGCTTAACTCTTGTGTTCCTTCACACAGGAAAACCCCAGAGCATTGATAAACACCTGAAAACATCAAAATTCAACGAACCCACAGGACCCGGTGGGATCCCTATCAGATTCAGCTCCTGACTTGCAGCTGAGTGAATCCCACTGTTAAATACACTGGCGTCCAAAATTAAAGTAACAAACTGCCATTTGCTCATCTTCTGTCTAATTCACCGTACAATCATACAAACTGTCAACAAATGTCTGTACAATGAACTTCAGCATGGAAAATGGCATTCTGTTCAATGGACAACCACATCAATGATGATGTCAGGGCATCTTTCATATGGGGTAGTGTTTGTTGGATAGCCTCACATCCACAATCACTCTGTATACAGTCACCGATGGTGCAATATGATCAAAGAAGATGCCTACCAGACTCTCTGTGGTGAAGAGCCATAAGAAGAATGGAAGCAGGACATCGCAAACTGATGAGGCCTGATAGCTTAATGTGAATCATTCTGTTGTTTCTCGGATGTCACAATTTATAGAGATCAAAACAGTACTCCAAAGACTAAGTCAGGTCCGACCAAGTGTGACATCACTGTGATTTGGATGTAAGGGCATGATCGTACCACATTAGAACTGGACAGCAACTGGCATCTGACATTGCAGCATACACTGGACATATCGTATTAAGACAAATGTTGTCCAGAAGGCTCCAGAAGAGTGCCTTTATTGTTGGAGACCTGTTGTGTGTGTACCTCTGATGCATCTTTACAGGACAACATGCCACCTTGGCAGTCGAACAGTGAGCCAAAGTTCTTTTCACAGATGAGTCTTGATTTGGGCTGGAGAGTGATTCTCGGTGCATTCACATCTGGAGGGAATATGGAACATGATTTTGAACCCAAGCATTATGGAAAGAGACTGATATCAAGGAGGATCCTTAACGTTGTGGACAGGGATTATATTGATCACATGAACACCTCTTCATGAAAATGTATGAATGAATCGGCAAGGTTTAACTGCTATCAGGTATCATGATGAGATCTTGGGACCTCATATGTGGATGTTGTGAGGTGCTGTGGGCCCAGACTTTGCATTGATGGATGATAATGATCGCCCTCATAGAGCAAGAGTGGTTGACATTTTCTTGGGAACAGAATATATTGCACGAATGGCATGGCCTGCTTGCTCTTCCAATTTGAATCACACAGCGCATGTCTGGGGTGCACTAAGAAGATGGGCTGTATTACTTCAGCATCCACCAAGTACTCTCCAAGACTTACAAGCAGCTGTCCGGGAAGAATGGGTGTTATTGCCTCAATATGAGATTGATGATATCATTCATTCACAGCATGCCCCATCATTGACACAGACCTGAATTGTTGCCAGAGGTGGTCACACCCTTTACTGAGCACATTAAACAGCTGTCGGAATGTGTGTGCAAATCCATTAAGTTGGAAAAAATGAACATTTTTGTCTACTGTTATGCATATTGCAGTTGTTTATGATCTGTATTCTTTACATTGTTTCTACTTTACTATCATCTGTTTACACTATTTCGTGGCAAAATAAACACAACCTTGCAAAATTTCTGTTTGTTGCTTTAATTTTGGACACCAATGTATAACCTATCACACATCCCTCAAACAAAAGACCATGCCCAGTAGCTGGAAAAAACATGGATTACACCTGCCTACAAGAAGGGTAGCGGAAGTGAGCCATAGAACTACCATCCATTATCCTTGACATTTGTTGTAGAATCTTAGAATATATTCTTAGCTCAAACATAATGAGGTATGTCAAACAGAATGACCTTCTCCATGCCAACCAGCATGATTTTCAAAAACATTGATAAAGTGAAACCCATCTTGGACTTTTTTTCACATGACATCCTGAGAACCATGGATGAAAGCAGTCAGGTAGGCGCAGTATTTGAAATGGATTTAACTCTGTGTCATACCTACACTTGTTATCAAAAGTATGAGTGTATGAGACATAAGGCAAACTTTGTGATTAGATTGAGGATTTCATGGCAGTAAGGATGCAGCATGGTATCTTGGATACAGTCATCGACAGATGTTGAAATACCTTCGGGTGTATTCCAGGAAAGTGTGTTGGGTCCCTTGCTGTTCGTGCTTATGGTTTTCACAGATGATGCAATTATCTACAACAAAGTACAGTTTGAATGAAGCTGCATAAATATTTAGGTGGAGCTTGATAAGATTTCAAAGTGATGCAGAGATTGGAAACTTGCTCTAAGTGTTCAGAAATGTAAAATTGTGCACTTCACAAAATGGAAAAAAAAAAAAAAATGAAAAAACCATAATATCCTATGGAAATAATATCAGTGAGACACAGCTGCAGTTAGTAAACACATACAAATACCGGATTGTAACACTTTGTAGGAAAATGAAATAGAACAATCACAAGCTCAGTCATGGGCAAAGCAGATAGCAGACTTCAGTTTATAAGTAGAATACTAGGGAAATCATTCTACAAAGGAGATTGCTTACAAATCACCCATCCTATAATACTGCTGATGTGTGTGGCATACACATGAAATAGGACTGGCAGAGGATATTGAATGTATATGGAGAACAGAGGCATGAGTGGTAAAGGGTTTGTTTGACCTGCGGCCAAGAGCTGACGAAATTTTGAAAAAGAACTGAATTGGCAGTCTCTTGAAGGAAAGTCTACTAATAAATTTTTGAGAACTGGTTTTGAATTATGACTATGATTATACCTACGACTCCCTATATATCACTCCCACAGATTTCATGAGGACAAGATTATATTAATTACAGCATGCACAGAGGCATTTAAGCAATCATTCATCCTGTATTCCATACATGAATGGACCAGGAAAAAGCACTAATAACAGATATAGTGGGACGTTCCCTCTACCATGCATTTCACAGTGGTTTGCGGAGTATAGATGTGTATGCAGATACAGATTATTAAGCTGAGAGTAAACAATAATAGCTATGTGTATTAAGTATTTTATTCTGTGCAATATTTACACATAATTATTCAAACGTACGAGTTTCAAGACTCGAAAGCTGTCTTTTCTGTAACATTAATGTTTTTGGATGAAGAAATGAATAGAACTAACCATGCAATGTTTTTTGTGTGTCCTCTTAGTTTCAGTGATTTGATTTGATATTACCACTAACTGCCAATTGTATGAAATGATTCTAAATTCATTTTTATGACACTTAAATGTGTGATGTCCAAAACTTACAATAAATATGAGAGCAGAAATACCCACAAAATGAAAAACGGAATTGTGGAATTGCATACTAAAATATTTAAGTAGTTTGCACTCATATGAAGCCACAACTTTAACACTACTATATGTTGAAGAAAATAGAAAGACAGAAAGGATGTCATAGAGGAAGACAACAGAGGTTTCACATTCTTCAGGGAAGGATGGGCAATGGAAGCAAAGGTGCCAATGGGATAAGGGCTAGTGCACATACTAGAGAATCAGTGCAGCACTTTTAAGGCCATACAAAAGCAAATGATAACAGGAGGGGAAAGATTATGTTGTCAGAATCAACCAAAATCTGTTCTTCTGATCTACTGTTTGTCCTGCTGTCTATTCTTATTTGCTTCTTTGTACTTTTTAAATTTTCAATTAATTTTATTTAATTTCCAATACTACTTTTCTTCACTGTCTTCTATCAAATAGTTCCACAGTCCAGATGTAGCTTAGCCAATTCTTTCACTTTTCCCTGATGATTAAATCATGATTATTATTATCCTCTGTTGCTATAATAGATTACTTGCTCTACTGAACCTTTGATCATCTTCAACATTTCTTCCGCTACTGGCTTCTACACTTGATAGAAGTCTCCACAGTTGTCTGTGTGCTGTTAATTAAACAATTCTATAGAAGAAACAAATTTTGTCAGGCAAGAACTAATCTCAGCCTTTTAAATGAGCCTATATGTCGCATATCACTTAAGTTTAAAGGCGTGTCAGTAGATTGACAAGTGTGGTCAATTTCCACGAACAAAATAGGAATTTCTGTTAAGTGGCATGACTACTAATGAAAATGCTATACAATTTTGTTGACATGTTTAACAGGAATAGTTGAAGATGAATAGCATGTTGTATCATGTATTTCATGTATGTGATGAAACGTTTGAGGAGATGTTGAGTGGCAGACAGACACAATGAAAAGACCACTAAACATTTAAGTTTTCGACCGAAAAGTCTTTTTTGGAAATAGAAAGCAGACAAACACACACATTCACGCAAGCAGAATTCACACATACATGGTTGTTGTGATTAGCAATTTACCCTTTTGATAATACTGTTGTTATACCATCTTGGACTTTCCGCTGTCTGATAAAACATTTGTAGTTGAAATGTAGTCTGGAGTCCAGATATGAACTGAGATGACATAAGTTCATGAGGATTCTGTATTAGCAGTCAACACCATTTATTGCTGGACAAACAAATGTTAACATAATCATATGAGCATTGCACATATGGAATGTTCCAAATGCTTAACTGTGGTTTCTACTAATGAAATGGCTGATAACATTCTTGGTATTTTGATAGAGGACTGTGGAGATGGTAGGTATCTTCACACAAATGCTTATCTCATATTCTGAATGATTTTCATCATGAGAAGGAGCTAAGCATATAATGGTATCATTAGTGGCTTTTGAAAATAGTGGACGGAAATTAGAAAATTAAATTTAGAAAACGAAAGCATGCCACAATCAAAAGAGCTTCCGGTTTTGTGTTATGTGACTACATAAAATAAGGATTCATCATTACATGTCAGAGACAAAACTGCATTCAAGATAGAGAGCTTGTGAAATTAAAAATGCACAAAATATACTGAAAATAATTTTGAAAGCTGGAAAAGTGATGGAGGCTGTTTGTGGCACTCACAAGGTACACTAAAGTTTTGGAGTATTAGGTCGTTTGCATACTAAGTTGAAGAAGACCTAAGGGGTGTGTTCAATAAGAAAGGTGACTATATTTTTGCGAAAAAATATTTATTTGTTCATCAATATTCATGTGATCCCTTACAAAATAATCCCCCTCAGATACAATACACATGTGCCAACACTTCTTCCAGTCCTCAAAGCACTACTCATAAGCCCTTTTTGGTACAGCCTTGAGTACTCCCAGTGATGCAGTTTTTACTTCCTCAGTCATTGAAAATCTTTGTCCTTTCATAGGTCTCTTCAGTTTTGGGAACAGGAAAAAGTCATAGGGGGCCAAATCCCGTGAATATAGTGGCTGAGGCATGATTGTTATGTTGTTTTTCGCCAAAATATCTCTCACAAGCAATGATGAATGAGTAGATGCATTGTCGTGATGCGAAAGCCATGAATTGTTTTTCCACAATTCTGGACGTTTTTTGCGTATTGCTTCTCACAAACCATGCATAATGTCAAGGTAATACTCCTTATTGACTGTACAACCTTGAGGCAAAAATTCATGATGCACTACGCCACAGTAATTGGTAAAAACACTGAGCAAAACTTTGACATGTTTTTTTCAGTCTTGGCTCTCCGGGATGCTTCCATTGGGATGACTCGGCTTTCATTTCGACATCATAACCATAAACCTATGTTTTGTCATCAGTTACAATGCTTTTGAGAAAATCAGGACCATCACGGATGTCATTCAAGAGCTCCTGAGCGATGCTCACGCCCAAAACATCTAAAAAAAATTGTATGACACCAGCCGACCGATGTGCCAACATCCTCAGCAACGTCCCTTACAGTAAGTCAACAATCTTCCAAAACAATTTTCTTCACAGATTTGATGTTATCATCTGTTGTTGATGTGATAGTGTGTCCAGAGTGAGGTTCGTAATTGCCATTTTCTCGACCTTCTTGGAAGAGCTTGTACCACTTGTAAACATTGCTTTTTACTTAGAGCAGGCTCATCGTATGCCACAGTCAACATTTCAAGTGTTTTAGAGCAGTTGATTCCATTTTTCACACAAAATCTGATGCAAATTCTTTGCTCTATTTTTTATAATAATCAAAAATTGCTGAGCACACTGAAACACATCTAACTTTCTATCTGTCATAAACAAACTAAGTATACTCTACACATGAAACTGTGAGTATATGTTCAGGACATTTGTACCAACACAAAAAAAATTAAAAAAAGGATTGATAATTGAATGTATGTTGTCTGTACAATTTGGAAAGTCACCCTACTTTTTGAACAACCCTTGTATGTCAATGCACAAAAAGTGATATTGTACCAGAAGATTGTCTCTGCTTATACACTGACCATTGCTATGGCAAAAAGAGGATAATTTGGCCTTAAAATAGTTCCTCCAATCACATTATTCTCCAGATATGGCCATAAACAATTTATTTCTGTTTCTTAACTTCAGCTGCAACAAACCCAGAAGTATCAAAGTAAGATCCAAATAAATGCCTCCCACAGGTAAGAGTATTAAAATCCTAATGATAAAATGCCAAAGTATTCACAAGGTGCCAGTTTGAAGCACTTATAAAAATCAGTGAAGCTCACATAATACTAGGTGCAGAAAGCTGGTTGAAAACTGAAATTGATAGCAGTGAGATTTTTGGGAAAAATTTAAGTGTATGTCAAAAGAATAGGTAAACAGAGGTGGTGTATTTGTTGCAGTAGACAAGAAACTCAAATTCACCAAGGTAGAAACTGAAGCTGCATGTGAGAGTGTGTGGACGAGATCGAATAACGGGTGGACATCAAATGGTAATTGGATCCCAGCAGACTCATCTCATTATGTAACCAAAAACTTTAAAGAAAACCACAGCTCAATTGCATGTAAGTTCCCCAATCATACTGTAATCATAATTCGGAAGCCCACTCATTACGGAAGTATATTGGGTCTTATGACAACAAATAGATCTGACTTCTTTGAGGATGTCCACATTGAAACCAGTCTCAGCGACAATGACACAATTGTGACAACAGTGATTAACAAAGTACAAGGGACAATTAATACAAGCACAAAGATGTTCAGTAAATTAGATAAAAAACCAGTAGTGTCATAAATCAATGAAGAACTCGATACTTTCAGCTCAGGGCAGGAGCATGTAGAGGAAAAATGGTTCAAGTTTTAAAGAATAGTTGACCACGCACTGGATAGATATGTACCTAGTAGAACAGTTCATAATGGGAGGAAACCTCCATGATACACAGTCACCTCTAAAGAAACGGAGATTACTGAATAATAGGTGTAAAACAAAGGGTATGGCCATTGGCAGACAAATGGTGAATGAAACACACTTGGCTCTCAAGAAAGCAGTGCATGATGCCTTCGATGACTACCGTAGTAGAATACTGTTAGATGATATTTCACAAACCCAAATAAATTCTGGTCATATGTAGAGGCTGTTACTGGCACCAAAGTTGGTTTCCAGGCCCTAGCAAATGAAACAGGAATTGAAACTGAGAGTAGCAAAGCAATATCAGAAATGCTTAACTCTGTATTTAAATGTCCTTTAGAAAGGAAGACCAAGGAACACTGCCTCAATTGAGTCCTTGTACCACTGAAAACATGAATGAAGGAAGTGTTAGTATCAGCCGTGTTGAGAAACAGCTGAAATTGTTATAAATGAACAAAGTCCAAGGCCCGATGGAACCCCTGTTAGATCCTATACTGAATTTGCGGCTGAGTTAGATCCTCTTCTAGCTATAATCTATTATAGATCCCTGAGACAAAAAATCTTGCCCAGTTCTTCACAAAAAAGTACAGATCACACCTATCTACAAGAAGAGGAGTAGAAGTGATCCACAAAACTACTGCCCAATATCCTTGACATTCATTTGTTGCAGAATCTTAGAACATATTCTGAGCTGAAACATAATGAGGTATCTTGAACAGAATGACCTTCTCAATGTCAAACAGCATGGAACCCGAAAATATCGATCATGTGAAACCAACTTGCAGTTTTCTCCATTGACATACTGAAATCTTTGGATTGAGGTAGTCAGGTAGATGAAGTGCTTTTGGATTTCCGAAAAGCAAATGACTCAGTACCAAAACTACAATTATTGTCAAAAGTATGATCATATGGAGTAACAAGTGAAGCTTGTAAATATCAAGTGAAACTTGTGACTGAACTGAGGACTTTTTGGTAGGAAGGATGCAGCATGTTAGCTTGGATGGAGAGTCATTGTCAGATGTACAAGTAACTTCAGGTGTGCTCCAGGGAAGTGTGTTTGCCATTCAAATGGCTCTGAGCGCTATGTGTGTTTGCCATTCATGTTGTATATAAAAGACCCTGCAAACAATTTTAATAATAACATCAGACTTTTTGCAGATGATGCAGTTATCTACACTGAAGTGCCAAATAAACTGGTATATGCGTGCATATTCAAATACAATATAACAGAGGAAAACATTCCACGTGGGAAAAATATATCTAAAAACAAAGATGATGTGACTTACCGAACGAAAGCGCTGGCAGGTCGATAGACACACAAACATACACACAAAATTTAGCTTTTGCAACAAACGGTTGCTTCGTCTGGAAAGAGGGAAGGAGAGGGAAAGACGAAAGGAAGTGGGTTTTAAGGGAGAGGGTAAGGAGTCATTCCAATCCCGGGAGTGGAAAGACTTACCTTAGGAGGAAAAAAGGACGGGTATACACTCGCACACACACACATATCCATCCACACATATACAGACACAAGCAGACATATTTAAAGACCAGTGCAGAGACAAAGATGATGTTGAATGACAGGTGAGGTATGAGTGGCGGCAACTTGAAATTAGCGGAGATTGAGGCCTGGTGGGTAACGAGAAGAGAGGATATATTGAAGAGCAAGTTCCCATCTCCGGAGTTCGGATAGGTTGGTGTTGGTGGGAAGTATCCAGATAACCCAGACGGTGTAACACTGTGCCAAGATGTGCTGGCCGTGCACCAAGGCATGTTTAGCCACAGGGTGATCCTCATTACCAACAAACACTGTCTGCCTGTGTCCATTCATGCGAATGGACAGTTTGTTGCTGGTCATTCCCACATAGAATGCACCACAGTGTAGGCAGGTCAGTTGGTAAATCACGTGGGTGCTTTCACATGTGGCTCTGCCTTTGATCGTGTACACCTTCCGGGTTACAGGACTGGAGTAGGTGGTGGTGGGAGGGTGCATGGGATAGGTTTTACACCGGGGGCGGTTACAAGGATAGGAGCCAGAGGGTAGGGAAGGTGGTTTGGGGATTTCATAGGTATGAACCAACACGTTACGAAGGTTAGGTGGACGGCGGAAAGACACTCTTGGTGGAGTGGGGAGGATTTCATGAAGGATGGATCTCATTTCAGGGCAGGATTTGAGGAAGTCGTATCCCTGCTGGAGAGCCACATTCATAGTCTGGTCCAGTCCTGGAAAGTATCCTGTCACAAGTGGGGCACTTTTGTGGTTCTTCTGTGGGGGATTCTGGGTTTGAGGGGATGAGGAAGTGGCTCTGGTTATTTGCTTCTGTACCAGGTCGGGAGGGTAGTTGCGGGATGCGAAAGCTGTTGTCAGGTTGTTGGTGTAATGATTCAGGGATTCCGGACTGGAGCAGATTCGTTTGCCACGAAGACCTAGGCTGTAGGGAACGGACCGTTTGATGTGGAAAGGGTGGCAGCTGTCATAATGGAAATACTGTTGCTTGTTGGTGGGTTTGATGTGGACGGACGTGTGAAGCTGGCCATTGGACAGGTGGAGGTCAACGTCAAGGAAAGTGGCATGGGATTTGGAGTAGGGCCAGGTGAATCTGATGGAACCAAAGGAGTTGAGGTTGGAGAGGAAATTCTGGAGTTCTTCTTCACTGTGAGTCCAGATCATGAAGATGTCATCAATAAATCTGTACCAAACTTTGGGTTGGCAGGCCTGGGTAACCAAGAAGGCTTCCTCTAAGCGACCCATGAATAGGTTGGCGTACGAGGAAGCCATCCTGGTACCCATGGCTGTTCCCTTGGTATGTCTGGCCTTCAAAAGTGAAGAAGTTGTGGGTCAGGATGAAGCTGGCTAAGGTGATGAGTAAAGAGGTTTTAGGTAGGGTGGCAGGTGATCGGCATGAAAGGAAATGCTCCATCGCAGCGAGGCCCTGGACGTGTGGAATATTTGTGTATAAGGAAGTGGCATCAATGGTTACAAGGATGGTTTCCAGGGGTAACAAATTGGGTAAGGATTCCAGGCGTTCGAGAAAGTGGTTGGTGTCTTTGATGAAGGATGGGAGACTGCATGTAATGGGTTGAAGGTGTTGATCTACGTAGGCAGAGATACGTTCTGTAGGGGCTAGGAAACCAGCTACAATGGGACGGCCGGGATGATTGGGTTTGTGGATTTTAGGAAGAAGGTAGAAGGTAGGGGTGCGGGGTGTCGGTGGGGTCAGGAGGTTGATGGAGTCAGGTGAAAGGTTTTGCAGGGGGCCTAAGGTTATGAGGATTCCTTGAAGCTCCGCCTGGACATCGGGAATGGGGTTACTTTGGCAAACTTTGTATGTGGTGTTGTCTGAAAGCTGACGCAGTCCCTCAGCCACATACTCCCGACGATCAAGTACCACGGTCGTGGAACCCTTGTCCGCCGGAAGAATGACGATGGATCGGTCAGCCTTCAGATCACGGATAGCCTGGGCTTCAGCAGTGGTGATGTTGGGAGTAGGATTAAGGTTTTTTAAGAAGGACTGAGATGCAAGGCTGGAAATCAGAAATTCCTGGAAGGTTTGGAGAGGGTGATTTTGAGGAAGAGGAGGTGGGTCCCGCTGCAATGGAGGACGGAACTGTTCCAGGCAGGGTTCAATTTGGATGGAGTCTTGGGGAGTTGGATCATTAGGAGTAGGATTAGGATCATTTTTCTTCGTGGCAAAGTGATGTTTCCAGCAGAGAGTACAAGTGTAGGACAGTAAATCTTTGATGAAGGCTGTTCGGTTGAATCTGGGAGTGGGGCTGAAGGTAAGGCGTTTGGATAGGACAGAGGTTTCGGATTGGGAGAGAGGTTTGGAGGAAAGGTTAACTACTGAATTAGAGTGTTGTGGTTCCAGATTGTGTTGATTGGAATTTTGAGGTTTTGGAGGGAGTGGAGCTGGAAGTGGGAGACTGAGTAGATGGGAGAGACTGGGTTTGTGTGCAATGAGAGGAGGTTGAGGTTTGCTGGAAAGGTTGTGAAGGGTGAGTGAGTTGCCTTTCCGGAGGTGGGAAACCAGGAGATTGGATAGTTTTTTGAGGTGGAGGGTGGCATGCTGTTCTAATTTACGGTTGGCCTGTAGGAGGATGCTCTGAACAGCCGGTGTGGATGTGGGAGAGGAAAGATTAAGGACTTTTATTAAGGATAGGAGTTGATGGGTGTGTTCATTGGCTGAGTTGATGTGTAGGTGAAGGATTAGGTGGGTGAGGTCAATGGATTGTTCAGTTTGGAACTGGTATAGGGACTGATGGAAAGAAGGGTTGCAGCCAGAGATGGGAACTTTAAGTGTGAGGCCTTTGGGGGTAATGCCAAATATCAGACAAGCCTGAGAAAATAGAATATGGGAGCGTAATCTGGCCAGGGCGAAGGTATGTTTGCGGAGGGAATGTAAATAAAACTTAATGGGGTCGTTGTGGGGGTGTTGTGAGGGTGACATGGTATTAGAAGGTGGAAAGTGTAATATGAGGCTGAAATGAAAATGAAAATAAAAATATATGGGGAGAGATAAAGGTGAATTGGAAAGTAACTGGAGATCTGGTGTGAAAAAAGGCGAAAAGGTGTTGGTTACAGCTGGGCTATGTTGTCGCCAAAACACGTTAAAGGACGGAGAAATTCGGGAAAATTTCGAAAAAAATGCGTGTAATATATTAAAAGGAGTGGTTTTGTGGTGGCAGATTATGAAAATGAGGCTAACAATTGTCTGACGAAGAAATAATGACGTTAAAACCTGGGGGAAGCAGCTAAAAATTATCAGTGATGTGGAAAAACGGAAATGGAAATAAAGCGAAAGTTATTAGAACTAGCCGAAATGGTTGTTTAAAAGGTGAAAGGAACTGTTTGTGAACTAGAAATGGTGGATTTTATAGCGGCAGTAGTGTTGAAAGCGGCAAAAAAATTTTTTTGGTTTTGGTTTGGAAGTGGGTTGCATATTATTGAGTATATATAGGCGGGATAAAATTGTATAGCAGATTACGGTAAAAAGGAGAAGGTGAATACAAAGTGAAACTACTGGAAAAAACAGGAAGAGAGAATAAGACGACAGAAAAGATTTCGAAATGCAACAGTGACAATAACAAACGTAATTGTTGGGTTCAAATTAATAATATCAATATAATAGAGGGAAACATTCCACGTGGGAAAAATATACCTAAAAACAAAGATGATGTGACTTACCGAACGAAAGTGCTGGCAGGTCAATAGACACACAAACAAACACAAACATAAACACAAAATTTAGCTTTCGCAACAAACGGTTGCTTCGTCTGGAAAGAGGGAAGGAGAGGGAAAGACGAAAGGAAGTGGGTTTTAAGGGAGACGGTAAGGAGTCATTCCAATCCCGGGAGTGGAAAGACTTACCTTAGGGGGAAAAAAGGACGGGTATACACTCGCGCACACACACACACACACATATCCATCCACACATATACAGACACAAGCAGACATATTTAAAGGTCTTTACATATGTCTGCTTGTGTCTGTATATGTGAGGATGGATATGTATGTGTGTGCGAGTGTATACCCGTCCTTTTTTCCCCTTAAGGTAAGTCTTTCCGCTCCTGGGATTGGAATGACTCCTTACCCTCTCCCTTAAAACCCACTTCCTTTCGTCTTTCCCTCTCCTTCCCTCTTTCCAGACGAAGCAACCGTTTGTTGCGAAAGCTTGAATTTTGTGTGTATGTTTGTGTTTGTTTGTGTGTCTATCGACCTGCCAGCGCTTTCGTTCGGTAAGTCACACCATCTTTGTTTTTAGACATATTCAAATACAGATATATGAAAACAGGAAGAATACGGGGCTGCAGTCGGCAATGCCTATATAAGGCAATAAGTGTCTGGCGCAGTTGTTACAGCTGTTACTGCTGCTACAGTGGCATGTTATCAAGATTTACGTGAGTTTCAGCATTGGCGCATGAGCGATGTGACACAGCATCTCTGAGGTAGTGATGAAGTGGGGATTTTCCTGTACGACCATGTTCAAGAGTGTACCATGAATATCAGGAATCTTGTAAAACATTAAATCTCTGACATCTCTGTGGCCAGAAAAAGATCCTGCAAGATTGGGATCAATGCCAACTGAAGGTAATCATTCAACATGACAGAAGTGCAATCCTTCTGCAAATTGCTGCAGCTTTCAATGCTGGGCCATCAACAAGTGTCAGTGTGTGAACCATTCAGTGAAACATCATCGATATCGGCTTTCAGAGCAGAAGGCCCACTCATGTACCCTTGATGACTGCATGACACAAAGCTTTACACCTTGCCTGGGCCTGCCAACACTGACAATGGGCTGTTGATGACTGGAAACATGTTGCCTGGTCGGACGAGTCTCATTTCAAATTGTATCAAGCGGATGGTCATATATGGGTAAGGAGGCAACCTCATGAATCCATGGCCCCTGCATATCAGCAGGGGACTGTTCAAGTTGGTGGAGGCTCTGTAATGGTTTGCAGCATTTGTAGTTGGAGTGATATGGAGCCCCTGATATGTCTAGTTATGACTCTGACAGGTGACACATATGTAAGCATCCTGTCTGATCACCTGCATCCATTCATGTACATTGTGCATTCTGACAGTCTTGGGCAATTCCAGCAGGACAATAAGATGCCCCACATGTCCAGAATTGCTACGAGTGGCTCCAGGAATACTCTTCTGAGTTTAAACACTTCTGCTGGCCACCAAACTCTCCAGTCATGAACATCGTTGAGCATATCTGGGATGCCTTGCAATGTTCTGTTCAGAACAGATCTCCACCCTTTCATACTCTTACGGATTTACGGACAGCCCTGCAGGATTCATGCTGTCAGATCCCTCTAGCACTACTTCAGACATTAGTCGAGTCCATGCCATGTCATGTTGTAGCACTTCTGCATGCTCACAGGGGCCCTACACAATATAAGGCAAGTGTTGCAGTTTCTTTGGCTCTTCAGTGTATAAAGAGGTACTATCTGAAAGAAGTTACATAAATATCCAGTCTTATCTTGATAAGAATTCAAAGTGGTACAAAGATTGGCAACATGCTTTAAATGTCCAGAAATATAAAACTGTGCACCTTCACAAAATGAAAAAATGCAGAATCATATGGCTATAATATCAACGAGTCACTGTTGGATTTGGTCAATTCATACAAATACCTGGGTGCAGCACTTTGTAGGGATATGAAATAGAATGATCACATAGTTTCTGTCATGGATAAAGCAGGTGGTAGACTTGGTTTATTGGTAGAATACTAGGGAAGTGCAATCAGTCTAAAATGCAGATTGTTTACAAATCACTTGTTTTTACCAAAGTTGTGAGTGTAACCCTTTATATGCTTGTCCGTCCTCGTATATTTTCAGTCAAAGGTTTTCTGCAATAATCACTTAAACAACAGTTACAATCGAGAGATTTACACACACACACACACACACACACACACACACACACACACACACACACACAAATCCTGTCACTGCACAGAAAATTCAGCAACTACAGTTCATTAAAATTTATCACATTAACACCCTGTACTAGGACGGTTACTGTACTGGAAATATGGAAACACTACAAGAAACGTGTGGTTCTACATAAAAGCAGATGCCAGCCAAGCTTGCAGGTTGTGCTCCTGTATTTGATCATGAATGGCACCTATGCAGTGTCCTCAATATGTTGTAAGTGTCAATCATGATCACAACAGTATTCTGTGTAACTGTGAGTGTATTATGTCAGAGTTAAGTGAATTCTAACATGGACAAATTGTTAATGCTTGTATGGTGGGTGCCACTGTATTGAAAATATACCGCATACAGGGAAACCAGAGAAACATCATCTGCTAAGCTACAACATGGACAAAAGTGTGTGTTGAGTGATCATCAGAGATGAAGATGATTGTGATGAAAAATAAGAGGACAACATTTGCAAAAGTCACTGTAGAACTGAATGTCACACTTGTGAAACTTGTCAGTACCAAAGGGAGCTCCATAAGCACAAAACTGCTGGGAGAGCTGGAATTGCCAAACCACACCAGTGACACAAATTTTCTGCAGCTGACATGGTGCTGCAGCCATAAAATCTGAACTACGGAGCAATGGAAAAACTAATTCAATTAGATGAATCTTTTTTCATGCTCTTTCCTATTTTCACCCAATTTTATGTCCATGAGTGAAACATGGTGTGGGTTTGGTGATGATTTGGGCAGCCATATCATGGTACTCCATGGGGCCATGTTTATTCTGTTGCATTCTGTGGTCAGGCTCATCCCTTGGCACAATGTTTGTCACGCACTGCTGTGTTCCAAGATGATAGCAGTGCTCACACAGCTTGCATGATCCAGGATTGGTTTTGTCAGCACAAAGATAGATCGTTGCATTTCCCCTGGCCACCACAGTCACCAGATCTCACTATTACTGAGCCTTTGTGGCCTACTTTGGAGAGAAGGGTGCATGATCACTATCCACATCCATCAGTGTTGCCTAAACTTGACACTATGCTGCAGGAAGAATAGAATAGAGTCCCTGAGAACCATACAGAAACCTGTATTTATCTATTCTGAGATGAATTAAAGCTGTTTTGAATGCCAACGAGTTGCCTACACCGTATTAAGCATTGTAATGTGTTGCATTTTTGCTGTTTCCATGTTTTTATTCACTCTCTGTATCATTCCTGGATGTGCATTGGGGCATTGAGGTGCCTGAGCTGCTTTTCAGCAACTGATGTTTGGAGGCCTTGTCTATTATGGAGATTATGGGTCAAACAATGGAAAATCCAGGATGGAATGTAACAATATGAGAGAAGGAAAGTTTCCACTCACCACACAGCGGAGGTGCTGATAGGCTCAACAAAAAGATTCACACAATTATAGCTTTCGGCCATTAAGGCCTTTGTCAGCAATAGACATACATACACACATGTGCACGCACGCACGCACGCACACACACACACACACACACACACACACACACACACACACACACACACACACACACACTCACGCAAACGCAACGTGCACACACGTCTGCAGTCTCAGATAACTGAAACCACACTGCGAGCAGCAGCACCAGTGCATGATAGGAGTGGTGACTGGTGGGGGTAAGGAGGAGGCTGGGATGGGGAGGGGGAGGGACAGTGTGCTGGGGGTGGTGGACAGTGAAGTGCTGCAGTTTAGATGGATGGCAGGAGAGAAGGTGGGGAGGGGAGGGGAGGAAGTAGCGGAAAGGAGAGAAATGAAAAGAAATTAAAAGACTGGATGTGGAGGTGAAATGATGGCTGTGTAGTGCTGGAATGGGAACAGGGAGGGGGCTGGATGGGTGAGGACAGTGACTAACAAAGGTTGAGACCAGGAGGGTTACGGGAACGTAGGATGTATGGCAGGGAAAGTTCCCAACTGCAGAATTCAGAAAAGCTGGTGTTGGTGGGAAGGATTCATATGGCACAGACTGCGAAGCAGTCATTGAGATGAGGGATATCATGTTTGGCAGCTTGTTCAGAAACAGGGTGGTCCACTTGTTTTTGAGCCACAGTTTGTCAGTGGCCATGCATGTGGACAGACAGCTTGTTGGTTGCCATGCCTACTTAGAATGCATCACAGTGGCTGCAGCTTAGCTTGTAAATCACATGACTGGTTTCACAGGTCAGATTATGGGTCAGTCTTTCTGCATAACATCTACTTGGATTGTAGTCAGAGCTACTAGGCTAGCTCAAGGACTAGAGATTCTGTAATGTGGACAATTATGTCCCATCAACTTTTGTAAATTAATTTGCGAGAAATCCCTATAGGCAGCAGCACTCTGTAGAGTGCTATTGGTGGGAGCACAAAGTGAGTGATGGACATTCTTCCATTCTGGTCCTGAGGCTGCCTGGCTGAAATAATGAAAACAATTTTGTGCAGCTGACTGGAGCTCACAAAATTGAGAAGTTGGCCTCATGGATTTAGGAGGCAGGTCATGGGCCTTCAGGGTAAGAGCTTTTCTTCACATAAAATTTCTGAAGACAGAGTTGCTGTGATCCTTTGTGATCCACAAGACACTTTTTCAACATGGAAAGCCAAATAAAAATTCAAAAGTGTGTGTCTATGCATTACCATAGAATTCTGAATAGTGCTTTTCCAGTTTTCTTAGTGAGTGTCATGGTTTAGTGAGCCTGCGTGTACTCTGCAGAAACAGGACATGTAGCAGAGCATAGAACCATTAGCTAGCTGGATGTGATGTTTAATACAAGTGGTGAACTTCACCAACATATAATCAAAGGCAAAAAATTACTTGTATTTCCCTGGAAACCTAAAGTGTGATGTACTGACTCTCAGCAGTGCACTTTTTCTTGTCTTTGTGAATGTAGTTGGATAATTATGAGTTATTAATCATAGGTTTTAGAGTAGTGACAATTTCTGTCCAGTCTCATGGGTCAAATAACACAGGAAATCCTCATTTAGCCATATTTTAATAGTTTAGTAGTGAAGAAAAATGATCTGGGTCAATTAATAAATGCTTCCTCGTAAGTCTTCAAAGAAATACTGGTGTGAACTGTGCTGCAAGGAATGTCGCTTAGCAGTTGGTGTTGCTGACTGGCATACTGCAGTTTGGTGGTTCAAACCCAACCACCAGCAACTATTTGTTATTTAATATTTATCAGTTCTGTAAAGTTCTCAAAATATCTCATGTTTCTTATGTTTGCATATTCTGAAATATTCAGTGTTAGTACAAATATCAGTAGTCTTTGTACAGGAGTTCTGTTCCACTTGTACACTGGTGTTCACAATAATTGTGCCTCTAAGGCTCAGTGTTGTACTTCACTGATGACCCTGCCTTCATATTCAGAGTAAATTTTGGTTACGACATGACATAATTGCATAATTTGTCTCATATGCAACATGTCACTAAGAGTGTGTCAATTATGGCCACAAGTGTGAGTGAGAATTTGCGCAAAGCCAACAAAGCAACACCCTATCCAGTGATGGTGTAAGGAATGTTTCACTGCTTCAGCACAAATCAGGAAGGATGGGGTAGTTCACTGTCCAATTGTAAACACAAGCCTCCAAATGGACCAAAGGAGCCCTCATATGCTGCCAGTATACCTACCTTTGATGAACAATGGATTTTATGATAACAATCTATTTCATTTCACAAGAACATTCCACAGATGTGGATACTACCAGATTCAAATGTATCTTGCTGACTCCATTCCTTCATGACTTTTCTAATTCACCTCTCCCGTCACTGACATTTAGCAACATGTGCTGTGATTTACCATCTGCCCAGTGACTTTATTCTCATAGTTTGAGTATTCATTGTGAGGCACCCTGCGCATTGGCATTCACAAATGTAGACAGTGGCATCTGCACTCCATTGTGAAGGGATCTTACTTGATCACACAATTTCTCATTATGTTTTCTTTGTTTAGCACTAAACTTGCTAGTGATTTCCGGCACTGTGACCTGCCTATTGGCAATTACATACAGAGTTGGTTGACAGTGATCCTTGCAATCCACACCTTGTTTCCTAAACCTGTTGTGTATTACGTAAAATGAGGTACTCACAATGGTCACTGGCATAGTAACTAATTGAAAGTCCAGAATCTGGATGACTTTTTAAGTGGAATGAATCCTGTGTCAAAATGTAACGATTGGGCTATATCAAATAAAGTGAAAACTTGTGTCCAGAGCATACTGTGTATGACCTATGTATAGACTGCGCAAGATCTGAGAATATAAGCCATGATCTATGTTGAATTTTTCCATTTACTGACAAGTGGAACACATGAGTCCTGTATATAATTCATTTGCTCACCACTGTGGCATATAGACATAAAAAATTAACTAAGCTAAGAAAAGGTGATGAAAACACAATGTAAGCAAATAAGAATGCTCAATGCTGTGATCAGTTCCCAACAGACCTGCAGTTTTTTTTTTTTTTTTTTTTTTTTTTTTATACTGACCAGAATGTACACTGTAGTGAAGTATGCCTAAACAGAACACAAAAATGTGATGGAGAGTTTTCACATACAATATATATTGTGTACAAACGTAATAACACTTTTTGTGACTTTAAATATGTAGCACCAAATCAAAAAAATAGCTTTAACAATGAATACTGAAGTGCACGAGTGAAAAATAACTATTGCATTTCTTCACCTGAGAGCAAAGAGAGGCCTCTTCATGGAAATAACCACGAACAAAATCACAGTATTCCTTTGTTGTTATTCGGCATGTCCCATGAATACCAATACAGCATGGGTGACCTATAACTTCACAAACCATATGCTCTGCCATTTTGTCTTTGTACCGAAACCGTTGTGGAAAGGAATTGGTTTTCCGGCAGATGGGCCACTTGGTGATGTCATCAGGCCACTCATATGGTGCAATGGATGCTGGAGCTTCACAAAATCTGGAAATGCAAGTAATTTAAATAAAACAACATTACACCTGCAGAAATTATATGTCTAATATTAATTAGTCTCAAACAAATGTGCAACATTATGTGCTACCCATAATAGAGACAAAGGAAAAACCAGTTTAAATATTTTTTCTCTGTAGAAACAGGCTAACGATGAGCAAACAATGGCTGCATTGACATTGTTGTCACTTAAAATTTCTGGAACTACAAACCATCCTTAACATTCACCTTTGCATCTCTCTCCACAACCAGAGATGTAAGTACCTGACACATTCCCCAACTTACTATAATCTATGTGATCTCTTTACAGAGCAGTGGTTCGATCACCTTCAATATTTTATTTTCAGTTAATATTTTTCAGTGTGAATTCAAATGCTCTCATTTTGAGGCTTCCACTATAAACCTTACGTGAATTATAATGCTCATACAGCTATTTTTGTGTCACACTTTTACTTCTATGACACAGAAGATGTGTGCTTAGAATACACCGATGAAAACATTCTGAAAGCACTACACAGTGTAAAATTGACCACCAGATTTCATGAGAGAGAGACCTGCCAGTATAAAAGGAGACAGAGAGTTTTTGTTGTCAATAGAGAAGCAGTAACAGCAGAATGTGTGGTCAGGAGACCTCAGTGATTTTGAATATGGACTAATCACTACATGCCACCTCAGTATCAACTCCATTAGTGATATTTTGACCTCCTAAAGCTATCATAGTTGACTTTTGGTGATGTGATGGTGAAGTGTAAATGCTAAGGAAGAACCACAGCTAAACCAAGACATGGCACACTTCACGTACTGACAGACAGGAACCATGAGTGCTGCAGAGGGTGATGTAGAAAAATCACATGAAATCATTTGTTAGTTCCAAAGCGCTATCAACAGTTCATTTAGTACAATGACTGTGCATAGGTTGTTAAAAAGAATATGATACACTGATCGAGCTCCTCGTAAGCCACAAATTTCTGTAGTAAATGCTAAGCAATACATCAAGTGGTATAAAGAGTGAAACCATTGGACAGTGGCTGACTGGAAGCATGTGTTTTCGAATGATGAATCACACTATACCCTGCAGCTACCCAGTGGGAGAGTTTGGATTTGGTGAATAAAAGAGGACCTTACTTGTCATAATGTGTAGAAGCAACAGCGAAGTATGGAGGAGATTGTTTTGCAATAGGGGAGTGTGTTTTCAAAGTAATGATATGTTCCACTTACTGCATTTGAACACTGCTAAATGCAGAAGCATACGAGAATTTTTGTAGCAGTATGCACTGTGTGCAGTACAGAAAAGGTTCAGAGAAACGATTTTTAGTATAAAAAATACAGTGCACCATATCATAAAGCAGCACAAATGAGATAATGGTCTGTGGACAAAAACATTCCTGAAATAGACTGGCCTGCTCAGAGTTCCAACCTGAACTCAATGGAACACCTTTGGGGTGAGTTACAATGTCGACTCCACTCTAGACCCCAGCATCCTTCTCTAGTTTCAGCTCTTGGAGGTGAGTGGCCTACCATTTCTCAACAGACATTCAGACACCTAACTGAAAGTGTTCCCAATGGAACTGAAGCCATCATAAAAGTGGAAGGATGGGCACACTCCACATCAATGTCCATCAATATGTGTCTGAATAATTTTGATAAGCTAGTGTATTAAATAATAACATACATCTACATTTAGTTTAAGAGAATGGTAAAACTGCTCTGTTCACAAAATTATATAAATATTTTCTACAGTGGAAAATTTTTATAATCTTTTGCATAGAGTGGCAAAGCATTGAACACCATCAGTCTAATACAAGACATACATTACATACATCAATTTTGCACAAATTTTTTCTTAAATCTACAGAATTTTTCAGTGGAGCCTTCCTATTTACATAGGACACACCACCAGGGTGTCTTCACCAAATATTACAATGATCAATAAAGCTATTACTTCTAGTCTGGTACCTGCTGCAGTTTCCATACCAACAGCAGCACTATTATACAACAATGTTTCTTGAACAATTTTTGGGTGCTGGTTAAACAAGTTGCATGTAATACACATTAATGTAAATATAACCATCTATTTTACTCTGATATAAATGGAATGGTATAATTTCAGCTGGATTATAATGTATTCAAATATACTAATGAATGTGCTTTGTTGTTCTTGCCAAGACAGCATAAGACAGAAGAGAAATTTGGAGCAATGGTATAATTCAGAAATGGGCTACAAGTGATCATAGAAAGACTATAGTTAATGTACTCGCTCCCCTCTTCAAAAAACAAGTATCATCACATATTACTTCTCTCATCTGCATGGATGAGTCATCATCTCATAACTGGATATTAAAAGTGAAGTAATTGGATGTCCTGACCAGTTCAGCAGCAAGCAAAAATTGCTGCCAAGAAAAACATGTAGGATTTCATGAATTTCACAAGGGGATAGATCAGCTGAACCTAGAAGAATCATAACCACTTGTCTTAAGTTCTGAATTTGGTTCACTTTAAGCTTTGAGTTCTGTTTTATCCACACACCCAGCCAAGGAAGTTTTCCTGTAAGTAGACTTAAATGCAATGAATTTGGTCACAGTACTGTAGTAATACCATTTACGTTACAGTATAACATTTACATCTAAAGTCTGTAGTGCCAAGTACCATCATCTACAAAATGGGGACAGAGCTGCCAATGGTGTCAACAGGAGGTTGTAGGATGCCGTTCCCATAAATATGTGATCCCATTTAAGTATTTCAGAAGACACGTTGGGATGTGCCCTCACCAGTGTTTATACCTACACATTCAATCAGTCCATTACTACGACGTTAAGAGTATTCAATATAACACTGTGAGATTACTTTGTACACCACACCATCTTCAGATGATTGTTACGGTTAGTTTTAAGTTATGGCTTATAGCAGCTGTCGGCTATCCACAGGCTGCATGCCTTCTCCTTGCAGCCAGAGACTGTTTTATAAATAAAGGTCTTATTATTCAGAATTATTTTAATTTCACATCAAAGTTGAAATCTGAATAACAGCAATGACCAGACTTCAGGAAAAGGTGCTATTATCTGAATGGTTCTCTTTAGCTATCGAAGAAAGTGATGAAGCTTCAGATACTGGGCAGCTACTAATATTTGTTCACGAAACTAACCACAACTTCAGTGTTTTCGAGGAGTCTCAAAGGTGTGACTACAAGGGAAGATTTATTTCACCACTTAAAACACACAATGTAATTACCATGGCTAAAATTGCTAAGCTTTGCAACTGATGGAGGCACAAACATGACTGGAACAAGAATCTGGTGAGTAGAATTAAAACTAAACTTACAGAGATCAATTGCGATATCTCATTATTTTTCTCCCCTACTGTCCTTCAAGAAGTGTTATGCTGCCAAGTTCTTGCACATGGAAAGAAGTAATGGATATCGTAATATCCACAGTAAACTTTGTCTGAAAAAATAGATTGATACATTTCCAACTTCAACAGTTTCTGTCAGATATGGAAGGAGGTCAGTGAGATGTCCTATATTATTCTGAAGTGAGATGCTTAAATGCAGGTGCAGTAATGAAAAGATATTTTGACCTAAGAAAAGAAATAAAACAATTATGATAGAAAAAGGCAATTGTGTTTCATAACTTACAGATCTTCAACAGTTAAGAGATCTTGGATTTTTTACAAGTAATGAGTTGAATGTGTCGAATATGGGGCTTCAAGAAAAAAAAAGTAATACCTGATACTCACACATGTGTGAAGGCATTTCAAAGGAAAAACAAGCATTTTACAAAAAAAAAATGAAGAGAGAAAGCTACATTATTTCCAAAATTGTAAAATGAAATGTCGTGTGGCTAGGGCCTCCCGTCGGGTAGACCGTTCGCCTGGTGCAGGTCTTTCAATTTGACGCCACTTAGGCGACCAGCGCGTCGATGGGGATGAAATGATGATGATTAGGACAACACAACACCCAGTCCCTGAGCAGAGAAAATCTCTGACCCAGCTGGGAATCGAACCCGGGCCCTTAGGATTGACAGTCTGTCACGCTGACCACTCAGCTACCGAGGGCGGACTCCAAAATTGTAAAAAAGCTATCAAGAAAGTTGGAATAAACTTTCATTGGCAAAAGCGATAATATGAAATTCACTTTAATGCAGCTACAGAATCATTTCAATGGGAGATTGTAACTTCTAGAAGGTTCCTGGTAAACTGAATATTTTTGCAAACCATTATTCTTGTGGTACTGATTAATTTACAAATGAATGTGACTGAGCTTCAGTCTAATGACTCTTTATATGAGATCAATGAGGTTGTTAAATTTTATGGCAGTTTGTCATCTAATTTTGAAGAAATAAAAAGGTTTGCTCGCCAAATAATTACAATTTTTTGCAGCACTTATTTATGTGATCAAACTTTTCCAATTCTCAATTATGAAAAAATAAATAATGTTATCATATCACAGATGAGCACTTGAATGCCATTCTGTGAACTTCTGACAGACATGAAAGCAAACATTCCACAAATAGTCAATCAAATAAAGCCTCAAAAATCATATTAAATGTTTATTTGATGCACATGTATTATTATTTTGAAGTTCTCAACTAAGTTATCTGTTTTTTTCCCCATTTATCAATAAAAGATGACGATTGAAATGTAAAAGTAAATATCTGTATTTATGAATTTTTAATACCATAGTTATAGTCATACATACACAAAATTATTAGTAACAAATGCAGCCCCCTTTATATCATTTTGCCACAGTATGGCTCTTTCCTACTAAGAGGTTGCCAACCACTGACTTAGAGAAAAAACGTAGCTCCGTCTCCTTTTTTGTTTTTTTCATATAGATGTATTCCTCTGCAACCTTTTTCTGTCAAGCACCCACTCTCTTGCATTACTAAGTGCATTTTAGTTTTATAACAGTCATACTTGACCTATAAGAACATTTATAGAGGCTGTCAATGCAAGCTTGAGATTTTATCTGAATTTGACATGGCAAATTAAAAAGTATGTTTTATCCACATGAAGCGTTTTCTGATAAACTGAAAGACTTTAACTAGAAAATATATGAAATCTGAATATCTCTGAAGTGAGTCATCATTCAAAACAAAAATTAGTCTACTTTGCTTATTTTCATTCGCTTATGTCATATGGTATTATATTTTGGGATAACTCTTCCCATTATAAAAGGATATTTTTGTCTCAGAAATGGACAGTTCAGGCAATATGTGGTGTAAGTTCACGAACCTCTTGTCAACCCCTGTTCATGAGTCTGGGTATTTTGACACTGGCCCCTCTCTCTCTCTCTCTCTCTCTCTCTCTCTCTCTCTCTATATATATATATATATATATATATATATATATATATATATATATATATATATATATATATATATATATATATATATATATATATACATAAAAACAAAGATGAGGTGACTTACCGAACAAAAGCGCTGGCAGGTCGATACACACACAAACAAACACAGACATATGTCTGCTTGTGTCTGTATGTGTGGATGGATATGTGCGTGTGTGCGAGTGTATACCTGTCCTTTTTTCCCCCTAAGGTAAGTCTTTCCGCTCCCGGGATTGGAATGACTCCTTACCCTCTCCCTTAAAACCCACTTCCTTTCGTCTTCCCCTCTCCTTCCCTCTTTCCTGATGAGGCAACAGTTTGTTGCGAAAGCTTGAATTTTGTGTGTATGTTTGTGTTTGTTTGTGTGTGTATCGACCTGCCAGCGCTTTTGTTCGGTAAGTCACCTCATCTTTGTTTTTATGTATAATTTTTCCCACGTGGAATGTTTCCTTCCGTTATATTGATATCATATATATATATATATATATATATTCCTTAATGTCATTTCTTGTTAACAGTATTAGGTTATTCCCAAGAACAAGCAGCTTTCCCTCAGTTAATACTCGGCAGAAATCAAACCTGCATTTGGATCGGACTTCCTTAACTCTTGTGCAGAAAAGTGTGCAGCATACTGATGCACCCATTTTCAATAAGATACCATTCGAATTCGAAAATCTTAGCAGTAATCCACGCGCTTTCAAATCAAAACTGAAGAGTTTCCTCACGGGTCACTCCTTCCAGTCTGTTGAGGAGTTCCTTGAAAAATTAAGCTGATTATTGTTATATTGTTGAATGCGTTTACTTAAACTTATTGACTTTTTTGGGTTCATAAACATTTATTTTTATCTGTTATTACTTTTATGTTGTAATTTCATGTACTGACACATTCCATGACCTCCTGAGTTTAGTCCTATGGAACTTGACATGTAAATAAATAAATTACACTAACTGTGGTAAAAGAACTTGATTTTGAATGAGTGTTAAGTCTCGACTGAAAGTAGGTATCTGAGATAGGAAAACCTTTCCATGGAGGTATATGTGGAGTAGACAGAGGGAGAATGGGATTTTCATATTCGTACATGAACCATAGTTCATACGTTTATACATGTATCATTCACATGTCATCAGATTTTCATTGACATTTAAAATTAGATTTGAAGAGTTTGTTTTAGCATTAATAATAGGGTGAAAGGGCACAAGACTGTGTATACAGGACAGGTAGTGGACTAAGGGATAAAAATGTTATTAACAGACTGATCGATCTAATGCAGCTGGTAAGATTAGCAAAAGCACAGAAATTTGTGAAGAAATCATCATGCCAAAACTGCACTAGTAAGTAAAGATGGAGTTCCTGGTATGTAAGGGATCCACTCTTAGTTATTTTAACATTTGTGACAGTCAACTTTAATATGAGCAAGTGGTTCATGAAAAGTGTTGTGATATGAATGTGAATCAGCAGTACAGAGAACGTAAGTGATCCTAAGCAGAATGAAAGAAAAGAACAGTTCCCTCATATCATAAAAAACAGGTGGCAGAATCTAAGAAGTAGCTGGATGAGAATGTCATCTGTGTTATTAAAACTACATATCAGTAATGGCAACACATGTATGGAAAGGAAACAAATAAAATATATTATGCAGCATAGTAGCTTACTTAAGATATACATCTTTGCCTTAAAGTATCTCTTCAAAAAGAAGCTAGATTTGGTAATACCCATGTAAATGGGAAAGAGGATAATTATGAGAGAATTGCAAAAACTCTGGGCTCTCTGATTTGATCAGAATTTTGAGCAAAATACTTGAAGGAATTTTATACAGTTTGTTACTGTCTCTGACCCTCCCTCCCCTAATATAACTTGCTGTGATTCCTACTTTTAATGTGCCACAAATATGTATGAATTGTATATTGCCTTAGAATAGCACCCAAAAAATTGAAAATCAAAAAAGTATAGCCCAGGAAGTTGAGGAGTACCTGTTCCATGCAATCAGCTTAAAAACTATAATGGCAACAAACTCTTACAGTCTTGATAACTTCTTAATTTACGTGATATAAAATCAAAGTGAATATTCACAATTACAGTGTTTTCATTAGGAACTATGATTGTGAACACCATTCCATAACTATGGCTACATGAGTGGAAAAAGATGGGAATGTTGTTTCTTTTAGTAGTTTCTTTTTGCATTTGGGAAGACAGTCTTTTTCTTCTTATTTTCTTTTTTAGTTTAGGGTCTTCCCCCTTATGTCTTTTCTTTCTCAGCCTCCTGTGGGTTGGTGGTTCTACTGTGGGCTCATAAGCCACATCGGGTTTGCTGTTGACAGCAGACACAGTCAGCCTGTGAGTGGTTACATCGCTAGAATATTAACAGTTAGGTGGCACGCGGGTTAAAAAAAACCTTGTGTTCAACAGAGCCTGTAAGTTGACTCCCATGATTCCCACCCTCTTCTTTCTTGAATCTGTGCCTGTATCTAAATCAGTGTGGAAGAGGTTGCATATGTTTAAAACAAGGTTTTGTTGAGTTATAACAGGCTGATTCTCAATGTGACATAATGAAGTGCCTGACAGGAAGGGTAGTTACACTAAATATTAAAAGTCTCTGATGTGATAAACGAAAGTTGAAAGTGAAAAAACAAAAAAAAAAAAGAAATGGAAGCATCGATGTTAAATTAAGTGTAATTACATAGATAAGTGTTTGTTTGCATCAAAGAAGATGTACATTGGTACAGGCAGGGATAGGACTGGGGGCAGGAGGAGAGTGTTTCTGTGCTACATGAGGCTGTATTAGGGATAAGTGTATACTAAGCACTTCACTATTCTTACAATTAGAAAAGTAACTGACCAACAAGGAGAAGTTTTACTGAACGAAAAAGTGTTTATTGTGAGATTAAGATTGTAGACATTGTAAAATATTGCAAAAAATATGTAAAATTATTTATAATTCGAGATTAAAAAAATTAGAATGTTGCTGGATTCTGAAAAATAGAAAAAGGGAAGGAAGTCAAATGATGGGCCAAAAAAATGGAGGAAATAGTTTTATTTTAGTTGATGATTATATTGGATCTTTAGTTCTTTCCAGAATGGTGCTAATGGATTTAGATAGTTGAGTGATCAGTGTCAGAATCTTGCAAGTGATGCATCATCATAAACTGTGGGATTTACATGTTGATGTTACACAGTGTCAGAGTATAACTGATGTAGTGTACTTTCTAAGAAATTATGCTCACCACCTTGGCATCTGGCACATTTGTGAACCTGTTTATTGTTTTGAACACCTGTAGTGTATTTTAATAATATTTTGAGAAAGATAGTTGCTACTGACCATATAGCAAAGATGGTGAGTCACAGATAGGCACAACAAAAAGATTGTCAGAAAGTGAGCCTCCAGCCAACAAGACCTTTGTTGAAAATAGACAAAATGAGCATGCCCCCCCCCCCCCCATCCCCTGTCCCCCCACCCCCACATGACCACAGTCTCTGGCAGCTGGAGCCAGATGGAATTTTTCAATTACTTGACAATGATTATATCCTAATATCCAATATAATCTTGCAAATTTCACAATAATTGCTGCCTTTACTGTTTGTTTCTAACCCTTTCCCATATTGCATTAGGCACACTGATCTGTCCAAGTCTCCAATGAGTATAATTTTTGGAATGTAATAACTAATATTTCATTTTGAGCTGGTTCTGTGATTACTGGTACTGTTATGAGTTACGTATTTCTTATTTGGAGATTGATTTCAAATTTTTAGATATTAGCAGTTGGCGAATCATATGGTCAAATGAAAATTGTAACATTAATCGTAGTTTTTTTAAATATATAGTAGAAAGTAACACTTACTTTGGATCTAACCCACAAACGGATCCAGAAATTCTTCCTCCTGGGCCAGCATCTCCGGCAGACCACTTCTTCCATGTGGATGTGGTCTATTGGCAGACAGGGATGTCAACATTAACAAAAGCCTAGCTTTGGAATTACTTTTGTAAGTGTGCTAACGCTACTAGTAATAATATCATTTATATTGTTTTGGTCTTGCTTAAATCCCATATTAAAATTCTGTATGCTAAACCAAATCTGATTCATTAGCAAATATGAACTAATTCAAATTATTATTAAATTAAGGTATAGGGAAAAATGATAAAAATACAATGATACTAAAGTGACATTATGCACATTAAGAGACTGATTACGAACTTTCATTTTCACATTAAGATATGGCTGAAAACCAGTATTATGTCTTTGAAATAAAACATACATTTTTTCTTTCTTGTGGTTGTTTAATATACTGTATTTATATGCCATTCTTTTCTTACAGTGCTTTGTTTTCGAGATAGGTTGGTACAATGAAGTTTCTTTCCATCTACATGGCCTATGTCCTTGTAAAAAGAGATCTACAGATGAATAAAGCTACTACTACTACTACTACTACTACTACTAAATTCTGATGCTGTTGCCTACCTAACTACAATAATAATTTAAACATGCAAAAAATAAGATTCGCTGACATATAATACAGCATGGTAAAGATGCTGGACTGGAAAAAAACATATGCAATGAAAAACGGAGAAAATCTATGCAGTTAGGAAATCTAAGTAATTATGTATTATTTACTGCACTAAAAACCTCAGTAGAGTTGTGTTTGCATCAAGAAGGATAATCAACAAATGCTGAACATCATCTCTCAATAGTCATTTGACATCCATTCCTGGATAAGTCCTCCTCCAGACATGCTAGACATGACAGTACATCAAAGTCCATGTTGCTCCTGAATGATGTCACTTGTAATAATTTATTAAGCTGTAGCTTAAGTATTTTTGAACCTTACCTGATCTATCTAACATACATTTGACTGACTACATGTGCACACCAATTCTTTTTCATTACAGTCACAATTACACCTTTTACATAATTTTGTTCTGTCGCCAACAAGTCCAACCCCTTGTCCATGTCATGAAAGACTGGTAACAGTATGAACTAGAGGAATGCCTGTGGGGGCAGAATACAATGGTCACTGTGTGCACCCCAAGAACATTAGGGTAGCTGTGAAGGTCATACGGGAATCCTGAAAAATGATGGCCAACAAGGCTCTAGTGAAGACATGATAGGGCTAACAAGTCAGTAGTGGACAACCTCTTTGCTTTCAGCTATCAAATGAGCTTCAGATCGAAACCAATACTGAAAGTGACAAAAAATTTGAGCAGATCTGCCAGGTATTATGGTCAACGTGATCCAAATTAAAGACAGATTTGTCCAAAGAAATATATAAAAATTGGTACTTATGTTGTATCCCTAGAAAAGGAAGCAAGAATTTAGTAAATCACCAAGTAATAAGAGAGAGGAATAGGACAAAGTGTGATAAGAAAGGGAACGGTAGTAAGGTGCAGGGAAAAGGAAATACAATGTGGTAGTCAGGAACAAACAAAAGAAGAAAGCATGTTGCAATAATAGTTGCTAAATAGTTGGCAAACAAAATACTTACGGTAATGCAGAAAATGTAGGTGACAGAATAGGTAAAGTTTAGATAGTGACAGAAGGAAATATTCTTGATGTCATCCAAATGGCCTTGCTGCAGTGGTAAAACCGGTTTCTGTCAGATCACCAAAGTTACATGCTTTCATGCTTGGCTAACACTTGGATGGGTAACCGTCCAGGTCTGCCAAGCACTGTTGGCATGCAGTATCCCCTTATGAGGCCACTCAAGGAACTACTTGACTGAGAAGTAGCAGCTCCAGTCACAAGAACTTGCAACAGTTGGGAGACCACTGTTCTGATCACATGCTCCTCCATATCCACATTCAGTGATACCAAATATCTGAGGATGACACAGTGGCTGGTTGGTACCATTGGGCCTTTTGAAGCCTGTTTCGATGGGGAGAGAGAGGGGGAGGGGGAGGGAGAGGGGGGGAGGGAGAGAGCCACAAAAGTTAATCAAAATAAAAATATAAACAAAAGTATCTGGATAAATAATGATGTCATTGAAGCATGAGAAAAATTGAAATTATTCCACAAGGCAATGTTGAATAATAGACAAAATCTCCAGCTACAGGAGGCCTTCAAAATGTGTCAAGAATGCTATAAAGACTTATTAATACAGACCAGGAGCAATTACATTGCAAACAAGCTTCAGGCTTCACACAGTGTTACTACTGGTGTCTGGGGAGTGATGAACAGTTTTAGAACAGGCAGAGACAAATGCTGTATGGACTTTAATATACCTCTGTCTGTAGCAGTAAATAATATAATAGAATAATGCACTTTCCCAGACAGACTAAAAATAGGTCCGGTAACACTGATCTTTAAAAAAGGAGACAAACACCAAATTCAAAACTACAAATCAAACTCAATACTTCCTGTCCTTTCCAAAATAGTTGAAAAAATCAGATACAGCAGAATTATACACTTTCTCTAGATGCACAACCTAATATCTGAAAATCAAAATGAACTCTTAAAATGTAAATCAACTAGCACACCAGCTGCTCAGTTAATTGAAGTGATAATAGGTGGCACCAAGAACAAGCAATATGTTGCAGGTATATACCTACAACATAGAACCACAATAAAGAGAAGAACAACAAAGGTTTTGACCCAGAAGATCAACTCTAGATGTCGTATTTACAGCCAGACAGGCTGGAGGAAAGAAATGGGAATTCATGAGACATTGTAGTTGCAGTCATAGATATAAAAAAGGTGTTTCACTCTGTTAGAATGGAAGAGACATGGAAAGGTCTGAAGAGACTGTAGTTGTCAAAAGGAATGCAACTCAGAGTCAGAAACTCTTACAACAAATGCCTCAATTGTGCTATAAAAGATGGCAAAAAATCAGAATTGTTTAGAAATGACAGAGAGGCTCAACAAGGAAGTGTGCTCACACAAGTGCTCTGTAATATACTCACTGACATCATCATACACAAAATTAGCCAAGGGTCAACAGCAGATGATATGAAAATTGTAGCATATGCAGATGACGAGATGATTTGGGAAGAAAATGAGCAGAAATTGGAAGAACAAATAAATATCTGGCACGGAGAGTAATTGAAGAAACTATACCAGCAAAAAATGAGGCGATGAAAATCAACAGGAAAAATTAAAAAAAAAAAGAAGGATAGAAGTTGTGATGGAAAAATTATGAAAGAAGTAGATGCTTTCATGTAACTTCAGAGAAGATGGAAATTTATTCAAAATTTTATTAATTAGATATTGAGAAATACCTGCAAAAGCAAAGATTATGATACACAAGTTATATTATCTGACAATTTTGACCTATGGATCAGAATGTTGGACTCGCATAAACGAACATCAGAGCAAAATACAAACAACAGAGATTCACTTTCTATAAAGGATCCTGGGTAAGATGAGAAGGGACACGATAAGGAATGAAACATAATGAAATACCCTTCAGATCAATCCCCTAACTTTTGTATTGAGAGAAATACACTTAAATGATTTGACAAGAAAGACTCCAAAAAGAGCTTAGTAGTGGACAGAATCTGGACAAAGTCCAGTTGGAGGACCATAAACAAGACTGACAGACAAGGTGAAGGATGATGTGAACTACAGAGGACTTCAGAGGGAGGAAATGCAGGATGACAGAATGTGGAGGAAAAGAGAAGCTTCAAAGAGGTGCTGTAAGCGACTTGCATAAGCAGAAATGTTTCAGGAAAAAGAAGATGAAACTTAATTTTGTTCTATGGTTCATTTTTGTTTTATTTTGTCTCTTGGTAATTATCACTGTGAATCTCTCAATAGTAAATTGAAGAAGCCCTAAAGCTTTGAATGGTTTTCACATTAATAGTCCATGTTTCACTCCCATAAGTGAATACTGGTAAAATATACTATGAACTTTCCTTGTCTGGCAGATTGGAAGCTTAGTTTTGAAATTCTGTTTAGTTTACCAAAAGCAAGTCAGGTAACTTTTACTCTTCTCTTAATTTCTTTTCTAGTCCATTCAGTTGTTGTCTTCGACCACCCCAAATACAAAAACCCTTCAACTGGCTCTGTGATGTCATTGTTACTTCATACTATTCTCTTTGCAGTGTGTACATGACTGTAGCCTTGCTATAATTTATTTTCAGGCTTAATGTCAAACTTGCTCTATCAAGTTCGTCTGTCTTTCTTTAAAGTTTATCTACACTGAAGGACAACTATACATTGTCATTAGCAAAACAAAGGTGGTTCAAATATATTCTATTAACATGCATTCCTTCTTCTTTTCCCAGTTTAAAGATGTTAAAACTTCCTCTAGATCAGGTAATAATGGTTTAGGTGATATTTAATCCCCACACTCGACTTTTTTTTCAATTCTGCAAATCTTATTATCCTGATGAACTGTATTACAAGCTGTAGCATTCACATGTATACTCTTAAGGGCATTAATATAATACAAATCATAGCTTGGTTCTCAAGGACTGTTGGTATAGATTTTTTTGAAGCAGAATCCATAGCTTTCACAAAAATCTATGAACCCCAGACAAAGTAGTAATTCATACTCATTGCTCCATTCTGCAGGGGGAGGCAGCTAAGAAAGACCATTACAAAAATATATACAGAACAAATAAATATATTGCGGTATAACTTTTGATAAGTTACAGCTGCCTATGTGGTGCAATTTCTCACATATGCGAGTAATTTTATAGTTGGTGAATAATGTCACTGATTTTCTTTAAATGAAGTAAAGACAATTTGCTGTGGCATGGAAAGAGCCTTTGAAGACAACTTCAGCTTCATAACAAATGTGGAGCCTGATCAAATAGTAACAAGAGAACAGCACCACAAACAACTGTCCTACCTCCAAGAGAAAGAATGCCACAATGTCTGCTCTGCTGTACCAAACGGAAGCAAACAAATAACTCAATTTATCTGTGTACTTGAAGCCCATCAGTCTGTGCTATACGGTTGTAGTGGTTAAACAACCTGTTTGTGCAGGTATTCAGCACTTAACAATTTATATGGCAGTCAAAAATGCAGGTGTAACTTTCAGTTATGACAAATGTCTCCAAACTGTTGGAGCAGCAGTGTCATGTGATGGATGGTATCCTCATCACATCCAGTGCTCATGACAAGTCCAATATCACTATTTTATAATAAGGATGCTAAATAAATAAATAATCTGTATTTACTATCATGACAACAAAATTTGAAGAAACCGGAAGTGTGAAGAATAAAATATTTGAATGAAAAGAACAGCAAGTGACGAGAAAAATGTAACTAATGTTCAGGAGCGATAAAACATAAGCCACATGTCACTACGAGGCAATTTGAATATGCGCGTGGGACCAGCCTAAAGAGTATTCTGAGAGTATAAGAATCCAAACACATTTCATCCTTTCCACATTTTGCTGCATCAACAGCTTCATGCCAGAGTTTCAAAAGTGGTTACTGTTCTCTGTATGTAGTCTACAAACAGTGAATAGATGCAAGACTTTATATATGGATGGAGTATTGTTAACAGACCATGGTAAATCAATCTTCACAATATGCGCTACTGGTCAGCTAAATATCGATTCTGCCTGAGGATAAACAACAACCCTGGTCTGTCAGTGTGTGGTATGGGCTTTTCAGTAGTCACATAATTTGTTCCTGTTTTACTGATAGGACTCTAAATGGCCACATATATCTACAGTTCCTAATTATATGCTGCCACAGTTATTGGACATGACACAGCCCATATATCAATGTGAAGGATGTCCCACTAATGTTGCATACATAATTTTAGACCTTACCAGAAAAGTTAAAAAAAATGAATGATTAGTTATGCAGGAAAAGCAAAATGGCTTTTTCTAATAGTGTGAAAAATGAAACCAAGACTCCTACATAACTACTCAAGATATGAAATTACATATAACATGGGGCTGTACTGCTTTAAGTTCCAATGAAATTTCATCAGTTTGATCTGGAGCTCCTTGTGTTGGCTGTGTTTTTAGTTAAAATTCTAGGATGTGAGGTCTGCCAGTTATGCAAAACACCATTTTTTCTCAGTACCCAAACATGTTTTGGCACCACTGTTCCATTATCAGTGAGTTTTTGCTTTTATTTATTCTGTAATGTGAACAATTCTGTTAAATAATTATAAAATTATATGCAACTTTAGTTCAAACAATAGATCATTTCTTTTTGTAAATACCTTTACATTTGGTGTGCATGAATTTTCTGGATCACTTGTGTGTTAATTACTACAGGTAGCTTGTCATCTGCAACCAATGTTGATGAGAAAGTTTTTTGCTGGGAGTTAATCTATCTTCTAGAATGTCTCCTGGGACACACAACAAACCACAATCACACAGTGTTTTGGTGAAGTGAAAAGTGTTTTACTACATTATTTGTGAATATACATGTTGTAGTTACGTGTGCATCACAACACCTCAGCATGATGCAGAGAATGGAAATGCTTGCCACACGAAAATGTAAATAAAACTGAATATAGGCACGAAACATCACGACAAATTAAATTACATTCTAGAAGACAGATTAACTCCGAGCAAAAAACTTCCTCATCAACATCATTTGGTTGCAGATGACAAGCTACCTGTAGTAATTAACACATAAGTGATCCAGAAAATTCATGCATACCAAATGTAAAGGTATTTACAAAAAGAAATGACCTATTGTTTGAACTAAAAATGCACATAATTTTATAATCATTTAACAAAAATGTTCACATTACAGAATAAATAAAAACGAAAGCCCACTGGTGATGGCACAATGGTGCTGAAACATATTTGGGTACTGAGAAAAAAAAAAAAAAGAAAACGGAGTTTTGCATAGCTGGCAGACGTCACATACAACAATTCCAATGAAACTGAATGTGCAGTATTGGCCATTTGTAATCATTAAGGCATGTGTCACTGCTCAATTTCAACACTGAGCACTTGATATGCCAGACATAATAAAAAAGTCATAAAGTGTAAATGAGTTATACATTTGCTTACGTTTGATACAGCAGGCTAGACATTTGTGGGGCATTATCTCTTGGTGATGCAACAGTGATGTGAAGCTCTGTTATATTGTTTCTATTTGATCAAGTTTCACACTCACCACAGTCCTCTTCAAAGGCTCTTTCCTATGCCATAAAAAAGTATAATTCCAATAAAAATGGTGTTATAATTTTGCAGCTATAAACACTAAAAATAACAAGAATGTGTCAGAAAATTCCCCTCATTGTCAGCAATGACTTAAAAGAAATCACACCTTGATATCTTGACTCATTATGGATACATCTTGAGTGGATGTCATCATTGTCTCAGCCTACACAATTTCACTGATGACTTGCAAGTGGTCCATTGTGCAAATTTATACCTACTTTTAAAGTCAGTGTGTTCCTGTGAATTGTTAATAATCAAATGATTTTGCATACAGTTAGTAACTGTTTTACTGAGTAGCTTGCATATAATGAAAAGGAATTTGATAGATCTATAGTTTTTTATGGATTTTCTGTATCCTTTTTAGTGAAGCAGGACCATTACAGCATTGTTCAAGATTTGTAGGGTTGCTTTACTTTGCAGATATACTACAATCATTCTTCAAGTTCCTTGTTATTTCTCCAGCTTTAATCATTTCTACTGAAACATGATTATCTTCAGGCATCTTTCCTTTCCTCATACCACAATTAGATTACACATCCCACCTGATATACCTTCCAGAATGTTATTTTCATTACTAACTGTGTCGCTAAGTCATCTCTTAAACTTAATAAATACTTACAGAAATTTTTGAATACTTGTATAGTGGTTTTTGTTGCTAATTAGTTATGCAGCCACTTGCCATCACAACTAATGAAATGTAATTATCATCTAGCAATAAGTATCTGTATTGTCTTATTCACACACTTACTGTCTTCAGATGTGTCTTTTATAAAATTTTCATTATAATATCTTATCATACTCTCAAAGACAATTCCTAATGGTTTTGTTCAGTTATGAATTTTTGTTGTGTTTTCTTAATGGTTTTTGCAGAATTCTCATACCCTACATAATAGCTGGATTGTTTAATTTCCAATAGAAATTTATTTTTCTGCTTGCTTCAGCAGCTGTCAATGAATATTGCTATCAGTCTATGTATGTAGGCCTATAAGCTTCATTTTCAAAACTGCTAAATTTGTGTGATTTGCTAAATCTCCCTAATTTTAAATAAACACATCTACCTTTCTGATTTATAATCTAACAAGTTTCATTTCTTCTAACTCTGCATCTTTCTAATCTTGAGTCCTTAAAATTCTAAAGACCATCACATCTTGTACAAAAAATGGTTTACGATGATCAAATGCAGTACAATTTATTTACTGCTTAATAAAATACAGTGAATTTAATTTTCAGTTCCATTCGGTACTTTCGAAGTCAATTTTCTATTTGTTTCCTCCTGGATGAACGTGTTACAGTCAAGTATGTCTCATTCCATATCTTACGATCTCTGCAAAGGTTACCATGGTCTATGGTTAGAATCATTGATTACCAATCATAAGGTCCTGAATGTCAGGTTTCATTCCAGTCACTCCTTAGATTTTGAATATAAATCATCTGGAATGGCATCTTAAGACTTCCCCATCCACTTGTGGCGACCATCAACCGCCAGTAGCTGCCACCTACGACGAGCGGAGTAAACAGTCTTTGGGGACTTGTTGTTCTTTGGGTTGGTCTTGTGGACTTGGGTTACGATGTGTGTGTCGTGATTTTCTGAAGTGTTTTTCTTGTTTTTTCTGTAATTACACGAGCCTTAATAAAAGTGCCTGATCATAATAGGTTGGAGTTTTCTGTGCGTGGTCAGTCGCTATAGCCAGAAAACCCAAATTGGTGACCCCAAGTCGCGAAAATACATTGCATTCATTCGCTGTGTATCACCGGTTTCACACCAATAGACAATGTCACAACCTCCCATTTTTCCGGCAGTGCAGGACACCATGACCGCAGAATGGACAATCGACTGTGAAGTGCTGTGCTTTACCCCACATGCTACTAATACAGTGGGAATGTTTGTATCTCTGGTGTTTGCTTCGACCAGCCAGACGACCCTAACCTCCACCGGCATACCACAACGGGCACTGTACACATCAGTGTAGACACCTTCTACGGCATCTGCAGTGAATTGACACATGGTGCAGGGAATGGCAATTGAATCTCAATGTAGACAAGTGTAATGTGCTGCGGATACATAGAAAGAAAGATCCCATATCATTTAGCTACAATATAGGTCAGCAACTGGAACTAGTTAATTCCATAAATTATCTGGGAGTACGCATTAGGAGTGATTTAAAATGTAATGATCATATAAAGTTGATTGTCGGTAAAGCAGATGCCAGACTGAGATTCATTGGAAGAATCCTAAGGAAATGCAATCCGAAAACAAAGGAAGTAGGTTACAGTACGCTTGTTCGCCCACTGCTTGGATACTGCTCAGCAGTGTGGGATCTGTACCAGATAGGGTTGATAGAAGAGATAGAGAAGATCCAACGGAGAGCAGCGTGCTTCGTTACAGGATCATTTAGTAATCGCGAAAGCGTTACGGAGATGATAGATAAACTCCAGTGGAAGACTCTGCAGGAGAGACGCTCAGTAGCTCAGTACGGGCTTTGTTGAAGTTTCGAGAACATACCTTCACAGAGGAGTCAAGCAGTATATTGCTCCCTCCTATGTATATCTCGCAAAGAGACCATGAGGATCAAATCAGAGAGATTAGAGCCCACACAGAGGCATACCGACAATCCTTCTTTCCACGAACAATACGAGACTGGAATAGTATGGAGAACCGACAGAGGTACTCAAGGTACCCTCCACCACACACCGTCAGGTGGCTTGCGGAGTATGGATGTAGATGTAGATGTAGATTCTATGCTCAGCAGAATGCTCATGGACCATGCAGCTGTCCAGTTTCGGGCTCCACAGGCATGACTGCCCCCTCCTCAGAGTGGTCCGCCGTTTAATGTGTCCCCCTCCGTGCCGGTCGAAGGGACACTCTCGTCAACTGCACCGGGCCATGTATATGGCTACCCATCCTGCTGCTCCACACACACCTCGGGTGGCGCACCTGCTGTGGTTCCGCCCTGTCACTTGGTGCTCAATCGCGATTTTGCGCCTCTACTCTAGATTTTGTTTGCATCCAACGTTGATCCTTCCGCATTGCCGCACTGTGCTCGTCGTGTGGCAGGTATAGATTTCCTGCCTACAAGGACTGGATATCAAGTCTTGCCTGCACATCTAATGGATGTTCAATGCAACACATTGCCTGCCACTGAGGCACAGTTCGCATCAGTGAACACCATGCAGAATCCCTGTACGATTCGTGCCTGTACTACACCCCTGCAAGCACTGGTCCCCAGTCATCTTCTGAAGCTGCCACCATTACAACAGGACAATGCAAAGACATGGTTTACTTTGGTGGAAAACATGTTGGACATACACGATACTGCAGATGACAGCACTCGTTTTGTGTGTTTAGTGAACCACCTGCATGACCACCCTGATCTCATCAGTGACTTGTTGCTGGACCACTTTAGTGCAACAAATATGCCTCTGTCCGTGCATTACTCATCGAACTCCTTTCTCGTTCACCAGCCGATACGATTCACAACATTGGTTATGACGAGACTTTAGGCAACAGAACCCCTCACAGCTGTGGCAACACTTGCGTGCGCTGGTCAGTATCGAGATTTTGCCAAACTTAGCGCTCTGCGCATTGTGGTTGGTGAAGCTGCCGCAAGAACTACAATTACATTTGCTTCCACGTACCGTAGCGTCACTCGAGGATAACTACGGCTGGCAGACCAGGCATACGCCTTTATTCGGCACTGCCACCTCTCGCGCAGCACAGTGCCTAATACCTCTGAGGTTGATAATCCTGTGAATATACTTTCACTGTTGGGTGGTAGAGGCTGGGCGCATGGATATTGCGGACAGCACATGGAACAGCAGCCATCTAGTGGCTGAGACCGGGAATCGTGAGCAGGCCGGCACCAGCCTCTCCCCACCCCAAATGGGCTAGCGTCTGCCCGCCCTACCTTCCCCTCGCCTGACGCTTCGGCTGGCAGGGTGAGTACAGTTGACTCACACATATGCTAGTTCCACTCCACCTACAGGGATGCGACTTGCAACTGCTGTCCAGCATGCGCATTCCCAAATGCCACACGCAGGCCACAGTAGGTGCCATGGCTCACGAGTATGTCTCTACATCTTGGATTTAGGTTCGAGCCGGTATTTTCTCATTAATACCAGAGCAGACGCGAGTGTCATTCCTCCCACATTTACCGTAAAGGACACGATACCAGCCAAACTGTTTCTTCGAGCAGCAAATAAATCGTCAATTTATGTCAATGGTTTGGTTGAGTTACCTATTGAACTCATACCTAGCAAACAGTTCACTTGGTCCTTCTACATGGCTGATGTAGAAGACCCAATATTAGGCATACACATCCTTTTTCATTTTGGACTGTCTCCAGACCTCCAATTGGCCACAATATTGCACCACGCCTTGTCCATTCATCTCATGTTCAGTCGCCTCCTTGGCCCCCCTCCCCCTCAGTTTCCTGATGATGTTGTCATGGCTAGGGTGACCAGACATCTGGATTAATCTCGACATGTCCTCCTTTTTAGCTCTTGGTCCAGGGTCCGGGCAGATTTTTACAGTGTCCGGCTTTTTCGCAAAGTTGAGCGTAATACAGTTAAATTTACAATTCATCCCATTCATCGTTCTTTTCTTAAATACTTTAACTACTGGCACAGCCTTCGTGATAAACACGCACGAAGGTGGTGTTAGTAGGTGGCACCAGGATCATCGATGTTATCGTTGATCGACCTAAAAGTGAATGCAAATATCGATTATTTAAAATTTTCATTTCATATTTTCGCTTTGTATTGTCTTGGCTTCCTGTAGTGCACGAGTGATTTGTGAGTGTAATTTTTGACCGAGTGAGTTACGTAAAATATTTGGCTATGCCTAAACGAAAGTGTACATTTTCTGATGTCCTTTCCTGCAAATATCCGGCTTTCAAGAAAGGAAGAAATGAATTTGAAGCAGAATGTAAGATACGTGGAGCTGGAACGTACATCTCAGTGGCCAATAAAGATAAGAAATAACTCGGCAGATTAACTGTCATGGTTTTATTTCATTGTTTTATAGTCATTCAGTTCACTTGTATTCACAAGGTTAAACTGCAGTTTACATGTCATCAGCTGCTGCTTGAGTTGTAGCTGTTGGTAGCGGTGCGATGAATGAAGGGAGGTGAATGGTCTTACGTTTTTCGCTTTGTAAACAATTCTGTGTTGTTGACATAACAAAACAATTGATGCCACACTGTCACCACAATCAATGTTTTTAATTTTATTTTATATTGCTCAGTTAACTACCAACTGACCATCAGTAACAAACTACTAGTTTTACCAGAAATTCCCAGCAGTCATGTGACTTGTCCAAAGCTGACGGGTGGTATCCTCATCTGCAGTTGACCCATTTGATGTGTCCTCTTTTTTCTTCCTTTGCCCTCCTTTTTGAATCTGTTTGTCCTCCTTTTTAAACAATTGCATTTGGTCACCCTAGACATGGCTCTCACTGAGTGCTCTTCACTGGTGAACAGCCTCGCAATTTCCATCACCCAGCTTCAGTCCAAATGCTCTGCAGTCGAGGATCTCTGCACTCGCAACGCTGAACTGAACTGTGCCGTATCATCGGCTACGCAAGCCCTTGCCGAGGAACGATGCCTCGTACAATGCCTGTCAATGTCGCCATCCTCTGACACCAGTGACACAATGCATGGGACTTTCACACAGCTGCCCCCCGACACTGGAGACGCACCTCCTTAAACTTGTCACCGCTGACATGGTCAGCTTCCCCGGCCCATCAGTTTAGTGACTCTCACATGCTACTGATTCTCGTTCACGAGGGTCCCCAAGTGAGTTCGTCAGCCCAGCTGAACGCTATGACACTCAAAATTGTCACAACAGATGGGCCACCAGTGCGTCATAAAGCATGCTGACTACTGCCACATAAACCACGCCTTGCTAAGGCCACAGTGGAGGAACTTCTGCGAGCAGGTAATGTTAGTCCATCGGACAGTAACTGGTCTTCGCCCATACATTTAGTTCCCAAAAAGGATAGCACAGTGCAATTCTGTGGTGACTATCGCTGCCTCAACGCACGGACCGTATTAGACAATTATCCAATACTGCATATACAAGACTTCGCGCAAGTACTTAGCGGAGCATGTATCTTCAGTGTCTTGGACTGCTGCAATGCATATTTACAGATACCCATGGAACAGAGTGACATACCAAAGACAGCACCAATCACAACCAAAGACAGCGCCAATCACACCTTTCAGCCTCTATGAATTTTGTTACATGCCTTAGAGTCTCAAAAATGTGGCCCAACTTTTTATAGACTAACTTCTATTTAAATGCACATATTGTTACGCACACCTCGACGACATACCCATTTTTTCCTCCTCTGACAGAGAACATGAACTCCACCTGGCCATGATACAGGTGTTATTGACATGTAATGGAGTCGAGATCAATAATGACATGTCATAACTCTGCTGCACCGCTGTCACTTTCTTGGGGTACACCATCTCCTCAGAAGGTATATGCCCCTTCAGGAGCGGGTTGACTGCAATTGCGATCTATCTCTTCCAGTGTCATTCCATGAATTACACCGGGCTTTAGGAACTATAAATTTCTACCATTGTAACCTGCTGATGGTGGCAGCAATTTAAGCCCCTTTGACTGATGCATTGGCTGGGAAACAAACCTCGGGCAATCACCGAGTACAGTGGTCTGACAACATGGTGAGAGCTTTCGAAGACCTTAAGTCAGCGTTAGCACATGGTGTCACTATTGCCTACCCTTTGCTAGATGACTGCATCTCTATTACAGCAGATACAAGTGATTTTGCAATCACTGCAGTCCTCCAATAGTGCGTCAGCGACATGACACTACCACTATGTGCCCCCCCCCCCACCCCACCCCCCAAAAAAAAAAAACTATCTACGACTCAATGTAAATGGTCAGCATTTGACAGAGACTTGCTTGCAGTTGATGAAGCTGTAAAATATATCTGCACAGACATCAAAGGAAGGAACATAACAATTTTCACAGAGCATTGAACCCTCTCAGAGGCTATCCGTAACCCCGCTGTTAATCATCCCCCAGGTAGGTTTTGGCAGATGGACTTAATTTGCCAACACACAACAGACATCTGCTACATCCAAGGTTCAGAAAATGTGGTGGCCAACTACCTATAATGTATCACTGCCATTTCATTCCCCATTAATTTTGACGAATTGGCCAGCTTACAGGACAATGACATCAAATTGCACAACCTCCGACAGGACTCAGATACTCATCTCCAGATCGTCTCCTGCAACCTACTGCGCTCAGTCAGGCCACTGTGGTGTGTTACATCCAGGGTCACTGCCCAGCCTATTGTTCCTCCTGCACTGTGTTGCCAAGTATTCATTACATTACATAACCCTTTACATCCTGGTGCTAAGGCTACTACGCGCCTTGTTACATAAAGAACACTTTGTGTGGCTGGGTGTGAAGAGGGATTGTCGTATTTGGGCTCATGCTTGTTTACAGTGCCAGTGCAGCAAAGTTGGCAGGCACACACAACCCTGTCTAGGTTAATTCAACATTCCGAAAGTCTGCTTCCGACATGCGCATCTGGACCTCGTCGGACAGCTACCCATGTCTGATGGTTTCAAGTATATCCTGTCTGTCATCGACTGCATTACACATTGGGTAGAGACAATACCCCTGCAGGACATCACAGCAGGTTCTGTAGCATGTGCATTCGTATCCTCCTGGATAGCTCGATTCGGCTGCCCTACATCCATCACCACTGACCAGGGAAGGCAGTTTGAATCTCTGCTGTTTAACAAACTCTGTGTACTCTGTGGGGTGGATAGATTCCACAAAATGGTTTATGAGCCACAGAGCAATGGACTGGTCAAGCAGTGGCACAGGACTCTGAAAGCGGCCCTCACGTGCCACAGCGGTGAGTGGTCCGATGCCCTTCCCTGGTTTATGTTAGGGACAGACAAATCTCCAGGCTTCACTTGTGTAGCTCCTGTATGTGAGACCCTAGCTCTCCCAGCAGAGTTTGTCAATGATGAAGCACTCGTCGACCTGTCCGACCTCCCCGCTCCAGCTGAGCATGTCCGGACACACATGGCTGCAATCCGCATGCCCCCTCCGCAAGCACACACCCGTCCTTGGGTCTTTCTGCATTCAACACTGGACTCTTGCGAGTTCGTTATGTTATGGGATGACACAGTCAAACTGACTTTACAGCCACCTCAATCTGGCCCACATCGAGTAGTAGCTCACACGGACAATACTATGGACTTTCTTGTCAGTGGCCGTCAGTAGACAGTTTCCCTACAACACATGAAACCAGCCTGGATGATTGAGGGATCTGTACCACACCCTCTCGAGTTGAGTGTTCCTCCATCAGGTGATGACTCTGATCTCACAAAGACTGCCCACTCCCCTGCGCCCCACCATGATCATATGTGCACTGAGCCTACACCTGTGGGCAGCTCAATTGTTGCGTGTGATGATACTCTACCCTCGTTTCACTTGGGCACTGTGTGTGACAATCCACAACCTCAGGCCCAACCACATGTTGCATGTGACATTACCCCATTGCACCCAGTGCCCCCACAGTGTGTTCCAACGTTTCTACTGAACTACATTATTTTTCTCCACCACCTCCCATAGTGCCCCTATGTCCACTGTCAACAAAATTTGTATCTCAATCAACACCTCTAAGTGCCCACGTGACGAGCTTTCCTTGCAGCTCCACGAGGGATCCATCTTCACCCTCCGCATAAGAGGCACTTTGCACGAGTCTACTCCGACGTCACATATCACCATCCTGCGCACAGTCCCCATCCAGAAAGGGGTGGATATGGCTGGCATAGCTGCAACGTTCAGCACCGATGGGATGCTCAAGATTTGCATCCCTCTCTCTGCCTGTATTGTAACACCGACATCTTCCATGCCAGTCCAGTTCACGCATGCAGGTCGACCAGTCTGTCGCCCCCCCCCCCCCCCCCTCTCCCCCCACTGGATGGCAGACTACACAGCGCTAGTCCACCCAGCACCGACAGCATGGACTCTTCGCACACGCCTCTATCAACCAGCAAGCATCCCACAACACCACTACACAGTAAGACACCCACATCCTTCCCCCAGTGCTCCACACTCCTGGGAAGGGGAGGAGGGGGGATAGGGGGGGGGACTCTGTGGCAACCATCGACCGCCAGTAACTGCCACCTACGAAGTGTGGAGGAGTAAATGGTCTTTGGGGACTCTTTGTTCTTTGGTTCAGTTTTGTGGACTTGGGTTACGATGTGCATGTTGTGATTTTCTGTAGTATTTTTCTTGTTTTTTGTGTAATTAAACAAACCTTATAAAAGTGCCTGATTGTAATAGGTTGGAGTTTTCTGTGTGTGGTCAGTCGCTATAGCAAGAGAACCCACAAGCTCTTAGCACAGATACATTTTGCAGCCCAAATGCAGAACACGTCATCAGATAAATATGTGCTGAATATATTTATTCAATTTATTTGGTGTGAGCTTCAAGTTTATCACTGTTCAAGCAATCTGTAATGTATCAGCACTGAGAGATAATTATACTTCTCAAAATGTGATCCATTCTAAGGAGTTTGTTATACTAGCCCTATCACTTTTTACAAAAGGAGTACACCAACAGAATTCAGATAGGGTATGTAAACAAGAAAGTTTAAAATCATTGTGATGTAAGTCAACACCACAGCAGGAGTTTATTAAGGAAGCTGAAGTTAACCTTTTCAAACAGAGGAGTGAATAGCAGTTTATTTCTTGTTCCAAAGAAAAAGGAAGAACAATAAAAAAAAGAAGCAAACTTCATGCATAAAAAGGGAATTGTGAATTCTTACTTGTTTATGTATTAAGATCAGTGAATTAACTATATTAACATCATGCAATAGAAAATACTTTAAATGTATTGTTGTGTGTGCATTAGTGTTCCTCGCACTATAAAGGCTTATATATTATAGAGTGGCATTTTGCAAAGTGGTTGTTAATCTGACGGGTAAATAAATGGTTGAACATTTAAAAAAAAAAGCGTATAGCATGGGCAGTGAAGTTCATAAATTAAATTTAAAAGGATATACTTTTACAAGATCAATACAACTTGTTTTTCACTTCATAAATTTCTTCCCATGCAAATTACATCATTGGCAAATAAAATGTACTGCTATTTCATAGATGGCATGTTCCTTCTTTCCAACAAATATTTTATTACTACCCACACTTCTACATATTTTACCTCTGCCATTTTGCTTCTATAGCCACTTTACATTTGTAGCTTTTTGTGACTATAGCTTTATTTAAAGTCACTCTTTCTTCCTAGTTACAAGGCACTTTCTGTGTCATCAAACCCATTGTTTAAAATTATATAAAACAACAACTACAAAACATGATGTTGATATAAAACATTTTGATAATGGCAATCAGTAAACATACCCTTTTCACTTAGATCTTTTCAATGAATTAATGAGTTACAACAGTGCAGTGCATATTTTAGCAGCAACCATATCAAGTGACTGATAGTAGAGAATAATGCATTTGACAGTAAGATGGTTGGCATTAGAAGCATTAATTAAGAAATAATATATCAAAAGTAAATACAAAAGAATTGCTTTTTTGGATTCAATGAAGTACAAGTCTTTCTGACAATGGATAATGTTTGTGTTTGACATTATTCAAAAAACTTGTTCCATTTAGTACATAAATCTAAACTTGTTACCTCTGGTTTAGAGAACCTATCCACTGGTGGGCATGAATGAACTTGGTTACAGAGCTGTGATCACTACTCTTATAATTTGTGTAGTTCAGGAGGGATGAAACAAAATATGGCCAAATCGTCTTTTCTCTCATCATTTTGTGTGTTACATGGACAGTATTAAATTACATACACAAAAAATTAACAATCAAAACTACTTGCACTAAATTTTCTAAAGCAGTAAGTGTGATATACAAGTGAAAAGCATACATACAGCTCATGCACATGACAGATCGATGACCAATTAATGGCTTCTTAACTTACCGTAGGTCTCAGTCCCCGCACCAGTTGGTTGGAAAAAGAAAAATAGTGTACCTTATTAGATTTGAAGAAGTAACAAAACCATGCACAAACAATCACAGAAGAAAGTATCATCACAATCCTTAGCATAAAATCAAATTTATATTAATATATTATTTCAAATTTACTTCTTAGTTTAAATGTTCTCCATTGAAATTAAGTAAACAAAATAAGTGGAATTACGAGATTTAACTGGAATGAATGTAACAACATTGTAAGATTTTGTATCATGAGTTTAAGTACAACAAACAACCACAGACTATTAAACTGAGATGATATTAGCTTTTAAGTAATTTTAATTGAGTTAATTGACTTTCTTATAATTATACATGACTGAGATACAAAAAGACCATCACTTAACATTACTGTAACTGTTTTTGCAGGAGGTTTATATGTTAATTGTTTAAGTAATTTGAATGAGAAAACTTAAGAGCCCTTTCTTATTGTTTACAGCAATAAGTTCTTTCAACTCTCTCTGAAATGTGAAACTCGCTACTAAAGCTAAGTAACATGTGCTAGACATTATTATCGTACTATTACTCACATAATTCTCAGGAATTCAGATGGCCAACTGTATTGGAAAGCACCGATGAACTGTGCACATTTATAACATTTAGTAAATGGGTCTCAAGTATTTTATTTGTCAATCATGGATAATAAAATGCAATATCCACTAACATTGCATGAGGAAGTAATTCACAGGCAGTTTAGTTGAGATTTTATAATGTATACTGGAGGCCCTTAAAATGGCATAACTATACAGTTATAAATTATGGTTTTGTGTGGTGAGTTCTTGAAAGTATCTGAAGTGTATAATTACTTAAATATTTCTGCAGAATGTATCACTGCCACTATCAAATCAAATGCTGATGACAGAAAGACAACGAGAGTACTTTCTCAACAAGACACCTCCATCACACTAAAACACTAAGAACTCATAATACTCCTACAATCCTGACAAAAGATACCAGTTTATTTACCATTCACTCACTTATCTCTTTCTGTATGTAATACTTTTGTGGGAAGTAAAGGGCTCATTCTTCACTGATATTTCAGTAATTCACAACCTGGGAGGTACAATTATATTTTAAACTGGCAAAGGACCGAATATAGTGATCAATTATAAGAGATCTGGAACTGCTACATGTAAATTCAACACTTTCTCTCTTACACATATAGCAACTTTACATACAACATACATCTGATTGCTGAAATTGGCCACGCGGGATTAGCCGAGCGGTTTAAGGTGCTGCAGCCATGGACTGTGCGGCTGGTCCCGGCGGAGGTTAGAGTCCTCACTCGGGCACGGGTGTGTGTGTTTGTCCATAGGATAATTTAGGTTAAGCAGTGTGTAAGCTTAGGGACTGATGACCTCAGCAGTTAAGTCCCATAAGATTTCACACACATTTGAACATTTGAACATTTTTTGCTGAAATTGAATATACAATTTTCTACCCTGTTGCCCAGTACAATAAAAGTGTGAATGTTTTATTATGAGACTTGCTTTAGATATGACACTCAGTTTTATGCTAGTAAGAATCTGAAAATGTGGCTTGGTGGTTCACTGGTTAAATGGCAGATTACAAACCAAACAGCCAACATTCAATCTTCAGTCAATCATAGGATTTTTTTCTGTCACTTATCATTTCTAGCAATGATTTATTAGTGGAAAAAATCAAAGTTGCACCATGGCTTGGAGTTCATCTTAAGCTGCAGGTTCTGCTACAAATGTCACAATCTCTGCAAATGCACCTCTGATGTTTCACAGGGACTCCAATTTGCTTACGGCAACACGTCCCTCACTAACATTCAACAATACTGATCCAATCCTAATACAAAGACAACCCAGTAGGTGTTTTAATAAGTGGAACATACACCATAACAGAAGTTCTCTTATAGAACAGGGCACTTTAATAAAAATAATTTACATGTGTGTGCAATGTTTTTGACTCTGATGCTAATGATTAATGGCTCTGTGTTATAAAACTCACTGCAAAGACAAGTTATCAGCATCATGGGCTGTTCTTCCTCATGCCTTTCATTCTTACAAAGCACCAAGGTGAATCAGCTGTTTTGTTGCCACATCTTAGTATTAGAAAAGATAACTAATCCACTTGTATCAACAACACAGGATAAAGTATTTTCTTCATTAAATTTTTATTCACAGTTTGCTGAATCTGTTATCTGAATATGTGAACACTAGTGATATGGTTACTGGTGAACTGTGACTTAGATGCCCAACACAATACTATCAACAACAAAGGATCATCACGTAATTGGCAACATTTAGCAGTAAAAAATCAGGACAACGAAAAATGGTTTCTTCTGGTATTTACTAGTACTTACAAGTCACAGTTTGACTAAGTGTGATGAAATTATTCAGTGAAAATTGGAACTAATTAAGTTCATTGCATGCTATCTAAAAAGAATAGGATCATGTTACTGAGTATCTCCGGGAAATAAATCAAATTTGGCCATGGGTTTCAATATGGTGAAATTAAACCATACTACTATTAGCATAGTGTCACAATCTCTGCAAACACATCTCTGAATGTTTCACAGTGATTCCAGTTTGCTGATGGCAAAAATTTTGTCCTTGGTGTGATTATTGCTTGCAGTTATTCGTCACTGCCCACTCATTTTCCACCCAATGTTTTCTGAGTTTGACAAATGTACAGTATTATGAGACAAAAGACTTGTGATGCAGATGCCTTCATACCTACTACCCAATGCTCTCAAACAGAGTGCATTTTGCACATTTGATATGATGCATGTTACACTTGTTGAGAAAGAGGAAACTGTATGTTGTTGTTTTGCATAGGTTGGGTGTTCAGTAGTAAGAATTGACAATTATATTATAAATTTTTGTTGTAAATATGATGTGATCAGCTCTTTCAAAATAAAAACGAAACTTGGGAGCTATTGTGGTGTATTGTTACATACCACCCAAAGTTTAGAATATGTGGACTGCAGCAGAATGGACAGTGTATTTTTCTGGGAATCAGGGCCTAAAACTGTATGTGGTGTTAGACATACAGTTACTTGTGAAAAAAAGAAAATGGGTTCCATTTCATATTTGAGTCAGACATACAGGTGCAGCAACAATGGACAGTGGCAGTGCCCTCTAAGGAATAGCTTCAGTTCCATGTAATCAAACTTTTAGAACATGGGGTGTGAGAAAACTGGCACTGTACTTTTATCTGAGACAGGAAGCAGTGTAATGTTGGTTATGTTAAGGATATCCAGTGCAGACATCTGGAAATAAATTACAAAGAGCATTAGAGTGGTGATAACTGTGGCCGACTCAATGAATGAAAAGAAAACTGGTGGGCCTAACTGGACGTGGCAAGTGAATTCAGTATATATCAAGGTGTTGTGTCCAGGCAATGGTACTGTTTTCAAAATACTCAGCTCTTTGCTAGATGATACAGAGGAGACTGGCTGAGGACAAAATTCACAGTTGGAAATAAATCAGCAAATTCATTTCTAGCTTCGAAATGATCATTTGATTTCACAGTTTGTTATGGTAGTTCTGAAACTGTTAGCAGAGGATTCAATCAAGGCTTCTTGTATCTAAGGATGACAGGGCTTTGATATCCACTGAATCAGAAGTGTAAATCATGTACTTCACATGGTGCTGAGAAAATGTTATATCTGAGAAAACCAGTAAGCATTTACAATTTTCATTCATGAATCCCACAATATTTTATTGACCAAGTCCATCTGTATGCTGAGAACTAATCTTATAACATCCTAATTTCACAGTAACAAGGTCATTTGATGGTTGTTCCCAATAATATAGATTGGTATATGCAAAAAGAAACTCTTACAATGTGGAATGTGGAACTCTTAAAGGTGTAGCATTTATTAGGACATAATTCTTCATGCACGAATTGTGGTCTGGAGTTTTCATAAACAAATGATAATGTATAACCAACCCACACTCATCTGTTTTCTGAGTCATCAGAGAGAGAGAGAGAGAGAGAGAGAGAGAGAGAGAGAGAACATCATTATACAGAATAATGAACTAAACACACACTGGATCTTACTTCCATTCGACATAATGAGATGCTGTTGGTCAATAGCAATAATGGACAAGACAGCAGCACCACAAACCATTTCTGAAATTGTACAACCCTGTCAGCAGAGTATCCTAGTGCCCTTTACACATTCATGAACATTCATACCTGCAACACAGAGGCCAATTGTTGTGGCTGTGTACTTGTTAATTTGCACTGCAGTATGCATCTCTACTTATCTGATGTTCCCATGATCTTTTATGTTACTTCTTACAAATTGTCTACCCTCTGTGGAGGTGCATTTTTTCCTCATATTTTCACATTAATCTATAAAATGATAGACAAGAAGGTAAATTGCTTGGGGAATAAATAAATCTGTCTGGAGCTGTGTTGGCAGGTAAATATCCATGTTTTCATGCAGACAGCATTAATCAACAGAAATTATTCTTTTAAATACTGTACACAAGTGAGCCATATGCTCCATATGCAAGAGAAAATTACAAATGATTTAAACTAGAAAAGAATATTAATAAAATAAAATATGTAACTGTATTCTAAAAAATATGTGCCTGCACTGCCCATGTATGAACTCGGTGGAGATTTTGATGTGCCAGTCATAAAAGTCCATCTTTGTAGCTAAGTGGTAGTGTGGTTGACTGCTGTGTGGAGGATCCAAGTTCAGCTCCTGTACTGCCAGGGATTTTGCCTTGGTAAGAAGGCCTGGAATGAGGTGCACTCAGCTTCAGAACACCAACTGAAGAGCTGCTTGAGTGAGAAGTAGCGGCCCTCAGCTTTGGAAAGTCAGCAATGGCCAGGAGAGCAGTGTGCTGACCCCATGAGCCCCCTCCACACCACATCCAAATGATGCATTTGGCAGCCAGTCTGTACTGAATGGTCCAACAGGACCATCAGATAGAGTCTTCAAGCTTTCACTCATAAAAGGCACATAGTCAAGCTTGGAAATATGGTTTATTTTGCATGCATTATTAAATGTGTTTGAGAGTTAAATCATTATTGAACTTATTTTTAGGTAATATTTCACTTTGTTTCTTCTTGTCTGGAGATCTTAAAGGAGTTCCTTGAAAACTTTTCAGATTTCATTTGTCTCCAAAAGCATACATTCTGGGTGAATGAATCATTTTGACTATTTTAGGTAAATAAATCTTAGATAACTCCACATTCAAGCATTATACACTTTTCTTTGGGCAAATGCAGACAACAAAATGATTTATTGTTTTAACTGTACATTGTTCTTGAGAACTTACTGAACAGTCTGCTTGTGATGACTGAACACAACCAGAATCATCATTCCGAATGCAACAGGCTGTTTCTCTCTCCTTTTCCCTCCCCTTCTCAATTTCCTTGATAATCTTGGCATCTTTCCTCATGCAAGGTGCGAATTTTGCTCCAAGATGGATTAAATCGGCCTGTAAAATTTTAACATACTTACAAAATACCAATCCAAAATTATATTTATAAATAAGTCTTGGGGTAAATTCTATTCAGCAACCAGCTCCTTATTGTTCCTAACATACATTAATGATCATTCACTTACAATGTAGTGAGATGCAAATGTTGTCATTATAGTAGGTAATACAGATATTAAAATAAAATTTAGTTCTTTAGACCTCTTGCTGTTACTGAAATATTTGAAAATATTGACAGGTGGTTGAAGCAAATGGACTGTTGTAAAATTTTGACACGACCATGTACAGAAAGTTTAGTTCAGTGCTTCCTGCAGACCGTAAACTATTGCAATCTATAACAAACTAACTACAATTTATTTAAACAATGAAATCCACTAAGAAGATAGTGTCTGGTTGTGGAGCTACAAGCAGGACACAACTTTAATATGGTCATATAGATGTTAAGGTAGCAGTAGGATATGAACAATAGCTAATTAGTATAACTAAGGATGTTGAAAATCTTATTTTTTTCCAAAGTCACACCATTCCTATGTTAAATTTAGTCTGTCTAATCATAAATAATAGACAGTAAGAGGTTAATGATAGTTTATTATCAATTTAGTGTTTAAAATTATTCAACTAACTTATTAGAATGCAGTAGATAAATCCTTGGCAACCGGTTGTTGGGGATGTTATCTGGCTGCAGTCCTGTAAGTTATTTGAACATTCGATACATTAGGAGAAGCTGAAGTTTCGTGTTGTTCAAAACTAGTTTCCATCAGTCGCCTCTGATTTTTAAAGCATACTTTGATTCATCCTTATCCCCACAAGTTCTCTTTTGTAATGGGATTCATAGAACACAATGAATGAGTAAACTGTTAACAGCAAACCATGGATGTAATGGAGACACAATTGAAGTAGGTTGCTATAAGTGATTAAAAAATGAATGAGTCCCTTCACTAATCATTTACAGAAAATTATTTTTAGGGAAATTTGACTTATAGAGATAACATTTCAAAACACAGAAGGGAATTATAGGAATCATTTATGGTGCTAGGCCTAGAACATATTGTATAAATCTATCTAAAGAGATGAGGGTCTGACGGCTATTTTACTGCTTATAATAACAGGATGCATTTTCTACAAAGTGTTCCTTTGTTACAAAAAGGTGTCAAGAGTAAACATGCATTCAAGAACTTGCCAGAGTTTATAAAATGTCTGTTGGGTAATACAGTGACATTTACAAAGGAATAAAAGAACTTTCTGTTGATTACTTCATTTACAGAGGAGTGAGAATCTCGTAAACGATAATTTTGTTCATGTGTGTTAAAGCATTTAAATAACGATGAGTGGTATTATTTTGTGAATGAAATATTCATCACAATGATAGGAACTGTGCTGCCGATAGTAATCCTTTTTTATGAAGTGCCTTTCTGTCTTAGAATCGTTGTGGATATCTTCTTTTCCACAGACAAGCAATATCTGAATAACATCATCCAGATGTCAAGGAGCATCTGGCTGCAGGCACATTTATTCATGGATGTAGAGGAGAAGGGTATACAATGATTTCCATCAAAGAGTTTGCAGAAGAGAAATTATGTTATAAACTTGTTGAGTTTTCTGTTGCCACTTCTCGACATGTTACCTGTCGAAGTTCATCACACGATCTTTGATTGATAGTCATTTAGTGGTTTTTCTGGTGTTTCAGCAGTATAAATGACTAGCATTATCAAAGATTCACCCACTTCTTAGTCTGAAAGCAGCAATGGAGTGCAAATCTTTGATAATACAGGCAACTCACACTAGTAAAATATCAGAAACACCATTGAAAAACCACCAACTGAAGATCTTACGACAAGCATCAACACATCAAGAAGTAAAGTTGTTAGACTGAAGCCTGTCAGAGTGGCCGAACGGTTCTAGGTGCTACAGTCTGGAACCGCGCAACCGCTACGGTCGCAAGTTTGAATCCTGCCTCGAGCATGGATGTGTGTGATGTCCTTAGGTTAGTTAGGTTTAAGCAGTTCTAAGTTCTAGGGGACTGATGACCTCAGAAGTTAAGTCCCATAGTGCTCAGAGCCATTTGAACCATTTTGTTAGACTGATCAAGTTTTAAAAATAACTGAGTTTAAATCTCAATGTTAGTTTTTTAGGTACATGAGAATAAAATAATGTGACATTTTGTATAACTTAATTCCATTTGAAACTGTAACAAATGTAAAGCAGAATATAACTGAATGACAATTTCTTTGAGCGTGACATTATGAGTGGAGGCATGAAGTATTTTTTTAAGTAGTGCAGAAAATTTTAGACTATTTTGCAGCCTGAAACATTTGCAGGGGAGTATATGATGAGAAAGTGCTAGGGTATTACTTGTGTTCCTGTGTATTAAAAGCCTCGCTGTTGATTCATAAAGCATGGAAAAGATTTCAAAGAGTACACAGGGCACTCACACATTGAAGAGTAGCATCACATGGTCTCAGAATACCTCTTCTGGGTTTAATACAATATGCATTAATTCTTTATATTGCAATATTTTACAATGCTTAAGTCATTCTGCTGCACTGCTTTAAATATAATTTACATATCTACATTTTTCCACACACCAGTTACTCAATGAATATGATCCTTGTGGTGCACTATAATGTTGATATGTTTATCTTTCTTTGTTCAGGGTCCTGAGTATTCTACTTTATAGTTCATAGTTCTATTTTTAGAAAACCAAAGATCTCTACTTGTTTACATTTTTATTCATACTTTCTGAAAAAAGTGCAGGAAAAATGTATAAAGACTTTACATTCCAACTAGAGTGTGAATATGATATAAAAATCTTATAATGAGCCTTTTAATTATAGTAGGAAAGTTCTGGTAGCATGTATCGGTAAATACTTTAGGAGTAAAGGGGACCACTCACCAAAAAGCAGAAGAATTGAGTTACACAAAAAAAGAGAGAAAAGTTGCTAGCTTCTCGAATAAATCCTTTCTTGAGTTACAGGAAAATTACACACACACACACACAAACACACATGCACACACACACACACACACACACACACACACACACACACACACACACACACACGGTATAGGGAGAGAGAACCAGGAGGCATGAAGAGGGGCTGGTGGTGGGTAGCTAGAGGCTAAGACAAAGGCAGCAAGATTACTGCCTGGGAATGCAAGAGGGAGGGGTGGCAGGTGCATGGGCCAGGCATGTGATGGATAGGTGTTGGAGTGCAAACTGGCTGCCTTTCTCTGAGCTGGTAGCTTCACACCCCGAACCTCTATTCCTGCCTATTCCCTCTATCCACCCCACATGACACAACCCACACCCCACCTGTTGATAACTCACAGTTTCTGCTTTTTGTGAGTGATCTCTTTTACTCCTGGAGTATTTGCATGATAATGAACTTTGATTTTTCACTATAGAAGTTTCCTTCTTCATGAACTGAAGAGGGAACCACTGAAAGGAACATTCACAGAAAAGAGAAAAGAAGGAATGTAAGTCATTGATGGCTTGAAATAGAAACATAATGGAGTGGATAGTAATAGAATTAGAACATTTATTTTGTTTCTCTTATTATGATGTTCATTCAAATGAAGCCTGGTCAGAGTGTTTACCTTTGCCTTACACGTAAAGTGGCACCACATAACTGACATGTATGGTGGCGCCAAGTATTGGCAGAGAGACTGATGTGTGCACACCATTTAATGTTGCATAGTGCCAGTGTGGTTTCACGCCGAAGAGAACGTGGTCACACAAGTTATCGTCCACTACCGAACAAGCAGGTGAGTAAGTAGGAACAATGAGGAGTGATTCGAGTTTTGGCCGCAGAGGAAGTTGGAGGCTGTGAAACGCGTCAACATATGAAGGCTGTGTATGGCGAGTACAGTCTGAGTCATTCCAGTTTCGTGGAATGGAGCAAACGATTCCTTGTGGGGCACGAGTCACTGGAGGATGATGCTCGTCCTGGACAGACTCATCATGTCATCACACTGGAAATGGTTGCAGAAGTGAATGCTTTAGTCTTGGACAACTGCAGAATCACTGCGGACAATATCCATTGGTGTTTGGACCTCTAAAACAAGCTACTCGTGGATATAAATTCACAAAGGACAACGAAGTGTGTGGTGGGTCCAGGCCTGGATCTGACAGCAGCCTACTAGCTTCTCCAAGGATGGAATCGACCAGTTGGTGTCACAAAAGACTGAATGTGCCAACAGGTTTGGCTACTATTTTTGAGTATGTGTACTATGTATAACTCCATTTTTGAGTTAATAAAATCATTACTGTTACTTTACGCTAGTGACCGTGTTTCGTTTGAATGCCCCCTATACATTATGGGTTTCCTTCAGTTGCTTACATTTCTTTCCCTCATCATAATGTTTCAGTTTTGTAAATTTTATATTTAGTTTTCATGAAAGACTTTTCTACCCTATAGAATACTAGAGTCATGACTTTATTGTGATAATGTACATACAATTTGACCTCTAAGATTTAATGAATCTCATGATTTGTTATAAATAATGCACAATTCTGTTGACTTTCACATACCTACAGATGTGATAACATTTTATAAAACCAACATAATTACTCAGGAGATTTATTGATCTCTTCTGCGCAACAAAACTTTTATTTATCTCAGTTCTTGCTAAATGAAATTCCACATCACAGTGAATGGGGAGCTCAGGTAAGGTATCTTGCTGCCTCAACTTTCTTCACTCATTTAATCCCACAACACAGCCACTGCTTTCAGTTATATTTGTTGAAAGGGTTCTCTGTTTTGTTAAATTATTTGGTCTTATCAATATTTAGTTTCCACTACTAATGAAGTTATTGAACATAAATGCATGTTTTGTTTTGATATACATTTCTGTTTAATTTTATAAGATACCAGATTAGCCCATCTGTAAATATTAAACTGCAGCTGTGGTAACTACATTTCAATTAACATAACTGCACTGTGTTCATAGGTGAATTATGGACAAGATCATGTGTACATGTGTATAATGAATTATTTGTCCCAGATACTTTTGCTGCATGTCATCTTCATGAAATGTAAGTGGTCATTATATATTCATTTTACTACGAGTCCTGAATTAATTTGGTTTCAGAACATATGCCAATATTGCTCAACATATTGTCAGCTCTTGTATTTAACATTATACAGGAAATATGTGATTACCTCTAATTTACAAATATTTATAGGAAGTGATGAATTAAGCCATCTTAAAAATACAAAACTGTAAAAAAAAAAGAAACCATGGTCATAAGAAAGCTTTGTGAGCCATATCTTTGAAAAATGGGCTCGGTGCCAATATTACACTCCTAAATTCCCTAGATTTGTTTCATTGAAGTTATTCAAACAGTAATTAATTATTATTTTGAAATAGTAGTAGTGTGGCTAAGCACATATTCATTTAGTGAAGTAAAGTACTGTACTTGCAATTTGTTTAGTTGCATTCTACATGACACAGCAGCAGGAACTCTGGATTTCATAGCAAAGTTGTGGCATATCAGTGATTCAAAATTGCACCAATGCAAGCAAATAAACAGTGTGGGCTATGAACATTAACAACTTTACAAAATTTCATTTGCCATTAGTGCCTATATTTTTATAATGAGTTAACAATATCCTGAATATTTTAGGCAACATATTCTGAAACTGACATAGCTCTACCATCCTTTTGTAACTTACTGCTCTTGGCCCTATCCAGAAGTTAGCTGGTTCCTGGTAATCCACTTGTTGAAGAGAGAGACTTGTTACCAGTACCTGAAACAAATAAGATAAAGAAGTAGAAGTTTTAACAGCTCAAACAAAAATCACTTCATTTATGATAGATATAGTATTATGACAAAATAGTTATGACATTATGACAAAATAGTTATGATTATACGAAAATGATCCCTTCAGATACCAAAAATGTCTGTGTTCCTGTGCACTGAATCACACAATGTGATATGCTGGGTAGGCTGTAAAAGAGGGCATTACGCTAGGCAGTGTAGGGAGAATGTTTGGTTAAGATGCTGCAGCCCATGGGTACCAGGGAAATTTAGGCAAAAATAGATGGCAGGTAGCTGAAGACAGAGTTTGTTGTAAATATGTTGTTATACGAATTATGGGTTTAAGAGTCTTCCAGGAATCTATGCACGCAGATACAGAGTTTTATGTTCACAGAGTGTTTGAGTTGTCTGTGGAGTTTTTTCCTTCTTTTCAACTTCTGAACCATAGTTTTCTGCTTATTATATTCTCTAGTAAGTTGTTATATAGACACTGGTACACCATTAACAAAGTAAAAATAGATCAATGCCACAGTAGTAACATATGTTACATGTTTTTCCATCATATGGCAAAAAGGCTCAAAAAACATGCAAGGTGGAGATCAGTGGGTATAATAGCAGAAAATCTACCTAATATAGCTTCCTGAAACAGTGTATGGAATAATCGGAGAATGTATCAAGTATTAGGAGATTACAACAAAGCAAGTATTATGAATTACATACAATTGTTTAACCAAAAAATGGAAAATCCAGGATGGAATGTAACAATATTATGAAAAGGAAAGTTGCTACTCACACACACACACACACACACACACTCACACTCACTCACTCACTCACTCTGCCGTGTGATTTCAGTTGCCTGAGACTGCAGTCGTGTGTGTGAGTTGCACTAGCCTCTGTGTGTGTGTGTGTGTGTGTGTGTGTGTGTGTGTGTGTGTGTGTGTGTCCGGGGGGGGGGGGGGGGGAGAGGGGGGGAGGTGAGTTGCACTAGCCTGTGTGTGTGTGTGTGTGTGTGTGTGTGTGTGTGTGTGTGTGTGGAGGGGGGTGTCTGTCATCTAGTTTTGATGAAGGCCTTACTGGCTGAAAGCTTTATTTGTGACAGTCTTTTTTGTCATGTCTATCTGTGACTCAGCATCTCCACTACATGGTGAGTAGCAACTTCCCTTTTCATATTATTGAAACAATTGTTTAAGGGACATAGGTTGTAGCTGGAAAAGTACCTGAGTTTAACTAAATATATCAGTGGTATCACAGAGCACATGAAACACAATACACTGAACAGATCTCTCAGGCATGAGAGGTGAAGTTTAGGGTCAAGCGATTGTTCTCTGGACATTATTATAAGAAATGTGTCTTTATAATGAATTCTTCCTTTAGTAAATAGTGCGTGCTACGTTCGTCTTTACGAACTTGTGTAATTATTTCTCACAATATGGTGATGAGGCACAATAGGTCATTAGGATAGTGCGTAATGTGAAGTATGGGAGAAGTAGGATGACAAAGATGAGTAGCATATTGTTAAGGCTAAGTACAGAGTCAAGGAGGATAATACTGGGAAAAGGTTTTGTATATAATGTTCGTATTGTCAGTGAGATTACTGTTGTAGGATATCTCCTGCATTCCCACACCCTTATACCTCTGAGTGGTTTGACACAGCTGCCAAAATAGACTGGTGATGGTGATGATGATGATGATGATGATGATAAGGCTTTAAGGATGGATGATAGCAAGGGCTTTAAAGCTCATAATAAAAAGTAATGAGATGAGTGTAGAGAAATATCATAAAATGACTAAAATAAGAACTGCGGATAAAACTGTAAAGAAAGTCCGGATTAACTTGAACACATGCACTTGCATACAAGGTAATGAAAATGACATTATCAAATCTCACATGATGCAAAAAGTGAAAAAGTGGTGGAAAGTATTAAAAGAAGTCTGTGGACAACTGCAGCTGGATGATCACTGGAAGAAAAGGGTAGATCATTTACATATATTGTAAACAGCCCTCTTGATGTAATGTAGAAACTACTTCTACCTCCATAATTTCATCCCATTAAGAATAACGTACTGAGTCCTAACTCTTAGAAAGCTCCGAATCAAGTTACAAATCTGGCCTGGTGCACTGTAAGCTCGTATTTTGTTCTCTAAACAAAAGTGCAGAAATATATTAAATGCTTTCCAGATGTCAAGGAACAAGGTGTGAACTTAAGTGCCTCTGTGTATAGTTCTCTGAATTTTATGGAGAAACAGAGTGAGCTGTTTTTGCAAGATCCCTGTTTACAGAACCCAAGTTGGTTTTGTGGAGCAGTTTTTTTATTCTTCAGAAATGGCACAATGTATAAGCACAGAATATGTTCCAAAATTCAACAGATCGAAATCATTGATAAAGGCCCATAATTATGTGCATTGTTTTACTGACCTTTCTTGAAAATGGGAATGACTTGTGTCTTTTTCCAACTGCTTGGTACCCTACATTCTTGGTAGTGGGAGTACAGAAGAGGTGTGAGATGTGAGGGGGAGGGCTACAAGGGAAGGGGTGGGTGAAGATGCTGTGCTAGCTGTGGAAGCATGCAGGAACATTGTGGGGGCAAGAAAGGCTGCTAGGTGCAGCATTGTGAGGCTAAATTTGGATGGTGGGGGTGGGGGGAGGAGGGTCATTCCACATCAAATCACCCAATAAAAAATAAATTTTACACCCACCTCCTTAGATTTTCACGAAATTTGGCTCAAATGGTTCTAATACTATCCTGACAACACCTGCAAAATTTTTTTGCTGTATCTGTTATAGTTTTTTTTATAAATTTTTTAAGTTTTTATGTTTTGCGTTTTCCGAACCTTCCGAAATGGTAAATTTAATTTGTATTCAAAACTTTAAAATTGCTTATCTTAAAAACTCTTCTAGATAACATCATGAATTTTTGCAGCAAGTTTATTTATTATACATATTTGAAGATAAAAATGGTACTATTAAAATATATTAATATTTTCCATGAAAAAAAAATATGTATGTATTTTTTTTCTTTTCTTTTTTTAATGGAGGTTTTGTTTTATAAGAATTGCAATATCTAGAGTCTCAGACCTGATAGAATGCTCAAATTTGTTTTAATTTACTCTTAAACATATAGGCTACTTGATAAAACAAAAATAATGATGGCTTTTTAACATGTTTATTAATTATAGTAGATTAGATTAGAATTATGTACAAAGATAGTGTACTTATGACACTTATGTATAACCCAACTGATTGCTTGAAACATCGAATTTTTTGAGGAATTTTGTCTTTTTAATAAACATTAATGCTGATTCAACTTGTTTTTCCACTTCATCCAAGAGCTTTCAGTTCTTTTGATACAGTCTTTATTGAAGTAATACATTTTTCCAGTGCCGCTTGACTGAGGTGCGTCTACTACACAGACTATGTGCTCCAAAGGCACTATGCAAGAATCTTCTCTTTCAGGCCAATAAAATGATGCAGCTGGTCCTGAAGGATGTAGAAATAGAATTTCTGCATCTTCTTCATCATTGAATATTGTTTTTACCAGTCCAAAGTACCAGTTACCATCATAATTTACAGCCACATAGCTATTTATGGATGGTTCAACACGAACCCAATCAGAAGATGAATGGAAAGAAAAGAGTAAGGAGGGTTTTACACTATCTGCAGTCCTTCTAATTTCAAGGTTTTTTGTTGGAAGTGGTTTGAAGTTATGAAAACTTGTTGTTCCAGGAATGGCTCGGGTTGCTGAAAAACGGTTTTCTAGTTTTAACCATAGCAAATCAGCTTCTTTTTTGTCAATAAAGTGAAAATGAACACACATCGATTACTGTCATTATTTGTTCTTTGTCTGAAAGCTGTAGACTAGCTTTCCTTAAAATTCTTTTAATAGTTCCTCCTAGGCCATCACAAATTGACTTCCCATGACTTGTTGCAAAAAAAGTGTGTTGGGCCTTCAAATTAAAGTCTCTCAAGTGTTCAGTCAAATTTTTAAAACTGTTTCTATTTTTGTACTGCCCAGCACAACCATCTGTAAAGTAGTGAACTGAGTCAATGTCAGTATGATGTGATGACAGCCACTTTGTAATTTCTTTTTGTACAAAGTTAACAAAACCAGTATCACGTTCTTGGTCATCACTAATAAAACATTGGTTGGAAACAAAAACATTGTTTTCCTCATTTCTTAGAAAAACTCCAACTGGGTGTAGAGTAAAACCACCTCTATTCCAGTGGTAACTTTGGATCTCATTTTGTATAACAAAGGAATAATTTTCACTGAAACCCATCACAATAATTGCTGTTTTGGGTGGTGGGTCTTCTTTCAATCTTTTAAAGGCTGCTGATTGGGATTTTGCTATAAACGAGTGCGGGGTGAGCTTTTCCGATGACCTAACCAATAAAGAAATTTAGTCTTCAACACTGATAGACTGTTTGATCATTTCTGCCCTGTCTGTGTTAACCCACTGACTGATTACAATTTCTTCTTCTAAATCATAATCTTCAATAAGTTTTTCAGATAAGTACTCAGTTAGTGCAGTATTTGCAGTACAGCTGTTGCAATGACGTAGCATGCAGTTTTGGTTTTCCGTGTTGCACACAAGCATCTTAATTAGGTCCTTATAAGATTCTTCAATTTTCACAGCATCCAGTAATACACTCCTGGAAATTGAAATAAGAACACCGTGAATTCATTGTCCCAGGAAGGGGAAACTTTATTGACACATTCCTGGGGTCCGACACATCACATGATCACACTGACAGAACCACAGGCACATAGACACAGGCAAAAGAGCATGCACAATGTCGGCACTAGTGCAGTGTATATCCACCTTTCGCAGCAATGCAGGCTGCTATTCTCCCATGGAGACGATCGTAGAGATGCTGGATGTAGTCCTGTGGAACGGCTTGCCATGCCATTTCCACCTGGCGCCTCAGTTGGACCAGCGTTCGTGCTGGACGTGCAGACCGCGTGAGACGACGCTTCATCCAGTCCCAAACATGCTCAATGGGGGACAGATCCGGAGATCTTGCTGGCCAGGGTAGCTGACTTACACCTTCTAGAGCACGTTGGGTGGCACGGGGTACATGCGGACGTGCATTGTCCTGTTGGAACAGCAAGTTCCCTTGCCGGTCTAGGAATGGTAGAACGATGGGTTCGATGACGGTTTGGATGTACCGTGCACTATTCAGTGTCCCCTCGACGATCACCAGTGGTGTACAGCCAGTGTAGGAGATCGCTCCCCACACCATGATGCCGGGTGTTGGCCCTGTGTGCCTCGGTCGTATGCAGTCCTGATTGTGGCGCTCACCTGCACGGCGCCAAACAAGCATACGACCATCATTGGCACCAAGGCAGAAGCGACTCTCATCGCTGAAGATGACACGTCTCCATTCGTCCCTCCATTCATGCCTGTCGCGACACCACTGGAGGCGGGCTGCACGATGTTGGGGCGTGAGCGGAAGACGGCCTAACGGTGTGCGGGACCGTAGCCCAGCTTCATGGAGACGGTTGTGAATGGTCCTCGCCGATACCCCAGGAGCAACAGTGTCCCTAATTTGCTGGGAAGTGGCGGTGCGGTCCCCTACGGCACTGCGTAGGATCCTACGGTCTTGGCGCGCATCCGTGCGTCGCTGCGGTCCGGTCCCAGGTCGACGGGCACGTGCACCTTCCGCCGACCACTGGCGACAACATCGATGTACTGTGGAGACCTCACGCCCCACGTGTTGAGCAATTCGGCGGTACGTCCACCCGGCCTCCCACATGCCCACTATACGCCCTCGCTCAAAGTCCGTCAACTCCACATACGGTTCACGTCCACGCTGTCGCGGCATGCTACCAGTGTTAAAGACTGCGATGGAGCTCCGTATGACACGGCAAACTGGCTGACACTGACGGCGGCGGTGCACAAGTGCTGCGCAGCTAGCGCCATTCGACGGCCAACACCGCGGTTCCTGGTGTGTCCGCTGTGCCGTGCGTGTGATCATTGCTTGTACAGCCCTCTCGCAGTGTCCGGAGCAAGTATGGTGGGTCTGACACACCGGTGTCAATGTGTTCTTTTTTCCATTTCCAGGAGTGTAGTTTTAACATTCTGGTGGATACTGCATACACATACAGTGTGTGCGCCTGCAGCACCAGCAAGGATACACCATTTAGGTCTCAAGAAACAAAATTTTGAAAATCCTACTTCTACCTCGGGATTCTCCCATTAGCAAGAATAATAGAGTTCTCTCAAGTTACACAAAATGAGTCTTTTTTGCATGTACACATTTTTTTGAACACTTACTTTCTTTTGTTCCAGGTAGCACTCTGGAACTTTCATCCTTTTCATAAAAATCTGCTACAAGTCTTACTGTATCTTCAGAAAGAGTTTTACCTTTTTTTGGACCAGGAGTTTCCAAATACCCTTTTCAGATTATAGCTTTCTAGCTTGTCGCACCATGTACTCACTTACATTAAATTCTTTCATCACTTTATTTTGACTCCATGAATCTGGAGCTAAGGTCAGAATCTGGATTTTTCTAGACCTCCCAACAGATGAAATCTTCTCTTTCATAAGAGAAATCATTACATCAAAATCCTTTGCTTTCTCAACCACACTTGCATCTTCTTCGACACCATCAGAACTTGGTGCATCATATTTTAATGCTTTTGAAACCGCCTTTTTTGCAGTCTTTTCAATACTGCTAACCTTCCTTTTAAAATAAGACCCTTTACTTTGTTCTGACAAGCCATGAAGCTCTATCGGTGTTAAACCTAAATTATCAAGAGCAATGTTTGTTTGTACGAGGGATTCATTTCTGGATTCCTGTGATTCTAATTCAACCATGACTTCATCTGATTCACTTTCATTGACTTCAACTCTTAATTTTTCCTCACAAAAGTTACGGCATGTTGAGCAAAACTTTTGTCCAGGTTTTATGCCAATATTTTTTGTCAGCAATTGTTTAGAAAGATCCAAGCCTACACTTCTCAATGATTTTTTGATGGGCTTTTTGTGTTTTTTTAGTGGGTCTACACATGTTGTTTGATACTTTTCAAAAACGTTTAAAAAGTAGTAGCTGTGGTATGAACATATATTCTTAAATTCACACAGATTAATTCCAGATCGTAAGTGGATCAAATCTTTTTCTTCCTCGCTCAATTCAGATACCGGCTGTAACTTTTTTGAAGGTGTGTAGGTTGTTTGGAAACAGTCAGATTTTTTAAATAACCCTACGCTACAGGTTTGAATATCTGACATACTGATTTCACTTTTGGTCTGATTACTGTTCTGGTTACTTTTATAGGATATTGGAAAAGAATCTCTGTAAACTAAGTAACAGTGCTTACTGAAAGTTCGAATAAACTTAATAAAATACTATCCAAGCACTATTTAACATGTAATAATTTTTTACTTCAAAACACAGGAGTAAAAAAACAAAATCCAAGCGTACATTGTTACTTGAAGAAGACAAAAACTTATTTTCGGTGTCTAAGTCATTGGTACTTTTTATTTTTAAAATATAATCAATATTATTTTAAAAATTAGATAACTATTAAACAGGTTAAAAAGCCAACATAATTTTTCTTTTATCTAATAGCCTATACAATTAAGAGTATTTTAAAACAAATTTGAGCTTTCTATCAGGTCTGAGACTCTAGATATTGCAGTTTTTGTAAAACTGAACATCCGTTAGCTAAAAAAAAAAAAACTTGTAAATTTTTATTCATTTGAAAGGTTTTAATATATCTTTATGGTAATTTCCGACTGCTGAAACAACGCCAAATCTAAAAACTTTAAAAATTTATAAAAAAAACTATCAGAGAAAGAGCAAACAAATTTTACAAGTGCATTCAGGATGATAAAAGAAGTAATTGTACCAAGTTTCATCAAAATCTGACATGGTTGGTGTCAAGGCCTGGGTGACTTGACATGGAATGACCCAGGAGCAAAGGGGAGAGGAGAGAAGCAGAGAAGGGGAAAGCACTATGCAGATGTGCTTGCAGGATAGAAGGCATATGTAAGGCTGGAGCAAGAGTAGGGAAGGGGTAGGCCAGTGGAGAACAGGAAAAAAATATGTATCGGAGGAAGAGTTCTCACCTATGTAGTTATGCTATTGGTGGAAAGAATCCGTGAACCCCAGCCTATGCATATCCTTGTCTGTCCCTATTTAATCTCTGCTCCCACCCCCTTGCCCCATGGCTCACAGTCCAGCAGCAGGCCTAAGTGCAAGACCAGTCCCATACATCCTCCCACTACTACCTACTCCAGTCCTGTCACAGCCATCTCCTACTGCATCAAAGGCAGGGCCATATTTGAAAGTAGCCATGTGACCTACCAACTTAGCAATAATCATTGTGCTGCATTCTACCTGGGCATGACCACCAACAAGCTGTCTGTCCATGATAATGCCAAACTGTGGTAAGAGACACCTGGACCATCTAGTTGTTGAGCCTGCCATCCAACATGATATCCTTGACCTTAAGACTGCTTCTCAGCCTGTGCCATTTGGATTCTTCCTACCAACACGAGTTTTTCTGGATAATGCAGGTGAGAATTATCACTGCAATATATCCTTCATTACCCAAACCCCCTTGCCTCAACCTTCACTACTCCCTGTCCTCCAACTGCCTATTCCCCTCCCTTCTCCCACTTCTACTTTACAATGGATTTCTATGTGGCCAGTGCATCTGCATAGTCTTTTCCCCTTCTCTACTTCTCTCCTAATCCCTTTGTCCCCCCCCCCCCCCCACCAACACTTGAATCTTCCCCAACCCCTACCCCTGTATCCCTGTTCCTCTCCAATTCACAGCTCTTCTGTACTATTTATCCCATCAAAGGCTTCAGTTGTAGTTGGGCCTTAGTGGCCAGAGATGACAGTGGCTATGTGTGAGAGTTATGCACCAGTGAAACTGTGTGTGATTTGTTTTGTTTGTGTCCGATAAAGCACTTATAAAAATAGCTGATAATATCTAGAAATCATTTTCCAATGAACATGTCTACCACGCAATGCTGCCTCTATGTGGTGAGTAACACTTCATCCTTTTCTTATTGTTATTTCATACCACATACCAGTGTTTCTATTGATGGATGCACTATTAATTAACTGTGTATGCTTTTCTCTTTGAGAAGGCTTGGGCCAAATTATGAAGTTCTGTTTCCAGACCTCTCCCTCAAACCTAACATATGTATGTGAACCATAAATAGCTTTTCAGAGGTGCACTTGTTTCATGGTGGTCTTGAAGGCATGGCAGTAAATTTTAACAATGTCTGACTACATTTCTACTGTCTTTCTTTAATTTACCAGAGACAGTAATTACCACTGTTGACAAATTTATGATGAAATTATAGTACTTAATTCCAAATCAGCAGTAACTAATTTAGATTTTGAATCTAGGATGTTGAATGCATACAGATTTAAACTTGATTTTGCAACCATACCTGGCCTGACCTGTGATTCAGATCTATACCAACAGGTCCCAGTCCATAGCAGGCTATTGATATGATGAGAATGAGAACCTGAACTGTTGTTACCCAGTATGTAAAAAAGGGACGGTGGTCCTCTGTGTCATCCAGGTGTTCCTTGAAGTCTATTCTTTTAGAATATGCTTGTCTCATGGATTGTCTGAAACAAAGATATGTGTTTATAAGCCTAAAATTAGTTTGGTACATCTACGATAGAAGAAAAGATCTAGTAATGTTAATAAAAACTGGATGATGACTGCTAAATATTAGTATAGTAAAAAGGAGAAAACTGTGTGTTTTCTAAGTATCAGTAATTTGAAGTTTGCTTATAAAATTAGACTTTAAATAACAAAATGAAAACTGGAAAATCAATACACACAATTACTAATTCAGATCATGGAAAACATTTTTAAAAGTAAGAATTTTATCCATCATAGATGTGCAACACTACGACTGTAGTGAATAAAGGTTTCCAGAAATAACTGCAACCAGAATAATAAAAGGTAACTTGTTGCACTTAACTAGGAAACCTTCATTTTTAAAAGTAATTACGAGTGTCTTCTTTCATGTTCTGTCTTGTGTATTGGGCAAGTTATTTGTTCTCAAAATGAAGGTCTTTCAGTTGTGGTTTTATTTTTTAATATATATTTATTTATTTATTTTATGAGGAAAAATTTGCTGAAAGTATGAAGCCTTCCAAATTAACTGACTGTGTATTTATTTGATAAGCTTTCTATAGCTTGCAATAAATAAGCTAAGAGAAATGATGATAATTTTGGCACTAATTTTCTGAACTGGATGCGTATAGTATGGAGAATTTCTTGATATGAATCTTTTAAATAATCCAATGGCATTTCTCTATCTATTTTTTTCACAAAATTTTCTTTTTTGCTATTGTTTTCTGTTGTCCTGGGGATCAGTTTTTCAAAAGTAGCACACTGGTAACATTCCCTTACTTAAATGATGAGAGCTTATTATTAAGGCAAGCCGGAACGATGAAAATGACAAAATAAACGTTTTTTGTTTTATTTTTTTTTTCATCATAAAATTATTATAAGTTTTCTGAATAAAACAAATCAAGTTTCACCCTTCTAACTGAATTCCAAGTGTGTGTTTTTATCGCTGCAAAGTTGATGCGCCGCGTAAACGGTTGTAGCGACTGGGTGTGTCACCTCTGACGGCGCAGCTCACCGGCTGCAAGCAGGGTATCTTTGCGGAATTAGACAGTGTTTTGTTTTCCAGTATTGCATGGCTTTACCTCTGTGACAAGTGACTGTTCATATTGGTAAACATAAGCACTATACCGTATGTGTTGACTTGTGGAGTTTGCTTTGTGTTTTTTTGCTTGTACCTGTTTTACATATTTGGTTTGTGGATATCAATATACCCTGCTTCAGCAATCAAGTGTTTAAGAAAAGGCACAATGATTGGAAGAAGAAATCTTTTGTTGCTTTGAAGGTAGATACTGCTTAGACTGCTTCACCGACTACTCCAAATGAATATGATAGAACTTCTTCCAACAAGAAAATGTGACAGCAAAGAAAAATTTGAAAACTATGAAAGTGACAGTAATGATGTGAATGAAATAATTAACATTTCCTTGCTCTCTAATATTTTGAAACATAATGTATTATGCCAAGTTTGCAAAGAAACAGGACTGGAACTGAAAATAACTTCATACATTGGTTTGGCATGTAAAATGTTATTGAAGTGTAACAAATGTGTTGTAGAAGTTTTGTTTTCTAATTCCAACAGTATTCCTCATAGTGGTAATAGTGGAAAGAAGGTGTATGATATAAATGTTAGGCTAATGTATGGCTTGCATTGCATTGGCAAGGGCAGTGCTGCTGGGATAATGTTATATGGAATTATGAACTTGCCAAAATCACCAACCAAGTTCGGATTTTATAATGAATTGGTGGGATCTTCTGCTGAAGATATTGCCCAAGCAACAATGAAGAAAGCAATTGAAGGAGCTGTGACAGATAATGGGAATTGTAGAGATTTAACTGCTGCTTTAGATGGATCATGGCAATGTAGAGGTCATAAATCTCTAAATGGAGTTGTGACAGCTACCAGTGGAGACAGTTGCAAAGTAACTGATGTTGCTCTTCTCTCAAAACATTGTAGATGTAAGGGAAATACCAAGGATGAACTTAGTAAAAGTTGTGAAGCAAATTTTCATGGCACGAGTGGAGCGATGGAAGTAGAGGGAGTGAAAGCAATTTTTTCCAGAACACAGGAGTGGTATAATGTACGATACACTAACTATCTTGGAGATGGTGATTCTAAGGGATATAAAGCTGTAGAGGAACTCAAACCTTATGGCAATGAAATTCACATTAAAACACAGGAGTGCATTGGACATGTGCAGAAGCGCATGGGGGCTTGCTTGTGCAAACTAAAGCAGACATTAGGATCGCATAAGCTTAGTGATGGTAAGACCCTTGGAGGAAGAGGAAGAGTGACAGAGGAAGCAATTAATAGATTGCAGAGGTATTATGGGTGTGCAATTTGGCAAAATATGAGAAGCATATGAGGAGAGCAGTATGGGCATAATTTTTTCATTCTGCATCTACAAATGAATACCCACAACATGCACTGTGCCCCACAGGTGATGACTCATGGTTTAAGTACCAATCAGGAAAAGAATATGCCCATAAAAACAGTTTGCCAAATGCTGTAATTGATGTAATTAAGCCCATATTCAGAGATTTATCACAGCCAAGTTTATTGGAAAAGTGTATACATGGGAAAACACAAAATCCCAATGAAACTGTAAATAATTTAATTTGGATTAGGATTCCCAAGAGAGTGTTTATACAGATAAAAACATTGCATTTTTGAGTGTATGATGCAGTGGCAACATACAATGAAGGAAACATTATCAAATGTGATGTGCAGAAACATTTAGGTTTCCAACCAGGACACAACACCATTTCCACAATGCGACTAATTGATGAAGAAAGACTAAGAGGTGCAGGAAGAAGATAGAAAAGCCTACAACATGCAGCAAAAGGGAAGAAAAGACCAGTGAAACGGAAACTAACACTGGAAAGAGAAGAGGATGCTGATAATCCATCATATGGGGCAGGAATGTATTAAAAAACTTTGGAAACCATTTCCTGTAACTTTATAAAATTTTCATCTTTGAGGAATATTTTCTCAAAAACTGCTAACAGTATATCAATAAAATTTATACACAACATTGTTTACTTCTTTTCCTTCCTTTTTATAACAAATTGTAAAAATATATTTTATAATTCAAGAGTTATAGAAGAAAATGTGCAAAATTTTAGAGAAAAAATAAGCATCTGTTTAAAAAAATTGTAAAACAAAAACCAATAAATATTTCTTAACATGGCATTATAAGTTTGTAGAGAAATTTCACTGAACATGTAGTCCTAATTTCAGAGCAATATGTTTAATGGTTTTAGAAAAAATGTTCCTTCTAGTTGCTAAAATTAACATGGAGGAGATGGATCGTTCTGGCTCCCCTTAAAGGATTTTCCCCAAATAAGAACCTACTGAACTACAAACAATGGAGCATGACATATATTTTTCAGCAGAATTCACAAAGAAACTTGCTTTACAGTACACAGAGCACCATATGAATATAAACATGATCCTCAAATACTATTTTTAGCACCAATGGCCTTCATTCTTTTAATTTAATATGAATTTCACTATCCACAAAAAAAAGAAAATCTCTGAAGAACACCTAATTAATGTAAACCTTCCAGACTGTCATATTTCTATGTTACCTTTCCATCTGATTTTTGTTTAGTCAGGTTAGCACTATAGGTTGAAGGAATATATGACTGGTGGCGTGCAGTGAGCTTTTATGACAAAAATATTTTAGGTGAACATTCTCAAGTACTGTATTTATGTGACTACTGTAACTATTATTCTCATTTAGTGAATTTTCAAAATTATACAGTCTTCTTATACTGTCCACCATAAACTCTTGACACATCCTTCTAGTTATATTTAAATTTTTACTAATTGTTGGATAGGATCTGTGGACATGACATGTAATTACAAAACAGCTGTACCAAACACAACTAACACATAGCTCACGCATTAAATAAAGACAGGGGTGTACAAGGTAAAAAAAAAAAAAAAAAAAACTGGTACAATGCATCAAAATTCTTCAAAGTAGCACCCTCCTGCATCAATACATGTTTGCCAGTAAGATTTCTAAGTAGTGTTGATGCCCTGGGAGGCCGGGCTTGGAGTGTCCTTTAGGGCACTGGTAACAACTTTCCCATTGTCTACGGCCTCAAAACATGACCCATTTGTGAATGTCTCGACCTGGGGGAGAGGTGGAGGTGGGGGAGGGAGAGGGAACTGCTAGAGCATAGTTGGGACAGGGGCAGCATTGCTTTATTGTTTTAGACCAGTTAATCCCTCACCAAGAAGGTGACGTGGCTGAGCACATTGTCTTGGAGGACCTTCCAGGAACTGGTGATGTATGGTCTGAGGTGCACAACACTATTTTCAGTTTATTGAGCATTTCTACTTAAATGACAGCGTTTGCAGTCTGTCTGGCAGGTATGAACTCATGCCAGGCTATACTACTAACAACAAAAAAAGACAAGGGACACTGCCTTCACTTTGGATCTTCTCATGTGTGCCTTCTTGGGGCATGGCGACTGTATCATATGCCAATGGGAGCTCTGTCTATTTGTCTTAGTATTGCATTCAATAACCCATGTTTCATCTCATATTAAAAAATTACCAAAAAGTAGTCTCATTTCTACACAATACTAGGAGTTCTTCACAAACAAGCAGAAATCAGTCAACATTTTTGGAACCAGTTTTGCACATATTTTCTGCAATTATTTGGTTGCAATATTGTGAACAAAGGTTTTGGGTATATCCACAGTCTGAGCTATCAGATGAACACTCATTCTACAATCTGTATTCAGAAGTTCACACACGAGTCACACTGTCTTCAGCTTTTCATGTTGAAGAGCATCCAGAGTGAGTTTTGTCATCAGCCTCATCCCAGCCTTATGAAAATGTCTGGTCCAACTGAAACAACTGTCAATTTGACAGGCATTCATTCTCAAGTACCTTTTGAGTCAGTGAAAACATTTTGGCAGCTGTTTTTCTGTGTTTCACACAGAACTGATTGTGTACTGCTGTTCAAGTAGATGCTGCATTGTGGCTTGAACTGAACCATCAACAAAGGTTCATGTTGGGACATGTCCTGACTCTCTGGTGCTTGGAGGAAACTGGTTTTGGTCTACCAGGAAGTTAACAATCCCCAACAACTAGCCCAACCAATAGGAGTGTCAGGATAGAATTGGTAACATTAATTTCTTTTAACTTCTAGATGAACATTGTAGGTAACAATTTAAATCCTAAAAGCAATTTCCAAGAAAAACATTGGAAGTATGACGGCAGAGGTCCTACGAAATGCCACGTCCTATTTTTTATAAGTGTAGGACAAATGATTCTAGTATTGATGACATGTTAAACCCTATCCTTTCTTCTTCTTATTATTATTCTTTTTCTTCTTCCCCTCCTCATCCTTTGCCTCCTCCTCATCCTCTTTTAGCATCACAATTTCACTAAAATTGTCAGTCAGGCCTTTGAATTACTCTCGTGTATTATTTAAATTGTAATTTATAGTATTTTTTCTTTTTGACTTTCAGATTAGCGGCAGTTTTTCTTGTAAATTTCACATGAAAACGTTACAGGAACTCATCCTCCACTTAACAGTGCCAAGAAAATATTGTTTCCATTTAAACTGCACAAACCAGTTTCATACCAGTATACGATCCCACCTAAATCCAAGTGAAACATATTACAAGAATCTTCTTTGAAAATGCAATGTGTTTAGCATCATGTGACAGGGGAAACATAGGAGTTAATACAGTTGCACAGGCTTGGGAGAAAGAGGAATAAATGAAGTAGTTTTACTGATTAAGACTTGATATATTCTTTTAGAAGATATATTACAGGTATTTTATATGGAAGTGCATTTAAAACATCTAAGAATTATTTGATTTTAAAACATTACTATGTGTGACACACCGCTACAAAACTATTATTGTTTTCACAGACATCACACTGTCTCAAATATCTTATATCAATGTCAAAAAGAAAATTCACTTGAGAAAAATATAAAAGTTATGAAACCGATGGCCAATACTTAGCTTCAAGAGGCTAAATCAATAGAGAGTGGTAAAATATCTATCACCTCCTGAACCTTTTACTAGCCAGAATTCCTGTCTCATAGTTTTACATTAACGACAATATTATGAAAAGGATAGACTGCTACTCACAATATAGAGGATATGTTGAGTCACGTAAAAGCACAACTAAATGAGCAAAGGCATGACAAAAAGACTGTTATATGTGAACTTTCAGCCAAAAGGCCTTCTTCTAACATAGAAAACACACACACACACACACACACATTCATGCAAGCAAAACTCACACACATTATCACCGTCTCTGGCCACTGAAGCCAGACTGTGAGCAACTGCACCTAATGGGGGAGAGTCAGTCTCAATCGTGGGGGCAAGGGGAAGGATGGACTGCGGCCCCTCTGGTTCTCGGGGAACAGAAAAAAATATAAGGTTATCATTTGTTTTTCTTTCAATAAAATGATTAGAAAATTGGTATTATGCAGGTTTTTAACAGGGTCCGAACTGGAACATTTTTTATGGCTCTTCACAGGTTGCCATTAATCTTCTAAAAGTATTCCATACCTCCAGTTCTAGCCCCCCACCACCACAGACCATCACATGGGTGCCCTTGTGTGGGGGTAAAGAGGAGGGTGGGGCAGAGACAAGAAGGGATAGCAAGGTAGGGGTGGGGGAGGGAGTAGTGTTCTTGTGGGAGCATGTAGGGATGTAGTGCGGACATGGTAGAGCTGCTAGGTGCAGTCGGGAGGTTTGAGGGAGGGGGGAGGCAGGAGAGAGCAAAGGAGAGGGGAAAAGGCGGAAGACAGAGAGAGAGAGAGAGAGAGAGAGAGAGAGAGAGAGAGAGAGAGAGAGAGACTGGTGGGTGTGTTGGTGGGATAGAAGGCTGTGCAGTGCTGCAGTGTGAGCAGGGAAGTGGATAGGTGGGAGAAGGACATGGAATGGCAAAGGTTGAGGCCAGGGGGTCATGGAAATGATGGATACATCAAAAGGAGAGCTTCCATATGTGCACTTCAAAAAAGCTAGCTGATTTCCTCTTCTAACCTTGTGCAGAAACAAATTTCTCATGGCTTGCCTCTCCAGTCACCTACCACCTCCGACATTCTCATCATCTGGCCACAATGGAGCACCCCCTTTCGTCTCAGAAACACCCATGACTGAAGCAACTGAATCACATTCTCAGCCAGGGTTTCGACTACTTGTCATTGTGCCTATCCTTCCCATGCCTCTCACAGTGGTACTCAACCACCCACTGAATCTACGAATATCCTTTTCCATCCTTACTCTACTCATGTTCCCAAACCCTTGTCTCATGGCTCATATCCCTGTAACAAACTTAGATGCAAGCTCTGTCCCACACATCCTCCCACCACCACCTCCTCCAGTCTGGTCACAAGCATCACCTAGCCAATCAAAGGCAGGGCTACCTGTGAAAGCTGTCATGTGCTGCAATCACTGAGCTGCATTCTATGTTGATACAACAAGCAACAAGCTGTCTGTCCACATGTATGGACACCAATAAACTGTGGCTAAGAGACAGCTGGACAATCCAGTTGCCAAGCATACTGCCCAACATAACATTCTTCACTTCAGTAGCTTCTTCACAGCCTGTACCATTTGGATCCTTCCTACCAACACCAGCTTTTCTGAACTGTGTAGATGGGAACTCTCCCTGCGATATATCTACATACCTGTAACCCCTCTAGCCTCAATTTTTGTTAGTCCCTGTCCTTCACCCACCTATCCCTTTCCCTGCTCCAATTCCAGCACTACATAGCTTTCTGTTCCACCAATGCACCCGCAGTATTTTCTTCCTTCCTCAACATCTCTCCTTTTCCAATCCCCCTCCCCTCCTTCTAACCCTCTGACTGCACTTAGCTGCCCTATCCTGATCCCACCATGTCCCTGAATGCACTCAAAGGCAGCACTTTACTATTTCCCTTCTCCTCACCCTCACCACCCAAACTGTTTCTCCCATCAAGCACAGTTGCTTGCAGTCTGGCCCCAGTGGCCGATGACTGTGGTCATGGGTGTGTGAGTTGTGCTTGCATGCATGTTGATGTGTTGACTACTTCAGAAGAAGGCCTTTTGGCTGAATGCTCACATGTGTCTGTCTGTGACTCGGTATCTCCTCTATATGGTGGGTAGCAATCTATCCTTCTCATAATATAATATAATGCTGGATTTTGCATTGTTATATATTATATTAATTATTTATAATAAAATGTATATGTTTCTGTCTAATTTTTACTTTTTTTATGTTGGCAGAGTGAAAATCAAAGAAAAAGTAAGCAATTAAAACTGATAAATAGGCAAAACAGAATAGTCCAGATCCAGCCACAGAAACTATGCCAACGTTCAGTACTGATGTTAATGAAAATCAGTTAAATTTAATCAGGACTGCTGGACCAAAATCTGAATTTATCTTCTTCAGGATTTATTCTATTCTATTGCTTGCGCCTTTGTCCCATATTGTGTGCGGAGCTGGCGTGGTTAAATCAAATTTGGCATGTGAATTTGAAGGGGTGGCCAAATGCCCTTCCTGCCGCCACCCCCTACACCCCGGGACGGAATCAGAGTACCCCATCTGCATCTAGTGTAAATCATGGAAAAGTGCAGATGTATGTCAAATGTCTGTCAGTCGTGTACCTGAGGCGGGATGTGGGGACCAGCTCGGTATTCACATAGGGGGATGTGGAAAACCACCTAAAAACCACATCCAGGCTGGCAGGCACACCAGCCCTTGTCGTTAATCTGGCAGGTGGATCCGGCGCGCCTACCCGAGTCCAGGAAGCAGCGCATTAGCGCTCTCGGCTAATCTGGCGGGTCTATATTCTTCAGGATATGAGATACTAAACTCACGTGATTCTTCTGTCTACCCAGTGTATTTGTTGTTCAAACAGTCCATGGCTGTACTGCCAGTTCATAATGTCCAAGGGGCACAATATTCCAACAGTTGGACATGTTGCTGTCATCAGCTGTGCTGACATACTCTACCCCTGAGCACACATGGCTGACTTATAACTGTCCCACTGTGAACCACTTTTTATGCAGTCCACGCCCAAGGGCGGCATTGATGTGGCTGTGGAAGCAATTGTGTAGGTGCCAGCATGCACAGTGGCTAGGGCGACTAATCGATTGGGGTGGATGGAGAAACTACACCCATGGTACAGTAACTGGGACACTATGCCACACATCACCGGCCACAAACACTGTCACAATCACCCTTGCACCTGTTACAATGCTTGCCCTTGGGCACAGATCACATAGAGAATAGCTCGCAGTGGGGGATATAAGTTGGTTATGCACCCCCAGGAGGTCAGTATGTCAGCACACCTGGTGATGGTGACATGTCTGATTGCTGAAATTTTGTCCCCCCCTTGACACTATGGACCAGTAGTACAACTGTGGATTGTTCAGTAACTAGACTCATGTTTAAGAGGGGCCAAGTTGTATGTCTATGCAGTCCAACAGATTTATGTCTCCTACTGTATTATAATAAGTTATCTGAGGCAAACGTCAATCATTTTCCATCAGTGAAACTATGGATGATCCCTTTCTTTATCAGTTGCCAAGTGATTTGCAACTCATTTCTAATGATCTTGTTGCTAAGTAATGTAAGATTTGCAAATATCAAAGATACAATATACAACTCACCTAAATCTGAAAGCAACCAGAATTATTTAATGCTGGTTTATACAGGTAAAGTGGTAGTATTAACACCTCTGAATCCTTCAAAATGTTTTAACATTTACATTTCTATATCTACATTACATGAGTATAGAGCACAGTGAGTCAAAGATTACAGTTGAGTAACTGCTTAAAAGAAAAACATCCCTACTGATATATTGGTAGTAAGTGTAAAGAAATTGGCAATAATCAAGCTTCATCTTGAAGTGATTGTTAGGTTTAGTACTCAGTAAGTTCATTTCAATTTAATATAATGTCCAAGTTAAAAAAATTATGAAACAAACCCAAAAAGTCTTCCTAGGACACTCATGCCATATTGCCGCCTGTCAGAATTATCGAATACCCGATCCAAGACTCTGCTCCAGATTCTTGAACAACCCACTTCAGGGCCTGATTCAGTTATGCACTCCAGTCTTTCAGGTGTACGCCTCCAACTTGGTGCCCTGCAAATATTAGAGTCTGTGAAAAACTGAGACAGAAAATTTTAATATCCTGTTAATGAATGTTGTTAGCAGACATGGCAAAATTTGTATTGACAATTTGGAAGGTTTATAAGGGAATAATCACGTAAAAGTGCTACATCACGATCCTTAAAACATCATTGAACCTGAAAATAACAATTTCTAACAAGTAACAAATTCAATTTGTATGAAATGTTGACTATATAGATCTCATATTTTTGTAAAGTGAAGAAAAAGATTGTATCAACTGTAGTAGGCTATACTAGCCACCACTTCAGTGCTCACCTCCAAGCAAACTATTTGCTATAATCCTCAATTAAAAAGCAACAAAATTAACAACTCAGAGAATGTGAATGAATCCCCAGTGGAGATGTTGAATTGCGAACAGGCACAGCAAAAAGACTGCTAAACATATAAGCTTTTTGTCAGAAGGCCTTCTTCTGAAATAGACATCATACACAGACACATTCATGCAAATGCTGCTGACACACACATGACCACTGTCTCAGGCTGCCTGTGTCAGACTGACCCAGACAACCAGGGACAGTGCTCATGTGTGTGCGAGCTGTGTTTGCATGGAATGTGTCTGTGTATGTTGTCTATTCCAGAAGAAGGCCTTCTGGACAAAAGTGTATGCATTTAGTAGTCTTTCTGTTGTGCCTGTCTGTGAGTCAATATCTCTGCTGTATCATGAAGTAGCAATCAATCCCTTTCGTAATACTGTCATTATTCCAACACTGAGTCTTAGATGTAGTCACCTGTCTCTGTATTGTACAATAATGTAATTACTATACAAAAATCTTGTTACTACTGTTGACAATGTACTTTTGTCAGTTACCCAGTTTTCTAATTACTTGCTACAGTATTTTCTGTCATTATTAACCATTAAATCTTTTTACATATTTTTATCCATGTGGTCTTAATTATTTCTGTATGCAGTGCCTACTATGCAGGCCACTATTTTTTTATCTTTATGATTACAAGCAAGCACTTCACTGCACAGCTTTTTTCCAAGGGTACGATACCCTACATAATTTAACAATACTGTGTATTTCAGTTTTAATTAACAAAATTTGCTTGGACAGTAGTATTTATGACGAACTGTTAGTGATCCCACTAAGTATCATCTTAAAACCAAAGACTGGTTTTCCACTGAAATATTCTACAGACACCAATTCACAACTTCATTCAGGCAACAGTTATTTTGTACAGTTTCTACTTCACACAGAGGCCACAAAAGTATTATTATTGTTGTTGTTATTACTATTATTATGACATATTTTTATGTTAAGAGATACTGAAATAGTAACATTTGAACACAAATCTTGCACCAACACATTGTAGGAAAGCCTTACCATTCAAGTTATATCAGTGTGTAGTCCATATCCTTTAGTAACTAATAAAAATTTATTTCTGTTTTTGACAGAAGCTTGGTACTGATTAAAATAACAGCCTTAATGCATACTGACAAATTAACAGTTAATTGGATATTACAAATTTGAGAATTAACATGATAACAAATTGGTTGTGACTGTGTACCATGTAGAAACTCACCTTTCTCTCGTTGTGTAATGCTCATGAAGATGTGGCTGACGATGATCCAGTTGGTCCCTACTGCTTGAAACAAAGCCACCCTCTCCTAGAGGTTCTGATGAGCTGACTATGCCAGCATCTGCATAGTCAGGTGCATTTGGTGGTTGAGATGCTGTACTTCCTGCTGGTTGAGGCTTATCAAAGAACACCTGCAAAAAAATTACAGCAAGTGTTTAAACATGTCTTCCTTAAGAAATGAGGAATATATTACATAAAAGCAGTTTTTACTTCAGGCAGTGAGCATCACTGAATAATGAGTCAAAAACAGGAAAGTGGTCACTATTAATGGTGCTTTAATTTTATCAAATAGGCTAATATTACATTTGCTGAAAATTTATATATATAATTTCATGTGTATGTTTGTGTTTGTTTGTTTTCAGGTTGGGAACATGAAATGTTGAAAGTTTAAACAGGCCAGGAACATTCCAGACATTATTAGACGAATTAGATGGATAGATGTAGACATTACAGCTATTCAAGAAACTCGATGGCAGGGGGAGGGTAGCGTAAGGAGGGGTAACTATACATTTTTCTATAGAGGTGCGGAAGCTCACAGTTGTGGAACAGGTTTCACAGTACAGAGAAAAGGGCTTCACACAATCAGAGATATAAGGTTCATTAGTGACCGACTATCAGTTATAGTGTTGTCCCGCAGGTGAAATAGACTAGTAGAATTAATATACACGCACCAACTGAGTACACTAAAGAGGTTGTTAAAGACAGCTTTTATGATGAACTAGATCAACTGTGGGATGAGTTCTCCTCATACAATACAAAATTAATCATAGGTGATTTTAATGCAAAGATAGGGAAGGAGGAAGCATTCCAGCCTACAATTGGGAAAGAAAGTTTGCATAACATTTTGAATGATAATGGTACAAGGGTGGTTAATTTTGCTATTTCAAAAGACATGATTGATGAGAGCACATATTTCAAAAGGAAGGACATTCATAAAGCAACTTGGGCCTCTCCGGATGGACACACTGAAACCAAATTGATCATGTTCTTGTAGATCGGAGATGGCACACTAGTATAGAAAATGTTAGGACTTTCAGGGGAGCAGACTGTGATTCTGATCATTTTCTTGTAGTTGCCAAAGTTCACCAACAGCAACATCAGGGTGTCATAATGCAGAACTTGTTATGTTCGACACTGACAAGCTAAATGATGAAAACTTTAGAAGAAGGTACATGATAGAAATTTCAAATAGGTTTGATGCTCTCAGGACACACGAAGATCAAGATGAGGATGTAAATAAACAGTGGATCACTGTGAGGAGTAATATCAAAGAGGAATCAAAGGTCACAATAGGTACAATTAAGAAGAACAGGAGGAAACCGTAGTTTGATGAGGAATGCAAGAAATTGGTAGACGAAAGGAGAAAAGTGCAATTTCATTGGGATAGAATGGGAGACAGAAAACGAGAGGAGTTCTTGAACATGAGAAGGGAAGTTGGTCATAGGCTACAGGCAAAGAAAAGGGATTATTTGAACACTCAAATTTAAAAAATGGAAACAAACAGTAAACCAAAAAAAACATTAGGGAACTTTACCTAGACTTAAATGGGTATAGGAAGGGGTTCAAGGCTAGGGCAAATGAATTTCGAGGGGATGCCAGAGGAATACTGACAGATCCCAGTGCTATATTAAGTAAACAGAGGGCGTATTTTGAGCATCTACTAAATGTACACCAGGAAGCAGGAAATGAGCAGGCATACAAAATACATACAGCAGAACCCCAGATACCTGAGCCAACGTTAAAGGAAATAATAGATGCAATCAACAAATTGAAAAACCATAAAGCACCAGGATCAGACTGCATAACTGCAGAATTAGTTAAAAATGGGGGACAGAAATTGGTGGAAGTAGTTCACAAAGTGATAACTAAAGTATGGAACTCAGAGGTGATACCTGAAGAGTGGTAGGAGTCGATTCTGATCACAATTTTTAAGAAGGGCGACAAAATGTAGTAATTATAGAGTGATATCGCTATTACCAGTATGTTCCAAAATTCTCTCGAATATTCTGCTAAGCAGACTTACACCATATGCACATGAAATTGTGGGGGTTACCAAGCTGGCTTACGGAGGAACAGATCAACTATAGACCAAATATTCACCCTGCGTCAAATTTTGGAAAAGAAATTGGAATACAATAAACCAGTTCATAATCTTTTCATAGATTTTACAAAAGCAAATGATACAGTATTGCAATAAAAATTGTATAGATGGAATACCAAAGAAGTATGTTAGACTTACAGAAGCGAGTTTGAAAAACACAAAAGGCAGAATACGTGTGGGGAAATTGGAGTCAGAAGACTTTGTATTAAAGAACGAACTCAAGCAAGGAGATGCCCTGTATCCGTTACTTTTTAATTTAGTCCTAGAATATATTGTACGAATGGCAGCAGATAATTCAGAGGGTGTGGAGTTAAATGGAAATATTAAGATATTAGGGTATGCAGATGATCTAAACATCATTAACGATAGGAAAGAATCTGTAACAGCAAATGCGAATACGTTAATCAAGGCTAGCGAAGATGTAGGTCTAAGGACTAGTGAAGACAAAACTAAATACCTGGTTACTATTAGAATGCCAACAGCAGTAGATCAGGAAATGTTAAGAGTTGGTGACATGCAGTTTGAAAATGTGAACACGTTTAAGTATGTAGGCGTGGACATCACTTCGAGAAATGAGATTGAATCCGATGTGAAGACGAAATTACGGGCGGGAAATGCGTGCTACTTCTCACTGAATAGATTACTTTCATCACGGATATTGTCTAGGAATTTAAAGATTAGAATATACAAAACTATTATTCTACCAGTTATGCTGTATGGGTGTGAGACTTGACTTCTCATTGTGCAAAATGAAAAGCCGTTTCGAGTATTTGAAAACAAAATTTTGAGGAAAATTTTCGGAGCAAAAAGGGATGACAGTAGCGGAGAGTGGCTAAAACAGCATAATGAAGAGGTTCACGAACTCCATTCAAGCCCTGACATAATCAGTATTATTAAAGAGCTACTCGTAAACTGAAACTGGCAGAAAATAATGACCTTACCGGGTAAAACCATTGTTAACGGAACAATACTCACCTCTTTCAATGCGCGCATTGCATCAGTGTGTTGGTAGAAGCGCAACAATGTTCCTGTATGCGCCGGCGTGCGTCAATAATGAGGAAAAAGAGAAAGTCGGCAAATAGAGCGCTGACGAACGAAACGTTTCGTTTGATGTACTGTACCGACACTGACAAGTGAGCGTAACTTACTCGTTGTCCACACCAGCAGCGCCGCGCTGCGCTGGACTTCTTTTCTTGGTTTTGCGCCGCCTAACAGAGGCGTTAAAAGTAAAGTCCATATAGAGTTGTGAATAACTAATGAACTGTAATACAGTAGTACTGTACAGGCTCTTTTCCGCATTATACAATGCTTTACAAAGCATGTTCTAAGATTTGCTTTCCGTTTCCGCGTTAGGCACGTTCCGCTTTATACAAAAAAATCAGCATATAAAAGTGCACTGAATGCGTCGGGACTGAAATACTTGTACGGTTTTGGCAGATTTCCGAATTATAGGACTATACGTGCCGATTTGAGCAAGTTTTACTTACTTAAGCTCGCTGAGCGCCTCGTGACGTAATGCAACATCAGACCTTCTGGAGAATGAAGACAAAATTATAGCGTTACGTTAATGTTCATGAGGTAACGTACCAGTATGAATGGCACCCAGCTGCAGTTGTTGAAATCGGCACATTTCATGAGTAGTCCGTAATTTCCGTGTCATTGTCGTACACTAATAACATTTGAGAGCTATCAGTTGCAAAGATCTTGCTCTCCCTCACACGAATTTCTTCCTTCGGCCGCATTGCCCACCTATACCATATACGTTATAGTTATGTTGTGAATGCATGTGTGTATACGCGAACCCAGAAGCAAGGATGCTCCTTACTTCAGTGGAGACATATTTTGTGAACATAGTATAATAATTTTATAGTGCAATAAGTTGTGTTTGAATATGCCGGTAGTGGCGTCTTTTCCTCTGTTTGGAGACATTTAGAAACTAGCAAAGTTTTAATCAGTAATATGGGACCTCAGTACCAACTACAGTTTCGAAAACAGTGGCTTTCGGCCAATGAATTCAAAGATTGGATTTTGGAAGTTCCTTCGGATACTTCAAAAGCATGGTGCAAGTGTGATATTCAGAGCTAAAAGGTGGTGGTAGGAAAAACACACCAGTGCCTTATAGTCGCTCTCAACACCTCGCTCCCTAGCTTCTTCTGCGGCTTGGAACGTCAATACGGCGGCCGCTAGTAAGGGATCTCTCAGTTTTTTTTTGTGGTAGGCCCTACTTTAGTAATTAGATTTGCAAAGGAACAAAAGGTGCTGTGAATCTACAAACTTCCAGAAGAGGTACTGCAAAAAAGGTCAGTACAAAGGAGGCTTACGCTACAGGTCCAGCATTCATCCCTGGACCTTCTAGTTCTACTGGTACAATCGACTTCTTGGAGTACATGCCCGAATACTATTATTTTTCATACACAGAAACTTTGGTGAGATTTTACATACTTTACGTAAAGAATTTCTGTATAGTACCTACTTCATACTTAAATATCGGCTACCTTTGTTGCATCATGTTGATGTACAGCATTGCAGTTACGATTACAATTTTATATTATACGGGATGCTCGGGAACAGTCTGAAAACCTCGTAAGGGTTTTGCAGGGCAGGTTTTGCTGAGAAGCAACTGTTAAGAAGAAAATTCGATACGTTGCGCCGTTTCCGAATTAATTAGCATTGAAGTTAGCCAACAAGGCAGTTTACGCGAGCAAATTCGAGCATCCCGCCAGAGAGGTGTCGCTAACGTTATTTTTGTTTGGTTTCCTAAAACCGAACAAGAGAGCGATACAAAAATTGGACATGGGACGGTAGTAAGGATCGAACTCGAGCCAAAGGCTGTGCAGTGTCGTGTGCTATCGTCTACAGTCTACACTATGAGAACAACTGGCACTAACTGCACGTGGCGGACCGCTTGCATTTTCTCGCAATTGCCGTATGGCTAACTTCAATTCTAGTTGACTCGGAAACGGTGCGACGTATCTAATTTTTTTCTTAACAATTATTCCTCAGCACAGTCTTCCCTGCAACACCCTTACAAGGTTTCCAGGCTGTTTTTGGCCACCATGTATAACTCAGTGGGGTAGCGAGGATTGTTTTTGCGGATAAAACTCCACAGAGCCCCACAGATAATGCGCAGTTACATTTATTGAACGGATTTATGGTCCACCCGGCGGAGGCCCTAGCCACACGGCAACGTGTTTATTTCATTATTGAGTAGTGCTGTAACATCAGTGTGCTTCTACCGTTTCTGATAGCGAAAGAGAAAAAAACTAGTGTCAATAAAATAAGCGAGCTTTTTAAAAAGTGAAGAACTACACAAAACCAAATCCTGTCAAAATTATTTTCATTCTGCAAGATTTCAATATGAGACTATATTTATCTTGCGATATTTATTATATCTTAGATTCTGCAATCAAATTTGAGCAGTTTTAGAGACGTCAATTACATCCAGCCTTTTTTGCTACAATAACGCCTTTTTAAGATGCCATCTAGCCATTATTTGAGAGTAACGGTTGTTAACACTGGCGGTGCAGAGCGGTGGCAGTCAGCGCCGACGTGTCGGGACTGCGATAACGCGTGGTAAAATAAAGTGAAAACACCAGCAGTCCTGACCACAGTTTTAGGAGGTTTTCCTTGGTTGTAAGACGAATGTTGGAAGTGTCCCCAACGTTCCCCACATTGCCATTTGGGTGACAGTAAGCCCAAACAACCCACAACCATGGAAAGGAGAAAGAACAACCACAGTTAGACTGACTGGGCAGACGCCATGTGTGACGGAGAGGGACGGTCGAGCATTACGGAGGTTAGGGGTAAAAAAAAAAAAAATCACATGAAATCAGTTAGTACCAACAGCCCAGCTAGCACAATGACTGTGCGTAGGGAGTTAAAAGAATTAGGGTACGATTCTCAAGCGCTCCTCATAAGCCACGCGGTTCTGTAGCCAGTGATAAGCGACGCTTGAGTTGGATTAAGGAATGACGCCTCTGGACTGTGGATGAATAAAACGGATGGTTTGGACTGATGACTCAGCGACACCCTGTCACAATCCATTGGAAGAGATGGGGGGCAAATCCCTGCTTGGCAAATTCCTGCCACCAGCTATAGTGCCAAAAGTGAAGTACGGAGGAGCTGGTGGTATGGTATGGAGGTATTTTTCATGTTTAGGGTGTGGTCTCCTTATTACACCTTAAAGAGAATGCTAAATGTGGAAGATATTGTGTACTGCTGTAGTAGAGAAACAGTTCGGAGATGATTATTGTAACAGCATGTCGATGCACGCTGTCATAAAGCAGCATCTACGAGGCAATGAGCTGTGTAATAACATTCTTGAAATGGACTGGCCTGCCCAGAGTCCCGACCTGAACCCAATGGAACACCTCTGGGAAGCGCTGGAACATCGACGTCTGCGGACCTCAGATTCTAACGTCACTACCTTCTCTTGTTTCGGCTCTTGAGGGGCTACCATTCCTCCACAGACATTCAGACCTCGCTGAAAGTGTCCCCAGCAGAGTTCAGGCCGTCGTAAATGTGTAGCGTGGACACACCCCATATTAATGTTCACTAATAGGTGTCCGGCTACTGTAGATCAGATAGAGTAAGAGCGCGGCGTAACAAACGACCCTGCCTCATCCCACCAGTACTTGCAACACTGTGGATCTGGCTGGACCTACTCTTATCTCCTTGTGTATCCCACTCCGAAAACAAACAAGAAAAAGTGCCTGACTGAAAATGGGTTGCCGTCAGGAAGAAAAGCGATTGTGTACTGTGTTACTACGCTGTCGAGATGTGACAAGTTTATTTTTCGCAAAAGTGTAATAGTTATTTACTGCCAAAGTATGCATTTGCGGCTTGTGAGTTCAGTTTAACACGTGGAAGGTCATTGTCCTCTGGAACAGAAAATTTTAGAGTTAGTTCTGAAATGGAGCCCATTTTCAGTGTGCCAAGAAGTTTTACTTCAATATAAACGCCAATCACCCAAAATGACGGAACATTGCGTTGGACGATAGCCTTTAGAAAACAGCCTTTACGTACAGACAACTTTATGCATTACGACTGAATTAAACTTGCCAGGACCAACAGACTTACTCGTTCCTGCAATAAGGTTTAGCCCCAATGTCTTGTTCAAAACGTAGTTGTTGAAACATACATTTTAGGAATGTTTAAGGCACGCACCATGCGTTACTTGTGGCTAAAGAGTGGCAGCAAGCTATGATATAACAGAATTGTAACGGTAAGCTACAAGTAGCTCGCACTGCTGAAGGGTGGAAATTCGTCTTCGTGAAAAGTTTGTTGTTCCGATTTTAATAACATGTTGGTCATCTCATCATTAAATGCAAATATAAAAAAATGGTTCAAATGGCTCTGAGCACTATGGGACTTAACTTCTGTGGTCATCAGTCCCCTGGAACTTAGAACTACTTACCTAACTAACTTATGGACATCACACACATCCATGCCCGAGGCAGGATTCGAACCTGCGACCGTAGCAGTCCCGCGGTTCCGGACTGCGCGCCTAGAACCACTAGACCACCGCGGCCGGCAAATGCAAATATAGATGAGATTGTTATCCAGCAATGGTTGTCAAATGGTAGATGATACACTAATGTCGTCATCACTCTACATAAAATCATGTTCAGATCTTTCCAGAGTGTAACACCGAGCGAGGTGGCGCAGTGGTTAGCACACTGGACTCGCATTCGGGAGGACGACGGTTCAATCCCGCGGCCGGCCATCCTGATTTAGGTTTTCTGTGATTTCCCTAGATCACTCCAGGCAAATGCCGGGATGGTTTCTTTGAAAGGGCACGGCCGACTTCCTTCCCCATCCTTCCCTAATCCGAGCTTGTGCTCCGTCTCTAATGACCTCATTGTCGACGGGACGTTAAACACCAATATCCTCCTACATATCCAGAGTGTAACAGTTTCTTATCCATGCGGCCTTAAGGGTAACATACACAGAATTCACGGGTAGTGTTAGAAAGGCAGTATTCTTGACTCATTATTTCAGCAACCAACTCAAGTTCATTTGCTTACGAAAAGATCAGTTGGTCAGTTCTAATTCTTAGGACCAGCTCTACTGAGCAAAGTTTCTCCCACTTCTCACGTGTTGACTGTCGCTACAAACGATCCCTGAACAAAATGAAGTGGTCAAAAAGAATGCACTGATTCTAAGACAAACAGTACTGTTGGCGACGTGAAGGTGTATGTCTGACACAATCCATATTAATGTCTCGCAGTTGAATGGCCAGAAGGTCTGACAATCACTCAACAGACCTAGATTCGTGGTTGTGGCATAGAATAGGGCCCACCCAGATTGGTGATAACTGAGAGGTTGCTTCAAGAAGTGCTCTGGTTCTCAGAATAGAAGTTGACGGTCGTCAGAGTGATGTTCAAATGGTTCAAATGGCTCTGAGCACTATGGGACTTAACTTCTGAGGTCATCAGTCCCCTAGAACTTAGAACTACTTAACTAACTTAAGGACATCACACACATCCATGCCCGAGGTAGGATTCGAACCTGCGGACCGAGCGAGGTGGCTAAGTGGTAGCACACTGGACTTGCATTTGGGAGGACGACGGTTCAATCCCGCGTCCGGCCATCCTGATTTAGGTTTTCCGTGATTTCCCTACATCGCTCCAGGCAAATGCTGGGGTGGTTCCTTTTAAAGGGCACGGCCGACTTCCTTCCCCATCCTTCCCTAATCCGATGTGACTGATGACCTCGCTGTTTGGTCTCTTCCCCCAAACAACCCAAATCGAACCTGCGACCGTAGCGGTCGCGCGGATCCAGACTGTAGCGCCTAGAACCGCACGGCCACGGAGTGACGCGTTGATCACATTTTCCACCAACATCGCCACGCTCTACGGCACTGTTATTATTGTTATTTGTATTGTATGGTATTACAGAGGGTGGATAAAAAAATTAGAAACATCAAAAACACAACACATTACCATGCCTAATACGGTGTAGGAAAACCGTTAAGATTTAAAACAGCTTCCACTCTTCCCAGAATGGATAATTACAGGCTTCGTAAGGTTTTCAAGGGAATCTCATACAATTCTTTCTGCCAAATGGTGGAAATTACAGGTAATTATGATGAAGGTGGATAGCGATCCGGCAGTCTTCTCTCCAAAGTACAACAGAAAGGTTCAATAATATTGAGATCTGGTGAGTGTAGTGGCCAGGGAAGATGCGACATTCATCCTCGTGCTTACAAAGCCAATCATGGGCAATGCGAACTGTGTGAACAGGAGCGCTGTCGTCTTGGAACACGATAACCATTGTGGAATAAACATTGTACCCTGGGACTGACCTATTCAGCCAAAATAGTTACATGATCCTTGGCGGTAATGCGACCTTGCAGAAAAACCATGGGGGCAATGGAATAGTACGATGTTGTGGCCTTCAGCCCAGAGAGTGATTTGATACAGCTCTCCATGCTACTCTGTCCTGTGCAAGCTTTTTCAACTCCGAGTACTACTGCAACCTACATCCTTCTCAATCTGTTTAGTGTATTCACGCCTTGGTGCCCCTCTACGATTTTTACCCTCCGTGCTTCCTTCCAATACTAACTTAATGATCCACTGATGTCCCAGAACGTGTCCTACCAAGCGATCCCTTCTTCTAGTGAAGTTGTACCATAAATTCCTCTTCTCCTCAATTCTATTCAGTACCTCCTCATTTTATCCGAAGACAGTAACTTGTTCTCGAAAGAACAGTTACTGTTGATGACCGTGCAGCTTTTCCCTGGAATAAATGATAACTAACTGAAAACCTCAGCTGCCGACAGGTGTTGTTGAAATACCTCGATGTGGACAGCTGAAAATGTGTGCCCTGCCATGTAAGCAGGAGGTCCCGGGTTCGAGTCCCGGTCGGGGCACACATATTCAGCTGTCCACATCGAGGTATATCAACAACATCTGTCGGCAGCTGAGGTTTTCAGTTAGTTATCATTTACCTCCTCATTAGGTGAGAGATCTACCAATCTAATCTTCAGCATTCTTCTACGCTGCCACATTTCGAAATCTTATATTCTCTTCTTGTCTAAACTATTTAATGTCCATGTTTCACTTCCATACTTGGTTACACTCCATACAAATACTTCCAGAAAAGACTTCCTGACACTTAAATCTGTACTAAGTTGTTGTTGTTGTTGTGGTCTTCAGTCTAGAGACTGGTTTGATCCAGCTCTCCATGCTACTCTATCCTGTGCAAGCTTCTTCATCTCCCAGTACCTACTGCAATCTACATCTTTCCGAAGCTGCTTACTGTATTAATCTCTTGGTCTCCCTCTACGATTTTTAACCTCCGCGTTGCCCTCCAGTACTAAATTGGTGATTCCTTGATGCCTCAGAATATGTCCTACCAAGCGATCCCTTCTTCTAGTCAAGTTGTGCCACAAATTTCTCTTCTCCCCAATTCTATTCAATATCTCCTCATTAGTTATGTGATCTATCGATCTAATCTTCAGCATTCTTCTACAGCACCACATTTCATCAGCTTCTATTCTCTTCTTGTCCAAACTATTTATCGCCCACGTTTCACTTCCATACATGGCCACGCCATACTTTCAGAAACAACTTCCTGACACTTAAATCCATACTCGATGTTAACAAATTTCTCTTCTTCAGAAACGCTTTCCTTGTCATTGCCAGTCTACATTTTATATCCTCTCTCATTTGACCATCATCAGTTATTTTCCTCCCCAAATAGCAAAACTCATTTACTACTTTAAGCGTCTCATTTCCTAATCTGATACCCTCAGCATCACCCAATTTAATTCGACTACATTCCATTATTCTCGTTTTGCTTTTGTTCATGTTCATCTTATATCCTTCTTTCAAGACACTGTCCATTCCGTTCAGCTGCTCTTCCAGGTCCTTTGTAGTCTCTGACAGAATTACAATGTCATTGGCGAACCTCAAAGTTTTTATTTCTTCTCCACAGATTTTAATTCCCACTCCGAATTTTTCTTTTGTTTCCTTTACTGCTTGCTCAATGTGCAGATTGAATAACATTGTGGTAGGCTACAATCCTGTCTCACTCCCTTCCCAACCACTGCTTCCCTTTCATGCCCCTCGACTCTTATAACTGCCATCTGGTTTCTGTACAAATTGTAAATAGCCTTTCGCTCCCTGTATTTTACCCCTGCCACCTTTAGAATCTGAAAGAGAGTATTCCAGTAAACATTGTCAAAAGCTTTCTCTAAGTCTACAAATGATAGAAAGGTAGGTTTGCCTTTCCTTAACCTACTTTCTAAGATAAGTGGTAGGGTCAGTATTGCCTCACGTTTTCCAACATTTCTACGGAATCCAAATTGATCTTCCCCGAGGTCGGCTTCTACCAGTTTTTCCATTCGTCTGTAAAGAGTTAATGTGTACTGTGATATGGCTGCCCAAATCACCACCCTTCAGCATGTTTCGTTCTTGGAACATAAACGCGGCTAGACGTTGGAAACAGTGTGAAACAAGACTCATCCGACCAAATGACTTTCTTCCATTGCTCCTCAATCCAGGATTTATGGCTTCGGCATCGCGTTTTCCTGTTACGGGCATTTGCATCACTCACGGGTGGCTGTGGAACTCCATCTCACACGTAATGTTCAGCTTCTTGAGTTTCGTGTCGTGTTGTTATGGTACTTACAGGGTTCGCGAGTGCTCCATTCAGTTCTGCAGTGACCTTTGCACCTGTCGTCCTCTTATTTCTCGCCACAATCCTCTTCAACGACCGTCTGTCACAACCACCCAATACATACCTTCGTCTGTGTCGTGACTCGGCGGATGATGTTTTTCCGCTTTGTATGCGATACGGGGCCTCTTGGATCACCAAACACTTAGGCTACCTTGGTTACAGATGTACCCACCATATGAGCACCAACAATTCGCCCACATTCTAATTCACTTAGATCCGACATAACGCACTCACAACCACACAGAACACTGTTCCGACCATGACTGACGCTTGCAACGTGTTAGAGACATTGCACAGGTTCGTTCTCAAGTAAAGCAGCGCAACGTGCAGGCATGGCTAGCGTCTGCATTTATTGCGATGTTCCCGTATTTTTGTCCAACCCCTTCATGTATACAATGTATTTACAAATTAATGTTAAGTCTAGATGGCAGCACAAAGTATGTCATTTCGCGCAAGCGTTTCTGACCGCCCTAAAATGCCTGGAGCGGACACGGGTGGGCTGGCCCATATGTCGTCCAGCGCAGAGCGCGAGACGACTCTACCGGTGGCTCGGTAGGTAAATGCTGGATTACGGACGCAAAGGTCTGGGGTAGAGTTCCTCACCCATCGTGAATCAAAAATCCCGATGAAATCTAAGAATTTTTCAACCTTCGCTAGATTTGTCGAATATTTGACTGTGTACGGCACTGTTTGACGTTTTTGTCAAACATAGAACGTGGTGACGCGTTTGAGAGAAATTTTGATCAACAGCAGACTTGACAATATGGTGGACGTTGTTTGTGTTGTTTTGCCACGTTTTGCGTAAAACAGTTTTAAAACAATTTATTACGCTCTGTCGTAAGTTTCCACAACTATGGAAACTACGATAAATGGTAAAAACATAACAGCGCTGGAGATTACCAAAATGGTAGAGGTGTTGCGTCTTTCCCAGGAAGAGTTGAAGAAGGAAATAAGTATTCTACACACAATGTACAAGCGGGTGTGCAATAAAATAAAATAAAATAAACGAAGCTCTCTGGTGCTTTCGTGGATGTTGTTTATTTCCCGCGTTGTGATATTTTAATGGACTGTCATAAGAAGACCAAGTAGAAGAGAATAAATGTTTCTTATACTTGTGACTTCTTTGTCAATGTGAGAGCGAAATAACTGCAACGAGTTACTAAAAGTTTTACTGTGCGTTTGCAGAAACTTAATATAATCATCTGATACATTATTTCCTTTAGCAGATTTTCATGGGTATATTTCTCTGCCAATTTCAATCATGGATCACCCTCGTCTTTTTTACTATTTCTTTTTTATGAACAGCGCTAAAGGCAATGCAAGAAATGCTTTGCCTGTATTGGTAGCCATTCCTACTAGTGTCAAAGCACTTCGCTAGTCGAACAGCGTCTGCTTCAGAAGTGAGTTTAAATTGGCAAACTTTGCTTGTACGTGCATGGGCCTTTTGACAAGTCCGTGGATGGAAAAGAGCAAATTTGGCAAACAAGTTTGATCGTGTACGGGGACCTTTAGAATTTTTATCTGTCACTTATCACTTCTTTCAGTTCCGGGGTAATGTTTGTTAATGTGAAAAATGCGCTGGGCTGCACCGAGGTTTGGAGTCCATATGAAATTGTAGGTATTACTATAAGTGACTGCAAGAGTTTTGGAGGCAGACGAGGCCAAGAGATTCTACTGCCTTGGAAACGCAATGAGACATGACGGAGGGAGCTAGGAGGACATAAAAACAGACTAGTACAGTTAAAGAAGACGTTTCTGGCCAAAATAAGTCTACTGACTTCAAACTGGTCTTAATTTGAGGAAACAATTTCTGAGAATGTAGTTTTGGAGTACAGCATTGGTTGGAAATGAATCATGAACTATGAGGAAACTGCGAGAGAAGAGAACAGAAGCATTTAAGACTTGGTGCAGTGGATCGATGTTAAAAATTAGGTTGACTGATAGGATAAGAAGTAAGAGGGTTCTCCGCAGAAATGGCGAGGAGAGAAACATGTAGAAAACATCTCCAGTAAGAACGGACTGTATGATAGAACATGTATTAAGGTATCGGGGAATAACTTCCATGGTAGTAGAGAGAGTTGTAGGGGGTAATATCAGTAGGAGAAGACAGAGGAATGTATCAAACAGTTAACTGAGGACGTCGGGTGAAAGTGCAAGACTGATGATAAGGTTGGCACAGGAGAGAAATTAGTGGTAGACATCAGACCGGTCAGAAGACTGATGGAAATAAAGTCAGTTCACAGGTCCAACCGGACCGTTCTATCACAGAACTGTGATGTTCAAGAAAACCTTCGGTTGCTGTCAGCTTTATCTTTTAGGTCTAGTAAAAACGTTTCGCTTAGCTCTGCCATCAATTTTAGGAGACTAGCACACTGATTTGACACAAGACGTGTGACAGCTCCAAATGCCGTGCATTATCTTCTTTTGCACCGCGTAGTGGAGCACCTAGACGTGTCATGGACTCGACAAGTCGCTGGAAATTCCCTGCAGAAATACTGGGGCATGCTGCCTCGATAGCCGTCCATAATTGCGAAAGTGCTGCCGGTGCACGATATTGTGCACGAACTGACCTGTCAATTATGTCCCGTAATGTTGGACGGGATTCATGTCGGGCGAACTGGGTGTCCAGATCATTCGCTTGTGTTATCCAGAACGTTCTACAATTGTGGCCCGGCGACATGGTTCATTGTCATCCATAAAAATTCCATTATTGTTTGGGAACATGAAATCTATGAACGGCTGCAAATGGTCTCCAAGTAGCCGAACAAGACCATTTGCAGTCAAGTATCGGTTCAGTTGGACCACAGGATCGAGTCCACATCATGTAAACACAGCCCACACCATTATGGAGCCACCACCAGCTTGCACAGAGCTTGTTGACAGCTTGGATCCATGACTTCGATTTGCGTCACACTTGAACCCGACCGTAAGCTCTTACCAAATGATATCGGGACTCATCTGACCAGGCCATTGGTTTTCAGTCGTCTAGAGTTGAATCGACATAGTCACAGGAGAGGCTCTGCAGGCAATGTGCCATTGGCAAAGGCACTTGTATCCGTCGTCTGGTGCCACTGCCCGTTACCGCAAATTTGGCAGCACTGTCACAACGGATACGTTCGTCGTACATCCTGTATGAATTTCAGTGATTATTTCACTAAGTGTTGCTTGTTTGTTAGCACTGACAACTCTATGCCAAAGCTGCTGCTCTCGCTCGTTAAGTGACGGCCGTCGGTCGCTGCGTTGTCCTTGGTGAGAGGTAATGTCTGAAGTTTGGTATTCTCGTCACACTCTTGGCACTGCTGTCCTGTGAATATTGAATTCCCTAACGATTCCCGAAATACAGAGGGGTCCAAAAAAACGTATCCACTGTTTAAAAGTCCATAACTTGCAAACTAATTGACGGAGTTGTCTCATTTTTGGTGAAAGTGTAGCTTAAAGTCCAATTTAAAGATATCACTGTAGGTGTTCGAAATGGTCACCATTAACATCCACACACAAACGATGCCGCCGAACTGCAGCACGAACTACTGACTGCAACGTGTTCGGTTGGATATTTGTACATGAATGTACGATGGATTCTCGAAGTTCATACAATGTGCGTCGCTTTTGTCGATAAACGACGTCCTTCAGTGTTCCACACAGGTAAAAGTCTAGAGGAGTTAGGTCTGGGGAACGTGGTGGATACTCCATAGCACCTCTATGGCCTATCCATCTTCCTGGTAGATTTTCGTCGAGATACGCCCTAACACGATTTGGTAGTGGGCTGGGGCACCATCTTGTTGAAAGTAAAGTCTTCCGTCTCCATACAAGTCTCGGATGGCAGGTAAAATGGATGTCTGAAGCTTCTGAAGGTACACCTCACCGGTAACAGTGCCGTCAAAGAAGAATGGCCCAATCAAGCCCCGGTAAGACAACCCACACCACACATTTACTCCTGGCAAATTCACGGCTTTGTCTACATGGACGTTCGGATTTTCGGCGGCCCAGTAGATGCAATTGTGGCGATTTACTGTACCATTGACTTCCTTTCATCGAATGTAAGCCTTGCGCCAGCCATGTTTACTCGAGTAACTAAAGTGCGCGTCATTTATGACGGCGGCCGGGTTTAGGTTTGTTCTGCGTATCTGACGTCACAAAACACAGTCAGCCAATGAACAGAGAACGACGTTGCCAGAGCTCGACTGCAGTGCAGAGAACGGACGAATGTCTTCAGTTTTAGTAACGTTCAGTCATAAATAAAGTAATTGAACAAAAGCAATGTCTTGATAGCAGACTTTCTTTTATAGAAAGTTTGGAAAAAGCATTATTTATACCAATTGCTTCATATTCTATTAATTAATTAAACCAAACAAGCAATAAGCCTCCTAATTCAGGCAATAGCAAGGAAAGGTGTTTGTATCATTCTCACTAACCGTTTTTTCGCAATAAAGAACAGCGGTAATTGGTTTAATTGTTTATTTCCTATTGTACTTCGATGAAACGTAATTCATAATCATACCAACAGTGTTTGTCGGTATTTTGCTTGATATTTAAAGTCCTTCGGTAGATATATTGAAGGACGAGCTGTGTTAGCGTGATGGTTAGTGTATGGCTGCTAAGCGAAAGGTTCTGAGTTCAAACCTTGATCGATGCTTAATATTTTCTTTATTTAAAAACAATATCGAAGTGTCTTACTTCATGAATTTTATTCATTTGAATGTAATTTTTTGAAATTTCTAGTGGCAACTAAAATCGACCATACGCTATGGACTTTTTACCTCTGCAAACTCTTCAAAATTTCGTGCAGTGGTTTACTACATCTATAACTGCGTTGATCATCGAAACAAAATTAAGTCATTTATGGGGGGAAGGTATCAGTCAAGAAGATGTGTAAAAATCAAATTTTTGGGCGAAATAGTTTTTGTGAAACCGAATGATAAAGTGTGTCAAAGCAGTCAAAACACCATGTGTCTGCACAGGCGAGCAGTGCAATCATGACAAAATCGCGCACATCGCGGAATGCGGGGAGCACGTCTCTGTAGCAGCGAAAGGGTTAATGCGGCCGTGGTGGCTTTACTTCATAAACTGCGCGCTCCCCCCTCCCCCCACCCCCCGCCCCCTAAACGTAAGTTTGCGAACTATACTATGGCGCTGCTTCTCTTGGCGCGTACAACTGGCAACGCAGCAATCTCCCGCGTCTGGGCGGGCATGCGCGAACCGCCAAGACAAAAGAATTGAACTATAGGTGCAACTAAGAACAAAACACTGACTATCTGGCGACTGTCATCTGACAAAACAAAACAACGCAATACAACGGTTGTGTGGCGGTTGCCGGAACTACAAACTATTACACTACCAAAAATGAGACAACTCCGTCAATTAGTTTGCCAGTTACGGATTTTTTAAACAGTGGATAAATTTTTTTGGACCCCTCTGTAGAATGTTCCATGCGTCTAGCTCCAACTACCATTCCGCGCTCAAATTCTGTTAATTCCTGTCGTGCGGCCTTTTTACATGAATCACCTGAGTAGAAATGACAGCTCCGCCAATGCACTGCCCTTTTATACCTTGTGTACGCGATAAACCGCCATCTCTATATGTGCATATCGCTGTCCCATGACTTTCGTTACCTCAGTGTATATTCTTTTCAAATCTGCTGACTGTCTTTGATATTCATGCGATACAGTATTGTACTAATTTGTGCCTCCTTGCAAGCAATGTTCTGTGCATGTCGTAGTTCATCAGGACTAGTTGGATGTAAATCGTATAGCTGCACCTGGAAAGGAAACGTTAGCGACAGCCGCAGACATTCGCACAAGCCCCGCCCATTTACCCCCCACCACACCAACCAAGAGCGCATCAACATGATCTTTGGTAGTACTCGTCGCTGTCGTGTTTTTGATCGTCGTTTTTTGTCCGCCACACCTACCAAGAGCGCATCAATATGGTCTTTGGTTGTCCTCGTCGCTGTCGTGTTTTTTTCGTCGTTTTTTTGTTTTACCGCGGTTGTTCATACTATCAGTGTTGTGCTGTTAGTACTTCTTAGCAGTTTGTGTAATACCGTCAAAATGAAACATAGATATGCACTCTGAATAAAGTTATCATACACAAGGTACCTAATCTTGACTGTTGTGGCCAACTGCCGTCAAAACTGATATCTAACAGACATTAAAGTACGATAACATGACACTGACGAAATTATGTACATATGTTTAACAATATGCAGCTCTAAAGCTCTCAAACACTGAAGAAGAACGCAAAGTAATCTCGTGTCTGCTATAAGCAAGCAGTCATAAGAGTTCACAAGTAAAAATTCACCCATTACACAGGCAAATATTAATGAAGAATGTCACTGTATAAATATCTAACTGCTTGCATTACGCATTTCTACATTATCCCACTCTTATATTCTTTAGTTTTAATGAGGTAATCAGAAACAAACCAAGACATCGATTTTGCCTTGTTTATGCACAACATTGTCTTTAGACAATCGAGATAATGGACAGCATCCTTGGCGATACTACCAGTTAATATTTCCCAACAGAATTTCGAACACTACGCGAGGTGACGGAAATTTGCGCTCACTGCAGTTAACAAATATCAGATTTTTTGATATAGTGCAGATGAAAGCTCATGAAATAAAAAAGACATTGTGGATACCATTTTTATTTTTCTTTCTCATTGATGATTTTTCAACTCGCATATTCAATGAACATATTTCTAATTCTTTTCACAATGGTTCCGGAAAAACTGTATTTCGTACTAACTACTGATTTTCTCCCTTGTTATGACTGGCATATCTGTGATACGAACAACTTTGATGTTGGAACATGCGGCAGACCATGGGCGGAGCTTAGGATATGGATTGGTGTGGAGGGGGGTGATTGGGCGGGACTTGTGCACCGTCCGGGGCTGTCGCTAACGTTACGTCACCCGGAAGCACCTTGCTTGTGGGCGGGGCTGTGCGATGCTGTGCGGCCAGGTACTTACCTCGTCGGCGAACAGGGGCGGCGAGCGGGTGTCGACGACTGCGTTAGCGACGGCGGGCAGCGAGTAACTCCGCATGTGCTGCCGGCTGCGCGACGGCGGCCGCCGCCGGTGCTTCGTCAACGTCTGCAACACACCAGCCGGGGGAGTCGAAAGACAGCCGGGAGTAAAGGCGTCTCTTAACACCCGAATAAACGGCTCCAGACACTGAAGCTCCAGGAAAGCTGTTACCTAGGGTTGTAAAACCACCGTAGGCTACCATAGACTATCATAAGCAGGCGTAGACTACGGTAGTTTTCCTAGTACACTACTGGCCATTAAAATTGCTACACCACGAAGATGACGTTCTACAGACGCGAATTTTAACCGACAAGAAGAAGATGCTGTGATGTGCAAATGATTAGCTTTCAGAGCATACACACAAGGTTGGCGCCGGTGGCGACACCTACAACGTGCTGACATGAGGAACGTTTCCAACCGATTTCTCATACACAAACAGGAGTTGACCGGCGTTGCCTGGTGAAACGTTGTTGTGACGCCTCGTGTAAGGAGGAGAAATGCGTACCATCACGTTTCCGACATTGATAGAGGTCGGATTGTAGCTTATCGCAATTGCGATTTATCGTGTCGCGACATTGCTGCTCGCGTCGGTCGAGATCCAATGACTGTTAGCAAAATATGGAATCGGTGGGTTCAGGAGGGTAATACGGAACGCCGTGCTGGATCCCAACGGCCTCGCATGACAGGCATCTTATCCACATGGCTGTAACGGATCGTGCAGTCACGTCTCGATCCCTGAGTCAACAGATGGGGACGTTTGCAAGACAACAACCATCTGCACGAACAGTTCGACGACATTTGCAGCAGCATGGACTATCAGCTCGGAGACCATGGCTTCGGTTACCCTTGACGCTGCATCACAGACAGGAGCGCCTGCGATGGCGTACTCAACGACGAACCTGGGTGCACGAATGGCAAAACGTCATTTTTTTTCGGATGAATCCAGGTTCTGTTTACAGCATCGTGATGGTCGCATCCGTGTTTGGCGACATCGCGGTGAACGCCCATTGGAAGCGTGTATTCATCATCGCCATACTGGCGTATCACCCGGCGTGGTGGTATGGGGTCCCATTGGTTACACGTCTCGGTCACCTCTTGTTCGCATTGATGGCACTTTGAACAGTGGACGTTACATTTCAGATGTGTTACGACCTGTGGCTCTACCCTCCATTCGATCCCTGCGAAACCCTACATACCAGCAGGATAATGCATGAGCACATGTTGCAAGTCCTGTACGGGCCTTTCTGCATACAGAAAATGTTCGACTGCTGCCCTGGCCAGCACATTCTCCAGATCTCTCACCAATTGAAAACGTCTGGTCAATGGTGGCCGAGCAACTGGCTCGTCACAATACGCCAGTCACTACTCTTGATGAACTGTGGAATCGTGTCGAAGCTGCATGGGCAGCTGTACCTGTACGCGCCATCCAAGCTCTGTTTGACTCAATGCCCAGGCGTATCAAGGCCGTTATTACGGCCACAGGTGGTTGTTCTGGGTACTGATTTCTCAGGATCTATGCACCCAAATTGCGTGAAAATGCAATCACATGTCAGTTCTAGTATAATATATTTGTCCAATGTATACCCGTTTATCATCTGCATTTCTTCTCGGTGTAGCAATTTTAATGGCGAGTAGTGTAAATTTGGCAAGTTAAGATCGCAACCGCATTACCTATATGTTAGGTATGTTGTATACCTACCGGGCGTTACCTCCTTTCGATCGCTTTGTTTGCGTATGCTATCGGTGTACTCTTAGGTTTCCCTAGAAACCGGAAGCGGTGAAAAGTCTAGAACAATGGTCGTCAAACTGCGGCCCCAGGGCCGCATACGGCCCGAAACAAGTGTTACTACGGCCCGGGCTACTCAGCCGTATATTATAGTAATATGCTTTCAGTAGCTAACAGCTGAATCCAGAAACTTGAACTAACGTTAATAATTTGTTGCTCAGTAACGAACAAAAAGTACTTACAGGGGTAGTAATATTTTAAGATGTGCTTAATTTTAACTGAAGTTGGTGAATTCGGCATTGAGCTAAGTTCATTGTTTGCGACAGTGGTAGAACGGTATATAGCGGGGCCACTGCGGGGTTAGTAGAAGTGAGAGGGGGAATATTTTGTTGTTTGTCTTCCAGAGCTGACAACCCACATTCGTGCGCAACCAGCACCGGCCAGCTACTGTGATGTAAAAGGTCAGACGGAAGTAGCGTTGATTCGTCAATGCGCAGTATAGAGATGGCCGTCTTCAAATATGGTACGTGTTTGTCCAAGCAGTACGAAATCAAGTCAAGTGTGTTATAATACAATGTAATGAATAAAAGATACATTACATTAAAAAGTTTTAGTAAACTTTTGTGGTCGTGTCTGTTATTTGCAGTTACTGTTATCAATTTATATAAATACTAAATTATGATTATGTAGGTTACCAAGTAATAGAAATATCGGTAGGGGAAAGTGTGGTCTAGTGGCCAGGTTTGGAAAAGTGGCCATTGCATGTTTTATGTCTCTAACAGTGTTACTGCCTGTCGAGAACTGGTCGCAATAATCCTAATACACAGGGCCATTGTTGTCATTAAGACTGATGGCGGAACTTTGTTCTGTCAGTTTTTTAGTAAATGTTTTGATTTTGATGCGTCTGGTATAAGGTAAGTCTTTTATATTATCCTTATTATCTCACACTCATAGAGAGTAGTAGTTTTCTACAGTATCAGTGTTTCAACAAAGTCCAAAAGCCTACACATGTAGCTGCTTGTTATTTATTTCATTTTGATAGTTTCTCCTGTGGAGCACTAACGCCCACATGGCGTCCGGTTAATATACTTTTATGTCCAGCATTGTATCCCTTTTAAAAATTTTGAATTAATTAAGTTATCTTTTTTCAACCGTATCTGTTCTATTTGGCCTAATACAAAAGTCCGATTGAAAACGGTCTGCAGCAGCCGCTTGGCATTGCTTCAGACACTAGGGTGCAAAAATGACTAGAAAATGTGGCCGCAAATCAGAACAAAAAACATGGGATCCTGTTGCGATGGCACAGACCACAGTACCCCCATAGGTACTAAAAATTGGTTCTTCAGAAAAACGTATGTAGTTCCAATACGTTATTTTTTTAACTTCAAAATATTTGGAATGCCATCTTATAACTTGTAATTTCAAAATTTGAACGTGGTATGCTTCTGTCCATAACGATGGTTTGGTGAAAACTGAATTTTTCTCCAATTCCCACCACCCCATACCAACCCCGTCTCCATCAAAAAAATTTGACGACCACTGGTCGAGAAACTGAATGCGGGTATGTAAAGGGCTGCGTAATCCTCGAATCATTTTTGTTCTGCATAATTATCCTCCTGTCCGTTACTTAAAAATAAACTGTATCTATAGTAAAACTAAAATTGTCAATGTTTAGTTCAGGTTTTGTTCGAAAACTGTTGATTTATAACGTGAAACAAAGAATGTTGTAAAAATTAAAAAAAAAATACAGATTCATTACATTGGCGACGCTAGGCGACGTAATTTACTCGTAAAGGATAAAATAAAGAACTGCGAAACAAAATCCAATCAAACATCGCTCCAATACTTCGTCGATCTTAGATAGAACATGTTTCTGATATTCATAAACAATTTTCGCACTTATCAATAATAATGGGAAACTCTTCTCTTTCATCATGATGATGAACGTTCTATTCAGTACACAATAACAACAATTATTACACAGATTTTTTTACATCTGTGTATGTAAACTGTACTTGTACCAAAAGTAATAGCTTTGGATACATAAATGCGCAGAAGTTATGCGCTCAACTAATTTTCATTACTTATAAAAGACATTTTATGTTTTGTAAGTATATAGTAAAATGCACAATGGAATAAGACTGTGGTTCTAATTATGTACAAAGCAAACAACCAAACAAACAAAATAAAATGTCGTTAGCTCCCAGACACTCTTACACATTCATTTATGTTCCTCTCCCTACCAGTGCTACCAATACTACCAGTAATCCTACCATTTACTATGTCATATACGTAGTGTACCTCACTGTAGGCTTCCGCCAACTAAATTTGACAAGAATAACGCAAAATTTACTGTCTCTCAATAATTTGGTAGTTATCTACTTGGTATTTTAATGGTAGATTACTTTTTTACTCAAGCACTAAGTATATTGCAATAGTATAGGCAAAATACGTCTTTTATGTTGTTAATGCGAAAACGGATGCCACCTCTTTGATTCAACGACATGAAATTACGAGGACTATGCGGAAAGTAAGGTCGCGAAATGGAAACCACAGTGAAAACCAAAACTTTTTTATTTGCAACAGTTTGCTACACCTTACAGCTATTTCTCTAAATAGACTCCGTTCCGACTTAAGACATCTGTCGTAGCGTTGTACCGATTTTCCAACGCCCTCGTCAAAGAAGGTAGCTACCTCCGCTTTCCGCCACTTCTCTACGCTGGTCTTCAGTTCGTTGTCTGTGCCAAAATGTTGTCATCACTGACAGCGGTTCGTGGAGCATCAGTGGGAGCCAAATCCAGGCTGTATGGCGGGTGACCAAACAATTCCCGCGGAAAACGCTGCAGGGGTGTCCTCGTTGCCCCTGCAATGTGGGGTTGCAAGGAATCAGGTGAAACCTCGCAGTGGGCACCCATACTTGGCGGGAGGCACTATTGATCTAGGCATCTTAATGTGCTCATAACTGAAAAGAGCGAAATGACGCGATCGACTGGTGTACTAGAGACACTGCCCACAACATTTGTGCAAAGCTTCATCGGATTTTTACTGTCGTTACCATTAAGCGACCTATTGGGCCTTCCTTTTCGAACAGCCCTTGCACATTCTCACAAGTTTAAACTCAGGGTAATCAATTGCAAAAAATATGGAGGAGGACAAAAAGTCAGAATATTTGAAAAAATGAGCTGGATATCCTTAATATCCCTCAAAAAAAAAAAAAAAAAAAAAAAAACAGGGAATAAAATTTTAAAAAAAGCTTATTCAACTTTGTTGTTATCTAGAAATATTTTTTTACAGAAAATCAGATACTTTAAGTTAACTGATTTATTGCATTACTGGCAACAGTTACGTCGAAGAAAATGTGTTTCGAAAGATACTTTTTTGCGTTTGTCGCCCAAAGTGTAGCCCAGGACCATTATATGACTAGATGAATGTGAGAAACCTCCTCAAACAAACCTCAAATTGACCGATAAAATCAACTGTTAGCAGCCTAGGATTGCAGCAAGGTAATCCTCGTCTCTCTTAATTTGTCACATTATTGTGCTGCATGCTAACCGGAACGCAGAAGTCGTAGCTTTGTGACTGCATGTGGTAGTGTACTGCAATGATAGACGTTGGGAAAGTTCCCAATCTGGAGAGAACATTTAGCGACATTGAAATGTCAACTTCTTTCCATTTTTTATAGTGCAGAAAATGGTATTTTGGTTTTTCTGCTGATGTGTTTTTGATTGATTATAGATGTACATACCTACAACATATGGTAACTGTATTCTTCCGAGTTTACTACAGTTAGTACGTTGTGTAAAAACTGAACGCAGAATTATCAAGTCGTCATGGGTTTTCTTTTTCCACAGACAAATGTTAAATTATCGTCGTGTCCGCGGACCCAACCGAATAGCGCGCGCGCCCTGCCGTCGCCTCGCTTGCCACAGTTTCCCGTCGTGACCGCCGGCGGCGCATGGCGTTGCCGCCGACCGAAGACGTCGCGCCATTGCTGAGCTGGGGCTTACAGCGCCCTCTGGCTACACGATATAACAGGAGCGCTGGCCCCGCGTCAGCTCGTTGCAGTCGTCAGTGCCGTCGTTCGTTGTCTGGTTAGCTAACTCGCTATGTGATTCAGTATTGTATAACGACTTAGGCCACGAATCAGGAATATTCTTTGGACACTAATTGGAACTGTATCTACGGTACACTCTTCGCTGTCAATAAAGCTAAGTAACTGTTTTATACTAGCTGGCGCTTATTTGTGACTAATCGTTTTCCTGCCACCAGATTTTAGTCACAACTTGGTCACGTCCTACTCCATATCCAAATTATGGTTGCCACTCCCGGGCAGCCATAAAAATTGTTATGATTCTGTTGTACATGAATGAGTGAGCGGGTCCCCGTGGGAATTGGTGACAGATGACAGGCACGTGTACAACAGCCATGTTTATGTCTTGGGCATCGGCGACGGAATACGCGCCCCTTGGTGTTATGTCGACTCCCTTCTGCAGCTCGTTGAGAGCGGAATGACGAAGCGACAAAATAAGATTGAAGACATCTGTGAAGGTTCGTATCTACTTTGACGGACCAGATCAGAGCCAAAACCGGAACTATATTAAGTAATCACCATAATTTCCCATCGGAGCCCAGTTCGAAACGAGTGTCCAGTCAGTGAGATTCCAGGCGCCGATGACCAGTGAAGGCGTGTCTGGAGACGCCGGAGGCAGCGGTGGGAGACCAAGCTGATTGCCGTTATACGGCACGACAGCCAGAAGTGGTTGTCTGAAGTGCCACATCATTTCACAGCAGGACCCCTCTCCTTGTCATCTGCGGCACTCTTACAGCACAGCGGTACATCGACGATATTCTGTGCCCCGTTTAGTCGCCCCTCATGGCGAGCCCTCCCGCACACGGCGGGGTCTCTACTGCTCGTCGTCGCGCTTGCCGAACCCTGCGTTGGCCAGCATGGTCGCCGGTTTTCTCCCCAATTGAGAACGTTAGGAGTATTATGGCCAGGATCCTCCAACCACCTTGGGATTTTGACTATCTAAAGCGCCAATTGGACAGAATTTAGAACGATATCCCTCAGGAGGTTATCCAACAACTCTCTCTCTCTCTCAATGCCAAGCCGAATAACTACTTGCATAACGACCAGAGGTAGACGGTTACTGACGAGCTCAATTTATGAAGCTCTTTCTCTTGAATAAATCATCCAATTTTTCTGAAATTTATGGGGACCTGCACTCGACAGTGGGTAGGTTTCGCCAACTGATACCCGTCGGCTCCCACAATGTGCGTGGTGCAGGCTGTGTTACTCGCTACGAGCTGAGAGTAGGACCGACTGTGCAGGTGCTGCCTTTGTTTCGTGTGACGTAGCGGAAACCGCGGCGCACCACCTCCACGTTGTCACTGGGGGGTGGATTGCGGAAGCTGCTGCTTGGCTGCATGCAGCACCACCACTCGAACCGGCCTCTTGCCCTTCGGACGTGAAATGACGCTTGTACCGAATGCAGTGTACGGTTACGAGTCTACATCTACATCGTTACTCTGCGATTCACACTTAAGTCCTGGCAGAGGGTTCATCGAACCATTTTCACACTACTTCTCTACCATTTCACTGTCGAATGGCGCGTGGGAAAAAGGAACACCTAAATCTTTCAGTTCGAGCTCTGATTTCTCTTATTTTATTATGATCATCATTTCTCCCTACGTAGGTGAGTGTCAACAAAATATTTTCGCATTCGGAAGAGAAAGTTGGTGATTGAAATTTCGTAAATAGATTTCGCTGCAAAGAAAACCGCCTTTGTTTCAGTGACCGCCACCCCAACTCGCGTATCATATACGAGGGAGGTTCAGAAAGTAACCTCCGATTGGTCACAGTGCGGGTTGTGGGGGGAGTAGCGGCGCCATCTGTGCGTTCACGCACTCAACAGGTCAGTCGGCATCAAGCCGTGGTCGAGTGAACGTCGTACCTGCGATAGTTTAGTTTTTGTGGCAGTTTGAAATGTGTGCTGCAATAGAAAACCCCGCCAAATGTGAAGTGCGTGCTGTCATAAGGTTTTTTACAGGCAAAGGATATTCTGCAGCAGCTATTCATCGTGAGCTTTGTGCCGTGTACGGACCAAGAGTTATGAGTGAAGGAGTTGTCCGTGAATGGGTACGTTTATTTAAAAGTGGACGAGAAAACGTTCATGATGAAGAGAGGAGTGGTAGACCATCATTGGTGACTGACGAACTCGTTCAGACAGTTGATGCAAAAGTTCGTGAAAATCGACGTTTCTCAATGTCGGAGTTGTCTACTGGTTTTCCACAGATTTCTAAGACTCTCTTGTACGAGATAGTGACAGCAAGATTGGGTTACCGTAAGTTCTGTGCACGATGGGTGCCCAAAATTCTTACCGACCACCACAAAACTCAAAGAATGGCCTCTGCATTAGACTTTCTGTCACGTTATGAGGACGAAGGAGAACCATTGTTAAACAGAATCGTGACCGGTGACGAAACCTGGATTAAATACGTGAACCCTGAGACAAAAGAACAATCAAAGATGTGGGCACATTCAAATTCGCCTACCAAACCAAGAAAAGCCTCGCAAGATTTTTCTGCCAGAAAACTGATGGCAACGGTGTTTTGGGATGCCAAAGGGGTGTTGTTGGTTGAATTCATGGAACGTGGTACGACCATTAATCAAGACGTGTACTGTGAAACAATAAAAAGGTTACGACGGGCTATACAGAACAAACGCCGTGGTATGCTGACTTCCGGTATGGTTTTTTTGCACGATAACGCCCGTCCTCACTCTGCTCGCAGAACAACGGCCCTTCTTGAGTCCTTCAAGTGGGACGTTATCAACCATCCACCTTACAGCCCAGACCTGGCGCCAAGTGATTATCACCTCTTCATGCATTTGAAGAAATGGCTCGGTTCACAGCGGTTTGATGACGACGAAGAGCTCAAAGATGCTGTCACAGGCTGGCTCCAGGCACAAGCGGGTGATTTTTATGCAGAAGGAATTTCAAAGCTTGTGAAGAGATACGATAAGTGCCTCAATCGCTATGGAGACTATGTAGAAAAATAGTGCAAAGATGTAGTTGTAAGATGTATATATTAAAATATTTTTATTTAACTTGGTGTATTTTTTTAAATCAACCGGAGGTTACTTTCTGAACGGCCCTCGTAAGTGGCACTCTCACCCCTATTGCGCGATAACACGAAACGAGCTGCCCTTCTTCGCAGTTTTTCTATGTCCTCCGTCAAGCCTACCTAGTAAGGATCTCATATCGCGCAGCAATATTCTAGCAGAGGACGGACAATTGTAATGTAGGCTGTCTCTTTAGTGGGTTTGTCGCATCTTCTAAGTGTCCTGCCAACAAAGCGCAGTCTTTGTTTCTCCTTCCCCACAATATTATCTATGTGGTCTTTCCAATTTAAGTTTGCTCTTAATTGTAATTCCTAAGTATTTAGTCGAATTGACAGCCCTTACATTTGTGGGATTTACCGTATACCCAAAATTTATCGGATTTCTTTTAGTACCCATGTGGATGACCTCGCATTTTCCCCAGTTGGCCTCACAGTACCTTCCAAATACACAAGTGTTCGGAAAAACAGTAACGCCTCTGAACCAATTATGAGACACAAAACGTTTATGGGAAACAAAGGTTCAGATGTAGAGATCGTTCGCTTGCTTAGCTGGAGAGAAATGACCAGGAATTTAGCGGTGGTCCTGCTGAACGATCAGACCTGGTGTTTGCGTAGAGAAATGACTTTTTGTTGTCATGCTCTGGTCTTTAAGAGCAGTATTTGTGAACGGCACAAAATAATGCATGAAGCATCACATATATGAAGCTCCATAAATAGACGGCAACCTGGCCTACATTTATATTATTTTAAAATTAATAATAATATTTTTAACTGCACAGTGGAACTGAAAATTAAGATATTCGGTAATTTATGTGACGTTGTAAGGGATTCACCACCCGGCTGGAGCAAATGTAATCACTATGTATTACTCACTTGCTAGAACGACAATTCAGAAAGACAATTCACAGGGGCTGCCTGAGACATAAAATATCCTTGCCCCTGTTAAAAGAGAGCTGCAATAGAGTCGCAGGTCAAAGCAGTCTCTGCCGCAGTTGCAGTCGCTCGCTGCTACAGTGTAGATGTAGTCTGTCGCTGGTACAGCGGAGTTTATAGTTAGTAGTTGCTAAAGTCACAGTGCAGAACAAATTGTAAAATTTTATTATACGGAACTGAATAATAATTGTGATCAGCCGCAGAGCTAAATGATACCATGGAATGAAATGCTGATGAACAAATGAATAATTGTTAATCTAAGAAAAACAATGTAATTAAGTCAACCATTTATTGTAAGGTAAATTTTATTATTTTTATTGGCATGCGCGTAGTTAAGTCACTTGTCTGAGATGTTAATATGAATTTATTTCAATCTCTTCTTTTGTGATTCGTCAGCACCAGTTAACCCAGATTTCTAATATATTCAATTTTCCCGTGTAATGTATTGTAGATATTTATCAATAACGCAAAAAAAATTTTCAGAATATAGTTGTTTTTACCAGTCAACTATAAAAATATAATTTCCCCTTAAGTCATTGCCAGCCCAGATCCAGTCATTTATCTAAATTAAAATATTCCAGAATTTTTGTCAGATCATAGTCAAGTGCTTTTTAGAAATCAGACGACCAGCTGTGCATCTGTGTCATTAAATAAAGTCAGTTTCTCTAGTAATTCAGATCTCAGACAAATGTTATCCAGTATTAGTACATAGGCCAGCATTGCACTAAGCTGCGCCATTTACCAGCAGATATATAGACAGCGTTATCCGGCGACACCATCACGAGGTAAGAATTTTTCGGTTTATTTCTCACACACAGATTCAGACTGATTTCACAGAGCCTGGGCGTAGCGCTGCTTACGTCAAAATTTACCAGTTTTCCATGAGTTAAGATTTATCAGTTTTCATACATCAGAATTTAATTATCCAAATTCAATTATTTTTATTTTCTGTTCAGGAAGGTACACATCATTATTTTTTTTATTTATACGGGAAGGTTACAACATGTTATAATAGAGAAACTAAATTAAAACTTCATAATAATTGTTTCTCGAACATTTAGAAATGTTACAATGACGCCATGTTAGTATGAGTTCAGTAAAAACCATAGCGGAGAGTTAACTGGTTGTTCAGATGTTACGTAGGACTGAAAAGAAGATTAAAATTGAACACAGAGATCGTTATATACACAGCTTAAAAGCTGGGAGGCGGAATAGCATGCAGCGCACATGAGTTTGATTATATGACTCAATATGCGAGTTCCGACTCATTAAAAAAGGGCATAAAGTACCAATAATAATCATATTTACTGAACATGCAGATACATAGGAAAGTCTCCACTCCGAATCTTCCACTCTGCTGCCATTTCGAAACTTTCTGACAGATTAAAACATTGTGCCGGATTGGGATTCGTACCTGTAACCTTGCCATGCATGGGCGATGCTCCCTGTTGTGTTTTCTTAAATAAATCACATCAGAGTAACAGCAATAATCCTACTTCATAAATTGTGTAAACTGTTAAGTACTTGCACTTCCGTCTTCAGTAGAATGTTTTTTAAGGATCTTAGGTCTATTTTTTGAGTGAACTGTTTGGTCAATTGCTTGCAACGCCTTAAAATGTACGTGGCACTTCCGTAGTTCCCAGTATAAACAAATAATTCGACACGAAGAAGTGATTTCGGTCCCGAAGAGGAAGTACTTCTTTCTTGAACTACTGGACTGTTCCAGTTTTACAAGTTTAGTTGAAAGTCAGGTCTTGGTAAGGGCGTGATTCCATGTATTCGCAAGAAATTAATCAGTACCGACTCACGAACCGTCCTCACAGCTTCTATTCCGCCAGTACTTCTGTCATACTTTCCAGACGTCTCCCAAGCTCTCCTGCATACCTTACTGGGCATGCGCCGCTGGAAGAAAAAATATCATGGAGCGGTGTCTCAGCAATAGCCAAATCAATTGCTTCAAGAATGAATTTATCTTCAGCGGAGTGTGCAGTATTCTGAAACTTCCTGGCAGTTTAAGACTGTCTACTGGATAGGTATTCGAACCCGGGACCTTGACCTTGCAAGCAACGTAGAAGTGGTATCCAAGTTTTCTCAGACTATTATTCTTGAACGAGGTTTGATGTTAGCCAGTACCCCAGAAAAGCTTAGAACGTGCACTCTCATTGGCTGACGACGCCCCACGTCCCGGAAGTAAAAGTTGTCTTCGAGGGCACATCTCGCCAGCTTAATACTGTCGTTGTTCATCCGTGGCACCTTTCTACTCTGCGCCTGCTACGAATCACGGACTATGTCGTTGTAGGTACATTCCACGCAACTTCAAGCACTGACTTTTCTGTTTGTAACAAAGTAATGTGGACATTCGTCTAAACTGTATTTAGTTCTGTTTCTCAAATCGTTAATAAACAGTTGTTATTGCGACTTGTGCATTTCAACTGTACTCCGTCGCACCCCACTTCCTAATCGAAACTGGAGGAGGAAAAATAGATAAGGAAGAGCAACATTCAAAAGCAACTATCGGTTCTTGGAATTCAGTCCAAATTCCATCCATAACCTTTTATGCGAGAATGTAACTGTCTTTAGCAGTTAATTCTCCGACATATGCTTAACAATAACTTTTAGTGCGCGTATATTTGAAGAGAGGACATGTGAAAACTTCCGTGTGCCATTTTTCACAAAAACGTGTTTTCAGTGTCATTGTCTTTTCGGAACTCTACTACATGTCCCAAATGCCAAATTATGCAGAAAGTCCCTTTGTCTTAGTGCCAAGTCCGCAGTTCGTGGTCTCGCGGTCGCGTTCTCGTTTCCCAAGCACGGGATCACGGGTTCGATTCCCAGCGGGGTTTGGGATTTTCAAATGCCTCAGATGACTGGGTGTTTGTGTTGTTCTCATCATTTCATCATCATTAATGATAACTGAGCAGCTAAGCGCCCCAAATACCATCATAATCTTAGAGCCAAGCAATACATACTTCATTCTGTAGTTCCAAGCGCAATGCGTCAGCAGAGTGCATGTAAAGTTTTGTTTGTCTCAATAAAATTTCTATGTAATGTAAGGAGAATGTCGGTCTGGAAAAAATTTATGAAAAGCCATTTCTTTCTCAACAGTACAGGGAGCTCTACAATAAACTTTGTGTATCCGATCTTAAGAATGAAGTTGTGCGAGAAACAGAAGTTAATAATGAAAGATTTTTTCTTTACTTTCTTGTGAATTTAAAAGGCATGAGAAACGGTTTTTGTTCACTACAGTTCCACAAGTTCAAACGTTACTGCTCTATCTCTGTACTTCTATTATCATAAAAAACATTGTGCCCCAGTATTAACGGCACTTGAAACAGTATCTTTCTTATTGACAGAACCAGTTACGTTCACTGGTATGACACCTAGAACGATCTTAATAAATTAACATTTTCTAATGTTTCTCGCTATTTTTTGGCAGTGATGAGGTAAGAGGGATAATTGTATGGTATCGGAATACCTTCTAATTTTTTTTATACATATAAGGTAGGGCGTATGTACAAAAAGAAATACCTTAGTTTTTTGAATCTCCTGACAAATGTGTGCTTTGCTACTTAGAACGTTTGACATTTCCACACTTCATTTAACTAACGATACTTATAGAATTCTAAACATTTAGGCATATAAAGGAAAAAATACATCACGTGATTTTTTTTTCTTCGTACTAATTCTCCCGACTCGAAAATCGAACATTAGTGTTAGCGCTTTAAGCTTTTGTTATCATTTTCTGTATAGTAGCTTCCCTACAAGTAGTTTCCACCTTGAGAGAGGAAGGAACAATACAAATAACTGTCATTTCAGCACAGCTGCACAAAGTAGGTAGAAGTAACAACATGTACATTGCGCATGTAAGGAAAGATTGCTGCGCAGGTTTATCATTAAGAAATGTCAATTTGGATGTTGTTTGTTTGTGAGAACATCGTGCTGTGGCTCTTGAAATAATAGGAAACGTTTACTAGCACTTGTCAGAATTCGACAGCGACAGAATATTTATGTTCAGTGTCATGCAGGACCTGAACGGTTCCACGCGACTAGCGGCCGAGAGGACAGACGTATTGTTCGGTCGGCCGTGCAAGATCGTACAGCTACGTTACGTGCCTTGAGTGACGAAATGGGCTTGTTTGTAGCATGACAGGTATCTAAGCGTACTGTACGACGAAGTCTGGAGCGCTAACGATTATCAATATCACGACCTGTGTCACGGCTTCCCTTGAAGCGGTGACGCGGCAGTGCGACAATAGCGCACACAATGACGACACTGGACACAAGGGTGGTAACACGTTAGCTTTCAGATATATCCCCGCTCTGCGTACGATGTAGCGGTAGACGTATCCCTGTGTGCAGACACCGATGAGAACGAACGCTACCCGATTGCATTTCTCATCGCCATACGGCTTTCAACAAGATAACGCAAGACTGCACGTTGTCAGTGCTGTCCTGACTACGTACTTATAGAGGGTATTCAACTGTTGTCATGGATAGCACATTTTCCATATCTTCACCCAGTGAAAACATTTCTTTATGGACTGCCGGGACACAAGCACGCCGCCACTACGATTGATGAACTCTGGCATAGACTTGAAGCAACATCGAGGTCCACGAGAAATACGGACTCCGCAACGAACTTGGAACGTCACACTAGTTGCCTTGCCTGACATACATCGCGAAAGCTTGGCTACGTCCGGGGCCAGGTGGGAAATCGGTTTGTCTATGGAAAGGAGCCCAATAAACTCCTACACTCTGTCATATGTTACTGGGAGAACGAGTCTATTTAAACACGCAGTTACGAAGTCCTGAAGTAGTCTCATATAATATCTCGCTTACTTTAGGAGGCTTTGGTTCAAATGGCTCTGAGCACTAGGGGGCTTAAATTCTTAGTTCATCAGTCCCCTGGAACTTAGAACTACTTAAACCTAACTAACCTAAGGACATCACACACATCCATGCCCGAGGCAGGATTCGAACCTGCGACCGTAGTAGTCCTGCGGTTCCGAACTGAAGCGCCTAGAAGCACTCGGCCACCGCGGCCGGCGGGCCGGGGTGGCCGAGTGGTTCTAGGCGTTACAGTCTGGAACCGCGCGACCGCTACAGTCGCAGGTTCGAATCCTGCCTCGGGCATATATGTGTGTGATGTCCTTAGGTTAGTTAGGTTTAAGTAGTTCTAAGTTCTAGGGGACTGATGACCTCAGATGTTAAGTCCCATAGTGCTCAGAGCCATTTGAACAACCCCGGCCGGCTTTAGGAAGCAGTCCCTGCATCTGGTAAGATCTGAAATGTCACGTGCTGCGACCTACGCCCTGGGGTCCGTCTATCTCAAAAAAATGGCTCTGAGCACTATGCGACTTAACTTCCGAGGTCATCAGTCGCCTAGAACTTAGAACTAATTAAACCTAACTAACCTAAGGACATCACACACATCCATGCCCGAGGCAGGATTCGAACCTGCGACCGTAGCGGTCACGCCGTTCCAGACTGAAGCGCCTTTAACCGCACGGCCACACCGGCCGGCCCGTATATCTCGCTGGCTCTGAGCAACATGGAGTGATGTACTCTCATCTGTCATCCGAGCTTAGTTCGACTCGATACCCTGTCGGATTAGAACAAGAGTTGATGTCAGAGAAGGTACCTTTGAGTATTAAGGTTCGCTCATCCTAAGCCCCCAAATCCCGCACAAATTTAATCATGTTTTCTTCCACTAACCGTATAAGCACAACGAGTAAAATTACTGCTGTTAATATTTTAAATCCTAGCAGTGCACATCGTCTCAAAGTGCTCTCGCCATAAAGTTGTAAAAAAAAAAAAAAAAAGAACTGTGGCGTTATTTCCGGGTGAAATGAAAATTTGAAAATATGCTCGCTGGAAAATTTCGGTAAATCGCAGAACGTGCGATTTTAAGATTCTTGTTAAAAGCTGTGAGACATTAGTACCAATGAAATTAAGTTTCCAGTTTAACATACAAGAGATCCAGCTGATTAAGGTTTCAATCCGAGGCAGAACAAAAATCGTTTACGACAAAGAAAAGAATTAAATCCTACGATCTCCTGCAACTAGTGAAGTAAGGAGTAAAGCCGTGCGGCAGCAAGCAAGTATTGCTACCCAGCCGTATTGCCAGATCCTTGTTTGCGATGCAGTCACGATGGAAATTCTGGGCAAGAAACTGCCGCCTACGTCACTTGCTACTAATCCCACCACTTTCCTCGAACTTACGATCCTAGCGGAATTTATGCCCAACTCGTGAAAGTTGCGTCCACGGGCTATCAAACTTGCTGGAAGCAGACGTGTTACGTCGCAAGATTAATGTGCGTGCCCTATTTGCTAGTCACAGCTGCCCAACAGCTACACGAGTACTTGTACGTGCGCCTGCTACTAGTACAGCGGCTTAGGTTGGCGGCAGGTGTTTACTGCACACCGTGTAGGCAACAATTGAATAGCAAGGGGAAGTAGCAAAATAGTAAGCAAACGTGGCAAGTAGGGTAATGCACTTGTATTTTTTTTTGTAAGTATAGGAATTCCGTGCAAATTTTTCGATCTCAGGCAGCAGTGTAAGACCGCTACTTAAAATCGCTGGGTAATTACACGACATGTTGCACCTAAATTGCTGTTGTGGATATAGTTTGCCTTGGTCCGATTCATAGTATCTGAGTCACCATATTCATTCAATAATGACAAACACTTTATAGGTCACATGACAGTCATGCTGTAAAGAGAAATGTAAAGTGTTGTAAGGATGGCATTTGAGTAATTCACACTGTCACGAAAATCGGCCATGGTGGCCGAGCGCTTCTAGGCGCTGCAGTCCGGAACCGCGCGACTGCTACTGTCGCAGGTTCGAATCCTGCCTCGGGCTTGGATGTGTGTGATGTCCTTAGATTAGTTAGGTTTATGTAGTTCTAAATTCTAGGGGACTGATGACCTCAGATGTTAAGTCCCATAGTTCTCAGAGCCATTTGAACCATTTGAAAATCTATTAGTGTAATACACCTTTGTAAATATCTATTTTTGATCTGACAGATAAACGGTTAGCATTTTAAATGTGGAAAGGATAGGAAGAAACGCAAGTGACTAAAGGTGAAAATTAATTTTTTTCTTGTTCAACTAAATAGGGTCCAAAATATAATGTCAGTGAAACGTCATGTCGTACTTTCCGCGCGGGAATATTTGGGAGGCGTCAGCAAAATATGATGTGGAAAAATAGCGACCTACTGTTGTGAACGTAAGGAAGCATAAATTTGTGTTCTGCTTGACATGTAAAATCGTAGTAACATTTCATTATGCGACCAACGAATCACAACTGGAAGCATTCATATCTGTAAACTAATCAAGAGGAACAATAGCTGGTGATATAAAGTCGAATGATCATACAGCTTGAACCTTGACTTCGAATTATTGGTAGGAACGTGGAGGGCTTTAGTTTCTCTGATAAACTGATCGCTATGAAAGACTTGGTGGAGGATAACAACTATGGCAGAGAAATAGATTTTCACTCTGCAGCGGAGTGTGCGCTGATATGAAACTTCCTGGCAGATTAAAACTGTGTGCCGGACTGAGACTCGAACTCGGGACCTTTGCCTTTCGCGGGCAAGTGCTCTACCAACTGAGCTACCCAAGCACGACTCACGCCCCGTCCTCACAGCTTTACTTCTGCCAGAACTTTACAGAAACTCTCCTGTGAACCTTGCAGAACTAGCACTCCTGAAAGAAAGGATATTGCAGAGACACGGCTTAGCCACAGCCTGGGGGATGTTTCCAGAATGAGATTTTCACTCTGCAGCGGAGTGTGCGCTGATATGAAACTTCCTTGCAGATCAAAACTGTGTGCCAGACCGAGACTCGAACTCGGGACCTTTGCCCGCGAAAAGCAAAGGTCCCGAGTTGGAGTCTCGGTCCGGCACACAGTTTTAATCTGCCAGAAAGTTTCAACTATCGTAGAGTCAGCGAAAGAATTTCCTTGACAGCTTGCAGGCTAGGGCCGGGCAATAGTACTCGTCTTTGAATGGCCTCGAGATTCCTCGATACCCCTCAGCGTTCCATAGAGCATTGAGCTTCTTCGAACAGTCCGTGACATTTGACTCGCACGGCGCCAGTGTAAGAGACAAGCAAGAATCTACGAACTACCTATTATAATAAGCTATGACTCTGCTTAAAATTTGATAATTTCGTGAAATCCTGGAGGAAATACCATTAAATCCAGCACTGCACAAACTCTTACCTTTAACAAATTTACGGCTTCTCATACAGTATCGGTATCTATGGATATATTTACATTACTCTGATTTTTATGTATATGTCCTCCAAAGAAAAGTACTTTTTTTTCCTTAACCGAGTTCTCTACAGAATTTTTGTTAAAAAAATGAAGATAATAAATAATAGAAGTGGGGGATAAAATCAGTGACTTAAATAGTGAAATGGCGGAAAATTGTGGAACTTAAAACATAAAATAAAGGATTGGCGATGCTAATAAAATACACAGGAAGCAGGCAGGTAAAATAATAGACAAACAATTAAAAAACACGGTGACAGTCTGGTTTCTGTTCGCAAGAGATATAAAAATCACACCTAGAGACAGTATGATTTCCGTTCGTAACACTTTGGAAAAGACGCACAACACTGAACACTCACTTGAACACTGCAGCCGAGGGCAGATGGGGGAAACCTGGACAGACGATGGGAAAGAAAAGGGGGAAGGAGAGGAAAAACGAAGAGGGGGGAGAGGGGCAAGGAGCCGACGGAGTACGAGGACGCATAAGAGGGGGGGGGGGGGGGCTGGGCAGACGCGAGAGGGAGTGGGGAAAGGCAGAGGAGGGGAATGGAAAAAACTCGGGGGGGAGGAGGAGAGAAGGGAGGCAGAAAGAGGGTAGGCGGGGAAAAAACAGGATGGAAGGGGGGGAAGAGGGAGCCTGGGAAAAGGACAGAGGAAAGGAGGGGGAGGTGAGGATCAGAGTTGATAAGAGGGATAAATGGAGGGAGAAAGGGCATCATCTGGGAGGGGGAGTTGACGGAAGCCACCTAGGGAAAGGAGATGAAGTGTGTAGAGATGGAAGGTAGGGGGGACACAACAGTGAAGGCGTGGCAGAGAGCGGGGGGCTGGAGAGGAGAGGAGCAACCAGGGGATAAGGGGGATCAAGGGGGTGGGACGTATAGAGTATATGGATACGTTCGAGGAGTAGGAGCAGATGGGGAAAAGGAATCAGGTCATAAAGGATCCCTGTGGGGGACAGGAGGTGTATATGGAAGGCGAAGTGGAGCGCATGGTGCTCGAGGATCTTGAGGGACTTATAGAATTTGGGGGGGGGGGGTGGATATCCAAGCAGGACTGGCATAACAGAGGATGTAATGGATTAAGGATTTGTAGGTGTGGAGGATGGTAGAGGGGTTCAACACCCATGTCCGGCCAAAGAGGAGTTTGAGGAGTCTGAGGCAGCTGTGGGCTTTGGATTGGATAGAGCGGAGATGAGGGATCTAGGTGAGATGACGGTCAATGGTGAGGCCAAGGTAGGTGAGGAAAATTACTTGACTTAACCCAGTATAATTTTTTATTTGTTTCTGAGAGACTGTAATGAATTACCAAGTAGGTTCACATATTAGGGTAACAGGTAAAACTGTTACCAGATTTTAATCAGTATGAAAACAAGACGGCAACATTCATATGAAACAATCAAGAATTAAATGCCAAAAAAACGAAATAGAATGTAATATAGTGACTGTAATTCTTATCGCGAGAGTGAATTAAGGCGACATGACCCGTCTCGGAGATAATACCATAAGACATCACTAGATCGCGGGACCAACGAAACCTCGAGAACTGGAGAGAATCATGACTGCAATATTTTATTTATTTATTTATTAGTTGCCATTGATACGATGACCCTTACCCAAGAAGATATTCTAGTCCGTGTTTCACAGTTATTTTTATTATTAGAACACATAGTGCATTAAAAACGCTAATAAAAATATGCCTTCTTTGTGGTACTACCAACAGAAGTCACTACATCTACGTCTACATCTACGTGATTACTTGTTCCATCTCATATCGCTCTACAGCGTTACGCATAGACACTTAACTGATGTGACGGCGTCGAATAGCATGCCACCAATACCGTATTCGAACACTACACGATTGTTTTTCTACAGTTAGAGCACGCTGACATTTATCACACCTAATAGATGTTGTTGTTGTTGCGGTCTTCAGTCCTGAGACTGGTTTGATGCACCTCTCCATGCTACCCTACCCTGTGCAAGCTTCTTCATCTCTCAGTACTTACTGTAACCTACATCCTTCTGAATCTGCTTAGTGTATTCATCTCTTGGCCTCCATCTACGACTTTTACCCTCCACGCTGCCCTCCAATGCTAAATTTGTGATCCCTTGATGCCTCAGAACATGTCCTACTAACCGGCCCCTTCTTTTTGTCAAGTTGTGCCGCAAACTCCTCTTCTCCCCATTCCTATTCAGTACCTCCTCATTAGTTATGTGATCTACCCATCTAATCTTCAGCATTCTTCTGTAGCACCATATTTCGAAAGCTTCTATTCTCTTCTTGTCCAAACTATTTATCGTCCATGTTTCACTTCCATACATGGCTGCACTCCATACAAATACTTTCAGAAACGACTTCCTGACACTTAAATCTATACTCGATGTTAACAAATTTCTCTTCTTCAGAAACGTTTTCCTTGCCATTGCCAGTCTACATTTTATATCTTCTCTACTTCGACCATCATCAGTTATTTTGCTCCCCAAATAGCAAAACTCCTTTACTACCTAATAGATATTCCGTCTAATTCAGACTGTATCCTCGTACAATCGCTCAACGACAACACTTTCCTGTACGCTAAAGTGGCATAAGTAGTCCTAGATTGCTTCTCACCCTATCTGCCATATCATTTATGTGTTTAGAAGGCTAGAGAGGTCTTGTCGCACTTCCCTGTGTTACTGATGACGATACCATTGTCTCGTATACACGTGACACTCACGACAATGTATTGAGTTCTCAAGAATCTTGGAGCCACTGGCATATCTGGGAGTGTCTTCCGTGCGCTCGGACCTTCGTTAACAGTCTGCAAGGGGGCACTGTACCGAACGGTCTGCGGATATCTAGGAATATGGAATCAGTCTTTTCCCTTCTTCGATGATTCACATGAGATCGCGCGAAAAAAAGGTTAGCTGAGCTTCACATTCTAAAGCGGTACTGATTTGTAAATGGAAGCTTTCCTGTCTTAAGGGAATTTATTATTTTCGAACTCAGAAAATGCCCAAGAATTCTGCAGAAAATCGACATTAAGAATATTGGCCTGTAAATTTGCCGGTCTGTAACCCATAAAATGCTTAGTGTTTTTGCCATATCGTGGGGTGGTGCCTCTGATGTCTCGACATATTGGCTTTGCGTTTTCTGTGTGAAGGGAACGATCTGTTGTAGCCACTGAGTTCCCACTATGGTTCACTCATAGATGCTGAGAACCTTCAGTAACTGGGGTGTCGTATGATTTCCAGCAGTCAGCTCACGATCCCGTCGCATGGAGCATCTTTGCCTTGATTAATCTTATTAAGATTTGAATAGTCCCTGATGATGATGATGTTTGGTTTGTGGGGCGCTGAACTGTACGGTCATCAGCGCCCATACAAAGTCCCAATTTTTACACAATCGAGTCTAGCCACTGTCACGAATGATGATGATGATTATGATGAAATGATGAGGACAACACAAACACCCAGTCCCTGGTCAGAGAAAATCCACAATTCGGACGGGAATCAAACCCGGGACCCGTGAATAGTCCGTGCTTCTACTGGCACAGGGAAGACTTTTCTCTTTCCTCCCCCTAACTCTTGTGAACTGTTAATCGTTCACTCGATACATGCTAATTGACAGAAGGAAGACTAGACACCGTACGCTTAGACAAGGCGATAATTGTGGTAAGTCTCTGCGTCTTTGGATAACACGTGGACATCCATACGGCACAGATGTCATATTTTTCTGACCGTCGTTTGTGAGTTACCGAATCAGGTACCGTCTTGCGCACTCCGCATGAATGCTGGTTGTACATTGACTACGCAAATACCCCTCTGCACTTCCCGTTTGCGCCAGCAACGGAATTTTTCCTCATTCGGCATGAATGTTGCCTGGGCGTGGCATTTCACGCAATCCATGTTGCGTGGTGAGACATCGTGCGCCACCATCCATGAGCATAAGATTGCTTTATTGATTTTGTATAAAACAAACATCAACTGCATTCCATTTTGTACAGTAAACAGTATGGTCACAGCACAGTCTTTGTTTCTTTCATTGTTCCACGACGTTATGTACAGATATAATTTTCAATGATATATTATTATAGACAGGAACTATCAATAGTTATACTTCGTTTAATACACAGTCGATGACTCACAGCAATTTAAACTGTGCCATTAGACCCCAACCTCAACACACCCTCGGAGTTCACGGTATATTCGACAAAAATCAAGCAAATATTTGTGACAACCAAGATTATGTGAGGAGGCATAGCTTTGATTGTTATTATACTGTTCGTATATTAATTTGAGACTTTAACCATGCGTGCTGCGTTCTTGCTTTCGTAGTGTTTGTGCATTCGCGCGACGAAAAAGTGATATTGCGATTGGCCGACTAAATCACGTGTCCCGTGCTCTGATTCTGTGCTGTGATTGGCTGCGCAAGATCATGTGTTCTGTGCTGTGGTTGGCTGACAGAAGCAACTCGAGCAGCTGCCATCTTGCTTTCAGTGTTCCGAAGCTAACATGCTGTCATATATTGACGACGTAATGACTTGTACGTTGTTACGCTTAAGGCTGTTCGGAGCCGTCAAGGGCACTTCAACATAGGAAATCAGAGACACAATGCAGAGTAGACAAAAGTGGTAGCGTTTATGTTACCGGGGCTAACAGTATCATTAGAGCCTTGTAAACTGCAGACGCTCTGTGCATCTGTCTCAGGTGAGAATTTCCATTTCAGAGAATTGGTTGGTAACTCCATCCACCGTCTAGACGCTGTTGTAAAGCGTCACAGTAGCAGATGGTCACGAAAAGGCACTTTTTAGCAGAGGCAGCAAGCTTGATACTTGCTCCTGAGAACTGCGTCGTCAGTGAGTTTACACAGGTCAGAGTGCTGCCACAGCAGTCCCCACTCACGAAATGATGTAAAACACTGTTGTTCCTGGCCACAATAGGAGTGGCAGTGATTTTTTGCTTTCAGCTGAGCGCTGTTGCTACCAAACTTGGAGTTTGGTAGTTTCCAGAAATGTCCTTACCTATCGAGTAGGAGAAGGGGAAGAATCTAAGAAAGTGGTTGGTCATGGGAGCCCTGGAGGTGCAGAGCGACTCGTGAGATTGGCCGCAGCTTGTTAAGTGTCGGTGGACTGGAGGGTCAACTAAAGGAAAGGAGAAATAGTGCACCGCCACGATTCTTTAAAAGCCTATGTAGTTGTCATCAGAGGGGGTTCCTAGTTAGATCGTTGGGGCGCTGTCTCCAAGTCGCCCGTGGCCAGCCTCGGTAAGCTCGGACATGTCTGTTTTTCTCACTTGGAGTGTTGCTCTCTGGCCTGTACTTAACGTGCTGCTAGTGTTCACTACGTCTGCTAGCACACGCCCCCGTGGGTTCAGACGCTGACTTCTGTTGTGCTACCAGTTGCCTGCCTTACTTTTTCTAATATTTAGAATTAGCCTTCAGTGTAGCAGTTAGTGTGATCGCTGATAAATAGTGTTAATTCCATGAGTGTCCTGCTGCGAGCATCCTGTCGAGTCCCAAAATCCACGCCTCTTTTAGGTGGTCTGTGACAGTGTTTGGCGCTGATCCAAGTTGTCAGCTTGCCTTCACTGGTAATTTGTGCAGACTGACCTCAAATCCCCCTGTCGTCCCTCTATCTTCTGTTAGGATACGACAGTGCTGTATTTTGTGGTTTTCGTCTTTATACTTGCACGTTACAAAAATATGCAGTGCTCCGAGTTAAAGACCTCTCCAAATCGCATCATTTTTAGTACGGGTTCCAGTGTTAAGATTGCTGGAAGTGCGACGCCCTAATAGTATTTGCAGGTAGTTGCGATCTTGCTGAACATTCCTAAACGGATACCTGTTGCGTGGTACACGTAAGTAAGAAAGAGGCACTAATATACCAGAAGATGAGGGAACATGCAGCACTGTCATTGTAACAGATAAAATGTAGAATTTCATGGGATTTGTTGTAACTCTACAAACACAGGTTCACAATAAAAACTGGACATTTGGACTATCAGATAAAAATAAAATAAATCCAATGAAAATGTGTTATTAGCAAAACTGAATTAATACAGTTAGCCATATCGTCACCGCCGAGGTATGCAAAGAGCATTCCTGAACTTCGTTACGTTTATGTTCGTTCACCAACAATACATGTCTTTGTTGACGGAACCTCACCGCGCGGAGAGGCCGTGCGGTCAGAGGCGCCCTGCATTGATTGCGCGGCCCCTCCCGCCGGATGTTCGAGTCTTTCCTCGGGAATGGACGTGTGTGTTGTCTGTAGCGTAAGTTAGTTTAAGTAGTGTGTAAATCTATGGACCGATAACCTCTGCAGTCTGGTCCCTTGGCAATTCACACACACAAACACACACACACACACACACACACACACACACACACACACACACACACATAAGTTGCGGTCAGGTTGTTACGAGAGAGTGTTCGCTAATTTCTCAATGTTAGATTGCATTTTCATTTACACTAGCTGTAAATCCTGCAACAATTCATGGGGAAATAACACTGGCTGGAATAATAATTATGCTGAAGTGAAATGAAATGAAATGATCGTATGGAATTGATGGCACTTGACTACTGATAAGTTGATAAGCATTTGACTGTGTGGACTTCGCAGTTATTTTACACAAGTTGGGACATTATGGGTTTAGGGAAAAATCTCAAGGATGGTTCACTTCGTATCTGCAAAGTAGGAAGTAGAAGGCTGCCTTCGGGTGTCAACAAACAGGGAAGAGATTTGAATCTGAAAGAGGTCAGTAAAGTTTTTGATATATGAGAGATCTGGCACTAATCATGACAGATGACTCAGAATTAATTTGTTTTGTAGATGCACAAGCGCTATTGTGAAAATCGCGGAATGTAATACAAAGGCAGTAGACAGTAACATCAACACGTGACTTTGAGAGAATAAATTAACGCGTAACTGCAGCGACACACATTTCTTACAGTTTCTGACACGCAAGTATTGTAAAAGCCACATTTTGTTCTCTTAAGATGGTCAAATTTCATGGATGTATCACGTTGAAGATCGTGTACGGAACCGGATGCTGCTATCTTCGCTATGAGAATGGTCTTCATTTTCTGTTACATGAAACACGAAGACTTGTTTACTTTGCGACTTTCACTCCATTATCTCGTGTAGTGTTATATTTTGGGGTAACTCTGTGCACTCACTGAGAATATTCTTAGCCCAGAAAAGGGCGGTCAGGCCGACCTGCAGTGACAGTTCGCAAATTTCACCTAGGCTCTTCGTCAAGTGTCTCGGAAGTCTAAGCGTATATTCCATCAAGAGATTTTTTGCTGACAGTTTTGACCCATTTAGAAGAAACTGCAACTTTAATTCAGTGAATGCTATACAGAAAAACGGTGTGCGCTCGGATAATACTTTCCTAAGCATTGTGCAGAAAGGTGTACGTTGCTTCACAGGTTTCATTTTCAGTAGAATTCCAGCACTAACGGAAAATATTGAGGAACAAACTACTATTGAAATCAAAGTTTGAAGGTTTACTTGTGGCATACTACTCCTTTTCTATACAGGATTTTCTCGCAGTAGTTGAATGGCTGGCTCTGAGCACTATGGGACTCAACTGCTGTGGTCATAAGTCCCCTAGAACTTAGAACTACTTAAACCTAACTAACCTAAGGACAGCACACAACACCCAGCCATCACGAGGCAGAGAAAATTCCTGACCCCGCCGGGAATCGAACCCGGGAACCCGGGCGTGGGAATCGAGAACGCTACCGCACGACCACGAGATGCGGGCGCAGTAGTTGAAAACGTGTTGTTTATTCAAATACGCCCATTTTTTTGTTTCATTAACGATTTATTCATTTTGTCTCAAAATTTTCTAACCAACATTCTGTGACTATGTACTTGTGTCGTTCCATGACTAAGTGGCTTTGGCTTGCATAGTTCCACAGTACCTGATAAATTAATAAAACAAATAAATAATAATTAAACGGCGTTTGCGGAGCAAAACGACAGGAGGCATTTTCACTGGATGTAATGCCCACCACACGGATGCCAAACGCTAGTGTGAACGTGTTTCTAGAACAGCTGTTGTGTTTCTGCATGGAACTTGCCGCTAGCTGGTGGCGCCACTCTTTGCTGGTGGGAGCCTCTCGGCGGGAGCGGTTGATTCGTGTCCCTGCAGGGCCTCACGAGACTTCAACCCCCCCCCCCTTCCGCCCCCTCCACCTCCTGCTGCTTGCAGGAGGCGAGCAGCCCCAGCCGGGCGGCGGCGCCGGTGGATTATTCAGGACTTCCGCCCACATCGCGCGGCTGAATTGTTCGCCGCCAGCGCCGCGCGGCCAAACAAACCGGGCGCCGCTACTCCCGCCTGCTGAAACATTCACACTGCCGCTACCCACCGGCGCACGTGCAAAGCCGCCTGTTTCATTACCATTCAAACTCATTTTCCGGCCTCTTCTTACAAACTAGCATCCGGTGTCCTATACTGGGAGGAGGAGCAGTTGCAGAAAATGTTGGTAAATATCAGTGTGTCACTTGCCTCTGTGCCTATGTTTGTTGATCATTTTTTTCTTTGACGTCTGACACTGTATTGACGCATGCACCTGAAGAGAAATTGTTGCAAAAATGGTTCAAATGGCTCTGAGCACTATAGTACTTAACTTCTGAGGTCACCAGTCCCCTAGACTTAGAACTACTTAAACCTAACTAACCTAAGGACGTCACACACATCCATGCCCGAGGCAGGATTCGAACCTGCGACCGTAGCGGTCACGCGGTTCCAGACTGAAGCGCCTAGAACCGCTCGGCCACAACGGCCGGCGAAATTGTTGCATGTGGTGGAGGTTTGATCAGCAGAACGTGGCCCTGTGGTACGGCTTGGTAGTACGGCTTATTTCGAGTAAGCCGAGCACGGCACTAGCACTAACTTCTTCCATGGGCAAGTCGACCCTAGGAAATCGCAGAAACCACAGCTAAATTTTCATACACAGCAATTTAAGTTGTCCTTGTACGTTCCTGCCTAGCCACGCCCTTGGAAATCGCGAATTATTCCGGAAAAATGGCCAAATATTTGCGACAAACAAGAATACAAGTTTTATTCCCAGTCGTTTCACTCACAGCAGTTTCATCCTTCGTTTTCTAATCAGAAGACACAAAATCGAAGAAACTCATTCCTAACAGAGCGTGCTCTTACATATACAAGGGACGATCAGGAAGTCCCAGTTCGAAGGCCTAACCTTCAAGACTTTTTTTACGTGACTAAAGGCGTAATAACCGCATGGGAAGAGATCAGGACTACAGGGCACGAGCTCCAGTGTGTCTCACTTGAGGTGGCGTAACTTTTGCGTTACGACATTATCGATATGGAGACATGAAACAGCAGCATCCCTCGTGGCACCATTCCGAAACTGTGGTTTCTAACAGACAAGCTCTAAAGGACATCCATTGTTTTTTGTCCTTCGGCAGGTAAGAAATGATTAACAGTACGTTGATACTGTTTGGATGCATTTGGTAATAACTTCACTGTAGTTCACATTTCCACATTTTCCTCACGTACGTCGGAAAGACGAGAGCACCACACTAATCCCTTGTCTATAAAAAATGGCTCTGAGCACTATGGGACTTAACTTCCAAGGTTATCAGTCCCCTAGAACTTAGAACTACTTAAACCTAACTAACCTAAGGACATCACACACATCCATGCCCGAGGCAGGATTCGAACCTGCGACCGTAGCGGTCGCGCGGTTCCAGACTGTAGCGCCTAGAACCGCTCGGTCAACCCGGCCGGCCCTTGTCTACATGTTGGTGCTTAAATACCTGCAGCGGAGTAGCATGTGTTAGATAAACGCTGCAGCAATGCCCTCAAACAGAAACTTCTACCGATCGAGGCGGCGCAGTGGCTAGCACACTGGATTTGCATTCGGGAGGACGACGGTTCAATCCCGCGTCCGGCCATCCTGATTTAGGTTTTCTGTGATTTCCCTAAAATCGCTCCAGATAAATGCCGGGATGGTTCCTTTGAAAGCCGGCCGCTGTGGCCGAGTGGTTCTAGGCGCTTCAGGCCGGAACCATGCTACGGTCGCAGGTTCGAATCCTGCTTCGGGCATGGATGTGTGTGATGTCCTTAGGTTAGTTAGGTTTAAGTAGTTCTAAGTTCTAGGGGCCTGATGACCATAGATGTTAAGTCCCATAGTGCTCAGAGCCATTTGAACCATTTTTTGAAAAATAAATATTAGCTTACAGCAGAACACAGAGCTACTTCCTATGTCTCTGTAATCCACATACATAACCACTACGCTGCGACTAAGGCAAGGCATGCAGCTTTTAACTCTAGTGTTGTTCAGCATAGCATCTCCGGAAGACTTTTACTGGCGACGCGTTATTAGCTGATCTTTAATTATATGAAATCATACCTTGGGTTACCTGTATGTGACAAATTTTCAAAATGCCCTTGCCTTGAAATCGAATACTACAAAATATAATATGAAAAGAGCGAAATACAACGAAGCCAGTATGGCGTTTAGCTGCGAAGGTACCAGTAGGGCGAAGAGTGAGAGTAGCTGGGTAAGGCGAGCTGCGCAGGCGTTAACGTTTGCTGCAGCGACTACTGTTGCTGCGTCAGTTGTTATACTGTAGAAGCCGCTGAAATCTCATTTAAGCGATGCGACCTAGCCGTCGTGGTTCGAGACCACATTCCGCACCGCCAGACCGTGGTCCGTCTGACCCAGCCTGTAGGTCCAAGCGAAACAAGGTGCCGAGCTGGTAGGAGCGCAAAATTCGTAAATATGTTTTATCATAATTAGCAGCGAAAGCTGAGGTGGGCGAAAATATGCGATAATATACTGTTCACTCACATTAATGCGACCACTATCGATTTTCGACATCAACGTGCAATAATGACTTACAGATGGCAGGTGGCAGCACTAGCAGTGGAGGGTATATACAGCGTGTTAGGGAGACTCGGTACACAGTGCAGTCGTCGTCATAATTCGGAAACGGAGCGATTTATCTGACATCCAAAAGGGTATGCTCACTGGCTTCCGCGCTAAGGGTGGAAGTATTTCCAAAACGGCTTAGACTGTAAACAGTTCGTGTACTGCTGTGGTTAAAGTATACCGTGCATGGCAAAATGGTGCTAACCAAAACTGACCCGAGGCAACGGTGGTGTACCACGGATCATAGATGATAGGGGTGAACGACGGCTGCGGAGGTGTGTACGGGCTGATAGACGTTCAACTGTTGAGCAACTGATCGTTCAGATGAACAAAGGATTTGCCAACAGTGTCTCCTAAACGACCGTTCGGCGAACGTTGTTACGTATGGGCCTACGCAGCCGGCGTCCGGTTCATATACTTATGCTGACTGCTGTTCATCAGGGATGAAGGCTGGAATCTGCATGCCTGCACCGCAACTGGATGTCCACTGAGTGGCGACAGGTGGCCTTTTGAGATGAATCACGTTTAATGCTCCATTGGACAGATAGCCGTTGGTGTGTACAGCGTGAAAAGTGTAAGGGCAAAGGCTGCAGGCCGGGGAAGGGAGCGTTTTAATGTGGGGAATATTTTAGTGGCATTGTCTGAGTGATCTCGTCGTTGTGGAAGGCGCAATGGATCAACGGAAGTGTGCATCTATTCTTGGGGACCATGTCCATCCCTACACGCAGTTTGTTTTTCCTCGGCACGACAATGCAACGCATCAAACAGCTCGCAGTGTACTTTCGTCGTTAGAAGAGTATCAGCAAGAGTTTACTTTACTCTCCTGATCACCAAACTCCCCGGTTTTGACCCAATCGAGAATCTGTGGGACCATCTCAGTCGCGCTGTTCGAGCCCTAGATGCTCAACCGCAGCTGGCAACAGCACTCGAGTCGATTGACTCAAAAAGAGGTAACAAACCTCTCCATCGCTCGCTAAATTTTGGTATATTTGCATAATCCAAGGAAAGACAACTCAAGAACTTAATTTGATGGTGGTGGGGGAGGACTGATGGTCGGCAAATGATGTGTCGCTTATGGGGAAACATGTCCTCGAACCGCCCGTGGCAATCTTTTATTTGGTTGATCTGTCTCGTTTCCGTGCCCTGTAGTAAATGTAGTATCGATCACTGATACGGAAGTTGAAACTTGGACTAAAAGAGTTAAATAGTGAAGTACTTTTAGCTCTAGCTGATGCTAAGGAACAATGTTCTATGAATACCACTGGTGGTCGGAAGCTTCCGTCGCTGTTAACTGTTAATGGAAATGCGCGAAGTATTGTTATCTTCAAAGTAGCTGGCATCGTCATATTATTCTGTAGACCGATGTTTTAGCCTCTTGCAACAGTGGTAGAACCGTTAGTGTGCAAAACAACAAGAAGCGGTCACATTTCCGGAAAAGCTTTATTGTTATCGAATTACTAAGCTGTCCTAACAGTGGCATCTCTTCGCACTTTTCCATCTCTTCGTACTCACTGCTCCCTGGAATGATTTCTGCGTGGGTTTCTTCGCCTGGCTTCTCGCTTTGCTGAGTTGTTCTGGTGATACGTAAAGACTATCTAGAGGCAACTAGCTTGAAGCTTGTAGCACGTTCTGATACTATGTTGAGTAATCCACTCTTTTTGTCAGTTTGCAATCGACTGTTTCAGACGGAACACACTGTAATCAACATAACCGAAATTTTCACATAATGAAAGTTGGATCAAATGTAACATAAAGGCAATTTTCAACTACTACGTAAAACTGCTTCAAATTACCCGCATATCAACGTTTTTACTTACTTTAGCAGCTCTCAACTTGTGGTTCAAGTTTTCGCCTTCGGTTTTTTTTTTTTAGAACTTATCCCCAACATTAGTAACATTTACTGAATGCCACAAATAACTCTACTCATAGCGATATAACAGTGTTTCTGGGAAATAGCTTTCATAAACCAATGCTACAAAATCTGCTTCGAGAGCACTCTTCAACGTATTTTTTATTCTTTCTTTAAAAAGTAACGTATATCAATCGAAGTTGGAGAACAAAATACTTCAGTACAGGTAACTTATTCCATGTAAAAGATGGTGTTTTAATTAATGTTAATAATTAACATTAATTAATCAAAAGTTCGATATAATAGGTAAATAATCTGAGAAATACTGTACGTTGAACAAATTTGTAATCTACTTATAAAATGCAATCTTTTGATGTACATATTAAACCCATTCTGTTTAATTTATATTTTTCCATTTTTCGAGTGGGTTTCGTGTTTGAATCTGTTTGGCCCGGCGATAAAACGAGTAAAATATTTAATCAGTTTATTATAAACATGATTTGCATGTACAGTCAACTAGAAATCAGTGAGGGTGCACAGATACTATTTTGGTTCATTCAGCATCATTTTAAAGTTCATAAGTAATAATTTGTTTCAATATGCATTATGTATTTGCAAGCTGTAGAGACAATGATCTCAAATTGGTTCAAATGGCTCTGAGCACTATGGGACTTAACTTAACATTTTACGCTACTCAGTTGCACAATAGGTAAATATTTTATAAAATAAGCCAGTTAACTAAGTGATAAATAATAAATATCCCAGTAGTAGATCATTTTTAATGTCACTCTAGAGGCCTATTTACGGGAATCTGTTGGTATTCCTATAAATTATTTTTTTTACGCTTGGGACTATGAATTTATCAGCATGAAGCAGCGAAGAGGGAGAGTACAATTGTGAGATAAATATTGGATATACGATAATTTTGCAGTATCAGTTATCGCCATTAAAGTTATACTTCAGTGTTAGCTACGTTTCGCGGCTATAGCTATTATTACTACCGAATACAATGAAGGTACGTTCCAGTATCCCACTCCCTTTTCCAATAATGGGACGCTTGGGACAACGCAAAATCAGCAATTATTTCATCTGTTGATTGGTTCTTCTCCTCTTCTTCCTTAAAACCCCATGTACTTGTGACTTCGCTGATTGAATCGCAGTCATGTAAATCTGACGATCTTAATTCGTAAGGTCTTTTCTGTTTATTTGTGCCAGTTGCGCCTAGCAATCATATTCTTCAAGAACGCGTGAATATGATGTATTAGGCTATGTGGATCCATAGTTTTTACGTGGCCCATGAATAGAATTTCAGCTTTCATTTCTAGTTGATGATTTAACGTTTTTTTGTTGCAGAACAAGTGTCTGATGTGTAGAGTGATTGTGATTTGATTACAGTTGACTATGTTGGACTTTACAGTTCAGGAAATGCATTCTTTGTTCTAAATATTGATCGTTGACTGAAACGCGGTGTAGGTAACACATTTAAAGAATTTAGTGCATAAGTATTGCTGGAAGTGGCAGCTAAACCGCGTCCTGAGCTTACCTGAGAAAGTTTAATTCAAACGATGACGAAAACTGCCGCTGCACTATTAAAAGAGAAATTATGAAATTATGCGCCTTTGAGCTAATAAGTGGTCGCATTGCTGCAGGCTTTTAAGATCAGTTGTTAAACTTCTGCAACAGGTGACGCACAAAGAAGATACTTGGGCGGTAATAAAGTTAAAAATTAGGTTTTAAAAGCAGTGAAAGTTTTGCAAATTTTCTTCTGAAAAATTTCGTAGTGTGAGAATAAGCATTTCTGCACAGACACGTTTTCTCAGGCCTTCGAAATTTGCGTATTATTCTGTCACCATACGTTAACAGCACTTATAATCTAGGTACCGTTGGGATGAGTTGCCAGATCGTGAACTCTATTAAACACTTCGCTACATGAGTATATATTGAGGATGTAGCAAGCCATTTAACAGTCTGCACCTATCCTAAGCGTAGAAGGTACGTTTACTGCTGCTCACATTTTCAGTTTCAGTCCGCGGTAATATTGCTTCATAGAACAGAGTTTTCATGTGAAAAGACCCTGAGCGTGGAGAATTCTTAGATCTTCCGTGACGCCTCTCTCTGTCTTTAGGAAGTCTTAATTTCTGCGTTATTGTTACAGCTGTTATTATTATCATAACAGTAAACACAGAAAATGAGTTCACTACGCTAAATTTCGTATTGTATCATTAGGCGGGCACTTCCCAAGCGTCTCGGACTCCGTGTTATGTCGACGGAGAATTGGTATAGGTCTCAGTAAAGTAGCTAAGCATATTATATCAACGCCAGTGGTTCTCAAGTGGTTCTCTCTGCACCATTCCCAGTGTGCTGAGAACTTCCGGGAGCACTTTCAGTGGTTTACACCATAGTCCTGTAGTTTGATTTTCAAGTTCACGCATCCGACAAATTTTTCAGTTTGCTTCTTTTCAGTTCTTCTACCACGTGGGCTGACACTATCGATGATATACACTTCCTATTTCTCCACAGTTGTGACGCCTGGCGTAGACTACTGTGTCCTAGTATTCGATCATTTTGAAGTCAAAAGTTCAACAGTAATTTTTCATGATCATTTCCGACAAATATTTCTGGCTTGTGGTCCCAAAAGTTCCTTGCCCCTGGCTGCTGCATCTCACCTGTGTACTCGCATCTCGTTATGCTGTAACTCACGGAACGCCCCATGGCGTTAGTTCTGATGGCTTGCTCCTATGCAGTAAAAAGCAGTCCTTCAGTTTCCTTCTTTAGGGTTCCGTTGGTCAGCAAAGGCCAGGTCTTTTGTCTATCTGTTTTGTCTTCAATCTTCGCGAGAAACTGTGCTTGCAATGCTTTATTGGCTCGCATAGTTTTATTTGGTAAAGATATGATTATAACGATTTAAATAACAAGTTATCACACAGTTAACTACGTTCGCTAAGAAACCCAACGCCGGGCGATGCCAGTGTCCGATATTACCGCAGAGATGATATGTATAATATTCCGTTTCCGCACGGAATTTCTCTCATCTGCAAGTTCCTGATTTGGTCGGGTCGGGGGTCTTCTCATCGCAGGTGTGAAACGTGTTAGGTACAGCGATGTGTATGAGGAACTTGACTTGCTCAGCCTTATTGATCACTGTTATACAAGGTCATTACAATGGATTGTTTTGTCGATTATTATGCTGTGATTCCAGTACGTTTTGCATTTTTTCTTCTCTACAAAAATGAGAGGAACATATATGTAGTATTTCTTTAACTGATAGATCTGTTCCAACTTTGTTGGATTATCCCGTTGACCTCCTCATTTCTTTACAAATATTCCGTGTGGGCAGATTTTACTCTCAGAAGCAATATGCTATATCGTCTACTCTGATCTCCACACTTCCTACAATTTTGATCTATTTCCTGCTTCTTCCGGCACTTTATCGTCACGATAACCTGATCTTGTGTTGTTATCGGAAATGCCTTAGTTATAGTATGCAGATTTTTTTAAATCTTCGCGTTGACTTGCTAGAATCATGTAACAACTTCAATTAATGTTCTTTCTTGGTTTCTTCATATTATTCAGTACTGCTTCATCTTCGGCCCTTGTCGTTTTTTCCTTTCTTCTGTTCTTGGTGTTCCAGTGTCTGCCTATAAACCTTCTAAATTTGCTAACATATTTAAAAAAAAGTTTATTTCTGTTATTTTCGATTATTTGATGCCTCCTATGCTTATCGAATTCCTCGAGCGTAGAACCACAATCAATACGAGGTGCTATGAAGACACTTTGCAGAAACTGCAATGTGCCATAAAATCAAAAGGACCAGAAATGTCGGACGGAATTATCCTAATGGAACCATTCCATGGTATCGTTGTGGCGGGTGTTCGCTTTTCATTTGACTGCCTCTCATATATTCCTAGAATCTCTTCGGATTTTTTTCTGAGGTAGGAGGTCTAATACAGGATACATTCAGGCATTGAGAGACCAAATGAGGAGCTTGTCGAGTAAACACCAGCGCTGTATCCAGGATTCATCTTCTGGCTAATAAGGGCTGGAAGGATCGACAACATGCTGATCACATGTCTCACGATCATTGATCGCTCTTCATACTGTCTTGAACGCGGCTGTTGTAAGAAGCCGAAGGCCTGATTGGTCAGTAGTGTTTACGTTTTACTATCAAACTCAGATGAATTATTGATAACAAATTTCATAAGTGAATAAATGGACTTACGGATTTGGTTAATATTCCCGGCTACTTAAAGAGATGCGTGCATGTGTGGATTGCACACATAATTCTACTGACTTTCTTTTGTGGAATATATACTTTTTGACTAAGTGAGTAATTACTGCAGATTATTCAAATAACTTACAGGTTTGTTGGCGGGTGACGTCGTCGACCACCACCGATATTTCGACAGGAGCACACCGTGCCATTCTCAAGGCACAACTTCAAGGAGGATGCAGTGTGCAAGGGAATTTATTACCTCAGTTCACAGAAGAGGAACAAGGAAGATACCAAACACAGAACAAGTAACCGCAGAGTCAACACACAACCAAAGATAACCAACATCAGAAATATCGATAGTGACTATTAATCAACAGGTGAGGTAGCACTAATTCTATCCCTCTGTTCTTTTATGAGAGACAGAGCCGGATTCCAAGTAGCATTTAAACAAAATCCACCATCTCTGATTATAAAGTTGCTTGATAGTTTGATTTCAAAAGCTTCCTTAATAACACTATCCCAATAGCTGGACGTGCAAGCCAGAATCTCCGCGTTGTTGTATTCCATAGGATGACCGGTGACAAGGCAATGTTCTGCAATAGCGGATTTGGTCGGCTGTTGTAAGCGTGTGTGACGCTTATGTTCAATACACCGATGTTCCACAGTCCTGATTGTCTGACGAATATATGACATGCCACAACTGTAAGGAATACGATAAACACCAGGCATACGCAAACCAAGATCATCTTGTACGGACGCCAAAAGGGCCTTAATTTTAGAAGGTGGTCTAAAAACACATTTCACATCATATTTCCGCAAAATACGGCCAATCCTGTTGGAAATACTTCCTGCGTAAGGCAAAAAGGCCGTAGACTTAGGTGCCACTTCGTTGCTATCGTCACGCACCCGCTGCACAGAAGGCTGATAGCGCAACGCACCCTTGATCTGCCTCTCACTATAACCATTCCGACGAGAGGTGACTTCGAGATGTGATAGCTCAGCTGCCAAAGTTTTAGGGTCTGAGACAACGTGGGCCCTGTGAACCAAGGTACGAAATGCTCCTTCCCGCTGAGCTGGATAGTGACAACTATCAGCTCGCAGATACATGTCAGTGTGAGTAGGCTTCCTATAAACAGAATGTCCCATCAGTCTTCCTTCTGGACTGTCCTTCATCAAAAAACAGAGGGACAGAATTAGTGCTACCCACATGTTGATTAAAAGTCACTATCGATATTTATGATGCTGGTTATCTTTGGTTGTGTGTTGACTCTGCGGTTACTTGTTCTGTGTTTGGTATCTTCCTTGTTTCTCCTCTGTGAACCGAGGTATTAAATTTCCTTGCAAATTGCTTCCTCCTTGCAGTTGTGCCTTGAGAATGGCAGGGTGTGCTCCTATCGAAATATCGGCGGTGATCGACGACGTCACCCGGCAGCAAACCCGTAAGTTATTTGAACATTCAATTCGCCAGGAAAAGTTAAGGTCTCACACTGCAGATTATTATCTCATAAGACATCAGCGGATGACAATGAGCTGAATACGTTAACTTGCTGAGTTTTATGCGCTCAAAGCTGACACTTCTTTTTGTAGCAAAAGTAGCCGAACCTAAACATGTTAACAGGTCTACAATATAGGTTCTCTAGTTTAAGTGTGCATCAATATGCACACCTAAGAATTAGTTCTACTTATTGGTACACTTGGTTGTGGGGGCTGGATATTTTTGACAACGTAAAGCTGTATGAAATGGTTCAAATGGCTCTGAGCACTATGGGACTCAACTGCTGTGGTCATCAGTCCCCTAGAACTTAGAACTAATTAAACCTAACTAACCTAAGGACATCACACACATCCATGCCCGAGGCAGGATTCGAACCTGCGACCGTAGCAGCAGCGCGGCTCCGGACTGGAGCGCCTAGAACCGCACGACCACCGCGGCTGGCCTAAAGCTGTATGAGCTGTGTTTTTTCGAAGTTTAAAGCTAGTCCATTTGTGGAAAACCAGCCAAGTATCTTTTTTCAAAAACATTACTTACTCTTTTCTCGGCTGATGTTTCGTTCCTCGTCTTCAGGACAATGTTCGTATCATCTCCAAACATGACTAATTCTGCGCGTGGATCAAATTAAATGATAGATCATTAACATAAAGCAAGAACGATAGTGGGTTCATAACCGAAGTCTGTGCAAACCCACTGTAATTTATCCGCACCCAAATTATGTGTTTTCTCTCTTTGTATTACTCGAATAGCCTATGGTAGCTTTCTAATTTCTGTTTCTTAGATAAGAAAGTATCTGCTTTCTTTCTTTCTTTCGCTTACGCCATAGTCCCGCAGCGATCGCAGGGTCGGCGTGGTTACAACGGGTTTGGTAGTGTTAGTGTTACGGATGGCCGGATGCCCTTCCTGCCGCCACCCCGTATCCCTAAGGATGGAATCAGTGTACCCCAACTGTCTGCGTCTAGTGTAAATTGTGAAATAGTGCGGACGTGTTTCAAATGTCTGCGACTCTTGTAACTGAGGCGGAACGTGGGGACCAGCCCGGTATTCACCTAGCGGGATTTGGAGAACCACCTAAAAACCACATACAGGCTGGCCGGCACGCCGGACCTCGTCGTTAATCCGCCGGGCGGATTCGATCCGGGGCCGGCGCGCCTCCCTGAGTCCAGGAAGCAGCGTGTTAGCGCGCTCAGCTACCCTGGCGGGTTATAACAAAGTATGTGCATGCAGACATTGTTATTATCAGTATCAGGACTGTCAAATAAACGAATGGAAAAGGTATCGGTAGCGAAAGCAGCTCCTCGGCGGGCGCTGCCTAGAGCTGCGCCGGTGTACTCACCGAGATGACGTAGGCGAGTCCGCTGTAGGTCATGGTGGCGACCGACTGTTTCCGGCGTCCCGGCGGCTCGGCCCAGCGCGGCACTACGCCTCCGTCCGGCCGGCCGGCGGGCAGCACGTCTGGCGCACCGGGCGCCGACCCCTGCGGACATAGGCAACACACCACTCACCACTGCTGCAGCGCCCGCACAGGCGGACAAGCGCATTCTCTTGCCAAACGTACATGACGTTAACAGCAAAAATATGCTAGCCGGAAGTGCCACTGGTTGTAACATGTGAAGTACCTGTCTCTTCATGATCTTTGCATACACTAGGAAATAAACAAGCAGCCATCGATACTGATTACACTGATAAGCCAAAACACTATGACTACTGCCCGCCGCGACGTTGGGGCGTTGCAGGCACGTGACACGATATCAAAAGCATGTAAGCGAAGCAGACACGGACGGGGGATCACCATATCGGAGGTACGGGCTGCAAAGTGGGAAATCCATTGAGAATAGTGACTCTGACAAAGGGGAGATTATTATTATGCAGATCCCATGAACGAGTATCTCGAAAACGGCGAAACTGGTCGAATGTTCATGTGCTACCGTCGTGAGCATCTACAGGAAGAGGCAGGACAGTCAAATGCCTCTAGGCGCTGAATGATTGGACATCCACGACCCTTCAAGAACGTCAGGTTCGGAGGCTTGTCTGCTGTGTAAAGTGGGACAGGTGGTGATTTGTGGGATCTCTGCCGAAAGAGCACAACGCTGGTGCATGCACAAGCATTTCGGAGTACACAATCCATCGTACATTGTTCAACATGGAGCTCCGCAGCAAACCACCAGACCACTCCTACGTGTTCTCATGCTGACCCAACGATATCGTCAATTACGATTGCAGTACGCACAGAACCATCGTCAATCGACCGCTGATCAATGGAAACGTGTCGGCTCCTCGGGTGAATCACATTTTTGCTACACTAGGTCGATAGTCGTCTCCAAAATAGCCGTCATCGAGGTGAACGAAGGCTCGAATCGTGCAGAGCGCCACGGACGCAGGCTGGTGAGAGCAGCATTATGTTGTGAGAGATATTTTCCTACTCTTGCATGGGACCTGTGGCAGTAATTGAAGACATGCTGACAGCTGCGAACCACATGCATCCCTTCATGCTTTATCGCAACAGCCATGCCAGCTTTCAGTGTTGTAATTGTCTGAGTCTCGGAGCCAGAACCGTGCTACAGTGGTTTGATGAGCATTGTAGTGAACTCTCGGCGACCAAATTCGCCTAATGTAAATTCTATGAAACTGATGCGGGTCCCTATCGGGCGCCATCACCGCGAACGCAAATCAGCGGCCCCTTTATATCTCCACAAACCTACCAAGAAACTGTCGGATCCCTCATACACAGAATCAGTGATGCATTTCGTTCCAGAGACGAACAGACAAGCTATCAAGCAGGAGGTCATAATGTTTGGCTCATCAGAGTATATACTTCTTTGTAAACAGCGAAACATTTGTGACATGGAACAAGATGAAATTTATTGCTGCTTATTTCACCTGCAGCAATGCTGTTCGCTTGGATTCCTGCCCAACCACACTTTCGGAAATCGCTACATATCCGAAAATAAAGAGCGAAATATTAGCGAAAAGGAAGTATGTAAATGTTATTGATCCTCTATTCACTCGCAGCAATTTAAGCTGTCCTCTTAGGTTTCCGCTTAGCCACACACTTGGAAAACATCACATATTTGGAAATAAACAGACACATATTTATTTCATCCTTCGTTTTGTAATCATACGGAAATATAAATAGCATCGAATACTGAGGACCTACTAGTATTACATGCACAAGAAAGTCCCAGAGTGCGTTAATACCGCTAAGATGGAAAAAAAGTATTACCATCGAGCAGGACACGAACCTACATCTCTTCACTGCGCAATCCACCACCTTGTCCATTGCGCTAGTCCTGTGTTGCGATATTTTCTGCTGTTGCCTCGATTCTCATTCTTTCTCTCGAAGACTTAAATCGTTCATGCGTCATTAACTGACATTGAATGACAAGAGAGATGTGTTTGTGATAAATCTTCTCCAATGATCCGTCGCCACGAAACGGCATACTACAAGTCATAATACAGAATAGCAGTGTAAGTCAAAATCAGCGGTGTCTATTGCATCTACTCAAAGATACGAGTAGTACACCAGTAATGTTTAATAGTCTCTGGCCATAAACAGAAGTAGTGTAATTCTGCCGTTAACGTATACTGCCGAGCGATGGGCGATTTCATCTCTGCGTTCTGAAGAGCGGCCACCTTAGATGTCGCCTGCACAGCTGAGCACTGGGAACGTTCTCGTTGCTATCTATGCAGTATACAACACAGCACCGCTCTTTTCGCGTACCACAGATGCCAAGTAAGTTCTTTATAATCGGGTACGTTTGAGTATATGCTGTGCCATTAAATTTTTTCGTAACAGGCAAACGAGGAGGCAAATACACTCCTGGAAATGGAAAAAAGAACACATTGACACCGGTGTGTCAGACCCACCATACTTGCTCCGGACACTGCGAGAGGGCTGTACAAGCAATGATCACACGCACGGCACAGCGGACACACCAGGAACCGCGGTGTTGGCCGTCGAATGGCGCTAGCTGCGCAGCATTTGTGCACCGCCGCCGTCAGTGTCGGCCAGTTTGCCGTGGCATACGGAGCTCCATCGCAGTCTTTTAACACTGGTAGCATGCCGCGACAGCGTGGACGTGAACCGTATGTGCAGTTGACGGACTTTGAGCGAGGGCGTATAGTGGGCATGCGGGAGGTCGTGTGGACGTACCGCCGAATTGCTCAACACGTGGGGCGTGAGGTCTCCACAGTACATCGATGTTGTCGCCAGTGGTCGGCGGAAGGCGCACGTGCCCGTCGACCTGGGACCGGACCGCAGCGACGCACGGATGCACGCCAAGTCCGTAGGATCCCACGCAGTGCCGTAGGGGACCGCACCGCCACTTCCCAGCAAATTAGGGACACTGTTGCTCCTGGGGTATCGGCGAGGACCATTCGCAACCGTCTCCATGAAGCTGGGCTACGGTCCCGCACACCGTTAGGCCGTCTTCCGCTCACGCCCCAACATCGTGCAGCCCGCCTCCAGTGGTGTCACGACAGGCGTGAATGGAGGGACGAATGGAGACGTGTCGTCTTCAGCGATGAGAGTCGCTTCTGCCTTTGTGCCAATGATGGTCGTATGCGTGTTTGGCGCCGTGCAGGTGAGCGCCACAATCAGGGCTGCATACGACCGAGGCACACAGGGCCAACACCCGGCATCATGGTGTGGGGAGCGATCTCCTACACTGGCCGTACACCACTGGTGATCGTCGAGGGGACACTGAATAGTGCACGGTACATCCAAACCGTCATCGAACCCATCGTTCTACCATTCCTAGACCGGCAAGGGAACTTGCTGCTCCAACAGGACAATGCATGTCCGCATGTATCCCGTGCCACCCAACGTGCTCTAGAAGGTGTAAGTCAACTACCCTGGCCAGCAAGATCTCCGTATCTGTCCCCCATTGAGCATGTTTGGGACTGGATGAAGCGTCGTCTCACGCGGTCTGCACGTCCAGCACGAACGCTGGTCCAACTGAGGCGCCAGGTGGAAATGGCATGGCAAGCCGTTCCACAGGACTACATCCAGCATCTCTACGATCGTCTCCATGGGAGAATAGCAGCCTGCATTGCTGCGAAAGGTGGATATACACTGTACTAGTGCCAACATTGTGCATGCTCTGTTGCCTGTGTCTATGTGCCTGTGGTTCTGTCAGTGTGATCATGTGATGTATCTGACCCCAGGAATGTGTCAATAAAGTTTCCCCTTCCTGGAACAATGAATTCACGGTGTTCTTATTTCAATTTCCAGGAGTGTATCTCATTAAAAACTGTGACTGACGGGGCTGCAAGAACCGCTAGCTATTCCAATCGTCAATAACGAGAATAAAGAAGTAGTGTGAAACAGAGCTGCCATAGCGTGCTGAAAAGTAAAGTCTTCAAATGTTCTATGTAAACACTCTTAAAGTTTTTTAAATAACACAAAAGTTATTAACATTCTACATCTTTATTTTTCATGTCTACATATTTATTCCTCAACTCAGTCACCCTGATGACGAACACATTTCTCCGAACGAGAGACCGTTTTGTTGATGACATCACTTTAAAATGTCTGACCTTATTGTCAGAGTCACAACTCACCTCTGCTTGGACGGTTTCATCACTGTGAAAGCGAAGTCCTCGATGGTGTTCTTTAAGTTTCGCAAACAGATGAAAATGAGATGGGGCGAAGTAAGGACTGTATGGAGGGTGATCGATGGCAATGAGCCTAAGGCATCGGGTTGATACAAATGTCGCAGTGCTCGTGTATGGTCTGGTATTGCCTTGAAGAAGGAGAGGTTGCTCCAAGTTTCAAATGGCTCTGCGCACTATGGGACTCGACTGCTGAGGTCATTAGTCCCCTAGAACTTAGAAGTAGTTAAACCTAACTAACCTAAGGACATCACACACATCCATGCCCGAGGCAGGATTCGAACCTGCGACCGTAGCGGTCTCGCGGTTCCAGACTGCAGCGCCAGAACCGCGCGGCCACTTCGGCCGGCGTTGCTCCAAGTGTGGACGAACTCTTCAAATTCGGATCTCGATTATAACACTCTGTTCCTGCCGCACCGACATAGTTACGTTGCACACACCCACATGACACGCTACAGCTCGGAGCCCTCTAGGGGCAGAGGGCTGCAATAGTGTGGACATGAATAATAAAGATGTAGAATGTTAATAACGTTTGCTTTATTTAAAAAGCATTAAGAGTTTTCAGATAAAAAATCGGAGATATTAATTTTCAGCCGTCCTTCGTAATTGTACGGTGAATGAAAGAGAACGGAAGGCATTAATTTCGGCACGCCCTCGTGGAAGTACTTCCTCTGGCTACACTACTTTGGAAAGACGCTGAAAACGGAGAAGAAAATTTATATTTGAGTTAGTATTGCTGAAAAAGATGTCAGTGCACTGACACATAATTTTAGTTTTCTGAACAGACTGGAGTTTGTGCAGGGGGCAATGTAGCAAGTTCACGGTTCCAGAGTCAACAGAGGGTGTCTGTCCTCTATATGTGCAGCGATGAAGAGTAAAGCTGTGTTTATATCAAAGAATATTGTACAATAGAGAACAATGTAATGAGGTTGTGAAGTTGTTAAGACACTGGTGTCATATTCGACGGGATGGAGTTTGCTCTCTCCGGATATCCTCATTGAGATTTTCGGTGGTTTACCTAAATTATGTCGGGCAAATGTCAGGATAGCTCCTTCATCCAGGGCTAATGTATCCTCATGAAGCCGTGTGCCTGACCTATCTTGATACTGCATTCTTACACACACACACACACACACACACACACAGCTATATATATATATATATATATATATATATATATATATATATATATATATATATATATATAGCTGTATCTGTTTCTATTATATTGCCATGACACATCCAATATAACTGTAAGAAGATCTATGGACAATGAACACGCTCCTTATTTTGCGTTGTCAGAATCGCGGTAAGTGGCGTTTTCTACGTTACATTTTTTCTCCTTATTTTTTTTTCAGGGGGTCTCTTTGTGGAAACGAAAAATTGATCTTGTTTTGCTTTAGCTGATCCTTGTTTATTCAACAACTTCTTTTTCGGTACTCTATAGGGAAACTATTGACTCTGAACGTCTATATTTGTTGAATTGTGTATCGTACTGAAATATCACGTTAATACGATCGTTTGTAGACTCGCTAGCTGTAGGTTACAAGTTGTGCGAGATACACTTTTGTGAGTAGTTTCAGCTGTCACGGAGTCTCCACCACCACCGTTGTCCCTTGCCGTTCCACGCCATCTGTGCACTTATGGTCTAAGTTACGTGGTGCGCACTCTACCTGCGTTATGCTATAGTAAAAAGCAGTACGGAGTTGGGCAGACACCACCGACCGGCTTACTGCATATGCTGCAGGCGCTCACTCCGAACATTCCCATCGAGTCATTGATTTTCGTTTGGTTCCATTTTTTTCACTGCTGTGGTGTCGTCCGAAGGGCGGCTGCCAATGCAAAATTGGCACCTCGCAACGAAACCACAGAAGAGTACAGTCGCTGCATGCCGCACCGACGAATGAGCAACGCCGGCGTAGCTACACCTCGTTGAGCTTCTCCACGCCAACACAACGGCTCGTCTACTTCCAGCTGAGCAGAGGAACGCTCGCCCCCGTTTTTAGTCAACCATCAAGACGACAGTATGGCCCCTAGTGTATTAAATGTCTTAGGCAGAACTTAATGTGGACAGTATGTTAGTTTTTCCTCAAGTGAAGAGGTTTGTAGAATTATCTGTATCAAGTGATACTTTATGTAATATTCAGAAAAAGTTGTAAACATTCAGAACATTCCTGTCGAAATCGATTGTACAAAGTTAAGTAAACCTTCATATCTATATGTCACAAAGTGAAGTAATATTTTATATGTTATAGTTCCGCTCTAATCTCCTCCCGAAGCAAATCAAAGAGCCCACCGTTGTGCCTGTGGGCGTATTTTGGTACTGCAGAACTACATTTTGCAGAAGTGTCATTATTAATAGAAGAAACTGACACTGATGAATGTATACGGAAGTAGAAGCAGGAACCTTACAGTAAACATAGATTCATCAAACGAGCCATTTGCGAGATAACTGCGAAATTCTGGTTATGGGCTGCCACTGACTTTATACGTTGTAAACATCTTTATGTTTTACTGGATGTACACAAAATACGGTAGATGATGTGATGATGTTTATAGAGCTAGTGTGGAGTTCTAATTAGCCCATATATACAGACAGGAAAGGATCTAGGGTTCGGCTGCGGGGGGTGTGAGGGGGTGGGGGATAACAACTTCTTACTGCTCACTTTCTGGCCAAACATTTTACTTGTTATCATCCACAGTTTTAACATGCCACAGACTTCTACGATTCCAATAATAGTAACAACAAAATGGGTAGAATTTTTTGTTATTGTTATTAAAGTTTGAGCGCTGCTGGAAAACGTAATGTACAACAATAGGAATTTTCAGAGTCTTGTTTTAGGTTCTCTTTGTGTCGATATTACTTTAATTTGCTTACAATGGGCTCTTTCCCACTTGTCAGACCAAGCTGTTCCGGTCTTGTTGGTGTTTCCTGCCAGTCCAACTGTCTAGCCTTGAATTTTCCGCCTTAAATTTTATGTCTATTACATCAAGCTGTGCTAATCCTGCTTCTTTCAGGCCTTCTTTTACTGCACCAACCCTCTTTTTTGTTTAAATTTTAGCTGCTAGCTTCGTTGAATTTCAAAACCTTTGTAGCTGATCTGGTTGGTTCTATTCTTTTAACATGCAAATTGAATTTTAAGCTGCGTTTATTCATGGCAGTTGGTGTAAATTTCCATTTCTTGACATGCCCAAGATCTGTATGTTCTTTCGTCGATATAATTTGGACCTAAAATTTTATGACTAATATTCGTTCTCTTTTTTAGGCTCCTTCAGTGTCTCTCTCTCTTCGTAATAATTATTTCAGCCCGATATGTTAGGCCAAGTGGCCAGTAGTTAGCAGACCGAGTGACGGTGCAAACTCTCGTCTGTGACGGAGATCTTTTCTCGTAATTATTAAGAGCATCCGACTTTTTGATAAGGGTTTTTGGTCCGACAGCTGAGAAAACAAACGTGTTTGTTAAAACATTGAACTAATTAACGAAAGCGTAATAACTTGCTATTTCAGCAAACCACTTCTGCCAGCTCCACGAGATTTACCAACCTTCTATAATCTGATACTATACAACCAAGGAGATTTACTCCCCATCATCTCCGCTATAAAGGCGGCAAAAGGAAACATCAAACTAGACCAACTTCGTTGTTAACGTCCTGATTGTGCCACGCAGGTCACATCGAGTCCAGCTGGTGTAGTGAACCTGTGCCGGGACGTGACAGTAACAAACTCTCAAACTTTGACTAAGTCTTAATTTACACAGTAATAAACCAACGTGTGCGCTGAACATTGTCAGTATTTCACTTACATATACTCTGTAGACCTGAGTTTCCAGTCTTAGTGCCATGTAAGCGTGTAAGTAGAAAAATTCGGTTTCTCAATCGTTTCCGCATACTCTGGGGAAGTCAGTCTTTCTCACAGTGGAAGGTCTTCCCACTTCTCTCTTCCCTAAGTCAGTTTTCTGAGGTTTTTGTCGGTTCTGCCTGCGGTGTTATCAACTGTGTCAAATTTGTTGTTGACGGCATGCACGGTCAAACTGGGTATGTGCAACTTTACCTGGCTAGAATAGTACCGGGGAAGTCGTAAACCCATCTGAAAGGTAGGCCCTCACACAAGAAACTGAAAAGTGTCCGGTGTTAAGTGTGACTTTCGTTATAGAATTCCTTACCATTTTTGAGAGTCTTAGTTTCATGCTATTTTATTCTCCTAAAGTTCGCTATGAAATTTTGAAATTGTACCAACAAATATATACACTTCTACTGAAACGTGCTTTTAAGAGGGGGGAGAGGGCAGGGAGAGGACCGTGATATTTCTTATTCAGTACGGCCTTCGGTGAAGTTTGCGCCCTATTTAATGGGACTCGAAAAGTTTTCAATTCAAATGAATCAAGATACAAAGGAATTGTAGACATTCGCTGCGAGTGGGCATAGATTTAAATTAGTGGGGAAAGCTGAAAATATTTGCCGAACAGGGATTCGAACACGGGTCGCTTGCTTATTTGGTGGATGTTCTGGCCGCTACGCCATCCAGACACAGTGGTCATCGCAACTGCACGGACACCCCTAGAACACCTGCCGTCAGATACAAATTTGCAACTTATCCACACAATACTAATGTAGTTTCCCTTGCCCATTATCCTCATTACTTGCGGCAATTCGCCGATTCCCGTAACAGTTCCAGCTTCTTGTGCTCCGCACTGAAGAGATCGTTGGCCGTTCGCCTTAATTATAAATGTGGTACCTCTTCTTTCGGACGTGTACGAAAGAGCATATACCACATTTATATCAAATGAATTTCTGTTAACTAGGACAATATTTCATAGTGAGGTAAGTTGCGGTAAGAACTTGTAAGAGATGCATGTGGAGGTATTCATGTTCCTATATACCATAATGTCGCACCGGACGAGAACAGTGGTGAGACTTTTCCTCTACACTGACAGGTTTGTAGCATTTCTGAAGGCGCTCGAGTTGAAAACGAGAAACTCACTATCCAGTCTAAATCAAACAATGCAAAATCCAGGATGGAATAATTACAATATTGTGAAAAGGCTAGATTGCTACTCACCATAAAGCGGAGATGCTGAGTCGCAGATAGGCACACCAAAAAAACTGTCAGACACGTAAGTTTCAGCCAAAAGGCATTCTTCCGAATCAGACTACACACATACACACACACACACACACACACACACACACACACATACACACACACACACACACACACACACACTCACGCAAATGCAACTCACACACACACATGACCACTGTATCTGGCTGTCCAAGATGCTACTCGAGGCTGGTGTAAATTGAATATGCGCAACGGAGAATAAAAACGCTAAAATGAAGATTTAGTCCTGTCTGACTACCCCTTGAAGCAGATCTTAGGATCTCTTAATTCTATAAATTACAATCTAAACATAAATGAATGATGAAGGCCTACTAAATGATAAACGTTGTCCCTGCTTGTATATTTATTGTAGATTAAAAAAACCGTTATTTTACAAAGATTACATTTCTTAAGCAAGATTACTAATCAATTGCCAAACTCTGCCCCTTATTATGACTGTGCGGTCTAATATCAATAACGCGAAATGCCTGACATCATCTACGTACCAAACACTAGAAGACAATGCTTTCAAAGGTGATCTACGGTGGTGTGGAACCTCAGTGGAAATAAACAAACGTGATCACAGCTGTTTATAGCTTTTATAGCCCTAATAAGCCGAAACAATTTGCGATATCACCGTATGTACTGCATATGGTGCGTCGGCGTACTGGTTCTCGTACACGTCTGCCTCGATGGAAGAACGCCAGCCACAAAAAACCTCTTTCAAATACTCTACATCTACGTCTATATACATACTCCGCAGTCCACTATACGGTGCGTGGCGGAGGGTACTTCGTACCACAACTAGCATCTTCTCTCCCTGTTCCACTCCCAAACAGAACGAGGGAAAAATGACTGACTATATGCCTCTGTACGAGCCCTAATCTCTCTTATCTTATCTTTGTGGTCTTTCCGCGAAATATGAGTTGGCGGCAGTAAAATTGTACTGCAGTCAGCCTCAAATGCTGGTTCTCTAAATTTCCACACTAGCGATTCACGAAAAGAACGCCTCCTTTCCTCTAGAGACTCCCACCCGAGTTCCTGAAGGATTTCCGTAACACTCGCGTGATGATCAAACCTACCAGTAACAAATCTAACAGTCCGCCTTTCCGCTTTTATGTCCTCCCTCAATCCGGCCTGATAGGGATCCCAAACGCTCAAGCAGTACTCAAGAATAGGTCGTATGTTTTATAAGCGATCTCCTTTGCTCGGACGGCAGAAGGCGGTCCTCTGACTAATATAGTCTAAATACTGTCTTCTCCCCTCTTTGTTTTACAGACGAGAAACGCAAACTTCCAACCACAAGGACGGAGTTCAGACAACGTCTCAACGTAAGTATAGGCAGAGGAAGTGCTCTCAATTACTGAACGCTGCGTACTCAACGATTTCCAAACCGGAGGTGAAGTCCAGAATCGTATAGGTTCGCAACAGTAGAGTGCCTAACTGTTCTAACTATAAACTCTCCTCAGAGCAAAGACAGCAAGTCCGTCTGTATCAGCAAAGCTGATATCAAGTGACTGTCACACACAGGCGCTCACAATGTAAGACAATGTTTCTCCAGCGCTGGCTTCCGAGCAATGCTTGGCTACCCACCATCGTAATTCCGAAAACGAATGATATTCCCGAAACGAAGGAATATTCTCCCTCTCTACAGATTCTTCCAAACGCTGAACAACAATATTTTAGTCTTTTGTCGTCCAGCACGGAAAGTTTGCCAGGAAAAATCTATACTCGTACAATGGTACGCTTCTGGGTAAAAATCCATGGAAATAACCCAGCCTGCGTGGTTTCCGAGGTGACGCTTCCTCGTTCCTCTCAGCTGCATCCAAGATTTTCGTAGTTTCCAAAGCATAATCCTTCCCGTCCGGCTACAACACCAGCCGGTGGCGACTCTATTGTGCTCCAGCGCTTAGGTGCTACGATGTCTGTCTTGCTATTTCCTGTGTTTAAGCAGGACCAACACACCTGTGGGGGCCTTCTACCCAGGGCTTGAGTTCCATCTGCTGTTTCATTTCCGCTGTCGTTCCAACCTCTACTAGTATGGTAATAAAGACACTCCGTCACCTTTCATGTAATAAGCGCTAACAATTACTTACAAGTCGTACGTGACAATGTCAGTCTCCTTTCAATATTCATATAAACGATGTACTACCTATCAAATAATACCTAATGTGGTTGTAGATCATGGCAAAGTATGTGGATGAGTGCTTGTAAGGTGCGAAATTATAGCCACCTTACAGCAGGGAGACAGAGGTCATGAGAGTGTGACGGGTTTGCGTGAATATGTGTTTGTATGTGGTCTAATTCGTAATAAGGCGTTTTGGCCGAAAGCATACTCTGCTGAGGCAGCCAGAGACAGTGGTCATGTGAATGTGAGTTGTGTTTGCGTGAGTGTGTATCTGTATGAGGTCTAATCCGGAAGAAGGCCTTTTGGCCAAAAGTATACTTGTTTGACAGTCTTTTTGTTGTGCCTGTCTGCGACTCAGCATATCCGCTGTATGATGAGTAGCAATCTAACCTTTTCATAATATTGTGACTGCCCAGGCTAAGTTATGTCTCATTCATGAACATACACTCACCAGCACTCTCTTACTGATGTCGCTTATTCTGGGCGAGACACTAGTCGATGGCTCGCGGGGATGAGTTTGTGTGATATGGGCGCATCAGGCGGGTCGCCTGACATACAGAGCGCCATCTCGAAGCCGAAGATACACGTCTGACAGGAGATGTACGACTCGGAGAATGCCACGAAGCTGGTGCAGGAAAGCAAGGACCACTGCATCACTTCTTCCCGCTGACGGATAACAATGTGGTTGCGACTATACGCGATTATTTCCTGTGCCGTTCAAAAGCGACGAGATAGCTCCTCCACAGCCGCTTTGACGTCTTTCAGATGAAGGCGTCTCTTGTGGACGGTTCAGAGGATGACAACGACGTTTCCGGCTGCGTCGTCAGCGCCCGGAAGGCGGCGTCCAGCTGCGAGTCTGTGTGCGCGCGTGTTGTTGCTGGGTCGGTGGGCGGCTCGGGTGTGGGGTGTTTGCAGGGCGCGGCTAATGGCGCCCTGTTGACACAGCCCTGGGCCGCACCGGGAGTGGGACAAGAAGCGGCCCTTTGTGCGCCGCCTGGCCGGCGCCCGGCATGGCACGCTCGCTACAGCGAGCAGCGGCGGCCGCCTTGCAGCGCAGCGGTGCTGCTCTGTTCTGTGCTTCCCGGATCTGTCACACAGAAGTGGGCGGCTGCGCACCGCGAAGTTTTCCGTAGCGAAAGAGCTGCACGTACAGTGAAGTGTGAGAAAACTGCAACGGCCAACGGAATGAATCGAGTTAAAGAAAAGGTAGATTTTGGTATCTCCCGCAGGTAATGATGTGGAGCTCGTAACTATAGCCCGCCTCAGTGAATGTTGCCAATTGAAAGGTGGCTACACTGAGTCACAGCGCCAGAGATTGCGCCAAAGATTATTATTCCGCCGCCTCCACTGGGGCAATTGTAGTTCAGAGGTTGCCGTGGGAGTGCTTGTTGAGAGGATGTCGAGAGCAGTACTAGTTCAGAGGATGTCGTGTGCAGTTGTTGTTCTGTGGGCGAGACAGTAGATGCTGTTCGGTTGGTGTAATGTATAGATGGAAGATGTTGCAAAACCTCTGAACTACTACTGCCCCAGTGGAGGTGGCGGAATAATAATCTTTGGCGCAATCTTTGGCGCTGTGATTCAGTGTAGCCACCTTTCACAATTCGAAAATCTACTACGCTCAACACAATTAAGGGCTCACGTTTTCGAAACCCCGTAATAGTCTCCCATTCCGAGGCACAAGTTTGAAATTTCTTTCAAAGGTAACTAGAATCATCCTCTATAATGGTGCTTAATGTGGCGCGCCACACCACCACCCTCGGTCTCGGCGACGCTTCAAACAACAAGGTCTCGACACACATGAAAAAAAAAAAAAAAAAAAAAAAAAAAGCCAGAGCTCAGAATTTTATGTGGAGTGTAGACTGGGTTAATAATGTCACATTGGCACCAATTTCACCTCAAGTCTGCCCAGTGCCGCCGCTGACCTGTCACACAACGAGTAGGTCGTCACACCTTCACCCCTTCTTTTAACGCCTCTGCGATGGAGGTCAGAACCGCCACGCCCAGCGTTGGAATCATGCGGGTTTCTCATGCTTGGTCGAGGATAATATTTCTGAGACATTCTCGCTCAGACGCGACACGAAAAGGCCTCAACGGGTGGCATCAAGGGCGTCATTGAAATCACCCCTTTCTTTGGAGCGTTGACTCCCACGCATTTCGCAGCCGAAAACGACAGTTCGAATTGCGATGAGCAACAGCACGACGTTCTCGACAACCCCTGATACTGCTAGCACCCCCGGACGTTTCAATCACTTCTCTGGGGACACTGTGACGCTACATCACTATCGAAAGTGACTGCATCACTTTGCAGTGCAGCGTGACTGCAATTTTTGTTCTCGTTGTGAAGGTTGGAACCGGTAGCGACCGTTGAAAATCATTCATCAAAATTTGAACCTGATCCAAAGCTGTGCTCCTGATTCACGCCCTCCTTTGTTGTGATCACAGGGGGAGAGGTTGGGCAGCGGGTGCAACGTTGACACATGCATGAATAAAACGGCCGAGAACCCATCCCTCTGCGGCCACTGCAGTTGGATAAGATCTCTGTAATGATTTCGCGCTGGCTGTACGAACCTGAAAGAAACGCGCTGGTCGTCTTCGAAGCTTCTCTATTTTCTCTACCAATCCTCTCTTGTACTGATCACATACTGACGAATAATACTGAAGTGTCTGTAGAACGAGGATTTTTAGGGGTCGATCACTCCCTGAGGATTCTTCCAATGAGTTTCGGTCTGGCATCAGGCTTTCCTACGATGAACTTTAGCTGGTCGTACCACTTTAAATCCATCTATACGCCCACTCCGAGATATTTCATCAATGTCAGTGCTTCCATTACATGTTCGGCAGTCGTGCAATCATACAACACCGGGCCTATTCGCTTGTTTGTGCTCAGTACGTTACTTTTGTTTGTGTTGAATGTTAACTGTCAGTCTCTGCATCAACGTCGATCCTCTTCAGTCTTCCTGCGTTTCGCTACAATTTTCTAGCGTTGCGACATCTCTGTATACAACAGAGTCATCCGCGAGTATGGACTAGATCATTTATGTATTTTGTAAACAGTAATGGTTCTATACCACTCGCAAGGGTTTCGTCCGAAGATACTTTTATGAATGAACGTCCTGTATCCTGTTCTGTAGTAACTCTTCAGTACAGTCAAAAAGTAGCAGTGATGTTCTGTACATTTTGTTCATTAGGCGCAAGGCGCAGTGAGCAACTTTGTCAAACGCCTGCCGAAAGTCAAGGAACACAGTATCAACCTGGACGCCGGTATCTACTGTCTTCAGTGTCTTGTGGACGAACGCAGCGAGCTGCGTATCAGACGATCGTTGTATGCGGAATATATATTTATTCCTGCAGAGGAGATATTCGGTCTCCAGTAAGATCACAATACGCGAACATAAAACGTGTTCCATAATTCTACAACAGACTGACGTCAGCGGTATAGCCTATAGCTGTGGACGTCTGTTCAATTGAAAGAACGAACCGCAGTACGATCTTCCTCTGTGAAACAATTTTGTGAGAAAGAAATTAGTATTTCTGCCATCATTTCGATGCCGTCATGTTCACCGAGTGTCCAGGTAAATGGTTTTCGTCTTTATAGCGTGTCCCAGAGGGAACGGTCAATATTCGGGGAAAGGACAGGAACGCCAATTTGAAGCAAAAAAACGAAAAAAGAAAAAAAAGTCATATGGTATATGACCACCCAAATGATTTCCGAGATATATTTAATGTTCATTTGCTTTTGGCTTAGAGGCGCACACGTATGTGTCTTACACACCCAAGCTATTTGGACGTTTTATTATAACCCATCAAACCTCGTTGCTTTCAGCCTCTTTGTTCGGGGTGTGTCTTAAACTAGCCTCTTGGACGCGCAGTTGTCCGTGGCGTGTTGTGTGTGTGGTAGTGCGACGGACTGAAGCAGAGAGAAGCATCGCTTGACTGTGTTGGTACAAGCTTTGGCTAAAGTTACACATATCTACACTAACGAAGAATACGCAGATATGGTGTATATTTACGGCTATTTCGATGGCAGTACTCTTGCTGCTGTCGAAGATTACGGTAGACGCTTTCCGACCGTCCAATTCCTGATCGTAGAGTTTTTGCAAGAGTTTTCAGCACACTGCAAGAAGTAGATATTCTTCCAGGTTACTGTTTTCCTTCGGAACCTGTAGTTCAACTACCTGTGAGGAAATTGCAACACATTAAAAATGGTGCAGCGTAATCTCACTGTCAGCACATGGCGACTTCCTGAGCGTACCAGTATCCCACAAACACGTATATGGCGGACATTAAACTGTGTCCAAAAATCTCCGCATTGGCGACAATCAACTAAACACGTGATAATCGTCGATGATAGCAGAAAATCCACACACTACAGTGGAAAACAATTTCCAAGGTCGTTTTCCGATCAGTGTTTGGTGAGGCATGATAGGTAATATGTTGATTGGTCCAAGAGATTTTAGAAGAGCTAACGACAGGACAGAATTTCTTTCACTTTTTTTTTGTTGTTGTTGGAAAAATGCTTTGTTGAGGACGTTCCTCTGGCCACACTGACTGCAATGTACTTCCAGCACGACGGACACCCTCCGCATTTCATCAGATCTGCGAGAGAAAACTTCAACCGCACTTACCCAGATCGCTGGATTGGTTGCAGTAGTACAATTAACTCGCCACGAAAATCGCCAGATCTTACGCCATTAGATTTTTGGTTTTGTGGTTGGATGAAGTCTGAGATGTACAAAAGAAAGGTGAATACGTGAGATGAAGTCGCCAGGTGGACGCTGCTGCCCACATTCATGAACGCACAGAGGCACTCAAACAAGTGACACGCAATGTTCTGCCAAAAGCGCACTAATGCATTGAAGCTGACGACAGGATATTCGAGCATTTATTGGGAACTTAGGTGACTGTGACACAAATACGAATTTTTCAATTGAAACTTTGTAAAACGCGTGTTGTAATGTGTACTAACTGTTGTACATGTATAGATGTGTCAACCTGACATTGTGCTGGAATAATACAGAGAATAAACAACAATTTACATTAAATGTATCTATCTCGGAAACTATTCGGATTATGGCATATGTCCACATGAAGTTTTTTGCTTCAAATGACGGTTCCTGTCACATCTCTGAATATTGACCGTTCCTCCTGGGACACTCGACAAACAGATTTAATATGAGACTAAAACGCTTTACCGATTTTGTGTGAGAACAATAGATTTTGGCTTCCAAATTTGTTGAACGCTTTACGGATGGATTTTCTTGTGCTGATTTTGCCTTCGTTCGGTTTTAGTTATCTACGAAGCTTTGGGTAAGTTTGTATTTGGAGTAAAGCTCTCTTTGTTTCTGAAATACGGCTGGTCGTTACCATCTCTCTCAATAATGATAGGCACATGCCTGCCTAAGGTCATTGTACAATACTCATGAATTTTGTCCATTTGCACTCAACATATTCAATGTCAAAGATGAGTATTGGACGATGAATGCTCAGATAATCTGAAATCTTGAAGCACTTGCTTTGCAGAAATGTCTTCCTACCTTTCTTTACATTCCTACTAACATTCGTAGTCAATGACACTATAACGGCCTTACGATCAATGATTTCTTGCTCCACATCAACTGAGTCGAGAAGATTCGTCCTGTTTGTAACCAGAAGATGTAAGATGTCTTCATCACGAGTCAGTTCTCTGTTATGTATTCAAGATAATTTTCGGATAAGGTATTTAGAGCAGCTCTGCACAATTCTCCGTGTCTGCAACCCGCCTTCTCTTTAGTCTATGGAGACTTTGTTTCTCTGGGATTATTACTGTCTGTGTTAATTCTTCCAAGGCTTCTACAGTACTGTTTTAATAAACTTGTGTTAGTTCGGTGCAACACAGATGATGCGTGCACTGTGCAAGGAGTAAGTGACGCCAACTGCAGAGAGGTAGCACATAGATAGGCCCAACAGCGGGCTCCTTGTGTGACCAGAAATGTCAATGTTAGAACAAGCTCACTGAGCTAGGAAGAGTCAAACGAAGTGGAAAACTTTAGAAGAAGGGGCAGCACGCGTTTTCGACTTCAAAGGGCGTAATTTCAACAGGCGAGTGAACTCAACAAGGACAAGATGTTTCGACTTCGGTAAATGTGTTTGCCATTCAGTGACATTTCGATTCCTGTAGCGCATGGTTGCTATAGTGACACGTGTGGTAGCGCGGAACTTGGCATCTCGTACGGGTCCGTGCAAAGCATTTCAAGAATAAAAATTTTCCTGGCAGATTAAAACTGTGTGCCGGACCGAGACTCGAACTATGGACCTTTACCTTTCGCGGGAGTGTGCTCTACCACTGAGCTACCCAAGCACAGCTCACGCCCTGTCCTCACAGATTTACTTCCGCCAGTACCTCGTCTCCTACTTTCCAAACTTTATAGAAGCTCTTGGTCCGGCACACAGTTTTAATCTGCCAGGAAAGTTTCATATCAGCGCACACTCCGCTGCAGAGTGAAAATCTCGTTCTGGAAACATCCCCCAGGCTTTGGCTAAGACATGTCTCCGCAATATCCTTTCTTCCAGGAGTGCTAGTTCTGCTAGGTTCGCAGAAGAGCTTCTGTGAAGTTTGGAAAGTATGAGACGAGGTACTCGCGGAGTTAAAGCTGTGAGGACTGGGCGTGACTCGTGCTTGGGTAGCTCATTGGTAGGGCACTTGCCCGCGAAAGGCAAAGGTCCCGAGTTCGAGTCTCGGTCTGGCACACAGTTTTAATCTGCGAGGAAAGTTTCATGTCAGCGCACACTCCGCTGCAGAGAGAAAATCTCATTCTGGCATTTCAAGAATAATTTGCAAATGAGACGAGTGAATGTAAAATTTATATGGAGTCTTTTGAGTGATGAACAGAAGGAATATCGCGTGTCAATGTGCACGGAGTCGAAGGATCTTCATTCACTTCCGGACCTCATGTCAAAATTGTAACTGGAGATGAAACTTGGATCTATGGATATGACCCTGAGACGAAAACTCAGATTTCCCAAAGGAAAACTGATGAATCTCCTCGCCCTAAAAAGGCACGTCTGTGAAAATCGAATATTCGTCATGCTCATTGTATTTTTTTCGACACTGAAGGCATAGAATGATAAGAGTGCGTTCCAAGGGGAACAACTGCAAAAGATGAGTTTTACAAGGGCATACTGCAACTTTTGCGAAACGATGTACGAACAACACAGACCAGAAAACGGACCAGTGGCTTCCTGTTCTAGGCGCTCAGTCCGGAGCCGCGTGACTGCTACGGTCGCAGGTTCGAATCGTGCCTCGGGCATGGATGTGTGTGATGTCCTTAGGTTAGTTAGGTTTAAGTAGTTTCTAAGTCTAGGGGACTGATGACCACAGATGTTAAGTCCCATAGTGCTCAGAGCCATTTGAACCATTTGAAGTGGCTTCCTTGTTCATCACGACATTGCACCGTGCCACAGCTTGCTTTTGATTCGCGGGCTATTGGCCAAGAAAAGCGTTCCTGTCTACCCATATCCACCTTAGTTGACAGATTTAGAACTTTGCGACTTCAGGCTCTTTCAAGAAGTTAAAACCGTGCTTAAAGGAAAACGTTTTGACGCCATTCCTGACGCTGAGAGGGCCATGACAGAGCAGCTGAATGCGCTTCAAAAAGAAGCCTTCCGGGAATGCTTACAGTCACGGATTCAACGTTGAAATAGGTGGTAAGTCCATTGCTAGAAAATGATAGTGCTTTGAAGGAAATCAAATCATATTTCATGTAAGCTGATTATTTTGCTTCTTTTAAAATTATTCACCGTATCTTTTGATCATACCTCGTACATAATTAAGTTTGTATAGAGCCCTCAAAGCGCGAGTCCAAATCGCACTTGTCCGGTTTTTTAGGCTACAAGTCTTCTAATTGGTTCGATGCGGTCCATTACGATTTCCTCTGTTGTACCGATATCTTCGTCTCAGAGTAACACACTAACGCCTTGAATTATTTGTTGGATACATGCCAAACTCTGTTCTTTCCTATAATATTTGCCTTTTACAACCCCTTCAAATAACATGGAGTTTATTCTGTGACGCCTTAGCACATTTAGTATCATATTTTCCCTTCTTATAGTTAGCATTTCCTACACATTATGCTCCTCGACCATTTTTCTTATCAGTCTACTTAACTGACAGCATTATTCCATGACATAATGCCTCAAATACTTCTATTTTCTTCCTTTTTCCCTTGCATTGGATATTGTGGATAGACTAGCATGAAGAGCTGCATCAAACCATTCTTCAGACTGAAGACAACTACAACAGGATGCTGTTATCGACACTAACGTTCTGAGAAATTTCTTGCTCTAGCTAAGGCCTATGTTTGATAGGAGTAGACTTGTTTTAGGGAGGAATACTCCCTTTCCCTGTGTTAGTCTGCTTTTTATGTGCTACTTTTTTGTCCTTGAGACGCTATATTGCTTCAACCTAGATCGACTCTGCCATGTATTCGCAACACAAAGGTGTCATCCATGTACAGAACCAGATGTTCGGTTTTTTGGGGTCAATTCGTAGTGCTTGTTCTTAGAATTTTGCTTTGCTAAATCCATGCTCAACTAGTTTCCCATCGACACGCCATCCGTCTGTTCGTAAGTGAAGCAACTCTTTAGGCTGAGGACCTCAAGAACAACAGTAGTTGACTCATATTACTAATGTCATTGCTGAGGCGCCTATTTAGACATCGCGGAAAATAACGTGGCACCTGCAAAGAAAGAATCATTCGCCTACTGAGCGTTGGGCGACTGCATCCCAGTATTCCAAATGAACAGCTGCCGTTGTTGACAGTCACTTATCGACCTACGCACCTGAGCATTCTCGTTGTCATCTGTTTATTATATAGCATGGCACTGCTGCGCACCGTAGCTCTTAGTGGTCAGACAAGTGTGATTATATGCTATGCCATTAAATTTTTGTTAGAAGAGCCAAATGAAGAAGCAAAAATCTCACTGAAAAGTGTGCTTGGGAGAGTTGCACCAACCGCTAGGTATTCCAGTCACACAATGAAGAGAATAAAGGAACAGGGGTAACAAGTACTTCCCAAGGCTTCACTACTTCGGAATGACTCGAGAAGAAGAAGAAAATTTTATTTTTAGCTAATGTTGCAGAAAATGTTGTCTGGGGACTGGCGCATAAATTCCACGTGATACATGTTCTTTATTTTACATGAGTGTCGTGCAAAGCGACGTTGTCAGCTAAGGTACACATTTTATTACTTTCTGGGTATGGGATTTCCTTCTGGCAGCGCAACGTCGGACTTACTTTGCTTTGGTTGATTCTTTGTTTATGCGACTACTTTTTATCAGTATTCTAGTGAGAGGCTATTGACCTGAACATCTATAATTGTCGAATTGTTGTTAGCACTGGCATAACCCGTCAGTGCGATCGTTTGCAGACTCGCTACCTGTAGCATGCAAGTTACTGGAGATACAGGTTTGTGCTTGGGCTTCAGCTGTTGAACTGCAACTCCCCCATCACGCGATGGCCGTTCACAATCGCTTCCCCACGACTACTGCAGTCCGCTGCCCTACCCAGCCGAACCGTCTGCACAGATAAGGTCCAAGTTATTTCTGCGCACTGTACACATCAACCGTTGCAGCCATGTTTCGAGATAAATCTACGAGGACGTGCTGAAAAGTAATGTGTCTGAATTTTTTATGTGAAAACTCTTAAACCTTTTTAAGAAAAACAAACGTTATTAACTTTCTACAACTTATTAAGACAAAAAGCCACCACAAAAAGCCACCATGTCCCGTTCCTACCCCCAGGAACCAAGGAAAGCGTAGGCAACGTTGGATAGAGACACAATACAATCAACATGAATGGTTTATTTATGTATGTTCCTTTTTCTAAATTAACATTATGTAGATTTTCGGAGAAGAACATTTCGATGACTAAAGAATATACCGGTTCTAAATGTGAAAGAGACGGAGATCAACTCCTCATGGCAGAAACACCCCAGCTCTCGGGTTTTTAAGGAAGACACTGCAAAGGAAACTGGAGAACAATTGTCTGTATTTGAGATTGCGGACAACTGCACAATGGCGTTCATTAAGAAAGTGCCAAAAATCAAGGATATTTTTCTCGTCATCAGCAACTGTGTGTCCACAAATCTACTTCACAGAGGAGCAGTTGAGTAGGTACCTAATGAGGAGTAAAACGGGTTTAGGGTCATCACCTGTCGCGCCAAGAACCAAACACCTCTTGCCGGTCTGCACACCAGACGATGCTCGTTCATGTCCAGAATATCACAGGCGACACACAATGATGTGCCTGCAAGGTGAATCCCATGAAGGCGTGCTCGGCATACTTGCTTCCCTTTGGCAGTAAGGTACCGTGCAGACTGTACATCAGTGTCAAGGTAAGAAGCGCCTAGCGCTCTGGCGAATACAGCAAAGAATTCCTGGGTTCGTTGCCACCACTCCGAGACCTCGCTTCCAATAAAGGCCTTGCGGAGAGCAGGCTTTGCGCAGAGCACCCACCACCACTGGACCAACTGATATGCATCACGGCCTCGACGACAAGTTGTCCACTGGTCTTGATGAGCTGCCAGCAGTCGGGCGAAGTAACGTGGATCGTGCTCAGTTTCCATGGTCCACGGCCGCGTCACACCCTTTGGCAGTAGGGATTGATGGCATACAAATATTCGTCATGGTCAGAGAATGCAACTGGGCAGACTCCAGCATCCTGCACCCCATTGACAATATGGTGGGAGACGTAAACACTATCGAGGCAGCTGGAAGAACGGCTATTGACATGCGTAATCCCCAGACAATCACCACGAACTTTGATGAATTCTTCTCGGGTTATCAGTCGAGTGGTGGCGTCATCTTGTCGCAACGTTTCAATGAGTTTCGTACCCATCGTCTTCTGGAGAAGATGATGGGTACGAAAATCATTGAAACGTTGCGACAAAACGACGCCACCACTCGGTTGATAACCCGAGAAGAATTCATCAATGGAATACGCCGAGAAAGATTACAATTGCATATACCACGAACATGTTCCCAAGAATCCACAAGGCTGAGGTGCTGGCGAACTGTCGCTAGCGCCGATCACGGAGAGAGAGACGTGGTAGTTGGTCTTTGGGTGCCTGGGTGCAGTTGAAATCGCCTCCCATGACCAATAAATCCTACCGGACGAGGAAAAGGGGCGCGACTGCCTCGGAGAAGAAGGTGGAACGTTCTCGGCGGCGACCCGAACCACATGACGCATAGACGTTGATGATCCTAACGCCACTAAACGTGAGAGCGATGCCTCTGTCACCAAAGAGATAGGCAACTGGATTAGCGAGGATGCTACCACGTAGGAGGATCGCCACCCTACTACTAGTAGGGGAAGCATGGGAGACATGTGCTGTAAAACCACGGAGAGCACAGAAAGTTGCAACGTGCACCTCCTCAAGCAGGAAAACGTTAACACCCGCAGCATACAGCATATCATGGAGTAAAGCCAGTTTGTAGTGTACGAAAATGGTATTGGCTATGCGATAAGTATGGAAAGCTGTCATCCCTAGGAGGACGAGCGATTCAAACACGAGGGAAGTACAGGGATCTCCCTGTTAGGCTGCCATGGAAGGACACATCAGTGCAGTGTGATCTCACCAACGGGGGGAGGGGGTCCATCGTTCTGTAAACCTCCAGAACGTCTGTCCTCAGCATCGAAGTCGTCCGCTCAGACTCACTGAATCGGTTTAGTGGAACACATCAGAGGTGCGCCCAAAGACAGCGTCAGACACAGAAAGGGAGACAACCACAGCACACGCAGGCAGGGGGAGGTCGGTGTCCGGAGGTGGTAGTTCACTGGAGACGGAGGCGAGGAAAGACATCGCTTCTTCATGTGCCAGGGCCTCAGAGGACATCGCATCCTCAGTAGCAGGATTGTCAACCTGTGCACACATAGCATGGAGGCAGTCATCTCACGGGATGCAGCGTCTCTTCCGGTTCCTCGGCGATCATTGCTCCTAACATGCTGTTCCGTATCGGATGGTGGGTGGCTGTCATCTGACAGGCGGCAGAAAAGCGGAGCTCGGTACGGCTCCATGATCAACAACCATGGCAACGGGACAGACAGCTTGAGCCTGCTGACTATTATAGTTCGTTTGTATTGCCTCTGGCCGTAGTGTAGGAGAGACAGGCAAAACGTTCATCGTATCGGCGAAAGGAATCGACGCACGTTCAGAGTGGGCGCAGCAGGGAGTCCCGTCGCGGACGCGTAAGATAAGAGGCAACACATCGGCGTCTGAATCAATCTACGTCGGAGACATTCAGAACGGACATGGTTTTCCTGGCCACAACCTGAACGAATGCGCCGCTGGCCATCGTATATGACGACAGTCCTGCATCCGGCAATAAACAAGTAAGAAGGCACGTGTTTCCATATTTCAGTTTTTATCTGACGGACATTATTAAGGACACGGTAGGTTTCTACAGCGTGACTGACGACTTTGCCGTAAGGTTGAAGGCGGCTACCACAAAGTCCGACGGTACCTCAACCGGGAGTTCGAAAACGCTTGACGTTCGGAGGTCAAAAACAGCGTGATCATCCACGACGTTTCCTATATGTCCGTCACAATATCGCAACTTTAGATCGTTAGCATGGGGCCGGACAACATCGGCGCAGAGCTCTTCATTCGCCAGCTTATTGTGCGTGGTACTGAGGACCGAAAAATGAATTCCGAAAGCATCTTGTGGCGGGAGCCGTATTTCGTTCCGTATGAAACGTTCTACTTCATACGCCTTCAGTCGTTCATGATCCAACGGAAAAGTTAACTTAATTGTGGCTTGGCGGTAAGAAAACGCCGTGGTGATCGATGAAGTTGGACCTTAAGACAAGCCGCAACGCCGGCCGAAGTGGCCGTGCGGTTAAAGGCGCTGCAGTCTGGAACCGCAAGACCGCTACGGTCGCAGGTTCGAATCCTGCCTCGGGCATGGATGTTTGTGATGTCCTTAGGTTAGTTAGGTTTAACTAGTTCTAAGTTCTAGGGGACTAATGATCTCAGCAGTTGAGTCCCATAGTGCTCAGAGCCATTTGAACCATTTGAACAAGCCGCAACGAGGAAGGAAGGAAGCGCGCGCTCGCTTGCCAGCAGCACAACAGGCGAGACGCAAACAACGTCTGCTCGCCTAACCACTGCCAAAGACTACTAACCACTAAGCCATCCGGACACAGTGGTCATCGCAACTGCACGTACTACCCCAGCACACCTCTCGTCAGACCCAAATTTTCAACTTATCCACACAGTACTAATGTAGTGTCCCTAGCTCATTACCTTCATCACTCGTGGCATTTCACTGATGCCGATTCCCGTAGTATTTCGAGCCTGGTGTGCGTCCACACTGAAGAGATCAATGGTCCTCTCGTCTTAAATAATATATAGAGAAAGAACAGACACCACATATATGTACACAACTTTATTCTTCAAGTCTGTGTCGTGCAGTGTCTCTTTTCTTTTTTCACTACATCGACCGGTGCCTCAGGATGGCAGTATCGCCGGTTGTGGCAGTGGAATGTGCGGTGTATCGACAGCCAGAAAAGAGGTAGCATGTTCTTCGATTTAAGGACAGTCACTCTGGTCAGCGGCCTCCTGCCCTGTAAGAAGCAAGACAAATCATTACTCGCCTTGGGAACCACTCAGTCCCAGGCCCAGATGGAATTACCATTCAACAACTTAAGCATCTTTCGAGGAAGCCAACTGTGCTCTTAACGCACATTTATACAACTGAACGCTGTAAGGACTTTTCCTAACTGCATTGAAGATTGCGCATGTGGTCCCAATACCAAAGCCAGGGAAGGACTTAACAAGCCCTAAAACTACCGTCCAACAAATTTACTTTCGGCCCTCTCCAATATCCTCGAAATAATTCTGCAGCCCATCCTTGACAACGATATTATACGTCCATACCAGTTGCCTTTCAGCCTTCATTGTCTGCAGAATTACAACTCATTTGGGTCTCCGAATTTATTGCACACAACCTTAATGTGTCCAACTTTTTTTGTTTCTAGATGTTGAATAGACGTACGATCGAGTCTGGCTGGACAAATTACTAGTCAAACTGGCGAACTTGCGACTGCTCCAGGATTACAGCCGCAAGATATCGACAGCTTTTTGCACAATAGGCGTATGCCAGTGAAGATCGAGGGACAGCGCTCTAGCCCGAGACTCCTCACAGATGGTATTCCTCGAGGTTCTGTATTGTCTCCACTACTCTTTGTCATCTATGCCATTGATATTCAGGTATTGCCTCACGTGCTACTCACCCAATTCGCGAACGACACCGCCTTGCTGACCAGTAGGCGTAGGGTCAACGCGGTCATCGCTCGCCTACGTCAGCTCACGATGGTAAAAGATTGGGCCACCGAAAATATAATTACTGTCAACGCAGACAAGGCGGTGATGTTTACCCATCGCCGCCCAGATTTGAGAGATAGGCTGAGTCTTCACCGTCAGGAAATCCCAATGGATCAATCAGTTCAAGCACCTTTGGGTCACATTCGACAATAAGCTGTTTTTCAGACTGCATGAATAGGATAATAGGATCAAGATTTTACAACTCATCCGCCAACTATATCCCCTACTGGCCAGCTCGTAGATGAACGTCAATACGAAACTTCGCCTTTACAGAGCAACAGTCTTCCCAGGTGTTTGATATGGCTGTTCCACTTAGGGGACAACCAGCCCCTCTAATTTGAAAACCATCCAGACTTGGCAAAATCGATGTCTTCGACTCATTATTGAAGCGCCCAGATGGGCAAGAATCGTGACCTACACGGAGAACTTAGTCAACCAACCATCCAGAAAACCATCATCCAATACACATGCAAGCTTATGGACAAAATAGAAGCCCTACGTCACCTAGAATATGTTGGATCAGTAGCTCCTGAGCGTTGGCACCAGGCCTGGGTGCTTCGGGCGATTCAGTGCCCGTATGAGAGCTGCAATAAAGATGAAGGTACACGTCGTCCAGCGGTAAATGAAGTCCAACCAATAGATTGGCAGCGCGTCGTCACAACCACAAGAAAGGTCAGCGGCCTCAGTCAGTTATGGGCAGACAGTGAGTCGCGAGCGAGAAGTGTGCGTTCGGGGCCGGTGGTAGGCTTGGGCAGCAGCTAGCTTCAGACGATAGTCTGCGTTGTTCTGATGTGCCGGTTGCGGCTGTTTGAACAGTAATGTCGTCTGGTGGGAAACTCATTCCGACGTGACGGTTGAACCTTACTTAGCTTCTGCTGAGAATATTTAATATCTGAAGGAATCCTGTGTGAACTGTGGCGGGTTTGCTACATCTCAGACAGTTGCAGTTATTGACCGTCAGGGCTGCCTGTGGATTACGGCCTGTTGGTTTCTGAACAATAGCTGTACGGCGAAAGCACCCGATTACTTGCAGTCTGGGGTTACTGTTGATTGCCACGTCGACCCTCAGAAATTACCGTTAGCATTTTGTTTTACGACTGTTATGACGTTCTGTGATCTGCCAGTTCGTGTGCTGCCCCTTCTGGTTACACAAAAAATTGTCAGAAGCACAGCAGAATCAGTGAACTAGTTAAGTCATGTTGGAAATTAACTGTGTAAGCAGGCTGTTGGTAACGCCACGTAGCGCTCTCTATGAAAATCACTGACTGTGCTGTGCGCAGTCTGTGGCTGGTTGCATTGTTGGAATATTTGCTATTGTAGTGTTGGGCAGTTGGATGTGAACAGCGCGTAGCGTTGCGCAGTTGGAGGTGAGCCGCCAGCAGTGGTGGATGTGGGAATGGAGATGGCAGAATTCTGAGAGTGGACGATCTGGACGTGTGTCCATCAGAAAGAGTAAATTTATAGTATATATATATATATATATATATATATATATATATATATATATATATAATGACTTTTGAACACTATTAAGGTAAATACATTTTTTGTTCTCTATCAATATTTTTCATTTGCTAACTATGCCTATCAGTGTGCCTTCAATAGTTAGAATCCTTTATTTAGCTGGCAGTATTGGTGCTCGCTGTATTGCAGTAGTTCGAGTAACGAAGATTTTTGTGAAGTAAGTGATTCATGAAAGGTATAGGTTATTGTTAGTCAGGGCCATTCTTTTGTAGGGATTATTGAAAGTCAGATTGCGTTCCGCTAAAAATATTGTGTGTGAGTTTAGTGCTGATCAGAATAAGTAAAGAGAGAAATGTCTGAGTAAGCTCAGTTTTGCTCAGCTGTTTGAAAATCAAATGACGTAAGAGGTTTATCAGCACAGTAATTCGTAAATTTTTCGAAGGGGACGTTTCAACTGATTTCCTACCAGTTGTTTATTATTAATCTTACGGTATCCGTGGAGCCTCTAGGCAAAATTGCTTCGTGATAAGCATGGGCCCTTTTGAAAATGGCAAAGCCGCATGTAGTAAATCACCACTGTCAAGTTGTAGTTAAAGCATTATTTACTGCTCTTCACTGTACCTCCTATGGACGAGTGGTCCTTTATCTCAAGGTCGTCTGTTCTGTATATTTATAGTTGTACATCTATTTTGATTGTTCATCTGTTTCTCATGTGTTACAGGAAGGGGACCTTGTAATATTGTCTATTCATTTTGATAAGTATTTGACAGGGTTCTGAAATATATAAGTCGAAACAAGGGAAGCTGTTTAGAAGGGAGTGAAACCGAGTTTTAGCCTATCCCCGATGCTATTCAATCTGAATACTGATCAAGCATTAAAAGAAACCACAGAAAAATTTCGAGTAGGAATTAAAGGTCAGGCAGAAGAAATGAAAACTTTGAAATTTGTCGACGACGTAGTAATTCTGTCAGAGACAGCAAAGGACTTCGAAGAGCAGTTGAACGGAATGGACTGTGTCTTGAAAGGGAGATATAAGATGAGCATCGACAAAAGCAAGACAAGAATAATCGAATGTCATTGGATTAAATCAAGTGATGCTGAGGGAATCAGACTAGGAAACGAGGGTCTCTAAGTAATAGATGAGTTTTGTTATTTGGGCAGCAAAATAATTCACGGGCGAATTAGAAAAGATATAAAATTTAGGCTGTCAATGGCAAGAAAAGCATTTCTAGAGAAGAGAAAGTAGTTAATTGTAATATACATTTAAGTATTAGGAAGACTTTTCTGAAGGCATTTGTCTGGAGTGTAGCCATACATGGAAGTAACATGGACGTTAAACAGTTTAGAGAAAAAGAGGATGGTGCTGCCGAAGAACGCTGAAGATTAGATGGGACGATCACGTAACTAATGAGGAAGTACTGAACAGAATTGGGGAATCAAGAAATTTGTGGCACAACTTACCAAAAGAAGGGATCGGTTAATTGGACACATTCTGAGACATCAAGGAGTCACCAATTTAGCACTGGAGGGAAGTGTGGGAGGTAAAAATCATAGAGGGAGACCAAGAGATGAATACAGTAAGCAGATTCAGAAAGATGTAGGTTAGAGTAGTTATTTGGAGAGGAAGAGGCTCGGACAGGATAGGGTAGCATGGAGAGCTGCATCAAACCAGTCTTCGGACTGAGGACCACAACTACAAAATTTTGTGTATTCACGGACCCCAGAACTAGGGCCAGCATATATCTGGTAACGCCTGTACTGGAAAGGTGGGTCACTTGCTACTAAAAACTTTACGTTATTCATAAGCTACGCTACTTAGGCTGGCCAGCCGTTTAGTCAAATTTCTGTTTTGGCTTTGATTCCGTTATTATCTGACACTCCCATCTTACAGACGGAATTTCGTATTGTCCTGTTGAAAGTGGGGACTGTTTATGGATGTCCGTTCTACTGCATGGACCATGGATTTCAGCTGATGATATATACGAGAATAAGTACCACCACAGCTGTATCTCGAGAATTCTCACATGCAACTAGTTTCGACGGCACATTACCGCTATCCTCAGGCCACATCACTGCCGAAAGAGTGTTGAAATTCCTTGGCGCATTTATTGTGGAGTCCTTGTTACTAGTACACATGGGCCAGCTATCCTCAGGAGTCTTTGCTCTACACCATGTTGCATTGGAGACAACACGGTGACGAGGAGAGACTCCTGAGGAAAGCTGTCCCACAAGTACTAGTTTCAAGGACTCCACAATAAATGCGCCAAGGAATTCTAGCACACTTTTGGCAGTGGTGGGACGTGAAGATGGCGGTAATGTGCCGCTGAAACTTGTCGTGTGGGACAGTAAAGACGTTCTCAACATACAGCTGTGGTGGTACTTTTTCTCATTTATGTGAACTGTTTGTTTTTCACTATTAAAAAAGTGGGCTTACTGACCCGGTGCTAGTGAACATATTTGGTCCGGTATTTTTGTGGACTTCCCGCTCTGAATAAGATATAAATTTAAATTTAGTAGTCTGTGCTGTACTGAATTATATCTACGCCAGTTTTTATGGTTCTCAGATTGACAGTGTTTTTAAATTCATTGGAGCATTTTATTAAATCTGCTGCCATTTATTCTCGATTAGTGGTAACAGAGATCTGGTGGCAGTTGCTGTTTTGCTTAATGCATTGATTAATTCTTTAAATTCTGCCACCAGTTGCTTTCTGGAAGTTATAATGATGAAACTGGCGGGCAGTTGCTGCTTTACTTATTGCAGTGATTATTCTTTTGAATTCTGCCACCAGTTTCTTTCGTAAATTGTTACATTTAAGGGGACACTGTACGCGAAATTCGTTGAAATTTAAGATTTTCTGTTTTCTACTCCATAACGTACTTTGGACTTTCCTGAACATTTTGGTATATAATACATTAAAATCAGACAATTGTGAGACCTTCAAATAATATATTGAATGTTGACGTGCGACTGTCAAATTTCGCGGCTACGTATATACTGCCACAGTTGAGCAGTCACATCTTGGGAACTACACAGTCTAGAAGCTGTGAATTGCTTTGTTTTGTGCCTAATGCTACGCCTCAGAAGTTGTTATTACGAATAAACAAAGCAGTCCTTTGTTTCTGATACCAGTTTTCGTTTAAAGTAGTGTGATTATTGGCTATTTTTGTAGTAAGCTAACTTCTATTGCTTTTTATACGTAAATAAAATCACTAAGTGTAAAAGTAACTTCAAGAAACGCAAATTTGCTGGTAACAGATATATGAGACCTGCATTTTATTCTGAAGTTCTTGAAAACACATGTGCTAGCACTGAAGGAAACCACGATAATGTTTCTGAAGTGACCATGCTCCCTGGTGCATCGAAAAGGTAAGTAACTTTAGAAACGCGGGACAGTGGTAAAAGTAATGATACTATGACAACGTCATTATTGATCTATAAATCCTCGCACAAGGTCATTCTGAAACTGTCTCTTGCTGTCTCTGTGGTGGTGAAGTTAAGCTTTGTGAGGATATTGGAGCTAGAATAGGTGTTGTGTTTAAATTAAGTATCAAATGTCAGAAGTGCAAAAACGAAAAAGCATATCGTACTTCATCAAAGTGTTCAGATGAAATGTATGAAACTAATGTCGGACTGTTCTTTGGCCTCAGATGCATTCGTAAAGGTGCAAGGGCTGGTAATTTTCTCTGCACTGTGTTGAATTTGCCAAAACCACCTTCTAGGTATACGAAATATGTAACAGCAATTGGAGACTCTTTAAATGCTGTGACTGAAGAGTCAATGGTTGCTGCTACATCAGAAGCTGTTGAACAAAGTGAGGGTGACTCAGACATCAGTATTGCTGTGTTTGGATTCTGGCGGAAGCTTGGGTTTAGTTCTACATCTGCAACAAGTATTGACACTGGAAAAATTTTGGATTTTGAAGTTCTCAGTAGGGTACTGCTACGGTTGTACAGTGAACAAGAAGAACAGATTACTTCATAAGTAGCAGTGTATAAAAATTATGATGGCAAAAGTGGAGGAATGGAGGTAGAAGGAGCAGTTAACATTTTCCAGCGTTCGCAGAAGGAGAGAAGTGTCAGATATGTGAATTAGATAGGTGATGGAGACAACAAGGCTTTCATTACAGTACAAAACAGTAAGCCATATGATGTTCCTATACAAAAACTTGAGTGTGTAGGACGTGTCAAGAAAAGGATGGGAACACATTTGCGTGACCTAAAAACCAAGCTGGGTAACACAACAAAACTGTCTGATGGCAAGACAATAAAATGTGCTGGAAGACTAACGGACAAAGTAATTGATGAATTACAGCAGTATTATGGGAAGGCCATTGGAGATAACTGTGACAATTTAGAGAAGATGAAGAGAGCTGTGTGGAGCACTTTCTTTCATCGAATATCAACCGATGAAGAGCCATGACATGCTTTGTGTCCACCTCCACCAAACATTTGGTGTAAATATAGGCAAGCTGAATTTTCCTGGCAGCCTGCATGAATTTACACGTAAACATTCTCATCCTTTGGCAGTAATGGAAGCAATCAAACTTATTTACAGAGACTTGGCAAATCCTGAGCTACTAAAGAAGTGTTTACATTGGAAGACTCAGAACGTGAATAAGTCCATCAATAATGTTGTGTGGTGCCGTGTGCCTAAAAATGTATTTGTTGGCCTTATGACTAAAGTTAGCAGTGTCTGATGCTGTAATACCTTTTAATGGTCGGAACTATGAAAGACTTAATGTTCTTGAGAAGTTAGGCGTAAGATTTGGTCAGAACACAGCTAAAGGACTGCGGTAACAGGATGAGCTTCGTGTACGTGAAGCAGAGTTAACTGCTCAGCAAATAACATAAGAAGCAAGAAAGAAAAGGAGGAAGCAAGCACTGGGCTGTTGTGACACTGAAGAAGACTATGGGCCAGGGCAATTTTAGTGCATAAAAGACGCAGAAATGTAAGTCTGTATAAGAATTTGTAATAAAAAAGTTTTAAACCACAGTATCTCTGAACTAAATTTTTTGCAATAAATGACCCGTTTTCTAGAAAAGTGCTGATGGTAGAGACATGAAATTTTCACAGCATGCCCAGTGTGAGATTCAACACATATGGAACTAGAATAATTAAAATATCCTGAGTTGTTTTGTTTTTACGTTCATTTACTTACAAAATTCTGTCAAAAAATTGAGTGTTTGAAAAAAAAGATAACATGCCCCACAATACAATTTTAGTAATAATTCTAGTTCAGTGTATCTAGAAAGGTGCATTCTATAATTATGGAAAATTGTAAGTTGGTGTCTTAAAAAGGTTCGAAGATAATAGGTCACAAAATTCGATAATTTAACGTTGGCGGCATAGGACATACAACGTCCCCTTAACCTGACTGACAGTCGGTGCTTAACGTGTTAGATCATGTAGTTAAATTCTGCCACCAGTTGCTTTCGATAAATCATAATTGTAATCTCGAGGCAGATGCTGTTATGATGCCTGTTTAATATATTAAATTCTGCCCACAGTTGCATTTCTTAAGTTGTAATAATCGTAATAATAATAATAATAAAGTTTGTTGGGGGTTGCTTTCTTGCTCATTGCTCGTGTTTGTAAATTCTACCACCGGTATCCTTTTGTAAAAAATGTATTGATAAACACTGTTATATTTTATAATTGTGAAAATTTCTGCTTGTTTAAATGAAATGGTTTGTTTAAATTTGATAAACTTGTTGTCTCCACTACCTTCCACTCAACACCAGCTCCCTTCGCTTTCAATGTCTACATATTTGCAGCATTCTGCTGCTAGTGGGCTCCTTATTGTACCGTGTAACATGGCGGTGTAACGTAACTATGTCGGTGGTGATAAACAGCTTGCTGTAAGCAGTTTCTAGCTCTCCGTCAGCCTGACAGCGCTAGACCACACACGAGCGCTGCGACATCTGCAACAGTCCGACGCCTTGGGATTACTGTCATCGATCATACTCCGTACAGTCCCGACTCCGTCCTATCCGATTTTTATCTGGTTCCAAAACTTAAAGAACACCTTCGAGGACTTTTTAAGAATGGCAGAACGGTACAAGCAGAGGTGAGCTTGTGACTCCGACAGTAAACTCAAACGTTGTACAGTGACAATATCAACAAATAGGTGTCTCGTTGGGAGAAATGTGTTCCCCTCCAGGGTGACTATATTTAGAAATAAATATGTAGAGTAGGATGGTCCTTATTTTTTCGAATTCCATGTTTCTTCACGCACACAACCTAGGTTTTTCCCTTTAGTGTTAAGAAGAATTTTAGGATCTAGTTTGTTGACATTGAAAAAGAGGAACCTATGCCGCAGTGACCAAAGGTTGCATCGTGTCACTGCATGTTGGTTTATTAATGCGTGGGCTTGAGCGCTATCACACTTCAGAACGAAATTTTCACTCTGCAACGCAGTGTGAGGTGATGTGAAACTTCTAACAGATTAAAATTGCGTGCTGGAATGAGACTCGAACTCGGGATGTTGGTCTTTCGCCTGCAGGTGCTTTACCGACTGAGCTATCCAACCACGACTCATGACCCCTCGTAGATTTACTTCCGCCAGTGCCTCGTCTCCTACCTTCCAAATTTCACAGAAGTTCTCTTGCGAAACTTGCGGGACTAACACTTCTGGAAGAAATGATGAAATAATATGTCAGCTTAAGAACTTTTTAGCCTCTTTGACACTAAAGTAGGAAGTGTTTGAATCCCGCGGGAAAGGAACCTAATTTAAGAAATCTATATCTATTCTTGACTTCTACAACATCTCCAAATAATAGACCGAAATGGACTCGTTACTCAACTGTAGACGGAAAATTTCATTCTGCAAACACCTGCCAGGCTCCGGCTAAGCCATGTCTCCGCAACATCCTTTCTTCCAGGAGTGATAGCCCCGCACATTTTACAGGAGGGTTCAAATGGCTCTGATCACTATGGGACATAACATCTGACGTCATTAGTACCCTAGAACTTAGAACTACTTAAACCTAACTAACCTAAGGACATCACACACATCCGTGCTCGAGGCAGGATTCGAATCTTCGACCGTAGCGGTCGCGCGGTGCCAGACTGAAGCGCCTAGAACCGATCTGCCACAACGGCTGGGTTCGGTCGCGGCGGCGCCCTCTGAGCAGCCATAGCGTACGGATCTCCGTGCCGGCACGTTCACAGGAGCTCAGTCCGTCAGTTCGCCTGATGATGGCGACATGTTTGATCGCCGAAATATTGTGCCCGTTGGACACTGTAGACCGGCAGGACACCCGTGGATATTTTGATTATCAAATACGCCGGGAGAAACTCAAGAATCACAACGCTTATTTTATTAGAAAAGCTTTGAGTTTTCACATAAACAATTCGGGACCATTACTTGGCAACACGGCCTGGCATTTGGTACGTTTCTTTGCGCAGGTTATCAGTTCGCTCCCGGTCGCCAGCGCCGCCACTTGGCTGCCTGCAGCTGGCCTATGTGTGTGTGTGTGTGTGTGTGTGTGTGTGTGTGTGTGGCAGCCAGCCTGGGACCTCCTGAGGCAGGGCCGTGGGGCGCGCGGCCCGGCTGAGCCGCGCACAGCAGAGCAGGGCAGGGCAGGGCAGAGCGCGCTCGAGTGGAATGCAAACCTCTCCGGCGCGCTGCGGCCCGCGCCCTCTGCCCGCGGCGGATTTCGCCCTCGGCGCGTCTCGAGAGCGGCTGCCGCGCCGGCCCGGCTCACCTCACCTCACCTCCGCACAGCCTTCACCGCCTCGGCATACAGCATTCTGCAAGCCTTCCCGAGCACCGGGCGGAATAAGGTATTCAAATTCCGTCTCCCCTCTGAGACAGAGCAAACGCTCCGAGAAGGTAAAAACAAATTTGCTTCCTGATGTTTCGGAAACATCTGAAAGTATCATCAGTCAGTGAAAAAACAGTCTGGAATGCGATGGCTATTTTATTAAAACGACCGATTTCGGCCTAGCCCTAGACCATCTTCAGTGTTGTGACTTGGCAAGACAACCAAGCCGCTCTGAGGAAGCCGAAAGGCACGCGTTTAAGCTCACGCAGGCTGGCGTGAGGTCTGGAACAGTTAAAGGAATAGAGACTAGCCAAAAAAGGTACGTAGCTTCTGGAATACTTAACTTTAATCCATAATTGGTGAACATCGGTCTGACGGTACATGCATCACAAGATAAATAGCAAATGATAATGGCGCCTTGTTAGGTCGTAGCAAATGACGTAGCTGAAGGCTACGCTAACTATCGTCTCGGCAAATTAGAGCGTAATTTGTCAGTGAACCATCGCTAGCAAAGTCGGCTGTACAACTGGGGCGAGTGCTGGAAAGTCTCTCTAGACCTGCCGTGTGGCGGCGCTCGGTCTGCAATCACCGACAGTGGCGACACGCGGGTCCGACGTATAGTAACGGACCGAGGCCGATTTAAAGGCTACTACCTAGCAAGTGTGGTGTCTGACGGTGACACCACATTCAGAACAGTACCATCAGCTGAAGTTGACGATTTTTGGACAACATGGTTGTGGAGATGTAGCAGCGATTAGTACGTGGACATAGTTTGCTGCCGTTATGTAGACAGGAGTGACACCACCAGCAGTCGACCAATGGTGAAACGCCCAGGAGATAACCCCTACGTCGGGTTGAAACCGGTTGGCGGTATAATAATAATAAATGCGATTAAGACTGTTTTTGAATAATTGAAGTTGACGATGTCTGGAACAATCAGTAACCCTCAGCCGCTGGAACTGATTGGGGTCTACTGATTATTCTAGATATCGTCAGCTTCAGCTGATGGTGCTGTTTGAAGATAGCCTAAGACTAAGTCGAAACCGGTCATTTCAACGAAACAACCATCGCGATCTGGATTGTTTTTGCAGTGATTGTATACGGCTTACAAGATCGCGGTTTGCCAAAAAGTTACCAAAAATTTTGAATCAGTTACTATGTCGGAAGAGCGCATGTGTAGAAACGACATTCCCTCATAATTATTTAGGTCCTTTGGAGGGTCTAGCATGACAAAACTGTCCCACCTTGTACGTATTTCCCAGTACCAGAGAACGCATTTGCTGACACGTATAAACGTTACTATATCGTCCGATTAGTAATTCTTGGTCATAAAATTCTAACACGAATTATTCGTAAAATAATGGTGCGGCCGATAGAAGCCGATCTGCGGGAAGATCACATTGTCTCTAATAATCCATCGAGGACAGTGGAACAGCAGCCGGACGTGAAGTGCTTGAATAATGGAAATTGTAAGTAGGCTGTTTAGCACCATGTAGCGCTCTGTATGAAAATCACTGACTGTGCTGTGTGCAGTCTGTGGCTGATTTGCATTGTTGGAATATTTGCTATTGCAGTGTTGGGCGGTTGGATGTGAACAGCACGTAGCGTTGTGCAGTTGTAGGTGAGCCGCCAGCAGTGGTGGATGTGGGGAGAGAGACAGCAGTGGTGGATGTGGGAATGGAGATGCCAGAATTTTGAGAGCGGACGATCTGGACGTGTGTCCATCAGAAAGAGTAAATTTGTAAGACTGGATGTTATGAACTGGTGTATAATGACTTTTGAACACTATTAAGGTAAATACATTGATTGTTCTCTGTCAAAATCTTTCATTTGCCAACTACGCCTATCAGTAGTTAGTGCCTTCAGTAGTTAGAATCCTTTATTTAGCTGGCAGTATTCGCGCTCGCTGTATAGCAGTAGATCGAGTAACAAAGATTTTTGTAAGGTAAGTGATTCATGAAAGGTATAGGTTATTGTTAGTCAGGGCCATTCTTTTGTAGGGATTATTGAAAGTCAGATTCCGTTGCGCTAAAAAAATATTGTGTGTCAGTTTACTGTTGATCAGAATAAGTACAGAGAGAAATGTCTGAGTACGTTCAGTTTTACACAGCTGTTTGAAAATCAGAGGTTTACCAGCACTGTTATATGATAATTTTTCTAAGGGATGTATCATAAAACCAAAAACTCTATGCAATTTAAACGTTGTTTATTCAAAACATGCTGCCAGTTCGAAGCGAAAAAGCGCCATGTTCAGGCCCCAAACGTAAACTGCCCTCAACTTACTACTCGTAACGATAAACAGCAACAGAGCCTTCGAATGAAACAGCACAACTTATTAAGCATGTTACACCAGTATGTGCTACCAATAAAGTCGAGTGAAGCGGGGCCAAAATCAACTGGATTTCGTAACTTCCAGTAACAAGCCCTCCAATGGTCAGACGACGTAAATGACAGGAAGTCATCTTAGGAAAATAGAGATAATATCTAGGGTTTCCCAAGTACTTTTTATAGGCTCTCTGCTGTTCTTAATCTATATGAGCGATTTAAGATACATTCTGAGCAGCTCTCGTAGAATGTTTGCAGATGATGCTGTAGTTTACCGTCTAGTAAAGACAGCAGAACATCAGCCAGTTGCAAATGATTTAGACAAGATACTTTTATGGTACGAAAAGTGGCAAATGTTCTAAATAATGCACAGTGTGAGGTCATCCATATGAGTACTAAAAGAAACTCGCTAAATTTCGATTACGCGAAAAATCTCACAAATTTAAAGGCTGTCGATTCAACTAAATACCTATCAATAACAATTAGGAACAGCTTAAATTGAAACGATTTCATAGACAATGTTGTGGGGAAGCCGAACCAAAGGCTGCGTTTAACTGGCAGAACACAAATCCACAAACGAGACTGCTTGCACTACGCACGTCCATCCTGTGCTGAAGTATTGCTGTAGGGTATGGAATCCTTACCAGATAGGATTGACAGAGGACAGCGAAAAAGTTCAAAGAAGGGCAGCTCGTTTTATAGTATCGCGAAAGAAGGGAGAGAATGTCACGGATATAATATGCGAGTTCGAGCGGCAATCATTAAAACAAAGGAGTTTTTCGTTGCGGCGATATCTTTTCACTAAATTTTAGTCCTCAGCTTCCTCCTCTGAAAGCGAGAAAATTCTTGTTGGCGCACACCTATACAGGAAGAACGTATCATCTAATAAAATAAGAGAAATCAGAGCTCGCTCGGAGAGATTGAAATGCTCATTTTCCCCCTGTGCTACTTGAGAGTGTAACGGACAGGGAATAGTCCCGAAGTGATTCTATGATCTCACTGTCAAACATAAATACGAACTGCTGAGTAATCAAGTAGATGTAATATCCAAGACTTATTTGAATTAATGCTGCAATGTTTACAGGCACTAATTGTTGGAGCATAGCACTGTATGGTAGTGAAACATGAACTGTGAGAATACCACAACAGAAGATAATCGAAGCATTTGAGATGTTGTGCTACATCGAATGTTGAAAAAAAGGTGGATTTATAAGATAAAGAATGAGCAGGTTCTGCACAGAATCGGAGAGGAAAGGAATATCTGGAAAACACTGACAAGGAGAATGGACAGGATGGTAGGGCATCTATTAATACATCAGGGAATGATTTCTATGGTACTAGAGGGAGCTGTAGAAGGGAAAAACTGTAGAGGAAGACAGAGACTGGAATGCATCCAGCAAATAATTGAGGTCATAGGTTGCAAGTGTTACTCTTAGTTGAAGAGCTTCGCACAGAAGAGGAACTAGTGGCGGGCCGCATCAAACCAGTCAGTAGACTGATGACTCAAAAAGAAAAAAAAAATACTGGATGGGGGGTTTCATATCACCCTGACATCTCAAAGGTATCTGGTCGAAATGAATTAGTGGGTAATAAGATAACGGGTCCAGTCACAGTCCAGTGAGCCCTCGTACGTGTATGACCCTTAAGAAGTCTGATGGTATCTGCTGTCATGGCAACGACTGTGAGTTGACAGCAATCACTTGAATTTTCTCAACGATATCGATATTGGGCTGCTACTGATTTGTTACGGCTTAATTTACCCCACACATATGCTCTCCTATTCACAGCGCGAATGGATGTTTGTGCAGCGTCTGGGCAAGTGGGCACGCGGCCGACCACTTCTTTTGATCCGTTCGTAATAATATATTTCAGTAGTATTTCGTTATGATCATAAAACTTGGTATTTCCTACCAATTCATATGACATTTTTCTCTTATGACTTACGCAGAACACATCGCTTACGCCGTAAATAAAACTATCACAATGTCAGAACGTTCCACTTCAGTACTTGCGCTAGAGCTGTGTCTATAGTCAGTTCAGTGTCTTCGTTGTAGTAGATGACATCCTTCGACAATTCGAGTTATTAGTTATAAAACTGCGAACGATGTCAGAAGCTAAAGAAGGAAAGAAAGGAAGAAAGGGCTGAGAAGTAAATCCAGAGATCAGATAATTTCAGGACGAATGGTTGACCTTACCTGCGCGCTCCGCGTCCACATCTGTATGTGTAAATGAGTGACTATGGGACGCAATGTTCACTGGTAAATGAACTTCAGAAAAATTTCCGGGAAGACTGTACATTTGCATACAGTTACAGATGTAGTCTGGTCTTCATAGTCATTTGTTTATATTGATCATTTGATAATGGCTGAGGAGGCTGAAATCACCTAATTGTGTTACAAGTGGAGACTTTTGTGGTAAACGAAAAGTGCCATCACTTAACAAATAACAGCCTACTTCAAGAAACAACAGGAAGAAATGAAGATGCTAAGTTCACAAACACAAATCCGTAACCCTTCCATTTTATTTTATTTGCTGTCAGGAGTGCCTTCCACAATGTCGTTACATATGGTTCAAATGGCTCTGAGCACTATGGGACTTAACTTCTCAGGTGATCAGTCCCCTAGAACTTATAACTACTTAGACGTAACTAACATAAGGACATCACACACATCCATGCCCTAGGCAGGATTCGAACGTACGACCGCAGCGGTCGCGCGGTTCCAGACTGTAGCGCATAGAACCGCTCGGCCACTCCGGCCGGCCGTAGTTACATAACCTAACACCATGGTGACAAGAGCAAAAGTAAGATGACTGCGAAGTGACAGAGTAGTTTTTATAAAACTGATGCTGCTGTCTTGCATAACCTTTATTTGTTTGCATCGCGTCTTTATTTAATGATATGGCCGGTTTCGATTCTGCTAGCAATCAACGTCAGATAACAAAATATCGTTACAGAGTGTCGCACGTCAGAAGCTATACAATCAAGTACTCAGTCATTAAAACATAAGCAGGAAGATAGATAATGGATATATCTACAAGCACAGGGAAATATCCACTGTAACAATAGCTACCCACAAATTGCACAAATGCTCAAATGTACCACCCAAATACTGAAGAAAAAAAAATGGCTCTGAGCACTATGCGACTTAACTTCTGAGGTCATCAGTCGCCTATAACTTAGAACTAATTAAACCTAACTAACCTAAGGACATCACACACATTCATGCCCGAGGCAGGATTCGAACCTGCGACCGTAGCGGACACGCGGTTTCAGACTGAAGCGCGTAGAACCGCACGGCCACACCGGCCGGCCAAAATACTGAAGACGGTGTTTAGTTGAGCATAGTAATATAATATGAGCGTACATGGGGAGAGTGGTCCTAAAATGCTCATCAGCTAGCAGTATGTCAGGGCTTCGCGCCCACGTGGTTTACCAGTAGTTATATGCACGTGAACATGTTAATAAAGATTGCTGGAATCCACAAAGCATTGTGTTCGCCTCTTCGAACAGGCTGCATAGGAGCCACGAAGCCACTTTGTGTGGAAGCGTAGCTACAGCTATGTTACATGCCAGGAATACGTCGTTACATCATTCGTGGTGCACCCATGGATGCTGCTGCACCTTACAAAGCGGTCCTGTAAGCCTCGCCTGGCGGGCTACATTGGTGTGCGTCCACAACAGCCTGCACGTTCACGGGAGTTTGCCTGCCACTTACAAAAGCCCTCTGCTTTGTTTATCTAACCCCTCGCCCCCCCCCCCCCCCCCCCCAAACATTGTGCGGCACATCAAGCTTTGTCCATGGGATGTTGCCAACGGCTACAAAAGTGTCGTAGCATTGTGTTCCTTGACGAGCTCCGCTTCGTGAGGACGGCAAGCAATATACGCCACAACGCAGCAATAGTCAACGGGTACATGAACGTTTTACACTGAAATACAGGTCTCACTACACTGCGCAAAGAAAAACCGGATGACTAATTCGAAACACCGTCATTGTTCAAAAATTTTCCAATGTGTGTGAAATCTTATGGGACTTAACTGCTAAGGTCATCAGTCCCTAAGCTTACACACTACTTAAGCTAAATTATCCTAAGGACAAACACACCCATGCCCGAGGGAGGACTCGAACCTCCGCCGGGATCAGCCGCACAGTCCATGACTGCAGCGCCTTAGAACCGTAATTGTCTCCCACTGCGACGCGTAAGTTTGAAATTTCGCTCGAAGATGACCAAATCCTTCCTGTGCAAGGGTGTTGCATGTGGCGTTCTGCGATGTCACCCTCGGGCTCGGCGACCCTTCAAACAGGAAGGTGTCGACATTTGCGAAAAGATGGTCACAGCTCAGAAATTCATGTGAGTTGCAAGGCGGGTTAATAATGTCACATTGGCATCAAATTTCACCACAGTTCTACCCAACATCATCATCACACCCACTCTTACGCTGGGGCACCCCCCACTTGACCGTACTCCACTCAGACCCCACATCACAGCCATTCGCAACATTGTGCATAATGACCTTTTACTGTCTGTTGCTAAAGTAAGACGTGAACCAATTGTGGGCTACTCCCCGTAGTCAGTAATGCTCCAACTTCTGAAGCAATATTTTGTGATCATCACAATCAAACGCCTTAGTTAAATAAAAAAATACGCTTAGCGTTCAAAACCTTTTGTTTAACCCATCCAGTACCTCACAAAGAAAACAAAATATAGCATTTTCAGTTGTTAAACGACTTCTAAAGCCGAACTGTAGATTTGATAGCAAATCGTGCGATATAAAATGATCAATTATCCTTAAATACACAGCTTTTTCAATAACTACAGCAAACACTGATGGCATAGAAACAGGTCTAAAATTGTCTACATTATCCCTTTCTCCGTTTTTATAAAGCGGCTGTACTACTGAGTACTTTAATCGTTCAGGAAATGACCATTACTAAAGGAAAAATTACAAATATGGCTAAATACAGGGCTAACATCTGCAGCACAGTACTTTATTTATTATTTATTTATTTATTGTTCCGTGGGACCAAATTAAGGAGAAGTCTCCATGGTCATGGAACGAGTCAATACATGAAATTATAACGCGATAGTAGAAACAGATAAAATGAAGTATAAGAAACGTATTCAGGCGACAATTCCTAAGTAAAGAAAATCAACAATGTAACACTGGAATTTGCTTAATTTTTCAGCTCTTCCAGGAGCTCCTCGACAGAACAGAAGGAGTGAGCCATGAGGAAACTCTTCAGTTTAAACTTAAAAGTGTTTGGGCTACTGCTAAGATTTTTGAGTTCTTGTGGTAGCTTATTGAAAATGGATGCAGCAGAATAATGCACTCCTTTCTGCACAAGAGTCAAGAAAGTGCAATATTCTGTTAGGGACTCCATCATATCCATGAGAGTTCTTAGTCTTCAGTGATTTAGTTATTGACTAAATCTCCCTCTTGTCTGTATCACAGAGGAGTATTTCAAACATCAGTCTAGTAAAGGCATTTGCCAAGAAAGTTATATGATTCCCTGTAGAAAATAAATTTTTATTTAACTCACCAGCAATGCTCAGAAAATGATTGTTAAATACTGTACATATTTGATCAAAAGTATCCGGACACCTGGCTGAAAATGACTTACAAGTTCGTTTCGACCTCCATCGGTAATGCTGGAATTCAGTATGGTGTTGGCCCACCCTTAGCCTTGATGACAGCTTCCACTCTCGCAGGCATACGTTCAATCAGATGCTGGAAGGTTTCTTGGGGAATGGCAGCCCATTCTTCAGCGAGTGCTGCACTGAGGAGAGGTATTGATGTCGGTCGGCGAGGCCTGGCACAAATTCGGCGTTCCAAAACATCCCAAACGTGTTCTATAGGATTCAGGTCAGGACTCTGTGCAGGCCAGTCCATTACACGGATGTTATTGTCGTGTAACCACTCCGCCATAGACCATGCATTATGAACAGGTGGTCGATCGTGTTGAAAGACGAAATCACCATCCCCGAATTGCTTTTCCACAGGGGGAAGCAAGAAGATGCTTAGATCGCCACATTGTGTACAGTGATTCGTCACTCCGCACAACGTTTCTCCACAGTTCAATCGTTCTATGTTTACGTGCCTTACACCAAGCGAGGCGTCGTTTGGCATTTACCAGCGTGATGTGTAGCTTATGAGCACCAACTCGTGAAATCCAATTTTTCTCACCTCCCGCCTAACTATCATAGTACTTTCAGTGGATCCTGATGTAGTTTGGGATTACTGTGTGATGATCTGGATAGATGTCTGCGTATTACACATTACGACCCTCTTTAATTGTCGGCGGTCTCTGTCAGTCAACAGACGAGGTCGGCCTGTACGCTTTTGTGCTGTACATGACCCTTCACGTTTCCACTTCACTATCATATCGCAAAAAGTGTACCTAGGGATGTTTAGGAAAGTGGAAATCTCGCGTACAGATCTATGACACAAGTGACACCCAACCACCTGACTACGTTCGAAGTTCTTGAGTTCTGCGGAGTGCCCCATTCTGCTCTCTCACGATGTCTAATGACTACTGAGATCGCTGATATGGAGTACCTGGCAGTAGGTGGCAGCACAATGCACTTAACATGAAAAATTTATGTTTTTGAGGGTGTCCGGACACTTTTGATCACATAGTGTAGCTATGCGTTACCTCGTGGCCCTTCTACGGCCTGGGGGCAGGCAACCGCACCTAAGGTGTGTCGAAGGACGTCACGATTTTCACCATTGGAGAGGATGGATGTAGACACCTTTGAGTCAAATTTCAAACTTACGCGTCGCAGTGTGTGACCATTACGTCGTTTCGAAAAAGTGATACTTCTTTTTTTCTCTTTTTTGTTTATGCGCAGCGTATTTTGAAGGTGTTGCGCTACAACAATCCACCACTTCTCACGTATCTCGCCTGCTTGGAGGCACCGTAATTACGTGCTTAACAAGTTCTGCGGCAGTATTTCATGCCATTTTCACTAGCTTAAATGATGTGTAACTGACAATTTGAACTTGCACATACGGAGCAGCAGTAAACATGGGTCGGAGAAATGAATTCCAGTCGTTCAAGACTTGTACTGCACTTAATAACGCATTTTGAACAGACTTGTACAACTAGTTAGCCAAAACACTGTAGGCCTTTAAATGCTTCCTGAACGCTTTTCTGCCTTCAAACTACTTCGATTTCTTCGCTTCCTGTAATGATGCTAGAAACAGGAAAGGAGTTGATCATGTAAAAACGATGAAGACTTCCGTACCTAGTCCTACCATTCTGATTAGGGTTTCCTTAGAATTCCCAAACAATTCAAGAAGAATGTCATTGTAGTTCCTGTAAACAGAGCAGTGTTGACACTTTCTCTGTTCTTTACCTATTGCTAAACTTCGTAAAATAAAATATTTGTGCCTAATGATTACTTTTATTTTTATTTCCAATTCGTCTTATTATTAATTCTTTAGGTAATTTAGATACTTCTTATAGAAATGCCTTGACATATAATGGCAGGATACATGATTATTTGTTGAAGGCACAGGAGACCAGCTGAATACAGGTAAATAACATACAGTAGCTCTACGAATTGTGGACGGTATTCCTTCGCCTGTAAGACGCTAGTACTGGCGAAACAAACAACTCATCACCATACAAAAAAAAGACAGGGCACATGTTACAGCTTTTTATTACCAGTGGGACAATTCTCTTACAGAGCGTTAGTAGACCACTTACATAGCTCCAAATAACTGAATGAAATGAATTATTGAAATTGTTCAAACATGTTAGCCTCTGGGATTACATAATTGTTTAACTTTCTTCTGTTTGGACGGAATAACTTACACTATTCATTTCTCTCATTTTTAGCTACATTGAAAATGAAGCTATATTGCACTGAAATCTAAATACTATTAAAAGCAAATCTGGCGACTGCATGGCGTATTTTTTTCCATTTTACAGTGAAGAAGGCAGTTGAGGGCAAGCGCATTCCACCACAATTTGGAATAACCTCAGTCGAGGATAACGATTTCTCCTTCGTCACTTTTTGAAACAGGTGTTGGACTATCTAAACTTTTATGTAGAAATTATGATGTCTTCATCTGGAAAGTACAGAGTAACATCGGGTCACATTTAAACATTTACACCAGCTTCAAATAGTACTTTTGTACGTTTCAGTACTCGTCACGTAGTCGCGACTTGGGTGTTCGTGTCATCATTTATTTTTCCTCCATTTTCGTTGCAGAGGCTTTGCATGAAATCATTGACCAGCAAATGAATATCACACTCGTCTGGTAAAAGCAGACTATATTGCTGAGGCCCTGTGTCCTCGAATTAAGATGGTACACATATGCGTTATATTCATAATGAAAGCAATACATGCATTACACCAGAATTCAGGGAGTTTTCACGGGAGCCATTAATTCAAAATAATCTCTTCCCCATCATACTCTGTATGAACTTACGACACCTGTGGAAGATGAAAGATCCAGACGAGCGTTATTCACACAAATTCAATCACGACTCCGCAAAACATTTTGCCATCTGGGACTTAATGCACTAAGAGCAAGGATATTAAAATACTGCCTGGTAACGGTCACCAAAGTATTCTCCAATCCTATCACATTTACCCACTCAGTAACAACCACAAGATCACTCGGGATTATCTAAACAACAATGAGAATATGTAAAGGAGGACATTTAGCCCAGCCCTACTTACCACTACAGTGGATAGGAATGACGCAGTGGAGTGGTATAAGTTTTGATCATTTGAGCAATCAACGTCTATGTCTGCAATTATATCACTACTGAAATAAATATTTTGTTCACATATCAAAGTCACTTCCTACACTATCTGACATACTGCACTTGAAACGAACTATTAGTTCAGCCTATTGCTCCCCTGAGATTCGATCGCCACCAGCAACATGATCTGCGCTCGGCCAGCCCTCGTCATAATCCAGTTCAGACAATGTATTGCTTTGTTTGTGAACTTTTCTCTGCCTGTGGATGAGATGTATCAATTTCCAGAGCACATGCAGTTAAACTAATTTTGCTAGCGCCAACTGTAACAAACGTTTATACCCACTGTGATCAGCTATTACGCGAATTTTATACAGGGTCTCCCACTTAACTTTCCCACTCACATACCTCCGAAATGAAGCAAAATCTGAAAAATACAATTGACCAAGGGTGCACCTATCTCAGGAGCTCACACAATGGGCGGGAATGCACACTCCGTAAATGTAAACAATCGTCACTTTCAACACAAAGTTACGGATTTAAAAAAAAAAAAAACACATGTATTTTCGGAGTCTTCGCGACGACATACATGAATAAAACGAATTCGATATGCATGCTGCCACATTCGCAGGGTACACCATGCACGCCGGACGCTCGAAGAGCGATGTCGTCTTTAACAGGGCGCAACATACCTCGTATCTTGGGGGCGGGCCGGAACACTGGTCTTAGCCCATGTTTCTGCAGCAGACGTCCTAACTTTGCACGGTTGCGGAGAGTTGAACTGAGCACAAGCGCCATATGAAACAAAGGGAGCTTGACAAGTTGGCCATAGTGGAGCATTGCCTAGAAACCGGAAATAAAATACCGTTCGAAAATAAAAAAGTGTTGGCTCATGCATCTACATATTGCGACTCCGTTATAAAGGAAGCGGCCGATATTCGTTTAAACAACAAAAATTTCAACAGAGACCAGGGGTACACACTCAGTAGGGCATGGAGGCGGGCGTTGGACATCGAAAGAAAGCAGAGACAGATGCGCGACGCGGGAGCGGCAGTTTCAAACGTGGCGCCTGCCCCTGGCGCCACCTGACGTCACCGGTGCTGCCACGGGCAATAGCTCCGCTAGCTGCCCGGGTCGACTTACGCGCGCGCGCCACATTGGGTCTGTCTCATTGGCTGCTGATGATGTCAGAAACCGTAGCGGGGCTGGCAGTCAGTGAACTCCTGACGACGATGGCGGAGATGGTCATCGAAAGCTCGAGGATTTTATTCAAATTGACGCGGCTTAAAACACATGTATGTTTTTTCTATTGAAATGACACACTTGGCTTCACTATTCTAACTCTTATACCTTCCGGAATACTTAGACTTTAAATAATGGAAACACTGCCACAGTTTCTGCCGCAATGCTGTAACGCCGTAATCCAGCCTCGCTCTGCGCATTATGGCAGAAACTATGCCGCTGTTGCCATCCTATAAAGTATACACATTGCAGAAAGTATGATGTTTAGAACGGTGAAAATAAGACTGCCGTCACTAATTGTAGCTCTAGTTTTCATTTCCATAGAAAAATGTACGCGTGCCGTTAAAAAAAGTAACTTTGTGTTGAAAATAATATTAGTTTACATTTATGGATGGCGGATTCCTGCCCATTGTGTGAACCTATGACATAATTACGTCCTTGCCAATTGCATTTTTCACACTGTGTTTCGTTTCGGAAATGTACGAGGTGCCAGAGTTAGGCGGGATACCGTGTGCGTTTATTATCCAAGAAGAATCTTTACTGATACGCTGTTTTTCTCTCTCCTACTTCAGGGACAGGAACGAGTCCATTCCTTTGAGACCAAGTGGTGTGGCTCCACTCAAATTGCGTCTTACTTATCGGTTTCGCCGGACGTTTATCTGTACCCCACATTTCTAAAAGGTTCTAGAAGCCACTTTAGCTTCTCCCAATGGCAACACAGAGTCCGCGCCGTTTCTCTTCTCGCATTCTATAACAATGGCAAACCTGACTACCTCGCACTTCCTTGGAAACTGCTACCCTAATAACTTCAAAATTGTATAGAAGTAAACCGTAAGTTCGATTTATAAGCGGATAGCATTAATTACTTGGAAACTTTCTACTCATATTTTTCAGCCTAGAACACAGTAGCTTATTCTTCACCTTAACTTCCTTTATTAAGCAATCTTGTATTCGGTAATGAGCCCGGGTGGGGAAATGAAAAGTCGTTCCCCACATCTTAAGTCGAACGTAGAGGGTGTGAAGACGCGTTTCATAGTGCAAAGGGAACATTATACACTGTCTGATCACCTTAATGTGACCATCTGTCTCACCAGTACCATTATTTCTACAAGGACTGCAGTGGGTCTGCGCCTCTGGTGGCCCACCAATACCGTAATCTCTACCAGGACTACAGTGGGTCTGCTCTGTGATGACCTACCAATATTCTTCAAAACTTCGACTGACTCTGCTGTGGGTTTGCTCTGTTGTGGCGCATTACCTGCCTGCATGTCGAGAGTCAAATGGTTCAAATGGCTCTGAGCACTATGGGACTCAACTGCTGAGGTCATTAGTCCCCTAGAACTTAGAACTAGTTAAACCTAACTAACCTAAGGACATCACACACATCCATGCCCGAGCCAGGATTCGAACCTGCGACCGTAGCAGTCTCGCGGTTCCAGACTGCAGCGCCAGAACCGCGCGGCCACTTCGGCCGGCTGTCGAGAGTCAGCACTGTCTTTCCGTTGGAAGGTCAACACTACTTCTTCAAGACTGCATGGAAATCCACTACTTCCGCGTGCATTTTCTTTTACTGCTCAGACTTTGAGAAAAACACTGCAATGTTACTGTGATGAATGATCAGGACTGTCTTTATGGACTGTGAGAAAATTTTAGCTTTTGACCAACATTGTATCAATAAGTGTGTGCATTTGGTATCTTTGTTATTGTAATTATGAAAAATTTTATCAAATCATTATTGGCCACTGCCCAAAACAATTTGTAAAATTTTTTGTGGGGAGCATGGGGGCTATGTAAGTAGGCTGTTTAGGTTTTTTTTATTGGTAACGCCACCTCTATATGAAAAATCACTGGCTGTGCTGTGTGCAGTCTGTGGGTAGTTTGCATTGTTGTCTGCCATTGTAGTGTTGGGCAGCGGCAGCTGGATGTGAACAGCGCGTAGCGTTGCGCAGTTGGAGGTGAGCCGCCAGCAGTGGTGGATGTGGGGAGAGAGATGGCGGAGTTTTGTAATTTGTCATGAACTGCTAGATATATGATGATATTAAGGTAAATACATTGTTTGTTCTCTATTAATATCTTTCATGTGCTAACTATCCCTATCAGTAGTTAGTGCCTTCCGTAGTTTGAATCTTTTATTTAGCTGGCAGTAGTGGCGCTCACGGTATTGCAGTAGTTCGAGTAATGAAGATTTTTGTGAGGTAAGTGATTTCTGAAAGGTATAGTTTAATGTTACTCAGGGACATTCTTTTGCAGGGATCTTTGATAGTCAGATTGCGTTGCGCTAAAAATATTGTGTATCAGGTTAAGCACAGTCGTGTATAAATTGTTCAAAGGGGACGTTTCAGTCTGAATAACCACCATTAGCAGTGCAGATCGCTATAAAACGTGCAGGAGGAGAGTCAACGAGGTTAAGGAAGATAGCCGGCCGCGGTGGTCTAGCGGTTCTAGGCGCTCAGTCCGGAACCGCGCCACCGCTACGGTCGCAGGTCGAATCCTGCCTCGGGCATGGATGTGTGTGATGTCCTTAGGTTAGTTAGGTTTAAGTAGTTCTAAGTTCTAGGGGACTGATGACCACAGATGTTAAGTCCCATAGTGCTCAGAGCCATTTGAACCATTTTTTAAGGAAGATAGCGACAGTGATGTGGATCCATGGAGACTACAGTGCCGTGGTCAGTTGTCTTACGTTTCTCAGTTGAGGCGCGAACAGCACGAGCACGGAGTCTCCATTGGGTTTAAATTGGGGGAACTTGGTGGCCAGGAGCCTTCGGTAAATTCATTCTGGTGCTCCTCGAACAAAGCAAGTTCACTGCAAGCTGTGTGACAAGTTGTATTGTCCAGCTGGCAGATGCCATCGCGCCGAGAAAAACAAATTGCTTGTGAGGTTGGAAATGGTCCCAAGGATAGATGGATACTTGTGTTGGTCCACTGTGCCTTCCAGAATGACGAGATTATCCAGGGAATGCCATGGAAACATTACCCAGAACCTAACACTCTCTCCTTGTTCGCTTTCTGACGTTTAACGCTGTACACGCCAAAGGCCATCTGTCTGATGGAGCATACGACATAATTCTTATGAATAGGCCACCTGTGGCTCTAAATGGCTCTAAGTACTATGGGACTTAACATCTGAGGTCATCAGTCCCCTATACTTAGAAGTTCTTAAACCTAACTAACCTAAGGACATCACACGCATCCATGCCCGAGGGAGGATTCGAACCTGCGACTGTAGCAGCAGCGCCGTTCCGGACTGAAGCGCCTAGAACCGCTCGGTCACACCGGCCAGTAGGACAGCTGTGGCCACTGAGTGGACGTCTGCTTGAGGCATTAGTGTGCAAATTCCAACCTTCGCCTCCAATAAACAGCAGTCAGCATGGGTGCATGAACAAGGCGCATGCTGTGGAGACCCATACGCGGGAACTTTCGCTCAACGGTCGTGGAGGAGACACTGTCGGTAGTCCCTTGGTTCATCTGGGCGGTCGGTTGCTAAACAGGCGCACATTTATTCGCCCGTACATATCCCCACAGCTGCCGTTCACCCTGTCATCCATAGCCAGTGGTGTACCACAGTTGCCTCCGTGCTGGTTTTGTATAACACCATTTTGCCATGTATGGTATAACTTAACAACGGCGGCACACGAACAGTTTACAAACTTAGTCACATCGGAAATGCTTCCACTCTTGGCCTGAAAGCCAATGATCAAGTCCTTCTGGACGTCAGATGAATCGCATTACGACAACGACTGCATTGTTTTCCACGTCCTCCCCCCCCCCCCCCCCCGACACACTTTATATACCCTCCACCACTAGTGCTGCCACATGCCGTCTGCGTTATTGAACGTTGACATCGAACAAAGGCGTGGTCACTTTAATGTGACTGGATCGTATGCAAAAATGTAATTGCGAGAAAGGCAACAGAGTTGTTTGGGATATTGGTGTAAGTGTACAGATATTGTGTTGGGACGGAAAGGAGCCTGTTGACGATTCGCCTTATTCGAGTCGACTGTCAACAGGGATATCGACCGACAACACCGAGCAATGGAGGCAGAAGCTGACACAAAATCGGCGACTGCCTCTGAAGATGATATAAGAGGCACTGGAAGTAGGAAGGCCGCTGTTAATGACAGCATACACGAAGATTTGAGGATGCCATTGATTTTGTCGGAGTTTCCCCTGCCAAGCAGAAGCGAACAGAGATGAACATTGTTGAAGATTTCATTTGAATCTTTGATCGAGATTTATTTATTTATTTAATAGCTGACAAGTCCGACATTGCCCGGTTACTCATTTTTTCAATTTTCTGCTACGAACTAAAACAAAGGAATGAGCTATTTTTCCAGCGTGATATCCCCGACAGTTTCTGTACGCTGGGCACGGCTGCTTGGCATCTCTACAACGCGATTTTGTAGAAGTCTCTGTGGCAACGTCTCTTCATAGGTCTATAGATGATGATGATCGTTTTCGCCTGCAGCCGTTTGCGCATCGCTGGTGGAAACTGTCAAAAACGCTGTCAGGCGTCAGAAACTTCCTTAGCAGTAAAGAATACATGTACTAAAACTTCACGCATGATATGGCATTTTTCAGGCATCAAAGTGTTTATGACGTCGTATCTCGTGAACTATATGAGGTACAGTGATGTAATTTTGACCGGCCGGAGTGGCCGAGCGGTTCTAGGCGCTACAGTCTGGAACCGCGCGACCGCTGCGGTCGCAGGTTCGAATCCTGCCTCGGGTATGGATGTGTGTGATGTCCTTAGGCTAGTTAAGTTTAAGTAGTTCTAACTTCTAGGGGACTGATGACCTCAGATGACCTCAGAGCCATCTGAACCATTTTTCATATAATTTTGTAGGTGCATTTATCTTCACATGTGGGTTCTATCTGCAAAATTTATTGCGAATAGAGGGTCTAGCACAGAAGCAATAAATTTGAACATCGTACACGGTGCTGCAGTTTTCCACGTATCTCATTGTTTATGACGTCATATCTCCTGAGCTGTGATAAGCAGATACTTCTTATTCCGACATCGAATGTTGCCAGACAGTTTGGAAGCCAGTGGTTTAGGAGGAGATGTGGAACACCTCTCTCTCTCTCTCTCTCACACACACACACACACACACACACACACACAGATTTCTATAATATGCATGGATTTCTTAGAGTAGATCATGGGGGGAGGGTGAGGTATAGTAGTGTACAGAACTCCTACTGCCGCAACGCACAACTACCAAAATAGATTCCAACCAACTTCCAGATATGCTACAATTACAAAATGAGGCTGTTTTCAACAACTTTATGTACACTGCCACCAAGTGTATCACAACCACGGGATTTTACTGACAGTGCGATGGAGAGTAAAGGCATCTTTCGTTTTCAACGTTTTATGACAAGACTAACAAAACTATTTACACATACTTTGTACGTTTGGCTTCACGTTCAGCATTCGAAGAGGAAATAAACTGAAAATTGCAGTTGCTCTTCAGATATGAATGTACGTTAAAAACTTGTCCTCACTCTTTCTCTGTGTGTGTAAGGGAAAAGAAGAGAAAAAGCGAACGTGAGAGCGAGTGCTAGAACAACAGGAGCCTGGGAAGTTACATTAATGAACTCTGAGATTGGCTGAATAATTCACCAGTGAATGCCAAACGAGAAAAACTGAATGCCAACGAGGCGGGGGCTGGTTGCTGTTCCCGCTGCTATCACTCTCTCTCTCTCTCTCTCTCTCTCTCTCTCTCTCTCTTGAGCGCCCCTGCTGTTGGCCGGTGGTGGGGGCTCTGACTGCCTGGGATGGAGAGTGCGGTAAGAGTGTGGATGGGACAGTGTAATGTATGGGCGCGCACGGCGCCCTCTGCTAATTGTGTAGTCGTGTATTCAATGGTGCTCGAATAACACGTTTATCCCTCGCGGAACGCACGTGCGCGCTTGAATGTAATATTGAACGCCGAGCCGGGGAATTAATAGGCGCGTGCCTGGCGTCAGGGCATCGCAGGCTCGCTGCTCTCAATTGGGAACGCAAACCAACGACTGCTCGACGCAATATTTACCTTGCTCGCTTTCCGGCTCGACGAGGCCTAACTTTTCCGCCTGCTGCTCTCCGTTTCATGTTTGTAGAGTCCCTCCGTTCTTCGAAACGGCTCGACTTTATGAGTACGGTCATCTTACTCGGCCTTTAACGACGGAAATGTGTACTGCAAGGATCTTTGTATTTCGGTTTGTGTAGTCTCATGATGAAAGAATACTATTTGGCTTATATGTTGTGTATTACTTACAAGCAAATAAGAAAAAGATCCGAAATGCTTTTATACTGGCCATTTATTTGTAATTTTAGAGCTGTAGCTTCAAAATCTATTTAACATTGTAAACAGTCTGTTATCATTAGCAATATGTTAGTAGTTACCACAACCACAGTGTATGACGAGAACGAAGACTGCTCTATGTTCGAGGAGTGTTCAATAAGTAATGCAACACATTTTTTTTCTCGGCCAGTTTCGGTTGAAAAAATGCAGAATTTGTTGTGGGACATCGTGGGATATTCGCACTTCATCCCCTACAGCTTCATGAAGTCCCGACAGGTGGTGGCGCTTTACGCAACCTTGAAAATATGGCCGAGCGGTTCTAGGCGCTTCAGTCCGGAACTGCACTGCTGCTACGGTCGCAGGTTCGAATCCTGCCTCGGGCATGGACGTGTGTGATGTCCTAAGGTTAGTTAGGTTTAAGTAGTTCTAAGTCTAGGGGACTGATGACCTCAGGTGTAAAGTCCCATAGTGCTTAGAGCCATTTGAACCATTTGAACCTTGAAAATAGCGTAGCCTGTGTAACTGAGGTTGCGTTCCAAGCACAGAGCTGTCATTGAATTTCTTTTGTCGGAAAACTAGAGCACCGCAAATATTGACAGGCGCTTGCAGAATGTCAGCGGAGTTTGGCACTGAACAAAAACATGGTGAGTCGTTGGGCGAAGCGTCTGCCATCACCGCAACAAGGTCGCGCAATCCTGTTCTATCTCCCGCGTGCCGGCCGGCCCTACACAGGTGTGCTACCCTCAGGATATTGAAGAAACGACTTAAGCGTGTTTATCGAAACTTCTCCTTTTCCATGACAACGCAAGGCCTCACATAAGTTTACGCACCTTAGACGAGCTCATAAAACTTCACTGGACTGTTTTCTGTCTTCCACCCTACAGCACGGATCTCACACCTTGCGACTTCCATCTGTTTGGGCCAATAAAGGGGTTCACTTCCCGGGAAGCAATACGTGGATGATGCAATTATTGATGTCGCAAGACATTGGCTGCGACGTGGACCAATAGAGTGGTACCATACGCGCATACAGGCCTTCCAAGTAAGGTGGCGTAAGGCCGTCGTATTGAACGGAGAAAAATAGAGCTTTTCAGCCGAAAGAGTGGAACACAGTATGGTGTATTGGAGTTCCGTATCAAACAAACGTGCTTTCAGAAAAAGTATGTTGCATTACTTACTGAACGCTCCTTGTATATATATTGATAGAAGAAGGAAGGAAAAACCAAAACGTCCAGAGAAAGACACGAATATATAGCAATATAAGTAACTTACACGTGAAATAAATAGGAAGTGTAGGGAATACAAGGGAAATTGGCTGCAGAAAAATGCGAATAAATAGAAAAAGATTTGTTGGCTGGAAGGAGAAACTCAGCATAAAGAAAAGTCAAAACAGCTTTCGGTGAAATTAAAAGCAAGGGCGTCAAAATTAAGATTGCAATGGGAATTCCGCTGTTAAACGCAGCCGGCCGGGGTGGCCGAGCGGTTCTAGGCACTACAGTCTGGAATCGCGCGACCTCTACGGTCGCAGGTTCGAATCCTGCCTCGGGCATGGATGTGTGTTATGTCCTTAGGTTAGTCAGGTTTAGGTAGTTCTAAGTTCTAGGGGACTGATGACCTCAGAAGTTAAGTCCCATAGTGCTCAGAGCCATTTGAACCATTTTTTGTTAAACGCAGAGAAGAGAGCGGACAGTTGGAGAGAGTACACTTTACAAGGGGAAGGAATTGTGTGGTGTCGTGACAGATGGAACTGGAATCGGTACGGAAGAGACAGGGGGATCGAGTATTAGAGTTCGAATTTAAAAAGAGCTTTGGAAGATTTAAGATCAAATGAGGCTGAAGGGACAGATAGCATTCCATCATAATTTCTAAATTCATTTGGGAAAGAGGTACCGGTAACCAAACGGCTGTTCAAGTTCGTGTTTAGAATCTGTGAGGCTGGTGTCGTACCTTCAGACTTACGGGAAAACAACATCCTCACAATTCCGAAGATGGCAAGAGCTGATAAGTGCGAGAACTACCACAGAATCAGCTTAACAGCTCAAGCATCCAAGTTGCTGACGAGAGCAATATACAAAAGAAACTGCTAGATAACGATCAGTCTGGCTTTAGGAAAGGTAAAGGCAGCAAAGAGGCGGTCCTGACGTCATTCTGGATAATGGAAGCAAGACTGAAGAAAATTTAAGACACGTTCATAGGATTTGTTGACTTGGGAAAACCATAACACTATGTAAAATGCTGAAAGATGTTCGATATGCTGTGAAACATGAGAAAAATCTTTAGGGAAAGACGGGTAACATACGATGTGTACAAGAACGAAGAGGGATTAATAAGAATGGAAGACCAAGAACGAAGTGCTCGGATTAAAAATGGTGTAAGACAGGAATGTAGTCTTTTGCTCTTAGTGTTCAGTCTATACTTCGAAGAAGCAATGACGGAAATAAAAGAAAGGTTCAAGAGTCGGATTAAAATTCAGGGTGAAAGGGTATCATTGATAAGATTCGCTGACGACGTTATTATCCGCAGTGAAGGCGAAGAAGAATTATAGGATCTTGTCGAATGAACCGTCTGAGTTCAGAATATGCACTGAAAGTAAATCGAAGATAGACGAAAGAATGAGAAGTAGCAGAAATGACAATGAGTTAAACTTAACATCGTATCTAATGACCACGAAGTAGACAAAGGTAAGAATTTTACTACCATGAATGCAAAATAACCCATGACAGACGAAGCAGGGAGGACATAAAAAGGAAATTAGCACGGACAAAAGGGACATTCCTGGCGAAAGAAGTCTATTAGTATCAAACATAGGCCTTCATTTGAGAAAGAAATTTCTGAGGACGTACGTTTGGAGAACAGCATCATAAGGTATTGAATCATAGATTGTGGGAAAATAGAAAAGTATCGAACCATTTGAGATGTGGTGCTAAAGAAGAATGGTGAACTATTAGATGAACTGATAAGGTAAGGAATGAGGAGGTTCTCCGCAGAATGGGCGAGAAAAGGAAGGTATGGAAAAAAATTGATAATAAGAAGGAACAGAATGATAGGACATATATGAAGACATCAGAGAATAACTTCCATGATACTAAAGACAGCTAGCCGGCCCCGGTGGCCGAGCGGTTCTAGGCGCTTCAGTTCGGAACCGCACGACTGCTGCGGTCGCAGGTTCGAATCCTGCTTCGGGCATGGATGTGTGTGATGTCCTTAGGTTAGTTAGCTTTAAATGGCTTGGTTCAAATGGCTCTGAGCACTATGGGACTTAACATCTGAGGTCATGAGTCTCCTAGACCTTAGAACTACTTAAACCTAACTAACGGAAGGACATCACACACATCCATGCCCGAGGCAGGATTCGAACCTGCGACCGTTGCGGTCGCGCGGTTCCAGACTGAAGCGCCTAGGACCGCTCGGCCACTTCGGCCGGCTAGCTTTAAGTAGTTCTAAGTTCTAGGGGACTGATGACCTCAGATGTTAAGTCCCATAGTGCTCAGAGCCAATTGAAGCGTGATACTAAAGACAGCCGTAGAGGGTAAAAACTGTAGGGGAATATAGTAGAATACATAGAACAAATCATTGAGGACGTAGATTGCAAGTGATGTTCTGGCATGAAAGTGTATGTGACCCATACTAAATGGGATGCCAAATGTGTACAGAAAATGGCAGTAGATCGGTCTGTGTCACGTTATGACATCGCGGAAATTCTTAAAAATTTGAAATGGCAATTGTTTGAAGACAGACACCAATTATCACAAGATAGCATGCTCAGAATGTTTCAACTACCAGTATTAATCGAAGAATCTACAGTCGCGTATGTATCATTTACATATTGTACACAAGATTAAACTGATTATAGCACTTGCAGAGGCCATCAAGTAGATATTCTTTCGCGCTCCATACCCAAATGGAATGGGACGAAACACTAACAAGCGGTTCGATTTGAAATGCACACTGTCATGCACTCCACAGTGATTTGCAGACTGCGAAACATGCAGATGTATGGTGTCAGCGCTGCTGGAGAATTGCAGACCTTGTCACATTCCCCATACTGCTGTTCTCCAGCGTTAATATGTCGTCTCACTCAAAATCCCAAAAATAACAACAGAAGAGCCTAGACATAAGAGCCAGCAAACATTTCTCGGACTGTACGGCTCTGTTACTTGAAGAGAACGTGAGGAATTGATGGAAAGGTGATTTCAAAAGTAGTTACATGAAAGTGGAACAACTTATGCAGTATTTTGCAGAAGCTCATAGAATGCTGTGCCCAAATGTAAATATATGTAAGATGCTTAGTTACTGGCGCCGACCCTGTCTAGAAACTGAGGAAGAAACCGGTTGAATTCTAAATGGTTCTGAAATCACTAGAAGAAAGCTCGAGAGCTGTGTGAGTATATGAAAGAATGTCTTAGAGAAATTGAAGGTGAAAAGGCAGTGGTCATATTATCATGGAGACGCAGCACCATTAAAACAAGGTGCAAGAGCACCTGAGGTAAAACTGCGTCGCACTTCACCAAAGATATTGCCTTTACCCTTGCATTGTGTGCACACTAGATGTTTGCACGTATTGAACAGGAACTGACTTTAGAAGAAAGCGATAACAGTTTCTTGGGTGTTGACAGAATGAGTAATTAGCACCAATTACTATTCTAGCAGCTCGTTTCCGAATGCGTTCGTCGCCTGTTGTTGTGCCATCTTGACAAGGACTTTTAAAGCTGATACACTAGTCCAGAATTAGTCACAAGAGCGTCTTAATTGCTATTTCCTTTGGAGACGCAATATGCTTTCAACAAATCTAAGTCTTCTGTCCGTCCTCTCTAATACTGATTTTAAGTGATCGAACATTGCGAAGGAGAAGAAATATTTATTAATAATAGTACAATTTGCATGAATAAATAGCATTATTAACAGCGGATGGTTGCCGTTTTAACTGCACTTGAGCTGTCTGTGAATTGTCTTCATCTTTCCTCCCGATCATCCACGTTTTACAACCGTCAGAGAGGCAGACAGTTCTGACATCAAGTATTATACGTCTTATACTAAAGTAATACGATATCTGAGGGAAAGACGATAAAAAATTAGAGAGAGCTCACATATAGTCCTGAGGCGGATCATATCGGAAAGTAGCTGCATGTATCACCATTAAGTCAATATTTTAATGAATACAGACAGTTGGAGTTTCCTAATATTAAACGCAAGGACGTCGGTAGCCATTATGAAGTATCAGCCTAGCTACCGAAGAGGTATAGACTGGTCCCGAAAGCGGCAGACGTCGGAATAGGCAGTCTTGCGCAATCTTTAATCAGAGACGGGTATGTTGATGGCGATGTACCGGTAATACAATAACGAACAGCATTGCTTTATCATTCCCCTGACTTCTGACCGGAAGTTGGTGTATATGGTGGTGTTCAGCAACAGAGGGATCACACTAACATGTCAGAAATGACTTTGGAAGGAGCCATCATGGGTACCAGTCGCCAGTTTATGGTATGCGAAACAAGACTGAATAATCATATGATTGTAGATAAAGTATGTAATAAACAAGGAGATGCTGCTTTCATTGTCGGAAAAGTGGCATATTTTACTGAGAGAACAGAAACTGCAATTTCGTATCTCTGTATTAAACAGAATTACTTAAGAAATTATGGGGCATACGGTCACTTTTAAAGAAGTATTTACAACGTTTCATGTTCAGCCACGCTATGATTGTTTCGAATATGATTTCCATTTGCCGAGTTGCATGAATATGCAAACCATTGGCGCTGAGAAATTGGTGCTTAAATTTAATGAAGCCGGTGCAGATGATAAGGCAGCGTTCTGAATAGTGATTAACAAGCGAGAGGCATTGCGCTCTTTGAAATGCAGAACGGGTGAAAGACGATATTGCAACCTCCTTTACTAGCACTCCCACAGAATGCTCGGCGGCAAGGAATGCGCCAAGCTGTAAAAACGTTTTAATCTTCTGCCCCTTTTGTTTGTCGTGATCTTGTGTAAGTTTGAAGATCCATTTCGTCCATGAAGGGCAATCATAGTAGCATGACAGAACACATTACTCTAACGAAATATGATATACAGGGTGACCCAAAAAGAAAGAAGAGATTTCATCTGTTTATTACAAGATATGAAAGAAACACACTGTGCATTTCACTGGAAAGAGAAAGATTCAAAGTTTCATGTTCGCCCACACACTGCACTATAGACTCAACATGAGAACCAAATGGTTCAAATGGGTCTAAGCACTATGGGACTTAACATCTAAGGTCATTAGTCCCCTAGAACTTAGAACTACTTAAACGTAACTAACCTAAGGACATCACACACATCCATGCCCGAGGCAGGAATCGAACCTGCGACCGTAGCGGTCGCGCGGTTCCAGACTGTAGCGCCTAGAACCGCTTGGCCACTCCGGCCGGCTCAGATATGATATTCTTGTCACAGTTTCCTCCACAAAAAAGAAATATCCTGAAACTTTGTGAGCAGAAACAGCAAAAGACACATTCAGTTTCGGTAAGTCTCTTTCACGTTCGCCGGCGACAATATTGTCCCCTTCAAAGTGGTTCCCTTCAGTAGCTATACATCGGTGGAGTCGTTGTTCTCAGACTTGAAAGCGGCGCTGAAGTGCTTCAACTCGTAGGGTCTTTAACACGTCATTCACATCCTTTTAAATGATCTCCAGAGTCCCAAAACGACTTTTTTTAAGACATTTATCTATTTCGGGAAAAGAAAAAATTCACAAGGATTCTGATCAGGTGAATAGGGGGCTGTGGAACAACAGGAAGGTGTGAGCATACACGTTGTGGCGGGAGATAAGAGCGGCAGTTTCCCGCCGCAGAGCACGTGGCTGGCGGTTGCTACGGGGCCGTGGATAGCGGCTAGCGTTTACGCGGCTTTGGAAAAAAACAAAACTAAGAGAGGCGCAGAGGTGCGAGTTGGCACTCATGGACAGAAAAATATGTCAAACTAAATTATCTAGACGCGCCTCAAAAATATATAATAGTTTGAAAGTTATTGATGTCTTAAATATATATCTCGGCAATGCTTTGGCCGATTAATGTAAACAGTGTCTATGGATGCGGCTAGTAGAGTTGCATCGAGCAGTTCAAATGGTTCAAATGGCTCTGGGCACTATGGGACTCAACTGCTGAGGTCATTAGTCCCCTAGAACTTAGAACTAGTTAAACCTAACTAACCTAAGGACATCACACACATCCATGCCCGAGGCAGGATTCGATCCTGCGACCGTAGCGGTCTCGCGGTTCCAGACTGCAGCGCCAGAACCGCGCGGCCACTGCGGCCGGCGCATTGAGCAGTCACAGCAGAATCTGTACCAATTGTAATGAGTGGTCGGTATATGGGATTCGACTGAGAGAAACTGTAAATAAACTTAAAGAGACAAAACTAACGGCAGCGTTCTAAAGTTTAAAGAGGCAGATGAGTAATTAAGTACATATTTTATCTATTTATTTCTGTTTAGTATCAAAAATACGAGAAAAGCAATATCACGCCACAAGAACATTATTTGTGAAAAAACGGTGACAGATACAGCAAATTGGACCTTAAATTGTTATTACCTGGAAATTTTCCATGTTTTTCAATGCATCATATGTGTTTTTGTGTTTGGTTTTATAATACTCGTATTTCTTTTTGTCAAACATTGTTTTGAGTTAGGTAGTCGTTTCGAGGGTACGTAGGGCGGCCATCTTTGAGGACAGTTGGTTTTGAGTGACGCTAAGAGCTGGACGTAGCGCGCATCTGGGGGAAGTAGTGGGTTGGTAGCCACGATCGGGGACAAGCATGTATGTAGCGGCGTTCGCAATCGATTAAGTGGAGCGCAATATAGTGGTTTAGGACAGCAAACAAGAGTGTATTTTGTGAATTATGAACAGACTGTCGAGTGCCATGATTGCGACATGTGAATTTTATAGTGAAGTGTTGTAGCATCAGTCATTAACGGCCGCCCTTACGTAAGAGCCTCTCAGACTGTATTTCAAATGTTTAGTGAATATATTGAACAAAAATAGACCACTTGTTCAAATTATAAATCAACGTGCATTGTTTTAATATATTTTATTTCAGCTTAAAAATTGAGTTTACGACAGGTGTGAGATGGCACCCTGTGACGAAAATCGTAGCTAAACATTGAGACCAGCCACATCTCTGGGCCACTCAATAAAGCTGGGTGTAACAAGTGTATGTACTTTGGTGCCATAGCACTTGGGGCTCGAGGTATTCAAAGTTCAATATGTAGTGCCCATTACCGTCGTAGAGGTCAAAAATTCCGTGATGGAAGTGGCCATGTGACATGGGACGTTGTTACGATGCAGCATCCACTTGTCTACATTGTCCGGCCTCACTCGATTTACCCTCTTCCTTAGCCTTTGGGCATCTTTGTAAAACACTTGGTTGACAGTTTGCTGGAGGAACAATTTCACAAGAGCAAGCACACGTTCGACGTTTTCATCGGGCTATGGTCTCCCTGAACGAGGTTCATCTTCAACGTGTTCTTAGACTTCCAAAACTGATTTGTGCCACACCTGCTTCAACCTTTCCAAGGACACACTCTTGGATGGTTCAAAAATGGTTCAAATGGCTCTGAGCACTATGGGACTTAACTGCTGTGGTCATCAGTCCCATAGAACTTCCAACTACTTAAACCTAACTAACCTAAGGACATCACACACATCCATGCCCGAGGCAGGATTCGAAGCTGCGACCGTAGCGGTCACGCGGTTCCAAACTAAAGCGCTAAGAACCGCACGGCCACACTGGCCGGCACACTCTTGGATTCCCCAAGTCTAGCACAAGACTTGATGGCATAATGTTGCTCTGAATTCCGCTATTCCATTTTCGTAATACATAACAAACATATGTCTTCACTCATGGCGTTCTCAGATTTCACGTGATGGCTGTAGGGAGTGGAATGAACATCTGGAAGGCGTGAACACACCGATATATACGTGCAGAACAACACAGCGTTGTCAAATCGCCGGTCATGTTGTCAGTCTCACTGCATTTATCGCACGCCTCATATATATGATGCAGCTCTATTTCCAACTATGTAGAGTCAGTATTGTACGAAGATGCCACTGTTGTCATAAATATGAGTTTAGGTAATGTATAAGACTGGGCGAATTTGTAATCAAGGAATACCTGATGATAGATACAATATTTTCTTCACTTAATTAACATTTCGCAATTTCTCTTATGTCTATTCTCGAAGATAAATTGTTTACCGTGTCTGTCTGGCACTGGAAGAAGCTGTGTCGACTCCTGTTGCTTCCGAAGGTTTTGCCTTGGAGGGGGGGGGGGGGGGGGGGGCAAAAGCGGGAAGCCTTCAATCTTGTCAAGATAATTGAGGAGCTTCTCGGGAAAAAAAATTGGTTGGGGAAGCGGTTAATGGTGTGCCCACAACATACTTTTTGACGACACGACGTCCGTTTAGTGTCATGGTATAGCAGTCTACAGGCGTGGTACGGTTCCTTGTGCATATGACCAAATTTAGTATGAGTTTAGTTCGTTAAATTCTCATCTGCGTCCTATATCAGAATTGACGCATATGTACCAGAAAAAAAGAAACAGCTTGCCGAAGACGCGGAAAGTTTTTTTAACCGTATCAGACATTGGTGGGCAAGTGAGGTGCGTTTCTGAAATTGTTTGGTTGGAGCAGAACATTTTAGAGTAGTGAGAAAACCATAGAAATACTAAATGATTGTGCTGAGTAACATTTTTATCTTTTTCAATATTCCTACTCAAATGAGAGTAAATTCAGCGGGCGATGTTATCAAACTAACTCTTTTTTTTTTTACGAACCAGTCCGTAGAAGACGCACTGAGCCTGTTACATGACCACGGCACTTCTAAAACCAAAAGAGTGTCCCAATAGACGTTGAGGAGCGCTTATTTCTTGTATAGCGGAATATACACTACTGACCATTAAAACTGCTACACCAGGAAGAAACGCTGATGATAAACGGGTATTCATTGCACAAATATATTATACTAGAATTGACATGTGATTACATTTTCACGCAATTTGGGTGCATAGATCCTGAGAAATCAGTACCCAGAACAACCAGCTCTGGCCGTAATAACGGCCTTGATACGCCTGGGCATTGAGTCAACCAGAGCTTGGATGGCGTGTACAGCTACAGCTGCCCATGCAGCTTCAACACGGTACCACAGTTCATCAAGAGTAGTGACTGGCGTATTGTGACGAACCAGTTACTCGACCACCATTGACCAGACGTTTTCAATTGGTGAGAGATCTGGAGAATGTGCTGGCCAGGGCAGCAGTCGAACATTTTCTGTATCCAGAAACAACATGCGATCGTGCATTATCCTGCTGAAATGTAGGGTTTCGCAGGAATCGAATGAAGGATAGAGTCACGGGTCGTAACACATCTGAAATGTAACGACCACTCTTCAAAGTTCCGTGAATGCGAACAAGAGGTGACCGAGACGTGTAACCAATGGCGCCCCATACCATCACGCCGAGTGATACGCCAGTATGGCGATGACGAATACACGCTTCCAGTGTGCGTTCACCTCGATGTCGCCCAACACGGATGCGACCATCGTGATGCTGTAAACAGAACCTGGATTCATCCGAGAAAGTGACGTTTAGCCATTCGTGCACCCAGGTTCGTCGTTGAGTACACCATCGCAGGCGCTCCTGTCTGTGATGCAGCGTCAAGGGTAACAGCAGCCATGATCTCTGAGCTGATAGTACATGCTGCTGCAAACGTCGTCGAACTGTTCGTGCAGATGGTTGTTGTCTTGCAAACGTCCCCATCTGTTGACTCAGGGATCGCGACGTGGCTGCACGATCCGTTACAGCCATGCGGATAAGATGCATGTCATCTCGACTGCAAGTGATACGAGGCCGTTGGGATTGAGCACGGCGTTCCGTGTTACGCTCCTGAACCCACCGATTCCATATTCTGCTAACAGTCATTGGATCTCGACCAACGCGAGCAACATTGTCGCGATACGATAAACTGCAATCGCGATAGGCTACAATCCGACCTTTATCAAAGTCGGAAACGTGATGGTACGCATCTCTCCTCCTTACACGAGGCATCACAAGAACGGTTCACCAGGCAACGCCGGTCAACTGCTGTTTGTGCATATCACAGCATCTTATTCCTGTCTGTTAAAGTTCGCGTCTGTAGCATGTGATCTTCGTGGTGTAGCAATTTTAATGCCCAGTAGTGTATTTAAATGAGAGTGAATTCAGTGGGCGATGTTATGAAACTACCTCTTTTTTTACGAACCAGTCAGTAGAAGACGCACTGAGCCTGCTACATGACCACGACACTTCTAAAAATAAAAGAGTGTCGCAGCAGACCTTTGAGGACCGCTTATTTTTTTGTATAGAGGAATATAGTTATTACGATATGGCCACCGAAACGACTACTGGTCTTTCACTACCACCAGGTTTAGCAAATTGTTTCACGGGAAACACCAAAAAATTTGTCTTCAAAACTGACACCTTTCGCTATATCTACAATGCATTTTTAATTTGTATCTAAGACGTGAAGCAGTATATCGAATAATATACACTGAGGTGACAAAAATCATGGGATAGCGACATGCACATATAAAGATGGCCGTAGTAGCGCGTACACCAGATATGAAGGGCAGTGCACTGGCTGAGCTGTCACTTGTACACAGATACTTTATACGAAAGGGTTTCCGACTTAATAATGGCCACGCGACGGGAATTAACTGAGTTTGAAGGCGGTATTGTAGCTAGCAGCGCGGGACATTCTACTCCGGAAATCGTTATGGAATTCAATATTCGGTGATCCACAGTGTCAAGCGTGTGCCGAGAGTGCCACATTTCAGACATTACCACTCACCACGGACAACGCAGTGGCCTACGGCCTTCGCTTAGCGACCGAGAGCAGCGACGTATGTGTAGAGTTGTCAGTGCTAAGAAATAAGTAACAACGCGTGAAATAACCGTAGAAATGAATGCGGGGACGACGAACGTATCGGTTAGGACAGTGAGGCGATATCTGGCCATGGCAGCAGACGACCGGCACGAGTGCGTATGCCAACAGTACGGCGTGACCTGCAGCGCCTCTCCTGCTCTGGTGACCATGCCGGTTGGATCCCAGACGACTGGATTAAATAAATAAATTGCATCTTGAGAAAAATGAACTAGTTGTGTTTGATAAGGATGTTTTCTAAACCCGCGTTGGATATTTGAAACAAATCGTTTTCTTCGCGATAATTCATAATGTTAGAGCATAGTTCATGTTGCAAAATCCTACTGCAAATGGACATTAGTGATATAGGCCTGTAATTCAGAAGATCACTCCTGTTTCCTTTCTTGGGTGTTGGTGTGACTTGTGCAACTTTCCAATCACTGGGTACGAATCTTTCTACTAGCGAGTGGTCGGACATCATTGCTAAATGTGGAGCTATTGTATCATCATACTCTGAAAGTATTCTGACTGGTATTCAGTCTGGACTGGGGGCCTTGCCTTTATTAACTCTTAAGTTACTTCTCTACTCCGAAGATATCTACTTCTAAGTTACTCATGTTGGCAATTGTTCTTGATTCGAATTCTGGAATATTTATTCCGTCTTCTTTTGTAAACGAATTTCTGAAAACCGTATTTAGTAACTCAACTTCAGTGGCACTCTCATCAATAACATAACCACTGTTGTAGCGCAGTGAATGTACACTCCTGGAAATTGAAATAAGAACACCGTGAATTCATTGTCCCAGGAAGGGGAAACTTTATTGACACATTCCTGGGGTCAGATACATCACATGATCACACTGACAGAACCACAGGCACATAGACACAGGCAACAGAGCATGCACAATGTCGGCACTAGTACAGTGTATATCCACCTTTCGCAGCAATGCAGGCTGCTATTCTCCCATGGGGACGATCGTAGAGATGCTGGATGTAGTCCTGTGGAACGGCTTGCCATGCCATTTCCACCTGGCGCCTCAGTTGGACCAGCGTTCGTGCTGGACGTGCAGACCGCGTGAGACGACGCTTCATCCAGTCCCAAACATGCTCAATGGGGGACAGATCCGGAGATCTTGCTGGCCAGGGTAGTTGACTTACACCTTCTAGAGCACGTTGGGTGGCACGGGATACATGCGGACGTGCATTGTCCTGTTGGAACAGCAAGTTCCCTTGCCGGTCTAGGAATGGTAGAACGATGGGTTCGATGACGGTTTGGATGTACCGTGCACTATTCAGTGTCCCCTCGACGATCACCAGTGGTGTACGGCCAGTGTAGGAGATCGCTCCCCACACCATGATGCCGGGTGTTGGCCCTGTGTGCCTCGGTCGTATGCAGTCCTGATTGTGGCGCTCACCTGCACGGCGCCAAACACGCATACGACCATCATTGGCACCAAGGCAGAAGCGACTCTCATCGCTGAAGACGACACGTCTCCATTCGTCCCTCCATTCACGCCTGTCGCGACGCCACTGGAGGCGGGCTGCACGATGTTGGGGCGTGAGCGGAAGACGGCCTAACGGTGTGCGGGACCGTAGCCCAGCTTCATGGAGACGGTTGCGAATGGTCCTCGCGGATACCCCAGGAGCAACAGTGTCCCTAATTTGCTGGGAAGTGGCGGTGCGGTCCCCTACGGCACTGCGTAGGATCCTACGGTCTTGGCGTGCATCCCTGCGTCGCTGCGGTCCGGTCCCTGGTCGACGGGCACGTGCACCTTCCGCCGACCACTGGCGACAACATCGATGTACTGTGGAGACCTCACGCCCCACGTGTTGAGAAATTCGGCGGTACGTCCACCCGGCCTCCCGCATGCCCACTATACGCCCTCGCTCAAAGTCCGTCAACTGCACATACGGTTCACGTCCACGCTGTCGCGGCATGCTACCAGTGTTAAAGACTGCGATGGAGCTCCGTATGCCACGGCAAACTGGCTGACACTGACGGTGGCGGTGCACAAATGCTGCGCAGCTAGCGCCATTCGACGGCCAACACCGCGGTTCCTGGTGTGTCCGCTGTGCCGTGCGTGTGATCATTGCTTGTACAGCCCTCTCGCAGTGTCCGGAGCAAGTATGGTGGGTCTGACACACCGGTGTCAATGTGTTCTTTTTTCCATTTCCAGGAGTGTATTATGATTGCGTCTTGCCATTAGTGTACTTTGCATATGACCAAACTCTCTCTGGGTCTTCTGCCAAATTTCGAGGGAGAGTCTCATTCTGGAAATTGTTAAAGACATCTCACATTGAAATTCGTGCTAAATTTCGAGCTTCTGTAAAACTTCGCCAATCTCTGCTAAATAAAGTAGTATTGTGTAATAATGTGCGGTGAACTAAGTAAAGAGAAAGCATGTTCAAACACGTGGACACCCTGATCTGATGCAGACAGTGCTACTAACCTGCTGCTACACCAAACAGCATCACTTCATGCAACTGCTTCGTGGAACAAGCAATATGCGTGATTTACGTATAGTCTACAATTGGGAGATTGACAAATCTGTCATCCACTCGTATAGACTAAGCTGAATATATAATCCGATGCTGAGAGAACCTGATGGAAAGGGATCCAGTCATATGGATGCAAATGACTCTAATGGAAGCTTCGATTTGGTTGCAGCGGAAGCACAGAGGAATTGCTGCAGAATCTCACAGTATATCTGACGTGGACTGCATACAAACATGATACTGTTATTGGGTGAACGGCTGCTTTAGTTGTCATGGACGTTGTTCAGGGCTCTAGCCGTTTATGAATGAATGACTGCGAGGGGAAAAAAACAATGACACCGTAGAAAGTAATTGTGTTATTCGAATGATATAATATGTATGGCCCAATTGAAGCCGCAGTAAGATTTTAATTCTGTCAAAAGCTTTTCGCTTAATTTCAAGGTATAATCATCTGTTACGTGGGTTCTGCCAAACAATGGTGTTACGTTTTAATCAGACACAACTCTACGGTACACAACACCAAACCTACAATAATTAATAGCAGTGAAGATTTGTCATGTAGTCAGAGAAAGCAGGACTGGTTCTGCAACTATTGTAGATCTGCATGTACATGAGAAAGCTCAGAATCTGTTCCGAGGAACTACATACGAGTTACGGGAGTTGACAATTGTTTCTTTCGAAAAACTTTGTACAAGCGGTTTACTTATACAACTTTCCTAGAGGTTCTGAATGGAGCCGTTTTTTAACTTTTCTGCCCTATCAGTTTCATTCTCAGTAGAAATTTGGGCTCTGTGCCTTACAGAGACCATTGAAATCCGAAACGAACAGTTCCTATAGAAACGCTACGGTGGATTTTAGGTACAATTATATCGTTGACACTGCGAATGGCCGAACAAAGTTTTCGTTAGAAAACTCTTAGAAAAGCCACACGTTAAAATTTAAGACCTGCGAAAGTGCTTCGAACATAGATTCAACTATTTTTTCCGGGAAAGGAAAAGTAACAAGAAGAAGTATGTGGAAATTATTAGAACTTGAATGAGGCGTCTTAACGTTTGCTATCAATACTCGGTCTCAACCAAAGAAGTAGAATTATACGAACTTTCAGAAATAAGCGGATGTGTGCTTGCACGTCAGCTGAAAGGACCTATTATGAAGCTCATATTATTCTATAGTGCAGAGATGCACGAATACCTTGACATTAAATTCACAAGGTAAAACTTTAACGAACGCCACGTAATGTACCCAGCATACAAAAAAAGTTTTTGAAGTAAAAAGAAAGCCTTACAGCTCTTACTATACTGACTTTACCAGATTGACGAAACTATTCACAAGGTAAAACTTTAACGAACGCCACGTAATGTACCCAGCATACAAAAAAAGTTTTTGAAGTAAAAAGAAAGCCTTACAGCTCTTACTATACTGACTTTACCAGATTGACGAAACTATTACTTTGAGAAGAACACTCTCGGCTAGAGAATTTTCGGGCATATGAAATGTAAAATAATAGTCTTAACACTGGAGCTATACTTTTTACCCTTATTCCCCAAATAATTCAGTGATTTTAATGATTGTGTTATTAAAACCACAAAACAGATTTTTCCCTTTTGAGTGTACTGTCATCTTTCGATGCCCATGTGCATATAATTATTGATACAAGTCCGTGTAAAGAAAAGAAACACAATAAAGTTTACTTTTGCTGACGATGGTGTTAAGAAAATTTAATGTAAAAATTGCTCAGTGCGCTGTGCCTGACAAAAAAAGTGAAGCATCCACAAGGGGAGGAATAAACGAAATAAGACTTTACGGGTTGAGATGATGTGTGATGTTCTTGCAGTGATTACAAAACTGAGTCAAATTTACGCCGAACTTGGCAGTATGAGCCCACTTATCAGTGAGACGCTGCAACCCCTGTGGCATGGATGTCTTCACTGATTGGGTTCGGAGGGTCATAGAAACCTTTGTATTCTCTCGTGAGGCAATACGGCCCACAACTGTTGTAACTTGACATCCTGAATACTGACAATGGAACGGAGCTGAAATACGATTTGGTCCAACACGTTTTAGCGATGATAGCTCCGCGCGTGTTGGTGGCCACAGGAATTTCTCTATACAAGGTGTTTCACTAAATGTGTTTGCCTCTGCAAGTTACGAAGTAATAGGCGACGGAAATATTTATTGCGGTAGGTCACCATAAGAAACGTTACACTGTCTGCGGAGCTATGATCACAGTTTATTGTGTTATTATCCAAAGAGTTACAGCAAAAAGATACAATTTTTTGAATGGAACAATAGTTTTTCTATCATGCACTAGAATCAGTAACACCAGCTGTGTATACATCAGTTTAAATCACATTCCTATCAGTTTTAGTTTGGGAGCTACAACCCTTCAAAGCGTGAGGGGCGGATACCAGACACGCTGCGCATAACGCAATGCGCCTTCTAAATGTGGCGCGGCCGAGTTGTAACGTCGCCGGTGTCACGGAGCGAGAAGCTTCCTCGATGCGCTGTTAGACTGCCGACTGTCGCCGCACACGGCCGTATACCAGACAGTTCGAGCCACACAGACAAACGGGGCTCAATATATCACAGTTAATTACATCGGATGAAGATGGCATACGCGATCAACGAGTACGTTGACATGTTGCTGATGCTCGGCGAGTGCCGACACAATGCCACTGAAGCAGCCAAAGCGTACGCCGTGAGATATCGTAGGCGAAGAGCTCTGGCAGCTATTACGTTCTTACGTGCCGAACAACGACTTTGGGAAACAGGTAACTTGGTAATGCGCCGCAGAAACAGACGAAGAACTGCAAGAAGTAAGGAGACGGAGATGTTTGTTCTAGCAGAAGTCACCACGACGCTCCTGTCAGCTTACGAGCCGTTGTTGCAGTCGCTGGTGTAAGTCTCACATATGTGTGACGTATGGTACACGACACATACCGAGCGAGGTGGCGCAGTGGTTAGACACTGGACTCGCATTCGGGAGGACGACGGTTCAATCCCGCGTCCGGCCATCCTGATTTAGGTTTTCCGTGATTTCCCTAAATCACTCCAGGCAAATGCCGGGATGGTTCCTCTGAAAGGGCACGGCCGCCTTCCTTCCACATCCTTCCCTAAATCGATGAGACCGATGACCACGCTGTCTGGTCTCCTTCCCCAAACAACCAACCAACCAACCAACCAACACGACACATCGAGGACGCATGTTGCTACGTGGCACCGACGATGTTACATCTCGTTCGCAGATCCTTTAGAAGGCGCATTGCATTGAGCATTCAGGAAATGGAGAAACATTTGAATATCTCGTTTAAATCAACTTCATCTACATCTACATCTACATTTATACTCCGCAAGCCACCCAACGGTGTGTGGCGGAGGGCACTTTACGTGCCACTGTCATTACCTCCCTTTCCTGTTCCAATCGCGTATGGTTCGCGGGAAGAACGACTGTCTGAAAGCCTCCGTGCGCGCTCTAATCTCTCTAATTTTACATTCGTGATCTCCTCGGGAGGTATAAGTAGGGGGAAGCAATATATTCGATACCTCATCCAGAAACGAACCCTCTCGAAACCTGGCGAGCAATCTACACCGCGATGCAGAGCGTCTCTCTTGCAGAGTCTGCCACTTGAGTTTATTAAACATCTCCGTAACACTATCGCGGTTACCAAATAACCCTGTGACGAAACGCGCCGCTCTTCTTTGGATCTTCTCTATCTCCTCCGTCAAACCGATCTGGTATGGATCCCACACTGATGAGCAATACTCAAGTATAGGTCGAACGAGTGTTTTGTAAGCCACCTCCTTTGTTGATGGACCACATTTTCCAAGCACTCTCCCAATGAACCTCAACCTGATACTCGCCTTACCAACAATTAATTTTATATGATCATTCCACTTCAAATCGCTCCGCACGCATACTCCCAGATATTTTACAGAAGTAACTGCTACCAGTGTTTGTTCCGCTATCATATAATCATACAATAAAGGATCCTTCTTTCTATGTATTCGCAATACATTACATTTGTCTATGTTAAGGGACAGTTGCCACTCCCTGCACCAAGTGCCTATCCGCTGCAGATCTTCCTGCATTTCGCTACAATTTTCTAATGCTGCAACTTCTCTGTATACTACAGCATCATCCGCGAAAAGCCGCATGGAACGTCCGACACTATCTACTAGGTCACATTCCTATCAGTTTTAGTTTGGGAGCTACAACCCTTCAAAGCGTCAGGGGCAGATACCACCCACCGCCAGAACGTCTATCACCCACCACACAGACCTGTCTTATATACAGCGTGTGGTATCTGCCTCTCAAACTTTGAAGGGTTGTAGGTCCCAAACTAAAACTGATAGGGATGCAATTTAAATTGATGTATACACAGGTGGTGTTACTTATTCCAGTGCATGGTATAAACAACTTTGTTCCATTTTAAAAAATTGTATCTTTTTGCTGTAACTCTTTGGATAATAACACAATAAACTATGTTCATAGCTCCGCAGACAGTGTAACGTTTCTTATGGTGACCTGGCGCAATAAATAATACCGTCGCCTATTACTTCGTAACTTACAGAGGCAAACACATTTAGTGAAACACCCTGTATAACGCAGACAGTTTATAGAGACAGGCATGGACGAGCATTGTCCTGCTGAACACTGGCTCCAAGATACTGTCGCATGAGGGGTAACACAGGAGGACCGAGGATGTCAGTGACGTAGCACTGTGCCGCTAGAGCTCCCTTGATCACTACCAGCCATAAGCTAAAGTCATAGCTGATGGCTTATCATTTCACGAGGCCAGGAGAAACATCGCTTTGCCTTTCCAAAACATGGGAAGGATTAGACCTCTCCCCCGGTCACTGCCATGCTCAGTCGGGGTAGTGTTGAACCGAGATTCATCGCTGAACGCGATGCGATGCCATTCAACGGCACTCCAAGCTTGCCGGTCACAGGACAACTCCAGACGCAGCCATTTGTGTTGTCCTGACGTCGGCCTACGCATGGAACGGTAGTTCCCTAGTGCGGCTGCTTATAGCCTCCGACCAATGGTGTCGGATGACACAGAATGTTGCTTGATCTGGGATGGGAACCACAGATGTAAACAGATTATCTACGATTTGCTTGGTACATAGTAAAACGATCCTCCTTTGTGGTGGTCACATATGGTCGACCAGAACCTTGACGACGAGAATGCCTGCCCTCACGTTCCCATGCAGTCCAACATCGGACCACTGTCACATTCGAATAACTCACAGATGTGGTTATTGCGCAATTCCATCAACCTACAGAATGGAGACCCACAATGACGCCACTTTCAAAGCCTGTCAGGTGTTGCTAAAGCTGTATCACACGAGTACGTTGCATCTTCCGGTACATTGCCTACTAATACTGTGTACTACCGAAATTCATCATGTTGCCAATTACATCTCTGCAGCCTTCGACTCAGAAAAGTGGCACACTGTTCCTAATTCGCCCAGAACACGGCTGCGCAGATGACGGGAAAGCTTCCTATTTTGTGAACTAACTCAGGTCTAACAACCGATTTGCAATCGCTAGACTTACATTGTTTGAAATTTGACGAGGGAGTTAAAGTTTTGTCTTTACATTTCAGGAGCCACTTAGAATACACCCAGCTGTCTTGGTACAAAAGTAAGATAATGTGCCGTGCACCAGTAATCGTTGTCACTTGTTCTCCTGTATCGATCCTTCTTCATTGGCCGTTTCTGTCGGAACGTAATTCCGCGTACCTAGGGAGCGGTGCCCGCTGAGGAACGGGTATTTAAGGTATGGCATAGATAGGGCTGAATGGGCAACGGCCTTGCCGCAGTGGATACACCGGTCCCCGTCAGAATCCCGAAGTTAAGCGCTGTCGGGCGTGGCCGGCACTTGGATGGGTGCCCATCCGGGAGGCCATGCGCTGTTGCCATTTTTCGGGGTGCATTCAGCCTCGTGATGCCAACTGAGGAGCTACTTGACTGAATAGTAGCGGCTCCGGTCAATGAAAACCATCGTAACGACCGGGAGACCGGTGTGCTGACCACATGGCCCTCCTATCCCCATCCTCATCTGAGGATGACACGGCGGTCGGCTGGTCCCGATGGGCCACTTGTGGCCTTTAGACGGAGTGTTATAGATAGGGCTCAGACGCCTGGACGCGGAAGCACTACTGCGGTTTGGGGACCTAGGCTTTCCGTGGCTTGTTGATATCGGAAGAGGGGCCTGTGACCGTGACGGAAGGGGCGGTGTGTGTTGTCAGCCACCGGACCTGTCCTGCGCTCTCTGTTCTGTAAAATGTTGCTAGGCAGAGCTTCATAAGAAACACGATACTGGAATGACTTCACTGAAGAGTAACGCACTGTAATGGTGAGCAATTTCTTGGTTCAACTTCGCTATTCTGCTTGTGTGGGCTTTAAGTATTGTGGGCTCTGTCCGTTAGGAGATGAGTGCTGGACACCCGTTTTGTCTCATTCCTCCCACGTTCTGTACTGGCGATAAACACCGATATTATATGGTTTATTATTATTATTAATATTATTATTGGTGAAATAACTGCAAGAGTAATCAGTCTCGCCGGTATTCAGTTGGAGGCCTGCAAGGGCGGTTAGCTTATTTGTATTTTGGCTCGCCTCTCCTTTGTTGAAAGAATTGTCTTTTTTTTAAATTATTTGTCGTATGCTGTGCAAATTACTATAAGAGTCTCCGTTTCAGATCCAGCTGGTTTTGTAATTGTGTTATATGTCGTGTAACGGAATCTACTGAGTCGTTGGCGGCAAATTAGCCTAATGTACTAAGTTCAACAAATACGGCTCTTATTAGAACGCAACTGACCCATGCTTAGAAGGTATGGTAAAATTGTTGTATGTTTTTTCGTGGGTCTTGGCTCTGCTGTCGTATGCCATATTTGTTATTCTTGTTGTTGTGGTCTTCAGTCCAGAGACTGGTTTGATGCAGTTTTCCATGCTACTCTATCCTGTGCAAACTTCTTCATCTCCCCGTACCTTCTGCAACCTACATCCTTCTGAATCTGCTTAGTGTATTCATCTCTTGGTCTCCCTCTACGGTTTTTACTCTCCACGCTGCCCTCCAGTACTAAATTGGTGATCCCTCGATGTTTCAGAACATGTCTTACCAACCGATCCCTTCTTCTAGTCAAGTTGTGCCACAAGCTCCTCTTCTCCCCAATTCTATTCAATACCTCCTCATTAGTTATGTGATCTACACATCTAATCTTCAGCATTCTTCTGTAGCACCAAACTTCGAAAGCTTCTATTCTCTTATTGTCCAAACTATTTATCGTCCATGTTTCAGTTACATACATGGTTACACTCCATACAAATACTTTCAGAAATGACTTCCTGACACTTAAATCTATACTCGATGTTAACAAATTTCTCTTCTTCAGAAACGCTTTCCTTGCCATTGCCACCCTACATTTTATATCCTCTCTACTTCGATCATCATCAGTTATTTTACTCCACAAATAGCAAATCTCCTTTACTACTTTAAGTGCCTCATTTCCTGATCTAATTCCCTCAGCATCACCCGAATTAATTCGACTACATTCCATTATCCTCGTTTTGCTTTTGTTGATGTTCATCTTATATCCTCCTTTCAACACACTGTCCATTCCGTTCAGCTGCTCTTCCACGTCCTTTGCTGTCTCTGGCAGAATTACAATGTCATCGGCGAATCTCAGAGTTCTTATTTCTTCTCCATGGATTTTAATCCTACTCCGAATTTTTCTTTTGTTTACTGCTTCCTCAATATACAGATTGAATAACATTGGGGGGAGGCTACAACCTTGTCTCACTCCCTTCCCAACCACTGCTTCCCTTTCATGTCCCTCGACTCTTATAACTGCCATCTGGTTTCTGTACAAATTGTAAACAGCCTTTCGGTCCCTGTATTTTACCCCTTCCACCTTCTGAATTTGGAAGAGAGTATTCCAGTCAACATTGTCAAAAGCTTTCTCTAAGTCTACAAATGCTACAAACGTAGGTTTGCCTTTTCTTAATCCAGCTTCAAAGATAAGTCGTAAGGTCAGTATTGCCTCATGTGTTCCAATATTTCTACGGAATCCAAACTGATCTTCCCCGTGGTCGGCTTCTATCAGCTTTTCCATTCGTCTGTAGAGATTTCGCCTTAGTATTTTGCAGCTGCAACTTATTAAACTGATAGTTCGGTAATTTTCCCATCTGTCAACACATGCTTTCTTTGGGATTGGAATTATTATATTCTTCTTGAAGTCTGAGGGTATTTCGCCTGTCTCATAAATCTTGCTCGCCGGATGGTAGAGTTTTGTCAGGGCTGGCTCTCCCAAGGCTGTCAGTAGTTCTAATGGAATGTTGTCTACTCCCAGAGCCTTGTTTCGACTCAGGTCTTTCAGTGCTCTGTCAAACTCTTCACGCAGTATTGTATCTCCCATTTCATCTTCATCTACATCCTCTTCCATTTCCATCAAGTACATCGCCCTTGTATAGACTCTCTATATACTCCTTCCATATTTCTGCTTTCCCTCCTTTGTTTAGAACTGGGTTTCCATCTGAGCTCTTGATATTCAAGCAAGTGGTTCTCTTTTCTCCAAATGTATCTTTTATTTTCCTCTAGGCAGTATCTATCTTACCCCTATTGAGATAAGCCTCTATGTCATATTTAAAGAAATTTAATAAGCTTACGTTAGTGTAAAAATATAATAATGATAATATTTGTGCATACTAATAAAACTACCAAGTCACTAGAACTGTTTGTTGTATTAAAACTTCTGGCCAGATCACAAATTTCAAGTTCTACTTGTCAAATAATTTCAGAACTGCTCCAAGTCTCACATTGGCCAACTGATCACAGAATTTGTCTTGTGTATCAGTAAAGCTGCCTTAGCATATACGGGTGCATCTGCAATGGTTCTGAGTAAGCTATAATTATTTAATGTCATGTGTGTTTGTGTACCAACTTGGCCAGTGGACCGTGATTAGAAGTTATTCTGTCCAAAAGACGGTTAACCGAAGTATAGTGAATTTTTAAACAGTTGTTACATTAATAATTTGAGCCTTTGCTGTTTTCCGACAGACCAAAACTGTAGCTTTCTTTCAATGAAAATTGTAGTTGTGTATTAATTTCAGTTACTGGAATAATTTTTTGAGATTTGTTTTTTTATTGCCTGTTCTATTCTCTAGTCTTAAGGTTGTTTTGGAAGGCTTTCATTCTATGTTTATTGTCTTGGTGAAAGTCTTCAAGACTGTATATTTGCTATGTCGAAAGGGACTTCATCCAAAATATAGAGTCTTTTTATTAAGAAATTTTCGAGGCTACCTGTAGTATGGAAACATTTGTTGTACTACTTTGAAGTCCGCTCGTGGTCGTGCGGTAGCGTTCTCGCTTCCCGCGCCCGCGTTCCCGGGTTCGATTCCCGGCGGGGTCAGGGATTTTCTCTGCCTCGTGATGACTGGGTGTTGTGTGACGTCCTTAGGTTAGTTAGGTTTAAGTAGTTCTAAGTTCTAGGGGACTGATGACCATAGATGTTAAGTCCCATAGTGCTCAGAGCCATTTGAACCGTTTGAACTACTTTGAAGAATACAAGTAACATAAATTTAAAGCTATTCTGGAACAAACCTCATGCGTATAGATATTAGTCATTCAAATTCTAAAGTAAATGTATTTAACTGCCAATATTTCTCAACGAGTTTATAGCAAATGTAATGATCGTATTTTTTAATGACTGAGGACTACAGTTATTAAAGACTGAGTTTTTTCGTTTCTTTTTATTCTGTTTTCTAACTGTATCCGTGTTGCACATTGGATCTGAAAAATTGTTAAAATATTATTATTTGACTGGTTTTTTTTTTTGTAATTTTCACCGGGTTCAGCTCAAAACTACTTCCCAACCCGCTCCCTGCCGTTTGGATAACAACTTCTCCTGATGGATTATTTCCTGAACTTCTGTATAAAGCGCCAGACAACGAAATAATGTCTCCAAAACTGAAGTGATTCTATTTACACAGAATAGGCAAAATAAAACTGTTCCGTAAATTTTTTACAATAAGACTGATTTGTGATTGACCTTTGTTAATGAATGTCACAGTAGATGCTCGAAACGGTCACCGTTTTATATCGTTGCGGCTCTGTGCTCGATTTATCAAATAGTGAGAACGTATAGTAGCTCTGCATGAGGGACAGTAGTAATAGCGCTTTCAGTGTTTTGCTGTAGCTCTTCCAATATGTGAGGATCATTTGAGTACACCTGTGCCTTCAATTTTTCCCCCACAGATAAAAATCACAGGCAATCCATGTGCCGGATGCTGTGGACGAGCGGTTCTAGGCGCTGCAATCCGGAACCGCGCTGCTGCCACGGTCGCAGGCTCGTATCCTGCCTCGGGCATGGATGTGTGTGTTGTCCTTCGCTTAGTTAGGTTTAAGTAGTTTTAAGTCTAGGGGACTGATGACCTCATATGTTAAGTCCCACAGTGCTTAGAGCCATTTGAGCCATTTTTTTGCAATCTAGGTTGCCAGCAGACTGCACTGCCTCTGTCGATTGCCCTCTCCTCTCTGATCATCTCATGCACCCGTGACAAGGCTGTCAAAGCTGTTTTTGCTGCTGCTCCGACTTGCTGAAAATACCCATACTTTTGTTCATCTTCTATAAGTTGATCCACATATGAGTTAAGCAATTTCTGGACATACCGATTAGCATTAACAGTTTGGTGAAAGAACAGTGTTACGATGCGGACACCAGACATTGTTCACCAAACACCAACCTTGAGATTATGCTACGGCTCTTGATAGTACTGATGGAGATTTTCTAACGCGTAGTGGCGCATGTTCGGTGAGTTCAGATGCTCTGACATGCTGAACCAGACCTCATCTGAAGAAATGGAAAACTGAGGATCGAAATATTCGGATTCTACTTCAGTCGGAAACCAGCGGGAAAATTCAAAGGCGGAGATTCGTCTGGACGCTTTCATTCATGCACAGCAATAAATTTGTAAGGATACACACGCACGTCCCTTTTGATAACGATTCGCCACGACGAATTCTTAATTCCCACTTTCACAGATAAACGTCGTTGAGATTTCGTCAGACTTTCTTCCACGCTTTCCTTTGCTCGGGCAATTTTTTCTGGTGTTCTAACTCTTCTCGAAGACTTCCGATTTTTAGTCGCCACTGAACCCGTCTGGCGCCATTTCAACATTACATTTTTCATTGCACACTTTGCTGGAGATTTTACCAAAACACTTTCGGTCTTAAACTGAGGGTAAATAGTTTCGCACACTTTGTCCACGAACTGTGCTTCGCATATCATTCGAAATGAAGAATCACTGTCTTATCGTAGGCGCCAATTTGTGTTCATTCGCCTGATCACTAAACACGTCTGCTCATCTCGCTCACTCATACGTTATGAGACAGCGGAGTACTCGGGACAGAGCGTGCGAGAGATGCGCATGCGCAGACATACGACAGCAACCGACTGGTGCATCCAAATCACGATTTTCAGTATTTTGCGTGAGGGGCAGTTCACCTGTTGATTGCCAAAGATCGGTTACACATCAGTCTTATAAATACTTTCCGGGCCGGTTTTATTTGTTCACGCTGGAATTGGAAGCTAAAACGGCAGTAAAACACCAATGCATCATTTTAGTTCATCATCCTTTCTGATTTTCTGATCTAAGCGTTTAACCCTTGACAACGTTTAATCTGGATTGTGGAGCTTTTCCTTTAGTAAGACCATGTGTAAATAAAATTATTCCCCACGTCATTGGGTACATGAGAAAAATTGCTACATTGACAGAAAGACACCGCAAACACTATTACTCCCCCAAACTATATTTTTCGGACTGAAGTCTTAAATATGTGAGAACGTACGAGAACTCAGACTTGTGGTTCTTGTGGCTGAAATATTGAAGTACAATCGGCGTGGGAGTCATTAAAAAAGGAAGCTCAAGTTGAAGCGGTATGGCTTTTATTTCCACATGCGAGTCCATTGTTTTAAGCGTAGCATTATGACTCTCCGCAGGGGAGTGTGGGGCGACGACGCTGAAGATGATCGCCACGTTTCTCCAGGATGGTACCGACCCCCATTCACTCAGTCCTTACCCGTTCACGCCTCACGATCAACCACGACCTTCCTTTCTTCATTACCCATATCTTTTCACCCCTGACCAGGGGTATGCTGGAAGGCAACTTTAATCTTAGCACAATTCAGTGCACCTTGAACCCATATGGACACAGAGTCTGATTCATTTACTTTACGATGATTCCTTGTCCTAAGAACCAACGGTATTGTAGCCATGGCTGATGGCTAGAAATGAGTTGCAGAGACAATTCCTAAATCGTTGGATTGGACGCGGAGGAGATGTGTCGTGGCCGGCTCGTTCGCCAGACTTGGCGTCTCTGGATTTTTGTTGTGGGGATTCGTAAAAGACATTGTTTATAAAAACGTTCCAACAACACCTGGAGATATGCGAGAGAGAATTGTCAGAGCATGTGCTTCGATAAGTGCCGAAGTGATAAGGAATACCACTCAATCCATGACAAGAAGCCGGCCGGTGTGGCCGAGTGGTTCTAGGCGCTTCAGTCTGGAACCGCGCGACCGCTACGGTCACAGGTTCGAATCCTGCCTCGGGCATGGATGTGTGTGATGTCCTTAGGTTAGTTAGGTTTAAGTAGTTCTAAGTTCTAGGGGACTGATGACCTCAGGTGTTAAGTCCCATAGGGCTCAGAGCCATTTGAACCATGATAAGAAGATTGCAGCACTGCACTGATACCAATGATCATCACTTTGAAGTCCTTATGTAAGTGAACGTTCATGCCACCTTTCTGACCTTCGTTGGCCTTCAAGGACCTTACCGTTACACATCATTGGATTAGTCTCGATGGCCGCTATCAGAAAATAAATACCAAACTACACTATCTCATTTAAAAAAAACAAAGTTGACCTTCATATCTCAGACGCGACCCCACGTAGCAACAAAAAATCAACGTCATATTATGGCCCCCGTTGTCCCATGCAACATTTGTCCCACAAACTTTTCAGCTACTATCATACTTTCGGAGTTATTCTAGGTGGCAATAGTTAGTGACTCACCCTATATACTGTAATGCGCGAAAGCCTTCTTCTCCTATAAATTACTTCTGCAGAGTGGGAACTCATTATCAGTGACACGGATGAAACCATCAGTGGCGCGGAAGAGGCCACACAAGACGACGAAGAGGTACGCAAGGTCATCAAAGAAGAAGAAGAAACGGAGGATATAGGTCGGATGCTAAATCACCCTGTCGTGACATCTGTCACATGACCCAATCATCGCCACCACCACCACCATCACCATAACAACCATTCGCCAGCCAAAGGGCTGGCAGCAAAGAATACGTGTTATTTATTTCATTTCAACAGGTACCTATTCATCAAGAACTGCTACAAGCAAACCAACCTACGAGGATTAGCAGGAATAAGAGCCTAATGCTTAGCCTGCACTTCATTAGGCCAGGATGGCCTGTAAATACCAGCGTCAACCGGCCTCAGATCGGACCATTTGACAGAAGAGCGTAACAGTTTACATTTAACAGCGCTCTTAAGAACACAAGACAAATATTTTTCAAAGGTCCTTCCGGAGCAATAGAATCTTATTCAGAAGAAGCGTAGGGAAAGCTCTCTGCATCCGCATGACACCATTAGGCACCGTTACTAGCGTCCGGTGGATATCCCTTGTGTGTTCACGGCCTGGACGAGAACCTCGTCAGAGCAAACTTCGGTGTACCCTTTCCGCGTTAGGTTTTCAGCTGTCTCGTGCAATAAATACTGGATTTCGTACTTAGCCGGACACTCTCGACCAGCCAGAGTTTGTATTTAACCTCCAGTAACCTCAATGACAGCTGGTAAGAAAAAGTCTGGCTTTCCTATCATCGAACGATTCAAGTAACAAAAATGCCCTTATATTTTATTTCTCCCGAGTGTCGCGCTGTTCAGTCTGTTGATGTAACAAATTTTCAAAGTTCCGAGAAGATGGGAAATCCAAGTCTCTATGAGATAAGTTTGCTTCTTCGAACGGAGTGGTATTCAACGTGGCTTTTGCATGCAGTGGTCGGTGTTACCTTAGCGTGCAGTGCTAACTGGGGAATTATGCCTGTAATGGGTACTTTGTGCGCCGTAAAACCTGAGCAGAATTCTCACCTATTCTCCCGTACGCCCTGCTGAAAGCCTAAAATTGTAGGATCTCAAAGAGTTACAGCAGCTTTCCGCCTCGTGGGTGCGAGATAGCCATCATCTGGGCAAATAAACGGCGCTCCCTTACATTTCGTAACTGGACTCCGGGGCGCCTGCACGAAAGCCGCTATTTATTCTCCACCACACCGTTAAGTCTTCTTCTGGACATCGCATCTCCTTATGAGCCTATCAGCAAAATGGGTTAAGGGAATAACTATCCTATAAACAGCGATACTTAGATTAGGAACAGTCATATCCCTACTGCTTTTAATTTAAAGATAAACGATAACTTCAGTTAAAAATATTTTCTATTTTTTTGTGTGATTCTTGTAAATACAAGAATCATATTTTGTGACACACTGGACACAGTGTGCGCGAGTGTGAATTGTTTCAAATTGCAGTACTGAGTCAGAGTATAGAAGATTAGTACGTTCTGTCAGACAACACACTCCGTAGTTTTTGATAACCCACGGATTGAAAAATGACGTGACACGAGAGAAGCACAGAGAACAAATATCAAATGATATAAACAAACATACTTTCAGAGAAACGTCTCTAAGATTGTTAACGACCTTGCCGCAAACGTTCTCTGTAGTTAACACATTCGATGCGAGAACGAAAGATAATATTTACTGAGGCACTGTGGTTCGCACACTGTAAACAGTTAGATGCTCGTTACTTACGAAAGTTGCGTTGCATATCAGCCAGCTAAGTGTGTGTTTTTCCGTACCTGTGGGCTTGAAGCAATGAATAACGCAATGAATGCTCAATGAAAGATATGTTATGGTAATTAATGGTACTTTCAACAAACATTTTATTTCTTCCTGGCAAAGTGACATTGGAAACAACTATAGGAAATTCTAGGACTTTGTTAGCAAAATGAAACCAGGAGGAGATTTATAGACGGAAGACAACCTGGATAACATGCTGCCGGCTGGTGTGGCCGTGCGGTTCTAGGCGCTTCAGTCTGGAACCGCGTGACCGCTCCGGACGCAGGTTCGAATCCTGCCTCGGGCATGGATGTGTGTGATGTCCTTAGGTTGGTTAGATTTAAGTAGTTCTAAGTTCTAGGGGACTGATGACCACAGATGTTAAGTCCCATAATGCTCAGAGCCATTTGAACCATTTGATAACCTGGTGACAAACTATCAGCAAAACATCTGCGTCTATGTGTTTTTCAAGCTCACAAACAGAAAAAACCGCTGCAGCTACTACATTATCCCGAAAAACGTCTCTGCCGTTTCCGCAGAAGCAACGTAAGGAGCACACGATAATAAATGAAATTGATAGAGAAACAACAATTGAAAAATTCTGTTGAGTGCTTCAGTCACTGATCATTATACATTAGCAATGTCAAACAGATATCTGAATATAAGCTTAAGTATCCGAAACTGGCTATACTTACATAGAGAAGAAACTTTCAGAAAATAATCACAGTTGGCTTATTATTTTATCAACTTCTGCATACATAAATATATATCCTACCGCTATCGTAAGGAGTGAATTTTCTGATTCCTGTTTCGGCATTTCATCAGATATGCCATCTAACAGGAAACGTCTACGTTTTAGCTGTGAGTGCACATCTACGTGCAATTCCAATCCGATGTCACCAGGGGAAGGGGTATGCTGGAAGGCACTATCTACCTTCAGTTACAGTTGTAAATTAATGCTTCTTACGTAGTCCACGGAGATCAGAGCGGAAAACCAAATAGTGGAGCTGGCCAGGCAAGCTATGATTTCCACATGTTTTTTGTTAGTCATTGGTTTCGGAATCACTGGGCTCTGTAGCATCTCACATCGCGTATCAAACATCTATCTTTATTTCACAACTGCAAAACACGATCTGATGCGTCCATCTTCTTGGCTGTACCAGAGTAGAACTCTAAATATTTCTCTATTTCTGCCATACGTCTGCGTGAGAAGCTACGTGGTGATCTACGTCCGATCCAAAACCACTTTTCATTCAGAAGTAGACTAAAGCTTTTTTAATATCTCAGCTGTGTTCCTCCTGTCCAAAAGTGAATTACTCTCTCTGGCACATTACCAACATTCTCCTGGCTTTCGTCATCCCTACCTCTATCTCCGGAATTCGTGATGGTGCTATGTGCGAGTACTTACATGCATTATATTTGTAAGTTTCTATTTTGCGCAAACTGTAAAATTTCCCCATCAGTACATTAATGGTCCACACTCAAGGAAATTAATTTATTACATCTAATATCAGAGACACTTGAAGTCAAATAGGTCCTTGAGAGAGAACGTATGTTAAAAGAAAACAGTGGACTTACTGGTGTCGTGCGTATTTTAGTAGAATTCATAATAGCATAACACATCAGACTGGAAGATGTATAGGTTTAAGCGATACGAGAAGTACGATATAGCGCGTCGTGGAATTCAGTGCTGCGTTACAAATGCGAGTTTCGTGCAGCTTCGTATAAAACAAATGAAACATAATTATTTTCGGCTACGAGAGAAAGTGCCGTGAGTATCAGTTAGTGAAGAACTATTGTAAGGGCCGGCCGAAGTGGCCGTGCGATTAAAGGCGCTGCAGTCTGGAACCGCAAGACCGCTACGGTCGCAGGTTCGAATCCTGCCTCGGGCATGGATGTTTGTGATGTCCTTAGGTTAGTTAGGTTTAACTAGTTCTAAGTTCTAGGGGACTAATGACCTCAGCAGTTGAGTCCCATAGTGCTCAGAGCCATTTGAACCATTTGAACTATTGTAAGAGCTTGGCTTTGTAATTTCTACTTTTTTGTGAAATAAATGTGCAGATAAAAATCATAAAATTTCAGTATCTGTGCACGTAGCGGAATGTTCAGTACGTGAGTCTTTCTGTTCTATACAACAAAGTTCCTGCACACATCCAGGACTGTGATTCTGTCAGTTTTTTCATTTTTCAGAACATCGGAATTAATTGTTGGACGTAGGTTTGTGGACAGCACATACAAGGAAATAGCAGCTGGTATTTTTCACCTACTGGGACAACGCTTCTACGGTCAAAGATTATGAGCAAATAGTGCGGCACGGGGGAAGGCGTTCAACAAAAGGGGCAAGATTGTGTATCTTGTCATTGCCTAAATAAAACTGTCTCAACTACGGTACATCAAAATAACGAACACAAGCATAGAAGTGCAAAACAGTTAGTAATGATCCAAAAGCTTAGTGGAAGTTTGCAATAGCTATTGGGTAGATGCATGATTTTGCAGAGTTTTTTCGTAAGTTTAATAAACACAACACGACACATACACATAACGGAGACAATAGTCATCAATAGCAAATTCTCCTTTGCTATTTAGAACAACCTACCAACGCAGTAGTCACTTTTCGATTCCCCGGCATGTTGTTTTGAGACGAAGAATTCGTCGAGCCATGTTCGGACGCATCTTCCTCCGGAAAGGAAGTTCCTTGAAGGCTGCTCGACAGAGAGCAGAAAAAATGAAAACTGAGGGCTCAAGATTACGTCAACAAGGTGTGTGCGGGATGATTTCCCAACCTAACCGCTGTATAGTGTTTTTTGTCAGTCTAAAGGAATGTGGGTGGACGTGATCTTGGAGTAGCATCACTTCACTCAGACATCCTGGTCGTTGTTCTTGGACTGCGTCTGCAAGACATCTCAGTTGGCGACAGTAAATGTTAGCAGCGATGCTCACACCTTAGGGAAGCAATTCGCAGTACACCACACCGTCACCGTCACTGTTCCATCAGATGCATGTGACCGCCCGCTTATTTTTGATTAGGCTTAGAGTATGCTGCACACAGACACCCGATTTTCGAACCTTTACCATTGCGTGCAAACGTTGCACGATGGTGTAACAATCACAGCTCATCGCATTTGCCAATTCTCGAGTGCAGTGACCTGGATCATTGTGAATTAATGCGTTTAACGATCTTTATCAAATCCCGAAGTCTTCCTGAACGGAGAGAATCACTAATGTCAAAACGATCCTCCTTAAAACGAAAAATCCATTTTCTGTCCAATGGCATTATCTTCATACACGTTGCAAATGTTTGTGGCTGCCTCCGCTTAACTCAAACAGAACAATACGTCGGAAATGCTCTCATTTCTCCACTTGGCACTCGATTTTCTGGCGTCCACAGCTCCACTCACTACCTCCAATATTAAAATTCAAATAACAACAGTGAACTCCAAATAAAAAATGACAATCGATCAATAAACCCACAGCAGCCGCAACACTAACACGTAAAAGAAAAGCTCTACGAACTTATGTACCAACTTAATATTAACGTGAATTATGAGACTTATCTGCTGTAGAAAAACATATGGAGATAATTTAAACTAACTGACGTATTCTGTCACTATTTCATCCAATGTAATCGCAATTTCCACAGCTATGATTGTGTGCATATTTATGTGGAACAACGATAACACATATTACAATCGCATAAACACTAATAATTTCACCAGCACTGCTAATCCAAATACACTGATACACGCAAATACACAATGCTCGTACATAGATAGACAAACATACACAACATTTTAATTTATGTTTGGGACGATGGGCATCATTGTCCCAGAAAAAATTAAACTAGTTCCCGGTTTTGACCAAATTTTTTGGAGGTTATCCTGGTTATCAGGCGAATGCCGGAACTGAAATCCTCTGAAAAATCTACATGTGCTGTACGTCCATACTCTGGAAACCATTGCGAAGTCCAAGGAAGAGAGTACTTCCAACTGTACCACTTATTAACGCTTTCATTGGCGTATGGAACACAGGAAAAATGATTGCTTAAAGGCCTCTGCGATCTGTTAAATTAGTCTAAACTTATCTTCGAATCCCTACTGGACTGACACGGAGAGTGTTGTAATATATTCCGAGACTGTTCACTTAAACCAGCATCTTGGAGTTTTGCAAGTAGGCTAACACGGCGTGGTTTGCGTCCGTCCTGAAGCCCCTGCCACTTCAAGCTCCTCAGTACAAGTGTGACGCTCTCTCACGGGTCGAGCAAACTTGCGGCTGTTTGTGCCACTCTTCTTATAGTTCTGATCAAGAACATCTTTGCTCCACTCCCAGCCTACTGGGATATTTGGTAATTTCTAAGAAACGGTGTACATCGAAATCACGGCCTCTCTACGGTCGATACGTATCGAACGCTCTACTCTCGAGATTGTAACAATAGAGATGACAAAAGAAGAACACATTGAAAACAGAAAGTCAGAAAGTCATTAAAAAAGAGAGAGTAACAGCACTTTTTTCACTCACAGGAACTTGTCAAGGAAATGAATAATATCACTTACTTCACTCATCAAGCAGATCGCCGTCGTGCACAATACTGTGTCTGGTGTGAACACCATTCCTTTTTCCCCGTGCCCAGCATAGACTTTTGGCACATCTCTTAGGAAATTTGGGAGTGTCTCACAGCAGAAAGACTTAACAGTTGTAAGTTGTGAAAATGTAAAAACTGAAACATTTACTCTCGCGCGACGTTTTGCTCTAGCGACGTTCAGTTGTCACAGAAAAAACAGTATCCCTGTTCCCCACTTAGAGTGACGAGCGTTCGATATACATCATTCCCAATGAGGCCGCGACTTCTATGTGCACCGTTTCTTGGAAATTACCGGATATTTGTCTGAAAAGAACATCGTTACACACAGAGGTGCACACGCACACAACTCACACACGGACACACACATTTCGAATTTCTGTCTCTGACAGTGGATGTTACCCCTGAATCAAATTGAAAATAGCCTCAATACCCGGACGTCGACCGAGGTTTCCGAGAAGTTTTCCTTGTTTCTAAGTCAATAGCTGTCAACACTCTCACACATATTTGAAAGTCAGAAACCCTCTGTCACACTACCGTACAAGTTGTTTGCCTGTGCGATAATATTTTGTAACAGAAGTTATATTACAGTAGTTTAAGAAATAATCTCTTTCTCTGTGATTGTTATCTATGGGGCAACTTAAAGAGTAAGATGTAGAATTGTAAAACTACTGTAGACCATTGAAAATTATCGTAAGTAAACGTAGACTACGGTAGTTTTACTAGTAGCTTTTGTTAATTAAAGTCGCACCCATGTTACCTGTACATTAGGTGTGTTGCATACCTATCGAGAGTTACCACACAGCTATTGCTTTCTTTACGTATGTGAGCAGTGTCATATCAGATTCTCCTAAAAACTGAAAGCGATGAACCGCCTTGAAAATGAATGAGGATATCCTGTTACTTAAAAGTGAACAGTGTTCATAACAAAATTGAAACTGTCAGTGTTTAATTCAGGTTTTATCCAATAGTTGTCCGATTTGTAACGTGAGTGGCCGAGCGGTTTAGGCGCTGCAGTCTGGAACCGCGCGACAGCTACGGTCAAGGGTTCGAATCCTGCCTCGGGCATGGATGTGTGTGATGTCCTTAGGTTAGTTAGGTTTAACTAGTTTTATGTTCTAGGGGACTGATGACCTCAGAAGTTAAGTCCCGTAGTGCTCAGAGCCATTTGAACCATATTTTTGTAACGTGAAACAATGTTGTTGTAATTATGAAGAAAACAATACAAATTTGTCGTACAGTGCTAGGAAACGCAATTTCCTCAATAAAAGCGCAGACGTTACGGGGTCAACTAATTGTTATTACTTATAAAACGCAATTTATATTCTGTAAGGATATAAAATCCACAATGAACTAACACTGAATGATGCGCAGTTTCATTAGCTCCCAGTTTATCTCTTACATATTCATTTACGTTTCTTGCCCAACCAGTGCTACCAATACAACCCATAATCCCACAAGTTTTACGTCATTTATGTACTGTACCAAAACTACACTGAAAAGTCTATTGCTTCTATCCCTCAGGCAGAGTTGCTACGCAGTAGTCCCATAAATCTAGCACAACGCCGCATCGATGGCGAGGGTGATGTTTGACTTATGGAGCGCTCAATTGCGCGGTCATCAGCGCCCGCACAAGTCCCAATTTTTACACAGTCCAATCTAGCCACTGTCACGAATGTGATCTAGAGGCAGCAACGCGAGCCACTTTTTTTAAAATTTTTGTTCTTTGTTGATGTCATTTTGTTCTCTATTGTTCGTTGTATTTGTTCGGAGCGGATGTACCATGACACCGGTTCAGGTTGTTCGTTGAACCGTTCACTCAGTTTTTTTTATTACAGAGGTAGTTGACCTATGACTCCAAACACGCGGAGCTACCGTGCCGGCATCGCTAGACCACGAGCTGCGGACTAGGGCAAGTTTGACTTTTTACAGCATCTTCTATGACGTTCGTTAACAAGGCTAAATTCCACGACAGCCTGGATCCGTTTATATTTTGCCCACCATGTATTGTAAATAAATAAAACATCGACAGTAAAAGAGACACTACGGAAATTATTGAAGAGGAATTCGAGAAACACTGCGTTGTCACTGAAATGGACTGTGGGAGCCACGAGAAACGTCTATTGAACTTTTTTTTTAAGACGTGTGTTCCGGTCCACTTTTCTTCCCCAGTAGAACTGTCAAAGGATATCTAAAAGTAGCCGTGTTATAAAGTTGGTAGTTGCACCACGTTTGAAAATGATGTGAATTCTCTGACTTACCGTCTCGACTGCATTAGTGGTACGGGGAAGAGAGCACGATCGCTGTAAGTGTGTGGCAGTCAGGAATAGGAACAAGTGTGAGTGAAAGAGAGAGAGAGAGAGAGAGAGAGAGAGAGAGAGAGAGAGAGAGAGAGACATGCAAATAACCTGGGAAAGTGAAAAAGGGCGATCGTCGGTCAAAAAAATCTCAAGACATATTGCTCAAATTCGGCTTTAACTTGACTTAGTATTCGTGAGGAAAGTACAAATTTAATTAATTAATAATTTCAGAGTTAACGAAAACCAGGTTGTCGTCAGACAGGTACGCCAACTTTGAGACATTTATTATAATAATTTATTATAATAATATTTATTATTCACTCATGGGAGAAGCATAGCTATCCCACATGATGCGATGGCCTGGTGTTCGATGTAATTGGAATTTCGACGTGTTCATTAAAAATAATTCCGCCAAAGTATATGCCATTCTGTCAATCCTACAACATATCCTTTGACATATCCTTTAACTTACATCTGTAGAATTACATTCACCTGTTACAGAAGTGCCCTATTCTCATCGAACAGTAAACTGAAAACACAATTAGCAGCGGTACGGTTAATAAAATACAGTCTTCATTCCGTAATCAACTGCAGGCTGCAACTTTCGAGGAGATGTTTGATATGCTTGGTTTAATAGCGAAATTATCGCCAGACCGCGAGGTATTTAATATCGTTAATGAGGATGCTTTTCCTAATGATATCCACGCTAAAAAATGTGACTGGCATATATGTATTCACACGTCGCTCGTGGTACTTTGAATTTTTATGCTTTGAATATTTTTATGGCGTATGTCATCCTGGAAAATACATTCATTCTTTGAAATAAAGAAAGAGCTAAAAATGAAATACTTGAATTTAATATTTTCATTTTGAATTGCTGTTCATTAGGAGTGTAGGACGTTACTGTAGGTGAGATTCGTGATGATAAAATCTATTTTAACGGGATTTCAGCTGCTTATTTCTTTCGTCAAGAATCCCAAGGCATTTCTTGTTGTCAAAAAAGGATTGATGCCATTGCTATTTCATACTGCCGCGAGTGCGATTGATCGATTGTGATCATCTCTACATTATCGCCGGCCAACCTGCATTGCAGCGTCCAATAGATGGCGTGACAGTGGCGCTATTGAAGCTATTATGTTCCCTTCTCATCGACGTAAGGGGGTATCTTGCAGTCTTGGCGGCCAGTGAGACAGATGCCTATGCCCCAGTCACTTAAGGCAGCTATTATATGGGTGAATGTGTATTTAGTGGTGCCATAGTGACATCACATGTCAAAAAGTTGAGTGGTGAGGATTTTGATTGGAGTTGCCTCAAATATGTCAGATGCGAAGAAAAGTTCTGCTGACTACTATCTCCAGATGGTTAATTGTTTGTAACTACTGTATAGGTCCGTATCTCCGCCATTATTAGATACCTCGTGAGATAAATGTAACTGTCGTGTGACTAGGGCCTCCCGTCTGGCAGACAGTTCGCCAGGTGCAAGTCGATCGATTTGACGCCACTTCGACCACTTGCGCGTCGATGGGGATGAAATGATAATGATTAGGGCAACACGACACCCAGTCCCTGAGCGGAGAAAAATTTCCGACCCAGCCGGGAGTCGAACCCGGGCCCGTAGGACTGACATTCTGTCGCGCTGGCCACTCAGGTATCGGGGGCGGACAGCCTTAGGAGATACCAATGTGGTCTATTGGAGCGAATGAAGTTCCGGTCGTCGCAGGGCAAACCAGATCGTGTGTGCAGCGATTTGACACCATTTACAATCTGCAGCATATTGGCCGTTGAAGATGGCCACAGGTTTTACGAGCTAATCTAAGCCTGTTTGAGAAGTCACTCTGCTATACTCAAATGGTTGAGCAGCGCATTTGTTCGATCTATTGCCATGTAATAGTGTATTTAAGGTTCAAATGGCTCTGAGCACTATGGGACTCAACTGCTGTGGTTATCAGTCCCCTAGAACTTAGAACTACTTAAACCTAACTAACCTAAGGACATCACACACATCCATGCCCGAGGCAGGATTCGAACCTGCGACCGTAGCAGTCGCACGGTTCCGGACTGCGCGCCTAGAACCGCGAGACCACCGCGGCCGGCAGCGTATTTAAGGGTTAATGATTTAGCCGAGCCAGATTACGCTAGATACATTCGTTTCAAATTTTTTAAAAGGTTGTGCTGTTTTCGTTTTAAACGATCAGTCATATTATAAGGAGTTTTATTTGCAAGTCGTTAGAAGGGATTACAGCTGTCCAGTCACCAGATTTACGGTACTTGTGTTTTATAAAACAGTTTCTTGTGATCAGCTATCAGTTTTACTAATTTATTGTAAATGTTTTTAACATTTCTGTTACAAAACTACTGTAGAGTTACTAGCTTTTACGTTTATTGTTGTTCTTCATCAAACAGACCTGTGAGCTCGGATACCAGTTAGTTTATTAGTTTGATTGTAAATGCTTTTAATTTTACTGCTACTGAACTAGAGTGGTTTGAATACCCTAATGTTTAAGCTATTGTTCTGATCGTCAGTCTACGGTCGTAGGTTCGAATCCTGCCTCGGGCATGGATGTGTGTGATGTCCTTAGGTTAGTTAGGTTTTAGTAGTTCTAAGTCTAGGGGACTGATGACCTCAGATGTTAAGTCCCAGAGTCCTTAGAGCCATTTGAACCATTCTTTTGATCGTCAGTCACATTCTGATTAGAGGAACTACCTTATGTAAAATTACTTTTATTCTAGGGTAATTACTGTTTCAGCCGATCAGTTTAGTGTCAGGGTAGTTTTCATACATGTCCGTTTGCTTTAATATGTTGTATCTTATGACTCTTTTACAGCGTAATCGTTTCTCTAGTTTAGTTCTATTACCTAAAAGTTCTGTCCTTGAACGGAGGCGAACACTGAAGAGGCTTCGGAACTGCTATGATAAAACTGTTAAAAAAAATGATTCAAATGGCTCTGAGCACTATGGGACTTAACATCTATGGTCATCAGTCCCCTAGAACGTAGAACTACTTAAACCTAACTAACCTAAGGACGTCACAGAACACCCAGTCATCACGAGGCAGAGAAAATCCCTGACCCCCCCAGGAATCGAACCCGGGAAAATTGTTAAAACTAATATTATGCAAGATTTTAAATTAACGTCTTTCCTCCTATGCTTTTCGATTTCGAGATAGCTGAGTCAAGCTATCTCAGTTTGAGTATATGATTAAAGGTTCAATTATTTTTGTAATACTTGTGAAGTTCTTAAAATAAAATTTGAAATAAAGTTTAGTCATATTTGTTTTAAATTAGTTTTTTTGGAGGCCTTGTACCTTCCACTCACCCAAATCCTCGCTTGCATGTTCAGGTCGATTAGAACACGGAATGCAAAATTTAGAAACTGTACTCTTAGCCACTCGCTACCGACTCGTTTCGTTTAATGTCTCACACGCTAATTGCTGAAGTTGCTAGAAAACGTTGTAGTTCTCTCGGAAGTTGTCTAGTATTGGCACCAAAGACAAAATAGTATTCCTTTATTTTCACCCTTCTTTCATCGAGCGAAGTTTCGACTATGTCAGACAATGCACTATGGAGGGTTCACTTGGTTAGCACTCCAATGAAACCATCAGGTGCTAGTTGGGCGTTATTTGGAGACTGGAAGCGGTGCATTTTCCGGCTGACTAATACGAATTTGGAACGTTTGTGAAGGTGATCCGACTGCTACAGAGATGACGTTGGTACAGAACTGATGATTTGTTCATCGTCGCCTCGCTGGTTGAGTCAGGACTGGTTAACCTTATTTGAACTATTTCGTTAGTAAGAATACGAATGCAGTAGATCTGGGCTCGACTACAAATTTTTTGGATGATGGTGTAATTGCGTCACCTACTGAGACCACATGCCGCTTCGAGACGGGACTGCGATTACAGTAATATCGGGTGACAGAGACTCCACTTAATAGCGTTATTAAGCCTTTCCAGTATTCACCAAGAGGAAATGAAATTATAATTAGCGTCATCTACTGAGCCAGATGCTCAGCTCTCCTAGGGTAAACTCTTCTTGTTACTTTGCTTCCTCTCTGTCTTAAGTTGCTTGAAAATTGAAAAGGTCATTCATCAAGCGCCTTTTGCTTTTATTGAGAAAACATTGGTAGCAGTTATATTGTAATCATTAAGAGTAAACAATACTTTTCGTCCATTTGGTTTTTATAGAATTAATGACTATTTGGTTAAGAATAATATATTCGAGACATTACTGTCGCCGGTTTTTATTCCTTGTTTCGCGTTCTCATCACAACTGGTTCTGCCTTCATGATATCGGACGCAGGAATCGAACTTTCACTGCAGTCAGTCACTGGTTAAATTTTCTTCGTGGATTTTGAGTCACATTTTTCTCTCATGGCGAAAGGTTTCCTTGCACAGTTTGCTTTTATGATTAGAAACTGCGTTATTATTAAAAATAATGTTATTTACTCATAAGGTTAGTAGGGTCTGGTGATGCTAAAAAAACTAATCGCTTCCGGTGACTGAGTTTTTGGGTTTGCAGCTTGTTTAAGGCAGGAAAACAAAATAGGCACGACAGCTTCTGAAAGAGGAGAGCCACCCAAGTAATTTCCCCTGCTCCCAGTCAGTGCAGTGGCTGCAGACGACACCGCGTCTTCAACGGGCAACTTCCCCAGTGGCAGCCAGCTCAAGATTCACATCGTCTGAGCAAACGTATTCTACTCGTCGCTAGTCTAATGGAGAACTGGTATCACTGTAGAATACGTTTGGCAACTATATAACCCTTGGGTTACTTCCTGGTCTGGTTCAGAATTATCTTGCTAAATTCACTGGATATTTTTTGTCATTCAACTTAAATAAACTGAGTTATTCTCACTTAAGGGATGACACAGTGGTAACAAATTTATGGTTTTGAGTCCAGGAAGCTCATTTCCAATCCTGTAAGCTCGTTCCAGCAGAAACTGGAGCTTACTTCGCCATTAACCTTGCGAATCCGCTGTCTTATGCATCATTAGAACAAAAAGGGAGCACTGTTTGACGAAGTTGTATGCTAGCTTAGCGGTAATGTGTTCACCCTTCAAAGAGAAGACATGTTAGTTTTCTGTTCTAATCTCACTACAGACAAGATTTTTACTTCTTCTGTGAAGGAGCCACTAGCAGCAGGTTGACAGTCAGTAAAGAATTTGTAAGACAACTTCTCCCCCAGAAGTTTAGTCGCCACCTTGATTTTGTACCCTATAGATTTAAAGGTGAAAAAGTTCGTGAATTGCACACTTGTTAATACCTGCTTTTTCTGATTCTGTCAACGGATTTAACTTATTTGTCGCACAGAATGATTTATTAGATGGATTTCGTCACGTAGCTACCCCTACTGCTAAATTTGCATTGTTTTGTAGTAGCCCATCCTGTAAAAAAATGGTTCAAATGGCTCTGAGCACTATGGGACTTAACTTCTGTGGTCATCAGTCCCCTAGAACGTAGAACTACTTAAACCTAACTAACCTAAGGACATCACACACATCCATGCCCGAGGCAGGATTCGAACCTGCGACCGTAGCAGTCCCGCGGTTCCGGACTGCGCGCCTAGAACCACTAGACCACCGCGGCCGGCGCCCATCCTGTAATGCTACTTAAGAAAGACTGTGGACTTCCCGTAATACAGACCCTTTCGATTTATCCTGCTAAGGTGTAACAATTTGGGATACTTTGTTTCATCAAAAGAGACTTTTTCCTAACATTATCATGAAGAGATATAATTCATTAGTGTTAGTACAGTTCGCACTAAACTAACTTTTTGTTAGTTTATGGAACCCAACAGATAAATGTAAGAGATAAATTAATCAGTGACAATATTGTCTCTCACATTATCTAGGGCAGCCTTTCAGTGCTCGGATGGTTAAATTTCGACTTCATACCTCCAGATAATATGTTGGTAGGACTTCGTCTGCTTGTATGTTATGCTGTGTAAGAGACACTAAAGCATAACTATAAGGCGAGAGGACTCGCGAATTGCCACCGACTGTACTTTCCTGCACCTATAGTGCGGCAGGCTGCGGTGCCATATTGTGTAACAAATACTATGTAGTAACGAGATAGCAGCGAGAACGCTCGAAGTGTGCAGGTCGGCAGGTGACAGTCAACTTAGGTGACCATCCGTTTGGAACAACTGTATGCAAGCGCTCCAACACCCCGACGAGAATGCATTTCTGCGTCGGTCCCATGTTATTTTGCAGGCGGTTTGATAGCTCCAATATGTGGGCTTATTCGTAGGTGCACATTTAAAGCCATTTAATAACTCACGTACTTCAGTTATTATTGGTTTCTCCGTCTTAAGTTTAGTGCAGTCAGTTAAAGAAAATTTTATATCAGACGTGTTTCGCATTTATTTGCAAAGCATCTTCTGTGGTCATTCTGGAAATATGAATTACATATATCTGTATGTTTGTATAGTTTCGTTGTTAAAGATTAAAAACAGTATTTCTTTGTGAAGTTGGCATGCAGTTTACTTATCGTGTGTCTGCCACCTGTTCACATATTCTGTAAACCACTGCTTTTCTAATTCTATTTTAGTGGCGATTGATGTCGAAACAAACTCTGCTGTACATATACACTTGGCAGTTATTTGTCTCTTTGCACTTTCTCTTACGCTGCATTGGCGTTATTTGCACTTCACCTCACTTTTGGAAATACAACTGCAGTTACATCATGTGTTCGCACTCGGCAAAGTGTTAGTGTTTATGGTTGTTCATTTGTTTTACATGTACGCTGTGGGCGTTTGCCAACCTGTGGAGATATATATATATATATACACACTCCTGGAAATTGAAATAAGAACACCGTGAATTCATTGTCCCAGGAAGGGGAAACTTTATTGACACATTCCTGGGGTCAGATACATCACATGATCACACTGACAGAACCACAGGCACATAGACACAGGCAACAGAGCATTCACAATGTCGGCACTAGTACAGTGTATATCCACCTTTCGCAGCAATGCAGGCTGCTATTCTCCCATGGAGACGATCGTAGAGATGCTGGATGTAGTCCTGTGGAACGGCTTGCCATGCCATTTCCACCTGGCGCCTCAGTTGGACCAGCGTTCGTGCTGGACGTGCAGACCGCATGAGACGACGCTTCATCCAGTCCCAAACATGCTCAATGGGGGACAGATCCGGAGATCTTGCTGGCCAGGGTAGTTGACTTACACCTTCTAGAGCACGTTGGGTGGCACGGGATGCATGCGGACGTGCATTGTCCTGTTGGAACAGCAAGTTCCCTTGCCGGTCTAGGAATGGTAGAACAATGGGTTCGATGACGGTTTGGATGTACCGTGCACTATTCAGTGTCCCCTCGACGATCACCAGTGGTGTACGGCCAGTGTAGGCGATCGCTCCCCACACCACGATGCCGGGTGTTGGCCCTGTGTGCCTCGGTCGTATGCAGTCCTGATTGTGGCGCTCACCTGCACGGCGCCAAACACGCATACGACCATCATTGGCACCAAGGCAGAAGCGACTCTCATCGCTGAAGACGACACGTCTCCATTCGTCCCTCCATTCACGCCTGTCGCGACACCACTGGAGGCGGGCTGCACGATGTTGGGGCGTGAGCGGAAGACGGCCTAACGGTGTGCGGGACCGTAGTCCAGCTTCATGGAGACGGTTGCGAATGGTCCTCGCCGATACCCCAGGAGCAACAGTGTCCCTAATTTGCTGGGAAGTGGCAGTGCGGTCCCCTACGGCACTGCGTAGGATCCTACGGTCTTGGCGTGCATCCGTGCGTCGCTGCGGTCCGGTCCCAGGTGGACAGGCACGTGCACCTTCCGCCGACCACTGGCGACAACATCGATGTACTGTGGAGACCTCACGCTCCACGTGTTGAGCAATTCGGCGGTACGTCCACCCGGCCTCCCGCATGCCCACTATACGCCCTCGCTCAAAGTCCGTCAACTGCACATACGGTTCACGTCCACGCTGTCGCGGCATGCTACCAGTGTTAAAGACTGCGATGGAGGTCCGTATGCCACGGCAAACTGGCTGACACTGACGGCGGCGGTGCACAAATGCTGCGCAGCTAGCGCCATTCGACGGCCAACACCGCGGTTCCTGGTGTGTCCGCTGTGCCGTGCGTGTGATCATTGTTTGTATAGCCCTCTCGCAGTGTCCGTAGCAAGTATGGTGGGTCTGACACACCGGTGTCAATGTGTTCTTTTTTCCATTTCCAGGAGTATATATATATATATATATATATATATATATATATATATATGTGTGTGTGTGTGTGTGTGTGTGTTTTGTGTGGGTAGGGGGGAGGATGGGTGGGTAGGTGCATGTGAACTGGTGCAAATCAGTGAAGATGGCTGGCTCTGAGCACTATGGGACTTAACATCTATGGTCATCAGTCCCAAATGAGTGAAGATCTCATACGTTCAGCAGAGATGTATGGGGGACTGGTTAGGAGATAGTAGTGGTGAATGGGGCCTGGTCATATGTATATATATTCCATATTATGTTTGTGGTCTGCCGAGTTGGTCTGATCATTTGAGCTGTTTCTTTTCTGTTATGATTTTCTGAATGTAGTAGTTTTTTTGTAAGCTGAGTAGGTGTTTTCGGTTGCAGTCTTCGACAGTCTTCAGCCTTAGTCAGACTTCGACAGTTCGCTCGTGCATTAATAGCAGGGAGCCTCACTTTGCACGACGCTCTTCAGTTTGATTCTTGTTACAGCTGGACTTCATTGCTGTTTGTTCTTTTCGTCTCAACGCTTGGAGAAAGCTAGAAGTTAAGTAAAACTTCTTCTTACTATATTCACGTGTTCGATCATCATTTCTGCTCCTGTTCAGCTTCCCCACAATGACAGGTCGCGCACCACTCTATAGCCCACCTCTCCTTTCCGTTGCGTATGAAGCAGTACACGACAAACTCCATGGTACTAAAGGGAACTGTAGAGGGTAAAAACCTGGGAGGAAGACAGAAATTGGAGTACATCCAAAGAAAATAACTGAGCTCGTAGGATGCAACGGCTGGTCTGAGATGAAGAGGAATTCGTGGCGGGCCGCATCAAACTAGTAAGAAGACTGTTGACTCACGAAAAATTTATTCCACTACGAAGAAAACTGTACACGTAAACAGAAAACTGAGGACAGTTATGAAAGCAGCATAAAATGTTAGTTAAGAATACATATTTAATCATCTGTTGCCATACAGAGTGGCGTTATTTGTGAGAACCCTGAAGTGCTGTGCAGGAGGCCTAAGAGAAGCGTTGCGATCACTCTGCCGGAGGAAGTAAGGTGTGAATGGGATGCACTCACCTGTTGCGATGCATAGGCACTTGAGCTGTAAGCAGCGGCGGCGGCGAACTCGGGCCGCAGCTGTCCCCACTTGCGCGCCGCCAGCCGCTTCCGGCGCTCCAACCAGCGCAGCCGCTGCTCCTCCTCCACGCTCTCCTCCACGCCGAAGAACACCGCCGTCTCGCGCTTGATGAACCTGCCGGCACCGAAGTCGCCGCTCTTAGCAAGAAGCTCTTGGATGGCTGTTGCTGGAGCTAGCTCAGCTGCAGAGCAACAAGCGTCAGATGTCGCCTTTAAGCACGCGTGTCACCAGCACTAAATTACTTAGGGTTGGGTACGACGACTCAATAGATATGGTATAGATCACAAGGCGGTCTAGACGGCAAATCCCCTTCAAAAAAGTTAAAACAATTTGGATCTAAAACCACTTTTTGGAACATTCTGAATGCTTCAGATCATATACACTGAGGTGACAGAAGTCAAGGGATCCCTTCTAATATCGTGTCGAACCTCGTTTTGCCCGTTCTAGTGCAGCTGCTCGACGGGGCATGGCTCTGAGCACTATGGGACTTAACATCTGAGGTCATCACTCCCCTAGAACTTACAACTACTTAAACCTAACTAACCTAAGGACGTCACACACATCCATGCCCGAGGCAGGATTCGAACCTGCGACCGTAGCGGTCGCGCGGTTCAAGACTGAAGCGCCTAGAACCGCTCGGCCACCCCGGCCGGCGCATGGAATCAACAAGTCGTTGGAAGTTCCCTGCAGAAATGCTTAACCATGCTGCCTCTATAGCCGTCCATAATTACGAAACTATTGCCAGTGCAGGATCTTGAGCACGAACTAGCCTCTCGATTATGTCCCATAAATGTTCGATGATCTTGGTGGCCAAATCATTCGCCGGTATTGTCGAGGATGTTCTTAAAACAAATCACGACCAATCCTGGCATGGTCACATGTTTGGGAACATGAAGTCAATGAATGGCTGCAAATGGACTCCAAGTAGCCGAACATAGCCATTTCCAGTCAGGTATCTGTTCAGTTGAACCAGAGGACCCAGTCCATACCATGTAGCCGGCCGCTGTGAACGAGCGGTTCTAGGCGCTCCTGTCCGGATCCACGCTGCTCGCTGATGCTACGGTCGCAGGTTCGAATCCTGCCTCGGGCATGGATGTGTGTGATGTCCTTAGGTTAGTTAGGTTTAAGTAGTTCTAAGTCTAGGGGACTGATGAACTCAGATGTTAAGTCCCATGGTGGTTAGAGCCATTTGAATTTGAACCATTCCATGTAAACACAGCCCACACCATTAAGGAGCCACCATCAGCTTTCACAGTGCGTTGTAGACAACTTGGGTCCATGGCTTCGTGGGCTTGCGGCCCTCGAACCCTACCATCAGCTCTTACCAACTGTAATCGGAAGTCATCTGCCCAGGCCATGGATTTCAAGTCGTCTGGGGATCCAACCGATATGGTCACAGGCCAAGAGAGGTGCTGAAAGCGATGTCGTGCTGTTAGCAAAGGCACTCGCGTCGGTTGTCTGCTGCCGTAGTCCATTAACGCCAAGTTTCGCTGCGCTGTCCTAACGGATACGTTCGTCGTTCGTCCCACATTGATTTCTGCGGTTACTTCGCGCAGTGTTGCTTGTTCGTTAGCGCTGACAGCTCTACACAACTGTCAAGTGGAGACCGTCGTCCACTTAATTATCCGTGACGGGAGGAAATGTCTGAAATGTGGTATTCTCGACACGCTCTTGACACTGTAGATATCGGAATACTGAATTCGCTAACGATTTTCGAAATGGAATGTCCCGTGCGTGTAGCGCGGCCATTATCACATCGGAAACCTTTTCGCATGAATCACCTGAGTACAAACGAAACTCTACCAATGCACTCGCCTTTTATACCATGTGTACGCTATGCTACCACCATCTGCATACGTGCATATCACTATCCCATGAGTTTTGTCACACGTTCTTAGAGTTCGAGTGCAATGTGTACAACACGTTTTCCTAGTGACGTTAGTGACGCGTGATGGTATTTATTTTATTTTACGCCGTAGTACGAACGTTGCCATATAGGTTTTTGTATATAATTTTGTGAATCTGAAGATGGACATATGATTGGAACCGGTAGTAACATTCATTTAACAATATATCTTGACAGTTTTGCAAGAAGACTCTTTTAAGATACTTACGAGCAGTGCAAATAGTATAATTTCGTTTCTAGTCCAAATTCATAACTTTTACACATATGACTGGTTTCTATGTTCACATCATTATGAGACAGCCAGTCGCGTTTTGACTCCTGTTCCTTCTTGGGATGTCTACTTCACTAATCATCCGTAGAACGTCATATGGCTGCTGGCCAACTTTTGAAGTGGACCAGCAACATCATGTTCTACTTCAGAGTGAAGACAACGTACGCAGGTGGATCGGTAGCCAGAATACGAGTGACTGTCTCTTGATGAGGTGAACACAGAAACCGGTCGTAGCTGTGGAAATTTGCCACTGGGGCTGAAAATAAGACTGCTTGATAATATCTGACGATCGACAATGTACCGCCGTCGTAAGGCTACAATTCAAACATAGGAGTACCGTGCCATGACTCAGAATACTGAAGGGAAACAATCATGATGCAGCAATAAATAAGCACGATATGGTCTTACTAACACGTGGAAAGTGCACAAAGAGATAGGACATTCGGTCCTTTCAGATGAAAACTCTGTTGAGGTTCTGTTTAACAAAATTGTACATAAACAACACAATTTTAACGCTGTATTCACTGGCGGGACAACAGGGAGCTGCATTCACTTTGTACTATTGGATCAATCTGAACATCTATTAGTGGACGTTTATTTGGGGTGTGTCCAACTCTCGCTTTCATGACGGCTTGGACTCTGCTGGGGACAATTTTAGTGAGGTCTCTGAACGTCTGTGAAGCAATGGTAGCCTGCTTATCCTCAAGAGCCGAAACTAGAAAAGGTAATGACATTGGGCGCCGGGATCTGGAATGAAGTCGACATTCTAATTCACACCAAAGGAGTTTAATTGGGTTCAGGAGGGGACTCTGAGGAGGTCAGTCCACTTCAGGAATGTTATTGTCCACAGACCATTGTCTCACAGATGCTGCTTTATAACAGAGTGCATTGTCATGCTGATGTAGTAATCGTCTGCAAACCATTCCTCTATTGTAAGCAGTATACAGTGGTGTAAAATATGTTCATGTCCTTCCAAATTTAGCGTTTTATTAAAGGGATTAAGGAGACCCAACCACGAGAATACCCCAATACTGTAACAGCACCTACTCATAACTTCACTGTTGGTACTACACATGATAACAGGCAACGTTCTCCATGCATTCGCTAAACCCAAACCCTTCCACCGGATTGCCATAGGGTATAGCGCGGTTCATCACATCAAATTGATTGTTTTCACTCATCCACTGGCCGGTGGCGCACATTTTTACATCGCCTCAATCTACGCTTAGCGTTGACTGCAGAAATGTGTCTGTTGTGAGAAGCTTCTCGACCACTGATTTCTCCTGAACGACTCATCCTTCTGGTATCGTCGCCTTCTTTTATACTGACGGGTCTGCTTCTCTTGGTATCTAGTGGGCAATACTTCATTACATAGGAATTCAAAAATGGTTCAAATGGCTCTCAGCACTATGGGACTTAACTTCTGAGGTCATCAGTCACCTAGAACTTAGAACTACTTAAACCTAACTAACCTAAGGACATCACACACATCCATGCCCGAGGCAGGATTCGAAACTGCGACCGTAGCGGTCGCGCGGTTCCAGACTGTAGCGCCTAGAACCGCTCGGCCACTGCGGCCGGCTACACAGGAGTGTCCAGATACTTCTCATCAGATAGTGTTCAGGTAAAATAGATATTCTAAATCTTGCCAAAGATGAAACCTTGCTGTTTATTGCCACAGTTGTTTTAAGTATGTCATAGATGCATCGATAACGTCTGTGAAGTAATGACCATATCAATGAAAACAGGCCCACCTCCGTAGCCGCGCTTCTGTTACATCGGAGCACGACACGAAAGAGAGTGTTGATAGAAGGATCAGTGTTCACCACCGGCGCTAAACCGGGAAAGGAAAGGGAGTTGGAGGTGTTCTGTGGCGATTATCAGACAGTAAACCAACGCCCTGGGTGTAATCTGCAACCTCTCCATGACATTAGACTGTCTGCCTTCATCGCATTTTATCTGCTTCCTGTATTACCTAATAGGCCTCAATAACACAATACAACACTCACTGGCAATGTAAAGGTTACAGGCAATTAATATGCGAGCGGTGTTCAATAAGTAATGAAACGCACTTTTTTCTCGCCCAATTTTCGTTGAAAAAATGCTGAAGTTGTTGTGGGACATCGTGGAACATTCCCGCTTCAGCCCCTGTAGGTTCATGAAGTTCCAATAGGTGGCGGCTCTACATGTAGCCTTCATAATGGCGTCTGTAACAGAGGTGAATTCCAAGCACAGAGCTGTCATAAGTTTCTTTTGGCGGAAAACCACAGCATCGCAGATATTCAAGGATGCTTGCAGAATGTCCGCGGAGACCTGTCGATGAACAAAAGCACGGCGAGCCGTTGGGCGAGACGCCTGTTATCATAACAACAAGGTCGCGCAAACTTGTCCGAGCTCCCTCGTGCTGGCCGCCTGTATACCGCCGTGACTCCTGCAATGTTGAAACTTGCTGGCAGACTTATTCGAGGTGATCACAATCAAATGCGTCGGTGCACAACTGGACTTCAAAGGTGTGTGCCCGCTCGGTTCCTCACCGCCTAACAGAAGACCATAAAGAACAAGATGGACCATCTGTGAGGAATTGTTGCGCGCTACGAAGCTAATCGTGACAATTTTTTGTCGAACATCGTCACAGGTGCTGAAACATGGATTCATCACTTCGAACCGGAAACAAAACGACAAACCACGGTGCGAAGCCACACCACCTCTCCTCCGAAGAAAAAACACAAAGCCGTACCTTCAGCCGGTAAAATCATGGCGACGGTCTTCTCGGACTCTGAAAGGGGTTTTCTGTTTGACGTCCTCCCTCATGGTGCAACGGAAACAGAAGAAACAACTTCAGCCTGTTCGTTGCCACAAAAATGCATACGAACTACTCGTTCTCCATGACAACACAAAGCCACAAACAAGTGTACACACACGAGAGGAGCTTACACAACCTCATTGGACTGTACTTCCTCATCCACCCTAGAGCTCGGATCTCGCACCTTCCGACTTCCATCTGTCTGACGCTATGAAGGATGTTCTCAGCGGGAAGCAGTACGTGGAAGATGGGGAAGTTATTGATGCAGGAAGACGTTGGCTCCGACGTCGACCTATAGAGTGGTACCATGCGGGCGTACAGGCCCTCCCAATAAGGTGGCGTAAGACGGTCGCACTGAATGGAGATTATGCTGAAAAATAGAGTGGGGAATAATATGGTGTATTGGAATCCCAGATAAAACGATCCTGCTTTCAGAAAAAAAACATGTGTGGCATTATTTACTGAACACTCCTCATATTTACGGCACATTTTTTTCACACATTGAGAAGGAACCATATGTCAGACGGGAAAAAACCTATCCAATTAGGCGGGTCAGTCTACACCATGAGAAGCCCTGCCAATAGTATTAAACGACATTTTAGAGAAGCATTTGTTTAACACGTGCAACTGCCACAGGCGAAGTGGATATAATGTACGTGTACCAAATAAACGCTTGTTGATTTGCAACTGTTTGCAGAAACGTACGTCTTACAGCATCGTCCCACCAGTAAACAATTATTTTTTAGGGATTTTACTTAACCAGACAAAAGAAGAGAACATCGAGAGTGATGCTTTCGTAATGAAATTTCGGGCTAATGCTATGATATGACAGCGACCGGTGCACTAATGTCTACCATTAAATATGAAACCGATCGCAGTCGGCTTTTAAAAGCCATTATGTTCACTATTAAATTGCGGTCCCTTTCACCGTGAATAAACTGATTACAGGCTTTTTTTGCACATTTTACATTCGCTACCACCCTCTAACAGGTTTCGTCATCAATAATGCAAGAGTGTATTTCCAGAGTGACGTATCTCCATGAAATTTGAAATTTGGAGAAACGGCAAAGTATAATAGCAACCATAAGAGTAATTGGAACTATATAATATTTTGTGCGTAGCTCCACTGTTTAATTGTAAATAAATGTGCAAAAATAAAAAATTCCAGGCTGTAAACATTCCGAGAAAATACACAACTAGCCTGGAGTCAAGTCACTTTGGAACAAAGGTCTTGATTAAAGGAAAGTAAATAACTCTCTGAATGTCATCATAGTAAGATGCTGGGTAAGAACGAACATTTTAATACATACATATTTTAGCGAATACTGGTATAGCGAAACAAAAAAGTATTGAAATACCAGACTAACATTTAATCCCATTACTGACAATAGCCTTTATTACTGTCACTTTATTAATGCATGGAACAACAATATGGAAATAACATTATTCATTAATACATTGTGCCGCGCGGGGCAGCAGGGCGGTCTTGGGCGTCTTGTTGCGGTTCGTGCAGCTCAACCCGTCGGACGTTCGAGTTCTCCCTCGGGCATTGGGTGTGTGTGTTGTCCTTAGCGTAAGTTAGTTTAAGTTAGATTAAGTAGTGCGTAAGCCTAGGGACCGGTGACCTCAGCAGTTTGTTCCCATAGTCCTCACCAAAAATTTCCACAATTTCCTATTACATTGTAACACTTTGGACTAAAATATCATTGCAGGGTGGCCATCGTGTACTGGAAGTTTTTCAAGAAGACGCTTTGCGTCTAGCTAGCTTAGGAACAAGACAGGGCCATTTACTGTCACATTTAAAGGCCCATGTTCCCACCCAGCAAGTAGGTCGGAATAATACAGTGGAAAAGTGATGGATTTTGAGGTAGCACTTATGATCTTCATTTCAGTTATTTAGAACTCTAATTTTGATTTAATACACAAGTCGACTGCATTTTTCCAATCTAAAATTTGCCAGTCGTTGCCAAGAATATGAACATTACCACCAATATTAAAAATAATGTTGTAATCCTTAGGAAAAAGAAGCAGTTCGGCCTTTCTTATCATCTTCTCCGCTTTTCCAAATACCATATCAACTGGCAAATACCTGTGTCCACGAAATGGATAAGAAATCTGTAAGGTAACATGATACAAGCCTGAAAGCTTTCTAAGAACCGATAACAAAACGTAGTTCTTATTTTGGGCGCTACAGCCATCACAAAATAAGTTAATTTGACGAATATGTGGATTATTTCTACAAAACCCGTAGACGTCCATCTGCTCGATACAATTTGAAACGAGACTAGTTCGAGCAGGCAGCATGTTTCCTGTCATCGACAGTCCAGTGTAGGTGTTGACGGGCCCAGGCGAGGCGTAAAGCTTTGAGCCGTGCAGTCATCAATGGTACGCGAGTGGGGTACACGAGTGGGCCTTCGGTTCCGAAAGCCCATACCGATGATGTTTCTCACGCTAACATTTGTTGATGGCTCACCACTTAAACCTGGAGCAATTTGCGGAAGGGTTGCACTTCTGTCACACTGAACGATCCTCTTCACTCGTCGTTGGTCCCGTTCTTGCAGGATCTTTTTCTGGCCGCAGCGATGTCAGAGATTTGATGTTTTTGCGGATTCCTGATATCACGGGACACTCGTGAAATGGTCGCACGGGAAAATCAACACTTCGTCGCTACCTCGGAGATATTGTATCCCATCGCGCGAGCGTCGTCCGTAAAACCACGTTCCAACTCACTTTAATCTTGAAACCTGCCATTGTAGCATCAGTAACCGATCTAATGACTACGCCAGACACTTGTTTTATGCAGGAGACACCGACAGCAACGCTGTATTCTGCCTGTTTACATATCGCTGTATTTGAATACGCATGTCTATACCAGTTCTATACGAAGTTCTATATGTAAAAAAAGCTAATTTTGTGTTATTGTTTCGTTATTTTGTTATATTTTCAGACTCCACATATGAAGTATCTTCTATAGGAGATATGAATTACAACAATGTCGAGAATGTTCTGTGAGGCCGATGTTGATAACGAGGAAACTAAAAGCTGCAAAGTGTTTCTGGGGCCATTCTGTAGCAATTCTGGACGTGTGGGGTGTCACATTGTCCCACTGGAATTTACCAAGTCTGACGGAATGCACAATGAACATGAATGTATGCAGGTGATCAGACAGGATGCTTACATACATGTCACCTGTCAGAGTCGTATCTAGACGTATCAGGGGTTCCATTGAGTATAGAACAACACATTTTCACTTTTTCACCGGTACGAAAAAATGGTTCAAATGGCTCTGAGCACTATGGGACTTAACATCTGAGGTCATCAGTCACCTAGACTTAGAACTACTTAAACCTAACTAACCTAAGGATATCACACACATCCATGCCCGAGGCAAGATTCGGACCTGCGACCATAGCAGTCACGCGGTTCCGAACTGAAGCGCCTAGAACCGCTATGCCACCGTGGCCGGCTCACCAGTACAGATAAAATACTCCATGGAAAACTTTCGACGTTGCTGGTCTTATGCTCTACGCCTTTTACATGTCTTGACGATTATGGCATTAGAAATGAAATGATCTTGATCTACCTCAAATTTCAACCCATAAAACAACGAATGGAACTTTTCATTATCAGAAATTTGTAAGGTAGCTACTTTGTAGCACCCATCATTATATTTACGTGAAATCTCTTTGCGACCGTCACTCGGAAATCTCCGCACGTTGTCTTTATTTTTTTGCCACTCCGGTAGTTCATGTTGCCTGCCGACGCGATACTTGTTGAACATTATCGAGAAATTCCGACATGTTTGAAGAAATAACACGAAATCACCTAACCTCAACGAAACGCAGCGGCCCGTACTGCTGGATAGTCACATGCCAAAAGATAGCTTTCCTATTGGCCTTTTGGAAATACTACTGCTTGGGAATAAAAACAGCTAGGAGATGCGTCACCTTGAGAATAACGACCATTTCCTCACGCTGTTTTTACAGAGATTTACGTCGTTTTCTAAATACATCAATTAACATAATATAAAACAGCTTATAACGAAGTCTGTGGCATGTCTAACTTTCAAAACAACAAAAATAAGGTTGCGTCACTTTTCAATTACAGACTGAAGTCATGAGTTACGTCCTAAAAAATCTCACATAATGAATTGAACTCGACAGAAATGCACCTTTGTGGCAAAAGTTCTTAAAAAGAACATCCAGTCAGACTCGTTAGGTAGCTGAACCACAGGCTCACAGTCACATGGAATCGATTAAAGTGTCACAAGAAGATTCATGGTCTCAGTTTCAGAGGTCGTAAATTCGCTGTACTTTGTTCCCAAAAAGGAAGCAGCACGCATTGCGAAGGCACTGTTTATCTCGGCGTATTAGTGCGCGTCTGTTTCCCGACCTTTATCTGTGCCTTAATGTTGTCAGTAATTACTTCAAAATCGACCGCCTCAGTGGAAAATGTGTGTGTTTACCGAATACAGTGACAGATTACTACCAAAGAGTGCCCTAGTATTTCCATGCTTTTGGAATATATCTTGATTAAAATTTCATACTTATGTGAGCTAATTATCAGTATTTCCAGTACAGAAAAAGTCACTTCTACAGATGAAGAATGACGTGAGTACGTATGCGTAATGGGTATGTCTAAAGTTACTGTAACTTTTCAGTTGGATGTTGCATGTCCAGAGAACGTGCACGTGAAGCTAACATACGTCTTTCGGACTGCGAGAGGGGTCGAATAACTGGGAACATCATACCGACAGACAGCTGGCTGCAGTGCTGTACCTGTAGTAGGGAATCCAAATTCGCTTTTACAAACAGTATTCTACGGCATTGACCTCTTATTTAGCTTACATTTATTGCGTATCTCTCGCCCAGCGCAAAGTCCCAAGCGATTGGAAAAAAAAGCTCAGGTGACTCCTGCATATAAGAAGAGTAAAAGAACGACTCCGCAGAATTACAGACCCATATCCCTAACATCAGTTTTCTGTAGAATCGTTGAATGTATTCCCAGTTCGAATACAGTAAGTTTTTTTGAGACCGAGGAGCTTATGTCCATAAATCAGCATGCTTTTAGAAAACATCACTCGTGCGAAACCCAGCTTTTCTTAAATAATGTACTGCGAAGTACGGATGAAAGGCAATAGGTAAATTCCATATTTCTAGATTTCCAGAAAACGGTTGACACGTACCCGGCTACATGATGTTAACGAAGGTACAAGTATATGGAATAGGTTCCCAGATATTTGAGTGGCCTGAAGACTTTTAAAGTAATATTGTAGAAGGTCCGCCCGGTGAGCCGTGCGGTCTAACGCACTGCTTTCCCGACGGGAAGGCGTGCCGGTCCTCAGCACGAATCCGCCTGGCGGATTAGTGTCTAGGTCTGGTGTGCCGGCCAGTCTGTGGATGGTTTTTAAGGCGGTTTTCCATCTGCCTCGGCGAATGCGGGCTGGTTACCCTTATTCCGCCTCATTTACACTATGTCGGCGATTGCTGAGCAAACACTGTCTCCACGTACGCGTACACCGTAGTTACTCTACCCTGCAAACGTTTAGGGTTACACTCGTCTGGTGTGAGACGTTACGGGGGGGTCCACTGGGGACCGAACCACATAATAACCCTGGGTACCGTGTGGGGCGGCGGTGGGGTGAGTGGACTGCTGCAGCCTGTTGTGGGGTTGTGAACCACTGAGGGCTACGGCAGGGACGAACCCCCTCCGTCGTTTCTGGCTCCCCAGTTCCATATAATGCAATACAATACAATTTCCTCTTCAACGAATTGCCTGTTGAGGCTGAGGTACGTCCACACGACGACGAAAAAGTGAATTCTTCCAATTCAATCTTTTTATTCAAAACTCAAGTGACATTAAATATACAGAGTGAAAGGACCCTTAACATGGTGGGTCTATGGGCCATAGCTAGGTACAAATCGTGCCATAGAACCTTCGAAGAGGGCCGTCAATTTGGAGCTGATGGTTTGTTCTTCGTTAAAAATTCTTCGAAGTAGTCTTAATTATGTCAATGATGTTTCATTGTTGTAACTTAGTAAGAAAGTCATAAATGCTTGAGAAAGTGTACAGAATTTCTGTGTAGTCGGAGGAGGACTGTTCTTGTTGAGCTGTCGTTGGTGGTCGTCGTCTTCGTTGCCATACCGACTGTCTCGTCGAGGAGGCCGATGGAACCTGCCGGTTCAGAAGCCCTGGGAAGCCCTTTGTACTGTTTAGAGCCGGTGGTGGTGTTGCCTTCGCCACTTGCTGTTCTCGTAAACTTGCGGCTAGGACTTGTGCTGTGTAGGCGCGCAGAACTTGCTGAAACGTACTGCAACATCTCCACGTGGCTGGGTGGTCTTCGCCGTAGTTTCCACAAGATTGTTTTTGAGCTGGAGATTCCGTGCAATTCAGAATCGCGCGGGGGGGGGGGGGGGGGGGGCCGTCCACATCTGACGCATCTGGGAGGAAGTGAACAGTACTAGTAATCTGCAGTATGGAAATAGCGCTTTCAGCGTTTGCACTGTGGAGAACCCCCCTTAGATTTGCAAGTTTCCACCTACACTTTTGTGTACATGAAATGAAGTATCTTGTAAATCGAGTCACTCGTTGCGGCAGCAGGGAGTGACACACAGTTGAGTCACTGAGCTATTAATGTATTCGTATTAGTATCGCTCGTCTTATACTGCGTAAAACCAATAGCACGTAACTGAGTCTCAACTTGCTTCGCCGGAATTTCGGCTGGGATACACTTAATGACGACCTTGAGCATATTCTCACTTGAATGTTGGTGTGTATAGAACGGAATTTGGGCGTTCTGGAAGAACTGGAATGCTGTCCGTTGTCCCGCTGTCGTTTCGAAGTGGAACTTGATCGATAACCTTTATAGTTGGCCTTGATTTGTTCAGCCGCATGTCTCTTCAGTTTGGTGTTTAGAGAAACGTATGTGTCCGTGTACTGTATGGTTACTGGAGGAATTTTTGTCGGTGGAAATTTAGGCGGGTGTCTTGCGCCAGAGGCGGAAGATGGTTGTGTGTCTTCCGTTCTTGGTTGAGGCGTCACTTCCAGTTATGCGCCCTCCACTTGCAAGGGGGTGAATCGGTTGGAGGTTGGTGGTGGAATTTGTCGCATAGTGGCACCAGCAATGTCTTGACAATTCTTCCTCTTACGTCCGGAGCGTTTGTTTCGGACAAATTGAAACCCTTCGTTCCCCCGATGGATAGCGAAGTTCCCAATCAGACTCGGTGCCAGGCATTCATCGCGTCTGGTGGCCATATCACGCACCAGTTGGTCTCGTTTCTTCGATCGTCATTTGTTATTCGCTGTCTTCTGTGGTCTTCAGCCGGTAGAACGCTGATAGGTGGTGGGGTGTGTGTTCCTAGTGTGAACGTTCTTCCCGTGGAGCTTTGGCGGGTTCCAGACCTCGATCATTGATGTGGACGAAACGGGCTTACCGGCCGCAGCCGGGGCCCAGACCCTCCAGAACAACCACCTCTGGCCGTAATAACGGCCTTGATACGCCTGAACATTGAGTCAAACAGAGCTTGGATGGCGTGTACAGGTACACCTTCCCATGTAGCTTCAACACGATACCACAGTTCATCAAGAGTAGTGACGGGCGTATTGTGACGAGCCAGTTGCTCGGCCACCATGGACCAGACGTTTTCAATTGGTGAAAGATCTGGAGAATGTGCTGGCCAGGGCAGCAGTCGAACACTTTCTGTATCCAGAAAGGCCCGTACAGGACCTGTAACATGCGGTCGTGATTTATCCTGCTGAAATGTAGGGTTTTGCAGGAATAGAATGAAGGGTAGAGCTACGGGTCGTAACACATCTGAAATGTATCGTCCACTGTTCAAAGTGCCGTCAGTGCGAACAAGAGATGACCGAGACGTGTAACCAATGGCACCCCATACCATCACGCTGGGCGATACGCCAGTATGGCGATGACGAATACACGCTTCCAATGTGCGTTCACCGCGATGTCGCCAAACACGGATGCGACCATCATGATGCTGTAAACAGAACCTGGATTCATCCGAAAAAATGACGTTTTGCCATTCGTGCACCCAGGTTCGTCGTTGAGTACACCACCGCAGGCGCTCATGTCTGTGATGCAGCGTCAAGGGTAACCGCAGCCATGGTCTTCGAGCTGACAGTCCATGCTGCTGCGAACGTCGTCGAACTGTTCGTGCAGATGGTTGTTGTCTTGCAAACGTCCCCACCTGTTGACTCAGGTATCGAGACGTGGCTGCACTATCAGTTAGAGCCATGCGGATAAGATGCCTGTCATCTCGACTGCTAGTGATACGAGGCCGTTGGGATCCAGCACGGCGTTCCGTATTACCTTCCTGAACCCAACGATTCCTCTGCTAACACTCATTGGATCTCGACCAACGCGAGCAGCAATGTCGCGATACGATAAAGCGCAACCGCAATAGGCTACAATCCGACTTTTATCAAAGTCGGAAACGTGATGGCACGCATTTCTCCTCCTTACACGAGGCATCAAAACGTTTCATCAGGCTACGCCGGTCAACTGCTGTTTGTGTATGAGGAATCGGTTGTAAACTTTCCTCATGTAAGCACGTTGTAGGTGTCGCCATCGGCGCCAACCTTGTGTAACTGCTCTGAAAAGCTAATCATTTGCATATCACAGCATCTTCTTTCTGTCGGTTCAATTTCGCGGCTGTAGCACGTCATCTTCGTGGTGTAGCAATTTTAATGGCCAGTAGAGTATTTTTGCAATAATGAAAAGTTTATGTACTTTTTTCTCGTTCCTATTTGACAGCCCACTTACAATATTTGCTCTCAGATACATCTCGAGAAATGACCACTGCCAAGAAATTAGCAGAAATGATTAATACCGGAGGTTTTACACAGTTGTCCGTTCGCGCCATTCCCGAAGTTGACGTGTCTGCAGCCTTAGTAGCGTCGCCGAATTTCCATCCTTCATGGCAATGGTAGCCGGGGTGGTCGATGGGACCGCTGGAGCTACAAATACCACCAGACGGCTGCCTCGGCCGAACGCACACTCCGATCTCCTCACTTGTGCATCGCATACTCTAACACGACCGCTGACTGACAGCTCCATGTCTGTACGGAAGTGCCCTCTGTTGGCTATCAGGAAGGAATAGCGCGAACGTTCGCCGCCATGCCATTTGTCTGATAGATGTGCTCGACGGGAGGTAAGCGAGTCGTGTGTCTGTATAAAGACCAGAAAGAGGAGCAGCGAGGTGTAGTGCGATTTCTGACTGCGGAAGGCCTGTCGGGAAGTGAAATTGATGGCGGAATATCTGCTGTGTATGACGAACGCAGTATGTCACTTGGACGTGTGATTGCGTGGAATAACTATTTCGAGACGGTCGGGTGTCATTGAAAGACACCAGTCGGCCAGGGGAGGCTCATCGTGTCATTTCTGCAGTGGATGCTGCCGTCAGAAAAGACCGACAGCGGGCGGTCGAAGACATTCGCCTCATGTTGGGTATCAGCCACGGTACCGCTCACGCCATTATGAATCATGACAGAGCAGTTGAAGTTCTGGAAAATCTGTACGCAGTGGACTGCTCACAGCCAGACGGAGAACCAGGACGGGACGTCGATATCACTGCAGCACCTTGACCGGTATCACGATGAAGAATGCATGGATCCTAAGCCCTGCATGCCAGCCCCGGGAAAGTCATAATGACCTTTTTCTTTGACTGCCAGGATGCGCTGCTCACGGACTGCAACACGGTGCCATAACTAGCGCCCAGCGGTATGTGAAGACTTTGCAAAAACTGGAGCACTTTATCAAGTCCAATCGCCGATCAGAAATGTAGGCGGACAGCATTCTGTTGCGGGATAATGCGCGCTTGCATGTTGCAAGATTGTTTAAACTACGCTGCAGAAGTTTCGCTGGGAAGCCCTTACGCTTTCCTCCATACGCTCCCGATCTCTCACCACACGATTTACACTACTGGCCATTAAAACAGGTGCACCAAGAAGAAATGCAGATGATAAACGGGTATTCATTGGACAAATATACGTATTATACTAGAACTGACATGTGATTACATTTTCACGCAACTTGGGTACATAGATCCTGAGAAATCAGTACCCAGAACAACCACCTCTGGCCGTAATAACGTGTAGCGGGGCTTTGAATTTCGCCGCGCTACACTCGTTCCCTCAGATAAAAAATATCTCGTCGCAGCGGTATGAGCGCTCGACGGCAGAGAAACTACCAAAATTGTTAACTTTTTTTGTTTTTTTATTCCGTTTCAATTGTCTCTTGATAGCGGTAGCTTAAGGCAGGCGTGATCGGATGCTGACGTAAAAACTTAATGGCTAATCTTGATCTGATTGTAATGTGTAGATATTGTGGAAGTTATTAAGAAATTCGTTGGATGGAAGTAGCAAAGTGAATTAAATTGCATACAGTATCAAGATGATTTTAATTGGTATAAATTAGTGGTCCCTGGACTATTGCAAGATTTCGGAGCAGATTTTTTCACGCTGAAATGAATGAGATTTTTGAAGACGTGGACGCCGCCCTAAAGAAGATAAGTTAATCTGGTAAAGGATGATCTCTCGTCTACGCCACTTCCCCCTGTCCGTTACATTCTGTTATTCTCTGTTTCTTTTCAATAACTTTTGTAGTGAAAATTGGTTTAACTTTTGCTCAAAAACGCCACAAGGACCACCCCAACAATAGCTTATCCGAATAACGAAGTCCGATAGCTTTTCTGTAATACAAAGTCCGATTTGCTTTTCATTCTTTCCCTTTTTCACGGTCTCTCTTCTCCCATTTTTTTTATTAACCACTACAACTGGCGACCGTGACAGGACGCAATTTTCGGATGTGTCGTTTTTGAGCAAATTTGAAACTTTAATAAAATCCTGAAGTTTAAAGGGTAACGAAAACACCAACTTTATTGTACCTAAGCAAATGATAGCACAATATTGTAAAGAATTTTTGTAACTAATTCAATCTGTTTTTCTTTTCATGGCATATATTGATGCAAAACTGTTATTTTGAGACCTTTTGGTGATTATCCGATGGAGATGTATTAAGAAAATCCATATTTTGACGAATACGATTTACGCAGAAGTGATTGACCAGCCGTTGCAGGACAGAAAATTTAATGGTGAGTCACACAATTATGTTTCATTCAAACATTCAATAGCCAACTGCAGAATCCATTTTTCCTTTTCCACACATCCTGTAGTTTTCTTCTAGATTTTTACAAAATTATCTATCTCTATTGTAGTTTGTCTTAATTACAGTATTGTTGTAGCATATGAAGATCGTGAATTTGACCGCCAAACAGTCATTTGTTACGAAAAATTTTGTCCGCCCTGCTGCATCTTTCTCAACCATTGTTTGCAATAGAGCAATCATTTACATTGACGAGAAAATATTTCAACCTAAATTTGAGTCAAATCTTTATTAATCAGACTTATATTATTCCCTTTTTGACTTACTATTATACATCCTATTACAATGGAACGTGGTAAGGTAGAGATAGTTTCGGCAGATGAGTTAAGTGAAGTAGATTCATCTTTCAACCAACAAGAAAGTCCGCGTTTCCCTCCATGGACGAGTTCACAGATCAATGCAATGATTTTGCCTCAAACTCGCAACCTTTGTGATAATACACAGATGGCGACTTTAAATGACGAAATGTGGAATGGACGCGAGGCTAGACCGTCAGCACCATTGTTAACATCAATGTCAGAACCGAATATGAGACAAATTCAGCAATGTGACACAAATCGGACACAGGAAACTGACAAACTGGACCGACTATTAGAGTTTTTTGCAGACATGAAACGAGACGTTAGTCAGAAAATTGACATATTAAACCATACTATGACCGAAAATTTTGAACGGACGACAAAACAGATGACAGAATTAAATAACACCACTCAACAGCTCAGCCAGCGATTTGAGACATTGTCCGACCGAGTCACTAAACAGGAAGAAACTTTGGTTACATTCACACACGAAACAAAAAACAATATCACCCGATGTGAGAATCAGTTAACTCAAATAGTTAATGTGCAGCAGGAAGTGAACACTCGTGTGGAAGAGTTAGCTCAGGCCCACACTTCAGCTAGCTCCACCCAAGAAAAGCTGACTGAAGAAGTGGGAAATATTACCCAACAACTTACAATGGTAGTTCTTGAACAGACCCACCTCAAAGAAAAGATAGAGAAGTTAGAAGATCGAGCGGACCTCGCGTCACTAAACAACGACACCAACATGGCCGAAAGAATTCTACATGAATGTAAATTGTGTGACGACTATCTGGACAAAAAACTTGAAACAATTGCACAGGACATACTTTCAAAAACAAAGACACATGTTAAAGACGAGACAAAACACATAGAAGACGAAGTGACAAAATTACGAGACAATGTTGTGCCGTGTTTGGCGATAGGTGCAAACGCATCGTCAGGAAACGACAAAACAGCTAAAACCATGGCTAATGACACAGACAGAACACCACCTATTGTGGAATCGCCTATTTCAAATCAAAATTACAATGTGCCGCTTTCTTTTCCACCGAACGAGCAATATTACGTTACCGGCATGGCCGATGACACGTTTGTAAGACATGGGTATTTCCAGACATTTTCCAGTGAGGACAAGCACAAAGTCCACCCTATTGTGTTTATTAGATCATTTGACGGTGTTTTTCCACGTAGTTGGTCAGAAGTCGATAAAATCAGATACGTCACCAATCTCATGAGAGGACGAGCAGCTAAGTGGGGTGCCGCTATGAAGCGGCGGTGCCTTACGTTTGAACAGTTCGAACAAGCCTTCTTGGACGAATTCTGGTCCGAGAATGAGCAACAGAGTCTAAGGAGAGAAGTGTGCAACCCCGAGACCTATGACCCTAAAAAAGAGACATTAAGACAATACTTTGAGAGGTACCTAGATAAGACACTGTACTGGTCCAAACCAGCCGACTTGCCAGCGATAATTGACACTTTAAAGAACCACTTACCCTTTCCATACCGAGACAGATTAATAGGAGTACCGGAGAATGACGTTAAGACTTTCTTAAACTTCTTAGATCAAATGGACGTAGTTTACAGAGGCGATTCACGCCATTCAAATTTTATTCATATTAGTAACCAAAACCAGCACCCACCCCAAAGGAACCGTAGTGACGGTGGCTGGTGGAACCATCCGTCCGCGCCGCGACACAATACGACGCCTGCGCGCGAAACATATTCAAATGGAAACGTGTATGACAGTAGGAACAACCGCAGAAATTCGTGGAATAATAACAATAATTATCACCCATATCAAAATGGTAACTACAAGCAAAATGAAAATTACAGACAGTACAACAACAACAATAGGAGACGTGAGAATAACCGGTACAACCCGGGCTACTTTGACAGGAACATGACATATAACAGACATAATTACCACCAAAACAATACCAATCCCAACAATCACCGACAGAATATGTGGAACACACAAAATTCACGCATGACAAATCATAACCCTCCACGGAAACCGCCGCCTTTCCCCGGTACAGTTATGCACTCCCCGCCACGAAGTAGCAATAAAAATTGCGGCGCGCCATCAGCTGACGCGTGGGCGCCAACCGGCCGGAATGTAAACATAGTGGAGCTAGTCAATGAACCCGGCCAAACACAGCAGACGACGGAAAACAGTCGACGACCGAGCTAAGCGCTCGTGCTACGGTCGTGGGGTGTTGTAAGAGCGCAACGGCTGAGACGGTTTGTTTCCTCAGGTACGATGACAAAATGACAGCAGAACAGGAATTAACCAACGAAATAAACATTAAATCAGGCAGTTGTGTAGAAGAATTCATACAAGCTACGGCATGGGTTAAGTTTAACGATTATGATGTACAAATTTTATTCGATACTGGTGCTGCTGCAAGTGTGATGTCAACCGCATTCTATAATGAATTGAAAGAAATTATAAACATACCTACATTACCTGTACAGAATTGTCATGTGGTTAGTGCCACAGGTACTAAATCTAAGAACATACGCATGCAAGCCCTTGTTAACTTCACATTTTCCAATACACAGTTCAAGTGTAATTTTCTGATTGTAGACAAGCTTATCGTACACTGCATCCTAGGGATGGATTTTTTGAATGAACACAAAGCAATCATAGATTTAAGTAATGGCATATGTCAATTATCCGTAGGAGAACAACTAATTAATGTTGAACTTAACAAGACGATTGAACCACGACAAAAACATTACGAAGTAAGTCAATTTCAATTGGTATATCCTACCATAGTTAGTGTATGTAATTTAACACCTGAAGATTCAGACTATCAGGAAATTGAGCAGGATTTATTGTATCAGAAATGTGTCGAATCTGACTACTTAACGAAACCACAGCAAGAAGAATTGTACAAATTATTATGTGATTATGCACAAGTTTTCAGTGAGAGGCCTGGTGTAATCAGAGGTTATAGCTACAAAATGGATGTTAAGCCACATAAGACTTATTGTAGGACACATTATAATATTCCATGGGCGAAGAAACCTGCAGTTTTACGTGAAATCGAGCGTATGTTGATCTGGGGTGTTATAGAAAAATCACATTCCCCTTATTGCAGTCCTATCCTGGCGGTAGGCAAGCAAGATGGAAATGTCAGATTGGTGCTAGACGCACGTGTAATCAACAAAATTATTATACCCGTTAACACAAGACCCGTCAACTTGGATGAACAGTTGCTAAAATTTTATAATGTACAATACCTAACTAATATTGACCTCCGCTCATCGTACTGGCAGGTGTCCCTTCACAATGACAGTCGTAAATACACTGCTTTCCTTTGTGAAGGACGCAGTTATCAGTTTTGTGTGTTGCCTTTTGGCTTGCGCGTAAGCGCGGGCGTGTTCATCGAGGCGCTTGACGCCGTTCTCGGCCCGTGTTTGTTGTCCCGCGTCACGGCGTACGTCGATGACATCGTCGTGGCAACAAATACGTGGGAGGAACATATTGATCTGTTACAGCAAATTTTATTTAAATTTTCACAAGCTGGAGTCACAGTAAATCTTTCGAAGTCCAAAGTAGGAAGGCGTGAAATCAAGTTTTTGGGCCATATTGTCTCGCCGGAAGGCGTTCGTCCCGATTCTAAGAAGATTGATGCTATTCGTAATTTCCCTCCTCCACAAAACCGTAAACAGTTGAAAGCATTCTTAGGTTTATCTTCTTTCTTTAGGAAGTTTGTTTCAAAACAGCTTCTGAACAGCTCTCATCTGCTAACTTTACTGAAAAAGAACGCAATTTGGAGATGGACAGAGTTTTGCCAAGCTGATTTTCAGGCTATTAAAGATGCATTGGTGAACGCACCCCTCCTCTGCCACCCTGACATGACGTCAGATTTTTGCCTATCCACGGATTCGTCATCATACGGCCTTGGAGCTTTTCTATTTCAAATTCAATCCGAATCAAGACAATCTGTCATCAAACCGATAAGTTTTGCGAGCCGCACGCTCACTGAGTGCGAGAGGTCGTACTCGGTGACGGAACGGGAGGCTCTTGCCATTGCCATTATTTGGGCATTCCGTAAGTTTCGCTACTTTCTTTGGGGTAAACATACTCGCATATACACAGACCACCAAGCCCTTTCTTTCTTGCTATCATGCAAATTGCTTCATTCACGGCTCACCCGGTGGTGCCTTTCACTGCAAGAATACAGCTTCGAAATTGTTTACATTAAAGGTGAATCAAACGTAGTAGCCGATGCCCTGTCCCGTTTGCCCCAAGGCATACAGGATTTTTCGGAACTTTCCGAGCAAATATCAGACTTTAACATCTTACTTATGTATGATGGTACATACGCTCCATACTACCACAATATGTGCAAGAACTTTGCTTCACTTCAGGACAGCGACCCCAGGTGGTCAAATATCAAAAAGAAATTACGTACAGATCCTTCTTCACATTTACAAAAATATTACACAATACACAAAAATGTACTTTTTCATAGGCGTACCCCAGACTCGCACCATTGGTGTGTCTGTCTACCCGACGCGCATGTTGATGATTTTATTCTGTTCACACACAAAACTTGGGGACACTACGGAGTCACCAAATGCACTGATAAAATAGTACAGTACTGTTATTTTCCCAATCTGCGTCGGAGAGTGTTGCAAATTGTTCGTAAATGTATCATCTGCCAAAAAGCAAAATTTTCCAACCGATCATCTTTGAATGAATTACATCCTATTATACCAACCCGACCTTTGGAGTTAGTATCGTTGGATATCGCAGGACCTTATCCCAGGGCTCGTGGAGGTGTGAAATACATCGTTGCTGTACTTGATGTCTTCTCAAAATACTTAAAATTGTATGCTATCCGCACTGTCAACGCATCTGCTATTGCTAGACGTTTGACTAACAGTTACTTTACAAGGTTTGGCAAGCCCCACAGCATTATTACGGATAACGCACCCTATTTTACGGGAAGAAAATGGAAATCTTTTGTTGCTACACATAACATCAAACATATTCTTACATCAGCATTTCACCCGGAAGGGAACCCCGTAGAAAGGATTTTTAGAGAGCTTGGTCAATTCATGAGAATACATTCACCTCACAAACACACAAAGTGGATCGAATTTTTAGCACCCATTGAGCAGATAGTAAACAATTTGCCTCATGCCTCGACAGGATACCCACCACAGGAATTATTATTAAACAAACCTGAACAGAACAAGTGGGCTATGCCCATTCCAAAGCTAACCGCATCCACAACACATACACCTTTGGAAGAGAAAGTAAGACAGGCATACACTACGTTGTGCAATAAAGCCAAGAACAGGAAAGAGAAGTATGACAAACGTGTTACAAATACACAAATCTATCAGGTTGATGACCTTATTCTGTTGCGTTCACATCCCAAGTCTACAAAATTAAAACAATTGAACAGAAAATGGCAGCTATTATATTCAGGTCCTTTCAGAATAGCAAGCATACCTCACCCACGTTGTTACTCCCTAGAATACCCGTTATCTCACAAGCCGAGGGGGCTGCATCCCCACAGACATTTGAAACCCTTTGTGCACTAAAACAACATAATATAAGGATAACTAAGTTGAACATGAGCAAGTTGCTGTGAAAACGAGATCATAAATATTTGTATTGAATACACGAACATTAAGTTATACAGCCTAAGAACACAAACATTCATTTATGGAAATTATATACTGCAGTTACACTTGTACACATAATTATGAAGAGAAGGTAAACCCAGGTGAGTACACTTACTGAATGAGAAAAGATATTCATATAGGAATGAGGTCTATGCAGGTTACATTGGTTGTTAATTGTAAATTATAAGGTGAATCAACAACTAGTTAGTTATTTCAAGGCACTATAATGAGAGGAAATAATAGCTATTGACATCAGTAATGACATAGGTATGTAGCAGAATGAATGAGGATGTAAGAATGAATGATCAGTATGAATGAGTTAATATTTAAGTTAATATAAGAAGGTAAGTTACTGTGAAGTGGTTGGAGACAAGAGATTATTTGAGGAAAATATTATTGGAGTTTTATGAGAATGGAAGTGCCAAATGGCCCCACGTATGTGATATATTAATGTTTCATGAGGAATATGTTTAATGTATAAGGATATATATATATATATATATTATGATGAATATGTGAGTAAGGAATGAGTGAGAATGTTTTGGTAATATTGTGCTACATGGAGAAGTGAGTAAACAGTTTATATCTTTAAGATTACATAAGAATTTCAGTTTGAAAGAAAACATTTGTGATGAGTTAGAACACGTGAGTACAAGACGTTAAATGTGAATCTATTTTCAGTGCCCTTGAAAAGGAATGAATGCAAGAAAAGCAGAGTGAACATAACGATGATTACAGCTGTGGAAAGAAGTGTAATAAGAATGTAACTTGGAAACACATTAGCTTTAATTTATTTCAGAAGTGTAACTTAGTAACCTTTCGTTAAGTTTTGTTACGCCATTGTGTGGAAGAAAACATTTATAGTTCGTGTTCAGACAGGAGAATGATATTTTAAGGAACTTAAGTTGAAACATAGTTTTTACACAGCCCTCATGTGAATGCATTTGTTAAAAAAAAAAAAAAAAAAAATACGAAAGTGAAATTTAGTGCCATATTAGCCTTTATTATAATTACATATGACAGAAAACCCTGAGGAAGCAAAAGATAGGAGAGTTATTAAGGCCGTTTTGCGACTCGTACAACACCTCCACTTAAGCGAACAGATGACAAAATTACATCTACGTTGAAGACATTTGACTTTTCAGGTAATGCAAGGTAAGTGCAAAGGAGCAGTGACCGTCCGTGCAGCCGACGTCGAGCAACGGACAGTGAGAAAGAGACATTTTACTGTCAATTATAATAATATGTTCTTTATTTATGATTTATAGATAGACATGATGTATATACACACAACATACATAATGTTTAACCTTCCAAAAAGTAGAAGAAAGTTCATGGTTGAACTCTCGAGAGGAAATTTGATATGTTATCATATAATACACATTATGAGAGAGACAATCTCTGAGATACATTTTCCATTTGTATAGACGGTATCCACAAGAAGTGGAGATATTGAGGATGTACCGAGCAGATATGTGATTTACTCATGCAAGGATTTGTTAAGGTATCATACACTTAGTCATATGAACAGTCAGAACACAAACAGAGAATCTGTCATGAGGTTACACTACACAGACTTGACGTAAGGACACTTACATTTACCCATGATTTGGTAAATTGTAAGCACCTCCTTTCACACACCCCTTGAAGGTGATGCAAACATTATAACGTATTATATTCTCTTTTTTTTATGTATTAGCTGTAGGATTTGGTAGTTTATAGGTAGTGAATAGTTTCTTCCAGTCTATCTTTCTTTCTTTCTCCATTATCCTACCACATACTGCAGCTGGGTATTGTTTGTTTATGGAATGTAAGAATATATTGTGTGACAGTAAACTTTCAGGTATGAATAAAAAGACATGAAGAAAACTGAATATTGATGGCATTACAGGCCTGGTCAACCACTAGCCAGCCAAGATATGGAATCAAAGAAAAGAAATAAATAATAAATAAAGGAAAGCCCGTGCTTTTAAACATTAAGTCTTATATCCCTTGGCACGTCAAAACCTTAATAAAGAAAATCAAAATGACCATAAACCCCAATAAAAGAAAGCCAATGGGACTTAGTATAATTTTTTTTAGCGTAAATATTTCACGTGTATATTCTTGTAAATTTATATGTATTTCTATATGTGTTAAAACTTTGCATATTGTCAACATTTTGAAACATGACCACGAAATGTAAGCTTTCATAATTAACGATGTAAACATGCTTGGACAAAGTGAACTGTTAAAATGTAAATGTGGCAAAAAGTGATGCAAACTGTGTTAAACAGTGAACGTTATAAACGACGAATTTTGTGTTGTTTGTGAAACTTATGGCGCATAAACCAAATAACTGTTTATAAATCGATATAAACTGCAGTTTACTTTGACGATAATGAGGATTTTCACACTGCAAATGAACGTTTGTTGGCAAGTGTAAACAATGTGGTGAAACACCTACCTTTGCGAACATCGACGCCGTTGTTCCTGGCCGGCCTTCAGATGCTTGGAGACAATAAACTCAACACCTGTCGTAGGCGATGTGGAGGCTAAAAACTACATCGACCATATATGCCCCGGGAACAATAGTCATGAAAACGCACAAGGACCTGGAGTGTTGTGTCGTAACAGAAGACATGGACGTTGCTTCAGATCACGCACACGCTCAATCTTATGGTGTCACCGAACTTAACACGCCATTTATGCTGGAATAACAACTTGTAATGAACACTATGTGAGAGTGAATACTGTTGAAGACTGTCATAACACAGCGATTTTGAAACTGCCGCACGCGAAATTCAGTGATGCTACTGCGCATGCGCAAAGACTACGTGCTGCCAGATGTGCATTGGGAAACCAACGCTGGGAGCACACAACATTAACTGCTCTGGTGAACAGCTTGTTCAAACAAACTGTATGTATATATATATATATATTAATTGTGTAAAAAAGGATCCAAACTGTAATAATTGTAGTTAGTATATAGGTTTAGAAAGTAAGTGTTGGTTAAAATTATCCCCTATGGATGCACGTGGCCTTTCCAATGAAAATTACATGTATTGGCTTTTAGGTTTGCTAGCCTGCCACGCTAAATGTTTTAGCGTGACAGTCGAGGGGGCGATGTAGCGGGGCTTTGAATTTCGCCGCGCTACACTCGTTCCCTCAGATAAATAATATCTCGTCGCAGCGGTATGAGCGCTCGACGGCAGAGAAACTACCAAAATTGTTAACTTTTTTTGTTTTTTTATTCCGTTTCAATTGTCTCTTGATAGCGGTAGCTTAAGGCAGGCGTGATCGGATGCTGACGTAAAATCTTAATGGCTAATCTTGATTTGATTGTAATGTGTAGATATTGTGGAAGTTATTAAGAAATTCGTTGGATGGAAGTAGCAAAGTGAATTAAATTGCATACAGTATCAAGATGATTTTAATTGGTATAAATTAGTGGTCCCTGGACTATTGCAAGATTTCGGAGCAGATTTTTTCACGCTGAAATGAATGAGATTTTTGAAGACGTGGACGCCTCCCTAAAGAAGATAAGTTGATCTGGTAAAGGATGATCTCTCGTCTACGCCACTTCCCCCTGTCCGTTACATTCTGTTATTCTCTGTTTCTTTTCAATAACTTTTGTAGTGAAAATTGGTTTAACTTTTGCTCAAAAACGCCACAAGGACCACCCCAACAATAGCTTTTCCGAATAACGAAGTCCGATAGCTTTTCTGTAATACAAAGTCCGATTTGCTTTTCATTCTTTCCCTTTTTCACGGTCTCTCTTCTCCCATTTTTTTTATTAACCACTACAACCGGCCTTGATACGCCTGGGATAGCGTATACAAGTACACCTGCCCATGCAGCTCCAACACGATACCACAGTTCATCAAGAGTAGTGACTGCCGTATTGTGACGAGCCAGTTGCTCAGACACCATTGACAAGCAATTTTCGGTTGGTGAGAGATCTGGAGAATGTGCTGGCCAGGGCAGCAGTCGAACATTTTCTGTATCCAGAAGCAACATGCGATCGTGCATTATCCTGCTGAAATGTAGGGTTTCGCAGGAATCGAATGAAGGGTAGAGCCACGGGTCGTAACACATCTGAAATATAACGACCACTCTTCAAAGTTCCGTGAATGCGAACAAGAGGTGACCGACGCGTGTAACCAATGGCACCCCATACCACCACGCCGAGTGATACGCCAGAATGGCGATGACGAATACACGCTTCCAATGTGCGTTCACCTCGATGTCGCCAAAGACGAATGCGACCATCATGATGCTGTAAACAGAACCTGGATTCATCCGAGAAAGTGACGTTTAGCCATTCGTGCACCCAGGTTCGTCGTTGAGTACACCATCGCAGGCGCTCCTGTCTGTGATGCAGCGTCAAGGATAACAGCAGCCATGATCTCTGAGCTGATAGTACATGCTGCTGCAAACGTCGTCGAACTGTTCGTGCAGATGGTTGTTGTCTTGCAAACGTCCCCATCTGTTGACTCAGGGATCGCGACGTGGCTGCACGATCCGTTACAGCCATGCGGATAAGATGCCTGTCATCTCGACTGCTAGTGATATGAGCGCGCGTTCCGTATTACCCTCCTGAACCCATCGATTCCATATTCTGCTAACAGTCATTGGATCTCGAGCAACCCGAACAGCAATATCGCGGTACGATAAGCCGTAATCGCGATAGGCTACAATCCGACTTTTATCAAAGTCGGAAACGTGATGGTACGCATTTCTCCTCCTTACACGAGGCATCACAACAACGTTTCACCAGGCAACGTCGGTCAACTGCTGTTTGTGTATGAGAAATCGGTCGGAAACCTTCCTCATGTCAGCACGTTGTAGGTGTCGCCACCGGCGCCAACCTTGTGTGAATGATCTGAAAAGCTAATCATTTGCATGTCACAGCATCTTCTTCCTGTCTGTTATATTTCGGGTCTGAAGCACGTCATCTTCGTGGTGCAGCAATTTTAATGGCCAGTAGTGTACATATTCCTGGAGCCCCGAAAAAGTAGATACGTGATCGTCGTTTGCTTCGCACTAAGAGGTGAACACCTGGGATCGTGGATCCGTAGGCGATCGCAAGGATTTTCTCATTAAGGCAATGCCTTGTCTACAGTGGTATACATGTATTAACTGTTATTGCAATTATGTTTGAAATAATGAGAAGTTTACTTACTTTTTTCTCGTTCCTGTTTGACAGCACGCTTATATTATTTGCTATCAAATACAAATCGAGAAATGACCACTGGCAAGAAATTCACCGAAATTATTCATACGGGAGGTTGTAGACAGTTGTTTTTGGGAGACACCATTAATGAATGGAACAGAGAAGGGAGGAAAAAAAATTGGCGATAGAAGAGATACCCACCGCCATACACCGTGTGGCTTGCGGAGCGCAAATATGGATGCAGACACTAAACGGACTTGATTATTAGGTTCTCTCTAATCTTCCTTGCTCCCTTCCGGTTGGCGCCTCTTTCGTGACACAGAGCCAGCTTGGAACACGCCGTAGTTGTGTCCGGTAACATCTCCGCCAGCAGCGCAACGACCACCAAGAGCTGACCGCTGCCACATGGCGGTAGCGCCACGTCCCAGCCGCCTGTGCCGCGTGACGCCCACGCTCTGCCGAGCGTGAAAATCGCGGTAGCTGCCCCGGCTGCCGAAGCTGCGGGCGGCGGGCATCCCGCGCCGGCGGTAGGCAGCGGGTGTCGCTCCGGCCTCATAACACGGTATTAGCCGACGCCGAGTTGCTTGTCCGCGTGTAATTTCTGGGACGGCGGCGGCGGCGGCGGCTACGTCGCTAGGTGGCGCTTTAATTATGGCCGTGATTACGGCGGCTGCGCCGTCCGGCCATTTGCATGGCGGGCTCTTTTAATTAGTGAGCCGAGCACGTAGCCTAGCGCATTCTCCACCGCAGTTATTAATGCGCGTTATTTCATTATGAAGCGCGTGCGACGCCGTTAAATGGAGGCGCCCTGCGCAGCGGTCACTCGTGCAGAAACCGCCTCGCCCCTACCTGTTACCTGCTACCTGCTTCGCTCTTCCTCTCTTTTCACTGTTTGCCACCACATCACCATATAACTCTCAACTCGTAGCTGTTCCCATTTCATTTCCTTATAAAGCCGTCGTGTTCCTTGTAGGTGTTGTAGTCTCCTATTTACACAGGGTGTTGCAAAGGTTTTACAGCAGACGCCTAGGGGTGATAGATCACGTCACGTGGAACAACTTCTGTTGGAGACGTTCGCTGACGTTTCTTAGCTACGCTAGGCGTTCCTTAGTATTCGACGCACTCTCGATGCTTCTACATCTACATCTAGATACATACTCCACAATCCACCGTACGGTGCTTGGCGGAGGGTACCTCGTACCACAACTAGCATCTTCTCTCCCTGTTCCACTCCCAATTAGAACGAGGGAAAAATGACTGCCTATGTGCCTTTGTACGAGCCCTAATCTCTCTTATCTTATCTTTGTTGTCTTTCCGCGAAATATAAGTTGACGGCAGTAAAATTGTACTGCAGTCAGCCTCTAATGCTGGTTCTCTAAATTTCCTCAGTAGCGATCCACGAAAAGAACGCCTCCTTTCCCCTAGAGACTCCCACCCGAGTTCCTGAAGCATTTCCGTAACACTCGCGTGATGATCAGTCCTACCATTAACGTATATAGCAGCCCGCCTCTGAATTGCTTCTATGTCCTCCCTCAATCCGACGTGATAGGGATCCCAAACGCTCGAGCAGTACTCAAGAATAGGTCGTATTAGTGTTTTATAAGCGGTCTCCTTTACAGATGAACCACATCTTCCAAAAATTCTACCAATGAACCGAAGACGACTATCCGCCTTCCCCACAACTGCCATTACATGCTTGTCCCAATTCATATCGCTCTGCAATGTTACGCACAAATATTTAATCGACGTGACTGTGTCAAGCGCTACAATGCTAATGGAGTATTCAAACATTACGCGATTCTTTTTCCTATTCATCTGCATTAATTTACATTTATCTATATTTAGAGTTAGCTGCCATTCTTTACACCAATCACAAATCCTGTCCAAATCATCTTGTATCCTCCTACAACAACAACAACCCGAGGGATGAGAGACTCTACGCTTTTGAAGAAAGATGCTATCACGTTCGTGTCTGAGTACTGAACATATATACCGTCGAATCCTCATCACAGACCAGATGTTTTGGATGTGGCTATGCTGATGAATCTGAGGCTGGATTTGCACCTGCAGACGATCAATGACTTGACCTCTAACGACCAACCCGTCTTGATTGTGATCATGGAGGCTTTGCACACGATGCGACATTCATCACGAACGTCCACAAATTGGGACCAGTTTGAGCGGCGGCTGCAAAAGAATGCCCGACCCAATGCAGACGTTTCGTCTGCAGTCCATATTGATGAAGCCATTGACACACTAACTGGGCAAATTCGAAGAGCATACAAACAGGCATCACTCACCACTATGTACTTCACGCGCTATCAAGAGTACCTCTCCCGATCCATACAAGATTCGAAAACTCGCAAGAATAGAGCCAGGCGGCGCTAGAAGTGCTATCATAACCCAGAAGATAGGACGGAGATGACACGCATCTCACGCGAACTTCACCTACGTGTCTTAGTACATCGAACAGAGTTGTGGGAGGACAAAAAGTAATCTTTCTGCTCAAATCCTGGAACGAGTAGAGTCTTGTCCACGCCCTACGGAATCCACGACCACTGAACCCACCACTCCAGAGTCCCAAAGGACCTGTGTAAGACCCACTCGCCTCGCTTCGACTTACGAAGCTCAGACCAATGTCAACACCCCACAGGGTGATGATGACGCAGATGGGATAAGGAAGGGAGCACAAATCATCAGGTAGACTGTCCAGCAAGCAGAACCACTCTTCACAACTTGGGCGGAAATCCGACGAATAATTCGCAGCCTTGGTGTTCACTCTGCTCCAGTACCAGATGACGTCACTCATGAGCAACTTAAGCACATCCCCCGGAAGGTACCTGCTTTGCTCACACGAATCTATAACAATTCCATGTCGTTGGGGTGCTTCCTACAACCCTGGACGACTGCTGAGGTAGTGCCTAATCCGAAGCCTGGAAAAGATCTAAGTCAGCCCTTCAGTTATCGACCAATCAATCTCTTGGTGACAATGTACAAAATTCCTGAACGGTTGCTACTCTACAGGATAAGACCTATAATCCTCAACCACGATGTGATAAGGCCGGATAAGTTCGCTTTTTAACATCAGCTTTCTACTGAAAAAAATGGCTCTGAGCACTATGGGACTTAACTTTTGAGGTCATTAGTCCCCTAGAACTTAGAATTACTTAAACCTAACTAACCTAAGGACATCACACACATCCATGCCCGAGGCAGGATTCGAACCTGCGACCATAGCGCTCGCGCGGTTCCAGACTGTAGCGCCTAGAATCGCTCGGCCACCGCGGTCGGCCTTCCTGCTGAATTAGAACTTCTACGGATCTCACGCTTCAGAGCAGAGCGGAGATCAGCAGCAGCAGCAGCAGCAGCAGATTATCGGTTGTAAACAGTTTGTTTACATCGTTTACTTTAGTGTTATTCTAGCTTGCTTCTGTGCAGAAGTGAACAGTAGCTGATTATTTAGTGTTTTTTAGTAGTGCTATGTATTTTTGTTGCAATAATTTGAGTGTTTTTCGATCTTTTGTCTTGAGTGAGTTGACTTTCTAGTGTAGTTTTCCGCTGCAGAAGGAGCTACTGCCGCTTTATTTACTTGATTTCACGACCCTTGCGAATAGAAAATATTCAGTAGACCTCCAGCCTGAGATTCTCAGAGTTTAATCTCGCGTTTTGTGAGTGTATGTTCAATGAGTCGTGAGTGCAGTAGTTGCTCAGTTGTTTGTTTTGAGGCTAGTGACGGCTGTAATCAGCGTAGTTAGCCGTTCAGTTCGGTACCAGCTGTCGCCTGCGGGCATATCTTCGGGGCATCAAGTTACGTATTTACCTCTTTCTGTGTTTTCTTAATAGTATATATTTGTTTAATTGCTTGTGCTTTTTGATATTTAGGAAATTTAGTCTCGCTTTTTTTTGCTATCTGTAGGTGTAAATTCAGGCAGTCTGCAGGTCAGTTGTCATTTTTTCCGAACAGCCAGCTACATAGTTCAGAGAGATATCAGCATGCCTTGGTTACGTGTCAGAAGGGTAACAATTGCTTACTCAGGTTTCTGCCAGCTTTAACTGCTTACTCTTCAATTTGTCCTGCTAGGATCGGTAGGATGTGTGGCTGATGTGTGCGCACGCAGGAGATGCTGGCCGCAGTTCGCTAACAGTAGAATGTGGTTTCGGTTGTGATCAGTCGCCTTTAGACTACCGCCTCGAGGTGTAGCGGTGGCTGAGATTCTGGAGCATTGCATGGGACTTATCAGGTGTCGCTTGTTTCGCCCAAGGGCTCTACTGCCGGGGCACACTCTAGTGCACCCGACGCAGTGGACCCGCAGGGTGAGTAGTGGGTGGCAACGCGTTCGCGTCGCTCGAGACACAGGACCACTGTGGAGGCTGACCGTATGGCATCGCCTATTTGCCCTGTGAGCGAACAAGTGGTCGTTCCGTCAGCAGGGTCCGAGCAGGAGCACGTGGACAGGGGTTTGCTAGTTATTGGGAGCTTCAGTGTTTGGCGCATTATGGAGCCGCTTTGGAAGGTAGAAAGGCAGAAATACTGAATTCAGTGTTCCGAAGCTGTTTCACTGCGGAAAATCGTAACACGGTCCCTGACTTCAGCCGTCGCACGGACGCCAAAATGGAAAATATTGAAATAAACGATATCGGAATTGGAAAACAACTGCTATCACTTAGTAGCGGAAAAGCATCCGGACCAGACGAGATACCCTTAAGATTCTACAGTGATTATGCTAAAGAACTTGCCCCCTTTCTATCAGCAATTTATCGTAGATCGCTGGAAGAACGTAAAGTACCTAGCGACTGGAAGAAAGCGCAGGTCGTTCCCATTTTCAAGAAGGGTCATAAATCACATGCGAATAATTATAGGCCTATTTCGCTTACGTCAATCTGTTGTAGAATAATGGAACATGTTTTGTGTTCTCGTATTATGACGTTCTTAGATAATACAAATCTCCTTCATCATAACCAACATGGATTCCGCAAACAGAGATCATGTGAAACTCAGCTCGCCCTATTTGCCCAAGAAATTCACAGTGCCGTAGACACTGGCGAGCAGATTGATGCCGTATTCCTGGACTTCAGGAAGGCATTTGATACGGTTCCGCACTTACGTTTAGTGAAAAAAATACGAGCTTACGGAATATCGGACCAGGTTTGTGATTGGATTCAGGATTTCCTAGAAGAAAGAACACAACATGTCATTCTTAACGGTTCAAAATCTGCAGATGTAGAGGTAATTTCGGGAGTACCGCAGGGAAGCGTGATAGGACCTTTATTGTTTACAATATACATAAATGACTTAGTTGACAACATCGGTAGCTCCGTGAGGCTATTTGCAGATGACACGGTTGTCTACAAGAAAGTAGCAACATCAGAAGACTCGTACGTACTCCAGGAGGACCTGCAGAGGATTAATGCATGGTGCGACAGCTGGCAGCTTTCCCTAAACGTAGATAAATGTAATATAATGCGCATACATAGGGGCAGAAATCCATTCCAGTACGATTATGCCATAGGTGGTAAATCATTGGAAGCGGTAACGACCGTAAAATACTTAGGAGTTACTATCCGGAGCGATCTGAAGTGGAATGATCACATAAAACAAATAGTGGGAAAAGCAGGCGCCAGGTTGAGATTCATAGGAAGAATTCTAAGAAAATGTGACTCATCGACGAAAGAAGTAGCTTACAAAACGCTTGTTCGTCCGATTCTTGAGTATTGCTCATCAGTATGGGACCCTTACCAGGTTGGATTAATAGAAGAGATAGACATGATCCAGCGAAAAGCAGCGCGATTCGTCATGGGGACATTTAATCAGCGCGAGAGCGTTACGGAGATGCTGAACAAGCTCCAGTGGCGGACACTTCAAGAAAGGCGTTACGCAATACGGAGAGGTTTATTATCGAGATTACGAGAGAGCACATTCCGGGAAGAGATGGGCAACATATTACTACCGCCCACATATATCTCGCGTAATGATCACAACGAAAAGATCCGAGAAATTAGAGCAAATACGGAGACTTACAAGCAGTCGTTCTTCCCACGCACAATTCGTGAATGGAACAGGGAAGGGGGGATCAGATAGTGGTACAATAAGTACCCTCCGCCACACACCGTAAGGTGGCTCGCGGAGTATAGATGTAGATGTAGATGTAGCGTTCAGCGCTGGAAAGAAAGCCAGTGTGCACTCGGTATGTCTGCCAGGGGGCCTCATCCGAGACGTGGAGCCGGACTTCCCTGTGGCTATGGAGCGTACAGGGTGCAGTCGTCTGCAAGTTGTGGCTCACATCTTCATCCAGCGATGCTTGTCGCATAGGTTCTGAGACCATCCTTTGCTCTTACAGGCGGCTGGCGGAGGTGGTGAAGACTGCTGGCCTTGCGAGCGGGGCGCAAGCAGAGCTCGCAGATTGGAGCATTGTACCCAGAGTCGATTGGGTCCTCTGACCTGGCGCCTGATGGTGAGTGTCAAGCAAAGGCTTCGTCGAGTCTGTGACAGTATTGGCAGCAGGTTTCTAGACATCAGGTGCGGATTTGTGGACTCTCCTTGATATGTCAGGGGCGCACTACACAAAGGAATGCACAAGGATGTTTTTTTAAGCTAGGCGGTAGTTTGGTGTACTCTCATGAACACTCGGCAATCGATAGGCATATAGGGAAATCAAATAGCGTTCAGATTAAAGAGAGGAAGACTGCAAACAACTTTATTCTTGGGACTGAGAGTTGGCTGAAACCCGAACTAAAAGGCTCTGAGATATTTAGCGAGTCTTGAAATGTTTATCGGAAAGACAGATTAGATGCCATAGAAGGGGTAGTGTTAATTGCAGTCGAAAAAAAAATACTGTCTCTTGTGAGGCTGAAATTGAGCGTGATAATGAAGTTACCCGGTAGCGCGTTACAGGTGCAGGTGGAACCAAGTTAATAGTTGGATTTTTTGCCGACCACCTGACTCCACGCCGACAGTTATAGAGTCTTTGAAAGAAAGTCTACGGCAAGTTGTGCATAAATACCCAGACATGCAATACTAGTTGGAGGTGACTTTAACCTACTGAGAACAGACAGTATAAATTCATTGCAGAGGGTACAGACAGGTAGTCTTGTGAAGTACTTTTGAACACTTTTTCCGAAAACTTTCTTGAGCAGCTAGTTCGGCAGCCCACACGCAGTGGAAGTATCTTGGATCTTGTAGCTACAAACAGGCCGGAACTTATCGGTGACGTTAGTATAGAGACGGGGATTAGTGATCACGACGTCATTGTAGCGACTATGGAAACAAAAGCTAATAATTCAGTCAAGAGGGCTAGGAGAGTGTTTCTGCTACAAACAGCAGATAACCAGTTGTTAGCATCTCACTTAGACAATGAACTGCAGTCATTTAGTTCCAGAATGATAGCCATTATTAGAAATTATTGGCAAAGTCTTGATCTAATAACGAAATTCGGAGAATGCTGAGCAAGGAAAGGTTGTGGGACTCATGGTTCAAAAGTGGACGCGCAAAAGACAACAGGCAAAGATCAGTAGAGATCCGTGCGTCTGTGAAAATATCTGTGCCCAAAGCACACAACCGTCATACCTTAGCTAAAGATCTGGCGGAGAACTGGAAAAAATTCTGGTCCAACGCAAAATCATTATGCGGGTCTAAGGCTTCCATCCAGCTACTCATTGACCAATCTGATTTGGTAGTAGATGATAGCAATTGACCATCGAACAGAGACCCGTATGGATGACATAGTACACACATCAAAAAAAGTTTTGCATCACATCGGTTCCGAGAGTTCCGGAACCTGTACAGAAAATTCGAATAGAGATCAACATAAACATCATTTCCGCCCTATCTATTGGTCATGAAAACCACACATTGCATGTTGTACCACCATACAGCGAGACCTTCAGAGGTGGTGGTCCAGATTGCAGCACACTACGGTACTTCTAATACTCAGTAGAACGAACTCTTGCACTGATGCATGCCTGTATTCGTCGTAGCATACTCTCTACAAGTTCATCAAGACACTGTTGGTCAATATTGTCCCACTCCTCAACGGCGATTCGGCGTGGGTCACGTCGCCCATAAACAGGCCTTTTCAATCCATCCCAGGTATGTTCGATATGGTTCATGCCTGAAGAACATAGTGGCTACTCTAATCGAGCGATGTCGTTATCCTGAAGGAAGTCATTCACAAGATGAGCACGATGGAGGCGCGAATTGTCGTCCGTGAAGACGAATGCCTCGCCAATATGCAGCCGATATGGTTCCACTACCGGTCGGAGGATGGCATTCACGTATCGTACAGCCGTTACGGTGCCTTCCATGACCACTAGCGGCGCACGTCGTCGCACATAATGCCATCCCAAAACGGTAGGCAACCTCCACCTTGCTGCACTCGCTGGACAGTGTACGGCGTTCAGCCTGACGGGGTTGCCTCCAATCACGTCTCCGACGTATGTCTGAGTGAAGGCATATGCGACACTCATCAGTGAAGAGAACGTGGTACCAACCCTGAACGGTCCATTCGGCATCTTGTTAGGCCCATCTGTACCGCGCTGCATGGTATCTTGGTTGCCAAGATGGACCTCGCCATGGACGTCGGGAGTGAAGTGGCACGTCATCCAGCCTATTGCGCACAGTTTGAGTCGTAACACGACGTCCTGTGGCTGCAAGAAAAGCATTGTTCAACATGGTGGCGTTACAGTCAGGGTTCCTCCGAGCCACAATCCGTAGGTAGCGGTCATCCACAGCAGTAGTAGCCCTTAGGCGGCCTGAACGAGGCATGTCATTGACAGTTCCTGTCTCTCTCTGTATCTCCTCCATCTCCGAACAACATCGCTTTGGTTCACCCCGAGACGCCTGGATCCTTCCCTTTTAGAGAGCCCTGCCCTTCCTGGCTTAAAATAAAAATGCGGAAGCGATCGAACCGCGGTATTGACCGTCTAGGCAGGGTTGAACTACAGACAATACGAGCCGTGTACCTTCTTCCTGGAGGAATGACTGGAACTGATTGACTGTCGGACCCCCTCTGTCTAATAGGTGCTGCTCATGCATGGTTGTTTACATCTTTGGGCGGGTTTGGTGACATCTCTGAACAGTCAAAGGGACTGTGTCTGTGACACAATACCCACAGTCAACGAATATCTTCAGATGTTCTGGGAACCGGGATGATGCAAAACTTTTTTTGATGTGTGTAATAAGCATCCCTGGCGTAGAGAAACAACTGAAAGAGTTGAAAACAAATAAGTTGTCAGGTCAGGATGACAACCGAGTTCGGTTTTACAAAGAGTGCTCTACGTAATTGGCCCCTTACTTAATTTGCATTTACCGTGAAGACCAGCGCAGAGACCAAAGCGACTGAAAAAAAGCGCAGGTGACTCGTGTGTGTTGTTGTTGTTGTTGTTGTTGTTGTTGTGGCCTTCAGTCCTGGTTTGATGCAGCTCTCCATACAACACTATCCTGTGCAAGTTTCTTCATCTCCCAGTACCTACTGCAACCTACATCCTTCTGAATCTGCTTAGTGTATTCATCTCTTGGTCTCCCACTACGATTTTTACCCTCCACGCTGCCCTCCAATGCTAAATTTGTGATCCCTTGATGCCTCAGAACATGTCCTACCAACCGGTCCCTTCTTCTCGTCAAATTGTGCCACAAGCTCCTCTTCTCCCCAATTCTATTCAATACCTCCTCATTAGTTATGTGATTTACCCATCTAATATTCAGCATTCTTCTGTAGCACCACATTTCGAAAGCTTCTATTCTCCTCCTGTCCGAACTATTTATCGTCCATGTTTCACTTCCATACATGGCTACACTCCATACAACTACTTTCAGAAACGACTTCCTGACACTTAAATCTATACTCGATGTTAACAAATTTCTCTTCTTCAGAAACGCTTTCCTTGCCATTGCCAGTCTACATTTTATATCTTCTCTACTTCGACCATCATCAGTTATTTTGCTCCCCAAATAGCAAAACTCCTTAACTACTTTGAGTGTCTCATTTCCTAATCTAATTCCCTCAGCATCACCCGACTTAATTCGACTACATTCCATTATCCTCGTTTTGCTTTTGTTGATGTTTATCATATATCCTCCTTTCAAGACACTGACCATTCCGTTCAACTGCTCTTCCAAGTCCTTTGCTGTCTCTGACAGAATTACAATGTCATCGGCGAACCTCAAAGTTTTTATTTCTTTTCCATGGATTTTAATACCTACTCCGAATTTTTCTTTTGTTTCCTTTACTGCTTGCTCAATATACAGATTGAATAACATTGGGGAGAGGCTACAACCCTGTCTCACTCCCTTCCCAACCACTGCTTCCCTTTCATGTCCCTCGACTCTTATAACTGCCATCTGGTTTCTGTACAAATTGTAAATAGCCTTTCGCTCCCTGTATTTCACCCTTGCCACCTTTAGAATTTGGAAGAGAGTATTCCAGTCAACATTGTCAAAAGCTTTCTCTAAGTCTACAAATGCTAGAAACGTAGGTTTGCCTTTCCTTTACCTTTCTTCTAAGATTAGTCGTAAGGTCAGTATTGCCTCACGTGTTCTAATATTTCTACGGAATCCAAACTGATCTTCCCCGATGTCGGCTTCTACCAGTTTTTCCATTCGTCTGTAAATAATTTTGCAGCTGTGACTTATTAAACTGATAGTTCGGTAATTTTCACATCTGTCAACACCTGCTTTCTTTGGGATTGGAATTATTATATTCTTCTTGAAGTCCGAGGGTACTTCACCTGTCTCATACTCTTCCTCACCAGATGGTAGAGTGTTGTCAGGACTGGCTCTCCCAAGGCCGTCAGTAGTTCTAATGGAATGTTGTCTACTCCCGGGGCCTTGTTTCGGCTCAGGTCTTTCAGTGCTCTGTCAAACTCGCAGTATCGTATCTCCCATTTCGTCTTCATCTACATTCTCTTCCATTTCTATAACATTGTGTGTGTAAGAAGGGTAAAAGAATGGATCTGCAAAATTATAGATGAATATTCTTAACATCGGTTTGCTGCAGAATTCTAGGGCACATTCTAGGTTTAAATATAGTAAATTTCAAGAGACCGAAAATCTCATGTTCACGAATCAGCACGGTTTCGCTCGTGCGAAATCCAGCTTATTTTTTCTCACACGATATACTGCGAACTATGGATGGAGGCAGATTCCACATTTCTAGATTTCCGAAAAGCATTAGACACGGTACCCCACTGCAGACTGTTAACGAAGGTATGTGCATGTGGAATAGGCTCGCAGTTATGTGACTGGGTCGAAGACTTCTTAAGTAATAAAACCTAGTATGTTGTCCTCAACGGCGAGTGTTCATCGGAGACAGGAGTAACAACAGGAGTGCCCCAGGGAAGCGTGATAGGACCGTTGCTATTTTCTATATACATAAATCATCTGGCAGATAGAGTGGGCGGCAATCTGCGGCTATTCGCTAATGATGCTTTTGTGTACAAGACGGCGTCGAAGATAAGTAGGTTGATTCAAGATGACCTAGATAAAATTTCTAGCCGGCCTGAGTGGCCGAGCGGTTCTAGGCGCTACAGTTAGGTTCGTTAGGTGTAAGTTGTTCTAAGTTCTAGGGAACTGATGAGCTCAGAAGTTAAGTCCCATAGTGCTCAGAGCCATTTTAACGATTTAAAATTTCTAGTTCGCGCGATGAATTGCAGCTGGCTCTCAATGTAGAAAAATGTATGTTAATGCGAATAAGTTGGAAAAACAAACCCTTCATGTTCGGTTACAGCATTAGTAGTGCCCTGCTTGATGCTTTTATATTTGGGCATAACGTTGCGAAGCGATATGAAATGGAACGAGCATGCAACGATTGTGGTAGAGAAGGCGAATGGTCTACTTCGGTTTATTGGGAGCATTTTGGGAAAGTGTAGCTAATCTATAAAGGAAACGGCGCGTAGACCACGAGAACGACCCATTCCTGAGTACTGCTCGAGTGCCTGGGATCTCCGCCAGGTCGGATTGAAAGAAGACATCGAAGCAATTCAGAGGCGAGCTGCTAGATTTCTTACCGGTAGGTCCGATCAGCATGCAAGAGTTACGCATATGCTTCCGTGGCTGAAATAGGAATCCCTGGAGAGAAGAAGACATTCATTTCGAAGAACACTGCTGAGAAAGTTTAGAAAACCGGCATTTCAAAATTACTGCATAACTGTTCTACTGCCGCCAACGTACATTTCGCTTAGGGACCACGAAGATAAGATACGAGAAATTAGGGCTGATGCGGCGGCATATAGGCAGCTGTTTTTTCCTCGTTCTATCTGCGAGTGGAACAGGAAATGGAACGGTTAGTTGTGGTAAAGGGTACCCTCTGTCACAAATCGTACGATGGCTTGCGGAATACGTATATAGATGTGGATGTAAACGAAGATCTCAGAATATATCGCCTATAACATAAATGTGTCTAATCACACCGCCGCCATTTATTTGGATATAGAGAAGGCGCACGATCGGGTCTGGCGCGACGAACTGTTCACCAAACTGTATGACCTTCACGTCCTTCCTGAATACTGTACCAAGTCGATCATCTGCTTTCTTCAGGACAAGAATATACAAGGGCAACGTTCCAGTTTCAAACACCTTCCGGAAGGCTCTCCACAGGGATGGGTTTTGTCACTAATTCTCTTTGTCATCTACACTCCCGGAAATTGAAATAAGAACACCGTGAATTCATTGTCCCAGGAAGGGGAAACTTTATTGACACATTCCTGGGGTCAGATACATCACATGATCACACTGACAGAACCACAGGCACATTGACACAGGCAACAGAGCATCACAATGTCGGCACTAGTACAGTGTATATCCACCTTTCGCAGCAATGCAGGCTGCTATTCTCCCATGGAGACGATCGTAGAGATGCTGGATGTAGTCCTGTGGAACGGCTTGCCATGCCATTTCCACCTGGCGCCTCAGTTGGACCAGCGTTCGTGCTGGACGTGCAGACCGCGTGAGACGACGCTTCATCCAGTCCCAAACATGCTCAATGGGGGACAGATCCAGAGATCTTGCTGGCCAGGGTAGTTGACTTACACCTTCTAGAGCACGTTGGGTGGCACGGGATACATGCGGACGTGCATTGTCCTGTTGGAACAGCAAGTTCCCTTGCTGGTCTAGGAATGGTAGAACGATGGGTTCGATGACGGTTTGGATGTACCGTGCACTATTCAGTGTCCCCTCGACGATCACCAGTGGTGTACGGCCAGTGTAGGAGATCGCTCCCCACACCATGATGCCGGGTGTTGGCCCTGTGTGCCTCGGTCGTATGCAGTCCTGATTGTGGCGCTCACCTGCACGGCGCCAAACACGCATACGACCATCATTGGCACCAAGGCAGAAGCGACTCTCATCGCTGAAGACGACACGTCTCCATTCGTCCCTCCATTCACGCCTGTCGCGACACCACTGGTGGCGGGCTGCACGATGTTGGGGCGTGAGCGGAAGACGGCCTAACGGTGTGCGGGACCGTAGCCCAGCTTCATGGAGACGGTTGCGAATGTTCCTCGCCGATACCCCAGGAGCAACAGTGTCCCTAATTTGCTGGGAAGTGGCGGTGCGGTCCCCTACGGCACTGCGTAGGATCCTACGGTCTTGGCGTGCATCCGTGCGTCGCTGCGGTCCGGTCCCAGGTCGACGGGCACGTGCACCTTCCGCCGACCACTGGCGACAACATCGATGTACTGTGGAGACCTCACGCCCCACGTGTTGAGCAATTCGGCGGTACGTCCACCCGGCCTCCCGCATGCCCAATGTACGCCCTCGCTCAAAGTCCGTCAACTGCACATACGGTTCACGTCCACGCTGTCGCGGCATGCTACCAGTGTTAAAGACTGCGATGGAGCTCCGTATGCCACGGCAAACTGGCTGACACTGACGGCGGCGGTGCACAAATGCTGCGCAGCTAGCGCCATTCGACGGCCAACACCGCGGTTCCTGGTGTGTCCGCTGTGCCGTGCGTGTAATCATTGCTTGTACAGCCCTCTCGCAGTGTCCGGAGCAAGTATGGTGGGTCTGACACACCGGTGTCAATGTGTTCTTTTTTCCATTTCCAGGAGTGTATGTTAACAACCCTCCAGTTCTGCCGCGAGTGGTGCTTGCCCAATTTCCTGATAACAAGTCTTTTTTGACGAGTAGCCGACGAGTCACTGCTGTCTCCAGCGACAGCTGACATTAACTGAACAATGGGCGGCGTAAAACTGTATTAAACCCAGTGCACAAGGTGGTTAGTAACGACGATGCCCCGATCTCCATGATTACCTACCTGGTTCTGCACAATCGAACACTCAACTGGACGCAAAGAGTTAAATATCTTGCTATTATCCTAGAAAAGAAACGCCTTTTTGACACACATGTACGGGGGAAGCGAATCAAGCTGCTACGCCTTCTTCACCAGATCTACCTGGTATTGGCCAGCACGGAACCACGGGCCAGGACCAAGCGCCACCTTTATTCTGCAACAATCCTCCCGGCACTTCTTTACTGCTGGTAGACATGGGGCACAGTCTGCCCCTCATCCCCACGCATCCTCCAGGCAATCCAGAATCGGTGCTCTCGGACCATGCTCCGTGCACCTCTTGGGCCCGGTTCCAGGACCTCCACCGTGAACTTGACATCCCGCTCCTCAGAGAACAGATTGAGATATCGACTGTGAAAGTCCTTAACAAGGGTGGAGCATTAGGTCCGACATCAAGGCACCCTGAGTATGTCGGCTCTGTGGCACCAATACAGTGCCACGGAGTTAGGATAGCGCGAGCCATCTTGGAAAATCTTCCATAATGACGTCGACCTGAAGCTGAGTGAAAACAAACAAACAAATATGTTACTAACCACCTTCCACACGGAGCACGTCGACATCTCACCACTGACTTCTAGTATCAGCCGCACGCAGTTGACGTCAACAAGTGTATGGGCCTGAAGATGACGTTGTTACAACCTTGAAACTAGTTGCCAAAATAAAATCGACACCTTAAATGCAGCTGGAGGAATTACTTCATTTAATATAAATTAATTTTCGTAGTGGAGTTAATTATATTTCAGTTGAATATCAGGTCTGTGCTTTGCAGATGTGCGTTATATACTTGTACGCAATAAGTGAGGTCTTTGTCAGATATTGGTCTTTTTCTTCTTAAGGTTAAAGTAGAGCGACGAACTTGCTGCATTTTAATGGAACAGGAAATCTGTGATTCATTTATTTGTTCATTCTCATGTAAGGGGGACAGTTAAAAAATAGATTAAAATTTCGACTCCAGCAGAAGCGCTTTGTAAAATATCTCGTCAGTGGGGAGCCAGATAGCTGGGTCCGGAAGGGCACGCTTTTGCGATAGGCGACTCGGTCTGCGAGATCGCCCGGTGGCGGTGGAGGACATTCTGCGGCGAACGGTGCTCGCTGGATGCATTATGCATGTGGAAACCTGCCACGCAAATTTTAATCTAGAGCTGTCGCGCTGGGCCGCCCGGGAGAATTTACATGCGGCGAGAAGTCTGCGAGCACGCGACTGCGGCCGGGGCCCAGGCGTCTGCTGGCTTTCAGATCAGTTCGAGGGTGTCGGGCACGTGGCGATCGCGTCCTCATTGCTTAACCGACAAGAATTTCCTGTATAAACTGTGATGCCAAGTCTTATTTATGCAACGACAGATTTCATCACAGACACCACATGATCAAAAGTATCCGGACACGACTACGTCATGCGAAACTGACCACCAGGTGTTACTCTTCTGAGGCTTCTCAAATCGATTATCGGTGATGTGATTGAGAAGTGGAAACGCGTAGGAATAACCCCAGCTAAACCGAGACTTGGAAGACCTCATCCACTGACGAACAGGGACCGTCAAACATTGCGGAGGGTGGTGTTAAAAAAGTGCACGAAGACAGCGAAAGGAGCAACTCATATGTTGCAAAATGCTACCGGCGATCCAGCTAGCGCAATAACTTTGCGTAGGGAACTTAAATGGTCGTGCGGCTCCTCACAAGTCACATATTTCTGCAGTGAACGCTAAGCGACGCTTGAGGTGGTGAAGAGAGTGACACTGTGGGACAGTGGATAGAGTGATGTATTACGCTATACACTGTGGCAATCCGACGGAAGGGTTTGTGTTTGTCGAGTGCATAGAGAACGTTACCTGTCATCGTGTGCAGTGCCAAAAGTGAAGTATGGAGGAGGTGGTGTCACGGTAGTGGGGTGTTTTTCGTGGTTAGGGCGTAATCCTCTTAACGGGGAACACATCGTGGTTAAGGTCGAAAAAAATCGATTTTCGGTTTTCTTCATATTTCGATAGATTATGGTTTTATTTAAGTACTCTGAAATGGATTTTGCTGAACAACATTATTTTCGAGCATTTAAAGAGCATTTTCCTACTACGTGTGTTTATGTGCCACACCCACTTTTCTTCACCCACTTTTCTGCATATATTTTAGATTTTATATCCCATACATTGCACGTTAGCGATTTTTTTTTACTCCTGAGTGTCTTGGCTACCCTTGGAATGCAACGTTCGGTATTCTCTTGTTTCTGCTGTTTGTAAACAACACGTTTTCAAACACGCGGTTAGTTTTGTTCAAGTGTGATTGCGAGTAGTTGTTACACTTACTTTTACAGTGCTTGTTTACGTGTGTTTTTTGTGTTTATTGAAGGTGACGAAACGTAACGGCATTTTCAAGAAACGACATTGCACGTTAGCGATTTTTTTTTTTACTCCTGAGTAAGCTTAGAAGCTTAGAAAGCTTTCTGTACAAGAGGTTATGTTGCCTGGCAACGATGTTTTTAATTGTAATTCTTGAACAAGTGGATCATCAAAGAAGCTCTCACCATTTCAAGAGAGTTACAGCGAATTTACTGTAAGTGACAACGGGTGCAGTAACATTATTATAAATTTGAGATATTATCAGATGTAATTTCTAAATTTGTACAATGTAGACAGTGTGGTGAGTCACAGAGTGTGAAAACTTGTGAGAGTGCCAGTGGGAGAAAATGCTTAGAGTTGCTTTGGATTTAATTTGCACTAAATGCATATGCAGCAGGACAGTTTTAAGTAACTGTAAGTAACAAATTTCGGAAGTTTTTTCTTTAAAGTCAATTTCTCAGAAACTAAAATTTTCAATACATATGACCCATTATATCAGAAACTATCATAGATAAATGAATGAAATTTTCAGAGTCTCTGTATAACATAAACAGCCAGAAAAAACTTAATATTTTTGTTAATAAATTTAAAAAGGTATTTCTTAAAAACTATAAAATGGATAAAGTAGATTTTAGTGCGGTTGACTATTATCATCATGTAACATACAGTAAAAATGTTAAGGTCGTGCAACAAATCATTTTTTCATAAATGGGTCAAATACTTGCCTAAATTAACATGGGTTAGATAGGGAGGGTGTGGTTCCCTTAATGTGCGTAAATAACGCTAAATACGGAAGGATATGAACACATTTTACAGTGTTTGTGCTACTTACAGTAGCCTGTCCAAAGTACCGACCTGAACGTAATGGGACCCGATTGGGATGAACTAGAAATAGATCGTTACAACACATCATGTCAATTATCATTCGTATTATTGGAAGTGAAGTGCTATCGAAGATGTTAAAAATTAAGTGGTCGTATAAAGCAGAACTGAATAAGTTGTGTAAAGAATAGGTGAAGACGCAAATCTATGTAAGATTTAGGTTTGGTGGGATTTGTGGTACGCAATTCAGGAATACTGGCGCATGAAGAAACTTTACAAGGGGAAAAGGCTAGAATATTCGAATGAGATTACAGAGGACGTTGCAAATGGTGGTTATGTAGAGATGAAAATATTAGCAAAAAAGTTAGGACGGGATAGGAAAAGGAGGCGCACAGCTTTAAACCAGACAAGAGACTGATGACGTAAAATAGAAGACGATATAGCACGAACAAATTATTATGTTCTGGAGCGAAAATGATACGCAGTCCTCTGGTTACAATGCGGTGTCCACAAAGTAAAACTTTATCAATACACTGACACAGTGCTATCGTCAAACTGTGGATGGGATGGTAGAAAAGTTCTTGGCTGGAGAAGAGAAGCAATTATATTTGCAGGTCACAACCTTTCACTAAGTCTAAGTTCATTTAATAAGTAGTTATAGTTTCTGATGCTGGAATGGCTGTGATACTAATGAATGATAGGGGTGCAGCTTGCTGCGTCTCTTCCACACGCTGACTTGCTGGTCGCTATACCATTCGTAAGAAAACAAAAGATTTTGGTCACACTAGTAAACTAATGGGTCTGAAACCTGCCCTGTGGATGTTTCTTCTCGACTTAATTAGATATTACTGTCTTATTGTCGTCAGCATGATCGCTAAGACAGCAGCATTGAAAAAGAATTGATTACTTATTAAACTACGTTCAATTTGGCACTTAACTGTGCTTCCGTATTTTGCTGCTAGAGGTTATGGTTCGTTCTTCTCATCACCCTCTAGGTCCTTTCCGTGGATAGGGAGTTCTTTGGCGTGATAAGGCAGCAACGTTTGCATCTGTGTTACTGTGTTACAGGTGAATGTCTAGCCATAAACCTTGACGATTCTGACGTGTACGCCACGATCATGGTGTAGCCTGACCGCGCACAGGTTATCGTCAATTCGTGAATTCTGCGTCACATCTTTGACGTTGTAAGCAGATAGTGAATGTGGTAACGGGATTGCGATAAAGAGTGAAAGAAATTTCTAGTGCATAGCATTGTTGTAGAAACTGATTGATTCTGACCATATTCCCTTGTCTCAAAGCACATATACTCTGTTTGGAATTACTTTAGGATTCACAGCAATGTAGGAAGTAGTGGGGCACTGCTCTCGTGGGTGGCGCGGCACGCTCTCAGCCAATTCCACGAGACTTGTTAACCAGACGCGGTTCCGAAAGCTCCACCGTTACCACTATATTTCCCGTTTGCATTAGGCTTTGTATTCATTTACCCAGATATCCAGTGCGATCGTTCTGTCCGCGCTGTAATTTGTTTTTCATCTCTTACGGTTGCGGTAGTTACCACCTTTTTGATTTACTGTTGTTCGTTGTATAACTCCAGTGGAAGACTCTGCAGGAGAGACGCTCAGTAGCTCGGTACGGGCTTTTGTTGAAGTTTCGAGAACATACCTTCACCGAGGAGTCAAGCAGTATATTGCTCCCTCCTACGTACATCTCGCGAAGAGACCATGAGGATAAAATCGGAGAGATTAGAGCCCACCCAGAGGCATACCGACAATCCTTCTTTCCAAGAACAATACGAGACTGTAATAGAAGGGAGAACCGATAGAGGTACTCAAAGTACCCTCCGCCACACACCGTCAGGTGGCTTGCGGAATATGGATGTGGATGTAGATGTAGATTTGTCAAATGTTATGAGTACAAACGTTCGGCGTCGTTCTCTTGGTTGGAGATTGATGTAAAAGGTCGGTCGAGAGGAAACTCACGCGTCACGTGTCTAACTTGAGAAAAATAGCACAAAAAAGACAATGGAAGGTCACTTATCTCCGTTAAAAAGGCAAGCGACAGAACCGATGCAGATTTGAATATACAGGAGAACATTGTTGAGAAAACTGACAAGGAAACGTACGAGAATGAATAGGGACCAAGAGCTTCATTGAATGTGGGAACCCTTGTGAAAAACATTGTGTAAATAAATGGATTATCAAAATACGGGGGACCCAAGTGTCCGTTAACATTTGAAAATTCAATGCTTCACGGTACAACGTAGGTAGAGAGCTAAAAATTGACAGACATAGTTAAAATGATATGGGGTTTTATTTAAACAAAAAAGTGAACAAGATGACCAACAGACGGCGATTCATATAAGCAATAACTAGCATAACAATTGATTTTTAACAAAGGCGATGTTCTTTATAACAAATGTTCAGCATGTCGACCGTCATTCATCAACAATACCTATAATCGAGGGACAATGTTGCGGACAGCACTGTACGGCATATCAGGAGCTATGACATCCGATGTTGTCTTGTAACATCTCTAATGGGGTCGGAAGATCACGGTAAACTTGTGATTTCAGGTAACCCCACAATCAATAATCACAGGGATGCGGTCAGCGGACTTGAGAGGCCAAGCTTGACGTAAGTAGCTGCTCAATACGCGAACCTCAACAAACAATATGCGCAAGAGATCTTTAAAAGGTGTAGCATTATGGGATGGAGAGCTATCCTGCATAGAAGTCGTACCTTCCAGCAAGTGTTTATCAACCAGCTTGGGAATGATGCATACCTCGCAGCCGTCACGCAGACAGTTTGTAAAGTAGCACATCGCATTTCCTCGAAGACGACGGATCCGATCACGACTGATGTGGTAAATCCACACAACATCGTGACTGTCTCGTAATGGAACGGGATTTCCACGAAGTTCCCGGATTTTCGGTTGCACTGATTCTGCAGTAGTGAGTGTTCTCATGCGGCGTCACTGACGTATTGATGTCCAGTGCCATCTGTTGGCCGGTTTTTGCACTTGTTTTCGGTTTCAAGAAAACCTCAAGTCATTTCAGGCATGCGTGTCAAGTTTTACCTCTCTATGTACATTCTTCACTGGATCAGTGCATTTTCAAATGTTAACGGACTTTTGTGTCACCATTAAAATTCATTACGTTGCGATATCTCATGTTTCTTTTTTATATCGCAGGAAACAACGTTTGATACTTGACATATGATCACCTTTAAGGGAGCAGGTATTTTTCAAGGCAGTACCACGTTATTTGTGGTTCTGCACAACCTGAACTCTCACAATGAACGTTTCTTTGGCCATACACTGTCGTCAGAGAGAGACGATATATCCACGATGCAGATCACAAAATATAATAACAGATTAATTACAAATCTAGTAGTCTGTTTCCCGTACAAAGTCCAACGCGAACGCTATGCTCTTGGCGCGCGAGTACAGAGCTATGTATCACATTTAACTCAAGATATCTCGTGTTAGAAATATCCGACAGGGTTCCGGTTTGGACCGGATGAAAATATGATTTATTCTTTGGAAATCATTCACATACTGTGCGCACCTATTTTCAATAATACAAGTAAGTTTCTCACTTATCGAAATTTCACTGACGTCGGCAGGAAAAGCATCTGGTAAACTTTTTGTGAATCATCTTAAAAATTTGCTGTTCTAAATAAAACTACAATGAAAAGATAGGGCTAGACTTGCAGAACACGCTGACGTCAGTTCCATATTTGCACAATGAATAGTTTGCTACTTTTAGCGAGTTGAATGAAACGAAAGACTACACGCTTGTCCCGTGCAACAAGTGGTAATTTCGTTCCGTGCCTCCTTGTGCGCCTACCGGAGATTGAGTCCTAAAGTAATTATCAACAAAGTGCATCTACATATACATTTATATTTCGCAAGCCACCCAACGGTGTATGGCGGAGGACACTTTACGTGCCACTGTCATTATCCTTTTCCTGTTCCAATCGCGAATGGATCGCGGGAAGAACGACTGCCGGAAAGCCTCCGTGCGCGCTCGAATCTCTCTAATTTTACATTCGTGATCTCCTCGAGAGGTATAAGTAGGCGGAAGCAATATATTCGATACCTCATCCAGAAACGCACCCTCTCGAAACCTGGCGAACAAGCTACATCGCAATGCAGAGCGCCTCTCTTGCAGAGTCTGCCACTTGAGTTTGTTAAACATCTCCGTAACGCTATCATGCTTACCAAATAACCCTGTGACGAAACGCGCCGCTCTTCTTTGGATCTTTTCTATCTCCTCCGTCAACCCGACCTGGTACGGATCCTACACTGATGAGCGATACTCAAGTATAGGTCGAACGAGTGTTTTGTAAGCCAACTCCTTTGTTGATGGACTACATTTTCTAAGGACTCTCCCAATGAATCTCAACCTGGCACCCGCCTTACCAACAATTAATTTTATATGATCATTCCACTTCACATCGTTCCGTACGCATACTCATTTTACAGAAGTAACTGCTACCAGTGTTTGTTCCGCTATCATATAATCATACAATAAAGGATCCTTCTTTCTTTGTATTCGCAATACATTACATTTGTCTATGTTAAGAGTCAGTTGCCACTCCCTGCACCAAGTGCCTATCCGCTGCAGGTCTTCCTGCATTTCGCTCCAATTTTTTCTAATGCTGCAACTTCTCTGTAAACTACAGTATAGTATAGTGTGCTACAGTACATTATAGTAAGCCATCTGTGTAATATTGAACCCGAGTGGCTTACGGTCGGTGTGGGGTTGGTGTAGTCTGGGAGAGCCTCAGCTGCAACTGCCAGAAGAGAGTACTCACTGCTTGACGATTTCGGTGCGCGAAAGCGGCTGCTCGAGGCGGCCGGCGGCGGCGGTGGCGACGGCGGCGGAGGCGGCAGGCGGTTCGCCGGTGGCCGAGGCGCCAGACCCGCAGGCAGAGGACACGGTCATGGTGGCCGCCGGCGTGGCCGCGGGCGCGCCGCCGCAGCCGGGGGCGGGCCCAGGGGCCGAGGCGGCGCTGGAGGCGGGCGCGGAGGCGGAGGTGGAGGCGCACGAGGAGGCGGGCGTCGCGGACCGGCGCGGCGCCGGCTGCGGGTCACAGCCTGCAACACCGCGCCACACTCACAGTCAGAGGTCGGAAGGATCCGCAAGCTGCACTGCGGGTCGTCAGAGAAGCCCATTTACAAAACAAGAATGCTCAACTGTTTACAACAGCTTCAACAAGTTATCGGCGAAGTTGTGCTTGTACCGTTACATAGCAATACACGAAAGGTAGGGGTGAGTTTCGACATACATTGTACCAGTGTGAGGTGGTGGTTGTGGTTGTAGTAGTCTATACTCCTGAGATGCAAAAATTAAAGTCCCTCTGATCGAAAGCAGAGTGAGCCTCCATGGAACAAATACCCAATGGATAACGTCTTATTAAATCTGAATTTAACGGAGGTAGGCCCATCTTCAAACGTTAATAGTCATGCATAAAATACACGGGTCAACCACCACACAACCCTTCCAAAAATTGCCGCAAATTTCGATGCTCGGCTATCGACAATTGTCAGCGTGCGAACCATTCAACGACACATCATCGGTTTGGGCTTTCGGAGCCGAAGGCCCACTCTTGTACCCTTGATGACTGCACGACACAAAGCTTTACGCCTCGCGTGGGCCCATCAACACCAACGTTGGATTTTTGATGACTGGAAACATGTTGCCTGGTTGGACGAGTGACGTTTGCAACTGAATCGAGCGGCTGGATGTGTACGGGTATGGAAACAACCTCATGAATCCATGAACTATTCATGTCAGCAGGAGACTGTTCAAGCTGGTGGAGGCACTGTACTGGTGTGAGGCGTGTGCAGTTGGAGTGATATGGGACTCCCGACACGTCAAGATAAGACTCTGGTAGGTGACACGCACGTAAGCATCCTGTCTGATCACCTGCATCCATTCACATCAATTGTGGAATCCGACAGACTTGGGCAATTCCAGCAGGACATTGCCACACCCCACACGTCCAGAATTGATACGGAGTGGATCCAGGAACACTCTTCTGAGTGCCGCTGGTCACCAAACTGCCCAGAGATGAGCATATCTGGGTTGCCTTGCAACATGCTATTCAGAAGAAATCTCCACCCCCTCGTACTCTTACGCATTTATGGACAGCCCTGCAGGATTCACGGTGTCAGTTCCCTCCAGCAGTACTTGAAACACTAATCGAGTCCATGCTACGTCGTGTTGCGGCATTTCTGCGTGCTCGCGGCACCCTACACGATATTAGGCATGTGTACCAGTTTATTTGGCTCTTCAGTGTATAAGATATGCTACTTATTTCGCTTGATGTACATTCAAGTGGGAAAACCTTCAATAATATGAGAATGAATGCAGAGTTCAAGAAACAACTATGTTTAACTCCATTCTTGGTATCAATTTTGGGATCGCGTAATGAGTATTGCCAATGATCAAGCAAAAAGCGTATCAGAAAGTGCTGTTGAAAAGTGAACTTCGAAGAGCAAAGACCGTTCAAAGTCGCAATGTGCATCTTGTAAATCAAACAACTAACTGCAGTCATCAGTTACCGCAACAACAAACTCAGGAAAGTTAACAAATACTGCTTCTCCTGAATTATACGACGCAAAAGCATTGCTGACCAAATCGTACCAAATAACTTCTAGTACTCGTGCATGCGTGTGTGCCGGCCATGTACGGCAGTTAACAGCGCTCGGCGCCCATCTTCACGGGCGTGGCGTGCGAGGCTGCAGCAAGACCGTCGTTCTTGGTGTCTCTCTACCAAACTTCTAACTTCTCCCCAGTTTTGGAGACCGAGCGAGGTGGCGCAGTGGTTAGCACACTGGACTCGCACTCGGAAGGACGACGGTTCAATCCCGCGTCCGGCCATCCTGATTTAGGTTTTCCGTGATTTCCCTAAATCACTCCAGGCAAATGCCGGGATGGTTCCTTTGAAAGGGCACGGCCGAATTCCTTCCCCATCCTTCCCTAATCCTATGAGACCGATAACCTCGCTGTTTGGTCTCTTCCTCCAAACAACCAACCAACCAACCCAGTTTTGGAAAAGCTCCAAGCCTTATACCAATGACGGTAATACGGCGGGGACAACAGGGGTAGAAGCTAACCGCTTTTCTAGGCACGTTCCAAACCAGCCGAGACACATTTCGTTTCAGTTCCCATAGAAGATTGTAGCTATCACATCTTCGCATGAACTTTTACTAACCGTCCGATACGTTACCCCGTGTCGTTTTAATAAGGCCAGACCAGAACTGGGGAAACAACATGGGTGGACGCAACTTCGGCCCCGGTGCCCACTTTAAACTACACATTTATGGCTGCGGCCAAGATCGGTTGCTTGCTTCCTTCCGTCCTCTCTCTCTGCTTCACTGTTGTGGTGAAAAGTGGAAAAATACAGCTTGTTACAAACAGAAGTGCGCAGCTGATTCAATTCGTAGCTTGACTGTAGGCAATATGTGGAGTTACACATGCATTTTACAAGCAGTAATACGAATTATGGAAAGAACATCTCAGTTACCCATTCATTATGTTGATGGACCTGGCGAGTACTGTGAGAGCATGAAAGTATGAATAAAATATGTAGGGTTTTCATAATTGCTAGCGATATAGTTAATACTTATTTCAAAATATATTATAATGCAAGGTGGGCCAGGAGGAGAGGGACAATCAAAACGTTTCTATTTGAGGGCGTTGCTGCAGTATATGTGGAACGTAGCGCGACTTAGATGCTGGTATATAACGACCGACATGTAGGCAAGGGACTACTGTTGCATTTGATCCTTTCTGATACACGTGCACTAATGTGGAAACGTAAACTATGGCGACTTTATTACAAAATGAGCCCAAAAAGGACCAAAATTTTGACATTCTTTTCTTGGGTGCTCAAAATCCATAGGAGAATGAAGAATGTGTATGGGGCAGCATGCCTATCGAAAACCACCGTTGTGCAACTGTGTGCCAAATTCCGTGCGAAAAGTGGTACTGCTGAGTCATGATAACGCACGTCCCCATATTACAAATGTCGTAACGCAGAGGCTACGCCAACTCAAGTGGCAGACACTGGAGCACCTGCCACATAGTCCTCGTAATCCTGACAGTGCCGTTATCACGTCTTCAGTCCTTTGTAAAAGGCCTTGCAGGGTCGACGTTTTCTGTAGGAAGGGTATGTGGAGCAGGCAGTTACGCGCTTCTTCACGCAACAGGACACAGTGTTTTACCAAACGGGCATCTTCAACCTAGTGCATCAGTGGCATGATTGCCTCAGTGCCCACAGTGATTTTGTCTGACTGGCATGACGATTCTGTGCTGTGTGGCCTTCGAACGGAAACTTCTCGAACGCCCCTTTTAATTTTGTGGCCTTATAATTTCTTGGTTTGATCAAGCCGACAATGCCTCTGCTCCCTGTCTGCATTTTCTCATTTTTTTTTTTACATTTCAGGAAGGAAAATAACGCTGGTAACCAAAATTGAGTGTGTTTTATTTTCATTTTATATTCAGCACACTGTGTGCCTATAACCTCCTGTCCTAAACATAGATGACGGCTGGATTGGATAAATGCGAATGTAACTACAGCGCATGCGACTGGGTGACTTCAGGTGGGAGTTCTTGGTTTAACCTTGTATTAGCAGCCTGGGGAGATGGTGGAATGTAATCTACGAAGCCGTCCCGTGCCAGCGACTGGTTTCTGTGGACCCATGTGCTAAGGACAACAGGTTGCAACTTTGGACGTTGAATCGTGTGGAAAATTTTGATGTGGAGGACCCAAGCGTTGCTCTTCCTGTTTTCTGACTGGAGGAGTCGCCTGCTAGCACTGCCAAATTCATCTTGGTGATCAGTCAGTTCGCCCCCTCCAAGTTTGTTCTATCTCTGTACGTAGACGGGAAGCAATACAGACTTGAAACAGAGGTTACTGGTGTGTAGACGAGACGGGGCAGCAGAGCGGTCGGCATTCCATGGCCACGTTAAGTGTGACGTGCTGTTTCTGTACATACTTGAGTTGTGATTTTGGATGGGAGTTAGTTCACTTTTGAGTTCTCTAGAACGATCGACCTCATTCGCTACTAGCAGTGCGAGATTCTCACGAGTGATATTTCTGCTACCGTTTTATTTAGATTCAGGTGGAACCGAACAACTTCTTTGATCAGCCATGATTCACTTCACTCACTGTGTGTCCAGTTAACTTCCATGATTCTCTTTGGTGCGACGCACAAGTCGGGTTTGACGATTCAGTCATTACTGAAAAATGGTCAACTTTGCTTTCGGGGACTCTACGAATGAAACAGGTGATAATTTTAGGTATCTTAACCACAAGTCTCAGACGCTTGGAACAAATTTATAAGCAAATAAAAACATTACGTAAATAAACATTATCTTCGTGCGTGAGGCGTTACCCGTCCATGTTGTGTTCGTTAGATAACCAAGCTCTTGCTGAATAATGATAATCTTTACGCTGTTACGTTTGTTTATAAGGAACCATATTGTTAGGATTTTGTGTGCGTACCATGTTATATGAATTTCAGGAGTGCGCTCCATCTTTCTTTTCATGCAGCTATGTAGGTTGTAAAACTTCGTCACAATGTGCATACCGGTACGCCTTCCCTTCTGTGATTTCTGACCTCATGTGCCCTGTAAGAAAGAGTTACTAGGAATTATCTAGTAAACTCCGATCGATCGATCCGGACTTCAGTGGCTGCGTCCTGGGTCTTAAGGACGAACAGAGCCAACTGACCTTCAAAAGATCCATGTTGATTCCCCTTGCAGTGATCACAGCAAACGACACATAAAGTTTTATGTAAGTTGATTCTAATTCTTTTTTCTGATTTTTTAAAAAATGGACTGAAACAGATCTTAAACGTAAGCATCAGACGTTTTGAACAAGTTTATAAATAAATAACAAACACTATTCAGCATATGAAAAAGTTCGCTGCTGAACTTTAAAGAATTTCCTGAAACCGTAAAATTTCACTAAATAGTTACATACTAGAGATTGAAACGTGAATGGGAACGCCTGAAATAAACAATAAGTCGGGATATTCACGCAAAAGTTGTCAACAATTAGAAAACAGTTGTTTTAAATAATGAGACATAAATGAGAACACTTTAGATTTTCAGAGCAAAACTTCAAAATCTGCAGAACCCAACACAATTAATTTCTAACTGTTCTTTATATGCTAACGTTATGAGAAACAATAACTGATTTTGATAGGCGCCCTCGGAGTTGAGGGAAAAAATTAACACGCGCAATGTAAAGACGGAACAACGATGTAAAGAAAGGCCAGTACAGATGTGCAAGATGTAGATTCAGTAATTCCACGGCAATTTTCAGAAGAACTGGTTAGTCCCAAAATATAATGAAAAGAGGAAAATCAGTAATTTGATGTGTATCGCAGAAGCCGCTTGTGGGTCTCACAGAAATGTACGGGAAGAGATCGGCGGTGTTCAGCAACGAAGAAATTAACTGTCCCGATAGTTCTGTTCCTCCTTGACAGCACATGTGACAGCAACGTGCAGTTACAGCTACAGCTCGTATCATGTGAGCTCTCGACTATCCACAAATCGTTATATAACCGATCCTTGCATCCGCATCATTCGTAAGTAAAAGTTTAGAATTTTATTTGAATTGGGATTTTTGTCGAGGTTCAGTAAAATTCATTAAGACATCAACTTCAGCAATCATGCACAAAAGTTATAAGACTGTAATAAATACATACTTGTGATAACTACAGCTTTGTGGCTGTGTAGTTGTCAGACTGAGCATCCAAAGGTTTCGGTTTTGATTCCAGATTGGCCTGAGGATTTCATACATCATTTGACCCCTGCGAAAATTTCCGCGTTTTTAAATACACGTCGTGTCATACTGCTGTTCGCGTTTCAGGTTGAGCTATAGGTTCCTCCATGAGTACATAGGTTAGTCCGCTCCGCGTAGCGAGACAGGGAAGGGCGCACTTACTATTCGCCCACGGCTAGGAAAGCACTATTGTTTTATATAACTAACCTTCAACTGGTTAGTGACTTAGGTATTCCTGGTATCAGAATTTACAAGTGGTAATATGTTTTGGGGTTACATGGCGTCGTTCAACGATATTAACAGAAAAGGTGAATTTCTACAAAGTGCCTTGTCTAAAGGTGTCTGCTTATTCCTAGGGGACTTTTGATTCTAACTGCAAATCTGGGTTATTGAAAGTCCTCCTGGTGGCACAGTTAATGAGTATGCAATGCAAGCGACATTTTACCACGTTTTATCTAATTCAGTCTGCAAAAATATCTAATAGGTTGTGTTTAAATATCACTTTGCAAAGTAATAATAATGAATGGTACAGCAGTTATGTACTGTAATACCAGTGCAGACTGATTCAGCTTTGCAATTTTCCTAACATAACTGATTCCTGTATTTATGAGCTTGTGTCAGAACCCACTTTTTACTCCAGTATGAAGTAGTATTCACTTAGAATTATTATGCAAAATATATAAAATTACTGTTCTGCTTAATTTTTCGTATTTCTACGATTCGATCTGTGTTACCTTTTCTCTGACTGAACACCATGGCGTTTCACGTTTCTTTCAGTTATATAGATGGCGTGGAGCCAATCTGAAGCGTTATTGGACTATTGAAACCTGTCTATCCACCTCTAGGAAATGCGTATTTATATCACCTTAAGCGTTTCGTTTTATTGGTGTAAAAGAATCGTCAGTGCCGGTATTTTATGTTCATTTTTGTTCACATCAGGAAGTGTCTTTCACTTGGACATTTTCGAGGTAACCCACAGTTCGGAAATGATATGCTTTGCCTAATGTCATGTTGATTTGCAGTACTACACATTTTTTGTTGTGAGGCATGACACACTGTAGTACTAGTTTTCGGGAGAATGTTTTTCGAGGTAATCCACAGTTCGGAAATGATTTGTTTTGCCTAATGTCATGTTGATTTGCAGTACTACACATTTTTTTCACGTGGGGCACGACACACTGTACTACCACTACTATTTATACCAGTTTTCCGGAGACTGTCAAACATCTTGCACCATTTGATGCCGTCAAACACTTTTCTAAATCGACCAATCCTATGAGAGAATCTACAGGGGAATTAAGGAACAGAAAATCACCTGTTTGAACATTAAGTACTCAGAGGACAAGCCAGTACTAACAAGGAGACCCCACAGCAATAGGATTTCTGTATTTTTATATTATGCTACGTAAAGTTCATAACTCAACAAAGCAGTTCGACCCAGCTCTCATAAATTACAGAGAAAATCGACTTTGAAACAGCGAGGCTCTGTGATAGAGTGCTCGTCTAGTCTTTGAGGAGCCCTGGGTTCGATTCCCGACAGATTCAAAGTTTTAAAGAAGCGTGCCTTTTTTACGATCATTTCTGTGAAGTGTAAAATATATATTGGCGAAAAAATAAATTTGTACGGCTTTTAAATTAAAAATCCTTGATTGATGATTGTTTATAACAGATCAGTAATTAAGAACTTATATGTTATCAGAAATAAGAAGACGTGCATCTTTCGTAAAAATTACAATTAGATATGCTTTAATTGTCGTACATTGATGGATTTTATATTTGAATGGAACATGTATTAGAATTGAATGGGAAAGGGACTAAAAAAATAATGACCTAAAAGAGATTCTATCCATCTTTTACCAGCCTCAAGCACTAGCGATTTTTTTTTGTCTTCGTGTATTTTACACTTCGTGGAAATCTCTTAGAACATGCACATTTGTTCAAAAAATATGAATGCACCAGGTATGCGGGACAGTGACTACTTGTAAGGGAAGAAGGGAAGGCTAAAATGGTTCAACTGGCTGTGAGCACTGTGGGACTTAACTTCTGAGGTAATCAGTCCCCTAGAACTTAGAACTACTTAAACCTAACTAACCTAAGGACATCACACACATCCATGCCCGAGGCAGGATTCGAACCTGCGACCGTAGCAGTCGCGCGGTTCCGGACTGAAGCGCCTAGAACCGCTTGGCCACCGCGGCCGGCGAAGGCTAAAAAACTGGAAGAAATATATAAGAAGAGCCTAACGATATTATTGAGAGGAAAGAGGAAGTAAATGAACGTGAAACGGGAGATATGATACTGCGAGAAAAATTTGACAGAGCCCTGAAAGACCTACGTCGAAACAAGGGAGCCGGAGTAAACGACATCAGAGTTATTCAGATCTTTTGGAGGACATGCAACGACAAAGTTGTTATGTCTCGTGTGCAAGAAAGGATAAATATTCTCAGACTTTAATAATTTCAATTCCAAAGAAGTAGCTGCTGACCGGTGAGAATACTACAGAACCATCAATTTAGTGAGTCATGAATGCAAAATACTGACTCAGATAATTTAAAAAGCAAAGGGAAGACTCGTAGATCCGATCTCCGGGAAGATCAGTTTGGGATTCGGAGAAATGAAGGATCATGAGAGGCAATACCGATCCTATCGTCAACTCATGAGGAGGTACTGAATCTAATAAGGGAGAAAATAAATTTATGGAAGAACCTGACTAAACGAAGAGATCCGTTGACAAGAAACATACTGAGGCATAAAGGCATCGTCAGTTAAGTAATGACGGAAACTAGGGGGTTGCAGGTGGAGACTAAGGCTTCACTACAGAACCAAGTTCAGGTGGATGTAGATTGCAGTAGATGAACAGAATGAAAAGTAGTGCACCTCTTCGACAAGCTCAGAGAGTTGCATCAAACTAGCCTTCGGACTAAAGACCACAAAAACTACAAACACAAGGACGACGGCGACGACGACGACGACAGGGTATTCGATATCTTTATTTGCACCACTCTGATGGTTTGTGGCTTAGTATGATCCACTCACTATGCTTGTCATAGTAGTTTACTCGCATTCCAATTTTCCAGTACGTTATTATACCTTCTACTACATTACCGCTATGTGATTTAGTGTTGACAACTTTTTAGTCGTCTGAACAAAAATCCTCGTCTTCCCGCCACCGAATTTTATTAATTTCCCACTTTATCTAAGTCAGTCTAAGCACTTCTCTAATCTACCTAAGTGATTAATGGATCTAACATTTAAAGCACCGACCCGTAGATAGCCAGATCTGTTTTTTCTGATGACAAGATCCTCCTGTCTAGTCTCCCCCCAGAGATTGGAGTTGGGGATTATTTTACTTCTGAAACATTATATCCACGAGCCTATCATCATCATTCAAGCATTCAGTTGAGCTGCTTGTGCTCTAGAAATATAACGGCTAAAGTTTCCCTTGTTTTTAGCCGTTCACCGTAAAAGAATACGGAGGCCATGTTGGCTAAACTCTTCTGGAACCGTGCGTTAGTCTGCTCTCACCACGGACAACTCCTCCATGTGGGGACATGTGTGGTACAGGTGCCTGTATCGTTGAAGCCACAGGCAACATGGAAGAAGTCTAAAAGAGTACATTCACATGTTGGAAAACCGAAGAACAACCTCAAAAACTGGAGACATAACGTGACTTCTAGGCTGCCTGAACGGGGTGGATGGCAAGTAATGGAAGCAAGTGGTGACTTCACCCTACAAGATGTACCGAGGACCAGAAGGATGACACACTGATATCGTTTAGTTCAAACTGTCATGTTAACATACCATTTTCGTGTCAATTATCCAGTAAATTCCTAGATATAAGATAGTCTAGTTCAAAGCACATATTCTGAAATAGATAATTCATGTTCCTTTCACATTAAATATATTTTGCCTAGTCATGTACGGCGATGCAACTTCCTTCATTTTTTTTCGATTTTTCCTTTAGATCTCACATTTTTATTTGTATCGTGCACACCGGTCACAAATATGTCTCCGGTAAAAGCTCCAAACGAGAAGACGGTGTAGTGAATGCGAGTCAGGTCAGAGAGTAATGGGGGAACGAAACTTTCTTCCAGCTGCGTCAGGTGGTTTAAGCTCTACGAACTTTCAGTCGAGTTTTTCTCGCCTGGTGTCAGGCCGTATATCTTCTCGTGGACTTTAAACTGCTGGACGCAGTTGTAAACTTGAGAGAATTTTCTTCAGCCCTAGGTCGTGTGGCTCGACTTTTGTACAGCAAACATGAAAGGTATCAAACTTATTCCTTGACAAAAGTCCAAACAGATAGAGAAGAAATCGAAAGAAATTCAAGGCTCGAAAAGTACAGCTCGTACAGCAGCAGTTGATTCCTTCAGTTTTTGATTTTCTGTTCTCTTTCTTTCACTCGCTACATATTTGTAGATATGCGTGTGTTTTCCTCACAGTGGTGACTGGAGAAGTCGTTTCTTGTTGCCGTGTCTGAGATTTAGGACAGTATAAATTCTGTTCGTTCTCTTCGTGCTGTTGATGTCTCTCTTTTGTTCTTGATTCACAACTATCTCCTTTATCTCTACATAAAGTTTACGATTAACAATGAAAATCATTCTGGGTGGAACTAATCCTCTTTAAATGCAGTAACTGATTTTGTTTCCAGTTTTTTGCTTTATCTAAAGTGTAACTGAATCGAGGTAGTCTAAAAACTCTTGAGAACTGTGAAGTTTCTCCTCATGTTTTTTCATACAATGATACACAATTAGCCACAACATTTCGCTACGGCCTGACTGTAACCTAGTGAAAGCTGTGCAACGAAGGAACACACATCCGCTAGCAATTGCTACTGTAGTATATCCTACGAAACGCGTCAGTGTTGGGACCATCACATCGTGTGATGTGCTTTGGAGAGATAAGCATGCAAGAAATCTGACCACTTGTGTATGGGAATGGTGCTCACTGCAGCCATACCTACAGAAAGTAATTTATATGAGTTGCAAAAAGGAATGATATCGGCTTTCGCGCTAACAGATGGTAACATTCATAAAACAATAATGTTACTGATCTACAAATGTCTGTGTTGTAAATGTATCGTGAACGTTTGCTACTGACGTTCCATGAAAGCTAAATGGCATGCTGTACAGGAACATCGCATCATCAGGCGACCAGACTCATGCCTACAACAATAGTCAGTTTGTATTGTTGCGTATGGAGTTCCAAAGTGGAATGATGGTATCTGCGCTTAAATGAACTGCGGAGCGTCCACGAAAAATACTTGATTGTGCTCCTAACGAAAGGTAACCCTCATGAAAAGGAGCGAAACGTCGGAGAACCAATACTGTGATCATTGCTGAGAGATACAAGGCAGCGATAACAGATCTGTCTGGTTTCATAGTATTCTCTAAGACCCTTAAACCGTGTTGAAATCTCTCTGAATGGTCTGCATACGGAGCCCTTCTTAGAGATCACTTCACCCTTGGTACCCTAGTCCGTCATGCAACCCCTCAGCCATTGGAGTAAAGTGGACGCACGGTCTGCCCACGTGCAACACTTAGAATATTGAACATAACGAAAAAGTCATAATTTTTCAACAAAAATCTTACGTTCGGAGACAACTGGGCGCTGTGTGGTGTCAAAGTTAGAGAATGATTCGGATATGGTGATGGTTGCAGGTTGAATATCTAATCAGGCTACCAAAGACACATTAACACTACCGTTATCGAACTTCGACGCTGCATATCGTAATGTCAGGTAGGGCTACCTTATTGAAAAGTGACCAATTTGCCGTCCCCGATGTTTTTGCACACTCTAGATATTAAAATTGAAATAAAGGTTGGTGGAACATGTATTAAAAAAATGGGTGGCAGATGTAACAATGAGATTCTTCGCTTGTTTCCAAAAGATAAGAAAGGATAGTCGATGACAAAATGGATGACGGGGTGCGTACATGGCTTTATAATTCATCCAGGTGCAATGAGGTAAAACTGTATCGCTTGGAGACGTGTAGAGCAGATCTTTCTACAACTGCGAATGCCAAATAGCTGATTTTCAAGATACTGGTTTTGCAAAATTGCTAATACTGCAAAATAAATGTATAAATGATGAAGTAGTTTGTAAATACTCAAGTACCAACTGACAAACGTGCGAGTGTTCTCAATTTAAATGTGCGTCACTTGTCGCCAAGCTTTTGGTAAAGTTGATTCGATTGCACTCTTTCAAATTCTGAATGTTGTAGGGATAAAATACAGGGGGCAATATCTAAAAATAGTACAGAAATCAAACAGTAATGATAAAAGTCTAAGTACATGAAAGGGATGACCTTTTTGAGAATGGTGCCAGACGGGATTGTACCCTCTTCTCGATGTTTTTCAGTCTGTATATTGAGCAGACAATGGGGGAAACCGTGGAGACATTTGGAAAGGGATTAAAGTTAGAAGAAATCAAATATAATCTTTGATTGTTGAATATGAAGGACCGCTCGGAGTGTCAAAAATCTTTATTCAAACACGACTGGTTTCGCAAACTATACGCAAATATGCGATCGTCCATAAACAGAAAAAAGGGAACTAAGGCCATCCTTAAACCTAAAAATGGACCTGGTAAAAATTTGAAAAGTAGGAACGTAGTGGATTTCAGATTAATAATCCCTAGTCTGTCTATATTGGTGGTAAAATGTGACATTATTCTAACAGTTGTTTCTCCTTCATCGTTTCAAACGCGGTTCTTTTGCAGAACATCTTTATAAATTATGAATTTAATATCCACTACGCTCCCGCTTTTCAAGTTTTTAACGAGCCATTTTTTTTAGGTTTTAGGATGGCCTTAGCCCCCTTTTCTGTTTATGGACATTCACACATTTGCGAGTTAGAAATTTTAAATACCTTGATGAGAATGTTGGGGAATGCGGTTTCTCCGGCTTTTAAACAGTTCGCTTCTATGGATTAACCGTAAGTAGACAAAACCTAATCACTTTTATTTTACATTACCTGCGATTGCCAAAATTCTGATAATTTGTGGTATACATTTGTATACAGATAAACAGATAATAATGCAAATATAGTTCGCGAAACTGGTCGTGTTTTTGAATAAAGATTGTTAACAATCGCAGAGGCCCTTTACATTCAAGACGGGATATTTCGACTGTGGATGATCTACATACAAAGTGTCACTTTCAAAATGTTTGAAGTTGCCGGTTGCATTGTTATTGTATCAGAGACGGCGACGGACTTAGAAGAGCACATGAACGGAATGGCAAACGTCTTGAAAAGAGATTGTAACATGAATATTAATACAAGTATAATAAGGAAAACGGAATGTAGTCAAATAAAATCAGGCGATGTTAAGGAAATTAATTTTGGAAATGAAATACTAAAAATAGTAGATGAGTATTGGTATTTGCGCCGTAAAGTAACTGAAGATGGCCGAAGTAGAGGAGACATAAAATGTAAAACGACAAAAAGCAAGAAAAGCACTTCTTAAAAGAGAAATTTCTTAAGGCAGAATGTGAATCTAAGTGTTAGGAAGACATTTGTGAACATATTTGTGTGGAGTCAGGTTTGTACGGAAGTGGAACGTGGACGATAGACAATCTGGACAAGAAAAGAAAAGCTTTTGAAATGCGGTGCAACAGAAGAATGCTTAAGAGGGGTGGGTACTTCGAATAATTAGCCAGGACGTACTGAAGCGAAAGGGGGAGAAATAAATTTGTGGCACAAATTGAGTAAAAGTAAACATCGGTAGATAGAAAACATCTCGGGGCATCAAAGAACTGTTAGGTTGGTAGTGGGAGCCAATGTGGAGGATAAAAATCGTAGAAGGCGACCAAGGCTTGCATATAGTAGGCAACTTCCAATGGATGTGGGCTGCAGTAGCTACTAGCAAATGAAGAGGCTTGCACAGGATAGACTACCATAGACAGCAGCATCAAACCAGTCTTCCGACTGAAGGCCACACCACTTGACCACATTGTCTGTAGTGCTTCAGGTGTGCAGAGGTAATGTTGTATCAACAGTCTTGAGTTGTCTCTTATACAGCACTTCTAAACGACGCGAAGTGTGGCACGGAAGAATACGTATAACATACACTGTTCCCACCGAGGAATTTTATTCGAGGGGGATAAAAGTTAACGATAGAGTCATGCTATTTCATTGAAACTGCCTTTTAAATTTGTGATAGAAGCAAAATGAAAAAGTTGGCCATCGGTGGCGCAGATCTACTGCAGTTCTGGGAAGTCGCCGACAGAACTAGGCAGTATATCACTTTATTTTAACGCGTTTAGAATGGCTAAAAGTAAAAGCGGCGCCGGCGTCAGATAGACGCCGAATTTACGACCCCGCTGCCCTTTCGCGTCGCATACAAAACCCTCTTGTGTTTATGTTTCTATCCCCCATTTTAACCAGTAAAAGAATTATGGCCTGTTTGGCGCTATAATTCATGACGCGTCAATAACTCCGCGTATGGCCTGTTCGTATATCGCAGCGAGCGTAAATTTACGGAAGCGTCAAGGAAAATCGCAGGCAGCGAAGGAATGACGAACGCGCATGCCCGCGCCGTCCCAGACGTGTTTCTTCTTTCCGCTTACTTTCCAGTAGAAAAGATGCATTTGTTCTGCAGTTTTCGGGTGCCTTTCGTAAAATGCGCCTTGCTCTCGTGTGGAAAACATACGTATGCGATGTATTAGCGCATTATAACTGGCAGTAAGATGCACTTCCATCGGAATTTTTACGCCAGCTTGTTTCACATCAAGCACGTACCCGTAGGAGCAGTCTGCGAGACACCATGAAAATTCAGAGACGGTTACGAAACCAAATCTAACCAACGAATTACCGACTGATACAACGACTATTGCGCAATTTGAAACATGTGTAATTATCTGTTGGATTTGAGACACACAATCCTGGTAAATACAGAAATTCATAGCGTGGGCGTTAGTCGAATTACTGACAGATGGCGTAGTCTCGGATATGCAGGGTGAACCAAGCCTCTAGAGACAAAATTTCCGAGATTGTTAGGCGATGTTTTGTCTGTATGGCGCTGAATGTAATGTCGTACAGGAATGGGACAGTGCCTGAAAGCGCCGTGCTGTGGAGTAGAAACCACGTACAAACCATACACTGATTCATTACAAGCGTTTCTTACTGTTTCAGCTAGTGGTCCCTTGTAAATTTTGAAGGAAGCAGGAGAATTAGCAGTTAAGAGAAATCCTTTTTACTGATAATTTTCCTCCTAACATAAAGGGTGATTTTCACACGAAGATCTGAAGGACATTTACAAAGTTATACATCGTCGGAATGAAATTTTTACTCTGCAGCGGAGTGTACGCTGACATGAAACTTCCTGGCAGGCTAAAACTATGTATCGGATCGAGACCCGAACTCGAGCTCTAAGGTCTCGAATGAATCTCGGTCCGCCACCCAGGTTTAAATTGCCAGGAAGTTGTCTATCGCTCAGTTCATAATTTTCCTCAAGAACATAATCTATAAAAATGTATGTAAATGATCTGTTCGGTCTATAACATGGACTGTGGGAAAACCGGAAAAGAAGAGAATCGAAGCGTTTGAGATGTGGTGCTATGGAAGAATGTTGAAAATTAGGTGGACTGATAAGGTAGGGAATATGGAGAGTCTCCGGAGAATCAGAGGGAAAGGAGTATGTGGAAAACACTGACAAGAAGAAGGAACAAGATAGAAGAACATATGTTAAGACATAAAGGAATTACTTCCATGGTACTAGAGGGAACTACAGAGGCTAAAAAAGGTAGAGGAAGACAGATTGCAAGACTGAGTAACTATAGTATGGTAAATTCTGATCCGCAAGTGTATATGCAATAAAGTCGAACTTGACCCACAAAATTTCGGAGACAGTTAAGGGATATTATCTAAATATTTTGCTATAAGGAATCCGCGGTCCCCGGTGGTTCGTTTCAGAATATTGCATTTCTTTTGATTTCTTTCCCCAGTTTATTTTTGTATCTGTGTCGTATTTAAAATTTCTGCACAATGGTACAAATGTCGACGGTACGCTCTTAGTGTGTAGTTTGGAAACTATCTTACTCCACTTGATCTAACTCCTTGAGACTGCATTCAGCACTGCAGGCTCCTTTCTCGGGTTTATTTCTCTGGGTGTGTTAGTTTTACGTTAACAGGTGCAACGCATTATGAATGGATTTCCTGATGAAGAGTTGGCCGATATGAACTTCGTATTTGAATCATTGAATGCAATGGAAGAGCGGCACAATTCTGCTTTATGACTTCTTCCCGCAGTGATAACAATCACAAGACAGTACTTCAACGTACAAGAGCGCCTAAGCGAAACCGTATCCTTCCTTTTTAAAAAGATCGCTTATTACAGGCTCGTTTTACTGTTGTGAAGGTATTCTCGCAGAAACAAAATTCAGTTGGGATAAAAAACAATAAATCGTAATAACATTTCACGCGATGGCAGCCCACCGGCGGCCATGGGTCGCTTATACCAAATTACTCAGTAAACATCCCTGAACAACCTGCGGAATTTTGTCGCTGCAGATTGGGTTCATCGTGTATAAAATGGATTCTTCACAGCCTAGCCTCAAAGTATTTAGTTCAACATTATTTAAAAAAAGGAAGGAAGGAGGACGATCAGGGACTAACGTTCAGCCGAAAGGGCGGTCATTAGAGTTGGAGCATAAGCTCGAATTAGGAAAGAAATGGGAAAGAAATCGGCTGTGTGCTTTTCAGCACAACCGCCCTGGCATTTACCTGTAGCGATTTAGGGAAAACACGGAAAACCTAAATCTGGTTTGCCTGGGGGGGGATTTGCATCGTTGTCCCACTGAATGCGAGTCCAGTGTACTAACTAGCGCGCCACCTCGCCCGGCATAGTGTAGATATTTAGAGGACAATCCAAGTGTTTCGAGGTGTGTAGTATACCTGGTATTGAGGTCCAATGATTCCTTCTTTTCCGATGATTTCTTAGTGCGTAACCAATAACCATTTGTTTTGAGGAGAGGGCTTAACATCGAATTGATACTAACATCTTAGACAGAGGGAACACTAGTTCAGTGACAATCATACAGGACATCGACTGCGAAAAGGATCTGCGGTGGACATGTTAGAAGTACCGTCAGGTTTGACAGCAGGCCACATAGTTCATTGTGAGCCTTTGAACGAAGAAGGAACACTTTAACAGTTCGCTACAATAGTATCATTATATAGCCTACGATATAAAAAAAAAATATCAATTCTCTGACTCGTATGAATCGCTATTTCAGAGCACCGTCAACTAATATTACAGCAGTTTTCCCCGTTTTTAAAATAAAACAGTATGCGAGAAAACTAAGTAACAGCGATGTTTGTAGATGCCAATGTCAGCAAGCCAATACTCACTCTGACTTTCCTAATCTGGTGTGTGTGTTTGTGCCTCTACTTGTCAAATGTTTGGTCAGACCTGCACATATACGAGGCACTGAATCATTTGCCTCTTTCTCTTCTCTGTCACACTTCTTATGTGGTATTGTGTACTTCCGATTGTCATTCCATAAGTTACTTCATCTCTTTCTAACACGTTTTTTTAAGTGAGGTAACCTTTCCTCTCTTTCCTTGCCTCAATGTGATACCAAACTTCCTTGTTAGAGACCCCTGTGCTTATTGATCGTAGTAGTTCTTGTTTCTCTGGATACATAGCAAATACAAAGTAAAGTTAAATCGCTGTATTGTCTCCTTGACATATAAGTGTAATTAAGACAATGATGAGTTCCGATGAAATGACGACGCCATCACTATATCTAGATGGAAAATGGTTTGCTCATTTTTCTTTAGGAATTGTACGGATAAATGGGAGCTGTTTAGAGGGTTGCATTTCCCACAGGCTTCAAGCAGAACTTAAAGAAATGAGTGGTTATCAAATCTAAGTTGCCATGAGGTATACTGCTTCTGTTCTGTACAGGAGTTCTTTGCAGAGGTTGAGAACTTTTCTCGGTTATCTGTTGTTCATTCATGTACTCTCTTACAATTATTGGCGTTTTTTTTAAATTCTTTAACTTCTTTCGTTTGCAAAATTTTTAATCAACATTGTGTAAACTTCGTTATGATTCGTTCCATGACCAAATAGCTTGGCTTCCATGATCCGACAGAACCTAATAAATAAATTAAATAAATATACTCTGCACATCGTTATAGCCAGTGCTACAAAGGGAGACGTCACGTCCAAAGACTCCGTGACCTGTATAGCTGTGAAAAGCGTCTCTTCATGTGTATGCACCGCTATGTTGTCTGAGCTACACTTAGGATAACCTGATTGCAGTAGATCATCTGGCATATGGACTTCTTGGTTATTACTCCTCGGTCTCCTGCTGCTCACGTGTTTGAGAGTCCGTGGCTGCGAACGCAGGCTGACTTCAACTGTTTTTAGCGTGATGTTCAGTTTATTACTACGAACCTATAAGCATGAACAAGAATTCCATAAGCACCAATCGCGTGAAACTGAGCTTGCCCTGCTCGTTCTCGAGATCGAGAAGACTGAACACAACTGAGCCCAACTTGATGGTATGTTTTTCGACTTCTTAAAAGCTATCGAGGCAGTTCCGAATGTAGTTACAGAATGTTGGATCAGGTATCCGAGTGACAGGCTTCCTAGCTGAGTAGACGCAATACGTAGGTCTTAGCGCCCAGCGTACCTCCAGGAAGATTGGAAAGACACTGTACGAGATAAATATGAAAGACCAGGAAGATAAAGTTTTTATCTCTCTGCAGCTGTCCGGAAATGACGTAGTTATAAGTTGTATGCAAGGGGAGGGTCGGAGGGGGAAGGGAAAGGCAGAGAATTACCATGATACAGAAGTACATTTGCAAACTATGACTACTTTTTTAGATCGGTAATTGACAGTCACCATTAATAAATTTAATATGGTTCAAATGGCTCTGAGCACTATGGGACTTAACAGCTGTGGTCATCAGTCCCCTAGAACTTAGAACTACTTAAACCTAACTAACCTAAGGACATCACACACATCCATGCCCGAGGCAGGATTCGAACCTGCGACCGTAGCAGTCGCGCGGTTCCGGACTGCGCGCCTAGAACCGCGAGACCACCGCGGCCGGCAAATTTAATATAATGACGAAAAGACTCAGTATCACTTGACCAGTGATCAATCATCAGTATTTACCACAGTTATCAACTATCTAGAAATGTCTGCCAACTAAATATGGAATGGCCATGTAAAACCTGTCACGAGGAAGTTTAGGTGTATTGCTGCATTTTAACAGAACGCTCTTCAGGAAATCTACCTCTCCAATTAGTCTGTCCAACTAATTATTTATTATTGTTCTTGAGCCTGATAGATTATAAAGAAGTTAAAGGAAAATACAGAAAATATTTAAGGAAGAGCTGTTCGATTATCCTGAGCTCGGTTTGTGGACAATCGAGACATGCAGAAATGCTAAGCAAACTCCCGTAAGTTACACTACAACAGAGGCGTTGCACATCGCGGAGAGCCCTCGTTCTACTACGAATCAAGAAACGTTTAATCTGCCTATCATACAGGGTGCATTATCAAAATTCTGACAAACTTAATACTTTTTGAATATAATTTTTTCCCCGAATATTACAAAAAAAAAAAAAAAAAAACTTTTAGATGGGACATGGGCGACCTCCGTGGACCAAAATCAAACGTTGTGTCCCCCTTTAATTTGAATAATGGTCTACAATCTCGGTCTGGAATGCACGCATACACCATGTAATGTCGGAGAAAGCTGTCTCAATGATGGTCCTTAATAATGTCACATCGGGATGTCGAGATTTGTTGGAGAGCCTGCCAGCTATGCCCCATACGTTGTAATCCATAGGATTTACATCAGGACTGTTGGAGGATTAAGATTCGGTGGACCAAAACATATCAAAATTGCCTGACACCCAGATTTGTGCCAAATGTCCCACGTAAGTCGGTGCATCGTCTTGCTGAAAACCATATGGAGTTCCCTGAGCAACTATTTCAATCCAAAGCTTCATAACACTCGAAATACGCGAATTTGAGACCCTTTTTTTTACCTGGGGGCATGGTATGATCCTTGCTGGATATAACACTATACACCTGCACCTGCAGACTGGCGGGAAATTTCATTCCTGCAACAAGGGGGAAGTCGTTTGGGTCGTATTGGAGACAGCAGTTATGAATTTGTTTTGGCGACTATTGTAGAAATCTTCGCCAGAAAGGTATTTGGTTCACCTAGTGCCATCGCTTTTTAATGGACATAGCAGAAAACTTCAGCGACCAACTTCCTTAATCCTACTAGTATTACTTTCAATGTATCGAGTTCGTAAGGAAAATCCTCCTCGGTAATTCTACTCATTCGTTGTTGGTTCGCTTACGCAGATAATCTTCGTCAATTATCTGAATGACTGCTTAGGATTCTACGAAATTACTGCCCGAGCTCGTTCGACGAATTCAGATGCCGTCACGATGCGGTCTTTCGAGTGATACTTTATCGTCGGTATACTGGAATCCTCGTCTGACGATTCTGAAGCCGAATATTACTTCGCAACATGGTAAGCTGTGGATCTCGTTTATTTGAGGCATTGACATGGTGAAGGGAGTGACATGAAAAGAAAATTTGACTGGAGAAGCAAAAATGATTTTGAGACCACGAAATGCGTAGTTATATTTACAAAATGGTTAAAGGAACTCTAAATTAACTTTACAATTATATTTACAGCAAGCTGTCATATCTCTATAAGAAATATAATTATGGTGTACAAAGACTGCGGTAAAATGCATGATATTTGATGTCAATGTAGTATAACATCGCCAGGAGGTCTTTGTTTTTAGCATTACTTCTGATGGGCCTTCGTCCAACGGGTGGTAGAGAACGAACTGCAGCGATGTTCTTGACAGATTTACCCGGTTGAAAAATGTTGTGCTCCCTCCACTGTTCCATTTCATTGAACCCATTTTTTCTCTATGATGGCAGCTTATCCCTCACAGCTGTAATACAAGAAGCAGAATTGATACTCACTGGTGCTGTGTACAATGATGTATCACATATCAAGACACAATCACAGAAATTTTCCTCCATCATCTTTACCACATGGAACAGTTGTAATTTCTTTACTCCTTTAATCATATCAGCTATTCCGTCAGGAGTCATTCGTTGTGAAACCGTCTTTCTCTTCTATTATGACCAAAATCTCGGTCACAGGGTATGTACGAATGCTCTGAGTGCAGCTTCTGTACGTTATCCTCTTAGAAACTACGGCAGTTATATTCGTATTTATAAGTAGCCTCCACAGAGGAAGTTTACAAATCGGTTAGGTTATAATAACACACAAAACTAGGTGTTACCACTGAATGTGATCAAGTAAATTTCATTGCAGACGGAAAATAAAACTTATCAAATTGTATGGAATAGGTTTAGGAGATGTAATGTCGTACTAACAGCTCCTAGCACCGTTACTACCGAATCAGCAACACAGCAATGGTCACAGAGTAAAAGCAGGTAAGTCGGTGCTTTGTTGACTTACTCCCATATCCATGCAAGCTCACGTGACATTACTTCAAGTGCCATCTTGCGTAGTTTGTAAGAATGCCACCGTTCACATCTCTAACATTCTGCTACGCCACTGGCGACATGCCGTACTACCTTTTCGATAAAAAAATCTGAAAAATGATTTGTTCTGACTTAATACCTTTCCCAAGCAAATGCTTCATTTAAAGACGCGAATTATATCTGTTGCTGAGAGCCCTTCGTAAATGCCATCTTATCATATTGTGCATATTGTTTGAACATCTTGGCCATGTTGATATTACGGCAGTATACTAAAAACGGTTGGCACTGCAGAGCGCCAAAACTGATCTCTGGCGATAGAATAATATGGAGGAAAATTTAAATTTGTCCATATTTCCGTGACTCACTATGAACATATTGCTTAATGGACACAGCAGGAAACGTAGCGAAAGGAAAGTGTAAACGTAAGAATACCGACAATCATTTCTCCAGCGTAAATTCTGCGAGTGGAGTGGGTTGACTGATTCCGGTACACACAGGAATAACGGAGAACATGATTATCTGAGGAACTGCAAATGGCAGACACCATCATTGAGCAACAAACCTAAAAATAACGACTCTAGTTTATGGCGCTTAATGAAATGCTTCATAAAAAGTTCGTCACAAATAAGGGACACCATGAAGTAAGAGGACCACTGACAAAACTTTTAGGATTATGGAGCATTCTCGCGGGAGGGAAGTTGGAATTCCAGGTGTTCCCACCGAAAAGTCACTCCCTAAACTTGTTGCAAGCAGCTAATGAGCGAATGAATCTGCTGACTACCGAAAGCAGACGCGATGCGATGCTACTCTCTCTGTGACGACTGCGAAACGCAGGCGGATCCGAATTAAAATTGCTCTCCCTGGGCGCCATTCTGCTTTTAGTTGCGAAATTACCTCAGGTAACGGATGTGCATGGAGAGCTTTCCAGTATCCGGACTGAACTCATTAATCTCATTTCGTGTTTTACCGAGACAGAGAGAGAGAGAGAGAGAGAGAGAGAGAGAGAGAGAGATTTAGCAGGGATAACAGTAGCGCTTTATTTTATATTAGGAAAAGGATTTTCAGCGGTACTGTAGTACATAGCACATTAACCTCAATAAAAGTGTGATTTCCTCAATCCATTTATAGATCACGCCTTTCAGCTCAGCTGACGTGTTGTCGAATGAAATGACTTACTCTGTATGTCTGAAAGTTAATTCAGGTTTGCTATAAATCTTGTACTTAACTATACGACGCAAAAACAATCTGACAGTACAGGGTTCTTTTACTGACGCAGTTATTCTGACAAAAGTTTTGATTTCATGCAAGCAGAGTGTTTCAGGAAGACGACAGATAAGCTAATAATTTACTTCTTCTATAAGAGAACATGAGGACAGGGAGAGTGGCGAATCAAAAAAGACCATGTTAAGAAGATGTTATTAGATGTGTACAAAGGTACATCCGAAGATGACACCTGAAGTCTCTAAACCGGTTACGCAATAAAACTTGTAACACCATAACTGCACCCTGAGACTACGTTATTTTTTGTTAATACTATATGCGGCTGCGTTCTACCATCCGCTATGACGGATTATGAAGACATTTTGATAAGAGTGTAAGGTATTGTTGCAGCTTACCACTGTAGCTACTCAATTTTACATCGAAGAAGCAATGAAGGAAGTGACAGAATATTGCGGCAGAGGAACATATTTGCAAGGTATCAGATTCCAGTGCTAAGCTTCGCAGTCGACGACTGGATCTAAGGATGACTTATTGATAGGAATGGATAACATACTTAAAATATGAAGCGTAGTAGAGAGGAGAATACCGGCCAGCTTACCATCGATACTCTAAATGATACAGTAAGGGTTACAGTCACAGAGTTTTACTAAATTACAGAGGCAGGCCGAAGTAAGGAAGAAAACAGAAGTCGACTGCACAAACGAAGAAAGCTTTCTTCAATAAAAGAACTCTGTTGATATCAGATCATGATATTAAAATGAGGAAAATTTGGAGAAGTTTACGTCTTAAGCGCAGCATTCTACGAAAGTGAGACGTGGGCCATTGGAAATCCCGGGAAGCATCATTTGAAGTGTGGTGCAACCGAAGAATTTTACAACAATTACTATACGAATTAGCCAGCCCGCATTTGCTAATAAACCTTCCAATTACTGGCATTAACAATATTGACATCCGACTGAATTGGTATCGATCGTGTCACATTAAAAAGTAACCGAGCGCTAAATATCCCTCGATCCATCACAGCCGGCCGGAGCGGCCGTGCGGTTCTAGGCGCTACGGTCTGGAACCGCGTGAGCGCTACGGTCGCAGGTTCGAATCCTGCCTCGGGCATGGATGTTTGTGATGTCCTTAGGTTAGTTAGGTTTAAGTAGTTCTAAGTTCTAGGGGACTGATGACCACAGCAGTTAAGTCCCATAGTGCTCAGAGCCATTTGAACCATTTTGATCCATCACATGGTGAGGAGTTGAACCATAGATGTCTGCTCCTGTACGGGTTGTTAATGCTTTCTCTGCTTGACTACAACTGCATATGTTTTGGGAATACTCCAAAAATGAGTATTATCATATTGGGCAAGCTATAATACAGAACAGTGAGAACAAGCTTGGGGGCAGTGTCGACATTGGCAACTAAGCCCGGGGACTGGGTGTTCTCGTTGTTGTCATCATCATCATCATCATCATCATTCGTGACAGTGGCTAGATTGGGTTGTATAAAAATAGGACTGTGAAAAAATTGGGACTTTGTACGGGCACTAATGACCGCGCAGTTGAGCGCGCTGCAAACCAAACATCTTCATCAACGCCAACTAACGCCTTGGTTGTGGACGAAAACGAAATTACTAATTTGTACATACAAGGTGTTTCAAAAGAGTATCACATACTCCTGCTGAAAGTAGTATTGGTCAAAACTAGAGAGAAAATTGCGGTAACTGTATGTCCAGAAACCAGCACCTCATGAGACATGAGCTGTTTTAGACGTGACTAGTGATTTGTAGTATTCGCAGTAGAGGTCGTCTTATTGTTCACTGCGCATGTCTGGATGGTAATTTGCAAGATACGGGCGGTGGCGGTGACATCAGTCATAGCAGTACAGACATCTGCTACGTCACTCAGCTGACTTTGTGCTGCACATGCACAGACTCACAACATCACACAACTCACCAAGCAGGTTAACAGATGCTGTGTATCACTGATTTCCGCGCGATGAGTTACCAGCGCTGTAGGAGACAGTTACTCTTGCAAAAAGACGACGACTGTGATTTATGAACGCTGGGGCGCCATCCCATGTTGTCATTTTGTACGGATTGTGCGCAACGTTTCATAGGCGTTGGATTGGTCTAGGAGGTCCGGTGCCATGGCCTCCTCGTTTACTGAAGCTGAAATCTTTGGATTTCTGGCTATGGGGACATCTAAAGGCAGTGGTACGCGGCCAATACGTCGACAATGAGCAGACATTACAGGAGCATGTGACCAAGGTATGCGACGCTATCCAAATGCGGACAGGTGTATTTGAAAGAGTGGGTGATTTACTGCGAAGAAGGTCTGAAGGATATGTCAGGATGCGTTGGAGCAACATGTACGAGTAGTTCCGCGTTTTGTGCGTAACAGTCAGATGGCAGTGAAAGGGCAGCCTGGCCCATACCTCAATACGTGTTGGTTTCTGGACATATCATTATAGCAACGTTTCTTCTAGCTTTCACCAATGCTATCTCCGTAGCAATAGGTGACACTTTGTTAAAAGCCTGCATATCCTAATTTGTGTGTACGGGGTGACTCAGATGCTCCTACCGATATTCTTTTATGCAACCCGCAATGTTATATCCGGGCTTAAAAAACACGGGCGAGATTTTCATATTCTCTCGCTTGCTGCTTGCAAACTATTAGTCTTACATAGAAAATAAACAGGACTTTTTTGTAGGAAATTTAATGTTGTTAAATTCTGAACTCGTATAATTTTCCGTCAGAGGCAGTAGTTCTCGAATTATCCAAGAAAAACGTGCAAAGGTGATCTTCAAACGCACCTAGGCCCCTACGGTCATGATTTCTAGTATGTTGTTCATGGCACTCCCTCCTACCATTCTACAAAAGTTTCCGACTGCAGGAACTATTCCAGGAATTCCACCTTTTCTGGACTCTGTTGATGGTGGTATTACGCCAGCAGCATAGTCAACTATTTCGTTAACATTATTAATTTAAACGTTCCAGTGAGGCTAATGAAAGAAAAACGACTTTGCTAAACGTTACGCTAAAACTAATTACGTTGAAAATTCGATCCAGTCTTAACCCCAACAAACACAGTAGTTTCGTTTTCAGGAGGCCTGACGAATATAATGATCTAATCGTTTACGTCATGCTGTCGAAATTCACAAAATTGTTAGGTAAGTGTACAAAAACGTAGATTTTACAATTTTTAAGTGCTTGACTAAGCCGGTGGCGTAACAAGGCGAGTCAATGAAGACCAAGAAAGGTCGAATGTGGGAAATAATACGTGCAGTCGCAAATTTTTGTACCATGGAAGAAGAACGTGCCATGAACAACATAATAGAAGTCATGACCGGTTGGGGGTCGGGGGGGGGCTGAATGTTGGAGTCGAGGTGCGCTTCAAGGTCACGTTTTTTCTTCTTTTTAATAACTCTGGAACTACGAAAACGTATCCCAGTGCAAAATTTAAACGCATTAATTTTTTTTTCTAAAGACTAACAGTTTGTGAGAGAATATGAAAACCTCGCTTGTGGTGTTCGAAGGCCAGATGTAACGTTGCGGGTTCCATAAAACGACTTCGGTAGGGGCAGCTGAATTATCCTCTATATAAACACGTGTGTATTATATAACACGGAAAACGTGCTGCACACAGATGTGACAATAATAAAAAGATTCCAACAGCTCGTTGCTGCTGCCTGATTAGTGGAAAGAAGAACTAACGTCTTATTTCACCTTGATCCACGTGAATTCCATGAGTACTGATTCATTTTCAAGTCGATTCCCCGCCACTAAAAGAAAAAAAAAAGTCATCTGCAAAACAATACAAGGACGACTTTTCGGTGATTTCTCCGCGCTGCTACGATTTTTCTACCCATTAGTGTACACGCATGTAGTGAACAGACAAATGTTACCAGCGTATTAAACGCATTATTGTGCAACTTCAGCATTTCACAAACTTGGAAAAGAGAGAAAGGCAGCTGGCTTGGTAATTACAGAGGGCATCAGATATTGGCTTGGCAGATCAGAGAGAGAGAGAGAGAGAGAGAGAGAGAGAGAGAGAGAGGGGGGGGGGGGGGAAGGGAGACAAAGAGAGAGAGAAAGAGAGAGAGAGAGATAGAGATAATATTTACTTACTTGGCCACATTTAGAGTCTACCAAAAAAAAAGACGTAGACCACAGTCTTATGCATACTAATACGAACTGTTCGGAGAAAAATGCGTTAATCTCATTGCGTGAGTTCCAGAAACGATATGTCACCCAGAAACAATCTGTTGATGTTGAAATTGGCTGGCTCTGAGCACTATGGGACTTAACATCTGTGGTCTTCAGTCCCCTAGAACTTAGAACTACTTAAACCTAACTAACCTAAGGACATCACACACATCCATGCCCGAGGCAGGATTCGAACCTGCGACCGCAGCAGTCGCGTGGTTCCGGACTGCGCGCCTAGAACCGCTAGACCACCGCGGCCGGCATGTTGAAATTCCATGGAAAGCTGTATAAATGAATATTTTCGCATGATACATTTGTTGCGGGTATTTGAAGAGTGTTTTATGCTTTTGTAAATGAAGAGAAAAAAATCAAGGCTGTACTGCAGGTAGCTTGCACTCGCAGCAATTTTTTTTCTTTCGTTTTTGGCACGTTCAGTCCGGTAGGTGAAGCACGAATGTCATTTCGCGCTTGACAGATTGGAGATAGCGACGCAGGACGATAAAGTCACAAAAATGATTTACGGCTGCGGAGAGGAAAGGGGGGGGGGAGGCAGGCAGAAAGCTGTCACGCGTCGATTTAGTGTCAACAATATATGTGGGAGCGTTTCTGAATGCGTCCTAAATGTATCGATCAAATGTCACCTCAGCTCATTGTGCGCGATGATTAGCATAAATGCTTAGTTAGCCGTAACGTGTACAAAGCGCTGTTTCGATTCGCTGCGGCGAGTGAATGCACAGCGGTCCGCGTGACATGTGTCGTGTTTACCCGATCGCTCACACGGAACTCCGACTGTTCCGCTCCCGCCAAATGGCGCAGGCCTGACCAACGTAACCACCGTAGGTGCGTGCTGCGCCACCCAAGCATTGCCGGTAAAGCAGCTGCTGAATTGCGATACAGTGGAATGGCAGCGATATAATGAACACAAAGTGATTCTTTATTCATTGTGTAAAAGATATTGAAAAAGTTACTTCCGTAGCAAGTCATCTACATCTACATCTACATGGATGCTCTGCAAATCACATTTAAGTGCCTGGCAGAGGGTTCATCGAACCACCTTCACAATACGCTATTATTCCAATCTCGTTGACGCGCGGAAAGAATAAACACCTATACCTTTCCGTGCGAGCTCTGATTTCCCTTATTTTATCGTGGTGATCGTTCCTCCCTATGTAGGTCGGTGTCAAGAAAATATTTTCGCATTCGGAGGAGAAAGTTGGTAATTGGAATTTCGTAAGAAGATTCCGTCGCAACGAAAAACGCCTTTCTATTAATGATGTCCAGCCCAAATCCTGTACCATTTCCGTGACACTCTCTCTCATATTTCGCGATAATACAAAACGTGCTGCCGTTCTTTGAACTTTTTCAATGTACCTCGTCAGTCCTATCTGGTAAGGATCTCACACTGCGCAGCACTATTCTAAAAGAGGATGGGCGAGCGTGGTGTCGGCAGTCTCCTTAGTAGGTCTGTTACATTTTCTAAGTGTCCTGCCAATAAAACGCAGGCGGCCGCGGTGGCCGAGTGGTTCTAGGCGCCACAGTCTGGAACCGCGCGACCGCTACGGTCGCAGGTTCGAATCCTGCCTCGGGCATGGATGTGTGTGATGTCCTTAGGTTAGTGAGGTTTAAGTAGTTCTAAGTTCTAGGGGACTGATGACCTCAGAAGTTGAGTCCAATAGTGCTCAGAGCCATTTGAACCATTTTTTGAATAAAACGCAGTCTTTGGCTAGCCTTCCCCACAACATTTTCTATGTGTTCCTTCCAATTTAAGTTGTTCGTAATTGTAGTAACTAGATATTTAATTGAATTTACGGCTTTTAGATTAGACTGATTTATCGTGTAACCGAAGTTTAACGAGTTCCTTTCAGGACTCGTGTGGATGACCTCACACTTTTCATTATTTAGGGTCAACTGCCGCTTTTCGCACCATTCCGATATTTCTTCAATATCGTTTTGCAGTTTGTTTTGATCTTCTGATGACTTCATTAGTCGATAAACGACAGGGTCATCTGCAAACAACCGAAGACGGCTGCTCAGATTGTCTTCCAAATCGTTTATGTAGATAAAGAACGGGAAAGAGCCGATAACACTACCTTGGGGAACGCCAGAAATCACTTCAGTTTTACTGGATGACTTTCCGTCAATTACTACAAACTGTGACCTCTCTGACAGGAAATCACAATTCCAGTCACATAACTGAGACGATACTCCATAAGCAAGCAATTTCACTACGAGCCGCTTGTGTGGTACAGTGTCAAAAGCCTTACGGAAATCCAGAAATACGGAATCGATCTGAAATCCCTTGTCAATAGCACTCAACACTTCATGTGAGTAAAGAGCTAGTTGTGTTTCACAGGAACGATGTTTTATAAACCCATGTTGAATGTGTATCAATAGACCATTTTCTAATTTCTAGTCGTACGTTTACGCCATTTTTCTGTGCATACCAGTAGTACACTGACGCCATTTTACTGTCTATAGTGAAATGTTAAATTTAACTGAAGGAGAGAGAAAGTTAACGAATAATGCAGATGACTCAAACATTTTTCTGTTGGTACACTCAGGTGAGAAAAGTCGTGGGATACCACAAAATAACGTGTCGGACCTCCTTTTGCGCGGCACAGTGCAGCAACTCGACGTGGCGTGAACTCAAAAAGCAGTTGGAATTCTCCTTACCCTGCATAAATACTGAGCTATGCTGCCTCTATAGTCTTTCATAATTGCGAAAGTGTTGCCGGTGCAGTATTCTGTGCACGAACTGACCTCTCGATTATGTACCATAAACTTTCGCTGGGATTCACGTCGTGCGATATAGATGGCCAAATCATTCGCTCGAATTGTCCAGAATGTTCTTCAAACCAGTCGCAATCCCTAATACGGCGCATTGTCATCCATAAAAAATTCAGTCTTTGTTGGAAGTATGAAATCCATCAATGGCTGCAGATGGTCTCCAAGTAGCAGAACATAACCATTTACAATCAACGATCAGTTCATTTGGACCAGAGGACACTGTCCATTCTATGTAAACACAGCTCACACCATAATGGAGCCATCACCAGCTTGCACAGTGCCTTGTTGACAGCTTGGGCCCATGGCTTCGTGGGGTCTGCGCCACACTCGAACCCTAGCATCAGCTCTTACCAACTGAAATTGGGACTCATCTGACTAGGTCACGGTTTTCTAGGTCCATTCGAGTTGAGCATGAGCCCAGGAGAGGAGCTGCAGGCGATGTGCTACTAGCAACGGCACTCGCGTCTGCTACCATTCCCATTAGCGCCAAATTTCCCCGCACTGTCCTAACGGATACGTTCGCCGTATGTGCCACATTGATTTATGCGGTTATTTCACTCAGTGGTCCTTGTCTGTTAGCAATGACAACTCTACACAAACGCCTTTGTTCTCGGATGTTAAGCAAAGTCCGTCGGCCACTGCGATGTCTGTGGCGAAAGGAAATGCCTGAAATTTGGTATTCTCAGTACATTTTTGACACTGGATCGCGGAGTATTGAATTCCCTAACGATTTACGAAATGGAATGTCCCATGCATCTAGCTCCAACTACCATTCTGCGTTCAGAGTCAGTTAATTCCTGTTGTGCGGCCATAATCACGTCGGAAACCTTTTGACACGAATCACCTGAGCACAAATGACAGCTCTGCCAATGCACTGCCCTGTTGTACTTTGTGTAGTCTGCATATGTGTTTGTCACTATCTCATGACTTTTGTCACTTCACTGTATTATTATGTTAGACGTGGAATGTAAATCATGTAGCTGACAGGGTAGTCAGTAATACCAGTGTGGTGTCACCGCCAGACACCACACTTGCTAGGTGGTAGCCTTTAAATCGGCCGCGGTCCGTTAGTATACGTCGGACCCGCGTGTCGCCACTATCAGTGATAGCAGACCGAGCGCCGCCACACGGCGGGTCTAGTCTAGAGAGACTCCCTAGCACTCGCTCCAGTTGTACAGCCGACTTTGCTAGCGATGGTTCACTGTCTACATACGCTCTCATTTGCAGAAACGACAGTTTAGCGTAGCCTTCAGCTACGTCATTTGCTACGACCTAGCAAGGCGCCATATTCAGTTACTATAATTCTGAACAGATAATATTGTGAATCATGTACCGTCAAGAGCGACGTTCATCATTAATGGATTAAAGTTAAGTATCAAACTAATTATGTCCGCTTTCTGAATTCTAACTCCTTGTCATGTTCCAGACCTCACGTCAGTATAGTTCTTCCCTCCTCACGCCCAGCCTGCGTGAGCTAAAACGCGTGCATTTCGGCCTCAACTAGTAACACGGTGTTGCCTCTTCTGCCAACACAACCACCAGTATGTGGCTTTCAGAGAAGAGATTAACACTTAACTGGAACAATAAATTGGAACAATACGCAGTGTACACACCTTCTCGTAAAAATGAAATTTTGCGGTACCAAGGTGGTCAAAAAGTTAGTGAAGTCGACCACTTGAAAATCTTTGGACTGACAGTGGGCGGAAGACTTTCTTGGAAGTATCATGTTCAAGATTCGCAGAAGCTGATTGCTGCTATCTTGACTATAACAATTATCACCAGCGCCCCTGACGTTGAGACGCGAAGTGTTGTTTACTTCGCGTACTTTCACAATATTTTAAAGAAACAGACTGTTACGTAATAGGTATAAAACAAAGCATAGGACTATAGAATTAAATGCGTTTGGCAGTCAGGAGAGCAATATCTGAAGCCTTCCCTTCAATGAGTACCATAGCAGAGTATTGTCAAATGGTGTTTCACAGAATCCAAATAATTCTGATTATATGTAAAGGCTGTTAGTGGCACCAATGTTAGTCCAGTCACTCATGGACGCGACTACAACTGAAGTTGAGAGCAGCAAAGCAAAAGCAGAAATGCTTAACAACCGAAATATTTTAATTTGAACAAAGCCGCAGGGACCGATGGAATAGCTGTCCATTCCTATACTCAGTTCACAGCTGAGTTGGCCTGTGTTAACTATAATCTGTTGCAGATCCTTCGAACAAAAAAACTGTGCCCAGTATTTGGAACAAAGCACAGGTCACATTTGCTTAGAGGAAGGGTAGCAGAAGTAATCCACAAAACTACCGCCCAGTGTCCTTGACATGCATTTGTTGTCGAATCTTATAATAGATTCTCAGCTCAAACATAATGAGGTGTCTCGAAGAGGACCACCTCCACACCAAGCAGCACGGATTTCGAAAATAAAGATCAGTGAAACCCAGCTCGCGATTTTCTCTTATAACATTCTGAAAGCCACTGATAATAGCAGTCAGGCAGAAGCAGTATTTCTCTATTTATGAAAAGCATTTGACACAATACCACACCTACGCCTATTATCAAAAGTACGATTTGGTGTGACGTCATAAGCGCGTGACGGCGTGTGAGATCGCTCTCTAAGTTTTCATCTATTTTTAGGTTGCAGACATATATTTAACGGTTTTTGTGATAATATTTACTATATAAGTGACTTATTAGTGGTTTCTTCATTCACCTCTGCCTTTCTTGTGTTGTGACCTGATATTTGTTTCGTATCGAGCAACGTAACCTCTTACACGTGTTTACATTCCGCGCTGACCAGTTGCAGCTGTAGCGGCGCATCGAAAGCTAAGTACTAATTAATTGTTTGTGTATAGTAGTTAATTTAGGAACTTTAGTAGTCTTCAACCGGTGTTCTTGGTGTTTTCCGGTGAAATAACTTCAGAAGAAATTTTTGCGAACTGCTTTCAGATCGTTACTGTCATTAGACGTTTGATTTTCTTTCTGTGTTAGTATTTTGTTATATTCTCATTTGTTGTTGATTAATACTGTCAATAATAGTAGTTACTTCCCTTGTAGAGCAAGTTTGTGATAATTGTAGTCAGTTTCTAACATCTTCTTACTGTAGTAGCGGAACTTAGATAAAGTTGTTTTCTTGTTTCAATAACTGTAAAATTTTACCATGAGTGAGAAGTGTGGGCTTTGCCGTAGGTTCGTGAGTAGTGGATTGCGGTGTGAGACTTGTTCGAAGTATTTTCACTGGGGGGAATGCAGTGGGGAAGCCAGTGGGCATTCTGGTGAGATCCTCTCCTGGAACTGCAGGTTATGTAGCAAGAGTAAGTTGATAGAGGAGCAGGAGCGTAAGATCTGTGCCCTTCAGGTGCAGCTGAAAAACGCACAGGAGGAGCTAGATAGGATGAGGAGGGAGAAGGGGGTTGGGGAATGGGAGCTGGCTGTTGGCAAGAGATCTGCTAGGAGAAGGAGATTTTCAGATAGTTTTACTATTGGTGTTTGTAATAGATATGACCAGCTGTCAGAGTCTAGTGGAGAGGAATCTCTAGTAGCTGTAGATGTAGTAAGTATGCAGCAGTTACGGTGGCTAGGACAGTTGCAAAGTCTAAGAGAAAGGAGGAGGTTCTGCTGTTAGGTAGTTCTCATGGTAGAGGTATAGGCCAGCAGTTGCAGGAAGTTTTGGGGAGTGAGTACCTGGTCACCAGCATTGTGAAGCCTAATGCAGGATTGGCTCAGGTGACTTTTAACATAGGGGGGTTATGTAGGGATTTTACAAGAGAGGATCAGGTAGTGATTGTGGGTGGGGCTGGTAATAGTATTGATAGGGATGGGGAGTATGACATAGATGGTGACCTGGAAAAGATAGCCACTCAGACTGGCAACACGAATGTGCATTTCGTGGAACTGTTTCAGCGTCACGATCGGCCTCATCTTAATACAGCCGTCAGGCGTAATAACATGAGATTTGGGGGTGCGCTGATGACAGAAGGCATGAGTCACATTTCAATGGTGTCGGTGGAGTCTATCAGCAGGACGGGTTTCACTAGACATGGCCTGCACCTCAACAGGTATGGAAAGGGGAGGTTGGCAAAGCTTATAGGTGACAGCATAGGTGGGATCACTCATGGGAAAATTCCGGTAGTTGTGGGTGTTAGAGCTGTACCTTTTTTAGATTGAAGTCAGCTGACAGGTATTCCTGCTTAAGGGAAGTCTCTCTAACAAAGAAACCACTTTCGACAAAGCTTAGGTATCCGATTAATGAGGGAATTAGTATATTTCATCAAAACATACAAGGCATTAGAGATAAAGTTAGTGAACTGCTTATAGATGTTGACTCTGAAATTATTGGTATATCTGAACACTTCTTAAATAAGGAGATAATTCAGAGGCTTCCTTTACAAGGATACAGGTTGGCTGGCAGCTTTTCTAGGAGCTCTTTGCGGTGTGGGGGAGTAGCCATGTATGTGAAAAACGGTATCCCATTTGAGTCAATTGATGTTTCAAAGTACTGCACTGAAAAGGTGTTTGAATGTTGTGCAGGTGTGGTTAAATTTAGTGGAGCTAAACTTCTTACTGTTGTTATTTATAGATCCCCAGACTCCGATTTCACAACATTTTTGCTAAAGCTAGAGGAGGTTCTTGGTTCACTTTATAGGAAATACAAAAAGTTAGGTATATGTGGTGACTTCAATATAAATTGTATAAGTGATTGTGCAAGGAACAGGATGCTGGTAGACCTCCTTAATTCATATAATCTTATGCAAACCGTATTCTTTCCAACGAGAGTGCAAGGGAACAGTAGAACAACCATAGACAATATTTTTGTTCATTCGTCATTACTAGAAGGGCATTCTGTTAGCAAAATGGTGAATGGCCTTTCAGATCATGATGCACAAATTTTAACTTTAAAAGATTTTTGTGCTGCAACACATGTTAAATATAGTTACCAACTTTTTAGGAAAGTTGATCCAGTTGCTGTAGAGAGTGGCAAGATGTTTATAGCGCTGATACAGTAGACGATAAATATAATGCTTTCCTCAAGACTTTTCTCGTGCTCTTTGAAAGTTGCTTTCCGTTAGAACGTTCAAAACGGGGTACTAGCACAAACAGGCAGCCTGGGTGGCTGACTAAAGGTATAAGAATATCTTGTAGAACAAAGTGGCAATTATATCAAAACGTTAGAAACAGTCACAATCTAAATGCAGTAGTCCATTACAAACAGTATTGTAAGGTGCTTAAAAAAGTTATTAGGAAGGCAAAAAGTATGTGGTATGCAGATAGAATAGCTAAGTCTCAGGATAAAATTAAAACCATATGGTCAGTCGTAAAGGAAGTGGCTGGTCTGCAGAGACAGGTCGAGAATATAGAATCAGTGCGTAGTGGGAATGTCCGTGTTACTGATAAGTCGCATATATGTACAGTATTTAATAATCACTTTCTGAATATAGCAGGTGAACTAAATAGAAACCTAGTCCCAACAGGAATCACATACCGCTCTTAGAAAAAAGTGTTCAGAGACTGTTACCTGAAATGCTCCTCCATGATACTGACAAGAGGGAGATTGAGTTAATAATTAAATCACTAAAGACCAAGAACTCTCATGGATATGACGGGGTATCTAGCAGAATACTGAAGTATTGTTCCATGTATGTTAGCCCAGTACTTAGCCATACCTGTAACTTTTCCTTTAGGAGTGGTCGGTTTCCTGACCGATTAAAGTACTCGGTAGTGAAGCCACTTTATAGAAAGGGAGACAGGGATAATGTTGATAATTATAGACCTATTTCTATGCCATCGGTGTTTGCTAAAGTTATCGAGAGGGTTGTATATACAAGCATTTAAATTCACATAATTTGCTGTCAAATGTACAGTTTGGTTTTAGAAATGGCTTAACAACTGAAAATGCTATAGTCTCTTTTCTCTGTGAGGTTTTGGACGGATTAAATAAAAGGTTGCGAACGTTAGGTGTTTTCTTTGATTTAACGAAGGCTTTTGACTGTGTTGACCACAAATTATTACTGCCGAAGTTGGAACATTATGGAGTAAGGAGAGTAGCTTACAACTGGTTCGCCTCTTACTTTAAGAACAGAAAGCAGAAGGTAATTCTCCGCAATATTGAGAGTGGTAATGATGTTCAGTCCCAATGGGGCACTGTTAAATGGGGCGTTCCCCAAGGATCGGTGCTGGGGCCACTGCTGTTTCTTATTTATATAAATGATATGCCTTCTAGTATTACAGGTGATTCAAAAATATTTCTGTTTGCTGATGACACCAGCTTGGTAGTGAAGGATCTTGTGTGTAATATTGAAACATTATCAAATAATGTAGTTCATGAAATAAGTTCGTGGCTTGTGGAAAATAATTTGATGCTAAATCACAGTAAGACTCAGTTTTTACAGTTTCTAACTCACAATTCAACAAGAACTGATATTTTAATCAGACAGAATGGGCATGTTATAAGCGAGACGGAACAGTTCAAGTTCCTAGGCGTACAGATAGATAGTAAGCTGTTGTGGAAAGCCCATGTTCAGGATCTTGTTCAGAAACTAAATGCCGCTTTATTTACCATTAGAATAGTATCTGAAATAAGTGACATTTCAACACGAAAAGTAGTCTACTTCGCCTATTTTCATACGCTTATGCCATATGGTATTATTTTTTGGGGTAATTCTTCTGATTCAAAAAGGGTATTTTTGGCTCAAAAACGGGCTGTTCGAGCTATGTGTGGTGTAAGTTCGAAAACCACTTGTCGACCCCTATTCAATAGCCTGGGAATTTTGACATTGCTCTCACAGTATATAGTTTCTTTAATGTCGTTTGTTGTTAGCAATATTAGCTTATTCTCAAGAGTTAGCAGCTTTCACTCAGTTAATACTAGGCAGAAATTAAATCTGCATGTGGAATGCACTTCCTTGACTCTTGTGCAGAAAGGAGTGCAGTATTCTGCTGCATCCATTTTCAATAAGCTACCACAAGAACTCAAAAATCTTAGCAGTTGCCCAAACGCTTTTAAGTCTAAACTGAAGAGTTTCCTCATGGCTCACTCCTTCTATTCTGTCGAGGAGCTCCTGGAAGAGCTAAGAAATTAAGCAAATTCCAGTGTTACATTCTTGATTTTCTTTATTTAAACTAACGACGTGTCAGCTGAATATGTTTCTTATATTTCATTTTATCTGTTTCTACAATCGTGTTATAATTTCATGTATTGACTCGTTCCATGACCATGGAGACTTCTCCTTAATGTGGTCCCACGGAACAATAAATAAATAAATAAATAAATAAATCATATGAGGTGTCAGACGAAATGTATGACTAGACTGCGGAGTCCTTGGTAGGGAAGACGCAGCGTCTTATCTTCGATAGAGTGTCATCGACAGATGTAGAAATAACTTCGGGTACGCAGCAGGGAAGTATGTTGCGTCCCTTGCTATTCATGTTGCATATTTATGATCTTGCGCACTACCTTAATGGTAACGTGAGACTTTTCGCAGATGGTGCAATTATCTGCAACGAAGTACGTTCTGAACGAAGTTGAACAGATATTCAGTTAGCCCGTGATAAGATTTCGAAGTGGTAGAATGAGTGGCAGCTTGCTTTTAAATGTTCAAAAATATAAAAGTGTGCGTTTCAAAAAACGAAAAAAATAGTATCCTATGAATATAATATTAGTGAGTCACAGCTGGAATCTGTAAACTCTTATGAATACTTGGGTGTAACACTTAGTAGGGGCGTGAAGTCGGAAGATCACAAAGGCTCAGTCGTGAGTAAAGCATCTAGCACACTTCGATTTATCGGTAGAATACTAGGGAAATGCAGTCAGCCAACAAAGAAGATTGCTTACAAATCGCTCGTGCGACATGTCCTAGAATACTGCTCAAGTGTGTGGGACCCATACCAAGTAGGACTAGCAGTGGATTTAGAACGTACACAGAGAAAGGCGGCACGGATGATCACAGGCTCGTTTGACCCGAGGGAGACTGACAGAGATGTTGAAAAATCTGCACTGGCAGACTTTTGAAGATAGACGGAAACTCTACTGAGAAAGTTTCAGGAACCGGCCTTAAATGATGACTCTAGGAATATACTACAATCCCCTACATATCGCTCCTACAGGGATCGTGAGGATAAGATTAGATTACTTCCTGGCAGATTAAAACTGTTTGCCGAACCGAGACTCGAACTCGGGACCTTTGCCTTTCGCGGGCAAGTGCTTTACCGACTGAGCTACCCAGGCACGACTCACCACCCGTCCCCACAGCTTTAGCAGGAGACGGGGTACTGGTGGAATTAAAGGTGTGTGGACGGGTCCTGACTCTTGCATAGGGAACTCAGTCGGTAGAGCACTTGCCCGCAAAAGGCGAAGGTCCCGAGTTCGAGTCTCGGTCTGGCACACAGTTTTAATCTGCCAGGAAGTCTCATATCAGCGCACACTCTGCTGCAGAGTGAAAATTTCATTCTGAAGGTTAGATGAATTACAGCCCGCACAGAAGCGTTTACACAATCATTTTCCAGCGTTCCATGCGTGAATGAAACGGAAAAAAGACCTAATATCTAGTAAGTGGGACGTACCCACTGCCTTGCACTTCACAGTGGTTCTCTAAGTATAGATGTAGCTGTAGATCTAGAAATTTTAGTACAACTCGTAACAAACGCATATAATATATATACTAAGATGGTATCTGTTCTTTTGGGACATGTCCGAAAGAACAGATACCATCTTAGTGTATATATATAGTTGAGGCTCACCGGCCACTTGACCATCTTCTTCTGTGCGAATGCACAAACAGTGCCCGAACTCTTACGGGCTACTAATGAGTATAATGGGCGGGGGCACTACGAATGCAGTGCGGGACAATACGTTGAGAATGTGGGTTTCGCGGGAGGCGTGCCAGAGACAAATCCCTGCAGTCGCGCTATCCTCTGTGTCCTCGGTGGCTCAGATGGATAGAGTGTCTGCCATTTAAGCAGGAGATCCCGGGTTCGAGTCCCGGTCGGGGCACACATTTTCATCTGTCCCCGTTGACGTATGTCAATGCCTGTAAGCAGCTAAGGGTGTTTATTTCATTGTAAGCACATTTAAGTAGCCCTCGTATGTCGTTAAACAAAGTTCCGTACATCGTCCGAAATTAGAAAAACAACAGTTGCTGCATTATCAAGGAGAAGAAGATGCGACTGTCGATTCCTAACAGAATGCCCCTTTGAGTGCAACCATTGCCAGTAGCGCACTGTTTGCGAAAAGCTGGTATCTAGGTTTCAGGACCGACTTGAGACGTAGTTTCAACTTGTACCGTATGATCATCACAGCGTGTAAGTAGAAGAATGGAAATCGATGTATCAGAACCTTGCTACGATAAATCGAGCTGTTTTCATTTTATTAGGAATGTCTATATTGGGTATGGAACCATACATCGTTTCGACTGTTTAAACTCTCATTGACAGGTAAAGGAATTACTATGCACTATTGCTGGCTACTAAATGCACCTAGTTAAAAAAAAATAGAAACAGCTATGTTACAAAATACAGAATGTTTCCGACTTGCTAACAATGATCATTTGGGATTGTGACAGTAGCTAATAATGCAGCATACAATGCGACTTACTATCGTGTAATTGGCTATACAAAGGTGAAGCAGAATGACTTTCAGTGAGACCGCTGTACCGCGTTATATGGTCAGTTGTATCGAAGACCAGCGGCGTTTTAGATATATCGAATGTAATAGTGTGCAAGGTGATAGTGTAAACCCATATAGAAATGTATCAGCTAACTCGGTTCTGCAATCTGTCTCCTATGACAGTGCTAAACAGATTGAAAATGATTTGGAATTTTCTATGATTCTGCGTAAATTTATATTTTATCTCGTAGTGAGTTGCTTTTTTTATTTTTGTTTTTCGGGGAGGCGGAGGGATCGGGGAACTAGACCCGAATTTGCAAATACCAATTGGAAAAGTGTTAAAAACATCGGTCAGGCAGGTCGGTGTACCAGACCACGTGACATAAACCCTACGCGCGGATTCTATGGAGATTTGGGTCATCTATAAAGATGTTTCAGAAAATATTTCATGCATCTGAAGACACGTCACCCACCTTAATCACCTGCACCCAGGGTAGACTACACAAAGTGGGTTGCCTATCTTTGGTGTACGAAATATTTTTTGAGAAAGTTTTATGGTGCCAATACTGTTTATTGGAACTGAACTCGTTACATCTTAAGATCCCACCCACATCGTCAATGCTGAACCATTGATTTTTGATATCAAATTTCCTAGGAAGCAGTTAATTAACAAATTTCATGTCTTATGTTACGAGCATGCATGCTGCTGTCATCGAATAAAGTTTTCAGTTAGGATTGCGCAGATGTGTTCGTTCGCGTTAAATATAGTCCACTTATTTTATTCAGAAGCCTGAGTTTCTTTACCGCCGGTCAACTGGCATTGTTTTGGAAAGTATAGGACCTTGATTCCTGCTTAGCCCTTAGGTCAAACTGAGAGACCGAAATTTCCACACTAATTACAAAGTTAGCTGTTTTGACGTTTCGGATCACAGACATTAACAATTTTTGCCAAGAGAACTCTAAAGAATATGGATTCCTATTTTCATGGTTAGATGATATATCTATTAACTACAAACATTCCTCCCATGAAGATGTTACGTACACTTAGACAGCCACACCAATCACAATAGTGGCAGCGTAAGTTTTGTTTTTTAGCGGGTCTTTGTGAGCACCCAGAGGAATTAACATCTCCACGATAAAAGCGAGTCTCATTGATCAACAAAAGGCGAATTGCAGACTATAGCCAATTGCGAATGCTCAGGTTATAGATCGTCAAGTAAAACTATTCTGAAATCATAAAACACACCGCAAGGAAATATTCTCAATTCCAGTTTCCCGGCCAAAAGTGGATATATCACTGAAAAAGACTTTCTATAGTAACAATTGCTGAAATTTATTATTTAGTATCACTCACGTTGAACTATAGGCTCGCGTACTGGACATTTTGGTAACTTACCTGTCATGCGTCTTCCAGGTAACTATTTTGATGAAAATGAGTGTAATTAGCGCGTGTAGTGACGTGATGCTGCTGTAGACGACAAAAAGAGAAGAGAGAAAGTTAAATGCAGTTATGATCACTTCCTCTTGAATGTCGTGAAATGAGCCTCTGACCTTCAATGTCACTATCCGAAGGACAAATCGCCATCATCAACAATGCTGAATGCCTTCACTGGACGAGACGCTACGGAGAGTTGGAATTTAGATCAAGACAACTGATAACCGTCTGGTGATCGGGAACTACTCGCCATTACCTCACCTCCGCTTATTGGCCAAATATTGGTAATAAGAGTTTCTTCCACCAACTGGCATCCAATAGGCTGCCTCAGAACCGAGGGTCCTCTTGTAAATAACAGATAAGTCCAAAAATATATTAGCTAAATTTATCACAAGAGTATGTAAAATCCTACATCTGATAGTATTCTATACTCAATCTAGAAATAAGTGAACTGTTACCTTGTCCACACTGTTGCATTACACTAAAAAACGAGATGAAATCATTTCAAAGAACGGAACATCCAGATCTCAAATCAGGATTCTGGCGACTGCTTCAAATGTATTTAATTTTGCAGTTAAGAAGATATAATAGAGTGATTAGGAGGAAATGTAAACAGACGAACGATAATTTAATACCCATCCTGTATTTATTTTCTAACACAACCAGGGAAACAAATATTTTACAAAACAGATAAAATTTGTTTTACCATAACTCCAGTCGTTTCTTGCGAGGAATGTTTAATATAAGTCTTGCATTTTCTACAAAAGCTGGCAATACATTAAACGGAATATTTTTATTAGGAAGTTAAAGGGTGCTCTGTAGAGTATTGTGCTGCAGGAAATCGGACGCTTTTACCAGAGTGTATCCAAAACTTTTAGTTGTTATATCTCTTGAAGCTTTGACGAATTATTCGTTCTGTTAAAAAGAACAATATATTATAATGAAAATAACGGAAGCAGTACTGAAATACACTACCTTTCTTTTGCAACTAATTAATTCCGAGATATTTACGTGACCCACTGTGCAAATTAAGAATATTTGAGTCATTGGAACGATTTTACATTCTAATACCGATACAGTACTATAAAAAAGTGATGGCAAGCAACGGTATTGCACTGATTCAACTCGCATTTTCTGTCATAACATAGGGCTTATACCATAGGCTTAAGATTGCTCAGTATCACGGTGTGTAGCGTTTATATGTGTTTTTCATGTGGTTTCTAGTATCATTCTTAGAGATATTTAGGTATTTGCCTATATTTTCTTGTATCTATATCTAAATATCTATCCATACATACTGCAAATTAAAGTTGCCCATTGTGATTTCTGTATATGTATTCGGACTCACGGGACTTTGATAAGGTTTTCACCAGTAGCTAGACTACCTTACAAGGAAGATACGGATTTCGTGCAAATGACTGAACTAATAATACAGTCGCCCGCCACTGTGAAAACGGTGCTATTGCCATCTAGCGGTGAACGGCACAACTCCTCGGAATATCAGTGGCTCGCGCAGCCTTCCCAGCCTCCTGTGTGGGCATACTTCCGTTCACGAAAGGCAGCGCACTACTGCGTGGCAGAGGGCGCTCAGTACCACTGTAATATGACTGATGGTGCTCCATACCAGCTTTACGTGTCAAACGGTGCTCTGTACTAATCTTACACTGCAGAGGTGTTCGGTACCAATGTTCCATGGCAGACGGTGCTCGGGTAGCGATGTTACACGGCAGAGGATGCTCCATACAGATACTGCGTTGCAGAGTGTACTTCCTTCCTATGTTGTGTGGCAGAGGGGTGCCGTGTAGCAAAGTTATGTGGCATAGGGTGCTCTGTACTAATGTTACGTGGCAGAGGTTTGGTTCATACCAATGTTACGTAGCAGGAGGAGCTCTGTACCAATATTACATGGCAGAGAATGCTCCTTACCAATGTTGTGTGGTAGGGGGTGCATTTTGCCGATATTTCACGGTAGAGGGTGCTTTGTGCCGTTTTAATGTACCAGAGGGTGCTTTGTAACGATGTTGTGTAGCAGAGGGTGCTTTATATCGATGTTACAGGGCAGAGGGTGCTCCATACCAATGTTACTGGGCTGTGACTAATCCATACCAATGTTACACAACACAGACTGGTCTGTACTGAAGTTTTATGGCAGTGGTTGGTCGATACCAATGTTACGAGCAGATGGTTCTCTGTACCGAAGTTACATGGCAGAGGGTGCTGCGTACCACTGTTATGTGGCAGAGGGTGCTCTGTACCAATACCAATGATACTTGACAGAGGGTGCTTCGTGTCAAAGTTACATGACAGAGGGTGCTTCATACCAATGTTGAGTGGTAGAAAGTGCTTTGTACTGATGTTGTGTGGGAGACATTGCATCTTACTTGTCTTGTGTGGCAGAGACATGCTTCATACTATTCTTGCCTTGCAGCCTACGGAAGTTGTATAAGAAACGATGCGTCGTACCAGTGTTGCGTGGTGAAGGGTGCTTTATGCCAATGCTACGTGGTGGACGGTGCTTCTTACAAATTTTATATGGCAGGGGGTTCTTTGTAGCGATGTTTCGTAGTAGAGGCTGCTCTGTATGTGTTGTGTGGCGTGCGAATGTTGTGGGCAGGGATTGCTTCGTACTGCTGTTACATTGGGAAATGCGGGAAAACGTCACAGAGAGAATGTAGCCACTTTCTGACTGGCGCTGGAATGAGGTAGTCGGCAACTGGCCACAGCTAACACTAAACTGGTGCTGCAATTGGGCAACTCCCTCCACTGCCAGCGGATGTCACTCCAGATACCAGGTAAACATGCAACACGTATCATTCAGGCGTCCTCAGAACTCCTCTGGCGTGTGATGCTTAAGCTGTTTTACGTTATATGAAAACGATAATATTCAGTTACATAAAGTTTTTCTCTGAATTTTAATCATAGCTCAACTCAGTGATCCGTAAACAAAATAACCGCTATACGGGACAAGATGTCCGGCCATACATTCTTACTGCTACTCGTGCAAAGCCGGGGTGGGTCTCTAGTGTCACTAGAAATCCTTACTAATTTGTGCATGGGTCGATGCTTTTCTCGTTGATTGCAATAAACTGTCTTTTGTCAAGTGGTGTAAAGTTTTGCCCCTTACAACTTATGAATGATGGAACTCAACAAGGAATGCTATACTCAGCGTCAGATGTATTGTCCAATGATACTGAGTCTTTTTTAAGAATTTCCTTCCGTCACCAGCGGTGTACTTCAATTAAATTCACTTTTATCAACCGCCCATCGCTTCACAGACTTAGTTATTTTCAAAAAATGTTTCCTTGCACCATCCCTGTATTTGACTTCAGAATGAATTGGGAGATGAGTAATAACTTTAGAATGATGTTGTGGTTTCAGTAACTGCACTTTGGTTGCCTTCTGAATATGTTACAATTTTGTGACTATCTATACATTCGTGTGTGTAAGTGAGAATGACTGCAAGGATTACATCGAAAGGAGAAATATATAAATAAAGATGTCTGTAAATTGATTGCCGGCCGGAGTGGCCCGTGCGGTTCTAGACGCTACAGTCTGGAGCCGAGCGACCGCTACGATCGCAGGTTCGAATCCTGCCTCGGACATGGATGTGTGTGATGTCCTTAGGTTAGTTAGGTTCAATTAGTTCTAAGTTCTATGCGAATGATGACCTCAGAAATTAAGTCACATAGTGCTCAGAGCCATTTTGTAAATTGATTCTGCTTTTACAATTAAAGCGAAGTCTGCAGTTCGAAACCATGTATCTGTCTATAGCCAAATGACCAGTTCACAATAGATATGGATACTGATGGCATCATCTCGGCATTTGTTTCGTAAGTGAAAAGTAATGAACATCGTATTGGCGTGACAAGGGTCTCTTCATATTTCCTGCCTAAGAATGTATTTGATCACATCTACCAAATTATTGGCAGAGAACCACTTTCAGCCCATTAAATTAGATAAGAAGTATTTGAGATTACTAGGTATTCTGAATACTCCTTGCGAACATGAACGCTCTTTCCCTGAAAACGACTTAAGTGTGCTTTTAAAAAAAAAATGGTTCAAATGGCTCTGAGAACTATGGGACTTAACATCTGTGGTCATCAGTCCCCTAGAACTTAGAACTACCTAAACCTAACTAACCTAAGGACATCACACACATCCATGCCCGAGGCAGGATTCGAACCTGCGACCGTAGCGGTCACGCGGTTCCAGACTGAAGCGCCTAGAACCGCACGGCCACACCGGCCGGCAGTGTGCTTTTCATATTGTGTGTTAAAAGTCTACTATATGTCATAGCAACCAAGTCACTCTTTGTATTAGCATAAAAAGCTTATAATTCTACTGGGCAAGTAAAGTGAATTCTCTGAAAACACCGTCTATGTACTGGCAATAATTACAGCGAACTGATCAAGATCAGGAAAAGCGTGTTACAGCTTAAATTCTAACAGAACTGAAGGAAGCGGGCAAGGGAGGGAAGAAGAGCTGAGAGAATCTATTGACCCTTCTCGTAAAGATGCTAGGATATACAAGCTTAACGCTTTACTGTTGCTATTGGCTTTGCTATGGAACCAAGATGTTTTCTCTGCATCTGACAGCCCAAAAAAATCTCAAGTCGATACTTCTTCAACATTATCAAGTAATTATGTAAAGAATTCCACATAAATAAGGAGTACTCGCAAAATAAAGTAGCAGTAAGTAGACGACACAGTTCGTCCTGTCAGTCTTTCAAAATTAGTCATGTTCCATTTAGCTTGTGGGTAAAGGTTTCTGAATATGAAGAAATGAGAATTCGTCTTTGACTACTTTCTGCAGTGTTGGTTACTTTAAAAACATGTGTCTGTTGGAGTGCTTGCTGTTGCAGTGGGTGTAATTTTCACCTAGACGCAAACTTCATGTACGAAACACATTAAAGTGAATTCATTAATTGCATAATCTGAGTGACTAAAAGTAAAACTTAACTTACAGTGAGAAATTTCAATTCCAGCAGGTTGCTGATATGATCTACCCGACGGAAAGCATTCCCCGTAGTGTCGTTAGGGCTATGCATATGATCTGCATAAAATTAAGAGAGATAGTTAAGCCTCAGGTATTTATTTAACTTTCGACGGCGCGCATGAATATTGCAGCTCATACTTTTTGGGTTACGGCCGAGGCATGCTCGCTTTAATTACGTATCCAATTTGCAACGAAAAACCACAAATATGTAAATGTTGGAAATAATGATGTTTTATCGGAAAATGCACCATACTGTTCTACTAGAACGCTGAGACCAGACTAACAGGCATGGAACTGCAGATGTAACACACACAATTTCTGCATAACCATGTGACGTACACCAGTCAGCAACGCCAGGCAGCAGGCGAGACGTGATGGATATTTGACGCAGTTAATGCAGATGTATTGAGTACGAAGCTCCATTACAATATAAAGGAAAGGAGGTTCGCACATTCTGGATCCAAAATACTGATTTTTAAAGTAATGGATCCAACATTAAAAAAAGATTACATAATCTGCGTTCTGATTTTAGCCTTAATTACGTGTTTTTAAAGAGCAGCCACTAGTTACTTTTGAAAATATTATACAGGCTGTTTATTTTAACTGAAGACATTGAAACTTCTTGAAAGCTACACGTCGGATTAAAATCTATGGAGAAGACATAAAAATGTTGAGGTTCGCCGATGACATTGCAATTCTGTCAGGGACAGCAAAGGACTTGGAAGAGCAGTTGAACGAAATGGACAGTGTCTTGAAAGGAGGATATAAGATGAACATCAACAAAAGCAAAACGAGGATAATGGAATGTAGTCGAATTAAGTCGGGTGATGCTGAGGGAATTAGATTAGGAAATGAGACACTTAAAGTAGTAAAGGAATTTTGCTATTTGGGGAGCAAACTGATGATGGTCGAAGTAGAGGATATAAAATGTAGACTGGCAATGGCAAGGAAAGCGTTTCTGAAGAAGAGAAATTTGTTAACATCGAGTACAGATTTAAGTGTCAGGAAGTCGTTTCTGAAAGTATTTGTATGGAGTGTAGCCATGCGTGGAAGTGAAACATGGACGATAAATAGTTTGGACAAGAAGAGAATAGAAGCATTCGAAATGTGGTGCTACAGAAGAATGCTGAAGATTAGATGGGTAGATCACATAACTAATGAGGAGGTATTGAATAGGATTGGGGAGAAGAGGGGTTTGTGGCACATCTTGACAAGAAGAAGGGACCGGTTGGTAGGAAATGTTCTGAGGCATGAGGGGATCACAAATTTAGCATTGGAGGGCAGCGTGGAGGGTAAAAATCGTAGAGGGAGACCGAGAGACGAATACACTAAGCAGATTCAGAAGGATGTAGGTTGCAGTAAGTACTGGGAGATGAAGAAGCTTGCACAGGATAGAGTAGCATGGAGAGCTGCATCAAACCAGTCTCAGGACTGAAGACGACAACGACAACAACAACAACAACACGTCGGACCAAAAAAGTTGTAATTCCAGTCTGCTTCTCCATGAGACCCCCGCCCCCCACCCCTCCCCCACCCCATCCTGTGCGTGATTGGCGGAGGGCTGCTTTGAAATCTTCAAAGTAAGCCCCTGTCTTTGATTGCAGATTACGATTCTACGGCAAAATCTACGTACGTTTTGTTTGAAGCATTTTATTCGTTTCGCCACAGATGGTGCTGTAATCTGGAGAACAGAAATGGATACACAATCGTAATTTACGACATGCTGCTCAATGGCCCTCGAATATCCATTGGCAAGTGGGACGCCACCTCTATGCAGCGAGGGTAGGTCATGCCAATACTTCATAACTTCCAACTGGAAACCGAATTCGCAACGTCGAATTCCTTCGACATTTCGAAAAAGGGACTACTTGATGCGCCACCGTGGCCGTATAGCGAACTACGACGTGTCATAACAGCCACTACACTGCGACCGGAGCTCACGTATCATGCAGACGCAGAACAGATAGCGGCTCTAAAGATTACAATACTTCCGCAGTGTTTATTACCTGCGCACCTACCTATTATTAGGAGGACAGACGTGCAAGTGGACGATGAATGTTGCAACCGCAGAAGAAAAAAATTGAAATGATTCTGATTTACGGAGAATGTAGGAGGAATGTAGAGGTGGTTGTTGCCTTGTATGCCGACCGTTTTCCAGAAAAGTCTCACTCTCGTTCGTTCTTTTACAAGGTTGTGAAAGCCTTTGTGTCTGATGGCAGCGTACAGATCGGAACACGGAAACGAAGCAAACGTGTTACAGGAGAAGCTAATAAAGTACCTGTACTTGCGGCAGTGCACCGCAACTCACAGGTAAGCGCCCGACAATTACACCCCGATTCCAGTATGTCCACAAGCAGTATTGTCACAATACTGCATCGTCATAAATGTTATCCATATCACGTTTCACTGCATCAAGAACTTCACGGCGCCGATTTCCATAATCGGGTAGTGTTTGTGAATGGGCATGTCAACAAATGCAAATGACACCCAGGTTCTTTGTCGAGGTGCTCTTTTCCGATGAGTCGACATTCACGAACAGTGGTAGCGTTAACCGGCATAACATGCATTACTGTGGTGTAGACAATCTCCACTGGTTACGGCAAGTTGACCATCCACGTCCTTGGCCGTATGAGGTAGCATCATGGGGAACAAACTGATTCGTCCGTATTTAATCGTAGGCTCGTTGAAGGGACGAAAATATCAAACTTTTTTGGAACAGGAACTACCGATATTATTGCAGTATGCTGCCCTGGATGTTTGACAACGTATGTGGTTGGAATGACGGTTTACCAGCGAGTTACACAACTGAAGCACGGGAGGCATTAGACGGTGTTTAAAACCGTTGGTGGATCGGCAGAGGTGGCTCTATTAACTGGCCCGCTATGTCGCCGGATTTCATGTCGCTGGGTTTCTTTCTGTGGGGATATCTATAAGATAAGGCTACCAGCAACTGCCAACAGGCCGTGAAGACATGGTCCACCGCATCAGAAACGCCTATGCTGACATTCCCGCAGATACACTTCTGTCCTGTGTACGGTCATTTGAAAAGTGGATTGCTAAATGTATTGGAGTTGGCGGTACTATGTTTGAATACTTACGATAATTAGAAACGTAGAGTAGCGTTCGCCTATCCTACTCTCGCAGCATAGCGGTCGGATCCCATGCGCCATTGGATATTCAAGGGCCACTGAGCAGCATTAAGATTATGTGCCCATTTATATTCCTCCGATCACAGCGTCGTATGTGATGAAACGAAGAAAATGCTTCAGACAAAACTTACGTAGATTTTGCGGTAGAGTCGTAATCTGCAATAAAAAACGGGGGTTCCTATTGAAGATTTCAAAATTTCCCCCCACCCACGCATATGGTGGGGTGGGGGTTCGAGCGTGGTATCATTGTACGTCCCCCGCCGAAACAAACAAATGTAAATTATAACTTTTCTTTGATCTGATATGTAGTTTTCAAGATATTTCAATGTCTTTAGCTAAAATGAGCACCCTGTACATCAGTTGCAAACGAGACAGGTAGCAGTTTATGCAGACTACGTAAATCGATACGTATAAGTCGGTGTACATAGAGTTCGCGTGTGGGTAATAGAAATGAGAATGGCAAATGTTTCGCTTTGAGATAATAGTCCTGCCCCGGAAACAACTGCGTCGACAGCTGCGAAGGTAAACACGTTGTAGAATAATCCGCATGTTACAGTTTTGAAGAGCCATCACCACAGATTTCTGGTGAATCTGTGGGCGAGAACAGTCAATGATTTGTCGACAGGTCCGTATCTTCTTCGGAGCCACAGCGCTGAACCCAATGTTTCCGAGGTACGAACTCTCTAAGATGTTGGAATACATCCCGCTTGATTTGTTTGTGTGTGGTTCTAACCCGATAGGTACGCAGTTCGCTTTGCTCATCTTGCTTGTGATCACATGCATCCGAGGTTCCATTCTTTCAGTGTACTGGAGAGGCACAGCAGTGTTACTGCTGTCTTCATGGTTCATGGTGTGGGGAGCCATCGAATGTGACTTATGTGTCACATCAAATGTTATATATCTTCTTCTGTGCGGATGCACAAACAGTGCCCGAACTCTTACGGGAATCGGCGATAAAGCTGCGAGTAATATTATGGGCAGGGGCACTATGAATATAGTGTGGGACGATAAGTTGCGAATGTGGGTCTCACGGGAGACGTGCCAGAGATAAGTCTCTGCAGTCGCACTATCCTCTGCGTCCTCGGTGGCTCAGATGGATAGAGCGTCTGCCATGTAAGCAGGAGATCCCGGATTAGAGTCCCGGTCGGAGCACACATTTTCAACTGTCCCCGTTGACTTACATCAACGCCATTGTAATTACATCTAATGTTGACAGTATCGAGGTGCCATATTTCAAGAGGGCAATGCTCGTCCACACATGTCACGGGTCTCTATGAACTGTTTGCGTTATGTTATGATCCTCCCATGTTCAGCTGGATCTCCAGTGTCACCGATAGAAGCACGTGTGGACCAGATCATGGCAATTCCACTGCAGTGCCTTGTCCTGGATGTCAAGGATCATTTCGAAGGGTTGTGAGCCAGGTTGCCTGAGGAGAGGATACGACGACTTCATGACACCGTTCCCAATCGAATCAGGGCTTGTATCGAGACCGACGGGGTGCAACGTAATATTTATAAGGCCGACTTGATTTTATTATTACTGAAATAATATCACACACCCCCTCAACTAGTGAAATTTCGTTTTGACCCTTCTCCAATTCTGGGTACTTTAAATTCTTTGCAGGCAAAGCACTTGTCTTATGATATATTTGAAAGCTTTTTCTCTCGTTTGGACCCGAACCACCTCCAGTAAAGCTACGACAAAGCGAAAGAAAATGTTCAAATGTGTGTGAAAACTTATGGGACTTAACTGCTAAGGTCATCAGTCCCTAAGCTTACACACTACTTAACCTAAATTATCCTAAGGACAAACACACATACCCATGCCCGAGGGAGGACTCGAACCTCCGCCGGGACCAGCCGCACAATCCATGACTGCTGCGCCTTAGACCGCTCGGCTAATTCCGCGCGGCACAATTTTTTAAATATCCTCTATAAAAACAGACGATTCCCGAACGTATGAAACTTGGTGCGGAGTATGTATTAGAGTAGGTCTTTTTTTATTTTGCACCAATGCGAAATCGAATTTTGATAATAAAAAGAATGTGTAATTGCGTGTTCCCTTAAACCAGATATCAGAGTCGTTTCAGTCCTAATCCTTAGCTGAGCGATCAACGGGTCTGACTGCAATGCAGCAGGTTCGATTTCCGACCGGGTCGGAGATTTTTTTCGCTGGGTGTTGTGTTGTCCTCATCATCATTTCATCGCCATTGACACGTACGACGCATTGTGTGGTCTTAACTGAAAAGGTGGGGATTCTCGACCATCAATGGCCCACGATCATTATATTTCATTTCAGAGTCCGTTTCAGGGCTCCGACTTCCCACCAAAGGGAATTATTAGTAGCACCTCACATTAGGGCGTCGCATCCTATTGCACTACTAAAAGTTACAAAGCAAGGACGTCTGAAGAGCCTCCCCCCCCCCCCCCTTCCGTATATCTTCTGCCTCTAGCGACTGTCCCATACACAACAATTTGCCCCTAGTGAGGATTTACGTACAGCAGCTTGCAATGATACTGAATCGAGTAGGACTTTTTAAAATACTAAATGTAGCGACCACGTTTTGCGGTGTAGCATAAAATACATCACCACTCAGTTAAATTCTCCGTAACTGTATATATTATGTAAGATGAATACTAGATTTTCCGAGAGACAATAGGTTCTGCGAATATTACGAGGCACAGTCCCGAGTGTGACTTCTCAAACAGGCGCCGGCAAGTGTGTTCTTGGCATCCATTTATACAACCTTCTTCAGTGGATCTGTAGCGCCGTTTTGCACAGCATTACGCGAAAATTAACGTTGCAGTGTTACGAATTACGAGTTCGGCCCTAAAATTTTTGTAAGCGCCATAAAGCCGTCGGAGTCTGAGAGTTGTGTCCCGGGACATTAATTTCCTCGCAGAACGCGGAGTCGCGCCGTGTAGCGGCGGCCGCAGCAGACGTTAAACACGGTTTACACACAATAAAAATAGAACAAAGGGCGCGCGCCGGCAAGTTTAAGGATGCCCTTTGAAAGACGGTGTATCGACTCGGCAAACAGCGCGTAAATAATGCGCGTGCCGTGCGACGCCGGCGAGGCTGCAAACTCTCACGGTTACTCGCCCTTTCTTTCCGGGCCAAGTTCACTTGACGTACAGTCCCTGGGGATTCATCGACTCACAGCAGTCAAGTAGCGGACCGGTCCACAGACAGTTCGAAGGGAATTCGTGTGTGCTCGGGGTTTTCCAACGGATGGTAACTTTATCCGGAAAAGCACCTACTTGCTACATCTACATATAGACGAAGTTGCACTACAATGGAATACCATTTACCTTTTAGTTTTTATCTCCAATCTAAACTTATTTAGCCGCGTGGGATTAGCCGAGTGGTCTAAGGCGCTGCAGTCATGGACTGTGCGGCTGGTCCTGGCGGAGGTTCGAGTCCTCCCTCGGGCATGGGTGTGTGTGTTTGTCTTTAGGATAATTTAGGTTGAGTGTGTAAGCTTAGGGACTGATGGCCTTATCAGTTAAGTCCCATAAGATTTCACGCACATTTTTTCAAACTTATTTCTAGCTCTAAAACGCACTTTCTCATAAAATCCAACTATCTGACAATACGTGTTTGTATTTCTTTTCATAAAATTTAAGAAACTTACCACAAAAAAAATTAAAAATAATTTATGGATGTCCATCCTATTGTATGGACGAGGGACTTCCTCAGGGCCGACCACTGTGGCCGAGCGGTTCTAGGCGCTACAGTCCGGAGCCGCGCTGTCGCTACGGTCACAGGTTCGAATCCTGCCTCGGGCATGGATGTGTGCGATGTCCTTAGGTTAGTTAGGTTTAAGTAGTTCTAAGTACTAGGGGACTGATGACCTCAGATGTTAAGTCCCATAGTGCTCAGAGCCATTTCACTTCCTCAGAAGAGCTACCCCACATGTACTAGTAACAAGCACTTCGCAATAAATGCGGCAAGGAAATCTAATACTGTTTTGGCATTGTTGAGCCTGAGGATGGCGATAACATGACACTGAAACTAGTCGTGTGAGACAAAAAAGCGATTCTCAAGACACAGCTGTGGTGCTACTTTTTCTCATAAATTTAAAGAAGTTTCATTTGGAGGATAATATGAAACAGTCTTGATATACAGAATATCGTTACAACAATGCAGATAATCACTCAAATTTTGGAAGAAAAAATATTTTATGTAGTTAAAATACAAACCCTACATTGCAGCAGGCTAAGGCACGACCGCATGTTGCAGGTCCTGTACGGGCCTTTCTGGATACAGAACATGTTCCACTGCTGCCCTGGCCAGCACATTCTCCAGATCTCTCACCAATTGAAAACTTCTGGTCAATGGACGAGCAACTGGCTCGTCACAATACGCCAGTCACTGCTCTTGATGAACTGTGGTTTCGTGTTGAAGCTGCATGGGCAGCTGTACCTGTACACGCCATCCAAGCCGTTATTACGGCCAGAGTTGGTTGTTCTGGGTTCTGATTTCTCACGATCTACGCAGCCAAATTGCGTGAAAATGTAATCACATGTCAGCTCTAATATAATATATTTGTCCAATGAATACCCGTTTATCATCTGCATTTCTTCTTGGTGTAGCAATTTTAATGGCCAGTAGTGTACTTATTGCATTCGACGCCACATTGAGCGACTTGCGCGTCGGAGATGGCGATGAAATGATGATGAGGACAACACAACACCCACTCCTTGAGCGGAGAGAATCTTCTGCCCCAGCCGGGAATGGAGTCCGGGCCCCTTGGCGTGGCATTCCACCGCACTGAGCACTCAGCTAACGGGGTGGCTACTAAGTGTTCTCATTTTTAAATAGTATATGAATGAAGTCCGCGTATTTGTGGGAAGTCTGTTACGCTACCTCGAGACGAACACACAGTTTCTACCTGTGATACTTGTCTTATTGTGTCATCAGTTTTAACGTAAGATTATACCTTTCAATGAGAAGACTATGGCAGCAATTTAAATTTTGAAATTCGGACTATAATTACGCGAAGTATTGGAAATGAAACTTTTGTTGTCTCTGGTAGCCGTTGGGTAGGCAACCTTTAACCGGTACCTGGTTCCGGAGCAGTCGCTTAGCAATGCAGACGTGGGACAGCTGCGTTGGCGCTCGGTGTCGCCAAGCTGCAGTAGTGGGCGAAGTTGTGGCGGCGCGTGACCAGGTCGGCCGGCCGCTAACTGCCGCCTAGTGGCCCCATTTGCAGCAGGCACGCCGTCGCGGTCGCCCCTCCACCCACGGCGTCGCGAATCGCGAACTTCTGTCGCCCCCGTGTCTCGTGCCCGCTTGGTGCAGAGAACGCGATACTTCAAAGATTCCAGTTTGTGTCGATATACATCGACATAATAAGTGACAGGATGGTAAGCATACGAAATAAAAAATTGTCATCCCGGCACACATCACTACAATGTCATATCGCCTCAAGTCCTCGCAGTGCCCTCAATGCGTAGATGACGAGAGTCCACAAGTTTGTTCATATAGCGATATCCACACATACAGTTGGCATTTGTATCGCGTACACAAGGTACAAAAGCGCAGTGCATTGATGGAGCTGTCATTTGTACTCACAAGGGGAACCTCCATACTGTAAATCACGGATTTTGATACGAGTCAAATATGTTGTAGAGGCACTTACCTGGCTATCCAGTTTTTTTTAGCGACGGGCCTTAGTTTTTGAGAAAATTGATTTTGAAGTTCATTGCGCGCTTTGTATAACTGTAACATTACACTCACAACGAGCAAGTATGCGTAGCGCAGCGGTAAAGCTTTACGGCTTCCGCGCTGGAGGTACCGTGTTCGAATCCTGCTCGTATACTTTTTTTTTTTTTAAATCGACAGAATTTTTCAATTTTATTTCAAAGAATATCAACAAACAATGTAAAATGTGCGAAATTATAAAGATATATACAGTTATTAATTTGTTCAAGTATTCATTCCGTGCCGGCCGGAGTGGCCGAGCGGTTCTAGGCGCTACAGTCTGGAACCGCGCGACCGCTACGGTCGCAGGTTCGAATCCTGCCTCGGGCATGGATGTGTGTGATGTCCTTAGGTTAGTTAGGTTTAAGTAGTTCTAAGTTCTAGGGGACTGATGACCTCAGAAGTTAAGTCCCATAGTGCTCAGAGCCATTTATTCATTCCGTTTGTGGTTCGCAGTTGGAGTTCCAAATGTTCGTACAACGGTCGCTTCTTGTGTTACCTGAAATCGATCTCCGCCCGTTGTCATCCCCTCTCCCGCGAATACCGTTAAGCCCGTCTCACACGCAGCAAGGTTCGCCGCAAGTTTGCGAGATGGAGTGCATGCCTGCCGGCTTGCTGGGAAAGGAGCCGGCAATCTTCCATGCCGAAGCTCTCCCACGGTGCAAGATCGACAGCTAGTTGCGTTGTGATCGGCTGCATGTTGTATCGAACGAAGATGGCTGCTTCAGGTACAGATGTTCAGAGCAAACCGGCGTTATTAGCTGTTTTGGTGCTAAACGATGCAGAAATGCATGCTAATGAGAGAAGAAGAAAGAAAGAACGGACGAAAAACTTGATTAAGGGGAGAAACGCTGGAAAAGGTGTGCTCTCCATGCTTCATAAAGAGTTGAGGTTAGTTCGCATAACACCTACTTTTGTTTGAAAAGTATCGCCATTTCATTACTGTTTCACTCTATAAATATACCAATAATGACTGTTATATACGACTTTATTTTATAGGATAGAGTATCGTACATACTTTGCAAATTTTATGGGAATGGATGTCTTGGTATTTGAAGAACTGCTTTGTATAGTTTCGCCTCTGATTCAGAAGAATTAAGTACGTAAATTGTGCATTTTGCTATAGCACTCCTTGCTCGTCGTATATGGTCGAACAAGACACACGGCACTTGCAACTCCTTCGAGTGCTTCTGCACGCAAGTGTTTATTATAATAGTTTGCGCTTTTCACGACGTACAGACACTGTTCTTCCCTATAAGCAAATATCAATGCTTCAATAACTTTCTTGGACCACTGCGGTGCCATTATTTAATAATTATAAGAACTTGCTACTGCACCTCGCAACAGCAGAAAAGCGACTATCAACAAAGGCATCCCGCCCAAGCTTTCCGCGTTTGACGTCACAAACGAAACGTCTCATGATTGGCCAACGCCGGTAGTACGCAGGGAACCTTACAAGAAAAATAGCACCTGACCTGCCCTGGAAATCTTAACAAGGTTCGCAGCAAGGTAGCCCGCTAGCAGACGACAGAGCCCGCAACGTAGCCGTCGCGCGAGCCAGCAATCTTACAGCGAATCTTGCTCCGTGTGAGACGGGCCTTAGCTGTGACGGGAACCCCAGCTCGCAGCTGCGGCCAATGAGGATGCGAGTTGCATTCCTTTACTTTCTCATCTAACTACAGTGTCAGTTGCTCGCAAAGCGTCTCTAGTTCCGTGTGTTAGAAAATTCTGTGAAATGGAAGAACCAAGTGTTTCTGCAGTAGTGCAGCCAGAAGAAGATCCACAAGTAGAGGAGTTGAACCAAGAATCAAAAGGCTAAATCACAAATGCCATTAAATACGCCGAAAATCTACTCCGCGATTTGAATCTCGTAACGAATACACCGCCTAGAGTGATCTCTGCCAATTCCGTTGCAATTGCCGATGGATATGTATCGCAATACATGATTTCTTGGCCGAAAGACAGACCATTATTGATGATGAACTGATAGATTTCAACGAAGAAGATGAATTGGGAGAATATGATGCGAACCACAAACGGAATGAATATTTGAAAAAAATTAATAACTTAATATATCTTTATAATTTCGCACACCTTAGACTGTTTGTTGATATTCTTTGAAATAAAATTGAAAAATTCGCTCGATATTGAAAAGAAAACACAACGCGAGCAGGATTCGAACACGGTATCTCCAGCGCGGTAGCCGTCAACTTTTGCGGAGCGCTATGCTGATTTGCTCGGAATATATGTAATGTTACGGATATAGAAAGCGCGCAAAGAACTTCAAAATCGATTTTCTCAAAAACCAAGGCCCGACGCTAAAAAACAGGATAGCCAGGTACTCAGCGTAAGTGCCTCTACAACATATTTGAAGCGCATCAAAATCCGTGATTTACGGTATGGAGATTCCCCTCGTCAGATGACTCATGTGAAAATAGTCGGTAGATGATGGTTGAAGTGATCGCTTTATCAAGCAGAAATCTACAGATACCAGTCTTTGAATGTGGCCCCCCTTTTGACCTGAACTGAGTCTGGAATCTTCCTATACGTCGGTCAGGGGGCCTGAAGATGGCGTAGTAAGTTTCGAAATTATACGCCTGAAAGGTGTTTAATTTGATGTTCCCTATGTCAAAAGATTTCCGACGTGTTCATGGCGGCACGATGGGAATTAACTGGCTTTGAACGCGAAAATGGTAGTTGGAGGTAGACGCTTAGGATATTCCATGTGATAGATCGTTAGGGAATTCTATATTTTGAGATTCTCAATGTCAAGAGTGTGCCGAGAATATTAAATTTCAGACATTACCTCCCACTATGGACAATGAAGTGGCCGACGGCCTTCACTTAAGGACCTAGAGCAGCTGCATTTGCGTAGGGTTTTCAGAGCTAACAGACAAGCAACATTACATGAAATAAATGTACAGCGAACATATCCGGTAGAATGTGCGACGAACGTCGTTAATGGTCTATGACAGCAGACTACCGACGCGGGTACGTTTGGTAACAGCACAGCATCACCTTCGGCGCCTCTATTGGGCCCGTGACCATATCGATTGGACCCTAGCCGACTGGAAAACCGTAGCCTAGTCAGATGAAACCTGATTTCAGTTGGTAAGAGCAGATGGTAGGGTTCGACTGTGGCGCTGTTCCCACGAAGCCATGGACCCAAGCTGTCAACAAGCCACTGCGCAACCTGGTGGTGGCTCCATAATGGTGTGGACTGTGTTCAAATGACATGGACTTGGTCCTCTGCTCCCACTGAAACGATCATTGACCGGAAATACTTATGTTTGGCTACTTGGAAACCATTTGCAGCCACTCGTGGACGTCATGTTCCCAAACAACGATGCCAAGTCGCCAGGCCGCAATTTTTTGCAACTTGTATAAAGAACATTCTGGACAGTTCGAGCGAATGATTCGGCCACCCATATCGCCCAACATGAATCTCATCGAACATTTGTGGGACATAATCGAGAGGTCAGTTCGTGCACAAAATCCTGCACCGGCAACTCTTTCGCAATTATGGGCGGCTATGGAGGCAGCATGGCTTAATATTTCTGCAGTGCACTTCCAACGACTTGAGTCCACGCCAAGTCGAGTTGCTGCAGTATTCTGGGCAAACGAGGTCTGACAGGATGTGGTTCAAAAGTGTTCAAATGGCTCTGAGCACTGTGGGACTTAACATCTGAGGTCATCAGTCCCCTAGGCTTAGAACTACTTAAACCTAACTCATCTAAGGACACCACACACATCCATGCCCAATGCAGGATTCGAACCTGCGACCGTAGCGGCAACGCGGTTCCGGACTGAAACGCCTAGAACCGCTCGGCCACAATGGCTGCCTCTGACAGGATATCAGGAAGTATCCCATGACTTCTGTCACCTCAGTGTATACAGCTGAAACCACCGAGTGATGATCAGATCCCGTAGAGCTACCAAGTATCCAGAATGTAGATTGCTATATTTCACCTTCTGTTCCGAAGAGCCATAGTCGAGGTGTTATAGGGTGCACGAGTTTTAGTCAAATTAAGAATGTAGGCGTGTAGCACTGTGAAAGTGGCTATTGGCGTCTTGGAAGATGGGGGTCTCCACAGCATACTCGGCATACTCATCATGAAGATATGAAAGAAAAAGCTACACTTTGCCATCAGGGATGTTGAAATAAACAGCCATGTTGAAGTTCTTGGTAATCTGAATGAACGGACCCAAAACAAGGTACGAAATACACCAAAAAACATCACAGAACCACCTCTTGCCCCAAATACACCAGCCCAACAAAGCAGGTTAAATGCCTCATTGGGCTCCTGGTACACAGGAAGCCTTCCTTCACCTAAAAAAAAGAGGCGAAAATCGCCACTCGACATACCAAAACAAACGAATTCAGTTTGTTTTGTTGTTTGGACTATTGAAGATCTTTAGATTAATGTGCGCTCGTGAGTAATGACCTTCTGCAAGGTACTCGACTCCAAAAGACCATCGCATGCAGTTACCATCACATTATTCGCTTGTAAACCGGCTGAGATGAATGTGCATTCACTGACAGCAGAGATTCCTGTCGCGTCTGAAACTGCTTGTCACTAGTGATACGACTCACTTCTCTGGTCTCTGTCGGGTTGCATACTTCCAACGAGGGCTATTCTTCCGCTGTGCTACATGGCTGTGAATGGCACACAATTCCATGTAGAGACGTTGGGCAGTCCACGTTTATACACCAACGAAAGGGACAACTTTATCCAGGTTACGGGCAGGTCCAACATGATAACTTCTTTCCGCCATTCTGTCACGTCTCGAAGTTGACCTGTATTATGGTGCCGATTCCATACAGCCAACAGGCAGATACAGAGCACTTCACTGCCAAGACTTACATCAGGCGTGAGGGATCACATTGAGAAGTGGCATTGGTGTGCCATCTCACAGCGCACACTTATCTCAGAGTTGATAAACTGGAAGATTAAAATAATGGTCGAAAGAAGAAATCGGGTGGAAACAGATGGATGTAAACGTTTATTAAAGTGGTATTGGCGGAAACTGCAGCGTGTTCCGAGCTATGGATCACGAGATATTTTAATTTTGATTAAGCATGGTAATATGAATTCAAGGTAGAAGGTGGAGGCCGCAAGAAGTCATTGTCGAGCAAGAGAGCGTAGGTGCACACAAAAATCTCAAGTCAGCTTGGCGTGAGTTCAGACTCTTGCACCTGGAAGACAACATTAACGGCGACAAACGTAAAAACACGGCGTAATTTGAGGGGACGGTCACCCCTCAGCTACGACCTAGGGCAGCAGTTCCAAGGTAGCCCAGAAGGAGAAAGGAAAAATAATCTATCATAAGATTATGGATTGTCCGAGTTTGGAGGTACGAGAAATTGCGTCTTGTATCTACACTGGCACCATCGAAGTCAACCATTATAATATGGGATATATTAACATTTCTAAGGCGGACTGTCTGACGTTACTGCAGCGCACGAAGATTAGCAATGAGGTAGACAACGCGGCTGGTGTTGCCAGAGGTCGGATGGGTGACGAGCGTCAGCTGCACCTTTTTGGAGTGGCAAGCTTTCTTTTGCTCATGTTGAGTTGACAACGAATAATCAAGCACATTTGTGTGGGTAGTGAATCTGACTGTTGTTGGCAAAGTATATTTTGATTTGTGAGAATATACATACACCTAGACGATGGTCGATGATGGGAAAATCTTATACCGTGCGATACGCCATCCAGCTCATGTCAATAGGCGGGATGCTCTGTCCTCTCTTGTTGTCTACTGCTTCAGTTTGGTTCAAATGGCTCTGAGCACTATGGGACTTAACCTCTGAGGTCGTCAGTCCCCTAGAACTTAGAGCTACTTAAACCTGACTAACTTAAGGACATCACACACATTCCTGCCCGAGGCAGGATTCGAACCTGCGACCGTAGCGGTTCCAGACTGTATTGCTTCAGTATCGTGGCTATATTGTCACTGATGACTTCTTGGCCGCAGCATCAGCTTTAGATATTTTTCGTGTTTTGGAGAATAACGGGTCACTGATTGCCAGCAGATCCTAAACCATCCTGGTTCTGTGGTTTTAACTCCCGCGTGGAAAGATCATAAATCATATGCCGTGCAGAGTTGTGGCAGCTTAGACTTGCAAAACTGGTATGTAAGTCATTGTTCCTTAGGAGCGGTAGTGCCGTGTTGCGTGTTAATCGGAAGTAGCTACTATCACGAGAGCTCCGTGAATTCTGATAAACGCACTTGTAACTTTGTGCGATTCATGGAACGAATGGACACCTGGAGGACACTGGGTCCCAACGATATATTACGATTTTACCAGAGTTTACTATTGATTTACAGGTGTGCAGATCTCTCCCAGAGTATTGTCGCCTTACAGTAATTAATCATCAGAGTTCATATGTTGGAGTACTGCGTACTGGAAGCTGCACTCCAGATAAGGATAGTTACGTTTAACAGGTCGAGGATGTGCTGATGGACTCCGAAGATGCAGCACCAACAGATAAGTCTGTAATGCAACTTAGCCATGCATCACTATTAGCCTCCCGTTTTCTCCAGAGTGCGTTGTGGTTAGGGTTTGGGCAGCTATATTCCCTCGATGTAAACCCATCTGTTTTGTTTCGATTATCACAAAAAGGGCTAAATTCAGTTAATTCTAACACGAAAGAAAGTACCAGCCTTTCACTGTCTACAGCCACGCGGGATTAGCCGAGCGGTCTGAGGCGCTGCAGTCATGGACTGTGCGGCTGGTCCCGGCAGAGGTTCGAGTCCTCCCTCGGGCATGGATGTGTGTGTTTGTCCTTATGATAATTTAGGTTAAGTAGTGTGTAAGCTTAGGGACTGATGACCTTAGCAGTTAAGTCCCATAAGATTTCACACACATTTCACTGTCTACAGCGCTCCTAAGAGAGCAGTGAGCATTTTTATGGTGGTGTCTGATACGTATTTTGTCCGGTGAGACAAATGGCATCCCTACATTATTCTGTATAGTGTTGTTATTCTCCGTGTTACGTTTTGAACTGTTCTGCGAATGCACGTCCTCCAATCGCTGGCAGCCGTTGAGTTTTAGTGATCTTGCGGGTGGCTTTGCTTGTGTAGTGATGGACAGTGATAATGGTGACAGAACGCACGTATTGTGACGCACAACAGCACTGTGCTAAGACTTGGTAACTTGGAAGTGGAATAAGTCCCCTCTCTCTTTGCAGTTGCAGACCCCTTTCTCCCCTCGCTCTCTCTGTGCAAATCGCCTCGTGATGTTGAGAGCACGATGGCAGAGGCCACTGACAGATGGCTTCCCTAACGGTAAACCATAAAAGTTATGACAGCGGCAAAATGATTCAGACGGCCTAAAGGCTGTGACATCAGTAGGCTGTCGAAGAAATTTGTGTAGTTCGGTTCTCTTGGCTGTAAAGAAGAGGCCTGCCGAGGAATTGGTACGAATCATAATGGAAGGTGATTTGTTCTCCTAGAAGGAAGGAAGATAAGAATTAACGTCCCGTCGTCGACGAGGCCATTAGGGACGAAGTAGGTGCCTTTATTGGAGAAGAATGGGTAAGGAAATTGGCTATGTCCTTTGGAAAGGAAACTTCTTGATATTCCCATTATGTGGTTTAGGGAAACTAGGGCATAACCAACCGCTTATTTGAATGCTTCCCCTTCTCTTCTTCTTGCGGGTAAAAATGTCATCACGTTAGTGACATGAGATGTAAATTCATGGTGGGAAAAAGTAGCATTTACACGAGGAATGCCTGCATAGTGCGGCGCGGTGGAGCTCAATTCGGTGGTGCTGATGCACAGTTGCAGATTACCAAACTTTGAGCTACTGTCCTCCCTTAACTTTCAAACTTCCCCGGAACGTTTCATGGAGCGGGAGCACGTGAAACTATTGATGCGAATCCGTTTGTCGAATAGCTACGTTAAGTTCAGCGGCGCGATTGGCAGCAGCCGGGGGTTTACCCCGTCTCACTGTCATAAGAGTACGAACATGACCCGAAACTCCGTGTGTACTCATCACAGTCACTTAGGCCGTACATACACATCTTCAATATTAACAACTTATGAAGGAAAGGTTTCATTGTTCGCAAGAATGGAAAGCTATTCCTATTATCTAACAGTATCATGCGATTAAAAAACTGTGAACCGGACTGGGACTTGAACCTGTGACCTTTTGCCTTCATTGACAAGTACTCTATTAGCTAAGCTATCGATGTACTTGCCAGCGAAAGACAAAAGGTTCTAGATTCGATTTCCGGTCCGGCTCAAAGTTTTGATGTACCAGGTAGTCTCATACCAGCGTAAAAAATCAGTATGGAACATTATACGACTTTTCGTTTTTACCGGAGGAAAAACTGATTGCATATGATGAAGGCTGTGGAATCTGTACCACAGGATATAAGACCAGTAGAGAAACTGGTAAAAAGGAACATGTCAGCTACTTCTAAACGAATTGTCTCATTCCTTGTCAGCATTTTGAGCATCCAGATTTTCCGCAGAACCCGCCAGAGTGGCGGGCGGTATGCTCGCTACAGTGTTCAAAAATGTGTGAAATCTTATGGGATTTAACTGCTAAGGACATCAGTCCCTAAGCTTACACACTACTTAACCTAAATTATCCTAAGAACAAACTCACACACACACTCATGCCCGAGGGAGGACTCGAACCTTCGCCGGGACCAGCCGCACAGTCCATGACTGCAGCGCCTTAGACCGCTCGGCTAATCGAGCGCGGCGCTACATTGTGTACCGCTGATTCTCACACTGTACATTCCGCGCTCTATTAGTGATTGGCTCTGTTAGTCACTGGTACCCAGCTGATGCAAGGAGTAAGGAGAACATCATACAACACATGACACACATGTGTACTTCGGTTATGGTGGATGTTGACTTGTGGCTGGTACTATAAGCCTGCAAGAATATAATAACTACGTGGCAATGTCTCTCACAGAGGAATGTACTGTATCCGACCTAAATGAGTTTTCGTGGACGATAACAGCCTTCACATCGCAAAGACATTGAGGAGTGAGGATAACGTGCGGACGGAGCGACCTACAAATCTACCGGAACTCAGTCCCATTCCACTCTCTCGAGAGATGGACTTTACCGCCATATCTGTACGTAAATACTGCACTGTGGGTGGACTGAAATCATTTCCACTCCGAATATATGAATAGTGTGATGGAGAGTGTCTCAGGCAGATGTAGATAGTGGATTGCTCTCCGCGCTGGCATAGCCCTCCCTGATCTCTTGGCATGTAAGGAGCAATGACAGCTCCCACCTTTACACGTTACTAGAATGAGATTTTCGCTATGCAGCAGAGTGTGCGCTGATATGAAACTTCCTGGCAGATTAAAACTGTGTGCCGGACCGAGACTCGAACTCGGGACCTTTGCCTTTCGCGGGCAAGTGCTCTGCCACTGTGAGGACGGGGCGTGAGTCGTGCTTGGGTAGCTCAGTTGGTGGAGCACTTGCCCGAGAAAGGCAAAGGTCCTGAGTTTGAGTCTCGGTCCGGCACACAGTTTTAATCTGCCAGGAAGTTTTACACGTTACTGCTGCAAATGCAGTTTTTCTTTTTATCCCGCATTCGCCCATGATACTGATTCCCACTGTGTTGTGTACATTAAGTTGATGATTTCTCTTGGGGCCCAGAATGGTCTATTCATGACACGGCGTTGGTAACTAAAAACGCGGTAGAATATTTTTTTATCAGCGCCTGTTGGACAGCATGCAGGGTGCTCTTCGATTCCTGTTACAAGCTTATAGAACAGTGCAGATAACGTTTTAGATAGTAACATACGAGGGTGTTCGGAAAGTAAGGTCCGATCACTGACGATACAGAAACCAGTATAAAAATTTAAAAAAAATGTTTTAGTTGCCAGAATTAGCTACAGCTTACAGCTATTTCTCTACATAGTCGCCGCTCCGACTTAGACATTTGTCGCAGCGTTATACAAACTTCCCGACTCCCTCGTCATAGAAGGCACCATCTGTGCTTTCCGATAATTCTCTACACTGGTCTATAGTGCGTTGTCTGTTCCCGAGTGTTGTCTTCATGTCCAGCACCTTAGAATTAGGGCTGTTTTGTGTGTGATCGAAAACTTCCCATCGAAAAGACTGCAGGGGCGTCTTCATTACCCCTGCACAGTGAGGCTGAGAATTTCCACGAAGAAGTGCGTGGCAGTTGTGTTATGTGGACTGCTCACCTTGAGGCGAAACCTCTCAGCGGGCCCTCATACTTGGCGGGAGATCCTGTTCTTCTAGGCATCTTTACTCGCTCACAGTGCGCTCACAATTTAAAAGAGCCTCTTGATGCGATCGACAGGCATACCAGAGAGACAGCCCATAACGTCTGTGCAAAGCTTCGTTTGATTTTCATAGTGTTTTCCATTTCGCGCCCGATTGGACCTTACTTTCCGAATAGCCCTTGTATAATTGAAATGGTCCGTTATGTTTTAAGGGAAACAATGTTGACTCACATGTCTTTTCTTAGGAAATTTTCCTGTACCATAGGCCACAAACATGATGTGTTTTCATAACATATTTATAAAAATATTCATGATCTGTAAGTTTCCAGTTTTGTAAAGCTTTTCAGCTATATTACGTTCAGACTGATACATTTCTCCTGAAATTTGTCATAAAAATCCAATAAAGGCTCCAAAACCGATGATAGTTCGATGACAGTTCATAATTTGATGGTTGGTGTGATCACCTTGATCACATCACATTGTTTAATGAGTAATATTAAGAATTATTATATGTGTAGTGTCCGTTCTGTTGGACATGTTCGACAGAACGGACACCAATTTTTGATACAGTGACCATGTATTTGTGAGTTTTGGAGAAGTACGGACCTCAATTGGGCAGTGAAATAAATTAGGTGGCGAAATGTCAAAATTTGTGGCGAACCGGGACTCGAAACCGGATTTCCCGCTTTACGTGAGTGATCACCTTAATCACTTCGGCTATCTGGACACACTTCCCTTACAACCTTAATTCTCTGCTTGTCGCGCACTAAACATGTAGCGTCCACCGGCCATTACCCTGATCGCTCGCAACTTCCTGATTCCGCAAGATTTTGAACATAGTGTGGACCCATTTATCATTACCGTCAAGGCACGTTGGACAGAACACTGCATGTGTAGTGTGCGACAATGTGAGAATTTGGGTTGCGAGGGAAACGTGTCCGGATATGTGAAGTGATTAAGAGACCACTCGAGTAGAGCGGGAAATCTGGGTTCGACTCCCAGTCCAGTACAATTTTCACTTGAGGCAAATGAATTTAATTCAATGCCTAATTACGTCTGAGATTTGTTTTGCTCATTAATCATGTGATACTAAGACATGATATGAAACTTTGTGAACAGGTAATATCAGTATCAAGCAATGTAAATGAATACTTTGTACTGTTGAAAAGATTCTGGGAAAGTATAGTGCGTCTATAAAAAACTGTCATAGAAAATGCTGGAGCGACCAGTAGTTCCAGCGTTTGGAGTTATTATCAAATAGGTGTAACAACAGAAATGAAACGAATCTAGGGATGTGCTGTTAGTTTCGTGAGAGGTCGGTATGAGCCAACTGAACATGTAACAGTGATTCTCCAACAGAAAGAGGTTCCTACTCAGTGGTCTGAAGATGACCACAGTAGTGGTCGAAACCGGTCACCTTGATAAATAAATCGTGATCAAGACTGTTTTTAATAGTAAATATTTGTAAGACATTGATCACTGCCTCTCCCATAATGTATTCAAAAGTAATGAACATGTAACGACTGATTCCTTGGGCACTAAAATGGAAATCCACAACACGCTAATGAAACATAACAGAAAACCTTTAAAATAGGTACGAAGTACTGACAGAAATGCACATAACAGTGCGTTGCATTTACAAGTATCACAAAAAAGGCCGAAGATTGAAAATGAACTCCAGACGCTACTGATGGGGTTCAGAAGTAATGTAAAAAAGCTGTAGAAAGACGTAACGAAGATTTCTGTAAGTATAGCGGTAAGAAAACACGAGAAAATAAACGGAACTTCTCTGAAATCAGAAAACAAGTGACAAAAAACATTAGGCAAACCAAGAGGAAATATATGGGTGAACGACTGGACTCCACCGAAGAAAAATTCGCGCACCTGTGACACGCGAAATTTCTATACGATTTTTGCACAAATATTCCAAGGCTATACCCCTTAACACTGATGTCTCAGAAAATCAGACGAAAAACTCGCCTTGGGCCAATTAGAAAGACTGTCGGGAACCGGCAAGATATTTTTATCAACTCCTCAAAACTAAAAACTAAAACTAAACTCCTCCAGAACAGGCCATGAAGGGCCAACGGTAGCGACCGGCCGCCGTGTCATCCCCAGCCCACAGGCGTCACAGGATGCGAATATGGAGGGACATGTGGGCAGCACACCGCTCTCCCAGCTGTGTCACTTTCCGAGACCGGAGCCGCTACTTCTCAATCAAGTAGCTCCTCAGTTTGCCTCACAAGGGCTGAGTACAACCCGCTTGCCAACAGCGCTCGGCAGACTGGATGGTTACCCATCCAAGTACTAGCCCAGCCAGACAGCGCTTAACTTCGGTGATCTGACGGGAACCGGTGTTACCACTGCGGCAAGGCCGTTGGCACCCATCAACATACCCTAAGCAAATCGTGACTTGCACCAGCACCGAATCCCTACAATCACCACCAGAAGAGATACACGGGCATATTTTCAAACTCAAAAATAACATAGCTTCAAGAGAACATTGTACCATCACACAACTACGGCAGAAACTTGGACCGAATTCTCTCAAAGAATTCACAAAAATCATAATGGAAAATTGGCAGATAGAAAAACTTCCAGAGTATTGGAAATATGCTTTAATTCACTCACTGCACAAAAATGACGTAAAAACGGATTTAAATAACTATCGAGGAATCTCCTTTCTGCAAGATACATACAAAATTCTGTCAGCACACCTCCTCCAAAGCAACCTGATCACGAAATTGCCGAATACTAAGCCAGTTTCCACACTGATCGAAGTTGTACAGCACAAATATTCAAATTAAAAACAATATTAAAACACAAAGCGCTCAGGAAAAGCCCGCTCGTTCCTTCGTGGACTTCAAGGAGGCCTATGATTCTGTTGATCACCAGTCCTTTTTTTATCATCCTCGAAAAACAGGGACTTGACCCGAAAATCCTTAACTGCGTCAACCAAACAGTTGCCAACACACCCTGCAGAGAAAAATTCACAGGTGGGGTGTCAGAACAATTTCTGATCGGAATCGGTGTTCTCCTGGACGTCAGAAATTTTGTGGACACATGCACAGACTCCCAGCAACAAACCTCACTCACAAAACTGCGACGTACTACGTAGAAAAACTCAAAAAGGACCAAGAAAGGCCCATATAAGTCTATAACACATTTTTAACAGAAACTCATACAGATAAAAAAAATTAGCAAATGGGAAGTACTGTCGAAGAATAAAGTCACCATCAGATCAGGGACAAAGAGCACTGCAGAAAAAAAATAATCCTATGAGAAAAATATAAGAGCTGCCTGGTAAGTCCAAAGACTGAAATCTAATAGCTTTGCGTGAACTCGCACCTAATAAATAATGTATATCTAGGTTGTCCCTCCTAAGAGTCTTCAGGTCGCAGTTTTACTGATATTTCGGCAGATACTTGCAGTTTAGTTTTTGCGAGGTGCTGCTGATGCCAGACGGAACACGTACTGCTCATCACGTCTTTCAAGTGACGCCCAATGTCGAGGGAAAGCGTCGGTTGTTTCCACTTGTGAACAAAATGAGTTTTAAAGCGGAAATTTATGTACCCATTCGATAGAGTGGTCTCAAATTAGTATAGCGCGATATTCGTTATATCGATATGTATCAAAAGGGACAGTAAAACACGAAATATAACAGGTACTCCAGCAGCGATCGAGCAGCGCTGCTGCGGTAGAAGTCAAAACGGACCTGGGCAATGCTATCGCCGTTGGAGTACTGAGAATTCTTCATGTTTTACTGTCTCTGTTCATAGATACCGATACAACGAATGTCAGACTAATTTGGGACCACTCTAACGAACGGGCACGTACAATTCCACTTAAAAATAATTTTATTCATAACGGGGAACAAACCGACGCTTTCCATCGACACTGGGTGTAGCGTGATAGGAGTGATGAGCCCTATTTGTTTGGGGTGACCCCAACTACACATCGCAAAAACGAAATTGCAAATATCTGCCGGAACATCAGAGAAAAGACGGTCTGAATACTCTTAGAAGGGATACACGGCGTATATATAATACCTGACCAAATTAATTTGTACATTTAAAAAAGTTATAAAATGATATAAAATTACGCAAGTTCAATAGGAAAAAGTTTTTTAGGGAGAGAGTAGGACTTTTTTGACTAACTTCATTCTTGAAACTTACTGGCGGATTAAAACTGTGTGCCGGACCGAGACTCGAACTCGGGACCCACCTTTGGAAGGTAGGAGACGAGGTACTGGCAGAATTGAAGCTGTGAAGACGGGTCGTGAGTCGTGCTCGGGTAGCTCATTTGGTAGAGCACTTGGCCGTGAAAGGCAAGGTCCCGAGTTCGAGTCTCGGCCCGGCACACACTTTTAATCTGCCAGGAAGTTTCATATCAGCGCACACTCCGCTGCAGAGTGAAAATCTCATTCTAACTTCATTCTTGCCAGCCCGGTTAGCCGAGCGGTCTAACGCACGGCTATCCGGGGTGGAAAGGAGCGCCTGGTCCCTGGCACGAATCCGGCCGGCAGACTTGTGTCGAGGTCCAGTGAGCAGGCCAGTCTGTGGATGGTTTTTAGGCGGTCTTCCATCTGTCTCGGCGAATGCGGGCTGGTTCCCCTTATTCCGCCTTAGCTACACTATGTCGGCGATTGCTGCCCTAAACAAGTTCTCCACGTAAGCGAACACGATTACTCTACCACGCAAACAGAGGAGTTACACTCGTCTGGTGTGAGAAGTTCCCTGGGGATGGGGGGTCCACCGGGGGCCGAACCGCACAATAGCCTCTCCGTCGTTTCTAGGTCCCCGATTAACATACAATACAATACAACTTTATTCTTAGAGAGGGAAGTTTCATTAAAGCAATTGGTTGTTTTTGCCACTGTTGAAATTTTCATGTAATTCATGTTTCTAGATGAAAAGGCGTAAGGCCAGTTTCCTATTTTCGCCTATACTGTTTGAAAGTTAAATGGTAAATTGGTTCTAAATAATTGTTCTGAGAAGGACTACTGATATTCTTGGCAAATTAATAATTTAGGAAACCTAACCTAATTTCGGAATATTTTCAGACATGCGATCAACTAAAGACCTTCCACCAAGAGAAAAAAAGGGACTTATTAAAGTCCTCATGACTGAAACCAATCTCTCACGATGAGAAATAGCAAAAAAAAGTGGAATTTAGAAATTTCAGTGGCTAATATTAATAAGTTGCGTAGCAGTGAATCCTTGATAACCAAGCGAAAGGGTGCGTGTAATAGAAGAAGCAGCTATCTCCTCGCGCGATGCGCTATTTGAAAGAGATGTAAGTAGCTATCATATGAAAACGAGACATATGGGAAAAAAGTAAGGAAACTGTTTCTTATCTCAAAGTAATCGCCAAAACAGTTGATACATTTATCCCCTGTAAGACAAGACGGTCGATGTCTCCACAGAAAAATGTTTGCTGTTGCCTAAGAAACGGTGATTGTACTCAGGAGTGCACCTCATCGTCCGAAGCAGATTGACGAGCACGGTGTCTTCCTTCAGGGCTCCAAAAATATGGAAATCGCTTGAGATCGGGACTGTTGAAGGATGCGTACGGGCTTGCCAATGAAACTTCTGCAGCGTAGTCGAAAAAACATGGCAACAAAATGCCCAACGCCCGCCCACATGTTGCCAAGATTGTCGGGAACCCATTACAAATCCTTCATACAGTCTTGATCTCTTCTCATGCAACTTCCGCATTTTTAGAGCCTTGAAGAAAGACACTGGTGTTCGTCGATTTGCTTCAGAAGATGAGTTGCACGCCTGGGTACAGTCATGATCCCTCAGGCAAACGCAAACATTTTTCTTCGAAGGCATCGACCGTTTTGTCTCACAGTGAGATAAATGTATAATCAGTTATGGCGATTACATTCGTAAAAATAAACAGTTTACTCACTTTTTTCCATCTGCCTCGTTTTCAACTGTCTGTTCCGCATAGAATTGGAAGACAGGGCGGCAACAAATATCACAATCAGAAAGAATCTTGGAGCTGGAGGGGCTTCCATACCTATCAGAACAGTTCGTAGAAGACTGACTGACTTGGCCTACGAAAGTGGCAGATCTGTTCGTAACCCCAGACTGAACACCATCTTGATGAAACAACTATTGAACTGGGCTACGAAGTACAGGCACTTCGCAGTGGAGGACTGGAAATCAGAGTGTTTCTTGTTTAATATTTCCTCATCGTCTTATAAAAAGTATTCCATTTTCATTTTACATGATAAAAATTTGTTGTACGGGTGTGCTTCAGTGACGAAAGAACTATTCAGATTTTGGTGAACAATACACAGTCAACTAGAAGAAAGCCTTCAGAAAAGTACAGTGATGACTGGTCGTAAAGACTACCTGGCATCCAACCTCAGTCAGTCATGGTCCGTACTTAGTGGTAAAGAATTGGAGAAACTCTTACGTCATTCAACGAGCAGTGAGATAGTAGCAGTACACCGGAATTATAACTGCGAGATTGGTTGACAAACAAGAAAAACCAATATTCATGGAAGATAGTGCACATTGCCACACAGCAAAGTCTGTAATAAAATGCTGAAGAGTAAAAACGTACTTCTAGTGGACTGATCAGGCAGTTCTCCTGGTCTGAATTCGAAAGGTAACTTTTGGAAATTGATAAAAAAGAAGTCGTTTAAGGCCAAGTCACAAATAAAATAAATTTGATTCAAAAGGCATATTTAACTAACCATAAAGGTGGGGTAAATCCTTTCGTTGCGCGATTAGTTTTATTCTGACACATGTGTTTGTCTTAGCCCTGGCATGTTTGATACAAAAAAAAAAAAAACAGTAAAATATTATTTAAAGAATAATCCATTATCTTCATAATTTTCCTTAGTGGTCATATTAATGTGGAAAGGGACTGTGTATATATAATGCCGAGAGAGAGAGAGAGAGAGAGAGAGAGAGAGAGAGAGAGAGAGAGGACTAATGTTGAAGCCTTGTTATTGCGATGTCTGAATCTCAAGCTAACATTAGAGCTGCTGCATCACGGAAATAGAGGATAGCAAGATGTGAGTGACCCTGTCCTATCGACCTGCTGTGTCTGGAAAAATATCCTTGCAGTTACTCGCGTGAGTGAAGCTCCGGAGCGACTGTAACTCTGCCCGAATAAAGAATTCCAGGCTCCATTCAAACGCAACGGATGTTTCACAAACTCTCTTTCTTTAGTTAGAATATGCGACGGCCGTAAACACGAACTAAAATAGATTGTAGGTACATAAAACATCCTCACTGTGTTTGTGGAAAACGTTGATAACAAAAAAAAAAAAAAAAAAAAAAAAATGGTTCAAATGGCTCTGAGCACTATGGGACTTAACATCTTAGGTCATCAGTTCCCTAGAACTTAGAACTACTTAAACCGAACTAACCTAAGGACATCACATACATCCATGCCCGAGGCAGGATTCGAACCTGCGACCGTAACAGTCCCGCGGTTCCGGACTGAAGTGCCTAGAACCGCACGGCCACCGCGGCCGGCCGTTGATAACAGGAGAAAATGAAAATGCTGTAAGATTTTCTGACGCGTAAATCGTAAACATGATTTTATGAGAGGCGCCATGAGAATGTTTGTGACGCGAAGATAAGCACTTTGCCCTACTGAAGCACGAACGTAAATTTGATGTCGCGGTTCACAAGTGAGTAATGAGCCATGGCTCTGACAGGCATATCGCGCTGACAGAAAATCCCCCATACCCGGCGGTGTCACGGCCGGAAATGTCGTTGCACTGGCTAACGGCTAATACTCCGCGACTGTGTAGCGGTAAACCACAGGTTGTAATCAATTTCAATGTCACCGTTAGAGCTTCCGTCATTTCGCTCTGAATCTCGATACGTGGCTTATTTGTGACAGCAAGACAAAATTCGCCGACGTTTGTGCGAAATTTGTGGCTACAAAATTTCGTAAATTGTCATACTTATCCCTCACTCGTCCTTCTCATCAATTCATCGTTGTCACAGATCCTCGTTTAACAAAAGTCATTTATGGCGTGCATGTGTAAAGAAATTCTGTGAGACGTGGTGAAAGTTCAATTTGGAACAGGTGCACACTCACTGTTCTGAAAAATCCGAGAAGACGCCAAGACACAATAGCCTTTTTGAGCCTTTTGATAGCAGTCTGCGACACACTGGGGTAATTTTGTGAATACGAGGCATGTTCTCAGAAAGTAAGAGTACTGTGACCATAATGGGATGTGTTCTTTCTTTCTGTTGAGTTTTGGCGACACTCAGTGGTACAATGGGATCTCCCTAACGACGGCGAGCATTTGCAAGAACACGGTAGTACGTAAACACACTCGTAGTGTTCTGTTGCGTGAAAGATGTCGGTGTGAAAGCCCGGCAGGGGCACGCCACGTGCTGTGATCAGCTTCCTACCCGCAGAAGGAATAACACTTGCCGAAATTTTTTCGCGAATCAAAACGGTTTACGGCGAAGGTGTAACGAACAGAACGAGTGTGTTTATGTGGAATAGGGAGTTAAGTGGAGGCACAACAAATGTTCATGACGAATAGAGGGGTGGATGGTCTTTCTTAAGGCGCTCAGTCCGGAACCGCGCGACTGCTACGGTCGCAGGTTCGAATCCTGCCTCGGGCATGGATGTGTGTGATGTCCTTAGGTTAGTTAGGTTTAAGTAGTTCTAAGTTCTAGGGGACTGATGACCACAGAAGTTAAGTCCCATAGTGCTCAGAGCCATTTGAACCATTTGATGGTCTTTCATTATGACTGATGAGCTGGTTCAAGAAATCGAGGAAACTGTTGGTGAAGACCGCCGATTGACAGTGGATGGAATTTCTAGGATGTTTCCACAACTCTCCGGAGCTCTCTTATACGAAACACTCACTCACAGAAACGGTGCACAAGATGGGCCCAAACCAGATGACTTAGCAGCACAAGAAAAATCGGGTCAATATCACTCACGAGTTTCTTGAGCGACTTGAATTGGAAGATGAGGATTTTCTGGGCGCTGTTGTGACTGGAGGTGAAACGTAGGCAGCCCATCACGTGTCTGAGACAAAAAGACGATCGTTACAGTGCCGTCACACCAATTCTCCATATACAAAAAAATTAAAAACAACAATTTCGGGCAAAAAAAATTGTGGCCTCAGTATTTTGGTCGAATTTTCGCCTCAGGAGGAGACCATCCACAATAAAACGATATTCAGAAACCCTAAAAAAAACTCAAAAAGAGCATTCAAAACAAAAAGAGGAGAATGCCGAGAAGAGGGGTGTGCTTCTTGCACGACAATGCCCCTCTTCACACAGCCTTAACCCCCGTTGCCCTTTGATTCACTTATTTGGGATGTTTTGAGCTACCCCCGTATGCCCCTGACGTAAAACTTCAGATTATCATCTCCCTGAAGGCACACGAGAGGAATTAAATTTTCAACCGACGAGCAGATGCAGAAGGCGGTTCTGAAGTGGGAGGAGTTGGTGGGAGAATTCTGCCTGCCACAAATGCGGAAACGTTGACTCGCTCGCCCACAAGTTTGTTTGCGGAGCAGTGCAGAACATATAGAATTTTCTAAGCAACAAACTAGCAATCACTGGTAGGACGAACGCATGCTATCTGAACGTTCGTAAAGTAATGAGGCCTGACCGCGTGCAAACATTACTAAACAAATTCCAACGCTATGGATGATGAAACATACAGCCACCTCCATTACTGAAGTACGAGGTTATACATTCTCCGAATATTCGTCTCACATTGAAGAGGGGGAATATTTTTGGATTGCGCGGGATGACAATCATTCGAAAACATTTGACAATATGCTTCATATCATAATCAGGAAATCCTTGCAAGTTCTCCCCACTACGCCAGTCAATAGAAAATCAACACTATGTGAAAGCAGAAACTAGAGAAGAGTCTCTTATGCTGTTATAGCTGTTTCATGTAAGTGTTACTGGTGTATGAATTGCAATAGAAATCGGCAACAAAGGAAAAATAAGTACATGGGTAAATATAAATTTCCTCAAAAAGAAAAGAGAGATTGTCTTTCAATCATTTGGAGGATGAATTTTCAGCAACAGAAGATTGGTTTTATTTAATTACAAGAAAAATTTCTTTTTTCCTGTAGGTGTAGTTAATTCTTCCCTCCATAATGTCCACAACGAAGGTTTCTTTTCTTGTCAAGTGTGAAGAAATACATTTTATTAAGCCAAGAATGAATTTGATTCACCATTTATCTTTATAAAAGGAATTTAATTACTTCCTGATGTAGGAAGATTTTTTTTTTTCATTTCAATATTCTTGATTGTCAGTACATGCGCATAAAAAGAATTGCTCCTGACTGGAAACCAAGAGGTCGCGGGCTTGAACCCCTGTGGGACCTTGGATTTTTCAGTCTGCATTTTAACCTGGCCTTCATTTCTCAACGAAATGATAAGTCGCCACAAACGAAATGTTGTTCGGATTCCACGTCAAACTGCAGGCCCCCTTTTCCCGGTTGGATAACTGGGGTAGGTTAGCGACAAGCAATTCACCGAAGTGGGTCCAATAGAAAGATTTGCACCCGGTCATTCAGCAACACGAAATTATCATTTTTTTATCTTTTAGGAAATAATTCAGTACGACCAATTATAAGTCACTAACAACAATGCAGCAAGTACTATTTTACGGCACCTAAGGTTGGACTTAAGGTCAGAACAATGTCGTAAATAAAATTAATATCCATCGTAGGATTTGCAGAGGGATTGCGAAAGGCAGAAAGAGAGAAAATATATTAAAAAGAAATTCGTATAAGGTGGTCGATATTACAGTACAGTAACTAGCGACCCGTCCAGGCCTCGCACGTGTTCCACTGACAAGGAAACATCACCAACTTGGCCTCATATCTCAAGGAGGAAAGAGCACTCTTGCGAGATATCAAGCCCCAGGAAACGAACTGTGCGAAAATTTGGGACATAATTCTGAAAGTACGCAGTTATGACCTTTTTAAAATACAACTGTTAAACTTTCTCGCGCACTAGTTGTTCGTCAGTCGTTCTGCCCCACTGCAGCCGCATAATTTCCGAGCGCCCAGTACTGTACATTAGAGTGACATCCAAGAGTCCTCTTGTTAGCGGGATGTTGAAGGTGTGGGAAGAGAAAGGGGGAAGGGGACACGTCTGCCCAATGTGTTTTGAAATCTTGTTCGCACGTTATTCTGCGCAAAAAATAATAAGTAACATGAGTACATACCATGGCAGCGTCAAGCACAAATACGTTCAGTATTATTGTAACAATACTACTCAAAATCAAATTGAATAAACAGACGAAACTGAAGAATCATTATGAAATGAAGTTAATAATTTTCCATGTACACTTTAATCATACCGATGACGCAACAATAATTCGTCGACTGTAAGCGTACGTCACTTTAACTATATTTTTTTCAGCATACTTCTCGAGTGCGCCGATTAATCAACATACGTACGATGTTTCAACGCCCTGCGGTGTATAAAGCCTGCACTGCAGGACTCAGAATACCGTCAGTTTAATTATCTGTATAACCAACTGGTATATGAATAAGCGACTTTGTAAATGCAAGAACAAGAGGCAGGGGAAGCTATGACACCTCTCTTGCTACAATTCGTCTGGTTTCAAAATGTAGCATACGAGCGTATATGCAGTGACTTACTGGAATGGAACCAAATGAGTGAAGGCAAAGTTGAAAAGTGGAGACCGACATATTTGAGAGGCTAACATAGTGATTCTGCAATTTTTCCCGCCGTATTTTATAGTAAAATAATCGACGAGAAGACTGATTGTTGTTATTGTCTAAAGTGCACTACATTACGGCGATCGATCCTGATGATATCGACAGGAGCAATGGCTGTAATATTGTACCTTTTAGACAAAAGCAGCCGACAGTTCACCCGTGGATTGTTTTTTAATGGCTCAAATGGCTCTGAGCACTATGGGACATAACATCTATGGTCATCAGTCCCCTAGAACTTAGAACTACTTAAACCTAACTAACCTAAGAACATCACACAAATCCATGCCCGAGGCAGGATTCGAACCTGCGACCGTAGCAGTCGAGCGGTTCCGATTGTTTTGTAAACGCAATAATTTTATATAAGACACTAAGTGAAGAATATGTTCCAGTTGTTAAGAACTGACAAAAGCCATAGGTAACATTCATTATTACCGTAACTGCTGTATTTGCCCGGAAGAGCTGTATACGAGGAAACGACTAGATCAAATGATGATTGTTTTTGAATCAACAGTTTTCCAACTGCTTGATACTGTCCTACAGCCAATCTTATTTTGTGGTAATCTTTTCAGATCTTTTTGTTCACTACCTCCAAGATCCTCTGTAACGAATTATACATATGCTATTCCTTGTCTTGTTGTTGTCGTGGTGGTGGTCTTCAGTCCAGAGACTGGTTTGATGCAGCTCTCCATGCTACTCTATCCTGTGCAAGCTTCTTCATCTCTCAGTACCTACTGCAACCAACATCCTTCTGAATCTGCTTAGTGTATTCATCTCTTGGTCTCTGTCTACGAATTTTACCCTCCACGTTCCCCTCCAGTACTAAATTGGTGATCCCTTGATGGCTCAGCCGGCCGCGGTGGTCTAGCGGTTCTGGCGCTGCAGTCCGGAACCGCGGGACTGCTACGGTCGCAGGTTCGAATCCTGCCTCGGGCATGGGTGTGTGTGATGTCCTTAGGTTAGTTAGGTTTAAGTAATTCTAAGTTCTAGGGGACTTATGACCTAAGATGTTGAGTCCCATAGTGCTCAGAGCTATTTGAACCTTGATGCCTCAGAACATGTCCTACCAACCGATCCCTACTTCTAGTCAAGTTTTGCCACAAATTTCTCTTCTCGCTAATTCTATTCAGTGCCTACTCATTAGTTATGTGATCTACCCATCTAATCTTCAGCTTCTATTCTCTTCTTGTCCAAACTATTTATCTTCCACATTTCACTTCCTTACATGGCTACACTCCATACAAATACTTACAGAAACGACTTCCTGACACTTAAATCTATACTCGATGTTAACGAATATGTCTTCTTCAGAAACGCTTTCCTTGCTATTGCCAGTCTACATTTTATATCTTCTCTACTTCGATCATCATCAGTTAATGGAAATCATTTCTGTTGCTCGTTCAGGCGCGAAGTTAACTAGAGTGTCACGAATACTCCTAAGATTTTTTCAGTGACTTCTTTCCTCGCATGTTCTTTGCAACATACCTTCATTCTTTACATTTTTGTAAGCGTATTTTTTTAGCAGTCATTGAAGCACTACATCTTAGACGCTTCCATCTTCTCCAGCTTCTAGTTTTCCTTCAATTGTGCGCCAATTAGACTCCGAAGTTTTTCTTACTTCGGCCGTCATGACCAATATTCCTTCTTAACCCTAGATTACTAAACTCCCGAAAAATTTGCCATTACATTGGGGTATAAAACAGGACATTTGGTGAAACTTCCTGGCAGATTAAAACTGTGCGCCCGACCGAGACTCGAACTCGGGACCTTTGCCTTTCGCGGGCAAGTGCTCTACCAACTGAGCTACCGAAGCACGACTCACGCCCGGTACTCACAACTTTACTTCTGCCAGTACCTCGTCTCCTACCTTCCAAACTTTACAGAAGCTCTTCTGCGAAACTTGCAGAACTAGCACTCCTGAAAGAAAGGATATTGCGGAGACATGGCTGCAGAGTGAAAATTCTCATTCAGGACATTTAGTGTTTAATTTGGTATGTAATATACCCTTGGAGATCTAATAATGGCAATTAACTGATGCATAATTTATAAATTATGACTTGTGGAGTAGTAAACTCTACGATGGTTTACTAACAATGTAAAATTCCCTCCCCCTTCCCCCTTTAGTGTTCTAGGGTTAAGTAGTCGGCTCTTTCGTATTTGGATTGCATCATCATTATCTGAAGTTCTGTGCCTGATAAATCCTCGGTTCTATTCAAAAGCATATTTTGTTTTCCTTCATTTTTGAACGGAAATGTTTTTGTAAGTAAGAACCAAGACACAACGAAAGTGCAGTTGAAATTATTACATCGATTCGATACATGGCGTATTGCTGTTGCTGTACTGCACGCAACTGTCCAAGTAGAAACACAGTTTGAGTAAAGCACAGCGAGCGCGCCGTCTCATTAGTTGCCTCAGACACAGCGGCTGCATGCAGCGAACGGCAACTTGATCCTAATTGCTGCCGGGCCCGGCTCACAACAGCGCAGAGCTGTCTGCTCTGGCTCGGTACAGGGAACATCAGCTGAAAGTGCGGCGTAACAGAGCTCTCTGCTACCGCTCTAGGATAGCGCTCGACGTAAAGCGCAGTCCCTGAGGCTGGTAAAACCTTAGTGGCGGCTAAAGAACCCCCAGCTACTTTGTAAACTAATACTGCAACTTCATTTGTTGATGAAATTTTCAAGCAAGAAGGCTTCAATAACCGACATCAAACTCCCTCTTGCCTTTACACATCATCGAAAAATATTACAAATGTCTGTATCTTTGAGGATCCCTGCCAAAAGAAAGCTCACAATTCGTTAAAACTAGCAACTGGCCGAGCATAGAGGTTAGATCCCGCGACCATCGTGCATTCTGTTGTTGCGCAGGAAATGGTGGGAGAGGAATGTGGTGTGGGGATGGGTTGTTTCTGTGTAAATTCTTAACAACATTACAATGTATTGATTACTCAGAGGTTGAAAATACCGCTTCATTTGTAAATTACTTTATTTTCACACGACCGGTTTCGGACTGTTATAAGCCCATCCTCAGGTGTCGTACTGGAAATAGCAAAATATATTCTCTTCCCAGGCAGTCGTTCGTAGTACTGTCTGGTGCTACTTGCGCATTGACATAGGTTTCGTAACACCTACCGCGACCGGCGCTTTCGAAATGCTTTTTTAAAAGTTTTTAAAAAATTTGTTTTTGTTATGTGTGTTGCGGCGTGTGAAAATTATCTCCCGTCTTTTGCTATTTCCAGTATGACATCTGAGGATGGGCTTATAACATTCCGAAACCGGTCGTGTGAAAATAAAGTAATTTTCAACTGAAGCGGTATTTTCAACCTCTGCTATAATGCTCAGTTTCGGATGTTCTCCCACCAGGATTGTTTATTGATTACTGAATTTCAACAGCTCCGAGTGCAGACGCAAGGTAACAAAAGTAGAGTATTCAGCGACTAGTTTACCAAAAAGCACACCTTACTTTCCAACATGATAGAACACATGATACAGTAATTTTCCCATTTTGATTTCACCAGTATTGGAATAAAGGTGTCAAGAAATATTAAACCAAAAGTAATAAAGCAAGAGTAATGGGAGAACAAGAAGACACAAAATAATGTCTTATCCCAGAATAAAAACGCCTAAAATATATCCTATCAAAAGCTGTCACCCTACCTAACACTAAACAAATAATTAATAAATGAGCGAAAATCAGCAATAGAATAAACCGGCCGAAGTTACCCTCTACTGGGCACGATAAGTGAGAACAAGGACAGCAACAAGGAGAGATTAAAATTATACTGAACACAACAACAATAAAACAAAATGTTCTAACATCGCTACACTAGATCCTACAGCGGCCTCGCCGTAGTGGAAAACTGTTGTTATTTGTGTACGGTCGCGGAGGTGAAATGACGGAAAGCGCGGCGAGACCCGCGGAGAAGCCCGCGAGCAACAACACAACGGGAGAGGACGGACACGACCAGCGAAGGACAGAACGAACAACAGCACGATCGAACAACGGAGTCACAAGGAAACCTAAAAACCACGTCCACTCGTACACAGAACAAGAAAGTAAGTAAGCTGTCTAACGCAAGGCGATGTGCCACAGACGTACGCGAGATTAGACTCACTGGCCGAGCTTTTTTTTTTTCTTTATTGAATTTCGATTCCCCCCCCCCCGAAGGGGGCGGGTTGGCAGCAGCAGCTGCTTAGTATGCCGCTCTTCAGCCTACAGACTTTGTTTTAAAAAGGTGAAGATAATAATATAAGAGGCGATAAAATCGAAGACTTAAAGGGTAACATGGCGAAAAAATCGTGGAACTTAAAACATAGAACAAAGGGATGATGATGCTAATAAAAATACATACGAAGCTGGCAGGTAAAATAATAGACAATTAAAAAAACACGGCGACAGTCTGGTTTCTGTTCGCAAAGGACATAAAATTCACACCCAGCGACAACATGGTTTCTGTTCGCAGCACGGGAAAAGATGAAACAACACTGAACATTCACTGGAACACTGCGCCAAAATATGACATACCACAGCCTAGAGCACGTGGGGGGAAACTAGACAGATGAGGGGAAGATAAAAAAAGGGGGGAAGGTGAGGAAAAGCGAAAGGGGGGAGGGGGAAAGGAGCCAGTGGAGAATGAGGACCCATAAGAGGGGAGGGGGGGTGCTGGGCAGATGCGACAGGGAGTGGGGAAGGCAGAGGAGGGGAATACAAAAGGACTTGGGGGGGGGGGGAGAAGGGAGGTAGGGAGAGGTTAGGCAGGGAGAAACACAGGATGGAAGGGGGGAAGAGGGAGCCCAGTGAAAGGATGGAGGAAAGGAGGGGGGGTGAGGATCAGAGTTGTTAGGAGGGATAAATGGAGGGAGAGAGGGCATTATCCGGGAGGGGGAGTTGATGGAAGCCACCTTGGGAAAGGAGATGAAGGGTGTAGAGATGAAGGGTAAGGGGCGACTGGCCGAGCGAGAGGCAGGCGCTTAAGTAGGCTATCGGGGGCGCCGCTATTGGCCGTTGGAACCACGTGTTTCACTGTGGCGCCCTCACACTAAAAGTGGGCCAGGGGGTGCGCGCTGCCACAGCTTATGGCGCGATGGTGCAGAGACCTCTAGGGGTCTTCGACGTCCATGACGTCTGGCGGGGATTCAAATTCCGCGGCGCGCGGTACCAGAATTTGGTAACTTCATTTGGCCAACCCAGACACACTCGTCTGATCTAACAGACTACACTAATAACAACGAGCACAATTTATTTTAACTGTTCTATCCAGAAACACACTGCTGCTAACAACACTAAACTCCTGACCATGACGCGTTTCTTGGATCCACGAAATCAAGCACCGTCCGCGGCTCCAGACCGGAACGACACCTCACCTCATGTTGATGGCGAACCACCGCCAGTCCCGACTGCACGTCCACCCTGCTACCCCGCTGCCTTGCTCCAAGACTTCCTGCATCACCATGTCCAGCCATCTGCTCTGTTCGCGAACTGCTAGCTGCGCTGCCTTCTAGCTGACCATCTTGATACTCTTCTCTGCTGCAGCTCCCACAGTCGGCGACAGGCGTCACCCAATCCTCCTGCTACATCGGTCCGCTGTCGCTGGCGACTCACTTAGCTCGTCATGCAAGCACATAACCAAGACCAACTGGCGTGGCATGCGTGGCCCAGAGTCCCACAAAAAGTCTCTCCTGCTGCTCTGCCCATAGCTTCCCTGGTGCTGGCTTCATGTAGATGTTACACGTTGGCTCCCACTGTGAAATGTTGCAAGTCGTCTACCTTGCCTTCTGCCTTTAATAAGCCAACACTATCTGATCCTAGTCATGACTCGCGATATGTGGGACACATGTTTCTCATCACTTTATTTAACTCTGATTACAGTACTCGATTCTGATTACTGGATTTGATAGAAGTGCAGAGAATGTCTGTCTGAACTTACTTCATTTGCAGAGTAATAATTATAGCTATTAAGAGTGCTTTACGTTGGTTAGTACCTCCAAGTACATGTGCCAAGAGCAAGCAATTCACTCTTAGTTTCCTCTAGGCAGCAGATGAGGTATTGAAATGTGGATGCGTAGGCGAATAACGGTTAATCTTTACTTGACGAGGCAGTCACGACTACGCAGAAAAAATCAGGTAGTAAATGACGTGGCATGTTTGTCCGAAGACTGTTCGACACAGGAAAGACATTTAGGTACCACTTAAAAATCTGCACTTGTATTCGTTAGACCTTGTACATACATCTAAACTAAACTAAACTAAACTCTGTCCGAACAGACCTCGGAAGGCCCAACGGTACCGACCGCACACCGTGACATCCTTAGGCCACAGGCGTCACTGGATGTGGATATGGAGGGGCATGTGGTCAGCAAACCGCACTCCCGGCCATATGTCAGTTTACGAGACTGGAGCCGCTACTTCTCAATCAAGTAGCACCCCGTTTGCCAACAGCGCTCGGCAGACCGGATGGTCACCCATCCAAGTGCTATCCCAGCCCGACAGCGGGTAACTTCGGTGATCTGAAGGGAACCGGTGTTACCACTGCAGTAAGGCCGCTGGCTTCTACATACATCACTGGTCTTAAATGTTGTTTATTATTTTATTTACTATAAACAATCGATTTTACTGGTGTTAATATATTCACTATAGTTTCTCTCATAGGTATGAATGCCGTTTGTACACTGATATCAAAAATTGAAGCAACAAACGGAAGTTTTCAAGATTGCATTTATTTTGCCACAAAATACTATAAACAGGAGATAGTAAAGTAGGAATAATGTAAAGAATACAGAACGTAAACAACTGCAACAAGCATGAAGGTAGACAAAAATATTCTTCGTTTTTTCCAACTTAACGGGTTTGCATACACACATTTCCATAATTGGTTAATGTGCTTAGTATGGTGTGTGACCATGTCTGGCAGCAATATAGGCCTGACAAAGACGTGGCAGGCTGTGAATGATGTCGTCAATCTCATGTTGAGGCAACAAGGCCTAGCTGAGCTACTCGCAACTCTTGCAGAGTGTTGGTGGATGCTGACGTGATGCAATCCCTCCCTAGTGCATCCCAGACATGCTCTACGGGATTCAAATCGGCAGAGCGACGAGGCCACGTCCGGCGTCCAATATCTTCCGTTTCCCAGAAAACATCAACCACCATTGCTCTATGAGATCGACGAAGTCTGAGCCCACGACACCTCGCAAATACAGTCAAGAGGTCCAAACATCTCATCACGATACCTGACAGCAGTTAAGCTTCGCCGATTGACCCGTACAATTTCATAAAGTGGTGTTAGAGTGGTCAACAAAATTCCTGCCCACACCATTAGGGATCCTTCTCTACATCGGTCTCCTTCCACAATGTTTAGGCCCCGAAATCGTGTTCCACGTGCTCTCCAGATGAGAATCCGTCGAGAATCACTTTTCAGACCAAATAGTGACTCATCTGTGAAAAGAACATTGGCCCTCTGTTCGACTGTTGAGGTGGCATGTTGACGATTCCACTCTAGACGTTCCCGTCTGTGAAGACATACAGCAGGTGTGAGACAGTAAAGGCCCTCTGCTGAAGCCTTCCGTACACCTTTTGCCTCGATACAACATATCCAGGGGATGCTTCGAGGTCAGATGCCAGTTGCCGTGCAGTAATTAGGCGATACCATCGTGCCCTTCAAGGCAAATAACGGTCCTCTCTTTCTGATGTCACAGTTTTTCGGCCCTGCCCTGGTCTTCAAGCCGGCCGAAGTGGCCGTGCCGTTAAAGGCGCTGCAGTCTGGAACCGCAAGACCGCTACGGTCGCAGGTTCGAATCCTGCCTCGGGCATGGATGTTTGTGATGTCCTTAGGTTAGTCAGGTTTAACTAGTTCTAAGTTCTAGGGGACTGATGACCTCAGCAGTTGAGTCCCATAGTGCTCAGAGCCATTTGAATCTGGTCTTCAAGATACAGTTTCGGTCTCTATAAACTGTCGCAGCATCCGAGAAACAACAGAACGATGCACATTAAGCCATCGGGTTACATCAGTTTGCGATTGTTCTACTTACATTCTTCCTATTGCCTTCCACTGCAGAGTGTCTAGCAGGCATCTTCTCTGTGCCATACTGCACCGTCTGTGACTGTGCACACAGAGACTGTGGTCGTTGGGACTTCCTGCAAACACTACCCTGTTTGATAGGTACCCTCATGTCATTGTTGGCGTGGTTGTCCGTTGACCGGAATGCCATCTCCCGTGCAGAACGCGGTCTTATGGACATCAGTTGACAGTCTTTATGAGCATATCGTGAATTAGACACAGGATGGGGAAATAGAGGTTTGTTGCTCTAATTTTTGATACCAGTGTATGTTTCGAAGTTGATAGGATTGAGGTTTCAGCGACCATTTGTCAGTTGTGTTTGACGCACTCGTTTTCAGAGCTAGTTTCTTGTTTAGTTAGCACCTGTTGCATAGTGGTGTACTCTCCTGACATCTTGTAATATAAACGACGGTATTTGTAATTCACAGTAATATTTCCCTCGTTATAAAATATAAAATCCATTCGCGAGTCGTGTGTAAGCCTATTTACAGCTAGTTATCTTCAGCACCGTACACAGAAGCAAATAGATTGCCGTTAATTCAGTTCCTTCTTACATCCAATTTTAGTGATTTTATGGCGTGAGATACTGCTTCAACTGAGGAATGAACATTGCAGATAATATTGTTTCACAAATTAGCTCGGAAATAGTCGCCGATGAGATTTCCGCTGACAGTGCAAACGTAGGACGATTATTGAAAATATACAACATGACAAAAACAGTTTATGCACGTACGTAAATATAACAGTCATGTTATGTGCTAATTATTGATTGATTTTTACGGTTAGAGGGATGATACTAACATTCGCGAATATTTCTTTTAGATGTATAAAAATGACGTGAGGGAGGTAGCATAGGTCTGTGGCAGTAGTAGTTCTGGTTGATTTTGTAATGGACTGTTGAGTAGAGGCTACAGAAAAGCACGCGGAATATTCAGAGTTTGGAAGACACTCTGATGCAGATGATGTAGCTACTGTTTCTACCGTTTGAAACACTACTATAGCGACTGATGGCACTCTGTAATCACCGAGCGAGGTGGCGCAGTGGTTAGACACTGGACTCGCATTCGGAAGGACGACGGTTCAATCCCGCGTCCGGCCATCCTGATTTAGGTTTTCCGTGATTTCCCTAAATCACTCCAGGCAAATGCCGGGATGGTTCCTCTGAAAGGGCACGGCCGACTTCCTTCCCCATCCTTCCCTAATCCGATGAGACCGATGACCAAGCTGTCTGGTCTTCCCCAAACCAACCAACCAACCACTCTGTAATACGGTGTCGAGTGGCCCTGTATGTGAAACGTCTGGCATAGGTTCGACATCTAGCGTAGAGTGTTTGGCAGTGCTTGAAGAAGCATTTAATGAATAACCAACTTAAAGCACTCGTAATAGCAGTAATTATTACTCTGCAAATTAAGCAAGTTCAGACAGACATCCTCTCTACTTTCTGGTGCTGAAGTTGCTGCAAACGTGAAATTACATACAAGGTCTAAAACTGATTATGAAGCACAGTTCTTTGGGATATGTCTTGCTCCTGAGGACATATGTTTACTATTATAAATTGATACTTACAATTTTCTGCAGATTTTTCAGACCTATCAGTGAAACTTTCATGTATGGTTTTATACTCCTGATTCATTAGTACGAATATTTACCGTCTCATATGTCATTATGGACTTGGAAATAAGTAACATATTGGGCAGTTTTACTGTTTAATTTTCTCAAAGAGTGCATATTGATAGGTATTTCACTGTTATGTTGGCGAGACCATTTTGACACTTGAGGGCTTAAAGTTTTAGGGGTAACACTTCAAAGCTAAACATGAGAATGCAGCATGGGAAGTCTGATAGAAGCAGAATTCGTGAGAAGATACCGAGAATGAGCAGCTGTTTCCCATAGGCCAAGCGTACAGAATTCTTGGGCGATCAGTTCTTGGGTATTATTTCAGTGTTTGAAGTACGTACCGAACTGGACTGACAACATGCTAAGCGAGCTACTAGGATCGATGCAGCACATAGGAAAGCGAAACACTTATGTTCAGAGAACTGAAAAGAAAATGTTTGGAAGAAAAATTGCTATTGTGAAACCCTTTTGCGTAAATTTAGAAAACCGGTACTTGATGCAGACTATGAAACAGTTTTACAGCCTCCATCGTACATTTCTCATAGTTCTCATCAGGAAAAGAGAAATTAGGGCGCCTGCAGAATGGTGCAGGCTATCATTTACCCCTCGCTTCATGTCCATATGGAACAGAACAGTTGATTCACTCCCCTCCCACGCACGAACTGAGGACAGTATTCTTTCAAAACTAGCATGGATAGAGGAGCACGCATTACCCATAGTTTTGCCTTCAAAAAAGCTTTTTACCAAACTTTTACCCCGAAATATAAGGCTGAGAAATTTTATACCGTAGCACACGACACACAAAATATTTAGCAAAAGTCAGTTATTGGCATGTTCTGCTAGCACGTTTGACAAGTAACAAGGAATTTACTGGGCTCAAAATCTTTGTTCAAAATGTGTCCCAGACAATAAGAAAAAAACATGTACCAGGGTAAGCCAATTATTATCCGCAAAGTAGTTATAAAATTTTATTGTAATCAAATAGGAAACTTACAAGACCATCATTTTTCGACATAGTCTCCTTGCGTTTCAAAGCACTTGGTCCATCGTTGTACAAGCTTCCTGATGCCCTCATGAAAGAAGGTTCTCGGTTGAGCTGCGAGCCAGGAATGCCGGCCGAAGTGGCCGTGCGGTTAAAGGCGCTGCAGTCTGGAACCGCAAGACCGCTACGGTCGCAGGTTCGAATCCTGCCTCGGGCATGGGTGTTTGTGATGTCCTTAGGTTAGTTAGGTTTACCTAGTTCTAAGTTCTAGGGGACTAATGACCTCAGCAGTTGAGTCCCATAGTGCTCAGAGCCATTTGAACCATTTGAGCCAGGAATGCACCGCTTCTTGCACTGCTTCGTCCGGAGCAAATCGACGGCCCCTTATTGCCTGTTTGAGTGGACCAAACAAGTGATAGTCAGAAGGGGCAAGATCGGGACTATTATGGAGGATGATCCAGTACATTATATTTGAGTTTCTGGAACGTTTCAGCAGTGTGGGCAGCGGTTTGCGGACGGGCACTGTAGTGCAACAACACAACACCTTTTGACAGAAATCCTCGGCGTTTGCTTCGAATTGCAGGCTTTAGCCTGGCAGTAAGCACCTCACTGAAACGTACACTGTTTATTTTTGTGCCCCTTTCCCCATAATGTTCCAATACTGGACCATGTGCGTCCCAAAAAAACAGTAAGCATCAGTTTTCCTGCCGACTGTTGGGTCTTTAACTTTTTCTTGCACGGCGAATTTGGATGTTTCCACTCCATAGTCTACCGCTTACGCTCCGGCTCGTAATGATGGATCCATCTTTCGTCACAAGTAATGATCCTGTCTAAGACGTTGTCCCCTTCGTTACCATAGCGATCCAAATGTTTTTGCAAATGTCCAAGCACGTTTGTTTATGCAACTGTGTGAGTTGTTTTGGGACCCATCTTGCACAAACTTTATGAAACCCAAGTCTATTGTGAATGATTTCGTAGGCAGAACCGTGAATAATTTGCAGACGATGTGCCACTTCGTCAATAGTTAATATTCTGTCTAAGCGAATCATTTCACGTGAACGCTCAATGGTTTCCTCATTTGTGGAGGTAAACTGTCGTCCGGCTCCTTAATCGTGCGTAACACTTGTGCGACCATTTCGGAATTTTTCAATCCATTCGTAGACATTCCGTTGCGACAAAACACTGTTCCCGTACTGTAGCGAAAGTCTTCGATGAATTTCGACCCCTAATACGCCTTCCGACCACAAAAAACGGATCACTGAACGTTGCTCTTCTTTGTTGCAAATAGACAGTGGAGCAGCCATGATTAACAGCGCCGCAGCGATAACGAAACTAATTTAGCAGCTTGAAAATTGCAAAGATATAACAACAAATAAACAAATCATGCGTCGTCAACGTTAAACGACAGTACTACCAAAATAAACAAAAATATAACTAAATTGCGTATAATAATTGACTTATCCTCGTAGTTTGCCCATGGAGTAACAAATCCGTGACCTGTACGTGTAGCTTGACCCCAGGCGCTTCTTTTTTTTTTCGCCACAGTCACACAATTTGAATAACAAATTACCAGACTCACTCGTCACCGGCCTCTTCAGATCATGACGGACCCAGTACTTAAACCATTGAGAGAACCACACTGTCAACATCAAACGGCTAGAGCGAACTCCTGCTCCAGTCATATGGTGACTGCCGAAATCGGTAATTTGGTTTCAAAATTGTGTGACAGTGGTGGCGAATAAACTGTTTTCAAAACAAGTATTTGAATAACCGTCAACATCTTTAGTACACCCGAATAGTCGATTTTTCTAAAGCTAGCCTTTTTTTTATCAACCTGATACGAGGGCTATCCACAAAGTACATTACCTTTTGAAATTAAAAATAAATCAAGTATTGGAAATTTTTTTAATTATATACAGATGAAAGCCACACTTAAATACTACTTTTCTACATAGTTGCCATTTAAATTAAGGCACTTATCGTACCAATGGACGAGCTTGGAAATTCCTTCGTCGTAAAATTCGGCCGCCTGCGCCTTCAACCACGTGGTTACCTCTTCTTGAAGCTGTGCGTCGTCATCAAAACGCTGCATAGCCAACCACTTCTTCATTGCTGGGAATAAGTGGAAGTCGCTCGGTGCCAGGTCGGGACTGTACGGCGGATGAGGAAACAAGTCCCACTTAAAAGATTCGAGAACTTCACGAGTGGCATTTGCCGTGTGGACCCGGGCGTTGTCGTGAATCAGCAAGATCTTTGAGCCCAACTTTCCCCTGCGCTTGTATTGTATTGCTCTTCTGAGGTTGTGCAGAGTTTGGCAATACCTTTGAGAGTTTATTGTAGTGCCTCTTTCCAGGAAATCCACAAAAATCACACCTTTTCGGTCCCAAAAGAGGGAACCACGTGGTTGAAGGCGCAGGCGGCCGAATTTTACGACGAAGGAATTTCCAAGCTCGTCCATCGCTACGATAAGTGCCTTAATTTAAATGGCAACTATGTAGAAAAGTAGTATTTAAGTGTGGCTTTCATCTGTATATAACAAAAAAAAATTCCAATACTTTATTTATTATTAATTCCAAAACGTAATGTACTTTGTGGATAGCCCTCGTATAATTAGTTTGTGCAATGGATGTTCCACATATGGAAACTCGTCACCATTTCACGGGAGTCTGAAATATCGTTAGACACCCGTCCGGAAGTCTTTGAAAGATCATACCAGTATATTATCTGACGAACAGAAACAAGAAACAAATAAATAACATTCCGTAACCTACGACTATCTTTTAATATTTATTAGGAACAAGAATGTATTTTCAGCACATTCTACGAATATATTCGCATGTAAGCTGACGACATACAGAGTGATTATTAACAAAAGTGAAGTTCCGCGTTCTGGCCCTTGATGTGCCAGTCGGGCCCGACCGACTGTCGTGGCATCATCGGAAGTGTTATGGAGGGACATGTGGCGAGCACATCGCTCTCCCGGCCGCTATCGGATTTCTTGACCTTAGAAGTGCTTCTAATAGATCGAGTTGCTCCTTAGTTTTTCTCTCGGGGGTGAGTGTGCCCTGTACCAGTCCTCCCCCCAGGGGAAATTACCTAGGAGTAGCTGGAATCGAACCCGTGTTCCCCGCATGCCAACCAGCCTTTCTGACCACTCAGCTACGGTGACGGACTAGAACAGCTATTAGGGGGTGGTAATTGTAAAGATATAATGTTTCACTGCAACCACGTGTACATGCCAATGTTGGCTTGATCTGAAGTAAGAAAACTACACTCAAAGAATGTCCACGAATGTGCATGTTGTTGGAATACGAATTGGAGCAGATTCATACAAATTTTGTTTAATAGTGAAGTTATATTCACGCGAACTTATATGTATTAGAACATAAAATTCAGCTGCGCACATCTTACTCTTGCTCCGAAAGAAACCGCTATTGAACGGCCTCCATAAACGTCTTTGCTGGTCTCGCGTGACGCTATTCTATCTCGAAATATCCTTCACTGTAACTTTCTTTCCTTTTATCCAGTTTGGAAGTGTTCTCATAGTCAGAACTACTTAAAGTTAACAAATCTAGCTTCCACTCATCTATTTTAATTCATTTTCTGTCGATCTCGGATCAATTATGGCTTCATCTTCAGGGACTTCAGCGTGGTATATCACCTCATCAGATTTCTAATGTGTCCGACTATGAAGCCAGATTTGCTTCGAAACTGACAGCATATTAATCAAAACAATAAACATAGCTAAGTGTAAAACAGCCTTTCATTTGTATAACAAAATAGTTTCGTAGTACACCAATGGAAAAGCTCTATTTTTAACAACTATATACAACGGCTCCCTCGATAAGAGGCCCGCCACTTAAAACTTGAAAATTGCACCGGTTACACCATTACACAGGAAATAAATAGAAGTTATACGATGAATTATAGGCCTATAAGCAGGGCACTGTGGCCGAGCAGTTCTAGGCGCTTCAATCCGGAATTGCGCTGCTGCTACGGTCGCAAGTTCGAATCCTGCCTCGGACATGGATGTGTGTGATGTCCTTAGGTTAGTTAGGTTTAAGTAGTTCTAAGTCTAGGGGACTGATGACCTCAGATGTCCCATAGTGCTCAGAGCCATTTGGACCATAGACCCATTACATTGACAGCGATTTTAACTGGCTCTTTACTCATATGAAGTAATGAGTACTGTCGATAGGGGAACTCAAACTGATTTCCTGTTTCTAGATTTCCAGAAGACCTTTGACACCGTTGCTCCCACGCAGCTGATAGTCCAATTGTGTGCTTATAGAGGACCGTCTCAGTTGTGCGACTGAATTGGTGATTTCCTGTCAAAAGGCCATAGTTCATTACAACTGACTGAAAGCCATCTAGAGAAACAGAAGTAATATCCTGGGTTCCTCGAGGAATTTTTATACGCCTTACGCTTTTAGTTATCTGTATAAACGATTAGGAGACTAACTGAGCAAACCTCGCAGATTAGTTGCACGTGGTGCTGTCATTTACCGTCCAATAACGTCATGGGAACATCAAAACAATTTCAAAATAATTGAGAGATGTCTGTATGGTGCGAAAAGTTGCAGTTGATCATAAACAATTGAAAATATGAGATCCTCCACGTGGTTAGTAATAAAATCCATTTCATAATATTTATGGAATATTCCGTCGGTGCTTGGAGGAACATAGACATAATAAAAACTTTAATACACATTATTAACGTTCCACAATAATATTTATTTAATAGTTTGTCATGAACCGACCTTGAGCTTCCTAGGATGTCGTCAGATAACTTAATATTCAACGGATAGTCCAGACAACACTAAAAATCCACTTCGTTTTGGTTATAAGAGTTCAGAGGCTATTGATTCAACAGAATACCTAGGGATTAAAATTATGAACATCTTAAATTGGAACTATCATCAAGAAAACGTTGCCCGAAAGGCGAACGAAATACTTCCCTTTTTTATCAGAGTACTTAGAAGCTTCAAAAAATATACTGAAGAGAGTGGCTACACTACGCTTGTCCGTCCTCTAGCGGAGTACTGCTATGCGATATGGAATCCTTACCACATAGTATTGAATGAGGACACCGAAAAAATTTAAAATAAGGCCAGCTCGTTTACTATTATCGCGAAATAAGTGTCATGAATATGATACGGGAGTTAGGCTGTCAGTCATTAAAATAAAAGCATTTTTCGTTACGGCGAGATTTTTTCACTGTCTTTTTCTATAATCAACTTTGTCCTTCGAATGCCAAAATATTTTGTTATTTCCCACGCGCTGTTTGAGGGTAGAACGGTCGAGTAACGATGGTGCAGTGGTTATATGAACTCTCTGTCAAGCACTTACGTGTGAAATGCAATGTAGACATGTGTACTAGGTGAGACATTTAAAACTGTTATTGAAAGTATCTGGAAAACTATAAATCTGATTTCAAAAATGTTTTTTAATAAAAGTTGTCTCGAAGAGGGACGTCCAGTGACACCAAACTCGATCGCTCTGCTTCTCCTCCAGGATGAGGGAGGGCGGTCAACTTTGAAATATTAGTAGGAACTTCCACTGATGTTTTTTTGTTCATTTATTTACAACATGCTCCATTACAATATTTGTAATACTACATGTATGTATTGTATGTATGTGAGTGCGTGTGTGTGTGTGGGAGGGGGGGGGGGGGCGGGGTGAGGGTGGAGTGTAGTGCAATGTTTTTGTTGTAAGGTGGTGACGATAAGAGAAGGCGGAGGATAAAATCTAGTGCCGGCACATAGCGTACTCCTTGCGAATGGGAACAAGAGGGTCGCCAAGCTTTATGTTCCCATTCGACGGATGGATCTCCATCAACAGTGACGCAAGCCCTCAAGTCATGAGACACTGCGGAGAGGTTTGGTATTTAAACTAGGACATTGGCGCGAAATGATCGGGAATTTACCGCTGCCACCTCTCCTTCCCTTGCCAGCCAAATACTGGTAGTGAAAGTTTTTTCCATCACCAGGCTTACCACCGGGTCAAGCGTCACCGCACAAGAGTGCAATAGCGACCTCATCCGCGGAGGCACCCCCCACCCCTCCATTGTTTATTGAGGATTCGGATTCTCCGGGAAAAAATACACTCCTACGAAATTTTTGTGTTTAACATTGTTTTCGTAGCGTGACAGATGACACTGTAATCGACAAAGATCAAAAGGGGTCAAAAACCACTCAAAAATGATAAACAAATGTTCGAGATGGTTACTATTTTCTACTATACGTCTTTTTACCATTCCAAATTACCGTCTATGAAGCATGGACTGCGATCATGCGTTGCAGTCCGTCGCCAGACTCTCGCTATAGGAGTAACACTTACAGCTTCAAGAAAGTAGTTCCACTGTTGGAGCGCGACTGTGACCGTAAAGCTAAAAGTAATTTTTAGTTAATTAATAAAAAGCCAAGAAACTGTTCCAACAGCATTCCATTTCAGCGACATCTGTGGAAGAAATTATTCTAACAATGTGGACAGGGGAACGTATTATGTTCTAGAAAATAAAGGTTTTTTTCCTATAAAAACCGGTTTGTCATTCATGATTTTAGAATAACTGTATTTCTCAGCTCCTGGGTCCTAAAATGGTGTGTATTTCTTGAGATATTATCATTTTTCAACGATTTTAACCCATTTTTATTTTTGTCGATTACAGAGCCATCTACCAGGCAACGAGAGCAATATTAAATACGGAATTAGTTAAAAACAGTATTGGTTGCAGTTTTATTTTTTTATTTTTCAACGACGCGTTTCGCCTTATTTGGGCATCTTCAGATTATCTTTTCTAGATGGACGCGAGAGGCACCAAGATCTGCATAACGCGTTCCCGTTCACAGGAGCGAGTAACAGAGTAAGATGGGGGCTCAGGTAGTAAGCATAATGCACCACAGTGACGCTTTGGTGGATTATGCTTACTACCTGAGCCCCCATCTTACTCTGTTACTCGCTCCTGTGACCGGGAACGGGTACGCGTTATGCAGATCTAGGTACCTGTCGCGTCCATCTAGAAAAGATAATCTGAAGATGCCTAAATAAGGTGAAACGCGTCGTTGAAAAATAAAAAAATAAAATTGCAACCAACACTGTTTTTAACTAATACTGTTAAGCACTGGTTTGCTGTATGCCACATACATATGGATTGGAAGAATTTCTTAAATACGGAAGTTACGTATTTTTCCCAGAGAATCGAAATCCACAATTAAAAAAATTGGTGTTCCTTTTAATGATTTCAAAGTTCACTCTGTCCTGCCCTCTGGGGGTGAGATAGGGGGTTCGAGTTTGGTGGCATTGGATGTTCCCGTACGAGACGATTGTAGTTTTCCGTATGTTTCCAAAAACATTTTTAAACGTCTCACTCTGTGTAGAAGTAGATGTAAGCCTAGTTGCGGAACTCGGATACGGAAAGGCCATAGGCTGGTCGTTTTCAGGGGCGTAGAAAGATCGGGGGGCGCGAGCAATCAGTGGAAGCGCGCGCTGGTCGAGACGTCGGCCGCATCTGGAGCCGGGGTGCGTCTGTGGCCGCATAACGAGGTGGAACTCATTGCGGCCAGCAGTACTCACCCGGAGGCTGCGGCGTACTGATGGAGGAGGCGACGGGCGCGGCGGCGAGCGGCGTGTTGGGGGCGGCGGAGGCGGCAGCGGCGGCGGCAGCAGCGGGGGGCGGCGGCTGGGCCGCCCCCGAGGGCTGCGGCTGCTGCTGCTGCGGCGGCGGCGGCTGCGGTGACCCCTGCAGGCTGCCCGCCGGCACCACGGCGCGCCTGCAAAGCAAGACCACCACTCCAATGAGTTATCGCTTTCTCTAAGTTCCAAACGTGCTGCTCCACATCTGTGTATTGAAATGACGAATAACCGCTCCCATTGCTAAAAAGTTTTGTGTGTTTCTCCTCGTCCCATTTCGGCTTTTATACCGAATGTATGAGTCTGGCGGAATACCATCCCACTTTTGAAAAAATGTCAACCTAAAGACTGCAAGAACCGACAAGTGCGAGAATTATCGTACAATCAGCTTAACAGGTCATCCATCCAAGTTACTGACAAGAATAATATACAGATGAACGGAAAAGAAAATTGGGGATCTGTTAGATCATAAATTTGGCTTTAGAAAGTTAAAGGCGCCAGAGAGGGATTTCTGACGTTACGGTTGATAACTGAAGTACGGCTAAAGAAAAGTAAAGAGACGTTCATAGTATTTGTCGATCTGGAAGAAGCGTTTGACAATGAAAAATAGCGCAAGATGTTCGAAATTCTGGGGAAAATAGGGGCAAGCTAGAGAGAGAGAGAGAGAGAGAGAGAGAGAGAGAGAGAGAGAGAGAGAGAGAGAGAGAGAGAGAGATGTACAAAGCCAAGAGGGAATAATAAGAGTGGAAGATCAAGATCGAAGCGCTCAGATTAGAAAAGGTGTAGGACATGGGTGTAGTCTTGCGCCTTCAGTCTATACGTCGAAGAAGGAATAATGGAAATAAAATAAAGGTTCAAGAAAGGAATTAAAATTCATTGTAAAATGGCAAGATTTGCTCATGACATTGCTGTCTTCAGTGGACGTGAACAAGAATTACAAGATATGATGAATGGAATGAACAGTCTACTGAGTATAGAATATGGACTGAGAGTGGATCGAAGAAAGACGAAACTAATGACAAGTACCAGGAACGAGAAAAGCGAGAAACTTAACATAGGATTGACGATCACGAAGTAGATGAAGTTATGGAATTCTGCTACTTTGGCAGTAAAAGAACCGATGACGGACGGAGCAAGTAGACTAGCACTGCCAAAAAGGGCATTCCTGGCCGAAAGAAGTCTACTAGTATCAAACATAGGCCTTAATTTGAGGAAAGAATTTGTGATAATGTGCGTTTGGAGCACAGCATTGTATGGGAGTTAAACATGTACTGTGGGAAAACAGGAACAGAAGATAGTCGAAGGATTTGAGATGTGGTGCTAGAGAGGAATTTGAAAATTTTTGGACTGGTATCCTAAGTAATGAAGAGTTTCTCCGTAGAATCTGAGAGGAAAGGAAAATGTGGAAAAACTGACAAGAAAAAGGGACATCTGTTAAGGACATCTATTAAGACATCAGGGAATAAATTCCATGGTACTAGAGGGAGCTGTAGAGATTAAAAACGTACAGAAAGACAAAGATTGGAATACAGCCAGCAAATAATTGAGGACGTAAGTTTCAAGTGCTACACTGGTGCTGGCACAGAAAGCAATTCGTGGCACGGAGCTTTCAGTACAAAATATATTCGATATAAATTATAAATACCAAATCGGGTCTTGAAGTAAAGGGTGCCTCAGCAGCTGGGGAATTTATTCATCAAGTTGAATGAGTGAATATGGAAAAACTGTACGAGAAAGAACAAAGAACATTTCTGAAATCAACAAAAAAGTTAAGAACACAGATTCATTTTCAATCTTCTAGTATCATGAATAATAGCGTTACGTGCGTAAAAGATACTGTAAGAACTGTAGGTTTGTGGTCTCGCAATACATAGGATATTACTTTGTAAGTTACTGAACGTAGTGTTGTGTCATATGTTAGGAACCCCGTTGTTATGAAGGCACTCTGAAGTTGCTGCACGCACGTTCAGAGAACATTGTGGAACAAACAGTCAAAGGGTGCAGAAATAGCTACGACATAAGGGAGGCTGATTCCCGGAGAGGCAACAGAAGAGCAGTTGCAGATGCAAGAAATTCCACACGAACGAACATCAAATGGTCTCTGTTATACGAATATTGAGATGGGCAGCTTACTAGAATGCTCGTTCCGTGTATCGGATGTAAAATGCAAGGAAAACGTGTAGAGCGAGGCCTGAACCGTCCAGTGGTACACAATATGTCTGAATACATTCGAACCGAATCTGTACTTATCATTCAACATCACTTAAGGCCGAGGAAGTTTCCTTAGTTATGATAAAGATTGTACGAGGGAGGCGATTAGATTTATGTGTGTGATGAAACTTTAACTGCTAACTCATCTTCCTTGTATTCAGTCCCGTCTCAGTTCCATGTTATTAATGTTTTACTCAACTGATGTGAAAATAGTTGAGATGTTTCGTTTGTCACGACAGTTGCAGCCAGAGTCAGTATTTGCTGCTTCACAGGTGTACAATTTAATTAGCAGTATGTAACTAGCTAATGCAACCATAACTGAATCAGTATAACTTCATTAAGGCTTTCTACAAAGCTTTCTCTTGTATTTTGTTCCATATACTTGCAAACACTTAAGAGAAAAAGTATTTCGTTCTGTGTAATGAATAGCTGTACTCATATCGTAGTACATGTGTGATGATCTTATTGCTTGCTCTAATATAAATAACACGGGCGTTTCAGACAACACGAAGTACTTTTTTAAGGGCAGTGTAGATTTTAAATTTCCAGTTTTCAAGTGGAATGCGTAAAGGTAAGTGTTCTAGGGTGTGCCCCAGAATGTCTGCGCCGGACTGTAAATCAACCGAGTAAAGTGCAGTGGAAAATTCATTGCATTTAAGCAGTTACGAAACCAGTGAAGTCTGCGTTAAACGGCAGTGTGTTCAAAATATTCGCGTTGCGACAGCCTTTCTTTTTGAATGAAGTAGAATTTATAGGCCACAGTTATCTCACACAGAAATGCAGTAATATTCAAGTTGTGTAAAGTGAATACATTAATGTAACCATGTAAATTTGTGCTTTATTAATTCTACGGGGACTTAAACGTTACCGAAAGTAACGTAGCACGTTAATTTCATGTCCGGAGAAACAACACGTAAAGTGGTATATTAAACTCCTCTAATAAACGCTGTGTCAGATTTCATGCGCCTAAACTGTTGTCAATTCATAATCACTAGCTGCGGTACATGTTAAAACAATACAGATAGTATACGCTACATGTACGTACTTATACTATAATTAGGAGAGCGTAAAAATAAAATGTACGCAGGGTTCATACTGTGAAGCGTTTGACAACTAGTAATCTAATAAAGAGCTATTGTAGAACATTACGTAGAAAAGCCGTTACACCCTCTCCTGTGTTGTTCCGCATACAAGCGCATGTCCCGAGAATTGCGCCAGATGATGTGCACTTTACAGGTGTGTAAAAGAGATGAAAAAATGTTGATTACAGTTTTGGACCATGAAAATTCTGAAACAGTGAGATTTTTTGTTTCTGTTTTATTTCTTGTTGACATTACTCGTCAATCAGGAACAAAATGGGTCAGCCGACTTAGGTAATCGGTCAGCTATACTGAACAAGTATGTGCTTTGATTTTGAATACCCCACACGTGAGTGTTGATGAAATGACAAAACGTAGTTCTATATATGACGTCACCCTTAATGGACTTATTTCTCATGAAGTATGTACTATAAGACAAATACGTGAAGAGTATGAGTCCAATCGTGTGAGGGTCTGTCAGTAGTTACTCGTCTGTCATGCTAATGAAGATGAAGAGTTCTTGAAACAAATCGTCTCTGGAGACGAAACATGGGTTCGTCAGTTTGGACAAGGGAACTAACGCCAGAGCGTGGGTCTTGAGGTAAAAAGAAACTCAAGAGTTTGCTATGCAGGAAAAGTAATGCTCAGTTTCTAGAGACACAGTAAGGCCAATTCTGGAACATTACCTAGGAACGGTTATCAGTCAACTGTAAACAAACGCCGAGATCTATTGCCAAACGGCGTTCCCTTTCTGCCTGATAACGCACTTTCACGTATTGCCACCCACAGTGTTCTAGCTCTTCAGAATGTGTGTTCATGCTTCCGGAGCATCCTTCGTACAGCCCTGATAGTGCTCCTGCGGAATTCCATTGTTTGGTCCACTCAGAGATGGTTTACCAGGTCGTCGGTTCACTTTCAATGAAGAGCTGAAAGAAGCGCTGCTGCTCAAGACAAAGTCCCGATAATTGCGAGTAGGATTCGGGCACCGAGGATTCAGTACAAACTTAATTATGTACATACACTGAAGCGTCAAAGAAACTGGCATAGGCATGGATATTCAAATACAGAGATACGTAAACAGGCAGAATACGGCGTTGCGATCGGCAACGCCTATACAGGGTGAATCAGGAGGAAAGGTGCATGCTTTGAGACGCGATAGTATTAGTGATTCTGAACAAAAACCTTCATATGGACGTATACCCTATTTCGAATGGTTTACGAGATTGAACACGTTTAATATCACTTTTGTACGTTTTTCTATACTAACTCGAAAACCGCACACTCCAACGAAAACGTGTCTCAGTGGACAATTAAACTAAATTAAATTTGCTTCAAAAAAGAGTCCTATTTATTTTTTGACTAGTACTAACAGTTTGCGCGGAGAGAGATTGAAATTCTTGCGCGACGCACGTGCGCTGTAGCTTAAGTACTTCTTGTAGGCCAGTTTGAGGTAGTTTTACGACTTGATGGATCCCAAGCGTCCTGTATCAAAATGAACGTCTCAACTTCCTCTATATTAGTGTGGTATGTTCTAAACATTGACAATGAATAATTCAGAAAAGAAATAGAGATTTACGTTAAAAGAGCTCTATCTCGGAAACCATACGGAATAGGGCACATGTCCACATCAAATTTTTTGTTCAGAATCAGTAATACTATCATCCGTCAAAACACGTACCTTCCCTCCTGACTCATCCTGGATAAGACAACAAGTGTCTGGCGCAGTTGTTAGATCGGTTACTGCTGTTACAATGGCAGGTTATCAAGATTTAAGTGAGTTTGAACGTGGTGTTATAGTCGGTGCACGAGCGATGGGACGCGGCCTCTCCGAGATAGCGACGAAGTGGGGATTTTCCCGTACGACCATTTCACGAGTCTACCGTGAGTATCAGGAATCACTGAGGTCGGAAAAACATCCTGCAAGAACAGGATCAGTTACGACTGAAGAGAATCGTTAGACGTGACAGAAGTGAAACCATTCCGCAAATTGCTGCAGATTCAGTGCTGGGCCATCAACAAGCGTCAGCGTGCGAAAAAAACCAACGAAACATCATCGATAGGGACTTTCGGAGCCTGGGCCCGCCAACACCGATATTGGACTGTTGATGATTGGAAACATGTTGCCTGCTCGGAAGAGTCTCGTTTCAAATTATATCGAGCGGATGGACGTGTAATGGAATGGAGACAACCTCACGAATCCACGGACCCTGCATGTCAGCAGGGGACTGCTCAAGCTAGTGGGGGCTCTGTAATGGTGTGGGGCGTGTGTGCAGTTGGAGTAATATGGGACCCCTCATGCGCCTAGATAGCACTCTGACACGTCACACGTACTTAAACATTCTGTCTGATTACCTGCATCCCGACGAACTTGGGCAATTCCAACAGGACAATGCGACACCCCACACGTCCAGATTGCTGCAGAGTGGCTGCAGGAACACTCTTCTGAGTTTTAATGCTTCCGCTGGCCACCAAACTTCCCAGACATGAACATTACTGAGCATATCTGGAATGCATTGCAACATGCTGTTCAGCAGAGATCTCCACCCCATCGTGCTGTTATGGATTCAGGATGTCAGTTGTTTCCAGCACTACTTCCGAGTCCATGCCACGTCGTGTTGCGGCACTTTTGGGTGTTCGCGGAGGCCCTAAGCGTAGTCAGGCGTACCAGTTTCTTTGGCTCTTCAGTATAGATAGGTCATCCATCCCGGGAATCAGGAATGGCCGTATCTTTATATTGCTTTGACTTACGAGGTTCAATTTTTGCACCGCCATGGGACCATCGACCTTAGTATATGATAAGAGTTTCAACTTTATAAGACCACTCGGTCCTGAAAGCGATCTTGTAAGATATCCGATTTTACCTAATGAGGTGCGGAACAGCATAAGAAAATAAATTACAAAAATAAGTAAATAAAAATAGATAACGGTGCACTGAATAGCAGAGTGATTATGTTGAAAAATGATGGCGTTGTAAATGTTGTACTTTTGTTGTAATAAATTAGAAAAACGAACAGATACTTTTTGACATACGCTAGTCTTTAAGCGTCTAGCAAATTTTATTTCCTGTAAAAGTGACAGACATCATTTCAAGGCAGGTCTTATGTTTGGTTCAGAGTACTGAAGGGACACACTATCACACAAGTTTCTGTGTTTGTAAGAGATACGTATACGGAAATAGAGTGAGAACCTTTTTTAAATTTATGTTTGGGAATTTATTTATGGTTATAATATCTTTCGAACACAAAAAGCCTTGTTTCTGCAGGTACATAAATATATATTCACGGTGTTAATGAACACAGAAAGGCACTGATATGATGTGTCCCTGAACAATAATTTTCTATGTTGTTTCACCTCACTTATGAATTGACAGTAGATTCCATAATATACATTTATTCAGCTTATTTCACATCGTTCTCTAATCAGAGTTTGTAGAACGTGAATAAATTATGATCTAGGGGTAACGGATATTAGTATCAATCGAAGTTTTTTTTTTTTTACAATTTTAAATTCGAGTAGTTAAACTCAGATTTCTGTTTCCATCAATATCAGTAAAAATAGCAAGAAAAGCAAAAATTTATGTTAGATTCTTTTGATAAAATTACGTAGTAGATAGTTGCGTGTCACTGGCAGTATAGAGTCACGGATTCAGTTGCGATCTAAGCTGTAAACAGGGAGCAAGAACAAAAATTGTCGTATTGCATTGAAATGTATAAGACGTGACAGCTCACAATATTCCCTACGACGTATGAGTTATCTAACCTGCTGCATAGCTTTTTAAGTTGTTACGAGTCGTAGGAAACGTTGTGAGGTCTACATTTTGTAATGCCTCCTACTAACCAACTTCCATAGTTCGTGTCAACTCTGACTAGCAAGTTTAAGCCGTAGGTCTGTTCTCCAGTTTGTGGGATTCCATCATAAAACGATCAGGGCAGCGCCGCTGGGCACACAGACTAATCACCCGGGATAATGGCTTCCGGCTCAGCAAGTCCTCTCACTGGCCACAATTCGTAAGCGAGCGTATTACAAAATTAATTAGTGCGCCTGCGACCTCGCAGTTTCACTCGCTGAAGGCGCACGGCGCCAACGCATTCAGCGACTACGGTTTATTCGCGTCCGTTGCCCATCGGCCGCACTGGGAGGACGGAATTCGGCTACCGACGAGGGAACATAATCTTGTGAATAGTGATATCCACAAGACTGGACCGAGGAAGATGTCTACTCTCTATCTGAAATCGAAACTAACAATGGAAGGTAGACGCAGAGTGTGTGATGGCCCAAATCTTTAATTGAGCAATGTCAGAACTTGCTTTCTTGTATTTTAATATTTTTTAAAAATGTATTGAGTCGCCCTGCTAAACGCGCAGGGCAGGACAGGCAGTTTAAGTTGTGGAAAGGGGCCAAAATAAGAGGCTGTCATTTACCACTCGAACATGCAACCTTTCATTTGATCAGACATTACAAGAGCCAAGAATTTTTTTTAAACAGAAACACGGCTTTAGTTTTGGAACTTAATTAGCGGCTTAATGCGCCTACAATCTCATGCCCTAAGGGCAAGACAACTTTCATTTAGAAAACGGCTGAAAGCCATTAACTTAAAGCTCAACCGAAATCAGCAATTTAAAAGTCAAAGTCTTATCTTAAAACAGTTTCTTAATGAGGCTGAAGGCCCAAAGAATTTGACACTTTAAGAGCAAATAACTAAAATTCAAAATCGACTGAAGGCCCAACACTTAACTCAATAACATTAATTTTAAAAGTGCCAAAGGCTTTATGTAAAACAGTTCTTAAATTAGGCTGATTAAATTCAAAATCGGCTGAAGGCCCAACACTTAACTCAATAATATTAATTTTAAAAATGCTAAAGGCTTTACATAAAACAGTTCTTAGATTAGGCTGAAAGCCCCAATCATCTGACGCCATAAGGACAAAACAACCCTAATCTAAAAATCGGCTATAAGCCATAAAAGTACAAACAACACGAACAAACAAGAAAAGGCAGTACACCCAAGGGTGCTCAGAAATTCCGAGGGTCGGCCTGGAATTCGAACACTGACGCTCGCTTAGGTGAGACAGGCAGTCGGCCCAACCATTGTCGATCCGATGACAACCCAACCGACAGACAGTCAACAGACCCACCGATAAGATAACCTCCGCTTCACCTGACCAGCCCACAACAGGGAATTCAGTGGAACAACGTAGAAGGTATTGGCGTCCACAACCAATTGTACATTGAGCTGTCAAACTACACACCGTGCTGGACAGCGACAACACGATGAGGAAAATACACTGCCTGAATTTATGAGAACGGCCAGGGCAGGTAACCCGAATGTTAATGGCTACAAGGTAGAAGATTCCGCTGGTGCACTTCAATTAAAATAATCAAGTACTGTTAAACTCCGCCGGCCGCGGTGGTCTAGCGGTTCTAGGCGCTCAGTCCGGAGCCGCGCGACTGCTACGGTCGCAGGTTCGAATCCTGCCTCGGGCATGGACGTGTGTGATGTCCTTAGGTTAGTTAGGTTTAAGTAGTTCTAAGTTCTAGGGGACTGATGACCATAGATGTTAAGTCCCATAGTGCTCAGAGCCATTTGAACCATTTTTTGTTAAACTCCACCGGTGGGTGGCTAAAATTTGCCAACTTGAAAACACAAGTTATTGCTCGCGGAAATATCCCAACAGCCGACAACGAACTCCAAAAGAACCAATGTGAAAAATCGTGACTTGCTGGTAGATTAAGTCAAAACTCAACTTTCATGTCCAGGATCGGTGAGTCACGAACCTCGTAGGAATGGGAACAGCACAACACACCCCAACACCGCATAGAGGCCGCCAGCGTGCCCGGCCTAACTATGCACCGCTGAGATTTCCTTGCTGCTCCACGCCAACCGACCAACTGCCCAGGCCTGGAAACGGTGAAAGCACCCAAATATACGACGGGTGATGAGACGACAAACCGAACGACCGACCAACTGTCGTCCCACTCCAATCTCGCTCCATCGGACATTTCATGTGTGCCGCCAGCTGTCGGCGAGCCCTGGCTGTCGGCGCCTCATCGGCGCTCCGTCCCCGACTTCACTGCTGCTGCGTCCTGATTGCACTGCTGGTCCGTCCCGAACTGATTAGTCAGACACACGACGACCCGGAAATACTATCGGTCGCTCCAGAGGTGGTAGGACAGTGCACTTATCGGTATGCACTGCTGTTGCCTCTCACGGGCAAGTAAGGCAGGAAGTCAGTGACGCCAGTAAATGGAATAAGAAAACGAGGCGGCAGTACCGTAATTGAAGATGAGACACAATAAATAGCCTGAACACGAGCTGTGCACGGCTCATGTACAGTTTTAATAGGTCGATGTGCAGCTTTCGTGGCCTGGCTGACGATCTACAAAGAACTGAAGAAACTACAGTATGTGCACATTCGGATCGACATGGGAGGCGGGTCTGCCTCAGAATAAACGAGATGTAGCCTGGGTGCCAGGAGTCAGGCTCTTCATGTTGGAAATAAATTAATGCTACAGGGCAACGAAAACGCTGATCGTTTTGAAAGAAACAATTTTTGTGAAATGTTTTAATACTTTCAACTAAATTTGTAACCGTAGGCCGGCCGGAGTGGCCGTGCGGTTAAAGGCGCTGCAGTCTGGAACCGCAAGACCGCTACGGTCGCAGGTTCGAATCCTGCCTCGGGCATGGATGTTTGTGATGTCCTTAGGTTAGTTAGGTTTAACTAGTTCTAAGTTCTAGGGGACTAATGACCTCAGCAGTTGAGTCCCATAGTGCTCAGAGCCATTTGAACCATTTGTAACCGTAGCAGAATCGGATTGACATGATGTAAATCAGTCACTTTCAAAGTGCGTGACTACAGCCAATAGTAGGCAAACAATTAATGATCGTCTGATTCCGTATGTGCAGTTCCAAATACGAAGTGAATATTATTTAACTGAAGATTGTATTGTATCGTATGTTAAACGGGGGCCTAGAAACGACGGAGAGGCTTCATCCACGCTGCAGCTGCAGTGGTCCACAAACCCATGACGACTACTGCAGTCAGCTTCACCCTACCGCCGTCCCACACCGAACCACTCTTTCAGGGTTATTGTGCGGTTCGGACCCCGGTGTGGACCCCCCCCCCCTCCCCCTCCCCCTCCCCCTGCCAGGGAACGTCTCACACCAGACGAGTATAACCCCTTTGTTTGTGTGGTAGAGTAATGGTGGTGCAGGCGTACGTGGAGAACGTGTTTGCGCAGCAAGCGCGACATGGTGTAGCTGAGGCGGAATAGGGGGATCCAGCCCGTATTCGCCGAGGCAGATGGAAAACCGCCTAAAAACCATCCACAGCTGGCCAGCTCATCAGACCTCGACACAAGTCCGCCGGGTGGATTCATGTTGGGGACCAGGCGCTCCTTCCCAATCCGGAAAACTGTGTGTTAGACCGCACAGCTAACCGGGCGAGCTAACTGAAGATAGTTTTAAGTAATAGCTCACGAAATACAGAAGTTGAACAGCACTTTCATAGTCCTCAGTTAATGGCTTCTATAAACATTAATGAATCGTTAAATACACGTTGGTACGCAAGTAAGTGAGGAAGCTAACAACTGAAGTTGCACAGTATTTTTAGTTGTTCCCTTTTTTAATAACGTAAACGCGGCTGTCGCAAGTGGTCTTTTTTTTTATCCAAGGCGACGCACAAAATATAGGAAGGAGAATTTAACAAATGATGCAGGTAAGGTACAAAAAAGGAAAAATAAATGGTGTACTCGTTATAGCACGAAAATTTAATCAAAGCATCTCTTATAAGAAGAGCAAGATATTCTTCAGCAATCGTGAAGGACTCTTAAAAAAGCCAAGGATTACAATCGTTTCTGCAAACGTAGAAGTTTTATCAACGTTTAAAACGGAACCACCACATGACCTTTGTTGTACACACACATGCGATTTATTGTGTCCAAGAGACAAACACATTAACACTGGCCAATCTCGTCCTAGGATTCAAATTAGTGACCGAAAGACCTCATGGCCAGTTCGGTAGAGCAGACCAGATCCCTAGATTCTTACGAGTTGATCCGCCAAATTGGATCTGCCGTTTGAATTTGGTAGTTCTCGCATCTGATCCCTAATCAGCGATCCAAAAAATCTAAACAGAACACAGTTTCGTAGAATTTGACACTTATTTCTCTATTAGGTTTAGCTTTTGAAGCAGGTGAATTTACTATACAGCTGACGTCGCCAAAACTACAAATATTGCTATAAAAAAAAGGTGAGCATTACTTTACGAGGCTACATTTGAACGCCAGATGGATGTAGGTTCTTAACTGCACATTTCGGAGCCGCTTCCATAACTACTATGGCATCGTGTAGCCTTCGTTTCAGACATAAGCGTGGACAGGTTCTGTTGTTTCTGGCATTTCCTAGTTTCTTCTACTTGAGTACGTAGGCTAAGCCCACCCGGCTAGCCGCGCGGTCTAATGCGCTGCTTCCTGAGCGGAAAAGCGTGCCTGTCACCGGCTCGAATCCATCTGTCGGATTAGTGTCGAGGTCCGGTGGGCCGGCCAGCCTGTGGATGGTTTTTAAGGCGGTTTTCCATCTGCCTCGCCGAATGCGGACTTGTTCCCCTTATTCCCCCTCAGTTACACTATGTCGGCGATCGCTGCGCAAACAGTGTCCCCACGTACGCGTACATCGTAATTAATCTACCACGCAAAAATTTGGGGTTAGACTCGTCTGGTATGAGACGTTCCCGGGGGAGGGCCACTGGGGGCCGAAGCGCACAATAACTCTGCGTTCGGTGTGGGGCGGCGGTGGGGTGGGTGGACTGCTGTGGCCTGTTGTAGGGTTGTGAACCACTGAGGGCTACGGCGGAACGAAGCCTCTCCGTCGTTTCTACGTCCCCGGTTCAATACACAATACACATAGGCTAAACTTATATTCAGTTTCACCAAGGTCGATGCACAACACATACCTCTTTCACCAGAAAATATTAGTCATGCAAACGTCGTTCTCCGTGCGGCTGAATTGCGACTAACGCCGTAGTAGTCCCCCTCCCCCCAAATGGCCTTTAACCAATGAATGATTGGTTCCGAGTCACATTCTGATTAAGGTCCACCTAAGTTAACCACCGCATTATGTAAAGTGGCTTCCGATTTCATATTGTATACCTCATGACTGTGACTGGTAGGTTTAAAAGACTATGCGTGTATTCCAAGCGAAATGGTTCAGTGACACAAGAGCGGCGGTTCATCCACTATGGTCACTAAGATCAAAGTTTTCTGCAGCTTCCATAAAATAGTTAAGCTAATTGGTGGTATCGTTCCTTTCGCACTATTGTCCAATCTGAGCGTCTGCTATTTCTAAAGATCCCATCGTAAACGGGTTATTAAACTCCAACATGCGCTCCTTTCATGGGCAATCGAGACTTTGGGGACATGAGGGATTGAGAGTAAGGTCGGTTTAAGCTCTCAAGACAGAATATGAGCTGCTAGGGATTTAATCGAAAGCGTTACGTTCTCGACTTCTTTTAATAAGTTCTGTGGAACCCGTGTGTCCTCATTGAGGCAACGGCAGAGCTGCGTTCGCACAAAGTGGGTCAGCAGCCGTAAACCGGCGGGGCTGCAAAGAAGACTGCGGCTGCAGGGGAATGCAGGTGCCTTTTAATTAAGGAACGCGACGGAGCTGCGCCTCCCTCCAGTCAAAGGAAATGCTCCCTAGTTATTTTTATAAAGCCTTTCTCCAGCTACCCACATTTCTAAAATTTCCTCCTCCTCCTCCTTCTTCTTCTTCTTCTTCGTTTTATTGCGATTCTCATTGGAATGATAACCCAGAATGCACAGCATGTACCAGGAGCTTCCAAGCACCACTTGTGTGCACGGTTGTCAAAGAAAGAAATAGCAAATTCACGAGCTACTGAGACATTACAAGGGAGCCTTTTTACGTGGGTAGAGATTTAATAAAGTTATGCTGGATATTGTTCCTACTACATTATTACTATTATAAGTGGTGCTTACAATATCGATAACTGCCTCTTAACAATGGCGTAGTGTGAAAAAATTAACTACACATTGTTATTTTTTCGAAGCGATAAATCGTCATCTGTAATTCGAGCCCTCCGTACTGGCAATTCTTGCCATCTCAATGTGTTTGTTTCTTTGCAGCTACATGTCTGCAGTCCTGGTACATAATACTGTTGGATGCCTCTAGGGGAACCAAACAAAATGGCGTTGCCCTTGCATAAAGTGATGTAAAGCAAAGCAGCCATCAATACGAAGATTTATATTTTGTTAAATGATCTTCCTTAATTTTAATGTTATGCAAACGTGGGATCCTATTAAGTTATTTCTAATCGACGTCATGCATTGCAGACCGTCATCTGGTGGGACCTCTCAGTATTTCGTATTTCCGTTGTACTCCAGAACTAGTCAGTTACTCCGTCGAATCCACCTTCGCATTAAACCATGAACGACATTATGCGGCTTGTATCTGTTGTGTTTATGTCACACAAATTTCAAGTTGTACATACAGTATCGTTGCACATCTGAAGTGTTATTGTAATGCCTCTAATTTCTCGTGGTACGTTTTTATTTAATTTTAGAAGCTGTGTTCATTATTATAGTCTTGGATTATATCCGCCGATATGAAAAATATTTGATGAGAGTTGTTATCTTACAGCATACTGTAATTTCTTCTTGTCACAGAGTGGTGTAAATTATTGTCTGATGCAACTTTCTAATTTAAGTTTTACAAATGGTTCAAATGGCTCTAAGCACTATGGGACTTAACATCTGAGGTCATTAGTCCCCTAGACTTAGAACTACTTTAACCTAACTAACCTAACATCACACACATCGATGCCCGAGGCAGGATTCGAACCTGCGACCGTAGCAGTTGCACGGTTCCGGACTGAAGCGCCTAGAACCGCTCGGCCATAGCGGCCGGCTAGGTTTTACAGGCACGTAAATTGTCATTCAGTTTTTATGAATGCTCTATTGTGCTTTTGTATTCCGTTAAGCCTGTAACCTTGGCATATTTTCCTTGTTTTGTTGATCTGTATTCGGCAATTTATATTGCTGAAACTAGTAAACACCTGATGGATTAAAATAGCGATCTTGGCAAATAAATAAAATATTTTTATAACAAGACCACAGAACAAATTTATGATTCGCCTCCTGCACCTACCCATCATGTCAGATAACCATAAATCCGAAAATTGCTTTGAACGTCATAGTGCTTTGCTAGGCACAATCCTTTTGGTGTTGGTATGTCGTTGTCTGCTCCGACCTTTGAACTGACTCACACAACCAGTTATACGGGAAACTACAGTCTAATGTGGATTCATACCACGGCGTAGCTGGCATTTTTCACATCTACAAACATTGCCAGAGGTGAAAGAAGTGATATATGACAGATAAAAATCCTAAAATTAACAGCTGTTCAAGCCCGAGACCTTTGGATTTTTAGTATGGCACTTTACCACTGAGCCACGTAGCCGCATTACATAGAACAGCAATTCGTTTACTACGGAGGGGAACAACGGAACAACGATCTGTGCTGAACTGGTGGATGAGTGCATAAAAAAAACACCTTGATATGACACCGTGTGTCATATGTGGTTGTGAATTGACGAAGCTAACGAACGTGAAGGCAGAAAATCTGGTTGTGGTAACAAACTGACCGGTAGCAAAGCGCAATTTTTACGTCCGCGCCATACTGAACAACGCAAGCGAGAGGGTCCAATACTGATTAGGTGGTGCAACGCTTCCACTGTGGTCAAACGAACAACGAAGTAGCAGACAATCCCTTTGTGAAGAACCGGAAATCACATGCGAAGTGGAGGCTCTGGTGCTCGCAGACCAGCGAATCACAGTGTAGACGATAGTGGAAAAAGTGAAAATCCGTCATGTCGAAGGTCACCGCCAGCTGCGTTCAGCGACTGCTCACAAATTCTAAAAATGTCTGCCCAACTGAGGCAGCGGCGGAAGTGTTGCAGCTGTCTCAGGCCAATCCAGCTGTCTTCTTTAGCCGCCTAATCACCATGGACGAGCGCTAGGAGTATCAGTACGACCCCGACACAAAGAAGAAAAGCAAGCAGTGGAAGCATGAGGATTCAGCACTGACGGAAAATTCGACGGCCCGACCATCATCAGACCAGGAGATGCTGGGCGGTGGACTTTTTTGGGGGGAGGGGGGGGGGCAATAGTGCGTGGCGCTAAAAAAGTACATTTGTATGTAGCAAGTCCTCTCAGAAGCATATCATGGGTGACTGTTTTTGCTCCCATCTCAATCTACATGTGTAACTATACACATACTGTTTCTTTGACCAATCAAATTTTGCCCTTCCCACCGTAACCTCCTAACACGGCACCAGTGGTACCCGCGTCTTCTCTCGAATTGCGTGGGAGGTACTTCCACAGTGGCAGTGAGGTGATTTTTCATATGTTACGCTTCCTGAACAGCTAATATGAAGACTTCTAAAAGCAAAGTCGCCGCCGTCGTGAAAAAAAGTGTCCCAATGAAGAATTAATATGAAGAGGGGGACGAACGCAATCACCAAGTTTCACGATCAAATTTTAATTATCAAAGTTTAATTTTTCCGAGCATATTGCCACGATTCAATGTCCGCCCAACCGCCCTGTTGCGGTCAGTGCGTGCTGCCAGAGGACATGACCACTTGAGGGCGCTCCTAGGCCGCTTCGGCGCTGCTGGCTTCCGGTGTGGCTTTAGTTCCCGTGTGGCTGCCAACAAGCGAACACCACAGAGACAACTTTTACTGCATGGGCACGTGCTGCTGGGTGTGCCCGAGGCCCACGAGGAAGACAGGCCTTGGTGTGTACCTCACAGCACGTAACACTGCAGGCCTTAAGAGTCCCAGTAGCCGTCTCCGGTGGGGAGCGTTTGACTGTTACAGACGAGTTTCATAATTCTTGACTGATTGTTTAAATGTATGTAAACTCTCGACAGCACTCGAGAAATTTAAGACTTTTAGTGGGTATCTTTTCAATTAGGTATTGATTTCCCGTGGGTCCCGCACGGAGCCGTGCGTTCACGAAGCGTGGAGGACAGGCCGACTGGTATGACGTCACTGCCCCAGGCCTACGAGAAAGACAGGCCTCGGCGCGACGTCACTAAGGTAGTTCTGCACCCGCTCGCTCGCTCGTTCAAATCAGCAGACAAACTACGTTTCTACATTTGTTAACTCGTAACTAGGCGTGTCCGTACAAAAGAAAACTGAATCTTCTATTGGAATCCGCTATTGTGGAATCTTACTGTTATTAGTCCTATAATGATGGGACATCCATGGGCCTACTTATAATTTGTTACGGCTGTACTAGCGTACAATAAAATAAAATCATGCTGAAATGATTATCAGTTGCATACGGCACCACTTCCCGCATGTAATGAGTACTGTTAAGCAGAAGAGACTAAATGCTATAAACAAGCCGTTATACCATTTATATCGAGTATTGATGTTAAATTAAATTTTGCTGTAGTACTGTTAATCAGCAAGACTTCATAACAGCAGATTCCAGTGGAAAATGCAATTCTCTTTACTAAGTACACGCCCAGCTGCGAGTTAACAGGTTTAGAAACGCATTTTGTCTGCTGAGCCGAACGAGCGAGCAAGTTCAGGACTACCTTCGTGGCGTACTCGCTGCGGGCTGTCTTTCTCATGGGCCTCGTTCGTTGCAGGACCCGTATATATCGTTGGCCCCGGGATATGCCGACCTGACGCAAGGTGGGAATCATTAACGGACTCTCTTATCTATATGCAATATTTAGCTTGCTGGAAGGTAGTGCAGGGTGATCTGCGCTGGTTTGCTGACACTACTTTTTAATTGCACAATGTGTGTGTGAATTCCTGAGGGACCAAACTGATGAGGTCATCGGTCCCTAGACTTGCATACTACTTAAACTAACTCATGCTAAGGAGAACAAACATACACCCATGCCCGAGGAAGGACTCGAACCTCCGGCGGGAGGGGCCGCGCAGTCCGTGCATAGCGCCTTAAACCGCGCGGCTAATTATACAAGTTGAAGGTCTACACCACACACTGTGGCTATTTATCTTTAGTTGTCATTAAGGAGATTCATGTTATCTTGTGCGGCCTGTTGGATGGCCGTCACTGTGCATTGATTCAAGAACATTCAACAATATCAGTTACTTCTAAGATTCATTTCGATTTCTGTAGATTTTCCTTGCTCCTTTATTTAAACTGAGGTTCTGTCACATCTAAAGGGTGACAATGATTGAACTATATGAAAAAAAACTAAATTAGTTACAAACTACGGCGTATGCACAGTTTATTCAACGCGTAAACGTCACATCAGATATCCGGATTTAGGTTATGACGTGTTCGATATGCCTGCCATCATTGACGATGATGTGGCGCAGACGAATAGCGAAATTCTGTATGACCCGCTGAAGTATCGGAACATCGATGCCGTCAATGACCTCCTGAATGGCTGTTTTCAGCTCAGCAATGGTGTTGTGGGTTTTGTGTACATCCGTCTTTAATACAGCCCCGCCAAAAGAAGTCAGATTCGGAGGCCAGCGATCTATATTCGGTCCCCAAAGTGTTCTTCCAGGAGATCAAACACTCTTATGGTTCGATCCGGTCGCGCTCCGTCTTACATGAACCACATCTTGTCGAAATCAGGGTAACTTCGGATAATGGGGACGAAATAATCTTCCGAAACCTTCACGTACCGTTCGGCAGTCACTGTGCCATCAAGGAATATCGAACCGATCATTCCGTAACAGGACATTGCACAACACATATTCACCCATTGAGGATGAAGAGAGTTTTCAATCGCGAAATGAGCGTTCTCAGTCCCCAAAATGTGTCAATTTTGCTTATTGACGCTACTCCAAACCATGCATTAACGTAGTAATTTCCATCATGCCCCGTGGCCATCCGTGCAGTTTGAACGTCCTAAAGCAAACCGTTCAGAAGTTTCGACAATTTCATTTCATATAGTTCAATAATAAGTCAACCTATCTTTGCCGCAGTGGCTACACCGGTTCCCGTCAGATCACCGAAGCTAAGCGGGCGTGGCCGGCACTTGGATGGGTCACCATCCGAGCCGCCATGCACTGTTGCCATTTTTCGGAGTGCACTAGGCCTCGTGATGCTAATTGAGGAGCCACTCGACCTAATAGTAGCGGCTCCGGTCAAAGAAAACCATCATAACGACCGGGAGAGCGGCATGCTGACCACTCGCCCCTCCTATCCGCATCCTCAGCTGAGGATGACACGGCGGTCGGATGGTCCAAATGGGCTACTTTTGGCCTGAAGAGGGAGTGCTAACTTGTTGCCATCTGACATTGTCTGTGAACTGTTAACCAGATATTTAAACTGTGTGAGAGTGTTGCGTTCTGTTACTAGTTCAAAGGAGTATGAACGTCACATTATTTCGTCCTGTTTGGTTCTTGCCTAGAGATTATTTAGTAAATTTCAAAAGGGTTGTGCAACTTCCTGCGTAATGCTAATAGTCTTGTTTAAATAATTGTACATTTTGGGGGTCGTTATATATGTTTATTATGAAATTCCTAAAGGATGCTATTTTGAATAGTTTTAAATGATTGTACATTTTGGGTCTTGTTATATACACTCACTGTACAATTTTAATTTTGTGACTCACCTCATGATTAGATATTCAGTTTAATGCATGAGTTTTTGTGTTGTTTAACAAAAATTGGTCACTTGCGGAACGTTGTACGCACACCTCTCGAACTCAACATTACCACTCACTCTGCCGTCATAGCTATAATTCGGACGTTAACATCGAAAAAGTAGCGACAGCTTGGTGTACTTACACAAAAAGAAGCGAACTTTTTGACGATGGATATGGAAAGATGATTTTCGGAGTTTTGTGCAAGGCATTTTAACCACCATTACGTTAAATGACAGAGAAAGCGTTTGTCTGATTTCCAGGTACGGAATATGGAGACAATAAGGGTATCGCAACATGTGACAGAAGAGTAGAAAACAGGATCGCCAATAAAGGACCTTCAGTATGGTTACACATAATCCTATATAAACATAGTGCTGCTGGAAGACTCGTCTGAGCGCGGCCCCTGCAATTTTCCTGGAGAAGCAGCTACCGTACAGGCGATGTCTGCGCTTCCTAACAGTCGTGGTGGTCGATGACAAAATGGCGACTAATTATTATTGTAATTGTTGCTCGTCAATTGTAACATTGCAAACGGCTTGCTTGTTGTAGCTTCTGAATTTTCTTCGCATACTGTTTCCACGTTAACGCCGCTATAATAAGCTGGAGGTTGTATTGTTGGAAATCTCCCAATCTAGGTTACAATGATTTGATGACTTACTACATTTTAGAACTGCACACACAACTGGAGGAATAAAAAAAGGGTGATGTCGTTGCGTAGCACATGTTACAGTCAATCTAGGTGAAGTGCATACTTTCACAGCTAGGAGCACTTGTCCACTAGAAGAAATCCGTTTCACAGTAGCGAAGATGAAGAAATGCTCACAGCTCTTGAGGTATGCCCTTTAGAGTCCGCCTTTACTGAACATTTTTTCTTGTTCTTGTCCATGTTACAATCTCTCACAATATGAGAAGCAGACAGCTTTCAGTAGAAGCGATTTGCTTCGCAGTGTCGAAGATGAAGTGCTCGAAACTCTTAAGCTATGCAGTTTAGAGCTCGTATTTACTGGGACTTTTCTGTTTCTAGTGTCATGTATTTTCAACTATATACGTTTACGCCGTTAATTACGATACACACCATATAATGTGTGGGTGTTATTATGTGTACATGAGAACAATACGATATCCTGCAAATGTTCCTTTCTGCTGATTTTATAAACATTATTATTTGTTACTTTGTTTGTCGTCGTGATACTTGACATAATAATTCATTACGCTGCTTCCTGGAGAAATCTGTAGTTGTCGTAGACACATTTCAAGCGTCACACGACTTGGAGGTAATACTGCCCTTCCGCTGACGCTTGGCTTGACATCCGCTTTGCAATGATATACCACATGCCTTCACCACTAAAACTTTAGTATGATAATTCTGGATTTAAACGTCGATAAAGCCACGCCATATGTATGGTAAGGTCACTTCTAAATTCTCATGAAGCAATATTAAATGAGGAATCAAGAAATATACTACAAACCCATAAGTAGCGAAATGAAAGCAGCCGTAAAAAGCTCAAAGAGGGATTCTTTTAACGAATTTGAAAGCAATATTTTATCTGCAGATTCTAAAAATAAGCCCAAAAATTTTTGGTCTTACGTAAAATCTATGAACGCCACTAATAATTCAATACCTTCTCTTGCTGGCAGTACGGGTAATGTAACGGATGATGATAAACAGAAGGCCGAAATTCTAAACCTAGCTTTCAAAAACTCGTTTACGGTAGAGGACTACAGCACCATTCCCCCTTTCAGTTATCGAACAAACGCAAGGATGGCTGACATAGTGTTTAGTGTGTCTGGGATTGTAAAACAGCTAAGATCCTTAGACGCCAGGAAGGCATCTGGCCCAGACGGTGTCTCCGTAAGATTTTATGTTGACTATGCTACAAATACAGCACCATTCTTATCCATCATCTATCAGAGATCACTGGAACAGCGGAAAGTTCCACGGGACTGGAAGGAGGCCCAGGTCACAGCAATCTATAAAAAGGGTAGAAAATCGGGTGCACATAATTACTGGCCAATTTCACTGACATAGTTTTGTTGTAGAATCATGGCACATATTTTTTGTCCAGGCATAATGACCTTTCTAGACCCTGAGAAGCTCATCTGTAGAAACCAGCACGGTTCAAATGGTTCAAATGGCTCTGAGTACTATGGGACTTAACATCTGAGGTCATCAGACCCCTAGAACTTAAAACTACTTAAACCTACCTAACCTAAGGACATCACACACATCCATGCCCGAGGCAGGACTTGAACACGCGACCGTAGCGGTCGCGCGGTTCCAAACTGAAGAGCCTAGAACCGCTCGGCCAGGGCGGCCGGTAAACCAGCACTGTTTTAGGAAACAGCGATCATGCGAGACACAGCTGGTCCTCTTTGTGCATGATATACAACAGGCTTTAGATAGCTGCTCCCAGGTTGATGCCATGTTCCTCGACTTTCGAAAGGCGTTCGATTCAGTTCCGCACTGTCGCTTGCTTCAAAAAGTGCGCGCTTACGGTCTATGCGATGATATATGCGGTTGCATACAAAGTTTTGTAACAAACAGGGAACAGTATGTCGTCCTGAAAGGGGAGACTTCAACAGACACAAGAGTCACATCAGGTGATCCTCAGGACAGCGTAATAGGTCCGCTGCATTTTACGATTTACATAAACGATCTGGTTGATGGTATTGGCAGCGGCATTAGACTGTTTGCCGATGATGCTGTAGTCTACAGGAAAGTAGTATCACATGAAAGTTGTGAACAAATCAATGAGTATTTGCAGAAAATAAATGCATGGTGTAATGACTGGCAGTTATCTCTCAATATCAATACGTATTACCTACAGCGTATAACAAAGTGAAAATCCCCATTAATGTGCGAGTGCAAAATAAATGCCCTGTTTTTGGAAGCGGTAACACCCGTCAAGTGTATGGGTGTGACTATTCGAAATGATCTCAAATGGAACGATCAGACTGCAGAAGTAACGGGTAAGGCGAACTCGAGGTTGTGGTTTATTGGTAGAATCCTGAAGCGAAGCAGTCCTTCAACAAAGGAAATTGCTTACAATACTTTAGTTCGTACTGTATGGGACCTTTACCAGTTGGGTCTGATTTAAGAGACTGAGAAGGTCCAAAGAAGAGCCGCAAGATTCGTGACCGGTACATTTAGCTACCGCGAGAGCGTTACAAATCTCATAGAAAGTTTGAAGTGGGATACACTTGCACATAGACGACGCGCTAAACGGAAGGGGCTGCTCACTAAATTCCAAAATCCAATATTCACCAAGGATGTAGAGCATATATTATTACCACCAACTTTCAAATCGCTCAATGGTCACCATTCAAAGATAAGGAAAATTGGAGCTCGTACTGAGGCGTTCAGACAGTCGTTTTTCCCCTGCGCGATCAGCGATTGGAACAGGGGTGGGGAATATGACTTTGGCGCGAATAGTGCCCTCCGCCACACACCCCTTGGTGGCTAGCGGAGTATATATGTAGATGTAGAAGAATCACATACGGTCCGCAGAGAAAAGATTAGATTTATTACACCGGGCAAAGAGGCATTTAAGTAATCTTGTTCTGGTCTCCATATGCTCAGAGTTTCCGTTCTATAATAAGTGACACAATGGGAAGCGCCTTCTGCCATGCACTTCAGTATAAATTTTGTGTAGAAAGCAGAAAAAGACCATCCGCTAAATAACAATGCGGGCGAAAGTATATGTTGAGTGATCGTTATAGAGGAGGATTGCGACGAAAAATGTAGAGCCGAAAACTACAAATGTCACTGGAAAACTGAATGTCGTTCTCGCCCCCAAAAAACACGAAGGGCGCTCGGTAAGAACAGGCGAGCTGAAATTTCAAGACCAGTCATCAGTAATGCAAACGCCCGTATGAAGAAAAGGTTGTGCTAAAGCCATAAAACCTGGACTATGGAGCATTGGGAGAATGTAATTTGATCGGATGATTCTTGGTTCACACTGTTTTCAAAATATGGTCAAATTTACGTCCGAAGAATGAATCATGGCGGGGATTCGGTGATAGCTTGGGCAGCGAGATTGTCGTAGTCCATGGGCCTCATGGTTACACTGGAACGTCGCATTACTGTCAGCGATTATGTGACCATTTCGACTGATTAGGTTCACCCCATGGCACAATATTTATTCCCTAATGGAGATGCTGTGTTCCAAGACGCGAGAATCCCTACTCACGCAGCTCGAATCGCCCAGGACTATTTTTGCGAGCTCGAGGATGAATTGTCGCTTCTCCGCTGGCCACCACAGTGGCCAGATCGTTGTATTATTGAGCCTTTGTGGTTCACTTTGCAGAGAAGGATGCACGATCGCTACTCACCTCCATCGTCGTTACCTGACTTTGCCACTATTTTGCAGTAAGAATGTTATACGATTCCCGTGAAAACCGTATTAAAAGCAAGACAATGTGCTCTGTTTTTGATGATTCCATACTTTTGTCTAATCCTTAGCAAAAAGACTACTACTAATCAAATTCATTCGCACACATGATACATTTAACAACACTTCACCACACAATTATTGTGTCACAGCTGTTAACTCGCTGAGTTTGGCATAAATCTGAAACAAAAATCAGTCGACACGAAGTGCACCGAATGACAACGACTTCAGTACTAATCGCGCCCATAGTATAGATAATCTATTGGCAGCTCATAACATACTAATTTATTTAAGTTACCAATTAATAAAAGTTTGGTACATATGTGCTCCGAGGGGCACTCCCAAAATGTCAGTATTGTCTCCTGAGCAAAAAAGTTTGACGGCTGCTGTTCTGTAGCATCACATTCCAAAAGCATCTATTCTGTTTTAGACTGAATTACGTATCGTCCACGTTGCACTGCCATAAAGGCTACACTCCAGAGAAATACTTCAGAATAGACTTTCTAACATTTAAATTTACTCGTATATTAGATGTTAAAAAACCCTCTTTTCCAGAAGTGCTTTTCTTATCAGTGCCGGTTTGCATTTTATATCTTCTCGCCTTCGGCCATCATCAACTATTTGGCTGCTCAAGTAGCAGAACTAATTTACTGCTTTTAGCGTCACATCTCCTAATCTATTTTCCCCAATATCGCCTGAATTCATTCGTCTATAATCCATCAGACTTTTTTTTCACTTCTGTTGACGTTCATCTTGTGATCTCATTCATTCCGCTCAACTGCTCTTCCAAGTCCTTTGCTGTCTCTGACAGGATTCCAATGTTATCGGAGATCCTCGATGTTTTTATTTATCCTTGCCGAACTATAATCCCCTTTCCATGTTTTTCCTTGGTTTTCTTCATAGCTCATACAGACTGAACAACGTCAGGGATGCGCTACAACTCTGTCTCAATACTTTATCAACTGCGGCCTTCCCTTTACGTCCTTAGACTCTCATAACTGCAGTCTTCTTTCCGTCCAAATTTTAAATCACATTTAAAATTTCAAAGGCTGTAGTCCAATCATCACTGTCATAAGCTTTATCCAAACCCAAAAGTGTACAAATGCTGATATGCCTTTCTTCAACCTGTCCTCTAGTATAAGACATAGGATCAATGTTGTCTTGCGTGTATCTCTATTTCTCTGGACTCCAAACTGATCTTCCCCGCGATCTGTTTCTACTGGTTTTTTCATTCTTCTGTAAATGATTCGTGTCAATATTTTTCAAACATGACTTATTAAGCTGATGGTTATATAGTATTCCCACCTACCAGCATCTGCCTTTCTCGAAATTATTGTATTCTTAATGAAGTCTGAGAGTACTTCACCTTCGTATATCTTTCACACAAGGTGGGGTTATTTTCTGGTTCGCTTCCCCAAGGATCTCCGCAATTCTGAGGGAATGTCATCTATTGCAAAGGGCTTGTTTCCACTTATGAGTTTCAGTGCTCTGAGACATTCTTTTCGCAGCATTGTATCTCCCATCTCATATTCACTTACTTCATCTTTCTATACCATTGTCCTCCAGTTTGCTTCCCTTTTATAGATACTCTTTCCATCTTTCAGCCTTCGCTTCCTAACTTAATACTGGCCTGTCATCTTAGCTCTTGATATTCATAGAGATGCCTCTCCTTTCTCCAATTTTTCTACAGGCGGCGTCTTATATTTCCCCTAGTTTTACATGCTTTTATATTCTTGCTTTTGTCTTCTACATATTCCTACTTCGCTATTTCGTACTATGAGTCACTCTCATTTTTTAGACATCTACATTGCCTTTCGCTTTCTTCATTTTCGGTATTTTTACATTTTTTCCTTTCGTCAATTAAATGCAATATCTCTCGTGAAATCCAGGGTTTCCTACTAGGCCTTATCTTCTTAACTATGAGACCATCTGCTGCTTTCCCAAATTCATCTCTCAGATTCACTGATTTGATTTTTAGTGTAATCCTTTCCCCTGTTGCAGTTAATCGTTGCCTAAAGCTGCCTCTGAAGCTCTCATTAACCTCTTGTTCTTTCAATTTCTCCAGATCCTGTCTCCTAAATTGACGACCATTTTACATTTTCTTCAGTTTTGATCTGGATTTCATAACCAATCAATATCTACATCCATATCTACCCTGAAATGTCTTCAAGTTTAATATCTGGTTTAGAAAATTTCTGTCTTACTATCGTATAATCCTAAGCCTTCCAATTTACCTAAGACTTATGAAACTTTCTTTCATGACTTATGGAACCTTCTTTTATGTTTCTTAAACCAAATGTTATCGATGATTAAACTTTGCCCTGTGCAGAATTCCATCAAACCGCTTCGTTTTTCATTCATTTCCTCCCAACCCATTTCCTTCTACTATTCTGCTTTCTCTTCCTCTTCGTACTACCAAATTCCAGTTACCGATCGCAATTAAATTTTCGTCTCCCTTATCTATCTGAATAATTTTCTTTATATCATCATACATCCATTCAATGTCGTCAGAGTTAGCTGTCGTATAAACTTGTACTGCTGTGGTTAGTATTGGCTCAAAGCCTGTCTTGGCTACTCTAATCCCTTCACTAAGTTGTTCACGGCAGCTTACTCATGCTGCTGTTTTCTTAGTCATTATTAGGCTACTCTTTCATTAGCCCCATTCGAGTTTATGCTGATAACGCTATGCTGACTTGAGCAGAAAGCTTGTTCTTTCTGTCACACCGCTTCATTAATTCCCTCTATCTCTGCCTCCAGCATATCCATTTTCCTTTTTAACTTTTAAACCCACCTGCCCGATTTATGGACCTAACATCGAGTATAAATTGAAATGTAAGCGAAGTGTTTTCTGAAAGTGTCTGTGTGGAGTGTAGCCTTGACGGAAGTGTAACGTGGATCATAAATAGTTCACACAACAAGGATAGCGGATTTTGAGATGTGGTGCTTAAGATAACGCTGAATGTGGGTGGAGCGGATAAGTAGTAAGATGGTGACTAGAGCAGGGGAGGGTGGGGGGGGGGGGGAGGGGGGAATTTATGGAGAAATTTGAGTAAAGAAAAGGTTCGGTTGATAGGACACGTCACGAGGCGTAAAGGAATAATTAGTCTGGTAATTGAGAGAAGTGGGGGAGGGATTAAAAATTGTAGAGGGAGATCAAGGCTTGACTACAGTAAGCAGAATCAAAACGAAGTCGCTTGCAGTAGTTATGGAGAAATGAAGAGAGTCTCACAGAATAGAGTACCTTGGAGACCTACGTCAAGCCAGTCTTCGGACTGGTGATCACGACAATAAAAAATTTCGTAAAATGGCATGGTAGCGACGACGTGGGCATCCAATTCTACAGTGATGCATGACACATACAATATGAGAGTAGCTAACAAGGGTAGTTACGAAGAACATGTTCTCTTGCGAGCAACATGTTTCTACTGGCCAGAAACACTGTATTTTTATTTGCATAACAATTTGCGGTGTGTGGCGTACGTTTTACGCCCCAGTGCCAGTGTTGCAGAATTTTTCGCCCAGCAATGCGTCTGGATTGTCATCTGAATTCGTTGTCTATTCGGAAGCGTGCGACCGTATTTTTCAGCCTTTGCGGGAGACATAAGCGCGAGTAAGCGAGCGGCCGAGCAGGTGTGGCGGTGCTGAAACTTTGAGCGGCCTCTGGACGGCCGGCCGGCAGGCAGGACGTCCATCTGGCGCCGCGCAGGCGCACATTTCCCCAGAGGGCCGCCACGCAACAAGCACCAGCGAGCACCTGCTGCGTCGCGCCGCCGCCGCAACAGGCCCTGCGACCGCCAGCCCAGCCCACACGTCCGACCAGACGGCCTCCGGTACTGGCGCCGCAGGGCCCGCTCGCATTTTCTTCCCGCAGGTGTCTTTGTACGAGGGACGACTGTGGTTCGCTCATCAAAAAAATGATTCAAATGGCTCTGAGCACTATGGGACTTAACTGCTGTGGTCATCAGTCCCCTAGAACTTAGAACTACTTAAACCTAACTAAGCTAAGGACATCACACACATCCATGCCCGAGGCAGGATTCGAACCTGCGACCGTAGCAGCCACGCGGTTCCGGACTGCAGCGCCTAGAACCGGCCGGTCATTACTGAACCTGAGGTCAGATATCAGACTTTGTCTACAAAAAATATATAATGAGCCCTGGCTACGTTCCGTTCATCTTAGGACGAGCGAAGCTGGATAAATTCACGGTGTAAATTGCATTTACTTTATTGTGTGACCTCAATGAACAATGCTACATAAGATTTTATGAACCATTAAGAAATTCAATTCCATTCTTAAAGGCGAAACAAACTTTAATGTCTCAATTACTTATCCAAACAACAATTATTATTATTATTATTACACTCCTGGAAATGGAAAAAAGAACACATTGACACCGGTGTGTCAGACCCACCATACTTGCTCCGGACACTGCGAGAGGGCTGTACAAGCAATGATCACACGCACGGCACAGCGGACACACCAGGAACCGCGGTGTTGGCCGTCGAATGGCGCTAGCTGCGCAGCATTTGTGCACCGCCGCCATCAGTGTCAGCCAGTTTGCCGCGGCATACGGAGCTCCATCGCAGTCTTTAACACTGGTAGCATGCCGCGACAGCGTGGACGTGAACCGTATGTGCAGTTGACGGACTTTGAGCGAGGGCGTATAGTGGGCATGGGGGAGGCCGGGTGGACGTACCGCCGAATTGCTCAACACGTGGGGCGTGAGGTCTCCACAGTACATCGATGTTGTCGCCAGTGGTCGGCGGAAGGTGCACGTGCCCGTCGACCTGGGACCGGACCGCAGCGACGCACGGATGCACGCCAAGACCGTAGGATCCCACGCAGTGCCGTAGGGGACCGCACCGCCACTTCCCAGCAAATTAGGGACATTGTTGCTCCTGGGGTATCGGCGAGGGCCATTCGCAACCGTCTCCATGAAGCTGGGCTACGGTCCCGCACACCGTTAGGCCGTCTTCCGCTCACGCCCCAACATCGTGCAGCCCGCCTCCAGTGGTGTCGCGACAGGCGTGAATGGAGGGACGAATGGAGACGTGTCGTCTTCAGCGATGAGAGTCGCTTCTGCCTTGGTGCCAATGATGGTCGTATGCGTGTTTGGCGCCGTGCAGGTGAGCGCCACAATCAGGACTGCATACGACCGAGGCACACAGGGCCAACACCCGGCATCATGGTGTGGGGAGCGATCTCCTACACTGGCCGTACACCACTGGTGATCGTCGAGGGGACACTGAATAGTGCACGGTACATCCAAACCGTCATCGAACCCATCGTTCTACCATTCCTAGACCGGCAAGGGAACTTGCTGTTCCAACAGGACAATGCACGTCCGCATGTATCACGTGCCACCCAACGTGCTCTAGAAGGTGTAAGTCAACTACCCTGGCCAACAAGATCTCCGGATCTGTCCCCCATTGAGCATGTTTGGGACTGGATGAAGCGTCGTCTCACGCGGTCTGCACGTCCAGCACGAACGCTGGTCCAACTGAGGCGCCAGGTGGAAATGGCATGGCAAGCCGTTCCACAGGACTACATCCAGCATCTCTACGATCGTCTCCATGGGAGAATAGCAGCCTGCATTGCTGCGAAAGGTGGATATACACTGTACTAGTGCCGACATTGTGCATGCTCTGTTGCCTGTGTCTATGTGCCTGTGGTTCTGTCAGTGTGATCATGTGATGTATCTGACCCCAGGAATCTGTCAATAAAGTTTCCCCTTCCTGGGACAATGAATTCACGGTGTTCTTATTTCAATTTCCAGGAGTGTATTATTATTATTTATTTTTTTAATATTTTTATTTGTTAAAAATCTCCGCTAGGTCCGATTAAAGGAAAACAGCGAAACAATTCAGAGGTGCTGTTAAATTTGTTGCCGGTCGGCTCGATCAATTTGCGAGTATTATGCAGATGCTTCATGAACCGAAATGGATATAGCTGGAGGGAAACATTTTCGCGAACCATTGCTGAGAAAAGTTAGAGAACTTGCACTTGGGGCTGACTGCAGAACGATTTCAGTGCCGTCAATGTACACTTCGTATAAGGACCGTGAAGACGAGATACGAAAAATTAGGGCTTGTGCGGACATGTATACATAGTCATTTTTCCCTCGCTGCATTTGCGGGTGTAACAGGAAAAGAAATGTTTAGTAGTGGTACAAGGTGCCCTCCGGCATTCACCGTATGGTACCCTGCAGAATATGTACAAGGGTTGGACAAAAATATGGAAACACCGTGAGAAATGAATGCTCGAATATAATGCAGATGCTAGCCACGCCTACAGATTCCGCTGTTGTATCTGACCACGAACGGCATTTGCACAATTTACTCAATACGTTGCAAGTGCCAGTCGCGCTCAGAACTGTGTTGTGTGTAGTTGTGAGTGCATTATGTCGGAGCTAAGTGAAGTCTAACGTGCGCAAATCGTTGGTGCTCTACGGTGGGAGCTTACTTAACCAAGGTAGCTGAAGTATTTGGTGATTCAAGAGGCACCGTATCGAAGAATTACATCGCTCTCAGGGAAAGCGAGGAAATACCACTCGCAAAGTCACAATGAAGACGAAAATATGAACTGCATCATTGTGACGTACTGTCGAAGGAGAGAATTGAGACGAAAAAGAAAGGACAACAGCTACAAAAGTCAATGCAGAACTGAATGTTGCAGTCGTGAACCTTCTTAGCGCCACAACTACACAAAAGAACTTCCATGAGCAGGGGACCACAGAGCGAGGGGCAACTCCAAAGCCACCTATCAATGAAGCAATCCCAAAACAAGAAAACGTGGTCCTAAAGCCGTAAAATCTGGATTATGGAGAAATGGAAGAATGTAATTTGGTCGAATGATTCTTGTTTCACACTGTTTCCAACTTTTGGCCAAGTATCTGTGGCGTGCGATGTCTCAAGCGTACAATGCAGACCGTTTACTACCAGCAGCGAAACTTGGCGGGGGTTCTGTGATAATGTGGACAGCCATAACGTGGCATATCATGTTTTCCGTGGTTTCTCTGCAAGGTCGCATTACTGACAAACGTAATGTGACCATTTTGGCGGATCACGTCCATCACATGGGTCAGTGTTTGTTCGCCAATGGTGATTCTGTGTTACGAGACGACAAGGCAGTCGTTCACATAGCTCGCATCGTCCAGGACTGGCTTTGTGAACACGAGGATGAATTTTCGCATCTTCCCCGGCCACACCGGTTCTCAACCATATTGAGTGTTTGTGGTCTAATATAGAGAAAAAGGTGGGTGATCGCTATCCACTTCTATCCTCGTTACTTGAACTTGCCGCTATTTTGGATGAAGAATGGTATAGGATATTCTTCAAAACCATACAACACCTGTATTTATCCATTCCGAGATTACTGGAAGCTATTTTTAATGCCAACGAGACTGCTATGACTTACTAGGCATGGTAATGTATTGTGTTTTTAGTGTTTCCATGTCATTGTTCTCGCTCTGTATGATAACGTAGAGATAGGAAGCTGTGTGGATATACAGGGTGTACTGAATATTGCTTGTCAGTCTGAGGCCCATACCAAAAATGACAGCTAGAGGAAATAAAGAAGATCCAAAGAAGAGTAACGCATTTCCTCACAGCTTAGTTTAATAACCCTACGCACATGTCGCGATCAGACCAAGAAGGTAAACTTAGAGAGATTTGGGGTTGCATATCGGCTTACCAACACTCGTTCTCCCTGTGAACCATTCGCGACTTGAACAAGAACTGGAGAAGTAACCGTGGTACACGAAGTACTCTTCGCCATACACGAAAAAGTAGCTTCCGGAGTGTAGATGCAGATGCAGATAGTTAGCAGCGAAAACCGTAGGGGGCGAATGTATAGATAGCAGAGATAAAAGAAAACAATCCGTTTACCAGATAATTGCGAATGTGTTGTTACGATCTGCCACTGATATCAGTATGAAATATTATCCTAGTTAGTAGAAATGTATATGAAATAAAAACTTTTCTATTAAATCCTCATATCCTACCTTAAAAAGTAAGGAGAAAAAAAGCTCTTAACAGACGGAAGGATGGACAGACAGACAAATAACAAATGTCACAAATTTTTTTTCGTTGTGATATAATTACAAATTAACAATTATCGGATTTTTTCCTTTAAGTGTACTCTTTAAATCTTGTTTCTTGCCAGATTTCATGATTATAGGTCAACCCTCTGTTTTTATGAGATTCAAAATATGACTTAAATGGCAGCATCTTTTGACTACGCTGACTTGTAAGCTTACATTTACAGGTGGCGTTCAAAAAGAAACGATCCGGAGGCATCATTACGGAAACCAGTGCCTGTATGCTAGAAGTATTGACCCTGGCTGTTGAGATACTTGTCCCACTGTGAGACTAGGCGGTGAATGGCTGTCTCATAAAATTTCCAGGGCTGCGATGAGAACCAGTTCCGCACGTACAGCTGGACGTCGTCGTCCGAGATGAATCGTTTGCCCCTCAGACCCTTTTTAAGGTGACCGAAAATGGCGTAATTAGGAAGAGAGAGTTCCTGAGTGTATGTAGGGTGGCCGAGAACCTCGCATTTGAATTTCTGCAGGAGTGCCGCGACTGTGTTGGCCGTATGAGGCTTTGCATTGTCGTGGAGCAGAGAGTGAGATTACCTGGTCGTTTTGATTTGATCGCTTGGCGAAGGGTGACCAAGGTTTGCGAATAACGCCGGGCATTCACTGTTGTCCCGTGGTGCAGGAAGTGAATCAGAAGGGGCCATCTTGGTCAAAGAAGAACGTCAGCATAACCTTTCCTGCACGCGAGTGGACGACGACGACCAGCTGTACGTGCGGAACTGGTTAACATCACAGCCCGGGGAATTTTATGACACAGCCATTCACCGCCATGTGTCACAGTGGGACAAGTGTCTCAGCAGCCAGGGTCAGTACTTTCAACATACAGGTACTGGTTACTGTAAATATGCCTCTGTCTCGTTTCTTTTCGAACGCCCTTTATATTACGTCGCCAAGGGACTATAGACCTTAGCATGTGACAAATTTCAGATTGTTACGCCTATGTTCCTAAGAAAAGGGATTTTTTGACAGTCGACAGACAGGCGGGAGGACAACAAAGTGGTCTTACAAGTGGGTCCGTTTTTACCACTGAGATATGGAACCTTAAAAGTAAGAAATCTGCTTTGATAGTGCGAAACAACATAACTTTTAAAACTTTTAATATTTCTGTGCGAGACGACATTACTGTACAGTACTGAGACAGTACAGAAGTATAAAAAGTACTTGTAAGCAGATCCAGAAAGGAAACATACTTTACCTGAAAGCAAATACGGTGTTTCACTGAAATTAGATTATCGTATAGCACTATTGGTCTGGAGGACACGATTGTTGGGCCGCCTTGTGCAAGGTTTTTTATATGACGCGCGTTGTTGAAGATGAGATGAAGTAATTAGGATAACACAGACACCTCGCCCCTGAGCAAAGAAATCTTCGACCCAACTGGGAATCGAACCCATGACCCCGCGATGCAGGGGTAGAGACGCGAACTACTATACCACTTTTTTTAATACGTTCATTCACAATCACGATTGTTGTGTAACTTCTACATTGCGACTGATAACCTCATAGTGAAATACGTGACGTTAGAGTCATATAAGTAATCATCAACTGAACCTCCTTTTACTATGAAGCACGAGCATCAGTTCTCACTTTCTATAACCGCCTTCAGCCGTAATCACTTACAGATAGTGACTCAAAATATGCAGAATATGATACTTTTGCGAGTCTATGTGAACTAGTAGTTCTTTCGAGCTACCGGCGTACGACATGGGAAGAACGTTACGGAGCACTTGCAGAATGGAAAGCCTCCCCAGCCATATAAACTGCCGTGCCCTGTAGTATAGACGCGGGAAAGCGGGTTTTAAAACCCGGCAGTGCCTGTAGTTGTGATGCAGATGTATTACTTCCGAAAGGGAGATTAATCCTACGCAGTGCTGGGCGGGGCCAGGCTTTGATCCTACAAATGAATTGCCGGCGCCTGTCAGGTAAATACCATTAATTGCGCCAAACGTTCTGCACAAATTCGTTTCCGCCCTTCATTCCCCGAGTCGCTTCTACTGGCGACGGATTTAGAAAGGTTTGTTAGCTGCGGCACGTACTCACAGTTCTTTATACGCTGGTATGACCTGCAAAAAAACTCTAACGTTTCATTTCCTAGTACTTTATTTCTGTGAACAAACAGTCGGTGGAGATTGGTTTGCAATTATCGAATTTTGAAGTCGGGGTACTCTTCTGAAAACAAATCTGGAAGGGAATGAGTTGTTTGATTGACAAAACTCTAAAGCGAATGCAGAAAGGTCAAATACATGTCTTTGGGGCAGAAGGAACAGTGAAGGGACAGCTCTGACTCGAACGATGTTAATTACACGTTTCACTTTTTGAACTGCACTACAATGAACTCGTTACTTGTGCGACGAAATGGAGCAAAACTGGCAGTGTTACGGATGTAGCCAAACGACGATTTTCGCATTTTTATGGGTCATGAACCCTCTGACTGGTTTGATCCGGACCAACACGATTTCTCCTGTGCCATCTTCCATCTCAGAACAGCACTCACACTCATCATTCTCAAGTTTTTGTTGGAAATATTCCAATCTCTGTCTTTCCTTTAAGTTTTTACCCTGTACAGCTCTTTCTATTATTTCTCGATGTCTTAACACATGTCCTGCCATCTCGTCCCTACTCCTTGTCATTGTTTTCAAGATGTTCCTCTTATCGCCATCTCTGCGGAGCACGTTTTCATTTCTTGTCTTATCAGACCACCTAATTCTTGAACATCCTTCTATCCCACAACATATCAAACCCGTTGATTCGCTTCTTTTACGGTTTTCCCACACGATTCTCTTCCATACAAAGCTCCAGACACATATCCTCAGCCGGCCGAAGTGGCCGTGCGGTTAAAGGCGCTGCAGTCTGGAGCCGCAAGACCGCTACGGTCGCAGGTTCGAATCCTGCCTCGGGCATGGATGTTTGTGATGTCCTTAGGTTAGTTAGGTTTAACTAGTTCTAAGTTCTAGGGGACTAATGACCTCAGCAGTTGAGTCCCATAGTGCTAAAAAAAAAAAAAAAAAAAAAAAAAAAAAAAAACATGTCCTCAGAAATGTCTTCCTCAAGTTAAAAACAAAATTTGATACCAGTAGATTTCTACTGATCAGCAATGCTTTTTTCACAAGGGCTAGTGTGCTTTTTATGACCTCCTTCCTTCTGTCATACGATTTTGTTTTCACGGTGGAAGAATTCCTTCGTTGCAAGTACTTCCGCCCAAATTTGGTGAAGTTTATCATTAATCTCATTTCTGCTACTCCACATTACTCTCGTCTTTCTTTGGTTCACTCTCAAGGCATGTTATGTGCTCAGTTGATCTTCCATTTCATTCTTGTAATTCTTCTTCGCCTTCATTGAAGATATCATAGTCTTATCGTTGATATTCCTGCACCATGGATTTTAGTTCCACTCCTGAACCTGACTTGTATTTTCCAACAGCTCACACTTACTTTTTTGAAAATTTCAAACATTTTGTACAATTTGTATTGTCGACAGCTTTTTCTAGATTGATGAATCCTATGAACGTGCCTTTATTTTTCCTTTGCTTCCATTATGAAGCACAATGCCAGAACAGCCTCTCTGGTGCTGTGACCTTTCCCGAAACCAAACTAATCGTCATCTAACAGATTCTCAATTTTTCATCCATCCTTCAGTATAATATTTTTGCCAGCAACTCGAATGCATGGTGTGTTGAGCTGATTACGCAATAATTCTCACCCATATCGGCCATTGCTACCTTCTAAGTGGTGTGGTTGATATTTTTTCCAAAGGTCCGGTGGTATGCCTCCAGTTTCACCGATTCTACACTCCAACAGATAGTCGTTTGGTTGCCGTTTCCCCCAAAGATGTTAGAAATTCTGAAGGAATGTTATATGTGATTTCTATATTATTTTATCATGTGTCTTTCAAAGCTTTGTCAAACTCTGGTTTAATACTGGATCCCCTCAGTTTTTCAAATTGACTTCCATTTCTTCTTCTATCATGACGGAAGATGCTTTCTCCCCCTCGTAGACCCCTTCAATGTATTCTATCCACCTACCGACTCTCTCCTCTACGATTAACAGCGGAATTACTTCTGAACTTTTAATGTTTAAGTGATCTTAACGTCCCCGAAGGCTGTCCTGACTTTTCTTTATGCTGAATCTATCCTTACGACGACTGTATGTTCTTGCAAAATTCTCACATTTTTCCGCAGCCATTTCGGATAACTTCCCTAATCTTCCTATGAATTTCATACCGAAGTGACTTCCCCATGATTATTGGATTATCATCTCCCTTCGAATACTGAGTGTTTTCATATCCTCCCTTCATCCTCTACTTGTGACGCCGGCATGTAAGCTTGAAGCATGGTTGTCTGCGTTGGATCACTGTCGATTCTGACGAGAATAATGATGTCACTGAATTCACCAATGTAGTTCACTCTGTGACCGCTCTTCCTATTCATAACGAATACTACTTCTGTTATATCATTTTGTGTTAATGTTGATATTACCGTATATTCGTCTGACCAGGAATCCTTATTTTCATTCCATATTATTTCACTGATCTCCACTATGTCCGGATAAAGCCTTTGCATTTCCCTTTTCAGATTTTATAGCTTTCTTCCCACATTCAGACTAGAGACATTTTGCACTTTGTCTCGTAGAATGTTAACCTTTCGGCGGTCACTCAACTTTTTTTTCATGTTTACCTCGTCCTTGGCTATACCGTTCCGGAGATCCACATGGGGGACCAGTCTAGAATTTTTTGCCAATTGAGAGATCACCGTGAAACTTCCTCACTTACTGGCAACATGTTCGGTGGATACACATCGAGTGTCTTTAATGCAGTAGTTTCCATTGTCTTCTCATCCTCATGCCGTTGATCAGTGCTGATTCTTCCAGCTTTTACGAGCAAAAATTCGGAAGTATTTAAATTCTAATTATATCACACACAAATATTTTTTCACCACTACTAACTCACAGTGCATCCACCATCGGCCAAAACTCTCAGGCACTAGTAGGGATTTAGGTCTAGTTTTCGGTAATAGGTTTAGTATATGAATCCGAAAGAACAGACACCACCCGGAATGTGAAACATATATAAATTGAAGGAGGAGAGGGAAAAAGGAAAGAAAAAGGAAGAGATTATTGATATCACCTGCATCACGACGTTGTGCGAGATCAGCGGTGAGGAGTGAAAATGTGTGCAGGACCAGGATTCGAACCCGGGGTCTCTTGCTTACTAGGCAGCTGCGTCAGCCACTACGCCACCCAGGACACAGCGTTTATCACAACTGCGTGGACTACCTCGGCACGCCTCGCGTCCGACCCACATTTCCACCGAACGCCACCTATCCGCGGTCCCTATGCATGTCTTCCATGCTCGCTACTTAGAGGTTCCCGCAGGAGGTCGGACGTAATTGCGCATGCGCACTGAATGTGGTGGATCCATTGCCAATTATATGAATGTTTGGTGGCTGTTCTTTCGGACATCATCCAAAAGATCAATGGTAAAACTAGAAATGTATTCCATGAGATGCCACCTCCTGAATTTTATGCGTACGAAGGGTACTAATGACGGGTGACTTGGCGGACACGTCGGTCGTACAATGATGCTTTTAGGCTATTCAGGAAATATTTCAGCTCGAAAAATCATCTCGTCGTCAGTCCGGAAATGCATGCTAAGCAGCGGATGCGACCACTCGGTGCCATGTGAAGTATTCGATGCGGGTGTGTCGAGGATAATTTGAGTTGTTGTCGTACAGCAAAATTATACCTATAAATCCTACCACTTCATGGCTATGGTGCAGCAACCTTAGTGATGTATTTTCCGTGATAAAAGCAGTCTAGGTTGCAAAAGGCAGCAGTAGTTCTATTCACGTGTTTCTCTGTTTTGAGGCATCTTTAGAATTTCTACATGGGAAAAAATAAGTAGAAATAGGTAAGGGTCATGGTCCTGGCTAGGATGAGAAGGTGATATTTTTGGAGACTATATAAAAAAACAGAAAGAAGGGAGATATAAGTTTGGGAAATGCGGTTAGCGCTTTAGCCATAAATAGCCAAAGTTTTGGTATGCACCTAGAATAAAAAAGTAAAAAAAAATTAAAATTAAAAAGAATGTTGCACAGAACTGGCAAGAAAAGCCAAATTTGTAGCGGATACGCAAAGACGACGTCGATTCTTGCCTTTGGCGGAACTATGAAGCAAATTATAATTTCGGAACATGCATATTTCAGCACAAATCGTAGTAGTCGTAAGTACATAACAACATATGCGTAAGTCTGGCAGGCAGAAAGCAGCAGATAGAAGTACCGTTAGGCGGCATTTACGTGTTTGGAATAACAATACAGAAGAATATAGAAAAACATACAGTTGTAAATAAAGGCAGTGAAAATGAAAATAGATCCAAAATAGGTGTCGGAAGTAAAATAGATGGAAGTAAAAGAGATCAATCAAGGAAGGAATAAAATACCTAAAATGTATCTGTCGCATTTCCATCACCCATTTTAGAACTATTTTTCATTTTCAATGCCTTTACTTACTACTATACGTTTTACTTTATTCTTATTTATTGCACTTCCAAACATGTGAACTTCCATTCACTGCGTCGACAACTTTCTGGCTGCCAGTCTTATGTAGCGTGCGCATGTTCACGAGTACCACAATTTGTGTCGGTATATCTATGTTTCAAGTTTACAATTGTGGCATTATCTTAGCAATTCTGTATGCTTTCACCGGAGGTAACAATCGTCGTCGTCTGTACACTTCCATTACGAATTTAGGTTTTAGTTGCCTGTTTTAGGCAATATCTTTTCTTTAAAAAAAGTTTGCTTTTGTGTTTTAAGTCTTACCAAAATTTTGGTTATTTATGGCTAATGAGTCACCTGCAGTCTCAAACATAAGTCCTCTTCTTTCTGGTTTTTTTACGTATAGGACTCAAAAACTCTTTTGTCACCTTCTCATGCTAGATGGGACAATACCCATAACCTACACGGTCTGTCTAGTGACGATTATGTGACCACCTGTCAAAAGCCTGAATAACCACCTTTTATATCGCGAACCTGTATAAAGAGAGTCAGTGAGGTTGTGGAAAGCGGATCAGTGGCTAGCTGTGCTAGGTTTCACGTTTGAGGTTCCACGGCGCGAAGACCTCGACCGAGGTGATCCCACTGATTCTTGCATGAGTTTAAATACGCTGGGCTTGGCGAAATGTGGGAGCACGGCGAACTCATCCTGGTGCTCTTCGAAACACGCACGTACACTACGAGCTTTGTGATACTTTGCACTGTCCAGCTGTTAGATGTCATCGTGCGGAGAAAAAGCAAACTACACATAGGGATGGACATGCATAAGGATAGGTGCATACTTGTGTTGATCCACTGTGACATACAGAATGACGATATCACTCAGGGAATGCCACGATATCATTTCACAGACCATAGAGCTTCATCCTCCGACCTGGACCCTTCTGGCGATTGCTGCTGGGCTATACAGACCAAAAGGCCATCTGTCCAACAGAGCATACTGTAGTATCATTGCCACAGATACTACTACAACGCCGTGCCAACACAAGGTTGGCAGCCCGTCGTCTGCCGAGCACAGCGAACTCAAGCGGGCTGTGCAGCTCGACGGAACTGGAGTGTGCCTCGTTCACTTCTTAGCTGGATTTCAACCTAGGCAGACGCACTTTCATAATCGGCCCTCAGCCAGTTCTGTTTGCATTGATTCTCTGAGGAGGGCCCATCAGGCTTAGTCCCTGAGAATATGTTGTACTAGTTCATGGTATTCCATGTTTCGAGATTTAGTTCATAGCCGCAGCTGCAGTCCTATAAACTACTGAAGATAAGTAATTTTCATTGTACTATGTGTTTCTTGAATAAATGAAATGTCGTGTTGCTAGGGCCTCCCGTCGGGTAGACCGTTCGCCTGGTGCAGGTCTTTCGAGTTGACGCCACTTCGGCGACCTACGCGTCGATGGGGATGAAATGATGATGATTAGGACAACACAACACCCAGTCCCCGAGCGGAGAAAATCTCCGACTCAGCCGGGAATCGAACCCGGGCCCTTAGGATTGACATCCTGTCACACTGACCACTCAGCTACCGGGGGCGAACTTCTTGAATAATAATCCTTCTCTCTAACAGTGTGCCGTACCACACAGCATGATCATTCCTAAAAACACTCAGGATCACCATTTTCGATAATTGTTCGTTTTCTGCTTTCTGACTGTTACGAATCAATGTAGTTTCACAGATTGCCTTGCTCCTTTATCTCGGGGTCATTACGATTCACCCAGAACTCGTCTATGGTGATTAGATGGTTACAAAATTTCGATCGCCCTGACAGAACTGACACATTCCTGCTGTTGACACAGTTAGACGGGGTTTGCGAGTGGGAGTGAGCAGTCGTAGACTCCATCGGGCGATCTCCTTTGTCATGTTCAGAATGGCGTGCAAGATGTTGAAAATCGGTCCATGACTGAGTTTTCATTTTTTACAGCATCGTCTCTATTTTGATACGGCGGTCTTCAAGAACCAGGGCGCCTGCTTCTCTAGCGACAGCCGGTACTTCACAGGCGGACGGTATATCACTTAGTTCTTCGTCAATGAGACGTCTTTCACCGGAATGGAAGTTTCTGTGGTGCCTAATCGCCGTTTCATAAGCTTGTGCGTTGTTACCGTAGACTTCCGCCAGTTCAGCATGAATTGTTGCAAAGTTGTTCCTCTTCAAATGCAGGAAACTACACTGCCGGAAAAAAAATTAGTACAAATTAGTACGCCGGAAAGACAACGTCGATTATGATCCATAACTGAATACGCCACCTGGAGGATAGTAGATGTACTGACAATGATTTCAATGTCGTCCACCAACAGATAGCGTAGTGGCATAGCTACCAGGCCTCCATATGTGTCTACCATTTAACGTGGAACGCTCACAGCCAGAAGGCTCAGTATGCAGCAAACGTGTGAAGCAAGCAGGAAACCACTCCACGGAGACGCACTCGTGCGTCCTACAACCAAGTGATGGAGTTTGACAAGGGTCAAATTGTGGCTATTCGAGTGGCCGAATGGTCCTTTCGGAGAACTGCCACACACGTTGGACGCGCTGTGTCAGTTGTGCAACGATGCTGGCATCAGTGGTCACGTGAATATTCTCGCGCCCATAGACGCGGTTCTTGACGTCCACACAGCGCAGGCGCCCGCCAGAATCGTCATATTAAGAGCAGCAGTGGCAGATTGTACAGCTACCAAAGCACAGTTAAGAGGACTTGTGAGCCGAGACTTGTCAACAAATACTGTTGCGAACCGGCTATTAGCATTCATTCCACAGCATCGACGTGCAAGGGTCGACTGGTGCCGTCAGAGAATCAGTAGGAAAATCTACATCTGCATGGATACTCTGCAAATCCCATTTAAGTGCCTGGCAGACGGTTCATCGAACCAACTTCACAATTCTCTATTATTCCAATCTTGTATAGCGCGCGGAAAGAATGAACACCTATATCTTTCCGTACGAGCTCTGATTTCCCTTATTTTATCGTGGTGATCGTTCCTCCCTATGTATGGCAGAGTCAACAAAATATTTTCCATTCAGAGGAGAAAGTTAGTGATTGGAATTTCGTAAGAAGATTCCGTCGCAACGAAAAACGCCTTTCTTTTAATGATGTCTAGCCCAAATCCTGTATATCTCTCCCATATTTCGCGATAATACAAAACGTGCTGCTGAACTTTTTCAATGTACCTCGTCAGTCCTATCTGATAAGGATCCCACATCACGCAGCAGTATTCTAAAAGAAGACGGACAAGCATAGTGTAGGCAGTCTCCTTAGTAGGTCTGTTACATTTTCTAAGTTTCCTGCCAATAAATCACAGTCTTTGGTTAGCCTTCCCCACAACATTTTCTGCGTGTTCCTCTCAATTTAAGTTGTTCGTAATTGTAATACCTAGGTATTTAGTTGAATTTACGGCGTTTAGATCAGACTGATTTATCGTGTAACCGAAGTTTAACGAGTTCCTTTTAACACGCAAGTGGATCACCTCACACTTTTCGTTATTTAGGGTCAACTGCCACTTTTCGCACCATTCAGATATCTTTTCTAAATCGTTTTGCAGTTGCTTTTGATTCTCTGAAGACTTTATTAGTCGATAAACGACAGCGTCATCTGCAAACAACCGAAGACGGCTGCTCAGATTGTCTCCCAAATCGTTTATATAGATAAGGAACAGCAAAGTGCCTATAGCACTACCTTGGGGAACGCCAGAAATCACTTCTGTTTTACTCGATGACTTTCCGTCAGTTACTACGAACTGTGACCTCTCTGGCAGGAAATCGCAAATCCTGTCACATAACTGAGACGATATTCCATAAGCACGCAATTTCACTGCGAGCCGCTTGTGTGGTACAGTGTCAAAAGCCTTCCGGAAATCCAGAAATACTGAATCGATCTGAAATCCCTTGTCAATAGCACTCAACACTTCATGTGAATAAAGAGATAGTTGTGTTTCACAGGAAAAATGTTTTCTAAACCCATGTTGGCTGTGTGTCAGTAGATCGTTTTTTTCGAGGTAATTCATGATGTTCGAACACAATATACGTTCCAAAATCCTGCTGCATATCGACGTTAACGATATGGGCCTGTAATTTAGTGGATTACTCCTACTACCTTTCTTGAATGTTGGTGTGACCTGTGCAACTTTCCGGTCTTTGGGTACGGGTCTTTCGTCGAGCGAACGGTTGTATATGATGGCGCACCGTGGTCTTCAGCGATGAAAGAGAATTGTGCCTGGAAGCAAGAGATGGACGTTTGCGCGTACGATGTAGCTTTGGTGAGCGTTGTCTCGTAAAGTGCATTCGTCCAAGTCACATTGGCCCCATCCCATGCTTTATGGTCTCGGGTGTAAGCTACGACTCTCACTGGAGGGGAAGCTAACCAGCGCTCGGTACCTGCAGAATGTTGTTAGACCCGTTCTTTTACCTTTCTTGCAACAGTAAGGATAATACCCGCCTGTGAAACTCAACGTGACCTGAAAAACGTGCAACAACTTCCATGGCCCAATCGAGCATGTGTGGGGTATGACGGGTCGAGGAGTGACTCGTGCGACTTGTCAGCCAACAACTCTTGCAGAGCTACGCGAACAGGTCGAGTGGGCATGACACAACGTATTCAAGGACATTATTCATCATCTATATGGTCAACTGCGTGCCAGAGTCTTCGCTTGCAATTCTGCCCGTGGAGGCTAGACCATGTCCTAATATGGTTTTCCATCATGTGTCGATACCTGGTACCAAGGAACCATTTGCACTGTTGATTTGTAAATGAAATCATTTCATTTACTCCATATTCACTGTTGCAACAACGCATCTTCAGTGAACTGGAAACGTCTAAAATGGTGTATTAATTTTTTCCGACAGTGTTTTTACCGCACGATGCTGCCCTTATTATTGGGCTGCGGGTACTTCAGTGTGTAGGGACGGGACGAGAAACGGGTAGGGCCAAAAGAGAAAAGAAAAAAAACCGTAGCTATTACGGAAACTAAGTTTTTGGAAATCATAATTAAAAATTAAAAAACGGATACGGAAAATAGCTTTGCTGATTGGCGAGGACTTCCAGGAAAGTGAGACTGTTGATCAGCTGAAGTGTCTTTTCCTGTTCTTCGGTAATTGCATGCAAACAGATATCAATCAACATCCGAGTTCAACTTTCCATTTTCCAGTACGTGAAAGGAATGCATGAGCTCGACTTTAATCCCTCAGAGATGCTATACTGAGGAAAATCTTCAGGCATGTAGCGGCTCGAAGCGGTGGAGATTTCACGCAAAGATACGTCATTTGAATAAATACGAGTTTCTAATTCGTTTAGAAGACGCTGGCGGGCTATTCAGGTTGCGGGGGGAATTTTATGCGCGCAGAAAAGCAGCCATCTTGTTGGCTTGCCGGAGTTATTTTCGCGGTCCTCGTGCATCTGCGGCCATTCTTCGTGCAAAAATGGCGGCGCGAGAAGTTCGGCAGCGACGAGACCATTAGTGAGCCACTAATGACGGCGCCCGCGCCGCATCCTCCTGCCTCCTGCCTGCTGCCTGATGCCTGATGGACTCTGCTTTAAAGCAGACGCCTCGCGCAGCGGCTGCCCTCCAGCTGGGAAGCTGCGCCACCCGTTCTCAGCTGTGTGCTACCTACGAGCCACAGACATAGGAGGAGATTAGTGTTTAACGTCCCGTCGACAACGAGGTCATTAGAGACGGAGCGCAAGCTCGGATGAGGGAAGGATGGGGAAGGAAGTCGGCCGTGCCCTTTCAAAGGAACCATCTCGGCATTTGCCTGAAGCGATTTAGGGAAATCACGGAAAACCTAAATCAAGATGGCCGGAGACGGGATTGAACCGTCGTCCTCCCGAATGCGAGTCGAGTGTACAGATATAGCTAAAACGGGGAGTGGATGGCGTTAGTTGCGCTCGTTTAACAGCCAACTGAGTTTACAGTGTGATCATAAAACCATCGACAGTCCATAATATGTTACGGAGGATGCTGTCTCGTAAATCCTTAATATGACAGCCTTTCTGGACTCTTCTATCACATATATATAGGGTGATTATTATTAACGTTTAAAAATCCGCGAAGTGGCTTAGATGACGCTGAGACAAGTAATCTACAGATACAAAAGGCAACGTCATAAAAATAAAATCACGCGAAAGAACCAAACAAAACTGTTCGGTATCATTATCAATGATCGAGCTCTGAAGTTCAAAGACATATTGAGTTTCTGGAAGGAATGGTTGCACTCTATCTATCGGATTGCAGAGGGCCATCCAAAACTCCTCCATGAATTTTTGAAGTTTCTTCATCGATTTTTTCAACTATTTTGGTACTAGCGACCAGTTTTCTCCAGTCGCTCTTTACTATCAACTGTGCGGATGTCGACGGTACGCACTCTATGTCGTATGCAGAAACAAGCACGTTCCATTCATTCACTGTGCTTGCCGTTGGCAACAGTAATGTCCACTTTACTTTTCACACTCAAACAAGCCCTTACTACTGCTCCGTTCTCTGCCGCGTTTGTTCTCCAGTAATTTTAGATGTACATTGACAATGACATACCACAGTACGAAATTTTTGACTGATGAAGAATCGCAAAATTGCTGTTATGTGGTTGCCATTAGTGTTGAGCCTGCTCAGTATAACGTCTCTTTGTCGCACTTCCACTGTATTCAGTGAGCCTGTGACAAAGTCACAATCATGAAAAGCTAAGGCTTTTTGTTCCTACAGAGCATATTAATGCGATGCAAACGTGTAACAACAACAATCTTGTTACATCTTGCATATAACGACTGGCGAAGTTTTTTTAAAACAATATTTCCAATATTTATTATTTGCCAAGGATTGTTCTCACAGTGGGTGTCACCAGAGGCCCAAACACGCAGGTAATCGCCGAGTCTGCAACAGAAAGCTGGGTAAATTAGGCAAGTTTTCTACTGTACCTGCCTAGTGAAAACTGGAGTACAGACATGACATGTGCGATCTCATGATCGAGGTTATTACGGTCTAGAAACAGTCGACCACCACCTGGTGTGCTGAAAAGCCAGAGAAACGCCAGATATAGCGCAGATGCTATATTGTTAACCTTGTATTAGTCAGTAGACTGATTCATATTGTTCCTAAACCACTTTAGTCCAATGAGGGATGATCTCTTCCAGCAATACATTTTCCCCTAAAATGGAGTATCAAAAAGACTGTATGGTATCAGCATCCTGAAGATTACAGTAATCAAAATTATGAAAACATCTCTGTTCAGAAAAGTTCTTTGCCAGTGTATTTAGTCTGATGGGATCTTAAGAATTAATATCAAGGTTAACATGTGTCTTACTACTTGCGATAACTACAAATCTTGAATGTTTGAACAAATTACCAGTTGGTGTTTACTAGTAGTATATTATCGTTTATTAAGTACAGCACACTAGTTACATAAAATGTAAGTACAATACTCAAATTTAAGCGTAGGTGTAGTCGATTATGAACTGTAAGAAAGAATCCTGCCGACACAGTAAACCACGCAATGTTAGTACGTCAGGTGATCGTCGTCGAAGTAAAATACAGATCGTAGGGTTTGTGCATTGAACTAGAATAACACGCAAGCGGTCCGCCGCTAGGAGTGCTGGCGACTTTGTTCTAAGTCGGAAAAAGCTGCCTGGCACCACGTTATTATACGCGACGCTGGAGCGCTTGTTCGTTGCTTGTAGCGTCGCGGTGATTTGCTCGCCGCTGGTGCTGGAACCACTGTAAACCGATCCCACATGTCGACAGCCGAATCTCTGGATACAAGAGACTGATGTTTCATACACATTACAGTGATTACAAGAAGACAATCAGACTGTTTGATAGAGGGTTCCAATATATCGCTGACGACACGCAGAAACATGATTACAGCAATCTGAGGATGAGAAATTGTGCTCGAATGTCATGATTAACACAAACGACAGATAATAAGATTAGTTTGGAGGAGATTCGCAGTCAAACTCATTTCACTTCCTTTTTCGTTTAGCTTATAACGTCGCAAGCATATGAAGGACAGTGTGTATAGAATGTCAGGTCTTAAAGTTACCTGACATTGACAGCAAAAAAGCGACCTCTGAATTTCAGAAATATAACCTCCTTACTAGAGAAGTTTTACACTACTGGCCATTAAAATTGCTACACCACGAAGATGACGTACTACAGGCGCGAAATTTAACCGACAGGAAGAAGATGCTGTGATATGTAAATGATTAGCTTTCCAGGGCATTCACACAAGGTTGGCACCGGTGGCGACACCTACAACGTGCTGACATGAGGAAAGTTTCCAACCGATTTCTCATACACAAACAGCAGTTGACCGGCGTTGCCTGGTGAAACGTTGTTGTGATGCCTCGTGTAAGGAGGAGAAATGCGTACCATCACGTTTCCGACTTTGATAAAGGTCGGATTGTAGCCTATCGCGATTGCGGTTTATCGTATCGCGACATTGCTTCTCGCGTTGGTCGAGATCCAATGACTGTTAGCAGAATATGGAATCGGTGGGTTCAGGAGGGTAATACGAAATGCCGTGCTGGATCCCAACGACCTCGTATCACTAGCAGTCGAGATTACAGGCATCATATCCGCATGGCTGTAACGGATCGTGCAGCCACGTCTCGATCCTTCAGTCAACAGATGGGGAAGTTTGCAAGACAACAACCATCTGCACGAACAGTTCGACGACGTTTGCGGCAACATGGACTATCAGCTCGGAGACCATGACTGCGGTTACCTTTGACGCTGCATCACAGACAAGAGCACCAGCGATGGTGTACTCAACGACGAACCTGGGTGCACGAATGGCAAAACGTAATTTTTTCGGACGAATCAAGGTTCTGTTTACAGCATCATGATGGTCGCGTCCGGGTTTGGTGACATCGCGTGAACGTACATTGGAAGCGTGTATTCGTCATCGCCATACTGGCGTATCACCAGGCGTGATGGTATGGGGTGCCATTGGTTACACGTCTCGGTCATCTCTTGTTCGCATTGACGGCACTTTGAACATTGGACGTTACATATCAGATATGTTACGACCCATGGCTCTACCCTTCATTCGGTTCCTGTGAAAACCTACATTTCAGCAGGATAATGCACGACCGCATGTTGCAGATCCTGTACGGGCCTTTCTGGATACATAAAATGTTCGGCTGCTGCCCTGGCCAGCACATTCTCCAGATCTCTCACCAATTGAAAACGTCTGGTCAATGGTGTCCGAGCAACTGGCTCGTCACAATACGCCAGTCACTACTCTTGATGAACTATGGTATCGTGTTGAAGCTGCATGGGCAGCTGTTCCTGTGGACGCCATCCAAGCTCTGTTTGACTCAATGCCCAGGTGTATCAAGGCCGTTATTACAGCCAGAGGTGGTTGTTCTGGGTACTGATTTCTCAGGATCTACGCACCCAAATTGCGTGAAAATGTAATCACATGTCAATACTAGTATAATATATTTGTCCAATGAATACCCATTTATCGTCTTCATATCTTGATGGTGTAGCAATTTTAATGGCCAGTAGTGTATTTGCCCAGACCGTAATAAATACATGTATCGTTACTGCCAGGCTATGGTCAAACAGTCTCTAGCTGTTGCCAGGCAGTGTACCGTCAGCTGTCAACACATATAGACCAAGCAATCAATACCCCGTGACCGAAATGTATTTTATCAGAAACATCTGTGAGTGTACATTAAAAGTATAGTTTTACTATATGATATATGACGTTACAATGGTGCGTCTTCTTCAACGAATTGCTCCGAATTCTGTATATGTTTAGATGACAGTGCATTACATTGAGTGGCACAGTCGTTTATGTATGTAGATGATCTGAAGATGGGAATTTAAATTTCAGAAAATAATTGTCTATATATGTATTTATCGCGACGTGCGCAAATAACACTTCTCTAGTAAATTTTCTAAAATTTTAAATCAATTTCATTCACAGGAATCAGCAGATGATCGAATGCCGTCGGAGCAGGCTGGAGGCGCAAGTGTGAAACGAACCTACCTCACGATAGAGTAACATCTAATACAGTTCTTTACAGACAATACACTGAAGCTTTTTCTAAATTAAAACCATTCATCGTTTTTTACGCTTCAACAGAAAGAGTTCGTTATCATGTCAAGAGACCTGTTCTGCTTCCACCGTACAAAAATTGGGAGCGCGTCGGATGAGATTTTTTTGTAATTGGCCATTTCAGTATGAGCCATAATTAATTCTGGCTGTCGTTAACTTTCGGTACGGATGTCAGGGTTTTCAGTAATAATGACGTTCACGAAATAAAAATAAAAATTTGAGACCACCAGCAGTTTTAAATAACAGTTGAAAACTGAGCGCTTTCGCTTAAGGTTTCTTTCTCACAGGTGTGCATCAGTCCGAATGATGAGGTGCCTTTTGCGCAGTAAACGTAGAAGTGTGAATGATCTAAAGGGGACAGATTCGAAAAAATAAGAGTTTTTATTTCACTGTGGGTGAATTCTTTAGTGCCAATCTACAAGGTATGACGTGTCAACGTAAATAAATAAGTAGATGTGTCTGAAGCCAACTTAAGGCAACGTCAACTAATTCATATCCAAGTTTTTGATCTATCGAGCAACAGTACCTCCTTTGTGGCAAGAAGCTGCTGAGTATTCAGCATTTCTTCAACTACTTTTTCGACTGTTTACATTTCAGTTAGTGGCAGTGGCAGTGGGAGATGGCCGCCGGAGTATGACTAGTCTTCCATCTTATGGCGACTCGCATGCGTCACATCCGATGTAATATATATACAGCAACACGGTATCTACACCTCTAATCTGCAATTCACACGTAAGTACTTCGCAGAGGGATTATACAACCCCTTTCAAACTATTTCTCTACCTGTCCACTCTCGAATAATACGTGGGCAAAATGAATATCTAAACCTTTTCGTGGGAGCTCTGATTTCTCTTTTTTCTGCGATGGGCGTTTTTCCCTATGTAACTGGAACTCAATAAAATATTTTCGCATTCAGCGGAAGCAGATGGTGATCGACATTTCGTGAAAAGATCTCGTCACTTCAAAAAATTTGTTTGTTGTAGAAATTGCCACCCAAATTCTCCTATCATATCTGTGATAATACAAAACTAGCTGCCCTTCTATGAACTTATTTGACGTTCTCTGTAAATCCTACATGGTAAATATTCCATAACGCGCAGCAACGCTCCAGAAGAGGATGGACAAACGTAGCCAGTCTTCAGTTCGTCTTCTGCACAACGTTTTCTGTGTGATAGCTCTAACACCAGTTGTTCGTAATTGTTATCCTTAGGTATTTAGCTGTATTGGCATCCTTTAAATCTGTGTGTTTTATCGTGTAATCGAAATTTAATGGCTTTTTATACATCTATGGACGACCTCATACTTTTTTTATTGTTCAGATGACGGTGTATGGATCGCAGAAAAGCTATGATACCACCTTAGGCTGTATTTAGGCTCACTATCCGTAATCTCTGCACTGGCCCAGCGAGATGAAACAAGCACACTGAATCTTACCAGTGCATTAAGCTTACACCGTCGCCGCTCGTAGCGATCCGCGCCAGGCGAGGATATCAAGGTGGTTTCTGTTTGGAGCAGCGAACATTGCGCGGCGTCCCGAAACTTGAGCTGTGATTTACTACTCCAGGGTCTCACTATCCCTGCCGCTGTTGAGTGGGTTGCTTCCCGTTACTTGATTTCTCTATCACTACACCTAGACGTTAGTGTCTCTTCTGACCGTCCGAAATAAATTCAGGAATGAGAGCAGCAAATTATTTCGGTCATTTTTGCACGGAAAGCATATAGACCGTCAAAATTTCTTCACCCTGAATAATATTAGGTGCGATTTTTTTTTAAATTAGTAACTTGGCTTCACCTAAGTTATCATTTTTGTTCACTACAATGTGAGGACGAAAATCTACATGTGACAGTTGTAGTGCATTAAGTAGATGGGAACTGAAGAAATGATACCGCAAAGGGGGCACGAATTGAGCTTCCACATAAATTGCATTAACAATGTTGTAACGAAACTACGTCTGTATACTGTTTCTAATTCAACCATACTTAAAATACTGGTAGTTGGTTGTGACATTCGCAACTACCTGAAAAAGTGATCTGGATACTTTTTTACTGTTAATAGAAAAGGTGAAAGCATCTCTAGTGTGGATACTCTGTTTTTGAAGGTGCACTCCATACCTCCCCTTCTTTCTCCTTGCCAGTAACTACATCTGTGTTGCCAACAAATCTCTGTCACTGACGTCAGATGTTGAAGAGAGCACAGTTCCCGAGTCCCACTGTTCCGGCGTAACATCAAGCGCCGGCACGTCGGCCTGGAACGATACAGTAAAGAAGGCTGTGAGACGACGTCAGCCAATAGAACGCTGACTAGGACGACACCACGACAGGAGCGGCATCTATACGAAGAGAATAAAAGCGCCGCTCCAGCTAGCCTTGCCGCACTACAAGAGCTGCACTAGAAGACGAGTACCACAACAAGCCGCGATCCAAACGATTTAGCAATGACTTGTGATCAGTATTAACTGCTTGCATGGAAATTGTATACATCGAAAAACATTGATTATTTGCATGACGCCAATTGCTTGCGACACGTCTTTGCATAAAGGCAAACTTAAGTATTGTCAATTTAATTTACGGTAATAAACTCCATTAATAAGATTTGTTTGAATGTTGTCTAGCTATCCCAGAAAACAGCTTCCTAGGCACTCTGTACTAGACGAGTGGACAGGATCCCACACCTACCACCGCAAGTAAAGCAAACAACTAACTATGAAAACAGTCGCTGGGCAAACGCCCCAGCTAGGCTGGATCCTATTCGTCCCCTTACACATAGCAAAGATGCAATACGCAAGACTATATTGTTTGGCGGGTGACAGAGCAGACCGGTATAAGGCGTCAAGCCAACGCGAAGAGTCATCTGAGAACAAAGCTCTACTATACTCCCACGAACATGTTCGCCAAACCGCTTTACAACGTAAGGCAGACGATATCTCATGACGATTTGTAAATAAGTGGATGTTCCTCTAATGGCAAAAATATACCACAATGGTAGGCAAACCACGGCCCACGGCCGGTGTGAAGCTTGCTTAATTATCGTTTTCGTCGCGATAACCGGAACAAAAGTGTTACCGATTTTAGGCTATTTTCGATCAAATAATATTTCTTTTGAAGAACTAGTCAGAGAGAGGAGTTGATGGTTCCTACGACATCACTGACGTTAAAGAGGCAATCATGTGGGTCACAGAACATCAGTTTCACTCGTGGCCTGCACGGCGACACAACTACAAAAGCTAACCCGGCCCTATGTTCGGCGCACACCCTGTTCCACGCGTAGGACCCATTAAAAGCCTATATTTTACGGATAGTGTTGTTGCCATTTGCATACATTCAATTTGCAACGAATTTTGTGTCTCATGTAATGACAGAGCGTTATGTTAAATACCTCACAACTCGCTTTTGTCAGATGGAACGGTGTTCACATATTTTCAAACAGTTTTGGATTTGTACTGATTTCCTTCTGTGTTTTCACTCAGATTCTTGGCTGCATAGTGGTTAGATAATACCATATAGGAGAAATATTTTCAGAATTATGCCATGACAAATCCTTCTACTATGGAATTTTGTCTCCACCACTTTGTGTTGCCTTACCTTTTTTCACTTTAATCTCTTTCAGTAAATTTCATATTTTATTTACTAACTATGTTGCTAGCAACAAGAAGTAGTTGAATTTTAGCTTACTCTCAATTCAGCATTTGTATGTTGGAAACATGTGCGACACACTAGATACTTCAGTTTTGACAGTGCAGCTTGTGGAGAGTTAAAGGCTTCCGATCTGTGATACAGGGTGTCCATAAAATCCCAATATCATTAAAAAAATCACAACCTGAAAACAATTAGAGATGGAGCATCATAGTTTGTTGTAAGGTGTTTAGGACACCTCAAAGTTTTTTTCTGTTATGCAAGAATTTGTGTACGCACCACTCGTCGCGCGTAGGACATCAAGGCGATTATCACAATTTATTAAAAGTTCATTGTAGATGCAATGCAAATCGGTGCTTATTTACTTGCTCAGGTACGCGTAACATGACCATTGGATGCGGTATTTTAGTTTTTTGAATATCGCCTATGTCACCCTCAACTCACATCACACGAGCTTTCAGCTTACATCCCTTGAAGACAGAGGTTTCATTTTTATTCTCCACTTTCAGTTAAGCTTCTTGACTGATTTGGAAGGCATGTCTTCCTCCATCCTGTTACTTGTGCAGGCTGTCTCTCCCAAGAGTCGTTAGGCGCTGTTCCTCTAGTGTTTCAGCAGGTATTTTCAGTTTTGTTTCTGCAGTTTGTTGCTGAAGTCGGCCCAAAAGAATATTGCTCCTAAAGCCTTTCATGCGATACCCATTGTCAACGGAAAGCGTCGGTTTGTTTTCCGTTACGAACAACGGAATTTTTAAAGCAGAATTTTACGTGCTCAGTCGATAGAGCGGTTCCAAATTACTCAAATTGTTTGTTTTATCAGTATGTGCAAGAGGTTTAAAAAAGAATGGACTGATTTCAAAACTCCATAGTTATTGATAAAAACATACTACAAACGGGGGAAAGATTGAAAAATATTTACAAAACCTTATAGTTTTAGCTATGCTGTTACAAATGCTCTATGTTCACCAGCAGCAGCACGAATAACTTCTAGACGATAGCTAAATTCGCCATGAACTTCTGTATCTGTATGTGCTTCTACACAAATTATGGCGGTGACATAACGTGCGTATGTGGGGACTCCAAACCCTCATAACTTTACTGACGACGAAAGAGACTTGCCTAAAGTGAACGTTTTTTGTGTCATTTCTCATGAAAAAGTGTACGGTCCCTTCTTTTTTGAAGAAACCCAGTGACTGGAATGAGCTCTCTTCAAAATCTCCAGAACTGGCTTTCTCCATAACTTCAGGAGGACTGCTATGACTTCATTTGCCAACACGGTGGAGCTCCACACTGACGTAATAATGTACGTCAGTTTCTCAATGACACACTACGGTACCTCAACGCTGGACAGGGCTTGCAGGACCCCTAGACAATGGCCTGCTTTCTTGGTGTCCAAGATCGCCAGTTATGACCCTGTACGATATTTTCTTTAGAGGATATATGAAGGAAATATTGTTCATCTCCCCTTGACCTTGTGACACAGCCGGCCGGTGTGGCCGAGCGGTTCTAGGCGCTTCAGTCTGGAACCGCGCGATCGCTACGGTCGCAGGTTCGAATCCTGCATCGGGCATGGATGTGTGTGATGTCATTAGGTTAGTTAGGTTTAAGTAGTTCTAAGTACTAGGGGGCTGATGACCTCAAAAGTTAAGTCCCATAGTGCTCAGAGCCATTTTGACAACACTGGAGTGAGCGCCGCATTGGGACACTGTTTCTGTTTCTGGCTCTCCCGTATGTATGTGCTCGGAATACTGTCACTGTCACTTCTTAATGTGATACTTGCAGTGTCTACTTTATGGCACCTATAATGAACAATACAGTGGCTAACGACGTTCGACATACTTCAAGTGTGGATCAAGGAGATAGGGGGAGGGGGAGGACGGCTATGATGGGAGTCATGACTCCCTTCCCCTACTCATAAAACATCGTTCCAAACCCTAGCGTGCAGTATCACTACCTTCTCTGGTTTCGGCTCCTCAGAAACTTCATTGAAAGTGTTCCCAGCAGAGTACAAGCCGTCATAAAGGCGAGGGGTGGGCACATCCCACATTAATGTCCAATGATTGGTGTCCAAACACCTTTGTTGACACAGTGTTTTTCTTTCAGCAGGTTGTCTACAAGTCTCTGCATTTCGGACCAACTTGTTAACGTCGTTATAATAGTGTGCAAATAAGAAGGCTTCATTCTGCATTCTGTGGAGAGAGAGAGAGAGAGAGAGAGAGAGAGAGAGAGAGAGAGGGAGAGTGGCGGAAAACACTGCCGTGTCGCCTGTGTATCTGTCCCTGTGCCACGTATCAAATTCCAACCATTGTTCACACGTACAACACTAGTGGGAAAATGACCTTTTCTATCCGTTATTGAAGCTGTCAGTTGTTCAAATAGGAGTACATTATTCAGCAACAAAAATCTTTGATCATTTGCCCAACAACATAAAGTGTCTGGCAGGTAGCAGATCAAGTTTTAAATCTAGCTTAAAATAATTTCTTTTGGGCAACTCCTTCAACTCCATGGACGAATTCTCTTTCAGTAATGGCAAAAAATATATATTTTACCTCTAAATGTAGTTGCATGTGTAGAACTGAAAATTTCAGTAATATTAATATTAGCACTATTCGTGTGTGTGTGTGTGTGTGTGTGTGTGTGTGTGTGTGTATATATCTTGTAATTTGACTTGTTCCACATCATATCGATAAAATAATCGGGAAAATGATCTACGGAACATGACATAACTAAAACTAAAACTAAATCTGTTGAATGACAACACTGGGGCCGGCCGGGGTGACGTGAGGTTCTAGGCGCTACAGTCTGGAACCGCGCGACCGCTACGGTCGCAGGTTCGAATCCTGCATCGGGCATGGATGTGTGTGATGTCATTAGGTTAGTTAGGTTTAAGTAGTTCTAAGTACTAGGGGGCTGATGATCTCAAATGTTAAGTCCCATAGTGCTCAGAGTCATTTGACCAATTTTTTTGTGACACAGAAGAAGTGAAGAGAGAATAACAGCCGCCCACCTTCTGTAGAAGTAGATACATTGTGTAAAGTTTACGAAGAATTTAGCTACCGTCTAGACGGTGTTCGTGCTGTTACTGGTGGACTCATAGAGCATTTGTAATAGAACAGTAAAACTTTAAGACATTGTGAGTACTTTGTAATTAATCTCATGTTTGTAATACGTTATCATGAATATGTATGACGTTTTCAAATCAGGTCATTCTTTTTGAAATACCCTATATTAACAAGGACAGTAGAACACGAAGAATAGCCAGTACTCTGGCAGCGACTGAGTAGCTCTTCTGCATGGCGGTATCAGTCAGCGCGAGGCCGGGGCAGTGCTGAAGCTGCTGGACTACTGGGAATTATTCGTCTTTCACCATTCCTATTAACATTTATCGATAAAACAGATATAGCAACAGATTTATTTGAGACTCCTCTATCGACAGGGCACGTAAAATTCCGCTTAAAAAATTGGGAAACTAACCGACGCTTTGCGTCAGCACTGAGTGTCGCGCAAAAGACGTAGACACCTGTCTGTGCATTCATCGACGAGGCATTCAATTAGAGACATAAACGTATTAACGTCCCTGTATTTCTTCCTTTCCTTAAAACGTAAAATATGCTTTTATGAAGTAAAATTACTGCGACTGCATTCTACTGTTTGTGGAGGACATGCGCTCACAAAATTTTGCACTGTTTTTGCATGGGGTTCATTTTAGCGGAGTCATTCCGTCAAACACATCCAATCTGAAGTTTAGTGTTTGCGCAATGACGTACAATCGATTTCGCTTGGAGTTTAATTCGCTGGTCCCAATTTCACGTGTCAAGAATGTGAGTGCCTCTGGGAATCCTTTCAAGTTGCGTAATTCTGTTCTGCAGCAACCTTTGATGTTCACTTCTCTCAGATGCATTACTTGGTTCGCTAGTAATTTACTGCGCTTTCAAAGGAAGTTTTGGAGCAATGCCTTGTTTGTTGTCAAACTTGAACAAAGGAAAAGAAGTGTTTAATTTATACGAGCGAGGTTTTTCAGTTTGCAGAATGTTGAAGTGAACAGCAAAGAGAAAACCTGGAGGAGGCCAGACGGTGCCGGTGAACTTTTAGCTATGCCCAATTGGCGATGATAAACTCTCTACTTCCCCAATACCGTTAGTGACACATCTCGAAGCCTTGTGCTACTATTACAAAGCTTACAGCACTACAACTGTTTTCGACTAGTCCCTTTACAGTATTGCCACTTTGGGAGGGACTGTTAATTTGTGAGTAAGAAATACTCTCCAGTCAAACCTTTCAGTGATAAAGCACGAACAAGACATCCTCTACCGCCAATTCTTCTAAGAAAGTCAACTCTGGTAATGTAATCGTCATGAAATTATGAAAGCAAAAGTGTAATCTCTTATTTTACCCAGTCGGAGCAATGAATAATTATACTAATAGTCACTCTCATGAAAAATTTGTTAACCAGAAGAAATCGTGCAATACGAGAGAAAATTATTTACATTTACTTGTGAGACAGTGCTAATGAGCTCGTTTGAAGATTTTCTAATGGTGTTTATTAAGAGTAAATCCATCACTGAATTCTGATTACCGAGGTCTCTAAATTGCAAGAAGAATTTCAGATGTGTAATTCACGGGCTGAAGGCGTTCAAAATCGTCAGTTTTACTTATCAAACTTATATAAGACAGGAATCGCTACCTTCCATGGCAGCGAAGACTTCACGAGGGACAAAGCCAACAAAAAGTAAACAGATGTTTTACAGCCTGAGCATCGGCTGCGAAAGCTATTACTCGCACTCATTACAGGGTTGTTGCAGAGCTCGACTATCTCAGCGATTTAAGTGATTCTTCGAATTTGTTTTTCTAAATATAGGCCGATGACTGCTAAATTTCATGACGTAGTTCACAAAATGTTTCATAGCACTTCCGCTTTTTAGTTTAGACATCAGGCCCACATTAAACCCTCCGATCCACTGTCAATAATCCTACAATATTCTGTTCTGAGATGAGTCCATATGATCTCAAATGAATCTAATCTGTAAGTGGAACAAAAAAATATTTTCGTTTTACTTCTCCTCACATCGACACAGCCTCTTTCACATTATGGACAGCTATCCATGGTCTTCCATCCTTCCAACCATTCTGCGTGCCGCTTGGTGTTACTGGGATGACATAATTGGCATTCAGGATCAGTTTCCTAGCAGACCGCAGTGGCTAGCACACTGAACTCTCATTCGGGAGGACGACGGTTAAATCCCGCGTCCGGCCATTCTGATTTAGGTTTCCGTGATTTCCCTAAATCGCTCGAGGCAAATGCCGGGATGATTCCTTTGAAAGGACACGACCGACTTCCTTCCCCGTCCTTCCCTAATCCGATGAGACCGATGACGTCGCTGTCTGGTCTCCTCCCCCAAAACAACCCGAACCCATCTTAGCAGACCGCGTAGAGCAGGGATGGGCAACTTTGGCGACCTTTGGGCCTGATTCACGTACATAAGCTCGCGGGCCGCCTCGTCCACGACGGCGGCGCCCCTAGCCCGCAAAACTGTAACGATATCAATGGATCCCATTTCCGATAAGTTAACCCAACAAACTGTATCCCAAAACACTCGTCTTTGAAAGTGCATTCATTTTATGTTCACCCCATCTTCAGATGTTTCCAATTATTTTCGCGTAGTAAACTTTGTTCCTTTACTTAAGATATCTTGCAACAGATGTTTCAGAAACTTCCGTTGTAAAATTCTGCAGTGTCGTTAATAAAGGAACAATGTTCACGTTTCGCAAAATAAATATAAACATCTGAAAAAGAGATACCAGGCATCTTGACATGTCATCACGGAAAAAATAAACGCCTTTAAAAGAAATTGGTTGTTGCTAATTCATTATCAAATATTGTCAATTTTAGTAGCTTCAGTGTTCCAATACATCCACAACATTCAAGAACTATTTATTAATGTTAAGGCGAAAAATAATATAAAAACAAAATACGGCAATGAGATAGACGGCAGGCCCAGTCGACAAGCAATGTCGATTTTTGGCCGCTGGCAGGTCACACTAGCGTGTTAATATCCGCAAACACTATTAGCAAGCATTTTTAAATATTTGCCCAAAAATATTTTTGGAGACTGATAGCATAGGCATGCGTTGTTTCTATAACATAAAATAAATTAAGCCATCATGTCTTTCTTCACTTTGAAAAGTTTAAAAGTCTCTGTCGCTTAAACTTGACATATATCGGTTGTATTATACAGAAGCAAAACCTGAAAAAATGCGAACAACAGAATGAAGAATCTTCAGTCCGATAATACTTGCCCTCACACGCTGAATGTGTATTCATAATACTGAGAACATTTAAGTCGCTATCAATACTGTTGGTCAGTATTTCTAGTACTGACAATATGGCAATACCAGCTCTCAGATGGTCATGGCTAATAGTATTGCAAGTCTGAGGTGTCCTTAACTAGATCGCTCTCCAACGAATTTCTTCCGCGCCCCGGATTGAAACCAGTCGCGACCCGGATCCGGCCTGCGTGCCGCCAGTTGTCCACCGCGATGTAGAGCATTGAGAAATGCCTGCCTCTTACGAGACGTCCTTCCTTTGGCTGATACATTTAGTTTTTACTTATGTTCAATTTCATCTTGTGTCCTGTACGGGCCTCAGTTTTCTTTCGTGTGTGGTAGCCCCTAAATACTCGCACTCGACAACGAACTGATCACCTCAAGAAACATGAACCAAATACTATATATCACCATCTCCGGCCTTGATAACGGCCTCAGTTCGGTGAGGAAGAGAGCCCACAAGTTTCCTCATAACCACCTGAAGCAATGTATTTATGGTCAGAACAAAGTTACCAAACTAGCAGGGAGCTGTTTGCAGCATTGCACCTGCTATTTCCAAAGTACTCAGATATTTTCTATAGGATTAAGATCGGGTGATCTACCGGGCTAGTTGGGGTGTGATAGTGAGCCGGAGTATACGTGAAACGAGGACGTTTGCCTGCACCTCTGTGCTGTTGTCACCTTGAACGACGGGAGTCTCGGTAGCATATTCCTCATGAAAATGTATAAGAAATGGCAACAGCTGCTGACTGAGAATACGGAAATAAACACCCCAGTTTATGTTCACGGAAACAATAGATCGGGACGCATTCAAAAAACATCACAGAACCATCTGCCTTCTGAACAGCACTCTTCACACACTGTAGTTTAAACATTTGATTAGGCCGCCGTTCCAATCAACGCCTTGCATAGTTTTAAAATAACCGTAAGACGTTCACAATCGTCTCCGTTCAAAGTCAGTTAGGTCGTTTTTCACGAGCGCTGTTCTTTCGCCTTGTTACATAGCTGCGTATGGAACATCATTTCTTCTATACACTTTAGAGTATACTCTGTAACACCCAAAAAATTAGGCAACTTCATTCACATAATGGTAAAAGGCACGTCCGAATACGATAGCTCCTTTCTGCCATTCTGACACGTCCCCAAGCCATCCCTTTTTACTGCGCCTATTCTATGTAACCTATGGCACACACACAAACACACACACACACACACACATACATACACAGACCACTTACTTCACTGTCATGAGCCACGTCAGCTTACCGCTGAGACAGTAACTCTGTAATCAACGTAATAGCTACGGACCCCAATGTCAGGCTATAAAACGCCTGCCATAAAACTCTGTTTACTTTTTGTTGGAGCTCTGACGCGAAAAGTTACTGTTTTCTCTTCACTACAATGAAAGGTAAAATTTCTTATTTAAATTCGTAGAGCAAGTCCAACGGACGATGTTGCACACCTTGCAATGGAATAAAAACATTGGTAAATAGTTCAAATGGCTCTGAGCACTATGGGACTCAACATATGAGGTCATAAATCCCCTAGACTTAGAACTACTTAAACCTAAGGACATCACACATATCCATGCCCGAGGCAGGATTCGAACCTGCGACGGTAGCGGTCGCACGGTTCCATACTGAAGCGCCTAGAACCGCTCGGCCACACCGGCCGGCCAAAAAACATTGTCAAGAAATCTTCTCCAACCAAGCTCAGTACCACTCTGTCACAAGTAAACGTAAGTCATTTGCTCTCGCAATGCAGAACACCTTTTGATTATGAAATCTTTCATCAGAACGTGTATTAGTGTAACACATTTATTGCTCCAACTGGGTAAAATAAGAGATTCATCATATGTCTGCCTGATATCAGTTCCACACCATCAGCAGCACTCCAAAACGACGAGTTTGCCCTTTCAAGGGGGTGGTTCTCCGACGAGCTTAGTATCTGCTCTGAAAGAGATTGTTTCTCTCGCGAAGAATCAAGAAAAGTTATCGAACCGTAGGCGAGGAGATCATTAAAGACAAAGCGCAGTATCGGTGTGGCCTAGCATGTACCAGGGGACTGGCGATGGGCTTTGCACCACCACAGTTCCGACATTCGGCTAAAGTGGTTTACAAAATTCACAGGAAACCCGAAAGTGGCTGCGTCGTCGAGCATTTGACGCCCGACGCCGACGACTGCCAGTCCGCTGCGTCGACGCCTGCACTGCACCGCCCGGTGACCCCGCCGGTGAGAGGGTTGCCCTCGCGAGCGCGCGGCGGCCGGCCGCTAAGTGTCTGCGGACGATACACGGCTGGGCTGGGCGGCGCGGCTGCCCTCCCAGAGAAATTGATGAGCGAGCGGCGCGCATCGAGCGGAGAGCCCCCGTGTAATTTATTAGCCGCCACGGCAGGGCTGGCGCGGACACTGCCCGCCTGCTCTGCTGCTGCTGGCTGCCGTTAATAACTGACGCCGGCCGAGCCGGTAATTTTTAATCTGCCCGCACTTGACTTGACCTCAGGGCGGTCAGGCCGGCGTCGCGTGAGGCGCATTTGGCCGCATCTCCTGCTCTTTCTGATGCCTCAGATATATTACAAGAGATGCAGCAGAAATTAATATACGAAATAACTGCGTTATACCCACATCCTCGCAGGGACGTAACTCAGCTGACGTAGTAGCATCGTAAAAAAGTCCGTTAGACTTGCTAAGATCGATTATATCAATCTATATTTTTAAAAATGGATGTATGTATGTGTGTAAGCATATTCCACATATCCTCCTAAAATTATGGATCGATTTCAGACAAATGTGGTAAACGAACTACTTACTGTCTGCAAAGAAGTGCTGTAGGGTAAGTACCACATACTTCCCAAATGAATGGTGGTGCAGGTGAAAGTAAGTTTGATAATGCCTCACACGTAGGCTGCTCTGCATGACTGGCACGTTGTAGGGTGGTATCAGAATGCATTCCAGGGGTATGTGAGAATGAGCATGACAGAACAGAGAGAGGGGAAGGAAGAGTTGAATAGAGTGAGGATGCAGGATAAGATAGAGAAAGGGGAGAGGAGGAGGTGGACAAATAGAGATGAGAGTAGGAAATGGGTGGATAACAGGAAGAGAAGAGGGACACAGAGGGTGGGAGGAGGAGATGAGAGAGGTGGAAGAATGAGGTGGGCAGTTAGGGAGTGGGAGTAGGAGATAGAGAAACAGATAGGAAGAGTATCAGATGGAATGAGACTGGAAAGAAGAGAGAGACAAAGAGAGGGGGTAGGAGCAGATGGTCATAGGGAGGGGGAGGAGGAGATGGTCAAAGAGAGAGGAAGGCAGAGCAGAAGAAGATCTGAGGGATGGAGGGAGGAGGACAGAAAGGGGAGGAGGAGATGTACAGAGAGAGGGGAGTAGGTGATGGTCACAATGACGGCGGAGGAGATTGTCAGAGAGAGAAGGGGAGGATATGGACAGAGAGGAAGGAAGAGCGGTAGTCGTGGATGGCAGGTGGAAGTCTGAGAGAGGTAATGGGCAGGTAGAAAGGGAAGAGGGGCGAGGAGGAGATGGACAGAGGGGAAACTATTAGATGGAGAGAGAGGGAGGAGGAGGACATAGGCAGACACATGGGGAGGAGGAGATGCATAAAGAGAGGGGAGAGAAGGAGATGAAGAGAAAGAGATGAGAGGAGGCGACGGATATAGTGAGGGGAAATCGGGTGATCGACAGATAGAAAGAGGGGGGCAAGAGGAGATCTACATTTACATCATACTCCGCAAGCCACATACTGGTGTGTGGCAGAGGGTACTTCTGTCCCTGCTCCACTTGTATATGCAGGGTGGGAAGAATGATTGTTGGTAAGTCTCCGTATTAGCTCTAATTTCTCCAGTTTTCTCGGCGTGCTCATTTAGCGAGATTTATGCAGGAGGAATTAATATCTTGTCCAGTTCTTCCCAGAGAGTAATCTCTAGGAATTCCAATGCTAAACCTCTCCGTGATCCACAACACTTGTCTTGTTTGGCAATGGATTTTGCTGAGCACCACTGTAACGCCCTCGCGCTGACTAAACGATCCCGTGATGGACAGAGCTATGGGATAGGAAGAGACGGACAGACAGATAGGGGAAGGAGATTTAGTATATATAGAGAGAAAGTAGCAGGTGGTGTGTGTAATATAAGTACCGCACTCGAACGCCGGCAAAGTCGCGGGTAAAAGGCCAGTCTCCGTATTTTATTATGCAATACACCTTCGTGCCAGGGGCATGAAAAGTAAATTCGATTATCTTATGTTCTACGCTCGAATAAGCACTTCTGATAGTTTCATCTAACTGTATAGACGCTTGAATAGCTCAAGATGCAATTACAAGCTATAATTAATAAAGTGATCTAAATAAAACAGAAATACATAAAATAGGAATGAATAAAACGAAATAGCGTCATCAGCATCAACTTACACAAAATTTACCTGGCGAACTATTACTTTTAAACTCTCTCACTTGCTTGTCTTCGTCAGGGGCGCCTATTACTATGTCCTCAATATAGGAGTCTTAGTGGTGGTCAAACGACCGTACGTCTGTAATATCCTCCTGCATGAACGATTTTTTAATCGTGAAATTAAAACTTCAGCTTTGAATTTGCTGTGACCTATTGCCACACCAGACCGGTCAGCGTGACTGGATAGGAGCGGTCGACCCGCTTAGTGATTTTACACAGTACCGGAATTTTCTCGGTTTCTTGGCTAGGTTATGACGGTGGTGGCTGTTGTATTCTTTGCGCACCGATCTTTTAACAGACGCTCGAATCTCTACGAACTTTTGTCTATCGTCATTTGCGCGCTCTCTTTTGAACTGAGAGTGTAACAGTGTTTGGCTAAAAATGGCTCTGAGCACTATGGGACTCAACTGCTGTGGTCATAAGTCCCCTAGAACTTAGAACTACTTAAACCTAACTAACATAAGGACATCACACACATCCATGCCCGAGGCAGGATTCGAACCTGCGACCGTAGCGGTCGTGCGGTTCAAGACTGTAGCGCCTTTAACCGCTCGGCCACTCCGGCCGGCAACAGTGTTTGTTTCCTCAGCATTTTCCGAATGTTGTTATCAAATGATGTAATGATGTCCATTCATTGTCTAAGTCGGATAATTACGACGGTTTCTCAGCTGTTCTAGCAAAAATCCATTCCTAGTCTTGTTGCTGGATTTATTAATTGTACGATGATGTCATGATCACTATATCCAGTCTCTATAGTCACGCAGGTGATAATGTCAGGCTAATTTGAAGCTACAAGGTCTAAAATATTTCCAAGTATTTCCATTGCGCCGGCCTTGTAACCGAGCGGTTTTAGGCGCTTCAGTCCGGAACCGCGCTGCTGCTGCGGTCGCAGGTTCGAATCCTGCCTCGGGCATGGATGTGCGTTATGTCCTTAGGTCAGTTAGATTTAAGTAGCTCTAAGTCTAGGGGACTGATGACCTCAGATGTTAAGTCCTATAGTGCTTAGAGCCATTTGAACCATTTCCATTGCGTGTGAGCTTCCGAACTAGCAGCTCAAGACAGTTTTGGGAAGTCGTGTTCAAAGTACTTCACAAGACTGCATGTCAGTACCATCTGCAGTGAAATTGTAGGTGTCCCAATCTACAATTTCTAGATTAAAATCTCCTCCATTCGCCGCCCGAAGTGGCCGAGCAGTTCTAGGCGCGTCAGTCTGGAACCGCGCGACAGCTACGGTCGCAGGTTCGAATCCTGCCTCGGGCATGGATGTGTGTGATGTCCTTAGATTAGTCAGGTTTAAGTAGTTCTAAGTTCTAAGGGACTGGTGACCTTAACTGTTAAGTCCCATAGTGCTCAGAGCCATTTGAACCATTTTTTTCTTCTCCATTCAGTATTGCATGAGCTGGGTATTTCCGCACTATTGAGCGGTGACTTTCTTAGAATGACTCAAAATTGTCTCGGCAGTATCGGGTGGCCGGTAAAAACATCGAACAATTAACCTGATTTCACCTACACCTGTTATACGTATCCAGAGAACTTCACATCCCACTCAGGTTCGACCTCGATAGAGAGCACGCTTTTGCCAGTTGCGATGAACAGTCGCTCTCCTATAGCGCCTAGTTTGTCTTTCCGGTACACATTCCATGACTCGATAAATATTTCGGAGCTTTCTACTTCGGTTTGCCCACCGCTGTGGCCCAGCGGTTCTAGTCGCTTCAGTCTGGAACCGCGCGACCGCTACGATCGCAGATTCGAATCCTGCCTCGGGCATGGATGTGTGTGATGTCGTTAGATTAGTTAGGTTTAGATAGTTCCAAGTTCTAGGGGACTGATGACTGCAGGTGTTAAGACCCATAGTGCTCAGAGCCATTTGAGCTATTTTTTTACTTCGGGTTTCAGTGGTCCCGAGAATAATTTGACGGCGACAGATTTTCTGGAGGGCAGTGAATTCGTGAACTTTGTAACGAATACTTCAACAGTTTGCGGATAAATTTTTGACAGTCTAAATGTCTTCACCCTTAACTCCGTAAGTACTCTACCACCCAAGTAGCTGCTTCCTTTGTGTAGCGAACCCATGACTTATCAAGGGCAGTCCTACAATTTCACATCCGATAAAACAGGCCTAGAAATCCGCAGCGAAGACTGTCACACAGTCGATGAAGCCTTTGGCTGTGACTCTCCACTCGCCACCCCATGTGCGAGACCAGCAGTCTTCATTATTTTCGCCATCGGCCCATGTGAACTGAGATCCCAAGCGACAGACGTCATTGGTACCGACGTGGGCCGCAAGTTACAGAAAAGTGCACGCTGCACGCTTGATAGCTGCAGGCAAGGTCTCCTCCACATTTCGGATGAGGCTTGCCCCCGGCACACATGCCGAGTGCACACTGGCCTTCTTTCCGCCCCGCAACGCTATTTCCCTAACGCAGCTGACACTGAAACTTAACTAGGTAAAAACGAAAAAGTAAACAGATAAAGTGTGAAATCAATAAGTATTTAAATAAGTAGGTGAGGAGAAAAGTGACAAATTAATGGGAATTGCGTAACCTTGGTATTCTAAGGAGTTGTGGACAGGACAAATTGTAGACATTAAGGCTGTAGAATGAATGCACACAACTAAAGGAAAGGTACAGGACGGTAACAAGCAAATCGATCAAACGTATGGATAGGAAAACTTCGAAAGATGTCAGTTGATTCCTGTCTTGAGGCACATTTGGACTGAATCTCGTTACAAAGACACTGTCTCCTTACGGAGACTAACTTCTTCCAGTTCACAGTAAATTTACTGTGTTTTAGATTGCTTAAGTAAACGTCACATTAGATACCTTGAGAAAAAAAATGAAAAGGACTGCTTTTAAAATTTTCCATTCTTGTCCACTTTGACGTTTCGTTCCGTCTCTTACGGCGTCGCAGTAAACAGAATGTTAAATCGCGTTCTTGCATTGTGCTCTTTGGCCGTAGAATGCGACAGGTTTTTAGAATTTAATTTAGGAGGGTGTTGTGTGACGTTTGCAGATGAAGTTCTCAGCACGCTGCAACTGCTTGTGTATATTCAGGAGCTTAAGCAATCATTCTAAAAATTCATTTTTGTAAGCATCTACGTCTTGGGTAATAAGCAGTGAGTAACAGAAACGGCAGAAACTTTGTTTATCGTTGACCAAACTAAAATGATTATATCCTAGAATGTAGGATTAGCTCCCGGTAGTCAGTTAGTCATATATACGATAGATGGTAATCTTCGTTTCTTTCAGAATCTATAATCATATACATTGTGCTGGAGCCACTTACTTTGAGGAGGGACCTTATCCGGGTTCAACTGTGTATATTCTCAAAACTGAATAAACAGCCTTAATCTGGAAGCAACAGTCAATCGTTAACCGTTTTTTATACGACGAAGTTCCCAATGATACATGGCACACGTAACACAAGCTGTAAGAAAGTAGAATGAAGATACCCTATTAGGAAAATATTTCTGCACAACTGTATTATCATTGTCCTCTGCGTCACATCGTATACGATTGTGTAGAAGAGATTATCACATTGCGATATCCAACAAAGCAATTGATAACAAGATTATTCGACATATTTAATGGTGAATCGATGACGTCGGAAATTTTGCAAGTAGACCAAACTCACTGTGCAGGAAACTGGGCATAAAAGAGAGGTTTTCGTAGTCAGGAGTTGCTTATCATAGGACGCCATCATTGTAGAAGCCCCCCACAATTTCCGTCATCGAGAAAAATTTTGCTAGTTCTAGATACAGGGTGATTCAAAAAGAATACCACAACTTTAAAAATGTGTATTTAATGAAAGAAACATAATATAACCTTCTGTTATACATCATTACAAAGAGTATTTAAAAAGGTTTTTTTTCACTCAAAAACAAGTTCAGAGATGTTCAATATGGCCCCCTCCAGACACTCGAGCAATATCAACCCGATACTCCAACTCGTTCCACACTCTCTGTAGCATATCAGGCGTAACAGTTTGGATAGCTACTGTTATTTCTCGTTTCCAATCATCAATGGTGGCTGGGAGAGGTGGCTGAAACACCATATCCTTAACATACCCCCATAAGAAAAATTCGCAGGGGGTAAGATCAGGGCTTCTTGGAGGACAGTGATGAAGTGCTCTGTCACGGGCTGCCTGGCGGCCGATCCATCGCCTCGGGTAGTTGACGTTCAGGTTTCATAACTAACCTTTTTCGTAGGACTCTCCATACAGTTGATTGTGGAATTTGCAGCTCTCTGCTAGCTCTGCGAATCGATTTTCCTGGGCTGCGAACAAATGCTTGCTGGATGCGTGCTACATTTTCATCACTCGTTCTCGGCCGTCCAGAACTTTTCCCATTGCACAAACACCCATTCTCTGTAAACTGTTTATACCAACGTTTAATACACCACCTATCAGGAGGTTTAACACCATACTTCGTTTGAAATGCACGCTGAACAACTGTCGTCGATTCACTTCTGCCGTACTAAATAACACAAAAAGCTTTCTGTTGAGCGGTCGCCATCTTAGCATCAACTGACGTTGACGCCTAGTCAACAACGCCTCAAGCGAACAAATGTACAACTAAATGAAACTTTATAGCTCCCTTAATTCGCCGACCGATAGTGCTTAGCTCTGCCTTTTGTCGTTGCAGAGTTTTAAATTCCTAAAGTTGTGGTATTCTTTTTGAATCACCCTGTATATAAGAGCGTGCGCGCGAGCGAAAGACATCTAGCAAAATTTTTCTATAGATATATGATTGTGTGTGTGTGTGTGTGTGAGAGAGAGAGAGAGAGAGAGAGAGAGAGAGAGAGAGAGAGAGAGAGAGAGAGAGAACACGTCACGTGTAATCTATATTTATTCATTTGCACACATAGATACTCTGAACTTACAAGTGTAGTATTATTGTCAACTGAGAAAGCAGAACAAGCTAAGTTCAAAACAATATTCGATTACAGACTGTGCGGAGCTTGCCTACAACTTTGCCTCGTCAGCAGCCAGTAACTCAATACTGTGGACGCAGTACTGGCTGAATACACATTACGCCAGTAAATTTAATACGCAGTGTCAGAGTGCGATGGGCGCAGCAGACAGTAAAGCAAGCTTCCCTGCGTTCCTCAGCAGCCGCTTCGGGCTCGCCTAGCGTGTTGGACGTTCCTCCCACTTGCTGACTGGCAATACTGCTACCACTACTACTACCGTGAATCTCCGAAAATAGTCTGAAACGCCACTTTGCAAATAATGAGAATTAATTAACAGTCTCTCTTTCAGCGAGTAAGAAACACTATTATGAAATTTTTTCTCTTCATAAAACGTCACCAACAGTATCATCTGATTCTCTTGTTCTATATCTACAGAGAAACTCATTCGCAAGTTGCAGTGAAAAAATGCGTTATCCCTACACTGCTGAAATCGTTGATTTAAACAGTACACAAAACATGAATTGAAGAGATACTAGAACAAGAGTAACTTATCTTCAAATACGAATTCGTAATACGAGAAACAATTCTAATTACATCTAGTATTGAAAGAAGGAATTAAAAATCAACTGACTTCAAACAGTCTTTGTATCTTTCTCCGCATTATTAAAGTAATAGAAGCTATAGAGGGTAGTAACGGAGAACTACGGTATCGAGCGAATTACCTTCTGTATAAAAACACTGTGGTGTTACAAAAACCTTAGTTCAAGGAAATCGGGTAAAGATTAAGGGAGAAGCTGTGGAGATGCAGTGCAGCCGTATGTCAGTCTACAAGTATGTGTGCAAGATGAGACAGCTGGGACAGGCCACTATAAATATGCTTACAATGAGTAAATATAAGGTGGTGCGGTTTACGCTAAGCTATAGCGGACAATGTGACGAATCCCCTAGCCCTTTATTCCCAACTTTTTCAGAACACCAACTTTTTTTTGTATTTTAAAACGTTCAAGCATGCCAGGAAAAAACGAAATACATTCTTACTTCTGGAAAGGATATATTTGTTTTCACCTCACGTTTATGCATAACTGCGTGAAGGTTATCATATTCACTCATACATTTACATCATTAAGTATAAAAACATAGTTATAAAAACAAATTAACAGGTTACGATAGATTTAATGGTGCTTTCGAAAATGGATGGCTCGCACGTACAGGGTGTTTCAAAAATGACCGGTATATTTGAAACGGCAATAAAAACCAAACGAGCAGCGATAGAAATACACCGTTTGTTGCAATATGCTTGGGACAACAGTACATTTTCAGGCGGACAAACTTTCGAAATTACGGTAGTTACAATTGTCAACAACAGATGGCGCTGCGGTCTGGGAAACTCTATAGTACGATATTTTCCACATATCCACCATGCGTAGCAATAATATGGCGTAGTCTCTGAATGAAATTACCCGAAACCTTTGACAACGTGTCTGGCGAAATGGCTTCACATGCCGATGAGATGTACTGCTTCAGCTGTTCAATTGTTTCTGGATTCTGGCGGTGCACCTGGTCTTTCAAGTGTCCCCACAGAAAGAAGTCACAGGGGTTCATGTCTGGCGAATAAGGAGGCCAATCCACGCCGCCTCCTGTATGTTTCGGATAGCCCAAAGCAATCACACGATCATCGAAATATTCATTCAGGAAATTAAAGACGTCGGCCGTGCGATGTGGCCGGGCACCATCTTGCATAAACCACGAGGTGTTCGCAGTGTCGTCTAAGGCAGTTTGTACCGCCACAAATTCACGAAGAATGTCCAGATAGCGTGATGCAGTAATCGTTTCGGATCTGAAAAATGGGCCAATGATTCCTTTGGAAGAAATGGCGGCCCAGACCAGTACTTTTTCAGGATGCAGGGGCGATGGGACTGCAACATGGGGCTTTTCGGTTCCCCATATGCGCCAGTTCTGTTTCTTGACGAAGCCGTCCAGGTAAAAATAAGCTTCGTCAGTAAACCAAATGCTGCCCACATGCATATCGCCGTCATCAATCCTGTGCACTATATCGTTAGCGAATGTCTCTCGTGCAGCAATGGTAGCGGCGCTGAGGGGTTGCCGCGTTTGAATTTTGTATGGATAGAGGTGTAAACTCTGGCGCATGAGACGATACGTGGACGTTGGCGTCATTTGGACCGCAGCTGCAACACGGCGAACGGAAACCCGAGGCCGCAGTTGGATCACCTGCTGCACTAGCTGCGCGTTGCCTTCTGTGGTTGCCGTACCTTTCCAGCACGTTCATCCGTCACGTTCCCAGTCCGTTGAAATTTTTCAGGCAGATCCTTTATTGTATCGCTTTTCGGTCCTTTGGTTACATTAAACCTCCGTTGAAAACTTCGTCTTGTTGCAACAACACTGTGTTCTAGACGGTGGAATTCCAACACCAGAAAAATCCTCTGTTCTAAGGAATAAACCATGTTGTCTACAGCACACTTGCACGTTGTGAACAGCACACGCTTACAGCTGAAAGACGACGTACAGAATGGCGCACCCACAGACTGCGTTGTCTTCTATATCTTTCACATCACTTGCAGCGACATCTGTTGTTGAAAATTGTAACTACTGTAATTTCGAAAGTTTGTCCGCCTGAAAATGTACTGTTGTCCCAAGCATATTGCAACAAACGGTGAATTTCTATCGCTGCTCGTTTAGTTTTTATTGCCGTTTCAAATATACCGGTCATTTTTGAAACACCCTGTATCTTTAGATACTAATGAATTCTAGAAAGTAGTTTTATTCTTTATTTAACATAAGTTTACTTTGCACTTCTCACATACGACAAAGGTGTAGATGGTGCAGTTACGGCGTTTGCACCTTGTTCTCATTCCACGCGGGCTAGTGATTAAAGGGATCTAATGTTATATACTTTGAAGATAAAGATGATCCCTTTATTTAAGCCTATTGATCTGTGTTGGATCTGTGCTAGGTGGCATGCGCCAGGACCAATCTGGCCGACAGTTTGAGCAAGCTGAATTCTAAACTGATCTTTCTTCGGCGAGTGCCCTTTAGCAGAGAATCCACGAATTCATTACAATTATATCAGCTAGATGGAAAAACAAACGTACTTACCATCGTTTGGGTCTAATCTTGACATGCCATGTGTCAGATTTGCTAGCTAACAAATCTGCATTTCCCAATTGCGAGTTGTAAACAGAAACAAGAGCAGAACATGGTACCGTTCAATGTTCTCTCTTCGTTCTGGCAAATCTTTTCTGTTCAGATTTTGGCAGCTCGCCGACAGGGGTAGACAGTAAACCGCCAAAACTATTGTTTTTGTACAAAATGGAGGAAAGGACCACTTTCTTAACGGTAGTAATGTATTCTTCTGGAAACCCACGAACTTTTTTCAGCTCCTTTTCAAATTGAAATTTACCGTTTTGGATTCTATTCCTTTACATCGTTTCTACACAATAAATCATTAGCTAGCATAGGTACCAATTAGATCTACTGAGGTATAATATCTGTGAAAATAGATCTTGCAGTTCTGGTCCCTTGGAATTGCCCTTACGAGGCGAGTCACAACGTTTCCAGATGCTCCAATATATGTTTCATTATCTAATCTGAATTTTGGATTATTATCTAGCCCGCTGTAGATTTCAATGTTGTGTGGAAATACCATTTCTCCACCAAAACGAAAAGCATATACCCCCAACATTTTATGTGGTTTGTCTTTCATATAAATCTTTATGTGGTGCCCTGTTTTGGATGCAAAAACTTGTTGATCAATAGACAAACGCTCACTCACTGCAACTAAACGACATTTTTTATTCAAGTAATCGATTGTAGGCCTAATTCTGTACAATTTGTCATAATCTTGACTTTCATGATCTGGTCGCTTTATGCTGTCATTGAAATTCAAACTGCCCATCAGACCCTCAAAGTATCTCTGAGAAATTGTCTATTTCGTCTGTTTTACTTGTTCATCACCAGTATCATCATTCCAGAGATCCCGAATTGCAGTAGGAAGAGCCAGAGAGCAAATAACGCATATGGCTATAAATTTATGCGTGTCTTGAATATTGCAATTAAATGTTTTGTTTAGATTTTCCTGAGGGCTGTAAAGATTAGTTTCATCTACTGTTTATGCCTTAAATTTGTCAATAAAAAATTTAACAAACTGACACGGCGTAGACATGTGTAGCATAGTTTGGGCAGTGCGGTATTTCTTTTGAATCTAATAACGTCATTTACAGATGATAAACTTCGTCTTTTCGAAATTATTCGTTTTTTTCCTGTATGTTTGTGGGTTTTTCAGAAGCTAGTAGTACTGGAACTTCAGCAACAAGTTCACCATTATCATCCTCCAAAAAATTATTTGATTTATGTGTGGTCCCTCTAATGGCCTGAGGCTCGCTATCATCATCTGCAGATTCCAGATCATTTACAGTTATAGTAAGGATCTTCATCGGAATCGTCAATATCTAGCCATCTTCGCTGTCAGACAAGTATTTTAGGCTCATAAATTCTTTATAAGCCATTACTTTACGTCGTCCATTTTCAAAATGCGAGAATGAATCCATAAAAACACTCGAACAGGCACGAGAAACTAGAAGAAAACACAACAAAGGAAATACTCATTTGTTAACGTTCAAGTGTGGGTAGGAGCATTACGACGCAGTAAGGCACATATGCAAACAAAATTGATTGATGCAGTACTGACGTATTTATTAGCAGGGATACGAACTGAACAGTATACACTTCGAAGGATATATAAGTACTACAAATGTTTTATGACCTCGTGTTATTTCGTACAACGACCAACAATCACAAAAAACAGAGCAACGTGTGTCAGACTGACAATGCTACGCAGAGCAACAAACATTGTTGCGTCATGAGCTATTACAGCATTCTAGTAGCAGATTCACTTCAAATACTTACACGAAGCATCACTGCCCATCAGAAAGGTATTCTACAATTTTAAAAACTTCAGGTATAATGATGAAAAGTGAGTTGAAACTCATCTGCAAAGCAGCGCAGTGAAAGGCTAACTTATGGGTAAGTTTCGTTTATAGTTGCCGATTTATAACCTCTGTTATTTACTGGACCCTTATAATTTTTTCTATGGCGCTTGAAAGAGCCTCCGAGGTGGGCATCAACGACATAACATGTGTGGAACTTTATCAAATACTGAAGAGGTAACTCAGCCGCGCACCACTGTCCAGCCGTCATGAGAAGAGGACGTACGAACGCTTGCTTGCGAAACCAGTTAATGCATTTCGAACTGGCAAATAGCAACATACAGTAGCTCAATGTTCTGTCTTTTGCTTACTGGAAAATTTTGTTCGCTGAAGCTCAGTAACAAACTTCCTATTTGCCAATATTGTTTTGTATGTAACAATGTTTCAGAAATTAACAAAAAGTCAGGAACTTCGATTACTTTGATACTAATGTAAATACGCCAAGATCATCTGCAATATCATGGAAAATTGAAGACCTAGCAGTAGGATTTTAAAAGATCTGCACTTTGCTACATATTTTCTAATGCGTCTGGAAAAAAAGGGTTCAAATGGCTCTGAACACTTTGGGACTTCACATCTGAGGTCATCAGTCCCCTAGAACTTAGAACTACTTAAACGTAACTAACCTAGGGACATTACACACATCCATGCATAAGGTAGTATTCGAACCTCCGACCGTAGCGGTCGCGAGGTTCCAGACTGAAGCGCCTAGAACCGATCGGCCACACTGGCCGGCTAATGCGTCTGACTCCGCTACATAGTTCTGTATCATCTGGAAAGTAATTAGCTGGGAATGAAACTTCAATCAAATTGAGACGCTGAATGACGTAAATATCTGAAGTCAAAAAGCTGTCTGCCTTAGTGAAGAAACAATTTTGTTCACTGTTACCTCTGGAACATACGAGGGGATGCAGGTGAAGCCTTGAATTTTCCTAGTTAAAACTGGTGTAGATTAGTTCCGATGTTTTGGCATTAAACGTTGTTCTTTACATTTCATGTGATAGTAATTATGTAGCAGTGCGTTGGTTTTTATTTTTCTGTGTATATTTGAAGTGAACATGACGCCAGAAGATAGAGAAAGAGAATCGTGCCCTGATTATATATATTCAGGGGAGTGTGCCTAAACAAATGGATGATACGTCTAGTGCACTGGGCGATAACTGCCATTCCAACTCCATTATCAAGAATTGTGTTGCTGCGTTTTAAACAGGGCATTTCATCTTTGAAAATGAAGAACGTCCTGGAACACCAGCTCCAGTCACAGTTCCGGAAACCGTGGATGCCGTTTATTCTACGATCCTGTTGTTCGGAGGGTAACTACTAACCCGAGAACGTATGGGTCCCATTATTCGTGAGATTTTGGACATGAGAAAGCTCTCAGCCAAATAAGTTCCCAAATGTCTCAATGCAAACCAAAAGCATGAACGACTGGTTGCTCCACGGTCCGTGTTGGTCCAGTTTCACCGTGATTCTGCAAGATTTTTGGATCATTTCGTCACCATTGTTGATATACACTTATGATCCAGAGACCAAAACCAGTCCTAAAAATGGAGACTCAATGATCTCCACATCCAAAGAATGTCAAACCAGTGAGATCAGTAGACAAGTTGTTTACATTCAACTTTTGGCGTTAAGATGCAATCCTACTTATTAACTGGTGACAACATGGTAAAACCGTAACGGCAAAGTACTGTACAAGTTGCATAGGTTAAATACAGTTTATTGCAAATGTAATGAAAGTCTTATTAATACGAAACTCGTTTCGTTTTATTCTAAAGCATCTTCAGTGGTCAGGGCTTTTTCTTTTTTTTTTGTTTTTTTTGTTTTTTGTTTTTTTTTTTTGTTGCTTACATCATTCCTCCTATTCTTCCATATGTTAATTTGTCAGGAAATTTATCTCAGTACTTTAGTACACTTTTGAGGTCGTCACATTATGTTGATTAATAATGTCAGTTGGAGGAGTTATGATGTCTGTATTTGCCAACGACTGAGGTTATAAGTATGACTCCACATAATAAATATTGTGCAGAAATTGTAACTATTTTATAAAGGATCATTGTAAATAAAGCAGAAAAAATGGTTCCGTAAGTGGGATTGAAACTGAGTGCGAAAAGATATGAATGAAAAGATTCGCTATTAACATTGTTATCCTAAGAATCGGCAGAAATGAGATTAAGGACAAAAGTAAAGTCAGAATTCAGGACCATGTAGTAGAAGACGTGAAAAAGTTATTCTACCTTGGAAGCACAATAATACGTGACAAACGGAGCAAAAAGGAGATAAATCAGATTAGTATAGGAAATGAGAGCATTCTTCGCCAAAAGATATCTATTTATCTATCTGTTAATATGAAGCATATGCCATAACCTGACGAAGAAATATCTGGTTATTTACGTCTGGTGTAGAATATTATTTGGAAGCGAACTGTGGATCGTGTGACAACGAGAATAGAAGAGAAGAAGCATTTGAGATGTGGCGTTACAGGATTAAGCAGCAGATTAAGTAGAGTGATAAGAAATGGTGCTTTTCGAAGAATCTACGATGAAAGGAATGTGTGGTAGGACAGAGTGATAAGAAATATCTTAAGAGATCAGAGAAAGCTTCCGTAGTACTAGAGGCAGCCCTAAAAGACGAAAATATCAGGAGAATATAGAGATTGTAATACATAGAATAAGTAATAAACGACGTTGGGTATTTCACTTTGTGATGACAAAATTTGCGCACGAGGATCTGTTATACGCTGTTTGCGTATTTAAGGCAAGTATCTGAAGTCAGAAAGTGTTAAGCAAATGGGTGGGCCGTGAACTATCTTCTGGCTATGAGCTATGCTATTCTACAGTTACTAAAGTGGTCGGCATTCGGAACGATATCCTCGACAAAGACCGCATATAAAGTAGGCTGTGGTAAGGCATGATTAGGGTATTAGATGTACGACGACGTGCAGTAAAGCAATGAAGCAATGAGAGACGATTAGGGGGGGGGGGGGTGCACAGGGGAGAGACGCCTCGTAATGGTATGCAGAGTCCCTGCTGTATATCGAATTGCTGAAATCCTGCGCGCGCCATCCATATCGGCAATATTGTTTGACTGCGGGGTGGGTGGCAGGCAGGCGGCGACCGATAACCCTCTGGCGGCCACTGCCTGAACTACTTGCTGCCCAAGTCATCTCCGAGGAGGTTAAGTTACTGCATGCTCCACACCACACATACAGTGTGTTCTGTTTCCTAATGTGTGTATTTATGCGAATGAAACTGAAAATTAACCTCAGAAATTTAAGCTCTACAGCTAATACTGTAGGGCAGATTTAGGAAATAACATAGATCTGGGCAGTGTAGATTAGCAGTGTAGATTAGCAGTGTAGATTAAATGTTTTTCCATGTTGAGACTGTACGGTACCAACTACAGGGCTAGAAAAGTAATCCGTTCTCTGTTAAGTGAGGCAGACTTTAGTAGTCAGCACGCTCGGAATGGTACAAAAAGCAAAAAATCAAGAAGGGCGTAATGCAGTGCTGCTCTGTTTCACCACTGATATTTGATTTGTATACTGGAAAAGCAAGGAGGAAAGTGAAGAGGTATCTAGTTCTAGAAGTTGGTTGTGATGAGCAGAAAATCGGTACAGTTTGGTTTGCTGACAGCGTAGCAGTGGTCCCACAAAGTGAACAGGAACAGATTAGGGTAGTTAATGACATGGAACGTACAGTATCTGATAGATATAACAGGCACATAAACAGTACGAAACATTAGGTAACGGTGTGTGCAGCCAATGGATAAGTTGCATGATTAAATGTTAAACTTCGGTAACAGTCCCAACAATTAGCCTAGATTATATGAACTTTTCGTTCCATGTATCCTTATTGAGGAGATCCTCGTGTGTGCGGATCACAGGAGATCCTTCTTACATTATGTGATATTAATAAGAAATATGGTAATAATGATAGTAATAATACATCCAGTTCATCTACTGGTTCTGCTTAGATACTCGTCAGCGGAAAGGACGGAGTTGGACACAAGTAAGTCTTTCGGGCTCTTCTTAAACTGAGCTTTATTTATAACTAAACTTCTTTGATTGTTGTAAAGTTATAGAAAATGTGTGTTTATGAATACTGGACCCCTCTTTAGTCTAAAATCAATGCCTTGAAGTCTTTGTGTAGATTGTTCTTTTTAATAGTACTGATTTTGTGAACTGAACTGTTTGCTGGAAAAAGAAATCAAGAAATAAATACACTGAGAAGCTGTAGACAGGCTCCTATATGTTAGTTTTGAGTTCACGCCACGAATAATGCGTATTACACGCTTCTGGACTCTGAAAAAATTTGTTTGATTTTAATAGTTACCATAAAATATGGTGCTATAGGATCTTATGGAATAAAAGCAAGCAAAGTATAGCAGATATTTTTTTAATTTTTACGTCAAGTGTATCTTATATTAGCATTGCAAATAAGGCTCTGTTTGGATGTTTCAGCAGTTCTGTGGTATGCTCCTCTCAACTGAATTTATTATCAAGCTATAATCCCAGGAATTTAACACCATCCAGCTGCCCTATTTGCGCTTCTTCATACTTTATGCAAATGCTGGGTGGAAAACTCTTACCATATTCTGAACTGCGTGGCGCTTTTCAAAGTTTAATCACAGTCAGTTGGCTGTAAAAGATTTATTAATGGCCATGAAAACTTTATTAGTAGCCCTTGTCAGAATCATGCTCGACTTGCTATTTATTGCATTATCTGTATCACCTGCAAAGAAAACACACACTGCTCCTGCCAACGTAACTGATGAGAATCATTAACGTACCCAGGAAAAAGCAGTGGCCCTGCGATGGACGCTTCTGGCACATCATAGGTAATTACTTCACAAACTGATGAGGAGTGGAAGCTTAATTCAATGTTTACTATTTGCAAGATATGATTTGAATCATCTTGCAGCACTGCCAGTGTCATCACGGTATTCAAACTTGCTTAAAAGGCTGTACTTCACACAGTCAAATGCCTTTGATAAATCACAGGGAATACTAGCGGCTTTAATTTATTAAGCAATGAACTAAGTGCATTCTGACTATTTGTATAAATAGCCTTCTCAGTATTTGGCCCTGTCCGAAATCCAAACTGTATTTTGGACATTATGTTATTCGTGGTGAGATGGTTAAAGAGCCACCTGTACATGACATTTCATAAAATTTTAGAGAATGCTGGCAAGAAAGAAACTGGTCTGTAGTTTGATGGCAGTTATTCATCCCCTTTCTTGAACAGAGGTTTAATTTCAGCATATTTCAGCCAACCAAGCCATGTTGCAGCGAAAAGGCTGGTTGCACATATTAAGATTTTACTAAACTCACAAATACTCTCCTATTAACTTTCTCGACAAGTTCTTCATAACCTCTTGTAAGCTTTGATTTCAAAGACTGTATTGTAGACGTAATTTCTTTTGGTGAAGTGAGCGCCGTAGTCACGTAACTGAAGTTATTTTTAATGTTTAGTTTCAGGTATTCTAGGGCACTATTTACTGACCCTGACAGTCCGAGGCTATCAGTAACAGATGTAAAGCACTTGTTAAAAAGGGTTCCCACACTAGACCCGTCTGTGAGCAACGTATCAACTACTCTTAAAACTATCTGCTCCTGTTCCTTGCTAGTTATACCAGTCTCCTCTTTCACGCTGTTGCATTTTGTTTTTATTTTGTTGCCTGATGTTGCTATCTGCGTCTCATAGAGCAATTGCTAAGATGACTGAATTATTTTCATTAACATTCAGGAGTATTCCTCATAATGAGCTAAATCGTCAATATTAGTGCTGTTCCCAGCTTAAGATAGTTTCCTGTTTTGTCCAACAAGATACCTTTGTTTGTTGAATCATCCATACTTTTTTTGTAGATTGCTATTTGATCTGATTTCCCTTTGGAGGAAAATTCTGTTCAAATGCGGTAATGACATCATTAACGAATGTGTTGTACATTTAATTCATGTCAAGAACATTGCAGATATCTTCCGAGTTCATATCTTAGAACAATTTTCCTAAAATACTCAATTTTTGGTAGGTGAACTAATACTCTTGACTTTTAAACTTACTTAGTAGTTACTCCTAGAACAAGGAGCTGCCTGTCATGGTCTGATAGGCTATTGCTTACTGGTTTTGTAACGTGATTTTATCCTTTGATTTGTCTTTAAGATACTATCGACGGCTGGTTTAGAGCATTTAGCTACCTTAGTTGGAAAGTTTACTCTAGGAATGAGACTGAATGGCGATGTTCCTGACTGTGATACATGTTTCCTGGAAAAGCCTCTAAGAAAATTTATGTTCAATTAGCAGGACCCACAATTTATTTTTTAAATGTTAAATAGGCCCAATAGAGGTTTTAGATGATTTATGAACAGGTTATAATTTCCTGCAGATTCTCAGTATATAGTTACTGTTATGAAGGATCTGTTATGAAATTATTATGGATAGCACTGGAAAATGCAGGAGTCTATGGTACATTAACAAAGTTCGTGAAACGGATGTACCACCAACGCGAGGTTGTTGCGAAAGGTGAAGGCTGGTTGTAAGATATGGAAAAACTTTAAAACAAATGAAGGATTGAGACAAGGATGTTCTATGTCAACAACCTTGTTTACAATGTATTTGGAAGTTGCTCTTGATTACTGGAATAGATAATGCATACGTTTGTGTCTGACAGTATAGCATCAAAGTTTACGTTCATTACTGTTTGCCGATGGTCAAGTACTTATGGCTCTGAATAAAGATGATACCAAGTATCAAATGAGAAAGTTAATGGGTACTTATTAACAATGGGGAGTAACAGTCAATATGAAAAAAAAAACAGAATATCTTGTTGTTGGAAGTAGGCAAGGTGACGATTTGGATTTTGGATTCGGCAGGGTAAGAAATGTGAAATTGTTAAAGTTTTCAAATGATGGAGCACAGCAGTCAGTCGTCCTTTTCTTGCAGGTTTTGTTAGGCAAATCTAGATTTCGATGCACCATTTCGTAGTATCAACGCATGTTTTAGTATGTCGGTCCCCTGTTGTTCGGGCTTCCTTCAGAGTTCTTTCAACACTCTTGCTGTGATTTGAATGTCGTAAAACAGTCGTTGAGTGCACCCACGTTCCTAATGGAAGGTAAGCTGATGAAGTGTTAAAGTATCTGGGTTCACTAATCGATAAAATGGACAGTGTGACGTGAACAAACCACACGAGATAAGTCAAGCGAAGTAGCTATTAGATCATTAAATGGTATCTTTTCGAGTCGGCACTTATCTAGACGAACAAAAAAGTAGTGCTGGATACACCGGTTCCCGTGAGATCACCTCAGTTAAGCGCTGTCAGGCGTGGTTGGCACTTGGATGGGTGACCATCCAGGCCGCCTTGCGCCGTTGCCATTTTTCGGGGTGCACTCAGCCTCGTGATGCCAATTGAGCTATTCGACCAAATAGTAGCGACTTCGGTCAAGAATACAATCATAACGACCGGGAGAGCGATGTGCTGACCCCACGCCCCTCCTATCCGCATCCTCCACTGAGGATGACACGGCGGTCGGATGATCCCGGTAGGCTACTAGTTTCCTGAAGACGGAGTTTTTTTTTAATTTTTTTTATACCTGCTGCTGTCTGACGTATGTTTCAGAGAGTTGGTTATTGAACGAGAGACAGAGGTGGGCGATTGCGGTTGTCGAAATGGACGGGTTACTGTTTAGCACGAAAGCGACCCGCTTGGATCGACTGTGGAATGATTACGTAAGAATGGAAATGTGTGCGGTGGAAACAGTCACATATAAGATTCAAGCTGGAGCACTCAGATGGTGTGGACGTATCCGACGAATGGAAGAACAACGATGGCCTCAGTGTTTGCTCAACTGGTCTCCGCCATGGTGAAGGAGCCGAGGGAGGCAGATGGCAACGTGGAGGGGAACTACAGCCAAAGGCATGGAAAGGAGAGGCCTGTCGCAAGAAGATTGGCAGGGTACTAGTTTGTGGCATCTGGGGAGAGGCAACTGTTCATAAGTGTAAATGCCTACTAAAGTTACGTGAGTCTGAAATTCTGCTTTTGTTGTACATGCTGTTTACTAGTGTCAGTATCCTTGAATTGAAGGTAGTTTCTAATAAAAGTGGAAAAGGAATGAGACTAAAGTATATTTTAAACAAATTACACAGTCATGGCAGGCAAAATATTTGCTTATAAGAAAGTTGTTACAAACGCGCTTGGTACAGACAGCAATAAATTACTTGGGTTAAGAAACTATGCTAGAATAAAGCTTCTACTGGTTTCTCAGTTATTGATCGAATAGTAATCGTTCACTACAATGATTATTCTAAATGTCGACTAAATAATGCAAATGACTGACGCCAGTCAGCAGTTGCTAAAGTCGAGGTAACCAGGCACATAGGAGAACATCGTAAACCGTGCTCTTCCCAATACGTGAGAGGTAAATCCATCAGCGTCAGTCTGAGTAGTCTGGTGACCGGCAATAAGTATGTCAGACATAAGACTGACCATACTGAACCGGAAGTCTGTCGACAATATGGAAAGCATATGCACTCATTGGCGGTTTGTGCCACCTCTTATGACAAACGCAAATGAACATACTGAAGGAACTTTCTGTGAGCAATATAGAAGTACAACAACTAGCCGTCTGGGAACATGGTTTCCTTATATCAATTGTTCAGACACGTTTTATGAGGAATCAACTGACGTTTTTTATTCGGCCCGTCTATCGATACAAAGCCCTTTCTCTCCATCTCTTTCTGTACTTTGTAAACCATTGTTAACTGAGTGGCAGTCGGTTCTTTATATTCACAGATGGAGCGTGGGACGAATGACTTCTTCAGTGGGAGCTCTATTCAATCACCGTCTCTAGTGGAACTACATCGCTAGAATACGAATACTGATAGAACCTCCCCGAAAAGAGGTTCGTGGAATTTTCCATTTTATTTGGTACCGTTACCCAAATGTCAATCAGATCGGTTTCTGCAGCAGTGTTACCACAGACTCCCGCCAGTTAAGCAAAGCTCTGACCTTTAACGCTAGCGTCCTTTATTATAAGTTCAGTGCCACTTCTCACTTCAATCTCCTTCAAATCCGAGGCACTGAAAAAGTTGTCCGTAATAGACAGTATAATCGCGTTACAAGTATCCGCTTTTGTAGATGAACTACCGTCTCCCTGTATGCCATGAATGTAGAGTAGTCTGTAATTTAGTACCTATATTTCGCAGTTACATTTCGAACCTCCACAAATGCTTTGTTATTTCCAGTTATTTTAAGCCATTACCAATACCAGATGCCATTCAACTATCGTATTATGCAAGGCTACTACATCCTCGCGTTTTGTGACGAACAATGTTACATTAAGTGTACTAGGCTGATACTCTGACGCGATATTTGTAAAATTATGTTAGATAAAACTTTTATATAGATAAGCGCATAATCTACAAAACCTATGAGGAAACAACTAATACTACCCACTGTGTCATTGACATAAAATGAGGCATACCATTACCCTTTGTTCTTATGGGGCAGCGCTTCGTTTTGCCTGTGAAGAAGCGCTTGTTCTATGATCATTCTAATCGCAAACCAAGTCGGGGCGTGAGTACATCAGTAGTACTTAGAATCTCTAGGAACGTCAAATCTACGTCTTTACCTATATGGCTTTTAGTATTTCGTGTGACGGTCGTTATCTCTGTCAACAACTCTGAGGTAAGTTTCAAGTGTAACTGCTGTGTCCCACACCATCAACGTTCTGCCTTGCATAGCCATATAAGGCCTGCCCCTGTGATTCATTCCCTTCACCATCTCTTCATGTATAATACGCAACAACAATGCATGTCGTAATATGTGCCCAGCAAATACCTCTCTTAGATTTATTATGTTTGTAGCGACACCACCGTTTAGGATAGGGAAAGTTAGATTTGTGGAATATTCTGAGCACAAGTTACAGCCAGGTGCAGGCCGGATTGCAGTGAGTTACGCATACCAATAGTTGCGAAGTATAATAGAGTCCACAGGGCCGTCAAATTGCTGAGAGAGTATATGTAGTGGTTTCAGATGTCGCAAGTCACAGGCAGAAGGGGCCCACTGGCCAACTTAAGTGTTATGAGTACGTGACGCGAAGTGGCGCGTTTAGTAAAGGAGGGTTGCACAGCCGAGTATAAATTGGTGCCGTTTTCTAATGAGATTCATTCAAGTGTGGCAGCTCTCCTGGATGGCGGGGCGTGTCACACCACCAGCTACACGCAGCAGCAGATGGGGCGCCAGCATCGCACTCCACTGTGGGCCGTTGGTTCGACCCTCTGAGGCCGACGCGAGGCCCGTAACCAGCCAGCGACGGGCCACTCCACGGCTCTTTACTGTGGGCAGGTGTCCTGGCATCCCGAGGCGAGGACTGCAGATTCGGATGCAGGATCACGGGTGCTTGTTGTCGCTGCGATCTCAGCCACGCTGGCAAAAAGCATGCAGATGATCGCCTGCAGCTCACACTGAGTCGGCAGGGACCACTGAGTCGGCAGGGACCACTGAGTCAACTGCCAGCAACCTGATGACGCCGCAGCTACGCTGGCGTACAAGGCTGACACACACAGTGCATGCACAGGTCGTTGGGGCAGCTATTCCGCGCCAAGCCGTTTTGCAGACAGTGAAGCGGCGAACTGAGCATTGCAGGACCCAGTGACACAGATCCAGAGGAACGGGGGCACTGTAGTTGGAAACAATAAATCACTTAAGTTCAGACGAGTCTTAATATGGTGCCTTCTACCTCCTCCCGCTACAGTTAGTCATCCTCATACATTTGGTGGCAGAAGTGCCACTACATGTTCTTCATGTGGTAGTTTCCCCATCGATTCGTTCATTTCTTATCCAGCCAGTCCACCTCATCTCCAGCAGTCCACAGTTCGTGGTCTAGTGGCTAGCATTGCTACCTCCAGATCTTGGGGTCCCGGTTTCGATTCCCAATCTGGTCGGTGATTTTCGAAGCCCAGGGACTGGGGTTTGTGTTGTCCTCATCATCATTCGGGAAGTGCAGAGACTGGAAATGGAAAGATTTGGAACTTCTATGGGCGCTGATAACCACTATGTTGAGGGCCGCACAAACCAACATCCATCCATCATCATCATCATCATCATCATCATCACCTCCAGCAGACTCATGCTACACCTCATTTAAAATACTTCCAATCATTTTCTGTCCTCTCAGTGTTTATACTTCGCACCCTGAAGAATTGTGCTCCAAAAACATATACTGTGAAATTATTTTGTCTGAGGGTTTATATTTCTGAACGTTAATAGCTGTTTCTTTCGCCTTTCCTTCTTACTCTATTCTACTTCCGCGATAGAAAAGTAATGCACCTCAGCCTTTGTAAATGCTAATTAACATGTTAAGCATTGCCTATTTGTTACGGTGGAATATGATGGGCCCCCTTTTAATGTTACACCCTCTCTGATCGGCTATGCAGCTGACTAAGATCGCGTGAGACTGATAGTATCATAAAATTCCCAAATAATAACTGGTTAGCGGGGAAAGAGTGCAAATTCCTTACATAAATTTTGAGTGATCGGAATCACCTTCATTCTCATCAGATGGGCTGCCTATTGAAGTCTTCCGAAATTTAATATGCCCATTATTGTTGCGTATTGCGATAGCTCGTCAATTTCTCTATTGCGTCTTCTCTTCCAACTTTAAGATTCCTTATCATAATGCGGACCTGAGGTTTTACTATATTCAAATATTTTTATCTGGTGTTCTTTCATTTTAGTTAAAATTAGGAGATACTAAAAAAAATTTAAAAAGTGACATCCAGATTATAGCGTTACTCTCTTGTTTTCCACGTATACATCACGTCACAATATAGTCATCGGATAAAAGTGTATGCTCATCGACGGATGAAGAGGCGGTGTAATACAAAGTGTGCATGGGCCTACAGGAGATAAGTTTCCGTACGTCGAAATAAACGTCGTTACATCTACACATAGATTTTTAGCACTGGCTAGCTCTATGTCGTCGTGCACTAACACAACTGAGTGTTATGCATATGGGAGGACACTTTCCGCGAACAAACCTATGCAGTTATCTGTATCGTGATTTTATAACATGAACGGAAACAAATATGTAAATATAATTGTTAACAGAATCAATGTTGAAATTAAAATTACAAATTCAAGAACTTAGAGAATACTGACAAGGATAGAAATCACCATATGTTCAGGAACAAGGGTAAATAGAGAAAAGCAGAGCTGACGTTAGTACTAAATATTCCATGTTTTTATTACACACATTTGATTCTCAAAGCCTTATCAAAGAAATATGTCATTTGTATTCAATATATATTCCGAGCCTAGAAAATCTGTAGTATCAGAATACGTACAGATCCACGTACATATAATTGGAACTAAAATGCAAGGCTCTATATCATATCTTCTGTGAGAGTGCACCTACACAATCAGAGGTCTCAGTAATATACGTGAAGTTGCTGATCACGAGACGCAGTTTGTTGGTAGAAACAATTGGAGCGCAACCGTTAAGCAGATATCGTACAGAACGTTTGTGTGACCCATTCCTGAGTACAACTTACGCAACAGTTACGGAAATTCCTCATGAGCTTAATTGGGAATACTTAGAGGGAAGAAGCCAATCGTTTCGCTAAACGCCACGGGGGAAAAACAGAAATGCAGGAGGATCTGCAACGAATTGAGGCATGATGCAGGGAATGACAACTGAATCTCAATGTAGAAAACTGTAATGTGCTACGAATACATAGAAAGAAAGATCCCTTATCATTTAGCTACAATATAGCAGGTCAGCAACTGGAAGCCGTTAATTCCATAAATTATCTGGCAGTAGGCATTAGGAGCGATTTAAAATGGAATGACCGTATAAAATTAATCGTCGGTAAAGCAGATGCAAGACTGAGATTAACTGGAAGAATCCTAAGGAAATGCAGTCCGAAATCAAAGGAAGTAGGTTACAGTACACTTGTTCGCCCACTGCTTGAATACTGCTCACCGGTGTGGTATCCGTACCAGATAGGGTTGATAGAAGAGACAGAGGAGATCCAACGGAGAGCAGCGCGCTTCGTTACAGTATCATCTAGTAATCGCGAAAGCGTTACGGAGATGATAGATAAACTCCAGTGGAAGACTCTGCAAGAGAGACGCTCAAGTAGCTCGGTACGGGCTTTTGTTGAAGTTTCGAGAACATACTTTCACCGAGGAGTCAAGATGTATATTGCTTCTTCCTACGTATATCTGGCGAACAGACCATGAGGATAAAATCAGAGAGATTAGAGCCCACACAGTGGCATACCGACAATCTTTCTTTCCACAAACAATACGAGACTGGAATTGAAGGGAGAACCGATAGAGGTACTCAAGGTACCCCCCGCCACACACCGTCAGGTAGCTTGCGGCGTATGGATGCAGATGCTGATGCAGAGTAGCGACCTTTGTGACACACCACCACGCTGCCTACAACTATTATGTCGAGTAACGAGCGTAAACACTGATTAACAGAGATAAGGGCTAGTATAGACTGTCATTTTTCGCTCGCTCCATTTATGAGTAGAGCATGAAAGACAATTAGTAGCGATGTGGCAACGTACCCCGTGCCATGTGCTGTATAATGGCTTGTGAAATATCTACACTGTCTGATCAAAAGTATCCGGACACTCCTGTGTAATGCAGAATTGACCACTAGATGTCACGAGTGGCTGACCTGTCAGTATAACAGGAGATAGGGATTGGCTGGCTCTGAGCACTATGGGACTTAACATCTATGGTCATCAGTCCCCTAGAACTTAGAACTACTTAAACCTAACTAACCTAAGGACAGCACACAACACCCAGCCATCACGAGGTAGAGAAAATCCCTGACCCCGCCGGGAATCGAACCCGGGAACCCGGGCGTGGGAAGCAAGAACGCTACCGCACGACCACGAGATGCGGGCAGATAGGGATTATCGTGTTCTTAATAGAGAAGCAGTAACAACAGAAAGGATCGCTCAGTAGAGCTCAGTAACTTCGAACGTCGACTAGTCATTGGATGTGACCTGAGTAACGAACACATCAGAGACATTTCAAAGCTTCTACAGCTCAACAAGTCGACTGTTGATGGCGTGACTGTCAAGTGGAAACACGAAGGCACAACCACAGCTAAACCAAGGCCATGGACTGAGGAACAGGGACCGTAGTGCATTGCGGAAGGGGGTTGCCAAAGATCACGTAAAATCAACACAAGTAGTCACTCATCAGTCCCAAAGTGCTACCAGTAGTCCACCTGGCACTATGAATGGGCGTAGGGAATTACGAGGTTAATCCCAAAAGTAAGGTCTCCCATTTTTTCACAAGTATAGAACTCTGTTTGTGTGGCAGTTGGTCACACTGTTATGAAGAGTGCTCATGCGCTGTGTGTAAACATGCGCACGCCGCGCTGAGGCGCTCAGTCTTGGCATGGCAGCCGTTGAGAATGGAGCGCCCGTTTGATGTTACCGCCAAGTGCGAATTGCGCGTAGTTATTTGGTTTTTGAATGCAAAGGGCACTGCGCCGATTGAAATCCATCGCCAATTGACGGAAGTGTGTGGTGAATCGTGCATGGATGTCAAAAATGTTCGTAAATGGTGTAGAGAGGTTGCAGCTGGTCGGACCGAAATTCACGTCGAACAAAGGAACGGGAGACCTTCAATTCCTGAGGAGACAGTGTTGCAGGTTGAGCAAAGCATACATGAAGATCGGCGGATCACCCTGGATGATCTCTGCAGTTTGGTTCCTGAGATTTCCCGAAGCACCGCTCACAGAACTTTAAAGGAAACATTGAACTACCGGAAGGTGTGCGTTTGATGGGTGGCACACATGCTGACTGAGGACCACATGCGGCAACGAGTTGGTGCTCCCACGCATTTCTTCACCGCCGTGCAGCCGAACAGGACAACTTTCTGGACTCAACTGTCTCGGGTGACGAAACCTGGGCATACCACTTTACACCTGAGACCAAGCAACCATCACGCCAGTGGCGGCATCCTTCTTCGCCAAAGCAGCGGAAATTCAAACAAACACAGTCTGCTTGTAAAGTCATGACAACCGTTTTTGGGATCGGAAAGGGGTAGGTGAAAGAAGAGGTTCACAACTTTCTGAACAGCATGGTTGGGCATACAAAAACTACCACAGCGTCTACAAAAATGCATCGACAGAAATGGTGATTATGTCGAAAAATAGCTAAGTGTTCGAGCTGTAAACTGATGTAAACCGTTGTAGAAATAGGTCTATGTACTTATAAAGAAATAGAAGACCTAACTTTTGGGATTACCCTCGTACAGGGGATGGGGTACAGTGGTCGAGCAGGTCCCCGCAGTCCACGAATTTCTGCAGTCACTGCTAAGCGACGCTTGAAGTGGCATAAAGAGCGAGGCAACTGGAGCGGCGCCAGCGTACAGTAGATGGCTGGAAACGAGTGATTCGGAGTGACAAATCGCACTACACCCCGTGGGAATCCGATGGAAGGCCTTCGTTTGGCGAACGCCTGGAGAACGTTACCCGCCTTCAGGTGAACGGTTAAGTACGGAGAGGGTCGTGTTACAGCGTGGAGGTTTTTTCATGCTTACTTCTTGGTCATTTTATTTCGCTTAAGAAATCGCTAAATGGGGAATGATGTGGACGCATTTTGAAGCATTGTTTATTGCGTACAGTAGAGGAACAGTTCTGAGACGATGATTTATCAGAATGACAATGTACCCTGTCATAAAGCAGTATTGGTCAGGCAATGGTCTGTCGACAGTAACATCCCTGAAATGTGCTGCCTTGTCCGGAGTAGCGACCTGAATCCTGTTCAACATTTGCAGGATGCCTCAGAACACCAACATCGCTTCAGACCGCAGCATCTAACATCAACACGTTGTCTGAGTTCATGTAAGAGTGGGCGGCCATTCTTCAAAATGGCTCTGAGCACTATGGGACGGCCGAGCGGTTCTGGACGCTACAGTTTGGAACCGCGCGACCGCTACGGTCGCAGGTTCGAATCCTGCTTCGGGCATGGATGTTTGTAATGTCCTTAGGTTAGTTAGGTTTAAGTAGTTCTAAGTTCTAGGGGACTGATGACCTCAGAAGTTAAGTCCCATAGTGCTCAGAGCCATTTGAACCATTTTGAACCACTATGGGACTTAATATCTGAGGTCATCAATTCCCTAGAACTTAGAACTACTAAAAAGTAATTAACCTAAGGACATCACACACGTCCATGCCCGACACAGGATTCAAACCTGCGACCGTAGCGGTCGCGCGGTTCCAGACTAAAGCGCCTAGAACCGCTCGGCCACAGTGGCCGGTGGCCATTCTTCAACATACATTCAGACACCTCATTAATGATGTACCCAGCAGAGTTCAAGGAGTTAAAAAGGCGAAGGATGGCCGCGCCCTCATGTTAATGCCCACCAACTTCTATTGGAGTTTCACCTTAGGCTTGGTGCTATTGGAAAGGATTATTAGTCGACCACAATGTTATTGCACTTGAGAGTGAGGGTGCTTCGGTAAGCTTATCGTGAATTTTTATCGCGATGCTTCACGAGGACAAGCTGAAATATTCGATAGTAAATGCTCAACGGTCCTGAAATCTTTCTCATTGCCAGGCGTTTTCGTCAGTCACCACTGTAATTGTTTGCTGTGATGTCGCCGCGTGTTTCCGATAACGGCCACGCGAGGCCAAGTGCCGTAATATCGTAGTCAGGTAGACAACCTTTCTCACCCATTAACAGCACAACGCTAAGACACTTCACGACAGTAGTTACCGGACGCTGAACATGTCGTGTAATGACGTCGGAGAAACGCCCTTTCGCCGAGACAGCAAGCGACAGCGGCCCCGACCAGCTACCGCGACCGCCGCCGTGTATGAATAAATCATGCGAGATGAGTGTTAGAGATTCCGGACGCCCCCCGCCGACAAGTTACGAGGCTGCGAGGACGTGTCAGTTGAGTGGAATGAAAAAGCCTGATTACCATTTTCGTCCGGCAGCAGGTTAGTCTGCATAACTATCAAATTTAGCGCCGGCCGTTTGCTATGCGGAGAGCGGCGCTGACCCTAATGAGTTCCAGGGTTTACGACTGACCGACAGCAGCGCCGCCTTGCGATGCGACGCGACAGCAGCAGCGTCCCGCGTACCGGCTATATGGCGGCGGCCGTGTGGGGCGCCGGCAAGGTACAGGGGAGGTGCGCGCTTGCCTGCAGATGAGGGAGGGAGGGCTGACGCCAGAGTGAACGCCCCGTATGAATAAATTGGTACCATTTGTGTACACACGAAACCCACGTAGTACTCTGTTTATTTAGCAGCGGACTCGAGCACTGATAACACAGTACATTGTACTGATGGATATGTTTAGGCCTCACAGCTGAAGTTGTTTAATGTTAATTATGAAATAATTTGCATTTCTGTGCAGCATTTTCGCTAGAACAACTATGTATATAGTTGCAAACAAAATTCTGATACTCACTGATTTTGTTCAAAAATGTTCAAATGTGTGTGAAATCTTATGGGACTTAACTGCTAAGGTCATCAGTCCCTAAGCTTACACACTACTTAACCTAAAGTATCCTAAGGACAGACACACACATCCAGGGAGGACTCGAACCTCCGCCGGGACCAGCCGCACAGTCGAATCTGCCGCGCCTTAGATCGCCTTTTTTTTTTTTTTTAATCTCATTTTGTTCTATACTGTTCGTTGAATTTGTTCGTGGCGGACGTCCGATGACACTCGTTCATGTGTTCATTAATCCGTTCACCCAGTTTTTTTATTACAGAGGGTAGCTAAACCCTCTCATCGAACACGCTGAGCTACCGTGCCGGCAGACCGCTCGGCTAATACCGCGCGGCACTGATTTTGTGTTTTCAGTTCAGTGATAACAAGAAAGTGGAGAGCATCTTTGAATAATTATACCATCAATACAACAGAACAGTGCTTTCACTGCAACAGAACAGCGAACCTCATAGAAATGAGTTGGGTGAAAGCATATTCCGGAGTCAGGTACAATGAAAAAAGTCGATCAACTTACGAAGGTAGCAATAACGACTGGGATATAATAAATGTGGAATTAGCACAAGCGGAATGTTATAACATTGTCAAATATGCCGTTAATTTCCTTTGCAAAGATGACCAGAACTGACCAAGTCAATCAAAGGGCAGTCTCTATACAGCAGTTGAGGACAACATCCAATCGGAACCTTCGGTCAACAAAACCAACTATAGCATCTAACAGTACTACCACTTGCAAAGTAGGTTAGAAATCAGATTAATAATGTTGTTCACGCAGCATATGTTCGCTTTATTGGGCAACAACAAAGTTATTGACTGTCGATGGTATCGTCAGAATGGAATTAATGAAGTAACTGTAAAAACGTCATTAATTTTGGCACTTATCTTGAATGGATTCCCACGTAGATTTCGTCGAAGTTGTTACGGCTCATCTTGTTGATTCTAGGGTGATTCCACTTTGACTGCTAGAAGGTCCAGGTTTGTATTTTAGCAATATTTGAAGACCTAACAAATGCGTTTTTCAGGAAATTCTTAATGATCAAACAATCCCAGATAAGAACAATGGTATGGGAGAAATAATTTTTGACTTGGTGTTCACGATCCACATTTTTATTAAACTTCTTGTAAATTCACATATACTTCTTCTTAACTGTCACATCGTCAAGAAAACAGTTTTGTATCAATCTTCATATATTTAATTTCCACTTTAACCAAACACAAGACTTGACTGTTCTTTTAGAAAGCGAAATAACAACTTAACTTCTGCAAAGTGCAACAAAGACTGCTCTGTGCGCACTCGCGCCAAAACGGTTACAAGTAAGTCAAAGATTATGACAGTCTCACAGAAATGCATACACACAAGAATCATATCACTGTAATATATCGATACATCTTAGTACCTATTCATTAATAAAACCAAATGTGAATATTGTCACAAAAATATGTCTGTTACTTCGCAGAAAAGTAGTACGATATTACTGGTATCGAGAACTGAGGTTGCAGTGCCGTAATGGTCACGTAAATGAAGAACCATTACAAGCAGAATAAGCGTTTCCAGTTTACTAAGGGTGAGACTTTCTTTTTTGTCATCAGTCTGACTGACTTGATGCTGCCTGCCTCGAATTCCTCTCCTGCGCCAACATCATCTTTATCTCAGAGCAGCACTTGCAGCTTAAATCCTCAGTTATTTGCTGGAGTGAGGCTAAACCATGGAAATTTTCCAAGCCATTTGTACCGCCACGGTCTTTCCAAGGCGCCATGTGGCGAGTACAGAACGGAAGCACTTGCTGAAGTTAATCACCTCCTATTTGCTCGCCCCCCTATTAAAGGAATCAGCAAGAAGGACTAATGAAGAGCAAGTAACACACTCTTCGGGTCAGTGGTCGTTTCCATCTATGACCAGTGATCAAATACCTAAGTAAAAGTGAATTACATACACATGTTGGACAAAAATACGGCCAGAAAGGCGTGCTGCGAGATGAACGCAGTTGCTAGCCAAACCTGTAGGTTGCGCTGTCGCAACTGACCACGAACGGCTCCTGTGCAATCTCTTCAGTACGTTTCAAGTGTCTGTCATCGTCAGAACAGTATTCTGTCTAGTCGTGAGTGCATTATGTCGACAGTGAGTGAATTCGAACGTTAGTAAATTATTGGTGCTCGCATAGCGGGTGCGTCAGTAATCTAGGGTGCCGAAATGTTTGGTGTTTCAGGAGGCAAAGTGTCGTAGATTTATAACGCATACAGGGAAAGTGGGAAACCATCATCCGCTAAGTCATGAAGTGGACGAATATGTATGTTGAGTGATCTTTATAGACGGTCACTGAAGAGGATAGTGATGTAAAATGACAGGAGGAGAACGGCAAAAGCCACTGCAGGTCGCACTCGGGAACACTGTCAGCACTAAAACGACACGAAAGGAGCTGCATAAGTAGGGAATTTCAGGGCGAGCTGCAATTCTGAAACCACTGATGAGTGACGAAAATGCCCGTAAAACGCGGTGCCGAAGGCATAAGCCTGGGCTATAGAGCAATGGAAGAAAGTGTTTTGGTCGGATGAGTATCGTTCCACACTGTTTCCAACTTCTGGCCTCCGTGTACGCCGCAGAAATGAAACACGGCGGGGCTGGTGGTGATTTGGAAAGCCATACCGTGGTATTCCCTGGGCCCCATGGCTACTCTGCGAGTTCGCACTGCTGCCAAGGGTATTGCCGACATTTTCGTTGATCATGTCCATCCCATGGGACAGTGTTTGTTCCCCAAACGGTGATGCTGTGTTCCAAGACGACACGGCCCTTGTTCTCATAGCTCGCATCGTCCAGCACTCGTATTCCGAGCATGACGGTGAATTGTCGCGCCTTCACTGGCCAATTCAAATGGCTCAGAGCACTATGGGACTTAACAACCGAGGTTATCGGTCCCCTAGACTTAGAACTACTTAAACTCAACTAACCTAAGGACATCACACACATCCATGCCCAAGGCAGGATTCGAACCTGCGACCGTAGAAGCAGCGCGGTTCCGGACTGAAGCGCCTAGAACCGCTCGGCCACAGCTGCCGGCTTCACTGACCACCACAGTGACCAGAACTCGTCGTTATTGAGCCTTTATGATCTATTTCTTAAAAAAAGATTGTGTGATTGTTATGCATCTCCAACGTCGTTAGCTGAATTTGCCATTTTGGAAGGAGAATAGTATAACGTTCTCTTGAAAACGACTCAGGACCCGTATTAACGCATTCCCAGACGGCTGGAAGCTGTTTCGTATGGCAACGGTTTTCCTACGCCTTAAAAATGTAATGGTAATGTTTTTCCTCCGCGAGGAGTGGCCGCGCGGTTAGAGGCGCCATGTCACGGATTGCGCGGCCCCTCCCGCAGGAGGTTCGAGTCCTCCCTCGGGCATGGGTGTGCGTATTGCTCTTAGCAAAAGTTAGTTCGAATTACTTTAACTGGTGTGTAAGTCTAGCGACCGATGTTCAAAAATGTTCAGATGTGTGTGAAATCTTATGGGACTTAACTGCTAAGGTCATCAGTCCCTAAGCTTACACACTACTTAACCTAAATTATCCTAAGGACAAACACACACATCCATGCCCGAGGGAGGACTCGAACCTCCGCCGGGACCAGCCGCACAGTCCATGACTGTAGCGCCTAGACCGCTCGGCTAATCCCGCGCGGCCTTGGGACCGATGACCTCAGCAGTTTGGTCTCTTAGGAATTTAGACACTTTTTTTGCGTTTTCATGTTTTTATTCACTCCGTGTATATAGTTCATGTTCACAATAAAAGAAGGACCTGTTCATAATCAAGACTGAAGTGCTGGTGACGTGATTGTGAAGTGGGATGTCGTTATATCCTGTGGGAATATTATGGAAGTGTTTGGGTTTGACGAATATTTGGAGAACGTTATCTGCCATAATGTGTGGTGCCAGCGGTGAAGTGCGGAGGAGATGGTGTTGCCGTCTAGGTTTTATGGCTTCGGCAGCACGTTCTCCTGTTACGGGAATTTGGATCAATGATGAGTTGCTTTGGAATTCCAGCTCGCCCTGCAGTTCCCTACTTATGGCGCCCCCTTCGTGTTGTTTTGGTGCTCGCTGGATTCTGGAGTGCAACATTCAGTTCTGCTCTGGTTAGGGTACGGTGACCTTATTGCGCTCAACAAAACGCTAAACGTGGAAGAATATGAACACATTTTACAGCATTCTGTAAAGCGTACGGTCGAGGAACAGTTCTCAGGAGATGATTGATTGTATCAGCGTTACATTTCACCGTGTCATGGAACAGCAACTGTGAGACAATGGTTTGTGGACAATAGCATTCCTGATATGGGCAGCCCAGCCCATAGTCCCGACCTGAACCCAATGGAATGCTTTTGGTGTGAGTTAGAACGTCAAGTTCGCTCAAGCCCGCAGCGTCCATCTCTTCCTTGTCTTTGCCGTCCAAAGTGGCCGAGCGGTTCTAGGCGCTACAGTCTGGAACCGCGAGACCGATACGGTCGCAGGTTCGAGTCCTGCCTCGGGCATGGATGTGTGTGATGTCCTTAGGTTGGTTAGGTGTAAGTAGTTCTGAGTTCTAGGGGACTGATGACCTCAGATGTTAAGCCCATAGGGCTCAGAGACATTTGAACCATTTTTTCCTTGTCTCGTTTTGGATCTTGAGGAACAACAGGCCGGCATTCCTCCACAAACATTCAGGCACCTCATTAAAAGTGTACCAAGCACAGTTCAAGGCGTTATAAAAGCGAAGGGTGGACATACCCCATATTAATGCTCCCTAGAACGCGTCCGGATACTTTTGTATATCGCCACAAATTGTTGTATGTGTTCACCAGCCGGTGTATCAGAAAGGCATGCAGCTGAGAGACGATGTTGACGAACTGTACCCCCTACACTGAACTCTTCTGCAGCGACTCACGTAATACCCAGCGACCTAATGTGGTTTATCGCTTTTGCAGCTGCACAGCGTGGAGAAAGAGACATGAGTGTGTAGTGTGACCGGTGAATGCTGTAAGTTCCGTTTCTGCGTTAACTTTGAACGTTGTTGCTACACTAGTTGGTTCGTTACAAGTGTATATACCGGGTGATCAAAAAGTCAGTATAAATTTGAAAACTGAATACATCACGGAATAATGTAGATTGAGAGGCACAAGTTGACACACATGCTTGGAGTAACATGGGGTTTTATTAGAACCAAAATAATACAAAAGTTCAAAAAATGTCCAACAGATGGCGCTTCATCTGATCAGAATAGCAGTAATTAGCATATCAAAGTAAGACAAAGCAAAGATGATGTTCTTTGCAGGAAATGCTCAATATGTCCACAATCATTCCTCAACAATAGCTGTAGACGAGGAATAATGTTGTGAACAGCACTGTAAAGCATGTCCGGAGTTATGGTGAGGCATTGACGTCGGATGTTGTCTTTCAGCATCCCTAGAGATGTCGGTCGATCACGATACACTTGCGACTTCAGGTAACCCCAAAGCCAATAATAGCACGGACTGAGGTCTGGGGACATGGGAGGCCAAGCATGACGAAAGTGGCGGCTGAGCACACGATCATCACCAAACGATGCGCGCAAGAGATCTTTCACGCGTCTAGCAATATGGGGTGGAGCGCCATCCTGCATAAACATCGTACGTTCCAGCAGGTGTTTATCAGCCATGCTGGGAATGACGTCATTCTGTAACATATCGGCGTACCTCTCACCTGTCACGGTAGCAGTTTCGCTGTCCAGCGCCATCTGTCGGACATTTTGTGAACTTTTTTTTTTGTTTTGTTCTAATTAAACCCCATGTCATTCCAAGCATGTTTCTCAATTTTTACCTCTCTATCTACACTATTCCGTGGTTTATTAAGTTTTCAACTTTATACTGACTTTTTGATCACCCTTGAAATGTCTCTGTTGGATTCCTTTCATGTTAATTTCTTAAATCTGTTGTCATTTACGGCATAAATTCCTCTTCTAAATTTACTGTGGCGTTTCTGAATTTCTGGGAGGAGACTGAGTAGTGGAACGTGTTACTTTTACACATAAACGAGAACTATCTGTCACACTACTACACTTTAAAACACAGTTTATATGTAATTCATGTCACACAGTCTCATACGGAACCTACATCCGCTTTCTTTTGTATGCTGTATATGATAAGATACTGTCATCCCCCTTCCCTTCTGTGTGAGAGGATGAATGAGCAAATGTATTTCTAGTTGCCTGCTGGATGGTAGCAGACAGGCCTGTCTGCTAGAGAACAGTAGGACCAACGTCGGAACAGGTAGCTACGCTTTCTAAAAGCAAAGAGGTTTCTATCCTTAGTATGGTCCTGTCCGTCCCTTGTCATGTTGGTATAGGAAGCTGCTTCTCTGGTCACTTCCGTTTGTATTTGTGAGGCACCCCTCAGGAAAGGACCAGGTCAGTCTGTCCGCGGCGAGCGTCTGAAGTGGTAAGATCTCCGGCTAAGCGCGTGTCTGCTAAGTCTGTAGGACAATAGATTTCTTAAGTTCAGCCTAACTGAAAATTTAATCACCTTTATTTCAGGTTTAGCTCTAAAATATCTAATGTTATCTTAAATTGCAACACAGTGCAATTTGCGAGTGAAGTTCAGAATATCTTCCGGTAGTTGCTTTGTCACTACTTTGTGAGTAAAGTGGTACCACGTGTTGATCAGTAACTCTAACTAAGATCATCAATCTTAAATGCGAATTCTCGTGTGATTATAACGTCTCGTCTTGACAATATTTTTTTAGCATAGCAACTTTTCTATATTTTCAACCCACGTGGGGTGTACTTTATGAGACCAGTACCACGTGCTTATACAACTGTTTGACCCATCAGGTTAATAGTAAGACGATAGTAACCAGTTCTAGGTTTTTCTTTAGTAAGTTGCGTATCGATGTAATTTATTTTAATTATCAAAATTATTGTGGAGTTACACTCTTTGTGTAAACCAAGTTGACCACGTGAAGCATGTGGTGACAGGATCAAAGTAGCCCTCAGCTATTCTTTTCGGGAAGATTTCACAGAGAGTTGGTATGAATTTAGTATACCAGTGTGTGGTAATTACATGACGGACAGGATTGCGCTACGAACGTAACTTCTTTGGGTGAAAATTGAATCGGTTGGTTGTGGTTAATTTCCTCTTGCATATGTTTCAACGTTCTTTGTGTGTTATTTTATGAATGCAGTGTTGTATGTAGTCTCCCAATCTTGGCTCCCTATTTGATGTGTTCCATAAGATTACAAACTCACATTTTTACAGTCCTAAATAAGGCACCAGCTTAGTTATGACTCAAGTTTAATATGCTGAAATTTCAATGATCAATGTTAAAATAAATTTCCAAATGTAACCTGACTTATTTCCTTTCATTTAAATGCTCTTTTATATATAACCGGTTGTCGAATGACGATTAAAAAATTATAATTAATGTTAGTCTGGTTGGGAATTTGGTAGGTTAGACTAGATACCTGGTGAAACAGTTGCTCAGTAATGCAAGGCTAACTTCCCCAGACAGCTCACAGCTTTTAAACCGCTTTTATTGTCTATCAGCACCGCTTTCATAGAAAATTAAAGCAACGACATTACACATGGCGACCCTGTTCTGATTCCGCTACACTCTGGAATCTCTGAAACGTTAGATTGCGAGCGTTGTATAATCTTAATTTTTTTTTCCTACAGCGCTCAAACAACTTCTGCGCTGTTTCTGAGAAGACTTTCAAAAGATTCACGGCGTTGTTGAGCGGTGTTGTGTTGTTTGTCTTGTTTTGTTTTCTATATTTGTTTGTTTTATATGTATGTGTTTTTTTTCTCGCTTGTAAATTGCACTGACTTCTATCAAAGATATAAATTTGATTTGCGTGTGAAAAAGTGCGTACTAGGTTGGGTACCTTTCGTGTGACTGTCGTAATTTTTGGGGGATGCATTTATTCTGATTAGTGTGTTGCGTACCGGGTATAAATTGAACTAATGCAGGCACGTAACCAAGCTAAAAGTAGTCGGTCCAACAACTTAAGCAACATGGACCAAGGGGGTAATTTGATTTCGAATATTAACGCGTCGGACGGTTCCGAAAATGCACTGGGGAATGCTTCAGATGAAATGCAAAACATGACGAACGGGCTCACATCGGAGCCAGAAATTAATTTGCCTCCAACTAACCAAATTGATTTGGCAGAACTCATGAAAGCCTTATTGCAACAAAATAAAGAAAACGCAGAGAAATCTGTAAAATCAATCCGAGAGCTAGGCGAACAAATGACGCAGAAATCTGAAAAATCGATCCGCGAGCTAGGCCAACAAATAGACGAAAAACTAATGCAGCAGACAAATAAAGTCGACAAGACGATGCAGAGAGTGTCCGATGATATCTCACAAAGAATAAACAATCTGGAAAGTGAAATAAAAAGTGATATTATGAAAGAATTAGGCCGTACATTTGAACAAATCGATGACCGTCTGCAAGCCTTAGAACAGGGCAAGCGGAGTCGCGATGCGGAATCTAAAGAGAGGGAAGAACAGCTACTTAGGAATTTCCAAGCGCTGAGAGAAGAATGCCAAAGAGAACACCAGCAGGTATTCACGAGGGTCCAAGAGGCGGAAACGCATTGTCCCACGTCCGTTAGCAACACAGTAGCGGACAACAGTCAAGCGATTCACGCAGTCGAACAGCAAGTAGAACAATTGAAGCAGACTGGGGCGGAGGACAACAGACAAATACATGATAAGATTGCGGCATTAGCGGACGTCGTAGGCACGATGAAGGTGACGGAAATCGAGAACAATACTACACCGGTAGCGGCCGCAGAGACCGAGGAAGTGCGTTCGCCTCTTAGATTTCAGAAGGGACAGTTAGAAGTGAACAGGCGGCACAAAGCTGTAACAGGCGAATTACAAGTACGCGTGGCGCATCTGGAAAGCCGCATTGGGTGTGATTCCGAACTCGCCAATAGCACTAAAAATAGCTGTACGAACAGTGCAGAGAGGGACTCCAGCCACGAGGGAGATTTTGACGACAGGGAAGAATGTATTTTGAGGGGCAGACATGAGAAAAATAGAAACAATCAAGGACCTCGCCGGGAAGAAATGCGGGGATTTGATTTCAAACATTTCCTTATGGTGAGAAAGTTTGAGATATTTCGAAATTCGCAAAAAGGAATACATCCACGAGCATGGCTCGAGCAATTTGAGATCTGTCTTCCCCCCGACTGGGCAAGTTCACATAAGATACAATGTATGTGTGGCTATTTGGAAGGCGAACCGGCGATTCGCATGAGGTCGGCAGCGCGTCACTGCAACTCCACTCGGGAGTTTCGACAAGCCTTTCTGTCCGCCTGCATGTGGATTTCGCCAGTATATTGATTCCCTTCAAGGTGAAAGAAGAATTGTGGTTTGTGTAATTTACGTGGCCCTGAAATATTATTGTGGTAGTCAAATACGAGCAGTATTTCAGCAAATGGAGAATGGAACAGAAATATGGATCCTTTCTGTAGTCTTGGTTGATGTTGAGCCAAAGACTGAAAAATTATTCCGCGTTAATACTTGTCCTAGAAAAGCGACGTTTATGTGTTTTGCTGATGCTGTGAGCATTACAGCTTACTGTTTTCGCTGGTGCGGGATGCACTGCAACCTATATGATTTGTACTGAGGAAACTTCCCTCTTGAAGGTAGAGGAAGATTAAATAATTTTGATTATGGGACCGAAGGAAAGCTTGGTTTAAGGTAATAAGGATGAAGCAAAACATTTGTCATTTAAACTACAGGAGGATTCGGATCTTTTGTGTCTGTTGTAAGTTCAATATGTTAAGATGAAACTGTTTTACAGAATAAAGGTGACCACAATTTTGCCATTCATGAGAAATGAATCCAGAATGACAACCAAAGGCGAAATAACTGATTTGGAAGCGAAAGGTAATTTAAAGAAGGAACGAAATTGGTAAGACAATGTAGTATAACCTGTATAATAAAAAAATTCTTACCCTTCACAGAATCATCTGTGTGATTAATTCTTGAAATAAAGTAATTTTAGATGAAATTGTCTTACTGTTTTATGTATAAACATATATGATAAATGTATAATTGCGAGTATCTTATCAGGTGTGTCAACTGGTATAAATGTTTTGGCGTGTAAATAACCACTGTTCTTTTTACTGTGTATGTTTAAGGAAAGTTTCTCCATATTTATCATGTGACAAGACATATGCCGCGAGCGTCAGGAAGAGGACGAATTAGAGCAATGTTGTAGTGGTATAAACACTGTGTTGAAGTAGCGATGAAGTAGCTTGTTGGATTAACTAGTAGTGGATTGAAGTAAAATTTTTGAGTAATACATGTTTATGGGTAGTTAGTTTGTAGTATAGACAACAGGTGTGCATGTGTGTGTGTGTGTGTGTGTGTGTGTGTAAATAACATGTGAACCCTATGCTGTCCTGCCCTATACTTCCACAAGGCATAATCCTATTCATTTTAGTGAACTAATAAGTAGCATTTGATTTTTTAAAACGCAAGTGAACCACATTAGTGATGTGGATTTAGGTATAATATTGTCAGTTCATTTAATTTTTATTTTTATACTGTCAAGTCATTTCACTTTTATTTTTATATTGTCCAGTCATTTAACTTTTATTTTTATATTGTCGACTCATCTAACTTTTTTATTTAAAAAAATTAAGTCTCACTTTTGTTCTTAAAAATTGTGAAAGACAATACTAAGTGGTATTATGTATGACATTTTGTAATAACATAACTATGATAAACAATTTCTGTGAATGCAGTGGAGAACGTGAAAGCGAACCGGCTAAACTCTTACGAGACAGCGGGAGCAGCGAGGAGGAGGACTAGGTGTTAACAGGCGGGTTTCCCAGCAGGACACACTGTCAACCGGGTCACTTCGGGAGCGCGGTCGACCACAAAAGAAGGGTACGCGGAAAACACTTTCCCTTGCACCCGGAGCTAATGGCCGGCCGCACCAGTGCGACCCTTCGTGGAGGCGATGACCTGAGATGGCCGAGCGGTCCACCGCGCGGAAATCCATCTGTTGGCAACGCACCACACGCACGCGACCGTGACGAGACGGCCGCGGTGAAACGACAGAAGACAGGGGATAAAGGGTCGTGGAACCTTTTGACAGGTACTGTCCAGAGAAACTTGTAGGCGTCAACGACGACTATCAACATTTCCTGGCGGATGCCCACTGTCAAGGGACAGTAAATCATAGTTCGATGTTCTCTGGTTGCTAAGGGTGGCACAAAGAAGAGGCACTAAGTGTCATCCTTGCCCAGGAATATCAAACCGGCGAGCGAATTGAGGATAACTCAAGAATTTAACAAAACACAAGGGGCGTGGAGCCTTTTGACACATACTGTCCAGAGAAACTTGCAGACGTCAACGACGCCTATCAACATTTCCTGACGGATGCCCACTGTCAAGCGACAGTAAATCATAGTTCGATGTTCTCTGGTTGCTAAGGGTGGCACAAAGAAGAGCCATTAAGTGTCATCCTTGCCCAGGAATATCAACCTGGCGTGTCAAACGAGGATACCGCACGAATTTGCAACTCAAACATGGAACCAAATCGAGATGTACGTCACACAGGCCACCAAGAGAAACTTCATGAGAGGGCAGAGACGGAGGGATTGCACGCAACAGATGGACAAAAATGCCTACTGACAGCTGCGGCGACGAACCCCCCCCCCCCTCCCTTTATATTGTGCCTCGGAACAGTGGAACTACTGAGTGTGTCAGTAACAGTGATTATACGGTTCTTAGTTCAATGCATATACGTGTGTTTCTGTCACAGAAACTTTGACTCGTGTGTTTTGCAGGGGTTCGATTTATTGGCGTTTATTAGACTGACTCTTGTATTTTGCAGGTGTTCTATTTATTGTTATTTTTGGACATTGACTCTTGTATTTTGCAGGTGTTTTGTTTATTGGTGTTTTTTTTTAGATGTTGACTATTGTACTTTCAGAGCTGTTTTATTGATCAATGTTTGTTCTTGTGTGATGTATTAGATTTGTGATATTTGGTTTCGTAAATTCATTCCTGTGGCATTGCTTCGTTTATCAGTCAGATAGCTATTCATTCTCATTGTACTGTGATCGATCAGCCTTTGCATGGGGCATATTTATAGTGAAAACCCCATAAGGGTAACAATCACGTAATTATTGTAGTTTCAGTATAATGACACAGTGCTCATTGTTTGCTAACTAACTGAAATATAGTAGAGTGATTAAATTAGTGCCACATAGTTATTTTAATTCTACAAATTATTAGTTTTATAAGATATAGATTTTTTTGTGATAACCACTTTGTAAAACATGTTTTTTTTCTCCTATCATTTTTTTTTTTTTTTTTGCTTTTGCGGATTGTGCATTGTAATGTTCTGCTTTATAATACTGATGTTATTTTCATGTTTTTTTTTTAATTGCTGTGGCACCTTTGCTATTTTCATAAATTTTGCTTGTTAATAAACAGCCATAAATTTTCCTGTGATCGGTTGGCTCTTGCAATGAGCAAATACTGGTGAACTCCGTAAGGGTAACAACCAGAAATTGTTTTCATATTAATGACACAGGAACCATTGTTTTTACTTGCTGGCCGAATTAGGTCTACACTATCTTTTAAATAGGTGTCACAGATTTTTTTTTTTCTCTTTGAAATTGGTAGATTCTAAAGATGTGTTGAAATTGTGTTTTAGCAAGTGGCTAGTGACCTTTTGCCTTTTCTTTACATTTTTGGTTTAAGTTGGGTGTGAGAAGTCTGCTTGGGAATGTCCTAGGAAGGCCAGAAAATTCCCTGCACAGTCTTTTCCCGAGGCGTTGGGGTTATGAAAGGTCTCTGATGGGTTCCTTTCATGTTAATTTCTTAAATCTGTTGTCATTTATGGCATAAATTCCTCTTCTAAATTTACTGTGTCGTTTCTATCTGGGAGGAGACTGAATAGTGGAATGTGTTACTTTTACACATAAACAAGAACGATCTGTCACACTACTACACTTTAAAACACGGTTTATATGTAATTCATGTCACACAGTCTCATACGGAACCTACATCCGCTTTCTTTTGTATGCTGTATATGATAAGATACTGTCATCCCCCTTCCCTTCTGTGTGAGAGGATGAATGAGCAAATGTATTTCTAGTTGCTTGCTGGATGGTAGCAGACAAGCCAGTCTGCTACAGAACAGTAGGACCAACGTCGGAACAGGTAGCTACACTTTCTAAAAGCAAAGAGGTTTCTATCCTTAGTATGGTCCTGTCCGTACCTTGTCATGTTGGTATAGGAAGCTGCCTCTCTGGTCACTTCCGTTTGTATTTGTGAGGCACCCCTCAGGAAGGGACCAGGTCAGTCTGTCCGCAGCGAGCGTCTGAAGTGGTAAGATCTCCAGCTAAGCGCGTGTCTGCTAAGTCCGTAGGACAATGGATTTCTTAAGTTCAGCCTAACTGAAAATTTAATCACCTTTATTTCAGGTTTAGCTCTAAAATATCTAATGTTATCTTAAATTGCAACACAGTGTAATTCGCGTGTGAAGTTCAGAATATCTTCCGGCAGTTGCCTTGTCACTACTTTGTGAGTAAAGTGGAACCACGTGTTGATCAGTGACTCTAACTAAGATCATCAATCTTAAATGCGAATTCTCGTGTGATTATAATGTCTCGTCTTGACAAAAATTTTTTAATATAGCATCTTTTCTTTATGTTCAACCCACGTGGGGTGTACTTTATGAGACCAGTACCACGTGCTTATACAACTGTTTGACCCATCAGGTTAGTAGTAAGACGATAGTAGCTAGTTCGAGGTTTTTCTTTAGTAAATTGCGTATCGATGTAATTTATTTTAATTATCAAAATTATTGTGGAGTTACACTCTTTGTGTAAACCAAGTTGACCACGTGAAGCATGTGGTGAAAGCATCAAAGTAGCCCTCAGCTATTCTTTTCGGGAAGATTTCACAGAGAGTTAGTATGAATTTAGTATACCAGTGTGTGGTAATTACATGACGGACAGGATTGCGCTACGAACGTAACTTCTTTGGGTGAAAATTGAATCGGTTGGTTGTGGTTAATTTCCTCTTGCATATGTTTCAACGTTCTTTGTGTGTTATTTTATGAATGCAGTGTTGTACGTAGTCTCCCAATCTTGGCTCCCTATTTGATGTGTTCCATAAGATTACAAACTCACATTTTTACAGTCCTAAATAAGGCACCAGCTTAGTTATGACTCAAGTTTAATATGCTGAAATTTCAATGATCAATGTTAAAATAAATTTCCAAATGTAACCTGACTTATTTCCTTTCATTTAAATGCTCTTTTATATATAACCGGTTGTCGAATGACGATTAAAAGATTATAATTGATGTTAGTCTGGTTGGGAATTTGGTAGGTTAGACTGGATACCTGGTGAAATAGTTGCTCAGTAATGCAAGGTTAACTTCCCCAGACAGCTCACAGCTTTTAAACCGCTTTTATTGTCTATCAGCACCGCTTTCATAGAAAATTAAAGCAACAACATTACACACTGTAATACCATCGTCTCACCTGACTAGGGCTAGCGCAATTCACGTGTTCCTCCAACATAAAAATGGTTCAGTTCAATATAGCAGCTTCCTTTCAATGCGCACTTTAAACGTTTAAGGAGAATTTAGAAAGACGCTGTGTATTATGATCGAGAAAACTGGTTAAATGGTTAAGACACCAACACTTGCATACGGAAGGAGGTGGGTTCTAACACCCCACTGCTATTGCTATCAAACTAGGGTCGCGAGATTATTTTATTTTATTTCGCGTAAATAAAATGTTTGAAATGTCTTAATGTAGGGCAGGGAGTGGAATTAAATAGTCAGTCAAGCACTAACGGCGCATTTCAAACAATACCAGCTGTACCGTATGCGCTACAACAGAACGGGTGGGTTGCTATTGCCTTACCTTCATGAATCAAAGTTCTGTCTCGCACAAACGATAAGCTTATTTATAAAAAACCATAAAGTTACAGTCATTAAAGTTATGAATTTTTTCGCCAGGAAAGGTCTTTCATAGTACTATGACACAAGGTGAATTAAATTTATGAATCTTTGGATAAAGGATACTTTTCGAAAACAGAGTGGGAACACAAACACAGCTTTCGCTGCCTCACTCTCTCGTGTTATTAAAGCTCTTTGTATTAGATCCGCGCCGCAGTATGACTTTGACTATAAGAGAATATTCCCCATCTCACGCTGTTCGCGTCGAGCGCAGACGGATGACGTGATGTTCATTCCGCAGTTATTCGACAGCTACATTAATTGCTTTAATTGTTACTTGTAATTACGTTGCGATAAATCCTAATAGGTAGCATTTGGAAAAATTTCAGGAAGATGAAGTAACTAATTTTGCAGTTATTAAAAATTTTTCATTGGATTTTACGAACAGCCGGAAATAATAATATTAAGTCTAAATTTGGCAGAAGAGTTTAATTTAACACAAAATATGTTTTATTTAGATTAATGTTTCTCTGTTTTCAATAATTAATGGATGATTTTGGTATAATCTATTTCTGTGCAATATTTGTTAGATCTTTGCAAACTATCTACCTCTCGATTTTTACTTTTGAAATTTTAATTTCTGGTAGAATCTAAAAGCTAATTTCTATTGTATCAACGATATTTTAACCGCAGTCCGTATTTGAAGAGCAAGCAGGCGTTCGTGTCATGTCTTTAAAATCTTGTTCTCCATTTTATTTCGTAGGATGGAGTGACACTTTTTATTTCACCCAGCGAAAGATCGCTTTTAATGTGAAAATTATTACGTCAATACATAATCTCAAATGGAAGGACAATAATAAGTTTAATAATAATCAGACAGAATTTTTTTTAATTCATTGGCTTTCGGGAAGTGCCCATACTGTCATCTCATCAGTAGAATGTCGTCTATAACGACAAGAACCAACACGACATCCAGTGCCCGAGCTTAGAAAATATCTGGTACTCCACGGAACTGAACCCGCGCCCCTTCCAATTAGCAGTCCGCCACGTTGACCGCGTAGCTACCGGGGCGGACTGTCAGGAGCAACGGGTTCCTAGGCTGACTGCCCTGACTACGAAGTCTGCCCTCGTGGACAGCAAGAGGAGGAGCCATTTCCATTGGTCGACACCGCTGCTCGTTCTGCCTCGCATGTGGTGGAAGACTATGCAATTTTCATTTCTGAAAAATTGTTCAAATGGCTCTGAGCACTATGGGACTTAACATCTGAGATCATCAGTCACCTAGAACTTAGAACTACTTAAATCTAACTGACCTAAGGACATAACGCACATCCATGCCCGAGGCAGGATTCAAACCTGCGACCGTAGCAGTCGCGCGGTTCCGGACTGAAGTGCCTAGAACCGCTCGGCTATCGAGGCCGGCGTAGCAGTAGAGTTTAAACTTCATATTGAATGTTTCGCGCTTTCCCGACCATTTTAAATACCGCTTGACAAGCGGAGCAGTTTTCGCGTGACCTTTCCAGACTATTTTTCCGCATTACGGAAGCTGTGACGTTTGCGAGCTATGACAGACTATTCTTGCGAGGCAACTTCGGTGTTATTAAAACTTTTGAACAGTTACATACAATTTAAAGAACTTCGTCGTCATAAATGTGGATAGAGTCGTTTTCAAAAAAGATGAAATATTACCGTGAAGAGGGTTACAACTTTTTGTAGACACTAGTTTTTCAATCCTAGTGTAAAGATTTGATAGTTGGACAGTTAGGAAGAGGTCTGAGCGCAGTCAGAAAGCGGACTGCGAACATCACTAGGCAGAAAAATAATGTGCTTTATTCCATCCCATCAAGCGTCTCCACAACAGTCACACAATAAATAGGGAATTGTTATGTACTAGTTTGTGTTCAGCATTTATTCAGTTACCTTACAGAAAATTATCATCCAGTTTCTCAAGTAATTGTTATCAAACAGAGTAACATGGCCCTTACATTTATTAAGGCGAATGAGAGGGTGTTTCCCTTGAAAAGGACATAGATAAATTTCTGCCCTGTCATTGTTCTGTCCGGGCTGGATCTCCCTCTATAAAAAGTTCGACGTCGACGTGACATTAAATCTATTAACCTTTCTTTTCTCATAATTTGTGTTAGAGCTTCTTTGAAGACGTGACGTTCGTTAGAATTTCAACAGGTGGCCTTCGATGTGAGTGGGTCATCAGGGGAAAACTGAGGTTGCATGTTCACTAGTCTGTGCATAAAACGGCGATTTTTATTTTATTTAATGTTTCATTTCCCCAAGACCTAGTGTCCTGTATTTCTATTGCACATCGTCTGACACACGTGGCAATACATGATGATTCAAAATGAAACAACAAATTTCAGTTGTTTCTTACAGAGAGACTATGAAACAAAGAAACGCAATGCGCATGTCACTGGATAGTGGAAGTTTCAAAGTTTTATATTCGCACTGACACTATACCATACACTCAACATGAGCACCATGCGATACTCGAAAAACATCGAAACGGTAGTCCATTTTTTTCCGTATACGAATCAACAAGTCCCTGTTTATTGAATCGACAATTCGATTTGTCAGCTCTTGAAGAGTAGCTGCCAAAGGTGGGACAAATACTGTCTTTTACATATTCTCACAGAAAAAGAATAGCAAGGCGTGAGATCTGGTGATCTGGGAAGTCAAAAAGCAATAAACAAGATCTTGTTGTCCGCCTCTTCCAATCGAACGTTGTGGATTGGTGTTGTTAAGATAACGCCGCACCTCAAGATGAAAGTGACATGCGACGCCGTCACACATAAAAATGAAATCACTGGAATATTTATTTTTATTTTATTTATTGATTTACTGATTTAATTAAGATGGCAAGATTAGGGCCACCAGTCCCTCTCTTACATCTAACCAGGCATTCTACTTATTTTGCTTTCAAATGTTTAAGTAGGCATGTTAAACTACATCTAGTACAAAAAGTGAAATAAACAATTACAATGGCACACTTGGAAAAATACATACATATACAGTTTATTTTCGTAGGTGATAACTACTGCTATAATTAGACATTATGATAGACTGATTTTAGGTAGGAGTGCTAGCAGCAGGTGGTATGAGGGAGACTGATGGTGAAGGGAGGAGAGTACGGAGAGGATGAAACATAATTAAGGAAATATAAAGGAAAAGAAGATTGCTTAGCTATTGAGATAGATGAAGAGGAAGGAGAGAAAGGAGCAAGATAGGAGACACTAGCTTTCCTGTTTGACAGAGGGGAGGATTGGTCTTGTACACTAATTTTGTGGAGAACCTTATGAGGATGATAGTTGGAAGTGCTTCGACTTCTTCTTAAAGGCAACAGGGGATTGCATTTTGCGCAAGATAAGGGGCAGTTTATTCCAGAGGCGGACAGCGGCAACTGAGAAGGAGTTTGCAAAAGTTTTTGTTTTCTGAGTGGGCACAGTTAGGATACCAAATAACAGTGACCTCGTGTCTCGATTATGATGGCATGAGAGGTGTTTAATCTCTAACGCAAGGTACTGGGGTGCTCGCGCGACGGGGAACCGGTGAAATAGACCGAGTGTGGTAGTCACGCAATTTGTCCGGCCGCAGCCACACCTAGCTGGGAATATGAAGCACTAACATGATCATATCGGCGAATGTTGCGGGTGTAACGCACACAGGCATTAGTGGTTAGTTCTAACCGTCTTTTGTTTTCACTACTCATGCCTTGTTGAATTACATCACAATAGTGGGGGTTCAGTAGAACAAGTGTTTGCACGAGCTGGCGTTTCACGTCCTGTGGAAATACGCTCCGAAACTTTTTGAGAGCCTGGAGACCAGCGGACGTCTTCCGGGACACTGCGACTGTATTCTATGCCCAGTTGAGATGCTCATCCAACGTTACACCCAAGTTCTTAACTCTTTTCTGATATGGTACTGGAATACCGTCGAGCAGAATAGGAGGCACCCGTTGCGGAAATCTGAACATTAATTTCTGATGGGCTATTAAGATTACTTTTGTCTTTCTTGCATTTAGTTTAAGCCCCAGGTTTTTCGCCCATGTCACCAATGATGACGGATCATAATTCATCTGACTGATTGCAGTGTTTATATCTTCAGGTCTGGCGCTTAGGTACAACTGGAGGTCGGCGGCATAGGAATGATATTTAGAGGAGGACAGAACCGACGAAATATCATTGACACATAAAGAAAACAAAAGTGGTCCTAAGACTGATCCTTGTGACACTCCTGAGGAGACATGATTCCAGGAAGATTTTTTATTTACACAGACAACACATTGTTGTCTGTCTTTTAAGTAGCTTTCCAACCATCTCAATGCACTATCTGAGAAATGAAGCTGTCGCATTTTTCTGAGTAATATGTCAAAGTTAACAGCTTTGATGAAGTCTAGTATCGTCAATATTGTTGCCTTTCGGCTGCCTATGCCATATTTCTGGTCATCAGTTACTTTAATTAGAGCAGTGTTTGTGCTGTGGTGTTTACGGTAACCGGATTGAAATTTGTCATATAGGTTGAATTCATGCAGGTGTTCAGTGATTTGATCATGAACAATATATTCAAGTGCTTTGGAAACAGCAGGCAGTATGCTATTTGGTCGGTAATCTTTTCGATGTTAGGAATGGGTCGAATTATGCTTCTTTTCATGCAGTGTGGGAAAATTAGTTAAGACAGGTACTAAGATATCGGCAACATTCTTAATCGTGGTTTACAGATACTGTCATTGCCTCTCGCATCAGAAGAGATTCTCATTATTGCTTTTCTTGCCGTATTTTTTGTTACGTGTTTTAGATGGGAGGTATCGTGGTTAGTTATCCAGTTAGGGTATTCTTGTGGAAGGTAATTATCAGCCGTATGGGTATTCAGAGGTGCAGAGAAGAATTCATTTAATTCGTTAGCTGAGACATGAAAAGCACTTTCCGATTTTGGCTTTCCGACCCTCAAGTTACGGAGTTCCTTCCACAGAGTCGTGGGCGTCAGATCGCTGCGTACAAAGAAGCGGGAGTGCCTGATTTTGACATTGCGAATGCATTGTTAAAATCTGTTCCGTAGCTTTCTATATTCTTCTAAACGCTCGGGCTTCGGATCTGCCTTGAAACGACTGTGGGCAGAATCCCTGTTATTCATCATTTGACGTAATTCAGCTGCCGGCCATGGAGCAGGAGATTTTCTTACACGGATTGTGCGTACAGGTGCGTGTTTGTCATAGAGGGCAGTGAGTTTATCACCAAGTTCATTAATTTTGCCATCGATTATAGGTTCTCTGATTATTTGATGCCATGAGATTTCTGAGCAATCGGCTGTTAGAGCGTCATGATCAGTACGTTTCATATTCCTACAGGTTATGTAACGCGATTTGATCTTTGGGGACTGCAGAGATTAGGCCAGGAATATTACATCATGTGCTGAGGGGCCTGTCAGTCTTTCTCGTTGCGATTACAAGATGTTCATGCTATTAAAATTAAACAATCTTCTTAGTTTTATTGCGGAAGGAGTGTCTCTTAGCAGGTCTGTGTTCATGTCTCCCGTTACGATGTCATGTACGTGTTGACACTGAAGTGAATGTAATTCCGACTGATAGGAACTCACTCAGCTTATTTTTGGCGGCTTGTACACGACACCACTCAAGCACTTCCAACTTTGTATATTTATTTCAGTGGACTTGAATTCAGCCTCTTTTTCTTCAGCAGGGTTTGACGTACATAAGACTTTCGTTTTGAGATCTGTTCGTATATACGCGCCGACCCCGCCACCTCGCTTTTTTGATCTGTCTGCCCTAAGAAATGTGTACCCTGGGAAATGAATAGATGCAGAGGATTTGTGTGGTTTTAACCACGATTCGGATAAAAGTGTTACGTGCTACTTTATTTGGTTGAAGAGGAGGCAAAGTTCTTCGTAATGTGCAGATAAAGACTGGATGTTGCAGTGCGCTACTAAAAGCTCTGATGCGTTCTGCTGAGCAGCCTGGAGTAGGGTGGTAGACTGGTTTGTCCCTTTGTTAGGCACTACCTGCCGCGAGGGGCACTGGCCGGTGCTTCCGCCAAGTGACATCCCACAGGGGTGTCCGAGATTTTGCGCGCCCTGTTTGCGACTCAGCGAGTGCAGAAAGAAAGGCGATCGCAAGAGATTTCCTGAGCTTGCAGCGGTATAGAAAACGGTGTAGCAGTATTCGGTGCAAGGAGAATATGGCCAAAACAGTGACGGCTGTATGTCACTGTGTATCCTCTGTCGTAAAAGATGAAAGTAATTATTGTATCTGAAACAGCTTAGGATGGAAAGAAAAAAGAGGAGTGATTTAAAAGGCCGATGCTGCCAGCAGAGAGAAGTAAGCTTAATAACTAATAGATTATCGTAGGAAGCAACAATTAAACTGAAATTTTCTAAAGTGACACTGATAGTGATTTTTGTTATGAACAATTTAAACGGAAGAGATGGGTGATTATTGAACTACAGGAGAGATTAATAATTGCAATGATACTATTACAGAAGGGAAGAGAATAAACTGAGCAAATAAAAATAGTTTTAGCAATAACTAAAATTAAGTAAACGTTAGAAGTACAGGTACAAAAAATAATACAAAGTTAATACAATTGCAAAACAATTAGTTGAAGGTACAAATATGAGTATAATTAAAATGTTAATACAATTACAAGACAGTATATCTGAGTGTAGCGAATGTTACAATTTGCAAATGGTGTTATGTTTGCACTTCTGGCTCGAGTAGCTTCACTTAATACTATTCAGTTCTGTCATGTTTGTGACTGTCTTCTTACCAGCTGCTATCTTGATGATTACTCTGTCATCCAGAGTCCACACATTCTGAAGACCGAAATGGGATATGGCACTGTTTAAAATCTTTTGCCGTTCGCGTGCCAGATATTTTCTTATTGTAAGCCCTGTTCTTGCTGATCTCTTCTTCTGGGTAAAGATCTCTGCCCCTTTCCGGTATGAGACAAATTTATTATTGGACGAGGTTTGGTAGCACCTGGTAGTTATGTCTCACCCGATGGCTCCTGTCAATGCCTGCCTTAGTCACTTCAACCGTAATTTTTCACGTGCAACCTGTATAAGCAGCTTGTCTGTGTCTTCTTCCTTATTTTCTGCTACGCCAAACAGTAGTAGACCATTTCTCCTTTGGTACTGTTCTAGCTCGTCTGTTGCGGCAGATAGTTTTACTTCCAACTTTCTCGTACTCAGACACAGACTTTTTTAATGCTGTAATTTCGGCAGTATTGGCCTCAATAGGAATATTCCTGCAGTTGAGGAAACAACCAGTTTTGCAGAATGTCAGTATGGCATTCCTGACACAGTTTCCTCCACATAAAAGAAAGGTCCATAAACTTATTGAACAGAAATGGCATAAAACACATTCAATTTCGGAGTCTCTTTCTCGTTTAACGACGACGCCAGGATTTTGTTACCCCAAAATTGTTACATCAAGGCGGTTTACTTAACTGGATCGATGAAATGTCGATTCGTCGGAAAAGATAAGACGTTCGAAAAAATTGTCATCTGCCATATCCTGGAGAACTGAAACGCAAAATTCGTAGGTCGCCGGACGCAGTTGGTGCAGTAACTGCAACTTGTAAGTTTTCATATGCAGTCATCGTTTCAGAACACGCCATATCGTAGTTTCTTGGCGTTAAAATTCCTTGCCTGGTCGTCTTGTGGACTTCCGAGGGCTCCGAGTGAACGCATCTCGGATTCGCTCGACATTTTCATGAGACATACGTTGCCGATCGGTACTTTTCCCTGTGCATATGCAACCAACTTCCAGGAATTTCGTATGCTAGTCATAAATGTGATTGTGCAGAGGCCGCTTCTTGCGGAATCGACGGCGGAATAATGAATTGACTTCGCGCAAACTGCAGCACTCAAAATGGCTTCTCTTATGGTGTAATCTCCATGTTGCTACTAACTGATAACAGTGCAGCTGTGTCAAAACTTAGAACCTTCCTCTACCCAGTGGCACGCGCAATGTGTTATGGTTAGTCTGTAATAAACAACTGAAATCTGTTCTTTCTTTTTGAATCATCCTGTATATTAAGACATTATTGTCGAGATTACAACCATAAAGTTATTTTTAGCAGAACTGAATGGTTAGCTTAGCACAACGAGTAAACGAAATGAAACTGATATAAACACATCACCGACACAAAAGGAAAATAATCTAAACCCTCATCTGTGTATTACTATTTTCTTTATATTCTACGCACGGTGAAGGTTCCATGGCTGTCTCAGAAAGACTTCGTGTCTTGTCAGTCGTTTGTCATACACCCTAACCTATGTGACCACGCAGTCTATACCTTATGTACTCGGTATTATCCACTTGTCGAGAGTCTTGGCGCTGCTCGAGTCTTCGTTAAGTCCGCGCGGGTCACCGATGTCTGAGTTCTTTTATTACATTCTACTCACAACACTGTACAAAACAATCGATTACGTATTCGTAACATTTAAATAGAAACTAACATAGATCTTTGGAAGGAGGTCAAGCACGGAAGTTACAGAGCTCATCTTTGAAACAGTGTTTACAGTTATATTCACTGATTAATGTAGTACTGTATCTTTTAGGAATTTATACATCTCTGCAGAAAGAAACTTGACCCCTAATATCTGCGTTAACTGAACGGACTAATTCTATGCGCCGCAAAGTCCTGACCTGTGCACAGTCGAAAATTTCTTAGTCTCGTTTGCCAGTTTTGAACAAGTATTACAGGTAGGGACTACGACCGCCAATAAGACATATCATTTCTTGAGTTAAGATACAGTATTTTAAATGTAGTCTTTTCCTGATATTAGGAAATATTCCCTAAACTATTTTAGCTTTTTAAAGTTTGTCCCACATCCTGGTGCCCGTAAACAGATCAGTGCGGCCGTGGCCTTCGTTTGCGTAAGAGCTGCTAGTTTGCTTTGCCGGAGAAATAAGTGTAGTAATAGAACAATGAATCGTCGTGGATAGTCACATAAAACTTGCGAAAACTGCTGCTGAAACCTATCTGTCATTAAAAGAAGTGTATGGCGAAGACTTTATCATGCATACGAATTTTCGAGTGGTTCAAGCGTCTCCAAGGTGGCCAAGAAGATGATGAAGATGACTCTCTCCCGGTAAGCCCTTCAACATCAAAAACGGATGAAAATATCGGATTAAAATATCTCATTCAATATGACCGTCGGTTGAGTATTTGATCGATATCTGAAACTTTAATAATTGACAAATAATGCTTAAGACACATACGCAACCAATTTAACGTCAGAAACGTATGTGCGAAAGTGGTGCCGAAAATTCTCAATATCGAACACCAAGAGGCTTGTGAAAAAGTTTGTACTGACACTTTGAATACCACTGAAAATGATCCTAATTTTTTTTCGAAAGAGTGATAGCATGTGCCGAATCTCGGCTTTTCACTTATGATCCAGAAATTAAGCGCCAGTCCATGCACTGGAAGAGCCCAATTTCACCGAGAGCGAAAAAAGCTCGAATGAGGAAACGAAGATTCAGAATGACGAACAACAGTTTTTTGATATCCTTGGAACTGAGTATCTTCACTTGGTTCCTGAAGGTCAAACTATTTACCACCATTACAACCTTCAGGATATTGCCCAGTTCTGTCAGAAAATAAAAAAAAAATACGCGAATTGTGGAAGAACGCGCTGGCTCATACCGCACTGTCTGTTAAGAATTTTCCAGCGAAGTACAGCTTTCCAGTGTTAGCTAGCTTATTCGCCTGACCTAGCACCATGTGACTTATCCATTCCCCAAGGTCAAATCTGCATTAAAAGGAACAACATTTCAGTCCGTTACAAAAGAGAAAGGAAAAGCGGCATGCTTCATCAAGGAGCACACAGAAGAAGACTTCCATCAATGGAAAATTCTCATGGAGCGTTGTAGGGGTAGAGGACGGAAGTACATTGCGGGTAACAATAACTAAATATGTATGTTTTCGAAATAAAATGTTTCACAGCAATAGTCCCGTTATTTTATAACCACGCCTCGTAGTCTTGAAAACTCAGGAGAGTTTCACTCGATTCAGTGCGGTCTTGTAGTTTTTCAGACGCAACTGATGTCATCGTACACTCCCTCCAAATCTGACATACATGACGACTTGTAAAACCCGGACGCTTGGTCGTCGGTCCGCGAGCACGTGGTCGCGAGTGCGCCAGCAGCGCCCCTGGCGGCGGCCGCCCGCACCAGACGTGTCGCCGTCGCGCGACTATCGATCGCTGCGCCGTGGCACGCCGGCGCGCGCCCGCTCCCGCGCCCGCGCATGTAGGTCGCCACAGCCGACAGCAAACCGCTACCCCCACGTCCGGCCTCCGCCAGCCTCACCCCCAATATCAATTTACGCGATAGCGGGATGCGAATATGACGTTACGCCGCCGAAAGAGAGAGCCGAGCCGAAGGAAAAGGCGGGGGATCGCTCCTTAGCGCCGTCTCTGGTTATTGGATCCGGAACAGATGACACTCGTTGCCCGCAGTGACATTTCGCACTTCTTGCGGTGGCTGATATTTCAAAACTCTGTCCACCGGGGATGGGATGGGATGGGATCAGCATCCTACAGTCCAGACTGTCCCTCATATCCCATCCAGCAGACACGGAAGCAACAACGCAGCAATACATTACTTCACGAGGATCTGTACGAGGTCGCAAATTTATACGCCAGCATTTGCAGAACGTATGATATGTTATCACGTTACATGTTGCTAAAGTTCAACTTGTCCTCCTTCGAAGTTCTGACCTTAACTGTCTCGGGATATGTTTTCTATTTTTCTTTTTCTTATTACACACTTTTTTTGTTTCATACCAACTACGGAATAAGTCAGATGAGTATTAGGTTGTTGCATAATTTCGTAGCGTTTTCGTTTTGCATGTTGGTATTCAGGTTGCTGTGGGTTTATTTATCTACTGTAGTCATTTATTTGCAGTTCACTGTTGCACTTTGAGTTTACATATTTTCATTTTGTAACTGGAGATAGAATGGAGCTGTTGTAATTAGAAAATGTAGTGCCAATTGGAGAAATCGGAACATTTTCGACATATTCTTCTGTTTGAATTCAATAGAGGGAGTACAGCAGCGGAGGCAGCCAGAAACATATACGCCGTGTATCGGAATAATGCCACTGAAGAGATCACGGCAAGAAAGTAGTTTTCTCCTTTTGAGGAGGATCGTTTTGACATTGGTGACACTCCACATTCAGGAAGATCTTCCGGTTTAAATGCATTAATCCACACTAATCCACGTCAGTGTACTCGAGAACTGTCAAAGGTGATAAACTGTGATAGTCCACCATCGTGCGACATTTTCATGCAATGGGGAAGGTTCAAAAAATGGAAAGTATGGGTACCCCTTGCTCTAAGGCAAAATAATAAAAAAACATTGCAGATGACAATATGTGCTTCTCTGCTTGCTCGTTGTCATTTGCCTCTTGAACGACGCCGACCATTCCTATCCTGTATAGTTACTGGTGATGAGAAATGGTGTCTTTACGTTAATATAAGAAAAAGAAGAGAATGGTTGAGCCCAAACAAAGCAGCAACTCCCCATACAAAGACGTGCGGGCATCCACAAAAGATAAGTTGTGCACCTGGTGGAACAGCGACGGTGTGGTGTGCTACGAATTGCTTCCACGAAGTGTAACCGTCACTGCTGACATTAATTGTCAGCAACTGGAACGTTTTGCATTCGCTGTCCAAGAACAACGAGCACAAAGACTGCGTGAAGTGGTGCTACTCCACGATAACGGCCGCTCGCATACCACTAGACTGATAAAAAACCAGTATACAGGAGTTGGGTTGGGAAGACATTCCGCACCCATTTTGTTCACCTGATCTTGCGCCCTCAGGTTTTCACGTTTTCCGATCTCTGTTGAATAACTTTCAAGGAACTTCCTTTTCGGATGAAAATGCGTTCCGAACATGACTCAACGAGTTATTCACCTCCAAATCACGTGATGTGTACAGTCGTATAATCATAAGGTTACCCCGTGTTGGAAACCTACGCCGGCACGGTAGCTCAGCGTGTTCGGTCAGAGGGTTAGCTGCCCTCTGTAATAAAACTGAGTAAATGGATCAATAACGAACTTCAATGGGCGTCAGGGGACGTCCGCCATGAACAATTGCAACGAACCAGAACGAACAAAATGAGATAAAAAAAGCGGTTCTAGGCGCTACACTCTGGAACCGCGTTACAGCTACTGTCGCAGGTTCGAATCCTACTTCGGGCATTGATGTGTGTGATGTCCGTAGGTTGGTTACGTTCTAAGTTCTAGGGGACTGATGACCTCAGATGTTAAGTCCCATAGTACTGAGTGCCATTTGAACCATTTTTTTGTTGTGAATAGTGAAGGAGAATATACAGATGGGGAAAATAAAAGTGGCCCAGAGAACAGAGTTCCAGGGTACAAAGAAACACAAAAAAATGGCTCTGAGCACTATGGGACTCAACTGCTGAGGTCATTAGTCCCCTAGAACTTAGAACTAGTTAAACCTAACTAACCTAAGGACATCACAAACATCCATGCCCGAGGTAGGATTCGAACCTGCGACCGTAGCGGTCTTGCGGTTCCAGACTGCAGCGCCCTTAACCGCACGGCCACTTCGGCCGGCTACAAAGAAACACATAAGAGGAAGAGAAATACAACAATAACCCAGCTGTAGCAGATGTTGAAAGTGACCACCATCCATCTTTTGGCACTTTTAGGTCCTTCTCAGCAAGATGCTGAAGGCGGATCTGCTGTAATTGCTGCCGAAATGTTTTACTGCAGTTCTTGAAGACTATGTCAGTTGTTGCGATACACCTTAGACTTTAGGGCTCCCCATACAAAGCAATCGCACACTGACAGATCAGGTGACCTGGTAGGTCAGCTAGGGCCGCGACCAGCCTGACCTCTGTTAACAACTCTCTCAGGTGTGAAGATTACATAAATGTACTTCAAGGTTCAGCCGGCCGTATGGGCAGTTGCTCTATCCTGTTGGAGGTAACTGTAGTTCTTTTCCTCCGTTAAGGTTGCCACGAATTCACGTCCAGTCGTATCCGCTCGTACGGGCCACTTTTATCCCCCCCCTGTATTAGCGGTGACTAAAGTCTCTGTTATGTGTATCTGTTGCGTTTATTAAATTTATGCAAAGATGCTACGAACTTACGCACCACCCGAATATTTATTTCTATTTTCCTCCATCCTTCTCCACAACTCCTTCTCGTCAGAATGAATTTTTTTTTCCATCGAGCATGCGTTTATTAATGTCATGTGCCACAGCTTCACATTATAATGTAGATCGTTACACTTAAAATACCATAGTTTGATGAGTTTCTCGTTGGATAAAAATATTATAGGTCACTGAACAAGAGCTAAAAACCACCTCGGGTAAGCGGCTCAAAGGCAAGCACCAAAGACAAAATACGCCAAAGGGAAAATGTAAATATTTAGCATTAATATATACTGCCGGACAACAAAGGTGAAAAACGAGCACTTAAATTTTTCTGTACGAGCCCTGATTTTTCTTATTTTATCGTGATGATCATTTCTCCCTATGTAGGTGGGTGCCAATAGAATGTTATCGTAACCGGAGGAGAAAACTGGTGACTGAAATTTCATGAGAAGATCCCGTTGCAACGAGAATCGCCTTTGGTGAAGACTTTCAACGATCAGTACTCGAGGGCGAGTAGCCAATTTACCGCACGTTTACTATAGCCTGCCCATTGTGGTCTCATACTAATTTACGTACGTTGCCAGTTACTAATGCGATTCGTATATAGGCAGCCTAAGGTGTCGCCCCACATTATCAGCATTGGCTCTTGAGCAAGAATGTTTGATGACCATTGACACTGGATACAAAAAATGTCTGTTTAGTAAAAAGATAATATCTAGATGGAGACAGTAATTAAAGTCGTAATTTGATTACAATGAAATGAAAATATCCTATAAAAAAGTAAGCCAGAGGCTTATGAAAGATCGTGGGTTTTAATAAACACCTTCAGCTGTATTTAGTCCTTTATTCTTTTATAGCTACAGCTTTCATGGCACTAAAATCCATTGATATGATAATTCTCTAAAATTATGTTAAGATTTTTAAATCTTAAAAAAACGTTAAAAACTTTTACATGAGGAAATCAAAATATTTGTACTCGCATAACTAAAACATTAGACCTAGAAAGCTCGGAACTTTGTACCCAACATTAGTTGTCCGTCAGAACAAAACACCACCATGTCACTCAATAAAGCAGCTAGATTCCGATCCAGTATGGTGGATGGATCCTAAACAAATTATACTCTAAGCATAGTGATTCATTGGTAAGGTGAAAACAAATGAAAAACTATTAGGACCTGATCTGCAGCAAGCATGAAAAACCAAGAAGTGATTGTAACAAAATGGAGATATGTTCCACCTGGACCAAACCCGTCAAATACACACCTACTGATGGAAAAGCAGAGCCTGAAAACCACACTTACCGCTTCTCCGGCCTACACGCAATCGCGAGCAGGGGGCACGGCCGCGTGCCGTGTCTTACTGACGGCAAAAAAAAGTAAACAACTATACTGTAGACGGCTCCCGCATGGGCTGATGATGCGCGGGTTTAGCCGGCCGTGGTGGCCGTGCGGTTCTAGGCGCGTCAGTCCGGAACCGCGTGACTGCTACGGTCGCAGGTTCGAATCCTGCCTCGGGCATGGATGTGTGTGATGTGCTTTGGTTAGTTAGGTTTAAGTAGTTCTAAGTTATAGGGGACTGATGACCTCAGATGTTAAGTCCCATAGTGCTCAGAGGCATTTGAACCATTTTTGATGCGCGGGTTTAACCGAATGATCGGCTATCTTTTGTGCGACTCATGAGTGGTGAACGAGAACAAGGAATATTTGGAAAAAAATCCGTAACTATAGCACTAACACTTGACATATATTTTCATTGGTAATGCCAGTAAGTTATGCTGGTTGCCTCAGAGCTGTTTTTCTGGATTTATTGCTACACAGATGTTCACCCGACAATGTAGGGTTTTAGTGCCATGAAACTGGTAATGATCTAAAAATAAAGGACTAAATATAGCTCAGATGGTTTATAAATACCTAAGATGATTACCAAGATACGTGGTTTGCCCTATCTATAACGTTGTCTGCGTAATGCAGAGTACGTCCCATTTCATTTTCTACATTTCATCTAACGAAAGTCCGCCCCCGGTAGCTGAGTGGTCAGCGCGACAGAATGTCAATACTAAGAGCCCGGGTTCGTTTCCCGGCTGGGTCGGAGATTTTCTCCGCTCAGGGACTGGGTGTTGTCCTTATCATCATCATTTCATCCCCATCGACGCGCAAGTCGCCGAAGTGGCGTCAAATCGAAAGACTTGCACCCGGCGAATGGTCTACCCGACGGGATGCCCTAATCACAAGACATTTACATCTAACGAAAGAACAATCTGAGAAAGCACCGATTTACGAGTACAAATAACAGCGACAACAATTACACAGTGCCGAAAGGACTACGTGGAAAATGAACATTTTTGAAGAATTATGAGAGCTTATGGAATAGACGTTTGACTGCCACAACAATTATTTGAAAGATAAGATTTACATATACGTGTTGTTGTTGTAGTCTTCATACCTGAGACTGGTTTGATGCAGCTCTCCGTGCTACTCTATCCTGTGCAAGTTGCTTCATCTCCCAGTACGTACTGCAGCCTATATCCTTCTGAATCTGCTTACTGTATTCATCTCTTGGTCTCCTTCTACGATTTTTACCCTACACGCTGCCCTCCAATACTAAATTGGTGATCTCTTGATGCCTCAAAACATGTCCTACCAACCGATCCCTTCTTCTAGTCAAGTTGTGCCACAAACTCCTCTTCTCCCCAATTCTATTCAATACTTCCTCATTAGTTATGTAATCTACACATCTAATCTTCAGCATTCTTCTGTAGCACCACATTTCGAAAGCTTCTATTCTCTTCTTGTCCATACTAGTTATAGTCCATGTTTCACTTCCATACATGGCTACACTCCATACAAATACTTTAAGAAACGACTTCCTGACACTTAAATCTATACTCGATGTTAACAAATTTCTCCAGAAACGCTTTCCTTGCCATTGCCAGTCTACATTTTATATCCTCTGTACTTCGACCATCATCAGTTATTGTTCTCCCCAAATAGCAAAACTCATTTACTACTTTAAGCGTCTCATTTCCTAATCTAATTCCCTCAGCATCACCCGAGTTAACTCGACTACATTCCATTATCCTCGTTTTGCTTTTGTTGATGTTCATCTTATACCCTCCTTTCAAGACACTGTCCATTCCGTTAAACTGCTCTTCCAAGTCCTTTGCTCTCTCTGAGAGAATTACAATATCATTGGTGAACCTCAAAGCTTTATTCCTTCTTCATGGATTTTAATTCCTACTCCGAATTTTTCTTTTGTTTCCTTTACTGCTTGCTCAATATACGTATGAACACACAAATGATGTTCCGTCTCTATATTGCTTTTTATACGCGGAGTTACATCAAAATCAGAAGCAAAGCCGTCGGTATTTTTTCTTTGCTTTCCATCTCATGCTCCGTATGGGAGAGTAATGACTATAGAAACTGAAGACACTTCAGTACACAGAGAGACAAAGCACACGAAAAAGGTGCCCAAGAATGAGTTGTACGCGAGTATTGCGCCAACTGTGGGCATTCCTGTGGGCATTCGAGGCGAGTGTGAAGAAATTACCGTACAGAGTACTGTGCAGCATTAGCGCAGTCTGTCTGGAATACGATTGACGTCATGCGATCGAAGAACCGTGCAGTATTCATAAAGGCGTAACAGCCCACGAGGCCGTGCGACATCATTAATGTGACGTCCGACGCAGAGACCGCGGCGTCAGGTCGCAGAGGAGCGCACGGCATGATGGCAGCAACCACGTCCCGTTGCCCTTCTGCACACCCACACACATGACTTGTTGTGTGGGCGCCCTGCCCTAGCACTACGGTGACTAGTGTCGAGCCCCATGTCATTCCCCATGACAGTGCATCGATGACTTCGGCTATTCCGATTTGGACTGCCACAGTATACACTGAGGTGATAAAAGTCGTGGGTTAGCGATATGCACATATACAGATGACGGTAGTATTGCGTACTCACTATATAAAAGGGCTGTGCATTAGTGGAGTTGTCATTTGTACTCAGATGACTCATGTGAAAAGGTTTCCTATGTTGTTGTGGACGCACGACGGGAACTAAGATTACGAACGTGGAATTGTAGTTGGAGCTAGACGTATGGGATATTCCATTTCGGGAAAGGCTTGCGTAGAGTTGTCAGTGCTAACATACAAGCAACACTGCGCGAAATAACCGCAGTAATCAATGTGAGTCGTACGAAGAACGTATCCGTTAGGACAGTGCGGCGAAATTTGGCTTTTAATGGGCTATGGCAGCAGACGACCGACGCGATGCCTTTGCTAACAGCACTACATCGCCTGCAGCGCCTCTCCCAGGGCTCTTGACCATGTTGGTTGGATCCTAGATGACTGGAAAATCGCGGCCTCGTCAGGTGAGTCTCGATTACAGTTGATAATAGCTGATGTTGGGGTTCGACCACGTCGCAGACCCCTCGAAGCCGTGGACTCAAGTTATCAACAAGGCACTGTGCAAGCTTGTGGTGTCTCCATAATGGTGTGTGGGTTGTCCGAAGATGGAATGGAACCGACCATTGGCTGGAAATGGTTATGTTCGGCAACTTGGAGACCATTTGCATCCACTCCTGGACTTCATGTTCCGAAACCACGATGGAAGTTTTGTGGGCGACAGTGCGCAACGTCCCAATTGTTCGCGGTTAGTTTGAAGAACATTGTGCATAACTCGAGCGAACATCTGGACACCCACATGGCTCGACATGAAGCCCATCGAACACTTATTGGACATAATTCAGAGATAAGTTCATGCACAAAACCCTGCACTGGGAACTCTTCCCGCAGTTATGGCCGGCTATTGAAGCTGCATGGCACAGTGTTTCTGCAGGGCTTTCCAACGGCTTGTTGACTCTATGGCACGTTGAATTGCCGCACCACGCCGCACCTACGGGATATTACGAGGTATCCCATGACCTTAGACACTTCGGTGCAGATGTCTCCCGAATTATCCCAAATGTAGGGAGATGTGGGTTGATCGGATGGCGCTTACTTTAACAAGGGAAATTCTCGGACATGAAGGAACTAACAGCCGTACCTCTCATTCTGAAGGTTAAAGACAATGCCTAGACAATACTTCGATACCGAACTTTGTGACACGTTGCTATCAATTCCAAAAAATATAAGTAAATCCAAAGGTCGTGCGAGTAAATAATGAGTTTTTATTGTTGTATTTTAGTATATACTCAAAAGCAGGGAAAAGTGAAAGTATGAGGCGTCACATAGCCTAATGCTCACGGATGATCCCATACGGACAGAAGTAGGCAGTGCGTAATGAAGAGTGTCGCCTGTCCCCAATCCATAAAACGCTATAAACAGAATTAGAGTTGAGTTCCGGGAGACATCAGTGTAGTCATGTGAGCTGTGCTTTAACGCCTCTACTGTCACCACCAGTGTTAGAATCTGCTAGTTCCGCTACAACAGCCACAGCCCTACCATACGTTGGTGATCTCGACAAGGTAGACCAGGTTTCACACTTCAGTTACGAGATTCAACAACGTAGTGCCTTACTATGGACCGAGTGAAGTGGCTCAGTGGCTAGCACATTGGACTCTCATTCGGGAGGACAACGGTTCAATCCCGTGTCCGGCCATCCTGATTTGGGTTTTCTGTGATTTCCCTAAATCGCTCCAGGCAAATGCCGGAATGGTTCCTTCGAAAGGGCACGGCCGACTTCCTTTCCTAATCCGATGAGACCGATGACTTCGCTGTCTGGTCTCCTCCCCCAAAACAACCCAACCCCTTACTACGGGCAGATAATAGTCATTCAGACTCGTTGGTAAAACACAGGGCACCCTACTTATTCCAGAGTGTATAGTTTTATTTGACCTGATAGTACCAGCGGCGTTCAATTAGTAACGCAACACTTTTTTCCCTGAAAGCAGGTCAATTTTATTCACAATTCCAATATACCATATTATTCCCCGTTCTTTTGGCTACAAAACCCTATTTTTTAGCATAATCACCGGTCAATGCGATGGTCTTACGCCACCTTACTGGGAGGGCCTGTATGCTCGCACGGTACCACTCTACTGGTCGACGTCGAAGCAAATGTCTTGCTACATCAATAACCTCCCCATCATCCACGTACCGCATCCTGCGCAGTATATCCGTTATTAAGCCAAACAGAAGCAAGTCAGAAGGTGCGAGATCTGGGCTGTAGGTTGGATGAGGAAGAACAGTCCATTGAAGTTTTGTGAGCTCCTTCCGGGTGCAGATTTGTGTGACGCCGAGCGTTGTCATGGGGAATAAATTATTTTGTATCTTTGTGGCTACGAACACGCTGTAGTCGTTTCTTCAATTCCAAAATTGCAGGAGTCACAGCTGTGTGCTGCTGGTCGGCACGCGAGAGATCGAACTTGTTGCATTACCTTGTTGCGATGATGACAGACGCTTCGCCCGACGACTCATCGTGCTTTTGTTCATCGCCGGGTTTCTGTAGTCATTTTTCAAGCGCCTGTGGATATCTGTGATGATGATGATGTTTGGTTTGTGGGGCGCTCAACTGCGCGGTTATCAGCGCCCGTACAAATTCCCAACCTTTGCTCAGTCCAAACTCGCCACTTTCATGAATGATGATGAAATTATGAGGACAACACAAACGCCCAGTAATCTCGAGGTGTGTATCTGTGATGCTATGGTTTTCCGCCAAACGAAAATCATTGACAGCTCACTGCTTGAACGCACCTCTGTTGCAGACGCCATTTTGAGGACTACGTATAGCGCCGTCACCTATCGGAACTTCAGTATGAAACTATAAGGGCAGGACTGATGACCACAGCTGTTAAGTCCCATAGTGCTCAGAGCCATTTGAACTATAGGGGCAGACGTGGGAATATTCCGTCATATCCAACAACAAATTCCGCAATTTTTCAACCGAAACTGTCAAGGGAGAAAATATTGCATTACTTACTGAACGACGTTCGTAATTGAGAATATGTGGGAAGCTGCTTGCATCTGTCTCATAAGGGCTTTCAAGAGGGCAAATAAATTGCACTCTAGTGTTGAAATATCCTATGAAGCAACATCACTCAAAAATATTGAGCGCTTATTTCATTAGAGCGTGTCGAAAACCTATAGATGACTACAAAAAATCCTTCTGACTTCACCAACCTTTTTTTCTGCAGTCGTGATAACGCTCTCGAGTTTTTGCGAATATTCTCGGGTGGTAACGGATGTTTTCCAGTTAAGTAGAATATGTTCAAGTTGTTTTGGGCGTATTCGCAGTGACTCGCAGTTCGATAAAATCATCTTAACCGATTAGTGGTGCAACGTAGTAAAGACAGGGGAAAAAGTCAGCTAAGAAATATATCCACGTAATGAGGGAACTACTGCGCACAATTTTAGCAACAAGAAATCACGTTGTTCAATAAATAAATCAGCGAATACAGAATATGATTCCAGGAGAGTAAGAAATATTTAAATGCACTGGCACAATGATGAATCAAGATAAAAGGATAAAATTCCCGACCGAATTCCTAAATTCGATCAATGTTCCCGATATATCCTTGCGATAAAGCATCTAAACGATACCACAGAAGCCGAAATATTAATCAGAAAATAAAAATGCAATCACTCTTCATAATACGTATTTCATTCATTTTAACTGACTCACCATTCAGCTTTAAAAGGCTCCAGTTCCCAGTAAGATTATAATACGGCTACCAATAAACCAGAAGGGCAAACATTCCTATGTTGCTGAATGAAATAAAAAGAACCGTGTTTCTCGCTCGTAGCGTGGTTGCATGTTGGACAACCATAAAATTTATTCGTCTTTGCACCACAAAGCAAACTACCAAATATAATTTATAAAAACATGCTTTGAATAAGTTATATGCTACAAAAATTAGAGGATTCACTGCACTTTTTACAATTCGGAAAACAAATGAAAAAAGATCAAGCGAAGCGAATTCTTTTCAGTTAAAAAATGAATGAAAAATGTGAATCTGTGCCAGCTGATTGGCTTTGTCGATATGAAACACTTATCGTTTATTTTCTTCGCTATTATTACGTCAGAGCGTAACTGTTTTCTAAAAGCTTGAGAGCACTAGCTGTCATAGTGCAGCCGCGAGAAAAAGACGAAAACTCCCTCTCGCCACAAAGAGGTAACGTGCATACGTAGGTTCCTAAACCACAGAAAAAAACGGTTATGAAGATAGATTTTATTGAGCAGGCGACAGTGCTACAGACGCCCCGTATTTATAACAGTTTCAAGTGACGAACGTCTTGTGTCCCTTAAACTACTAAGACATTTTCTGTTTTGTGGGTGCCAAATGCCATGGAACTGTAGTGAAATAAATGCTCTTAAAGTAAAGTTTGTGCGCTTCTCTTGAAGCAGTCTCCAGGAGATTTAGAGCAAGACGACAAACGACATACATATCCTCCATTCGGCGTGCTTTGCAGCTCCAAAGGAGTCCCGATAAACCTTGGTGTCGACTGGAAGTTAAAGAGCCCTTGTTATTTCGACTCTGCAGTTAAACGAACATTGTCACACGCTACAGCAGGGCTTAACAACTGGCCGGTTTTGAGCGCGAATACTCGCGTCTGCTCAGGCAAGTGCTCGTGAGCAGGTGCAAGGTCTCGGAGTAGGGAGGGATGGGAGGGAGGGGAAATGCGCGCGCACGTTTGAATAGGGCCGCAGCGTGTCTACTGAATTCGCGCCGACTATGTAACGTTTAAAGTACTAAGATCAGCTCTAACAGTCACTTCGCTGGTTAAGAATCATGTCAAGTCGCCGTTGTCTAACCCCAACCATGCTTTAGCAGTTCAACCCCCATTGGGAGGAAATGTATCTGTTTACAGAAAAAGATGGTGTTGAAAATTTTAGTATGTCACAAAACACTGAATTCTTTTAGGAAATTTAATTTGCATCGACATTATATGTCGTACCACGCGGAAGACTACGGAAGTGGAAAATATGATGGACCAGATCGTGCACAGGAAGTTATTAAACTTAAAAGGGAAGCATCCGAAGAAGATCTGGACGACGAAGAAAAATCAACTGAGGCAGCTCTCAGAGTGAGTTACAAAATTACTTTGCTTTTAGTAAAATCCCTGCGCCCCTTCACTGATGGCGATTTAATAAAAGAATGTTTGGTAGTTGCAGCGGAACATTTGTGTCCTACTCAAGTTGAACAGTTTCGAATCGTGCCATTATCTAACATGATCATTATGCGTCGCGTACAGGACATGGCAGACGACGTCCAGAGCCAGCTTGCAAATATCTGTAAAGATTTTATGGCGTATTCTCTAGCTCTGGACGAAAGTGTTGATATCACTGGAACAGCGCTGCTTGCCATATTTATTAGAGATGTTAATAGAGATCTACAGGTGAGGGAGGAGCTCCTCGATGTAGTAGCCATGAAGCACACTACAACCCGAGGTGATATTTTAAGTCGTGTTGAAGAAAGTGTTGAAAATATAGGATTGTCGTGGAATTCTTTAGTTTCAGTGTCTACAGACGGTGCACCAGCGATGGCAGGGAAGAAATCAGGTTTCGTTGCGCTGTTGAAGGAGAAAATGCAAAAACTGATGGTGCCGAATGAAATAAGGGGTGTTCACTGTGTGATCCACCAGGAAAACTTATGTGCAAAGAATATCACTCTAGAAAATGTGATGAGTGTTGTTGTTCGTACAACCAATTATATAAGGAAGCATGGGCTAGAACACAGACAATTTAAAAGCTTTCTTGAGGATGTAGAAAGCCTGTATGGTAGCCTGCCTTATTACAGCGGGGTCCGTTGGCTTAGTTGTGGCGAATTATTAAATCAATTTTTTTGCCTATTAGATGAGATAAATATGTTCATGGAAATAAATAACATGTGTGTTCCTGAACTGAAAGAGCCTTCATGGAAATGTGATCTCGCGTTCTTAGCAGATTTAACTAGCCATCTGAATGCTTTGAACATTTCGCTAGAAGCTAAAGATCTGCTAATTATTCATTTCATAGACCGAACACGAGCTTTTAAAATGAAATTGACACTTTGGGTGAGTATGCTGGAAACAGGAAATCTAGCTCATTTTCCTAAATTATCATCCATGCAAGATGTTCACAAAGACTGTGAACGTTATTCACATGGTTTAGTTGCCCATAAGGAAGAATTTGATCAACGCTTTCAAGATCTAACAGCACTAGACAGTGATTTTGATGTGTTCTCCTCTCCATATTCAGCGAATATTGAAGAGATTCGTCCTGCGCTGCAACTAGAAATTATTGACCTGCAGTGTGACAGGGAATACAGAGACAAATTTCAGAACTAGAAAAACATTTTGGAATTCTACAGACACTTCCCTCAGGATAGATTTCCTCATTTGCACAAACTGGCGGCTACAATAATATCAATGTTCGGTTCCACGTATGTTTGTGAACAACTGTTCTCTGCAATGAAATGTAACAAGACGCGCCTGAGAAACACATTGTCTGATCCAAATTTAAACTGCACGCTGCGCTTACAATGCACAAGAACAATTACTCCAAACATAGACGCAGTTGTAAAGGGCAAAAAGTACAAGATAACCGAGAATCCCACACTTCCGTGACACCTTTTATTGTGTAACAGTTCACAAATTAATACGAATGTGGCACGTGTACAATCTTCTTTATTTGTTTCATTTGTCGCAGTAATAACTCGTGAGTGACATCCCTGCAGGTGGCCGCGGATTTACATTGACTGGCGGCAGCTGTTGAGTGCCCCACGTGACTCTCCCCACTCTCCGCTCTGGTCCGGTAATGGGGGTAGCGTGCTCGCGTTGCTCCGTGCTCGTGCCTTGCTGCTCACAGCTTGCTCCGCGAGCACGTATGTTGTGAAGCCCTGCGCTACAGCATGGAAGTTGACGGAGAATGTAATGGACAAGAGGAGAGAGGAATGGAGATGTAGAGAGGGGCGGAGAGAAAGAGAGACCAAAAATTGAGGATGGATATGATGGGACGACGAAGTTCCTTATCTACATCTACATACATACTCCGCAATCCACCATACGGTGCGTGGCCGGGGGTACCTCGTACCACAACTAGCATCTTCTTTCCCTGTTCCACTCCCAAACAGAACGAGGGAAAAATGACTGCCTATATGCCTCTGTACGAGCCCTAATCTCTCTTATCTTATCTTTGTGGTCTTTCCGCGAAATGTAAGTTGGCGGCAGTAAAACTGTACTGCAGTCAGCCTCAAATGCTGGTTCTCTAAATTTCCCCAGTAGCGATCCACGAAAAGAACGCCTCCTTTCCTTTAGAGACTCCCCACCTGAGTTCCTGAAGCATTTCCGTAACACGCGCGTGATGATCAAACCTACCAGTAACAAATCTAGCAGCCCGCCTCTGAATTGCTTCTATGTCCTCCCTCAATCCGACGTGATAGGGATGCCAAACGCTCGAGCAGTACTCAAGAATAGGTCGTATTAGTGTTTTATAAGCGGTCTCCTTTACAGATGAACCACATCTTCCCAAAATTCTACCAGTGAACCGAAGACGACTATCCGCCTTCCCCACAACTGCCATTAGATGCTTGTCCCACTTCATATCGCTCTGCAATGTTACGCTCAAATATTTAATCGATGTGACTGTGTCAAGCGCTACACTACTAATGAAGTATTCAAACATTACGGGATTCTTTTTTCTATTCATCTGCATCAATTTACATTTATCTATAGTTAGAGTTAGCTGCCATTCTTTACACCAATCACAAATCCTGTCCAAGTCATCTTGTATCTTCCTACAGTCACTCAACGACGACACCTTCCCGTACACCACAGCATCATCAGCAAACAGCCCCACATTGTTATCCACCCCGTCCAAAAGATCATTTATGTAGATAGAAAACACTAGCGGACCTACCACACTTCCGTGGGGCACTCTAGATGATACCCTCACCTCCGATGAACACTCAGCATCGAGGACAACGTACTGGGTTCTATTACTTAAGAAGTCCTTAAGGTAAGTTTGCAGAGGATGGACAAAAAATACGGTCAAGTAAAACCGTTGCCGTATAAAGCGGCTACCAGTCGCGTCGGAATATTTCAATACAGGTTTTGTATGGTTTTCAAGACAATCTTATACCATTCTTCCTGCAAAATGGTGGCGAATTCAGATAATGATGATAGAGGTGGATGGCGATCACGTACCCTTCTCTCAAAGAAGACCACAAATGTTCATTAACATTGACATCTGTCGACTGTGGTGCCCAGAGGAGGTGCGACAGTCCATCCTGGTACTCACAAAGCCAATGCTGGAGGTTGCGATCTGTGTGAACAGGTGCCCCGTCGTTTTGAAACACAACACTACCATTGGGGAACAGACATTGTACCATCAGATGGATGTAATCATCCAAATGGTCACATAATCCTTGGCATTAATGCAGCCTTGCAGAATAACCACGGGACCCATGGAATACCTGGATGTAGCTGCCCAAATCAACAGCTAATCGCCTTCATGTTTCACTCCAGGGATGTATACTCCTCCAGGAATTGGAAACTGTGTGAAGCGAGACTGATCCGACGAAATTTGATTCTTCCATTGCTCCAGAGTCCTTCACGGCTTCAACGCCAAAAGCTACTGACATTTGCATCACTGATTAGTGATTTGGGAACTTCAGTTCGCACTGAAATTCCCTGCTTCTGGAGCTTCCTTCGTGTTTCTTCGGTGTTAACAGAGTTCGCGAGTGCGATATTCAGTTCTGCAGTGACTTTTACAGCTGTGGTCCCCGTATATTTCGTCACAAACCTCTTCAATGATGGTCCGGCGCGATCACTGAACAAACACTGTCGCCCGCGTTGTGACTTAGTGGTTCATGTTTTGCCGCTTTCCCTGTATACAGTATAAATCTTCGATATGGTGCGTCCTGAAACACCAAACAGTTCGGCTACCTTGGTTACGGAAGCAGCTACCACACGAGCACCAGCGATTTGTCCACGTCCGAATGCACTGAGCTCCGACATAGTGCACTCAAAACTACATACAACACTTTTCTGGCGACCATTGCTGACACCTGCAGAGAGTTGAGGACATTACAAACGTGTCGTTGGTGGTCAAATACAACAGCGCAGAATGCAGGCTTGGTTAGCATCTGCAGTTGCGTTCAAGCATGCACTACTCGTGGTGTTTCCATATTTTTGTCCAAAATATGACACTAGGTACTAACATTTTTGTAGAAGGTTATGGATAAATGACAAAAGCAACTAACAGAAATTTCACCGTCCAACTTACTCAGTAATATTTAATCAATATTTGTTTGGTTCGGGGTGCACTCAGCCTCGTGATGCCAATTGAGGAGCTACTCGACCGAATAGTAGCGGCTCCGGTCACAGAAAACCATCGTAACGACCGGGAGAGCAGTGTGCTGACCACACGCCCCTACTATTCGCATCATCATCTGAGGATGACACGGCGGTCGGATGGTCCCAATGGGCCACTTGTGGTCTGAAGACGGAGAGCATTTGTTTGGTTACCGGTACCTAATTTACTAGGCGTAAATTAAGAATAATTTCAACCAGTAGTTAGCCCCTTTTCTCGAGATAATTCTATTCGTATCGTTTGCAAATAACTACTCGAACCTCAGTATATCATGAACTGTGTAAAGTGAACGACCGTTGATAAAATCGGCTTTTGACTCAATTTGTCCTATTATAATTAATTTCAAGTACATCCAATATTCAGAAATAGGAAAAATGAAGTTCAGGAGCGAACGGCAACCAAAAATTCTTTTATTCACCACTGTGTGACTTTTGTAGAATTAACTTAAATATGTAGCTTGCAAAATAATCAAGCTTCAGTGCGTTGGTAACCTATGCTTCAGTTATGCTGCATACAATATCACACGTACTCACGTTGAACCGGTTTACAGATACTTCCCAGAATTCAGAAATTACAGCACAATCGAGCAGCAGTAATTGTACTTCCAGTTATTCCTGTGTTTCCATATTAATATGTTTGGGGACTGGATCGCACTTGAGCGAAACACGTTCTTCAACACAAATTTCTCATTTGGTGCAAAATATAAACACTAATTTTCCCAAAAGAACTACACATATCGGTAGTTTACGATAAATTTGAGTCCAGATATCTAGGAAATGAAAGCAAAGAAAGACCCATAAACTTTCCGCCGTGATAACGCACAAAAAAAAAAATCAATTTCAGGGGGTCTCGTTGCAACTGTACCACCTCGTTGGGATTTTCTGATCCCCAGTTGCGCCCATTGGGTGCGTTTCCTCAGCTCCACTTATGCGAAGTGTCGGTTCATCGCCGAAGACAACACGACCCAGAAAATATTCATCATTATGCGGCAACAGTTCGTTTGCAAAGTTGGCACATGAACTATAGTCTGCAGGCTTCAGAATTTGAAAGAACTGAAAACGATAAGGACGTAGTTGTAAGCGTCTCGTTAAAAGTTTCCACACAAACGTCACTGGAATTGCTAATTGATGACTAGCCTTCCGAACCGGTTTCTTGGGGCTACGCGTGATAGACTCTCACTCGTTCAACACATTCTTCAGTCACTCTTGACTATTCCATACTCTTCCCTTTGCGCAAATGTGTGCAAACAAAACTGTTTGAGTTGCTCTTTCATTTGATGTACTGTTTATGATTGTAAGCTGAATGTAATAAATGCTACAAAGCCTTAAAACCCGTATATTCATTTTGAAACACTCTGAGTATAGCCGCGTCTAAAATTTTCAATTTCGGTCGGCTCGAAAACGATTGCGAGTTGTGCCTTCCTGTTTATAAATTTTGAAATCCTAGCAGTGGCCTACACACGCTGTCAGTATGTATCAAAAATGGCTCAAATGGCTCTGAACACTATGGGATTTAACATCTGAGGTCATCAGTCCCCTAGAACTTAGAACTACTTAAACCTAACTAACGTAAGGACATCACATACACATCCATTCCCGAGGCAGGATTCGAACCTGCGACCGCAGCGGTCGGGCGGTTCCAAACGGAAGCGCCTAGAACCGCTCGGTCACAGCGGCCGGCAATACGTATCAAATCGGTGAAGTGAAGTGGGTATTTTCCCGTACGACCCTATCACGAGTGTAGCGAGAGTATCAGGAATCCGGTAAACCATCAAATCTCCGACACTGTTGGGGCCACGAAAAGATCCTGCAAGAACGGAACCAACAACGACTAAAGAGAGTCGTTCAACCTGACAGAAGTGCAACCTTTCCGCAAATTGCTGCAGATTTTAGTCCTGGGCCATCAGTGTCAGTATGCGAACGATTCAACGAAACATCATCGATATGGGTTTTCGGATTCGAAGACCCACGCGTGTACCCTTGATGATTGCACGACACAAAGCTTAATGCCTCGCCTGGTCCCGTCAACACTGATATTGGACTATTGATGACTGGAAACATGTTGCCTGGTCGGACGAGTTTCGTTTCAAATTGTATCGAGCGGATGGACGTGTACGGGTATGGAGACAATGTCATATCCACGGACCCTGCATGTCAGCAGGGGATTTTTCAAGCTCGTGGAGAATCTGTAATGGTGTGGGATGTGTACAGTTGGAGTGATATGGGATCCCTGATACAACTTTGACAGGTGACACGTACGTGAGCGTACTGTCTGATCTCCGTTTCCAGAGCATTCATGTCCATTCTGCATTCGACGGACTTGGGCAATTCCTGCAGGACAATGCGACACCCGACACGTCCTGGATTGCTGCAGAGTGGCTCCAGGAACACTCTTCTGAGTTCAAACACTGCCTATGGCCACCAAACTCTCCAGACGTGAACATTATTGAGCATATCTGGGATGCCTTGCAACGTGCGGTTCAGAAGAATCTTCCCCCCGTCGTACTCTTACGGATTTATAGAGAGCCCTGAATGATTCCTGGTGTCAGTTCCCTCCAGCACTACTTCAGGCATTAATCGAGTTCATGCCACGCAGTGTTGCGGCACTTCTGCATGCGTCCCTACACGATATTTGGCTGGTTGTACCAGTTTCTTTGGCTCTTCAGTGTATATCAATCTGTTCGCCGAATTTCGGACGTACCTCGCGCGAACAGCGACGTCGGGCATTCGCTCTTGACTTTGTATTAAAGGGAGCAACGGCAGAGCGGCGGAGAGCTGGTCTGATGTTAATTTGAGAGGCGGCGCTTCCCGCCGGCGGCGACGTTCAGTGCAAACGGGCAGCGGATGAGCGAGGGAGCTGCGTCTGGCCGCGGAGAGAGGCTTCCAGCGGCCGACAGCCGGCAGCGGAAAACGGCGCCGCCCGCGGCTAATTCCGGCAGCTGCCGGCGGAGAGGTTAATTCCGCGGAAGTGGTCGCCGTAATTACGCGGCGCCCGCAACAGCCCGCATATTGTTTCCGTCCTGAGGATGGCGGGCCGCGCTGCTGCCGAAACTCGCCACCTGAGCGCTGCCGGTCCCGTTTTTAACACGCCCCACTTCTCTCATCCAGAAGACCGAGAGGGAAAAGGACGAGTCCGTTTGGTAGACGTCTTACATTCGCGCGACTGTTACAGCAACAGCGCCTACTAGCTGTCAGCTCTACGCCTTAGCGTTATGGTCTTCAGTGTGGACTGAGACGTTCCCAGTGTATTCTTTCAGTCCGACTAAACGATGCGTGTTCCTGGTAGTACAACAGCTACCTGTACACTCTGCAGGCCGCCTTATGGGTGTGACGGAGGATACATCGTTTATCACTCTCATCCACAGACGATACGGCCAGGAAGTTCGCATTGTTCTGTATGAGACCGTTGTTTAATTTTAGCTTCATGAGCTTTAATCGACAAATGTATTGGAAAAAACAATGTGTTTCTTAACTCACTATGGAACGTGGGCTTCTGTAATTTCGTATGTAAAGCTCTTTACGATGCATGCGTACTTATTGTAGCGAATTCCACTGCAGTAATTCTTTGAGTATCTTAGGCTGACTAAAGAATCCCACGACTAATCATACAATTCTATGCCTAAGCAATTACAGGGTGTTTCAAAAATGACCGGTATATTTGCAACGGCAATAACAACTAAACGAGCAGCGATAGAAATACACCGTTTGTTGCAATATGCTTGGGACAACAGTACATTTTCAGGCGGACAAACTTTCGAAATTACAGTAGTTACAATTTTCAACAACAGATGGCGCTGCAAGTGATGTGAAAGATATAGAAGACAACGCAGTCTGTGGGTGCGCCATTCTGTACGTTGTCTTTCTGCTGTAAGCGTGTGCTGTTCACAACGCGCAAGTGTGCTGTAGACAACATGGTTTATTCCTTAGAACAAAGGATTTTTCTGGTGTTGGAATTCCACCGCCTAGAACACAGTGTTGTTGCAACAAGACGAAATTTTCAATGGAGGTTTAATGTAACCAAAGGACCGAAAAGCGATACAATAAAGGATCTGTTTGAAAAATTTCAACGGACTGGGAATGTGATGGATGAACGTGCCGGAAAGGTAGGGCGACCGCGTACGGCAACCACAGAGGGCAACGCGCAGCTAGTGCAGCAGGTGATCCAACAGCGGCCTCGGGTTTCCGTTCGCCGTGTTGCAGCTGCGGTCCAAATGACGTCAACGTCCATGTATCGTCTCATGCGCCAGAGTTTACACCTCTATCCATACAAAATTCAATCGCGGCAACCCCTCAGCGACGCTACCATTGTTGCACGAGAGACATTCGCTAACGATATAGTGCACAGGATTGATGACGGCGATATGCATGTGGGCAGCATTTGGTTTACTGACAAAGCTTATTTTTAATTGGGCAGCTTCGTCAATAAACAGAACTGGCGCATATGGGGAACCGAAAAGCCCCATGCTGCAGTCAATTCGTCCCTGCATCCTGAAAAAGTACTGGTCTGGGCCGCCATTTCTTCCAAAGGAATCATTGGCCCATTTTTCAGATCCGAAACGATTACTGCATCACGCTATCTGGACATTCTTCGTGAATTTGTGGCGGTACAAACTGCCTTAGACGACACTGCGAACACCTCGTGGTTTATGCAAGATGGTGCCCGGCCACATCGCACGGCCGACGTCTTTAATTTCCTGAATGAATATTTCGATGATCGTGTGATTGCTTTGGGCTATCCGAAACATACAGGAGGCGGCGTGGATTGGCCTCCCTATTCGCCAGACATGAACCCCTATGACTTCTTTCTGTGGGGACACTTGAAAGACCAGGTGTACCGCCAGAATCCAGAAACAATTGAACAGCTGAAGCAGTACATCTCATCTGCATGTGAAGCCATTCCGCCAGACACGTTGTCAAAGGTTTCGGGTAATTTCATTCAGAGACTACGCCATATTATTGCTACGCATGGTGGATATGTGGAAAATATCGTACTATAGAGTTTCCCAGACCGCAGCGCCATCTGTTGTTGACAATTGTAACTACTGTAATTTCGAAAGTTTGTCTGCCTGAAAATGTACTGTTGTCCCAAGCATATTGCAACAAACGGTGTATTTCTATCGCTGCTCGTTTAGTTTATATTGCCGTTTCAAATATACCGGTCATTTTTGAAACACCCTGTATATACAATTCTACTTACAAGTTATATCTTCCTCGCCAGAAGACTGCAGAGAAATGCGGAAAGACTGGTGGGTGATCTGTGATAGATGCAGACACCGGCGGTTGATGCTGAACACAAATATAAATCACTGTGTATAAGCAGGCGGATAGATCCGAGTAGTTCGACTGGAAACAGAAAGTAGAGTAAAGTACCTAGCAGTCGCCATATGGAGTAACCTAAAGTGGAATGACCACATAAAACTAAGTAGGAAACTCACACGTCTCTCTGAGGTTTATTCGAAGAATCTTAAGGAAATTCGACAGATACCAGAGTATTGCTCGTTATCCTAGGGCTCTTACTAAGGTGCACTGTTGGAAGAGAAAGAGAAGATCAAACAGAGAGTGCCATGTCTCGTTACGGGATTGTTTAGTATGTTCGAGACGGTTACGGAGGCGCTAAGCAAACTCCAATGGCAGTCGCTACAAGAGTGGTGTCGCGTATCATTAGGCTTACTGTTGAAATTACAAGAGCGTACATTCGCAAAAGAGTCGGGAAACATATTAGTTCCTTCCACATACATCATCGAAATGAACACCGTAATGAAATCCGATGAATTAGAGCTCAAACAGAAAATTACCAACAGCACTCATTGCTCAAACTCTTACGGGACTCGGTCAGATCGTCTTACCCGAGTAATGTGTGTGTTGCTAGTGCTCTCACGCTTTTAGATAATGTAGTGTGTGGACATACAAGGTGAGAATGTGGGTCTCGCGGGAGGTGTGCGCGAGATAATCCCTGCAGTCGCGCTATCCTCTGTGCTCTCGGTGGCTCAGATAGATAGAGCATCTGACATGTAAGCAGTACGTCCGGTCGGGGCACACATTTTCACCTGTCCCCATTGATATATATCAATAGCGGCTCAAGGTATTAATGTAATACTAACTTCGTTCTAAACGGCTGCAGGTCATATCCATATCCATATAAGTATAAAGTACTTACATGTCTTAAGGTATGCCTTTTAGAGCTCAAGTTCACATGGGTTACTATGTAAAACTTGAAGTCCTCTCTGCAGCCTCTAGAAGTGCGTAACAAGAATTGTAGCCGGCCGAGCTGGCCGAGCGGTTCTAGGCGCTACAGTTTGGAACCGCGCGACCACTACGGTCGCAGGTTCGAATCCTGCCTCGGGCATGAATGTGTGTGATGTCCTTAGGTTAGTCAGGTTTAAGTAGTTCTAAGTTCTAGGGGACTGATGACCTCAGATGTTAAGACCCATAGTACTCAGAGCCAAGAATTGTAAAACACCGTGTACGAGTACAATGCAAGTAATTTCTGTTCGTTTAAATTAAGTTAGAAGTGACTTCGCTTGATAATGCAACGATCGAGTGCCATAAGCGATCTGTCGTTAGTTATTGAATTATTGGGAAGTCTAATCTGCATATTAAGTCGAATTGTGATTAACTTTTTACAAAATAATCCCCTTTGTACGAACATTAACTGCGAACAAGAACATCGGTTACAAAGCGCGTTGTCAAGTAACAATGATCATTTTGACCTGAAATTAATTTTAAGCTAGTAAAGCCAATGAACTTCACTCTTTTGAAAGAATTTAGTAATTTGTATTTACAACAATATGAGTTGAAAATGACAATAATTGCACTACCCCTTTTCTATCGCCTCTGCCGCCTCTGAAACACATTCTTTTGTTTGAGACCTTATGATACACACGAACAGGAAACGCAAACAAATAATACGAAAGGTGCCACTTCAACAGCTAAATTACATGATTTTAATGTCACAAAAATGTCTGATTTTAATGCTACAGAAAATGTTTCGGGCTATTTGGGACAGTAGGTGAAACGTAGCGACCAACATCCACGCATCAGTGAGTGGTCTCAGCTGGATATGATGTACCTGAAGCAGTTGGTGGACTCTCTTTCTCCCTAGACTGAGTCAAGTAACAGATTACAGGGGTGTCATGCGGTACAAGCGAAATGGCTCGTTAGCTTTGGTGACCCGCCTTTGCCACCGCAACCTGTATCTACGTACCAGGCCGCTACGCCAATGGCAGGCCACCCGGAGTACTTTCGGGAGTGTACATCGCTGAAGGAGTGATGATCTACCCGCCGCAGACGTCATCTGTAGCAGGTGGTAATGTAACGAGTGAACGTCGAGCGCGAGCGTGCAGCCACGCGTGGCAGCGTGTGACCCAACTCCGCGTGACGCGGCCTGCTGGCTGCTGGTTACTGGTTACTGGTTGTTGGCTACGCTGTGTCGCTCTGGTCGATAGCCGTGGGGCGTGGCGTGGTCTCGTGTTCCGTGGCGTAGCGAGCCTTCCACGCCATGTCCTGTCCTCTCCCTGTCGCCCTTACAACACACGCGGCCCCTCTAACTACCTGCTTCGCGTCCATTCCAGGTGGCCAGGCGGCTCCTAATCTCAGCAAACCACCGTCATCTTTTTTAGTCATCAGACCTGCGGCTGGTTTTATGGGATCCGCCACGAATTCCTCTCCTGTGCCAACCTCTTCATCTCAGACTGATACTTGCACCCGACTTCCTAAATTATTTGCTGCGTATATTACAGTCTCTGTATTCCCTAACAGCTTTTACCCTCTACAACTCCCGTTAGTTCCATGAAAGTTACTCATCGATGTCTTTATATACACTGACGAGGAAAAGTAATTAATGTAATGAAATTACGGGAATACATTTGGCTACGTAACATATTCAAGTGATTAACGTTGCAAGATCACAGGTTATTATAAGCTCGAGATAGTGAAAATGTGAAATACTGGTACATTAATAACCGGTATAACCGCAAGAATGTTGAATGCATGCACGCATTAGTTGTACAGATGCCGGACGTCAATCTGTGGGCTGGAGTTCCATGCCTGTTGCACTTAGTCGGTCAATGCAGGGACAGTTAAAGCTGTTTGTGGGTGATGCTAGAGTTGTCGTACGGTGGTGTCCCATATGAACTCGACTGGTGACAGATCTGATGATCGAGTAGGCCAAGGCAACATGTCGACACTCTGTAGAGCATGATGGGTTGCACAAGCGATATGTGGACGAACGTTATCCTGTTGGAAAACCACCCTTGTAATGCTGTTCGTGAATCGCAGCACAACAGGTCGAATCGTCAGAGTAACGTACCAATTTGCAGTCAGCATGCGCGGGATAACCACTGCAGTGCACCTACTGTTATAAAAAACCGCACCCCAGACCACAACTCCAAGTGTAGGTCAGTGTTTCTATCACAGGTTGGTTGCAGGGCCTCAGCTGACCTTCTCCCAACCAACACATGGCCATCACTGGCACTGAGGCAGAACCATCTTTCATCAGAAAACACAACGGATGTCCAACTCGCCCTCCATGAGCTCTCGCTTGACACATTGAAGGACGCTGGTTTGGGGGCAGTGGAATGCACGCTACAGCGCCTCTGGCTCGGAACTGTCCTCGAAGTAAGCGATTTATAACAGTTCGTTGTCACTGTGGTGCCAACTGCTGCTAAAATTGCTGCTGGAGATGCAGTAAGATGCGCCAGAGCCATACGCCGAACATGATGGTCTTCCCTCTGGTAGTGTTATGTGGCCATCCGGAGCCCGGTCTGTTTACGACGGTTCATTCTCGTGATCACTGTTGCTAGCTATCATGTACGGTGGCTACATTCCTGCAAAGTCTTTTACAACATTGAACAAGGAACATCCAGCTTCTTGTAGTCCTATTACACGACCTTGTCCGAACTCAATGAGACGGTGATAATTGTGTCTTGACTAACATCAACGGACCACGTCAAATCTCAAAGGTAACTATCAGTCACGACCGTTACAGCGTATATTTAAAGCAAAATTGATTTGCATCCACATAGTCGCGCTACTAGCGCCACTCTTGTGTCACTTTCGCGAAATTTGAACAACCACAATCTTTCAGACATAGAAACGTGCCTACGAACTTTCGTTTGCGTAACGTAACTGCTTCTTGGTGTTGGGTTTTCTTCCGTCAGTGTATTTCTATTTTCGCCGAGTCTGCAGAGAACCCCTCATTTCTCATCAGTTCACCGCGCGGTCTGGGCGTCCTGTCACGGTTCGCGCGGCTACCCCCGTAGGAAGTTCGGGTCCTCCCTCGGGCATAGGTGTGTGTGTGTGTGTGTGTGTGTGTGTGTGTGTGTTTTGTCCTTATCGTAAGTTAGTTTAAGTTAGATTCAGTAGTGTGTAAGCTTAGGGACTGATGACCTCAGCGTTTTGGATCTTACCACAAATTTCCAAAATTTCCTTATCAGTTCACCTAATTTTCAACATCCTCCTATAGCACCACATCCCAAACGCTTACATTCTCTTCTTTTCCCTTTGGTCCACTATTCACTTCCTCACTATAATCGCCATAACTGTTAATACATTTATCCCAGTGTGAGACAAAACGGTCAGTGTCTTCTTGGAAAAATGTTCTCGGTAGTATACGGAACCATGATTGTACTCAGGCGAGCACTTCCTTGTGCGAACCAAATCAACAGCCACGAATGTCTTTCTTCATGGTTCCAAGAATACAGAAATCGAAGGGGAGAAATCAGGGCAATATGGCGCACATATAAGGGCTTCTCAACGAAACTTCTGCAGCACAGTCTACAAAACAGGCATGCCAGCTCCACGAATGTCATGATGACATTTTTCTTTGATTGCAAGAGCCTGTTGTTCATTGACTTTCTGAAACTCGCCGTCAAAATTAACGCACAGCGGTACATGGGCAATTCGCAAAGATTGAAGCGCGCCATCACGTCCAGACGCCCTGGAATTTTAACGGATGGCATTAGTACGAGGGCTGTTCAATATAGAATGATCATAATTTTTTTTTGATAACATACCGTTACTCATCCTCATAATTTTGATGGTCCCCAGCGTTTCTACCAGTCTTCAAATACATGCTGGAAACCAGTTTTTGAGAGGTCTTTCAAAATCGTCTCTGCAGCCTCCACCACTGCTTCTGAGGGTTGATAATGCCTCCCACGAAGGCGTTTCTTCTTGTTAGGGAACTGAAAAAAGTCACATGGGGCTAAATCCGGACTATAGGGAGGGTGTGGGATGCACTCACGTTGATTTTTGCAAGATATTCAGCAACAACATTGGCAATAAGCGGCCGTGCATTATCGTAGTGCAACATCCAGCCTGCTTCACAGAAATGTAGTCTTTTGCGCCTGATAAAGACTTGCAATGTTTTCAGGAAATTCCTGTAGTACTGTCCAGTTACTGATATGTGTGTGTGTGTGTGTGTGTGTGTGTGTGTGTGTGTGTGTGTGTGTGTGTGTTTTCAGGTACAACACGCTGATAAATCATTCCATGGATATCAAAGAATGAGATGACCATAATTTTCCCAGCAGAAGCAACAACTTTTGCTTTCTTGGAGGTTGGTGATGAAAGCGATATCCACAATGAGCTTTGCTGTTTGCTCTCAGGATCAAATTGATGTAGGCAAGTTTCTTCAGCAGAGATTACATTTGAAAGGAACTCGGGATCTTCCCCTAACATCAACTTTAGCTGCATGCAGACCTGCATGCGAATGTCCTTTTGTTCGGGAATCAACAGGCTTGGAATCTGTCGCGCACAAACACGTGTCATGTGTAATTTTTCTGTCACCAACGTGTGGGTGGCATCCAATGAAATGTTCAGTATTTCAGAAAGTGATTTTAACGTAATTCCTTGATCCTCTCTCACAATGACAGCAGCAGTGTTGACGTTTTCTACCGTAAGAGCAGTAACTGGAGCACCGGGTCCACCTTCTTTTGAAATTGATTGTCTCCCCTCTTTAAACATTTTAAACCACCTTCGAACTGTGCTGTAGGGAATAACAGACTCTCCATAGGCCTCCTGTAACAATGTATAGGCCTCAGCTGAAGATTTGTTGAGGCGGAAGCAGAATTTCAAAGCCGCATGTTATTCCTTTTGTGTTACCTCCAGTGCAGCGGTAGGTGATACTGAACGTCTTTGACCTTGACTGCCTCTCACAGGCGGGAACCGGGAGTCCCAACAATGAAACTACTACGGCGTGTGTGTTGCACATTAAGCTACAAGAATAGCGTAAGATTAAATGTTAGCGTGAGAAATTATGTTCATAAAAAATATGAGCATTCTTTATTGAACAGCTCTCATATGTTGCAGCATAAGGGGCGCCAATATGTTGCCAAGGTTGTTTCGATTACACTGCGAAAGTTCTTCTGGGAAGCCCATACACGTCCTCCATTAAGTCCCGAATTCTCGTCATGCGATTTCCATATTTCTGGAGCACTGAAGGAAGACATTCGTGACCGTCGATCTGCTCCCGACTAAGTGGTGCACGCCCCGGTACAATCAGGGTTCCGTAGACAACCAGAAACATATTTCCATCAAGACAGCTGTCTTGCGGTTCATTTTAGTTCCATTTAATATGAAGTTTAACGCTGTGGCTGCCCGCATTGCAAAGTTATATGCATTACACAAGTATTATGGAGATGTAATTTTTGAGAATGTTTTTTTAGCAGTTGACATTTGTGGAGCTATGACAGAGCCTCTATTCGGCACCACCGCCTACCGTTATGGTACAAGATCTGAAAACGGACAAAAACTGACCGAAACCGGTTATAAAAGAATACATGTTTTTTTGCGGTCGAGACTGTTTATGGTGCCGGCCGCGGTGGTCTCGCGGTTAAGGCGCTCAGTCGGGAACCGCGCGACTGCTACGGTCGCAGGTTCGAATCCTGCCTCGGGCATGGATGTGTGTGATGTCCTTAGGTTAGTTAGGTTTAAGTAGTTCTAAGTTCTAGGGGACTGATGACCACAGCAGTTAAGTCCCATAGTGCTCAGAGCCATTTGAACCATTTGAGACTGTTTATGCTCTTTTTAAAATTATGTAGATGCTTCGTGAAATCAAATGGGAATGCCTGGAGGGAGACGACGCTAGTTTCGCGAAACACTATTGAGAGAATTTAGACAACCAGCATTTTAAACTGGCTGCAGAACGATTCCACTGTGGCCAATGTACATGTTGTGCAAGATCCACGAAGATAAAAGAAATTAGGATTCGTACGGATTCATATAGGCAGTCAATAGGAAAGGACTGTTAGTGGTACAAGGTACCCTCTGCCATGCACCATACGGTAGCTTGTCGAGTATGTATGTAGACGTAGAAAGACAGGGAAGCTACTGTTCGACCTTTTCAACGACGAAGAATTGTCGAAAATGATGGAAAGGTTCAAGGAAGAGATTAGTGTTTAACGTCCCGTCAAAAAGGTTCAAGGTTCAAGAGTAACATTAGAATTCAGGGTGAAACGATGTCATTGATAAGATTCGTTGATGATATTGCTATCATCAGCTGTGAACAGCAAAATCTATAGGTGATACTGAACAGAATGAACAGAATGAGTATTATGGACTGAGAGTAAACCGAAGAAAGACGAAGGTAATGAGGGGTAGCGGAAAGATTAGCGATAAACTTAACATCGAAATTGGGAACCACGAAGTAGATAAAGCATGACAGACGAAGCTAAGAGGTGCAGACTATCGCAAAAAAAAGAGGGAACGCATGGCCAAAAGAGGTCTACTAGTTTCAAAAATCGACCTTAATTTGAGGAACAAATTTGTGAAAATGTACATCTGGAGCAGGGTATTCGATGAAAGTGAATCAGGGTCTGCAGGAGAAGCGGAACACATGAGAATCGACGTGTTTCTGACGAACGCTGAAAATTAAGTGGACTGGTAATAGAAATTATTATTTTGTATAGGTAACTTGCTACAGCAGTTAAACATTTGAAGAAAATCATTTTTATACCTCTCAGTTGCACACAATCAACATTATTATTTACCAGTTTTGGTACTGACAACCATCGTCACTGGAAAAAAGTAGCACACCAGGTGGACCAGAAATGTATATCATTCATACAAGAATCATTACCGTACCAAACACAACGATGTCTCACTGTGATATAGAAAGCACACATAATTTAGCCAGTGTCATAAATCACACAGACAGGTTGCGTTTAGGCTATTAAAATTACATATGACAACGGTCTCTGCAGAATCGGCGAGGAAAAGATCATATGAAAAATGACAAGAACAAGGGGCAAGATGATGGATCATTTGATAAGAAACAAATTTCATGGTACCCAAGGAAGCTGTAGAGGATAAAAACCGTAGGCCGGCCGAAGTGGCCGTGCGGTTAAAGGCGCTGCAGTCTGGAACCGCAAGACCGCTACGGTCGCAGGTTCGAATCCTGCCTCGGGCATGGATGTTTGTGATGTCCTTAGGTTAGTTAGGTTTAACTAGTTCTAAGTTCTAGGGGACTAATGACCTCAGCAGTTGAGTCCCATAGTGCTCAGAGCCATTTTTAAAAACCGTAGGCGTAGACAGAGATTGAAATATATCCAAGAAATAATTGAGGAGGGTGGGTGCAAGTCTTACTTTGAGATGAAAAAGTAGATATGATGAAAAGGGAATTGATATAGAGCTTGTGAAGATGCAACTGAAACTCCAGGAAGAGTGGCAGTGGTGGAGTGGATGGTACTGGTGGTTTTACTAGACAAATTTCAGTTCATCGTTTATAATGAAAGGCCAAATTTAAACACCACACATAATTATAAGAATAACTTTACCTAGCTGATCACAGCAGTTTGATCTCAAAGTACACTTACTAACATTTCGGCGCAAGACAAGAAATGTTAACAGTACAGCTTTAAGCCGAAATACACTTAATGACATTTAACCGTAATAAGATGAATATGTGCCCTTACAACTGGTAGAAAAATATGTGTGACTTGCCTGTTAATGCACACTATATACAATACACAGGAAAACTCAGACATGCATGCTATTAACTCACAATGATTCACCAAAGATTATGAAAAAACTGAATACGAATGATCAATATAAAAACAAAGACTGTCATGATAAATATTTAAATGTACAGTTACTGCAATTATACAACCAATGATGATGCTTCCTGCTTAAAATTCGTGAAAGGCATTTTCAAGGAATCACTAAATTCTTTAAAATAAATATTTAAACGAAACTACAGAATAAAAGCATACATAACTCATGTACATCAGTTAGATTAACCTTAGCGCAACTGGCGCACTAAACTTTACAGAATTAAAGGGTGACAGGTTTACAGGCAGACAAGAAATTATTTAAAAAAATGGTACAAATGGCTCTGAGCACCATGAGACTTAACATCTGAGGTCAGCCGGCCGGAGTGGCCGAGCGGTTCTAGGCGCTACAGTCTGGAGCCGCGCGACCGCTACGGTCCCAGGTTCGAATCCTTCCTCGGGCATGGATGTGTGTGATGTCGTTAGGTTAGTTAGGTTTAAGTAGTTCTAAGTTCTAGGGGACTGATGACCTCAGCTGTTAAGTCCAATAGTGCTCAGAGCCATCTGAACCATTTTTTGAAACATCTGAGGTCATCAGTCCCCTAGATCTTGGAACTACTTAAACCTAACAAACCTAAGGACATCACACACATCCATGCCCGAGGCAGGATTCGAACCTGCGTCCGTAGCGGTCGCGTGGTTCCAGACTGAAGCGCCTAGAACCGCTCGGCCACACGGCCGGCCATTAAAAATATATATCGATCAGAAAGCTCTGCCAAAAGAACATACATTACATGTACACAAGTAGCTTAACACACATCGAAATTTTCACATAGCCCTGGTGCACTAAACCTTAAAAACTGAACGGTAGCAATCTGAATTAGTAGCTTCACATATTTGGAACCACCTAACAGACGACGTCAGCCCTAACAGCCCAATAAGTATTTAACACTATTGGAATAGCGGGAAGCTTCATAAACTTGACTGTCCTTTTCAGCATGTCACACACATGGGTAGGCAACCGATTGACAAACGACATGCCAAGCTAAACACTCAATTCAGTTAAAAGGGGCAAGCAAGAAGGACGTTTTACATTCGAAAACAGACCACCCGCTTGCACCAGAGCCCACATGCACTGAGGTACATGGTTGAGCAAGAGCTCAGGAGCAGCAGACGATAGTAACTAGACAAACATGACGTCAAAGACAGCAGTAAAAAACACAGCGCCACAAGTAAGGCAGTGGGCGAGTAGAAACCACCGCTCACACACATCATTGGCCTCTTGTAGCTGTAGCCAACACTACGTTAATCTGATGCCGTCACTTTAACATCACATCAACAGGGCCGTGACTGGTTTAGCTTGTGACCGGGCGCCTTACCCCACACACAACATCGAGAAAGTGGGAAGCTGACAGCTTACATCCATTACCGCTGAGTCCACAGCGTCCACCTGGGCAACGTATTTGGTGGACGGCACCAAAGCAATGACAGGCGGACAGCCTGTATTCAATTCCGGGAGCCGTGCTGCGTGCACGCTACCGAGAAGTGGCAGACAAACGAACAGCCTGCACTCTGCGGACACGACTGAGCGCTGTTCTCGCCGCTCTCGTTCGCGGCCACAACTCCAATAAACAAGCAGGTTGCTACCCAAGGCACGCGAGTAGACACGCTCTCTTCGTCGTTCACAGACCTACTCCAGACAGAGAGACTGCAACAGCCAACACTGCCGCACTTGCTCCTCAGACACTCTCGGGACACTATGGCAAGTCTCTCTGATACCGATACGCAGAGACGTGCGGGCACGGGTCTGTGACAGAGGTGGAACGTGGGAATAGAGGCGCAGCAGCAGCCCATGGTTCTCAAGGCAAGTGGAGTACTCGGAGTCAACAAAGGACTGGTAAAGTTATTAATGTTGTTTCAGGACGCGCGGGAATTTTATCAGCTGGTACAGGAAACGAGTGGCAGAGAATACACAATGAAGGGGAACAACCGTCCAGGAAAGATGAGAGGATTCTTTTATTCCCATCATATCCCTATTACTGGAAAGAAACAAATCTCTCTTAACAAGAATTTTTTCTACACATTTTTCAGTCAACAAGTTTCTGCACTTTTCTTTTCGGAACTTAAATGGTTGGTTCAAATGGCTCTGAGCACTATGGGACTCAACTGCTGAGGTTGTTAGTCCCCTAGAACTTAGAACTAGTTAAACCTAACTAACCTAAGGACGTCACAAACATCCATGCCCGAGGCAGGATTCGAACCTGCGACCGTAGCGGTCTTGCGGTTCCAGACTGCAGCGCCTTTAACCGCACGGCCACTTCGGCCGGCTCTTAAATGGTTGCTGGACAACTCTAACACAGTATTTTGTGGAATAGCTAACCCTTCGTTTGCACAACAGAAAACAACTTTGCTTAACAATACCGTGGTTGACTAGGACATCATTCAGCATGCCGGTACTTCTCACTTGGCAGGTGCTCGATGACAGAATTTGTGCCTGTGATTCCGAAGCCATCAACGCCCCCACGTGAACTGTGTGAGATTTCTTTCTACAAGCTGTATGTGCCACCTTTATGATATTTGTGTGGTATCCATACTGCAAGACGTGATGACCAGAAGACAGCATCTTCGCAATGCTTGCTTGTGTGAGAACATCCAATAAGAAATTTGAGGTTATTACTTTGTAAGATACGTGATTATATATTATGTAGAGCAAATATATTGCATACAAATTTATTGATGTTTACTTTTATTGTGACTTTGACGTGTATGGCCTATTCGAAGGCCATCGTCTCCGGCATGTCAGATGCGTAACTCACCGCTACTTCTTCTTCCCTGTCGGCTAAACATTGGCTAGAACTATTTTTTTCCATCACCAATATCGGGTTCTAGTGCGAAAGCGCGCTTAAGAAATCAGATAAGGTCACTAGTATCTTACTGGGTAAACTAATATGAGATAGCTGCGCTGTTGTTATTGTCTAGAAGAATAAAATACTTTGACGTAGCACCTGATGCTATCATGCATGATACTGAACGCTGTTGATGAGCAAGACGTGGGACTTCGGTGTAGTTGATTGCATCCAGCAGACTATTGGCGTGTCGTCTTTCCAAAGAGTTTTATGCCTAGCAGTGTCAGGAGTCCACCATGTATGCCTCCAATCTGGCATAGCTACCGGTATAAAGAACAACTGCCTTCGTCGGCAATGCGTGGTTGGCATGAAAAATGTAGAAAGTCTCGAGTTTTACAATTAATTTAGGGGCATGTCAAAGGAAATGACTAGTGAATTCTCCGTCTTACAGTAATTATAGGTGAAAATTCATACCGCCTACAACAATGGGTTATAAATGAGTTTATCACTTAGCGTGACAGTATTTCACGGCACAAAAGCCAGTATGAGGTTTTCAAAGACGGAAAAGTATGGTTGGACTGACGAATATATCGGGACAGGACAACTAGCCGAGTGACACTAAGTGATCAATAATATCCTTCATACTAAATGTCCCAACCACCGTTGCTAACATCCATTTCGGACGTGTGATATAATTAGTTGCCGTCACACCATATTTCTTCTCCTTAAGCATCCGACTAAACATATTCTTCCAGTAAGACAGTAGACCACCTTACGACTTCCCAGCTGTCAAAGCGCTTCCACGTGAGACTACCTTCGCTTCTTTCAAGATTTCCCGACTCCAGCCCTGTTGAGCTCATTAAGGATACAGTAGATGAGAGGGCTGCCTCGTAGAGTTGATTAAACGACGTTTTGCAGCCGTCATCTTTGTGGATGTGGTTCTTCACATTACTAAAGGACTTCTAATCCACTTGGTCGTCACTTCAGAATTCGAATGCCTCTCTTCATCTACTTTTTGTGTATAGCAGACTAGTTTCTAAATAAAGTTTACTGGAAACATTAGAACAATCGAAACTTCGTTATTCAGCATTATGTACGAAATGATGGCTCCGCTGTGTAGATAATGCTTTCTGGCGTGGAAGATAAACATCGCAACTTCCATCTTCACATCAACGAATAACTAAAGATCCAGATTATGGAAAAATGACTGATGTCTGCCTTTCCTAGTCTTGTAAATCTACATGAGGTCAGACAGTACATTTGGGACATGAAATTCACCAGAACTGGTGGATACAAGTGCACCACGTCTCAGAATGAACAATTGCGAAGTAATCGGCTGTTCATAGTTCTTCGATGACAGGATACCACGCAAGTTAGAAATCAAAGATACGGATGGGTTTGCGAGGGAGTATATCGGATATCGGTAAACGTCACGAGTCTATGTCAGAATCCGGTACATGTTAGTGTGCGTCGGTGGGACAAGGGGACCTATTAATGCATGCTAACCAGAGCACGGGCGTCACTTAAGCATCGGACAGCACGACAAGCCGGCGTTGACAAAACATCAAACTGCTGTCAGCAGTGCAACGAAGTTACACTACGTGCCGCCACGTCTCACCGGAGACCATGCTGACGGAGCTGTGTCGACTATTTGATTTCATTCGGTGACATTATTTTACGAAATAATATACGTCCATCAACTAACTGCTCCCTCCTCTCCGTTCTTGTCGTCCTGCCAAGACATAGATCCCAACCATTAATTAGTCTGACGTCATAGGACAAGGTACTGCCACAGAATAGGTAGTTACTTTGGGGCACTGTATAACGTGGTGCGCTACGCATCCTGCCTCGTTCAAATGCAACCAAATTTTACGCCAGCTGATAATATTATGATACTGAAGCAGCTATGTTATTTTAAGGAGGACGGTGTTCAGTATTTTAAATTTATCTAATAGAGAAACAATATTTTGAAATTTGTTAACGTTCGCAGAAACTATCGAGATATGTTCTGAAATTAAGACTTCGGTTCGACACCGATTATGCTGTGCCTTCGTGGCAGTTGAGGTGAGTGCTCGTTAACAAAGACAGAGAAGGAAATTCGCGGAGTGTAAACATGCAAAGTTCATTTAAATGTTACTCGTCCTGTATTAGTTTTCCCGGAATATTATAAAGGCTGCGACATTGGAATGGTGCAGACGCACGTGTTTTAACGGCACAACGTGGACTGCCATGCTAAAATTCCAATATGTCGATGTGCCTTTTCTCACGAACTACTATATTCTGGCGGAATATGAAAGCAGCGGCAATAAAGAGGGTGAAATGATTTCAATATTGAGCGCATAATCAGAAGTGTGTACCATACACAAAAACTACAACGTTCTAATGGTGTTTGTAAGTGCTTAATTCATCCAGTGAAGTTGTTAAACACTAGGCCATTCAGTACAGGTCGGGGCCAACGAGATATACGGACCCTGCAGCGAGCTTGTGACGTCACATTAGCAGGCTTGTGCGCCACTTCACTTCGGGAGCACTCGGCTCCATGCTGGGCGGACGGGAAATCAGTATTTATTGGAAAAGTACCCACTAAATGTCTTGATTTTTTCGTGTGCTATAGAGAAGTTGAAAGTCTTTAAACACGCACTCAAGAAGTATTAATCTCGACTGGAATAGTTACTCTCTGCCCGCCGGGGACGGCTGCTGGTACTGATAAGATCTGCAGTGTCACACGTCAAGGCCTGTCTTTCTAGTGCGCCTAGGTACTGATTCCATTTTTTTCTATTTCCTCGACCATCAAATCTTCAATCGCAAGGAGACTGTACGCATTTTTACCGCATCTTAATACTAAGTATCACTTTCAAGAGGATCACACTTGCTGGAGTATGATGGCCGCCAGTGTATCTTAACGAGTCACGTTTCTCACAGCTAATTACCTTTCGCCAAGCATTATAAATGTTAGGGAACTCTTCGCTCTCGACAATGCTGTGTGAAGTGACTCGTATGATACAACCACCTTCGATTTGCTTAATTCACTCGCGTAGTTTGTCATTAGTTGTTTTCTACTTCATGTAACGCATGGAGAAAATCGTTTCAAAAATTCTTCTAGTAACTGCAAAGACTGCTCTAAAACTGAATCCAGTGTGTAATGTGTCTATATTAAAATATTAATGTCAGTGATACCTGTCTGTGTTAAACTCGTTTCTACTTGCATGCATCGCACTTTTGGCCTCCTGCAGTAAAACATTATATTTCATTTCATTTTTTGCTTTGTCTTATTATACAGGATGTAATTGTATAAGTGCAGATATTTCTATTGGTGACGGAGGACAGTGTACTGAATGACATTGCATCAGTAGCTAATTCATTTGCAGACTAATAATTATAGGCCGGCCGGTGTGGTCGAGCGGTTCTAGGCGCGTCAGTCTGGAACCGCGAGACCGCTACGGTCGCAGGTTCGAATCCTGACTCAGGCATGGATGCGTGTGATGTCCTTAGGTTAGTTAGGTTTAAGTAGTTCTAAGTTCTAGGGGACTGATGACCTCAGATGTTAAGTCCCATAGTGCTCAGAGCCATTTGACTAATAATTATAGATACTACAAGTCGTAAGTTTTTAGTTTAGGTACTAACTCTATGTACGTAATGTGGCAAGGGAAGTCAATAATGCTTATTTTTCCCTGGCCAGCAGGTCAGATGTTGAAGTGTGGACAGGTGGACGCAAAACGGGTTCACTTAATGGTGCAGTTACGACTGTACGGATAATATCAGGTAGTAAATTATGTGACGCTTTTGTTCAAATGGCTCTGAGCACTATGGGACTCAACTTCTGAGGTCATCAGTCCCCTAGAACTTAGAACTACTTAAACCTAACTAACCTAAGGACATCACACACATCCATGCCCGAGGCAGGATTCGAACCTGCGAACGTAGCGGTCGCGCGGTTCCTAACTGTACCGCCTAGAACCGCTCGGCCACCCCGGCCGGCCACGTTTTTGTGGGAGGACTGTTTGACGCAGGGAAAAAACAACCAACACCGTGACGTGTGTACGTATTTAGGTACCGTATATAAAAATAATAGCAAGAGGAGGCATTGTCTGCAGGGGGAATGACTGTTGAGACTAAATTTTTGAAAACAGCCACATGTCTCAATCAGCAGTTTTTATTTACCAGTTGACTTCTGAAATAAACAAGAGCTTCATCAGAATATACACTGTGAAAAAAAACAAATTGAGATAATATGGAAAACTTCCACAGAAGTTACACATTCTGTTTCCTGTATGCTGACTTACATTTAAAGTTGGCTGACAGCACAAAAGATGAAACTGACTGTACTATAGTACTTAAACTTACGTTGTAAGTACAGTAGTAAATAATGAAATTGAGAGCACCAATGATTAAACTGGCTGTAAAACAGTATTTGTCCATGGTATACCGTACCCAAAGATAATCTGCAACTACTGAAGACGAAATTTACGTTTTAATCGCCTCTTTTACGTGCATGTGTATAGACAACTCATATCTTACATATCGATTAAAATTTAATGTTTTTAAAAATATTTCTGTTAGAATAATACGGCAGGCGATTATATTTTGATTGTTTATCTACACCACTTCTTCAAAGAACTGGAAAAACCTTCGTAATTTCGTTATCTGTAAATGTAAACTATCTTTGGATAACCATACCATGAACGTTACAAGTAGTGTTGTATAGTCAATTTAATTTCTACCGCTGTGAGTGTCATAATTTACCATTGTACTTTAACCGGGCTTTAAATGTCTTGGGCCTGTTTTAGTAAATATGTAACAATATATTCACTTTTACCCATTATGCTCTGTTTATAAATCAGTATTATCAGCATTTGTGAAAGTTACTCTTGTTTTATAAGTTTGACGATATTATGCACTGGATAATCCAAAATTTAATTCGAGCTGCTAGTAAAATAGGCACGACAAAAAATGTTCAGCATTGAGCTATTTAGCTCCAATCCATCAGAACAAAGTAGGTGGATTTTCGTTGCTAGAAATTTTATACAGCGGGAATTTAGCTTTTGTAGTAGCATGCTGCATGAAGTTTGTTTACATATAGAAGCTTGTCATGTTGCAGTATTCCAGAGAAATTGTAGAAGTTGCCTCCTTGTGTTGCTGAATGTTAATTATCGTTCTGGAACAAGTGAAAATTATATTCTGTAAATTATGGGAGCAGTCGACTTTTAAAATTTTTTTAGTTATTGCAAAATGAACTACTACAAATTTTGTGTCGCTTCATCGATGAAGAACCAAGTTTCTTCATTTTTCTTTGTGATTTGCCACGTTCTTCCTTTATTCAAGAGATCACATCATTTTTTTTTAGAATTTTACATCAATACGGTCATTACTAATAGGTAGATTAATTAGGAGCGATCCTCTTTCGTTGCAAATAGCAGCCTGAACGAAATTAACGTACTAATACCGAATATCGTTCTGATTACAGTTTTCAGAGATATAAATATCCTTTTGGTAATGTACGGAGTTGCCTCAAAATACGATAACATATTACATAACGAATGGGATGAAAATGAGCAAAGTAAGCTAATTACCGCTTCGAGTAACTTCTATGGTTGTACGAAAAGGTTGTAATACAAAGCCACAAATGGGTCAGAAGCTTGATAGCATCGGAGTGGCATGAGGAACGTGGAGGCCTGGGTGGATTTTAGCATCTCATCAGACGTGACACCGGTCCCTGCAACTGTGGCTGCCACTGCCGGTGACTACGTCATATGAAAACACCAAGCTTCTGGAGTGAGCCGAGCCAGCCGGTGGTGGGGGGGGCAGTGGCACTGTACTGGCGCCGCCGCCCTACTGCGCCGTTAATAACGCCACATCGACCTCCCATTCCGCGGCCCTGCATGGCACCTGGAGTGGCGTTTCCTGTCGCGGCAGTACGCCATGCGTAGGTGTTGTTCCTTGCAGGTGCTTAATGATCAAACATCAAGGACGTCATTAGGCAAAGAGCATGGACACAGTAAAACAGATAAACCTATAAAATGTTTGTAGGTCAGTGCCCTGAGCAAAACTGTTGCTTCTTGCTTACTTTCATCCACAAATATCTCGCTGAAGTTGTGATGTCGTCTGTGAATTCTTTCCTTTTTTCTTTTAACACGTAAGTATGCTACACAGTCGAAAACAAATATCGCAACACCAAAAAGGAGTTGTGCGATATGAACGGAAGTTTTCAGGCGTGCTTCTACATCTGAAAGATGATGGCTTTTCCAATTTCGGATCAGTTGCATAAGAGTGGCGCTGGCAGAGTCGCTATGAGGATCCAAATCAGGTTTGTTTAAGACACGCTATAACGGCCGTGAATGTTACACTACTGGCCATTAACATTGCTACACCACGAAGATAACGTGCTACAGACGCGAAATTTAACCGACAGGAAGAAGATGCTGTGATATGCAAATGATTACCATTTCAGAGCGTTCACACAAGGTTGGCGCCGGTGGTGACACCTACAACGTGCTGACATGAAGAAAGTTTCCAACCTATTTCTCATACACAAACAACAGTTGACCGCCGTTGCCTGGTGAAACGTTGTTGTGATGCCTCGTGTAAGGAGGAGAAATGCGTACCATCACGTTTCTGATTTTGATAAAGGCCGGATTGTAGCCTATCGCGATTGCGGTTTCTCGTATCGCGACATTACTGCTCGCGTTGGTCGAGATCCAATGACTGTTAGCAGAATATGGAATCGGTGGGATCAGGAGGGTAATACGGAACGCCGTGCTGGATCCCAACGGCCTCGTATCACTAGCAGTCGAGGTGACAAGCATCTCATCAGCATGGCTGTAACGGATCGTGCAGCCACGTCTCGATCCCTCAGTCAACAGATGGGGACGTTTGCAAGACATCAACCATCTACATTAAGAGTTCGACAACGTTTGCAGAAGCATGGGCTATCAGCTCGGAGACTATGACTGCGGTTACCCTTGACGCTGCATCACAGACAGGAGCGCCTGCGATGATGTACTCAACGACGACCCTGGGTGCACGAATGGCAAAACGTCATTTTTTCGGAGGAATCCAGGTTCTCTTTACAGCATAATGATGGTCGCATCCATGTTTGGCAACATCGCGGTGAACGCACATTCGAAGCGTGTATTCTTCATCACCATACTGGCGTATGACCCGGCGTGATGGTATGGAGTGCCATTGGTTACACGTCTCGGTCACCTCTTGTTCGCACTGACGGCACTTTGAACAGTGGACGTTACATTTCAGATGTGTTACGACCCGCGGCTCTACCCTTCATCCGATCCCAGCGAAACCCTACATTTCAGCAGGATAATGCACGACCGCATGTTGCAGGACCTGTACGGGCCTTTCTGGATACAGAGAATGTTAGACTGCTGCCCTGGCCAGCACATTCTCCAGATCTCTCACCAACTGAAAACGTCTGGTCAATGGTGGCGGAGCAACTGGCTCGTCACATACGCCAGTCACTACTCTTGATGAACTGTGGTATCGTGTTGAAGCTGCATGGGCAGCTGAACCTGTACACGCCATCCAAGCTCTGTTTGACTCAATGGCCAGGCGTATCAAGGCGTTATTACGGCCAGAGGTGGTTGTTCTGGGTACTGATTTCTGAGGATCTATGCACCCAAATTGCGTGAAAATGTAATCACATGTCAGTTCTGGTATAATATATTTGTCCAATGAATATCCGTTTATCATCTGCATTTCTTCTTGGTGTAGCAATTTTAATGGCCAGTAGTGTATTTACCCAAGAATGCCTTGAAGGCGACAGAGATGTCATTATTAACAGTTTAGTGAGTTTGAACGAGGTCTTGTAATAAGGCTACGAGAAGCTGGATGTTCCTTCTGCGATATTGCGGAAGTACTTGACAGGAATATCGACACTGTACATGATTGCTGGCAGCAGTGGTCACATGAATGTACGGTCGCAAGTAGACCGGGCACCGGACGGCCACGTGACACTACCGAGATGCGAGACCATCGTCTTCGCCGTATGGCTCTGGCGCATCGTACTGCATCTCCAGCATCAATTTTAGCAGCAGTTGGCCCCACAGTGACACAACGAACTGTTATAAATCGCTTACTTCAAGCACAGCTTCGAACCAATACCTTGTAGCGTGCATTCCGCTGCCCCCAAACCTCTGCAATTTGTAACTTCAGTGGTATCAAGCGTGAGCTCATTGGAGGTCTGTTGTGTTTTCTGATGAAAGACGGTTCTGGCTCGGAGCCAGTGATGGTCGTGTGTTGGATAGAAGGAGACGAGTTGAGGGACTGCATCCAAACTGTCTGCATGCTAGACACACTGGATCCTGGACTTACACCTGGAATTATGGTCTGGAGTGTGACTTCGTATGACAGTGGAAACACACTCGTGATTATCTCACGCACCCTGACTGTAAATTTGTATGTCAGTGTGGTGATTCGACCTGTTGTGTCGCCGTTCATTAACTGCATTCCTGGGGGTGTTTTCCAACAAGACAACGCTCGCCCACATACCGCGGTTGTAACAGAATATGCTCTACTGAGTGTCGACTTGTTGATTTGTCTTGCTTGATCACCAGATCTATCTCCAATCGAGCACATATGGGACATCACTGGACGACAACTCCAGCATCATCCACAAACAGCATTAACGATCCCTGTATTGACTAACCAAGTGCCACAGGTATGGAGCATCATACCACAAACTGACATTTGGCGGCACCTGTAATACGCAATGCATGCACGTTTGCATGTTTACATTCAACATTCTGGCGGCTACACCGGTTATTAATTTACCAGTATTTCACATATGCAATGGCTTATCTAGCGCTTACATTAACCTGCGAACTTGCAATATTTATCACTTAAATATGTTACCAAGACAAAGGTGTTCCCAAAATTTCATTATTCAATATTATTTATTTTTTGTGTTGCGAATTTTTTTCGTCAGTGTATTTATTATAGCTGCTACAGACAGCTCTGAATACGAAGACAGCAGAAGTATATTTTGCATTCGGGATGTGACAGGTATAACGTGCGTCGGCGCGTTGTCAATGCATGTGCGAACGTTACGGAAGGTGAACTACACGCTGTTGAGAGGAACGTCGTTACACGTATTGCCAAATGCATTGAGGTTGACGGACATCATTTTGAGCATTTACTGCATTAATGTGGTATTTACGGGTAATCACGCTTTAACAGCATGCGTTCTCGGAAATGATAGGTTCAAAAATTGGCTCTGAGCACTATGGGACTTAACATCTGTGGTCATCAGTCCCCTAGAACTTAGAACTACTTAAACCTAACTAACCTAAGGACATCACACACATCCATGCCCGAGGCAGGATTCAAACCTGCGACCGTAGCAGTCGTAAATTATAGCATCCCCATTTAACAGTGTAAGAGGGGTGCTCAGATTGTCTACTGAATCGTATGTGTTTATCAGGAACAGTAGAGAGACTATAATATCTCGATGGGGAACGCCAGATATTACTTCTGACAGGAAATCACGAATCCAGTCGCACAACTGAGACGGTACTCTATAGGCAAGCAATTTAATTTTAAGTCGCTTGAGACGAACACTGAGAAAAGTCTTCTGGATATATTGAAATATGGACTCAGTTTGACATCCCCCGTCGATAGCACTCACTACTTCCGGAGAATAGAGATATTTGAGTTTCACGAGGACGATATTTACCGAACCCATGTCGGTTGTTTGTCAATAAATCGTTTTCTTTGAGGTAACCCATGATTTTCGAACACAGTATATGTTCCAAAATCCTACAGCAAATGGACGTTAGCGATATGGGTCTTTTATTCCGCAGATTACTCATATTTGCTTTCTTGGGTACTGGTATGACTTGCGCAACTTTCCAGACTTTAGGTACGAATCTTCCGACGAGCGAGTGGTTGTATGTGATTGATATATATGGTGGTATTGTATCAATATTCTCTGAAAGGTTCAAATGGCTCTGAGCACTATGCTACTTAACGTCTGAGGTCATCAGTCGCCTAGAACTTAGGACTAATTAAACCTAACTAACCTAAGTACATCACACACATCCATGCCCGAGGCAGGATTCGAACCTGCGACCGTAGCGGTCGCTCGGTTCCAGACTGTAGCGCCCAGAACCGCACGGCCACTCTGGCCGGCTTTCTCTGAAAGGAAGCTGACTAGTGTACATTCTGTATCGGAGGCTTAGCCTTTATTAAGTGATTTAAGCTGCTTCGCTACACCGAGGATATCTACTTCTAAATTACCCATGTTAGCAGTTATTTTTGATTGGAATTCTGGATATTTACTCCATCTCCTTCTTTGTGGAGAAATTTCGGAAATCTGTGTTTAGTAACTCTGCTTTAGTGGCACTGTATGCGTAACATCATCCTTGTTATTTCATGTTAAAAGCAACAAAAGCAGACAATATAGTCAGGCAATATAGCGGACGAAAGTTTTCTGTGCTGCTGGCGCCAAAACGTAGAGGACGTGAACTTCCCTTGATGGTTCGCTAAAGCACCGACTATCAGAGGAGCACGGGGGAGCACAAATGAATGTGAACCACACGAGCAAACTCTCTTTCTCTTGTTAATCGTTCGATTGTGTTTGCTTCTGTGTAAAGGAGGCTTTAAAGCGGTTCGCCTTAGGGCAGTGCCAAAGGCCGTAGTGTCGCTTCTGTCTTGTGTAGGTTCGTTATTTTCAGAGTTTCGTAACGCCCACGTTGTGTTCCTGTGAACTGCAAAGTTTCAAAATGGTTCAAATGGCTCTGAGCACTATGCGACTTAACTTCTGAGGTCATCAGTCGCCTAGAACTTAGAACTAATTAAACTTAACTAACCTAAGGACATCACACACATTCATGCCCGAGGCAGGATTCGAACCTGCGACCGTAGCGGTCACGCGGTTCCAGACTGAAGCGCCTTTAACCGCACGGCCACACCGGCCGGCGAACTGCAAAGTTTCATGGAAGTTAAATGATCTATCGGGCAAGAAAATTACCAGCGGAAACCGTAATTCCGCTACAGCTATGATGACTGCAGTAGGACAGCCTTAATTACCCCGTTGTAAACTCACATCTATACACGTCTCCTATGTACTGCTAAGGCCAACCATTCGTGGGGAACGACAGAAACCTGACGTTTACATATCACATAAGGTTGTCTTTAATTTTGACTGCCTTTTTTACATTAAGCCTCTGGTAATCCATCGAGGACAGTCGGTCAGCTGCCAGACATGAAGTACTTGTATAATGAAAATTGAAGCTAATAGCTATATTATAATTCAAACATGCTACCAGTTCCAACGCGATAAAGGGTCACATTCAGGCTCCAAGCGTAATCTGCCGACAACGTACGAACCACAATGACAAACAGCGATGGAGTGTTCAAATGGAAACGCTACGACTTACTAAGCATGTTACGCCAGCATGTACAACCAACAAAGTTGAGTGCAGTCAGCCCCAAATCAACTGGATTCCGTAATTTCCAGTATCAAGCCCACCGATGGTCAAACAACAGTTGCGATTTGTCACTGTGGTTCGTACGTTGACGGCAGATTATACTGATGGTCTGAAAGTGACGCTGTTTCGCGCCGAAACTGATGGCGTATTTCGAATAAACTGTGTTTGAATTACGATACAGCTGCTGGTTTCAATTTCCATTAATCAGGTATCTACACTCCTGGAAATTGAAATAAGAACACCGTGAATTCATTGTCCCAGGAAGGGGAAACTTTATTGACACATTCCTGGGATCAGATACATCACATGATCACACTGACAGAACCACAGGCACATAGACACAGGCAACAGAGCATGCACAATGTCGGCACTAGTACAGTGTATATCCACCTTTCGCAGCAATGCAGGCTGCTATTCTCCCATGGAGACGATCGTAGAGACGCTGGATGTAGTCCTGTGGAACGGCTTGCCATGCCATTTCCACCTGGCGCCTCAGTTGGACCAGCGTTCGTGCTGGACATGCAGACCGCGTGAGACGACGCTTCATCCAGTCCCAAACATGCTCAATGGGGGACAGATCCGGAGATCTTGCTAGCCAGGGTAGTTGACTTACACCTTCTAGAGCACGTTGGGTGGCACGGAATACATGCGGACGTGCATTGTCCTGTTGGAACAGCAAGTTCCCTTGACGGTCTAGGGATGGTAGAACGATGGGTTCGATGACGGTTTGGATGTACCGTGCACTATTCAGTGTCCCCTCGACGATCACCAGTGGTGTACGGCCAGTGTAGGAGATCGCTCCCCACACCATGATGCTGGGTGTTGGCCCTGTGTGCCTCGGTCGTATGCAGTCCTGATTGTGGCGCTCACCTGCGCGGCGCCAAACACGCATACGACCATCATTGGCACCAAGGCAGAAGCGACTCTCATCGCTGAAGACGACACGTCTCCATTAGTCCCTCCATTCACGCCTGTCGCGACACCACTGGAGGCGGGCTGCACGATGTTGGGGCGTGAGCGGAAGACGGCCTAATGGTGTGCGGGACCGTAGCGCAGCTTCATGGAGACGGTTGCGAATGGTCCTCGCCGATACCCCAGGAGCAACAGTGTCCCTAATTTGCTGGGAAGTGGCGGTGCGGTCCCCTACGGCACTGCGTAGGATCCTACGGTCTTGGCGTGCATCCGTGCGTCGCTGCGGTCCGGTCCCAGGTCGACGGGCACGTGAACCTTCCGCCGACCACTGGCGACAACATCGATGTACTGTGGAGACCTCACGCCCCACGTGTTGAGCAATTCGGCGGTACGTCCACCCGGCCTCCCGCATGCCCACTATACGCCCTCGCTCAAAGTCCGTCAACTGCACATACGGTTCACGTCCACGCTGTCGCGGCATGCTACCAGTGTTAAAGACTGCGATGGAGCTCCGTATGCCACGGCAAACTGGCTGACACTGACGGCGGCGGTGCACAAATGCTGCGCAGCTAGCGCCATTCGACGGCCAACACCGCGGTTCCTGGTGTGTCCGCTGTGCCGTGCGTGTGATCATTGCTTGTACAGCCCTCTCGCAGTGTCCGGAGCAAGTATGGTGGGTCTGACACACCGGTGTCAATGTGTTCTTTTTTCCATTTCCAGGAGTGTATATTACATTAGATACGCCTACATAGCTCAGTGGTCAGTGCGTCTGACTGCTATACAGAGGACCCGGGTTAGATTCCCGGTGTTTCCGGCAGGTTTTCCTTGGTGTGAGGACTGGAACAGGGTTCACGCAGCCTCGTAATGCCAACTGAGGAGCTACTTGATACGGAAGTAATGCCTCCAAGGTCTATAAAGCTGACGATAGCCGGAAGAGCGCGGTGCGGGCCAGAGGTGTCCGCTTTTAGCCTGCCCATGCTCGCCTGTTAGCCAGGCAGACAACCTGCCGCATGTGTTCCACTCCCATCCAAGCCAGTGCTCAATCCAAGCAGGCTATATGAACCTAGTTTGCCTGCCCGTCTTCCCGCTGCGCTAAGCTACGTAGCGGTTTATCATGTACGCTGTCGCTGTACTGATTGCGTAGAGTTCGGAAATATCTGAATATCACAAGACAACGCTCGATGAAATACATATTCACTCTGGGTCATTGCAGGCCGGAAAATGATCGATTTCATTTGTCCTTATTTTTTTATTTCGGCGTATTTCGGGCTTATTTATTTATTCGCAACTTCACCCTCTTACGATTAGTACTGGCTATTCTCACTGCGAACCATCATCATGTCGCCAGCCAGAGTGGCCGAGCGGTTCTAGGCGTTTCAGTCTGGTTGGGTGGTTGGTTGGTTTGGGGAAGGAGACCAGACAGCGTGGTCATCGGTCTCATCGGATTAGGGAAGGATGGGGAAGGAAGTCGGCCGCGCCCTTTCAGAGGAACCATCCCGGCATTTGCCTGGAGTGATTTAGCGAAATCACGGAAAACCTGAATCAGGATGGCCGGACGCGGGATTGAACCGTCGTCCTCCCGAATGCGAGTCCAGTGTCTAACCACTGCGCCACCTCGCTCGGTTTTCAGTCTGGAACCGCGCGACCGCTACAGTCGCAGGTTCGAATCCTGCCTCGGGCATGGATGCGTGTGATGTCCTTAGGTTAGTTAGGTTTAAGTAGTTCTAAGTTCTAGGGGACTGATGACCTCCGCTGTTAAGTCCCATAGTGCTCAGAGCCATTTGAACCATCATATTGTCGCTTCTAACACATGTTTTCTTTAGTAATGAGAACCGTTTCTGAAAGTCGAGATCTTTTGCATCTAAGAACCTGAAGATATCTATTATATTGCAACGTCAGTCAAACTAAGGAAGTATAGTTTTTGTAACTTCAGTGTGTTTCAGTCAAATATCACCCTACTTAGACCAATTTTAATTATTTTTCCAGGACGCGAGTTCGCTGAGTTCATTCTAAGTGGCCAAAATAGTTAATTCTCAATTTCCCAAAGGCGTTTTAGCAATCAAGAACTTAATTTTTCCTGTTATGTTAATCTGAAAAGTACAGGTCTGAAAGAAGCAGTTTTTCCTTTATACAAAGCTTTCTTAGCACTAAGTTGCATAGAACTAGGATGTCTTTTTTTTTTATATCCACTGAGTCACATTTTTCCTGCTTCAGTCAGTGTTTGCCCTAGATTTAGAAAGCCTACATACTGCTAAATTACCTCAAGTCTTAGCACACATTTCCACAAACTTGTTAGCCACTAAGGCTTGTCCTTTTTTTTTTCACTATTTACAACAGTTGCATTGTGAGACAGATACGAATTTTTTGAAGCTGCTACATTAACACACTACAACTTGCCTTCTGTTTCGTGAGTGGTGTAAACTCCCCAATTCTTAATTTGCACTCAATCTACTTTAAGTTTAGTTTGTTAATTTTGCTGCTCTGACCGATACGACAACTGAGCTGGAGTGAACCTATCTACGCATACACTTGGCAATTCCGTAGCCACAGTGGATTGACAGCGCAACCTGCTGTTAGCTGCAGCAGGCTGAACGGCTCCCGGGAAGCTTGAGGGGCTTGTGGAAACCCAAGATAGCTTGCTCTGACAACTGCGCTTTAGTACAAATGTACTCTTGTGTCTCCACGACACGCACACACACATACACACACACACACACACACACACACACACACTCATTCACACGTAAGACAGATGACTGACAGACATCGAAAACACACGGCAAGCTTTAATGGGCGCAGACAAGTGGAGCTTTCTTAACCACATCAGTGATGAAATATCAAGAGCGCTACATAAAAACTTTGAACATCAACGACCGTATACATGATCCGACCAGAAACACACCCTACGCCACAGGACGATCCTGAGACAACACAGATCAAACACAGATCAAACACTGATCAATCACTAATATGCAAACAGATGAACGTACAGACACTAATGATGACATCAACACACCAGTATAACAAGACACAGATACACATACGCCATAGCAGCAGATCACACGACTGCAACAACATTGCAGGTAATATAATATATAAATGGAATTTAGAAATAACTTAGTAATATACAATAAAACAGCGAATTTTCTGGTTCATACAAAGCAAAACAAGTAATTCTTTATTTCTTTGCATCAATGTTTTGGCTCAAATGGCTCTGAGCAGTATGGGACTTAACATCTGTGGTCATCAGTCCCCTAGAACTTAGAACTACTTAAACCTAACTAACCTAAGGACATCACACACATCCATGCCCGAGGCAGGATTCGAACCTGCGCCCGTAGCGGTCGCGCGGTTCCAGACTGAAACGCCTAGAACCGCTCGGCCACACCGGCAGGCTAACAATGTTTTCAACCTTGTAGAAGTGTAATATGTAAACTGTATAAGAGGCAAAAGTAAAACATGCAAACATTATATTACTTTACATAAAAATACGTATGCAGTATAATAAATCTCAACTACACAAACACTAACGCCCAACATAGATAGGAAGTGCCTTTCGGGGAGACGAGGCTCGAGGTCACCATTAGTCAAATAGAGAAGGTACTGGTAGTAACAAATATACTGTCATATATGATAGACAAACCACGTAAAGCTTATCTCATGACATACATATAGTAGTAACCGTAATAGAACAGAATATACTAATTCAGGTGAGATAGGATCCAAAAGTTTACCAAAGCCCTCCCACTTGAAATAGCCGGGTAAATGGACCTCTTTTACTATGTAAATCTTTCGTATCGTCTATTTTTTTTTCTTAAGAACATAGTAAAATTTGTTTACCTTTTCCAAAATTTACTTTATGTACGTAATGTGGCAAGGGAAGTCAATAATGCTTATTTTTCCCTGGGCAGCAGGTCAGATGTTGAAGTGTGGACAGGTGGACGCAAAACGGGTTCACTTAGTGGTGCAGTTACGACTGTACGGATAATATCAGGTAGTAAATTATGTGACGCTTTTGTTCAAATGGCTCTGAGCACTATGGGACTCAACTTCTGAGGTCATCAGTCCCCTAGAACTTGGAACTACTTAAACCTAACTAACCTAAGGACATCACACACATCCATGCCCGAGGCAGGATTCGAACCTGCGACGGTAGCGGTCACGCGGTTCCAGACTGAAGCGCCTAGAACCGCACGGCCACACCGGCCAGCCAGCTGTACGGCCTACAAATTATTATTATTAGAAGTGCTCACACACTAAGCATTAGCAGCCTGAAGTGTTCCAATTCCCGCCAGTTCAGAAGTAAGAAATCCACCAATGAAGAAATTTGAAACACTGGGCCTAAGCATAGTGCACAGGTTTTAATTTGATTCAGTGTAAGTGGGAGTCCAGGCTGTCGGTGAAGAAAATGTTGTTAGCGTGAGGAGTGGAGCAGTGGAAGCGTGTTTTGTAACAAGTATCTACCCTCGATGTGGGTAGTTAGTTCTCCTTGAGGTGGAGTCATAAGTAGCACTCATGCAGTAGAAGCGCTTCGTCAGTCTATGTATATATAAAGGTTGCTAGGAGAAGGTAATACCACTTATCTTAAAGACTCACTATATCGTGGTTTAAACTAAGTATTATTTATCTTTCATTTAATCAAAGAGTTGAAAGCAAATTCTTTTTCATTCTAATGTTTATTTAGGTGCTCATGTTGTTGACTGTTTGGGGGGGGGGGGACGGTTAATAGTAAACATCTGACTGCACATGGGGTAATGCGCTCAGAATGGTTGGTAACCACTCTATTAGGGGAGCTATAGAGGGCAAAAACTGAAGGGGAAGACACAGATGAGATTATATTCACAACATAACTGAGGACGTCGATCTAAGTGCCACTCTCAGATGAGATGTTGGCACAGGAGGGGAACTCCTGGTGGGCTGTATCAGGAACAAGCCAGGTTACTAATAACACCGACCCAAATAAAAGGCACCTTCAGTTTTTAGAATAAATTCAAGTAGTCCACTTATCGGCAATATCCTCTCTGTTTACAGGATGCACAACGTTAAACCTCTTGAATAACACAATTTCACATGCTAAATGATCACAGAGAGGACTGCCCAAAAAATGTAGCAGAGCCTACCAGCACCTAATTTGCTTCTCTGGTGACTACTACTGTTCGCCACGGGTGCGTTCTGCCAGGGTACAATTACGCGTCGCTACTCACGAGGAACAGACGCCGCTCCATCGGAAGCTGCACATAAATTTTAAGTCGCCCGCTACAGACGACTAGGCTGCCGTACTCGATTATTAGTCTCGGTGCCGGCGTAAACGGCCCCCCGCGTATGAATTATTCAGCCAGTCTGTAGAGCTGAGGCAATTGTCTGTGCCGAACCGCGTGCCGCCAACTTTCGCAATCGCGCGGCGTCGGCGCCGGAACTCGCCGAGATTCCTGTTGCAGGCTATCCTTTCCGGCACCGCGATTGCAAATCGGCTCATCTGCATACGCGCGGCCCCTTACACTGGAGTTCCTGACTTTGCACAAGCAGCAAGCTCCAATTGTTTCACTGCCGCCGCCGTCTAATTTACTGGTCCATGTTTATATTACCGTTTCGCCGTCGACGTCGGAGCAACTTCCCAGCCGCAACACTCAACGTATCACTTATCACTTCAATGGGTAAAAGTGACCTTACGCTGCCGGCAGCTTTTATGTGATATATGGGTGTTGGCAACGGTGCTATGAATCACGGGAAACGAAGACGGCCAATCACGAGTGAGATGCAGACAGACAATCAGATTGTGCTTCTTCATTTGTTTCGCTTCGTAAACAAATTTGCGCTGTGGTCGTGCTTTTCTCAGGTACGGTGAGGTCCGGTATCGTAACTGCACATTCATCTAAGTGCAATGGAACTAAGCGCTAAAGTTCTTTCCAATACAACTGGGCCAGCATATTTTACCAGTCGTGAAAACAACAGAATATCCTTTGATGATTATCGATGATAAACTAAGATGGGGTCCTCATTTCCGGCATATCATTACCGGATGGTTGAAAGCTTGCAACCTCATCACAGCTGTGACTGGAGTATCGTTGGGCTGTGATCAAGGCCCAGTGATGTCTTTACACCGGTCTCTACCAAGGATATACTCCGATTCTGGACACCAGTGCAACGGATCAGCATCAGACAGCATGTTCCTAAGACTCAAGACTATGCAATAGAAAATCTTGTGTATAGTTACTGGGGCGTTCGTGGAAATCCCACCCAAAGCATTAATGGTTGAAACGAGTGAACCATTGTTAAATCTGCGACGAATATTCCTCCGTAGCAAATTCAACCTGTGATTCTGCTTAGACGAATATGTCTCTCGACGAAATAATCCAGTAATTAACATCTTATTGTATGTGCGGAAGATAATGAATAAATAAAACTTCCACCCTAGACGGTTGAATGTATGGAGATGGAGGCATGAAGGCACCAGATGTGGAAAAGTCCTTTTGCTATCGCAGTACAACAGGCTATATGAAACGTTGACCCTGCAGATTGATAGTAGGATCAGTGTAAAGTTTCAAACCCAGGACCCAGCTAACGCAACATCAATGGTGTTCCTGTCGCACTATCACGATGCGTGAGTATACAGATGGGTCTAAGTCCGGTGAAGGCGCTGGGTAGCGCTTATTGGGTACCCCGAGCCAAACAAAAACGCCTGTACAAGCTCGGTCCACATTGCACTATTATGACAGACGAGTTAATTGCCGTTTTGAAAGCCCTATTACTCCACACAAAGGACTACAGGAGACACAATAGCCATCATCACTAATAGTGTGTCAGCCCTAAAACTGATTAGGAACCATCAAAATAGTTGCACCATTATCACAGTTACACCAATTGTCTTCTTGTATTTCGGGTGCAGAGGAACTGCTGCAACATCTTTATGGTATGGATGGAAGTCCACTTTGGAATACCTGGAAATGAGCAAGTAGATGTCCTAGTAAAGCATGTATTTCTGCATGGAGCTATTAAATATGATGAACACCCTCTGAAAAATATGATAATCATGCTCAGAAAGCGGTTGCCCTCGAACTGGCAAGAGGAATGGTCGCGGACGTCTGGTTTCAAAGGCAATCCAATCACTACGCACTAGTTTATCCCACGATTCCAAGAGCGCCATGGTATATTAAAGCACAAATATCAAGGAGTGTCACGACAGTTACGGCATGGCTTAAATCTAATTACTGGAAATTCACCAAACACCTCTATCGACTCAACGTAAGCGCCACACCTCTATGTGTTTGCAGAGAGCTGGAAGATCCAAACCAACTACAGTGTTTTCGGAACACGTCTCACATAAACATCCTCCTAAGTAATATTCGGGCTTTTGGTTATCTGTTCCCATGCAGCCTCCAAATCTCGTTAGCACCCAACGATATAGTAACATGTAAGCTACTGTACGAATTCGTCAGCAGTGCCAATATCAAGTTATAGCTCCATGCTCTGCTGATCCAATGCTCTCGGTACTTAGAATGCCAGGGCAAGACTGAAAGTTCTGTTAACTGACCATGTCCCCAAGTGCTACTCTGTAAAATATGGAACGCTCAGTCTCTTAACGTATCTCCTATATGTATGTTCTGAGTACTGATGTATCTATATGTGTGGCGCTAATACACAACTCTGGTTCTTGCAAACTGTTCTCCTGCCGTGTCTAGATGCTATTTACAGACGCGCATAAATCCTGAATTCTCCATCACCAGCTTTTGAAACAATTCTCACAGGAGACACAAAGAACATTTTACTGTTAATTTATGTAGACAGTCATTTGTGTAGACTTAAGGGGACCACACCGTGGTTCAGGTCGAAAAAAAAATCGGTTTTCATCATATTTCGATAGATTAAGGTTTTATTTAAGTACTCTGAAAAGGATTTTGCTGAAATTTTTTTCGAGCATTTAAAGAGCATTTTCCCACCACGTGTGTTTATTTATGTTCCACGCCCACATTTCTGTCACCCACTTTCTTGCATATATTCTACATCTTTATATCCCCTACATTGCACGTTAGGATTTTTGTTTTACTCCCGAGTGTGTTGGCTATCCTTAGAATGCAACGGTCGGTATTCTTTTGTTTCTGCTTTCAACCATGCAGTTAATTTTGTTCAAGTGTGATTGCAAGTAGTTGTTATACGTATGTTTGCAGTGCTTGTTTACGTGTGATTTGTTGTGTTTATTGAAGATGACGAAACGTAAATTCATTTTCAAGAAATGGCAATTTAGAGGGAACAAGTTTAGAAAGCTTTCTGTCCAAGAGGTTATGTCGCCTGGTAGCGATGTTTCTAATTGTAATTCTTCAACAAGTGCATTATCAAAAAAGCTCTCACCATTTCAAGAGAGTTACAACCAATTTACTGTAAGTGACAAGGGGTGCGTTAACATTATTATAAATATGAGAACACTATGAGATGTAATTTCTGAATTTGTACAATGTAGACAGTGTGGTGAGTCACAGAGTGTGAAAATTTTTGAGAGTGCCAGTGGGAGAAAAGGCCTTGCAATTGCTTTGGACTTAATTTGCACTAAATGCTCAGCTGTGAATTCATTTATGAGTTCTTCAAAACCAGATGCAAGTGGCCCTTATGAAATCAATACTAGATTAGTTTTTGCCTTACGATCCATTGGCAAGGGCATGGCTGCAGGGAGAACATTTTGTTCAGCGATGAACTTACATCAACCACGAAATAAATTTGAAAAACTGATTGCAATATTAGAGAAAGCTGTATGTGTGATCAGTGAGGAAAGAATGAAACTGGCTGCCAGGGTAGCAATTGAAGAAAATGATGCCATATGCAGATACCATTATTAGCAAAATATAATGTGTAGGCCATGTTCAAAAACGTTTGGGAACGAGGCTGAGAAAACTAACTGTTGATATGAGAGGAAAAAAATTAGAAGATGGAAAATTGTTGACCGGACAGGGTCGGTTAACTAAAACTGAAATAGAAAACTTGCAGGTATACTATGGGCAGGCAATTAGGAGAAATAAAGAAAATCTGGATCAATGAAGAGAGATGTTTGGGCCATATTCTTCCATAGGTTCTCTACTGATGATAAGCTATGTTATGGACTGTGTCCATCAGGTGAAAATTCGTGGTGCAAATACAATAGGGCCCAGGCAACTGGAGAATCTTATTCTTACCAGCAATCTCTTCCTGCTGTTATTACAGCAATTAAACCTATTTTCAGAGACTTTGCTCATCCTGACCTTCTAAGGAAATGTCTGCATGGGCAGACACAGAAACCAAATGAATGTTTCAACAGCATAACTTGGAACCGCCTTCCTAAAATTGTATTTGTAGGCATGCATACAATGAAACTAGGGGCTCATGATGCTGTTATTACATTCAATTGTGGTAATATTGGGAAGTGTTGGGTACTGAAAAAGCTGGGACTTAACCCTGGTGAAAATATGATCACTGGGCTGCAACATTGCGATAAAATAAGGATAGCCGATGCAGACAGATTTGCATCTAATATGTCCAAGAAAGAAAGACAAACATCCAGGAGAGACGCTCAGTAGCTCGGTACGGGCTTTTGTTGAAGTTTCGAGAAGATACCTTCACCGAGGAGTCAAGCAGTATATTGCTCCCTCCTACGTATATCTCGCGAAGAGATCATGAGGATAAAAACAGGGAGATTAGAGCCCACACAGAGGCATACCGACAATCCTTCTTTCTACGAACAGTACGAGACTGGAATAGAAGGGAGAACCGATAGAGGTACTCTAGGTATCCTCCGCCACACACCGTCAGGTCGCTTGCGGAGTATGGATGTTGATGTAGATGTAGAAGGTGACAAAGAAGCTGGAAGACCTGCTAGAGGCCAAAGAAGGGCCATGATATGCAGCAGGACAGTTTAAATTAACTGTAAGTAACAAATTTCAAAATTTTTTCTTTCAAGTCAATTTCCCGCAAACTAAAATTTTCATTACACATGCCCCATTATATCAGAAACTATCATAGAGAAATGAATGAAATTTTCAGAGACTCTGCATAACATAAAAAACCACCTCTGGGTCTACACTCATTAATATTCCCCCATTAGCAAGTTCACAAAAAATATTTTTTGCAGAAAAAACTTAATATTTTTTGTTAATAAATTTAAAAAAGTATTTCTTAAAAACTACATAATGGATAAAGTAGATTCTAATACAGTTGACTCTATTAGCATCCCTGAATTAAATAATTTTTTCAGAAATGGGTCAAATACTTGCCTAAATTAACATGGGTTAGACAGGCTGGGTGTGGTCCCCTTAATTGGAAGTATTCTAATTTATCATTCCAAATGTGAACCAAGGGCGATTTATCGTTTTTTATCGTGCTACCAGAGGGTTTTTGTAGTATACTACTACGGTGTCTCCTGTATTTCATTTTCGTTTTGTTTACTTGTATTAGCATATTCTGATGCCGAATCAGTCCTTTGTTCATCCCATGTAACATTGTATCAGGGAACGACTTAAAATAACGTCTGCCATGAATTGTCAAAACAGATTGCAATATAATGTTTCCTTTCTTGAGATGGCTGTATAGTCTCGTTCCGAAAAAGAGACATATTAGTAAAAAAAGTAATTGACAAGCAAGAGTGTAAACACTCATATGGAGCCATTCGAGAACGTTTGTGTGAACGTCCTCCTACTTGGAAAATATCTTTCCCTCCAAACTTTTAGTCAGCTTGCGGATTGCCTGGACGTTGCCGTCTGCGATCGATGTCGATGGCCTTCCTTTCCACGTCTGTGCGTCCTTGGTCAAACTGTTGGTACGATTTCAGACGGCTGGATGCGATGTTGCATTTGTCCACACAGCACCAGAATTTCATGGTGAATTTTGTGCGTAATTTAGACGTTCTGCCCGCAAGAATCGTACTGTGTCATCTTCTCCACCTTTGGAGTACGTTTCCAGTTCCTGTGCCATTTCGTTCCCACACTGTGATGCAGCTGTTATCCGTAGAGTTTCTGCAGGAAACCGGCACCACGTACTCTCTCCTGACAAACCGCCATTCTTGTCGCGCATATGCAACTTACTTTCTGAAGTCTCTGGGTATATACGGCGAATTCCATTATTGCCCATTTTGCTGTCGGGTATCCTTTGCAAACCTGCACGACTATGATGTTGATGATCTTCATTCTAAATTAAAATTTGTCTCAGGGGTGTAGCTTTTATTAATATATGATTTATACGTTTCCGACTGTCAACCAGCAGAGCAAATGAGGTTTTCTACATTATGGAAATGATATGAAGCACAGAGTTTTGTTAACACAGAGTTTTGTTAACAGAGTTTCGTTTGTTTATGACTGTGATAGTATAGCCACAAAAGTTTTCGGGTGGCAAATATAACAATCACAACCTTGTACATTTTAATACCTTGTATGCAGTCCTTTTTGCTTAATAATTTGTTCAAACGCTTAGGCACGCTGTGAACGAGCTTTCGCGTATAATCAGGACTTATTTGTTGCCATTCTTTCAGTATTCGTTGCTTTAAAGCTTTTTTTGATGTCACTGGAGTTTGTCGACCTTTTCGCTTCAGTTCACTCCAAAGATTTTCTGTTGGGTTCAAGTCTGGACTCTGAGGAGGGGTATCCAAAACCTTAGTGCAATTACACAGCGTCCATAGTCTCACGATATCCGCTTTATGCTTCGGATCATTGTCTTGATACAGTCTGAACGATCTCGAAAGCCCGAAGATTGCAGCACTTTGCGGTAAATTCCCTTTTAGGATGTTCAGATACTTATGCTTGTCCATTGTACCTTCAATGAATGCTAATTCACCAACCCCATATGACGACATGGAACTCCAAATCATGACACATCCACCACAATATTTAGCAGTGGGTTGCAGATACTTCGACTGAAATTCTTCACGTGGTTTTCTCCAAGTCATAGGTCTTCTGTTTGAGGAGAACATCTGTGCTTGACATTCATCGACAAAAATTACTTCGTCCCACCAATCGACACTTTTATTTACGTGCTGCTTCGCAAAGTCCAGTAGTTTCTTTCTATTCCTCTCATTTATCATACGCTTCTTCCTGCTACTCGACCATTATACCCCTCTCGTCTGATAAATCGTCGGACTGTTTCAGGGTGCACGTCCTTCTCATATTCCCGCAGCATCGCGGCAGCAATTTTGGTTGTCGACAATCTTGGGCTTCTTGGGTAAGCAAGATGAAGCAAGGAAGGTGGCATATCTGCCCTATGCTGGCTCTATTTCTGCCAGAATCAGTAGGATCCTGCGTAAACACAATATCAAGTGTGTTTTCTGTCCATCCAACAAGATCGGGGGACTGCTGGGGAGTGTCAAAGACGACCTGGGGTTACGAAAACCAGGGATTTACAATATACCTTGTCAATGTGGCATGTCCTACATTGGCCAGACGACAAGAACTGTGGAGATCAGGTGCAAAGAACATCAGAGGCACACTAGATTAAGACAGGTGACTAAGTCAGCCATTGCTGAACACTGTCTAGAGCTAGATCATGCCATGAAGTATGAGGATACCAAGATTCTAGCACAAACACCCAGATTTTGGGACAGTGTCATAAGAGAATCGATTGAGATTAAAATGGCTGACGATCTTATGAATCGTGACACAGGGTACCAGCTAAGCAGAGCCTGGGATCCGGCTCTGGAATTGTTAAAGGAGCAACGGGGCCAGCTGCAACACTACACAAACAGAAGAACCAGAGACATGGAGATGGTAAACGAGCCCCTGGCGGACTGCCAGGAGCACTAGACCGAAGATGGAACACCCAGAAGTGGGACTGGTGGGCGCGGACCGCAGAGGGAACATCCAGAGCCGCAGCAGATGAAAAACGGAGCGGCAACGCTCCAACAGGTCGTGGTGAGCGGGCGCGGACCGCAGGGGGAACGCCTGGTACCCCAGACCGTAGATGAAACCCCCAGGAGCGCGTTTGGTGGGCGCGGACCGCAGAGGGAACACCTAGAACCGCAGCGGACGGAAAACGGAGCAGCAACGCTCCAGCAGGTCACAGGGAATGGGCGCGGACCACAGAGGAAGCGCCTGCAGCCGTTGGTGGAGGGGGAAGTCCATAGGCATAAATACTGGACCAGGTCCACTCGAGGAGCAGTCTCAGGTCGCACCTGATGAAGGTCTCGAGCTACGTGACCGAAATATCGTGCAAGTACGACGCTGATATCCGGCAGAACACCCGACAACCCAAGATGTCATTAGATCGCCGGGAAAGCCTGAAGAGTTACAATCTTGGGCTTGTTTCAATTTTTCGTATTACTCCGGTTTCCTCTCTTCTACTCAGCTTCTTTGGTCGCCGTGTTTTTAGTTTATCTTCAATTCAATCTTATCTTTCGAATCTTCGCATAATGTCACCTACAGTACTCTTACATATTTGTAACAATGCGGCAATCTGTCTTTCGGAATGTTCTTTAGCGTGATGGAAAATAACAAATTGTCTCTTTTCAAATGTATTTTCTCTTTTCCGCCCCATCGTACTGCCCCCCAGGGGGTCCACAACTCTTTCGTGGATACGTGCGTGGCGAGCACGGGGCCCCGAGCCATTGCAGCCTTCTTTCTCTCCCGGGCTGCATTTCCTTTCCCTTCCCCTCCTTTCCACTCCATACCCCTTTCCCCTCGCCCTCTCCTCTCCCTCTATTGGTGTCCTTGCTTATGTTGGCCCCCGCTATCCTCCTGGTTCTGTTGGTTTTACACTCTGGCTTTGTTGCGTAATCATCTCCTCCTTTTGGCATTCCTTGGTCCCCCTCTGGGGTTTGACCTCCATTCCCAAATTTCTCTTCCGTAGTGTGAGCCATTTGGGGAAGAGCACCTTACCTAGTGTCTCCGACGTGTGCCCTCCTAGTATATTCCACCTTTTCTTCTACGTCGTTGTCTGATGCTAGGGTGCATAGCCAGCACGGTAGCCAGCCCGTGTGGTGGGGTCGCTATGTACCCTTTTGGTTGAGCCCCCTGAACACACAGGGATCACACTTCTGATACCTGAGCTGTGACCTCCTCATGCATGCCTTGGAGTGGTTGCTCGTCATCCTGGAGCATCGGAACTCCCGGCAATGGCCGCCGTGCCAGACGGCCCTTGCTGTGGCTGGGTGGCGCCCGTGAGGAGAGCCCCTGATCGGAGTGGGTGGTATCAGGGCGGACGCTATGCAGATGAAACGCATAAGGGTCCAAACCTCTGGCCGCTCTTCTGCGGCCGTCTCTCTGCGTGGTACTGATTCCTCAAGTGCTGCTTCTCTTGCCCCTTCGGCCTTCCCTTCCGTGGCTACCCCCTGGGAGGAGGGTCAGGCCCGTCGTCTAGGGGCAAAACCTTTCCCCCGTTATCTAGTTTGCACCAGGACTGATGGAGATACTTTCACCAGTGTCAAACCTTTATTCTTTGTGGAACACATTGAAGACAAGTTCGGCGAAGTGGACTCCCTGAGCAAGATGCGGTCGGGTTCATTACTGATAAAAACTGCTTCGGCTGCCCAATCTGCGGCCCTTCGTGCCTGTACCCATCTTGGCACAATTCCCGTGTCCATTACCCCTCACCAGTCTCTAAATATGGTACAAGGTGTGATTTTTCACAGAGACCTCATCCTTCAAACTGATGAGGAACTTCGGGACAATCTCGGACGGCGGGGTGTTCACTTTGTTCGGCGTGTTCAGAAGGGTCCTAAAGATAATCGTATTGATACTGGTGCCTTTATCCTGGCCTTTGAAGGGGATACCCTTCCTGAGAAAGTTAAGATTATCGTCTATCGCTGTGATGTGAAGCCGTACATCCCACCTCCTATGCGGTGTTTTAAGTGCTTGCGTTTTGGCCACATGTCTTCTCGCTGTACCCAGGACCCTCTCTGTGGTGACTGTGGACGTCCACTCCATGAGGGGAGTCCCTGTGTTCCCCCTCCTGTATGTGTAAATTGTCATGGTAGTCATTCTCCACGTTCAGCAGATTGCCCAGTCTATAAGAAAGAAAAAAAGATACAGGAGTATAAGTCTCTTGATCGTTTAAGCTACACAGAGGCCCGTAAGAAATATGCACGATTGCACCCTGTGTCCATGACATCTAGTTACGCCTTGGTTACATCTTCATCCCTTCCTCCCCCTTCCTTACCCCCGTCCCGGACCCCTCTCCTTCCCCCCTCCCCTGCGGCTCCCACACCTTCTCCTCTGGGCGCCGCTCCCCCTCCCCAGCCGGAGAAGTGTCCCACTCCTTCGGCGTCTGCCGGTCAAGGGCGCCTCTCCCGGGATGCCCCTTCCCGGCACCTTCCAGGTCAAAGGTCTGCTGCAGCGCGGCGACCGCGAGAGCCGCGGTCTATCGGCCCCCAGGTCGCCCGGTCTCTTTCTGTTCCTGATCTTGCTGCAGCTGGCTCCATTATGCCACACAGCCCTCCTCGATCTCAGCCTGAAAAGAAGAAGAAACATAAGTCCCGGGACAAAGAGCCTCTGGTGTCACCGGAGGTCCCTTCCCCGGCTTCACAACCGGATTCTGACCTGTCGTTTATGGATGTCGCCCCCTCCTTGTCGGTGACGGGTGGGGACCCGGCGGTATGACTGGATTTAGCGTGTTCAGCCCTCATTTAAACCATCGTTCTGTGGTTCTCCAATGGAATTGTAATGGCTACTATCGTCACCTTCCGGAATTGAAATCCCTTCTTTCGTCCTACTCAGCAGCTTGTGTGGTTCTCCAGGAATCTCATTTTACTGATGCTCACTCACCGACCCTCCGTGGGTTCCGTGTTTTCTGTCGAAATCGGGTCGGACCCTTGCGGGCTTCTGGTGGCGTTTGTACGTTGGTCCGTACAGACATTGCTAGCACGTGGATTCCTCTCCAAACTACATTGGAAGCAGTTGCTGTTAGGGTCCACTTAGACTCTGCAGTCACAGTATGCAATCTTTATCTCCCTCCTGACAGGACTCTTACACCTGCTGCCTTAACCACCCTTCTTCAGCAACTTCCTCCTCCCTTCCTCCTCCTTGGGGATTTTAATGCTCATCATCCTTTGTGGGGCAGTGCCTTTCCATCTAGACGAGGTCTTCTTATCGACCAATTTATTGCCGACCACGACCTGTGCCTTCTTAATGATGGCTCCCCTACTCATTTCAGTGCTGGTCATGGTACCTTTTCTGCCATTGATCTTTCTCTTTCTTCTCCCTCTCTCCTCCCTTCATTACACTGGTCGCCACACGACGACCTTTGTGATAGTGACCATTTCCCGTTGATTATCACGCTCCCTTCCCGCTCCCCGATGGAGAGGTTACCTCGTTGGTCTTTCCACCGCGCCGATTGGCCTCTATATACTGCACGGGTTGAGTTTTCTCCCTCTTTGTCGGGTTGTATTGATGACGTCCTACGTGACGTGTCTGACGCGATTGTTCGCGCTGCTAACCTTGCTGTCCCGCACTCATCTGGACAATTTCGTCGTCGGCAAGTCCCGTGGTGGAGTACGGCCATTGCCATTGCCATCCGTGATCGCCGTCGAGCTTTGCAACAGTTTAAGAGGCACCCATCTGTAGCCAGCCTTTCTACCTTTAAGCGCCTTCGCGCTAAAGCCCGTTATTTAATCAAACAGAGCAAGCGGATATGTTGGGAACGATTCGTTTCTTCCCTTGGTTCCACTGTCCCTCTGTCACGGGTATGGGCTACACTTCGCTCTCTCCAAGGTTGCCATCGGCAGTCCACCCTCCCAGGCCTTCACCTCCCAGATGGCATTTGTACGGACCCATTAGTTCTCGCAGAACATCTTGCGACCCATTTTGCAGTGGCATCAGCGTCGGCCTCCTATCCAGCTGCTTTCCTTCATCAAAAACAGCAGGCTGAAGCTGTCACCTTATGTTTCACCACTTGTGAGTCAGAATCTTACAACGAACCTTTCACTGAATGGGAATTTCTTTCTGCTCTATCTGCTTCTCATGATACGGCTCCTGGCCCAGATTCCATTCATAACCAGCTGCTTCAACATCTCAGTGCTCCACAACGGCACCATCTTCTTCGGGTGTTTAACCGTATCTGGCTCCAGGGTGACTTCCCTTCTCAGTGGAGGGATAGCATTGTGGTTCCTGTCCTTAAGCCTGGTCAGAACCCCCTATCTGTTGACAGCTATCGGCCAATTAGTTTGACCAATGTTGGTTGTAAGTTACTTGAACGGCTGGTAGCCCGTCGGCTCACTTGGGTCCTCGAATCTCGGGATCTATTGTCCCCTTACCAGTGTGGCTTTCGAGAGGGACGATCTCCAATCGATCATTTGCTTCGCTTGGAATCCGCAGTTCGGCAGGCTTTTTCCCAGCGCCGCCATTTGGTTGCAGTGTTTCTTGACCTTCGCAAGGCCTATGACACGGCCTGGCGCCATCACATCTTACTAACCCTTCATCAGTGGGGTCTTCGGGGCCCACTCCCGATTTTTATCCGCCAGTTCCTGATCCATCGGTCATTCAGAGTTCGAGTTGGTACTGCTTTTAGTTCTCCACGGACCCAGGAGACGGGCATCCCACAGGGTTCTGTCTTGAGTGTCCTTCTTTTCCTCATTGCTATCGATGGACTTGTGGCCTCTGTCGGTCCCTTGGTCGCCCCTGCCCTGTATGTGGATGATTTCTGCATTTGGGTTAGTTCCTCCTCGATGCCATCTGCAGAACGGCAGCTGCAGGTGGCTATACGGCGTGCCTCTGCATGGACCCTCTCCCACGGGTTTCAATTCTCTCCTTTAAAATCGCGGGTGGTCCACTTCTGTCGCCGTACTACGGTCCACCCTGATCCAGAGCTCTATCTCGCTGCACAAAGATTGCCTGTGGTTCCACAGTTTCGTTTCCTAGGTCTTCTTTTCGACAACAAGCTCACTTGGCTGCCCCATATCAGACTCCTGAAGGTAGGATGTTTCCGTAAACTCAATGTCCTTCGCTTCCTTGCCCACTCCCCCTGGGGTGCGGACCGTTCCCTCCTCCTCCGTCTTTATCGTGCTCTAGTTCTGTCACGTTTGGACTATGGTTGTCAAGTTTATGGTTCAGCTGCTCCTTCCACGCTGCACGTGCTGGATCCAGTCCACCATCGTGGTATCCGTTTGGCCACCGGTGCCTTCCCTACTAGCCCTGTTGATAGTCTCCTGGTTGAAGCTGGGATCCCCCCCCCTTTCTGTTCGGCGGTCCCAGCTTCTGGTGTCTTATGCCCTTACTATCCGTTCTTCTCCCGCTCATCCTTCCTATTCTATCCTATTCCCAGACCATGGACGTCGCCCACCTGACTCCCGCCCTCCGTGATTTTCGGCTTCCTTCTTTGTCCTGTCTTCCTCGCTCCCTACCCTCCACCCCTCCTTGGTTAGTTCCTCGGCCTCGAATTCGGATGGATCTCCGCCGCGGTCCGAAAGATTCCATCCCCCCGGTGGTGTTCCGTTCCTTTTTCCGCCAAATTTTATGGGAGTTTCGGGATGCTGTTGTTTTTTACACTGATGGCTCTAAATCTGCTGATCATGTTGGGTATGCCTTCACGTCCTTTGTTGGAACGGAAAATCATCTACTGCCACCCTCATGTGGGGTGTTTACTGCGGAATTGATGGCAATTTCCCGGGCCCTTACCTTTATTAAACAATCCCAACACAACCGCGTTTTGTTATGTACGGACTCGATGAGTGGCCTTCTTGCTATTGACCGGTGTTTTTCGCGCCATCCCTTGGTCTCTGCCATCCATGACCATCTCGCTGATCTTCACCGTGCTGCTTGTTCCATTGACTTCCTATGGGTCCCGGGCCATGTGGGTATCCCGGGTAATGAGCTCGCTGATCGTTTGGCTGGGGGAGCAGTTACTTACCCCCCGTTTTCTGTAACCCCTCCTGCAGCGGATTTACGGCTTCACATCAAATCCCACTTTGCACAGTCATGGGCCAATTCTTGGGAGGCTACTCCACTGTCTAATAAACTTCGTGCCATTAAGGTGAATACAGGCCCATGGCGTTCTTCCTTTAGCCTCTCCCGCAAGGACTCGACCACACTGTGTCGTCTCCGCATTGGCCATACCAGGCTGACCCATGGTTTCCTTTTGCGTGATGAGCCACCCCCGCTATGTGGTTGTGGAGCCTTCCAGTCAGTGGCCCACATTTTGGTTGAATGCCCCCTTCTTTTGGCTCTGCGTGCTAAGTACAGACTCCCCCACACTTTACCTTTGATGTTGGCTGACGATTCCCGGATGGTCTCTCTGGTTCTAGGTTTCCTCCGGGAGAGTGGTTTTTATTCTCAGTTTTAAAGTTTTTAATCTCCCTCTGGTGTTGGGGCAGGGCGGTGAGTGTTTGGGTGTCTCCCACTGTAGGCAGTGTTCAGAGATTCCCGATTCACCTCCCTGACCGGAATCCTCTTTTCTTTCCCTTTTACTCTGTTTTTACCCCTTCTTTTTAAGGCTTGGTTAGTTTTTCTATTCCCATACGTACTTTCTGCATTATAGCAGTTGTACCTTTTAAGTCACAGGTGGTCTTGCCTATGCTGTTTCAGCATAGTGTTGGGTTCGTTCTTTTGCCAACTTCCCTCATTTGTTTTTACTAATAACAACGTGACTGCCCTTTTACGTTTCCCCTTTATCCGTTTTATTTTTCTGACTATACCGAGATGTCCCGTTAGCAGAATGGAGTCTATTTGAAACAAGGGACTGATGACCTTGCTGTTTGGTCCCTTTAACCTCAAACAACCAACCAACCAACCCATCGTACTGTGTGCACCATGCGTGTTAACAACACGGAAACGCAGTGCAGAATGAGCCCTCTCGGTTTACAGCTAACACCACCGCCGCCTATACGACATGTGCTAGAACAATAAAATGACTGCATGTTGTGGTGGCTTATAATGCAAATATACATTGTACGTAGTTAATTATATTATACAGCGACCTGCTTGTGACACGTTGTCAGACAATGTTCACACTACAGAATGGACCAGCAACTGCTTCTCGCGGGCCTTCAAATGTTCGAAGAGAACTTCACATTTCAAGAAGAATGAGGGTGGTCGAATATTTTTGTGATGCACTGTATATAAAAAACACAGTATCAAAAATATAATATCTAAAAAAGGCCTACTCATGCAGGGGTACATGCATGACGCAACATTATTTATAAATATTATATTTTTATCATTGTCTTTTTATGTAGCCCGCATCTCGTGGTCGTGCGGTAGCGTTCTCGCTTCCCACGCCCGGGTTCCCGGGTTCGATTCCCGGCGGGGTCAGGGATTTTCTCTGCCTCGTGATGGCTGGGTGTTGTGTGATGTCCTTAGGTTAGTTAGGTTTAAGTAGTTCTAAGTTCTAGGGGACTAATGACCATAGATGTTAAGTCCCATAGTGCTCAGAGCCATTTGAACCATTTTTCTTTTTATGTAAGTGTGTAATGTTGCTGTTAAAAAATCTGTGCTGGATAATGGTCTTTGACTGACATTGGTCCACAATAAAGAATAAATTGAACAGCAGCTTCAACATATATGGTGTTAAAGAACAGTATTGTTACTTTTCTATCGTTATTGTAACTTTTCAATCTTTGGTCTTCTCATTTAGATTTCCGGAAACTAAAAATTTTCGTCAATAACGTGGGGGCATCATCTTGGTGACGAGACCTGAGGAGCAAAAAAATGCATCACACTCATGACCTTAAATTACTCTCGATTTCCATACCAGGTATCATCATCAGACAAAGCTGTGTCGCACAGGTGTTACAAGTAAGTGACACAAGTTTACACAAGTAAGTGTGTGATATACTCACCCTCATGGTTTGCGTAGCTTCCTCTATGATATAGATCTTTCTAAATACTCTTTTGGGCACAAGCAAACGCTACGCACAGGAACGCCGTAAAGGAGCTAAACCTGCACTCTCAGTGCAGTTCGGGCCCCGTTTAGTCGATCAGCGTGCTTCGAAGGGTCATTCCACGGCAAGGAGATTTGTCAGCACAGGGAGCTGCTCACGTAATAGGTGTGCACCACACTGAAGCAACTCTAACATTTAACCATTATTATAAGACACGGAATACTGAAGATCTGTATCGGAGAGGTCTGTCCCTGTCAGTAACACCAGCTAATGACCGCTGCCTACAAATTACTGCTCGTAAGTATCCCGAGGAGATTGCAGCAAAGCTGTGCTGTACCTTTTTAGATCCAGTTGGGAGGGCTATTTTCAAATAGTCAAGAGTCAGTTTTGCGTTTAGGCTTACATTACAAAGATAACACCAATCCCAACCCCCAGTATTAGGTTGTGCTTTACAAGAGGGTGAGCGAACATCTGGAATGGAACATGACTCTCTGGTGTTGGGTTCTCTTTGAGGGAACGTCTGGAATGGAACCTCGGTCAGTGGCGTTGGGTTCTGTTTGAAGGGACATCTGGAATGGCACCAGGGCCAGTGGCGTTGGGCTTTTTTCCCTCAAGGAACGTCTGGAATGGAACCTGAATCAATGGCGTTGAGTTCTCTTTGAAGGAAATCTGGAAAGGAACCAAGCTCAGTGGCATTGGTTGTTTTTGAGGGAACATATGGATTGGAACCTGAATCAGTGGTTCTGGAATCTCCTTTAGGGGAAATCTGCAATGCAATCAGACTCAGTGACACTAGGTTCTCTTCATTGACACGTTTGTGTGATGCCTGATGACTGTCGTAGGAGAGAGTGGACGCACGCCTCAGGCTAGCAGTTTCACGGACTCAGTAGAGATGTGGGTCAGTTCAAAATGGTTCAAATGGCTCTGAGCGCTATGGGACTTAACATCTGAGGTCATCAGTCCCCTAGAACTTAAAACTACTTAAACCTAACTAACCTAAGGACACCACACACATCCATGCCCGAGGCAGGATTCGAACCTGCGACCGTAGCATTCGCGCGGTTCCGGACTGAAGCGCCTAGAACCTCTCGCCCACTGCGGCTGGCAGGTGGGTCAGTTATGTACCTGACTGTCATAATGTACGTTCACCAGATGACTCCTACTGTCAGGATTTCTGCAAGGGGTTCGCTGTTTGAAGACGAAAGTCCATGAGCACACGGCACTCATCTCATAAACGCCTAATGCCATCCTACAGAGGCCAAGAATCCATCAAATGGAATGGCCGTCGGTACATATTGACATGACCTCGACTATGTAGGCTTGGCACGAGTTGAAACTTCCAGAGCGTCGTAGTACAACCAGAGGGTGATTAACTCAGGAGGGCCGTTATCGAAAAATAAGTAGCTACATTTCGACCACCTTGTCTGCAGCTTGCCAACGAGGCTCCAAAAAGGTAACAATGCACTGTGTGGAGCAACTTTTTACCGAACATTACCAAGCATCAATCAGATTTTTGCAGTAGTGCGAAGATGTGCTCTTTCGAAACGACTCTCTTTATTTTGGTCATTGTTTTAATTTATTTCACGGTAACTTATTTTAGTTTTGTAAAGCTCGTTCTTCATTCTTGACTCCCCTTTAAGCTAAACCCACACATACTCGCTGGTGTTCACGTGGTGCAAAACTTTTTAGAGCAGTGTATACGGCATTTTTAAGCCTGAATGATTGTACTGCTTCCACTTTCTTTTATTCTGTCGAAAATGTGGAACTGTCGTCCGATATTTGCCAATGTGGAAAGAATCTTGATAGCTATATCGCTGAGACTGCAAGCAGCGGAAACAGACCCCCACCCCCACCCCCATCCCCGACTTGCTGTGACGTGGGCAGAGGCGGCAGAAGCCGCACAGACGCGTTCGGATCAGAGGGCTGCGGACGGTGGCCTGCGGGCCGTCCCTTATTCGGACGGCGGCGGGCTGGGAATCGCATCGCAGCTCCGACCACCGCTGGGCAACGGCCAAGCCCGCAGACTTCCGCGCGCAATTACACGCACTTCCTGGCTGCGCTTTACGCGCCGCCGCATTCCGCTCGATATTGGCGTCATCAAGTATTTATTGCGGCCATCAAACATTCACTGCCGGCGACACGCCTCTCCGGCTGTGCATTTTCGCCGCAAAATAAATACCCTCCCCTAACGAGGGTGGGGTGGCCGTGGAGGGGGGGGGGGGGGGAGGGGGGGGGAGGAGGCGAGGCGCTGGCGGTCGGTCGTGCGCGGCCCGCACGATTGTGACTTACACTTCTCTCTGTCCGATGTACACCAAAGCCGCTGCCGGTCTGCACACGTTCCACTGAACACAGGCTGCCGAACTGACAGATTGCTGCTACCATCGCAGTCAGGCAGTCTCGGAAGTGAGGGGATACAAGGATTTCATGGATTTGTTCATGATATTCATTTAACATACAGCAAAGGCGTGTTATCTGAATATCGATGTCGCCATTACTGACATGTGGTTGATGGGTCGTCTCGCACGAGCAACGCAGTTCAGCCAGTGTTGTAACAGACTCTTTGTAGAGATCTGCTGTCGCACGTACCAGTTGATCACCATAATATTTGCGCAAATACTGTTATGCAAAGTACAAATTCCTTCTCGCGCGAGACAAAATTATTTGCATGTAGCGTGACGCAAACCCTTCGGATCAACGTAACACAGATTTTTACGTCCGCACCGGTAAGAGCGCGTGATCCATAGGCAAAGCCAAATTCATTGTGCGATGAACACAGAAGGAATGCCAATAGCAGTAACCAGAAAATCAAAGTCCGCAACCAAGTCGGTATATATCAACACCAAGCGGAGCTTTGTAAGAACTCATGCAGCGTACTTCGAGGTGTGTGAGAAAAATAGTGAGATTAATTTTTTTATTTTTTCAAACAACAATATTGTTCCCTTCAAAGTAATTCCCTTCGGCAGATGCACACTGGCTGAGTCGTTCCCAAATGGTTCAAATGGCTCTGAGCACTATGGGACTTAACATCTGTGGTCATCAGTCCCCTAGAACTTAGAACTACTTAAACCTAACTAATCTAATGACATCACACACATCCATGCCCGAGGCAGGATTCGAACCTACGACCGTAGCGGTCACGCGGTTCCAGACTGAAGCGCCTAGAACCGCACGGCCACACCGGCCGGCAGTCGTTCCCATCCTTGGTAGCAGCGCTGAAAGGCTTCAACTGCTAGGGTCTTACACATGTCACTCAAATTCTTTTCAATGTTTTCAAGAGTCCCAAAATGACGTCCTTTTAAGACATTTTTCAATTTCAGGAAAAGGGGCACTAGATCTCGGATCAGTTAAACAGGGGTGAGGGGGGGGGGGGGCCTTTGGAGCGACGGGAATGCCATTTTAGGTCAAAAATTCCGTGATGGAAGTGGGCGCGTGATGTGGGACGTTGTTATAATGCAGCATCCACTTGTCTGCAATGTCCGGCCTGCTCGATTCAACATTTTCTCAGCCTTTCAAGGACATGTTCGTAAAACTCTTGGATGACAATTTGTCCTGGAGGAACAAATTCTTTATGCACCATACCCCTGTCAGAAAAGCAAATCAGCATTGCTTTGGTCTTTAATTTGTTCATTAGAGCTTTTTTCGGCGGAGGAAAAGTCCCAGGGTACCACGCCTCACTTTGCCGCTTTGTCTCATAATCGTAAGCAGAAATCCAGGTTTCATCACCCGTCATCACAGGGCTGAACAATTGGTTGTCTTTGGCAGACCTCTCAAGAATATCGAAGCACACGATTCTTCTATTGTTTTTCCGCTCCGTTGTGAGGTTTTTTGGCACCATTTCGGCGTAAACCTTTCGCATGTGCAAATCTTCGGCCAAAATTTTATGTACTGTGAAACTGTTTAAGCTTAACAGGTCACCCATTATCCGTATTGTTAAATACCGGTCTGATCTCACAAGAGCATCGACACTTTCGGCGTTTTCGTTGATTTTCGAAACTGAAGGTCTCCCTGAGCGAGATTCGTCTTCAACGTGTTCTCGGCCTTCCAAAAATGATTTTTGCCGGCGAAAACCTTGTGCTCTTTAATAATTGTTGCCATAGGCCTGCTTCGACTTTTCACAGGTTACGCTCGTGGATTCTCCAAGTTTAACACAAAACATGAGGGCATAATGTTGCTCTAAACTACACTGTTTCATTTTCGTAACAAACAACAAGAACACAACTTCTTTGACGGCGCTCTCAAACATTACGTGATGGCTCTTCGGAGCTGAAACTCGGACTGGACATCTGAAAGGGACGAACACATCGGTCTGTACACGCAGAACAGCCCAAAGTTGCTGCATCGCTCACAGTGTCGTCAGTTTCATTACTTCCCTCACACACCTCATATTTATGACTGACTCGCTGTCATGAAGCTCCGTGCTGCCAGCGGCCGGGCTCACGTCACACGTGCAGACATCGAAGATCGGTACAACCACAAGCCTTAAAGGGTTAGAAATGTAGCGTTTTCTGTCCACATTAGCGGCTATCCGAAAGGTAGGTGATCTTCTTGAGTACCACGTGAGACCCCATATCATTACTCTAGGCGTTGCGCCCATTTAACATTGAAGACTGCAATCTGGCAGCTTTCGTTCCCTGTGGAGCCTCTACACACGGACACGGTCATCGCGATGTTGTACGCAGCGGATCGTCTGAGATGAAGACGTGGTGCTTCTCCTGTGTCCAATGTTGTCATTAGTCGCACCGCTGTCTCCGCGCTTCTTTCTGACGTCCTAAGGGAACTCACAACAACGATCTCCATGCTGACTGTCCGAGATGCTGCAGATGGGTTGACGTATTTCTCCAAACAAGACCCTTCTGCCAAGCGCAATACAGCAACTCGACGTGGAATGGACTCAACAAGTCGTTGGAAGCCCATTGTAGAAATACTGAGCCATGCTGACTATAAAGCCGTCCATAATTGCGAAAGTGTTTACGGTGCAGGATTTTTTGCACGAACTGATCTCTCGATTATGTCCCATAAATGTTCGATAGCATTCGTGTCGGGCGTTATGGCAGGCCAAATCTTTCGCTCGAATTATCCAGCATGTTCTTCAAACTAATCGTGAACAATTATGACCCAGTGACAGGGTGCATTGTCGTCCACAAAGGTTTCATCGTGGTTTGGGAACATAAGAACTACGACTGGCTGCAAATGGTCTCCAAGTAACCGAACAGAACCATTTCCAGTTAATTATCGGTTCCATTCCAGCTGCACACAGCCCACACACCATTATGGAGAGACCACCAGCTTGCACAGTGCCTTGTTGAGAACTTGCGTCGTGGGGCCTGCGACATACTCGAACCCCACCATCAGCTATTACCACCTGAAATTGGGACTCACCTGACGAAGTCACGTCTAGGACCCAACCGATATGATCACCAACTCAGGAGAGGCGCTGCAGGCGATGTCGTGCTGTTAGCAAAGGCATCGTGTCAGTCGTCTGCTGCCATAGCCCATTAAGGCCAAATTTCGCCGCACTGTTCTAAGGGATGCGTTCGTCGCATGTCCCGCATTTTCTGCGTGTATTTCGCACAGTGTTGCTTAACTGTTAGCACTGAAAACTCTACTCAAACGCTTCTGCTTTAGGTCGTTAAGTGAAGGCAGTCGGCCGTTGTCCGTGGTGAGACGTAAAGCCTGAAATTTGATATTCTGGGCCTGCTCCCGATACAGTGGTTCTCGGAATTTTGAATTCCCTAACGATTTCCCAAGTGGAATGTCCTATGCGTCTAGCTCCAAGTAACATTCCGCATTCAAAGTCTCTTAATTCCTGTTGTGCGGCCATAACCACATTGGAAATTTTTTCACATGAATCACTTGAGTAAAAATGACGGCTTCAACAGTGCACTGCCCTTCTACACCTGGTGTTCGCGATATTACTGCCATATGTAAATGTGCATATCCCTATCCCATGACTTTTGTCACCTTATTGTATGATTTCTACTGTTATTTTATTTGTGATCTTACTACTACAAAGGATTGACTAAATTGTCGATTAACACGTTTCCGCAGCCCAGTCTTATTTTTAAAATCTTCACACCTTCCATTTGCTTGTATAGTTACACATAGGAATTTAAAAGAACAACATTTAATACGAAAATTCCTGGCATCTAAATCATTCTCGTAGCCACCCACTATCACGTATTCACTTTTCTTCGTATTACGTTTGAAACCCACTTGTTATAGTCCTCAGCTTCCTGAATGTATCACTAGGGTTGTCACTTTCTTAGGCAGTTATCAACTGGTCAATAGCTCATAACACAGAGTGGAAGTTATTATATCCCACTGTCATTCCAATCGGGCTTCATTTTCTCCACGTCTTCAATACTTCATACAAATAAATTAAAAAAGAAGAGAGGCGTCACTGGACAACTCTGTCGAGCCCTATCGCTAATTTGTTAATCCTCTAATATGTCATCCAGCGTCACTGCTCTCATGAATTCACAATACGGACCTCTAAATGAATTAATGGAGGGTATTAAGAAATCATTATCTCTCATGTTCACCCATAACTTGTTAAATGGTACTGTGTCCTGCACGTTTTTTTGCGTCTGCGAATACATACACTGTTCACCCTCTCTCAATACTTTTTTCTGTTTGTCACTTATGTATGAAAACAGCATCTACACATAACCGACCGAGCGTCTAACTCACCCGTCCTGAAACCGTTATTTTCACTGGCATATTTCATTCATCACAATTCCAGTTTCTTGTTTTTCTTTCTTTTTTAAAACAAATGTAATGTTTGAAACGACAGATCGTGACGTACTGTACGAACAGGGTAATTTATTACAGATTCTCTAACAATTTGGCAACACCCACCATGACAGACTATCATTACTTTTTCGACTATTGTGTATACATTTGTGTGGACATTTAGTACAGTAGGGCAGGCGGAGGTGGGTAGTGGGGGCGTTGATTTGCAGCGCGCTTGTCATGTTACTATTTGATCAACTTCCAAACATGTTGCATCGCTGAAGTCGCCTTGGAAGGCTTTTTCCAATGATATGTAAGAAATACATATCCATTAAATAATTAAGAAAATCAACGAAGAAGCTGTCGCAATTCAACATTCATAAACGTTAAAAATGATTTACGAGTATCTGAAGACTCATCGCAATGTCCGCTCTCACTTAGCAAGTACAGCATTTTGATACATTTACTCGTTATGGATATACATGGTTACTATAAAAGCGTCATTCGTTTTCAGAGTGCTATATTTTCTAAAATATTAGAGGTACAAATATTACTGACGCATGAACAGTACCGTAAACCCACCGCGTGTGCATTGTGCCCACCAGTTGGCGTTACGAGTCAGTGCATTGACAAAATAGAGACAAAGAATGAAATAGTTTGTGTTTGTTGGAATACACTAGATGTTTATATGTTACAACAGTGCAGCTTGTATTCAGCAAGAGCTGTGGAAAAGAATCGCCTAGTAAACACTGGTTGTCTACGTTAACAGAAAAGTATCGGTTGACCGAGTTTGCCAGATGCAACTGTGGAGAGGGTGAAGCCACGAAATCGGACTACTACAGCAAAATATGTGGAAAATTACATTTCAAACGGTACCATCTGCAGCTCATGCAACTATTAAAACCCAAAGATTATTGCCGGCGCCTTTGATTTTGCATCACAAAGCAGGAAGCACACGAAGGTGAACATTTCGCTGCCAAGCTGATATTCAGCGACGAAGCTACCTTCCACTTATCTGGTAAGGTTGGCCGCCATAAGGGGATAGTGTGGGGCACTAAAAATCTTCCACAGATAGTGGCGCATGAATGAGATTCTCCGAAATTTCGCAGGCGAAACTGTACGGACCGTTTTTCTTCTCGGAGAAAACTGTGACGGATACCTCATACCTTAGTATGTCGCAGTTGTTACAGGGTGTCTACGTGGACAAGAAAAAAAATCCCGGATTTTTCCCGGATTTCACGGCTAAAAACACAATTTCTCCCGGATGAAATTAAGTATAAAGCGGGTGAAAATGCATCCGTGTTAAGTAACAGTATACTTTTCCTCGGAGCTGTAAAACCTATCAGTCCTTCGAATCGGAAAGGTCTTACACCGGCGGAGGACGTCCCAGCACTTCAGGAAACGAAACCCAGGAAAAACAATGCGTTTGGAAAGTTGTTTGATGCGAGACAATATGCACAGAGTTTATTTTCGTATTGCGAAAGTATTTACACAAATTCCACAAATTACAGCACGGTAGCTTCCGACACTCGAAAATAGAGATTACGTTGAGCGATGTACTTTTGTCAGCCAGTCATAGCTCGTCACGTGATCTCGCTAGCGAATGACGGCAGTTATTCAGAGCACGAGGCCTGCGAGAAAGACAGGCCGCGGCGCGTACGTTACGAAGATAGGCCGAGCTCGCTCAACTCAGCAAAGTGCGTTTCTACACCGGTTAACTCGTAGGTAGAAGTGTATGTACGAACGAGAATTGCATCGTCTATTGGCATCCACTGTTATTAGTCCTACAATGATAGGAAGTCCGTAGGCCTACTATCAGGCTCTAATTTGGCAATAAAAATCGTGCCAAAATGATTATCAGTCGCGTAGAGAAGTCAAAGTTTTCTGGCATGAAGAGATTTGTGACATTGCTCAGTAACACATTATGCACATTTTTTTGAAGGTCAATTACACTTTTTGCCATCGATTGCATAATTTTTTATCTATGAAAGAACAACATTAAATATGAAAACTAACTTGAAGCTCGGTCTTTTTTTAGCGTGTGTTACACGTTAAGTCAAATCAAATACAAATGTGCCGGTAAAATTTTAAATAGTGGGATAAATGACTTATCTTCTGGGCCCGACATTTTTCAAATGGCTGATCCTCAAAGTGTTACGTTTTTAATGAGAGTTATAACGCCCTGTGATTTAAGAAATTCACTGCACCTTCTCACACGTAACATAAATCATGTTGCGTGGAAATTTAGTTTGAAAGTAACGCATCTCAAGCCACTATTCGTAATATTTTCAGGTGATCTGTTAGAAATGTAAACAATTGTGACGTCACGCACATCGAATGCACGTTAGTTGTTACGGACGTACTGCATAATCTTCGACCTAAAGCCTTTGACACTTTTCGGTGTCGGCACTCTGGTCTGTGCATTGTGTAAATTACCCATTTTCTATGCAATTAAACTTTTATTTTGGTGTTATTCTCTGATTTATGCAGTATTATTGAGCAGTAGTGGACTAAAGTTCTTTGTCAGCGTATCTAATCTTACACGTCAAACCTACAAAACCTTAACTAAAATAAAAAACAATGAAAAGTCCAGGAATTCTAAAAAATTCCCGGGTTTTTCCCGGATTTGTCCCGGATCTCCCGGATGTCCCGGGCCGTATACACCCTGTGTTACCACAACTGACAACTGACTCCGAAATTTTCATTTTCAACTAGATAGGCCACCCCCTAATTAGAGTATCGATGTTTGTCTTTAGCTAAACGAGCAACTTCCACATCGCTGGATTGGACGTAGTGATGAAGATAATGTGGTCGTATTCCCTTGGTCCCCCTAGGTATCATGGCCTAACGTCTTGAACCATTTCTTTTGGGGTACATTAAGGACCGTGTTCTAGTACCGCCATTGTCAAGGTGTTGCTGCATAAGGAATAGAACGAACTGGACTACCGATTGAGCACGTGCCTTATGACCAGAGGAGCACTTATAAAACATCTGCAGAGTGCAAAATATAAACTTTCTGAGTTTACGGTGCAATTCATGCATCAGTCATATTTCGACATGTAATACTTTGGAAAATATGAAGCTTTGGAAACGGAAGTATCATTTATAGTAGTTCTGTTCAAATGGTTCAAATGGCTCTGATCACTATGAGACTTAACATCTAAGGTCATCAGTCCCCTAGAACTTAGAAATACTTAAACCTAACTAACCTAAGGACATCACACACTTCCATGCCCGAGGCAGGATTCGAATCTGCGACCGTAGCGGTCGCGCGGTTCCAGATAGTAGCGCCTAGAACCGCTCGGCCACCCTGGCCGGCAGTAGTTCTGTATTTGGGGTGAACTGTCCTAGCTGCCTTACTCTGTATGTTCCTTTCATAAAAACGTGGCTTGCAATATCAACGCGTCTGAAGAAAACTGGCTAAAATTTCGGGGGAGCAAAACTGGCGAAAACACACATTTTCATGCAAGATGGATTTTCTTCCGTTTTACGGTTTTCTCACGGTTATCTCTCTGCGTCTTGCGGTAATCTATTACTTTATAAATGATGAAAAAAATAATAGCTGCCTGTGCCATACGAAAATAGGAGCTTCAGGAAAAAGTGATAAGCTCTTGCATAATTCAGGACCAACTTTCTCGCTAGTCCACTTCATACGCGTAACTGCCTTTCACTGAAACTTTTCCTCTATTCGCTCGACTGTAACATCCTACGAACGCAGACACTGTAAAACGGTTGCATTTTCGAATTAAAAAAACTCCTCACCGTCTGCAATTGACAGCACAAAAATAAAAATAAGAGCGGAGCAATTTTCCCTCGTGTCGGAGAGGGCGAAACTGTTATTACCAACATAAAAATGATCGAGAGACGCTACCGGAGAAACCACAAACCATGTCGTTAGAAAGTTTGTACTATTTTCTTGTGTTACACACAGCTCCACACTGGAAGTAGACAACTGCATTACTAGTATATTTCGTTCTTTTTTAAGTTTCATTCATCTAAATGTTAGTCAATCCGCTTTTTTATGCACGAGATAATAAATATTTATAAACTTATGGCTGATTCATAGTTTAATCTATATTTCTATACTACTATATATAAAGACAAGTCATCGTTTAACGTTGTTGCCAAAAATCTCGAGAAGATCGTGACCGATTAACTTCACATTTTTACACGATACTCTAATGAACATAGGCTATATCTTTTATATAACAGATAAACACATGTGTGATATGTAAAGCGGTAATGTTGTTACCAAAAATTTCGAACACCTTCTGACAGATTTACTTAAAACATTTGTATGTTACACTAATAGCGTTAGGATGAACGTGAGATACATGTTTTTTCAAACATATACCGGGTGTCTCTTCTATGGGTCGTTGGTCGTATTCGGCTGACATTTGCAATTTCTTTTTTGCATCGTGCAGCCGGAGTCAGCGCAAACAAATATTGCTCATCACGTCTTCCGTGTGACGCTCAGCGTCGATGGAAAGCGTCGGTTTGTCCCCCGTCACAAACTTAATCATTTGTAAAGTGCAGTATTACGTGACCCTTCGGTAGTGCGGTCCAAAATTAGCCTAGGGCATTATTCGTTTTATGGATACGTATTCACAGGAACAGTAAAAAATGAAGAATAATCACTTCTCCAGCAGAGACAGTACCGACCTGGCCCACGTTGACTGCTACTGCCGTGCAGAAGCGCTGCTCTGTGTCTGCTGGAGAAGTGATTATTCTTCCTTTTTTACTGTTCCTGTGAATACATATCCATAAAACGAATAATGCCCTAGGCTAATTTGGGACCGCACTACCGAAAGGTCACGTAATACTGTACTTTAGAAATTATTAAATTTATGACGGGGGACAAACCGACGGTTTCCATCGACGCTGGGCGTCACACGGGAGGTGTGGTGCGCAGTATTTGTTTGGGCTGACTTCAGCTGCACACTGCTAAAAGTCAATTGCTAATATCTGCCGAAACACCAGAGAAAATGCGCCTGACTACTCTCTGGAGAAACATTTTGTATAACATAACCCGTAATAGGGAAACGCTATTACCGATTATCTCGAAAAGGTCTTGATTGGTTAACTTCAAATTTTTACTCATTGTGCTAGTAAAAGTTTGCCCGGACAATGGCTATATATTTTAATATATATATGTGTATATAATACATAATAGCCAAGTTCTTGATACTTTGACTTCAAACTTTTGCACGAGACTCTAATAAACGTTCAGGTGTACGTAGACTATATGTTGTTTTAAAGAAGAACCACTGTTTTTCTGTTAAAACTGAATGTTATGCTGCACTCTGCAGTGAAGATGTGCGGTTTGGTTTCTTTTTCACAGTCAGTTCTAACTAGGATAGTGGGGCACTTCAACCATCAGCAGTGATGTAGCACTGCAAAAATATTCAAATTAACGTGTTTATGTCCGCAATGTGTGCTCCCAAGACCGGCAGAAAACAATAAATCTTACAATAATATAGTAAAATAAAACTATAATCAGAAAATCTTTGGACTCCTTACACCACGTCATTCTTCAGATTATCTCCACTTCACTTTTGCCGTCCTGCTGCTGGGGTTTTGTCCACGAGCATCCTACTTGATTGTTCATTCACTGAAGAAATCGTTTATACGCGGAGAAAAATTATGAAAGCTAAATGCGAAGTAAATGTTTTCTTATTAATGCAGACGAAGGGCATGATATTAGTAACATGATATTACCAGAGACTTACGTTTTCGTAGTTAACCAGTCACGTTCCTCCCGCAGGAGGTTCGAGTCCTCCCTCGGGCATGAGTGTGTCTGTTGTTCTTAGCATACGTTAGTTTAAGCAGTGTGTAAGTCTAGGGACCGATGACCTCAGGAGTTTGGTCCCATAGGAATTCACACACATTTGAACATTTGATTTACCAGTCACAGTGTAAAACCTGTCTACGTTTTTTTTAAAATGAAATCAAAAAACTTAAATTACACTCTACCAACAACAGCCCGGTCCTATAGAGTATTTTGATACTATCCGTTCGTATGTGAGAGCACGTTAGTTAATGCAAACAACAAAATCACAGTTCTGCTATAGGATTTTACCAGGTTCCCTATAAAGTGAATTTATACTACATGGGTTGTCCTTAAAGAAACAACATTTTTTTTGTAAATAAAAACATGGTCCGTAATAGGCTGTAATATTCTTAATAATTTTGCGGTCGGCCGATTACGACGTTTGTCATTTTCAAGCACATGTGGATAAACATTGTCATTTGAATTACGTGCCTTGTCTAATATGATGCATCATATGCTCTTTACCCACGTCTGCTCGAAAATGTGCTTGAAAATGACATAAACGTCTAAATCGGCCGACAGCACAATTATTAGCCTGTTACAGATCATGTTTTCTTTACAAAATTTGGCCCCACCCCAAGTCAATACTGTTGTTGTTGTGGTCTTCAGTCCTGAGACTGGTTTGATGCAGCTCTCCATGCTACTCTATCCTGTGCAAGCTTCTTCATCTCCCAGTACCTACTGCAACCTACATCCTTCTGAATCTGCTTAGTGTATTGATCTCTTGGTCTCCCTCTACGATTTTTACCCTCCACGCTGCCCTCCAATGCTAAATTTGTGATCCCTTGATGCCTCAAAACATGTCCTACCAACCTATCCCTTCTTCTAGTCAAGTTGTGGCACAAACTTCTCTTCTCCCCAGTCCTATTCAATACCTCCTCATTAGTTACGTGATCTACCCACCTTATCTTCAGCATCCTTCTGTAGCACCACATTTCGAAAGCTTCTATTCTCTTCTTGTCCAAACTGGTTATCGTCCATGTTTCACTTCCATACATGGCTACACTCCATACAAATACTTTCAGAAACGACTTCCTGACACTTAAATCTATACTCGATGTTGACAAATTTCTCTTCTTCAGAAACGATTTCCTTGCCATTGCCAGTCTACATTTTATATCCTCTCTACTTCGACCATCATCAGTTATTTTGCTCCCCAAATAGCAAAACTCCTTTACTACTTTAAGTGTCTCATTTCCTACTCTAATCCCCTCAGCATCACCCGATTTAATTTGACTACATTCCAGTATCCTCGTTTTGCTTTTGTTGATGTTCATCTTATAACCTCCTTTCAAGACACTGTCCATTCCGTTCAACTGCTCTTCCAAGTCCTTTGCTGTCTCTGACAGAATTACAATGTCATCGGCGAACCTCAAAGTTTTTACTTCTTCTCCATGAATTTTAATACCTACTCCGAACTTTTCTTTTGTTTCCTTTACTGCTTGCTCAATATACAGATTGAATAACATCGGGGAGAGGCTACAACCCTGTCTTACTCCCTTCCCAACCACTGCTTCCCTTTCATGTCCCTCGACTCTTATAACTGCCATCTGGTTTCTGTACAAATTGTAAATAGCCTTTCGCTCCCTGTATTTTACCCCTGCCACCTTCAGAATTTGAAAGAGAGTATTCCAGCTAACGTTGTCAAAAGCTTTCTCTAAGTCGACAAATGCTAGAAACGTAGGTTTGCCTTTTCTTAATCTTTCTTCTAAGATAAGTCGTAAGGTTAGTATTGCCTCACGTGTTCCAACATTTCTACGGAATCCAAACTGATCTTCCCCGAGGTCCGCTTCTACCAGTTTTTCCATTCGTCTGTAAATAATTCGCGTTAGTATTTTGCAGCTGTGACTTATTAAACTGATAGTTCGGTAATTTTCACATCTGTCAACACCTGCTTTCTTTGGGATTGGAATTATAATACTCTTCTTGAAGTCTGAGGGAATTTCACCTGTCTCATACATCTTGCTCACCAAATGGTAGAGTTTTGTCGTGACTGGCTCTCCCAAGGCCATCAGTAGTTCTAATGGAATGTTGTCTACTCCCGGTGCCTTGTTTTGACTCAGGTCTTTCAGTGCTCTCTCAAACTCTTCACGCAGTATCTTATCTCCCATTTCATCTTCATCTACATCCTCTTCCATTTCCATAATACTGTCCTCAAGTACATCGCCCTTGTATAAACCCTCTATATACTCCTTCCACCTTTCTGCCTTCCCTTCTTTGCTTAGAACTGGGTTGCCATCTGAGCTCTTGATATTCATACAAGTGGTTCTCTTCTCTCCAAAGGTCTCTTTAATTTTCCTGTATGCAGTATCTAACTTACCCCTAGTGAGACAAGCCTCCACATCCTTACATTTGTCCTCCAGCCATCCCTGCTTAGCCATTTTGCATTTCCTGTCGATCTCATTTTTGAGACGTTTGTATTCCTTTTTGCCTGCTTCATTTACTGCATTTTTATATTTTCTCCTTTCATCAATTAAATTCAATATTTCTTCTGTTACCCAAGGATTTCTATTAGCCCTCGTCTTTTTACCTACTTGATCGTCTGCTGCCTTCACTACTTCATCCCTCAGAGCTACCCATTCTTCTTCTACTGTATTTCTTTCCCCCATTCCTGTCAATTGTTCCCTTATGCTCTGCCTGAAACTCTGTACAACCTCTGGTTCTTTCAGTTTATCCAGGTCCCATCTCCTTAAATTCCCGCCTTTTTGCAGTTTCTTCAGTTTCAATCTGCAGTTCATAACCAATAGATTGTGGTCAGAATCCACATCTGCCCCTGGAAATGTCTTACAATTTAAAACCTGGTTCCTAAATCTCTGTCTTACCATTATGTAATCTATCTGATACCTTTTAATATCTCCAGGATTCTTCCAGGTATACAACCTTCTTTCATGATTCTTGAACCAAGTGTTAGCTATGATTAAGTTATGCTCTGTGCAAAATTCTACAAGGCGGCTTCCTCTTTCATTTCTTCCCCCCAATCCATATTCACCTACTATGTTTCCTTCTCTCCCTTTTCCTACTGACGAATTCCAGTCACCCATGACTATTAAATTTTCGTCTCCCTTCACTATCTGAATAATTTCTTTTATCTCGTCATACATTACATCAATTTCTTCATCATCTGCAGAGCTAGTTGGCATATAAACTTGTACTACTGTAGTAGGCATGGGCTTTGTGTCTATCTTGGCCACAATAATGCGTTCACTATGCTGTTTGTAGTAGCTAACCCGCACTCCTATTTTTTTATTCATTATTAAACCTACTCCTGCATTACCCCTATTTGATTTTGTATTTATAACCCTGTAATCACCTGACCAAAAGTCTTGTTCCTCCTGCCACCGAACTTCACTAATTCCCACTATATCTAACTTTAACCTATCCATTTCCCTTTTTAAATTTTCTAACCTACCTGCCCGATTAAGGGATCTGACATTCCACGCTCCGATCCGTAGAATGCCAGTTTTCTTTCTCCTGATAACGACGTCCTCTTGAGTAGTCCCCGCCCGGAGATCCGAATGGGGGACTATTTTACCTCCGGAATATTTTACCCAAGAGGACGCCATCATCATTTAATCATACAGTAAAGCTGCATGTCCTCGGGAGAAATTACGGCTGTAATTTCCCCTTGCTTTCAGCCGTTCGCAGTACCAGCACAGCAAGGCCGTTTTGGTTAATGTTACAAGGCCAGATCAGTCAATCATCCAGACTGTTGCCCCTGCAACTACTGAAAAGGCTGCTGCCCCTCTTCAGGAACCACATGTTTGTCTGGCCTCTCAACAGATACCCCTCCGTTGTGGTTGCACCTACGGTACGGCCATCTGTATCGCTGAGGCACGCAAGCCTCCCCACCAACGGCAAGGTCCATGGTTCATGGGGGGGGATAAAGAAATAATAGGAAGATCCAGAAATTGCGTTACAATACCCGCTAAAAACATTTAGCCGAGATATACAAAACGTTTTGGCGTGTCGAATGCCGAGAACTTATGCCGAAATAAAATTCAGCTAATTAAGTTCACAGAACTCAGTCATTCAAGTAGTTTATCTTCTGAGAGTACGGAGTACCCATAGGGTATGATTAAAGATATAGGAATTGCTCCATTTCGATACCTTTTGACATACACGTATAATTCAACAGTTTTCAGAAAAAGAAGAAAGTGACCATCATGCACTTAAACTTTCTCAAGAAATTCGACTCAATAAGGTCTCTTTTCGTTGAATCTGATTAGCTTTGTCAATGTGTCCTATGTTAGGTGAGTGCATCCGGAAGTACCGTTGGAAAATAAATGTTAACGTCAATCAAAATTCGCAAGACTGGTACTATCGGTATTCTGTACGGCCATTATCAACAAACCATCTAATGTCTCCCTGGCATGCAGGGCCGGCTGGTTTGTCACTGTCTGCACGCGTTCGGAATATGTCGGCCATTGACACTACGTAGATATAAGCAGAATGGATGGTGCTGCACCGGATTTTCAGATGCAGAGATAGAAAGCTCTCTGTCTCCCTCCTCTTAAAAGCGTTCCTTGTCTCGCAAACACCTTGGAAAGATTGTATCAAATTTATTAGGCTTCTGGAGAAGACATAACGTGACTGAGTAACCAAAGCAGGTGAAGGGTGTTTCAAAGCTGACTTCATTGACCTACCGTTAGAGTGATGAATTCAGGGAATTTGGATGTAAGAGGAAAATGAGGATATTTAATTTAAACATACTGAAAAGGTGATTGATTTTATAAATTTTGTAATGAAATGCATCACTCAAGGAATAAGAATGAGCCAATGGCTGCAAAACCAGATCTAACGGATACTAATCGCTGAACTCCATGGTACGAGTGGTCTCAGCCAGTGAATGCAGTGAAACCAACGTAAGGATTGGACGCAAAGGCACTGACGGCAGTTTCCGACTAGATGGAATGTGTTACATCCCGAATAATAAGCGGTGAATATGGGGTAGAGCCGCTCACACCAATTAAGTGCAGGTTAAATAACAAGAAGTAGTGTCATTAAACAGAGCAAACTGCGGATGATTTGAAATTAGTAACGCCATGAGACTGTGACACACAAAACTATTTGTGTCATACAAGTATGCATCTGTAGAGTGTGAACAAGCAAGCTGACTGAATGTAAGTTAGAATGTACGAAACTGTTGATTCATGAACTGTGTTTGTAGAGTTGAGTGAAAATGTATATATATACGTTTTTACACACTGCGGCTTCGCTATGTATATGTTTTTACACACTGCTGCTTCACGAGACTAGATTGCCGGATTCTGTAAATGGGATTCCCCGTTCTGTTTGCTTGTATAGGTGCACAGAGCCACTGATACCTGCGTGGAGACCAGCTGCAAAGTTCTGCAATCACTCACAACAGAGTTGGTAGCACAGATCACGTAATTTTTGATCGCACTATATGACAGAGGTGAGAAAAACAGTTTTTCATGATACGTAATTAATAATTTTAAGATCTGTTGAGAGCCACTCATATAGTATTTACAAACGTGAAATTTTACGGTTAGTTGTTAGTTCAGTAAAAAACTGCGACCTGAAAACAATTTTTGTGCATCATTAGTACTTCAAAAGTAAAGACAATGACTACATTTTTCGGTACACGGTACGGTAAGTGATTTAATTGTCCTGTCCCAAGGTGGAGCAATACAAAGCAAGAGGTTTCTGGAGCAGAAAATTTTTTACACATTTTCTGAGACGACTCTTTATATTTGTTGCAAAATTATTGATCATCTATTTCTGGACGGTTATGTCTGAATTTCTATGAATCATTGACCAATTATGTTCGCGAGTGGCGTAGAAAACGCACCGTACCGACGTAACTCAGAAGTGTTTGTCTGAACTTGAAAGAGCCATACAGCACAAAAGAAGAAAGATCTTTTGCCATGTTCAGTGGCAGATTCTCTATCAAACAAAAGAACTTTAGAAAACAGGGCGACTTATTTTGAATTGACTGATTCTTGAACTTTGCCACATGTATCACTTTATTTTAACCATTTAAAACCGACCATAGGGAGATAAAAAGAATACTGAATCGCCTGTACGAATGACACGCACTTGGAATAAATCAACTCTGAGGATTTTTTTCAGATCACCAAGAACATCACATCTCTGTTCAGTCGGAATCATTTAGGTAAAAGTACAACAGAACGGGCACCTGTACCTCTGCAAGACGCTGATGCTGAGTAAGTATTTAAGGAGATCAAACAGCGAACTTCATCACCCTCCTATTTGGCCCTCAGGACAGAAGCAGTGTAGCCAATCTGTCTTGTATATAGAACAAACTCTGTGGGCAAGTTTGAGAAAGTGTTCTAAATGTGTTCGTAGCGTGAATTTGAGGCGGAAGATGGGAACCAGTCTCACATTCACCTAATGGGATGCGCGAAACCGCCTAAAAACCGCATGCAGGCTGCCCGGGACACAAAACCCTTGTCGTTAATCCACCGCGTGGATTCGATCTGGGGCCGGCCACATTCAAATGCAGTTTTTGAATGAGAAAACTGTTGCGTTGTATTTCCTTGCATACATGATATAGACGCCGAATTAGTTTGTACTGCTTCACTCAAATGTCAAATCAATTGCCATATCCAAATATGTAGTACACACTTCATGCCACTTCGGCTTTCTTTTTATGTGATCATGTTGTTGCAACTTTAATAGCCGGCGGTGTAGTTTCGACGAGGCAATGCTTAATCTAACCCTTAACTGGTACCGTACGATTTTGTAATGTAACTGGTATCATGGTGTCTGTCAGATTCCAGAATTTTGCTGTCGATTTATGCGATACTTGCTTAGTGCCCGCTGCCTCGTTCGCGTATGGTCTGCACACATTTTTTTCCTTTTTCTTCAACGGAATTTTTATATTCACAGATGCAGCACTTTCTAAACTTTTCAAGCTAATTAAGGCCATAGAAACATGGTATTTTCTGAATGTACTTATGACCGAAACGCGATTCTGGTAGCTGGAATCCGAGATTTTAAGTTCTTGTTGTGATATTTCCTTAACAACTTTGCTCTGTAACACATATTTTTTTATATCTAACCGAGAAGTAAAGTTTCAGTTTTCATTGATTTAGCTTTAAAAAGTTCTTAATATACCAGAAACGAAATATTTTCTTAACAATTTTCATTCCCTATTCCACCCCTTAGGAATTGAATTTTCAAGAACAGTGAAGCACTTTTTTTTTTCATTTCCAACGGAGAATTCAAACACCAATTTTCAAAGATTTATCTTGCTTTCACAATGAAATATTTTCGTAAAATATTTCACCCTCTTATAGGTTGCATTTAGAAAAGAATGAAATGTGTATTGTTTTTAAAATTTCCGACAGAGAAGACAAATACAAATACAAATTTAGCTTTAAAAATGCTGCATAATGAACTATTTACATAAAAGTTTCGTGCCCTATTTCACCCCCAAACAGGTCGAATTTTTAAGAAGGTTGAATCACGTATTTCGTAATTCAAACCGAGAAGCCAAATTTAAATTTTCACAGATTTAGCTTTAAAACTGTGTTTATAATGAAATATTTTCATACAATGTTTCGTCCCCTTTTTTACCACCTTAGGGATTGAATTTTCTCAAACAATGAACTACGATTTTTTTAAATTTGTAACTGAGGAGTCAAATACCAGTTTTCACAGATAGTGCTTAAAAAACATTTTAGTAGTCCTTTCATAGTGATTTATTTCCAATAAAAAAGTTTATCCACTATTTGACTCCCATAATGATAAATTTACAAAAATGCTGAAACACGTATTTCTTTATTTCAGACCGAGAAACCGAATACCAATTTTCGTGGGTCTATCTGCAAAATTGCCTTAATAGCGACGTACTTTCAAAAAATCTTTCATCCCCGTTTCATCCCTTTAGGAGTGGAATTTCGAAAAATCCTTTCTTAAACAACACCTACAGTATAAGATCAACACCCTCTCCAAATCTCTGCTTTCTATTCTTAGCGATTTGGTCTGGGCGATGATGGGACAGTGAGTCAGTCAGTCAGCTGGGATATAGCTTTTTATTTATAGAGACTGTCTTAATTATTAACTGTTTATTTACTTCTGCTAGTTGATAAATATGTTTTCAAACGTGTGAAGGCAAAATATCACAAGAATGAAATGAAATGGTCGTGTGGCATTGATGGCCGGGAGGCCACATCCGAGGAAGTTCGGCCGCCGGGTTGCAAGTCTTCTTTTAGGTGACGTCATATTTGGCGAATTGCGCTTCGGTGACGAGGACAACACAAACCAAGCCCACGGGCGGAGAAAATCTCCAACTCGGTCCGGAATCGAACTCGGGCCCGCTGCATGTTAGGCAAACACGTCACCACTTCGCTAAGCAGGCGACTCAATTTCATTTTTTCCAGTCAAGAACCTCTACGAAATAGCCTGTTGCTGACCCCGTTTCGTTTACATATTTAACGTTTAGATTATAGCCAAGTTTACTCCTAAATTATTTTCCTATTAAGGATTAGAAAGTATAACAGAATTACAGCTTATCAGTTGTCGATGGGAGATCAAAACTGTACATTAATCATGCAAGTAAATTAATGACAGCCGCTGCTTTACAGTTTGAATGTACTGTAGTGATATCCTATCGTCGTGGCGAGACATCTGTAGTTACGGCAGACTGATACATACCCTCGCACAGTCAAAGGGTGCGTACGCCGCTATTCAGGCGCTCGTCATCCACTGATGGACACCACAGACGGACGGATCATTCCCCGGGTGAGCTCCATGTACTGACTGATGTCTGTCATAACCGTCCCACGGTAATACCTACGCTACTATGATGTTCTGTACAAAGTGTGAACGACTGTACCGAGATATAGGGACTGCAAAAACCGGTTGGCACCAATAAATGTTAGTTAGCCTTATTAACTGCAAAATATGTGACTGAAAAACCCCAGAAAGAAATACACTACCGAGTATTTACTGGAAAAGACTGCCCTGTCGTCCAGTCAACGCGAAAAAAATTTTTGCGTTTACACTCGCCGAGAACTAGAAATCGTCAACACCATTTGCAAAGAAAAACTCTTTCATTAAAATCCTCGATATTTACCTAAATAAAACAGCATTTCTCTTTAAGCCAGACATAAAAGTAATGTCGCTTTCTTAACTTTATTCTACAAAAGTCATTAATGAGATAAAACTAAAAATTGGTAATCTGATTAGAATGAACTGACAATAGTTGTCTCATACGGGCACAGATATCGTTAGTGCTATTATTTTTCTTCGGTTCACGCAAATCATTATTTCAGTAATCAGTCAGACGTTATGAGGGATAGCCAGCACGTCCAAAATCTGACTCTAAAGAAATAACGTGGTGACTCCCATTCTTTGTAAACGTTTTATTTTCAAAATGTTTCTAAGCATATATTTGTATCGTAAAACAGTAATACAGCGACGTGTTCTGTTGTTAACATGTCAATTCAAATTAGTCTTAACTTCTGCTAGCAGAAAGTACTTCAGCAACATGAAATTCTCCTATAGATACTCGGCAGGTAGCCTGCAACAAATACTTAAATACACACCTTAGTCATCAACAGGCTGTGGTATGAGCGCTCATTATTCATTGCTCTAGTCATGATCAGTTAATTGAAGTTAACTGCGAAGGTTTTTCAATTAAGTTATAATACAAACTGTTAAAGTAAACTTTTGCCCATTGTTCAGTGTGTTGATCTGATCAATGAAATTCGATGTAACCGATAAGTAAAAGATCCACAGTATGAGGAAGCAACAGTTCAAAATTAGTAATTTTCTCTCTTAGGATTTGGAGCACTATTCATCAACTTGCGTTTAATAAATTAACGTAACGAAGGTACACACCTCTAATTTTTTGCTTTATCTCCAGGAAGTAATTTTGTGATTGTTGACACTTGTAGTTTTTGTAAAACTTTATGTTCTGCTTATTTCATAGTATGAAGGCTTTCACGACCGGATGAAATATCTTCTGGTAAACCTTGCGGGATGTAAGGTCGTGGTCCATGAAACTCTTCAGCTCCCTTCAGCACTCACCGGAGGAGAAACACCCCTCTGAAGATGTCCAGCGAAGCACTGGACGAAACGTCAGGAGCTGAAGAGTTTCATGGACCACGACCTTACATCCCGCAAGGTTTACCAGAAGATATTCTGCTTATTTGGTCTTTAAACTTAATTTGGTTATTTGTCTTTGATTTGTAGACTAAAGTAAAGCTATTATGTAGTGAAATATCCCATTAAATTAATTTCGTTCATGTTCTTCACGATTGCAACCAAAACTCCGGAAACAGTTTCTTTCCGGTTGTCGACGAGATGTAGAGCATCATGGCAACGAATTTTCATTGATTTTAAATATCGAAAAAATTGAATATATCACATTCGTACTACAGAGTGAGAAAAAAATTAAAAAATATTGATCAAATATTTTGTGTAATGATTCCTCTAAAAGTAAGAAATAAAATAGATTACGGAAACACTTGACCAACCTCATTTGCTGTACATGATTTTGAGCATAACTGAAAGGTGCCTGAATGGTTTCCCCAATCTATTTTATTTTTTACTTTTAGGCAAATCATTTCACGAAACATTTGGCATCTCATTCACTTTCTTAACTACAAGTTTTGTTCAGAAAAAGGTGATGTATTTACACCTCATCTACTGTCTAGCGTATCTGTTCTCAAAGTGTTCTGATTTAGTGCCTGATCCGAAGGAAACCATTTTGTCAGCTACATATCATACCTCTGTAACGTTTTATGCGGATTCTAGCTAGGATTTGAGATGAACTTTTGAACACTTCGTTTACATAGCTGTAGCATCTGTTCGTGAAATACATGTTTTGACTCTAATCAGTAATGAAGTTTCTCTTCATTATCTTTACTATTTTCAAGCAATTAAACATTTTTGCGTAACTAGACATCATTATGTTGAATTTGATACCCAATTTTGTCCATTCCCCATTCTTCGTTTGGCTGCGAAAATTCGGACAAAACCCCACTGTGTAACTTAACCCCACTACGTAATTTAAGTCTTGTTTCCGTTATTTTCAAACATTTGACAAGAGAAAGCTCTCGCTTTTCATTAGTAAACCTGAAGGAGTGCTCAATTCCCCACAGTAAAACCTATTTTCGATTATTCCCTTTTAAGAGAGCGATTGAACTTGAGTAGTCATGACTTCTTCTTCTTTCTTCGTTCTTCCCAAATTCTCTTCATACGTTCACTGTGTTCTCTCTTGCGTTCTTCCGACCATCATTTTCCCGTTATGGTCTTCGTGTGTTCTTATTGAAGTGTGTGTTTCTGTATGATGTTTCTAAACGGTTCTCTATTGTTTATGTTGTCTTGTGTGATCCCCAGTTCTTTAATGTCTTCTTCTGTTTCAGTGATCCACTTTGTCTTGTTTTTGCTCTTGTTTACTATCTCAAAGATTTGCCTTGTGAACCTGATTTTATTCATTCTGCTGATATATCCATAAAATTTCATCCTACTCTTTCTAATGGTGTCTGTTATTGTTTCTATGTCTTTCTAAATCTCTCTAGTAGGCCTCTTCATCCAAATTCCTTCCCGAAACGCTGCTCCATATATTTTTCTCAGAATTTTTCTTTCCTGCTCTTTCTATCTCTCTGATCTTCGTATGACCATGAATCACTGTAGTTTCTGCAGCATAAAGTGCTTCTGGTAGGACTACTGTGTTGTGATGTCTCGGTTTCGCATTGACAGAAATAGATTTCTTATTGTAATGATTCCAAGTGAGCTTATATGCTTTTTGTAATCTGGAGATTCTATCTTTATTGGCTATTGAGTTCAGTCCTGATGGTTGGATTCCCTCTCCCAGATATCTGAAGTGGGCAACTTCTGCCACTTTCCCGTATTGAGTAGTAATGGGGAGATTATCTACAGGTTCGTTTTGCATATACTGTGTTTTCTCGTACGAGATTTGTAGCAATTATTTTCTCAGCATGTAGTACTGAAAAAAAGCAAATACTAATGTTATTCAGGGTGGTTGAAAGCTGTCTGACATCTTGTAGGGGTGTTGCTTGGTAGGCTGTACTGAGAAATAATTATTGAGAAAAAAGTACGTTGCGTTGTGCCGTTTCCGAGTTAATTAGCACTGAAGTTAGCCAGTCAGACCGTTGCGCGCGAATTCAAGCGGCCCGCCAGAGACGATGTTGCCAAACGTGTTCTAGTTTCCTAAAACCGATCAAGAGAACGGTACAAACGTGGGTAACGGGACGGTAGTAAGAATCGAACCCGAGACCAACGCGGAACAGTCTCATGCGCTACCATCTTCGCTATGGGAATTGTCACTAATTGTATCTGGTGAGCCGCTTGCGTCTGCGTGCGCAAGGGCTGGAGTGGATAATTTCAGTGCTAATTAATTCAGAAACGGCGCAGCTTATCGAATTTTGTCCCTAACTATTGTTCAACGCAACCTACACTGCACCACCATGGCAAGCTTCTCAGGCAGTTTCTCATTATCCGGTATGTTACACACAGTTTAAGGTACTCTGACATTTATAACCATTTAGTAATACTAAAAAATTTTCTAAATATAAGATTTGAATTTAAAAGCTGTATATTCTAATAAAACAATAATATACATCATTTTCGTGAGTATTTGTCCTGATATGTTTCTTGATTTACTAAAGATCTGTTGCAGAGATTTCTGTTTTATTTCATTCTTCTTTAACTGCCATCTGACGTAATATGATCTTTGAGAAGACTGTTAGAATGCACATAAGAGTTGTTTTTAAAGCTGTTAATGATTTAGGCGACAATACTTAATAGTTTTATTTAAAGAAATTTCTTAAGTTATGGTTAAGATTATTTGATCTGACTGACTTGTGTCCAAGCAACAAATTAGAAAATCTAGATCGCTAAATTCTATAAAGATGGATCAATATTGCCTAGGACTGATGTCACGACATCCCTTTTATTTGAACGTACTATGTGATGATGCCTGTTATGTAAAGTCTTGGAACTAGGGTTCGTAATAGTTTATTTAATCGTCTTCAACCGTTTGACTAGACTGATTCGATTTTACAGCTCCTCCTGCATTAGGCTCATCTTTTATCTCTACATGCTGGCCGCTGTGGCTTCAGCCCGGAACATCGCTGCTGCTACGGTCGCAGGTTCGAATCCTGCCTCGGGCATGGATGTGTGTGATGTCCTTAGGTTAGTTAGGCTTAGGTAGTTCTAAGTCTAGGGGACTGATGACCTCAGGTGTTAAGTCCCATAGTGCTTAGAGCCATCTGAACCATTCTTTTGTCTCTACATACTTACTGGAACCAACAGCGTAAATAATATGTTTTACATATTTTAATCGTTGTACGAACGCAGTATCTCTTGCAGTAAACTTTCTTATGTAACGTCTGTACTAAAGGAAGTTTGGAGTGAATGAACAGCAAACCTGTAAGGCACCCAATTTCTTTATCTGGAAAAGCGAAAGCGAGTGCGATACCACATCGAACAGTTCATACTGATTGTCAGAATACAGATGAAGATGCTTGCTTTTACTAGCAGGTGAAAGCATAGTGATTATCAGCGAATCAGGGGAAAGTCCAGGGAGGAAAATGGGGTACTGTTGGCAAAGCGGAAGTTTTAAAAGTTTTTGTATCCAAGAGAAATAAGGAAATAAGCTCCTGCTCTGAGGGTGCAACATATTATTTTAACTGGAATTTCACTGATTGACGCAGTAAGGTAACTGCGAATGTTGTATTCCTGCAGTTTTGGTATAGACGTCTCCTGCTGCAGCGGCACCTTACCACAATCTCTGCGTGAGATAGGCACAAAGGAGATGACTGCTGTACGTCCGTTTAAACGAAGGAAAGCCACGTATGTTATAGACATGGTTGTAACGTTCTGTTCGCCATTCTCTTATGGAAACTTACCTACTCGGATACACAGTTCCTTTAGGGAATTACTCGAGGATGTCACGAAGTTAAATGTTTTGACGTAAATAGCAACAATGGAAGCGTATGGCCTATGCTCTCACGGCAGGTGGCTGTTACATGGTCCATCAAATGGTTCAAATGGCTCTGAGCACTATGCGACTTAACTTCTGAGGTCATCAGTTGCCTAGAAATACTTAAACCTAACTAACCTAAGGACATCACACACATCCATGCCCGAGGCAGGATTCGAACCTGCGACCGTAGCGGTCGCTCGGTTCCAGACTGTAGCGCCTAGAACCGCACGGCCACTCCGGCCGGCCCATGGTCCATCAACAATACCTTCATGGCACTACGTTCACGAAAACCTGTCACCATAAAGAACTACCTGGTGACAGCTATTGCTCCCACCAATTAACACACGATAACCTCGTCTACAGGCGGTAATGGTATATCCTGGCACGGTCTAAAACTACGGGTCTCAAACCCAAACAGAATTCAGGTGCTTACGCAAAATGTGACAAATGATTTTAATTCACATTTTATTTTATGTACGAATTAAATCTTATTTCCTGTTTGATATTGTTAAATGTCGCATAGTGGGTTATTAGTTTTACTTAGATCTGGAAAACCGAAATGATGTATGATGCATTCTTCACAGTATAAAGAGCCTGATGATAGAAACTTGTTCTTCATATTCCAATTTCCAAGCAGCCAGAAGTTCCAATCACATCAAGGCCGTTGCCACACCAAACCAGTCAGTGAGTATAGCATAACATTAAAAACGGCGACCAAACTTTGTTATGTACTCATACATTCCTACAGTGAGAGAATGACTCAATTAAAACCTGTACCCTGAGATTTTTATAATTGGTATTTATAGTCATGATTGTTTTTATAGCTGTACACCATGTTCAGTTAGTTCAGCAACACGAAAAGGGTTTTTCGTTTCTGGTAAAGAGCTTTCGTTTCACGCGCAAATTCTGGCCGTTGTGATGGTCAAAGGTATCATGCTAACTGTGTGCCAGTGTGACAAGAGAGAGTTGAACTCAGCATATTCTGTGACTTCGGAGAAGGGAACTTGTAGACGTTTGAGTCTGTTTCGATTTTATTTCATCTGATAACCATTGGGAAAGTGACACCGTTCCCACTCACGTGCATTTGAATGATGCCTGTTCATATTATTTCTATTGCCATACGTACCATTTCTGAATATATATGTGGTTCTTTAAACAAAGCAGCCTTCGTGAGATTTGTTTCCAGCATGAGAATTTCGTCTGTTGTTAAATGCTTTTGTCTTGTCGTGCATTACATACGATGTGTGGTAAACACGCGTGTACTTACCTAAACGCAATCTGAGCCTTAATCCGGAGCATGAAAACAGTTGGCCTAGTTGATCTATATTGGAATACATATCTTGCATTTTTTATCAGGTGATGTGTTTGTCCACGGTTTGATCCTTCTTTCTAAAACGGAATGAATTTGTTTCTACGTATAAATGTCGAAGAAGTTAATAATATTACGTGAACGAAGGTGCTTAAGAAACGGCTGGCTGCATTATGCTGCCGGTATCTGAATTTTAATTATGCTCTGTTCATCTTAGTTAAAGGTGTTCTTACAATGTTGGAGGAATAACTTTCTCGTGACGCGTCACTGCTGCGGGGTTTCACACGCCACGCCCGACCCACTGGAGCAAAGCTCGCGATCCTGGAGTGGGAGCTGCGATAAATAGTGCGGATCATAACTTGTGGCGAGCTCCACATCCGCTACAATTAGTCAGTAGATCTGAGTAAAGACCCGTCGCGCGCCAAATACTGAAATACGGCGCCACTCCCGAGCGTGTGACGGCGAGCGGCGTATTTCACTCTTAAACTGCAGTAAAATTTATGTCCCACAATTTACTCCGCTACGGGAAAATAGTCCATGCGCTGCGCTCTGTAGAAAGACCAGAACCGAACGCTAACAAGGGTGCACTAGCCATTTGCTGAATTCAGACAGGCAGAGTCATGAGACATTTGACTCGCCACCACTTACCGTTAGGACAATTACTTTATGTACTACATGATGGAGTCTGGGTGATATTGCGGAATGAGAATTAAGAGCAACGGGCCAAATGCCAGTGCAAGTGATTTAAAAGTGTGTGTGTGTGTGTGTGTGTGTGTGTGTGTGTGTGTGTGTGTCTGTCTTTGACTGTCGCAGCTATTGCTATCCACACACGACTCACGACCCGTACTCACTGTCTTCGCCCTGCCAGTATCTCCCACCTACCGTTCAAAATCCGCTGAGAGTTTGGCACTGACAGGAGTAAACCTGTGAGGACGGGTCGTGAGTCGTATGTAGGGAACCCTCCCGTTGCTTGTTATTTGTGGAATCCATCACAAAACATGTGGAAAAAAATTAGAAGGTATATTAATCGGTAAGGGTTTTGTTTCGAAAGACGATGTTGGAAGTTCCATTCCTGGTCGAGTATGATGTTTTAATCTGCAGTGAAATATTAATTCTGAATGATAAACGATCTCAACATTATGGCGTGTGTCCACTAGAAGCGAACTTCCGCAGAAGTTACTTCTGCCAGTTCTTTAAACGGAAACACCCTGAGCAAGTTGACTTTCGCATATTTAACAATCTTCCGGATGTGGCTCCAGCTACACTCGTTCTCATAAATTAAGGATAATGCTGATACATGGTGAAACAAAGCTCTGGGGGGCGGTTTGTGGGTTTAAATCACCTCGGTGTAAGACCATGCGATGCATTTGACCTGCGGTCGTCGCACGGTGGCGCTGGCAGCAGTCCACAAACGCACAGGTGTGTTGCTGCATGTCAGAGTACGGTGCAGCGAGTAAGTGTGCAGACGTTTTCAGACGTGCTAATGGTGGCTGTTTGTTGAAAATTGCTCACAGAATACATATTGATGTCGTTATGAGGGGTAGAATACTAGGGCGGCTGGAGGCCTTTCAAACACAGCAGGTCGTAGCACGGGCCCTCCGTGTGCCACAAAGTGTGATCTCAAGATTATGGCAACGAATCCAGGATACAGGAAACTTGTCCAAGCGATACAGTACGGGATGTCCACAGTGTACAACACCACAAGAAGACCAATATCTCACCATCATTGCCCGCAGACGGCCACGGAGTACTGCAGGTAGCCTTGCTCGGGATCTTACCGCAGCCACTGGAACAGTTGTCTCCAGACACACAGTCTACAGACATGGTTTATTCGCCTGGAGACCTCACTCACCCCTGGTCACAGGACAGCCCTTAAAGCCTGGCGTCAAGAACACAGTAAATGGTCATTGGAACAGTGGTCCCAGGTTATGTTCACGGACGAGTCCAGGTATAGTCCGAACAGTGATTCTCGCCGGGTTTTCATCTGGTGTGAACCAGGAACCAGATACCAAACCCTTAATGTACTTGGAAAGGGCCTGTATGAAGGTTGTGGTTTGATGGCGTGGGTAGGATTATGATTGGTGCACGTACACTCCTGCATGTCTTCGACAGAGGAACTGTAACAGGTCAGATGTATCGGGACGTCATTTTTCACCAGTATGTCCGAGTTTTCAGGGGTGCAGTGGGTCCCACCTTCCTCCTGATGGATGATAACGCACGGCCTCACCGAGCTGCCATCTTGGAGGAGAACCTTGAAACAGAAGATGTCAGTCGAATGGAGTGGCCTGCCTGTTCTCCAGACCTTAACATGCTCTCAGTCTACGTATCGCTGCATGTCTTCAAACCCCTAGGACACTTCAGGAGCTTCGACAGTCACTGGTGCAAGGATGGGAGGCTATACCCCAGCAGCTGCTCGACCACCTGATCCAGAGTACGCCAACCCGTTGTGCAGCCTGTGTACGTGTGCATGGTGATCCTATCCCATATTGATGTCGGGGTACATGCGCAGGAAACAGTGGCATTTTGTAGCACATTTGTTTCGGGACGGTTTTCTCAACTTATCACCAATACCGTGGACTTACAGATCTGTGTCGTGTGTGTTCCCTATGTGCCTATACTATTAGCGCCAGTTTTGTGTAGTGTCACGTTGTTTGGCACCACATCCTGCAATTATCCTTAATTTATGAGCATGAGTGTAGTTAGTGGAAACAGTTTCAGGCATCTTTCTGCAAGTACTTGTGAAATAGCCAGTTGATGGAGGTTTCTCTTAGACTTGCAGAAGTTTTGCGTGTTCAATACAGGTAAGAAAATATCAGCCCGCCGTCAGCCAGGGAAGTGCGAAAATGTTTTTCATCAGAAGGGAAGGTAGAAAATATATTCTTTTTTTTACACTAGTGGAAACATAAATGAGTTACGTTTGTAATAAAAATAATAAATACTGTGATGTGTACATGCAGACTGAAGCGATGAATAAAGCATCATCCCGGGTCTCCGGCTCACTAGGCACATGCTCACTAGGCCCAAGCACATGTTCTTTAATCAAATGAAGCTGTATGGTTCAAGCCACGTTTTCAGCTCTCAAACATCTATGATGTATACATGCAGACTGGGAATTTGTACCAAAGTCGGGGTTATAACACGGGTCTCCTCTTCACTACGCAGCTGCGCTTACCAGTACGACACCCTGGCATAGTGGCTTTGCACAACTGCACGGACTGCCGTAGCAAGCTTTTCCTCCTCAGACCAATAAACGGAAGATTAAATAAAAGGCTATCTCTTGGTGATATAGCTTGCTGCATTTTTGTACCTGTTTTCGAATATTTGACTTTACAGTAGATAAGAGACGTTCAGGATAACATTTTCAGAAAGGTTTTAATGCGTACAAAGTCTTCTGCTTTTAGCTCATTTTTTTCTTGATAACTTATATACTTATGCCTCTACGTCCATTGTTTCACATATACATTCCTTTCTTTTCTTGAATTTTTGTTTTCTGTCACGATTTTCCTCCAATAATATTAATGCAACAACGGTAGCAGCTGCTCCGGTTTTGCCGGCCGTTGTGGCCGAGCAGTTCTAGGCGCTGCTGTCTGGAACCGCGCGACCGCTACGGTCGCAGGTTCGAATCCTGCCTCGGGCATTGGTGTGTGTGTGTGATGTCCTTAGGTTACGTAGGTTTAAGTAGTTCTAAGTTCTAGGGAACTGATGACCTCAGATGTTAAGTCCCATAATGCTCAGAGCCATTTGATCCATTTTTTGCTCTGGTTTTATGTACGACGCTGTAAACTTGTACTTGCCTATCTCACGATGTGACAGTATTGGAAACAATTCTACAAATGTATGCATCAAGTTCCTAGAATTATATTGTCCGAACGACCAGAAGGAGCAAGCTGGTGCAAGGGTTTGTTCTAATGTGAACTTGCAAAAGTTACTTGCGAAAGTTACTTACTAGTGAACATACACCTTTACTCTCTTCCAATAGGGTAGCCCCCACTGTCTTCTATACATCAACTGTTCTCTCCTGAAGTAGGCATTCGTACCGCAATATTGTGAGAAATGGTTCAACTCGACCTCCAACGCCTATCGAACCTTTACTTTTATTCTGTCAGGACTTTGAGTCATTCCTTTCTCTCAGCGACAGTATTACCGCAGCTAAACCTGTCGAGATAGCCGAGAGCGTTAACGCACCGCATTCGGGATTCGGGGAGGCGAGCCTACCGTGGATCGAATCCGCATCGCGGATTAATGACGAGAGCCAGTAAAACGGCCAACCTGGATGTGCCTTTGAGGCGTTTCTCACATCCAAATAGTCTGGTATTCACGTCCCACCTTTGATACAAGCTACGCAAACATTTTGAAATCGTTCTCACACTTTAAAGTGAGATTTACACTAGGTGCAAATGCGGCATAAAGTTTCCGTCCGGACAGGAGGGTGGGAGGGTGTGGGGAGGAGGAGGTGGTGTCAGAAAAAGCATCCGGCCAACAACAATGATTAACAATAGCAATCCCCGTATAACGATGCTGATTCTTTAAAGAAGCAGGATTTGGCAACGATGAAGAAGAAGTGTCGTCTCTCCTATTTCTTCAGGAAAAAGTATTATTACAGATGCATAGAGCGTATTAGCTGCCTTTGTTATTGTGTTTGATTTTCGCTCTTCTTCTCAGGGAGCCATATTCTTGTAGAGGAATATTCACCCCATACCACTTTTTCTCACTATGGGCAATACCGTGCACATTGATACACAATGAAATAATCACAGAACAATTTATTCAAGACTAAACTCCATCTGAACTCGCCTCGGAAGACCTAAGTGTACCGACCGACCGCCATCTCATCCTCATATTACAGGCGTCACTGGGTGCGGATGTGGAGTTTGTGTTCAGGACACCGGTCTCTCGGCCGTTGTCAGTTTTCGTGAGCAGAGTCGCTACTTCTCTATCAGGTAGCTCCTGAACTGGCCTCGCAAGAGATGAGAGCACCCTGCTTGCCAACAGCGCTCGGCAGAGTCGGACTGTCACCCATCCAAGTGATAGCCAAGCCCGACACCGTTTAACTTTGGTGATCTGACGGAACCGGTGTTACCACTGCGGCATGGACGTTCACACGGAATAGTTTACAGTGAACGAAGAAAAAGGAGTTGGGTCGGCGTATTCGAGCAGATTTGACCGTGGAAGAATATACTAGAAAGACGCAAGTAGTCACAAAGTTATCAGCACAGCAATGAACAGTCTTAGAGGAATCCTAATTCTAGTCTAGTAGCAGGCAGCTAGTTTTCCTCAATGTGTCTCGAGGATTCCTTGGCGAGAGATGTGACTTAAGAGCTAGCGGCCGCAGCCTGTACATGCGTTTTGGTCCGTAGGTGGCGCGGCCGAGTCACTTGCTGGGAGTGCCGCCTATCGTGAAATACCTTTGTCTCGAAAACGTCGATATTTTCCTCGGCAGGATCGACGTCTCTATCCGAACGAGATACAAGATGCTATGTCCGACAAACGTTGAGAAGATATTCTTTCACAAAGCAATATCTTTTTCCTTTCTTCGAACATTTAAGCAGCTCTCTGTATTTCTGTTCGGCGATGTAAGTTTTTGTGGCCTCTCTCAAACTGTTACTGATACAACTTTCTCTCTCGCTTCGTTTTGCTTCTAAGTCATTGTTTATCGCTACATCATTCTTCCATTTGACCTTCAGGACTCACCTGTTTAAGGGGAGTTGCCACCCTTTGGATCATCTGGATATCAGTTATAATTTTCTGTGCCACCCTATTCACGTCACATCCCCTGTGGTCGTGTGAGAGTTCAATAATGAATCACTATTCACGCTTTTGAAGATGTGTACTCACTTATATTCCTTCTACAGCGTTTCAGACTGTTGCTGTCGTACGAAAGTATCTAGGATTACGGTCAGTAACAATAAGACTATCTTCCATTGGCTATAAAAATGTTTTGCTGAAGGCGCTCCGACTGCCTAAATTTACGTCAGTATTGAAGAATGTATCTGATCTGTTGCGATAGCGGCTGGATTTAGAGACCTGTTAACATTTAAGCCTAATCCATGTCTTGTCGAACTTGGTGGTATAGTGGTAAAGCGCTTGTCTTGACAGCAAGAGGTCGTGGGATCGATTCCCTGTCGGACCACGGAAATTTTCTGTCGCCTTCGATCCAGCCTTCACCTCTCAACGATGTGAGGAGCCGCCAAGGACGACACATCGCTCGCACTGCGCAGTAAACTGTAGGTCCCCTTTCCCCTGTTGAATAAGTGGAGTAAATTGGTGACGCGAGAGTCGCCGAAGTGGCGTCCAATGGAAAGACTTACATCCCGTCGTTGAGCCGCAGGTAATTTTGTTATTAATTCATGTACTAAATCATGCAGTCGTTATCATCTGTCATCTGTTACTTTACTGAAACGAAGCGCTGTGGTGACATCTGTTGTTACAATACAATTAGAGCTTCTCCTTAAAACAATTGCAGCTTTTTGTTTCTTCAACTATATGTTATACAATAATTTTTAACTACATTTTTGTGGAGGGTAAAACATCGATCTTAATGGAATATTTCAAAATTAAAATTAAAGCATTCTTGAGCTCAGTAGAACATTTATTAATAAATGGAAACCGGTTTCGGTCAAGTAAAGAAGATCTTCAGACCAATGCACCATGATGGCAGGTGGTGGCGGAGGCAATTGACTTTCGTGGGACCAAAATACATGCTCTGTTCACCGCCACCACCAGCATCATGGTGCCTGTGGTCTGAAGACGGTCAATATCCGACCGAAATCGGTTGCCATTTTTTGATAAATGTTCCATTGCCATCAAGACTATTTTAATTTTAGTTTCAAAATATAGATTACTGACACGATAATGTCCACATGGTCTCTTACGTCTCCTATTTTTTTCATAGACACTGCGTGACAGTAACAGGACAGTAACAGAGTTTTGGGGTTTCACTGTTTTTGAGTTCTGACATTGGGTTTTGGCCTCTCCCTCTTGTTACGACCTACGACGTTGTTGGTATTTTCCCTTTTCTTTCGTAGGGAGTATGAACACAGAGGAAACTTGTATGTACATGAAACTTCCTGGCAGATTAAAACTATATGCTGGACCGAGACTCGAACTCATGGCCTTTGTCTTTCGTGGGCAAGTGCTCTAGTTTGGAAGGTAGGAGATAAGGTACTGGCGAACGTAAAGCTCTGAGGACAGGTCGTGAGTCGTGCTTTGGTACTTCAGTTGGTAGAGCACTTGCCCGAGAAAGTCAAAGGTCCCGAGTTCGAGTCTCGGTCCGGCATAGAGTTTTAATCTGCCAAGAAGTTTCATATCAGTGCACATTCTTGTATGTACGTGATCTATGGTTGTCTTAAACTCCAGCCGGCTGATGTAGCCGAGCGGTTCTAGGCGCTTCAGTCTGGAACCGCGCGACTGCTACGGTCGCAGGTTCGAATCCTGCCTCGGGCATGGATGTGTGTGTTGTCCTTAGGTTAGGTAGGTTTAAGTAGTTCTATGTTCTAGGGGACTGATGACATCAGATGTTAAGTCCCATAGTGCTCAGAGCCGTTTTTCTTAAACTTCAGCATGAAAGTCACTCATGTCACTCAGTTTAAATGAACTACTTTTGCTATCTTCATGGATATACACTGAGGTAAATAAAGTCGAGGGACACCTCCCAACATCGTGTCGGAACTCTTTTTTCCCGGCGTAATACAGCAACTCGACGTGGCGTGCATTAAAAAAGTCGTTGGAATATACCCGAAGAAATATTGAGCCGTGCTTCCCATGATTGCGAAAGTGTTGCCGGTGCAGCATATTGCGAGAACTGATCTCTCGATTATGTCCCATAAATGCTCGGTCGGATTCATGTCGGGCGATCTGGGCCATATCATTCGCCCGAATTGTCCAGAATGTTCTTCAAACTAATCGCGAACGATTGTGGCCCAGTGACATGGCGAATTGTCATCCATAAAAATTGCAGCGTCGTTTGGAGACATTAAGTCCATGAATGGCTGCAAATGGTCTCCAGGTATCCTAACATAAAGATTTACAATCAATCATCCATATAAACACAGCCTACACCATTACGGAGCCGCCAGCAGCTTGCACAGTGCCTTGTTGACAACTTCGGTCCATGGCTTCGTTGGGTCTGCGCCATACTCGAACCTACTAACTGAAATCGGGACTCATCTGCGCAGGTCATCTAGGGTCCAACCGACACGGTAATGAGCCCGGGAGAGGCTTGCAGGCGATGGAGTGCTGTTAGTAAAGGCAGTCGTGTCGGTTGTCTGCTGCCATAGCCCGTTAACACCAAGTTTCGCCGCACTGCCCTGACGGATATGTTAGTCGTACATCTCACATTGATTTCAGTGGTTATAGTAAGCAGTGTTGCTTGCCCGCTAGTACTGACAACTTTACGCAAACGCCGCTGCTCTCGGTCGTTAATTGAGGGCCGTTGGCTATTGCGTTGTCCGTGGTGAGACGTAATGTCTGAAACTTAGTATTGGAATTCCCAAATGATTTGCGAAATGGAATGTACCAAGCGTCTAGCTCCAACTATCGTTCCGCTTTGGAAGTCTGTTAATTCCCGTCGGGCGGTTATAACCACGTCGGAAACTTTTTCACGTGTATGGAGTACAAATGGTAGCGCCGCTAATATAGCCGTTTTACACCTTCTGTACACGATACTACCGCCATGTTTGTATGCACATATCGCTGTCCAACGACTTTCGGCACCTCAGTGTATTGAGTGTTTACACCAATAACGAGCCTGTAATCTAAAATCGAAAAATATTCGACTTTGCTATCTGACGGCGGCTGCGCGGTACAGTTGGGCCTTCACGGCGTGTTCTGACGGCGTTTTATTTGACTGCTGACTAGATTGAACTCCAATATCCCACTACTTGAGTTATTTGTCATGCCGAGTAGCTGCCACTGTCGTGGTGTTACCTACCGCTGTGACGCCTCTGGCTCGGGGACTTGATCGCGTCTCGGCCGGCTCTCGCCCGTGTAATTATTCCCGTGCCTCGCGGCGCTTTCTTGCCGTGTGGCGTGGAATGACACGTTTCAGCGCTCTTTTGTCAGATCAGATGCGGCTATAATTTGCCACCAGTTTCAAGCTTTTGGCAGCAGCAGTGTGTGTTACGAATATAACCAAATTACTTTTGATCTATCATGGTAGTGTCAGGAAGTGTGTTAATCGAGGGGCTAATGCATGCACAGTTTTTTCTACAAAATTTACTGAGAAATCATTTTTTTGGATGCTAAATTCAAAATTACATATTGCACACAGTCCATAAAATTTTCCTGGGTACGTGACCGTATTGTAAATGAATAAAATTCTGCGACGTTTCGGCCACTTTTGCAAGCAGGATTCACATAGGTGTTTGTTAGCAAAAGCGCCATGAGGATGGCCATTTGCAACGGTGGCCCAAAAAAAAAATTAATTCCACTTTTGGCCTCAAGGTGAAAATCTGGGGCTGTACGCTGTTTGACGGTATGATATCCAGGCTATCATTTGGCCAGTCATAAAGGTTAATAATAAAATCAACATCAAGCATTTGTCACTTGCTTGACCTTCCTTCTCATGTCCCCTTCCTTATATATTACATAAGCAAACATTTTTGTACGTTTTTCTTGCATTCACGGCTCCAGATTTGCACCTGTCGTCCACAATTGGAACTTTTTTTTCCAGCGGAAATCGGTTACGCACGATAATTACAGCCCACACCGCACCTCTGTGAGTAGCTGCATTTTAATTATAGCCACTACTACTCTAAACACGTTTCTAGAGTCTTCCAAATGTTGTCACCTGCGGGCATAGAGCAGGCAGCTCAGCTACGACAGACGGCCCGAACGCAGCGCCGCAATATATAGCTAGCGCAGTTTTCACTAGGGCACGGTCGATGGGTGATTTCGGCACGGAGATGTGTGAGCAGTGCTGACTTCCCTGCGTCGCTTCTTCAGCACCGACTGCAGCTGGAGTAACGCGGGTGAGGTGTGACTGCGCCACGGGCAGCGGCCTCTGATGCCGGTGAGTGTGGGAGGACAATACTGCGGCGGCAATCAATAACCGGCCACAGAACCAGCGACGACCTGGAGCGCGGCTGTGGCGACAGAGGGACCGTCCAAGTGCACGGCGGGATCAGCGACGTGGCGGTCAGGCCCCTTGCAGGTTTCAAAATAGAAGAAACGAACTTCGAAATGCCACGATCGCTTTAGTAGAGAATTTATTCAGATTACCGATTTCGGAAAACTGTGTTGCCATCTTCGGATTGGTAAAGCACAGACAGAGCAAACACAAACCTGGATGGAGATATCTACTTAACATTCTCAACACAATATGGGTCCATAATGTACCTTATGCGCTACACTACATAGAATCTCGTCTATGTGTACAATAATTTGTGTCAGATGATACAAAGACAGTCCAAGAATATCGGTGGTATCGTATATCGGAGTGTCAAATGTAAAGCAATCACTATAAAAAATATCGTACATAGTGCACCAAATATACATGCTCATGTTCCCTGAAAAGCCGCATACGGACTAAGATTGGGCAGTAAACGTGACAGATATTACAATCAACCATCAGGTGGTACCACAGTGGTGACAAAGTGAATTACAGCGTTTAGGATAAAGCCTAAGCACAAATATAGATCCATTTACATGTTTACAATGTAACTATACAGAGAATGATTCAAATCAGAATAAACTTTTTCATTTTATTTATTTTTTATTTAGAAAGCAACTTCATACAATTTTTAAAAATTATTTAACGTTATAATTATTTGTTAACCACAAAAGAAAGTGCTGCTTATCCATAATTATCATTCAATGTGTGTAAGAAGCAAAATATTTGGTATGTTCAAACGAAATACGTCGTCAAACAAAACGATAAAGCACCATCTCAGGTGTAGAGAACAAGATAAATATGTGGATAGTTCGTATTAAAACTTTTGCAAAATTTTTATTATATTTGTACAAGAGCAACATAAAAAGGTTTTACAATTGTAATCTTAATTTCCTATTACAAATAACCTTTACTATACAATACCATCAGAATAGTATAAATTCTAAGTAAACGAGAACTATCGCTCGATGTCTAGGCGTATTTAATCAAACTGTGGACACCGAAAAAAACACAAATTACTCTACTTTGTTACGTATTAAAATAATGTAGTAATCAGTTTTCAAACTGAGATCCTACAGCATTACACATACCTCACAACACCGAGCTTGTAAGTTACAGCTCGAAAGTTGAAATTAAGTTTTTCTGAGTATCGTACCACGTTGTAATGCAAAAAACTACACTGGGGAAACCAACGTTTCGGCCAAGGTTGCAGTGGCCTTCTTCTGGGGCTAATGACTCAGAAAATTTTTATGTCAACTCACTCTGGAAACCTATGTAATTACATTATTGCTCGAGGTTTCGGTACTAGTTGGTGCACAGGGTCTAAGTATAATGGACGGATACAATGTGGTAAATATAAACCAAACACCTCGGACAAAATATTAGTCAAGCTCGTACAAGAACTCACTCTTCACTTTGGAGTGGTGAAGATATGTGTACAGCTGGTGCGAGGCTGTCATATTAGATCTCTACCGATGACGTAAATCATGGCAGTGACGTGCTGTGTATGTCGCCATCCGCTCTGTAGAACCCACGAAGTAAGATGGTTCCTCTTGAAAACTTGACAGGATGGCAGAAAGGAGTTATTGTACACTGAATCGCCAAAGAAAGTGGTATAGGCATGCGTATTCAAATACAGATATATGTAAACAGGCAGAATACGCCGCTGCGGTCGGCAACGGCTGTATAAAACATGTGTCTGGCGCAGTTGTTAGTTTACTGCTGTTACAGGGTGTTTCAAATATGACCGGTATATTTGAAACGGCAATAAAAACTAAACGAGCAGCGACAGAAATACACCGTTTGTTGCAATATGCTTGGGACAACAGTACATTTTCAGGCGGACAAACTTTCGAAATTACGGTAGTTACAATTTTCAACAACAGATGGCGCTGCAAGTGATGTGAAAGATATAGAAGACAATGCAGTCTGTGGGTGCGCCATTCTGTACGTCGTCTTTCTGCTGTAAGCGTGTGCTGTTCACAATGTGCAAGTGTGCTGTGGACAACATGGTTTATTCCTTAGAACAGAGGATTTTTCTGGTGTTGGAATTCCACTGCCTAGAACACAGTGTTGTTGCAACAAGACGAAGTTTTCAACGGAGGTTTAATGTAACCAAAGGACCGAAAAGCGATACAATAAAGGATCTGTTTGAAAAATTTCAACGGACTGGGAACGTGACGGATGAACGTGCTGGAAAGGTAGGGCGACCGCGTACGGCAACCACAGAGGGCAACGCGCAGCTAGTGCAGCAGGTGATCCAACAGCGGCCTCGGGTTTCCGTTCGCCGTGTTGCAGCTGCAGTCCAAATGACGCCAACGTCCACGTATCGTCTCATGCGCCAGAGTTTACACCTCTATCCATACAAAATTCAAACGCGGCAACCCCTCAGCGCCGCTACCATTGCTGCACGAGAGACATTCGCTAACGATATAGTGCACAGGATTGATGACGGCGATATGCATGTGGGCAGCATTTGGTTTGCTGACGAAGCTTATTTTTACCTGGACGGCTTCGTCAATAAACAGAACTGGCGCATATGGGGAACCGAAAAGCCCCATGTTGCAGTCCCATCGTCCCTGCATCCTCAAAAAGTACTGGTCTGGGCCGTCATTTCTTCCAAAGGAATCATTGGCCCATTTTTCAGATCCGAAACGATTACTGCATCACGCTATCTGGACATTCTTCGTGAATTTGTAGCGGTACAAACTGCCTTAGACGACACTGCGAACACCTCGTGGTTTATGCAAGATGGTGCCCGGCCACATCGCACGGCCGACGTCTTTAATTTCCTGAATGAATATTTCGATGATCGTGTGATTGCTTTGGGCTATCCGAAACATACAGGAGGCGGCATGGATTGGCCTCCCTATTCGCCAGACATGAATCCCTGTGACTTCTTTCTGTGGGGACACTTGAAAGACCAGGTGTACCGCCAGAATCCAGAAACAATTGAACAGCTGAAGCAGTACATCTCATCTGCATGTGAAGCCATTCCGCCAGACACGTTGTCAAAGGTTTCGGGTAATTTCATTCAGATACTACGCCATATTATTGCTACGCATGGTGGATATGTGGAAAATATCGTACTATAGATTTTCCCAGACCGCAGCGCCATCTGTTGTTGACAATTGTAACTACTGTAATTTCGAAAGTTTGTCTGCCTGAAAATGTACTGTTGTCCCAAGCATATTGCAACAAACGGTGTATTTCTATCGCTGCTCGTTTAGTTTTTATTACCGTTTCAAATATACCGGTGCCGGCCGAAGTGGCCGTGCGGTTAAAGGCGCTGCAGTCTGGAGCCGCAAGACCGCTACGGTCGCAGGTTCGAATCCTGCCTCGGGCATGGATGTTTGTGATGTCCTTAGGTTAGTTAGGTTTAACTAGTTCTAAGTTCTAGGGGACTAATGACCTCAGCAGTTGAGTCCCATAGTGCTCAGAGCCATTTGAACCATTTGAACCAAATATACCGGTCATATTTGAAACACCCTGTACAATCAATGGCAGATTATCAAGATTTAAGTGACTTTCAACGTGGTGTTACAGTCGGCGCACGAGCGATAGGACACAGCATCTCCGAGATAGCGATGAAGTGGGGATTTTCTAGTACAACCCTTTCAGGAGTGCACTCTGAATATCAGAAACCCCCTGAAACATAAAATCTCCGACATTGCTAGGGCCGCATTCGTTGGCCGCCAGACTACCTAGACATGAACATTATCGAGCATATATGGGATGGCTTGCAACATGCTGTTCAGAAGAGACTTCCACCATCTCGTGCTCTTACGGATTTACTGACAGCCCTGCAGGATTCATGGTGTCAGTTCCCTCCAGCACTACTTCAGAAATTAATCGAGTCCTTGCCACGTCGTGTAGCGACACTTCTGCATGTCCACGGGGGCCCTACACGACATTTTCTTTGGCTCTTCAGTGTATTTTAGGCATGCTCGTGAATATCGTGAATGACTATTAACGCGGACTGCCCAATCTGCGTGCGATGAATGGCGGAGCACTCGCCACTCCCTGCTCATCGGATACTGGTCAACACGGAATCCTTATTCCATTAATGAGGAACCTTTTCACGGTGAAAAATCGCAGGTGTGTCATGTCAGCAAGATGAATTTTATGTCCCACCTTTCTTTTTTTTCTTTGAAACAGAATTAAACATTGATGTGTGTATGCGAATCTTTGAGGAATATTATAATTTTATGCACAACTGACCCGCCAACGCCCCCCCCCCCTTTCGCCAAGAACGTACGTATGCTGTCTTTCAACTGGATAGGGGACTTGTCACACGAGTGAATCTCACGAATTCATGAAACATTTACAAAATGGAAGACTGTTAGCAAAGGATTGTGGATGCCGCGTTCGCGGGGCCTAACCACTTGTGATTCTTATCTGTGCTGCAGTCTAAAGGAAGAAGTGTACGCAAGAAACTCAATAAGGTTAGAAGACTTGAAGAACCATATTCGCACCGAAATTTTGAGAACTGATGCGGCCAAGTATGCGTGAAGTCTATGTTAACATGTTGGGACGCGAGAAAGTGCATTGACACACAAAGAAGTCATTTTCAGCACCCAATGTAATGTAATGTAAAAGACAAGATCAGTTCAGTAAATATAGGCCTTTGCATTAGTTTTTTGTTACGTGTTTATTATCTGACTATTACATCTTTATCTATCTGTTGTTGTATATGCTCCTGGCGGGCAGCAATTCATGCGTAATTGGCGAGCAGTCTGTACTCAGGGCCGGCTTTTCATACGGCACTCCATACGTTATTCGTAAACCCAACTACCACCTTACAATACGCAGGCACCGGGCGATGTGTTCCGCTCAGGGCTTCGAACGTAAAAAATTCCATTACGCCAAGACTGCTTTCTGCAATCACGAGGACACGGCAGCGGGTAGGAACGTAGGTCAGACTAATATAAAAATTGCTTGCCGTTCACTTTTGGGCGGCGGTGAACCGCACTTAACATGCTCACCCAGTGTGAAGCACGTGCCGACCTGCGGGCGAATGCGCGCTGACCCAGTTCCCTAGCAAACGCTAGGCCGGTCACGTCACGCAGCCACGGTCGCGCTCCCAGACGGGTCCCGTGTCGCAGTTTATTTGTCCGGTCCACCGCTGTAACAGCGGGCGAATGCGAAAAGTTGCTCACCGTGGGCTAGGCGTATCATTACTTCACTGAAATGCACGAGTAAAAGCACACGGTGAAAGTTAGGTGGTTTGACTGCCGAGCGCACATAACTTTCTACTTCGTTCGTGCCTCAGACTACGGAACTTGGTGCAGGACGCTCCCAAACAAATAAAACATCACTCCACGCAGTTCAAGGCTTATGTCGATCGCCATACAATTTTATATCGATTTTTCATAAGCTTTATAAATTAATGGTAACACTTTTAGTATTTTTAGTTTTTGAAGTAGGACGCCCAATTCTTTTTGTTTTCATTCCTAAGAACTTATCTATAATTATTACACTTTATTCGCGAGTCCGTTCCACCCCCCCCCCCCCCCCCCCCAGCTTCCTGCATTTAATACCTAATATTTTATGCTTTATTTTTGTTCAAGAACATACTAGTTACAACACTAATGTACTAATGGCAGACTACCGTGTTTACGTATGAGACATACCCCCACTTTATAATAAGATTCAACAAATGGTTGTGTTCTGTCACGGTTATAATTGGTCTACACTGCACTAGCCAATGGGTGTTTCTCATTTAAACCAGTATATGATGCACGGTGCCCTTTTCGGAATGATGTCATATTTTCGTGCTATAACGATATTGTTTCGTCTTGTATTCACAGACAACTCTGGTTTTCCGAAGATGCATTCACAGATGTATTCACTGATAACATTGTTCTTCCAAAGATGTATAAATATGTTTCAATTTTATGTACTTATGATCTTTCCGTAATCATGGAATATGCAACATACACTTAACAATGTATGCTATTGATTTTGACCACTAGTCAACCACTAACTTAGACACTATATTTTCAGACAATGTCCACTGGACATATAGATGTTTATTCCGAGGCTCACTTGTTTTGTGGTCGGAAAACACTTTTGCTACCTGTTTGCCATATATTTTTCTGAGTTTGTACTTTACCTACATACTGGTACACCCAGTTTAATAGATCATGACGATGACTTCACCTAACGAAGTCTAATTATGTCCAACTTATAAGTAGTAATATTTCGATAATGTTTAATCTCACGTCAGACCAGCATAATGATGTTAAATTTTTGTCCTTCTCATTTTCTATATATTTATGCAAATAGTGTTTTACTTGATAATGGCTTAAGGCCGAAATCATGATAGGAATAGGTATAAAATAATGAAGTTTTTACAGTCAAACGGCGGAAATATCATTCAAATCATGACTGTGGCCCATAAATATGAGAAGATTACTTATTATTGCAGAATGAAATTTTCAGTCTGCAGCGGAGTGTGCGCTGGTATGAAACTTCCTGGCAGATTAAAACTGTGTGCCTTACCGAGACTCGAACTCGGGACCTTTATCTTTCGCGGGCAAGTACTTTAGTGCTTGGTAGACCACTTGCCCACGAAAGGCAAAGGTCCCGAGTTCGAGTCTCGGTAAGGCACACAGTTTTAATCTGCCAGGAAGTTTCATTACTTATTATTGTTTTTCTTATCCTGATAGTTAATCCCTTCTAGTACGGTGTCTGCTGTACTTGAGATCCGAGAATTTTATTTTATTTAACTTAATGGCCCGAAGCCCTTTCTGACGCCGCAGCCGTCGGTCACGTAAAGGAGCGAATTCATGTGCACCACCTGTCTGTCAACTGTGTAAACCTCGCTCTGTGTGAGATCGTATTATAACTGTCGGTGTATCGTATTTTCTGAAGCGGAAATCAGGGAGCAGCCCAGAATTTGCCTAAACTAACATGAGAAACCACCTAAAACAACACTCTGGCTGCTCGACGCAACAGCCACGGTCGTCAATCGCTGCGCAGGTTTTTCATCCTCATCATCATCATCATCATCAATATTCGTGACAGTCGCCTGATTGGACTGCGTAAATGAAACTGGACTGTGAAAAAACTGGGACTTTGTACGGGCGCTGATGACCGCGCAGTTGAGGGCCCCAAAACCAAATCATCATCATCGCTGCGCGGGTTCACTCCTAGCCGCGGTCACCTTCCTGCCTTGGCGACTAGCGCGCTGCGCTTTACCCTAGACGACCAGGTTGTTCAGAACTTAGTATAATACACATAAAATTATTTTAATCACATACTCAGTAAACTGAAAGAATTGGAGTACAAATTGCTTGGACAATAAATAAGCTTAAAATGATTGGTTATTGGTTGCAGTTTACAGTGATGGAAGGTATACATTGAGATGACAAAAGTCATGGGATTCCTCCTGATATCGTGTCGGACCTCCTTTTGCCCGGCTTAGCGTAGGAGCTCGAAGTGGCACGGACTCAACAAGTCGTTGATAGTTCCCTGTTGAGGTACCGAGTCATGCTGCCTCTATAGCCGTCCATAACTCCCGAAGTGTTGCTGGTGTAGAATTATGTGCAAGAACTGACCTCTCGATTAGGTCCCATGTCGGGCATCTGAGTGCCCGAATCACTCTTTCGAACTGTCCGGAATGTTCTTCAAACCAACAGAGAACAATTGCGTCCCGGTGACATGGCAAATTGTCATCCACAAAATTCCATCGTTATTTGAGAATATGAAGTCCATGATGGTTTTCCAGTAGCCGAAAATAATCATTCCCATTCAATGATCGATTCAGTTGGACCAGAGGACCCAGTCCATTCCATGTAAATAAAGCCCACACAATTATGGAGCCATCGCCAACTTCAATAGTGCCTTGTTGACAGCTTGGGTCCATGGCTTCGTGAGGTCTGCGCCACACTCTAACACTACCATTAGCTCTAACCAACTGAAACTGTGACTTATCTGACCAGGTCACGGCTTTCCAGTCGTCGATGGTCCAGAACATATGTTCATGCGACCTGGAGAGGCGCTCCAGGCGACATCGTGCTGTTAGCAAAAGGCAGTCGCGTCTGTCGTCTGCTGACATAGCCCATTAACGCCATACTTCGCCGCATTCTCCTAACAGATACGTTCATTGTACATCACACATTGATTTCTGCTGTTATTTCACGCACCGTTGCTTGGCTGTCAGCACTGACAACTCCACGCAAACACCGCTGTTTTCGGCCGTCCAAACCACGTCACATGAGGATTCTACAAATGCAATACATGTTAGAAAACAGAATTAAATCCACCTGATGAAGATGACGCAACTTCTGAAACTCGTAAGGGACGTACAGTAAATAATGAAGGAGTAAAACAAGAAAACCGGTATTATATGTCTACTAGCAAAATAATTTGGTATTTGTGGCAATCTAATACTGTAGGACTTTCAGAGAAATACTGCGACGAAAAGCAAATCTGCAGACCCTCTTCGAATGAATAATTATACAAATAAAAATAAACAGTTCCTATGAACACCAATGAAGATGCACTTCGGAAATATTAATTATAAAACACAGGAAAATTGGGATGGGAAAACAATTTGCCATTGTAACAAGGTTATAAACACGAAATAACGGACGTTAAAAATCACTCTAAACGTACAAAAAATTGTTCTAATTGATAATTTACCCACAATTCACACACTTTTAGGAGCAATGAAAGAAAATGAAGCCATCAGGAAGCGAACATTCACTAGGCTGGGAGCAAATGTTTAGTCAACTGAACGACAGAGGGAAGTTTTGAATGATAAAGCTTCACGTACGTGTACGAACATGCAGGAATATTTGCAAAGTTGACAGGAGAAAATTACTTGTTTACGGGAAGATTCGTGGTACGTGTCAAAAGCAGACTAACAAGAAATGTTGTACAAATGTAAAAACTAAAAGGTAAACCAGATTGGCAACAAAAGTTCTGGTGCAGACTGACGAATGGAAGAAAGAAGAGAGAAGATTAAATTTGAAGAAGACGTTGAATATTAGATTGCTTAAACAACAAATTGAAGAAGACAAGGAAGAAAATGGACAGCAGAAGAGCCGAAAGAAAAAGAGGTAACAGTGAAAAGAGTACTGAAGAAAAGCCGGCCGGGGTGGCCGAGCGGTTCTAGGCGCTACAGTCTGGAACCGCGCGACCGCTACGGTCGCAGGTTCGAATCCTGCCTCGGGTATGGATGTGTGTGATGTCCTTAGGTTTGTTAGGTTTAAGTAGGTATATGTTCTAGGGGACTGATGACCTCAGAAGTGAAGCCCCATACTGCTCAGCTCCATTTGAACCATTTGAACTGAAGAAAACCTTAAGCTGCTTCTTGTTGTCCTTAGCTGGCTTGTAACAGTAAACAACAGGACGGAGGACGGAAGAGGTCTAGTAAGTATAGCGAATTGAATGAACACAATAAGTACTATTTCCGCAAATAGTGATATACTGAATTTTCTACATCTAATGCGTTTGGTATACATATTTGTGATAGTGTCGAATATTATCACGTCGGTTTGCCGAAAAAAAATATCAAAGAGACTACAGTGTCTGAAGACACAATCCGATTTTAAATTTCATCAGCAGCTTGTCGCTACGCACACTAAAATTTGCCTATAGAAATGGAAGCCGTTTTTGCTAAATACCTGATACTCAAAACAACCATGTCATAAAAATGAAACGCATTTACGTTTATAAGCACACTATGAAATAATCGATTGCAGTGGCGTGCAGAAAACATGCCGGCCGAAGTGGCCGTGCGGTTAAAGACGCTGCAGTCTGGAACCGCAAGACCGCTACGGTCGCAGGTTCGAATCCTGCCTCGGGCATGGATGTTTGTGATGTCCTTAGGTTAGTTAGGTTTAACTAGTTCTAAGTTCTAGGGGACTAATGACCTCAGCAGTTGAGTCCCATAGTGCTCAGAGCCATTTGAACCATTTTTTTGCAGAAAACATCTTCCATTATTACTCAAAATCATATTGCAGGCAAGACTGTCTCGCGATCGATTGTTCGAAAACCGTATGGCCAAGGAGCACTATACTATAGGTCATTTCGCATTAGTAGAATCTATACAAAGTTATACAATCGTATACAGCGCAAATTTTTATAACAGAATTTTATAATATTTTACTGGTTCAAACATTATACACTACTTAGAACAAAATAAACATTCTGATGGAAGTTGAAGTGGGTTCGTTAAACAGCGATCTTACGTCACTTTCTGCATGCGAGATATCCTCAGTGCCAAGGATAAAGAAAACAAGGTTATTCGAAGTTTCTGGACTTTTGAAAAGTTTTTGGATGTAATATTACATCAATGTCCTCATATAGAAAACTCTTTCCTGTGAGATTACCAGTCACGTTTTCAAGTGAGTCGAATTTTTTTGATGTACAGGACGCAGCACGTTACCCTGGATGCACAGTCGTGTACAAACAAAGGAGTGACACCTAGCGTGCCCCAAGGAATGACAGTGGATTCGTTGCTGTTCCTGTTGTATATTACTAGTTTAGGAGACAGCATCAGTCACCGACCTTTGCAGATGACGCAGTTGCCGGTCAGAAAGTTATAACCGCTATAATTTTAAGTAAATTCATGTTATATCTGGACAAAATAACAGCTTCATACAAATATTCGCGTTGAGAAGTGCGATGTTGCGCACTTCATGAAACGTTAAAGTGTCGTACCGACTGAATATAGGATTAATGAGTCATGTCTACAGTCGGTCATACGATACTGATATTTAGGTGTAAAACGTCTAGAGATATGAATTGGAAAGGCTCAGTTACTGGCAAAGCCGATTCGTAGAATTTGGAAAACAGTGATCTGTCTAAAAAAGAGATTGCACACAAAACGCTCGTTCTTCCCAAGCTTGAGGACTGCTCGAGCGATGGGACGCCTTTCAGGTCAGACTAAGAGCGGCCATGGAGCGTGAACAAACAAGAATGCTACGAATAGTCCGATGCTTCTTTGACTGGTGACATTGTAAAACCCATGTTTGAAAATCTCAGCTGTCACACACACTAAGATATATTCTTAGAGACGTTCGTGAAAAATTCAAGGATCGTATTTGAGGACAGAAAATTGGAATGTTCTTCGCCTCCTACGTCTCTCTGCCGTAGAGCCGAACATAAAAAGTTAGGCACTTAGGAGGTCGAATTGAGAGGTACAAAGGATTTTTCGCACACTTCATCTGTGAAAGGCACGGCAAGAAGTCCAAATATATGTGGCAATGAAAAATTACTCTTTGACGCACTTCACAGTAATTTGCTGTGTACTGAAATGCAATGTCTGATCAAGTGTACGGAGTCATATTAAAAGACATTAATACGGTGTGCATCCATCCTTCGCCTTTATGACGACTCCCCATGAGTTCTCGAAATATCTGTGTGGGAGTGGCAGCCTATTCTTCCTCAACGGCCGAGACCAGAAGATAGTGATGTTGGTCGCTGGGGTCAGAAGCGAAGTCGACGTTGTAAATCACCCGAAAGACGTTCCATTTGGATTCAGGCCAAGGTTCTCGGCAGGTCAGTCCATTTCAGGAATGCCATTACCAAGAAACAATTGCCACACCGATGTTTCTTTATAACAGGGTGCTGGGTAATGCTGATAGAGTCACTGTCTCTCAGCTGTTCCTCTACTGTGCACAGTACACAATGTTGTAAAGTGTGGTCTATTCCTCCCACATTTAGCTATGTCTCAGGCGCAATAAGGGAACACACCCTAATCACTAAAAACTCGCCCGTACCGTAACACCACGTGCTCCGTACTTCACTGTTGATAATGCACATGAGAGCAGGTAACGTTCTCCACACATTCTGACTGGCACACGGTATAGCACGATTCATCACTCCAAATCACTCATTTTCAATCAGGCACTGTTCAGTGTCGTCTCTCTTGACACCACCTAAAGCGTCGCTTACTACTGACTGCAGCAGTGTGTAGGTTATGAAGAGCCGCTCGACCGTTGCACTCCTTTCCTTTTAACGTCCTGTGGACAGTCACTGTGCTAGGTAGATTTTTGGTAACACTTTGGAACTCACGAGTGACTCCTTCCGCAGATTCCGTGCGGTTTCTTACAACGACCCTCCGCAATGCTTCATGGTCCGTCAGTAGAAGAGACTGCCCAGTCTTTGTTTAGCTCAGCTCTGACTGTTCCTTCGCGTTTCCGATTCACGGTCACATCACCAACAACCGACTTGGCCAGCTTTAGAGCGTCTGAGACGTCTCTCATGAATACGATTCAGGTGACACAAAATGACAAGTCCACTTTAGAAGTCACTGAGCACTCCTGAGCGAACCATTCCGCTGTCACCGCTTCGCTACTGCCAAACACAATACTCCCCGCCTCCTTTTATATTGGCGTGTCCGTCTGTCGTCAGATGTAGTGGTCATTTTCGCATTACATAGTGGTGTGTGAATACTTCTGATCTCACACAGTAGATGTTACTGAACAGCAAAGTACAACGCAAACAGAAATATGAAAAATATATCAGTATATGTGCCCATTAAGTCTTGATGAAGTCGTAGATTCTGTCTCTCTCTCTCTCATTAGCAGAGAACAGTAATTCTAAACTGAATTGATAAAACTAACAAAGAATTCTTTGCCAGATTATATTAGTCACACCATTATGCGCAGAAAATGTCATGTTTAGTTATATCTTTATGATATTTGCTGTAATGTTGCCCACTTAGTAACTGAGACGAGTAGATAAAATATTACATATAGAGATCAGTTGTCCTTTGTCACTTATTGACTAAGGCTACGCTAATTACAGCGTATTAGTTTTTTAACGCATATTTATTCCTGCGATTCTTCACATTTGTCGCAGAAGTCAATGGAATAGTTCCACTGTTGTGAAACATAATTATAAAAACATATACACCGAAGAATCAAAGAAACTGGTACACCTGCCTAATATGGTGTAGGGCCCCCGTGAATACGCAGAAGTGCAGCAACACGACGTGGCATGAACTCGACTAATGTCTGAAGTAGTGTTGCAGGGAACTCACACCATGAATCCTGCAGGGCTTCCCATGAATCCTACGGGGCTGTCCAAAACCCGTGAGAGTACAAGGGGGTAGAGATGTCTTCTGAACAGCACGTTCCAAGGCATCCCAGATATGTTCAATAATGTTCGTCTCTGGGCAGTCTGGTGGCCAGCGGAAGTGTTTAAACTCAGAAGTGTGTTCCTGGAGCCGTTGTGTAATATTTCTACGCGTGTGGCGTGTCGCATTTTCCTGATGTAATCGCCCAAGTTCGTCGGAATGCACAATGGACATAAATAGATGCAAGTGGTCATACAGGACGCTTACATATCAGGAGTCCCGTAGCACTCCAACTGCACACGCACCAAACCATTACGAAGCCCCCACCAGCTTGAACAGTCCCCTACTAACAAGCATGTCTCCATACCTGTACACGTCCATCCGCTAGATACAATTCGAAACGAGACTCGACAGATCAGGCGACATGTTTCCAGCCATCAACAGCGCAATGTCGATGTTGACAGGCCCAGGCAAAGTGTAAAGCTTTGTGTCGTGCAGTCACCAAGGGTACACGATTGGGTCTTCGGCTCCGAAAGCCCATATCGATGATGCTTCGTTGACACTTGTTGATGGCTCAGCACTGAAATCTGCAGTAAGCCGCAGAAGAATTGCATTTCTGTCACATTCAAAGGCTCTCTTCACTCATCGTTTGCCCCGTTCTTGCAAGATCTTTTTCCGGCCGCAGCGATCGGAGATTTGATGTTTTACCGGGTTGCTGCGATTCACGGTACACTCGTGAAATGCTCGTACGGGGAAATCCCCATTTCGTCGCTACCTCGGAGATGATGTGTCCCATCGCTCGTGCGCCCACTATAACACCACGTTCAAACTCACTTAAATCTTGATAACTTGCCACCGTAGTAGCAGTAACCGGTCTAACAACTGCGCCAGACACTTGCCGTCTTATAAAGGCGTTGCCAACCGCAGCGCCGTATTCTGCCTGTTTACATACCTCTGTATTTGAATACGCATGCCTATACCAGTTTCATTGGCGTTTCAGTGTTTTATTAAGCTATGTTGCACAGTAGAATCTAATTTAACCTCAGAACCTGAGTTGTGATATCTGAATAACACTAAATAAGAATGGTTCCATAGCGGGACGCTACTGTTTTGATGGACGTTGGATGGATTTTGTTCCAAGAGCGTCGCTACTGGAGTGCGGAAACTGAGTTTTGACCCTCGATGCGTCAGGCAGTTTTAACTTGTGACGCACGTTCACTACCACTGAGGCCCTTATAAAATCGGGCAGTCCACCTTTTAAGAACACTGCGTGTACCGATAAAAATGCACGTTTATGCTGCTGCCTCGCTTTTCGCTCATCGCTGGCGTGGACCGCCGACGGTTGCAAAAAGCCCACTTAGATCTACCGGCGCATCTGGTTTGCGGTTAAGTAAGGACCATTGCACGGTATCCTGAAACTGTTATCGTCTGCCTCAGGGTAACTCTAGGCGTGCTGTTGTTGAATGGGCTAGTCCACGTTGTTCTGGATCTGACACCAAACACAGACATTAATGTCCCTTCTGACGTTCCGAGATAATTACGGACCAGAGGCATACAGATCACAAAAACCGCTTCGTGCTGGATGATATTTTGTCTAATACTCCTTTTGACTTGTAACAGTGTTTTATTCAAATTATCATTTTCGTTTGATATAATATCAAAACGAAAATCGATATGTGGAAGCGCATTACATGAAGTAGACAGAAGTTGTCTATATGTTGCCCACAGTGCGCTCCATAGAAATTTCATTAAGAATGTTGCGACGAAACTTCATCTGTTTAACTATCTAAGGTTAAACAATGCATAAAATGTTACCCTTGTTGTAACTGTCTTGAAAAGGCGTCTGGATAAATAATTTAGCTATTGACAGATCGGGTAATTGTTTTCGAAATGTGAATATTCTATGTTCACATGTTCACTCCTACTACCTCTTCTTTCGCTATGCCAACAACCAAATTTTTGTCGCTAACGAGTGCCTGTAACTGCCACAGACACTGCAGAAAGCTACCGCTGCATGGTAAATGCTCCCAGCAAGCAGCGATGTGCCAGCGGAAAGGCTGTAGTGTATTCTTTCCCTTCAGCTTTCTGTCCATTAAGTCGTTCCTACATCTGCAGTTTTACCAGAAGAGCGTTCGGGGAACCTGGAAGAGAGAGCTAAGAGCAATGGCAAAATATACCTTCCAAAGACGGGTCTGACATACTCAGACGGAACAGTATAGACTACGTAACCCAAGCCTATGTAATAAAGTGCATTCAGATGTTAAGTTATACCTTGTAATGAAATTTACAGAGTAATTAATTCTGCAAAAATGCTAACGAAACGTTCCGATAACAGTATGTATGATCAGAAACCGGCATATCTCGTAGAAGCTTTCTGCTTGATCTTGAAAGTACGAAGCAAAAATAAGTCAGTAGTGGTTGGACTACGTTTCGAATTTTTCCTTCTTGCAACATAAAAGGACAAACCCACGTATTTCTACAGATAGATCCTATAATACAACGTTTGTATAGAAAGCGTTTGCTGCCGCCTCAAACATACACTAATGGCCATTAAAATTGCTACACCAAGAAGAAATGCAGATGATAAACGGGTATTCATTGGACAAATATATTATACTAGAACTGACATGTGATTACATTTTCACACAATTTGGGTGCATAGGTCCTGAGAAATCAGTACCCACAACAATCACCTCTGGCCGTAATAACGGCCTTGATACGCCTGAGCATTGAGTCAAACAGAACTTACATGGCGTCTACAGGTACAGCTGACCATGCAGCTTCAACACGGTACCACAGGTCATCAAGAGTAGTGACTGGCGTATTGTGACGAGCCAGCCAGTTGCTCGGCCACCATTGACGAGACGTTTTCAATTGGTGGGAGATCTGGAGAATGTGCTGGCCAGGGCAGCAGTCGAACATTTTCTCTATCCAGAAAGGCCCGTACAGGACCTGCAACATGCGGTCGTGCATTATCCTGCTGAAATATAGGGTTTCGCAGGGATCGAATGAAGGGTAGAGCCACTGGTCGTAACACATCTGAAATGTAACGTCCACTGTTCAAAGTGCCGTCAGTGCGAACAAGAGATGACCGAGACGTGTAACCAATGGCACTCCATACCATCACGCTGGTGATACGCCAGTATGGCGATGACGAATACACGCTTCGAATGTGCGTTCACCGCGATGTCGCCAAACACGGATACGACCATCACGATTCTGTAAACAGAACCTGGATTCATCCGAAAAATTGACGTTTTGTCATTCGTGCACCCAGGTTCGTCGTTGAGTACACCATCGCAGGTGCTCCTGTCTGTGATGCAGTGCCTAGAGTAACCGCAGCCATGGTCTCCGAGCTGATAGTCCATGCTGCTACCAACGTCGTCGAACTGTTCGTGCAGATTGTTCTTGTCTTGCAAGCGTCCCCATCTGTTGACTCAGGGGTCGATACGTGGCTGCACAATCCGTTACAGCCATGCGGATAAGATGCCTGTCATCTCGACTGGTAGTGATACGAGGCCGTTGGGATCCAGCACGGCGTTCCGTATTACCCTCCTGAGCCCACCGATTTCATATTTTGCTAACAGTCATTGGATCTCGACCAACGCGACAGCAATGTCGCGATACGATAAACCCCAATCGCGATAGGCTACATACGACCTTTATCAAAGTCGGAATCGTGATGGTACGCATTTCTCCTCCTTACACGAGGCATCACAACAACGTTTCACCAGGGAACGCCGGTCAACTGCTGTTTGTGTATGAGAAATCGGTTGGAAACTTTCCTCATGTCAGCACGTTGTAGGTGTCACCACCGGCGCCAACCTTGTGTGAATACTCTGAAAAGCTAATCATTTGCATATCACAGCATCTTATCCTGTCGGTTAAATTTCGCGTCTGTAGCACGTCATCTTCGTGGTGTAGCAATTTTAACGGCCAGTAGTGTAAGTGATGTATGCCGAAAGAATCAATGCCTTTAAAGCCAGTGAGTTGCGGGGGCTTAGCCATCAGCCCTTCTAGATATAAACTTAGACATTTTCGGCAATACTGCAGTGACTTCACCATGTCCGCCCCAGTATTTGCTGTAAACGGTTGTTCGTAGTGAAAATACAGCAATCTTACTGTTCTCGACTCACTGAGTTCGTGTGTCAAAATGAAGCCACAGTTCTGTTGGTCTTGTCTAAACGATACCGCAGAATTATAGCTGGCAGTTTCAATAGACGACGTCCATCCGCAGTGCGGCTGCAGTGGGACTGCATTTCTTTTTTTTCTTTTTCTTTTTATTTGTCACAACGCCGCCACTCTGAAATATGAGTTCTGTGTGGGGAGGGAACTCCCTCTCGTACGCTGGTGAAAGGCGTCACTTGTCTTGGACGGACACACGATACTGCCAGTCATTTTTAATAGAATACTACAGCGCCACTCTTGAGAAAATGTCGCCGTTCACCGACTTATAGTTGTAATATAACACAAATACTGTTTGTAGCGTATCTCTTATTATTAAGAATTTGAATTTAGAAAACCATGTAAAGTAATGCTAATTTGATTTTTAGAAAACCTCAGCATTCTGCAGAACACAATGGTTCTCATTGTTAATGTCTTCCCAATCCACACATCCTTCGACATTTGTAGGTCATCAGCTGTGGATGTTGTTAAATATTTTTCTAAAATATTAAACAACATTTTTGTATAATATTTTACGTCAATAAATGGTGGGACCCACGAAAGATGGTATACAGGTGCCGAAACATTCGTGGGTTAAAAATTTACTAAAAAGACAAACAACTAGCTCCTGTTGGAGTTTTTTTACCGTATTTGCGAGCTAAATTTGGTTTTTCTTTCTAAAAACCAAATTTAGCTCGCAAATACGGTAAAAAACTCCAACAGGAGCTTCTAATCTCAGCAAGGTGATTAGCCTACAACGCAAATTTTGTCACCAACTATTCTCTATCAGCGTACCAAATTTGTCGTCGTAGTCGATTCGGGAGTCATGTACGCTGCTACTATTGATAGACAGCCTTCTGCGGTTATGGTCACTCATTTATCAACGTCTAATGTAATATCAGTAGTGAAGACAGGAGATAAAAAAAGCACGAAACATACACTCACAGAGGTACATGTTAACGTGACACAGGATGTTTCAAATTGACGTTGAAAATTTCGAGGTGTTAGACACAGTGACTAGAAAACAGACTAAGGATACGAACCCGTGTCGACAAACGTCATTCACTGATGCTGCAGATCACACAAAATATGAAGTATAATTCTTGCTACTTCGTCCGTCAAGCAACACTTCGCGTCTCCTCTGTGCTCTTCTGTAATGAGTAATGATGCCCTAGCACCAATACGAGAGACGAAGTTTCTTTAACGTGAGGAAAAGGAAGCATAAATATGATGTTAAACTACTGAAAAAACGTGGAAAGCGGTAGGAGTCACCTCCACAGTCGAATAAATTCCTGCAAGAGGAGTGTAATAATTTTATATTTAAAACTTAGTGTATTTCTATAAAAACGTTACCTTGAACGGAGCTAGTATAAAAACCAGACGTATATTTTGCTTGCTCTTACATTCAGTCCTTCCGAGCTGGCCTTTAGTGAGTAAGACAGCACATTCGACACGCGAAAATTTAAGAATATCTCGCGATTTATGGTCCGCTTGGGGCTGCTGTAAAACTTGAGTAGCAATATAATTTGCAACCTACATTAACGTGACCTTCTAAATTAATGTGACACTCTAAATTAATGCTAAAGATCCAAAAAATACGTAAAGTTTGGGACTCAGCCCTTTTCCGAGCTTAACTGTAACTATCGAGTTCTTCAGTGAGGCATTCGTTTTTCGATGAAAGGCACTCGTGTTGGTCACAATCTGGTAATGTTGAAGCATTATGAAAAGGTAGATGCCTTCCCAAGAATTTGCAATGGAAGCGTTGATAGGGTGATAGCTTACTACCAAACTCATCATCGCTCACTACCTCTGCAATACTGCCTGGTATGTTGCAGTACTGAGCAACGTAAACATGACAAGTATGGACATCATAGATCAGTATCTTTACCCAAACAGCCTTGGGTCATCACGGAACAAGAGCTCGCATCTGCATGTACGTCGGCTTCTATACTCTACAAACCATTCTTAAAGGCATACAGAGGGTACTTCCTATTTCGCTACGTATTTAGGGTGTCTAATGATTCCATTCGCGTGAGGAGCACAGAAAGGATGACTGATCACGGTACTCATTCTACTCTTGTTCGCATTCGCCGCGGGAGGCAGTAGTATATTCCCCAATTCCTCAACACTGGTTCCTGAAACTTAATACGGAGGCTGTCGCGTGATAATTGGCGCTTGAAGCACCTGCTAGTCCATGTTTTTCAGCATTTCCGTGAAGCTCTGTCTTGAGTAAATAAAAATCTGTCAACTTAGCAAAGGCAGCCATCGCCGGGAACACAGCCGCAGGTCACACATTATGTTATTGATTTTGACCGGTTTCGCTCATCAGGCGCAAGCAACCTCAGATTTAAGCGTTGGGAACGACCGAATGGAAATAATCTACTCAGTCGGTTGTTCTACGTATGGATTGGATTATTCATGTCATTCTTTCGGGTGAAACTAGTCCTTGGGAGCAACCCAATGAAAACAGTCGACAGAGTACGTTGTACATTTGCATATTGGCTAAACGATTATTTCTTTCTCTTCAAGTGCAGCCAGTCCGTAGTATTTCTGTCGGTTGAACAATGTATTCGTTCATTCAACCAGTGCTTAGTGTATTAGTTGACTGGGATAATCATTCATTATTTGGAGCGAAATCAGTCTTTGGCACTTTGGTTACTTGAATTAAAGCGGTGGTATACAGCCAGGGTACACACATCCCAAAAGAGTAGCTAAAACCGCAGGATACGTCAAGAGAGTTCAGTGGGTGCGCCAAAGTGATAATAACCATTATGAATATTCATTTAATATGCGCAGCGTAGACTATACCTCCTTTTCATCATTTGAAACTGATTAATGTATTGCTAGGGATTAAATTGTTCCAGATGCAATAACTACATAGCTAATTAAGCTGATGTATCGCTGGAAGTAGAAAGTTGAACAGAAAAGTTCCCTTAGGGGCACGTGAGGAAGAAAAGAACACTGACAAATTTTAGCGACTGTTTGCATTCTGTTTTACTGAAAAGATGTTATGATGTCGATTAATTAAAATTCATTTGAATGTAGCTCTTAAACAATTATTCGGCTATTTATTTCGGCGGAAAGTATATATCTCGTGCTGAAAATTGCTTTACCGGCTACGTACGGACAAATTGGACCCGACACACATATCTGTTCACCTTTTACAGCCTTTGGAAAGTCGCAGTTAGAGTATTTCACGGGTATGAGAAGTACGATTCGCGTTAACACACTGGTACTTCACTTTCACAGTTGAACCTTTCTCCAGCCATCAACGTTAACGGTCTGAATCAATGTTTGCACCCCTCTGGACCGTTGGGAGCGACAGTTTAATTCGCACAGTGAGTTTAGTTCTGAACGGAAACATTCGATCGTTTTGGCATCGTGAGATCCACGTAGTTGATTCCACTCTATTATCTTCTGCCGTCACTGTTATTGTCGTTGCGATAACTGCTTTTTATTGAGTGACAGAAAGTCTCTTTTAGTTCATTTTTCGTTCATATTTCTGGGTAGGTGTTTGTGGCAGAATCAAAATGCTGAAATACTTGGTGGCATGGTAGTGGAAGACATCATGTAGCTGGATAAAAAGTGATCATCAAAGTAATACAGTGCTAAATACAGATCTTGCAAGGATGACCGACATTTTGGAAGTCGTGTTTGTTAAATACATTCTAATAAAATTAATGGTTATTGACAAATATTTTTCGCGAAGAATATGTTTACGACAAGTGACAGTATATGCTTAAAAATCAAGTGATTAAGTCACCAAATAATTAAAAATATTGTATCTTGTATACTGTTCATTTAACTTGCATTGACGGTGTTGGGTGCAAGACAGCAGAAAGGGAGAGACAGATGTTCAATAAATTTAACTCAGAGGTAATTGTTCATTTATAGAAAGATAAATTTACAATGTAGCATCAGTTATTAGTCTTTTAAAACCAACTAAAATTCACTTTCAATGGCAAAAGAGCGAAAAATTCGAATTTAAGTAAATAAGTACACAAATTTTGAAAATATCTCGTTTTTAGAAATATACTTTTCATTTATGTAGCCTTGAGATAATATACGTTGTTTGTATCAAAAAAGTTGGCAACCCTTGTCATGGTACGTTAATAATCGGAAAGGTTGAAGAAGTACCTAATTAAAGTTACTCAAACCCGGAGACCGACCGAAAACATTCATATACGTAGCTGACGTGACCACAGAGCCTGGTTTGATTCGAATGAGAAAACCTACTGAACGAAAAACGATGGCTGGTCAACTGCTTGTTAGAAGCCGTCGGTTCTCGCGTATCTATCAGATACTCCTCGTCCTGATGGAAATACGTTAGAGACTTCATGCACCGCTCAGTATTATGAAGTTGGTATGGAGCGATTCTTTTTTTAATCTCAGATTTTCGAATAAAGAGTTACAAATTATATGCCATTATACAGTACATTAGCGGCTCTGCAGTCCTGCTGCATTTTTTCCCATCATGAACAGACCGTCTGAGGACGACTTACTAAGAAGTTGAAACCCGTCATGCTCTTAACAGATGCAGTCATAAAGTTTTAATTATCATATCGGCGAAAAGAAGGCTGCGACCATAAAATTTCGCGATGACGTCAGCCCTTTTCAACAGACTCTTCCTTAAAAAATGGCTCTGAGCACTATGGGACTCAACATCTTAGGTCATAAGTCCCCTAGAACTTAGAACTACTTAAACCTAACTAACCTAAGGACATCACACACACCCATGCCCGAGGCAGGATTCGAACCTGCGACCGTAGCAGTCCCGCGGTTCCGGACTGCAGCGCCAGAACCGCTAGACCACCGCGGCCGGCTTCCTTAAATGCGACAAAATTTTTTCCCCAACGATGGCTAACTTGGTGGAGACCTAGGCTCTGACAGCCCGAAAAACTACTCAGAATAACATTGCCCGATAATGGTTGAGTCTTTTTATGCGGTGCTGAAGCCGCATGGTTGCACTTCTTGCTTTGCTTCTGACACAGCTGGAACGTTTCCGCTGACGCTTCGGTGAGGCGGGCTTTTTGAATGAGTGAGCTCAGTCGCAGACCTCGATCGTGTTCGCAATGTCGTGCTAGAACACTGAAAATTCATTCGTGACTGATTTTCAAGTTTTCGACTAGCACCTCGACTTTCATACGACTGTCTTCGAGCACTAGTGTTTCCTGTTACTATTCCCAGCTCTTCACTGTATCTGCGCCAGCTAATCACTGCGTCATACGGTGGTGTATTCTTGCCGTACAGTTCCACTAAACCGGCACATTTTGCTGTAGCGATGGTTTTCTTCAAATCCAGAAAATGAATTACCGTGCGATACTGCACTTCATTAACGGGCTGAGTTGCAAGTCAGTACTGTTTCCAGTTTCAATAAATACCACGACTGCCGACATGTGCCTAAAGAGAAAAAGATTAATAACTAATTATTCTTTCGATATGCTAGCTAAACCAAGACGACTATCCCTCGGATTTATGTACTCTAAGTCTGAGAAATGCAATAAAGAATTTTGCTGTGTCTGTTGTCTGATGGAGTATACAGAAATGTTGACAGCGGGCGCTAAACGCTTGGCAGTCTCCAGACTGACGCCACTGGGTTATCATCAGTTGCCACGTACGACGCGCATAGCAGCAACGCATTGTGCTTCCGCGACACGACTTACAAATAGTTGGATTCATCCGCCCTTAATTAGTCTGACGTCACAGACGGCGCTGACAGCAGGAACTATTCCTTCGTCCTTCTAGTAGTTCGCATATGAACATTGTTTTACCAACCGCAGATTTAAGCGGCCGCACGCCATCACTCGGCCAGTTCCAGTCGCGGTTAATGGCGCGTCATCAGCATCCTCAAGTTGCCACAGTCAACGCCGAGTGTCACAGTGTATATCTTTTGGCTTCCTGGACTTAGAACCCGGGCGCTGTGACCGAGCGGTTCTAGGCGCTTCAGTCTGGATCCACGTGACTGCTACGGTCGCAGGTTCGAATCCTGCCTCGGGCATGGATGTGTGTGATATCCTTAGGTTACTTAGGTTTAAGTAGTTCTAAGTTCTAGGGGACTGATGACCTCAGATGTTAAGTCCCATAGTACTCACAGCCATTTGAACCATTTCGAACTTAGAAATTATCACAAACATCATAACAGACTGACCAACTATTAGATCAGTTAGGCATCGTTCACTGACCTGGTGTTCGTAACTTTTACTTCAGTGGTACGGCTTCTCATCAAAATATAGTTGAATATTTATTATCTACATTCTTGTAATAAACGACTGTTAATTGTTTCTCATGGTCTTCCTAATACTGTTTTTGTTTTATTTGATACCAGAAACACCCGATATTTTAAAGAATCGAACTTACATACATATAAGAACGTAAAACGTATGATTACTTTACAAATGAGTTAATGTTTTAAAGCATCCAACATTAAGCATATAACCGAGAAGTATACCAAAGGTTTGAAATTATGTTCAAATTTTATTGGAAATCGCTAGGTGGTCTCATTATCAAACACTGGATGAATAAAGCATATGAAATTTAAGTTCCGTTATAAGTGAAAGCTAATTTTTCAAGAATCACAATAGTTATGACGATATATCTTCTGAACCATGTATCGTACAATATCATAATTACGCAAGAACATTCATGGTGTATGTGGATTGCGTCTACAAAATGCGTTGCAAATAGCGTTAGCAGTAACGCAATACTACAATGACGTGAGAGAGTTCATGAGATGCCTCCTAATATCGTGTTGGACCTCCTTTTGGCCTGAGTAGTGCAGAAACTCGACGAGTCACTGATTCCGCGAAGTTCACTACAGAAATACTGGGACATGCTGCCTCTGTAGTTGTCCACAATTGCGAAAATGTTGCCAGTGCAGGATTTTCTGCACGAACTGACCTCTCGATTATGTCCCATAAATGTTCAGTGGGATTCATGTTGGGTGGCCTGGCTGGCCAAGTAATTCACTCCAATTGCCCAGAATGTTCTTCAAACCAATCGCGAACAGTTGTGATCCGGTGACATGGCACACTGTCATCCACAAAAATTCCATCGTTGTTTGGGAACATAAAATCCATGAATGACTGGAATTGTGTGTGAATTCCTAAGGGACCAAGCAGCTGAGGTCACAGATCCCTAGACTTAGACACTACTTAAACTAACTTATACTAAGAACAACACACACACCCATGCCCGACGGAGCACTCTAACCTCCGGCGGGAGGGGCCGCGCAATCCGTGACATAGCGCCTCAAACCGCGTGGCCACTCCGCCCGGCTGCCTGGAAATAGACACGAAGTAGACGAACATAACCATACGTAGTCAGCTATTTGTTCAGTGGGACCAGAGGACCCAGTCCATCCGATGTAAACACAGCCCACACCATTATGGAGCCACTGCCACCTTTCACGATGTCTTGTTGAGAACTTGGATTCATGATGAATCAGCCCCGTTTAAATTCCTTTATTGGGTTTAGTGTAATTTGTCGAAGCCACTAAACAGTTAATTATTATGATTATATGACCGTGTGCTTAATGAATGAAAGGCTATTGGTTTTTCTGCTGTGGTTTCGGGGGTATTTCAACCGAGTGCGGCTGTTCTGAGTCTGAATAGTGGAATGATTGAAAGTTTGTCTATTATTAAGGACCACAAAGGTTGCGATATACAAACTGTATTGTATTTTCTACAAACACACAAATTCTGAGGCATTTGCTACCTTCGCCTTACACGTTTAGTTACGGTTATATCTTTTATTGGTTGCTGATTTTAAGTACTTCGTCACACGCAATGATGATGGTTAACATTCACAACAATCCTCATTGCAATCGTTGGTTCTTGGTGGCACACGCTGTTGACGTGAAACACGTAATTCGGCACTTGTCACTTTTGGTTTCATATCACACTGGCAAATCGGTATCGATGAGGGTCCACCCCACGACGATCAGGGGGACACGCTCACTCGTCATACTCCAGTGAATTTGCCGTTTACTAGTCACTCGACCACCATTCTTAACCGTCTCTCTAACACTACTGCTCACTCGACACTAGTCTCACTGCCTCCTGCAGCGCTCGACAATCGGCTGCTCTGTGTGCTATCGACCTGGGTGTCGGATACTAATATCTATGTTCGTGGGATCACGGATCCCTTACAATGAGTTCGTTGATCTGCGCCACATTCGAAACCTACAATCAGCTCATACCAATTGAAATCGGGACTTATCTGACCAGGCCACGGTTACCCAGTCTTCTATGGCCTAGCCGATATGTTCATGAGATCAGGAGAGAGGCTGCACGTGATGTCGTGCTTTCAACAAAGGCAGTCGCGTCGGTCGTCTGCTACCGTAGCGCATTAACGCCAAATTCCGCCACACTGACCTAACAGATATGTTCGTCGAGCATCCCGTATTGATTTCCAAGGTTTTGTCAGGCACTGTTGCTTGTCTGTTAGCACTAACAACTCTTCGCAAACGCCGCTGCTCTAGGTCGTTAATCGAAAGCCGTCGGACATGGCATTGTCCGTGGTGGGAGGTAATGGCTGAAATTTGGTATTCGCACACTCTTGACACTGTGCATCTCGCAGTATTGAATTTCCTGATGATTTCCGAAATGGAGTGTCCCATACCAGCTCCAGCTGCTAACTCCCGTCGTGCGGCCACAGTCACGCCGGACACCGTCTTACATGGATCACCTGAGAACGAATGTCATCTCCGCCGATGCACTGCCCTTCTAGACCTTGTGTGGGTGATACTACCATCATCTGCAAATGTGCATATCGACTTTTCTCACCTGAGTGTGAGTTAAAACGCCATGGCTGATCTGGCAGTTTTACTGCACGAACAGCGAAAATGTAGTAAGCGATATACTTTTTTCCTACATCATTTTGTTGGGGTGAAAGCGACAAAAAATCCGTAAAAGTTGAAATAATGTGTAACGATTGTTGCAAAGAACTATGTGCTCTTAATCTCAAATATTGGATGAATATGTTCTGGGTATTTGCGCGCCGTGAGTTAACGCGGCCTCAAGACGTGTACACAGTTTGTAATGTTAATATTAGTCTCACAGAGTTAAATCCGTACAACGAAAAAATGCATCTTAATAAGCTAATTTGGCAACGGCCTTGCCGCAGTGGATACACCGGTTCTCGTGAGATCGCCGAAGTTAAGCGCTGTCGGGCGTGGTCGGATGGGTGATAATCCAGGCCGCCATGCGCTGTTGCAATTTTTCGGGGTGCACTCAGCCTCGTGATGCCAATTGAGGAGCTACTCGACCGAATAGTAGCGGCTTCGTCAAGAATACCATCATAACGACCGGGAGAGTGGTCTGCTCACCCCATGCCCCTTCTATCCGCATCCTCCTCGGAGGATGACACGGCGGTCGGTTGTTTCCGATGGGCCACTTGTAGCCTGTATACGGAGTGGTTTTTTTTTAGTAAGCTAATTACGACAGAATTTTAATTTCTTAGATTCGCTTAAAAATATGTAAAATATCGGAAATCAATTTTTTGTTGCCCTTGGAGCCGTTAGGTAGGCAACTTGCACCTGCGATTACGGTCCATGAAACATGAAACGGGTCAGCCGTTTAGTAATACAAATTGCTCTGTGACGCACACTATCTCAATACTGCAACTACTTTTCGTGAGGTACGCTTCCTGCTGCCTGTATGATGGATGGCAAACTTAATAAATCTCCATGGAATTTTGTAGTCCGACAGTAATTTCGAAACACGCAAGCTTCCTCCGCCGATCCACTGGAGAGACACATGGGTCTGCATAGGAAAAGAAGTGGGTGCGAGATAGCGAGCGGTGGGACACCGGCGTCTTGAAACGTGTATATCTCACGAACAAGAGTTATCACCGGCGCCGTGCGAGCAACACGCGCTGCTGCCGCCGCTGCCGGCTCGCCTGGCGCTCTCGCAATTAAGTGGCGTTTGCCACGCGAGCCGCCCTCCAGATTCCCCCCCCCCCCCCCCCCCCCCCCCCCACACCGCGCCTTTCTTCTGCTAATACCCTTACTTATGTGACATGAATAAACAACGGCCGGCACCCGCGCGCCCACACGTATATGTACGCCAGCCGCCCGTGATTGTTTCCCGCCGGTAGGGCCGCAAACAATTACTGCAATCTGTGGAGTCGCCGTCCCCGCCCGATACTGATAACGACATCCATCCGCGCGCGACGTGACGTGAGTAAACAACGGCCTGCGTTTACTCATACCGCATCTGTTCGCCCACGTTCCGACGTGATTGTTTCTTGCCGGCAGCGATGCAAACCGTTATTGCAGGTCACGCGCTCGGCGTCTCACAGGTTAGCAAGAAGCGCATGCGATCCGAACGTCACTTTGGCTTTGTAGGTGGGCTGGCTATCAGGCCCAATGCCGCGAGGTGGGTTGTGCAGGACAATGTACCGCATCCGTCAGCTACTAATGAAAGAGCTTCTCGCCCCACAGAAAATACCCGTGTGCGTGAACGCAGCACACAATCGCTATGGGCTTGCTCTGGAGTAGTAACGGGTATTTTATTTTCGAAGACGTGCTGTAAACTAATTACACAGAATTTTCATGTTAAAACTCTTACAACTTTTAAAATAAAACAAACTCTACTAATATTCTATATCTTATTTTATTCTATATCTACGTATTTATTTCTCAACCATGTCACGCTGGCGACGAAAGCATTTCTCACATTGAGAGACCAGTTTATTGATAGCATCACTGGCAATGGTGACGTTTTTGACGGAGCCACTACGTCACTTCTGCTTGCACCGATTCATTACTATCAAAGCGAAGTCGTTGAAGGTGTTCATTAAGTTTTGGAAACAAGTGAAAAGCGGATGGGACCAAGTCGGGACTGTATGGAGGATGATCCATGACAGTGAACCGAAGGCGTCTCGAGTGTTTTCTGACACTATCATGCTGAAGAGTGTGCTCTATATGTGGACGAAAGCAACGAATTCGAAACTCGATTATAGCACGCCATTTCTCCTGCACCGACATAGTTACTTTACACTCCCATGTTACAAGCTACAATTAGGAGCCCTTTCGCGGAAGAAAGCTGCAGTTACGAAGATATGAAGCATAATATTAATAACGTTTGTTTTATTTAAAAGGCGTTAAGGGTTTTCACAGAAAAAAATCGGAGGCACTACTTTTTAGTACGCTCTCGTATATTCTCGTCACATTATCTCCAATTTTTGCACTTTTTACTTTCTTTGGGTAGGTTATTGATTTTCGGAGATCTGGTTGTCGTTTCTAATTTCGTTATGTATCAAACAACTGATTATCCGCTGTTACCTGATTTACACTTATTAATACACTGAGTGAGCGTAAAGATTTTCTCTGGTTAAAAAATATTACTTCTAAGGAACAGTGCTAGATGCACCTATGCTGTTTGTTGAAAATTGTATCTGAATTAAAAAGTTTTTTTTATTTTTTTTTATAAATAAACTTCTACATATATTTCGTTTGTTACTCGTAGAACATATAGACGCTACTGAATTTGTGTATGTCTTTGCCACCATCTCTTCTGTCACAGCTTCTACAGTCTCCTGGCTATTGTATTTTCGTCGACTGAATATCTTGGAGAAACCCAAAATCTAGTTCCCATCAGCGGAGAACATCTTCAAGGGAGAAAGGAGGAAGGGATGCGTTCTAGCTTCTATGAAGGTACGATTCGTACAGCAGATGGTTATTACCTGAATTAGAATTACGTTTCCGCATGTTCATACACACAGTTGTGTGATGTCACATGGTTTCAGAAGCCGAGAGCAATTGGCCGTTGTCGGTTGTTGTCGCCCGCTATTGCTTTCGCCCCACTAGTAAATCAATTCTTCAGCACGGAAATCCATTTATATCTCAGTTACACACCTTCGTCCTTCTGATTAAAATTATGGCGTCTTTTACAATATTTGTCGCTCCATTGTAAAGCATATTGTTTATAGCATCCACTGGAAGTCAGAACATGTGTCTTATCAAATTGAATCTGATGATCTCTTGGTTGCAGTGCGTGTTCCGCAACAGTTGCACCGCCTTCTTTTCCCCTTCCACTCTGCTCGATTACGTATTTATCTCAGACTTATATCAATTTTTAAATGTCACCTCCTTCCCAGAGACAGTTTCACCCACAGTGATGCTTGGAGGCGTCTTAACGCCTGCAATATTTGTTTCTGGATACTGAGCCGTGTCTACTCAATTTACTTCAGTTCATCCTTGGCGTTCCTTTATTATTGATACACGTCATTTCCTTCCCTCCTTTATCGCCACCTGCATTGCTCCGATTGTTCTAGAACTATGTTTTAGGTGTCAGCCCATACTACCGTTTCCCTCGTCACTAGAGACTAAATTTCAACGGGACTGTAATCAAGGATAAAGTAATACCGAAAATTACGGGTTCGAAAATAATATCGTTCAGTTTCGATTGTTTTATAAAACGTATCATTCGCTAAGTAACCTGCTCCAAAGTACGCTAAGGATGTTGCACCCCAAAACTATACTTCTTATGGGCGGTGAGTCACATATCTACTGCGTATGCTTCAAATTGCTCCAGGAATTACATTGTCATGTTCACAGGGCCTTCCCTTCCGGCCTACTCTCACGGATAGGCTTGCCAAAGGTGTCTTATCCCACAGTAATGATCTCCTATCACTAACTGATATGTGCACATCACAAGCGTATAGATATATTATAGACGAGTAGACGAGTGTGTGTGTGGGTGGGGTGGGGGCGGGCGAGAGAGAGAGAGAGAGAGAGAGAGAGAGAGAGAGAGAGAGAGAGAGAGAGAGAGAGAGAGAGGGGGGGGGGGGGAGGGAGGGAGGGAGGGAGGGAGGGAGGGAGGGAGGGAGGGAGGGAGGGGAACGCATTAGCGGAGTTCCGAGTTCCGAGTGTTGCTAGCTGTGATAGCGGACATATACGCAGAGGTAAGACGGGCATAAACTTGGTGGATTAATTACAGACGGAAATGGGTCTCAGACAACACAGGAGTTGCTGCGAACTGATCTCGAAACTAGGAAGAGGGTAAATTTCAGTGGGAACGTTTCTGATGTATAGTTCGCGAAAAGCTACAGTTATCATAGGCAAATACTGTTTCTTGGAAACACTTGCCGTCATAGTTATAAAGGAGTTTAAATTTGTTATTTAGCAAATAACCTTAACCTTTCGCTATGAACAATGAGACTGTATACATTGAGATTTATGGACCAAGCTTTAAACTAATGGTTCAATAATACCGTGTAAGACTCGCCGCCCTGAGGAATTTAGTACGGGCGTCGTAAACACACATGCATTCCCCCACATATAAAATATTAAAAATTAGTGGCTGAGGTAATTTCATACATGAATGAAGAATGGGTGGAGTATATAGTTGTGTTGCTTTTTTCAAGCTGTTTTTAGTGTATATTTATCTTCGTGGTTTCAGTGAGAGAAGTATTTTGGTTGAAGCAGGTTCGTCGGTTCCACCCTCAAAAATGATCACAATAAAACAAAAAGATTCTCGGTCGCTGAGTATTTTTATTATCGTATCATCAGTTTTAAATACCTCATGTACCATTATCAAATATAAAATGCTTGGCCTACGAGTAGCACGTCACTGTGAAGATCAGTACGATATGCAACATATATGGTCTGCTGTTTATGATGCTGCCTTTCCCACTGACATACTACTCGTAGCCAACTATTTTAGATCTGAATGATTGTGCATAAGGCATCGAATCCTATCATATGTTAATAAAAATACTTTGTGGTTGGGACAAATTTTTTATTTTACTAACAGTATGTTGGTTGGTTGGCTAGTTGGGGGAGGGGACCAAACAGCGAGGTCATCGGTCCCATTGGATTAGGGAAGAATGGGGGAGGAAGATGGCAGTTTCCTTTCAGAGCAAACATCGCGGTATTTGCCTGAAGTGATTTACGGAACGTGATGACTGGGTGTTGTGTGATGTCCTTAGGTTAGTTAGGTTTAAGTAGTTCTAAGTTCTAGGGGACTGATGACCATAGATGATAAGTCCCATAGTGCTCAAAGCCATTTTGATTTACGGAAATCAAGGAGAACCTAAATCGGGATGGCCAGACGGGGTTTTGAACTGCCGTCCTCCCGAATGCGAGTCCAATGTGCTAACCACTGCGCCATCTCGCTTAGTGACAGTATGTTTCCGGTGACAGTGTCACAATTTCAGTTAAAAATAATATTTAGAATTTTTTTAGTAGGCCTTTGTTATGCGTTAGGTGAGTTTAAATATCTGTGTATCTCACTTAGACTTTAAAGCTTCTGACCTTTCTTCTCATAGTCTTACCGAATGCAACGTGCTTCGACAGTAATGCAGCGTATTCCGTGGAAGTATTTCCAAGAATGAACTGGACTTGTCAGTATTCTAAAAATAAAAAGAAGCCTTCAGTTTGCTTTACCTACATATGAAGCCTGTGTGATCGTTTTATTACATACACAGATTCACAGACACTATGATTCCCGTCTTTTGAGTGAAATAGCGTCCCAGTACAGTGGAACATTACTTTCAGTTGTGCACCAGAACGCCAGAATATCACTGTCAGACGCATCAACAAACAGAGAGAAAGCTCCTTATATAATTTTCTTTCTTTAGCCTGCAATGTAACTTTCGCCAAACTGTTTACAGACTTAGGGAGGTGAAACTTAAGACAATGCAAAACCAAGTAATAGAAAAATATCGACGATATTTCCGTATTTTATTCTACTCGTCCTGGCAGTCGTAGGGCGAAACAGCCGAACATTCAGGCGATTAATACATGCAAATTCATCTGCTTACCTTAAAAAACTAAATTAGGTTTATTAAATTCAGCAATAAGCTGAAGGCAAGTACAAAACTAGACTGGAGTTCATATGTTAATAGCCGCCTATCACTGGAATTAAGTCATCCAAGCCTCACCCAATGAAGTATCAGGTTCCTTTTGGCTCCTGTCTGATCCTCCTATATTGCAACTGTTCCGCGTGATAAAATCAACAATTTTTGGTCAAGAGTAAAGCTAATTTCACCCCATATGGGACCCAGATTTAAGAACTACTTAGGTCATCTCTTATCTTGTGGCCTAAGCACACACTCCGAGCACGTTAGGATCTTTTCAGATAGGTGTATGCAGTTATCTTTCCTCCACGACTTAAACTCAAGATTACTTCTATATGACTACTCTGCAATTCACAATCAAGTGCTGGCAGAGTGTTTGCAGAACCACCTTCAAGCTGTTCCTCTACTGTTTCAGTTTTGAACACTGCTCGGAATGGTGATCATTTCTCCCTATAAGGTAGGCGCCAAAACCATATTTTCGCATTCGACGGAGAATGCCTGAGAGACCCTGACAAAACGCAAAACGCCTTTGTTTTATTAATTGCCACCCCAGGTACGTCTCTCATCCGTGACATTATCTTTCTTATTTCGCGATACTACAAGACAAACTTCCCTACTTTGTGCTTTTTCAGTGTCCTCTATCAATCCCATCTGATGCCGATCACACACCGCTCATCAATATTCCAGAAAAGGACGGACAATCATAGGGTAGATAGTCTCTTTAGCAGACCTGTTGCATTTTCTAAGTGTTCTGCCAATAAATCGCAGTTTTTGTTTCGCTTTCCCCACAACAGTGTCTATGTGATCGTTCCAATTAAAGTTATTCGCAGTTGTAATCCCTAAGTATTTAACTCAGTTGACAGCCTTTAGATTTGTGTGATTTGTCGTGTAACTGAAATTTAACGGATTATTTTTAGTACTCATGTGGATGATCTCACACTTTTAGTTATTTAAAGTCACTTTTCGCACTATGCAGATATCTTGTCTGAATCATTTTGTAGTTGGTTTTGATCATCTGATGACTTTACAAGACGATAAATGCAAACAGTCTAAGGGGGCTGCACAGATTGTCTGCTAAATCGATCATGTTGATCAGGAACAGCATACGGCCTATAACACTTCTTCAGCGAACGCCAGATATTACTTCTGTTTTGTTCGATAACTTCCCGTAAGTTAATATGAGTGAATCTGAGATCCCTTACCAATAGCGGTCATTACTTCGTGAGAATAAAGAGCTAGTTGTGTTTACTGAGTATGTGTTGGCTGTTTGTCAATGATCGTATGTAAATGATGGCGGTTGAGTCCCAACCTGGAGAAGTTCGACTGCCGAGAAGCTGTAAGTCTTTTCAACTGACGCCGCGATAGGTGACTTGCGTGTCGATGATGATAAGGTGATCACGAGCACAACACAATACCTTATCCGCGAGCGGAGAAAACCTTCGACCCGGGCAGGAATCGAACCCGGACCTTCTGTATGCAATTAGACGCGCTGACCACTTACTGTCGCGCAGTGAAGGTATTGATTGCGTCTTGCTACTGGTGTACTTTCCTCGAAGTATATCATAATGTTTGAGCACAGTATGAGATTTAAAATCCTACTGCAAATCCATGTTAGTGGTGTGGGTCTGTAGTTCAGCAGATTATTCCTATTTCCTGTCTTGGATATTGATGTGACCTGTACTATTTTCCAGTCATTAGGTATGGATCTTTCGACGAGCGAGCGGTTGTGTATGACTTCTGAAGATGACCACGTGGTGGTATAAACCGGTCACTTTTGAATACCTGTGCCTTGCAACCTAGACTGTCATAATTATTTTCAAAGGAATTGCAAGTTTTCTGCTGACGTCAATAGCGGTCGCAGGGAATCTTGTGGACCCAATGGTGCGCGCCCACTGAGGCATGCGTCCAAAGGCACTGGACTATGAGCGTCTTCTGCCACCAAGCTACAGGACGGCCGGTGGCTGTCACACGGCCCACTTGCAGCTGGAGCCTCATCGCTACATCACCATCGTTCGTGTTTAGAACAGCGAGCCTCATCTTTGTTGCTACAGTATGAGGTGGACTCTAATTCTTGCTGTGTTATTTGTAACGAGTCTTCGTACATTTAGAGAAATATAACCTAAGTAAATCTTCTGCTTGCTGTGTTATCTTGTTTTTAATCATTTATGTTCCTGTCCAGCTTTCCTACGACCGCAGTTGCCGCATCACTCTTTAGCTTACCTCTCCTTACCTTATATGAAGTCGAACACAACAGTAACATTATTGTTATTGTCGCGCAGTGAAGGTATTGATTGCGTCTTGCTACTGGTGTACTTTACTTATGACGACAATCTCTTTGGGTTTTCTGCCAAATTTCGAGACAGAGTTGCATTATGGAGATCTGATTTCACAGGCAGTAACCTACGCTTGATTTATAACAAAAAAGTTGTATTTTGACTACCACATAAATCGTAGTGTCATTTTTAAGAAATTTTATTTCTATGTCACAGATAAAGACCGCAGCAAATCTCTCGGTTACGTGTGCTATACATCCAAATTCTTTTTACTGTCACAGTTTTGCCGAGAACAATAGCTACATCTAATATAAATTATTGCTCGTTTCGTTTAAGGACGAGGGTAACACAATTAAATTTCTTACTTTACGTGTTTCCTTTTCATTTAAGCAGCTATTTTTCCTGCTTTCCTCATTTTCCCTTTTATTCATTTATACTTTTCTATCCATATCTTTGAAGCATTATCATAATATCTTTTCGTAACCGTAGTGCAAATTCGACAAGTTTGACTCGATCGGGATTCAGGAAAGCTGTGTAAAATGATAAATTTCATTCGAAGATGAGCTCATTTTTGTGGCTCTGAGCACTATGGGACTTAACATCTGTGGTCATCAGTCCCCTAGAACTTAGAACTACTTAAACCTAACTAACCTAAGGATATCACACACATCCATGCCCGAGGCAGGATTCGAACCTGCGACCGTAGCAGTCGCGCGGTTCCGGACTGAGCGCCTAGAACCGCTAGACCACCGCGGCCGAATCATTTTTGTCTGTAGTGTATTGCCCAATGTAATAAAAGAGCTTATTTGTGACAAAATACTTTATTATGTATGCACTGTATGGTTGTATTGCAGTCAGGTTCACACTTGCTAAATCGTATGTTGCAGATAACGACGAACATTTCCTGTTATACCGCTGGAAAGGGGTTGCTTACTTCGCGTGCCGGTAGATCCCTTCTGTTGCAATCTACGTCTGTGTTTATGTGCTCCAACATATCTATTTGTGTGTGCGGAAGACTCTGTATTTGCGTGAGTGTATATGAATCAGTTTGCGTGTTCGAGATACATAAGGTTCGTGGGGCTGGAAGCATCTGGTTTTCTGTCTACGCATTGTTCTGCACTCTGCGAATGTGCGAGAGGCGTAACTACGGGAAACAAGAACTCGCTATAAATTCAAAGGCAGCAACACCGATTTGTTTCCGTGGATTTCGTGGCATCTCCTTCTGGCATATTTATTGACCTCTAATGACCGCCACTGACGTCTCTATTTTGCACGTCTTCATATGCATAAACGAACTGATGGAAGGATGCAACACCAGAAGGCTACAGCGCAAATTACTTAGTTATTTTGTTAGTTGCATTTTCCATAGATCATCTGAATGATTAGTTTATAAAAATGACATGGAACAAGTCAATTTACAGGAAATGTACACTTGATTACATGACAAATGTTAACATTAATGAACACACAATTATCTTTAGTCCTACTCATGAAACCTTACTTAATATTTCACTGTTTTTACTGACTACCAGTTTTTAAGTAGAAATACATCAGTGGAAAAATTGTCCAGGAGAAATAACTTTAAATTTGATTTAAAACTTGCTTCGTTATCTGTCAGACGTTTTATGTTATTGGGAAAATTATCAAAAATGTTTGTTGGAGCATATTTAATTCCTTTCTGAGCCACAGAGCTTTAACAATGGATTATAAACGTCATTTTCCTTCTAGTGTTGTAGGTATGGACATCATTGTTCTTCTTAAACTGTGACGGATTATTTGGGAAGGATTTCGTTAGCGAATATATGTATTGTGGCGGTGCAGTTGGAGTACCTAGCTCCTTAAAGAGGCTCCTACGTGACATGCGTGGTTGAACATCACATATTATTCCTCAGAAAATTATTGCGTAAGACATTCCTGAGTGGAAATATGCAAAATATGGCAGGAGGCTGATACGTTTGTTTCCAAGATTAGCAATTATAAGAAGAGCAAAAGTAGCCTAACTTAATTGTCTGAGAATCTCAGTAACATGCTTTTTCTAGTTAATATTATTATCAATTAGCAATATGTACACCCAAAAATTTAGAGCATCCTATCCTTTTTACTGACTCCTGCTAATGTGCTGCATCAATTGTTAGTAAGACTATTTGTTGCACAGAACTGAATGTAGTGAGGGTGCTTCTTTCAAAATTTAGGGTGAGTCCATTTTCAGAGAACCACTTAATAATTCTTTAAAAAATATCATTTACCATTTCTTCTGTTTCTTTCTCTCTAATGTGATTTATTGTAACCTCAGTACCGTCTGCATAACGTACCAATTTTGCTTGTTCAGTGTTAAGTGGAGAATCATTCACATATATAAAGAATAGAAGTGGACAAAAATTGAACCCTATGGAACTCTCTTTCTGATTTTGCAATGCAGGAAGACCTGCAGAGAACCGAAGACTTCTGCAGGAGCTGACAGTTGACCCTTAACATAAATGAACGTACGGTATTGTGTATAATTAGGTGAAGAGATCCATTACTTTCCAGTTAAACTACTGGAGATAAATGACTGGACAGTAGTAACTACCCTAATAAACCTAGCACCAACCAACTGGAGTGACCGTAACTGCGATGATCACATAAAAGTGGGTCTAAGAAAGCAGACGCCATGTTTATATTCATTGGACGTATCTGAAGGAAATTTAAGTCGTGCCGAAACAACTGCCTTAAATGGCGCTCGTTCAAACGTTTCTTACGTATTTCTGATCAGTCATGGATCCTTATCTAGTAGGAATGATAGAAGAGATAGAGGAGATCCAACGAAAAGCGGGTGTGAAGGCGTTTGAGATATCCTCAATAAACTACAGTGGTAGAGGCTAAAACAGACGCTTTGTGCACCACGGAGAGGCTCACTTTGAAATTCCAGCAGGGCACGTTCCAGGAAGAGTCAGGCAATAAACTGCTTCATCCCATATGTGCCTCGTGAAACGACGACGACGAGGAAACGAAATAAATCACAAATTAAAGATATGGGGGCACTAACTGTCAATCTTATTTCCCAGCCCATCGTGAGTCGTGGATTAATAGGTCAGTTGGTAATAGCTTTTCCTGCGAAATGCAATAAGTCGAGATCGTGTCCCGGTCCGAAACAAGGTCAGTTTTCCAGGAAGCTCCCCAACGAAGTAAAACCGTCTGGAGAGTGATATTTTATTTTATTTGACCTGTTTCCCTAACATATCGGTTTCCGTCGCACACTTCTACAATTACTCTCCTCCTTATTATAGTAATAAAGTAGTTTGTTGATTTCTTTAATAATTAACGTTTAAAACTGCTTGTAGTCTCAGTTTATCTTTTCTGCGGAGCTCGTAACTTCGGATAAATTCCGATTCCTATGAGCTACTAGAACGTTACGTAGTTGATTCATGTCAGTTGTAGTGCCCCTTTTGCAATATTCACCCTTATCAAGGTGAAACATAAATAAAACTGACAGTATGTGACTCAAAATGAATTTCAAACATTGATATATCATTGATTTAACTGTAAAAATATACAATATATATATCGATAAATGCAGAAAAGACATTATTTTTATTGTATGAGATTATAATGTGATTATCTTTGTAAGAGTATAAAATACAATGCAATGCTCATTCGTCTGTCTAGTCTGTTTTGTTCTGTTCGTTCTGGTGTTAGCTGGAATTAGGTACGCAAGCTATTGTGCGGCGCTAGCATTTTGTTCCTGTCGTAACGTAATTGCAAATATTTAATGGTGTAAACTGTGTCCTAGTAAGAATATACACTCCTGGAAATTGAAATAAGAACACCGTGAATTCATTGTCCCAGGAAGGGGAAACTTTATTGACACATTCCTGGGGTCAGAGCACGTTGGGTGGCACGGGATACATGTGGACGTGCATTGTCCTGTTGGAACAGCAAGTTCCCTTGCCGGTCTAGGAATGGTAGAACGATGGGTTCGATGACGGTTTGGATGTACCGTGCACTATTCAGTGTCCCCTCGACGATCACCAGTGGTGTACGGCCAGTGTAGGAGATCGCTCCCCACACCATGATGCTGGGTGTTGGCCCTGTGTGCCTCGGTCGTATGCAGTCCTGATTGTGGCGCTCACCTGCACGGCGCCAAACACGCATACGACCATCATTGGCACCAAGGCAGAAGCGACTCTCATCGCTGAAGACGACACGTCTCCATTCGTCCCTCCATTCACGCCTGTCGCGACACCACTGGAGGCGGGCTGCACGATGTTGGGGCGTGAGCGGAAGACGGCCTAACGGTGTGCGGGACCGTAGCCCAGCTTCATGGAGACGGTTGCGAATGGTCCTCGCCGATACCCCAGGAGCAACAGTGTCCCTAATTTGCTGGGAAGTGGCGGTGCGGTCCCCTACGGCACTGCGTAGGATCCTACGGTCTTGGCGTGCATCCGTGCGTCGCTGCGGTCCGGTCCCAGGTCGACGGGCACGTGCACCTTCCGCCGACCACTGGCGACAACATCGATGTACTGTGGAGACCTCACGCCCCACGTGTTGAGCAATTCGGCGGTACGTCCACCCGGCCTCCCGCATGCCCACTATACGCCCTCGCTCAAAGTCCGTCAACTGCACATACGGTTCATGTCCACGTTGTCGCGGCGTGCTACCAGTGTTAAAGACTGCGATGGAGCTCCGTATGCCACGGCAAACTGGCTGACACTGAAGGCGGCGGTGCACAAATGCTGCGCAGCTAGCGCCATTCGACGGCCAACACCGCGGTTCCTGGTGTGTCCGCTGTGCCGTGCGTGTGATCATTGCTTGTACAGCCCTCTCGTAGTGTCCGGTGCAAGTATGGTGGGTCTGACACACCGGTGTCCATGTGTTCTTTTTTCCATTTCCAGGAGTGTATTAGTATAAAGTGATCTCCGTGTGTTATTTCAAGAACATACGCCACATTTATCTTATGAAAAGAATATTTAATGAAAATTATTTAGCATGTTTCCTGCTGCTACAGAGCGAGTAACAGTAATCTCTGACTGTTAACAATTAGCCGCCATTACGCGGTACATTTAAAAATATTTTTTCACAGCACAATGTCTGATAGCCGGAGCGGAAGAAATTAAGTAAAAATATTCAGGGAGATTAATTGAAGTAATCCAGTGAAATAATTTTATTAAAACTTGTTTATTTTCTGTGATAGTAATAATTTCAGAGCTGAGTACTACTACGCTATTGCATTTACAGTAATTTGTAGGGAGCCAGGCGCTCGATAAAACCAGATATAATACGTAATTGGCAACCTACGAAATTAATTATTTTGCTTATTGTATCTCTTTTGTATTTTTTTTTTGAAAGCTAAAGTAAAAACTAACTCCACTAAAAATCAGTAACAGATCACGAAAAATCAAAGGACAAACAAATTTACTAGGAGAGTTTCCTCTAAATAAATAACATTACATTATATTTCTTTTAAGAGATATAATACAGTCCAGGACTTAGTATTTCACTTTTTCGAGAAAACGCTTGTAAGTGTTTCTACTTACGTCAACTTATCCTTCCAAAAAGGAATCCACCTACCGAATCCTTGTAAAAACCAGTATGAACAGACTGAATTTTTCCTTGTACCTAATAATTCGGAAAAAATTGTCGCATCATTATTTCCTCGTGTGACTAGTAATTGCATTCTTTTGTTATTTCCTTCGAACAGGTCTTTATAAAAGATCGATAACCTATTTTTCTTATGTAGTCTTTGTTTACATGCTGGCTAACAAATAATTTTCTGGCTCGAAGAATGAAGTAACTAAAAACTGGTTTGTATTTATATCCGATTTTAATGTAAAATTAAAGGAGACTGTACGAACTATTTGCTAGTCACTTACATGGAAGAAGATCGTATAACAATGGTATGTACGAAAAATGAAATAACGTTTTGGCATACGCAATAGAATATGCAACAAGGGGCCCTTGTTGTCAATTCTGTCATGGAATAAGCAGTACCAGACTAGCAACCTAGCAGAAATTTTTCAGAAGCAGGAAAGGAACCTTTTTAAAAAATAGAAGCGAGTATAAAAGATCAGAAAAAAACTACAAAACCGCTGCACCTTTACCTAACAGGCTAGGAGAAATAATATGCACTACTGGCCATTAAAATTGCTACACTAAGAAGAAATGCAGATGATAAACGGGTATTCATTGGACAAATATATTATACTAGAACTGACATATGATTACATTTTCGGGCAATTTGGGTGCATAGATCCTGAGAAATCAGTACCCAGAACAACCACCTCTGGCCGCAATAACGGCCTTGATACGCCTGGGCATTGAATCAAACAGAGCTTGGATGGCGAGTACAGGTACAGCTGCCCATGCAGCTTCAACACGATACCACAGTTCATCAAGAGTAGTGACTGGCGTATTGTGAACATCCAAGATCTCGGCCACCATTGACCAGACGTTTTCAGTTGGTGAGAGATCTGGAGAATGTGCTGGCCAGGGCAGCAGTCGAACATTTTCTATATCCAGAAAGGCCCGTACAGGACCTGCAACATGCGGTCGTGCATTATCCTGCTGAAATGTAGGGTTTCGCAGGGATCGGAAGAAGGGTAGAGCCACGGATCGTAACACATCTGAAATGTAACGTCCACTGTTCAAAGTGCTGTCAATGCGAACAAGAGGTGACCGAGACGTATAACCAGTGGCACCCCATACGATCATGCCGGGTGATACGCCAGTACAGCGATGACGAATACACGCTTCGAATGTGCGTTCACCGCGATGTCACCAAACACGGATGCGACCATCATGATGCTGTAAACAGAACCTGGATTCGTCCGAATAAGTTACTTTTTGCCATTCGTGCACCCAGGTTCGTCGTTGAATACACCATCGCAGACGGTCCTGTCTGTGATGCAGCGTCAAGGGTAACCGCAGCCACGGTCTCCGAGCTGATAGTCCATGCTGCTGCAAACGTCGTCGAACTGTTCGTGCAGATGGTTGTTGTCTTGCAAACGCCCCGATCTATTGACTCAGGGATCGAGACGTGGCTGCACGATCCGTTACAGCCATGCGGATAAAATGCCTGTCATCTCGACTGGTAGTGATACGAGGCCGTTGGGATCCAGCACGGCGTTCCGTATTACCCTCCTGAACCCACCAATTCCATATTCTGCTAACAGTCATTGGATCTCGACCAACGCGGGCAGCAATGTCGCGATACGATTAACCACAATCGCGATAGGCTACAATCTGACCTTTATCAAAGTCGGAAACGTGATGGTACGCATTTCTCCTCCTTACACGAGGCATCACAACAACGTTTCACCAGGCAACGCCGGTCAACTGCTGTTTGTGTATGAGAAATCGGTTGGAAACTTTCCTCATGTCAGCACGTTGTAGGTGTCGCCACCGGCGCCAACCTTGTGTGAATTCTCTGAAAAGCTAATCATTTGCATATCACAGCATCTTCTTATTGTCGGTTAAATTTCGCGTCTGTAGCACGTCATCTTCTTGGTGTAGCACTTTTAATGGCCAGTAATGTACTTGATGCACAAACAAGCAGTGTTACACAGTAATCGTCCCTAGCAGTCAAAGCAATACTTCAGTGTTGCAAATATGGATGTTAGTTATTTGCAGAGCCGAAAATAATTGAAAACTATGGTATAGTTCTAAAACTGAACACAACTCAAATTAATCGTTTGCTGTGAACTACTGATAATAACTGACGGAGAAAACCTATGAATTCGCGACAGTATTTTGTACTAAGAGCGTCGGGTAGTGGATTAAAATTGCTAAATTTTTTAACTACCAGCATGCATTGTGCCAAAAATTTATAAGAGTGCAAACAAAATCGAATAAATAACATTTTACGTCTGTGGTGAGGCTATTCTAAAAGAATTTCTAAGAATAGGTTCAGAGAGTTCCAAGGAGGTTAATTTAGACGACAGTCTTCCCCGAGACGATGTTTCTAAGTTTCTATTAGTTTGTGCACACAGATCTATGTAAAGCGAGTAAAATATGTATAAGGCACGTGACCACCTGTAAGGTCTTCCGCGACCGGGAGACAGCCTCGCGATCATGCCACCGCCTGCGAGGGAGCCGAGTAGCGCGGGATCGATACCAGGCCGCGTCATCCGTCACTGTCGCCGCTCCTATTGACGTCCCGCCCCATCACTGTCGCCGCAAATCCATAACAGAGCACATCCAACAAGGACCTACAGTTCTCTCGACTTCCGCTCGGATGCACACGTCACCATCTAGTCGCACTGTGATGGATTCTAAAGGAGATGGATGCAATTCGTGAAGTCCATTAGAGTGACAGAGGTACGGACAGAGAGAGAGAACTTAAAGTAAAAGTGAAGGTAATGGTAGAAATGAAAAGCATAACTGGAGTATGTTTGATTCCATCCAAGCATATCATTTCCTTATAAGAAAGTAAGATATGGTCAGGTAGGTAGCGATGTACCTCTGTACACGAGTAACCTACTGTTAAAAAGCGTCGTGCAAACATGGCGTCATTTCGACGCTATATGAAGACGAAAAGTTTCCAGAATGAGATTTTCACTCTGCAGCGGAGTGAGCGCTGATATGAAACTAACAGGCAGATTAAAACTGTGTGCCGGACCGAGAATAGAACTCGAGTTCGAGTCTCGGTCCGGCACACAATTTTAATCTGCCAGGAAGTTTCACGAATTAGTTGTCTATTGACTTTCGTGATCGTTCGGTTCACAGCACGTGAAGCGTACAGACATTTAAAACAATAAAATTCACAAATAGAGAGAACTGCAGTTTACACTTCTTCGTTACTTCAGGGAACGTTAACCACGAAGTAACGTTATTTAGAAATGTGTCAATTTATGCATTCACGTGGATTGGGCTACGGACAATTCTTACAAGAACTAACACCGAAACTCACTGAAAAAGTTGTGATAACTGTATTTCCTAATACGTAATACGCCTTCATGAACACCGGAAAAAAAATAAAGCTGAAGTCAAGCATCAGTGAATACGGTAACTGCTGTTTCAGAACATGAAAGCACTGAGGAACTCCCGAAAACGAGACGGTGTTGATAAAATTTGTTGCAACAAAATGAGGTACAACGTAACACTGGTGGTCAAAGAGGTAGTTTAATTCGAGACGCTTTCTGGGAAAAGAAGTATCCTACAAGAGCTAACTCGTAAATTGCCTTTTATACTGTACTTTATATATGACTCAGGCTAAGTTATCTTTTAATTCTTTTGCAAATGTGTCAGTCTGTTCTACGCTTTATATTCTGATTGATAGTTTTACTAGATGATCGTGTTTTTTGTATTTATTTGCATTTGTGTGTTTCATGCTTAAATGGTAAGTTGTTAACAAAACAACTCATTGCTGAGAGAGAGAGAGAGAGAGAGAGAGAGAGAGAGAGAGAGAGAAAGCACACACTACACAGCTACATTACATATCGTCTCCCCGCTTATAAGCACTAAACCACGATAAACTATCGAAAGTTGGCCTTTTGTATTATAACTTCCACCACATGGAGACTTTAACTTCCCATGTCATAATGCGACGTGTGATTATAACAAATTGTACCAACCACGACGTGCTTTTATACATCTTCAATCTTCTGTTGCCTTTAAACGTCGAATTTTTATAATACGCAACTTACAACACAAATACAGTACGGTGTCTCTCAAGCACCCTGCATCGAGTGCTAACGGAAGTCGATAGCAGTTAGTGCAGTCTTCGATACCTGCGTGTGACGTCAAAATGCCGTTTTTTGTTTATTACCATCACGAAATGTTTGCGGTTGTTGAATCCCATTTGGTTCGAAACACAAGCGTTGGCGCATAACACGCCAGACGGATGTGTAAGGAATGGACGAGTCTCGCCATGGGACGACGAGTAGACTTCTGTGCATTACCTCTAGAACACTGCTGAACATTTCCTACGTTTTGAACCAGCCCAGGAGTTGAGATTTCAGTTGTACAGGTGTATTTCTTCTTAGAGTCTCTGATGTTTCGGCAAATATTTGCAATTCCATTTTTTCAGTGTGAAAACTAATACAGTTCATCACGTCTTTCATACGAAGCCCAGTGTCGACTGAAAATGTCGGTTAGTTTCCTGTTGCAAACAAAAGGAATTTTAAAGCGTAATTTTAATGCCCATTCGATATAGCAGTCCCAAATTAGCCCAGTGCGATATTCTTTTTATCAATACGTATTTAAAGGGACAGTAAAGCACGAAGAATAACCAGTGCATTATTCGTTATATATATATAACGAATAATGCACTACACTAATTTAGGACCGCTATAACGAATGGAAGCGTAAAGTTACGCTTCAAAACTGATTTTGTCAGTAACGGGAAGCAAATCGACCCTTTCCGCCGACATTGGCCGTCGCATGAAAGAATATAAATTGCAAATGTCTACCAAAACATCAGAGACAATGCGCCAGACGACTCTTAGGAGAAACATCCCGTGAAGCAATCACTGTTTTGAAATTACTGGTCCCAACACATAGAGGAAGGAAATATGTTATATGGACACTGGGCCGGGAGACTTTATTGCCGTGTAAGAGCTAATTTCCTAAAACACTTAAACATTAATCAAGGGAAACACACAAAAAAGAACGTATCAGCTCAGTATGGAACACTTTCCCAAATGAAGTGTTCAAGATTCCCGCCGTTAGCAAGGATACGTACATTAACCTGCATCGCAGTGAATCCCTGATGTGCTGATGTATCCTTGGAGAATTGTGTATTGTTTCACAGAATTCCCCAACACGTATGCGAAGCCTCTGTATATCCTGCACCGGAATTCCGCATACAAGAGCTTTCAAATGTCCCCATATATAAAAGTCTAGTGAGTTTAGGTCCGGAGAGCGTGGAGGCTAAGGAATTGGTCCAACTCTACCTATCAGTTTGTCACGAAATCTGTTATTTAGAAGCCTATTAACATCATCACTGAAATGAGGAGGGGATCCATCGCACAAGAACTACATGTTTTGTTGAACTCGTAAAGGCCTGGTAAATTTCCCGTTGTGCCTGGGTCTAAGGAAATAAGTTGTTAACAAGCAGTGTCCATCTAAACGTTGGCAGAAAATCTTTGTTGATAATGTGATTACACAATTTAGAGAAGATTCTCGACACCCCATAAGTAATGAATGTGAAAACTTTGCATCTGATAATGTAGAAAGCACGCGTCACCAGTGAACAGCGAATTTGCACTATATGGGGGGTGGATACATTTTTGAATGAGTCATTCACAGAAGTGTACCCGTGCAGAAATGTCAGCTGCTGATGGTGCCCGGTACGCGCTGTACCTGGTAAGGATACGGCAAGTCCTCATGTAGCACTCTCCAGACAGTTATGTGTCAACATTAATTATTGCATTTAATTGTCACACGTAGGCACTAGGGTAGTTATCAACTACACGACGAAGTTCACTCTCTAACTCAGGTATCCTCGTCCTTCTAGGCCTCATAGGGCTGCGCGGGATTAGCCGAGCGGTCTCGGGCGCTGCAGTCATGGACTGTGCGGCTGGTCCCGGCGGAGGTTCGAGTCCTCCCTCGAGCATGGGTGCGTGTGTTTGTCCTTAGGATAATTTAGGTTAAGTAGTGTGTAAGCTTAGGGACTGATGACCTTAGCAGTTAAGTCCCATAAGATTTCACACACATTTGAACATTTTTTTTCTAGGCCTCCCTCAGTCGCGAGTAGTAGGCTTAAATGTCCCATGTTCCCTAATACCACGATCAATTGCTTCAACGTCCTTCTGTCGGTGCACCGTCGTTCTGGAAAACCCTCCTGATACAAGCGTTGAGCGCCGTGGCCATTACCATTTACTAGTCATTATTACAAATGGGAATCTGTCAACTTCACATTGAACTGTACCGGAAACCCAGTCCGCAATGAACACTGAACAGTTGATGCCACGTGCGTGATGCTAGTAGAGCAAAGGTGTTAATCGTATGGCAATACAAGCTGTGAAGTGAGTCACATGTCAACAGTAGCTCCGTTCCATTGGTAAACAAACACTGTCGGCGAACCTAAGAATTACTTACGGTATATTCTAACGGAACGTGACCAGGAGATTATTTTGAACATACCATGTAAGAAAACTTTTAATGTATTGCTGGTACGCTTTGTATCTGTGCGATTATGAAGAGAAGTACAGGTAGCTATAATTAAAGACAAGCTACTCACGGAGGTCCAGTGAGGGCTATAAGTATCATATGGCAGCGAAACTTAGTACAAATGCTAACGCGTTAGTGCAGAACCAATTAACACTTGAAAAAAAATGTTCCAGTTTTGGCCACCAGGTGCAAATCTGGCGCTACATGCTTTTTGTATGACGGTATGACATGAACATTGTCAAATGTCACTCATAACGTGAGTGAACGGTGTGGCTGTCGAGAATGCAGACCAAGCACTGTTAGTGAAACTGTATTTCATGAACGGCAGTAATTACAGTGCTGAACTGAGAGAGTGTCGCCGACTGACAGGTCTCACAATAGGTCCAATGCCATTAAATCATTTAAAGAAGATGATAATGAAATTCGAGAATCTCGGGTGGGCCTGGTCTGGCACCTGGAAGAAGAAAGCATTCTATTCCGGTGGAAGTTATAAACGAGGCTGCTTATGCTGTAACTGATCATGCAGCACATCCCATGTGTAGTGCTACTGCTCGTGCAGTGTCACGATAATTGTATGTCCCATGGTCAACAGTAATGCAAATTTTGCGGTCTATTTTACACTGGCACCCATCCAAGATCCAGACGATGTAGCAACTGAAACTTCGTGACCCGCAGCAAGGATCTAAATTTGTTCCTCGGTTTCTGGCACGGACTGATGTTAATGACGTGTGAGTGGGTAGTATTCTATGCAGTGATGAGGCAAATTTTACACTACAGGATGTGGTGATACACAAAACTGCCGACTTTGAGGTACTGTTGAACCAGTGTTGTGCAGGAAGACCCACTGCACTCGCTGTATATGAGAGTGTAGTATGGATTCATAATTCCCTTTATCCTCTGTCCGTTCTTCTTTGAGAGAAACACCCAAAGGGCCTCTCAGGTGTACCCTGACGCCGGAAAGTTATCAAGACCTCCAAGCACAGCACGTGATTCCTGCTTTGAAAAAGCGCAGCTGTTTGGAAATCACTGCTTTCATGCAAGATAGGGCAGCACCTCATGTCGCTCGCCCAGTGAAAGACCTGCTTAATGCAACCTTCCGCAAACGTGTTATCTCCAGACGTTTCCCTGATGCGTACCCTGTAAGAACATCTGATCTGAATCCATGTGACTTTCGGCCCTGGGGATATCTAAGAGAAGACGTTTACGAGGGACCCGTTCGGTCTCTATCTGATTTGAAGGGTATTATAAATAAGTGCGTTGTTCAGATTACATCAGGACTGCTGCGAGGAGCTGTTGATCACGTCAGTTTACGACTGTTCATGTAGAAAAAATTGTGTAAGGAGCGGTTAGCGATAAAATCATTATGCCTTTCTCACTTGTTTGACCTGTTCTGTCACTATCTCGTTCCTAACCTATTAGATGGGGAAACATTTCCACACGTCTGTGTCGCACATTCACAGCGCCCGATTTGCACCTGGTAGACCAAATGGGAACAAATTTTTTCAGCGCAAGTCAGCTCCGTATTAACGCAATAGCTTATCTACCAAGTTTAGCTCTCATACGATAATTACAGCCAACCCTCGACCTCTGTGAGTGGCTGGAAGTGATTATAATCACTCTAGAAAATGAGTTCTAATATATAAATAACGCGTTTCTGGACCCGTGTCCATATAACGTATTTCATTCGTCTATGCCTGAGGAGTGCTTCTTATAAGTCTGGCCGTACCTTTTCGTTACAGCTTGTGTATCTTTCACCGAAGACTTTATAGAACCTTGTGGAATACTGATGTAGATATAAGGTATGAACCGCTTCCAGTCGGAGACAAAGAACAAATGCACAAACGTCAGACATGTTCATCAGGAGAGGAAACGAACCCTGCTTCTACTCGTGTGTGTGTGTGTGTGTGTGTGTGTGTGTGTGTGTGTGTGTGTGTGTGTGTCTCGGATCTCGTGGGCTCTTCTTCTCCGGAACGCGCGGCGAGCCAGTCGCTTTGTCCAGGCCTCCTCCCTGCAGCAGGTGCCCCGGCCCGGCGCAGTAAGTCTTCTTCGGGCCAGATCTCCGAGTAATTACTGCGCTCCGGCCTCCGGGAGCAATCACGTGCCGCTGCTGGCGCTGCGCTTCCCCCAGACGGACTTCTAATTAGAAAGATTCCTCCCGCGGCTGCGGCTGCGGCTGCCCGGCTAAACACCGACTGCGAGGCCGGATTCTTCTCGTGGTTTATTGGCTCAGAGAGACGCAACAGGCGGAATAAAAGTTAGTGAGTCTGTCGCTAAACAGAAGCTAGTAGGTAGTTATGGTAGCATGACTGAGAATGTACAGTCTCGCGGCCAAAATCCTGGATATATGTTTCTCGGTTTTCTTTACGGGTATGATTTGAGGGTATACTCAAGCTTTCAACGATTTCATTAATTAAAACTTCCGGGCTAAGAGGCAGTGGTAGAACAGTAGAAATTCTTCTTCCTGACGTTTCGTTGCCAACTACGGGGAACATTTTCTGAGGTGAGTCAACGACTGGCTACTGGGCCGTGGAGATCCCGCTTATATAGAGCGCAAAGCGGGCGCCTTCACTCGTCACGGCCGGCCGTGGTGGCCGAGCGGTTCTAGGCGCTACAGTCTGGAACCGCGCGACCGCTACGGTGCAGGTTCTAATCCTGCCTCGGGCATTGATGTGTGTGATGTCCTAGGCTTACACACTACTTAATCTAACTTAAAGTAACTTACTCTATGGACAACGTACACACCCATGCCCGAGGTAGGACTAGAACCTCCGAAGGGGGGAGCCGTGCAAACCGTGGCAAGACGCCTATGACCGCGCGGCTACCCCGCGCGGCGAGGTAGCATTTTCATGTTTGGATATTACCAGATACATTTTTCTAATAGTTATCGGTTTTATTTTGTAGGGAACCGTGCTTCATTTCCTCTACACCTCCCCGTTTCACTGAAGTAATATGAGTTGCCCTTTCCTGACTCAGATCACAGGTGCGCTCCTGGTGACGTTACTGCGTTTCTGTCAGCAGCGACGTTTACGTCTTCTTCAGGGACTTAGCTGGTCTGAGGCAACCGGGGCCAAGCACCGGGACTTCCGACGACAAGGGAGTCCCTGGCACCCGTAAGAAAGAAGGGAAGAAATAAAGAACGCTAAAAAATAAAGAAACAAAAAAATGGTTCAAATGGCTCTGAGCACTATGCGACTTAACTTCTGAGGTCATCAGTCGCCTAGAACTTAGAACTAATTAAACCTAACTAACCTAAGGACATCACACACATCCATGCCCGAGGAAAGATTCGAACCTGCGACCGGAGCGATCGCTCGGCTCCAGGCTGTAGCGCCTAGAACCGCACGGCCACTCCGGCCGGCCAAAAGAAACATTAGAATGGAAATGATTGGCTTTAGGAAATGTAAGAAAAACCTACGTCTGGATGGCCGGAGGAGAAATAAACCACTGGTTTCCCAAATAGGAGTCCAGAGGGTTGCCAGTATAGGTATTTTCAAAAATATGAAAGAAAAAGCCTTTCAGCGATGAGATAGGAACTGTTTGGAACATAGTACATATGAGGCAGGAAAAAGAAATCACAACAATGAGGAAAATTCTTTAAACCTAAATAGTGAACTGATCAAAAATAAACTAAAAAATTTTAGGCATTTTCAAAGAAAATTATTAAGAAAGTCTAAGCACTTCCTTGTTCGCCTCAGTAGCTCACTGTTGTATTTGTAATGTGTATGTAAAACAAGGACTGTAGATCTTCATGGATTTTTTTTTGTTTATCTGCAATATACTCCCTAACAATTTTTGTAATACTGCATGTATTATGTGTGTCTGGAGTGCAGTGCAATGTTTTTGTTGTACGATGATAATGATGATGATGAGAGAAGGGAGAAGGTGAAACTCGGTGCCGGCACATAGTCTACTCCACGTGAAAAGCACCAAGTTTAACGTCGCCATCCGACGGACGAATCACCACCAACAGTGTCACATAACCCTCACTTCATGAGAGTCTGCGGAGAGGTTTGGTATTTATACCAGGACACTGGTGCAAAGACTGGTGATCAGAAACTTTACGCCAATACCTATTCTCCACTTGCCGACCAGATACTGGCAAGTGAAAATTTTTCCCACCACCAGGATTTGAGCAGCCTTACCAGCGGGTCGAGGGCCATCGCACAAGCGTGGGTTAGCGACGTCGGTCACGAAGACGGGTTGATGTTCATGGACTGTAATGCCAAACATTTTTGCCAATCAAGTTATTAAAAATATGTGGTCAGTGTGCTACGCCGAGGAACCGGGTTCGATTTCCGATACTGTCAGGGATTTTACCTTGGTGGGAAGGATGGACTGGGGTGCACTCAGCCTCATGATGCCAACTGAGAAGCTATTTCAGTGAGAAGTTGCGGCTCCATGGCCAAGAAAGTCGACAACGGCCAGGAGAGCAGTGGTGCTGACCACACACCTCTCTATGCCGCATCCAAAGACGCCACTGGCACACGATGACACGGCCTTCGGTCCGTCCCGGTAGACAAATTAGGACCAGAACATGGAGCTGTACTTTTTGCTTTATTGCTTTGTACACTTTCTCAGTAGGTACATAATCGTTTCCTAGAAAATTGTTCCGAAACACTGCTGCTAAACACAACAGTAAATCTTCCATAGCAGAACTTCCCGATACAGTGGTTTACGTTTCGTGCTAAATAGGTCATGCGTGGCGGTATTGACGGGAGAGTGACGGACTGTTGGCGATGTTGCTGTCGAGATTGACAGCGGCGTATCGTTCGTGAGCCCTTACGAAGGGAGTATTTGAGGCGTCAGGCCAGGAACACAAGGTCATGTACAAGTGATACTTGCTGTTTTAAATTATTTATTACCGAAATGAATAACACCGTTAAGCAATAAAGACAGAATTGTCAGGTCTACTGCGGACATTATCATATGATCACGAACGTCGGCAGCGAAATGAAACAAAATACTAGCGTCCCAAATTCGAGCGGTCTCTGCTGATTCAGTACCAGGAAGACGAAAAGCCAAGTACATACGGGTACACTGCACTTGGATTGAGGATACGAACTGCAGTGGCACACACACGAAAAGAGCATCCACCTTGTATGATTATACCTCAGCAAGCACAACAATTTCAAATCACATTTCATTCCGTTAATATCCATAGTTTTTAAGGCACCTATAGTTTAACTAAATTTCATGATACGAAAGAAACACTTTATATATGAATTTCGTCTACAATACTTTACAAATTACTATAAAAATATAGTGTTTGTTATGGCAAAAGTGTGCGTCAAGACATCATTCTGAGATAGTCAACCTGCTCTATCAGTGAAGCAGAAGGTCCTTCTAACACTGAAACGTTGTGACATAATAGGAGAATCTATTATTTGCAGTATTTCGATTTTCCTGTTTGTACAAGATTTGTAACATAACTTCTCTCACACAAACTGCTTTAGCAAGCCGAGATATACACTCTGGATGGCTGGTACGCAGAATGAGATTACTCTGAATATGACTGCCGTGTCGAAGACCTTCTTGTTGATTGAACATATATGCCACTCAGAATTTATGTTCTGCGTCCGAAGAAAGATGCAGTCGATTTAACGCCTGTGTTTTGGGTGCCACACAGACTGGCAGCCCAGATGTTTGTTGTTGGCTTACCTTTTCACTGCTCTTGTTGTTACGTACTCTTACTGCATTATACGGGAGACGGATGCATTCACGCTGTTCGCCAATCTTCTCATCTCAAACTGTTGCTAAGAAACGTTATGGGTCGCTGCAGGACCCCCGTATTGTTGAGAACTGCAGCCTATCGGGATTCCTCTGTTTACTCTAAAGGGCTCGTAGAAAATAATCATTCCACAATTACCATCAACAACAGAAAATGAGAACGAAGGAAAGAAAATTAAAATTAAAAGGAAAAAAGGAACGTTAGTAAAATCTGTCAATCAATTGAACTCTATTACTATGTTCAGATAATCGAAAATGGTTCTGGAACTCCTTCAGACGTAAAGGTGCGCGGCGAATCATTTACGTCCTTCATATAAGTCAAAAAACAATCTGCTGTAGGAATAGAACATCGATTAAGTGACACTATAGAACATAAGTGTGAGAAATGTTGCCTCCAAGGCTGCGGCAGGGCATCCGCCGGTTAAGAAAAGATCAGGCCAGTTTAAATTTAATCCTAAACGGGTCTAAAGAGGCCAGGAGGGTTAGCAACAGTCACGTATTTCTAAACAATTAAGAATATCTAGAAATCTTTTGGCCTCGCATTGTCACGGTTGTAGGATTTAAAAGCTTGTTCCGCGAGATTCTACGTTCAACATGTTGTACTGGCGTATACGACGCCATCTATGCACTTAAAGGAGATATTCATGGGGATAATTTTTGTCAGTACGAACGAAATGCAGCAATAGGTCCCAAAAACGTCAGTTGTAGGAAAGTATTACAGCAAATAAGCCGTATTGCTCTTTGAAAGGTCTGAAAATGAAACAAAAGCGACCTCCTTTGGGTACACCATGAAAAGTCATCATTCGCTGGAAAAGACCGTATTGTGGGGTAAAATCGGAGAAGAGAAGAGTAGGGTAAAGTATGAGATGGATTGATGGCATCAGAGAAGTAATGGATTTCAACCTGGAAAGTCTTCGGGAGATAGTACAAGACAGAAGAAATTAGCGTCCTGTAGTTCATAGCGTCACGGAGAATAGGAATCGACTAAACGACTAGAGAGACTACAAAGAATCAATTTAGTACCTAAGACCTTGAAATCTGAGAGTATGGGTGCTGCTACCACATATTTGTTTTAGGAGCAATGCTGCCAGAAAGGGTCATTCGACAAACCACTTGGTGAAACTTTCAACATCTGTGAAAGACGAAACATTGAGAGTAAATTCTCTAATAAACGAATAACGATAATAAATGGTTCAAATGGCTCTGAGCACTATGGGACTTAACATCTGAGGTCATCAGTTCCCTAGAACTTAGAACTACTTAAACCTAACCAACCTAAGGACATCACACACGTCCATACCCGAGGCAGGATTCGAACCTGCGACCGTAGCGGTCGCGCGGTTCCGGACTGAAGCGCCTAGAACCGCTTGGCCACACCGGCCGGCCAACGATAATAAAAGAAAGGATGACATAGCCCGTAACTGAACTTAGAACGAGGCTTTATTTACCATAAGATCGACAACCTTTATTCGCAACTAAATACCTAGTTATATGTAATGAAGTTGGTTACAGACGCAGATGTTGCTGCGGATTTGGTAAGAAGTTGATCAAAACTGTTGGGCGTACATGACTGAGCAGAACTGATATCGAATTACCCCAGCGTATGCGCAACCGTACTGATGTATCCGACAGACTCTGTGGCTGATGAAAACCTGAGCGTTCTTTCTCCTCGCTAAAAATATTTAAAAAAATAGTTATATCACACTCTGACTCAGGAACGGTTATTTTTGTGGTTTGGCAATACTGTCGATAGCTGAAGGCCGGTGTTCACGGTCATAATATTGTTTGACTGACAAGGGATGTATCACACATACTGAAAAATGTTAACTGTCATAACTCAAAGTGAGACGCCGTACGTCTCGCAAGAGGACGCTGGGAAAATTTCAAGACCCGACTTTCAGCGCAGAAACTGCAAATATTCTTCAGTTACTGACAAATCCATCCCGCAGAGATCGTGCAAGTTGTATATTATGTATACAGCATCTCTCCCAGAGGCGTACAAGCAGTCATTCACCCCACGCTCCATCTGTCCATCGAACAGGAACAGACTTTAACGCCGCGCGGGATTAGCCGAGCGGTTTAGGGCACTGCAGTCATGGACTGTGTGGCTGGTCACGGCGGAGGTTAGAGTCCTCCCTCGGGCATGGCTGTGTGTGTTTGTCCTTAGGATAATTTAGGTTAAGTAGTGTGTAAGCTTAGGGACTGATGACCTTAGCAGTTAAGTCCGATAAGATTTCACACACACACACACACACACACACACACACACACACACACACAGAATTTAACATGTGGTTCAGTGCAACTGCCAAGAGGACTCCTTGGGACACGCAGTTTATCGGAAAACGACTGGTAAGGAAGAGTATTTACATGCAAATAGCTACCACCACCCTTCCCAGACGATGGGTGTTCTCACGACTTCGTTTCACAGAGCACAGGGAATCGCTGGCGACAGAAGTCTGCAGGGTGAGCTATACCCAAAAACAAATTTTTGAGACAAATGGGTACTCTCCACTACAGATTCCTGACGCGCTACAGAGAAAACCCAAGCTGCACTCAAGAACTGAGGAAGATGACAGAGAGAATCAAATCCACGTACTTCCAGCCATATATGTGAAGTCAGTCATCAAAAATAGGTCGGATCCTTACCAAGCTCATAGTGATTTTTTGCACTCCAACGAAGACAGCAGACGTTTCGAGTTTGATCAAAAACGTCATAATGCTCCGCAAAGATGGAGCTTACAGGATTCTCTGCGAATGTGGTCATTCATGCACTGGGCATACGACACGTGCGGTCCATGTGAGGTACACCGGGCTCTTACAGTCCAATATATCAGGTACGGCGAAGCACTGTATCGGCATGTCACTCTATGCGGTGTGACAAGTCGCGACATGTAGGTTGGTTCGTTAATTTGGGGAAGGGGACCAAACAGCGAGGTCATCAGTCCAATCGAATTACAGATGGAATCGGAAGGAAGTCGGCCATGCCCTTTCAACGGAACCATCCCGGCATTTCCCTGAAGCAATTTAGGTAAATCACGGAAAACCTAAATCAGGATGGCCAGACTTGGGATTGAACTGTCATCCTCCCGAATGCGAGTCCAGTGTGCTAACCTCTGCGCCACCTCCTTCGGTATGTGATGTGACAATATCGAAATTCTAGAACAGACTTCTGGACTCGGTGGTGTAGGAAGCAGCAGAAATTCGTTTGGCGGAGAATTTTATCAATGGGAAGAACGGTTTCAGCCAGGACAAAACATGGAATACGATATTTCTGTATTAATAATAAAACTATAAAACCGTCGTGTGCGTCTGTTTGAACACGCTTATGTCCAAAACTACTATCAAATTTTATTAGAGATTCCATGAACGGTTTGAGCATAGCTTGGGGCAACGTATACGTTTTATGTTGATGTTGTTTGGTTTGTGGGGCACTCTAATGTGCGGTCATCAGCGCCCTTACAATGTCCCAATTTTTACGCAGTCCAATCGAGCCACTGTCACGAATTATGATGATGATGGAATGATGACGAAACAAACACCAAATACCTTGGCAGAGAAACTCCCCAACGCGGCTGGGAATCGATCCCGGGGCCCCGTGATCCAGATGCAGCAACGCAAGCCACTGGACTAGAGCTGCGGACGTATAGGCTTTATTTCATCGAAGTCGGATCGCGAAAAGATGATATCGTAATTTAAAGTTTCATCTAAAATCCAATATACGGCGCTTTTTTTTTTTTTAAGTCAGTGACAGATGTATTTCGGAAGTTCCATTCAATGGCAGAATTAAATGCCGCAGTCTTATTTTTATGAATATATACTAACACTCAATTTACTTGAGTAGGATATACAGATTTAGTTTTTTCGCGTTGTGTATTAAAACCTTAACGACATTGCCTTGATTCCTGCGACAGATTTTATTCACATCCTTTGTTAGGGAAAAAACGAATTTATTAAGTTTGATTTGTGATTTTGGTGCCTACTTATTGCATTCTGATTTCGCCTTGTTTACAAATAAAAACGCCCAGAAAACGATCGAGTCTGTCTGAATACATCAGAGTGGCTAAAAGACTGAGGACTTGCCTTGGCTCGAGAACATCGGTCTTTGGGAACTCCTCCAGAAAGTGAGTCGCTACATAACTCTAATCGCGACCTTCATGCATTATCTCGTTCCTCGGAAGACCTCACTCGCAGAGGCTCCAAGTTATTTCTCTCCAACGTAACATCACAGAAGAGGAAATTGGACTGGAAGTGACGCAGGCGAGCGATTTTTATACCCCGAATCTCACTTATTCCAAAGACTTTATCACTTCACTTTAAACGAGTACGATTCCCTGTGAGCTCATTTTATACCACGACCGTAAACTAAACCAAGCCCAGACACTGCGCGTTGCGGGTGTGGACCTTAGTGTCAGTTGCTTTTCGCACAACTATCGCTATGTATTTTCTACCGTGTTGATGAAGCAAACAAGCTCTTTGTCCACGTCCCCAATCACCCTACTTCAAACGTTGTATACTTATAATCAAAAATTAAATTCAACATATACTTAGTCTCAGGAAAAGTTATACTCGGGCAATTCCGGATTTCTCAACTGGTTTTTAATCAGCTGTCAAAGATGTCACTACAATGCAGCAACCAATTAAACATCTACATCCCAAATGGATGCCAAAAATAGAAATTCCATCTCAAATATTTCCTGTGTCCTCCGAACCTACTGGAACATTTGGATGAAAAGAACTGAGCCACTGTAGTAAGCCAGGTCTCAAACAAACGACTATATTCCTTGGTGTAGAGAATGAAAAGTGCATGTAAACGAACAACTAAATGCACAAAAAATAAATGAAATAATAAAACAATAGTTTTAGTCCGTATGCTCATTCGGAAGATGAGCGAAATATCAGGTGAAGAAAGAGGTTTTCAGCAGCTGCGCACGCAAAATCTAATGGGTCAAAGAAATTTATTAATATCTGGTTGCCACGTTTTTAGACAATGTACCGAATATGAGGTCCTGGTGTGACAGTAGTTTACTGAGTGCCCAAACGAGAGTGGAACTTCAATGTAGAAGCTGTTCCGCCATTCTTTTAGTAGGAACAGGGAATTGCCAAACAAACGGAGGCCATGGTACTTGAAAACATTCTCATTTGTGTCGAATCATTATCAGAGAAGAACACAATCATGCTTCTGTATTTCCCCTCCCGATAGGATGGGCACTTACTTACAACTGAACAAAGGAGGGTATCAAATGTACTGCCGGTCTACCTATAGGAGCTTTGCCTATATTGGAGCCTGACCCCCATGAACGAATATTCAGTGCGCTTCCGACGAGACCAAGGAAGAGGAAAGGCGATCTTTCATCTACGAGGGATGCCCAGAAAGTAAGGCACCTCATCTTTTTTCTCAGCCGAAAACAATGCTATGAATGCGATGCGTTACGTTTGTATTATTTGAAATTTCCTGAGAGAGCGCTCCAAGTTTCCGTTACTTGCGACAGACAGCGTAGCTGCAGGACAATTCCAAATTGTTGTTATGTAGGTGATGTACGTTACAAGCAACGTGTCGTCACTGAATTTCTCACTGCAGAGAAAGGAACTGTGGGGAACATTCACAAACGCTTGTGCAAAGTCTGTGGAGCATCTGTTGTCGGCAGAAGCATAGTTAGTCGCTGGGCACGGAGGGTGAGGTCGTCAGAAGGCGCTTCGGTGGAGCTCACAAAGGGTTCAAATGGCTCTAAGCACTATGGGACTTAACATCTGAGGTCATCAGTCAAATGGTTCAAATGGCTCTGAGCACTATGGGACTTAACTTCTGAGGTCATCAGTCCCCTAGAACTTATAGCTACTTAAACCTAACTAACCTAAGTACATCACACACATCCATGCTCGAAGCGGGATTCGAACCTGGGACAGTAGCAGCAGTGCGGTTCTGGACTGCAGCGCCTAGAACCGCTCGGCAACAGTGGCCTGCTTCGGCGGAGATCGACGACTTGCAGCGGTCGGGGAGACCATCCACGGCTGCCACACCTGACATGTTGCAGCGAGCTATGTTGTCTTTCGCGAGGACAGACACATTACGTCTCAGCAGTTGGCAGACGTTTTGAGGACGATGAGAAGGTGATTCACATAGTGAAGCATTGGTTCCGCCACCAAGAGGAGGACTGGTACCGACAGGGCATACACGCCCTAGTTTCGCGCTGGAGGAAGGACACAGAACGGAATTGAGATTACATGGAAAAATAGGTTGAGTAGATAAAACACAACTTTCGTGTGTGTAATTCTCATTATGTTCCATAAAGAATTGTTGAAGAAAAACATGTGGTGATTACTTTTCGGGCAACCCTCGTATGAGCCTTCAGTCACATCGGATCGACAACGTTGTAGAGAAATGTTCCAGTAGAATCCCCAAGGGTATGGGAGGGAGAGGAGGCGGAGGGTTGGTCACGACCAGGCTGACGATATACAAGGTGTCCCATTTATCTTGGCGACCCTAAATAACTGTTTATCCAGATGCAAATTATAAAATGTTTCAAGCAAATGCTCTTTAGCGCTCAGGGAGACATCAATCAGCGTGATTGCCTTCGTTGTAGCTTTGTTTTTTTACAGAGATATGGACAGCTATATGACTTTTTTAAATTGCACCCTGTTTTTTTTTATTCGGTAATTCATTTCCTCTCCTAAAGATCTATTCAAAAATGGATCACAGGTACCATTCACTGAAACACAAAGTTATTAATTACATAACACAACATTGACGTTGACGTTCCCAGCGCTTAGTGCAGGTACTGGGAGTAATGGAAACACATCCACGTGCTGACGTTGACAGAGGACAAATGAAAACATAAGTAGAATGCACACCCTTCATTCCGTCAACTACCGTCAACTGAAGACTTGTGCGAGCGGAATGTACACCAACGAAGAGAAGGTAGAAATGTTACTCATCTATGGGGAATGTAAGTTAGCTGAACAGTAACTGCAATACTGTTTTCTTATGTGCTGGTACATTTAGTACAGCAATTTAGTCCTTTTAAGTACTGTTCTGTAGAGCGGGCACACAGTAAAGGCTGTCCTTCCTACAAACTGCATCGACATAACGTTCCTTTTATTATTGTTGTTGTTGTTGTTGTTGTTGAAGGTAGGCGAAATGCTACGCAAGCAGCGGAACTGTACAGAGAGCGATATCCTGACAAGAATCAACCTTCCCGAAGGATGTTTTAACGTCTTGTTGCGACGCTTCGGGAAACGGGAAGTTTCAACCCACGACAAAGCAATCGTTGTAACACTCGCACAGACGAAGCTGCCGCCCGCATCTCGTGGTCGTGCGGTAGCGTTCTCGCTTCCCACGCCCGGGTTCCCGGGTTCGATTCCCGGCGGGGTCAGGGATTTTCTCTGCCTCGTGATGGCTGGGTGTTGTGTGATGTCCTTAGGTTAGTTAGGTTTAAGTAGTTCTAAGTTCTAGGGGACTGATGACCATCGATGTTAAGTCCCATAGTGCTCAGAGCCATTTGAGCCATTTTGAACGAAGCTGCCGAAGTTACAGTTCTCGCTTCGGTTGCTAAGAATCTACATGTGAGCACACAACAGCGTGAACACGAGATTGGCATTCCTAAAACCAGTGTACATCGTTTTCTTACACGTCACCGGTTCCATCTTCACCATGTACACCTACGCCAAGAATTGCATGGGAATGATTTCCGGAATCGTGTACAGTTCTGTCAGTGGGCACAGCAGCAAAGCCTCGCCAACCCGAACTTCTTCTCCAATGTTCTATTTACCGATGAACGCTCCTTAAGAAACAAAGGACAGGTAAAGACAGGGAACATGCAGTATTGGTCCACCGACAAACCACGATGGCTTAGACAGGTGGAACATCAGCGTCAGTGGAGGGTTAACGTCTGGTGTGGAATGCTTGGTACTAAAATTATTGGCCCTTATTTCATCAATGGTAGTCGAAAGGGCACAGCGTATGCTAACTTCCTCAGACGAATTCTTCCTCCTCTTCTGGATGAAGTGCCGCTAACAATCAGAATGCTTATGTGGTATCAACACGATGGATGTCCAGCACATAATGCCTTGCGTGCACGTCGTATTCTGAACCGAAGGTATCCTTACAGATGGATCGGTCGAGGAGAAACAGTTACTTGGCGTGCTATGTTTCCTGATTTAAATGCTCTGGACCTTTTTCTTTGGGGCTGCATTAAAGACGTTGTCTGTCGCTATATTCCAACAACTCCAGAGGACATGCATGAACATATCGTGCTTGCTTGTAATTCTCTTCAGCAGGCAACAGTGGAAGCAGTAAATAATTCTTTCATTCAACGAGTGCTCTAGTGAATCGGTGTCCAGGGCCACCACTTTGAGCACCTTTGAATGTTCTACTCCTGGTCAATGGTACAAGAGAATCAAAGTCAAATTTGTGTAATGTTTTTACTTGGTTGTCATTTGTTTTCTGACAACTCCAGCAAGTGAACGAGTTTGTGATCCCACGCTCAAACACAACGTTGTGTTATGTAATTAATAACGTTGTGTTTTAGTGAATGGTACATTGTGATACATTTTTGAATAGGTCTTTAGTAGAGGAAATGAATTATCGAATAAAAAATACAGGGTGACATTTAAAAAAGTCATACCGCTATTCATATCTTCGTAAAAAACAAAGCTACATCGAAGGCAATCATGCTGATTGATTTCCCCCTGACGGCTAAAGAATATTTGCTTGAAACATTTTGTAATTGACACCTGGACAATCAGTTATTTAGGGTGGTCAAGATAAATGGGACACCCTGTGTATGTCCACATCACTATTTGATATCCGGCCGGGGTGGCCAAGCTGTTCTAGGCTCTACAGTCTGGAACCGCGCGACCACTACGGTCGCAGGTTCGAATCCTGCCTTGGGCATGGATGTGTGTGATGTCCTTAGGTTTAAGTAGTTCTCAGTTCTAGGGGACTGATGACCTCGGAAGTTAAGTCCCATAGTGATCAGAGCGATTTGAACCATTTGAACTATTTGATACCGCTGATGAACTTCTTAAAATGCAATTTTATTCGTTGTAAATGTAACTGGTAAGTATTTACGGTAAACATTTTGTATTCTTGTAAAACATTTGAATGTATGTAAATCGTCTTTTTCTTTCCGACTGATGTATTTCGTGAACAAATACATAAAAGCGACCGGCAAAGCTCCTCCAGTCTGGCCCAGAAGGACAAATCTTCACCGACCAACCACCGCGTCATCCTCAGCCTGTGGCTGCATAAGGATGCGGTATGGAGAGCGTGACATCAGCACATCGCTCTCCCGGCCGTTTCCGGATTTCTTGACGTTGGAGCCTCTATGTCTGACTCAAGTAGCCCCTCAACTGGCCTCACGAGACTGACTGCGCCCCGCTCCAGTCCTCATACAAAGGAAAAATCCCTGGCAGCTCTAAAACTTGAGCCCTAGTCCTTCACATCGCTGTCAGCCTCGCTGACTACTCAGCTACGGAAGACTACGAACAAGTACACACTCATGGATTCTTGGGGTGCCATAACAACTCCGAAAGTAAAAAGAAGTGCATACAAAGGAAACAGCACTGCCTCCGCCAGCAGAGGCTACGTTGCAACGGCGAGTCGCTAGTGCATTCATCACAGCAAACAGAGATGTAAGCGTCTGCTTCGGAATGAAAATCTGTTCCGTGCTCCAGACATGTCCTAGCTGACACCCAATGACCCAATGATGCTAGCTGTTTCATGTTGAGACGTTTACGTTAGAGATCGATAATAAGGTGACAAGAGAGTTAGAACACTTCTTCACTGACCAAATGAGGAGTTCTCACATCTGTTATTTCGACAGATACAAATGTATTGAAGAAATTCAGAAACACACTATACCGTCTATGATAGTCACTTTACAGATACTGAGTGGAATGGCTATACTAGTTAACGATTCACGTCCTCTCCACAACAGCCAATGTTCAGAATTGAAATGCACAAAGATTCCAGGTATCCACCTTATCGGACCACTATAGAGAAGCCAAGTCGTCATTGTCGATAATCCGTCAGTAAGACTACTCGTGCTGGTATCCGTGGAGCAAGTTGAACTAGAGGTACACACGAGCCGATGTGCTCCCTGTACGTAGGAGCTGAAGAGGTATAGTGTTACCATTTGTGCAGTCCCTAAATGTGTTTAAGTCCATAGAGTGTCACGTGAGGGTCACCACTGAGTTTTCGCAATGCGAATTTGTGGTTCTTGGCATTATGAATCTCGAAATTAAAAGGTGAAAAATTTGTTTTTGTATTAAATTTAATCGATCATATCGGAATGATTTGGTAGAGTCAATCTTGCTCTAAGTGTTGCCTGACTTGAGTTTTGAGAGTGCCTTTGTTACAACTCGAAGCACCTTGTTTTGAAGAGTTCGCAGTCCTTTTAGACGAGTGTCGGCGGCCGTTGCTCACATTTCTGAACCATAAAGGTGTCTGCGACAGTGCAGTTTTACGATTATGTATCTCTGGCCCGAAAACGTCGACGCTGTAGTCACATTGTTTGATAATATGCTATGTGGAATTAAGTCCTCGACAGGGGCTCTTCTTTTGTGGTAATAATGACAACTTCACGACTATCCGTCGTAGGCATATTTACGTACAGTAGAAGACGGCGCGGCTTTCTGTACTTATCCGTACGACGGTCCTTTTTCCAGCGCGATGTTAGTATTGCAGGGGGCACGCGGTGCGTGTTCTGCCGACATCAGAACGCGCGCTAAGCAGCGAGGAGGAACAGAGCGGTAAGGGTGGGTCGTAACGCGTAATGGCGGAGGCTTACACGGGAGATCCTGCCGCAGGATCAACAGGCGCTGCTGGAGCCGCGCTCCGCCCTACGTGCCGGCCATTTCTTGCTGGCGCCCCCACGCCACACCCACGCTACACTTGCTCCTCTTTCCGGACGTCTCGCGTCTTCCGTCGTTCCTCCCCAAAGGACATTCTGGGAGTTTTTTGCTGGCTAAATGTTGCCATCTACCGATGAGATCTCCGCCTGGGGCGGAGTGGCCTCAGAAGAGGAGGAACTTTTTTTTCCGCTAGAGAGCTGTCGTAGAAGAGGGCGAGGGGTGTTTACCAGCCAACATGTGAATGTAATTGGGAGGCCTCCGAACCGCTTAGCATGAGAGCTGGCTGGAGCTGCGGTGTTTCGGATAATGTTATTCAATAGAGCACCAGTGCATGCGCGCGAGGAATGCATTCGGGAAGGTGTGATGCAGAGCTGAGGCGTGGGGCCTACTACTACAACATTCAGAGGAACGTCTGCAAATTGCATAAAGCTCGGGATATGTGTGTAAATCAGTAGTTGGTAGTCCGTCCCCCGTAGCTGAATGCTCAGAGTGACGGATTGTCAATCCTCTGGGCCCGGGTTCGATTTCCAGCTGGGTTGGGGAATTTTCTCCGCCCATGGACTGGGTGTTGTGTTGTGCTGTCCTCATCGTCATCCTATCATCCTCATCGACTGCAGGTCGCAGAAGTGGCGTCAAATTGAAAGACCGGCACCCGGCGAACGGCCTGCCGACGGGGGGCCCTAGCCATACGATTAAATAAATAAAAAGTGGTTGGTACAGATTTCGGTAGCTAACTTCAAGCAGATAAATAGGCCAATAGTACCTCTATTTCTTTCCGACAGCCAATTTCAGTGATTTTGTGTAGCCATTTACACCTTTTGAAATTAATTTTAAAACAGTCTAGGTCGCAAAAGCACGTCTGTTTCAAGGTGACCGGTTTCGATCTTCAAATGATCATTTTCAGACCTTCAGAACTATATTGATAGACAGTGGCTGAGCACGAAGCAGGAACCGCTAAATGCAGATAGTCAAATTTTTCATATTTTTCATCTTAATTTATTTATCAAGTCTCTCCCCCGCCCTCTTTTTTTCAGGCGAATACCCTCTTCCAATTTTAACAATTTCATTCCGTTTAAAATCTGCTTTGGTCATCGGTGGCCGCCAAAATAATTCCCATGACGAGCTATATATACCTTAGTTTCTTCGTTGCTCTACAGCTATTCTTCATTCTTGTTTCAACACATGAAATTATCTATCCGCATCTTACACCACTTTTTTTCCCCGAGATTCCCAGTCTTCGTCCACTTTTCATTAATTTAGGTAATAATTTACTTCATGCTATTGGTAGATACTTTTTGCAGTGTGTTTAGATGTTAGTTTAGTGTTACAAAAAGGAACTTATGAGTTGATTTGTTCGTTTCTTTTTCTGACATTCGTTTTTTCGTCATCAGTTATAAATAGCGTGAGACATTTGGTGAACATGAAGATAATAATACCACATGCTGAGTGAAGTGTTTCGCTCCAAGACTTCTGGCTTGTCCCTCTTCCCGATGCGTACCTCTTTCCGTATCGTAAAGATAAATAATGGTTTATTATTCTGTAGCAGATTTTCTGTAGAGTACAGAGGTTGTAAGACAGTATACTCAGTCTGCACTGAAATCCTACATCAGCAGTGTGTGTGCGCCTCGGACAACGCCCAAGCGTTTTCTGGAGGATATTTTGTGTTGACCAACGTCAATGTCACTAGCAGCTGTAGCGATGTCGCTTCACTGCAGCTACAAATAAGTTCACGACGGTGCAAAACCACAACCAGTTACGAAGTAACATTACAGTGTGATCCGAGGAGTTTAATATTAGTAGCTCCGCTATGATATCGACATTTGTTCTAAGTTTCTTCTTCCGCATCTAGTGCGTTTTCACCGCACACTAGGAAACGTTATTAAGATACAATACTGCAGATTTCAATTTCTCTTGTGCCTCTTGTTACGGATTCTTAACATAAAGCGGACTGGGCAGTTTCTTCATAATTATAAATGTTAACACTCAATTCTCAGATAGTTCATTTCTGCTTATGTCTTACTCAGCTGCCTTTGCGTTAAGAAGTACACATGCTAAGTACACTGTTCGGTTACGATTCGTAAGGTGTGTCAGATGCAGCTTATGTACTCATTCACGTTAATGTTTCAGCAAGCATGCTTCATGGGCGATTTTTCCAAATCTTTCTCAAAATTCCTACACTAATTTCAACCTGAACAACTGACCTCGGGCACCTAGTGAGATAGTGCAGTCATGTATTCCGCAGGTTCCTGGTCACATAACCTCCCTCTATTCCCGCCACCAGTGGGCTCTCCTAATTTATGATTTCCACCGTTTCCCTAAACCGCTTGTGGCGAGAGTTTCCCAATACGTGTTCCACTGTATCTGTGCTCCGTCTATAAACATCTTGATATCACCAGATTTTAAAGATATCTGTCATTATTTTCCCGTGCATTATAGTGCACAGCGACGAGAACACGAAGCTCTGCACCTGGATGTCTACAAGGTCTTTCTGCAGTAAAAACTGAACGAAACAAAGGGCACGTTGTTGAGCAAAGGGCAGTAGTGCTGAGAAGTGAGAAAGTCAGGATTGTAGCCTGACACAGATATTATGCATTGATTAACCAGTCAAGGAATTCAAGGAGAAATTTGGGAAGTGAATTAAAGTTCGGTGAAGAGAAATAAAAGCTTTGGGGTTTACCGATGACTCTGTAATGCTGTCATAGAAAGCAAAGGTCTTGGAACAGCAGTTGAACGGAGTGGATAGCGTCTTGATAATGGGTTTAAGAAGAATATTAGCTCAAGTAAAACAAGGGAAGTGGAATGTAGTCGAACTAAATAGGCCATGAGAGAGAATTAAATCAGGAAACGACAAAGCTCAAGTAATAAATGCGTATTTTTTTGTATTGGCAATAATAAGAAAAGATTTTAAGAAAAATAATTTGTTATCGTGAAGAATAACATAAGTGATCGTAAGGCATTTCTGAAGATATTTACCTAGCGTGTTGCCTTGTACGGAAGTAAAACGTGGACGATAAGTAGTTCAGAAAGGAGGTTTTGAAATGTGGTGCTGAAGATGAGTTGGGTACATAGAGTAAGTAATGAGGAGGTACTGAGCCGAATTGCGGAAAAGATAAATTTACGGCACAACTTGATTAACAGAAGGGCTCGGTTGACACATCCTGAGGCATTTAGGAACTTTCAGTTTGGTAATGGAAGGAATTGCACGCGGAGTGTGGGAGGGAGAGGTCAAAATTATAGAGGGAGACATAGGCATGAATAAAGTAAGCAGATTCAAATAAATGTAGGTAGCATGAGTTATTTGGAGTAGCACAGACTTGCGAAAGATAGAGTAGTGTGGGGAGCTGCATCAGCCCGTCTTCGAACTGGAGATCACAACAACATAGTTCTGTCATAGTGGAAAACAAAATAAAAGCTCACTAAGGCAGAGAGAGGAAGAGTGTTTAGAATCCACACGTGTAGTCATAATTATTTTCACTGTCGTATCACGCCGAAAATGAAACAAATTTCTGCTGGAGAACATTAAGGTTCCCAACTGTCATAAAACAAACAGTGCTGCTTCAGAAAAGTTAGAACCTGTCTTTCCATTCTGTGCACAAAACCTGTCCGCCAGTTCTGTTATCGACGTATCAAGGTTCACTGTGAAAACTGTGCCATTGTCTGATACATTAGTTTACTTACGTTTGTGAATGCAGTATACATTTCTGAACTGGATACTTAATTGTAATTATGCATTTCACACAAGATGATGCTCTTAAACAGGTTTTCAGGTAGTCACTATACACAGTATTCTTTTTACAGTACGTATATTGTTACAATATGGATCACCGCCCTAACACACAACGCGACATTGTTCTGTTGTATCGTAAATGGCTTTTCTGCATCAGATGTTTTTAAAAATTTATTTGTGTTGCAGTACAGTTCCATTAATATGAGAACTGCATTACGACATTTGCAGCCAGTTATTTTTATGCTTTTGTAACGATGGGTCGATACCGACAGCACAGTGTAATTCTGGAGTAACTACGCGAAAGAAAGGGTAATAAAAGCCGGCCGCTGTGGTAATGCGGTTCTAGGCGCTCCAGTCCGGCGCCGCGCGGCTCCTACCGTCGCAGGTTCGAATCCTGCCTCGGGCATGGATGTATTTGATGTCCTTAGGTTAGTTAGGTTTAAGTAGTTCTAAGTCTAGCGGACTGATGACCTCAGATGTTAAGTCCCATAGTGCTTAGAGCCATTTGAACCTTTTGAAGATAATAAAATTTAGGAAATATTAAATAATTTCTTTACGGAAAGGTTTCTTAAACATTCATTGATATTTAGAATGGTTACTGCCGTCCTTCTTGTCTTTATGTTATGTACGCACCTTTTCATCTCTACATAGCACGTCGCTTGTCACTGGTGGCAGTCTCGATAACTTCTGCTTCCTAGTTCCTATGTGTGCTGGTAGGGGAACCTCCTGTGGTTGGGACAAGACACTGACCAATGATGTATCGCAGTATATACGTAACACCTGATGCAATTTCTACCAAACTTGGCGCACATACTAACTAATAGAATGACTGTAAGACGTCCCTGACATCCCGATGGCTGCGGCTGTGGGTAGTAACGGGTGGAATAGAAGCAAAGCTCAGGAAAGCCTGGAGCAATTTCAACCAAATTTTTATACACTTGAGTCATTTCCTAAGAAAAAATACCTTACAGAGTCAATGCAGTCACGCTTCTCCAGAAGACGAAGACGATTTCAGGGTCAGCCTAGCCACTACGCACAAACAACAATAGCCAGTTACAGTACTGACGTCGATAAAGAGTACCTGATCTGTTCATTCGATGTATTACCGTTACTTTGTAAGGTTTCAGTCTGAGTTTCTGCACAGCGCTACGAGCAGATCCATGGTTAAAGAAATTATTCTATTCTGCTGCGTCAATACTCTCTATAGGTGTCGAACACTGAAACATAGAATAAGTTAATCATTTCTGAGACTGTGTTTTCAGATTAATCACAATGGTTGTCGTCTCAAATAAGCCTGACTTTGAAACTTCCTGGCAGATCAAAGCTGGGTGGCGGACCGAGACTCGACCCCAGGTTTTAAGTTCCATATCAGCGCACATTCCGCTGCAGAGTGAAAATTTAATTCTGGCAGCATGACCTTGTCGACAGTGTCAGCATTTTTTTTTTTTTGGTCATCAGTCTACTGACTGGTTTGATGCGGCCCGCCACGAATTCCTTTCCTGTGCTAACCTCTGCATCTAAGAGTAGCACTTGCAACCTACGTTCTCAATTATTTGCTTGACGTATTCCAATCTCTGTCTTCCTCTACAGTTTTTGACCTCTACAGCTCCCTCTAGTACCATGGAAGTCATTAGCAGATGTCCTATCATCCTGTCCCTTCTCCTTATCAGTGTTTTCCACATATTCCGTTCCTCTTCGATTCTGCGTAGAATCTCCTCATTCCTTACCTAATCAGTCCACATAATTTTCAACATTCGTTTATAGCATCACATCTCAAATGCTTCGATTCTCTTCTGTTCCGGTTTTCCCACAGTCCATGTTTCACTACCATATAATGCTGTACTCCAGACGTACATCCTCAGAAATTTCTTCATCAAATTAAGGCCGGTATTTGATATTAGTAGACTTCTCTTGGCCAGAAATGCCTTTTTTGCCATAGCCAGTCTGCTTTTGATGTCCTCCTTGCTCCGTCCGTCATTGGTTATTTTACTGCCTAGGTAGCAGAATTCCTTAACTTCATTGACTTCGTGACCATCAATCCTAACGTTGAGTTTCACGCTATTCTCATTTCTACTACATCTCATTACCTTCGTCTTTCTCTGATTTACTCTCAAACCATACTGTGTACTCATTAGACTGTTCATTCCGTTCAGCAAATCATTTAATTCTTCTTCACTTTCACTCAGGATAGCAATGTCATCAGCGAATCGTATCATTGATATCCTTTCACCTTGTATTTTAATTCCACTGCTGAATCTTTCTTTTATTTCCATCATTGCTTCCTCGATGTACAGATTGAAGAGTAGGGGCGAAAGGCTGCAGCCTTGTATTACACCCTTCTTAATACGAGCACTTAGTTCTTGATCGTCCACTCTTATTATTCCCTCTTGGTTGTTGTACATATTGTATATGACCCGTCTCTCCCTATAGCTTACCCCTACTTTTTTCAGAATCTCGAACAGCTTGCACCATTTTATATTGTCGAACGCTTTTTCCAGGTCGACAAAACCTATGAAAGTGTCTTGATTTTTCTTTAGCCTTGCTTCCATTATTAGCCGTAACGTCAGAATTGCCTCTCTCGTCCCTTTACTTTTCCTAAAGCCAAACTGATCGTCATCTAGCGCATTCTCAATTTTCTTTTCCATTCTTCTGTATGTTATTCTTGTAAGCAGCTTCGATGCATGAGCTGTTAAGCTGATTGTGCGATAATTCTCGCACTTGTCAGCTCTTGCCGTCTTCGGAATTGTGTGGATGATGCTTTTCCGAAAGTCAGATGGTATGTCGCCAGACTCATATATTCTACACACCAACGTGAATAGTCGTTTTGTTGCCATTTCCCCCAATGATTTTAGAAATTCTGATGGAATGTTATCTATCCCTTCTGCCTTATTTGACCGTAAGTCCTCCAAAGCTCTTTTAAATTCCGATTCTAATACTGGATCCCCTATCTCTTCTAAATCGACTCCTGTTTCTTCTTCTATCACATCAGACAAATCTTCACCCTCATAGAGGCTTTCAATGTATTCTTTCCACCTAGCTGCTCTCTCCTCTGCATTTAACAGTGGAATTCCCGTTGCACTCTTAATGTTACCACCGTTGCTTTTAATGTCACCAAAGGTTGTTTTGACTTTCCTGTATGCTGAGTCTGTCCTTCCGACAATCATATCTTTTTCGATGTCTTCACATTTTTCCTGCAGCCATTTCGTCTTACCTTCCCTGCACTTCCTATTTATTTCATTCCTCAGCGACTTGTATTTCTGTATTCCTGATTTTTCCGGAACATGTTTGTACTTCCTCCTTTCATCAATCAACTGAAGTATTTCTTCTGTTACCCATGGTTTCTTCGCAGCTACCTTCTTTGTACCTATGTTTTCCTTCCCAACTTCTGTGATGGCCCTTTTTAGAGATGTCCATTCCTCTTCAACTGTACTACCTACTGCGCTATTCCTTATTGCTGTATCTATAGCGTTAGAGAACTTCAAACGTATCTCGTCATTCCTTAGTACTTCCGTATCCCACTTATTTGCGTATTGATTCTTCCTGACTAATGTCTTGAACTTCAGCCTACTCTTCATCACTACTATATTGTGATCTGAGTCTATATCTGCTCCTGGGTACGCCTTACAATCCAGTACCTGATTTCGGAATCTCTGTCTGACCATGATGTAATCTAATTGAAATCTTCCCGTATCTCCCGGCCTTTTCCAAGTATACCTCCTCCTCTTGTGATTCTTGAACAGGGTATTCGATATTACTAGCTGAAACTTGTTACAGAACTCAATTAGTCTTTCTCCTCTTTCATTCCTTGTCCCAAGCCCATATTCTCCCGTAACCTTTTCTTCTACTCCTTCCCCTACAACTGCATTCCAGTCGCCCATGACTATTAGATTTTCGTCCCCCTTTACGTACTGCATTAGCCTTTCAATATCCTCATACACAGTAACACACCCTCTGCCCTACCTTCCTATTCATAACGAATCCTACACCTGTTATACCATTTTCTGCTGCTGTTGATATTACCCGATACTCATCTGACCAGAAATCCTTGTCTTCCTTCCACTTCACTTCACTGATCCCTACTATATCTAGATTGAGCCTTTGCATTTCCCTTTTCAGTATACATACAGGGATTAGTCAACAGGGTGTCATTATAGCGACGGTGATTACCAAAGATAATAAATCCATAAAGAAGTCTAAGAGACTATTTTTACTACAAAAAACAGATAAGAAATTGTTAACATCCCACTTAGCAAATGAAAGGACAACACTTGCCTCCAGTACGATGGACGTAGAGGAATTACGGGCAAAATTTAAAAGGATTGTAAATCGGCCCTGGAGAAGTACGTGCCATGTAAGTAGATTAAAGACAGAAGAGACCCACCGTGATTTAATAACAAAATTCAAAAAATGTTGAGAGAGCAAAGACTGTTGCATTATCGGTTCAAACGAGAACACACAAATGACAAAAGAAAAAAGTTAAGAGATTCGTGCGTCTGTAACAGGGTAGAGGCGCGAAGCACACATCCACCGCCGTCATACCTTACTCAAACACCTTTCCGAGAACCCTAGAAAATTCTAGTCCTACGTAAAATCGCTAAGTGGGTCTAAAGTTTATATCCCGCTACTCACTGACCGGTCTAGCGTGGCAATAGAAGGCACGAAAACTTAAGTAGAAGTTTTAAATCTCGCATTTAAGAGATCATTCATACTGGAGGACCGTTAAATGTGACCGTACTAATATACCGTTTATCGACCGTCGTGCAGACTCCTGTATGGAGGACATAGTAGTAAGCGTACCTGGTGTAGAGGAACAACTGAAAAAGTTTACATCAAATGATTCGCCACATCCGGACGGAACCCCACCTCGGTCTTACAGAGAATACTCTACGGCACTGGCCCTTTACTTAGCTTATATAAGAAGGGGCAAAAGAACGGTCCTGCAAAATTACATACCAATATCCTTAATATCGGCCTCCTGCAAAATTCTTGAACCTATTCTCAATTCGAATATAACAAATTCCCTTGAGGCGGTAGAGGTTCTGTCCACAGACAATCACGGATTTAGGAAGCATCCGTCGTGCGAAGCTCAGCTTGCCCCATTCTCACACAATATCCTGCGGAGCATGGATGGAGGTCAACATACAGATTCCATATTCCTACATTTCCGTAAGGCGTTTCACACAGTGTCCCACTGCTGACTGTTAACGAAGGTACGGTCGTGTGGAATAGATTCTCAGTTATGTGAGGGGTTCGAAGACATCTTAAGTAATAGAAACCAGTGCTCTGTCTTCGACGGGAAGTGCTAATCAGAAACAAGGATATTGTCAAGAGTGTCCCAGAAAATTGTGGCATGACCGCCCTTATTCTCTATATACGTAAATGATCTGAAAGACAGGGTCAGCAGCCATTTGTAAATGTTTGCTGATGGTGCTGTGGTAAGGGAAGGTAATCCTGTAATGTTCGAATAAAGCATTAGTAGTGTACTACTTGATGCAGTCACGTCGATTAAGTATGAAAAGCGATGACAACTGGAACGAGTACGTATGGACAGTAGTAGGGAAGGCGAATGGTCTACTCTGGTTTATTAGAATTTTAGGAAAGTGTATTGCATTAAAAAAACCTCATACAGAACACTAGTGCGAACCATTCTTGAGTTTGATAGAGTGTTTGGGATCTCCACCAGGTCGGATTAAAGGAAGACAGCGAAGCAGTTTCGAGGCTGGGTGCTAGATTTGTTACCGGTAGGTTCAAACAACACGCGAGTGTTACGGAGATGCGTCGTCAACTCTAGTGGAAATCTTTGGAGGGAAGACGACGTTCTTTTCGCGGAACACTAGTGAGAAAATTTTGGGCACCGCAGCTGATGCTGACTGTGGAACGATTCTGCTGATGCCAACGTACATTTCGCGTAAGGATCGCGAAGATAGTAGCAATTAGTGCTCGTACAGGGGTATGTAGGTGGTCGCTTTTCCCTTGTTCTATTTGCGAGTGGGACAGGAAAGGAAATATTAGTGGCACAAGGTACTCTCCGCCACGCACCATACTGTGGCTTGCGGGGTATATATTTAGACGTAGATTTGGACAAAATGGTATTTAGAGTTTCAGCTATTGCATGTTAATTAACATGTAATAGATGGAAGTCTAAATAAACTGAAATGATTGCAAGTAATTTTAATGTCAGGAACAAAGATCATACAAGGGCATCGAAGAGTAAACGTACTCACTACACGTATGAAAAAAAAAAAATTAATAAAGAAAGAGATCTGCCACCATACTGGAATAAAACAGATATGACAGTCATAACAACAATGAAAACAGAGTTCTCACTCTATAGCACGAATATTTCGGGCAGAAGATCATAAACAAAAATAAATATACGCTAAATGACAAAAAAGAATAGCAGGACACTGTTTTGTCTAATTTATAATCTGCCATTGAAAAAACCATTCACATCAATCTCCTCCCACCCACACATACAGACCCATCAGTAAGCCCTCCATTCATCTTCATCTACGTGATTACTCTGCTATGCAAAATAAAGTGCCTGGCAGAGGATTCAATGAACAACCTTCAAGCTGTCTCTCTAACGTTCCAATCTCGAACGGCGCGCAGGAAAAACGAGTCCCGATTTCTCTTTTTTTATCGTAATGATGATCATTTCTCCTTTCACCATAGGAGGAGAAAACGTGATTGAAATTTCGTGAGAATATCCTGTCACAACAAAAAAGAGTTTGTTTTAGTGGTTCCCACTCTAACACCCCACTCCACTCCCACACTGTACAGCTTCCACGATCCCTTAGTCAAACCTACAGCGTTTGAGCACGGTCATGTTCGGAGTCCTACAGCGTTTGAGCACGGTCATGTTCGGAGTGAAAGAGGTTAGGCTATGAGCAGTGAAATACTTCGACGTTTAAATGTGACTTATCAACTGAAAATCATGTTATGTGTATCCACTTTGTATTACAAGCGTAGGCTGATACATGACGATAACGTCATTGGTCTTGATTTCTCGTTGTCTCATTCAACCTCTTACGGGAATTCAAGTAATGTTGTGAGCATTAGCTGATAAATTTAGTGGACTACAATGTAGGGAAGACTGTGACATATGGAAGTTTGGGTCGGTCCAGCCGGGTAACCGAATTGCTTAAGGCGACCGCTCGCGACATACGGGAAATCTGGGTTCAAATCCTGCTCCGGCACAAATTTTCATATGTCACTATTGGATAGTGGATCAGTACCTAATATGTTAAGGGCTTTGGAGTCAGTGAATTAATTTCGACGTTACATAGACGATGACGCACGAACTGATTCGTGTCTCCTTAGTATATCAGTTGCTTATATAAAATTAACTTTAAAATAATAGCCTAAATTTGTGCAATACTGAGAGGCTCTTTAGTCTGCCTTCGTCTGCAGAGTAGTGCGAACGGGACAGTTTAGGTCCTCGCCGCGGCGCGCGCTTTCGAGGTGTTTAATTGCTACAGCAGCTTTCGTACGAGTGAGTTTCATTTGAACTAAATGGCTAATTCATATCGAAAATCGACGCTGAAATTCTGTTACTCGGATGAATATGCACGTCCCAATGTGCTTGATAGAGTGATTTCTTCGAGATGATTTGAAGATCTCTTGTACCGATCTTGTTGGAATCCACCTCTCAATTGTGAGCAGCTTTGTTTACATTAAATTAGTAACTGATACTCCACGTGACGCGAATTTAGAGAGGACGAGATATGGGCTCAACTTCCGACGTTCAGAGGGCAATTTTGGTCCACTGACAGTGGATCATGCGGATCTCGCATAATCCGCGTGTTCCAATTCCTGTTCGAAGTGCCGGCGGACGATGTGGTCGCTGAACTCAGGCCCTATGGAAAGATTCACAACAACGTCCTGGAGAAGTGGGCACAATTTACCACCTGCCCTGTATTGAATGAAGTGCGGCAAGTACGCATTGAGCTCTGTAAGCATGTTTCGTCTTACCTCTACATCGGGGGTGCAGGGCAATCATCATATATGACGGCCAGCCAATTACCTGTTCGGGTTGCGCAAAAAGAGCCACGTACGCGCATAGAGTTTGCAGCGACGGAATGTCCAGCTCAGACCAGTATGACTGATGCCTTCCATCACTCCAACATCTTTACCTCTTACGTATGTCCTGACGGCTCTATGAGGAGGTGAATAGATGCCCCATGGAGGTCTGTAACTCGATACAATGATTGTGTCCAAGGCCGTCTTTATGCCTGGACGTCGGGACTTATTCCGGCCCTCTGACACAAAGACGCACTATCGGAAACATCGGTCCGCAAAGAGGTATAAGAATATGAAGATGACCTCAACCGGTGAGCCCACGACACAGTCGCGAACCGATGCGATTCCTCATCACCACGATGAACTTCTGATGGACGCCTCCACGCCGGATTCTGACGCGTGTCCTTCCACCGGGCCGGCCGCCGATTCGCTCATGTCCAACGTGCAGCTGTTGATTGCCGACCAACGCGACGAACGACGCCCTGTGTCATGTGAAATAACATTGCAGCCACTACGTCCCATTGGGGAAGCCTCCGAAGACCTTACCACTCCCCGATAGCATTGGCGGATGATACTACCCTCGAATCTTCGGCCAGGGATGTACAGGCGACTTTTTCCTCGACGGCACAGGAATGATAGAATGTATTGTACTGTGAAGGGACGGCTCGACGTGGTTGATCTGGTACTGCAATTATACCTTCTACTCCTGTTGTTATGAACTTCCCACCACCCGCAGAGCAGCTGCATCATTACAAGATTGCCTCCATCAATCACAACATGATCGGTACACCTATCAAACTTCAACAGCCCCGTAATATGCTCAAGGCGGCAGGGTGTGGATGTTACACTACTGCAGGAAATTCGATTGCAGACATTTCTAGTCTTCTATAAGTTTACTATGTACGCACTCCTGCTGCTGTGGGAGGCAGTGCAATGGCTGTGCTTATGCGAGATGGAACAGAGGTAACCAATGTGCCATCAGCACGGGGAGTGGTGTTCGATATACTGGGTATTCGAGTTGTTAAATATACGTCCGTTCTGAGACAGATAAAAGGCGAGACCGGCCTTGATTTTATACCTTTCATCTTGGGCCTCTATAGCCACATCATTATTGGTGGAAACTTTAACAGTGTGCTGTCTCCAAAAGACCGACAACCAAACTACACTCCATGGCGTGAACTGCGTCTCTTGGTACAACACCTGTATCTTGCTGATACTTGGGAGATACTTCATGCTGATCGTCCTGGCTTTAATTATGTGACTAGTCACTCTGCCAGTGGACTCGACCGCATCTACGTCTCCTCTGACCTTGTGATGGGGACTCTAGCAGCAGAACGCTGGCCCACCCGCGGCAGACAGTGTGGAGAGGTTGGGTATTATGGAAACTGAATGTGCTACTCGTACTCCTACAGGATCAGAAATCTAGGCTACTCATAGAAATTACGTGGGCCTCATAGCAATTGCTGTGGTATCTACCATGGCTTCAGTGGTGGCTCGAATGTGTCAGACTGGTTTTACGATGTGTACTTGTTACGGTAGGGAACGATTGCTCTGGCACTAACATACGATGGGGTTCTACTATGTACTTCTTCGAGAACTGAAAGCGCTCCCACCATTCTCCGATCGCCAGACGAAGATCCATGGCACCAAAGCGAAGATTCTCACCCTTAACCGCCGTAGTGTTTAAGGTGTTGTGGTACGAACGAGATGCCAGGACAGGATCGGCAAAGAACCTCCATTCATGTTCCACATAATCTCCGAACGACGACAAAGACGACCAAAATTAGTATACGCTCTGGATCTCCCGGATGGTTGCAGGATGACGACCCAGGCGGATATCGCCCATGTGTTCGTCGATAACTATCACCAACTGTATCAGGTGGTGTACCACGATGGTGGGGCTTTGGCAGCAGTCCCCCACAACCTTACTGGTACATTTGACGATAAGGTGTCGCTATGTCGCTATCTGTCTTGGAAGAGATCACCAGCGACGATGTTGCGTACGTCCTCGCCAAGAGGGTAGTTAACAAATCACCAGCACTAGATTATTTTCCATTGTAATACTACCGGACTTTTAAGTATCTGACGGTCCCATGGTGGAAGGAGTTGTACCAAGAATCTCTGTCATTGGCAGTCCCAATTCCTTCGGCTTTCGTTATAGGTCTGGTTATTGCAGTCGCCAAACTAGCTGGAGGCACACCGATTGAACGTTACCGCCCAATCATCTCCTCAATGTGATTTCAAGATCTTAATCAAATTTTAGCGATGCGTCTTAAGCGAATACTGCGTCAAGTTATTTCCTATGAATAAAAGTCTTTGGGGGGGTGGGGGGGGGGGGGAGGGGAACAGTAATACCTAGGGAGCGCTTAGCGACTATCGAGGTGTGATCGTCATTGCATCGGCCTTTAGGTTGCACGGTGCCCTGGTCTCTGTGGACTTTGTTCATGCATTTGATAAAGTGAGTCTTTCTTTCCTGGCTGCTGTGATGGACCGCATGGCCTTCGCAGCTGCCTTTACCCGCTCGGTCATGCACATTTTCCACGGTGCCTCGTCGAGAGAGTTGATTGATCGTAGGGTGGAAGGACACGTACCCATCTTACGTTTGGTCCAACAGGTCTGTCCTCTCTCAATGATCATCTATGCAATAGCGAGAGAAGCGTTTGTGTGTGGCCTGAAACATCTTTTGACGATCTTGCTGAGGAGACACGCTTATGCATGTGATCTATTCTTTTTTGCTTGCTCTGAGGACGAGATCCAGATGACACTGAGACAGATCAAGTAATATGAGAATGTGGCAGGGAGCATCACATTAACGAAAGATGTGCGCCGTACGACGGCGCTGAATTATAAACGCCTTTTACAAGCTCTCCGCATGGGCGTCCGAGGCCACCTCCTCCAAGCTTTAGATATCAACGGATGGCCTTCATTACCACCCACATGATGTCCCAGATACCTCATTTGGCGCAGATCCTACAGATGACTCCAGTGATGACACAACAGATCCAGGCAGCTTTTGGCTACTTTGTTAGTCGTGGACTTCTCTTCAAGATACGACACAATGTCCTCACCCTACCCCTCGAAGTGGTACTGGGACTTACCAGCGTTTGAACACTTGCGACAGCCATTTACGTCAACGCCATGATCAAGATGTGGTCTCGTCGTTGACACAGTTTCACCATTTTTTTCAATGATGAAGTGGCGCCTCCGTCCTACTTGCTCCCTATTTTACTCCCTCTAATCAGGCCTGCGCTCTCCCGCGTCAAAATATTCTTCCTCGACTAGAGCTATGTGCATATGAATATCCCCTGTACCAGGGCTCCCACGGCACCTGATTTGTACGGGCAGCTGATGACGAATGGTTCAAATGGCTCTGAGCACTATGGGACTTAACATCTGAGGTCATCAGTCCCCTAGAACTTAGAACTACTTAAACCTAACTAACCTAAGGACATCACACACATCCATGCCCGAGGCAGGATTCGAAACTGCGACCGTAGCGGTCGCGAGGTTCTAGGCTGAAGCTCCTAGAACCGCTGGGCCACTCCGGCCGGCTTGATGACGTATCTTCCTCAATATATGGTTGAAGAGCTGATATGGCCAGCAATGTGGCGAGCGATCCATAAACGGTATTTTACAACGGTGATTCGCACCACTTGGTACCTCGTCGTTAACGAAAAGTTTCCGACAGCACAAAGACTGCACAACATTACTGCAGCCGACTCACCAATGTGCATGCAGTGTCACATGAAAGACACAGATGAACATCACATGGAATGTGGACCTTCTGCGTACGTGTGGCTTCTAATTCAGAAGATGCTTGCCATCTATCTCCCTGTGTTACTCTACATGATCGAGCCCAGAATGCTCCTTAGCCAGGTTAAGACCCACTTTCTCCATTCAAAGGCACATGCCATTAACTGGACTTTGTGGCATTACCTTTCTCGGGACGGTCTTGAAGAGATGCTTGACTTCACGACTTTCTTACAGGTACAACACTTTCAATTGCAATACATTTCCAGATATAGTCGACCTTTGATTAAACAATGGATTGAAGGATTCGCCCCCTCCTCTCCCCATGCACTTGGGTAGTACTGGGTAAGAGAAGATGATTCTGGTGGAAACTGATTTGAATCTCGACATGGGCGCTTGTACAAGACTGTATTCCAAGAAGACTTATCCGAGTCCCCAATGTGGAGAGTTGGCACTGGACAGCGTTTATTTTCTAATGTTTATGAACGGTCGTGATTCTTATATTGTGCTAACGGAAGGCGAGCCTCAGTTTGATTGTATTCTGTTTCGTATTGCCTGATAGAAAAATACACTGCAGCCCTCCCGGCTAGCCGTTCGATCTAACGCGCTGCTTCCCGAGCGGGAAGGCGTGTTGGTCCCCGGCACGACTCCGCTCGGCGGATCAGTGCCGAGGTCCGGTGTGCCGGCCAGCCTGTGGATGGTTTTTAAGGCGGTTTTCCATCTGCCACGGTGAATGCGGTCTGGTTCCCTTTATTCCGCCTCAGTTACACTATGTCGGCGATTGCTGAGCAAACACTGTCTCCACGTACGCATACACTATAATTAACACTCGTCTGGAATGAGACGTTCCAGGGAGGGGGGGGGGGGGGGGGGTCACTGGGGGCCGAACTGCGCAATAACCCTGGGTTCGGTGTGGGGCGGCGGTGGGGTGAGTTGACTGCTGTAGCCTGTTGTGAGGTTGAAGCCTCCCCGTCATTTCTAGGTCCTCGGTTCAATAGATACGTACGTACAAAACACACTGCTCTCACAGAAGACAAAACAATGAAAAACGCCATAGTTTGGTAATTCGAGAGTCTTTGGTTCGAATCTTCTTAACAAACAATTTTTTTTTCTTTTTGCCCTTTTTACTTTCATTTACACCGTATATTTTTGTCAAATGGAAATTGGAACTGACTCGTTTCTCCTTAGAATATCATTTGCTCATGTAAAATTAACTGTAAAATAATGGCTTAAATATGTGCAATACTGAGGGGCTTTCCCATTCCGCTTAAGAGTACATCAGAAGATTGACGGAGCTGCTTTTACCGGACTAGTTTTGGGCGCTACCCATCAGCAGCGTATCTGCGTTACAGAACAGACACATATTTCTTACATGTAGTAAGCTACTTACGTGTATGTTGTAGAGTTTTATGTGTCTGTGATTTTTCAGTTCCCTGCTATCCGACTTGCCTTATATGTAATGTTGTCTAGCGTATCGCAATGGCAGTACTTCGTAATGTTCATGTAATAATGTGATTACGTGATTTACGTATACATATACGTAATCATCGTAAGGACATTTTACGAAATACGTGCAGTTGTCATTGGTAATTGCTGAAAATGTCAAGATTATATTTAACAATGGAAAATCCAGGCTAGATTGTAATAATATTATCAAAAGGATAGTTGCTACGCACCATATAGCGGAGATGTTGAGTCGCAAATGGGCAGAACAAAAGGACTGTCAGAAAGTGAGCTCTCGACCAACCAGGCATTCGTCGGAAACAGACGACATACACACACACACACAAGCAAACACGCCACGCATACACGCGCGCACACACACACACACACACACACACACACACACACAAACACACACACACAAACGCATGTTGTCTATTTCCGACGAAGGTCTAGTTGGCCGAAAGCTCACTTTCTGACAGTCTTTTTGTTGTGCCTATCTACGACTCAGCATCTCCGCTATTTAGTGAGCAGCAACTATCCTTCCCAAGCAAATTTCTGGTATACGTCTAGATTATATATAATGATACTTCTGACTTGAATTATCTTTGTTAGATAGTTCCGTTTGAGTAAATGTAAATCATGTAATCGTATTATTATATGAACGCTACAAAATATTGTCACTGGGATACGCTAGACAACATCACACATAATGCAAGTGAAATTACAATGAACTGAAAAACCACAGATAAATAAAACTCTACTATATAAACTGCACTTGTAAAAAATATGTCTTTTGTGTAATACAGATACTGATGGTGATGGACAACGCCCGAAACTAGTCATTTGAACAAGAAAGCAGATTTTGTCGAACAATTAATTAAGGGGCTCCGGAAAGGCTCAAAATCATGAAAAGTTCAATTTTTACTTTTTGCGTTTTCTGAATCTGCAGACTATTACCTTTTAATAGATATATAATTTATTCAATTCCGAAGACTACAACTATTTTTAAATTTTTTTTGAAATGTGTTCTACGTGGGCGTGACCCACTGTGGCGCTGTTAAACTGCTGTCAAATGGTGTTATTACTAACGTCCGTGTTCATCAGGTACATTTTAGTGATGTGAGATAAAGTATGTGTTGTGGCTAACCTGTGATGGTTCAATATATATCGCTGGTGTGATTGTCGATTGTTTCATGTTTATTTACTCTGTCGTTATCTCGAAAATATTCGTAATTAATTCTGTTTCTTGAGTCTCTGTTTTGTTGAAGTATAATAATGAGTAAAAGTAAAGTTATTACAAATCCTCTGAAGGCTTTTAAGAAAAGGAGAAATGTTGGAAAGCCAAAGGTATGTGTTATTACTGTAAACAATAAAGACGATAACCAAGTGAGTGAACCTAACCTCTCAAGTACACCTGCCCATAGCAGTCAAAGTGGGAAAGAAAATACTTCACAGAAGAAGCTTGGTTCAATGAGTGAAAACTATGAATGTTTTATGGGCGAATCGGATGTGAATGACATATTTGATATGTCGGTTCTCAAAGGAATTTTTTCAAACTGTGTAAGATGTATTCATTGTAGTGAAGTTGGTCTGGAACTCTCCATAATAAAGCACGTAGGACTTGCTAGTGAAATACAACTGAAATGTGATAAGTGTTCATACATGACCACCTTTTGGAACAGTGTTGCAGTAACTGCAACTGAAGAAAATGGTAGCAAAATCTTCGGGCTGCAGACAGGGCTGTAAAGAGTCTAGAAATACAAGCAAGAGTAAACAGGAGGAGGAACAAGAGGAAGCTGGAGGAGGAGTTTGCAGAGGATGAAGATAATCCATCCTATGGACCTGGAATGCACTAAAAAGTTAATCCAATCTTTGTCTCTCGATTCCCAAAACTTTTATTTTCTCATACTAATTACATGTTTTCTAAGGATCTTCCAAACATATTTGTTTCAAACTTTCAGTAAATGTTACACAGTACCTTCTGCATAATTTAACACAGCCATTTTCCAAAAAACTGTATATTTTTTAATATATAAATAAAAAATTGCAAAAAATGTTGTGAATTTTCATTACAATTGAAAAAAAAATCATCTTTAATAACTGAACTAACATTTTGTAAAATCCCTGTGTTAAGTTGTAGCCCATATTCCAATAAATAACCTGTAAAAAGTTCAACTTCCTACCTCAAATAGTTTGTGAGGAAAGATGTAATTTATAAGCGTTATTTTAACATTGCAAGTATAGGGCGTTCCGGAGCCCCTTAACAAGATGACATATTTACACTTTCTACAAGATGCAGAGCACCGAACGTACAAGACATTCCTCAAACAAAATTAATATCTAAATAAAACTTTAAATTCTAGGGCTGGATCAACTACTAAAGTTAACTTCGATGTAGGCTTAGTGTGTGTGTGTGAGGTGTGGGAGGGGGGGGGGGGCGGGGGCGGCAACGTAATCCCAGTGCCTAGAGGACGCATCGGCTGGTGTTAGGTATTTGATTGTAAAAGGTGGTAAACAGATCACCCAAGTTCCCTACAACCCCTCGACAATAAGTAGTGATAGATGGAAGTTAGTCGTGTTTGTCATCAGATCAACAGGCACTTAAGCATGTAGAGGGGCGCGCAAGTGCCGTAACGCGGGTTGCCGACTAACTGACTGTTTCATGGCCCGCACCAGGCGGGCATTGAGCGTGCTGAGCCGCAGTACCCGGATAATTCCGCGCAGGACAATACACGACAGCAGCGGCGGCAGGGGCCAGTGCTGAGAGTGTGTGTGTGTGTGTGTGTGTGTGTGTGTGTATGCCGCGCCGTGCCGCGATGCTATGCGATTTGATGCGATGTGAAGGCAAACAGCGCGTGCGGGCCCCCGCCTCGCCCGGCCCCCCATTCTCCGTGTCCTCCCATTTCGGGCTGTGCTCAGCTGTTGTGCCGGCGCCGGCTCAGGTGCGCACGGCTGATGATCGCGGGCTCAGCTGCCGTCTGACAGGCACCTCCTGCAACAATGCAGCGCACATCGCGCCCATTACTGCACCGTAGTCTGTAGTAACTCCGCTCTGCCCAAGAGTCTAATGAAGATCCCGCGCAGTTGGGAACTACTGTAAGCAGTTCATTGCCAGCCATCCTCATTGCCGCTACGCATGCGCACTGTTTCTGTTTATACGCCGCTACTTTTCTCACACAGTTACAGACAAGAAAAACATTTATAACTGTGCTATAGAGCGTCCAATAAGTAATCCAACACATTTTTCCTCGTTCAGTTTCGTTTGAAAAAAAAAAAATGGAGAATTTGTTGTGGGACGTCGTGAAATACTCCCACTTCAGTCCCTATAGTTTCGTGAAGTTGCTGTACACGGCAGCGCTATTCCTGGCCTTCAAAACGGCGTGTATAGCGGAAGCGCGTTCCAATGAGCTAACATTGTTTCTTGCGGCAGAAAACTAGAGCACCACAGATATTCGTAGGCACTTTCAGAATGTCTACGGAGACCTAGCAGTGAACGAAAGTACGGTGAGTCGTTCGCCGAGGCTCCTGTTATCGTCGCAACAACGCCGCGCAAACCCGTCAGACCCCCTGCGTGCAGGGCGGCCGCACCCAGTTATGACTCCTTCAGTGGAGGAACATGCGGACACTCACATTCGAGGCGATCGACGGATCACAAACAAACTCACTGCACAACTGGTACGTCTCTGCTGGTACTGCTCACACACCAGCGGTCCGCCGGCCGGAGTGGCCGTGCGGTTCTAGGCGCTACAGTCTGGAGCCGCGTGACCGCTACGGTCGCAGGTTCCAATCCTGCCTCGGGCATGGATGTGTGTGATGTCCTTATGTTAGTTAGGTTTAAGTAGTTCTACGTTCTAGGGGACTGATGACCTCAGAACTCAAGTCCCATAGTGCTCAGAGCCATTTGAACCATTTTTTGAACCAATGGTCCACCAGTTGGGGTACTCAGAGGTGTGTTGCCGTTGGATTCCTACCCGCCTAACAGAAGACTATGAAGACCAACGAAGGACCATATATTAAGATTTGCTTGCGCGTGACGAGACTGATCGTGACAAATTTTTGGTGAACATCGTCACAGGCGATGAAACACGTGTCGATCACTTCTAACCGGAAACAAAACGGCAATCCAAGAAGTGGCGTCACACCACCTCTACTCTGTAGAAAAAGTTCACAGCTGCATCCTCAGTCGCTAAAGTCATAGCAACGGTCTTCTGGGACTCTGAAGGTGTTTTTTCTTTTAATGTCCTCCCTCGCGAGTCAACGGCCAACTCTGAAGTGTACTGTGCTACCCTCAGGAAACTGAACTAACGACTTCAGTGTGTTCGTCGCCACAAAAATACAAGTCGAACTCCTCTTTCTCCATGACAACGCAAGATCTCATACAAGTCTGTGTACCCGAGAGGAGCACACAAAACTTCAATGGAATGTTCTTCTTCATCCATCCACCAGTCCGGGCCTCGCAACTTTCGACTTCCATCTGTTTGTGGGAAGCAGTACGTGAATGATGGGGACGTTATTGATGCAGCAAGACGTTTGCTCCGACGGTGACAAGTGATACCGTGCGGGCATACAGGTCCTCCCAGTAAGGCGTAGCAATGAATGGAGATCATGTTTAAAAATAGGATTTGGTAGCCAAAAGAGTGAGGAATAACATTCTGAGGTGACAAAAGTCATGGGACACCTCATAGTACCGTGTCCGATCTCCGTTTCCCTGGCTTAGTGCAGCAACTCGCCTTGCGGGGGGAAGCCCTTTGCATATATAGAGCCATGTTGCCGTTATAGCCGTCCAAAATTGTGGAAGTGTTGCCGGTGCAGGTCCTTGTGCACAAACAGACCTCTCGGTTACGTCCCATAAGTGTTCCACGGAATTCATGTCGGGTGATTATTCGCTCGCATTATCCAGAATGTTCTTCTGGGCATGTCAAGATTGTAGCAGGTGGGTATCCGGGTTGTTTTTCCTACACATAAAATGATAAATGACAGGATTCAGCGAAAAAAATGGGTTTTATTCCCAAGAACTACCAGTAAGGGATACAATGTTCATGATAACTGGCTACTGCCGCGGAGCGAACCGCACATGGTACGGAAAGAGCATTTCGCCCTCAATAAGAAGGAGTGGTGGACACGTCCAGAGGGTGAGAAGGCTGGCAGGCAAGAGAGCGACCCGCTGTTGCAGCTACTACGTCGCCGACCCTTTTGAGTACCTTAAGTGACGGCACCAGGTCCTCCCATTGGCGGGTTCGTGGCAGAACGTTGGCGTCTCTCACGCAGCAGTACCGTGGTGGCGTCCCCAGCACAGCGTAATAGCGTGGGAGCCAGCCACAAGTGCTGCAGAGTAGTTTATGTGACTGCTCACGCCACTACCTGAGGCTCACTTAAAACGATGGAAGTAGAGTAGGCCGGCCGGAGCGGTCGAGCGGTTCTAGGAGCTTCAGTCTGGAACCGCGTGACCACTACGGTGGCAGGTTCGAATCCTGCCTCGGGTATCGATGTGTGTAATGTCCTTAGGTTAGTTAGGTTTAAGTATTTCTAAGTTCCAGGGGACTGATGACCTCAGATGTTAAGTCTCATAGTGCTCAGAGCCATTTGAACCATTTTTGAAGTAGAGTACAACAAAATTTTTTACTATTTTTTCCCGTTACCATGTACCCTTCAAACCAGTCGCAAACAACTGTCGGCCGCTGACATGACATCGTTGTCACGAAGTCCATGAATGGCTGAAAATGGACTGCAAGCAGCTGAACATAACCATTTACAGTCAGTGGCAGGAGCAGTTGGAGCAGAGAACCAAGTCCATTCCATGCAAACACAGACCACACCATCACGGAAGCACCACCAGCTTGCACAGTGCCTTATTGACAACTTGAGTCAATAGCTTTGTCGGTTATGGGCCTCACTCGAACCCTACCACCAGCTCTCACCAACCGTCATCGGGATTCATCTGACCAGGCCACGGTTTTACAGTCGTCTAGGTCCAGCCGATAGGGTCACGATATCAGGAGAAGCGTTGCAGACGATGCTGTACTGTTGGAAAATTCGGTCGTCTGCCCATTAATGCCAAATTGCCTCGCGCTGTCTTAACAGGTATACTAATAGCACGTCCATTTCTGCGGTAGTTTCATGCGGTGTTGTTTGTCTCTTAATACTGACCGCTCTACGCAAATGCCGCTGCTTTCGGTCGTTAAGTCAAGGCCATCCACCTCTGCGTTGTCCGTGGTGGGAGGTAATGCCTGAAATTTGATATTTTCGGCACACTCTTGACACTGTGGCTCTCAGAATATTGAATTCTCTGACAACATCCGAAACGGAATGTTCCACACGTCAAGCTGAAACTGTCATCCAGCGTACAAAATCTGTTGATTCAAGCTAGGCGGCCATAATCATATCGGAAACCTTTTGGTTGGTTGGTTGTTCTGGGGAAGGAGACCAGACAGCGAGGTCATCGGTCTCATCGGATTAGGGATGGACGGGGAAGGAAGTCGGCCGTGCCCTTTGAAAGGAACCATCCCGGCATTTGCCTGGAGCGATTTAGGGAAATCACGGAAAACCTAAATCAGGATGGCCGGACGCGGGATTGAACCGTCGTCCTCCCGAATGCGAGTCCAGTGTCTAACCACTGCGCCACCCCGCTCGGTATGGAAACCTTTTCACTGATTGTGAGTACAAATGACAGCTCCGCCTATGCACTGCCCTTTTATACCTCACGTACACGATGCTACGGCCATCCTATGTATGTGCATATCGCTATCCGATGACTAGCGTCACCTCAGTGTACAATGTATTGGAATCTTGAATAAAACTAACCTGCTTTAATGAAAAAAATGTGTTGCATTACTTAATGAACGCCCCTTGTGTATTTATGCCACAAGCATGTCAGTAAATACAAACACGGAAAAACGTGCATTACTGATTTGAAGATGTTCCCCTACTTTGTGCTAGTATTTTTATGTCTACATAAGTACTACAATGCGCTTCTTGTACAGTTCGTCCACCCCTGCTCTAGGCCTAACCTCTTCTTATAGGTGTCTTTCATGAACATCATTCGCCCCCGCCCATTCATTTTAGTGGTTTTTCATTTCTTACTACGTCTCTGCATTTAATGTTTAACATTACTCGACAGTACCAAATTTCAAAAACTTCCAGTTACTTCTCATACGGATTTTCAGACAGAGATTCAAGTCGGATTTTCAGATAGAAATGGTACTTATATATAGCAGTCTGTAACAGCTGAGAACGTTATAGCAAATCATTCTAAAATTCAGTGTTAGACAGGCACGAGTCCACACGAAGCGGGAGGTGGAAGTGTAGAGTCGTGGAAATCACGCCCTTTCCCCCGCCCCCCCCCCCCCCCCCTACAAAAACCCTTCAGGAGAAGCATTTATATTTTTACACACATCAATTTCCAAATCTGACAGATAAACTCAGGTGAATAAAGTATCATGGAAAATTAGAGCCTGGAAAATGACAAGGAATTCTATCAATTTTATGCTACGATTGAGCCGGCCGAAGTGGCCGTGCGGTTAAAGGCGCTGCAGTCTGGAACCGCAAGACCTCTACTGTCGCAGGTTCGAATCCTGCCTCGGGCATGGATGTTTGTGATGTCCTTAGGTTAGTTAGGTTTAACTGGTTCTGAGTTCTAGGGGACTAATGACCTCAGCAGTTGAGTCCCATAGTGCTCAGAGCCATTTGAACCATTTTATGCTACGATTGACACAGGACGCTTTCTGGTTCTTTCCTTGAGGACTTGTCTCTGTGGATAAGATGTCGGTTTCACAGGTAACATTTCCTGCAGTTGAAGGCACATATTCATAGGCTGAACCTACCTGCTGTCAACAACAAATCCTACACAGTTCGAGAGTTCTCAGGTAAACCAGCACAACTACCGGACACTCAGTAAGGAAAGACATACACGGTGAAAATTATTTAAACTGACAAACTCTGTGAGTTTGCATGGGACATTAAAACAAATATATTTTTTAATGTTATATTTTTCTATGAGAATTTTTTAACCCGGTAGAGGGAGTATTCTCCAGGTGAAAATACATTAAACCAAGAAACTCTGAGAGGTTACATGGGACATCGAAAACCCTTTTCTAACGTGTCTTCTGTGAGCCACCATTTTATGAGGACATCAAGTCTTACTTACAGTAGACAAAAGTAACGCAAAATTTTTTTGAGTCTTTATTACCAAGAGATAGCAACATTAACAAACACGATTACTTCAATTACAATAGAGGTTCAGAAATCGCTCCACTGACTTATAAACAAAGATTACACTAGCGGTTCATGTTGTGTCTAACACGGAAAAAAGACAGCAAGAGTGTCTTTAATTTCTCTTGATGCTGCTACTGCCGGGCAACCGCACCCTCTTCTGTTTAGTTTTATAAACAAGGCTGCGCAACTCTCCCCACACAAAGAAGTGCAGAGGGGTCAAAGCAAGGAATCCAGTAGCCATGGTACAAGGCCACCACTACCAATCCACGTTTCTGGAAACTGTCGGTTCAAGAATCGACCCTCAACACGACTGAAATACGCCGGCGCGGCGCCCCGTCATGCTGAAACCACATGCACTGTCCTGTAGCGAGTCGCACGTCACCCAGAAATTCTGCAAATACTCTGACGAGGAAATTGTAATAATGACTGCCATTCAACGGGCTAGGCAGTAGATATGACCCACTGACACAGGCGCTAACAACACTCACCCACAAATTCACGTAGAGCCACACTTGGTGATCACGTGTAAATGTGGCATGTGATTAAATTCACTCCAGACATGTGATCTGAGGATGTAGAAGACCCCATCGCTATGTAGTAAACACCAACCACATCAGCGTACTTACTCCAGCTGTATCACTCCATTAGTAAACAAGTATTGTGCTGGGTCAAGAATTATAGCTAAATGTGAATGTGAAACACCTATTACGGCTGAAGAGTCAAGTGTCGCCTCTACCGGTGTAACAGGAACCATTACAGCACCGAATCAGTAGTTAAAACTGAAGAGTGAATACACCCTGTATCGGACTGAATATTGCTCACAGGACATTATGACATTAAAGAAAAATATTTGTTTTGGTCCCCTTAAGCTTCCCAGAGTTCGTCGGCTTGCATAATTTTCACCCTGTATAGCCGAAGACCCTTCGCTGCTATAAATACAACATAAAAACTGGATTTCCGAATGTAGGAGGAAACGACTGAAAGAAACACCTTTAGCCTCTTCTACGCACTGACATAGGCATAGTCTGCAGATCAGAGTTCACAGTCGTAATCGCTATGTGGCATACTGATAAAGACGAATGCACATTTCGATTTTATATTGCGTAAACTATAACGTTGTGAAATTTGTTAGAGTGTGCCGTTATTACAGTTCTTAAATTAACTGCGTGACACCTGTGCCTCTCAAATTGTTGTACGAATGCTTTTCTTCTGCTGCGGTTCTTGGAATTCCAGTTTATTAGCTAAAGCAATGTACTAATCAACGAGATAAACAAATTATTATGTTAAAATATGTTATATATTTCATTTTTATTATTAAATCGTAAATCGCAGATATAGTAGCAATATTACACTGTATGTGACGGCAAGGTATGTTTTGCGGATGAAGGTGGGTGGGGAGAAGGAGTACCAGACTGTGAACCCTCAAACCACTGGTGTTTGACGACGAAAGAAACCAGTAAGTTATCGTGGCATATAGTACTATGACACCCAAAAACCACCACCCCATCGTGTCTCTCAGTGAAAACAGATTTGTAGGACCTCCGTCACTGAACGCCGTAAACATGGAAACATGGCGCCTGAACTGTTGAGTCGTTATACATTTAACTACATGCCAGTGGATGGATAAAGAAATGTGCCAAAAAACACGTGTTGCCGTTATATTAAGATTGCCAAAATGGTGCCGTTGTGGTAGGGTGAGGAATGTTCATGCGAAATATCATGAGTCTGCCATTGTCCCCCACAAGTGAGCGATACTGGAGCCTGGATGGATACCCCAACACATCTTGTCTGCCCTCCACTTTCTCTAACACGTGGAATCCAAAGAAACTGATGCCGTTCAGTGCCAATTTGAAAGCATCTGATACGACCCCAGTTACAGCCATGAATCAAGCAGTCGTTGTGAACATCAATTAATCAAAGCTTATCATGGAGATGTAGATGTAGAACAGCAACGTGGGCTACACCCCAATAATAACGATGGGAAAAGCCCAATTTTGACACATTTATTGAAATTTATACTGCATTAAACATTTACGCACAAAAAAACTAGTACTGAGCACTTAAATTGGGAAAGCAGTGGACTAGTATCCAATATTAGGTTTCACATTTGACAAAGCATCAATTAAGATAAAAGTTACAAAGTGGTATCAACTAAGCCATTACAGCAATTATTCGCTGACTGTGAACTTATTCACATCATTTTATTGACTACAAATTTACTACACATAAGCCGTCCGCGGTGGCCGAGCGGTTCTAGGCGCTTCAGTCCGGAACCGCTCGGCTGCTACGGTCGCAGATTCGAATGCTGCCTCGGGCATGGATGTGTGTGATGTCCTTAGGTTAGTTAGGTTTAAGTAGTTCTACGTTCTAGGGGACTGATGACCTCAGATGTTAAGACCCACAGTGCTCAGAGCCATTTGAACTACCCAATAATGTATGAAAATATGTGCGGGGCCGAGAATCGAATCCGGATTTCCCGCTTATCGTGAGCAGTTGTCTTAACCACTTTGGCTATCCGTGCACGCTTCCCGGCCCTATCCAAACCTCCATATGTCACTGTCCACATCCTCATGTGGTAGTCTTATGTATGGCTCCTTTCAGTTCGCAACATAATACGATACAAGGATATGGACAGCAACATATCGATGGTAGGCGATGTAATTCCATTTGCCTCTGAAAACCTCGTGGTTCCAGTAATCAGTAACTCCATTATCAAAGCAAGATATGAAAGTGCACGGATTTCTCTAATATGGCAATAAGCAGGCTTCTATTATATACACTCCTGGAAATTGAAATAACAACACCGTGAATTCATTGTCCCAGGAAGGGGAAACTTTATTGACACATTCCTGGGGTCAGATACATCACATGATCACACTGACAGAACCACAGGCACATAGACACAGGCAACAGAGCATGCACAATGTCGGCACTAGTACAGTGTATATCCACATTTCGCAGCAATGCAGGCTGCTATTCTCCCATGGAGACGATCGTAGAGATGCTGGATGTAGTCCTGTGGAACGGCTTGCCATGCCATTTCCACCTGGCGCCTCAGTTGGACCAGCGTTCGTGCTGGACGTGCAGACCGCGTGAGACGACGCTTCATCCAGTCCTAAACATGCTCAATGGGGGACAGATCCGGAGATCTTGCTGGCCAGGGTAGTTGACTTACACCTTCTAGAGCACGTTGGGTGGCACGGGATACATGCGGACGTGCATTGTCCTGTTGGAACAGCAAGTTCCCTTGCCGGTCTAGGAATGGTAGAACGATGGGTTCGATGACGGTTTGGATGTAGCGTGCACTATTCAGTGTCCCCTCGACGATCACCAGTGGTGTACGGCCAGTGTAGGAGATCGCTCCCCACACCATGATGCCGGGTGTTGGCCCTGTGTGCCTCGGTCGTATGCAGTCCTGATTGTGGCGCTCACCTGCACGGCGCCAAACACGCATACGACCATCATTGGCACCAAGGCAGAAGCGACTCTCATCGCTGAAGACGACACGTCTCCATTCATCCCTCCATTCACGCCTGTCGCGACACCACTGGAGGCGGGCTGCACGATGTTGGGGCGTGAGCGGAAGACGGCCTAACGGTGTGCGGGACCGTAGCCCAGCTTCATGGAGACGGTTGCGAATGGTCCTCGCCGATACCCCAGGAGCAACAGTGTCCCTAATTTGCTGGGAAGTGGCGGTGCGGTCCCCTACGGCACTGCGTAGGATCCTACGGTCTTGGCGTGCATCCGTGCGTCGCTGCGGTCCGGTCCCAGGTCGACGGGAACGTGCACCTTCCGCCGACCACTGGCGACAACATCGATGTACTGTGGAGACCTGACGCCTCACGTGTTGAGCAATTCGGCGGTACGTCCACCCGGCCTCCCGAATGCCCACTATACGCCCTCGCTCAAAGTCCGTCAACTGCACATACGGTTCACGTCCACGCTGTCGCGGCATGCTACCAGTGTTAAAGACTGCGATGGAGCTCCGTATGCCACGGCAAACTGGCTGACACTGACGGCGGCGGTGCACAAATGCTGCGCAGCTAGCGCCATTCGACGGCCAACACCGCGGTTCCTGGTGTGTCCGCTGTGCCGTGCGTGTGATCATTGCTTGTACAGCCCTCTCGCAGTGTCCGGAGCAAGTATGGTGAGTCTGACACACCGGTGTCAATGTGTTCTTTTTTCCATTTCCAGGAGTGTAGTTACACATGTAGCATCATTATCTGTATCACGTTATTTATTTTTTAGGAAATCGTTTGTATTTCTCCTGTAACATTTAACAAAATGAAGTTTCGAGGTTTCATTGCCTACCATCGATATGGAAGTTCGGATCTGGCCGGAAACAGTGTATGGATAGCCGAAGTTGTTAAGTCGACCGCTGTCGATAAGCGGTAAATCCAGGTTCGATTCTCAATCCTGCACAAATTTTCACATGTCAGTTGGGTAACACATCTATACCCACTGCAGGTGAAGTCATGAAATTTGCATTCAGCGATTAATTTGGAATAATATTTCATACACCTGCTGATCGTCAAATCACATGCAAGTAATCCACTACAGGATTGAGACGAGAGACAAACTGCAAGTGAGCAGCAACAGTGGAGCATAGTGGCGTGCTACGAGCCTCTAGAACGTAGTGTATCCCAGTGGTGTGCAGCCGCCAGCCGACATGCGTTATTCTGTTAGCGAGGATCACGTACATCATGTAAGAGTAGCGCTTAGTAAACCTCATACTTTATTTTGAAAAGCCCTGTGATCCTAAAGTGTGTGGGGCGTAAATGCTAGATGTTCACCAAAGTGGCGCCTACCAAGAGGTCCTCTGTGATTAACACTGACTACGTCGACTCTACATGCTGCTTACTCCAGGACGTGGTTTGCAAAACTGAAGCTAAGTGTTTCTGTTGAATCCTATTCAAAAACTCGGTTCCAGAAAGAAAATCGTTCAAATGGTTCATATGGCTCTGAGCACTATGGGACTTAACATCTGAGGTCATCAGTCCCCAAGAACTTAGAACTACTTAAACCTAACCAACCTAAGGACATCACACACATCCATGCCCGAGGCAGGATTCGAACCTGCAACCGTAGCAGTCGCACGGTTCCGGACTGAAGCGCCTAGAACCCCTCGGCCACCGCGGCCGGCACTAAAATTAACCTCGGCATAAATCCCTCCTATGAAGAGGGTATGATGTACAGTTTCAGTGTCACTTTCGTCCCAGGGGCACAGAGAAAGTCGGGAGGAAAGGTTTCTCATCTTAATTTGTAACTGAATTCCTTAAAAGAAATAGACATAGTATCACAAAGCTAGTGCCGGATCACATACATCCATTTGTTCGGCTATAGCACCTCGCAGGCAACATGTTGTACAATCAGCAAGACAATGAGCAACCTAATCGCTCCGGGATGGTGTCGGTATGGTTCCATAATCAGTCAATGAATATGATGCTGCGTGTAGCCTCTGCGCAGTTTGGCTCATCCACCCCAAGTGAGATCGTTCACTCTCACCGAACAACATGAGACAGTGGAAATACACTGAAAAAGAGTTCGGGAGAAACAGAACGTCGTTCCCGGTCGGCCGTCAGTATCTAGATTGTCCGCCATTTGCATAATTGGCTACGGCGAAGAATATTTTCTTTGGAAAAGACCAGGCTATTTCGTTTTTGTTTCTTAGTTCGATTTTGTACTGCGTCCCTAACGACCTCATCGTCGACGAAATGCTGAACTCTCATGTTTCACCTTCCCTCCTTGGACCCAGCAGTTAGTGCGGGCTGAGATACATGTGTCCCAGCGTCTTTGTTCTATCGTGGGGTGCAGTCCACAACGTGTCGCTGCCTTCACCACCGCTAGTTATGAGAACACATAGCAGATTTCATTTTAGAACAATATGGATCACCGCGGCACTGATATCTGCACGCAGAAACATTTCTTAACAGTGAGCTGTCTCAACGGGCCCCCCAAGGTCATCTGATCCCGCAGTATGTGTTCGTGACAGGATCTATGTATGTACCAGATGTTTGCCGTGCGTTCGACACAGGACATTTAGAACATTTGAGAAAGGATATTAAAGACAGATTCTAAGTATAACCGCTAAAAGTGTTTCTTGGTGGTATCTGCATATACACTCCTGGAAATGGAAAAAAGAACACATTGACACCGGTGTGTCAGACCCACCATACTTGCTCCGGACACTGCGAGAGGGCTGTACAAGCAATGATCACACGCATGGCACAGCGGACACACCAGGAACCGCGGTGTTGGCCGTCGAATGGCGTTAGCTGCGCAGCATTTGTGCACCGCCGCCGTCAGTGTCAGCCAGTTTGCCGTGGCATACGGAGCTCCATCGCAGTCTTTAACACTGGTAGCATGCCGCGACAGCGTGGACGTGAACCGTATGTGCAGTTGACGGACTTTGAGCGAGGGCGTATAGTGGGCATGCGGGAGGCCGGGTGGACGTACCGCCGAATTGCTCAACACGTGGGGCGTGAGGTCTCCACAGTACATCGATGTTGTCGCCAGTGGTCGGCGGAAGGTGCACGTGCCCGTCGACCTGGGACCGGACCGCAGCGACGCACGGATGCACGCCAAGACCATAGGATCCTACGCAGTGCCGTAGGGGACCGCACCGCCACTTCCCAGCAAATTAGGGACACTGTTGCTCCTGGGGTATCGGCGAGGACCATTCGCAACCGTCTCCATGAAGCTGGGCTACGGTCCCGCACACCGTTAGGCCGTCTTCCGCTCACGCCCCAACATCGTGCTGCCCGCCTCCAGTGGTGTCGCGACAGGCTTGAATGGAGGGACGAATGGAGACGTGTCGTCTTCAGCGATGAGAGTCGCTTCTGCCTTGGTGCCAATGATGGTCGTATGCGTGTTTGGCGCCGTGCAGGTGAGCGCCACAATCAGGACTGCATACGACCGAGGCACACAGGGCCAACACCCGGCATCATGGTGTGGGGAGCGATCTCCTACACTGGCCGTACACCACTGGTGATCGTCGAGGGGACACTGAATAGTGCACGCTACATCCAAACCGTCATCGAACCCATCGTTCTACCATTCCTAGACCGGCAAGGGAACTTGCTGTTCCAACAGGACAATGCACGTCCGCATGTATCCCGTGCCACCCAACGTGCTCTAGAAGGTGTAAGTCAACTACCCTGGCCAGCAAGATCTCCGGATCTGTCCCCCATTGAGCATGTTTGGGACTGGATGAAGCGTCGTCTCACGCGGTCTGCACGTCCAGCACGAACGCTGGTCCAACTGAGGCGCCAGGTGGAAATGGCATGGCAAGCCGTTCCCCAGGACTACATCCAGCATCTCTACGATCGTCTCCATGGGAGAATAGCAGCCTGCATTGCTGCGAAAGGTGGATATACACTGTACTAGTGCCGACATTGTGCATGCTCTGTTGCCTGTGTCTATGTGACTGTGGTTCTGTCAGTGTGATCATGCGATGTATCTGACCCCAGGAATGTGTCAATAAAGTTTCCCCTTCCTGGGACAATGAATTCACGGTGTTCTTATTTCAATTTCCAGGAGTGTATTTGGAAGATATGCCCTTGTAGTATTGGATGTTATTTTGAAAGTCAAAGCTTTGTAAGTTTATGTGTAAGTCAAAATTCACCCCCAGTTTCTGACTTCTTTCATATAGAAGCTATAGCCTCGAGATATCGGATGAATCAGTTTTTAAACGGCCCGTAGTTAAGAATCTGAGTCCGAATAATATTTTTAGTATCCAGGGCCCTGCATTTTTAATGTAACATAACTGCAAGTGGAAGTTTAATAGAACGACGTTGGGTGACTTGGTTCTGTGATAAACACAGACGAATTGTTAATAATACTAACTACGTACAGTTTCTGCGAGACTGGCAGTTTATACTGAGTAGTGCAACAGAATTTCTATGAGCCTACGTATAAAATACTGACATTTTTTCGGCACCCCGAATACGTCTTAAATCGGAAAGTCTATCTATAATCTGAGTTCCAATATACAGATAATACAAGTATTCAAAATTTAAGCACAATGCAATACTGTAACAACTCGGTTTTATATGGGTCTTCAGAATGTAGAAATCCTCTCCCTTGCAAAAAACTGTCGATAGGAATGGGCAAGGCCAGGCGAGCAGTAAACGGGACGGAATGTGTCTGGGTCGTTTTATGACGAGGCGGGGACAGCTGCTGAGGACATGAAACTCGTCTGTTGGCCGCTCTGGACAGAACCAGCAGCCGGATGCGGTCTCTCAGAATTCAGCTGGCACTGAGTGGGGCTGTCTGTTCTACTTTCCTCGTAGCTTCGTAGGCTTTGGTTAATTACAGTGCCTGCATAATCACGCGGGAGACATCGCGTAAATACCGTCTAACACCACCTGAACTTTTTATATTAACATTTTCGCGAAGAAGACAGTCCAAAAGTTTATTCAACTATACCATATCCTGTTGAAGCCATTCGTTTATGACAGAATCCGATACAGCCTCCACAGTGTGGGGATATTGGTTCAGATGGCTCTGAGCACTATGGGACTTAACTTCTAAGGTCATCGATCCCCTAGAACTTAGAACTACTTAAACATAACTAACCTAAGGACATCACACACATCCATGCCCGAGGCAGGATTCGAACCTGCGACCGTAGCGGCCGCGCGGTTCCAGACTGTAGCGTATTGATTCATACGAGGGGCGTTCAATAAGTAATGCAACACATTTTATTTTCTCGACCAATTTCGGCTGAAAAAATTCGGAATTTAGCCTCTATAGGGTTAGGAAGCTCCGATAGCTGGCCTTAAAAATAGCATCTGCAATGGAGTTACGTTCCAAGCATAGAGCTGCCATTGTGTTTCTGTTGGCGGAAAATGAGAGCGTGGTAAATACTGACAGGGGTTTCTACGGAGCCCTGGCAGTGAACAAAAGCATGTGAGTCGGGGGAGGCGTCTGTCATCATCGCAACTAGATCGCGCAAACCTGTCCGATCTCCGGCGTGCCGGCCGGTCGCACACAGCTGTGAAATTGAAGAAACGAATTTAGCGTGTTCGTCTCCTCAAAAATGCAAACGAACTTTTCCCACTCCATGAGAATGCAAGATCTCACCAAAGTCTCCGTACCGGAAAGAAGCGCGCCAAACTCCACTGGTCTCTTCTTCTTCATCCACCCTACAGATCGGGTTCGAAATTTCCGGCTTACATCTGTTTGGGCATGAGAAGCAGCACGTACATGAACGGAGATTATGTTGAAAAATAGGGTTTCGTAGATAAAAGAGTGCGGCATAATATGTTGCATAGAAATCCTGAATGTAACCAAGCTGCTTTCAGAAAATAATGTGTTGCATTACGCACTGAACGTCCATCGTACGATTCCCACCCGCTGTTTCTTTAAGATGGTCAGATGAATTAGGGGAACAGTTCAAATAAGCTATCTGCGTATTCGTCAACAGCCTAGAGAACAGGGATTTTGTGAATTAGAAGACGGTAGTGCCTACAGGATACTCATCATGAATAAGTAAAAGAATGAGCAACGTTTGATTAATGTGAATCTTGAATACAGATCCTGATTCATGTTCACCGTAACATGAATTAGAGAGTACGCATCCAAAACATTACAGATCCGCCTCCTCCTGAGTACACCCTCCACACCCTGCGCGTTAAATGAGTTATTGCCGTGTTGGCGTATTCATCGCCTTGCATTATCTGAGAAGAGGTAAAATTGAGAATCGTCGGACCACGCTACACGCCTACATTTAGCGACTGTCCATGATCTGCGTTGTTCGACCCCTGAAGACGTGCAGCTTTGTTTACGATTCTGAGGAATGGCCTTCTATGTGGTACCCAATGTTAAATGTCCACAGCATGCGATCCATTCCGCTATGTTCGCTCGGGAACTTCTTGAGATGGACCTAAACTCACCGACAGCAGAATTTGGCAACTGACATTTACAAGGCGTAACACTCGTGTCTGGTCATTTTACGACGAATGACCTTACACTGAGTTACATGGCGGCGAATGGTACACCTTTCCTTATAGAGACATCAGATGGTCCGCATTTGTACACCTGCAAATCTGGCAACTTCATACACGGTGTGGCCAGTGGCATATATAAACTTGAGGCTTCCATTCTGCCACGCTTCCAAGTCGACCCACGTTATTGCTCTTATTCCATAAAGCCAGCTGTCACAGGACACATCACTGCCATCACTTACGTCAGCGGAGAAGTATCACACGACCATGTGTTCCAGTTTTAATGCGCTAGAACATCATTCCAAAGCAACCAGTGTGTTCATTTTAGCTGATGATTAAAAATGTTCCCGGTGAAATTATTGCTACACGGTGACTCTATTCATAGTTCAGAACAGAGGCGTTATCTAAGAACCTTGCGACCTTAGTGAATAGACTGTTTTAGACATACTTAGTGATAGTAAAACTACGTTTGTAATACTGATTCTTGCGCTGAGGATGCAGGGCGTTTCGTCTGATGCAGCCGCTAAAGCTTTCGGGTAATTGAATAGTGAATTTTCTCTCTACCTTCAGGCTAAGCTCTTGACTGACTGCGGAGGGTCCCAGTCAAATACTAATTACCTTAACAAACTATGTGGTGTGCGAGTCAAGTCTCTTCCGCACTAATCCTAGCAGCGCGCTGTGGGGAAAGACGAAGAAGTTGTACCCTAGCGTGGGATACCGAACTTTCAATAGATTTATTACGTTAAAAAAGGTTTAAACCCCACTTACTGGCCTTCATAAAATTTCTATCTTCATTTAAAGAGTGCACAAGAAATTTTGTGATTCATTCTTGAAACAATACTTCAGCAGAAAGACGTGGAGATCCAAATTCTCGGGATTTTACGCCAAGTCAAGGAACAAAAAGAAATGTGCTTCGCTGAGAGTTTATTGTACATATAAATTTCTTCAGTATAGTTTTGACTTGGTAGTAATGACGACAAATGTAACAAGAATTTGAGTTCGTACATGTGCCAACAGCTCCGAATTCCTTTAAGCGCTGTCACAATGAGAACTGGAAACGAGGTTGCTAATCACGTTTGTGCGACGACTCCCGGCTCCGAATAAACTGGGACAAAGCCCGCCACACATCTGACAGACGAGTGACACTCGTGTGGAGTTGGCTGCCCTCTGGCACAGAGTTACATATCTCCTTTCTCTCATCAACATGAACGTCACAAACACGACACTTCACTTTATGCACAGTGACAGTTAGCAGGAAGTCACGCATTTGACACGTCCGACAATGTAGTCACCGAAAGTCTTGCACCAGACTACGTGACACGTGGAAGGTGTGTAACCTCATTCATCAGCCGATTAAGCCCTCACAATGTGTTGCAAATTCGCAGAAGCTCCGACTGACAAACTTTACTCAAAAAGAAACTTCCTGGTGGATGAAATCTGTGGTTTGGATCAGAACTATAACCATGCCTTTCGCACGTGATGCTCCTACGGGCTGAGGTGTTCAGGCACAACTTATGACCCGTCCTCACAGCATTTGTTTCACAGAGGCCCTTCTGCGTCGCTTGTGGAACTAACACATCAGGAATCAAGGATACAGCGGAAAAATTGCTTTCTCTCAGACAAGCAGACTGTTTCCAGAATGAGGACGTGTATTGATTTGTACCGTGATAGCTCAGTCGGTAGGCTGCCAAACAAAAATAAAGCTCAGGCTTCGTGTCCCGGAACTGCAAACAGTGTTAATCTTCCAGGACATTTCAAATCAGCACTCACCCCGTTACTAAGTGGAAGATTCATTAAGAGAATTTATTTCAAATATTTTGCCGTAGGAACCACGTGGCTTACTAATATGATGGAAAGAATGGCATTACTGTGTAATGGAGAGAAGTCTGTGGTTATTTATTGTTTATTTATTTATTTTCCACAAGTGCAGCCTATTATCTGGGAAGCTAACATAGGTCACACAACTCAGATTACTACAGATGATAAAAAAATTATAAATATTATGAAAAAATAAAAATTGAAATACTAAAAAAATGCTAATATTACAACTACTTTCTGCCACTATAAAACTACAATAAACCCCTTAACCAATTACCCAACTACTAATACTACTGTCGGTGCTATAGATACCATTCTGTGTATGTTAGTTTGTTGGGATGCATTTAAACTGTAAATGGCTGTTTTCGCTGCTGCATCCGTCCTCATACTGCCCAAGGCAGCAGCCACTGTCTGCTTGATTCCTCGCGTATAGGTCAGCGTTTCATCAGAGTTTGCTCTGTAACAAGTGTTTCCATGATTCATAGTAATGTCTTAGACTCCACAGTTCCGTCATCATTTGCACCAGTGCGATGGAAAGTCTTGATAAACATTTCATTCAGGTGGCCCGCTTCAAAAGAAAAAAAAGCTCTGAGCACTATGGGACTTAACATCTGAAGTCATCAGTCCCATAAACTGGACATCACACATCACACACATCCATGCCCGAGCCTGCGACCGTAGCGGTCGCGTGGTTCCAGACTGAAGCGCCAAGAACCGCTCTGCCACAATGGCCGGCGGCCCGCTTTCAGTTGCTTTCTCTTCACGTGCAGAGTACATTGTCTAACCGGGCTGGCAGCCTGCTGACGTGTAGTTGGACACTTCGCGAAGTCGTCTTTAGCTTTTCTGATGCTGCAGCTGCAGTATAGTCCAAGAAACGCCAGATTGACTCGTTCCTCAGCGCTGTTTTGTGGTCCAGCATATTTAATGGAAGCGGGGAGGACGTAAAAAGCAGACAACACAGGCGAAATTTGGCATTCCTGACCAAGGGAAGTGTACTAGTTAAAACAGTTTCAAACGTAGGCCACAATTTAAGGAAGAAATATCTGAGAACGTACATTTGGCGTACAGATTTGTATGGCTGTTAATCATGGACTGTGGCAAAACAGGAACAGAAGAGAACAGAAGCATTTTAGATGCGGTGCTACAGGAGAACGTTGAAAATTAGGTGGACTGATAAAGTAAGGAATGAGGAGGTTCGCAGGAGAATCGGCGAGGAAGCGGATATATGGGGAACACTGACAAGAAGAAGGAACAGGATGCTAAAATACCTGTTAAGACGCTACGGAATAACTTCTACGGTACTAGAGAGCTGTAGAGGGTAAAAACTGTACGGGAAAACGGCGATTGAAATACATCCAGCAAATAATTCAGGAAGTAAGTTTCAAGAACTACTCTCACATGAAAAGACTGGTATAAAAGAGGAATTCGTGGCGGGCCGCATCGAACCAGTCAGAATTTTTTTTTTAAAAAAAAGGTCGTTAATGTCTGACGACCATTACCCGCTGCGTCTTCGCAGATTGCACAGTCCTACAACGTATGCTTTGGAGCGCCCACATTAAGATATAACTACCATCCATCCCATTCATCTGTATTCTAATGTTTTACAGACAGGTAGCAAATGGGCCATTACCGGTCAGGTAATGTTTCAATCCGCTTGTCCGCAGCTCGTGGTCGTGCGGTAGCGTTCTCGCTTCCCGCGCCCGGGTTCCCGGGTTCGATTCCCGGCGGGGTCAGGGATTTTCTCTGCCTCGTGATGACTGGGTGTCGTGTGATGTCCTTAGGTTAGTCAGGTTTAAGTAGTTCTAAGTTCTAGGTGACTGATGACCATAGATGTTAAGTCCCATAGTGCTCAGAGCCATTTGAACCATTTTTCAATCCGCTTAGTGGTTGAAAAACTGTTATTTGTCATCTCTGTCTGCTTGTAGAGAGAAATTGATTTGTTATCCTGTCTGTGCCTGAAGTGTCCCACTCATTTTACAATAATATACGATCTTACATCAGTTTTTTCATATTGGGCTCAGTTCAAACTTGTTATTGTTGTTGTTATCCTGTCTGTGCCTGAAGTGTCCCACTCATTTTACAATAATATACGATCTTACATCAGTTTTTTCATATTGGGCTCAGTTCAAACTTGTTGTTGCTGTTGTTGTTGTTGTTGTTGTTGTTGTTGATGTGGTCTTCATTCCCGAGACTGGTTTGATGCTGCTCTCCATGCTACTCTATCCTGTGCAAGCTTCTTCATCTCCCAGTACATACTGCAACCCAGTTCAAAGTACCTTTCCTTAACTCTTAAAGGGTTCTTCTTTTCCTGATTTCCAACAAATAAATTATCCCCTACAGTTGCTTATTCCACAGCACAATCACAAAAAAAATTCAGTTCAAGTTATTGGTTTAGGCCAATAACGGCCACATAAAGATCTTACAGAAACAGGACCAGATGAATCACGGAAACACTGCTAGATCATCATTTTCAACCATACGTGTGGTATCGTCCTTTCTATTAACACTGTCGTGAATACCGGTCAATTTTTGACATTCACAAAATAGAAATTAGAGAATTTTGTTTAAGATTAATTGGAAACACGTGTTTACGTCTGTGGTAAGAACTGCAGCAAGCTGATTATTTGACAAGGACGATTTTCTGACCGCGAACAACTAATGGCGAGACCTTAACGGAGGGCATAATGAGACCACCCTCTGTGGTCGGCGTCTTGCAGAGGGCACTTTGAGCTGCATTTAGTGGGGCGCGCTGCTGGTAACCGCGAGAAGAGGTAGTTTGGGGACCGAGTTGGCGCAGCGTAGGCTAGTCGGGCCGGGCAGGGCCGGTGTACCAAGTTCGTAAGCCGCTCAATTATCGGCCATCCGGGCAGCAGTAGCGGCGGCGGCGGCGGCAGGGGAGGTTTGGCCGCGCTTGCGGCACGGCGCCGCACGGGACGCTGCTGCCCTCTGACGGCCCTGCCCCGAGAACTCGCGCGGCGTTGCCACTTCTCGCCAGTTACAGCTCGAAAGGGGAGGCTCTACCAATCTCCGTGCTGCGGACGAGGAAGTTAAAAGTAGCAACTAAGCTGCTCAAAAAGGAAGCTTTCCCCAACCTGCATATCGGTGAACTTGTGCGAGTTTGGATTAAAGCGGAGAAGGGAGCAAAGCAACAAGATTACACATCTATATATACACACATAATAAAATTGTAACTGACCTATGTCTGTACAAAAATTTTTGATGATTTGTTTGTCTGTCTGCCTATCTGTTCTTCAGTTTGTATACGCATCACCCGAAACTATTGCACAAAATTGGATGCGGTTTTCACAGTTGTGTTGTTGGAGGTCTAACTTAAACTCTGGTGCATGTTTCATCTTGATACATTGCCTAAAAGCAGAGTTATCTAGGCACACAGAGTGTTTCCTGAGTCAGCACACGGAAATCAGATTCCACAGGAGCTATAGCAAAAATGTCTAAGCAACCTTTAGGCACTTTTTGTGAAAATAATTTAGCCATAATCAAATTTTTTGTCAAATACGAGTTGTCTATGAAAACGAGTAAAACGGACAAATTTTTGTTTTTTATGTGTATCGACTCAGTTTAATGTAAGGATCATTTCATTATATTGGAAGAAAAAAAATCGGGATAAACTAAACGAAACAAATGAGAGTAGAAATGATACAATCTGTAAAAAGTAGTATTTCAGAATGTTTTATGATCATAATAATAACATTAACACTTTAATCTCATTATCCACAGACATTCTTGAATTCATTCTTCAATCCATGGAGATCAAAAAAGGAAGAGAGGTGGCATTACGTCATAAACTTGAAGCCCATGTCCGCCATCTTGTTGTTGTTGTTCTGGTCTTCGGTCCTGAGACTGGTCTGATGCAGCTCTCCATGCTACTCTATTCTGTGCAAGCTTCTTCATCTCCCAGTACCTACTGCAGCCGACATCCTTCTGAATCTGCTTAGTGTATTCATCTCTTGGTCTCCCTCTACGATTTTTACCCTCCACGCTGCCCTACAATATTAAATTGGTGATCCCTTGATGCCTCAGAACATGTCCTACCAAACCGATCCCTTCTTCTAGTCAAGTTGTGCCACAAACTCCTCTTCTCCCCAATCCTATTCAGTACCTCCTCATTAGTTATGTGATCTACCCATCTAATCTTCAGCATTCTTCTGTAGCACCACATTTCGAAAGCTGCTATTCTCTTCTTGTCTAAACTATTTATCGTCCATGTTTCACTTCCATACATGGCTACACTCCATACAAATACTTTCAGAAACGACTTCCTGACACTTAAATCATTACTCAATGTTAACAAGTTTCTCATCTTCAGAAACGATTTCCTTGCCATTGCCAGTCTACATTTTATATCCTCTCTACTTCGACCATCATCAGTTATTTGCTCCCCGAATAGCAAAACTCCTTTGCTACTTTAAGTGTCTCATTTCCTAGTCCAATTCCCCCAGCATCACCCGACTTAAAGCGACTACATTCCATTATCCTCGTTTTGCTTTTGTTGATGTTCATCTTATATCCTCCTTTCAAGACACTGTCCATTCCCTTCAACTGCTCTTCCAAGTCCTTTTCTGTCTGTGACAGAATTACAACTAGTTCAAAACATTCGATTCATCGCATTCATACATCCTTAAATCACCGCGGTAACACTTCTCCATGACGTCAACCTGACTGTGTCGTATTACTGGAGCAAATACCCATTTAAGAACACAAAAAAGACCGAAACTTCCTTCCTGACACACTGTTACTCATGAAAGATCTATATTTTTTACTATTTAAAACAGCCGTTGCACACACACGACAGAAATAATGAACAAAAAGCAGTCGTAAACAGTAATTTGCTAATGTTTCTGGCTTCAAAATAACCTTCAGCATAAGTCTGCAGTGACGCCTCCCTTCTTTTTTTTATCCCCATACTTGAATCGGTGTAACTATTACGATTGATATGTTTGTCGAGTTGACGCTACTATTATCATCGATAAGTTTGTCGAGTTGACAATAAAAATCACTTTCGTACATTTCTTCAGAGATATAAATGAAATGTTACAATTGCTTTGAATTCGTATTAGTGTCTTCATTCGTTAGACTACTTTCATTCTTGAACTGATTCTTTAATTAGTCTAACAAATTTCGTTGGTTAGTTTGTCGAGTAGTAATAATGCCTTGTCTACGATTTCCTCCGCGTGGATCACGAACCCGCATGAATTTTGAAAAATCCTGAAGCTTATTATTGCTGAGAAAAACAGATACAAAAAACTGAAGGTGAAACTGTCAAAAGGGCGCAGCGGCAAAGAATAGATGAATTCTTAAGCACACTTTATTTAATTTTCGTAATTTCTTTAAATACGACACTAGGCTGTTCCCCCTATCTTTCCAAGTCTATTGGTATTTCATATTTCAATAATCTGTGTTTTTTCTCACGGTTATGCAATGATGTGCTTTTTCGAGCAGAGTGACGTAATTTTGATGCACAACCGTCAAATCACTCTATATTATATATATATATTGTAAGTAGGCTGTTTAGGTTTTTTTATTGGTAACGCCACCTCTGTATGAAAATCACTGGCTGTGCTGTGTGCAGTCTGTGGCTGCTTTGCATTGTTGTAATACTCGCCATTGTAGTGTTAGGCAGCTGGCTGTGAACAGCGCGTAGCGTTGCGAAGTTGGAGGTGAGCCGCCAGCAGTGGTGGATGTGGGGAGAGAGATGGCGGAGTTTTGAAATTTGTCATGAACTGCTATATTTATATATGATGATATCAAGGTAAATACATTGTTTGTTCTCTATTAATATCTTTCATTTGCTAACTATCCCTATCAGTAGTTAGTGCCTTCCATAGTTTGACTCTTTTATTTAGCTGGCAGTAGTGGCGCTAGCTGTATTGCAGTAGCTTGAGCAGCGAAGATTTTTGTGAGGTAAGTGATTTGTGAAAGGTATAGTTTAATGTTAGTCAGGGCCATTCTTTTGTAGGGAATTTTGAAAGTCAGATTGCGTTGCGCTAACAAAATATTGTGTGTCAGTTTAAGCACAGTCATTTGTAATTGTTCAAAGGGGACGTTTCATATGTCGACCCTTAGCCGAGGATACCTCACTGGAATCTTCTGATTTTTTTTCTTGTAGTTTGTGTAATTAGTGTAGATTTTGTTTATTGATAGCGCGTAATCATAGAGAGAATTTCCTTTGTAGTTGTAGTTTTTCATTGTTGTACAGTAAAACAGTTGTGGCATGCATGTAGATTTGCACCAAGTATTTCGCAGCTGCGCTGGCAATTAAGTAGACATTATTTCCATTGCTATGTTATTTTATTTTGCTCTTCAAATTGTGCTTTTCTGTGTTATCGTGTGAAATATTGTGACAATTATGGCGTGTGAAAAACGTAATACTAGGCTCCAAAGTAAACTGAGAAATGACAGTGAAGACGAAAGCAGTGTGTTAGCGCCGCAGAGTAATGAATTAACTAATGTTCAAAGTAGTAATTTGGTAATTGCGCATAGGGAAATGGAGCGGGCGGCAAACAATAGTGTAGACAGTGAAACGGGTAGTGAACAGGGAAGCGTTATCGATCGATTGGTCGGAAACAGCTCGCCTCAGGAATCGGGAATGACAGAACACAATATTGCAAATACTGCAGACTCAGGTTTTGGGTTCTCACCGTTTTCTCAAATGAGTCAAAGACACATTTTCCGCTTGTCAAAATGTGAATGTTGCCGGTGCAACTTCACTGCCGAAAAGCACTGAGGAACATGTTTCAGACAGCAGTGCATTGTTATTACAATTAATGCAACAAATGGGACAAAAGCTTGAAAAGTTAGACACAATGGAACAACACTAGAGACAAACACAGCAACAGTTAGACACACTGGAACAAAATCAGAGACAAACACAGCAACAGCTTCAAAAGTTAGACTCATTGGAACAAACTCTTGAACAAACGCGTGAATATTTAACTACTGAGTTACATAACATTGAATCGAAATGTCAAAAAGTCTGTAATGACGTAAAAACTCAAATTTGTGAGCATTTTCAACCTATTTTTTCGCGGCATGAAAAGGCATTACAGAATCACGAAGCAGCTATAAAAGAACTGCAAATTATTGTTCATGAAAATCATGAGACCTTGCAAGCTAAATTTGACTCAGTTGCATCTACCGATTCGGTTACGCAACTTGCAAAAACTCAGGAAAACTTAAAGAACACAGTAGATTCGATTTCAACACAAATGGACACTCTGAAACTTGGTTCAGAAAAATACATTGAGGAAATGTGTTCACTATCGGAGAAAGTAGCCGAACTTTCGGATCAGTTCACTAACTTATCTACGAAGGTAGATGATAATCTGAACGACACAAAACCGGTAGTCTTTAATGACACAGAAGAGTGCGAACAAATTAGGAAATTCAAACAAAATCAGAATCAAATTAATACGCAACACCAAAGAGAAATCCGGGAAGTACAAGATCAGCTGACTCAGGTAATACAAGAATTACGTATTTCAGAGGCCACTCGCGCTCCAATACGGGAAGAGGGACTTAGAAATACGGAACAACCACAAAATAATAACACAGGACACTTCGGAAGTTATGAAAGAAATTGGCAAGGTGCACCGAATTTTGAAATGGAACCGCCGAAACGACGTAACAATGACCGATATGCGACTCGCCGACATGATGATTTTGACTATAAGCTGTTCATTACTACACGTAAATTCAAAACATTTAAGAATTCTGGCAACGACATTCATCCACAAGCATGGCTCCATCAATTCTCGCATTGTTTTCCTCCCAACTGGTCGTTAGAACACAGATTAGAATTTATGTGTGGCTACTTGGAGAATGAACCAGCTGTAAGAATGCGATCGGTAATTCACGATTGCCACAGTGAAGGAGAGTTTTACCATGCCTTCCTCTCAGCATATTGGTCTCAAGCCACACAAGACCGGGTAAAACATAGCATCATAATGATGAAACGTTTCGAACAATCTGAGTTTTCCAGTCTTGTGAAATATTTTGAAGACATGTTGCACAAGAATCAATATCTTTAAAACCCATACAGCCCCTCAGAACTCATCCGCATTTGCTTAATCAAACTGCCTGAACATTTACGACATATTATTTTAGCAGGACGTTGCAAGGACAACATTGAAGCTTTTCAGGGACTGTTACAAGAATTAGAAATTGACACAGACAGTCGCGGGATGCGAAAACAGGAAAACATTCACTACAGGTCACATCCGTCACAATTCCGTGACGACAAAAGTAATAACTGGACCCGACAAGCCTATTCTTACAACGAAAATCGTGACCAAAACAGACACCACCCGTATGACTACCGTTGGCAGAGCAGTAATAATTACAGGGAAAGATCACCTCTCCGCGGTAATGACTATCACAGAGACAATCAGAGAAACAGACAATATGGGAACCAAAACAATTATTATTACGGGAGACAGAATAACTTGAGACGCAACGGTCCAGCGCGCAGTTACGATTCAGGGAGAAATTCTCCACCACTTAACCGACAAGAAAGAAACTACAGGAACTACCGACATGACGACAGACGATATGATCGTAACGAGAGACCTGAATTGCATCATAACTGGCGGGATTCAAACAAAGCAGGGCCTTCTCGTCAGAGTGAATTTGTAGAAGTTAGGTCTCCAAATCCCAATAACGGCGCTCGCCAACAAAGAGACAGACAATGACTCGCACAGCAGGCAGCCGCGTGCGCCCGCTGGCTCCGAGAAAAATAACATAAGACGCTAGCCTTGAGAAAAATTTTAGCATTCTTTACCGACGTATACCGCATGACAATCGCATTCGAGTTCAAACTCTGAGTACTATGAAGAGTAAAGGATTTCACCACACTTCACATATAAAACCGTTTATTGAAAGATAATCTGCTTTTTAACTTTGTCTTTGCCATAAAACTTTTCAATTGACGCTACTAGTACGCTTTGTCAGACTTAGAATCTGTTAACATACAACAATGTTTGAAGTTAAATATCCAATCAAGAACCAAGAGAACTTATTTCAACAGAAATTATGAATGCATTGTTATAGTGAACAGACGACACAATGTTGTTATTTGTACATTCTTGCCTGTTAGTTGCACGATTACGTAACGTCTATAAGGCTCACATACTTAGAACATATACTGGTACTGCTAATGAGATTCTAATGCAACATTTCGGTTTACTTGAAAATATATTCTGGATTTAAAGTACTTTCTGTGAGATACCAGATGACACGGCGGTTGGTTTATGTGACAGCTGCACGATTTTATCACGACTCTACTAATGAGTGACAATATACAATGTTGCTTTTGCGGTGTTTCTGTTTTATATCTGCACAGTTTTTCTGTTTTATTCTGCAAAGTAAAACATGTTTTAGTAGTAACTTTTGTGGTATAGCTACAATGAGACTGCCTTTTCCATAGCACAACAATACGTTACAGCACAGTACTTTCCTCATCACGGCAATAAGCGTAATAACTAAGACATTTATACGCAAAGCATTTCACTTTTGTGTATTATGAGGTAAGTACATTGACTTCTGCAGAACTTAGCTTTCGGAGGACGATAACTACTACACTTCCACAGAATTATCTTACAGCAAGACGCACATTTAGCGCTACAGGACACGCATTTGAGAGATTTTGTACTTAAGCCATTTATTTTTCAAGATTTTTGAATTACAAAGAAAGTTTTCCGTGATATATTTCATTCCATCGCTGTAATCTGTAAAACCTGAGGGTATAATTACATTAATCCTCAGGGGGGTATACGCCTACTTTGTGTACCATGTGTTTGGCAACCACAAGGAACCCTAGCTAATATGGTATTTGCTTATACAACTTTACACATCGGTACCATATTTCTCTAACACACAAATTACACAGCTATCTGATCATGTAACTGAGAGATAAACTTTTTTATTACATCAGTGACAGATGTTTACGCAATTACACAGTTGGATAACTTCACACTTATGAAATTGTATTTTGTCTGTACTTTGTGAAATGCTCATATTTTTTCGGAACCATTGTGATACTATGAGAGCTTTGAATGATGTATTTGGTATGGATTCATGATTTTTAAAGTACGTTTGAGGCAGATGACACTTTTGACATGAGCAGAGAATTTTTGTAATTATTGGAGGAAGCTACGACGATTTTGAGATTTGACTGAGGTGTTATGATGTTATTTTTACGACGACGATGTGTATTATGCTGCTGAGGTATGTTTATGATTAATAGGCTGAGGCTATATGAGTTATTTGATTATGCTTCATATTTATAATGACGAAATATTGACGAGTGTCGATGGATACGTATATGTGTAATAAGGTAAGGAGTAATGAATAGTGGGTAGGGACTCTTGACTTGTGAAAAAGGATGTTGGAAACCAAGAATCGTACTTTAAGAGTTATGAAATGTGTGTAAATGCGTGAATGTATCACAATGCTGGCGAAAATTTTTTGGACAACGTTATATTCATAGGATTTTCTTTCTACAGATTTGCAACGCTAATTCTTGACCTGTGAAATAATTTTATGTGAGACTGTCACTGTAGCGGAAACTGGTGTCGTAAATATTTCCGTAAGAAAGTTAAGTGACCACCTGCACGTAATGCGTCGTGGGCACGCAGCTGTGTCAAACACCTGGAGAACAAGCCATTAGGGTGTGCCTTTCCGGAAGCACAGGTAGAAAAAAAAAAGAAAAAAGGCAGGCCTTTATCCTCGCCATTGGCATTCCTGTAGAGAAAATATTGCAAATGCGACACCCTCATTACTTCCATTAACCTTGCTATTGACATTCCTTTGTAGAAAGCATCGCAAATATTACACGCTCATTACCTGAAAACATATGATTACTCGTACTTTGTACTAATTACTGCAATGCTTATGAACTGATGGGAAATATTCGTATATCTGCACACCTGATTATGACAAGTGTCTTTCTATGAGAGTTGAGAGCTACTGACTTACGAAATGCCACATGACTATTGAATGATATTTTTATGCTTTGCTTTTCGTAGTTGCTTATTTCACTTGATATCTGGTTTCCAGCTGTGTTGCAGCATTGCTTTTATAAAATAAAATGCATTTGCTAATGTGAACACTTTCTGTCAACAGATCTATTAAATAATTATTTTATGATCCACATTCTTTAAAAAAGGAGCACTTGGAAAGGAAAGAACAATAAGAAGGAACTAGTAACAGTAACACATAATTTTCTTTTCAAGTACATGGTAATATTTCTTTTTACAATCAGTTGTTGTGGTGCACCACTTTAATTACATAGATATTAAGATGTGAATATACATTTCCCTTATCTGCATTGTTGTTTTTACTGTAATATTTTTTTCTGCTTGAGCTTTGTCATGTATAGACATAAGTTTTATATTTTTTATATTTTTTATATTTGCTGCTGCTTTTTGCCAGGCATAGTGCTACTGAATTTTAAATTGTGTTACTCTGTTAAGCTAATTTTACTACTGACTTATTTTTCTTGCTACTGTACATTGGCTCATATTAGTTGTAATGTTGCATTGCTTGGTAATTTATATTTACTGTAGCTTGCTTTGCAATTTTCCATTTTTTTGCATTGCTGTTTGTGTTAATTTGTTATGTGCTGCTGCATTGCCTCGTCCCTTAGTTTAGTATCTGATCTCAGTAGATTTAAGTTAGCTTAAGAGGAGACTATATAAGAAACTAACTATTATAAATTTATAAGAAATGCATTGAGAAGCTATCAGAAAATGGTCTGGCAAAATAAAAAGGATACTGTACAGTGGAGAAAAACTATTATTGACAGAGGATGTGAACAGAATACAGAAAGCAGAGAGAAAAACTATTTTTGACAGAGGATGTGAACGAAATACAGAAGGCAGGCTTAGATAGGACTTTTGGGAATAATGATGAATGAAGGGAGATCTCCAAGAAGCAAAGAAAGTTTTGTTTGCAAAATACTGCAATGAAACAAACCCTGTCCTTTCCTTTTGTGTTATCCCACTATGTGTTTGGGTACCCTTGTGTATATATGTTCTTCCTGTCTTTATATGTTTACCTCATCAGACTTTTGTTGTAGAATTTTTCTCATACTCAGCTACATGAACTATGATGAGGAATACTGTTATCCTCAAATATAATTTGCGTTAATAATAAGTTATTTACTTTGTAAAGATGTTAGACATTATTAATTCTGTTTCGTTTTAATGCTCATGTGTAAAGTTGATGTTTCAAAAGTTATTCTGATCTTTTATGTATTTACTTATGTCATAATTCCTGTAACACTGATGTATATGTTTATTTCTATTCTTTTGTAAAGCCCCTATTACTACAAACGTTATCTGTATTATTATGTTTTTAATGATGTGTTTTGTACCTTTGTTATTGTATTCTTATGTTATAAAATTGTAATTGTCACCAGTTCATGATATTATTAACTTGTTAGTTACATTTCACTGCACACGTTTCTGTTGGTCATAGTATATGGACAATATGTGAGAAGTAGGGACTGATAGTGTTTGCACGTGTGTTAATGATTCAGCAAGGGACTGGATAACAGCATTGCTGGTTCTAAGGACAATTTCAAAAACTTTGTGAGTGCACAAGTGGTGGTTTATGGACTTGCTATATTATCCGCAAGACTCTTCAACGGTGATTGTGCACCTGCACAGTCACAACAGATGGCTGCTGGTTATCTCTCCAAGGACTACAGTGGGTCTGCATCTTTGATGACCCACCAGTACCATTATCTCTACAAGGACTACAGTGGGTCTGCATCTATGATGACCCACCATGCCATTATTTCTACAAGGACTGCAGTGGGTCTGCACCTCTGGTGGCCCACCAATACCGTAATCTCTACCAGGACTACAATGGGTCTGCTCTGTGATGACCTACCTACCAATACTCTTCAAAATTTCGACTGACTCTGCTGTGGGTTTGCTCTGTTGTGGCCCATTACCTGTCTGCATGTCGAGAGTCAGCACTGTCTTTCCATTGGAAGGACAACACTACTTCTTCAAGACTGCATGGAAATCCACTACTTCCGTGTGCATTTTCTTTTACTGCTCAGACTTTGAGAAAAACACTGCTATTCTCCTGTTATGTACGATTAGGACTGTCTTTATGGACTGTGAGACAATTTTAGCTTTTGACCAACATTGTATCAATAAGTGTGTGCATTTGATTTCTTTGTTATTGTAATTATGAAAAAAAATTTTCAAATCTGTATTGGCCACTGCCCAATCCAATTTGTAAAATTTTTTGTGGGGAGCATGGGGGCTATGTAAGTAGGCTGTTTAGGTTTTTTTATTGGTAACGCCACCTCTGTATGAAAATCACTGGCTGTGCTGTGTGCAGTCTGTGGCTGCTTTGCATTGTTGTAATACTCGCCATTGTAGTGTTAGGCAGCTGGCTGTGAACAGCGCGTAGCGTTGCGCAGTTGGAGGTGAGCCGCCAGCAGTGGTGGATGTGGGGAGGGAGATGGCGGAGTTTTGAAATTTGTCATGAACTGCTATATTTATATATGATGATATCAAGGTAAATACATTGTTTGTTCTCTATTAATATCTTTCATTTGCTAACTATCCCTATCAGTAGTTAGTGCCTTCCATAGTTTGACTCTTTTATTTAGCTGGCAGTAGTGGCGCTAGCTGTATTGCAGTAGCTTGAGCAGCAAAGATTTTTGTGAGGTAAGTGATTTGTGAAAGGTATAGTTTAATGTTAGTCAGGGCCATTCTTTTGTAGGGAATTTTGAAAGTCAGATTGCGTTGCGCTAACAAAATATTGTGTGTCAGTTTAAGCACAGTCATTTGTAATTGTTCAAAGGGGACGTTTCAATATATATATATATATATATATATATATATATATATATATATTATATATATATACAGGGTGTCCCAGCTATCTTGTCCACCCAAAATATCTCTGGAACAATAACAGCTATTGGAAAACGACTTTCACCGGTATCAATGTAGGGCTGGGGCTCATGAATGTACATATTTGGAAACATTCTAAAACGAAAGCATATGTGTTTAAATGGACATCCTATATTTTTTCTTCAGCAATCCATAGCATGACAAAGCACATACACAATGGCGTTGATTGCATCGCAATATTCCCATTACATCCCTAGATATTGAGACGCGAAGTTGACGCTTGGAACACCCGACATGCGCTGCTAGCGCACGTCCTGAGGCTCAGGCGTGAACCCCATGCTGCCCGTAATCGCGATGTGATTGACATGCGTAATCACACTTCCATACTTATCAAGAGGTCCGAAAAGAATAATACGGTCTGCTGCCATCCTGCATTAACGTCGTACATTCCAGCAGGTATTTATCCCATAGGCTAGGGGTGATGTGGTTCTGTAACATGTCTGTGTACCGCAACGTTAGTCACAAAGTTAACTTCGCTTATCGTTAATCGGTTACTAAAAAGGTAATGCCGTTCAACGTTAAAACTTTACTTTACTGTAGATCTAGCGCAAGTGACAGTTAATCATTCACTCGTAATAGTAAGATTCATGTTGATGGTTTTAGTGAAACGAGCAAGTGGACTAAAAGTTTTACCGTTGTTTAGGTAAAAATGTTTTGATTTGGGAAGTTCAGGTAGGACATAGAAGATGAATGCAAACATGTTTAACCAATTAGTTTTATTATCACATAATTATCAATGTTATGTTTATCTAATGCGTTAAATGACAAATTGTTGCAAACAAATGTTTTTTAACATCACTGGGTAAAATGGCCCTTTGTAGAAACTTCCACTGTGATACCAGCACTACATACTAAACACAGCGTTCACATCTCATGCTCAAAGTGATGGCCATTGGCTTGCATACATAGGGTCACTCTGCGGATTAAGGATGCCCTACTTCGTGCTACTGTTTCCTCTTTGATGGCTGTACAAGCATCAATAATGCGTTGCTTCATGTCCTCTGGTGTTGTTGGTTCATGTTGGTAAACAGCATCCTTCACTGATCCCCAAAGAAAATAATCCAGCGGTGTAAGGTCCGGAGATCGGGCAGGCCACCTAACTGGGCCACCTCGTCCAATCCACCTACCAGGGAACTTAAAGTGGTCGTGCTCGTAAGGCGTTATGTGCAGGGCATCCGTCATGCTGATACCACATGACCATTCTCCGGTTCAGAGGTACGGTGTCCAAGAGAACAGGAAGATTGTGTCGTGTAAATCTGGAGTACTGTCTGCCATTTTGGATGCCATTTATAAAGAAAGGTCCGATAATGGTATCTCCAATAATCCCACACCAAACATTAACTTTCCACGGACGTTGATGCTCTACCTGACGGAGCCATTTTGGATTGTCTGCGGACCAATAATGCATATTCCTCATACTGACAATTCCTTTGTTGGAGAATGATGCCTCGTCGGTAAAGAGAACATCTATAAAAAATGTGGATTAGTCAGATGTTTTTGCTGAGCCCACCGACAAAATGTTACCCTATTGCGGAAGTCATTTCCATGAAGATCCTGGTGTAAATGAACATGGTAAGGATGAAATTCATGACGTTTAAGAATACGCTGTGCCCTTGATTTCGATACACCAATTTCACGTTCAATTTGACGTGTGCTGATTTGAGGATTCACAGCTATGGTAGCGAGCACAGCAACTTCAGCACGTTCATCTGTGCGTGTTCTGGGACGATGTCGAGGTCTTGGATTTAAGCTTCCCGTTTCACGTAGACGAGATGTGAGACGACCCAACATCCGGCGCGAAGGCGGTGGCTTGTCAGGGAATCGTCTTCTGTACAGTCGTTCTGCCTGAACAGCATTTAGTCCACCTACAACGGGATACAGTACAGGTATGTAGAGTAGGGTAGAAAACAGACATATTAACTTAATAATCATAATGTTCGCTAACAGTACTATCAACAAACAAGCAATCTCATAACGTATTTCCCGTCAACGTACATTCTCCATAGATCAGCAGCATTTCTACCATATCTTCATGTGTGTACATTATACTGTATAGTATAAGTTCCACAACACAACGTTTATTCACAATGTGTACTACCTCCGTGCCGTCACTAGATTACTCTGATGCACGACTACACTGTCAAGCGGTGTATTGCACGCCAAAGCAACAACAAATGGGATGCTCGGAGGGTGGTGGAGTACAGGAGTTTGCATGGGTCGCAAATCATAAACAAGGCGAAGTGGTAACTGTGGCAGTAGTGGGAACTACGTTGGACACTTGACTAGGTAGAGCCAGGCCCTGCGCGACAGGCACAATGGGTCATATAACGCATTAGATAAACCTTATTTTGGGTGTGCAGGATAAATAAGACAATCTGACGGGTGTACACCGATCGGTACTGGTTCATATTGTGTACGTAGATACGTAAAACGTGCAAGAGGGAAACCATTATGTGCTTATGAGAGTTGATGGCAGCAGACCGTATTATTTGTTTCGGACCTCTTGATAAGTATGGAGGTGTGATTACACACGTCAGTCACATCGCGATTACGGCCAGCATGGGGTTCACGCCTGAGCCTCAGGACGTGCGCTAGCAGCGCATGTCGGGTGTTTCAAGCGTCAACTTCGCGTCTCAATATCTCGGGATGTAATGGGAATATTGCGAAGCAATCAACGCCATTGTGTATGTGCTTTGTCATGCTACGGATTGCTGAAGAAAAAATATAGGAGGTCCATTTAAAAAAAAAAAACATAAGTTTGTGTTAAAAAAACACACATGCTTTCATTTTAGAATGTTTCAAAATATGTACATTCATGGGCCCCAGCCATACATTGATACCGGTGGAAGTCGTTTTCCAATAGCTGTTATTGTTCCAGAGATATTTTGGGTGGACAAGATAGCTGGGACACCCATGAAATATGAAATACCAATACACTCGAAAATGTACATCATTGCACCACCGCGAAATCAAAATTCAGTACCATGTTGACCCACCCCACTGATTACAACATTTTTGTGTACTTTTTGATGTTCTATCAACAACGTGTTGCTGAGGTCTGCATTCGCTTCGACGGTCGCTCAGCCGAGGTCATATACCGACGACGGGCTAAAATTTTCAACTGCTCCCCATCATTCTCAGTGGGGTTCATGTCAGCAGATTAGACATCCTATTCCATTCAGATGCTTCGTGCCCCCTCAAGGAAGATGTTCATGCAATGGGCCTGGTGTGCTAATGCATTATCGATGAAATGCTTACTGCAGTGCTGCTCAACAGACTGGAGGATCCTACTCCGATACTGCACAGTCCTCAGATTTCCCTCATTAGTGACCGTACATGGCATCAGACCAAAATGTGACTGCCCCACCTGTCTACTGAGTCTGTGGGGCTGTCTGGCCGGGACGCGCGCCTCCACTCTCTTCTGCGATGGTCGGGAAAATCACACACTCCTTACTGCAAACATCCTGACGCCTCTACATCCATACATACACACACACACACACACACACACACACACACACACACACACACACACACACACATATATATCCTTCGCATGCTACCGTACGTTGCGTGGCGGAGTTTACCCTGTACCACTGGTAGTCATTTCCATCCCTGTCCCGCTCGATAACAGAGCGAGGGAAAAACGACTGTCTATATGCCTCCGTATGAACCCAAATTTCTCGTATCTGATCTTTGTGGTTCTCTCACAAAATGTGTGTTGGCGGCAGTAGGTCGTTCTGCTGTCGGTTTCAAATGCCGGTTCTTTAAATTTTCCCAATAGCGTTACTCGAAAGAACGTTGCCGTCCCTCCAGGGATTCCATTTGTGTTCCTAAAGCATCTCCATAATACTTGTATGCTTGTTCGAAACCACGATAACAAACTCTTTCAGAAAATCTACATGAAATCCCCACAAACAATAATTAACTTCCCTTTGTCCGACAGCTAGCACAACAAAGAATCCACGTTTTTCAGAGGTGGCTGAAACTTTCCCAGTGGTGACTAATGCACAGCTATAACTACAAAAGTACCATTATTTAGTTTAAAGCACAGGCGCATGCTTATATGTTGCTCTACACAAAAATTTTTAGTTTCTGAATTTTTCAAACTATGATAAATTTTAACGTATATGTAACTCTTCCTCTCACTGTAGTGTCTCTACTTACATGTGCTAAAGTCTATATTCTCCTACATTTACCTTTTTCATATCAGTGACTATATGATGTTCAGACAGTTGTAGTACATCTATTCGACCCCAATTTCTAAGTCTTCTAAACAAACAATAAGTTCATCTACTTTGTTTTTGTGATCTCAATACTCTGACGCAACCTACTAACATTATTTTTCATTGTAGTTTTATGAGAATATTGTGATATACCAACATTATTTTTCACTGTACTTCATATTTTAACATCTGTAGTACTTGACTGTCTAAGCTTCTCAATAACTTTTATTTCATTCAATGTTGAATCATTGGACACTGTTCTTAGAGTAAAAACGACGTACTCTCATGAGTTTCAGGCTCCACCCACCCTTAAATATTTTGCTATCACCGCAGCCAATATACCCTTTCCTTTCCTACTGAGATGCAGGCCATACCTTGTGATGTCCCACCTACCAATAATATCAAGAGGAACCAAACCCCTGGCTAACCAAGCAGCCGCCTGAAGCAGCTGATTTAACTCCATATTGACCCTCCTGACAGTGTGTTCAATTGGGGCCGATCATACCGCATGAAAGCAGGAACTGATCCAACATTTGTATGGTTCGTTGCAGATATCATTTTCATCAGATCACACTCAATATTGTAGCACTGATCCCTATTAATACTGTTTGCTACTCAACCCACAATCACAACACGATCCTGTTTTGTAAAAACCTTGCACAATGATCCTACAACTTCTATCGCTTCCCTAAGACGTGCACTGGGCTTGAAAAAACCTTGTGACCTGGTACTTATTACCCAGTTTTTTCTGTGGGGTCTGGCCCACTCCTCTCCTATAGCTACTACCTAACAACAGAACTTTTCTCCTACTTTCTATTTTTATTGAAACAGTTGGTTTCCTGGTGAGAATCTATTGAGTATTAACTACACTTATATCTACTCGATCCTCTTTCTTAGTTAACTGAAGTAGCAAGGCAAATGTGTTGTTTGCATCAATGATGAAACTGTCAGGTTATGTTCTCTTGTGGTACCTGATGCTTGCTACCGCTTCCCAACAGTTTTCACTCTGAGGATTGCGTATATAACGTACTGTCTTCAAAAACTCTTCCAAATATCCGAACGACGGAAGACGACGCCAATGTGTTACACACATGCTGAACTGTCTCACGTGTGCAGCGATTAGGATCATGGGCTTATTGGAAATGAACCAGCTGTCGGCATCTAGATTGGCTGATTTCCTGCACGACATACGAGACGGTCTTCGTTAGTAGAATTTAGTTGAACCTGAATAATTGGAGAGAAATGATAAAGGGAATAGTCTGTGCAATACCAACAGACCATGCTACGATGGAGTTATACCCAAAGGAAGAGGCGTCTGCTGACTCACCTCAGTTGTGCACAATGTACTCGTATTATAAACACTTATTAAGCCACTGCCGCGAGAGCACAACGGCATGGAAGAGATAAAAACTGCAAGTTGCAAAGTTAGGTCGTCATAACCTCGTGGGGAGCTGTATCGTCGTTCCCTCGTGTCTTCGCCTTTGTCGCTCCGCTAAAGAAAGAGTCAAGGACAACTCGGCAGCTATATAGCCCGTAATGTACCGATAGTGCTCCGTATAAAAAACCGAGTCGGCTTTTACGCGCTATGTCATTTAGTTTATCGTCGCAGCCTGTTCATAAACATGTCGCAGAGACGTGAAACCGCCACATTTCTATCAAGGGGCGTATGGGGAGAAAGAAAATAGCTTTCACCGTCCAGCGAAGATAGCGAGGAGTCTGTGGAGAGATCGGCAATATGAAAGTGGCATGCTTTTAACAAATTCTGCACGCTGCTTGGGATTAATGAGTACTTCAGCGTATCATGCCATTAATGTCAAGAATACGTGAGCTATGTGAGCGCCACTTTTTTCTGATTTCAAAGCCCGGTTGCAAATTTGGGATGCATGTATTAAAATTTCATTTAGTATCCGTCATATTCAGATGTTGCATGCATTCTTATAGATCGCACTGCGAAATTCACACTTACTGGACAAGCTTAGAGGCACGACACGGAAACCAGTCACGACAGTACTATATAGCGAGTTGTGGTCTCACTCTTGATAAATAAATTTCAGCACTCCGTATGCAGACGACAGAGGGCAAACATGGCTCTTTCGCATACACACAAGGGGTGGTGTCACCTATAGAACAATAAGTGGCGACAAAAAAAAATATGCCGTATGACTGAAAAACTACACCGATTGTGGATTTTTAAAAATAAATACCCTTTGTGATCAAAAGTATCCGGACACCTGGCTGAAAATGACTTACAAGTTTATGGCACCCTCCATCGGTAATGCTGGAATTCAGTATGGTGTTGGCTCTCCCTTAGCCTTGATGTGAGCTTCCACTCCCACAGGCATATTTACAGTCAGGTGCTGGAAGGTTTCTTGGGGAATGGCAGCTCATTCTTCACGGAGTGCTGCACTGAGGAGAGGTATCGACGTCGGTCGGTGGGGCCTGGCGCGAAGTCGGCGTTCAAAAACACACCATAGGAAATTATATAGGATTCACGTCACGTCTCTGTGCAGACCAGTTCATTACAGTGATGTTATTGTCGTGTAACCCCTCCGTCACAGTCCGTGTATTATGAACAGGTGCTCGATTGTGTTAAAGATGCAATCACCATTCCCGAATTGCTCTTCACCAGTAGGAAGCAAGAAGGTGCTTAAAACATCAGTGTAGGCCTGTACTGTGATAGTACAACACAAAACAACAGGGGGTGCAAGCCCCCTCCATGAAATACACGACCACACCATAACATCACCGCCTCCGAATTTTACTGTTGGCACTACAAACGCTCGCAGATGACATTCACCGGGCATTCGCCATACCCACACCCTGTGACACATTGTTCACCGTGATTCGTCACTCCAAACAACGTTTTCCTACTGTTCAATCGTCCAATGTTTACGCTCCTTACACCAAGCGAGGCGTTGTTTGTCATTTACAGGCGTGATGTGTGGCTTATGAGCAGCAGCTCGACCATAAAATCCAAGTTTGCTCAGTTCCCGCCCAAGTGTCGTAGTATTTGCAGTGGATCCTGAGGCAGTTTGGAATTTCTGTGTGATGGTCTGGGTAGGTGTCTGCCTATTACACATTACAACCCTCTTCAACTGTCGACGCTCTCTGTCAATGAACAGACGAGTCCGGCCTGTACGCTTTTGTGCTGTACGCGTCCCTTCACGTTTCCACTTCAGTATCACATCGGAAACAGTGGACCTAGGGATTTTTAGGACTGTGTAAATCTCGCCTGCAGACGTATGATACAAGTGACACACGTTCGAAGTCCGCGAGCTCCGCGGGGGGCCCCATTCTGCTCTCTCACGGTGTCTAACGATTACTGAGGTCGCTGATATGGAGTACATGGCAATAGGTGGCAGCACAATGGACCTAATACGAAAAACGTATGTTTTTTGTTGGTGTCCGGATCTTTCGATCACACAGTGTAGGAGATGATATTACGTAATCATTTATTGAGACCATTACGTCAATGAAGCTTTGCTGAAAACTAGTAACTATCTCACATCACATGTCACATGAATCTTTGTCGGAAACAGTGTACGTATTCTATATGAAGGGCGCAAAAGGATGATCTTGTACAGGGCTATTACAAATGATTGAAGCGATTTCATAAATTCACTGTAGCTCCATTCATTGACATATGGTCACGACACACTACAGATACGTAGAAAAACTCATAAAGTTTTGTTCGGCTGAAGCCGCACTTCCGGTTTCTGCCGCCAGAGCGCTCGAGAGCGCAGTGAGACAAAATGCCGACAGGAGCCGAGAAAGCGTATGTCGTGCTTGAAATGCACTCACATCAGTCAGTCATAACAGTGCAACGACACTTCAGGACGAAGTTCGCCAAAGATCCACCAACTGCTAACTCCATTCGGCGATGGTATGCGCAGTTTAAAGCTTCTGGATGCCTCTGTAAGGGGAAATCAGCGGGTCGGCCTGCAGTGAGCGAAGAAACGGTTGAACGCGTGCGGGCAAGTTTCACGCGTAGCCCGCGGAAGTCGACGAATAAAGCAAGCAGAGAGCTAAACGTACCAAAGCCGACGGTTTGGAAAATCTTACGGAAGAGGCTAAAGCAGAAGCCTTACCGTTTACAATTGCTACAAGCCCTGACACACGATGACAAAGTCAAACGCTTTGAATTTTCGGCGCGGTTGCAACAGCTCATTGAAGAGGATGCGTTCTGTGCGAAACTTGTTTTCAGTGATGAAGCAACATTTTTTCTTAATGGTGAAGTGAACAGACACAATGTGTGGATCTGGGCGGTAGAGAATCCTCACGCATTAGTGCAGCAAATTCGCAATTCACCAAAAGTTAACGTGTTTTGTGCAATCTCACGGTTTAAAGTTTACGGCCCCTTTTTCTTCTGCGAAAAAAACGTTACAGGACACGTGTATCTGGACATGCTGGAAAATTGGCTCATGCCACAACTGGAGACCGACAGCGCCGACTTCATCTTTCAACAGGATGGTGCTCCACCGCACTTCCATCATGATGTTCGGCATTTCTTAAACAGGAGATTGGAAAACCGATGGATCGGTCGTGGTCGAGATCATGATCAGCAATTCATGTCATGGCCTCCACGCTCTCCCGACTTAACCCGATGCGATTTCTTTCTGTGGGGTTATGTGCAAGATTCAGTGTTTAAACCTCCTCTACCAAGAAACGTGCCAGAACTGCGAGCTCGCATCAACGATGCTTTCGAACTCATTGATGGCGATATGCTGCGCCGAGTGTGGGAGGAACTTGATTATCGGCTTGATGTCTGCCGAATCACTAAAGGGGCACACATCGAACATTTGTGAATGCCTAAAAAAACTTTTTGAGTTTTTGTATATGTGTGCAAAGCATTGAGAAAATATCTCAAATAATAAAGTTATTGTAGAGCTGTGAAATCGCTTCAATCATTTGTAACAACCCTGTATAATCCTCTCAGTAGAACTAAAATTTAACGAAATGCTAGGAGAAAGAAAATTGATCTGTCCAGCTATTTCTACGTTCCTTTTCCTGTCAAGTTGCGCACAACGAATTGGTGCAGAACATTTGTTTCTGTTCAAACAAATCCTAGATAGAAGAAAATTCTACCAAACACTTGCCCTGATGAAGGAGGGTGGGACTTCCGCTTATATTGTCTCTAAATATGCAGCCTAGTGTGTTACATGGTATAGCGCCCAGCTTTTCCATAATTTTGGTATGGAAAAGCTCGTTAAAGATATTTCCAACTAGACTACTAGTGAATTACGGGCTCATGATACAAAGTCTAGTGCTTCTTAACAATTTCATTAACCACCGTGATAAAGGCGTTAACTTGCTTTTCGATGGAACTAGGATAGCTTTTCACATTTTTGCAGTTAACAGCAGATTTTTACGAGTTAAATTCCATGCTGCAAGTCTTTTGCATGTCTGACTAGAAATTATGGAGTGAAAACACATCGAAAATGAATGTAGTTTAGCTGTTGCTGAAGTCGTTTGAATGATTGCCCGGATGTTTACGCCACACTCCCTGGAACCTACTACCTGCAGGTGGTGGCAACAAGGAAGTCAGAAAAATCAGAACTCACACGGAGGCTTGCTTCCGACAGTCCTTCTCACCAGCCGGCATTCGCGAATGGAACATGGGAAGGAGAAAATACAGTACTCTCAGAAGTACCTCCTGTCCACACGCGGTCAGGTGGTCTGTGGAGTAAAGGTGGAGATCTAGAAAACACGGAGAAATATGATGTTGTGTGCTCGTATGAGACAGCGTTATCTGCTTTGAAAGGCACAGCAGTGCTGTTCCTGGGGATATGGCGTGGGGAAGCGTCGGGTACGACTACAGGTCAAGCCTGGCAGTGGTTGAAGGAACTGTGACGGCACAATGGTAGGACGCGAACATCCTGCGTCCTCATGTGTTACCTCTCATGTGACAGTACCATGGCGTCATTTTTCAACAGGACAATGCTCGTCGACACATAGTACGCGTCTCTATGAAGTGCCTGCGTGATGTAGAGGTACTCATGTGGCCACTTAGATCCCCAAGTCGGCCGCAGATAGAACATATGTAGGACCAGCTTTGACGTCAACGCCGTCGCAGTGCGAGTATCCACGATACCAAGGACCACTGAACGCTTAGTACATAAGCAACAGAATAGGTGAAATTGAAGGCACATAATATAGGAACTGAAGGTTAATTAATATCCCCAAGAAATAATATACTTTATACTCACACACCACTGCGCTTTCCACAATGTGCATAATAATTATAACGTTTCGTAAGTAGTGTTTAGTGTTTAGAAAATTAAAACTGTAGCGAACGGGGAATGCAAGGCTCGAAGTAATTCAGATGCCTTCAGTCGGCCTGGCTCAGACAGGGTAACATTTCTCTCTCTCTTTCTATGTAAGTCTTTCCTGCCATCTAGCCGGCCGAAGTGACCGTGCGGTTAAAGGCGCTGCAGTCTGGAACTGCAAGACCGCTACGGTCGCAGGTTCGAATCCTGCCTCGGGCATGGATGTTTGTGATGTCCTTAGGTTAGTTAGGTTTAACTAGTTCTAAGTTCTAGGGGACTAATGACCTCAGCAGTTGAGTCCCATAGTGCTCAGAGCCATTTGAACCATTTGAACCTGCCATCTACCATCATATCTCCTTAAAATCTGAAAATTATTTGTGTTATTTTCTCTTTCAATTTCTAATGTATTTGTAATTTAATATTACTTACATTGTAATTGTTGAAAACAGTAACTGCTGTTTGTAATACGGAATATGTTTTGCAATCTACGTGAAAAGTTGTAAATTTACGACCTGCTATAAAGTAAGGCAACAGGTCTCTAAATCAAATCAAACCAAATCATGACAAGTTGCTTCGTCCAGCAAGTCCTTTGTAAATTCGACACTAATTTGAAACCACTAAAATAACATCACATTCCCCACCCAGTACTTCTGGGTGCTTAACTCTTTTTGTCAGACGGTCAGCTACACCATGGTCAACAACAAAAAAATTTGTGATAAATCTCAAGCCTTTCAACGCGTTTTGAGAGTAAGTTCTCAACCTGAGGTAAAATACTCAGGACCCTTTCAAAGAGTTTAATATTTCATGTTTTACAAATACTTTTGTATATTTTACATTGGAATGAGAGCATGCCCTTGGACGTGTGACTTTGATCTTGTCACGAATTTTATGCAGATTTAAGCTTCCGTTGTTCCAAAACATAGTTCAGTCCAAAACTGGGATGATTACTTTAAATAGTCTGACTTCAACGTTATAATCTACAAATGACTGAACATTTTTGTACTGAACTGAAAGCTGTATTGGTTAAACGCGTCCAGCATTATTTCTAGCCACATGAGGTAACCACCGTTGACGGCGCAGGTTTCTGTCGATAATAGCATAAACGTTACATATCGCTTGCGACTGTGGCAATAGTTTCCACGTACTTTTTGTCTAGCTTAAAAGAGATTATCAGTGTCTTCACCGCTTCAAAGCGTCATTTGCTGTGGAGGAGATAGCCGCCTCAACCTGTTGTGCGCTGAGGTGACAACAGTCATGGGATACCTCCTAATCTCATGTCGGACGTCCTTTTGCCTAGCGTAGTGCATCATCTCGTCGTAGCATGGACTCAAGTCGTTGGAAGTTCCCTCCAGAAATAATGAGCCACGCTGCCTGTATAGCCGTCCATAACTACGAATGTGTTGCAGGTACAGGATTTTGTAGTCGGTTATGTCCCATAAACGTTCAATTTGGGTGATTTGGAGAGCCAAATCATTTACAGGAAATGTCCAGAATCATACTCAAACAAATCGCGAACAATTGTGGCCCGTTGACATGGCGGATTGTCATCCAGAAAAATTCCGTCCTTATTTAGGAACATGAAGTCCACGAATGGCTGCAAATGATCTCCAAGAAGGCAAACATAACCATTTCCAGTCAATGAACGGCTCAGTTGGATCAGAGGGACCATTCCATTTCACGCAAATAATGTCCGCATCGTTACGGAGCGCCAGCCGTAGTGGCCGTGCGGTTCTAGGCGCTACAGTCTGGAACCGAGCGACCGCTACGGTCGCAGGTTCGAATCCTGCCTCGGGCATGGATGTGTGGGATGTCCTTAGGTTAGTCGGGTTTAATTAGTTCTAAGTTCTAGACGACTGATGACCTCAGAAGTTAAGTCGCATAGTGCTCAGAGCCATTTCGTTACGGAGCGACCACCAGGTTGTACAGTGCCTTGTTGACAAATTGGGTTCATTGCTTCATGGGGTCTGAGCCACACTCGAACCCTACCATCAGTTCTTACTATCTGAGATCGGGACTCATTTGACCAGACTACGGTTTACCAGTCGTCTAGAATCCAAACGATATGGTCACGACGCACGAAGAGGTGCTACAGACAATGACGTGCTGTCAGCAAAATCACTCACGTCGGTTCGTTTATGCCATAGCACATTAACGCAAAATTCCGGCGTACTTTCCTAACGGATACATTGGTAGTACGTCCCACACTGATTTTTGCGGTTATTTTACGCGTGTTACCTGTCTGTTAGCACCAAAAACTCTACGCAAACGCCGCGTATGCGTCTCTGTGAATGTCGTCGGCCCTTGCGTTATCTGTGGTGACAGATAATACCTGAAATTTGGTATTCTCGGCACACTCTTGATACTGCGGATCCCTGAATACTAAATTTCCTAACGATTTCCGAAATGGGTATCCCATGCGTCTAGTTTCAACTACCATTCCGCGCTCAAAGTCTGTTAATTCCCGTCGTGCGGTCATAATCAAGTTGGCTCTGAGCACTATGGGACTTAACATCTATGGTCATCAGTCCCCTAGAACTTCGAACTACTTAAACCTAACTAACCTAAGGACAGCACACAACACCCAGCCATCACGAGGCAGAGAAAATCCCTGACCCCGCCGGGAATCGAACCCGGGAACCCGGGCGTGGGAAGCGAGAACGCTACCGCACGACCACGAGATGCGGGCATAATCAAGTCTGAAACCTTTTCACATGAATTACCTGAATACGAATGAGACATCCGCCAAGGCACTGCCCTTTTATAACTGCGTACGCGGTAATACCACCTTCTGTATATCTGCATGTCGCTATTCTATGAAGTTTGTCTCTTCAGTCTATGTCATTATTTCCGCGAATGCAGTCTTCGACCTACTGAGAGGAACTGGGACACCCTGTCAATGATGAGTCAGTGTTAAGCTAAAGGTGTAGCAGAATGAACAGGATGTAGCAGCGATATCTAGGTCACGAGATTCAGAGCACCGTATCGATGGAGCAGTGAATAATATATCATTTAGATATCCGTTGCTGTAAACACCACTGACGCTCCTTTGGTTGTGAGAGTCCAAACAGGGGCGTGTATTGAAAACATCGCCGTCATCAGAGGGTCGTTTGATGAGCGGCTACAGTGCGGCAAACGCATTTCGGCGCTCAAAAGAAGGGGCGCGGCCGCAGGCGTAGTGGGAGCGGGCCGCGCTTCACAGCGACAAATCCCCGGGCCGGGGCAGCGCAGCGCCAGATTAGAGGCGCTCTTCATTACACGCTTTATTACTGGCCGGCCTCGCCTCGCCTCGCCTCGCCTCGCCTGCCCTGGCCTGGCCTGGCCTGGCCTGGTCTGGGCGGGTATTCACGTCCGCGGTTTGGGCCGACAGACGACAGAGGCCGCAGGAACGCTAACCGGCGGCCCGGCTGTCGCTCTCGCGCCAGTATGTACCGCGCTCTGCCAACCACGCGGCCGGCTCGGTTACGGTGCGTGAATTCCATTACACAGACCACAAAAATCCGCAAGTAAAATTAGGACTGACGAGGGCAACGAGGAGGCTATCGGTTCGGGAAAGCAGCAATTCGCTCTGTGCAGAACTGCTCCTAGCATCTGCGTCGACACGGTCTAGCCACTTTCATGTGCTCGCAGCCTATGTTCGACGTCAACGTCCAACATCACTCACAGACGCAGGTGTCAACTCTAGCCGTGGGAAAACAGTGCAGTCGTTGTAGTAATGCAATAATGGACTAATTTATGTAACGTCCAAAAGGGCATCATCAAAATGGTTCAAATGGCTCTGAGCACTATGGGACTTAACATCCATGGTCATCAGTCCCCTAGAACTTAGAACTACTTAAACCAAACTAACCTAAGGACATCACACAACACCCAGCCATCACGAGGCAGAGAAAATCCCTGACCCCGCCGGGAATCGAACCCGGGAACCCGGGCGTGGGAAGCGAGAACGCTACCGCAGGACCACGAGATGCGGGCAGGCCATCATCACTTTGCGTGCTGCTGTGGTTAAAGTAACGTGCACCGTAAAATGGCGATTCTGAAACCGGGGTCTATACAAGGGCGATGTTCTTGAGGACAACATTATGGAAATGGAAGAGGATGTAGATGAAGATGAAATGGGAGATATGATACTGCGTGAAGAGTTTGACAGAGCACTGAAAGACCTAAATCGAAACAAGGCTCCAGGAGTAGACAGCATTCCTTTAGAACTACTGATAGCCTTGGGAGAGCCAGCCCTGACAAAACTCTACCATCTGGTGAGCAAGATGTATAAGAGAGCTGAAATACCCTCAGACTTCAAGGAGAATATAATAATTCCAATCCCAAAGAAAGCAGGGGTTGACAGATATGAAAATTACCGAACTAGCAGTTTAATATGTCACGGCTGCAAAATACTAACGCGAAGCCTTTACAGACGAATGGAAAAACTGGTAGAAGCCGACCTCGGGGAAGATCAGCTTGGATTCCGTAGAAATTTAGGAACACGTGAGGCAATACTGACCCTACGACTTATCTTAGAAAATAGATTAAGGAAAGGCAAACATATGTTTCTTGTATTTGTAGACTTAGACAAAGCTTTTGACAATGTTGACTGGAATACTCTGTTTCAAATTCTGAAGGTGGCAGGGGTAAAATACAGGGAGCGAAAGGCTATTTACACTTTGTACAGAAACCAGATGTCAGTTATAAGAGTCGTGGGACACGAAAGGGAAGCAGTGGTTGGGAAGGGAGTGAGACAGGGTTGTAGCCTCTCCCCGATGTTATTCAATCTGTATATTGAGCAAGCAGTAAAGAAAACAAAAGAAAAATTCGGAGTAGGAATTAAAGTCCATGGAGAAGAAATAAAAACTTTGAGGTTCGCCGATGACATTGTAATTCTGTCATAGACAGCAAAGGACTTGGAAGAGCAGTTGAACGGAATGGACAGTGTCTTGAAAGGAGGATATAAGATGAACAGCAAGAAAAGCAAAACGAAGATAATGGATTGTAGTCGAATTAAGTCGGGTGATGCTGTGGAAATGAGACACTTAAAGTAGTAGATGAGCTTTGCTGTTTGGGGAGCAAAATAACTGATGATGGTCGAAGTAGAGAAGATATAAAATGTAGACTGGCAATGGCAAGGAAAGCGTTTGTGAAGAACAGAAACTTGTTAACATCGAGTACAGATTCAAGTGTCAGGAAGTCGTTTCAGAAAGTATTTGTATGGAGTGTAGCCGTGTATGGAAGTGAAACGTGGACGATAAATAGTTTGGACAAAAAGAGAATAGAAGCTTTCGAAATGTGGTGCTACAGAAGAATGCTGAAGGTTAGATGGGTAGATGACATAACTAATGAGGAGGTATTGAATAGAATTGGGGAGAAGAGAAATTTGTGGCACAACTTGACTAGAAGAAGGGATCGCTTTGTAGGACATATTCTGAGGCATCAAGGGATCACCAATTTAGTATTGTAGAAAACCGTGGAGGGTAAAATTCGTAGAGGGAGACCAAGAGATGAATGCACTGAGCAGATTCAGAAGGATGTAGGCTGCAGTAACTACTGGGAGATAAAGAAGCTTGCACAGGGTAGATTACCATCGAGAGCTGCATCAAACCAGTCTCTGGACTGAAGACCACCACAACAACAACAAAACCAACCCCAAGGGGCCATAGGTGATAGGGGTGAACGACGGCAGGGGAGAAGTGCGCGGGCGAATAGAAGTGTTGCTGTTGAGCAACTGACCGCTCGGGCGAACCAAAGGGCTACAAACAGTGACTCATCAACGACCATTCAGCGAACGTTGCTGCAAATCAGGCGCCTCGGTCATGCAGCTATGCTGACTGCTGCTCATCGGCGACATATGCTGGGCTTTGCACGCCAATACTGGAGCTGAGTGCCAACGGGTTGTCTTTTGACACGAATCACGTTTTATGCTCCATCTGAAAATGACCACTGGCGTGTGCGGCGTGAAATTTCTGAAAGCAAACAAGGACCGACCCTTACGGTCTGGGCCGCCAAACACCTCGAATTCAAACCCAGTCGAGAATCTGTGGATCCACCTAGATTGCGCTCATCGGGCCGTAGATCTTCAGCCGAGAAAGCTAGCGCATCTGACTATGGCACTAGAGTCAGGCACGGCGGCTGCACATCCCTGTAGGTACCTCCCTGACTCTCCTACTGCATGTCACACAGTGGTCCGCGGTGCAAGGCTACTGACAGGTGATCACATTAATGTGACTGAACCGTAGATATTTCCATCCATAATCCGCAACCGATTGCGAAGTGCGTTTCACAGGATACTTTCCACTGTATCAGGTATCAGAGCTCCCTTTTCATTCACATGTGGAGCGTGTGAAGAATGATTGTTTTAATGCCTCTGTGGGCGCTGTAATTACACTACTGGCCATTAAAATTGCTGCACCACGAAGATGACGTGCTACAGACGCAAAATTTAACCGACAGGAAGTAGATGCTGTGATATGCAAGTGATTAGCTTTTCAGAGCATTCACACAAGGTTGAACCCGGTGGCGACACCTACAACGTGCTGACATGAGGAAAGTTTCCAACCGATTTCTCATGCACAAACAGCAGTTGACCGGCATTGCCTGGTGGAACGTTGTTGTGATGCCTCGTGTAAGGACGAGAAATGCGTACCATGACGTTTCCGACTTTGATAAAAGTCGGATTGTAGCCTATCGCAATTGCGGTTTATCGTATCGCGACTTTGCCGCTCTCGTTGGTCGAGATCTCATGACTGTTCGTAGAATATGGAATCGGTGGGTTCAGGAGGGTAATACGGAATGCCGTGCTGGATCCCAACGACCTCGTATCACTAGCAGTCGAGATGACAGGCATCTTATCGGCATGGCTGTAAAGGATCGTGCAGCCACGTCTCGATCCCCGAGTCAACAGATGGGGACGTTTGCAAGACAACAACCATCTGCATGAACAGTTCGACGACGTTTGCAGTAGCATGGACTATCAGCTCGGAGACCATGGCTGCAGTTACACTTGACGCTGCATCACAGACAGGAGTGCCTGCGATGGTGTACTCAACGACGAACCTGGGTGCACGAATGGCAAAACGTCATTTTGTCGGATGAATCCAGGTTCTGTGTACAGCGTCATGATGGTCACATCCGGTTTTGGCGACATCGCGGTGAACGCACATTGGAAGCGTGTATTCGTCATCGCCGCACTGGCGTACCACACGGAGTGACGGTATGGGGTGCCGTTGGTTACACGTCTCGGTCACCTCTTGTTCGCATTGACGGCACTTTGAACAGTGGACGTTACATTTCAGATGTGTTATGACCCGTGGCTGTATCCTTCATTTGATCCCTGCGAAACCCTACATTTCAGCAGGATAATGCAAGACTGCATGTTGCAGGTCCTGTACGCGCCTTTCTGGATACAGAAAATGTTCTACTGCTGCCCTGGCCAACATATTCTCCAGATCTCTCACCAACTGAAAACGTCTGGTCAATGGTGGCCGAGCAGCTGGCTCGTCACAATACGCCAGTCACTATTCTTGACGAACTGTGGTATCGTGTTGTAACTGCATGGGCAGCTGTATCTGTACATGGCATCCAAGCTCTGTTTGACTCAATGCCCAGGCGTATCAAGGTCGTTATTACGGCCAGATTTGGTTGTTTTGGGTACTGATTTCTCAGGATCTATACACCCAAATTGTGTGAAAATGTAATCACATGTCAGTTCTAGTATAATATATTTCTCCAACGAATACCCGATTATCATCTGCATTTCTTCTTGGTGTAGCAATTTTAATGGCCAGTAGTGTACAAGGGCGTACTGAAAAGTGATGCCTCGGATTTTTTTAAATGTGAAAAATAAAACAAACGTTACCAACATTCTACATCTTTATTCTTCACTTGCAGGCTTCCGCCGCCAGAGGGCTCCGAGCTGTAACGTGTAACGTAGCGGTGTGTAACCGAACTATGTCAGTGCCTGTGAAACAGCATTTTATGATCGAATTTCGGATGCGAAGAGTTCGTCCTCGCATGGAGCACTCTCTACATCGGCATGACAGTGTCAGACCATACACGAGCGCTGCCACATTTGCAACAGTCAGACACCCTTGCTTTCCTGTTATCGACTATCAGCCACACAGTTCCCGACTTGATTCCATCCGATTTTTATCTGTTTCCGAAACGCCATCGTGAACATCACTTTGATGGTGATGAAGCGATACGAGCTGGGGTGAACTTGTGATTCCGTCAACAAAGCCAAACATTCTACAGTAACGCTATCAACAAACTGGTCTATTCTTGGGAGAAATGCAATCGTCGCCAGGATGACTACATTGAGATACAAATATATAGACATGAAGAATAAATACGCAGAATTTTAATAACGTTTGTTTTATTTAACTTTAAGAAGTTCCACATATTGTCATGTAGTCTCATCATTGCTGCGGGAGTGACACGTGGGAGATTGTAGTACGTTCCTACATACGAGGGTTGACTGAAAAGTAACACCTCCATCTTCGGAACTCTTCAACAGTTGGCAGCATTGATATGCGGCAGGTATTGGCTTGTTCCGTAGCCTCTTCTGTACAGCTCCAGATGGCGGGAAGCCTTAGCATTGAACGGTTGTGTTGTTAGAGTATAAAGTATCGAACCCTGCGCAGACGGTCGGTCAATGCGATTCAAGCAACGTGCAGCCACTGAATTCTTGACAACAGAAAGTGACACCCCAAAGGAGATTCATCAGAGAATGAAAGCAGTTTATGGTGATTGTGTTGATGTGAGTACTGTGCGTCATTGTGCGAGTAAGTTGAAAGATGTTGAGGTGGGAACATGGGAACATCTGACGTGCGTGACAAAAAAAGGGTTGCGCGTCCTGTGACAGCAACCACCGAGATTAACAAGCAAAATGTTGACAGATTGATTCAGGACGATCGTCGTATCACTCAGAGAGAAACTGCAAGCACAATCGGGATTTCACAAGAACGTGTGGGTCACATCATTGCTTTGCTTGACCATCGGAAGATCTGTACACCACAGCAGAACTTCAGAGACTGAATCTCACCACCGTACAGCATCCTCCATACAGTCCAGATTTAGCACCGTCTTATTTCCATCTGCTACCGATAATGAAAGACGATCTGCGGGGACATCATTATGCTTTTGATGAAGATGTTGAGAGAACTTTGAGACCGTGGTTGCGGAAACAGCGTGTCGACTTCTTCTGTTACGGCTTCAGAAAACTTGTTCATCGTTGGCAGAAATATATCCAATTGTCTTGTGATTAAGTGGAAAAGTTAATACTGGTAATTAAAGATCACATTCTAAGGATTATTTCTGCGTTTTATTTATTAAAATATTCCCATCCAAACCCAACTAACGTAGGTGGAGGCATTACTTTTCATTCAACCCTCGTACATCACGTAAGGCTGTCTCTTGAAACAGTAGGCTTTATCGAGGTAGCAGGAGAAGGTGGTTTTGGTTGCGGGAGAAGAAGATGGACAGAGAGGGAAGGAGCAGATGGACAAAGGAGATTGGAGCAGATGGCCATAGGGGGGAGGAGTAGATGGCCGGAAGATGGATAGAGAGAGGGGAGATGGGCAAATAAGCAGACGTAGGGGCTGGAGGAGATGGACTAATAGTAGTGGAATAAATACATGCTCTAGTAACTCCGGATTTTGAGTTAGTTTAGCATAAAATCGTTATACCACGAAAAGAAATAGTGTCTGATATTAACAAAATTCTGTCCAAAGGAAAAAAGCGATTAAGACTATTTTCACTATAACGTGGCCTCTAGATTCTGTCTTTAACTGAATATTTCTCTACGTTTATCATACACTATACACCAAGTGATTGAAAGTATGGCTCTGAGCACTATGGGACTCAACATCTTAGGTCATAAGTCCCCTAGAACTTAGAACTACTTAAACCTAACTAACCTAAGGACATCACACACACCCATGCCCGAGGCAGGATTCGAACCTGCGACCGTAGCAATCCTGCGGTTCCGGACTGCAGCGCCAGAACCACTAGACCACCGCGGCCGGCGATTGAAAGTATCCGGACACCACCAAAAACATACATTTTTCATATTAGATGCATTGTGCTGGTACCAACTGCCAGGTAGGCGACCTCAGTAGTCGTTTTCTGCTGATGTTGATATTACCCTATAGTCATCTGACCAGAAATCCTTGTCTTCTCTCCATTTCACATCACTCGTCCCTACTATATCTAGACCGGTCCTTAACATTTCTGTTTTCAGATTTACTAGCTTCCGTATCAAGTCAAATTTATGATATTACATGCCCCTCTTCATAAAACGTTATCTTTTTGTTGTTGGTAATGCAAACTTCTTCTGATCATCACCTCTTGGCAGTCCCTCCCGGAGATACGAATGGAGGACTAGTCCATAATATTTTGCTAATGGAGAGATCATCATGACACTGTTTCAATTACAGGCCACATTACCTGTGGATACTCATTTTGTGTTTTTATATAGTGGTTTCTTCTGCGTTCTCATGCCGTTGATCACTGCTGATCTTCCGCCTTTAGGAGCAGTTTCCCAGCCAGTGGCAAGATGATGCCCTGAGCCTCTATTCGCTCCTCCACCCTGTTAGACAAGGCCGTTGGCTGAATGACGTTGACTTTTTAGGCTGGATGTCTTTGGCCGCCAATGCTTCTGATTTTTATTCAAAATTTAAGCGGGTCGATGTTCGAACCCAAGACCGAGGACTTTCGGATATTTTGATTACTAATCACGTAACGTGTATCCACAGGACGTGTGGCCTGTAATTGAAGAAGTGTCATGATGATCTCTCCATTGGCAAAATATTCCGGAATAGTCCCCCATTCGGATCTCCGGGAGGGGACTGCCAAGGGGGAGGTTACCATGAGAAAAAGATTGAATAATCTACGAAAGGAACACGTTCTACGAGTCGGGGCGTGGAATGTCAGAAGCTTGAACGTGGTAGGGAAACTAGAAAATCTGAAAAGGGAAATGCAAAGGCTCAATCTAGATATAGTAGGGGTCACTGTAGTGAAGTGGAAGGAAGACAAGGATTTCTGGTCAGATGAGTATCGGGTAATATCAACAGAAGCAGAAAATGGTATAACAGGTGTAGGATTCGTTATGAATAGGAAGGTAGGGCAGAGGGTGTGTTACTGTGAACAGTTCAGTGACCGGGTTGTTCTAATCAGAATCGATAGCAGACCAACACCAACAACGATAGTTCAGGCATACATGCCGACGTCGCAAGCTGAAGATGAACAGATAGAGAAAGTGTATGAGGATATTGAAAGGGTAATGCAGTATGTAAAGGGGGACGAAAATCTAATAGTCATGGGCGACTGGAATGCAGTTGTAGGGGAAGGAGTAGAAGAAAAGGTTACAGGAGAATATGGGCTTGGGACAAGGAATGAATGAGGAGAAAGACTAATTGAGTTCTGTAACAAGTTTCAGCTAGCAATAGCGAATACCCTGTTCGAGAATCACAAGAGGAGGAGGTATACTTGGAAAAGGCCGGGAGATACGGGAAGATTTCAATTAGATTGCATCATGGTCAGACAGAGATTCCGAAATCAGATACTGGATTGTAAGGCGTACCCAGGAGCAGATATAGACTCAGATCACTATATAGTAGTGATGAAGAGTAGGCTAAAGTTCAAGACATTAGTCAGGAAGAATCAATACGCAAATAAGTGGGATACGGAAGTACTAAGGAATGACGAGATACGTTTGAAGTTCTGTAACGCTATAGATACAGCAATAAGGAATAGCGCAGTAGGCAGTACAGTTGAAGAGGAATGGACACCTCTAAAAAGGGCCTTCACAGAAGTTGGGAAGGAAAACATAGGTACAAAGAAGGTAGCTGCTAAGAAACCATGGGTAACAGAAGAAATACTTCAGTTGATTGATGAAAGGAGGAAGTACAAACATGTTCCGGGAAAATCAGGAATACAGAAATACAAGTCGCTGAGGAATGAAGTAAATAGGAAGTGCAGGGAAGCTAAGACGAAATGGCTGCAGGAAAAATGTGAAGACATCGAAAAAGATATGATTGTCGGAAGGACAGACTCAGCATACAGGAAAGTCAAAACAAGCTCTGGTTACATGAAAAGCAACGGTGGTAACATTAAGAGTGCAACGGGAATTCCACTGTTAAATGCAGAGGAGAGAGCAGATAGGCGGAAAGAATACATTGAAAGCCTCTATGGGGGTGAAGATTTGTCTGATGTGATAGAAGAAGAAACAGGAGTCGATTTAGAGGAGATAGGGGATCCAGTATTAGAAGCGGAATTTAAAAGAGCTTTGGAGGACTTGCGGTCAAATAAGGCAGAAGAGATAGATAACATTCCATCAGAATTTCTAAAATCATTGGGGGAAGTGGCAATAAAACGACTATTCACGTTGGTGTGTAGAATATACACTCCTGGAAATGGAAAAAAGAACACATTGACACCGGTGTGTCAGACCCACCATACTTGCTCCGGACACTGCGAGAGGGCTGTACAAGCGATGATCACACGCATGGCACAGCGGACACACCAGGAACCGCGGTGATGGCCGTCGAATGGCGCTAGCTGCTCAGCATTTGTGCACCGCCGCCGTCAGTGTCAGCCAGTTTGCCGTGGCATACGGAGCTCCATCGCAGTCTTTAACACTGGTAGCACGCCGCGACAGCGTGGACGTGAACCGTATGTGCTGCTGACGGACTTTGAGCGAGGGCGTATAGTGGGCATGCGGGAGGCCGGGTGGACGTACCGCCGAATTGCTCAACACGTGGGGCGTGAGGTCTCCACAGTACATCGATGTTGTCGCCAGTGGTCGGCGGAAGGTGCACGTGCCCGTCGACCTGGGACCGGACCGCAGCGACGCACGGATGCACGCCAAGACCGTAGGATCCTACGCAGTGCCGTAGGGGACCGCACCGCCACTTCCCAGCAAATTAGGGACACTGTTGCTCCTGGGGTATCGGCGAGGACCATTCGCAACCGTCTCCGTGAAGCTGGGCTACGGTCCCGCACACCGTTAGGCCGTCTTCCGCTCACGTCCCAACATCGTGCAGCCCGCCTCCAGTGGTGTCGCGACAGGCGTGAATGGAGGGACGAATGGAGACGTGTCGTCTTCAGCGATGAGAGTCGCTTCTGCCTTGGTGCCAATGATGGTCGTATGCGTGTTTGGCGCCGTGCAGGTGAGCGCCACAATCAGGACTGCATACGACCGAGGCACACAGGGCCAACACCCGGCATCATGGTGTGGGGAGCGATCTCCTACACTGGCCGTACACCACTGTTGATCGTCGAGGGGACACTGAATAGTGCACGGTACATCCAAACCGTCATCGAACCCATCGTTCTACCATTCCTAGACCGGCAAGGGAACTTGCTGTTCCAACAGGACAATGCACGTCCGCATGTATCCCGTGCCACCCAACGTGCTCTAGAAGGTGTAAGTCAACTACCCTGGCCAGCAAGATCTCCGGATCTGTCCCCCATTGAGCATGTTTGGGACTGGATGAAACGTCGTCTCACGCGGTCTGCACGTCCAGCACGAACGCTGGTCCAACTGAGGCGCCAGGTGGAAATGGCATGGCAAGCCGTTCCACAGGACTACATCCAGCATCTCTACGATCGTCTCCATGGGAGAATAGCAGCCTGCATTGCTGCGAAAGATGGATATACACTGTACTAGTGCCGACATTGTGCATGCTCTGTTGCCTGTGTCTATGTGCCTGTGGTTCTGTCAGTGTGATCATGTGATGTATGTGACCCCAGGAATGTGTCAATAAAGTTTCCCCTTCCTGGGACAATGAATTCACGGTGTTCTTATTTCAATTTCCAGGAGTGTATGAGTCTGGCGATGTACCATCTGACTTTCGGAAAAGCATCATCCACTCAATTCCAAAGACGGCAAGAGCTGACAAGTGCGAGAATTATCGCACAATCAGTTTAACAGCTCATGCTTCGAAGCTGCTTACAAGAATAATATACAGAAGAATGGAAAAGAAAATTGAGAATGCGCTAGGTGACGATCAGTTTGGCTTTAGGAAAAGTAAAGGGACGAGAGAGGCAATTCTGACGTTACGGCTAATAATGGAAGCAAGGCTAAAGAAAAATCAAGACACTTTCATAGGTTTTGTCGACCTGGAAAAAGCGTTCGACAATATAAAATGGTGCAAGCTGTTCGAGATTCTGAAAAAAAGTAGGGGTAAGTTATAGGGAGAGATGGGTCATATACAATATGTACAACAACCAAGAGGGAATAATAAGAGTGGACAATCAAGAACGAAGTGCTCGTATTAAGAAGGATGTAAGACAAGGCTGTAGCCTTTCGCCTCTACTCTTCAATCTGTACATCGAGGAAGCAATGATGGAAATAAAAGAATGGTTCAGGAGTGGAATTAAAATACAAGGTGAAAGGATATCAATGATACGATTCGCTGATGACATTGCTATCTTGAATGAAAGTGAAGAAGAAATTAAATGATCTGCTGAAAGGAATGAACAGTCTAATGAGTACACAGTATGGTTTGGGAGTAAATCAGAGAAAGACGAAGGTAATGAGAAGTAGTAGAAATGAGAACAGCGAGAAACTTAACATCAGGATTGATGGTCACGAAGTCAATGAAGTTAAGGAATTCTGCTACCTAGGCAGTAAAATAACCAATGACGGACGGAGCAAGGATGATTTGAAAAGCAGACTCGCTATGGCAAAAAAGGCATTTCTGGCCAAGAGATGTCTACTAATATCAAATACTGGCCTTTATTTGAGGAAGAAATTTCTGAGGATGTACGTCTGGAGTACAGCATTGTATGGTAGTGAAACGTGGACTGTGGGAAAACCGGAACAGAAGAGAATCGAAGCATTTGAGATGTGGTGCTATAGACGAATGTTGAAAATTAGGTGGACCGATAAGGTAAGGAATGAGGAGGTTATACGCACAATCGGGGAGGAAAGGAATATGTGGAAAACACTGATAAGGAGAAGGGACAGAATGATAGGACATCTGCTAAGATATGAGGGAATGACTTCCATGGTACTAGAGGGAGCTGTAGAAGGCAAAAATTGTAGAGGAAGACAGAGATTGGAATGCGTCAAGCAAATAATTGAGGATGTAGGTTGCAAGTGCTACTCTGAGACGAAAAGGTTAGCACAAAAAAAAAAAAAAAGAAAGAAAATCTGCACTCCCTCCCCCCCCTCCCCCCTCCCCCACCAGTTTTTTTTTCTTTTCAGTTGCATTTGGTTGTAGCGTGTCGGGCGTCGAAGTCCATTGTTGATCCCTTCACTGAGTTTTTTTTATGTATAGAGAGCAGGTAATTCTAATAGTCGACACCCTGAGCTACCGTGCCGGCGCCCCTAGACTACGTATCTGTACAGGTTGCAAATAGTGTTTCGCTCCATATATTCTACTTCTGATATCTTTAGAATTTCGAAGAGAGTATTCCAGTCGACATGATCAAAAGCTTTCTCTAAGTCTACAGACGCTATAAACGTAGATTTGCCTTCCCTTAATAAATTTTCTAAGATAACTCATAGATTTATTGTTGCCCTGCGTGTTCCTGCATCCTCCGGAATCCAAATTGATATTCCCTGACTTCGGCTTCTATCAGTTCTCTCATTCTTCTGTTAAGAACTCGTGTTAGTATTTGCAACTATGAATTATTAAATTGAAAATTCGTTAATATTCACACCCGTCAGCACGTGCTTTCTTTGGAAAAGGAATTACTTCATTCTTTTTGAAGTCGGAGGGTATTTCGCCTGTCTCACAAATCTTGCGCACAAGGTGGAATAGTATTGTCATGGCTAGCTCCACGAAGAGCATCAGTAGTGATGGCGAATACTGTCGACTCCGGGTGCCTTACTTCGACTTGTGTCTTTCAGTGCTCTATCAAATTCTTCTCACAGTATCCTATCTCCTAGTCCATCTATATCCACAAGTCCTATAATATTGCCTTCTAGCGCATCTCCTTTGCATAGCCCTTCTATACACTCCTTTCTCCTTTCCGCTTTCCCGTCTTTGCCTGGTAATGATTTTCCATCTCAGCCTTTGATATTCATACAGCTGCTTTTCTTTTCTCCAAATACTTCATTTTCCTGTAGGTAGTCTCTACATTTCTCCTGTAGGCCCTATCTATCTTTCGTCTATTTAGTACCGAGGCCTCGTCAACAACTTTATTATTTACACAGGGAATTTTGCTCGATGGACATCTCTCAGACAACCTTCCTTCGCCTGAATCAAATCACAAGAAGTCTTCACGTCGACTGCCCTCCAGCGAATCCCTCGCTACTTTCTTTCTTCACGACTGTCAGTAAAATCTTTGTTCTACGAAGTTATTATGACCATTTTACATTGATCATTTATATCTCTGCCACTGTTACAAGTGACCGTTACAATTTCATTTCACAACAGAAACAGACTTTAAAAGAAAAACAGATTTTTTTTTCCAGAGCGTAGGGCAACAGAGACAAGGGACGCAACACCATTAAATGTAGGATGACCATCCGAACAAGTGACAGGTTTCACTGCGAATTTGGAATTTTACCTAAGATATCTGTGAACAACGTTATGGTAAGAACCATTCGTCACCGTCCTCCCTCCTCACCAAGTGATGGTAAAAATGTTGATTACCAGAGGGCAACAACAGCTATCGCCCCAGTTGGATCATTTATTGTATGATTATATGATAGCGGAACAAACACTGGTAGCAGTTACTTCTGTAAAATATCTGGGAGTATGCGTGTGGAACGATCTGAAGTGGAATTATCATATAAAATTAATTGTTGGTGAGGCGGGTCCACGTTGAGATTCTCTGGGAGAGTCCTTAGAAAACGTAGTCCATCAACAAAACACTTGTTCGGCCTACACTTGAGTATTGTTCATCAGTGTGGGATCCGTATCAGGTCGGGTTGACAGCAGAGATAGAGAAGATCCAAAGAAGAGCTGCGCGTTTCGTCACAGGGTTATTTGGTAAGCGTGATAGCGTTACGGAGATGTTTAGCAAACTCAAGTGGCAGAATCTGCAAGAGAGGCGGCCGGCCAGTGTGGCCGTGCGGTTCTAGGCACTTCAGTCTGGAACGGCGTGACCGCTACGGTCGCAGGTTCGAATCCTGCCTCGGGCATGGATGTGTGTGATGTTCTTAGGTTAGTTAGGTTTAATTAGTTCTAAGTTCTAGGCGACTGATGACCTCAGAAGGGAAGTCGCATAGTGCTCAGAGCCAATTGAACCATTTTTTGCAAGAGAGGCGCTGTGCATTGCGGTGTAGCTTGCTGTCCAGGTTTCGAGAGGGTGTGTTTCTGGATGAGGTATCGAATATATTGCTTCCCCCTACTTATACCTCCCGAGGAGATCACGAATGTAAAATTAGAGAGATTCGAGCGCGCACGGAGGCTTTCCGGCAGTCGTTCTTCCCGCAAACCATACGCGACTGGAACAGGAAAGGGAGGTAATGACAGTGGCACGTAAAGTGCCCTCCGCCACACACCGTTGGGTGGCTTGCGGAGTATAAATGCAGATGTAGATGTAGATGTAGCGTGAACTGGAGAATTCGGCTTGTGAAGCGAACTCAACTTTTGTCGCAGGAACAGCGTGATAGCCGCCAATACATATTATTGCAGTATCTACATTCACAGAGCCACCATTCTACGTTTTTCTATAGCGCGGCAATTCTCGGAAGTGCATCTGGAAACAGTACAGTTCGTATACGAGGTCTGTTTCACAGCATTTTGGAATGCGCCGTCCTCGTGTATAATTTACGGAATGAAACGTAATGCACTCAAAGACGGGTGTTGTTTGCAGTTGCGTTGTTTTTTGCGGGAGCAGTTTCTTGCGTGGCAGCCACGAGTGGGTGGACCCGGCGAGGCGTTAAAAATGCAGATTAACGAGCGCGGCGCAGTCCGCACCTGGACCCCCTGGGGCTGCGCCGAGAGAAAAATTGGCTCTCCCTAAAATATTGTCGCACGCGCAGTGATTTATGGGTTTCGCGGATTCTACGTGTACGAAATTACGCGGCCACCCCGGGGAGCTCCTACTGCTTACCGCCGTGACGTCACCGTCCACCGTCCTATTAAAGGCCTCTCCCCCCGAACTGGCGATGCAGTCGTGTGTCATTGTGTGGACGTCACAGGAAGCTCCCACGGGAACCGACTCCCGCTTTGCAGGTTTTTCAATCACGCTAATCGCTTGTTCGTAATTAGATTCCATCCGGGGCATTTCCTAGCCACGAGGGTACGATACGGTATTAACTTGCCTGTTAGTGAGAAACGCCTCGCATATGACAGGGCATCGTTCACACTACCAGTTTACACCTTTCCACAGCTACCCCGTGGTTATTCTGCTTGGGGATAATCGCAACTTACTAGTACACAAAAATATGTACCATCCTGAAATAGTTTGTAGAGCATCATTAGAGAATCGAAGAAAAGTTGTAAAAAGAAACTGGAAAGCCAATAGGGCAAGACCAACGTCGGTATTGTTAAACTTACTTGCTGGAAAAAATGAGGGAAGTGAAAAGTACTGGTCACGGCGAATCTGTGTTGGGAACAAGGTAGTGCTCCGAGGAGACTTCAAGCATTTCAGTATTACACTACTGGCCATTAAAATTGCTACACCAAGAAGAAATGCAGATGATAAACGCGTATTCATTGGACAAATATATTATACTACAACTGACATGTGATTACATTTTCACGCAATTTGGGTGCATAGATCCTGAGAAATCAGTGCCCAGAACAACCACTGGCCGTAATAACGGCCTTAATACGCCTGGGCATTGAATCAGACAGAGCTTGGATGTCGTGTACAGGTACAGCTGCCCATGCAGCTTCAACACGACACCACAGTTCACCAAGAGTAGTGACTGGCGTATTGTGACGAGTCAGTTGCTCGACCATCATTGACTAGACGTTTTCAATTGGTGAGAGACCTGGAGAATGTGCTGGCCATGGCACAGTGGAACATTTTCTGTATCCAGAAAGGCCCGTACTGGACCTGCAACATGCGGCCGTGCATTATCCTGCTGAAATGTAGGGTTTCAAGGGGTCGAATGAAGGGTACAGCCACGGGTCGTAATAACACATCTGAAATGTAACGTCCACTGTTCAAAGTGCCGTCAATGCGAACAAGAGGTGACCGAGATGTGTAACCAATGGCAACCCATACCATCACGACGGGTGATACGCCAGTATGGCGATGACGAATACACGCTTCCAATGTGCGTTCACCGCGATGTCGCCAAACACGGATGCGACCATCATGATGCTGTCAATAGAACCTGGATTCATCCGAAAAAATGAAGTTTTGCCATTCGTGCACCCAGGTTCGTCGTTGAGTACACCATCGCAGGCGTTCCTGTCTGTGATGCAGCGCAAGGATATCCGCAGCCATGGTCTCCGATCTGATAGTCCATGTTGCTGCAAACGTCGTCGAACTGTTCGTGCAGACGGTTGTTGTCTTGGAAACGTCGCCATCTGTTGACTCAGGGATCGAGACGTGGCTGCACAATCCGTTCCATCCATGCGGATAAGATGCCTGTCATCTCGACTGCTAGTGATACGAGGCCGTTGGGATCCAGCACGGCGTTCCGGATTACCCTCCTGAACCCACCGACTCCATATTCTGCTAACAGCCATTGGATATCGACCAACGCGAGCAGCAATGTCGCGATACGATAAACCGCAATCACGATAGGCTACAATCCGATATTTATCAAAGTCTGAAACGTGATGGTACGCATTTCTCCTCCTTACACGAGGCATCACAAAAACGTTTCACCAGGCAACGCCAGTCAACAGCTGTTCGTGTATGAGAAATCGGTTTGAAACTTTCCTCATGTCAGCACGTTGTAGGTGTCGCCACCGGCGCCAACCTTGTGTGAATACTCTGAAAAGCTAATCATTCGCATATCACAGCATCTACTTCGTGTCGGTTAAATTTCGCGTCTGTGGGACGTGATCTTCGTGGTGTAGCAATTTTAATAGCAGGTAAAGCAACTTTCATTGAATGCTGCACTACACACCAAAATGACATATAAACGACACTATGTTTCAACATAGTCACCGTATTTCCCCAAACAAGGGTCGGAGCATTCTACCAAACCTTTAGTTCCTTGACGAAGGTCACAGATCCTTTGGAAAACCGCTGTTTTAACGTCCTTATCGTTGGATAATCTCTCCTCCCCCCCTCTCCCCCTCCCCCCATCTCCCTGATGTTCTTCCAGCTAGCTGAAGAGATGGAAATCGGATGGTACAAGATCTGGAGTTACGGATCAGCTTCACCCACGCCTGTGCGGCGTTGGTCAAATTGTTCCAACCACTTTAAATGACTGAACACGAATTGCATTTGGCCTATATACCGCCAGAATTAGACGTTTCCAGTTGCCGTGCGGTTTAAATCGCACAGTGAGTCGCACCTGTCTCTGCAGGAAATCGACAACGCATACTTTCTTCTGACGATGCGGCACTGATACAGCACAACTGTTTTAAAGTGGGGCAATAAGTGTAACTTACTTCCTCTTATTTTCTCAGGTACGTAATTGTTGAATCGAATGGACAGTGAATTTAGCAGAAAATCTGGGTTGAGGATAAATAAATAACAGTTGCAATTGATTAAGAGCAGTAGACAAGAGAACAATACCTATTCAACAACTAAATTGTTAACGCAACGGTGGAGAAATGAAGGATTTCTTGTCTGTGGCAGGCAAGATTGCACAACGTGTCTGAAGACAGGGAGACGTTAGAAGTGAATTGCCTTAGGGAAAATAAGCTTTCTATACGCAATATTCTCTACACCTATCAAATACTGATGAGAATCAATTTCCCCAAAATGTACGTCTACAGCTCATAGTCGAATGCGAATGAACCGTGGACGAAGTGATGATCGAAGAAAAACTGGCAGGACTGAGATCTTTTGGTAGCCTTCTGGAACAATGTGATCCCTCTGTAAAGAAAATCGCATACAAGACGTTGGTGCGGCCTATTCTGGAGTACTTTCCCAGGGTTTGTTTGGCAGTCCTTGTCGAGTAGACTTGACGACATACGTAGGAAGATCTAACAGACCCGCTGCTAGCATCGCAACAGGTATAGGCATAAGTGTAACATAATTTCTAGGTGAACTTATAATGTGAATTCTTGGAAGAAAGATGGCGCAGTTATTGTGAAACACTTTTAGGTAAATTTAGAGAACGTGGAATCGAAGAAGTGTAACCATTACGCTGACTTCATAGAATTAATATCGAATAGGAGTCATCAGAATAAGGTAAGAGAGCTTAGGGAGCGTACAGAAAAAGACGGTTACTCTTCTCTCTTAGTAAGTGGGAGCAATTGGACACAGGACCAATATTTGTACAGCGTATCCTCCTCTTGTTGACTTGCGGAGTTGCAGGGTGAACCAGAACGCCACTGACAAACTTTTTTAAGAGATAGTGTGGAACAAAACAAGAAGAAAAGTAGAGTAATCGTGGTCTCTACGATGCATACGTTGAGAGCTACGACCAGCTGTTCAGTAGAAGTGATGTGTTCCACAGTAGCAAAGCCGAACAACCTCTCGACGCATGCATTTTAGAGCCCACATTTACTAGACGATGGTTCAAGTGCCAGGCCGTCCGTCAGATTTCAGTTTGCCGTGATTTCCCTCAATCACTCCACACAAATGCCGGGATGGTTCCCTTGAAAGCCGGCCGCAGTGGTCTAGCGGTTCTAGGCGCTCAGTCCGGAACCGCGCGACTGCTACGGTCACAGGTTCGATCCTGCCTAGGGCATGGATGTGTGTGATGTCCATAGGTTAGTTAGGTTTAAGTAGTTCTAAGTTCTAGGGGACTGATGACCACAGATGTTAAGTCCCATAGTGCTCAGAGCCATTTGAACCATTTTTTTCCCATGAAAAGGAGGTAAGTTTTTTCCTTAATAGAATGATACAATTTTTTGTTGCACTCGAAGTTTCCTGAAAGCATGAGTATAATGATAAAACTCTCGTTAACACTAACGTTGAAACTTTTGGGAACGTAGGCGAGGAACAAGTAGAAAGACACAGTGGCCGGAATAAGCTTAACTCCATGACGTAATGCTCTCGTTGGAATCTCCGTCGTTATTTACAAGAAGACAGGCTTTCACTACATAGGTGAAACGTATTTGATCTTCGCCCCGCTTCATGGTCACGATCGTTGTAAATTAAAGTGTATGCTAACATCTAGTGTGTCAGAACGTGCTTAGGAAAATTATTTCAGACGTATGTACGTACTCATGCTAAGAGAACAGGTTTTGGGAAAGAAGTAAACTGTCCAGATGCTGTGTACAGCAACGGAGCCTGGAGTTGGGCTTCCACTTAGCCGTGTTTACACCACAACAGACGATTCTGGCAGCCTCGCCATTCAATTTTAGCTCATTTCTCGGATGTTTCTACGGAAATGTTCAACGTCAGCGTTAAATTACGTTACGTCATTGTACGCTAGTCCAGAAGAGCATTAGAATGAAGTCAAAGAAAGCACAGTGTTCCATTAAAAAAAGGCAAATCTGGTTCAATACCTCGTTTTATGCAGCAATTAAAAGTGTTACTCATAGGACTATTGTAAAATGTCCACCAATATTTCCCGAAAACCTCGTTTCGATATCTCGAACTATTCAGGGCAAGTTTTGGGTTGCTACTGCTGTTGCTGGTTCAAATGGCTCTGAGCACTATGGGACTTAACATCTGAGGTCATCAGTCCCCTAGAACTTAGAACTACTTAAACCTAACTAACCTAAGGACATGACACACATCCATGCCCGAGGCAGCATTCGAACCTGCGACCGTAGCGGTCGCGCCGTTTCACACTGAAGCGCCTAGAACCGCTCGCCCACTACGGCCGGCGCACACAGACTGGCAGCCCAGACGTTTGTTGTTGGCTTACCTTTTCACTGCTCTTGTTGTTACGTACTCTTTACTGCATTATACGGGAGCGGATGCATTCACGTTGTTCGCCAATCTTCTCATCTCAAACTGATGCTAATAAATGTTACGGGCAGCTGCAGGACCCTTGTATTGTTGAGAACTGCAGCCTGTTGCGATTCGCTGTTAAAGGACGCGCAGAAAATAATCATTCCACAATTAACGTCAACAGCGGAAAATGAGAACGAAGGCAAGAAACGTAAAACAGAAATGAAGGGGCTAAAGAGGCCAGGAGGGTTAGCAACAGTCAGACTGAAGCGCCTAGAACTGCTCGGCCACTCCGGCCGGCTGCTGTTGTTGATGAAGGGTTCAAGAACACTAAGCATCTAACGTCGTCATTTCTCCATACACCCCCTCTGCCCCCCTCCGCCCCCCCCCCCCCCCCCCCCCACACACACACTGGACGAAAGCAGTGTATCCCATCTGCCTGTGTCTAGATCAAATTATATGGCTAAGAAAGCTTTCTAAATGTTTGGCAGTATTGGGTACCACCTCGGTATTCATATAGTGGAATGCCAAAAACCACATACAGGTTGGCCTTCGTCCATCATTCACCTGGCAAATTCGATCTAGGCAGGTGCGCCTTCTCATCCCCGAAGCGGGTGCAGTAACGCGCCCTCCTATTCTGTCGGGTAAAGTTATACGTGATCCACCGAATCGTGTGTGTGTGTGTGTGTGTGTGTGTGTGTGTGTGTGTGTGTTGGTTTACATGCTAATCCCTGTGCATCTGATGATCTGGCTGCTGTGCAAGATATCGGCATGTAAGACTCAACAGCGACAGCTCGACTATCTAATACGCATCGGTATCAGCAAATGCGCCACCATTAACACTCCTGCCTGAAGAGGCTTCTGATCCTACCACTGCAGCTGATCCATCCGCCGTGACGCGCCGAAGCCGTTGCGAGGCGCAGTGTGCGGGGGAGCAGCACGACCGGGATACCGCCCGTCCAAATAAACACGCGATTAATCGGCGACTGCTGCTGCTCTGTGCCGGGCAAATGGAAACGGCCGCAAATTGCGCAAAACAAAGCACGCCGCGCTGGAAGTAATGCGTTTTATTGGCACTGCGCTCCAGGTCCGACGATAATGCAGTTTGCGGGAGGCGGACGCGGGCGCAGGCGCGGGCAGCGCTTTTCAGCCCCTAATTGCCGCCCCGCCAGCCGACTGCAGCCGCTGGCGACCCCAAGGCCAGCCACCCACACGCTGGCACTCGCAGTGCAGAGCACACCGTGTTTATGTGAATCACAGGCTTCTTTCTTCACCTCATCCTGCGTGAGCAAGCAGATGCGAACGCGGCGGCCACCAATATACCAAAGATCCAACCCGGAGCGGGGCAACTAGTTCAAATGGTTCAAATGGCTCTGAGCACTATGGGACTTAACATCCATGGTTATCAGTCCCTTAGAACTCCGAACTACTTACACCTAACTAACCTAAGGACATCACACAACACCCAGTCATCACGAGGCAGAGAAAATCCCTGACCCCGCCGGGAATCGAACCCGGGAACCCGGGCGTGGGAAGCGAGGAGGCAACTAGTACGTTGAAAAACGGTAGACATCTATTCATCGCCCTTTCCATGGTAAACATGATATTTTCAAAATGGATTGAAGACGCACAAGAAACTCTAGCAATTTATCTTCATCATGAGACCAAACTATGAATGTGTCAGGGAAGTATCTCCTGAACTCAGTCAGTTTTAAAACTACAGAGCTCAGTGCGTTTTCTTCAAAATACAAAACGTCGTAGAATATTCTGTCCTCAGTAAAACTTCAAGAATCTTCAAGTAATGAATGTTTACAACTTCATTTTTCAGAGCTAGCGTTTTTGTCATAATTTATTAAGACCAGCGGTACACTACTATACAAAATCTTATTTGTTACCTCAGAGCATGTACACGAAAATTCCATCTTCACTCGCCTTCATGTTTCACACATATGTGGCACACATCTCTTCCTACCCCCTTTCTCTGTCCACCTATTCCTCTTCATGCTTCAATGCCCAACTCATTGTCCTATATCTATCTGTCCATCTCCTCCTATCCACTATCTCTGTCTCTCTATCTCCTGTCCCCCCTCTTTCCGTCCATGTCCTCTGCCCCTCTTTGACACTGTCTCCCTCTCTCCACCTTATTCCATATGCTCCCCCCTGTCAATCTCTGCCTCCTTATCTCTTCCTCTCCCACCTACTCACTACCCCTCTACACTTTCCACCTGCCTCCTGCACCTTCCATGCATCACCACTATCTTTATCCCTAACTTCAACCCTGCTCTCTCTCTGCTCATTTTGTTCTTCTCCACACTCTCTCTGTCCATTTCCTCCTATCCGCTCTGTCTTTTCATTTCATACTTCCCACACTCACTGTCCATCTCATCCTCTCACATGTTGTTCATCCTCTCCTCTCCCTCTCTGTGTGTCCATCTCCTCCTCTCCCAACCTCTTTCTCTCTCAGTTCTCATCTTCTCCCTCCCTCCTTTCTCTGGTCAGCCATGACCATCTGCAGTGTAGGTCCTGCTAGGCATGCCAGTACTAGCTGCGCAATATGCCGTCTCCCCCCCTCTCTGACCATATTATCTTTCTCTTCTTCACTCTCAGCGTCTCCTCCTGTCCTCTGTCTCTGTCCATACCAATCTGCCACATTCTCTCTGTCTGTCCCCTCCTGGCACCGCCTCTCTATCCATCCCCTCCTCTATCCACATACACCTTCAACAACTGTGACCATCGAGAAATGTAACCCCTGCAGAGCAGGGTCATATACCAGGTTGATACTACTCCTACAACATATCTACCATCCAGGAAAGCTTACACATCCAGGGCTTCTAAACAATATGTTGCCCCTAACAAATAGGTTGCCGTGCAAACCTGGTCGATAAAACAGGCCAATACTATGCCAACATGCCTGTCCTATAGGGAAACCTACACATCAGCAGCTGGAAAACTTTTCATTGCCCTTGACATGTAGGCAGACCTGCAAAGCAGGTCAATACGTCAGGCTAATTCTATTCCCACAGAAACTCATGTTGTGTAGGGCAGCCTACACGGCAGGGGCTCCTGTTGGAGCTAAGATGTTATAAGCAACAGAATTCTGATACTCGTGAAGTGTGCTGTTTCTGTGCCAAATTTTACTCAAATCGATTTAGGACTTACAGGCAACTTATATATATATATATGTGTGTGTGCGCAGTATCATAGGACTATTCTCATGAATTCTTCATTCTTTTCATCTCACTAGATGCAAAAACCGCTGATAAACTTTTGCTCAAATGTATTGTAATTTATAGTGAGTTTAAAAAAATTAAATGTGTTCATGGCACATTTGCCCAGGACTCCCGTTCTGGTGCGAATGTTTTTATCTGACGCCATTTCAACGACTTGCACACTGACGGTGATGAAATGATTATGAGGAAAACACACACACACACACACACACACACATATATATATATATATTACTGAGCAGAGAAAATCCCCAGCACAGCCACGAATCGAGCCCAAGATTCAGTGATCGAGTGTCAACCACACTAATTATGAGCTGGTTACATAGTAAAGGGTTGTGCCATCAAGGAACTAACACACATTCACAGTATTATTGCATTTACCCCCCACGTGGCCGCTATCAGAAACACGTGGTGACTTTACAATAAAAAAGTACAGTGGTGGCTAAGAAAAATGCAACATAGTGTCAAGTTTTCAGATCAGCTGTGCATATACTACCAAGTGTCCTCTTGAAATATCACAATAAAAACTCATGATAAGCCGACAGGAGCCACTCCCAGGTACAGTAATCTTGTGACCAACTAATATATGGTATTTGCAGGAGGACAACACGAATCGTAAACAACTTGTGCCACCACGCAAACAAGTACAACCAACGTGAGACGTAATATTTCACTATCGATGATAATTTTCGTTCTTGTCGCACTCAGTTCTCGATAGCTGTAAACGTTTATGAGGAATTAAGCCTGTCGTTGCACAAGAACCTAGCATTTAGCACCTTTTGACAAAAATTTTGAACATGGGAGCTTATAAGCCCCTGTACAATGTTGTTACGTGAGAAGGCGGGCTGGCTACTGCTGGTTACTTCGGCTTAAGCAGCAAGTGGCGGAGTTGCGGCCCGTTCTTGCGGTAATCCAGGGAGGCGCAACGGTCGTTTTGATAAGGGCGCGCCTCCCGGAAACGTTGATCTGTTAACTCCGGGGGTCAACGCCGGCCTTCCTGTAATTGCGTTAGGGGTCGCGGCGAGGACAAAGTTATGCAAAGTGCATGTAAGCGGGTTAGCCGCGCTGGCGCGGAGGGCAGCGCAGAGCAGCGGAGCGCTGCTGGCTGGCTGTTTTGCTGGCGCCAGCGGCATGCTGCGCTTAATGAAGAGGAACTGCCGCCCAGGGAACCCCCGGCCCGCAAGTAAATGCCGCAAAACCCCGCCACCTCCACTCTGCGGCTGCGACTGTACCTGCTGCAAGCCCGTCACTACGTTTCACCCACGGAAAAAAACACCAATTAATAATATTAAGCTCTCTCGTATACCTCAATTCAGCTTTTCTATTTCTTTCTATCGAATATTCGTGTACTTGCCAGTTGCATAGCTAAACGACACAGAGAGTGTGTCTTGCCGCTCAAGTGTATCCCTGAGGAACGAGTCGCGATGTGTTGCTGTACTTAGATCAGTACGCTCATATACGTGCAAGAGATACGTTCGTCGCGTCTGTTTAAGAAAAAAAATGGTTCCAGAATGAATTTTTCACTCTGCGGCGGAGTGTGGGTGTGAAACTTCCTGGCAGATTAAAACATTGTGTCAGACCGATACTCGAACTCGACTCTTTGCCTTTCGTGGGCAAGAGCTCTACCACCTGAGCCACCGAACCACGACTCGCAACCCGTTCTCAAAGATTTACTTCCGCCAGTATTTCGTCTCCTACCGTCCAAACTTCACAGAAGCTCTACTGCGAACCTGCAAGACTAGCGCTCCTGGAAGAAAGGATATTGCGAAGACATAGCTTAGACACAGCCTGTGGGATGTTTCGAGAACGAAATTTTCACTCTACAGCGGAGTGTGTGCTGCTATGAAACCTTCTGGCAGATTAAAACAATGTGCCGGACCGAGACTCAAACTCGACTCCTTGCCTTTCGAACCAAGTGCTTTACCATCTGACAGGAAGTTTCATATGAGCGCAACTCCGCTGAAAAGTAAAAATTTCACTCTTCGAAATATCCTTTCTTCCAGGAGTCCTAGTCCTGCAAGATTCGCAGGAGAGATTCTTTGAATTTCGTAAGGTAGGAGACGAAATATTGGCGGAAGCGCCTAGAATCGCTCGACCACACCGGCCGGCGCAGCAATAGCAATCGAGCGCGCGACTGTCACGGTGCCAGATATTCATTTTGTTTACAGCGTTGATAATAACAAAGAATTTGTACAAAAAAACTAACATTAAAATGATCCAGATCTTCATCATCAACAACTGCGCTATTTATGTATGCATCCGGGAGCAATGCTGTTTTACCATAGCGATATACTCTAGTTATATCTTTCACCAAATTTGATCTACGCCTCCCTATGACAATTCGCGCAAATCTTAAAATCGTGATGATGTCTGAAGCAATTTCACAGTACACAATCTCGGAATTAACTCTCGCCAGATAATAGTACTCAAGTCGACACTGCACTGGCTTCACCCACCTCTAGAACACTACTGACTTTAGAAGATGATGAGTTGTCAACAAAGCTGTACACAAAATTGGTATCTCGCACCAAGACAGTCGCGCGCTCGATTCGTCGCTTGCAACGGAGTTTGCAAAGTATCCCCAACGTCACTTTTTTACGTTGTTTAACAGATAAGACTATGAGCGACACTGCCCGAAACCGACAAATCTGAGATAGTAAAAACAGTGATTTAAGAGAAACAGTGATCAACAATGTAAAACGAAATGATATCGTAATTCGGGTAACTACAGACATCGCGCCAGATTATTAGCGTTCAGAAAAGCTGATTTAGATATGGATCCCACTCCAGCAAAATAAAAGTCAAAGATTAACATCATGTAGAGAGCTGAACCGTTCAAATGCAGAGCATTGCAGTGATTGGATGTGTGTGAGAAATAATGATGCACTGTATTATAAAAATAAAATGAGGAAACAACACTAGATGGTCGATATTGTTGTAGGCAGAGTGCAGATTGGAGCACACAGGAGAAAGGGGGGGAGGGGGGATTCGGCATTGGTCCCGCAAAGGCATCATTCCTTAAGGCACTTTTAGTGGGGTGGAGGATTCTTGGGGGACGCTCGGAGTCTTCAACCAGTCTTAAGCAAAGTGCCACATCACTACCTAATAAAATGCTTTCGTGAGTCGTTTACGACATTTATAATAACAGCTATCTGTTTCGAGAACTTCAGGTACACACAGTGGCTATGTATATTACGATGTTTATGCACACGTATTTTAGTTCATGATAACTAGTAATATGCAATACAGTGCTCATAAGACAATTTTATGGTGACACCTAGTCTGGTGACATCCAATCGAAATACACATCACTAGCTTCGTAGAAGTACACTGTGTCCAATAATAGATGTATGTGCAAGTGCAACTGCGGCGCGGTTATTAAGCACATCGTACAAAAATTACCCAGACCTGGTGGTTCAGGGGCTCAAGCTGGAGTCACCAGGGTGGCAGCATCCGGTCTTCGGACGTCTCCAAGTGGTCTTGAGTTCTGAGCCTGTCCACCAGCCATGATTCGTCTATTCGCAGAGGAAGAGTGTCCGTACACTTCTACAGGTTCACAATATCCAACTGAAGCCACTAACTGATGATTAGATGCCGTGGAGTTACCAAAATGCAAGGATGTTGTTTGTTATGTTTATGTTGCTACAACAGTTCTCCGTGCGGACTTCTCGACCGTGTCAGGACAGAGAAGCTAGCTGTCTGTGAAATCCTGCTGCCTGGACCGGAATGCTGCTGAAATGGCATGGTACAAGTCTGCAGTCCACTGCACTGGAGAGCTGAATTACCTCATACCGTAGCCCGATACTGCATTGACTTGGACCGCTACATGACTAAAGGCGGGACCTGGGTAAAGTAACGCTGGTCGGAGCCACTAAAAGCTTTCGCTGCTCAGATCTAGCGGTATCTTGTCTTCGACCAATACCGACTCCGAGACATGCTCCACGTCAGCCAACGATCCCTTGTGAGCCCATCAGCTTCGTCTATGAAACGTCCTTGCAAATTAAAACAGTGTACCGTATCAGAACAAGAACTAGTGACCTTTGTCTTTCACGAGCTAATGCTCCACCATGAACTACCAAACCACGTGCTTAGCGGAGCTCATGTTCAAGAAAGGCAAAGGTCCCGGGGTCGAGTCCTGGTCCGGCACACAGTTTTAATACGCCAGGAAGTTTCATATCAGCGCAGATACCGCTGTAAAGTGAAAATTTCATTCCGGCAGCTTCAACTACGTCTAGCCTCTTCATACGCTAGCTGCTAGACCCGGTGATTCTGATGCTGAAGCCGGAGTCACCCTGGTGGTTTCAACCTTTGGGCGTCTCCAACTGCCCTTGAGTTCGGAGCCTGTGCACCAGCGCGGCACGCACTTCACCATCTGCCGGATCAGCTGGTTGTCCACATACACATGCGTTTGCTGGCTATCGACGCCTGACGTCAGCCCTGCGTCCGCAAGGCAGCACGTTGTCGCTTACGAAGGGACCGCACCTGTTCGTTGGCACCTATCTAGATGATCAAGCGTTTAAAAATATAACATTTTTGGCGCGGGTCGGACGACACATGAGCCATTTATGTCAGCGTAGTTTCCAGGCAACGGTTGGGACGAGACTCTGTGTGGAAACTATTTAATTCTTTTCTGTTTTCAATTTTTGCGTCACTTTCGCTGCAAATAAACCGAAATGCGAACAAAGTAATCCACTTGTTTACAGCGCAGTGTGCCATAACAGTTATTGTCAACAATCTATCGGTGCCTACAAGATAGTACTAGCTCTTCTGGTCCGAGGATTCCTAACATGGTGGATGAATACACGTCATAACATAGGAACGTCATCATTTCTCCATCAAATCTGTGTAATTTAGTATAGGCATGTACAGAAACGTTTTGATTGATGTGAGGAATGTCTACGTTCAGGAGGACAAATTTATTTCGGTAATTTATTATTAATGTGATATCCGGCCCCCCGCCCCCACTTTCCTCGAGTTTACTCCTTAGTGCATCTCTGTGATGTCTGTTTTTATCATCAGGTACATAATTTGATCAAAGAGATTCAAAACTGCTCTTATCTCATCGAGAGAGAAAAAGAATTCACATCCTGAGAAGATTGCATCAAAATACATTCCAATATACATCAAAGTCACCCTTCTGACAGCCTTGCTGTTAAACTATCCGATGAGAGAGAACCTTGTATGACTGTAAACCAAGTTTGTTTCTCTGCAGAAACAGTTACACAACCCATCGTCCCGCTCACACCATCCTGGACTAAGAGACTGCCATCCTGACAGAACAGTATCAGAGGAGAGCTAGTGACAACGAGTGATGTCTTGGTCGGTGTCCAGCAGCGTCAGCTCGACGTGGTGACTGAGAACAAACTGGTTTTCGACTGCTCTACATTTGACTGATTGACAGTGGCGTAACGATTGGATTCGAGGTTCCATTTGAATGTTCGATTCGTCAAATTGGACTCAGACAACGATGTGACTGAATTCATTGTAAACACGGAAGATGCTGATGGTGGTTTGCGCCTATTTAAATGTGCTCAGGATAATCTCTTTGGGTCGTAGTGGTCTATTCGCCCAATCTTTAGCGGTGATCTGTTGTACACGTAGAAGGTCTGGGTATTACGGGAGAGAATATAAAGAATGCGCATCCTGGCGTAAGGACTGGCAGTATTTGAAGTCAAGTGTGTGGCGGCGATCTTAGTATTAAGTTTCTCGCAGACGCTTTTCCTATTATCTGTATCCCATTCGATAAGATAGTGGCCCGCATCTCGTGGTCGTGCGGTAGCGTTCTCGTTTCCCACGCCCGGGTTCCCGGGTTCGATTCCCGGCGAGGTCAAGGATTTTCTCTGCCTCGTGATGGCTGGGTGTTGTGTGCTGTCCTTAGGTTAGTTAGGTTTAAGTAGTTCTAAGTTCTAGGGGACTGATGACCGTAGATGTTCAGTCCCATAGTGCTCAGAGCCATTTGAACCATTTTTGATAAGATAGTGTGAAAACTATTAACACGTTGTTTACCGTTGACGATCAGCTCGCGGTTATTGTAGCAAAGTAATAAACGCGAATAAGAAGAAGACATCACACTACGCGTAATTTCAACACACTAGAAGCGGAAAAAAACGTTAAATTTTTACTAAACAGACCTGTGGGCTTCACTCACATCGGCTCGGGAAATTATGACATGGCATTCTGTACTGATACCTGATGAGCTACCAATGTGGAAACAGGATTATCTATCAAATATAACCCAGAAACGAGAACCAGTGAATACAGGTAAAGATAACAGTTTTGCCATGCATTGTGTTCATGCCGATCGAGACAGTTTGGAAGGAACTGTATTCATAAATATTGCTTATTCTGTGAGTAAGTGTTCTATCGAGAATGTGTATGTAGTTGCACACCCACACACACAACGGTATAACGTGAATACATATGAGAAACGACTTTTCACACAAGTTCCACTTGTCTCTTGCCTGTACGACACTTAGGATGAAGCAGTTGTTGAATCCCTCTGAAGTCTACCTTTACAGTCGGCAGGTGGTGCATTTTGAAACTTTATCCACTCGTCACTGCTGTAAGAGCCATCCCCTTTCGGCGTGCGATTTGCTGCTTCAGGAGGAATCACCATATCTTGACTGGAACTGAGGAAACTTCAACTGAACATTAAGTGAGGAGAAGGAAGAGCTTCGTTTTAGGGCCTCTGCTCTAATAGTTCTCCACGACTGCCTGGACCAGGCATGCACGAAAACGATGTTTCTCAGTGTCGCGAAAACATAACAACTAGTAATCACGACCAGCATGCGTAATAACGTCATGTTACAGGTGGCAAGGTCTATGGTAAACACAGATCGCTCTGACAGTGCCTGACCGGTGGAGAGACAGGTGATGGTTTTGATAATAAGTGAATCTGGCTTCCCAGTTTGTTGTGGGTGTGTAAACCTCAATAGTTCAAATGATTCAAATGGCTCTGAGCACTATGGGACTCAACATCTTAGGTCATAAGTCCCCCAGAACTTAGAACTACTTAAACCTAACTAACCTAAGGACATCACACACACCCATGCCCGAGGCAGGATTCGAACCTGCGACCGAAGCAGTCCCGCGGTTCCGGACTGCAGCGCCAGAATCGCACGGCCAACCTCAATAGTGAAACGTCAGACAGTAAACTGAAGTTCCGGCGTCTAGTTGTCAGTCACGTATCAATTCCCTCAATTCTGGTGATGAAATGTCCTGCCTATGCGAAAAACGCTAACTTGCATCGTGATCCCGAGGTGAGAAGAAGGCAAAGGCAAACAATCTCCAATAGTAGCATGATCAGTACATCAATTCCGTGTTCAAACCTACCTTCAAGTGGACCAAAGTTCATCTTATTTCACTTGAGATGTTGCAACACAGTGTATCTCGCTACATAGTAATTCCTAGACAAGCACACGATACTTCAGTAACTAACATCCTGAAAACTTTCACAGTTCGGAGTACAGAAATTGATAAATTATCACAAAAATTTGTGGAGTTTGGTAGCCCATATAAAAATGAAGCATATTTGTAGTTAAAAAAGCACACTATAAAGTAGCACTGCTGGAGAGATTCTGAATGATACAGAGGGTGGTGTAAGAACCATGGAAAAAATGATGGAATTCAGCACTTGAAAGTGACGCTCTGATAAAGATATCGAGCGATGAATGGTAAGTCATCGCACTTGAATTCGGGAGGTCGACGGTTCAATTTCCCATACGGTCATTCAGATTTAGGTTTACAGTGACTTTCCTCAATCGCTTGAGGCAAATGCTGGGATGGTTGCTTCAGTCTAGTTTCACAAGCGGAGCTTGTGTTTCCGTCGTCGGCGGGATGTTAAATTCTTATTTTCCTTATTTCATTCCAATGGATGAAACATCCAGTGACAGAGCAAAAGCCGGCCGTTGTGACCGAGCGGTTCTAGGAGCTTCAGTCCGGAACCGCGCTGCTGCTACGGTCGCAGGTTCGAATACTGCCTCGGGCATGGATGTGTGTGATGTTTTTAGGTTAGTTAGGTTTAAGTAGGTCTAAGTCTAGGGGACTGATGACCTCAGATGTTAAGTCCCATAGTGCTTAGTGCCATTTGAACCGTTTTGACACAACAAAAAGTTATTAATAAGTACATTACGAAAACTGAAGGACCCAATTAAACTCCTCCGCCACTCATCTTAAGACAGCTTGCGTATTATAGACGCGTTGTCTGCTGCGATCTGGGCACACCGTACGCGCTTTCATGGCGGCTATTGGGGTCAGTGGTGAGTTTAGTTTCATGGGCATTAGGCCATGGTGTAAGGCATATTTCTGTGCTTGACGTTTCCTCTGCCAGTGCTGGGGACATCATCAGAGGCTACGAAGACCAGACAGCAGTTTCAGTTCTAAACAAGAACAGCAAGCTGACGTGTTTTCACGTTTCCATGCGACGGTGGTTCGTGACATCGATAGGCCACTGTCTACGATCGGGAAGTGACGCTGACGTGTGTTACGGAGCGTTCTTTTTTTTGGGGGGGAGGCGGGGGAAGAGCTGGTGCTATTTGCTTTATTTAGCTCTAAAACCCACAACTTGTGTGACTCAAATCTTCCTTCTCTTCCGTAAAGTTGTTTTGTTTCTGTTCAGTTTCTGTGTATTCGTACGTCCTAGCGTAATAATGACAGTATCTTGATAAAACTTTAGGAGACAAAACGCTAGGCACGAAAATATGCTTTGGGCTACAGTCTAATGCCCATCAAACAAAAATCACGTATGACCGAGATGGGTTTCGCACAATCGTTGTTTTCGTAGTCCACGTTTATTCCTGGAGAGACGATTTTCGGTCTGCAGAAATGTGATAATACATGATCAAAATCAAATGGTTTAAATGGCTCTGAGCACGATGGGACTTAACATCAGACGTCATCAGTCCCCTAGAACTTAGAACTACTTAAAACTACTTACAGGCGTCAGTTTTCAGCGGGACTCATCAGCAGAAGCAGCATTTTCCTGAAGATGGCGACCAGTTGGATCGCCGAAATATCGAGTCAAGTTGATTTTAGGATCCGGCAGCAAACCCGAAGAGACTTTCGAGACAGTTTATCGTCCTCGACACCGTAGGAGACAAATTTAGAGAGAATGGAATGTTGATTATTGCATGAGGGTCAGGGAGAAGGAGAGTGAAGCGGAGCTACAGTCTCCAAGTTTGTCGGGCTGAGCTGCGGCGACTGCAGCGCCACGCGTGAACCACGTCCGTGCCGCCTCCTACAGTCGCCCCGCCGCCGCCCACAGCCGCCGGCAGAGGCAGCAATCTGGCTGCTGTCAGGGCAGCGCTCTTCGTGACCAGCCGCCGCCCTGCCCCGGGACAATGCCTGCGCGCCTCGTCCGGGCACCCACATGCCTCAGCCTCAGGGAAAATAGTCCGCGCATCCGACACATGTGGCGCCTGGAGGCTTGTTCCTTTATCAAGTCATTATTCATTCCAATTCATTAAACCGCAACAGCTGCCCGAAAATAATTTATTAGTCACCAATAGTTTCGTGACATTATAGTCACATCTTCAGGTAACTAAAAATTGATTTAAAGTCTTAACGCCGGCCGGAGTGGCCAAGTGGTTCTAGGCGCTTCAGTCTGGAACCGCGTGACCGCTACGGTCGCAGGTTCGAATCCTGCCTCGGGTATGGACGTGTGTGATGTCCTTAGGTTAGTTAGGTTTAAGTAGTTCTAAGTCTAGGGGACTGATGACCTCAGATGTTAAGTCCCCATGTTAAGAGCCATTTGAATCATTAATGTCTTAACAATTCATTTTGACGCAGCCGTAACGGTTTTTATCAGCCGATATGTATGATTACAGCTGTGTTTGTCATCCATACCATATGATTTGTTGCAAATTACTAGGTTGGTGCATAACTTCTTAGCCTTTATGTTTTGCATCTTGTTATTCCAGTTTCCATTCGCTTATTTATCAGTTGCCTTTCTCATTAGAGGTACAACTTTGCTGCTTGAGTACAGAAAATGAACAGAATGCAGCAGACTACTACAATGGGTGGACACAAGTAATGCTACGCTGTTTTGGATTCGTTTCGTGGATTGATTTGTATCGAGGACTAACACCCCGAAATTATTGGTCAAAGAATGTAATGCAAAAAAATGAAGTGCGAAAGGCTTTGCCCTGCTACAGGTTTGAGGTTCTTTTCAGTCTGCCACATTTTCTGGACAATTCTTGCACAAACAAAGTCAAACTGCAAAAAATTTCACCATTAGTTGATCTAATGAATGATATAGTCCACGGAATGTATTGTTCTGGTAAGAAAGAGTGCATTGATGAAACTATGGTGCTGTATAGAGGTTGGTGGTTGTTTTTGGGGGAAGAGACCAAACTGCGAGGTCATCGGTCTCACCGGATTAGGGAAGGACGGGGAAGAAAGTCGGCCGTGCCCTTTCAAAGGAACCATCCCGGCAGTTGCCTGGAGTGATTTAGGGAAATCACGGAAAACCTAAATCAGGATGGCCGGACGCGGGATTGAACCGTCGTCCTCCCGAATGCGAGTCCAGTGTGCTAACCACTGCGCCACCTCGGTCGGTTGTATAGAGGGAAGCAGGAGTTTCGCCGGTATATTCCGGAGAAAGCTCTTAATTTTGGTCCGAGGTTATTCAACATGTGTGTTCAGGGAGGCTATTCCTGGCACGTGAAAGTGTGAGTTGGAAAAGCAGTAGCTTCAGCAGGTCATGAAGTGTCTTCGTGTAGCGACGGAGTTGATGGATTCGTTGTTGAATGTCGGACACACGCTGTACGTCGAAAATTCCTATTCGATCGTAGCCATAGCTAGTAAATTGAACGAACATTCAACCTATCTCGTTGGTACATTGAGGAATAACACACTGTAAGAGGTGACGACTGTCGACAAACGTGAAATGTTACGCATGCTGAGCAAAACACATGTCACTGTAGAGAAATGGAAGGACGAGAGAGATGTCTTGTTTCCGACCACTAAAGAAGCTCCAGGAATGATACCAAGCACCTCACGAAAAGGAGTAGTCGAAAAACCAATTTTTGACGTTCCCGCTCAACACGTGAAGCAGCAGCTGAAGTAACAGTGTGTCAGCGACTACGCTCTTCTGGTGCGGTGCACCAGTTACTCTGGTCGCTGTTAGACTTCTTAGGTTCTTCTCGAATTGGTCCTTATGGCCTTCTACCCGTGCTCACTTCACTATAAATTAAGAATATATACTCTTTCTACCAGGTTATCTGTGTTTACAGATTATTTTGCATACCCAATGAAAATAATGCCTTGCTATCCCCATTTATATTGGAGCTCTGGAATCAACCTACGGTCACAATACTGCTGTTCAGCCTTGCAAGTAGGATCGGACCGCTACCCTTCGATTCAAAGCAACTCTTAATGTGAGCAGGTACTCTTTCGGAAGAACAGATCAGTAATGTCAGTCTGATTAACGCATTTTAGTTACTTACTTCACTTAGTCATACAGGCACAGCAGCTAGGAAAAAATCGGTAAACCGTGGGCAGCCGGCCGAAGTGGCCGTGCGGTTAAAGGCGCTACAGTCTGGAACCGCAAGACCGCTACGGTCGCAGGTTCGAATCCTGCCTCGGGCATGGATGTTTGTGATGTCCTTAGGTTAGTTAGGTTTAACTAGTTCTAAGTTCTAGGGGACTAATGACCTCAGCAGTTGAGTCCCATAGTGCTCAGAGCCATTTGAACCATTTGAACCAAACCGTGGGCAGTTAATTTCAGGGGTGAACAAGAGAGGGTACTATCAAAAAATGGTTCTACGTCAGTTAAATCTGCATGATCCATGTTGCCACAAAGAGGGTGTGTGTGTGTGTGTGTGTGTGTGTGTGTGTGTGTGTGTGTGTGTGTGTGAGAGAGAGAGAGAGAGAGAGAGAGAGAGAGAGAGAGAGAGAGAGGAAGGGGGGAGGCATAAGAAGAGAAAAGGAAAATACGAGGAAACAAGAGACAGCCTGAATATTTGAAAGGCCTCGAAAAGCCCACATACGGCGATTCTTGGAAGCATATCTCAGCTGCGTAAAATCTTCCCAATTTAGAAGTCGCTTCACTTTGAATAAAACACTCGAGTTTTCGACAACTGTCTCTACCATCGCTACTAGGTGTAAAAGTCAATTCGTGCCGGGGCTGACACTGTGTTACGTTTTTTTTTTTTGAGTCATCATTCTTCTGACTGATTCGATGCGGCCCGCCACGAATTCTCTCCTGTGCAGACCTTTCACGTCAGAACAGCTCTTGCAACCTGTGTCCTCAATTATTTGCCCGGTGTATTTCAATTTCTGTCTTCCCCTAAAGTTTTTACTCTCTACAGCTTCCTCTAGTACTGGAGTCTTTATCTCCTGATATCTTGACAGGTATCCTATCATCCTGTCGTTTCTACTTGTCAGTGTTTTCCAAATTATTGCTTTCCTCGGCGATTCTGCGACGCATCTCCTCACTCCTTTCCGTATCAGTTCATCTAACATTCAACGTTCTTCTGTAGCATCACATCTCAAATGCTTCTACTGTCTTCTGTTCCAGTTTTCCCACAGTCAGTGTTTCACGACCATACACTGCTGTGCTCCAAACGTACGTTCTCAGAAATTTCCGAGTTCCGCTTATAGAGGCGCGATTACAGTGTCTGAAACCTTCCAGAGAGTGTCGAAATGACGCATGCGCAGAAAGGCGAGATAGGAAGCTATACCAGCTTCAAACCACCACGAGACTGGTGTCCACGGGAAATACGGACCTGGTCCCGGCGGAGGTTCGAGTCCTCCCTCGGGCATCGGTGTGTGTGTTTGTCCTTAGGATAATTTAGGTTAAGTAGTGTGTAAGCTTAGGGACTGATGACCTTAGCAGTTTAGTCCCATAAGATTTCACATACATTTGAACATTTGAAATACGGACCTCCCAACGATCTTGTGACGTCGTGTTAGTTGCTTTGACCGTCATGTATTACGAAAGCTCTGCTATCTTTGGATACAGATGGGAAATCAGTATGTCGATGAAAACGCACCCATTAAAGTTCTTAAATTTGAGGAATGTTATCCAGGGCCGGCCGCGGTGGTCTCGCGGTTCTGGGCGCGCAGTCCGGGACCGCGCGACTGCTACGGTCGCAGGTCCGAATCCTGCCTTGGGCATGGATTTGTGTGATGTCCTTAGGTTAGTTAGGTTTAAGTAGTTCTAAGTTCTAGGGGACTGATGACCACAGCTGTTAAGTCCCATAGTGCTCAGAGCCATTTGAACCATTTGAATGTTATCCAGGGCAACTACGAAGTATTAATTAAACTCGTCTGAAATAACAACTCGCTTATCGCTGGAGAAGGTCGCTGGAACTAGCAAAACCTGTTGTGTCACGGTCTGAGACTTACGCACAGGACGTGCACGTGGCGTCAGGTGTCGCTAGGGGGCGAAGGGCATGTTTGAAATTGCAACTCCCACCTCACTACAGGCGTCAGTCGACCGTGTTTACTTTCGTTCAGTATCAAAGGCTCGTCTCCAAGCCCTACTAACTGCGTACCCCTGGTCTCTGCCACGATTCGTCCTAAACTTGGCCGTTTCCTCTATAGTGAATTTTACTTTAATTTATTTTATTTGTTGCAAATTTAAATATTTGTTACCTTATGTTTTAAAACAGGTTGTACATCTTACAGTTTTCGTTTGTATTTTTGTTTTGTTTTTATCTGCAACATTTGACAAAGAGTAATACGTTTTTAAAATAACAATAATTTCAGATTGAAATATAAATAAAATGTTATTCTTTTAAAGAAAGTAGAAAAATGATAGGATAGAGGAGACATCTGTTAATGCCACCACCGATTGTGACTGGCACTGAATACCTCGGAATGGTTTCTTCGAGCTGTTGACCACCAGTCACACTGAAAAAAGTTATTTAAATATTGCTAATCCTATCCATTAACATTAGGTACTCATTCGTTTACAACATTGGGTGCTTACTTGGCTAGATCGCCAACACCTTACCTTATATTTACTCCAATATTCTTTATCCTTCTCTTCCTGTTCCTCTTATGTGTCACTATTTTCGCTGTCACTTGACGCTGTTCACCTCTGGAGATTACTGTTACGTTGCATATAGGCATGTCTGTTACGTAGTGTCGGCAGGTACTGTTCATGTGTTGTTTTTGAAATATTTAGGTGAGGTATTCCGCCTTATGCAAGACATTGTTGGAGTTTTGTTTTACCAATACATGTTTCAGCACTTTTTGTGCTATTTCAGTGGGTTACTGTATTTCCTTTCTTACATGAAGCTATGGAATGTTTATGTTGGTAACTATGAGTCTTCCACACTATCTACAACTTGTCATGCCTTTGATGTTGTGTTGTTTGTCTCCTTTGTTTGTGGTGTGCTAACACGTTGGTTTCTACCACTTTTGTCGTTTCACAGGCATTTTCTGATATTTTTCGAACTTACACGGTGTTGTTGTGGCTGTGTCATATGTACCGAAACATGTCTGTGTAAAACAAAACTCCAAAGGTATCTTGCGTAAGACGGAATTCCTGATCCAATTTCCTTAGCAAGTATGGAAATAAGAAGAACTGCAACACAACAAGATGATTGTTTCAAAATACTGATTGTTAGTGCATATAGTTGTACCCACTGTTCTTCGTCTCTTATTACTTTGTATATATGTATGTTTCTGTGAAGTCGAAGTGTAGTGTATGTCTACTGTACGCATGTTCGCGTATTGCCCGCAGTGGAAGACAGTGTGTTCTGAGGAAACTTCTTCCCAACATGTGTATGTAGGTGTCTGTCTCAGAGTCACGCGATTTAAGCGCGTGTAAGTAGGTATTTGTCCAGTTAAGAAATGTACCATACTGCGGCTGGCATCGATATGTTTCATTCTCAACCGCTCCCTTACGTCTGGGAGGAAGTTGTGCAGTCTGCGTCCCTTATCGCTTAAATTCCACTCACCTTGCCATTTATCCAAGCGCCAACTTATAAGGTGATGTGTCGTCTGTATCGGAGCATTACTTATTATGGATACTTTATGTAGTCGCCCCATGTTAAACCAGTACCATGCAGCTCTGTATTCCGTCGTGATATCTATGGGGCATATTCCGAGCACCACACACAGTGCATCCACTGAGATGGTGTCGGAGGCTGGAGATAGCTTTAGTACGACACTTCTCGTCTAACTGATGCTTTGTTAGTGATCAATTTCAGTCTGTGTGCCCACGTGCTAGTTGCGAAGCTGTAGCGCATAGTGGTATACCCTTATTATGGTAGAGGTAGTCTGCACTGTTTTGAATTGAACCTCACCAGCTTATGTAGTATTTTTTCTGCTTTGCCTGTTTTTAGCCTTATGTGTTAGTGGAAATTCAGTTTCTCAACGGAGCGAGGTGGAGCAGTGGTTAGAACACTGGACTCGCATTCGGGAACCCGGCGGTTCAATCACGCGTCCAGCCATCCTGATTTAGTTTTTCCGTGATTTCCCTAAATCGCTTCAGTCAAATGCCGGGGTGATTCCTTCGAAAGGACACGGCTGACTTCCTTCCCCATCCTTCCCTAATCCGATGAGACCGATGACCTCGCAGTTTGGTCTCTGCGCCCAAATAACCCAACCCTCAATTCCTCATCTAAGTGTATCCCAAGATAGCGTCTAACATGTATTCGTTTGATATTTGTGTCATAAAGGAATCCAAATATGATGACGCTTGAGCCAAGAATCTTATCTTTCCAAATTGTATTTTATGTCCGATTTCCAGGCAATGTTCAGGCACGGCCAACGTCTCAAGCTTCCTCTGTTTAATACGTCGCTTGTGCTCTGTACAAAGTCCGCAACAATACTAACAGTCTGACCTATGTATATGGGTGTCATCAGAAATACTCTTTGCTCTGATTACTAAGTACGCTGAGCAAAGATTATTTCTGACATCGACTATCTACAGTCTGAACCGCCAGCTCATGGTGGTCAGTGGTTTTTACTACTGATGACTACGACAAACGCAGCTGTTCTATGCTTGAGTGCTTTATTCCAAGTAAATCGAGCAGATTTTACACAGCCATGTCACCGCTAAAGACTCCGAGGACACTATACCGATCTTGATATCCACGCTTAGACAAAATCCTTGCAGAAGGCGAACGTGACTTTCTGGCCAAAGGGTGAGGAGGTGGCATGGGCAGCGGCGGTCCCGGTGCGGTGCCCGCTGCGCCTGTGACAAAAACTCTTTGGTGAGAGCTGTGGGGGCGGAGGACTGGCGACGGTCCAGCCTCGTAAGCTGCGGCCGCGGCTGCCACCGCCCTAGTGGGAGGGATGGTGGGAGGGAGGGAGGGAGGCAGCTGCGCTAAATTGGAACGGCGTGCAGTCCGGCGACACCCCTCATGGCACACACTCGTCATCTCCAAAACCGCCGGCCGCTCGCGTGGACTGCAGCCGTGCGGCCGGTTCCGGTCACGAATTTACACTCACTTCTGTAGCAGCAGTAATTTCTCACATTGTGCGGGGGAAGAAATTAATACAGCTATTGTGTCTCACTCTCCAAATCTAGGAATTTAATTAGCAGAATTTCTTTAGCTTTTCTTGTTGTCGCATGTGATGCACTTCTACACGCTAGCCTACTCTGTACAAGCCTCTTCATCAATTCTTAGCTACTGCAACTACCATCCGTTCGAATCTGTTTACTGTATTCGAAACTTGGCCTCCCTCTACAATTTTTACTCCCAACACTCCCCCCCCCCCCCCCCCCTCCCACTCCCTCTTACAATTAAAAAATGACGATTCCCTGATGCCTCCGGATATCTCCTAACGACAAATTCTTTCGTTTACTCAGGATGGGTTGTGCCATTAATTTCTTTCTTCCTCTGTTAGATACAGTACATAGTCGTTAGATATTCAGTCAACGCACGTAATAAGGCTAAACTTCAGATAAATATCTTCAGGTACGCCGTCTTAATTTTTATATTTATATTCGAAGTTAACATTATTTTTAGGAAACGCTTTTCTAGCTGATGCGTTTTCGCATTTTTCCCTCTTTAATTTGGTCACTGTCAATTGTTTTTCTGACCAAATGAAAAAATATATACGGGGTGTAAATTTTAAGTTGACAAACCAGAATAACTCGAAGAATAAGGTTCACACGAAAAAATGTGTAGAATTCAAAGTTGATTATTTTCGAGTGGGACATTTGCTAGTGCTAAAATTAGCCCGCCACCCCAGCCCCCTGGGGAACCCTCATTTTTTATTGCAGAATCAGATTCTACATAAAAACTACGTACATTTTGTCTTAAACATTTGTTTTGATTCTTGGTAGTTGGCCCTGTAATTCAAGAAAATCCATGTTCCGTTTTTGTGTGGAAAATGGTTACGGATAGATAAAAAATACTTATATACTTCGTAAATTTTGGTTCGCTAAAACTAAAACTCTCGCTCTCGCCACATATGGTTGGATTTGAGAGAGAAGAATTAGAGTTTTACAGATGTTGACCCACATATTAATTTTTTCCGCAGATTCGGGTAAAATAAAGAAATATAAAAAGCGCCCTAGAAGGAATGACAATATTTTGCGCATTTCTGCCTATTATGGCATTTTGAAATGGCAGCTCAGTACGAGCTGCGTCCATGTATGATCGTTACTTTTAAGAGGACGCTGTCCTCATGCCAACGGTATTTACAAATTCCATATGTACACGGTGTTTATAAATTAGTTATAAAAAAGTAACCTTTAATTGTGAAAAGGGTAAATAACTTACAGAAATGATTGATACAGCACTGAATGCAGCATATCTTCAAATTTTATTCGCGGCTAATACTGTTAGTTCCCGGCGTTCCCGCTAGGTGACATGTGCGAATGAGTTAGCAGTATTACAGCAGTGAACACGTAGCAGTATAGCGGTGCAGAGCGCATGCAGTATTGTTTATGATTTCTCGAATCCTAATCCGCTACTACAGTTCAGAGATAATTCGGACTCAATATCTCAAAGACAAACTGTTATTACTTTGTACACTCGTTTCACCGAAACTGGCTGTGTGTTACATAGACGTCAGGTCTGGTTTGGCCAGCAGTCTCTGACGCAGCAATTGAATAAGTTCAGCAGTCTTAAATTCGTAGCCTGTAGTACCTGGACACGCTTGAAGATTATCTAATGCCTCACTTACAACAGGACATAGTCACAGAATTTATTTTCAAGCAATATGGCACGCACCCACAATAACATTTAAAGTTGTCGCGTATCTCCGTAGAAATGTGTCGACTTGGATTGGTCGGGGTGGAACAATGTCCTGGTCACCAGGGTTACCTAACTTAACTCAGATAGACCTCTGTGTACGGGGCTGCACTGAAGATAGAGTGTTTCCTCCGATTCCGGGAAACGTTGACGGTCTGCGACAGCGAGTAAAAACTAGTTTCCAACATAAATCAAGAACTGCCTTGTATGATTTGGCTCGATACTGATTATAGATGGGACATTTGTCGTGTTACAAAAGGTAGTCACATTGAACGTTTGTACATTAAGCTTTAAGATATACTACATTCAATGCTGTATCAAACATTTCTGTAAGTTATTTACCTTTTCACAATTAAAGGTTACTTTTGTATAACTAAACGTAAACACGCTGTCTTTATCATTTGCGACGTGTGTGAGAAAAGCAATGAGACTGATTATCTATCTACAACAGTTTTTATTTTTTTCCAGCAACAATATTTTCCTCTTGAGAGTAGTTGCCTTCGTCAGTTATACGCCGGCGGAGTCGTTGTTCCCAGTTTTGTTAGCAGCGCTGAAAGGCTTCAAGTGGTATGACATTTATCATGTCAGTCCAGTCCTTTCAATGTTTCCGATAATCCCGAAATTACGTCCTCTAATACATTTTTCAATTTCGGAAAAAGGAAAGAAGTCACAAGGACTCAGATCAGGTGAAGAAGGGGGCAGTGGAATAATAGGATTGCCTTTTGAGGTCAAAAATTTCGTGATGGGAATGACCGTGTGAAATGGGGCGTTGTCATGATTGAGCCTCCACTCGTCTGCAATGTCCGTTCTCTCTATACTCAGTCTTTTCTTGAGCCTTTCAGGATATCTTTGTAAAACACATCGTTGACAGTTTATCCTGAGAGAATAATCTCACAAGAACACGCACACGTCGGAAGATTTCATCGGCTTTTGAAGCTGAAGGTCTTCCTTAGCAAGGGTCATCTTCAGCGTGTTCTCGGCTAGCGAAAAACTTGTGCTCTTGATAAGGAATGTTTCTCATAGGCCAGTTCGAACTTTTCAGATTTTACGGCATAACGTTGCTATAAATTCAGTTTTCCCTTATTACTAAAATACAACTTCACTGATAACACTCTTAAAAATCGCGTAATGGATGCCAGAGTTGAAACTCGGAATGGGCATCTGGAAGGGATGAAAACAGCGGTCTACACAAGGTGAACAACACGGCGTTGCCAGATCGCACAAAATGTTGTCAGTCTTACTGTTTCTTTCACACACTTCGTATATAAGAAGAATGATTATTCATTGAGGTATTTTATAGGTGTTTCTGGAGAATTCTACAACAGTCCATTACCAAGATCGTGAATAAGTAAGTTTAATAACAAGGTGAAAAATGTTGTGATATTTAAAATAATACGGGACTGTGGATGCCTGTAAACAGAGACTAATACAATATAGTGCGGTGTACTCACCAGAGCGCGGGATGGTGCGAGGGCGTGACGATGGACTGTCTGGACTCTGGGCGTGAGTCGTAGCGGCGGGCGGCGCCGCAGCAGAGCGCCACCGAGGCGGAGGGCCCGGGATCGTGGCCGGGCCCGGGAGGCGGCGCCGTCACCGCCTCCACGACGCCGACGCCGAGGGCGGCGGCGCAGCGAGGCGGCATCGACGGCGTCGGTAGGTTGACTGGGGGCGGCGTCGGCGTGGAGACGACGCGGCCGCCGCTGGCGCCCACGTACTCGACGGGAGCGCTGGCCGCGGGGGCGGGCGGTGGCACGGCCACCGGCACGGGCACCGCGCCGCCGGCAGACGTGGGGGCGGCCCCGGCGCCGGACCGCGAGGGTGCGCGCCCCCGCAGCGGCAAAGGCGAAGACGAGAACTGCGCGGGCGGCGGCGGCGCGGAGGCGGCCACCTGCTGCGGCTGGCCCGCGCTGCCCGACGACGAGCTGCAGCTGCCCACGGGCGAGGCGGGTGGCGCCGCCGCCTGCGGGGGCGGGCAGCAGCGGCCGTGGTGCTGGTGCTGGTGATGGCGGTGGCTGGGCGACGGCTGCGCCAGCGCGTGGTGCCCGTGGTGCTGGTGGTGATGCTGCTGGTGGTGGTGGTGCTGGTGGGGGTGGTGGTACCGCAGCGCGGGAGGCGGGGCGGCGGGTAGCGACCGGTGCTGGCCCACCCCCGGTGGATAGTAGGGCCGGCCGTGGCCGTGTCCGTGGCCGTGCGGGTGAGCATGCGGGTGGCCGTGGGGGTGGCAGTAGCCCGCGGCGGAGGCGGCGGGCGACGGCGGCGGCAGCCGGTAGTGGTGGTGGTAGCCCAGGTCGCGCCGCATGTACGGGTCGCCTGGGCCGGCGGCGGCGGTGGGCGTGGCAGTCGGCAGCGGGCGCTGGGCCTGCGGGGGCGGCGGCGGCTGCGGCGGCTGCGGCTGCGCCTGCAGGAAGGCCGGCACGGCCACGGGCGCGTGCGGGTGCGCGTGCTGCAGCACCAGCCGCTCCCGCCGGCAGTACTCGTCCTCCGCCGCCGCAGCCGCCGTCATCCTGCCGGCCCGCGCTCCGATGTCAGGACATCTGCGGGTACAACAACAACAGGGCGTCTCAGTACCACTCTGGCTGCACTTCACTACAAAATAACTGCATCCTACATAAAGCACTCAAAACTTGTATCAAGTATCACTAATTAACAATAACAAATTCACAGTTAATTATTATTTTTTACACTAGCAAACTTAAAAAGTATAAATGCGATGTGCTCTGTCGAGAAGACCGACTCTATGTTCTACAGAGCCCGGAGTGTACGTAGGGCTGTGCCCCTGCCAATCCTGTTCCGGCACCGCATTAAAGCCTTGCGGATTGCCGCCTAGCGGTCTCGCAGGCGCTCCTCTTTCGGAGATGAACAGTTATGCATCTCATCAGTACTTCCTGTATTTGCGTTCGGTGGTGATTGTAAACATTCTGTTTACAAGCTCAGCGTTAAGGAGCATCATCAGGGATCGCTACTATCATCCACAGGCAGCAGGCGAACATCAACGGTGGCGCTGCTATCACGGACTATCTAACGTCCACGGATCAAGTGATCGTCGAGAGCCCGCGAATGCTCCTCCGCCGAGGTGTATTTAAGCCGTAGCGCAGACTCCAGCGGCACCCCTATCTTTCTACCCACACCCTTCAACTCTATGGAACATTCGCATACGGCAATACTTCCCATTCTAGTTCAGGTCCTTGACATTTTAAGTGAACGTTCAGTTCTTCAGCGTTTTCTCAGAAGAATGTCACCTTCATGCGGTGTGTTTAAAATGCATATGTATTCGTTTTTTAACCGTCCGTCTTTGAAGTTTAATTTAAAATGGACAGCAGTCCCTAAATTTGTTTCTATTTCTCACTATAATTTTTGTTTTTAATTCGCTTGGCTGAAGAACGGAGAACTGTTCCCGGCAGTCACCTACAGATTCCCATCTGCTGGAGCATAGCTGACTCTGCATCACGTCTCATCGCTCCGCTACGCCACCCAGAAATCAGTAGCTCTCTTCCTGGGACCTAGCGCTAAGGTTACGTTACGATCTGCGACACAAGCCAGATAACGAACATTTTGTGTTATTACGTTGATACTGATCATTTTCGTTATCATTTTCCTGTGTGGAACTTTAGTTTCGATGATGAGACTACGATATATATTAAGTACTAAACTGATTGTGAAATCATCAGTCATTGTGTGTAGTACAGACTACCAGCGTACGGATGAAAGAGGACTCAAACCCGATAGGGCTAAGTGTCGGGACTTCTGATTTCTATCTGCAAACCTTTCCCTCCATCTGTAGACAGAGGAAACGGCTTCACTACAGCAAGCAGGTCCTAACGCATGCCTAGCTATGCAGGAACGAAGAGTTTTTCACATGACAGACGAGCCTAGAGAGCTGCATCAATCCAGGCTTCGGATAAACAACTCAACATTAAGTTGAGTGTGCACTCGCGGTGAATTTCACTTACGAAATTTTCTCGGATTCTCAGGCGATTGCATTGTCTTGAAGCTACATTACGAGAAGTTCCCTAATTGTAGAAAGTAAACCTTGGGATGAAAAAAAAAATGGCTCTGAGCACTATGGGACTTAACAGCTGTTGTCATCAGTCCCCTAGAACTTAGAACTACTTAAACCTAACTAACCTAAGGACATCACACACATCCATGCCCGAGGCAGGATTCGAACCTGCAACCGTAGCAGTCGCGCGGTTCCGGACTGCGCGCCTAGAACCGCGAGACCACCGCGGCCGGCTTCTTGAGATGAATGTTGTCCCTTTACCCACTCACTACCTTCCTTCGAACAATGATGACGATTAGAAAACTTGTTCATACGCTACTGAAGTCGCCGCGGTTACTCGACTATTAACCTGAAAATGTTCCGCCGCTGTAGTATGCACATACGGTTGATGGTATTTAAGGGCTTGCTTTACGCAACAGATATTTTTCTGTTGCTGTGATACGACACTCGTGTAATAATTGTCTGTAAACTACTTGTTGGGGCTGTGTTACGTTTTTCGCGAATTGTGTGTAATCCATATTTTGGACTACCAGCGAGCATGAACACACCAAAAAGTTAGAGCCACCTTGTCAAGAGAGAATCCAAGACAGTTTCTGCAAAATATTAATTGATATACACCCAAAGAACGCATAATATCTTGCGTAAATCTACTGAAACGTCGTAAAGCTAACATGAGAGTACGGTCAGCTCAGAACAGTGAAAGACGCAGCGTGTGGAAATCAAACTCGCCGAGGACTCAATCGTCATAACCTATTGGACGTCGTCCGTTAGGGCAGCAAGTAACGTGTGCTCAAATTGGTAATGATGGTGATGAGTGAGGTCCCATACTTCGAAGAGCGTAGGGGGACGATGCGGGAGACCCGCACTGCCGTACTACGCAAGGTCCTAGTGGAGGTGGCCTGCCATTGCCTTCCTCCGACTCAAATTGGTACCGATTAAGAAAGCCAGAATTGAAACAGCAGTGCAAGTACTCAGTGTCCCAAAATCACAGTCCATGTGTAGAGAAACGAAATAACATTTGCAACTGCGTATCGGTATCATGCAGGTTTCGATGGTGAGACACGAATTGCTGATACGGCTTTTTTCATTACCGTTTCATTCCATCGTCTCTCAATGAGGCAGTGGTCTTCCAAAGTTGCGTTACTGCTCTTCAGCGGAGTCCAGTTATTAATATACTGTTGCAAAAGTAAAATCATTTAGGGACAAGTCATTGCGAACAACAGTTATTGCACAAGGATCAGGCAGCGAATTATTAATAACGAGTGAGTCACAGCAGTTCGAAGATTATTCACAATCGAAATACTGAAGCACATCAAGAAAGCTCTGCCATGACACTGAGATTTATTGACGGATGTGAAAGAATCTAAAACAATCACTTAACCTTGTACGAAAAGTGCGAAAACACTTTATTTTAATAGTTCAGCTGTCAACGGCCTTTCATCGTTAATGCACCGGCTCTTATCATCAGATCACTGAAGTTTAACGACGTTGGACGTGACCAGTACCTGTATGTGTGACCACCTGGGTACACCATGGGGTGCTGCCCGCTATCACTTTACTTTAACGGCAAAGGGGAGGAGGGATGATGGTTCCTGATTATCGGACCTTGAGCCACAGTCCTGGATTAATTTTCAAACTTCTCCTCAGTGTCTCATGAAGTGAGAGCGTGTGACACTGTTGATAGTGGTCCGTCCGTCGGATGGGGACGTTAAGCCCAGGGGCCCACTGGCGCTATTTGAACGGAACAAGATAGGCGCCGGCGCCCTGTTTCACCCTCTGCCTTCTCTCATTATCATCGTCATCATCATCTAACACAAACATGACGTAATACACACACTGATTACAGTCATCTACATTTATCAGGCACATTTAAACACACCACCCTCACACTTCGTGAGGGAAAGGTCATGCCACTGTCGTGAAGAATAGAAAAATCTTTCCAATTAAGCGGCTGAAATCGCCCTTCGCAGTCTCCCAGCCAACACTGTCATGCGACAATACTTTACCGATTGTAGCCTAACTGTTTTATTCCTAATTATAAGAAGTGTTCAGAAGGAGGTACGAAACAACACTGAGGGTATAACTGAAGTCTTTATTCAAAAATAATCACCAGAGGCCTGAACATAAGGACTCCCTGTTCCCAGAATTCCAGTGGCTATGACAGGAGCCTGGCCTCCACTGCATTCTTCAGTTCGTTGTCCAAGCTGAAGCGCTTCGCTTTGAGATTCTGTTTTTCCTTTTTTTTGCTCAATCTGCTCCCACTTGAACTCGGCCATTTGTGTGACCTTGGAAACGTATGGACCCGCGTTAGCGTCGAGCAGAAGCACTCCCTCCGTGAATAGTCTAGCTCGTGTGCTCTTGATGGACTTGTGTATGCCACGGAGTGGCTCACAGTACACTTCAATGTAAACGGTTTTACCGAGCTCGAAGAATTCGATGAGTGTCGGGCCTCGGACGCCGAACATCACCTTGCGTGCTGAGGGCGCAGCTTTGACTGTTTTAGGAAGAGGTGATGACACATACTTCCATTGCAAGCATGTCTCATTACCTTATCCCAAAGCGGCATATGCGAGATTCAACCGGTATGGTTTTTAGGACGTTTCGTACCTCTTCATTTGAAAACTTCTTATATTTGTGAATATACATAAAGTGGCACAAGAGCATTTTATACAAAGTGTTTCACAATTCATGTTACACGTTCTTACAACTTATAAAGGGTACATAGTCAATCAAGTTTTGCATAGGAACTCATGTCCGGAAACGTCATTCAACGACGCAACAGAGCGTCATAGATACATGCGCCGACTCCTGTAAATGTATGTAAATACACGGTTATTCCCTGATGATGATACAGACTTTCAAGTGCGGTGGAGACGGATAAATACATCAGTTCGAGGTAAGAGTCCCTGGTTCGGAAACGAAAGAGTCGAAAGTTATAAGCGAAAATCATTATGATACCTTGGACGGTGGAATTCGTGCACATGTACTGTTGTTGCTAAGAATGTAGGTATGCTCCTATCAGAGGTGGTACTATGAACCAAGACAACAAAAAAGTCTAGTAAACCTGGGCTCTAAAATGCATACCTGAGGAGATATCAGCACTTGTTCACCGCATGTGTGAAAAACATTTCCGCTACTGAACAAGTGCTCCTAGCTCCTAAAGAATGGATTTTTGATCCAATGTTTACAGTATATATTTTTTTCTTGGTCTGGTCCATACTACCACCTCTGCAAGTTTCCTACCCTACAGCCTTAGAAACAACAGTACCGGTACATGTATTCCGCAGACAGAGGTATCAGAACGATCTCCAGTTATAGATTTCGAATCGTTCGTTTCAGGTACTGCCGCTGTCAGCTATGTTACAATGCCAATGTGTCCTCCTCTTTTTCTCACTCTGTCATTGTCTCCTCCTTTCTGTCTGTACCACGACCATTATCTACTATCTTCCCATGTTTATTACTTTTCCGTCCTTTTCCACTGACACTGCCTCCTCCTCTCTCAGCATAAGAAAGCGCGAATATGTTCGCATGCCAAAATTTTTGAGGAAATTATTAAAGATGCTGAGGAAGGTAGAATGAGGCAGCTGGTATTCCAGTCTTCAGTGAGAGTCTTTTAATAAACAGGAGCACATTCGCCTTTTTTGTGCTCAGATCGGAGCACTTCTCCGTTGATTTCCTTCTTTTCCCTGCTACATCAGGGCGTATCTATTACTCCTATGAAAAGCACTTTATGGCTCAGTAACATTTTGATAGTTTACTTATGTGAAATTGTAATAACCCAACACTAGGTAATTTTACATCTCAGACGGGAATTCATGTGCACGAAAACTTTTCATGTGCTTCAGTACAAGAACAACATCGGGTTCCCAGAAGCCTTCTGATGATAGTGGAGACACTTTGCAGCACATTTCTCTGCGCTGTGTCACTTTATAAACTACGTTTCCGCCTTACATCGGATTTTAAATACGTATTTTACATGTACAAGGTAGAGTGACTCTGAAACTCTGTATCTCGGATCGGATAAGGATATCAATAAAATTTTCAAGGTTGTTTAAGACCAGGATCTTAGGTATACATCGTAAATACTACAGCCATTTGCTGTGCGTAGCAGTCATAGAATCCACGGCACGGTCTTGGTACCCAAAAATCCATATTTTTCTGGTTTTCAGAGGTACTGCCCTTGAACTAAATTGTGCCTTCTTAAGCCCCACAAGGCGTTACCCGAGATCACATCTAATGCAAAAAGAACCAATCGATTTCATCCATTTGCCTAAGCTGGAGGAAGTGCGTAATTTCAAAATTTGCCCCTATGCTGGGTATACAAATGATTCCTAGCCCTATGGCTATCATGCTGTCGTATGCGTACCGATGTGGTAATATCATTCGAAATGAATTACAGGATTAGTATTCATTTATCAGGTAAATATAGTACATTAAAATGGGACAACCTGGCAGGAAGCTGAAACTCAGTTCTAGTTCTCCCTCACGGCTCAGTCTGCAACGGAGGTATAAGAATAACACAGGACGGGCGAAGCCGCGGTAGACTTTGAAGGGCTTCAAGCAGTGCATAAACGGTTGCTAACTGCGGTAAAACGAGCTCTGCTGAGCGGCGGTCGGGTGAACGTCTTCAGGCTTCATGTAATCCTTTTCTGCGAGGCGGCCACTACAGCCCCGCGTCTTGAGGGGTTTCCAGGCACTACCTAATAGCATATTACTCTAGCTGCCGCCGCCGCCGGATTCTTAACGTTTGCGGTCGTAACTCTTGTTTCGCGACTCTTTTTATGCCAGAGTTAAGACTGCAGAAAGTCGCTTATTGGTGCATTGTTCTAATTTCCTGGTATTGTTCAAACATGTCTGCAGCCGAAATATCCGAGAAAAAAAATTGCTAACTCTAGTCGTGATGACTAACAGCGTTTCTCATAGTAACGGAAAAGCAGAATTTACACAAAATCAAAGAGATGTTTTCTGTAAATATTACGAACTTCAATGCTCCGTTGACGAAAGAAACGGTCAGTAATTCTCAGTTTCTGTGAAGGTCTAAAAATGTAAAGACGCATATAAAGGGTGTGATTGTTTAACGGAAACTATTGCCGTCGGGAGATAGTAAAACGTTTAGTTTACCAACAGGACAGACATATTGCCGATTATTATGGAAATTCTCTGAGTTCTTTTATAGTATGCAGCCTCTTAACAATATACCTATTAATCCAATTCACAGTAAACGTAATGTTATATTGTGATCTCCAATTCGTTGACTAATTTCGTGCAACTCTCTAAGCAGGTCTCTTCACCTCTGCATAGCCAACGCAACCAACATGAATCTGAATCTGCTGACTGTATTAAACCGTTGCAGCTCTCTACAATCTCTCTGCTTCCTTCCATTACCAAACTGATAATTTCTAGATGTTTCAGATGTGTTACAAAACGATCCCTCCTTTTAGTCAACTTCTGCCATAAATTTCTTTTTTCCACAATTCGATTCAGTACATCCTCATTTGTTTTGCGGCCTACGAATCTAACATTCAGCATTCTTCAGTAGCACTAAATTTCGGAAGTTTCTGTCTTCTTCTTTTCTGAGCGGATTATCGTCCACGTATCACTTCCATACTAGGCTACACTCCACACAAATACGTTCACAAAAAGTTTCCTAAGTTTTGAACTGATATTAAATATTAACAAATCCCTCTGTTTCATACATAAATTTCCTGTTGTTGACAGTCTGCGTTTTATATCCTCTCTGATTCGGCCATCATCAGTTATTTTGCTGCCCAAATAGAAAAACTCATCTACTACGTTTATTGTTTTATTTTGTAACCTAATTCCCTCGGCTTAGCCTTATTTAATACGACTATATTCTACAACCCTTATTTTGATTTGTTGATGTTCATTTTATAATCTCTTTTCAAGACTCTATCTCTTCCATTCAGCTGCTCTTCCAGTTCATTTGTTGTTTCTGACAGAATTATAGTGTCACTGGCAAAACTTAATGATTCTACTTACACTCCCCTCACTTCCTTTACCAAATATTTCCTTTGTTTCTTTCAGAGTTTGCCTAGTATAAAGAATGAATAGCTTCGGGGATGAGCTAAAACCCTGTCTCGCTCTCTTCCTTTTCATATCCCTCGTTTCTTATTTGACATAGAGACTTGGTGGGACTTACTGAAAATAACAGCAAAATACGTTAACTTCAGGGAAAAAACTACAATGGGAGGTGTAACTATGGTATAATGGAAGTTTAATTCAACTACACAGCAACTGGGTCACGGATGCACAGTCAGCATAATGTGAATTTTCAAAATTATGTATTTCAGCCTGCGCTCACACAAATGATGTCGTTACCGGTTTCATGTTGTTAACAAGTCATCACCAGACGATTTGTTTAAAAGAAAGAAAAAAAGAGATATAGTAAAACGCAAGAAAACAATTACCAAAAATTATTGTGTAGTCAAATATGTACGCAACAAGACAGTTTACCAAAACAATTTTATGCACTCAAATATATGCACTTTAATACGTTACACAGTAACCTTTCGACAAAGAAAGACAGGGTGTTCAAGCGCTTCTGTGCTATTACACAGCAGCCGCCACTGCATTAGTGGAATGGGTGACGACCAACAGCAGACGGCGTCCGCGAGTGGCTAACTGGTAACTGGGGGTGGGAAGTGCCCACTAAACAGTCTGAATGAAAAAGCTGATTCACGAAACTACTATTAGACAAGTTCGAGGCAGCGCTAAAAGAAACGCCAACAAAGGATAACACAAGGCGGCAGGGGGAGGTACATCATACCTGGTCAGAAGTTACATAGATAAATGCTTTGTTACTGATATCTCTTTGTTAATTCACCAACTGTTCTGTTTTCTTTTTTACTCGTTCACGCCAGCGCCGAGAACTGTTCCTCGCTTCGGCGTGGCGCGCCTATTCATGCTTTCCTATGGCTAGCAGCGCTGCTTTTCCTCTCTCTCAGCGGGGGCGGTAGTAGTATTGAAACGACCTTGCCTGTTTTTCCAATATATCGATCTTTTATTTTGAAAGTCCATTCTTTTAAAATAGCGAGAGATCACATAAAATGATTATACAACGAATTAATATCATATTATGTAATATCTTATTTGGTCAGAAAGTTCTTACATTGAACGGTCACACAAAATTGCGTTCACAACTGTTCGCTGCTCCTGGCTGATAGGTAATACATCATACGTTGGTGTATTGCTGGCGCCAAACTTGACAGAGTTGAGTGTCGGCCACCAGTGGTACACTACGACATGAAGTTGATAAAATAAGTAAAAATTTCAAGCTCATCCCGTGTATCCAAACGGTATCCTTGAGTGCGTAAAGACATATCAAAATGTTGATCTGTGCGTTCTACTTTATGTCCGCGTTGTTTCTATCAAGAGGTGTTGAGACCGAAATGTATGTGCGTTACCTTTAGGCGTTGCGGGCGACCAACACCTATGTTTTGTAACCTTAACGGTGGAAACTGGCAAAACTGTGTGTCCTACGATGAGGTCGCCTGCTTTGGACGCGGATGATTGAGAAAACTTTCGGAATAAGGGATATACCAAGTGACCAACACCAACGTTCATTACTCACGTATTTTCTGTCTTTCAGCCTAAGGCTGCGGAGAAGTGAGACAAGAAAAAGATAGTTCTGCATCATTGGTCGGAAGTCGACCATCACAATTTCCACGCTCTTATGACTGACGCCGAGGAAACACTGTTAAAAAAATACCTTTTATAGGCTAGGATTTCTCTTCTCCGCCTTTCCCTTAGGTGAAGAGGGGCTGCCAACAGCACATAACGAATCTGCGAGAGCGACAAGCAATTATCACTAGTGTCATCCTCTCTCTCAGTATGTAACTACGACGGAGCGTTCCTTGCCTCCTTTCACATAAATAATATTAACAGTTTTCGCCTATATGGCATTTGGCAGCTGCGAGATTAACTGTTGTTACTTCCCCTTTACCAGAATGGGGAGCCCCTGCTTGACTGCTTTTGCTCAGCATTCCAAAGCCTAGAACTCTCCTGGGTTACGATTCATACGAGTGGATGCCAGCAACCATGTGCTTACAGCGGGTCTGACACAATAGTTGTATCGCTGCAAAGTTCTGCGACCCAGGGTGCAGGGACGAAATTGTACTTGGTGGTATACACAGAAATATAATTTGCGTTTCTACTTTTTACTCACCTGTGTCAATTGGTGCTTATGGTTTCGCCTCTAATTTCCTCCCACATCAACAACGGAGACTGTTGTCACAGATCGCAACAGAACCAAAAACTGTTCCATTAGCCTGATAGTTATGAAGCACTTTTTGGTTGTCATCTGAAATTATTCACATTGTCTTCAAGGGCATGTCCATTTTTGCCATTTTGTCAGACTTCCACGTCGATGCTCCCACTCTGCTGATCACATGGGACACATGACTTCCTGGCGCCAATCCTACACCAACTAAAGAGCTCCAAAGCGACCAACATTCTCTTTTAGGAAGGAAATTCATACTTTCTCCGGTGAGTTCTTGGTCTCTACAAAATCGATGCAAAAATTGAGAGGCAGTGACGTCCTGGAAACGCTGCACTTGAATCTCACGTAAAATGTAACGTCGTCCAGGCAGGTATAGGCCTTCGCTCGCCGTAGGGAGGATGTTTCCAGGTGTAGCAAACCTGCAGTGCCTACGAAGCGCTCACCCCACTCTGCCTGTGGGCCAGACGTGCCAGCTTGCCTATCAGGCGCGGGCTCCACTCATTACCTTCCACTACTCTGTCGCCTGGATCCGTTGTAAGGCCTGGTGACTGGTTAAGTTGCGTAGCGTGTCAAAAATGTGCACATGTACGTGCGTGCGGTGACAGATGTCGACAAGCCCCACGCAGCATCGACTGTACCCTCCCGAACAGATTTTTGCTAGGGCCGACCAGATGTGAGTGTGAGGACTAAGAGAACACGGATATTTCTTAGACGCGAGTGACGGAGATGTCTATTTGCTATGCAAACAATCATAACATCATGATGATTTGTGTATGATCTGTGCATCACGTGACTACACCCAAGTGATTCTGATTACGAACAGACATCATAAACATCAAACAGACTACTAGAGTGGATCAACGTAGATAGATTTTATCTTACTTTATGACACGTAGACTGATATGTCAACACATTCTGATCTCTGTGCAACACGAGACTGAATACCTTCTGGTGATGTTACAGGCATGTGATGCGGTGAAGAAAAGGTAAGAGCTGTGGCGCAGGCCTGTGACCGGACTATCAGCTGACTATAGGTAAAGTGCAGCCCTTCAGTCCTCCAGAGTATTAGGAGGGGACGGGGAGGCGGACCCCCCGCCCCGGCCACATGTTACCCCCGGAGGAAGTATCTCGTTACACATTTTGACAGCAAGATCCGCGGTACTCATTTTGACAGCAGGCTGAGTGGATATGGGGCTATCCTGGCAGACTGGAACGCAGAAAAATTCCCGCCCCCTCCCCCCCCCCCCCCCCACCTGTGACTCAACCCTGGACATCCAGGATCGGATTTTACTGCTCTACCCGTTTTCTTGTGTCTGTTTGTTCGTCATATGTCGTCACCATTTATGTGCGGATATAGCATGACACCTCTCAAACACCACTAATGAAAACTTCGCTTTGTTTTTTTAATTATTATTATATTATTATTATAGAGGGTGGACAGTCTCCTTGCCGAACACGTTGAGCTACCGTGCCGACCGGTAAACCAATGTGGCCATCACTGACCCGGCAGGGAAAATATATACGGTCCACATTAATTTGACCAGTCTTTCGACGTCAACCTGCAGTAACCATCACAGACGGCAGGTGGCAGCACTAGCAGTGGAAGGCATATAAAGTGTGTCGGGGCGACGCCGTAAACAGCGCAGTCAGTGTCGTACGAAGCGATTCATCTGACGTCCAAAAAGGCATGATCATTGGCTTTCGGGGCAGAGGTCGAAGGTTTTCCGCAGCGGTTAAGTTTGTAAACTGTTCCCGTGGTTAACGAATATTGTGCACCGCACACTAAATTGGTGCCGAGGTACTTGTGGTGCACGCCGGGCTGTAAAACACGGGTGAACGATGGCTGCGCAGATGTGTTCGGGCGAATAGATATGCAGCTGTTGAGCAACTGATCACTCACGTCAACCAAGGGTTACGAACTGTGTCTCCGTTCAACGAACACTGTTGTATATGGCTCTCTGTTGCAGGAGCCTCGTTCATGCATCCATACTGACTGCTGTTCACTGGCGTTGAAGGTTGCAATTTGCACCCAAATCCGCAACTGGACGTCCACTGAGTGGGATAGATGACCTTCTCAGATGAATCACTTTTTATGCTCTGAAACGTCTGAAAGCAAGCACTTTGCAGCAATCGTCGGAAGGGTTCAGGCCGGAGGGAGGGGGATGGGGGCGGCACTATGATGTGGATAATGTTTTCGTAGCATTTCCTGGGTGATCTTGTCATTCTGGAAGGTGCAGTGGATAGACACAAGTGTGCATCTATCCTTGAGAACCATGTCCACTCCTACATGCAGTTTATTCTTCCTCAGCAAGACGGCATCTACCAGCAGGACAATGCAACGTGTAACACAGCTAGTAGTGTACGTGCCTTGTTCGAAGACCACCAGTATGCGGTTACCGCACTTCCCTGCCCCAAAACCTAGTCGAGGATTGGTGGGTCCACCTCGAACGGGCCGTTTGCGTTATGGATCCTCGAGCGTCGCTGGCCACGGCAATGGAGTCAGTGCGTCTCCACATCCCTGTCGGTACGTTCCAGAACCTCATTTACTCTCTTCCTGCATATCTCCCAGTGGTCAGCACTGCAAAAGGTGGTTATTCGAGGTGATAGGTGGTCTCATTAATGTAACTCGACAGTGTGTAATTGGAGAAGAGACGAATGGAGAATCATTCGAACGGCGATGAGGGCCACAACTTGGGAAATACACTGCTATAAACGGCTTTGACGAAAGACAGATTATTATGCCCCAGTGCCTGGAAATGGGCATCTCAGAAATGGCGAAGCTGGTCGACTGCTTGCGTGGTAGTATCGTGAGCATCTTTGGAAAGCGCTTAAATGACGGTGAAACCAAGACCAGGCGGCAACGTGTTCCAGATCCACGCCTCACCACAAAACGCAGAGGTCAGAGATTAGCCTGTTTTTTAAACCGCAGTAGGTGGTGATCTGTGGCGGGTTTGACCACAGACTACAATGATCATGCAGACACAAGTGTTTCGGATCCACGCTGTTCAGCGCACATTGTTGATCATGTGGCTCTGAATAAGACGTACCCCATGCGTTTTCCTGCTTACCCGACAACAAAGCGAATTACATCACATCTGTGTTCGTATCCGGATACTCCATCATAATGGCTGAACGGCTGCTCAAAACATGCACCGCACCAGGTATGCAGGCTGATGGTGTCAATATTATACTCTCACAGGAATTCACCTGGGCTCGCACAGGACCTGTCGTGGTGAATGAAAGCAACATAACATCTGTAGTGTATATGAGCATTATTGCAGACCATCTCCATGGCTTCGTGGTTCGTGACTTTACCAATAGCATCTTCCATCAGTATAACAGTCCGTGTTACAACGCCAGAATCGCGCTGCTGTTGTTTCAGGAACATGAGAGTAAACCCACGTTGATGTCCTTGGCCACTAAATTTGTCTGATTTGACCCCGGGTGGAATGCTTTCAAACACTACCTCTGTGTCCACAAACCACCGGAATTACGTGACCCATACACAGAAGCTCCAGAAACAAACCACGAACTTGTTGAATCCATGTAACGCGGAATCGCTGCTGTATTGCGTTCTATGGCGGAGCCATGTTTGAAACTGTTGCCATGTGCCTACCATTTGCCTAACAGTGTCCACAACCATTCAGACACTAAGCATCATGGGTTTGCATATGTACAAGTTGTTGCCTCCCCGGACTGCGTCGATCACAAGAACAACAGGTGGCACCAAGAGCACCACCAGAGGTCCTCCATGCCAGGAACCTATTTCCTCCACCATGTCATGTGTGTGTAGAACTTTCAATGGTAAGTCTTGGAACCGCTGGTTTACTCACTGTGCCATAGAATCAGACAAAACCTGAGATTGTACTAGAGAAGTGGCTCTTAGCGAATATTCTGTTCAAGTGCGAAGCGGAAATTTTATCCGAACCACCACTCTAACCAGATTAAATGGCGGTCACATGGTCATGGCCACTAAATTTGTCTGATCTGACCCCGATGGGATGCTTTCAAACACCACCTCTGTGCCCACAAGCCACCGGAATTACGTGACCCATACACAGAAGCTCCAGAAAGCAACTATTAACTTGCTGAATCCATATCGCGCGGAATCGCTGCTGTATTGCGTTCCAAAGGTGACCAACTAGCTGCTAAACCAGTGTAACTGTGGTTTGCGTTGTAGTTAACCAAATAAGGCACTATCTGAGGGACGAAGTTCTGTTATCACGAAAGTTGTAAAATTCAGTGAAAGCTTCCAATTTTGGGCACAAGGTGCAAAACTGGCATTGTGAATGCAAGAAGAACGTTAGAAATGTCTCCACATGTAATGTGTTAGGAATGGGGTGTGGGCAGAAAGGGTCAAACAAATGGGGAAGGAATAATGCTGATGTTAGTATTAACCGTCGCTTACACGATTTGTGCAATATGAGCACTGCAGACGTCGACGAGATGCTGCACAGCGCAAGATTTGATCCTGGTGGTCAAATTGGAACTAATTTTTAGAAATTACAATCGTTGATATAAGTCAACGGGGCCAGTTGAAAATGTGTGCCCCGACCGGGACTCGAACCCGGGATCTCCTGCTTACATGGCAGACGCTCTATCCATCCGAGCCACCGAGGACACAGAGGATAGTGCGGCTGCAGGAACTTATCTCCGGCACGCCTCCTGTGAGACCCACATTCGCAGCTTATTGTCCCACACTATATTCATAGTGCCCCTGCCCAATATACTCATTACTCGCGGCTTTTTGCACACATTTTCAAATGTCCCCGTTGACTTATATCAACGCCTGTATGCAGCTATGGGTATTCATTTCATTTTAATTTCATTCAAATGAGCTGCTTGATCACCGATGGTATCCGTTCTTTCGGACATGTCCGAAAGAACGGATACCATCTATATATATATAAACTCCGCTGTACCGGTCCCAAGCCCGGGGCCTCATTATGCAAGTGATGAGGAAGGAGGAGGGGGAGGAGTAACAACCTCGTTTAAAAAACCAGAGTTCACCTGGCCCGGGTGATAGTACTCTGTCAGGGCCCCTTTGCTAGGGTTACAGCGAAGACCTCAACGGTAGTGAAGGCGGAGAGAACGAATCTCGGTACGGTGGAACTAGCGGAAGAGGCACATAATACAATAAATCCACCTTGCGTCTGACTTGTAACAAGCGGCACTGTGGTCGGCGTCTGTTCACCAGAGGTGCGGCCGTAATACAAATTCTGGAACTAACCACTCCAGTCTTAACCACTGAGCTTTTCTGAGCTCAACCCTTTGATTCTAAGTACTATTATGGAGCGTTTTAGTAATTACAAAATTACCCCAGGTGGTAACAAATCCTCCGCCATCAGTGGCGCAACTAGTCTATCGGATTCTGGGGAGACTAGGCTGAAACGCTATATCCCAAACCAGAGGAAATCGAAGTCTTTTGACCGATTCATGCCCAAGGTCGAAACATTTTTTGGAACTATCAATATTAACTCTCTCTTGACACCAGGAAAACTCTATAAATTAGGAGACACACTAAAAGAACAAAATATCAAAATTTTAGCCCTGCAAGAAACAAGGTTGCCTGATGAAAATACCATGGATTTTGGAAACTACCGATTGTTTAAAAGTAAAACAGACAAAAGAATTCTTAAAAACACTCCGCATTTGGGTGTTGCATTCGCAATTTCGCAAGACATTCTTGGCTCTGTAATCGAAGTAAATCCAGGAAACAACAGACTAATGACAATTTCCATGAAATGTGCAAATAAAATGTACTGTTTAATTAACGCACACATGCCTATCAACCAGGAGAATAAAACAAATCCAGAAAAAGTAAATAAGTCATGGGAAGTGTTAGAGAATACAGTCTCCAAAATTCCTCAAAATTATGTAAAGATTTTAATGGGTGATTTAAATGCACAGTTAGGGAAAGAGAGAAAATTTAGAAAAACGGTCGGTGAATTCCCTGCACATAAATGGACCAATCAAAATGGAAAGAGGCTGGTAGAATTTTGCAGAAATTTCAATCTCAAAATTATGTCAAGTCATTTTAAGAAAAAACCTTCAAAACAAAAGACATGGCGATCACCTAACAAGGACATAGGTGAATTCCAAATTGACCATATTGCAATCTCGTATCCATGTCACAAAGAAATTTTAAATGTTCAAGTTCGTAAAGGCGCCAATATTGACTCAGACCATTACTTAACCCGTGTGAAACTAAAGCTAAAACCCCAAAATTTCAACAAAAGGACACCATTAATCCCCAAATTTGACACCAGTAAAATCCAACCATCATTATTAGCAGACGAATTTGACAAAACAAGTGCACAAAATTCGGAACAACTCAAGCACAAGATTATCAAAACAGCTCAAGATCAAATTCCTTTACGAAAACACAAGAAACATGCTTGGTGGAATGAAAACTGTGATCATGCAATCAAAGCCAGACAAGAGACATTTAAAGCATGGAATAGCAACAAGACAGAAGACACATATGATACATTCCTGACAACTAGAAAAGACACTTCAAAACTAATTAGACAAACAAAAAGACAATATGAGAATAGTCAACTCTTAGAAATTGAAGAAGATTTTCAGAAATACAATACCAGAAATTTTTATAAAACTTTTAAAACCAAAATAAAGGGGTACCAACCCCAGAATCTTTGCTTCAAGAAGGAAAATGGACAGTTGGCTCTTAACAACCAAGAAAATTGCAAAGAACTTTCTAAATATTTTAAGAATCTTCTAAATTGCCCCGAGCCCACAGAAAGATTTCCACCAAAAATTCCCCAACAATGCAATCCAGTTTCACTTGCACCAAATGAAGAGGAAATCATTAAAGAAATTCATAGGTTGAAAAACAACAAAGCATCTGGTGAAGATGGAATTGTTGCAGAACTTTTAAAGGCAGCTGGTCCAAAAACCGTTAAAGAAATTACTTCAATCATGCAAAACATTTGGCAAACTGAAAAAATTCCTGATGAATGGAAAACCGCCTTGATTCACCCACTTCATAAGAAGGGAGACAAAACTGATGTTAATAATTACAGAGGAATTTCTCTTCTTCCAGTCACATACAAAATCCTCTCTCAATGTCTTCTGAACCGAGCACAACAACAACTTGAATGGAAAATTGGCGAATATCAAGCAGGTTTCAGGCCAAATAGATCTTGCCCAGAACAGATTTTAGTCCTCAAACTAATTCTCAGACATCAAAAAATTTACAATAAAAAACTAGTTTGTACCTTTGTAGATTTTAGAAAGGCTTATGACTCAGTGGATCGTGAATCTCTTTTCCAAATTGTGAAAGAACAAGGCCTGGATCCTAAAACCACGGCAATTATCAGAGACACGCTAACTGGTACAAAATCAAAAGTAAAGTTCAGAGGAGAAATTTCAGAATCCTTTGAAATAAAAACAGGCGTGAGGCAAGGTGATGGACTCTCTCCGTTGCTATTTAACTGCGTTCTAGATAAAGTAATACAAGAGTGGCGCGAACGAAAATTGGAGTTCAAAATTGACCAACCAGTGAAATTAGGACGAACAAATATTCGAATAGACTGTTTGGCCTTTGCAGACGACTTGGTTATTCTAACGCAGGACATCCAAATTGCTCAGAAACAAATAGAAATTCTTAAAGAAACAGCAGAAAGAGTAGGTCTCCAAATCTCATTTGAAAAAACACAGTATATGACTAGCAACAAACTGGCACCCAAACTTTTGGAAACTAAGTATGGAAAAATCAAGAGAGTTTCGCAATTCAAATATTTAGGTGAAACAATCTCAGAGACTGGTCTAGAAAAAATTGGAAATGAAATTCGTTGTCAAAAGATGGAGACAGCTTTTAGACTTACAAAAGACATCTACAACAAAAAATGTCTCTCGAGGTACTCTAAATTGAGACATTACAACACGGTCATAAAACCAGAGTGCCTTTATGGGGCTGAAACGCTAATTTTAAACAGAAAAAAGGACATTCAAGAAATCCAAAAAAGAGAAAGAAAAGTAATCAGAAAAATTCTAGGTCCAAAATATACTGAAGAAGGAACATACAGGCTAAGAGCAAATAGTGAAATTCAACAATACACCAGCATATATTCGGATATGAAAAAACGCAGATTAAAATTTTATGGGCATATTAAAAGAATGGATGCTACCAGACTAACTAAACAAGTAGTGGAATTCTACGAAAATCGAAGTAAAGCTACATTTGAGACAATAAAATGGATTGCTGCTATAAAAGAGGACATGAAAGAGGCAGATATAAAACAAGATGAAATTCAAGACAGAAAATTATTTGGGCAAAAAATTCATGACTGGGTAGTTGGTCAAGCTGAAAAACCAAAGAAAACTGGAACCACGTGGTCTGATGAAAGGAAAAGAGCTCATTCCGAGAGAATGAAAACAATTTGGGCAGAGAGAAAGGCTAAAAGAAAAAAACTGAATGCCCCGTGATTGTACTTCGCGTGGCCCAAACGTGAATAATAATAATATATATATAATGGGCAGCGGCACAGTGAATATAGTGTAGGACAATAAGCTGCGAATGTGGGTCTTGCGGGAGGCATGCTGGAGATAATTCCTTGCAGCCGCACTATCCTCTGTGTCTTCGGTGACTCAGATGGATAGAGCGTCTGCCACGTAGGCAGGAGATCCAGGGTTCGAGTCCCGGTCGGGGCATACATTTTCAAATGTCCCCGTCGACTTATATCAACGCCTGTATGTAGCTAGGGGTATTCATTTCATTGTAATTTCATTCAAATGAGCTGCATGGTCATCGGTGGTATCTGTTCTTCTGGACACGTCCGAAAGAACAGATACCATCTTCATACATATACGCACTCTGGACCTCTGTGGGTAGCTGTGCTTTAATTATGACCACCCAGTATTATATGACTGGCTGCAGCTATAAACAACTAGCTACATAAGCTGTGTTCGTAGTTGCATATAAACATTCTCAGCGCGCAGAAAGCCTAAGCATATCTTATTCATGCGGCAGACGGAAACGAGGTAGATCCAAGGCGAGTGATATAGAGTCTTCGCCCTTTCCTCAGCAGTAGGGGTGTCTGCCATGGCACTACTGGGTAGGCGACGTGCGTCACGCCTCTGCAGACGGTCGCCTGATTAGCAGGCAGCCCGCGCACCACAGCAGCAAGAGCGCTGTGCTAATGAAGGCTGACAGGTCCTAGCAGTTCTGCACACATGTGCCCGCTTCTGCCTTCGTTTGCTACACCTAAGTTTACAGCTGTACTCCACAAGCTATCTTGTGGTGTGTGGCGGGGGAGTACTCTGCATGCAAGAGTCCCTTCCCGCGTTTCCTGCCCCAGCGCGAGAAATGCATGGGATGGCCGATTGTTCGCCAGTGTGTGAGCTAGAATCTCTCTAATTTTACTTTTTGCAAGATTACATAAATGCACAAGAGGAAGCAATATATTGGTTGATTATTGTATAAAATACGTACTCGGAATTTAACCCTCTATTTATGACATTTTTAGGACATCGATGTCAGTCAAAAAGTATCTGAGGGTAGGGTCTGACATACAAAGCACTATGTAACAGATTGAACATAGCAATTTTGATTGATTCAGTATCTTATGCCTGCTGCCACACGCTCTGTTACAACGCACCTTAAAAACCTAACGATATGTGATCAAAATGACAGAAGTAATCCACTCTTTCAGCACCTGTCACGTGTTTTTTCATTAACTTGACCTTCAGAAAAGATCATCGACTTTAACTGTTTGTATTAAACTGGCTATCTCGATGGAGTCAGACCGTTTGTGTTGACTGACAGCGACATCACGCATGTATGAGTGGTTTTCTTAACATTATACGAAAGTTCACGGTTTATTGGCAGTGGGCAATAATATGCACTAGAATCTTAACAGTACCTACTATATCTCTCTTCTGGTGTCTACCACTAGAGATGGAGGAGCATATCCGTGACGCTTTGGTTCTTACGAAACGAACCAGCATCTTCAATTCTTCCTCAGTCTGTTCTACACCAATCATTGTACAGCCTACTGCCACTCCTTAAATCTGAAATATTAAACTGGGAAAATATTAGAGCTACTGAACTAACGTAATGTTAACCACTCTTCATTCAAAGAAAGTCATAATTCATAGGTTATGCATTAGATAATACCATTATTAGATCTCCAAATGTAGGTTACATACCAAATTAAGTACAAAATGTCATATTATATACCCTATTGCAATCGTAAATTTTACGAAGGTTTATAATCTACAGTTAGACACGCATGTCACAGTCTCTATACGCAGGTACCTTCTACACCCTATTCCAACTTCAACTGATTTTTTTTTCCGCAGACAATAGAATCTGGCCAGATATTTATCCATCCTATGAACTATTACTCTTCTCCTACCCCACTCGACATCTGTACTCCCTCCCCATCTTTCCTTACCCCTTCCACAGTTAGAGCTTATGGCCGTGACCAAACACCAAGTCATCCTCCTCTTCAGTTCTCGCAGTATATACCCACACATCTGTCTGCACTCAACGAACCCCTGTTTTTATACCCACATCCTTCAAATCTCCTTTCTAAACCCATTCCTTCCCCAGTGTGGCTTCTTCAATTTTTAGTGAAAGTGCAATGTTTCTTCTTTAAATAATGTGGCAGTTTCATGAACATGTTTTCAGCAAATATTTTTGTTTTTATCTTTACATTTTAGTCTTACGATTTAGAATCATCAAACAAATAAAATAATGTTTTGTAAATCGCTTCAAAATTACATCTTTTTTATGGCTCGTAGACGTTGTTATCGTCGTCGCCGACGATTGCTCGTGTACAAGACACTTGTGAATGTGGACGGTACTCTTGGTGCTTCCGCATCTTCCTCGAAGGTAAAAAAGAACGAAGTACGCGGAGTAGGTAAAACTGCTCAATTTGTTCTTTTAAACGGACCTACATTGTTTTGTGGTGCGAGGTTTAATTTTTCTTTAATGAAAACTTCATCTTCTTCGAGTTTGGGTAACGGATGGATAACCGTTGCTTTCGTTGCATGTAACAGTGCAGGGAGACCTGGTTTGGAATCCTTTGAAACGCGTGAAATTTTGGCCTACCGTACTATACCTATATCAGAGATTATTATTTGTAGTATTTTTATCTTAGAATCATATTTGTTTTCGCCTTTTTTTATTTATTTTTTTTTTTTGAGTCACTAGTATTGTGACTGGTTTGATGTGGCCCACTACGAATTCCTTTTTTGTGCTAACCTTTTCATCTCAGAATAGCACTTTCAACCTGCGCCCTCAATTATTTGCTGGATGTGTACCTTCCTCGACAGTTTTTACTCTCCGCAGCTCCCTCTCGTACTATGAAAATTATTCGCCGATGTCTTAACACATGTCCTATCATCTTGTCCCTTCTTCTTGTCAGTGTTTTCCATACACTCCTTTTCTCTCCAATACTGTGGAGAGCTTCCTCATTCCTTACCTTAACAGTGCACGTAATTTTCTTCTGTAGCACCTGATCTCAAGTAATTCTACTATCTTCTGTTTCGGTTTTTCCACAGTCCATGTCTCACTGCCATACAATGCTGTGTTCGAAACGTACATTCTCATAAACTTCTTCCTCAAATTAAGGCCTATGTTTGATACTAGTAGAATTCTCTTGGCCAGAAATTCCCTTTTTGCCAGTACTAGTCTACTTTTTATACCCTCCTCCGTACGTTATGTGTTATTTTGCTGCCAGAATTCCTTCACTTCATCAACTTCGTAATCACCAATTATGATGTTAATTTTCTCGCTGTTCTCATTTCTGCTACTTCCCATTACTTTCATCATTTTTCGGTTTACTCTCAATCTATATTCTGTACTTGGCTCAAATGGTTCTGAGCACTATGGGACTTAACTTCTGAGGTCATCGGTCCCCTAAAACTTAGAACTGCTTAAACCTAACTAACCTAAGGACATCGCACACATTCATGCCCGAGACAGGATTCGAACCTGCGACCGTAGCGGTCGCACGGTTCCAGACTGTAGCGCCTAGAACCGCTCGGCCACCCCGGCCGGCTATTCTGCACTCATCAGACTGTTCACTCCATTTAACAGATCCTGTAAACCTTCTTCACTTTCACTGAGGATTAGCAATGTCTTCAGCGAATCTTAAGACTGATATCCTTTCACACTGATTCTTTATCCCATTCTTGAGCCTTTCTATTATTGCCGTCATTGACTGTTCGGCGTATAGATTAAACAGCAGGGACGAAAGACTACATTCATGCCGTGCACCCTTTTTAATCCATGCATTTCGTCTATACGTTCGTTTCAAAACTTTTGTATGAAGAACGCAGTGGTTTACCATCGGCAGCCTGACTTCCTCCATTCCGTCCCCCCTCCCACGCCTGCCTGCCCGACAACTGGGAATGAGGAGTATCAAATAACAAGGAAGAAAAAAACGCATATCGGCTACCAGACCAAATCGCCAGGATGGCTTATCGTCATCCTTGCATTGCGTACACATGTGCAGAGGCCAGCGGTCAACAAGTTGCGAGGGCCCTCGCTGCGCCGTCTGACCATCGTAATGCGGGGGCAGACGGAACGCTAAAACAATCAGCTCGGCGGCCAGCGGCGGCCCGGCTGAAGGCGGGCAAATATTTGGGCAGGCGGATTGGCCGCGTCCCGTTCCGTCCCGTCGCGGCGCGTCCTCAAACGGCCGTATCGCGGCGCGCCACGCTGTTTGCGGCGGTGATGGCTCTGCCTGCGCCAACACGGCCCACCCATCAGCGGCCCGTCGCCGCCCGCGACAGCTAGTGCGAGGCCCATCCCCCGTAATTAGCCTCAGGGTAAAATTCTCGGCCACCCGCTTCAGAGACGCACTTCTGTTTCTCGCTGATAACTGTGCGCTCCTTGCTATGGACGAAGCGGCACCGCTGGACGTTTAATCTGAAGCGTCGGTCGTACGACTCCCAACGCTCGTTTTTCCACATGCAGCCGTGGATCGAAGCAGTTTGGTGGACGCGCTATTTCTTGACATCCGGAATGTATTTGACTCACAAGGGAACGTCTCCAAATATCGACAAATGACCTTGAAGAAAGTTGGTCTTTATGTAGAGGGGACAAAATAGTGCAATACGTATTTCTATGTTTGTACCCAGTTTTACTTATAAGAGGTACTACACACTCCAAAAGGTAATTTGACATATTCGGTTTAGAGGGAATGTCTTCAGAACGATGTTTCATACATATATATATATATATATATATATATATATATATATATACCCGCTCCAACGCGCGGTCGGCATTTTTGTTATTACGAAGTTGTCAGTGTTAATTGCAGAGGGTGGCCGGATGCCCTTCCTGACGCCACCCCGAACCCCTTGGGATGGAAGTAGTGTACCGCAGCTGTCTGCACCTAGTGTAAGCCATGAAATAGTGCGAACGTTTTCAAATGTCTGTGAGTCGTGGAATTGAGGCGGAACTTGGGGACCAGCCCGGTATTCACCTAGCGGGATGTGCAAAACCGCCTAAAAACCACACCCAGGCTGGCTGGCATACTGGCCCTCGTCGTTAATCCGCCGGGCGGATTCGATCCGGGGCCGGCGCGCCTACCCGAGTCCAGCAAGCAACGCATTAGCGCTCTCGTGTTAAAAATATTTTTCACACAAAACTTCATATGTCATTAACGTTAATGAAAACTGTGTAATCAACTTTTCTAATAATTTGAAGTTTTACAAAATACTCCACCACTACTAATTAATTCTGAAAACTGAAACATTTTTTTACATCATAAATTGAAGAAGATGTCAAGCCATATACATCCCTCTGTAACGAAGATGGATCCTGAAATACAGATTTGGAAAATAAGCTGCACACAATGTGCTGTCAGAGTTTCTTCAACATACACAATTAAAATATTTAAACATTTAATACTACTCTAATTACTTATTTTACTTACATTTTCTTATGTCTTAAATGGTTATTTCACGTTTTACATTCACCTTTTTTGGCTTGAAATGTTTTGTGTCCCCAAGACTCCGAAATTTACTTACAAATGAACGTGGACTACAAGCGTATCCAGCGATATAAATTATGCTGTACGTCAACAAATATGCGATTAATATTTTGCTTGACAGCATTTTCTGCTTATGTCTGGATCGAACTGTCGCATCCATGAAGCCACTGTATTAATAGTCAGACAATTTTAAACGTCTTATAACTCCAACTACCTTTTGTTCTGTCATAAGTTTCCGCAAAGAAATGGAGGATCTCGTGTTTCGGAATGTTTTGTGTTCTACTCGTGGCTTTATTACCAAGAAAAGGGTGACGGTGTTCTCTGCTAAGCTCATTAGACAAAATCAGCAAGTTGGTTTGCTTGCCTGCCCCACTCCATTCCCTTCCCCTAACATCAGTTAGTAGATTTACAGATTTTCTGTCCTGTCCATTCCCCCCCCCTCCCTCCCCCCCCCCACACAAATAAAAATATGATTTCTACGCCACTTCAGGATAATGGAGAAAATAGGAGCCTCTCACAATGCACAACATCACGGGACAGACAGGGGCAAGGGGGACTCTCCCACGTGATATTCATTTACGCACAACTACATCCATGGCGTTAACAAACGTTTGCATTTATAATCTAGAAGGACCATCTCGTATTACATTACTTATATTTCTTTAGTTGAAATTAAAATGTCTTCATAATTAAAGCGAAATGCAAGAAGAAGAGTAACGATCTTCAGTAATATTTAGCGGACTATAGCTCGAATCCTGGCGCACCCGTCATGATTTACGTTTGTCATTGTTTTGGAGTTGAGTTTGGTGTTCCTTTGTCTGGGATACTAGCTGTATTTCTTTCTTAAATTCTTCGACATCGAAAAGTCGTCCAGTCTGCAATGCGGTCCTAAAGTTTTAACGCAAATGTAATCGGATGTAACACTCGGAATGTGCTGCAGTCGGAGAATAGGGCAACCGCTGTATGGTTAATGGGAGTGTTCCCATAGAGAAATGTTATGCGCAGGTTGAAACGTATCAAGGCCGGCCACTAGCGCTGGGAAAAGCCGACGGTTTTAAACAGATATCGCTGTTTTAGCTCTGACTAACCGATAGTTTCCGGTATTTGTTTGATCCCAGTTATAATAGGATGTTTTATATCTTACTCATAGGTGAAAAACCGGTATACCACTTTATCACAGCAGTGGTCTTAAAATTTTTGGTTTTCAAATAAAAAGTTTTTAAAAACGAGTAACGTTTATTTCTCAAAATTTCTATTGCTTTGAAATACTGAGTTGTTATAGAAAATGGGGAAAAGCTATCAGAGGTATTTTAATAAAAACGACAACAGAAATGAGCAACAAACACGTCGTAAGAAGCGGTATAGCATTGCTCAGACATAAATGTACTGTTGTCCTCTTCTACCTGAAGCAGTGATCTTTTCCAGAAGCTGTCTTTTATTATTATTCATAGCCCAAAAATATTAATCATTGCTAGGAAGTTCTGTGGTTTCTGAAGGATTGCTATCGTCTTGAAATGATATTGTTTCTGATGAAAAGAGTCCACTTACAGATCAACACATTACAGAACGAATATTTATGAACAGATTGGACAAAAAAAGGTTGACAATAGTTCAGTGCAGTAGTGAAACAATTATTTGTCAAATAATTGTTTCTGGTAAATGCGACTATTTAAATTGTTCATATGAATTTTTTCAATGAACACTTGTAATTTTGCCATCAAGAAATTAATTCTGTTAAAATTCCTGTTAAACAGTAAATAAATATATCTGACTACAAACAGGTTTTTCATTCGAAATAATTAAAGAAAAAATTCGCTTCAAATTTTACGAAGAAGCTTATTATTTTTCTGTCATTTCTATGAGATAATAAAAGAAAATGGTAATTAAGGCAATAGTAATAAATTAAAAGCTTAACCATTCAATCATTGTGTATAATAAAAATAAAAATTAGCTCATCTACTACCTGTGAATACACGATGTTTGTAGCCCTTGGAAACGGGCAACGTAATACGAATAATAGAATGCTGCAAAATCAGTTTTCATCCTTTAGCATTGAGTATTCGTAATTTGCAAATAGTTGTATGATCCTCGATTACAAGATGATTTTTGAGCAGAGTTTTAAATAATTGGAATCAACTGTGGAATACATGTGATTTTTTTTGGAATATTCAACCTGTATTTTAGCTTTCGAGAAAAGCACTAAACTGTATACAGACTAAGCTTATTTTTATTTACGTATTTTATTAGCTATTTTGATCTTGAAATGTATCATACAAAATTCTGAATGAGTATTAGAATTTTTCAACTTGTATTCGATGCCTACGTTTATTACTGGAGACAACAGCAATTAAAAAAATGAAAATCGGTCGTTTCAAAAGTCATTTATTTTGCATGGTTTTAGCAGTTATGTTAAACCGCAGATGAAGAAAAACGAGCTAGCCGCTGTGGAAGAGCGGTTCTAGGTGCTTCAGTCTGGAACCGCACTGTACTACGGTCGCAGGTTCGAATCCTGCCTCGGGCATGGATGTGTGTCATGTCCTTAGGTTAGTTAGGTTTAAGTAGTTCTAAGTTCTAGGGGACTGATGACCTTAGATGTTAAGTCCCATAGTGCTTAGAGCCATTTGAACCCAGAAAAACGATACAACCGAAAACACGTTGTTTCAGTGATAATCATTAACCCTAACGATCGCCTAGAGGCGTTGCGCCACTTCTTATAGTGTTTCGCAGATCTTTCCCATCTTTCAACAATCAGATATAGATTTTAGTAGTATTTTTCCAAGTCAGCTATCTGGTATAAATGTCAGCTTTGACACTTCGTGAAGTAACATCTGTGAACTGCTGTTGTATAGTGTAAACTCTGTGGCTGATGTATTATAAAGTTCATTTTATGTTCTGATGGTTTTGGAAATTAATTTCACTAGAAGCAGCTGATCTGAAATTCATGTACTTACATTGTGTCTGTAACGAGGAAGAAATATGAAAATATAAATTGTCAGAATCGAACGGTCGTTTCTTTTTTTACCAAACGGCTTATCTGGAGTATCATATCGTTTTATTTTATAAAGAACAATCACATTTGGAAAATTATCTGTATAGATAAAACTGAAGCTTTATCAATAGTCGAGCATTCTGCTTATCGATTGCAATTGCAGACATTATTGATGCTAAGAGTTATGTTAGATTTCTGTTTTTTAACGTTAACGTTAACAAAGAGCCAGTTGTTACACTAATATTATTAGGGGCAATAGCGGCCTTGCCTCAAGGTGAAGATAAATTTGTCTCCCGTAGTGTTGGCCCATTACCTTATTTAAGGAGGCTTGTTACGCAAGGTGCACTTTTTTCAGCTTCTGGGACTAATATAAACTTCTTAGGAGGAACACACTTTGTTACCCTTTGTGCCTCTGCCACTGGGCTTGAGAAAGTGCGCTCACAAAGCGCTACCTGCTCTCGTTTAATCTCCGGTCTCTCGCCTTCAGTGGCGCTTTCTGTTTCCATCTGCGTGGGCATTTTCCCGAAGACGAAGCTGAAAAGGATATAGAGAAAGAGAGAGAGAGAGAGAGAGAGAGAGAGAGAGAGAGGTAAGCCAATATTTGAAAACGTCAGGATATTGTGCGGAATCTCAGCTAGAATAAAGAGAGTTCCTAGATTCTACATTTCTGAGATTAGCGAATAAAGCTGTGTGTGTTGCCTGAGACACACCAGCGAAAAAGTCTGCCTTTCGGTGAAAGAAGCGAAATTTGAGCGTCTTATCGCTAATTACAGTTCTTAGATTTCGTTTCTGTGCCAAATTGCCCGGTAAATGCAGGTCGACCCTGGTGGAATTCACTATCCCCAACACTCTTCATCGTCAAGAAGTCACGGTTCTGAGTTGAGATACACATACTCGTAGCATTACACGCCATAACGGCATGACTGGAAGAGAAAGGCCTCTGCAGCACTCCATTAAAATAGCTTCCGAGGTCTCATAGGTAGAACATCACATGTTCATGTGGAAATATCAACGGTCAGCCAGGCACATTTGAACCGCAGAAATGGCAAATATTAAAATAACGAAATGTTACTTCTCGTATGTGTACAACATAGTAGGAACACACAAGTAAACCTATACGTTATTTGATGGTACACAGGATGCGAAATTTAATGCATAGAATTTTTACCTCTGACATCTGCGAGTACAACGGGTGTAACTCGGCTGAGCATCGTGTCCACCTGACAAAAGGACCGCACCTATTCGTCATTACCGATTTCGTCCATATTTGAGGCATGTGCTGGGATTGGTCAGACATGAAAGCGACAGAGGTGGGAGCTCCAGATGACCAAGCTTTTAGAAGAAATAGCATTTTGGTGCGAGTTGGGCGCGGCGTGAGTCATTTCCATAGCTTTGTACGACGTTGTGATCGGAGCAACGGAAACATTACAGATCGATAATACGAGGGTCAGAGGGTCGAGCCCCTATGTGGAAAGTTGTTTTCCTTCTTTATTCACAATTTTTATGTTGCTTACACTGCAATTAAATTGAAGTAATTCTGAATATATTGTATTTATTGATACATGATAAAGAAAGGTCAACGAAAATCTGGGATCGCGAATAAATTTCGAATACAGAACTGTAAAGCGTACACTAGAGCATAGTATAAGAAACTGCATGCATTTATCATTTTATAGTTAACATTTTACACGTACTTGGGTGTTACAGACCTTAAAAGCAGGGCAAGCAGTAATTTTGTTGGCGTCTTGCACACACTATAAACGCTGTATTTGTACAATTACATGATTGTTCTAAAGATTCTGTTGAAAATCAGATTTGATCTACATTCATAAAAGGTACTCTATCATCCCATAGTGTGACAGCAAGCCATACGTGACGCATGGTTTTACCAAATATTCGCTATGGAATGTATTTTGATGCAGTCATCTCTGATTCTGAAGTCTTTTTCTCTTCCGACTTGATAAAAGCAGTTCTGAAGCTCACTGATAAAAGTCTTCACCGGAAGATGCAAATAGACATGGCAGGGTTGCAGCAAGGAGTGCGTTTGGTAGGGGAACCATTTTGCTACTACTTGGTGGCAATTCTTCTTGCCTTCAAACATATCGTCGTATACAAAATTGTTAAGGCTTTCGTGGCCACTTGTTGACAAACTGCCTATTGGCTTCTGTCTCGGGTTCTTCGGCCGACGATCATCTAATGATTTTTCTGACGTTTCGCCAGCACGAGTATCTGGCATTGTCAAAGCTTCACCCTCCATTGCCGGTGGTGAACTGGAGCCGAGCTCGCGGCCGCAGACTATATGTACCTGGCGCGCCAACGTCCGAGGGCTTCTCCGCGGTCATTTCCGGTGCGGTTCTCCTCTTGCTACCTGCGACGGTCGTTCGCTGCAGTACGGGAAGCCAGGATCAGTTGACCTTAAGGCTTTCCTCTTTCTTGTTCAAACTGTTCGCGTGTTTTTGTATTTCTACAGCTTCTCTGAACAAGCGCGTGTGATAGTGCTTCTCTACAGCCAGAACTTCCGTGTCGGCGAATTTTATTACGTGGTCGGTCTCATTCAGTGCGTGCTCTGCCACGGCCGATTTCTCCACCTGCCCCAACCTGCAATGTCGCTTATGCTCTTTGATCCTGGGGTTGATGGATCGTCCAGTCATTCCGACATAAACTTTTCCGCATGTGCATGGTATACGGTATATTCCCGACATTGCAAGTGGGTCTCTTTTTTCCTTCGCCGCCGATCTAAGACACTCTTTGATCTTCCTTGTCGGTTTGAAAATCGTCTTTACGCCATGTTTGCGCAATATACGGCCGATTCTGTCCGTCACTCTGGAAATGTATGGCAGAAAGGCCGTACCCGACATTTCTTTTCCTGGTTCCTTACTTCACCGAGTGTTTGGCTCTGTTACACTTCTAATATAATTTTTGGAATACCCATTGCTCCTCAGGACAGTTTTCAGGTGTTGCATTTCTCGTTTGTGGTGTTGCGCCATGGGTAGTCCTCTCAGTCCAGTGGTGGCCAACTTCTTCATGGAACAATTCGAAGCACAGGCACTGGACTCGGCGACTTGCAAACCTAAGGTGTGGTACAGGTACGTCGATGATACTTTCGTGGTGTGGAGCCATGGTGAAGAACGGCTCGGTGATTTCCTAAGACACTTCAACAGCCTCCATGCCAACGTAACATTTACCATGGAAGTAGAAAAGGACCAGAAACTGCCATTTCTAGATGTGCTGGTCACAAGGGACGGCGAAAACCTGGGACACAGCGTGTATCGAAAACCGAGACACATGGACCGATACCTGCACAAACTGTCAAACCACCACCCGAGCCAGAAAAGAGGCATGATTAGTACGATCGTAACGAGAGCAGGACGAATATGTGAGCCGCAACACCTCAAATGAGAAATGCAACACCTGGAAACTGTCCTGAGGAGCAATGGGTACTCCAAAAATTATATTAGAGGTGTAACAGAGCCAAACACTCGGTGAAGTAAGGAACCAGGAAAAGAAATGTCGGGTACGGCCTTTCTGCCATACATTTCCAGAGTGACGGACAGAATCGGCCGTATATTGCGCAAATATGGCGTAAAGACGATTTTCAAACCGACAAGGAAGATCAAAGAGTGTCTTAGATCGGCGAAGGAAAAAAGAGACCCACTTGCAATGTCGGGAATATACCGTATACCATGCACATGCGGAAAAGTTTATGTCGGAATGACTGGACGATCCATCAACACCAGGATCAAAGAGCATAAGCGACATTGCAGGTTGGGGCAGGTGGAGAAATCGGCCGTGGCAGAGCACGCACTGAATGAGACCGACCACGTAATAAAATTCGCCGACACGGAAGTTCTGGCTGTAGAGAAGCACTATCACACGCGCTTGTTCAGAGAAGCTGTAGAAATACAAAAACACGTGAACAGTTTGAACAAGAAAGAGGAAAGCCTTAAGGTCAACTGATCCTGGCTTCCCGTACTGCAGCGAACGACCGTCGCAGGTAGCAAGAGGAGAACCGCACCGGAAATGACCGCGGAGAAGCCCTCGGACGTTGGCGCGCCAGGTACATATAGTCTGCGCCCGGGACCCCTGCCTATACAACCCACCAAACACTCCACTTCCAAGATCCTTCCTCCGCTACCTAACAACCTTTAAAGAATACTTCCTCCTAACTGACCTGAACGCAAGACATGAACTACTAGGAGACACCACACACAATCAAAATGGAACCGACCTACTTGACTTCCTCACCACTGAAAACGCGACAAGACTTCCCATCAATACCTTCACCTTCATAGGACACAACGGCTGCTCCGTCCCCGATCACATCCTATACAGCCCCTCCCTCTCTGATACCATCACCCACTATTCAATAGGTGACACCCTTACCAGCCCCCACCTACCCATCCTCTTCAGCACCACTGCCATCAACCCCGCTCCCCCAGCTCCCACATCCCGGACGATAAAACTCTATAGCAAAGATGACTGGGCAAAGTACAAAGAGACCATTAACAACAACCTACTAGCCCCACTAACCATTACCGACACCGACGATCTTAACCGCATTAATGACAGAATAATAGACACCATCAAGACAGCCATCGACGCAGCCATCCCCACCAAAACCATCGCCTCCTTCAAACCCCACCTTCCCCCCGAAATTCTCAGACTGATCCGAGAAAAAAGAAAACTCTACCGCGAAATCAACAAAGACAATCTGGATCAGACTAAACAACGAAATTAAGCGACTCACCTCTGAACACCGACAAAAACAATAGGACGAAACCTGTTCCAAACTTGACTACAGACAAGGACGCAAATTTTGGAACAAGTTCAAGACACTCACGGGACAAAACACTGACAGGACATTCAAACTAAATGTAGACGACTCCCCCACCACCGACCCCACCAAAGTAGCAGAAGCCTTCAAAACCGTCCTAGAAGACACCCACAAATTCCCACAGGACCCCCTATTTATCGAACCATTCCACCACACAGTCACCACAGAACTCCCCCTTCTACTCGTCTCCCCTACCGCCCCCACAGAAGAAGACATTAAACTGCAGAATGTAATTACCGAGAGTGAAATTAAGAAGGCCATCTTCTCAGGCAGAATCTCAGCCCCTGGCGAAAACGGGATACAGCGTCTACACCTCCGAAACTGCCCCCTCAACACCGTCATCCCCATCCTGTCCCTTCTATTCAACTTCTGCCTCTCCCACAACACCATCCCGACAGCGTGGAAATCCGCCAAAGTCATCATGATCCCCAAACCAGGCAAACCCAAATCTGATCCTAAATCCTACCGCCCCATATCCCTCCTCGACGTCCTCCGCAAGACCTTTGAAAGAATAATTACAGACAGACTCACGCACTTTACTGACAAACTCCAACTCACTCCTCACCTCCAATCTGGCTTCCGAAAATTCCACTCCACCAATGATCCCCATCTCAGACTCACTTCAGACATAACAAGACATCAGAACCTTGGACAGTGCACGCTCGCTGTCTTTCTGGACATCGAGCGGGCATTCGACAAAATCTGGCACGACGGACTTCTATACAAGCTGCTTAACACAGGCTTCCCACCGCAGACAGTACGACTAATCCAAACCCTATTAAACGACAGACGCTGCCAAATCCACATCAACCAAACCAGCTCATCCCCTTTCCGCCCCGAAGCAGGAGTAGCTCAGGGCGGGATTATCTCCCCCCTGCTCTACTCCCTTTACACCATTGACATCCCCACCCCGACAAGAACTAACGAACAACTCCAATTATATGCAGACGACACAGCATACTGGAATTCTGGTCCCTCGACAAACACCATCAACAACCAGACAGCGACCTACCTGACAAAACTAGAAGACTGGACGCGACAATGGCGCATCAAACCCAACCCCACCAAAACCCAACTCACCCTATTGAAACACCGCAACACCCACAAAAAGACAAACCAAAATCCCGACCACATCTCCCTCGCGCTGTAGGGCACCCAGCTCCTCCCCTCCCCCAACGCAAATTACCTGGGCGTCCACCTCGACAAGTATCTCAACTTGAGCAACCATATTAAGGAGACCCTCAGCAAAGTACGCCAACGCCAACACCTCATACGACGTGTTCAAGGAAAATTTACAGGCTGCAGTGACAAGACAACTGTAAACACCTACAAAACGTTCGTCCGCCCACTATTTGAATACGCTGCAGCGCCTCTCGCCTGCATCTCCAAAACCCAAGCAGAAAGAATCTTCCGCACCGAGAGACGAATACTACGCAGCATCCTACGCCTCCCACCCTCCACCCCCAGACAAGAGGTCTTTGAGGAAGCAAAAGTCACCCCCGTTCAAACAAGACTAGCCATCCTGAGAGCCCGCTATGGGAAAACCATCCTCACCTCCCGTCTTGACCTACACACAATATACACACACAGAACCAGACACAGAAACAAACCCAAACACAAATACACCTACCCACCAAGAACAATCATAAACAACACCCTCCACATCTTCCCTGACACAATACACCAACACGAACACGCAAGACAATTACACATACAGAACAACGACACTCCCACCCCCTCCCACCTCCAGGCGTTGAACCTCGACCCCCCGCCACCATAAACACGACTTAATCGATTGCAACAAAACGGTCAAGTGCAACAAAACGGCACATAAATCCGCCTCCACTGTCACCCCTATCTCCATTTCCATTTCCAATTCTAATTCTATTTCTACCTCTATTGCTTGAAAAATTGTAATTAGTTCTTAAGATAACAAAACAATTATATATGGTCAAACAATATTTTAAGAAAATTGTAATTAGTATGTAAGTTAGCAATAAGTACAAAATAAATAAAGAAAACAAAAATGTAATACCCTCATCTCTGGCCCCAGTAGAGCAACAAGCTCTCCAGCGGCCCATCCGCCTCCCTTTAGGAGCGGAAATGAATAGTTTTTTTTTTTTAAAAAAAAAAAAAAGCTCGGCTCCAGTTCACCACCGCCAATGGACGGTGAAGCTTTGACAATGCCAGCCACTCGTGCTGGCGAAACGTCAGAAAAATCATTAGATGAACGTCGGCCGAAGAACCCGAGACAGAAGCCAATAGGCAGTTTGTCATATCGTCGTATATTTGTGGATTTGTTTGTCCTCGCAGCGAACCAGTTAACAGAAAATACAGATTCTCCTGCACGTAAGGCTTCACCACATCAGTCAAAAATGTTTGTGTAAGGTGGTTGTAAGTTTCTCAGATTTTGTTGAAGTAATGATGACATTCCCGTGTTTTGCCGTGAACTCATCGACAAAATTTTCCTTCGCCTTCCCTTTTCATGTCTTTTATTAAAATATTAATAAATACAATTTAAATAGCATTATTTCTGTTTATCTACAGTGTAAGTAACATTAAAATTGAAAAAAGTTGCGAAGAGATCCCATGACCCTCGGATTATCGTTTTGTACTATTTCCTCTGTATCATACCCCTGGCTGGAACTACACCAATATAAATGGCTCTTGTCTTGCCCCACCAGCGCCTAAAATGCTATTTTTTTTAGCGCTTGAACATCTCGAGCTCTCACTTCTGTTACTTTAAGGTGAAGGGCTGCATATGTAGTGAATGTGGAATCAGTGCCGACGAGCAGGCACGGCCTTCTTACGAGCTCGGATGACAGATACTGATACGTCTTTTCATGCTGCTTCAACCCTATGCTGGAGTTCATGAATCGTAATCCCTGGCGTATGGTGGCTAGCCAGCAGCCCTTCAACCCGTGAATAGATTATGTTTCCACAGAGGTGAGAGGTCTGCAGAACGCGATGGTCGTAGCAACAGTCGAACACCCTCTGCATCGATGTAGGTAATGGTAGTGCGGGACTGAAGCTGTCTCGCACTATCGTGTTGAAATATAACACCACCGGCACCTCGAACAGAACCCACAGCCAGCGATCTTAACACGTCAGAAAAGTAACATCTGCTGTCTAAATTACCGCCTATTCGAACCAGGGGTGGCCGTGCTGTGCACTCTATAGAACCCCTTCCCTGACTCCAGATGCTGGCCCAGTATGACGATGGCGAAAGCACTCTCGAAACGTTCTTTCTCCTCGGAACCTCTACACATCGATACGTCCACTTTGATGCTGAGATCGTCTGAAAAGTCGACGCGGTGAAACTCCTGTGTCCTGTGTTGTGTTCGGGAGCCTGGTGTTGGGACGCCTGACTCTGTTGCTGTATTAAAGGAATCCGCAACGATCGTCACCCTGATGACATTCCACGGTGCCCCGAACGTCATTGCCCTTTCCGTGTGGATATTTGTCCTGCTACATACGATTTCTTACCCTGACTCGCAGTACGTGATGTAGTTGCAAGGTCCCGCACGGCTGAGGGACCAATACGTCTGCTTCCTCGACTGCTGCTTGCGAGAGACTGTTGAGCTTTTAAATGACGTTGACCATGGCCCTACTGAAATCATCGATTTCATATTCGCATGATAGTCGTGGCATCTCGACCAACGAGAGCATCAGTATCGCAGAATGATAAACCATGGTCTCGGCCGGTAACGATCGTGCAGATGTCTTATTCAAGAGAATTGTATTTGGTTCATTAGATAACATTCAGTGCTGCAGGCTGAAGCAATGAGTTAAAATTTGTACCAGCGCCGGGATTCGACCACGGGTTTCCTACTCACTAGTCATCCGTATTAGCTGTTATGCCTCGCTGGTACTGCAGCTACCAAAGCTGCTTGTATTACCCTAGTACGTCCCACTGAGATGTGATTGGAATTTGGATCAGGGAGGGAGACGTACCAGGGTAATCCAAGCAGCTGTGGTAGTCGCAGAGCATGTGCCTAAACTGCGCGTCATATATCTTGGCGGCCGAGTTTAGGTTCGTTCTGCGCATCTGACGTCACAAAACACAGTCAGCCAATGAACAGAGAACGACGTTGCCAGATCTCGACAGCAGTGCAGAGCACGGACGAGTGTCTTCAGTTTTGGAAACGTTCAGTCATAAATAAAGTAATAGAACAAAAGCAATGTCTTGATAGCAGACTTTCTTTTACAGAAAGTTTGGAAAAAGCATTCTTTATACCAATTGCTTCATATTCTATTAATTAATTAAACCAAACAAGCAATAAGACTCCTTATTCAGGCTATAGCAAGGAAAGGTGTTTGTTTCAATCTCACGAACTGCTTTGTCGCAATAAAGAACAGCGGTAATTGTTTATTTCCTATTGTACTTCGACGAAGCGTGAGTAATTCATAGTCATACCAACAGTGTTTATAAGTAGTTGGGTGAGGTGTTAGAGTCGTTATGGAGTAACACTGTTCGATGAGCTGAGGTAGCGGAACAGTTAAGGTGTTGGGCTGCCAAGTGAAAGGTTATGAGTTCAAACCTTGTGCGGTGCTTAATATTTTCTTTATTTAAAAACAATATTGGAGTGCCTTACTTCACGAATTTTATTCGTACGAATGAAATTTCTAATGCTTTGCCTCTTCATTAACTTTTTCGCTGCTGCAGACACGTGCTCCCCGCATTCCGCGCTGTGCGCGATTTTGTCATCACTGCACTTCTCGCCTGTGCAGACACATGGTGTTTCCACTGCTTTGACACACTTATCATTCGATTTCACAAAAACTATTTGGCCAAAAAATTTGATTTTTACACGTATTCTTGCCTGATACCTTCCCCCCATAAATGACTTAATTTTGTTTTGATGTGCAGCATTAAATGTAGTAAACCATTGCACGAAATTTTGAAGAGTTTGCAGAGGTAAAAGTCCATAGCGTATACTTTCCGTATGGTCGATTTTAGTTGCCACAATGTTGAGAATGAAATGTGGACAAGATACCTAAATTTCATATAATATTTACTGTATAACAATATCTCATTTAATTTAAGTACCACATAGGTGTCGTATGTAATATTGAGAAATATTCCGTCTTTCGCGACTAATAAAAGGTTTATATACACACGGCGCGTTTGGCTTTATTTTAAAGCACTTCCATCGGTGAAAGGTATGGCACATACACAATGGTATTCATGTTCTATTTCTTGTTTTTGTTCCACAGTCGCAGCTTTACCAATGGTATTGAAATATATCCCTCTTCTGCAACTGTAATAAGCGACTTATTTAGACCAGACGCGTTTCTCTCTTTTGAAGCATCATAAGAGGACTGTATCTTGTGTCCTACATTGCCAAGCCACCTTTCGTAGTTTTGTGCTGCGGTAGCACAATATTCAACGTTTGTGTTGGCTCATCAGTGTTTTAGCAAATAAATGCTGTTTGTGTGTGCCACACACAAAATTATACTTGACATAGCTCTGAGCACTTCACTGACAGACGGTATATTCAAGTCCTAATGTTTTTGTAAGTCCACAGTTTTGTTTAATGTATTTTGTCTACTTCCTTTTGATTGATTGAAGTGCTTTAAAATAAAGCCAAACGTGCCCAGTGTAAGTAAAACTTTTGTTACAGTCGCGAAAGGTGGAATATTTCTCAATATTACATACGACACTTATGTGGTACTTAAATTAAATTAAATATATAGGTATCTTGTCCACATTTCATTCTCAACATTGTGGCAACTAAAATCGACCATACGGAAAGTATACTCTATGGACTTTTACCTCTGCAAACTCTTCAAAATTTCGTGCAAAGGTTTACTATATTTAATGCTGCATAATAACTGCGTTGAACATCGAAACAAAATTAAGTCATTTATGGGGGGAAGGTATCAGTCAAGAAGATAGGTAAAAATCTAATTTTTGAGCCAAATAGTTTTTGTGGAATCGAATGATAAAGAGTGTCAAAGCAGTCGGAACACAATGTGTCTGCACAGGCGAGAAGTGCAGTGACAAAATCGCGGACAGCGCGGAATGCAGGGAGCACGTCTTTGTAGCAGCGAAAGGGTTAATGCGGCCGTGGTGGCTTTACTTCATGAACTGCGCGCTCCCCCCTACACGTAAGCTTGCGAACTGTGCTATACTATGGCGCTGCTTCTATTGGCGCGTGCGTCGTGTGCAACTGGCAAGGCAGCAATCTCCAGCGTCTAGGCGGGTATGCGCGAGCCGCCAAGATAAAAGAATTGAACTATAGTAAGCTTGAGACCTGTGTTCGATTGCCATCTCTGGTGCAAATTTTAATTTGTTGCTTTGGCCTGCGTCATTGTCGTAGTTAAAGGCGAGACTCAGTACGTCTCGGGAACATCAACTGTATGTGATTAACATTCAGCGCCATTTGGAAGTGAAGAAACTATGAATCAACCTGGTCTGCAGTATTCAATGCCTTGTGGATCTCGTAGAGAAAGAGAGCGAACTGGTTTCAAAAGGATCGTTGTCTACGGCGCCAGTCTCGACTTTTGGAGATGACATGCTGAAACTGGACAAGAATGCAACAGCGAATCGGTTATAGTCTTTGTAAAGGGATCAGCCTGAATTTCATCTTAAGTGATGTAGAGAAAGCACAGAACACCTAAACTTGGTTGCAAAATGCGGTCGGAGCATATCTCCTCCTTGTGAACATTAAGTTATCTTGTTCGATGGTGACATACGACATCTAGTCATAAATATTTAATTATCATCTCGAAAAAAGTTACATAATTAAACATCGCAAAATAATGGGGGGATGTACTTTATCGCCGGCCGCGGTGGCCACGCGGTCCTAGGCGCTTCAGTCCGGAACCACGGGGCTCCTACGGTCGCAGGTTCGAATCCTGCCTCGGGCATGGATGTGTGTGCTGTCTTTAGGTTAGTTAGGTTTAAGTAGTTCTAAGTATAGGGGACTGATGACCTCAGCTGTTAAGTCCCATAGTGCTTAGAGCCAATTGAACCAATTGTACTGTATCCCCACCTTCAAAAATTATTGTAATACAGTCAATTTTAAAATTTTGAAAAAAATTCTTATTGTTTTTAATGAATTATTCTACCAGATTCCATGTCTGTTTAACATTTTTCCAAGTAAACTTAACCCGAAAATTCAAGTCTCAGTAGCGATTTCACTTTCCCCAACGAATGTCGTATCAAATATTTGCAGGTTCAGGGCCTTACTTACACATAAATGTCTCTTTAATAAGTATGTTGAGGGTAAAAGTCGACGGCAATGATCGAAATTTTCATTTTTTTTGTGGTGGTCATCAAGTCAATAGTACACGTTATTGAAAGTGCGTTAACATTGCTAAGAGAGTGCTAAAAGGCATTTTCACTTATGAACCCTAATTATACGTCAGTACCTCTTTAGAAAGTACGTCGTTAATGTAATTCATGAACAATCAAGGAATTTTTATTTTTATTTCTTTTTGGGGGTTGAGGATGGACATAAAGCACCTGTAATATCCATGCACAGAGCCAAGTCAAACACAAAATAGTTTTCAAATATGTCTCATTTATGATAATACAAAGTAAGATCACCATTAACAGTAACATTTGACGACATCCTGCTCCTTTACACGAAAGAAATACAGTTTCATCAACATTAATTTTTCTTTTGTTACGTGTTCTCAGACCAGTAGTCATACTAAATGTGTAAATACGATTTGCCCATGTCCTTGTTGTACACAACATGAAAGGTACGATAAGTAATAATGGTAATGAGCGATATTGGAAATGCCATGGTATTTCTATTAGTGTACAGGTACATGCGTGTAGTTTTGGTCTAGGGTGAAATTCCGTGTCACAGATCTTAGCTCGGCACTAGATGAGCAGAAACAAAATGGTGCAGCCCATTGATGAGTGCATTTTTCAGTACCTGAAAGGGAACAGCGCCGCAAAACACCATTAGCCATGGTGGATGCGTACGGCCAAACCGCACCGTCACATGTCGTAGCGATTACAAGGCGCAGACGGTTCCAGTGTGTTCGAAGCAGTACTGAATGAGGAAGAACAAAGCTAAGAAATGAAAACCACGAGAGAAGTGAAGGTCCTGGTGTTTGACGACATGGACCACACTGCAGCATCTTGCACGACATTTTTAACACAAGTTTGCCGTCCGCTGGGTTCTGCGTCTGCTCATATTCATTGAAAAACGCCCACAGCGGCGAAAATGTTCCAGATATGTCAAGTCATTCCAGATGATTTTTTGCGGGCTTTGTAGTGGTGTTCAAAGAGCGAGGTGCCGAAACAGAGTTGATATCCCGCAGTGCACCGCCAGAGAAAATACAATCCTGGAAATTGAAATAAGAACACCGTGAATTCATTGTCCCAGGAAGGGGAAACTTTATTGACACATTCCTGGGGTCAGATACATCACATGATCACACTGACAGAACCACAGGCACATAAACACAGGCAACAGAGCATCCACAATGTCGGCACTAGTACAGTGTATATCCACCTTTCGCAGCAATGCAGGCTGCTATTCTCCCATGGAGACGATCGTAGAGATGCTGGATGTAGTCCTGTGGAACGGCTTGCCATGCCATTTCCACCTGGCGCCTCAGTTGGACCAGCGTTCGTGCTGGACGTGCAGACCGCGTGAGACGACGCTTCATCCAGTCCCAAACATGCTCAATGGGGGACAGATCCGGAGATCTTGCTGGCCAGGGTAGTTGACTTACACCTTCTAGAGCACGTTGGGTGGCACGGGATACATGCGGACGTGCATGGTCCTGTTGGAACAGCAAGTTCCCTTGCCGGTCTAGGAATGGTAGAACGATGGGTTCGATGACGGTTTGGATGTACCGTGCACTATTCAGTGTCCCCTCGACGATCACCAGTGGTGTACGGCCAGTGTAGGAGATCGCTCCCCACACCATGATGCCGGGTGTTGGCCCTGTGTTCCTCGGTCGTATGCAGTCCTGATTGTAGCGCTCACCTGCACGGCGCCAAACACGCATACGACCATCATTGGCACCAAGGCAGAAGCGACTCTCATCGCTGAAGACGACACGTCTCCATTCGTCCCTCCATTCACGCCTGTCGCGACACCACTGGAGGCGGGCTGCACGATGTTGGGCGTGAGCGAAAGACGGCCTAACGGTGTGCGGGACCGTAGCCCAGCTTCAGGAAGACGGTTGCGAATGGTCCTCGCCGATACCCCAGGAGCAACAGTGTCCCTAATTTGCTGGGAAGTGGCGGTGCGGTCCCCTACGGCACTGGGTAGGATCCAACGGTCTTGGCGTGCATCCGTGCGTCGCTGCGGTCCGGTCCCAGGTCGACGGGCACGTGCACCTTCCGCCGACCACTGGCGACAACATCGATGTACTGTGGAGACCTCACGCCCCACGTGTTGAGCAATTCGGCGGTACGTCCACCCGGCCTCCCGCATGCCCACTATACGCCCTCGCTCAAAGTCCGTCAACTGCACATACGGTTCACGTCCACGCTGTCGCGGCATGCTACCAGTGTTAAAGACTGCGATGGAGCTCCGTATGCCACGGCAAACTGGCTGACACTGACGGCGGCGGTGCACAAGTGCTGCGCAGCTAGCGCCATTCGACGGCCAACACCGCGGTTCCTGGTGTGTCCGCTGTGCCGTGCGTGTGATCATTGCTTGTACAGCCCTCTCGCAGTGTCCGGAGCAAGTATGGTGGGTCTGACACATCGGTGTCAATGTGTTCTTTTTTCCATTTCCAGGAGTGTAGTTGCTGCAAGCCGCATCGACGAATGTGCGACGCAGGCCTAGCCACCTCCTGAAACTTTTCGCTAAGCCGCCGCAACCGCTCTTCTTCTTCTTCTTCTTCTTCTTCTTCTTACAGCCGAGCACAGGATCGCTCAGCACCAGTTTGCTATCATCGAGTGATACGACAGCACTGTCTTCTAGCAGGCCAACTGTGTGATCAGTGTATTAGGCGGAACCTTACATGAAAGTTATGGTTACATGTACTCAGAGTGAGAGACTTGCATTTTGTGTGTGTCAGAGACAGTTGCAAATACTCATGACATTCCTGTGGAAATGGACTGCACAAGGTTCATTAATTCTTATTTATGTTATAATAAAGTGAACTAATGTTTTATGTGTTGCAGTATCCACTTGTCTCGTCCCACAGCAAAGCAAAAAACCGACCATTGTACCAACGAGTGTTGTCCGGTACAAGTGGGTTACGTGTGGCATGTCATGGTATTGTACTAATCTTCATAGGAGTTGAAAAATTCCCTATTAAATTTCGTGGTCCTTAAATTCCGTTACCTTCAGCACTCCGTGACTTTCTGAACTCTCGTCAGTTACATCAGTTGTCACGATTCGGTATAAGGCTTCACTAAGGGTCTAACCGAGGAGGAGAGGACACGCTTACCCGACACGTCAGCACAAGATATTTTCTCCCGCCATTCCAATCACGATACGCTCACTGACTGACGGTTACGCTCAGGCTACTATCACACTCACGCGCGTACGCTCGCTGCCTTTGGCAATCAATTCCGCCTATTATCGACCTGTGTGAAGCAAAATGTTTTCAACGGCGAGTAAGGGATCGTGGACACCTTAAAGAGTGTACCACCGAAATCTACTGACGTAATTATTGGAGGCTCTCAAGACTAAGCGTAGCGGGAGGCTGTACAAGATGCAGTGTTTTAGCTCCATGACAACGCCGTTGCTCATTCTGCATAGGTAACAGTCGTACATTGAGTGGCAGGTATTTCCAGAATGATGGCAAAATGAAACGTTCTACCGGGTGATCAAAAAGTCAGTATAAATTTGAAAACTGAATAAATCACGGAATAATGTAGACAGAGAGGTAAAAATTGACACACATGCTTGGAATGACATGGGGTTTTATTAGAACAAAAAAAGTTCACAAAATGTCCGACAGATGGCACTGGACAGCAAAACGTCAGTGACTGCGCATGTCAATCGTGTATAAAAGGAGCTGTAATGAGAGAGAGAATCAGATGCGCCAGCAATCGCAGCTTGTTGACGTTACCTGAAAAGGCGCTTTTAGTGAAGCTGTATTATCAGAATGAGGAATGTGTTAGTTCAACGTTACGATCCTATCGCCATAGGAAGGGGATTCGAAAGGGTAAAGGTCCGTTGACAAATGCAGCTGTGGCGAGAATGATCTCAAAGTTCGAAGCCACGGGTTGTTTAGACGATAGACCCCGTAGTGGCTGACCGAACACAAGGCGTAATGCTGCTGAGACAGGTCAGGAAGAAATGGAGACTGTAGCGGGTTCGTCTATGCACGGGGAAGTCATCGCTCTTGCAGTCGCACGTCGCACCGGCATTCCATACACTACTGTTTGGGTTGGCACTTAGGCGTACCCTCCGATGCTATCCGTATCAAATCCATCGGCATAATGAACTGTTACCCGGCGATTTAGTGAAGCGGAGGGCATTTGCGGTGTGGGCGTTTCAAAAGATGGCGGAAGATGACGATTGGTTGAGTAACGTGCTGTGGACCGACGAAGCTCATTTCACGCTCCGAGGCTCTGTCAACTCCCACAACTGCAGAATTCGGGCTACCGAAAGTCCTAGAACTGTCGTGGAAACTCCATTGCACGACGAGAAAGTCACGGTATGGGTTGGATTTACCACATCTATCGTATCGGGCCTTTTTTCTTCGAGGAAATGCGTGATTCTGGTTTTGTAACTGCTACCGTGACGGGTGAGAGGTACGCCGATATGTTGCAGAATCGCATCATCCCCAGCCTGGCTGATAAACACCTGCTGGAACGTACGGTGTTTGTGCAGGAGGGCGCTCCACCCCATATTGTTAGACGCGTGAAAGATCTCTTGCGCACGTCGTTTGGTGATGATCGTGTGCTCAGCCGCTATATTCGTGATGCTTGGCCTCCCAGGTCCCCAGACCTCAGTCCGTGCGATTATTGGCTTTGGCGTTACCTGAAGTCGCAAGTGTATCGTGATCGACCGACACCTCTAGGGATGCTGAAAGACAACATCCGACGCCAATGCCTCACCATAACTCCGGACATGCTTTACAGTGCTGTTCACAACATTATTCCTCGACTATAGCTATTGTTGAGGAAAGATGGTGGACATATTGAGCATTTCCTGTAAAGAACAGCATCTTTGCTTTGTCTTACTGTGTTATGCTAATTATTGCTATTCTGATCAGATGAAGCGCCATCTGTTGGACATTTTTTGAACTTTTGTATTATTTTGGTTCTAATAAAGCCCCATGTCATTCCAAGCATGTGTGTCAATTTGTACCTCTCTATCTACATTATTCCGTGATTTATTCAGTTTTCAAATTTATATCGACTTTTTGATCACGCGGTACTACCGTGGTCTATATCAAATCATCCTTCGTTGCAGAAAGTGTGTCGCATGGAAAGGTGAATGCACCGTTCCTTGGTCGTAGTTTGACTTTTTCAGCGCGTTCGTTATGACTGTGTCTTGTACTGTCTGTCATGTGGAAAACGGGAGAGCAATAGCAACGCGAGACACGACAATATCCCCTGGTGATGCACGTAGACCGTGTATCGATGCAGCCGCTGTGAAGAGCGACGGATGGGAGGACAAGAATGCTCCGCGACGTGGAATGGGCGCGGCCGGCAGCGATGGTATCCGCCAGGCGTGGGGGCCCGGCGATTTATGCCCGCTACGAGGGGGGCATGGGGGGAGGGGGGGCTGGCAGGGGGGCGGCCGCAGCAATAAAAATGATTTGTGTGCGGCCGGAAGCCTGGACGTCACGTCGTCTCGTCCCGTCCCGTCGCGTCTCGTCCTCTTATCTGTCCTGTCAGGAGACGGCGCTCTGCAGACGGCGGGTAATTGCGGTCGTCAAGTTCCGAACGAAGCAGTGCGCCCAGCTATCCGCCCACCAGCCGCTCCCCGTCCCACACACACACACGTATCTCATGCACGCACGATTGTTATCGCTAGGCAAAAAACATACAGAAGGACGTCTTTTGACATGAAATTCTTCCGTAGTACCTCATGATACATAGCTAATGCGTCGGCTGCGTGTGACAGTATCGATGTTTTCAGCATCCCACACGGTTTGGTTTCTAGCACCGCAGAAGCATAAATTCAATAAATATCACTCTAGCGTCTCCTCCAAACGCAACTTCTCTCCATTTTTCTTTACGTCTCGAAACTCTGTTTTATCTCCTGCTCGCACACACATTTCTGCTTTCCGATCGCCGGCACAAACAGCGTTCCACTTTCACTCATACATGGGAGTGAAGATCCGCAGTATCTTGAAAACTTTGTGAAACATTCTTTTGATGCAATATGAAAAATTTTCCCACAAATACACTCTAAATATTTGTGACTGTCTTACGAAACATTCACCTCTGTATATGGTGTTTAATAAAGCTTCATTCAGGTTTCACACGACTATATCTTGTACACGAATGAAGATACGAGGACGCGCTGGAAAGTAACGCCTCCAATTTTTTTATTGTGTTCTCGGTATCGGCTGAGATGTTTATGTCATGCACATTATTTGGTCGACTTTCCCGCTCCATTGACGCAAGTTGCAACGCTCTGCCGCTGGAGGGCTCCGAACCTGTAGCGCCTAACTTGGCGGTGTCTAACGTAACTATACAGGACGTTTGAGAAACAGAGGTTCGAATATGAAGAACTCGTTCACACATGGAGTACGCTCTCCTTCAGCGTGAAAATGCCACACATGATCAATGTGGCATTGAAACAATCCGATGCTTTGTGTTCACTCTCATCGATCATCCTCCATATAGTCCCGACTTGGCCCTATCCGATTTTCATTTGTTTCCATAACTTAAAGAACAGCTTCGGGGACTTCACTTTGATAGTGATGAAGCGGCGCAAGTAGAAGTGACGTTGTGGGTCCGTCAGCAAACTGCTCTCTTGTTGGGGAAAATGTGTTCGCTACCAGCGAGAGAATGTAAACATGAAGAACAAAATTGCAAATGTTAATAAAGATGGTTTCATTCAAAAAAAAATACTTTAAGAGTCTTCACAAAAAAATTTGAAGGAATCACTTTTCAGCTTGCCCTCGTACAAACTTGATGTAGATTTTACCTTACATATTGAAATTCCGATCACGTTGGCTCCATTTGTTGAGGTGCCGGAAGGATTCTCGCCGCTCAGCTAGCTCGTCCACTGCCGCGTCGGGCCGAGATGCTGGAAATGCATCAGCAGAAGGCGTTTTCGACCTCCATTTGAACTGGTGTAATTCAGTTACAAACGCGAGGCGAGATCTTCGATGAGACTACAGCAGTGTACTTCCCTCCAATAGCTCAAAGCATTCGACGCTGGTACCAAAAGTCTCAAGGCACAGGTTGCTTACTCGGGTAGAAATCCACAGTTCGCCACCGTGTGCTCCTGGAAGACGTAGCAGTTTTGCACGTAGTCCTCACAAATCTACTCGTCATTCTATGCCAGTGTCAGACTGGCGTTATTTGTGGCAGCTTCTGTGTTTCAAACTGCACATGATTTAGGGCAAATTCAACATTTGTGAAATCAGTGAACACGCTAACATTACACATCTATATAACGAAACAGCTAGCGTGGGGCACTGCCGCTGTGGCGGGTTGCCTAGGTTACGGCTCGCAGGGGTAACAAAAGTTTGATTTTCAATAGTTTATGTAATTATTAAGCTAACTTAAAAATATAAGCTGCTGGCTTTATTTAATCATTAAGAACTATAATCTAATACGAAGGATTTAACACAGTATTGAAGTATTACAGTTAGACAGTGAGGATATGTGGTGAGGCAGAGTAGCTCACTTGGCGTAAATTCCCCAGATCATGTTCATCGACTGTTTGAGAATGAGAGTACTTAGTGACTTGCTACAAACTTTATATGTAGTTTCGAATCTTCATGAAAATTTTCCTCGCTGACACGCCCCGCAAAATGATGAAAGGAAAAATGTTTATCGCTCACTTCATTTTCGCTTTTCATGCAGTATACCCCCAGCATCAAGCATGACATCTTAATGTGTTACTTCTTTACTACCTATTCTCTTTGCAACACATTGCCAGACAGTATTGTAATCACACATACATCATCAAGAGATATGACATTTTGTAAGCGCGAATTCGATTCTTTGAAGATTCGGGGATGGGCGTTTACTGAACTGAGCCCACCGCTCAAAATAGCACATTTTTAAGACGCCTGCAGACTACATTATAATGAAGATCTAGGCGCCAATGTGAAGACAAATATCGATCATGGATACGCAGTAGCGGGAAATATTACGAACAAATACCAACATTGTCTCGAAGCTCTGGTTCCACACAATTAAAGTGAATGAAAAGTCTATAAATTCCATAATTCGCATCAGATTTTGTGATGGATGATTGACCAGCCGTCTTCGCCGAATACAGGTTCGAGATAATTCATACTGCGAATGTGATGGAGTAACAGTACGAGGTAGCAAATCAGTTCTTTTTTCAAATGTAAACTGTATGCAAACCAGCAAACTGATTTCATACAACAGTTAATCAGATCTCATCAACCATTACCCACTAATATTGCTGTTCTCGTAAGACTGATTAAGAAACTTTAAATAGATGTAAACTTATCGTATAAAATAATAGAAAATTCTTAAAACAGTGACAGATGGCTGTAAGGCCTTCAGGGCAAAAGAGAAAAGAAAATAGTAACAGACACACTCCTGTAAAATCGGAGAAAAACTTGGTAGTCCTGTATTAAACCTAAAATTCACTAAAACTTTCTATCCTCTTTCATGCACACGATATATTCTTGAAAAATTGGACAATCTTTTTCATATCCTTGTATTTAAACGCGTTAAAGGGAACAATTCATTTCATTGTGTCGCTGCCAGATTCAAATCACATCTACCGCATATTGTAGTCTGCTTGTTCTCCATGTAACTGAGGCATCGCATACCAAAGAGAATTTAGGGTTGCAGAACAAGTTGCGTCATTTCTTTCATATGTGCAGGAACGCTTCTCTTAAATCACTCTTCGGTATGCATTGTCGCGACTTGTGGCGGCACTACTCTCGAGAAAAGATAATAACGTAATTATTTCATTCATTCATTCGCTAGCGACTAAAGTGGCGGTATAGCACCTAATTGTGCCCTGATGACGCTAACGTCGCCCAGATTCCACGACACAGAGACAGAGTTCGGGCGTCAGCTTGATCCATGCCCACGCTCGTGTTTCCACCGAAAACAAGTCATTCTGCCAAGGCCAACATCTCTCACGCCGTGACGTCATAAATGTGCTTATTAGGACTGAGTACTGTCTGCGAGGCGTTATTCACTACTATTCTGGTGTAGTACGAGAGTGATGGCAAGGTGTAGTTCCTTGGTGAAACTAAAGACCTGCTGGGTTCCTAACATCAGTGTGTGGTTGGATAGTGGGTTCTTGTACATCACTGAGACTTGATGGCAGACGTATCAGAACCCACTTCAATCCGCGTAAACGTCTCCCACAGTGGAATGCGTCCATCATCTGCTTGGACGATAGCCTGTGGGTATCCGGATAGCTTCGCCTCATGTAATATTCGACGCACTCGTTTTTTGCCATCTGTTAGGCCCGGTGACCTTTCTCCATCCAAAAACAGCATTCCTTGAGGCCACGCTAATCTATGTGATCTGTGACGTGCGGTGAGCAGAGCTACAAATGTGAGGTGATCGAATCCCTACCCCGTGGATGGTGATGGTATCTTTTCTGCTATCTTTTCCTTATTACAGTATTTTTGTCTCTCTGCTCGACATTTAACTTACCACAATGGCGACATTGCATGGTAGGAGATGTTAGTGATCTTTGTTACTTAGTTTATGAACAAACAAGTTAACACTAAGTTTTCACTTAATTTTTACGGTCAGCTACAGTAGGATAAGCTCACCTTCAGGTGTATAACTAGGGTACGCGGGAGCTGCTGTTAACACTGGAGTCAGCTCGTGCGTGTTATTACAACTATCGGACTTTAAAGTTTAATTGAAATTAGAGCAACGTCAAGGATTTTGCTGACAATGATACTCGAAGTGTGGATGTTCTGCAAACATTTTTCGTGTTTTCTAAACTTGAATAACAATATAAATTGCCTGAAATAAAAGTGAACCATCCAGAAACGGAGGAGGAAACGACATGAAACTTCACAACTCGGAGGTTGTGTGAATTAGAGCCAAATTTACAAAGAACTTACCAGTATCAGCCCACCTATAACTATGACTTTGCAATCTTTCTGGCCTGAGTGCATGCGCTGATTTAGTTATAAAGCCGTTCTATTCTCTCCTGAGGTAAGCTGGCAGACAACATTAACTGTAATTGGTCCATGATATCCTGGATAATGGCAGTGAACCGGAGTTGATGTCCGAGATGGATCCACAGATTTTCTATCGAGGATAGATTTTTGGAGAATACCTCAACATCATGCAGAGTTCATAGAGACACGTGCCATGGAGGGACGAGCATTGCCCTGCTGAAAAACGGCACCGCGGTACTGTCGCTTGACAGGTAACACATTCGGACGCAAGATGTCTGTGACGTTCCGTTGATGTGTGAGAGTTCCTCAATCATTACCAGATGCTTTGACCTGATGTCATAGCCGATGGCTCCCTACACCATGACACTAGGAGTACCACCACAGTTCTTCTCTAAAACACAGAAAGAATGGAACCTCTCAACAGGCCACCGCCATACTCTCCCACGATGGTCATGCGGGATAGAGCAAAATTGTGATGAACACATTGCGACACCATTCGTTAGCAGTCCACGGTTCCAGATCACGGCGCCACACCAGACGCAGCCGTTTGTGTTGCGAAGTTAGAGGCAATCTATGCCTGGGGCGGTAATTCATTAGTCCGGTTGCAGCTAGTCTCCTACTAATGGTGCGGGATGACACAGAATGGCAGTCGCAGAAGTTAAGGAGGTTACGATGTGTTTAATGCAGAATAAGACGATTCTCCCTTGCGGTGGTCAGAAGTGTTCGAACTGGGCCTTGATGAAGGGTGGTGCCTGCCCTCACGTTTCCGTACAGTTCAACATCGGGCCGCTGTCCCATCTGAATGCCCCACAAATTTGGATACCACACAAGCAGACAAGGCTGCGAAATGGAAACCCGCAGTGAGGCCCTTTCCAAACTCTGTCACGTGCTGATAACGCTGTCTCACACGAGCACGCGGCATCTCCGTGTCCTACACAGTGACCACTCAAAGTTTCAAGCTTTTCGTATTCCTTACATACCCCACTACGTCTAGTAACAAAACGAAACACGAAGTACGTTAATGCACTCTAATGGCAATTCTACCTGTCTCAGACAATTTTATTCTAATCATTCACATACCCGGCGAGCATGTGTACTTACAAGAAGGTAAGAAGGTACACTGACGTTCGACCATGTCTTCTGGGTGCCAAATCTTTTCTGTCAGGTGGTTTATATCAGTGTTGTATTTGTCATACTAAATATTCTACAGCCGGCCGTTGGTGGCCGAGCGGTTCTGGCGCTACAGTCTGGAACCGCGCGACCGCTACGGTCGCAGGTTCGAATCCTGCCTCGGGCATGGATGTGTGTGTTGTCCTTAGGTTAGTTAGGTTTAAGTAGTTCTAAGTTCTAGGGGACTTATGACCTCAGCAGTTGAGTCCCATAGTGCTCAGAGCCATTTGAACCATTTTTAAATATTCTACAATTTTTTTCAGAAACCATGAAACATTACTGTTTTGAACATGGGTGTCTCAATGGAAAAATAACACAGCCAAAAACTGTTTTAATACATTTACCTAGGCCTTCCGTGAGTTAACTTTACGGTTTTTGAATTTTCGTTCTGATTAAGACGTCCTTAGAGTTGTCGAAATCTAGGTAAATATACTAAACAATTATTTTCAACCAGCTGGTTGCGTTCTTTCTCAATTGAATCACGAAACATATTTAATATCACAATAAATTTTCGAAAACTATGGCTGAATTAGCTAGTCAACGTAACTTCAACAGGGCACCGAGGCACTGCTCGTAGACAGTAAAAAGCCCATGCAGGGTAAGCACGAATGTGGTATTCGGCAGAAATTTCTGCGATGTTATACACAATTCTAATCTGAAAAATCTCTAAGGATTAAGAGATCAATGCTAGAAAAGAAACTATTCGTTAAAAATTGTTCTGCTAATGCGATTTGGTTTAAAAAGTGCCGGAATAACGTAAGTAATCAAATTCGAAGAAGACTCGCGAAGAAGACTTGGTTTCAGAAAAGACGTAATGCATGAGATTTTTAAGTAAAAATAATGCAACAGAGTTAAAGCGGAGACGAAACATTGATTGATTGCAGCCGGCCGAAGTGGCCGAGCGGTTCTAGGCGCTACAGTCGCAGGTTCGAATCCTGCCTCGGGCATGGATGTGTGTGATGTCCTTAGGTTAGTTAGGCTTAAGTAGTTCTAAGTTCTAGGGGACTGATGACCTCAGATGTTAAGTCCCATAGTGCTCAGAGCCATTTTGATTGATTGCATTGTGAATAGATGCTGTCACGGAGATAATGTGCGAGTAGTATTCACTGTCAAACAAAAGCGTCAGTCAGTGTTCAGTTGTTTTGCTAAGCAGGTTTCTTGGTGTACAAACGTGTAGCGCGAGAGAGCGCTCGCTTGCAAGAACACGGGAGTGCATGCTGCGCTACCTTCCCTCCCTTTCCCACGGTCGTAAATACAACCGTGCTGCCACCCTGCTTAGGTCTTAAGTTCATTTCGCTGGGTAATACACCACATTTACAGTGTGTAGTGTCACAAAATGTCGACTACGGCATTAACATTCCACCAGTTTCAACAACGCCCGGTAATTAGCACAAAAATATATCTCATATTTCTAGTAATTCCTATAAAGCGTAAGAACTGATTTTTCGATTTCTTTGCTTGCGTCTCACGTCCACCGCATGGAAGTGCGACCTAGTGAGGTCTGTTCTTCGTAAATAGAGACGCTCCGTGCAGCTGGCCGTTATATGAACTCGTAGTGTGAGTCTGCAGTCGTAAGGGGATCGCCTTCGCTAGACGGAGTCATCAGCGGGAATTATTGTTATGGAAATGAAATGATTTTTTGTTCTCATAATCAATTGGAGTGATTTTTGCATTGATGTTGTGACAGCATCATGTGCTGTTGTATTTAAGATAATAAAATACGCCTATAGGAACCATTGTTGAAAGCGTACTCGTGAAAAGTGAAATATTACGAGGGGTGTTCAAAAGTAATGCAACAGTCTTTTCTTCTGAATGCACGCTTGTTTTATTTAGGATTCAAAACACCATATTATTCCCCACTCCTATTTTTCAACATAACCTCCGTCCGATGCTACAGCCTTACGCAGCCTTTATGCCCACATGGTACCACTTTATTGGTCGACGCCGGAGCCAGAGTCTTGCTGCTCAGAAATATCCCCATCATCCAGGTTCTGCTTCCCGCGGAGTGCGTACTTCATTGGGCGAGAGAGATGGAAGTCGGAACGTGCGAGATCCGGGCTGTAGAGTGGATGAGAAAGAACAGTCGAATGAAGTTTTGTGAGCTCTTCTCAGGGGTGCAGACTTGTGTGAGGCCTTGTGTTGTCATGTCGCAGTTCGTTGGCATTTTTGTAGCAGCAAATACGCTAAAGACATTTGTTTAATGTTCTGAGGGTAGAGCAATGCTCTTCCAAATCGATCACTACTCTATGAGGGTGGGTATCCCCTTCAGAGTCCCTGGAGACGAGGGGAGGTGGTGTGGTACCACTTCATGGATTGCCGTTATGTTTCTGGTGCGAAGTGATGAACTCATGTTTCATCGCCAGTGACGATGTTCGACAGTAAATTGTCACGATAAGCCTCGTAACGAGCAAGCGATTTCCCACAGATGTCCTTCGTTGCTCTTTATGATCTTCGGTTAGGCGGCAATGAACCCTGCGGGTACACGCCTTTGAGTATCCCTACTCATGCACGATTGTGTCAGCACCACCAACAGAGACGTCCAGTTGTGCAGTGAGCTGTGTGATTGCGATCCGTCGATCGCCTCGAATGAGAGTGTCTTCGGGTTCCACATCGTAGGAGCCACAGCTTTGTGCGGCCGGCCGGCATGCGTGATATCGGACAGGTTTGAGCGAAGTTGTTGCGATGATGATAAACGCCTAGCCCATCGACTCGCCGTGCTTTTGTTCACGGCCAGGGCTTCGTAGCCATCCTGCAAGGCCTGTGAATAAGCGCGATCCTGTGGTTTTCCTCGATGATAGCTCTCTGCTTGGAACTCACCTCGGTTACGGACGCCATCTGGAAGGCTACTTACTGCGCCGCCACCTATTGGTAACTTCATGACATTATAGAAGGTGAAGCGAGAATATTCCACCATGTCGCACAACAAATTTGGCATTTCTCCAACCGAAATTGGCCTAGAAAAAAGTATTGATTTACTTACTGAACACACCTCATATCGAAAGAGAAAATACGAACTGCAGTGTGTATACACAGTTTCCAGAAGTGTATCTGGTTCCAGAGCCAGCCGTTGTGACCGAGCGGTTCTAGGCGCTTCAGTCTGGAACCGCGCTGCTGCCCCGATCGCAGGTTCGAATCCTGCCTCGGGCATGGATGTGTGTGATGTCCTTAGGTTCGTTAGGTTTAAGTAGTTCTAAGTTTAGGGGACTGGTGACCTCAGATGTTAAGTCCCATAGTGCTCAGAGCCATTTGAACCATTTTTTTTGTTCCAGAATATGGATTTATAATCATTGTGAAATGAAAATAATTTTAAATTATCACGCAGGGAAACTTTAGACGAAAAAAATGGTTCAAATGCCTCTGAGCACTATGGGACTCAACTGCTGAGGTCATTAGTCCCCTAGATCTTAGAACTAGTTAAACCTAACTAACCTAAGGACATCACAAACATCCATGCCCGAGGCAGGATTCGAACCTGCGACCGTAGCGGTCTCACGGTTCCAGACTCAAACGCCTAGAACCGCTCGGCCACTGCGGCCGGCAATAAAGCAACATGTGAGAGCGAGAACACCCTTGCGTAAATACGTTCTTTACACAAATGTTTGTGCATGCCCTTTTATTCCCCTGCGTCTGCGATCAATCGCAACGGAAGATGCATCGTGTGGACATACCTTAACGATATTTCATGTTTCTTGCACGTTTCGGCTTATAAGTACGGTGGAAAATGGGCAAGCGGACACCGACACATAAAGCGAGTTCCAAACACTAGATTAGACGGCGTGTAACAGCCTACTGTATTCTGCAGACTCTCTTGCTACGGAGCTGAGATACAATAACGCAGAATGGTTGCGGGGGAGAGGAACTTTTACGGAAACCCGAAACGCAGCGTAAACAACCAGTTTGGAGGGCTCGGTGGTGGGTAATGGACCGCTCGCTGCCTGTAGCTGCCGGCCTGCCTGCCAACTTTGCCAATTACCGGTGGCCGCCTGCGCGATCGGCAACCCTCCGCGCGGCGCGCCACAGCGGGTCGCGGACCCCGAGGCGCATGCGCGACCACCGGCGCCCGGAGCCCGTCGATAGCTGCCGACTCGTCTCGGTCTCGTCTCGCTCGCTTCCGGGGGGAAACGGCCGGCTGAGGTGCGGCGCCGCCGGCACCAGCTCCTGCTCGCAGCCTACCCACACTGTCCCTCGTCTCTCGCCGCGATGCATCCGTCACTGTGGCGTGCAAAGTTCAAGCGAATTTGCGACATCGTGGCGAATGGGGTGAATATTGTAGCATTTCTGGTAGCTGGAGCCTTTACTTTATTCCCAAGATTACATCTGAGTTGAGCGTCGGGTTAATAACAGACGTATGACGTCATAAGATGGGATGACGGCCCGTACGACAGATGCCACTATCTCACTGCAGCGCACGAGGGAAATCTGCGTCAACAGAAATTGCTTGTGTTATGATTGGCTACTCTAACGATAGCTAGATGGGATTATTCTCACGTCTGCACGTCAGATCACATGTTTACATTTATTTACGCTAACAAAATTCGGATATAGTCCGAAATAGGGCGATTGTACCTCTCAGTATCGTGCTGTATTAAGATATCAGTTTCAAGTTAATTTTTGATAAACAATTGCTATATCAAGAAGAAACATATCACTCCATGCATCATCACCTCTGTAACAAATGTCACCAAGCAAAGTAGGTCACACCAACTAGTCATCTACTCCGATGGCTTCGCAATAGGAAGTGCGGAGTTAGCTCAGTCAACTGGGAGCGAAGCAGATTACGTTTTAAGCTAGGGAACTTTTAATTTGTCCTATACGCGGTGGTCTGGAACATACTGAATACCTTGCAGGGGTACTGCAGGGCAGGCTGTGCTGAGAAATAGCTGTTGAGAAAATAATTCGTGTGTTGCACCGTTTCTGAGTTAATTAGCATCGAAGTTATCCAATCTGGCACTGCGAGAGCAAATTCAAGCGACCCGTCAGGTAAGACTAGTGTCAGGCGTTTTCCTAGCATAGAAGGTAGCGCACGAGGCTGCGCAACTTTTGGCTCTTGCTCGATACTTACTACCGCCCCATGTCCAATTTTTGTATCGCTCTCTTGTTCAGTTTTAGGAAACCAAATGTAGGACACGTTAGGTGGCACAGTCTCTGTCTAGCCCCTCGAATTTTCACGCACAACTTGCCTGATTGGCTGACTTCAATGTTAATTAACTCCGAAAAGGCGCAACGTATAGAATCTTTTCCTAAACAATTATTCTTCAGCACAATCTGCTCTGCAACACCCTTACAAGTTTTTCATGTAACTTGGAATGCGTTAAAGAGTCTTAACACTTGTATCAATCGAGCTATTGAAACAAGTACGATTTTTCAATATAATGGTATAGACTACTATATTTAACGGCATCCGGAAGCTCTTGAAAAGACGAGTATGCTTGACAAAGCTGAGGTTGAAAATATTCGCAAAAGAATCCGAGAAATATTCTAATGTCATGCAGAGAATACGATTATATTAGTAGAGTAGGCCTGTCTTCCTGCATACAACGACGGAACCTACCCTGAGAGTATTGCTTGGCTGTGTTTGCACCGCAATAAGTGACTCTGGCCACATTGTTTTCCAATTTTAGTACATTTCTCGGATTCTTCTGTGAAGAGTTTCAACCTCAACATTAACAAGCATTGCATCACTGTTTACGTCTTTTGAAACACTATTTTGAAAATCAAACTTCCTTCACTATCTAGATCGACACAAGAGTTAAGACACTTTATCATCTACCAATTCACATGCTCCTTAGTATACTGTCATTTTTATAAAGTTTCGATACGTGGAACTGTTCACAAACTAAAAGGAGCGTTCTGTGGTTCACCCTGTATAATAAAACCCAGTCCCATCCCTATCGACCAAATTACATTGGTGTGACAAAACCTACAGCCTGTTTCATTGGAATTCCGCAAAAGCCTCTCATCAAAAGCAACGGACACAGTATTTACGTACTGCTTCTGTACGGGGGAATGACATCGCACATGACACCAGGTTGTTGGAAGTATTAGAACTTTGGTGCCTTCTTCTGATATGGCAGGATAGAACTACGCTCTTCAGACATTGTTATACCAGTAAATTTTAATTGGTGGTAATACAGAGATGTGAGTAATGCATTGATTCTTAAACCACATGATGGTTATTAGCCATTCATGGCATCCCTGGTGGGGAAACGTGCGGTATCCGACGTTGCCGTGATGTCATACATACGTTGTTGTGCCTGTGTCATGTTGTATCTGTACCATGCAGGGTGTTTCAAACAGATTTATCTGATTACATAAGTGCACAGGCCTGTAACCTTGACGCACTGAGGCGTCGTTGGATGACGTTTCCGGACATGGCTTCCCATGTACAGCTTGATCTACTAAGTCTCCTCTGCGACTACTAGAAGTGTGTTGCATGAATTTTTGTGCAATCCTAAAGCATCGGCTGCACACTAACCAGCACAGCGCCGCGAAACACCATCGAGAAGGTGCTGACCCGAGTGCCAATGCAAAGAGCGGGCAGCGCCCCACCTTCAGCAACACAGAGTTGAGCGCCCCCTGTCAACACTGATTAAATCAGCCGCCCGTCGCTGATAGGCTCAGTTCGGCCGCAGTCTTTGACAGCATCAAAAAATGGTTCAAATGGCTCTGAGCACTATGGGACTCAACTGCTGAGGTCATTAGTCCCCTAGAACTTAGAACTACTTAAACCTAACTAACCTAAGGACATCACAAACATCCATGCCCGAGGCAGGATTCGAACCTGCGACCGTAGCGCTCTTGCGGTTCCAGACTGCAGCGCCTTTAACCGCACGGCCACTTCGGCCGGCTTTTGACAGCATCAATGCTGAGTAATAAGACGACGTTACTTAGCTTGCGTCCTGAGAGTAGGAATGGAGAGTAAAGTACTTGTATGTAGGAGGCACAGGAAGCACAGTACGTAGCTGGTGGTCTAGTGGCGAGCGTTGCTGCCTCTGGACTAGGAGGTCCCAGGCTCGATTCCCAACCAGGTTGGGGATTTTCTCTGCCCTCGGACTGGGTGTTTGTGTTGTCCTCATCATTTCATCATCATCAAGATTCGTGACAGAGGCTAGATTGGACTGGGTAAAAAAAACTGGACTGTGCAAAAATTGGGACTTTGTACGGGCGCTGATGACCGCGCAGTTGAGAGCCCCACAAACCAAACATCATCACAAGAAGGTAAGTATTGCTTCTTCTTTCAACTAAAATGAAGTTTTTTATTAATTAGAAAGTGTGCTGTAAAAATGATTTTGAATTCTTCCCATGATTTTGTATTCCTGTCACTGGCCATATCAACTTCTCTCCTTCCTTGTTTGTGTTTCTGCTGACTCCCACAGTAGCCAACACAACAATTGTGAAACACACTGTAGTATTAACCTTGTAGACCTTGCAAACAGATGGTGGCTTTATTTTGTATTTTAACATTCTGAGAGAAAAAATTATGTTACGTCTATTGGCATATCGAAATCAATAACCTATTTGTTTTGCTGTATTTGAAAATATTTGTGACTAATACGTAAAATGACTTGTTTACTTACTATAAACTACAGTTTAGCGCTATTTATCACTACATTCCAAGTAAAATGCGCTGGACTTTGATGATAGTATTGTCTGCGGAGTGCGGGCAGCATCTGTTATTGCAAATAATGTACAAGGAATAATCGGTGCAATAAAAGCACTATCACCACCCGACGTTTTTAGCATTTTTTCAAGAATGGTTCGCTTTACCAGTCTCCACTTTAGGAAGAGAAGATGATAATGCGTCATGATCTGCACCAAAAAAGTATAATTGACGTTACTTACTCGCTAATGTAGCTTTTTGTTAGTTTCGACGTTAGGCCTGGTTGAGGCTACGTTTCTCTGGAGTGGATAACATTTGTTCTTATCAGTATGATAAACAAAATTGAAGAAGCAGCTGAGAAGGAATGGCTCCAAATTCTAACAATGTTATTATTGCGTGTGAAGCATTTCCATCGTAGAACTACAACCCATACAAGAAGGTCCTCATCAAACTCCACGAGACAACAAACTACTATTTGAATTCAACATAAAGTGTTTAGAAGAACAAATACATAAAAGCTGTGGAGCATTAAGCATTCTAGGTTTTTAAAGTATAAGTAGTATCTTTGATCCCAGATTACATTTATGCGAAGTGAACCAGTGATTCTCAAACAGCACAGAAAGTTAAATTATGAGCACAGAGACCTCCGTTAAACAAGGAAATTAGGCAACAACACGAAAGAAAATTGGAAGTAAACAGAAAAAAATCATGATTTGGGTTTTCAGATAGCAACTTACTGAAAAATCCTGCAGTCGTATCTCAATTGATAAATAAAGTAGAACAAATAGCTAATAAAATACCAACAATCGCTGATAACAGTTCAGCAAAATACACTCCTGGAAATGGAAAAAAGAACACATTGACACCGGTGTGTCAGACCCACCATACTTGCTCCGGACACTGCGAGAGGGCTGTACAAGCAATGATCACACGCACGGCACAGCGGACACACCAGGAACCGCGGTGTTGGCCGTCGAATGGCGCTAGCTGCGCAGCATTTGTGCACCGCCGCCGTCAGTGTCAGCCAGTTTGCCGTGGCATACGGAGCTCCATCGCAGTCTTTAACACTGGTAGCATGCCGCGACAGCGTGGACGTGAACCGTATGTGCAGTTGACGGACTTTGAGCGAGGGCGTATAGTGGGCATGCGGGAGGCCGGGAGGACGTACCGCCGAATTGCTCAACACGTGGGGCGTGAGGTCTCCACAGTACATCGATGTTGTCGCCAGTGGTCGGCGGAAGGTGCACGTGCCCGTCGACCTGGAACCGGACCGCAGCGACGCACGGATGCACGCCAAGACCGTAGGATCCTACGCAGTGCCGTAGGGGACCGCACCGCCACTTCCCAGCAAATTAGGGACACTGTTGCTCCTGGGGTATCGGCGAGGACCATTCACAACCGTCTCCATGAAGCTGGGCTACGGTCCCGCACACCGTTAGGCCGTCTTCCGCTCACGCCCCAACATCGTGCAGCCCGCCTCCAGTGGTGTCGCGACAGGCGTGAATGGAGGGACGAATGGAGACGTGTCGTCTTCAGCGATGAGAGTCGCTTCTGCCTTGGTGCCAATGATGGTCGTATGCGTGTTTGGCGCCGTGCAGGTGAGCGCCACAATCAGGACTGCATACGACCGAGGCACACAGGGCCAACACCCGGCATCATGGTGTGGGGAGCGATCTCCTACACTGGCCGTACACCACTGGTGATCGTCGAGGGGACACTGAATAGTGCACGGTACATCCAAACCGTCATCGAACCCATCGTTCTACCATTCCTAGACCGGCAAGGGAACTTGCTGTTCCAACAGGACAATGCACGTCCGCATGTATCCCGTGCCACCCAACGTGTTCTAGAAGGTGTAAGTCAACTAACCTGGCCAGCAAGATCTCCGGATCTGTGCTCCATTGAGCATGTTTGGGACTGGATGAAGCGTCGTCTCACGCGGTCTGCACGTCCAGCACGAACGCTGGTCCAACTGAGGCGCCAGGTGGAAATGGCATGGCAAGCCGTTCCACAGGACTACATCCAGCATCTCTACGATCGTCTCCATGGGAGAATAGCAGCCTGAATTGCTGCGAAAGGTGGATATACACTGTACTAGTGCCGACATTGTGCATGCTCTGTTGCATGTGTCTATGTGCCTGTGGTTCTGTCAGTGTGATCATGTGATGTATCTGACCCCAGGAATGTGTCAATAAAGTTTCCCCTTCCTGGGACAATGAATTCACGGTGTTCTTATTTCAATTTCCAGGAGTGTAGTTCGAAGTTATCTGGTGAGGCCAGGCTTTAGTTCGCTCAACCATCAGGACTAACATCTGTGAAGTGTTAAAATATATTCTGTAAATGAAAAAACCAACACATTCAGCAGATGTCAGCCAGTCGTTGCGACGTATGCATAAGTTCTTCTGTTAGAGTATAACATTGCCTCACTTATTGACTTCTTCCGTAGAAACGTTGTAGCAAAAATACTTGGTGATCCAAAACCAGTGACTGGATATCACTGAAAAATTTTACAGACAAGTACATATCCTCGTATGAAGTACAATACACTTAAAATGTTGTCGTTTGCAGGTATCTAGCGATAAAAATATGACGCATCTGGTATTAGTTTCATCAGACAGACAGTCACATATGTCATGGTTTCGGATAGACACAGTGTGTATCAAAATATTTTCACCGCAGGTACCCAGTATTGTAAAGATCAGCTGAATGAATACATGTGCAGAAATACTTCAGTGTAAAGTTTCGATTGTAAGTAATCAGTATAATGGCATTTTTTGTCTTTGTATTTGCAGTCTTATAGAAATTGTTTCCAGTGCCACCAACTCAATTCATAGAAACGTGTAGATAGTGTTCAAGTCGTACTTCTCTATAACCTAAATAATCCCAAATTCACCGCAACATAAACATTCAGACTGATTCGAAGATTGTAAACCGAGTCTAACATCTTCCCTACTAGTTATTAAAATGTCTCTGAGTTCGTCGGTTGCTCTAACCGGTTATTCGAAGCGTCGACTGATCTAAAACTTCAAGGGGCAGAGATTAATCATCGTGCTCAGCAAGGAATTGCGTGCAAACTGTAATCCCAGTAAGCTACAGCCACATCATTTGAGGGTCACCGAACAGAAACATCCATTTAAATGTAGAGAACTCTTCATGGGAGCACGACGAAAAGCAGGAAACAGTAAGTAAAAATGCAGGTTGGCCTACAACGGTAGCATACAATGTTCTGGCAATAACTACTGAAGAATCATAGCATTTACAGACACACTTTTAAATGACATTTATCTCTTGTTTATACGTAACAGGCCCACAAAACTTCTCCAAAAAGGAAGAACGAATAGAGTTTAGGTCCCGCTGACAGCGAGGTCTTGAGATACTGAGTCCAAATTAGGATTCGAATTGATTGAGTGGAAAGTCAGTAGCATCACTTTCAAATAATCGAATCCTAACCAGGTTATAAGAAGCAAATCATGAAAATCCAAACTAGGGGTTAACACTGTAAGAAGTTTGTATAACACCACATTCTGTCTTTGTATTTACCTTACAGAAATTTCTCCTAAAGTAATCAACAGCAAATTGATGCCACATATCTTAATATCACCTTGTTCGGTAATGTTTTTCCGAATATTATTGATACTCCTTACATAGGGAACGTATGCTAACGTGTACCCTTTGGCGATAAGTCGTTAGTAAGAAATCTGGCAAGTGAAAAGTAATTCTCAGTGAAAGGTGGTGTTTCTATGATGAAGGTGTGCTACACGTTGTAACAGACTACGCTTCTATTGAGTACGTACGTATTGATATGTTGCCAGGAGACCTAAGTATAAGGTAACGTAGTCACGAACATCATACCCACAATTAGCGCAGGGCAGCCAATTTAGTTAACTTCGATAATTACAATGTTCAGTCGCTGCATCCTATCGAATAGTTCCGATTCACTGAAGTGTGTACTAACTGTCAGCACCCAGGCACGTAAGTTTTTTTCAGAGAAATTTGTAAAATTACAGTAAAGAAATTGGAGTGTTGTTTTATGATAGGGAGTGTATGATACAAGAGTTCTGTTGATGTTTGGTTTGTGTCTTGCCACACAGGTAGCTACAGCATGTTAGAGAAAAACCGAAGTTGTTCTTTTTATCATCTCTCTACCTAAAAAGCACTACAGAACTCGCTGTACGTCCGAAAAAATGCAAAATAAGTGTATTTTGGACCTATATACACAATTTTGCGCTGTCGCGCGCAGAACAGACACTTCATTTGCAAGACACCTGGATTCCTGTGTCAGCATCTGACAATGGCATTCATTCCGCACTGGGAGAATCCACCTTCAGTCTCGTATGCCTAAGCGACTAGCACACCCCTTCCACATTGGATCAATCTTCAGTCTAGAAGGCCTAAGCTACTTCATCTGGCGGTCGAAACTAAAGCGAAACTGAACTGTCATACTACCTTCGTCCACGGTTCCCTGACTCTGTAGTAAGTATTTTCAGAGTGATCCGAACCTCCACAATTTTTATCTCGTATCAGTATCGTAACAATATGAAATTAGCACGTACGCCAACAGTGTTCAGTTCTTCCAACCTCTGTGTACGACTGCAATTTTTGCCACAGACGTCCCGCTCCTGCACCATGGAAATTATTACCTGATGCATTAACACAGACATGGGCGCGATTCACATTTATTTAAGATGGAGGGCCACCTCATCTTGTTACGCGATAGCTACGCCACTAGCACATGAAGTCAAAATTATAGCGTCCGTGACGTTAATGGTTATGGGATAACGCGCCGTTTGAATGGCAGACCTTTTATGACACTCCATGCCAGGAAATTATGCCTTAAAATACTTTTGAGGATATATTCATTTTATGTTCACCCCGTATCTGGTTTTTACATTTATTTACACGTCGGGAACATTGTTTCTTTACTTTCGACGTTCTACAGTAGCTGTAATAAAAACCGTAATAAAATTCTGCGACGCTGTTGATAAAGAAATAATGTTTACGGCACGTAAATAAGTGTAAACTTCTGAAGACGTCATCATGGAACAATAAATGCCTGTAAAAGTAACACACTCTGTCTCTGTCTCTCCTCCCGCACAGACCATGAAGGCCTAAAGGTACCGACCGGCGGCCGTGTCATCAGCCCACAGGCGTCACTGGATGCGGATATGAAGGGGCATGTGGTCAGCACACCGCTCTCCCGGCCGTATATCAGTTTCCTAGACCGGAGCAGCTACTTCTCAATCAAGTAGCTCCTCAGTTTGCCTCACAAGGGTTGAGTGCACCCTGCTTTCCAACAGCGCTAGGCAGACCGGATGGTCACCCATCCAAATGCTAGCCCAGCCCAACGGCGCTTAACTTGGATGATCCGACGGGAACCGGTGTTACCACTGCGGCAAGGCCGTTGGCCTTGTAAAAGCAACTACACGCAATTAATTTATTACACATTACATTCAGTTTCAACAGCTGCGGTGATCTAATACGCCGACTAGAGACAAAAATTATTTACTAATGTTAAAACGAGAAACACTAGAAATACGACATATGGCAACGAGACAGGCAATCGCAGTCCGTTAACAATTAGGAGTAACTTAGTGACTTTTTGGCCACAGTCAGGTCATTAGAGTGTGTGAAATTTAGTGTGTTAATATCCACGAACAGTATTAGCAACCATTTTTTTTAAATTTTTGTTTATGGCTGATCACGTGGATTGTTTCTGCAACACTAAATTAATTCAATCACTATATCTTTGTTCATTTTATAAAAGTTTGAAAGGATAATCGCTGGAATTAAGCAAATATCGGCGTACCTACTCGCACTCACACGCTCTCTAAATATTGATAATACTGTGAAAAATTTTTGGTCGACTTCAACACTATTCGTCAGTATTTCTGGTATTGACAGTTCGACAATGCTCTCCCTCAGATGGTCACGATATTGACGTATTGACAATAATATTGAACATGTAAGGGCCCCTGAATTCGCTCCCTCGCTTCGACGAATTTCTTCCGCGTTCCGGATTGAGACCAATCGTAGGCCGGATCCGCCCCGTGGATCCCCGGTCGCTCACCCGTGCCTTAACGCATGTCCTGTCGTCATACCCCTTCTTCAAGCCAGTGTTTTGTACATATTCAGTTCTTTGCCGAGTCTGCCAAGAATTCTGTCGAGAACAACCCATCTACCATGTCCAGTGGCATTAATGTAACCACCTGCCGAAAGCCTGAAAAAACACCTTTTGCTATGCGGACTGCTGCGAGACTCTCAGAGAGTCAGTGAGGTTCCGGGAGGTATCGACAGGGATGTGCAGCCATGCCGACTCCAGTGCCGTGATTAGCTGTACTAAGTTTCTCGGTTGAGAATCCATGGCGCGAACAGCCTGATCGAAGAGGTCCCACATTTTCTCATTTTGTTTAAATCCGGGGAGTCTGGTGGTCAATGGAACACAGTAAACTCGTCCTGGTGCTCTTTGAATCACGCAGGTAATCTACGAGCTGTGTGGCATGTTGCATTGTCCTGCTGGTAGATGTCATCGTGCCGAAGAAAATGAAACGGCGTGTAGAGACGGATGTGGTCCCTAACGATAGATCCTTTCTTGTGTTGATCCACTGTGTATATTAGAATGACGAAATCACTGCGGAGTGCCACGAAGATATTCCCTAGGCGATAACTCTCCCTCCTCTAGCCTGGTCCCTTCCGACAATTGTTGCAGAATGTTTGCTTTCAGAAGTTACACGCCAATGACCACCTATCCGACGGAACATAAAACGTGATTCACCCGAAAAGGTCACACGTGGCCACGCAGTGGACGCCTAGTTGCACTACTGGTGTGCAAATTCCATCTCGGCGGTCAGTTGCTCAACATCGCATCTTTAATCGCCCATACATATCTTCGCAGTCATCGTTCAGCCACTATCATTTACGGCCCTTGATGCATCACAGTCGCAGGCGCCAGTTTTGGATAGCGTCATTTTCCCACGCACGGTACACTTTAACCAAGCCGCACGCGAACAGTTTACGAATTTACCCATTTCGGAAATGCTTTCATCCTTGGTCCGAAGCCAACGATAAGCACAATTGATTGTCTTTTTTCCACAATTTTAGGATTTTTCCACGACATACGTACAATGCTATGTGCCAGACGTTCTAGAGGACTTGTATGTGCTAGTCTGCATCTTATGTCTTCCTCATTTTGTTCGCCATGTATTATTTTGCTTCACTTGCTGACGTACATGGCCCCAGTAGTCTGTCAAGTGCGTCACTTACCTCATTTCTGATATTCCTTAATACTTTAATATCGTGTTTACTCACGTTCCATATTCTGGGCCAGTAGATTAGACCGAAATGTTAGAAGTCATAGGATGGACATATGCAATGGTGGTAGTATCGCGTGCACAACTTATGGAAAGGCAGTGCATTGGTGGAGTTGTCATTTGTACTCAGATGATTTAGGTGAAATGGTTTTCGGCGTGATTATGGCCACACGACAGGAATTAACAGACTTTGAATGCGGATTGGGGCAGTTAAGTCCCATAAGGTTTCACACATAAACAAACTAATGCGGATTCGACGTTGGAACTAGACACATGGGACATTTCATTTGAGAAAGCGTTAGGAAATTCAGTATTCCGAGATCCACGGTGTCAAGAGTGTGCCGAGAATGCAGAATTTCAGGCATTACCTCTCATCACGGACAACGCAGTGGCCAAGGCCCTTCGCGTAACTACCGAGAGCAGCGGCGTCTGCGTGCCAAAAGACAAGTAACACTGCGAGAACTAGCAGCAGATATCAGTGTGGGACATACAACGAACGTATCCGTTTGGACAGTCCCGCGAAATTTGTGCTTTAACGGGCTGCGACAGCAGACGTCCTACTCGAATGCCTTTGCTAACAGTGAGACATCGCTTTCAACGCCTCTCCCGGGCTCGCAACCATGTCAGTTAGAAGCTAGATGACTGGAAAAGCGTGACCTGGTCGGACGAGTCCCGATTTCGCTTGGTAAGAGCTGATGGTGGGGTTCGAGTGTGTCACAGACCCCACGAAAGCATGGATCCAGTTTGTCAACAAGGCACTGTGCGAGCTGTTAGTGGCTCCATAATGCTTTAGACTGTGTTTACATGAAATGGATTGGATTCTGGTTGTGTTCGGCTGCCTGTAGACAATTTGCAGTCATTCACGGGCTTCTTGCAAGCAAACAGCAATGGAATTTTTATTGATGACAATGCGCCATGTTCAAAAATGGCTCTGAGCACTATGAGACTCAACATCTGTGGCCATCAGTTCCATAGAACATAGAACTACTTAAACCTAAGTAACCTAAGGACATCACATACATCCGTGCCCGAGGCAGGATTCGAACCTGCGACCGTAACAGTCGCGCGGTTCCGGACTGAGCGCCTAGAACCGCTCGGCCACCGCGGCCGGCTAATGCCCCATGTCACCAGGCCATTCGTTACTGGTTTGAAGAACGTTATGGAGAATAAGGCGTCCTGCGAGATCGCCAGGGTAGAAGTTCACTCATCACGTATATCCATTGGTCGGTAGTCGACGTTTGAGTTCCTTGCACCACTCATACGTTCCGCGTAACATTCTATTCGTTCAAAGGAAGTTTGCTTAGCAAATGGTCGGCACAGTTTATGTTGGCCTTGTATTGCGTAGGCTTTTACTTGGCTCAACAGTTGCACCAATCTATTTCTTCTCATTAAATATAATATTTCTTCAGTAACCTCTTGTGAGACAATATTTTGTGGTGTGACTTACCAACAAATTTGTCTCATGAACTCCGTAGACTCTGAATAGAAATGAGACTCTTGACGTGCGTGCATTAACCATTCCCCCACTAGCAATTTGCCCCTCGTTGGAACTGTGCTCACGACCTGTATGCCGGTAAATCAGCACAACACCATATTTATCATAAACTTCTAACCGGCCAGAATAGGTCCAGAGCCTCATTTTCAACAACTCACGGAATAAGTCCTGGTCAAAGGCTATGTCATAATATTTTAGTTGGTTAGCTAGGAGGGGGGTGGGGGACCAAACATCGAGGTCATCGGTTCCATCGGATTAGGGAGGGAAATCGGCCGTGCCCTTTCAAAGAAACCATCACAGCATTTTCCTGAAGCGATTTAGGGAAATCACGGAAAACCTAATCAGGATGGCCGGATGCAGGCTTGAACCGTCGTCCTTCCGAATGCTAGTCCAGTGAGGTAACCACTGCGCCACATTTCTCGGTATAATATTTCGTATGTCGTAGTACATGCAAATCAGTCATGTCAAACAGCAACTCCTAAATGTTATACACAACAAGAATAAAACTATCAACAGCCATAGTATGTAAAAAAACTAATCTCCAGAAATTATTTCAGAGTGTTCATTACTTAAGAAAGGACGACAGAAGTTACACATTATTGAATCTCTTGTGTTGGTTACTTGTAGGTGATGTTATTTACTTGCGTCTGTGGACAACGCTCTGATCAAGAACGGTCTGTTAGCTGCGGTGTTCGTTCGCTGATAAATACGGAATCGCTGTGGTGGGTACTGCTTCTGCACAACTTGTATGCAGTACGCCCTTTTACCTACACTCCAGCCTGAATTCGTGCGCATCCTGTGTGAGGCTGGAGAGCTGGTGGGCGGCTGTTCGGGCCGCGCCGCTGGCAAACTGCGGTGCGAGGCGCGCTTTGCAGCCGCCGCGGCGGCGCGTGGGCGCTGCTGCGGTCTGCGCGGGCATCGATCCGCTGACCCGCCGCGACGATTCCGGAGCCGTCTGACGCTGCCCGACCGCCGGCCGCCGCTCACTGCGCCCTCTCCGTGTGAGGGTCGCCACCACCAGCAGAGCGATCCTCTCCCACCGGGCCGTTTTCAAGTTTTCACCTTAACTTATCTAGTCTCGCGTATTCTTTCTACTGATCCACAACGTAGGTTTGCACATGATTAGGCGCGTCGTAGTTGAATGCAAGGGATTCTATGAGATGGTTAAAAAACATCATACATTAACAGATCCTGTATTTTTAATTCAGACGGACGTGACTATATAGCTCGCGCTATTCGTCCACGATACTCAGAGTGCCATGGACACGGGTTCCCAGGTAGATGCCGTGTTTCTTGACTTCCGCAAGGCGTTCGATACAGTTCCCTACAGTCGTTTAATGAACAAAGCAAGAGCATATGGACTATCAGACCAATTGTGTGATTGGATTGAAGATTTTCTAGATAACAGAACGCAGTATGTCATTCTCAATGGAGAGAAGTCTTCCCAAGTAAAAGTGATTTCAGGTGTGCCGCAGGGGAGTGTCGTAGGACCGCTACTATTCACAATATACATAAATGACCTTGGATAACATCGGAGGTTCACTGAGGCTTTTTGCGGATGATGCTGTAGTATATCGAGAGGTTGTAACAATGGAAAATTGTACTGAAATGCAGAAAGATCTGCAGCGAATTGACGTATGGTGCAGGGAATGGCAATTGAATCTCAATGTAGACAAGTGTAATGTGCTGCGAATACATAGAAAGAAAGACCCTTTATCATTTAGCTACAATATAGCAGGTCAGCAACTGGAAGCAGTTAATTCCATAAATTATCTGGGAGTTGGCATTAGGAGTGATTTACAATGGAATGATCATATAAAGTTGATCGTCGGTAAAGCAGATGCCAGACTGAGATTCATTGGAATAATCATAAGGAAATGCAATCCGAAAACAAAGGAAGTAGGTTACAGTACACTTGTTCGCCCACTGCTTTAATATTGCTCACCAGTGAGGGATCCGTACCAGATAGGGTTGATAGAAGAGATAGAGAAGATCCAATGGAGAGCAGCGCGCTTCGTTACAGGATCATTTAGTAATCGCGAAATCGTTACGGAGATGGTAGATAAACTCCAGTGGGAGACTCTGCAGGAGAGGCGCTCAGTAGCTCGGTATGGGCTTTTGTTGAAGTTCCGAGAACATACCTTCACCGAGGAGTCAAGCAGTATATTGCTCCCTCCTACGTATACAATACGAGACTGGAATAGAAGGGAGAACCGATAGAGATACTCAAAGTACCCTCCGCCACACACCGACAAGTGGCTTGTGGTGAATGGATGTAGCTGTAGATGTAGATATAGACTAGCAATGATCATATAATGACAGAAGGACCAGAGATTTGTTTCAAAATGAGCGTAAATATAAAATAAAAAGGGTGTATGCTTAACACTGAACTATAAGCTGAGAGCACAGATATTGGTGAAAAAATAATGAGTGCAATACAAATTAATGATAGTTGGGTTTAATAACGAGAAGCAATACAGGAAGACTCCGGAAGAAAGGTACGTGCTTTCAGAGGTGATAGCATTGGTGGTTCTGAGCACAAGGCTGTAAACGAACGTATGTCCTTATCTTAACCGTACCCTACATACACGGGCGTCAATCGCATGCCCACCTTCTCCAGTACTCACATCCGATTACAACCAAAGCAAAATTACGCTACGTAGTGTTGTCTTTATGGAGCATTCCAATGGGCACTTCGCTTGCGCATGTTTGGGTGACGAGTCCTGCAAGTGTGCGCTCAAATAAAGACCGTACGAATGATCTCAGACCAGCAACACACCATCTGTCTAGAAGGACTGCAAAATGCATTGCAGTTGACGGTGGACTTTTGAACATCTCTAGCGAGGAAATGTACACAATTAAACACAACATTAAATCCCAATGGTTCGTTCACTATCACCTGCATTTGTCCTACACGCCATTCTTTTCATTACTTTGCCCGGAAACTGTCAAGAATAGGACATATGTCCGTATGACGTTTTTGTGTTCAGGATCACTAGTACTGTCAGCCTAAAAGCACGTATATTGCCTCCAGACTCACCCTGTATATAGAAAGTACCGGAAATAATGACAAAGTAAAGGTTAATTTTCTTTGGACACCACCACCCATGAAAATAGGCATTTCTAGTAAATTCAATTCATCAATAACATAGATGATAGGAGTAAGAAAGATATTAGGAAGGAACACCATCAAAGAAACGAAAATAGCAGAAGGAAATTTTGTTAAGATCACATTAAATTTAGAAAGCTTTCAATGCAGAAAATATCAGAAAGAACACGAAGAAAGGAAATTCAACATGGGCCTAAGATGAAATAGTACGGGAAAAATAGGAAGTAACAAAGAAAGAGGGGAACCGAAGTTCTCACGTGATCCCAGCAGGTCAATACGAAGATAAAAAGAAACAGTAACCATTACAAAACAAGAGAAAGGAGAAACTAGAAAGGGATGGGTCCGAAAAGATCGAGTATCTTCGTTGACCTATGTAGTTCCTTCTCTTAAAGTGCTAATAGAACGGTTGCCTTTTGTCATTCTCTTTTCATAACATACCTTCTCGTCCTTGTTCCATACTCCTTCGATGTTATCAGCCGTCTCTATAGAAAGACTCTGGGATGTTTCGTTGGACGTGCCCCCGGCGCTAATGTGATCTCATCTCTAGTAAACAGCACGTACGGCTATTGACACAAAAAGGAAACTGTACTAGGAATGTTGTCTTCTCTTACAATTACCATTCGCCTCTGTTTTGCTTGTCACATATAAATGAACAAATGTTGCGGAACATTATGTGGGGTCATTGTGCTGTGAGTCCACTAACATATAACCAACAAAAAAGCAATATTACTCAGTGTCAGAAGCTAACAAATTCAAGCACTATACAAATGATGTGGCTTTATTGATCTGAATTTATCATATAAGTGTACTAAGGTCTTTAGCGTGTTTCCGTACGACTACGAAAAATAAAAACTTTTCTACGTCATCTAGTCACAATTTCAGCACCTAACAACGTCCCCGTTCGCCATTTTTAATATATGACTTAACTAAATTTCCGTTCTTCCTTAAATTACGGAGAAAATTCCTTTTCTCCCTTTTGACAATTAGACTTTAGCAGCAAACCAAAGATGTTATTAAGATATAACTCTCCCTTTATAAACTACTCCTCGCTAATTTTTATTAATTTATGAGACAATTTCTTTCATTAGAAGAATAATTCTTTGAGGTAGCTACTATCGTGATTCATCTAACTGCGTATTTACATTTTTCATAGTACTTGAATTAAATTATTCCTCCTAAATATCACCCATTTTCCTTTATACACTACTGGCCATTAAAATTGCTACAGACGCGAAATTTATCCGACAGGAAGAAGATGCTGTGATATGCAAATGATCAGCTTTTCAGAGCATTCACACAAGGTTGGCGCCGGTGGAGACACCTACAACGTGCTGACATGAGGAAAGTTTCCAACCGATTTTTCATACACAAACAGCAGTTGACCGGCGTTGCCTGGTGAAACGTTGTTCTGATGCCTCGTGTAAGGAGGAGAAATGCGTACCATCACGTTTCCGACTTTCATAAAGGTCGTATTGTAGCCTATCGCGATTGCAGTTTATCGTATCGCGACATTGCTGCTCGCGTTGGTCGAGATCCAATGACTGTTAGTTGAATATGGAATCGGTGAGTTCAGGAGGGTAATACGGAACGCCGTGCTGGATCCCAACGGCCCCGTATCACTAGCAGTCGAGATGACAGGCATCTTATCCGCATGGCTGTAACGGATCGTGCAGCCACGTCTCAATCCGTGAGTCAACAGATGGGGAAGTTAGCAAGACAACAACCGTCTGCACGAACAGTTCGACGACGTTTTCTGCAGCATGGACTATCAGCTCGGAGACCATGGCTGCGGTTACCCTTGACGCTGCATCACAGACAGGAGCGCCTGCGATGGTGTACTCAACGACGAACCTGGGTTCACGAATGGCAAAACGTCATTTTTTCGGATGAATCCAGGTTCTGTTTACAGCATCATGATGTTCGCATCTGTGTTTGGCGGCATCGTGGTGAACGCACATTGGAAGCGTATATTCGTCATCGCCGTACTGGCGTATCACCCGGCGTGATGGTATGGGGTGACTTTGGTTACACGTCTCGGTCACCTCTTGTTCACGCTGATGGCACTTTCAACAGTGGACGTTACATTTCAGATGTGTTACGAACCGTGGCTCTACCCTTTATTCGATCCCGGCGAAACCCTACATTTCAGCAGGATAATGCACGACCGCATGTTGCAGGTCCTGTATGGGCCTTTCTGGATACAGAAGATGTTCGACTGCCGCCCTGTCCAACACATTCTCCAGATCTCTCACCAATTGAAAACGTCTGGTTAATGGTGGCCGAGCAACTGGCTCGTCACAATACGCCAGTGACTACTCTTGATGAACTGTGGTATCGTGTTGAAGCTGCATGGGCAGCTGTACCTGTACACGCCATCCAAGCTCTGTTTGACTCAATGCCCAGGCGTACGAATGCCGTTATTACGGCCAGATGTGGTTGTTCTGGGTACTGATTTCTCAGGATCTATGCACCCAAATTGCGTCGTGAAAATGTAATCACATGTCAGTTCTAGTATAATATATTTGTCCAATGATTACCCGTTTATCATTTGCAGTTCTTCTTGGTGTAGCATTTTTAATGGGCAGTAGTGTATAAATATTATAGCACCTTTTGGTTCTTCAGGAGGTGAACAACAAACAATTTTTTAATGATAAAATGCAAAATTTTCTTTTTGTGCTACATACACTTCCCCACTTTAACCTAATATTGGTCTTTCCCGAGGAAAGCGATAATAATTTTAGCTGTTACCGCCGCTTTCATCCTGTTCTTTAAACACTGAACCAAACAAAAAAATCACTTCAGGAGTTTCCGTTTAACTACTTGTAAATATTCCAAAATAACTGATTACAAAAAGTTGTGGATACTCGAAGAAACCTATTGTCTAAGTAGTAAATAATACAGCCCTTGCTACCTGTAGTTCTGAAATATCTAATCACAACTCGGGTATCAATATGTAATCGACTTCTATGTGTTCAACTTTACGCACGTCTTCCAAAACACGGAACTATACGGAAATAATTTGTGGTAGCGTCCATTTCACCATCCAAATACCGCTGACAAGGTGACCACCCCTGCAAGTTATCACTGATTTCCTCCATATTTATGGCATATGCAGGGCTTGTCAAGAAATGAAATTGACGGAAGTGGATGCTACAGATGAACAAGCGTTTAGAAAAAATTACATTTTAGGGGCGGGATGGGTGAGCCATCAGCCACTTATGTTAGTGCAGTTTCAGGGCAGTGGGTTGTACAGTAAAAAGAGTACGGAACAGTTAGCAGAAGCTCGAGTCCTTTATCAGACTTTTTTGTATTTTTAACTTTTACGTTACTTACACCGCAAACAATCCGAAATAATGTTCAGTATATTGTATTTATTAATATTATTGCAAAAAGCAAAGGAAAATTTGGAATTATAAATGAATTTCCAGGAAGCAGTGGTAAGCTGTACACGAGAACTTCATATATAAAAATTAGAAACTATTCTTGTTTTAAATTTGACGATTTACACCTGCTGGAGAGATAGTTATCGTAAATACAGGGGAAGCAGTCATTTTTTCGGCATCTTACGGACATTAGAATGTCGCGTTTTATAATTACTTTGTTGTTTTATAATTTCTACTGAAAAAAAAACTTGGTTTACGTTCATCAAAGGTTCGCTGCCATCGCGCGGTTTGGCAGCAACCAATACGTCGCGATGTACGGTAGACAGTATTTTGATGTAGTCTTCAAGGGATGTGTCTTTTTTTCTCTCTCTCTTAAGGAGTAAGAGCAATATTGAAGCTTTCTGATCAAACTCTTTACCTACCCTAGCGGAGAACTTTTTTTTTTTTTTTTGGGGGGGGGGGGATGACTTTAATAGTGCACGATGCTACCTTTTTCACCTTGAAAAATCTTGTCGTAAAGCTGTGTATTTGTTTGTCTTCCACATGAGTCAATTAACAGAAGAAATATATTCTTTTGCACGTAGAGCTTATCACATCAGTCAAAAAATTTTCGTAAGGAATTATAAGTTTCCACAGTTCTGGCGACGTAAGAACGACATTTCACCGCGCATTCGTTCATTGTTTTGTTTTCCAGTACTCGGTCCAGAAGAACCAGTTCTCTTTTGTAGGCATACGTAGACTATTGTCAATAAAGGGTAACGGCATACTGCCTGCGTACGAGTAGGTTATTTTCTTCATGTTTTGGTTTATTTGCAGAGTAAGTAATACGCAGAAAATGCTATTTCTTCTAAACACTCGGCCATCTGGAGCTCCCGCTTCTGTGCTTTCGTTTCTGGCCAAGCCCTGCATATACCGGTACTATAAATCTGGGCGAAATCGGTGATACGAATCCTGTATAACGATCGACAAATTTACTGATTCCATAAAATTATTTTGAATGTATCTCCAAACCCACTCGAGATGTAATTTACCTTTAGATCAACTAATGATTTCTGTTTATTCCCAGACATAGCAATCCATTACGTGTACTAAATCTTGATTGGAATTCAGCTCCTTCTTTTTACCGATTAGATTTCCATGCTCCGCAGGAAACACATTCAGTTGACGCCAAACTCAACAATAAACTGAGCTGAAGTCCGTTCTGATTGTGAGCAAGAGCTATAAAAAAAGCACGGGAACAGCGTTAGTTGCAGTTTTAACCATCCTCGACTGTGTGTTATGGTTGTCCATTAGTTCTGTACCGTCCTGTTTCGATTCTGTGGACGTTGTTTAGCGTCCATAGAGCGTGCTTCAGTATTCCTGATTTCAGACTAGTTCAGAGCTCCTTCATCCGACATCAAGGTCTACAACATTATAATAAAATTTTCACATTAATTCAAAATATTTAGAAATGACAATTTATGTCATTTACATAACATAATTTTCATCAGTATTGAGACTATGATTTACATGTTTGTAAAACTGTGCTACATTTTACTTACGTGACGCATGATTCTCATTTTGACCCATCACAACTCAATACGTACAACGAAATGCGGTTGGGCTGACGGTGTTTATGTCTTGTCAAACACACATTTTATTTCAAACTTCGACGTCAGATTTCTTACGAAAAAATTCAGTTCCTAAAACAAAAAAAATGAGAAGGTGTATTTAAGTATGTGTTGTAGACGCTGAATCATACTAAAAGCGACTGAAGACGCAGACGAAAGTGTGAACGTACTTTCCTAAAGATGAGCATAGCCGTACGGAACCGGTAATGGCCTTCAAGCCTCTTCGAAAGTATTTATTGCTTGTTGTCTCTCCTATCAACTATCTCTGCGTCAGTAATAGCCACGAAACGAAGTTCGGTGAAAAACACCATGAGTTTAACAATCATTTTAGGCTTACTTGTGACCAACGAGCTGTCCAAAGAACGTAATATTTTCCGGAGAAAGTAAATGGAGGGCTAGAAATGAAAGTAAATTTACATACTGCAACATGGGAACATGATATTTTGTTTTGTTTTTAAATAATAATGTACATAGATGAGACACAAAGTGGGTTTAATCAACAACAACAACAACAAACAGGAATGTACTAGTGACGGATTACAAGCTCTGTTAGAGAGACAAGGAAGGTCTGGAGATATGCTGAATTCATTAAGGAAAGCTGGAATCAGAATTGCTGGACGACGATCGTCCAACTTCTCCTACACTTCTGAATAATTAGCGCCATGACAAGCGCATTTCCGACTTCTGCTAACCGAAACTGCTTCTCTGGGGATACATGCACATTGGCTGACTTGGGTTCTACATTTTAGAAAGTTTGCACTACCTGTTTATCTATGAAAGGAGAACAAAATACCCAGAGGTAAAGTTTTATAACAACTGATGTTGCTAACTCATCTAATCGGAAGCTCATGATCTGCATCCGCTTTCGCGCGATAGTGGGATGGAGACTGCCGTTAAAATCAAAGGAGTTTTAGTCAGGAAACTGGCTTTATACTTGTTTCTCAGAACGTACCTCTATGAATGTTTTACCTTGATGATATCGTGGGAGGGTTTTTTCATAATCCCCAATCTGCAGAGTGGTTTGATGCAGCTCTCCAGGCTAAGTTATCCTGTGCAAGCCTCATCTCTACGTAATCACTGGAAGTTAAATCCACTTAAGCCTTCTTACCGTAGTTCAGCGTCGGTCTCTCTCTACAATTTTTACCCTCCATACTTCCCTCCATTACGAAATTAACTTTCCCTTGAAGTCTTTTGATGTCTCTTATCGACTTATCCGAAAGTCAGGTTATGCCGTAGATTTGTCTTTCCCCCGATTCGATTCAGAACACTTTATTTACCGGATCTAATCATTTAATCTTCAGAATTCTGTAGTGTCACATATCAAAAGTTTCTCTCCTTTCCTTGTTTTCTCTGTTAATATCCCACGTTTCGCTTCCATATAACGCAACTCTCCACGAAAATAGTTTCATTAAAGATTTCCTAATGCTTAGATTTGTATTCAGTTACAACATACCTACCGTAAAAAAATCGAAGTGCCAGTCGTTCTTTTCGTTCAGCGTCGGTAAATTTATCTATATGTCTGTTTACCGTGGTCATGTAAGAACCTTCTGGCGGTCCACACGTCGCTCGGACATCTTACATTTTACAACGTGAACCTACGCTCTTTTACTTAATTGTAAACAGTAGCAATGAATGTTTACTTTATTTGCTATTTTCTTTTAGACTTTCACCTAGATACAACATTAGACCAAACGTTCTACATGAATTGTTATATAAAAAAAACTCCGTCCGAACAGCCTTTAAAGTCAAATAGTACCGACTGAGCACCGTGTCACTGGTATATATAACACGTGATATTCTAACATCGCAAAGGACTGCACATACTATGTCCACGACTCGGGAAACTGCCCTGAAGTGTGACCGCAGAAAAGCGGCACAACTGAACCACAGCTCCAACAGTGTACCCTACAATTTGCAGACGAGGCAACCACATTCTGTGCTGCACGCACTCAACTGTCTTGGCCCACGTGTGGCACATCCGCAAAAGTGTACTGTTTTAGTTACACTGCTCGATTTGCAGTTTCACGACATGACAGACTGGACATTTTCCCCATTCGAATCAAATGGATCGGAGAGACCAATTTGGCGCAGTGATTTAACACACCACACTTTCTTGTTTTCCTAAATCACTTCAGCTGAACCTAGCTAAGGAAAATTCCCTTTTACTTCTAAAGGAAGTAAGGTGAGGATTTAATGTCGTTGACGAAGTCATTAGATACGGAGTAAAGATTCTGATGGTTCGGGAAGGATCAGGAAGGATATTTCCTAAATCCTTCACAAAGGAACTGTCCCGGCATTCTACTTAAGCGATTTGTGGAAACCAGTTTTTCTCCTGAGCAAGAGTTCTAATTCTAACAACATTGAATACTGACCATCTTCCCGACAGCGAAAAACAGTGGTAGACAACTACATGCAGTACCCAGAATTGTCCCTCTCCAATTCTGATCATTAGCTGTGTCCTATCTGGAATTTCCTGTCGCCTCGTACCCTGACTAGTGCGTTTGAGTATCAGAGATGTTGAAAGTATGTTCAAAAGACCCACTTCGTTCTCATCTTTATGATAAATAAAAACAAAGAATGGTCAACTACTATTTTGCATTACATACAACGGTAAAGGATCTTTTTCCTTTTAATAAAATTTGTTTCAAATACCCAATGTGGTAATTTTATTTACACTGTACGAAGCCAACAGTGCGTTTTCTTAACGTATATTAAGCATAAAAAACTATTAGTATGAATTTAGGAGCATCTCAAGTTCTACTTAGTTGGCATACGTCCCTACAAAACGATATACGCGTTAAGACGTTAGTAAGAGTAAGAAAATATGTGCATTACTCAAGCTCAGGCACTATTTATAAATGTCCTTTATTCTTTAAAAACTGACATGAATTCACAACAATCTGAACATTATTTGTGATATACTGTTGTAAACGATCTTTCTCACTATGTGGTACACTGATCAAGCTCCACAGGGCGAATAAAACCATTCGCCAGACACTTTAGGAATTTAATCTTGACATCAAAACACTACAAAACTTGGCGTGAGCATGAGTGCAAAAATCCTTAGTTTGGGAGGTATGAAACGATTTATTATTCATGGCACAAAAACGATACATATACCAAACACATTTACGAAAGCTGCTATAAGTGACAACTTATTGCTTCCACGCACCCGTTACTCGCATTCTGAACATTGAGAAACTCCTGGTCTGCTCCGCATTTGACCATATCCGTTTGTGACAGGCTCCCTCACAACATCGACACTGGGTGCGGGTGTTAAATATGCCAAGGCTTTTAAATGTCTATAAAGGAAAACAAATACATTCGATTTAAATCTGGCGATTGAATAGCCCAGGTAGCGGATCTTCCTGGACCAGTCCACTTGTTCAGAAACTGCTTATCAATATACCGGCGAAGTCTCTGTGAAAAGTAAGGTGGAGCACCATCGTACATAAACCACATTTGTCGGATGTGTATAGAGATACATCATCAAGTAAATAAAGCAACACTCGTCTTGGAAACTGCAGATACGTTTGTCCAGAAAGATGTTGTGGCAATAAGTATGGGCCAACAAGATGATCATTTTTATCTAAACATTCAGTCTGAACCTCTGCTGATGTCTGTCTTTTAGCACTTCATGAGGGTTTTCATACGCCGAGACGCTACTATTATGATGATTAAAGATCCCATCACGTGAAAAGCCAATCTCATTAAGAGTGCCGAAATGTAGCACACTGTCCTAACAAGCTTTGACAGAAAGATGTTCTTGGGTGAAAGGCTGCCTCACAAATTTACTTCTTCAAGCATTTCGTATTATCCCACCACCTGAAACTCTCTTCTCAAATTAGGCTGTCTGTCGCTACCGTTGGTGGAGTCGTGCAAATGTGCTTTCACTTGGTAACTGCTTCACACGGTAACTTTTAGTAGAACGTCCGAATTCCCAGCTGCTAGGCCGTACATGTAGTGCATATCCGTCATTACAGACACTGAGTACGTCGTTGTGATATGCTGTGATGGAAGTTACTCTGAAATAGAGCAACCGATAACGAAACAAAGCAAAACAAATACCATGACCGACTGTAAACAAGAAAGTGCGTACCGATACACATTTGAGGTAAACTGCAAAACCAGTAGTCACTACGGGCATTTAATTTCATATCTCCATAACGAAGAGTTTTGGGACTCATGTTCATATGAACTTTTTGCTATGTTTTGATGGCAATAATAAATCAGTAAAGTTTCTAACATACGTTTTACTCACTTGTTATAATGAAAGTAAAAATTTCTTCCTTTGCAACATTTGAGATGTACAAGTTTTGAGCCTTCCAACTAATTGTACCTGTGCCACACATGTATTCCAGTTGTCTATATTTCCCTCTGAAGAAAACGTTTTTATAAAGATTGAAATCATGGTGAAATATTTTAATAAATCTTCCAATTTGCAACTGGTTTGCTGTTTACTGTTACTAAGAGAAGACTTCATTCTATGGTTGCTGCTCCAGTCATGAACGAAGTTTTAATTTTTTTGTGTGCCACAATTATTTTTTCTGTTACTCATCTGAAGGTAAATCACTTGCAATCCAAAGTTCTTCACATCCAAGGTATTGATGTCGAGCGACAAAACAGCTTTAAGGAAATTTGCCTCTGTCTGTGGTGGAAATTAGTTGTCGAATACAATAAATAGTGTTTTCGATCTTTCTGGAGTAAGACTGGGGCATCTAGGTCAAAGCGGATACGTAAGTCGCAAAGATTTCAGTTGGACGGTACACGACGAGAAATACACCAACGCCGGACGAACTAGTTCGGAAGCGCCGATGGCACTTCTGTTGGCAGGACAGAACACCTAACGTCGACTAGTTTTCGAGTGCGATCGCGGTAAGGATGGCAGTGGAAAAGGACTTTGTCTCCCCTCACTGCAGGAGTTTATTTCTCCCACCGCCCCTCAGATAGCACGGGCTATTCTCTCTGGAACTGTGATCTAGATTTTGAGTTCTCTTACACAGAAGATCATAGTTTGCCATTTGTCTATTCGATAACTAAGTTTCCAGTGGAACTATTGAAGCTATCAGTTTTTATTGTTATTGCACGAAAGCTTGATACGAGAATCAGCACTGAACAAGACGTAAGTGCATTGTTATAGTTCTTATCGGGCTGGAAATTCCCGTACGTAATCCTATTTCTGTGAAATGTTCATGAAAGGATCGTCTTCAACAGAGTTCTTCAAAATAAATTACCACATTACCGAACAGTTTACTGAGCAGACGAAACTGATATCGATTGGCACGTAGACTGTACAATTTTTATAAGCAATCTGCTAGTCGATGTAGCTACAATGTGTCTAACCTAACCTCGAAATGACCCTGCGTCGTGATCTTCCACAGTCGTACTTATCTACAGTTATGACTGCTGTATCTCTCTATCACCTGACACCAGATAATAATGAAGATATGAATTCTAGGAGCGATTCTCAGAAAACATTCTAGGATATCTTCTGGAAAAAATTGATTTCTAATATCTCGTTTCAGCAGCCAGCCATGAGAGCTGCAGTCGTTGTTCGTCATCATCAGGAGTTTCACGTAAGTCATATTGTCTATAGAATACCGTCAGTCATATTTACTGTTACACCTCACCAAACGGGAGTACCATGAAAGCGTTACTATAACTTTTCTAATTTTTTTGTGTGCCACAATTATTTTTTCTGTTACTCATCTGAAGGTAAATCACTTGCAATCCAAAGTTCTTCACATCCAAGGTATTGATGTCGAGCGACAAAACAGCTTTAAGGAAATTTGCCTCTGTCTGTGGTGGAAATTAGTTGTCGAATACAATAAATAGTGTTTTCGATCTTTCTGGAGTAAGACTGGGGCATCTAGGTCAAAGCGGATACGTAAGTCGCAAAGATTTCAGTTGGACGGTACACGACGAGAAATACACCAACGCCGGACGAACTAGTTCGGAAGCGCCGATGGCACTTCTGTTGGCAGGACAGAACACCTAACGTCGACTAGTTTTCGAGTGCGATCGCCGTAAGGATGGCAGTGGAAAAGGACTTTGTCTCCCCTCAGATAGCACGGGCTATTCTCTCTGGAACTGTGATCTAGATTTTGAGTTCTCTTACACAGAAGATCATAGTTTGCCATTTGTCTATTCGATAACTAAGTTTCCAGTGGAACTATTGAAGCTATCAGTTTTTATTGTTATTGCACGAAAGCTTGATACGAGAATCAGCACTGAACAAGACGTAAGTGCATTGTTATAGTTCTTATCGGGCTGGAAATTCCCGTACGTAATCCTATTTCTGTGAAATGTTCATGAAAGGATCGTCTTCAACAGAGTTCTTCAAAATAAATTACCACATTACCGAACAGTTTACTGAGCAGACGAAACTGATATCGATTGGCACGTAGACTGTACAATTTTTATAAGCAATCTGCTAGTCGATGTAGCTACAATGTGTCTAACCTAACCTCGAAATGACCCTGCGTCGTGATCTTCCACAGTCGTACTTATCTACAGTTATGACTGCTGTATCTCTCTATCACCTGACACCAGATAATAATGAAGATATGAATTCTAGGAGCGATTCTCAGAAAACATTCTAGGATATCTTCTGGAAAAAATTGATTTCTAATATCTCGTTTCAGCAGCCAGCCATGAGAGCTGCAGTCGTTGTTCGTCATCATCAGGAGTTTCACGTAAGTCATATTGTCTATAGAATACCGTCAGTCATATTTACTGTTACACCTCACCAAACGGGAGTACCATGAAAGCGTTACTATAACTTTTCCTCAGTGCGCGATGCACTTCGGGACTCGACATTTTTACAACACTTTGTATTGAACAAGCTTCTTGTAATGGTTATAACACAAGAAATGGAACACTATTATGCTATCAGCAGTAGCAGCTACATTTTTGTACTGACGGAGACAGAATATATTGTAGCATTCTTGTATAACATTACTTCTTCTATGACTCTTCAAGCTCCACTGTTTATGTATTAGTGGGTGTGTGGAGATATTAATGCTTGATAACGATTATATTGAAGTTTAAACATAGATCTATTATCAAAAATTTCTGTTTTGATGGATTTAATAACGTAAACGGATCCAAAACGCGCAAGCTTCACATCACTAAACTAATGAGTGCTAGAAATTTTGGTAAGCTTTATCCTAGACGCCACAGTCTATTGTGATCACAAGCTGATGACACCTACTTTCACGTTTTAATGGCCATAGAAGCTCTGCCTATCAAAGAATGTTTTGAAATGCAAGAAATTCTTAAACTTGCGACAAACACGTCAGCTGTCTAAAGTGATCGAGAAGGTGGTTACATGCCTAAATTCGTGATTAATTGCTGGGCTTGTGTACGTTATACGGCTGAATTCGCCATGACGCACAACGTCTTTAGTAAGAATATATCGTAGGTTGGAGACTATTCAATGACGTTCCGGCAGTACGTCAAAACAGACTTTTACCTTGATGGAGGACAACACATGTCTCTTGTAAAACACTTCTGCTTCCTTACTCCGAAAGCTGCCTTACAGTAAGCGGATAATAGTACTTCTGGTACCGCTGTAAGTTCCCACCGAGCAAGGTGGGACTTAGTGGTCGGCAGACTGGTCTCGCATTCGGCAGGATGACGGTTGAAACCCGCGTCCTGCCATCCAGATTTAGGTTTTCCGTGATTTCCCTAAGTCGCTCCAGGCAAATGCTGCGATGGTGCCTTTAAAAGGGCACGAACGAGTTCCTTCCCCATCCTTAATACCATACGAGCTTGTGCTCCGTCTCTAATGACCTCGATGTCGACGGGACTTTAAATCGAATCTTCCCGTAAGTTCCCCGCCGTCTCTTTTCCATATGCGAGTGCTGCTTGGGAAGAATGAATGTTACTAATACTCCGTATGATCTCCAACCACTCTGATTTTCCCGTCGTGATTATTCCTCGAGACGCACATGGGACCGATTCTTCTTGGAACGTACCCTCTCGAAGTTTTAACAGTAATCTTCCCACTTAAATGCGTGGGCGTTCACGGACTATCAGTTAAAGCAGTTTTCCGGAGACTTTCGTCATGTTGTAAAATAACTGTCACTGGACGAATGAAACAGACGCCGCAAGCACTAGTGTAGTAGGTCTACTGGTATTAGTAAACTCCTTCGTGATGTACAACACCCCTCTTGTACTCTCTGCAGGTTGATTTCGATGAGCATCTTCGTAACGTTCTTGCGGTTACTAAATGCGCCGCTCCCCTTAGCTTCTTTCCTTCTATTAATCCTACATTCTAAGGTTCCTAGTCTGACGAGTAATGTTCAACAATTAGTCGGGTTAGAGTTTTATAAATCACTTCTTTCGTGGATGGACAACACTCACTTGGAATTCCTCAAATGTATTTCACCTTCGCATCTACTTTTAGAACCATTAGTGACCATTCCAGAGCTCGTACTGTTCTCCTGTTATTATAATTGAAACTCACAGTGAACAAACATCACCAAACTTCTATCTCATTGATTTGCTTCCAGAATTTCTAGACAGTAAAATACAAGCGCTGTCAAGTGAACTCCATAACAACTGACAACAACATCAACTCTTTACAGCGATTTTAAATAGTGTTCGGAAAGAGCACACGTTCAGCTCTTCTTTCTCAAACATCAGACTGAACATTCGTATCGTCCAAAGAAACATTTATTTGCGATTATGTATTCGATATATCCCCCTATTTCTGCACCCGTGGCGTAGGGGTACCGTATCAAAACGTCCTAGATTCTGGGTTCGAACCTCGCTACTGCTTAAATTTTAAATCAAAATCATGAATGGCGGCCGGAGAGTTCAGGTAGAAGACGTCAAACTCGATCTACAACGGCTTTGTGAAAGAGGGCGGAGAGAGGTTAAGGGCACGCTTTTACCTGTGACGTGGGAAAATGCCACCAAAAGGCGGAAGAATCATCACTGACCAATGGCACGAGGATGCAGAAGACAATGGAATCACCTACATTAAAGACACATAATGTGGATCCACAGGACGATCTGTCTGTAGCTGAAAAAGTGCCATGATGATCTCTCCACTGGAAAGAGATTCCGGGCGAGACCACCATTTGAATCTCCAGTAGGGGACCGTCAAACGGCAGGTTACCACGTGAAAGAGACTGAATAACAAACGAAAGGATAAAGTTCTACGAGTCGAGGCGTGGACTGTCAGAAATTTGAACGTGGTAGGATAGCAAGGAAATCTGAAAAAGGAAGTCTAAAGCTCAGTCTATACATAGTGGGGGTCAGTGAAGTGAAATGAAAAGACAACAAAGATTTCTGGTCAGTCAAGTATAGGGTAATATCAGGTGCGCGGAAAATAGTATAACGCGAGTGGTACTCTTTATGAATAGAAAGGTAAGGCAGAGAATGAGTCAATGTGAACAGTTCATTGATAGAGTTGTTCTCAACCGAATCGACAGCAAACCAACACCGACAACAATAGCTCAGGGATATATGCCGACGTCGCAAGCAGAGGAACAGACAGAGAATATAAATATACTGAATGGGTACTTCAGTACGTAAAGGGAGATGAAAATGTAATAGTCATTGGGGATTGGAATGCGGTTTTAGGGGAGGGAAAGGAAGAAAGGGCTACGAGAGAATATGGGCTTGGTACTAGAATTGAGACAGGACAAAAACTAATATAGTTTTGCAATAAATTTCAGTTGGTAATAGCAAATACACTGTTCAAGATCCGCAAGACGAGGAGGTATACTTAGAAAAGGTTGGTGGATAAGGAAAGATTCTAGAAGATTACATCATGGTCAGGCAGAGATTCTGAAATCAGATATGGGACTATGAGGCGTGCTCAAGAGCAGATGTAGACTCGGTTCATGATTTAGTAATGATTAAGAGTAGGATGAAGTGTAAAAGATTAGTGAGAAAAAATCATTCTACAAAGTGGGGTGCGGGAGAACTAAGGAATAAAGAGACACTCTTGAAATTCTCTGAGGGTATAGATTCTGTGATAGTGAATAATGCAGTAGGTAACTCAGATGAAGAGGAATGGACATGTCTAAAAAGGGCTATCACAGGAGTTGGAAATAAAAACAGAGGAACAACGAAGGTTACTGTGAAGAAGCCATGGGTAAAAGAAGAAGTACTTGAGCTCATAGACGAAAAGAGGAAGTACAAAAATGTTAAGGGAAATTAAGGAATACAGAAATACTAGTCGCTTAGGAATGAAATAAGTCGGAAGTGGAAGTTAGCTATGGCGAAATGCCTGCGTGAAAAATATGTAGAAATTGAAAAGGAAATGACTACTGTAAGGACTGACTCAGCATATAGGAAGGTACAAGCAGCCTTGGCGAAATTAAAAATAAGGGCGGTAATATTAAGAATACAATGGGGATTCCACTGTTAATTACAGAGGAGAGAGAGAGAGAGAGAGAGAGAGAGAGAGAGAGAGAGAGCGGATAGGGCAGAAGAATACACTGAAGGCCTCTGCGAGGGAGATGGCCTCTCTGATGTCGCGATAGAAGAAGAAACAGAAGTCAACAGGGAAGAAGATCAAATAAGACAGTAGTGATAGATAACATTCCATCACAATTTTTAAAATCATTGGAGGAAGTGGCAAGAAAATGACTATTCACATTGGTGTGTAGAATGTATGAGACTGGCGATATACCATCAGACTTTCGGAAAAAACACCATCCACACAATTCAGAAGATAGCAAGAGCTGACAAGTGAGAGAATTATAGCGTGATCAGCTTAACATCAGATGCTTTCTAGATGCTGACAAGAGTAGTAGACAAATGAGTGGAAAAGAAAATTGAATATCTGTTACATGGTGATCGGTTTGGCATTAGGAAAGGTAAAGGCACCAGAGAGGCAGTTCTGACATTGCGGTTGATAGTGGAAGCAAGACTGAAGAGAAATAAAGACACGTTCATAGTATTTGTCGACAATGTAAAATGAAGCAAGATGCTCGAAATTCTGAGAAAAGCAGGGGTAAGCCATATGAAAAGACGGGTAAAGTACAATAATAAAATGAATCAACAGGAAAGAATAAAAGTGGGACATCAAGAATGAAGTCCTCGAATTAAAAAAGAGTGTAAGACAGGAATGTATTCGTTCGCCCGTGCTGTTCAATCTTCTCTAAGTCGAAGAAGAAATATCGGAAATAAGAGAAAAGTTCAAGAGTGGGATTAAAATTCAGTGTGAAAGGTTGTCAATAAGATATGCAGTGGCCATTTCTATGCTGAGTGAAAGCGAAGAAAAAAGGAAGATTCGATTTAACTTTCCGCCGACATCGGTGTCATTACAGACGGAGGACATGTTCGGATCGTGTCAAGGCTGGGGAAGATAACGGGCTGTGCCCTTTCAAAGAAATAGTCCCTGCATTTGCAGAGAGCAATTTTGGGAAACCATGGAAAACTCAAATCTGGATGGCCGGACGCGTGTTTGAACCATCGTCTTCCCGAATGCGAGTACTGTACGCTAACCACTGAACCACCTCGCTCGGTAAGAAGAATTACAGGCTATGGTGCATGTAATTAACAGTTTAATGAGTACAGAATATGGACTGAGCGTAAATCGGAGAAAGATGGAAGTAATGAAAAGTAGCGGACATGAGAACAGCGAGAAACTTAACATTAGAATTGGGATTCACGAAGTAGAGGAAGTTAAGGAACTCTGCTACCGGGGCAGCAAAGTAACTCATGATGGACGGAGCAAAGAGGACGTAAAAAGCAGACTGTTAATGGCGAAAAAGGCATTTCTCGCCAACAGAAGTCTACTAGTATCAGGCATAGGCATTAATTTGAGGAAGAAATTTCTAAGAAAGTGCGTTTGGAGCACATTGTCGTACGGTAGTGAGACATAAACTGCGGGAAAACCGTAACAGAAGAGAATCAAAGCGTTTGAGACTTGGTGCTACAGCAAATGTCGAAAATTAGGTGGACTTATAAAGCATGCAACGAGGACGTTCTCCGCAGAATCGGCAAGGAAAGGAATACTCGTATATGGAAAAGACACGAAGAAGGGCCGGGATGGTAGAACATCCGTTAGGACAGAGATTTACTTCCATCGTATTAGAGGGAGCCGTGGAGGGTAAAGACTGAGATTGGAATACATCCATCAAAAAATTGAGGACTTAGGGTGCAAGTGCTACTCTGAGATAAAAGGTTGGCACTGTAGTGGAATCCGTAGCGGACCGCATCAAACCGGTCAGAAGACTAATGAAAAGAACGTTTCGCTCATTTAGAAACCGCTGATTTTTTAGTTTGTGTTCCTCCGTACGAGCACCTGCCCAGCGACGCATTCTATGAATAGTCAAGTGATCAGTAACATCTTTACTACCGGGGAACCGCTGTTTTTAGGGTGAGCAGTCCCTCATCCGAGTACGTTAAGTTTAAGTCGCGTTTATATGCCTGTCGCAGCTCTAGATAGTACGTTAGAAACCACATTTTAACGAAAGCACAACTATTTTTACGATATATCAAGGTAGTATCTGTTTCCGAAAGAACAGATACCATTGATGACCGTGAAGCTTCTCTAGAATGAAATGACAAATCGACACCCTATCTGCAAACAGGCGTTCATATACATCATTGGGGATATGTCGAAAATGTGTGCCCCGACCGGGACTCCAACCCGTGATCTCCTGCTTACATGGCGGCCTTTCTATCCATCTGAGCCACCGAGGGCACAGAGGATAGCGCGACTGCAGGGACTTATCCCTTGCACGCTCCACGTGAGACCCACATTCCCAACATGTCCACACCACTACATTCGTAGTGCGCCTAATAGACGTTTGCCCATCACACTCATTACTCGTGGCAGATTAATCTACCAAGTCCCGTACGAGTTGGGGCATAGCGTGTCAGTTCGCACAAGAAGGTCAATGGCCGGGTAGTCATATTTTAACTATATACGAAGGTACTATCTGTTCCCTCGTAGGGGACTTGGTAGATTAATCTGCCACGAGTAATGAGTGTGGTGGGCAAACATCTATTAGGCACACTACGAATGTAGTAGTGTGGACATTAAGTTGGCAATGTGGGTCTCACGGGGAGCGTGCAAGGGATAAGTCCTTGCAGGCGCACTATCCTCTGTATCCTCGGTGGCTCGGATGGCTAGTCCTCCCCCTCCCCCCCCCCCACCCCCGGTAGCTGAGTGCTCAACGCGACAGAATGTCAATCCTAAGGGTCCGGGTTCGATTCCCGGCTGGGTTGGAGATTTTCTCCGCTCAGGGACTGGGTGTTGTGTTGTCCTAATCATTATCAGTTCATCCCCATCGACGCGCAAGGTCGCCGAAATGGCGTCAAATCGAAAGACTTGCATCCGGCGAACGGTCTACCCGACGGGAGTCCCTAGCCACGCCGGCACGGTAGCTCATCGTGTTCGGTCAGATGGTAAGCTACCCTCTGTAATTAAAAAGAAAACTGAGCTAATCAATCAACAACGAACTTAAAGGGGTGTCTTACGACGTCCGCCCCGAGCAGATGCATCGAACGAAAGAAAAACCAGCCGGCACGGTAGCTCAGCGTGTTCGGTCAGAGGGTTAGTTGCCCTCTGTAATAAAAAAAAACTGAGTGAATGGATCAATAACGAACTTCAACGGGCGTCAGGGTCGACAGCCACGAACAATTGCAACGAACTGTAACGATCAAAACGAGATTTAAAAAAAATGGATAGAGCATCTGCAATGCAAGCAGGAGATCCTGGATTCGAATCCCGGTCGGGGCACAAATTTTCAACGTGTCCACAATAATGTATATCAACGCCTGTTTGCAGCTAGGGTGTCGATCTAATTATCATTACAACTATTTTTGCTACATAATAAACCTCAGTTGAAGTGATTCAGTAGGTTCGCAGAGGAGAACGTCTACACACGGCTCATTGTGAGCACTTTCGTGGACAGTGGACAAGGGCAATTATTACAATTTGAGATCAGGAAACCTGGTCAAGAACCCACTAAGTCCATAGTAACGACGACAAACATGTTGAGGGATACCTCCTCCAGTGAAGTACGAGAATCCAAGATTCGTTTTGTGTACTGTATAATACAGTGATTTATTATGTACATAGTAATTTTGCAGGGTCGAAAGAGTCAAGTATTGCACGATGTAATGCCCTCCCCTTTGTATTTCTTTGGTAATATTTCAGAAAACGTTAATTGCGATGATTCGAAGTTGTGTTATTACCTTTAGTGGAAATCCCTAATATAATGTGACTTGCGTAAAGCCTGATGCACTGGACACTCAGTTTATGTCTCATTTGATCTTTGTGAGATGTAGGTCCACCTCACATTTCACAACCTGCCCGTGAACATTGAGACATTACAGACAGGCGGGGTTAGACGCACGCTGGTTTGACGGATGATTGACCAAAAGAGAAGCCACGAAGTAAGCCCACTAACAGAAGGAGAACAGGTCGTCTGGGCAGCTAATGCGAATGGCAAATACAGTACTTGGGCGCCTGGCAGTCGCTGGTTGCTGTTGGTGTGCGGTGCCGCCAAGACGCGGGCTCAAGAGGACGTAAACTCAATTCACAGTCTCAAAATACGTAAAATCCAGACCATTGCAGCTACAAATAGACATGGGCACAAAACAAAAAACTGAAAACGACACTAGAAACTGTGTCCAAACAACCACTCATTAAACAAAATACTAGTTGACACATTTAAGATGAAAGATCGAGAAGAGGACTTACGAAATTAACGACTACTAAGCGCCTAAAGCGATTTCGAGCACTATTGAGATACAGTTTCAAATTTTTATTAGTAGAATGCGTTTTGAATTATGAGCCGAAAAGTTAATTCTGAGATTTAAGAAACGTATTTTAACTCAAAATAACCTACAGTAAATGTAGCGGCAGTATGAGACAGTAGATTACTATAGCTATCTGTTGTGTATATTTCATTATGTTAAATGACAAATAGTTGCAAATAAGGATAACAAGGGGACCGTACGAACTTCCTCTCTACTATTTGATTCACACCGACATTGTGTGTACGGTAAGACAGGGACGTCATGGTATGTAATAAGGCCCAGCTCTGAACAGTTTTCGAGAAAGTCGAGTTTGATCATTTTAAGCGTGCTTATATACTTGGTATGTTTAAAAGGCGCAAGTAGTCCATAGCTCAACGAGTAGGCGCTTCGTTTCATAATTAAAAGGTCTGTGGATCGAATCTCGCTCCAACTTTATTCTAGCAATAGGTATGCGTCGTCCATCATGAAATTGTGCGATAGCCGAGTACCTTTTATGAATGTAAACCAAATAGGGTTTTCAATAGACGCACTGAAAAAACCACGCACATGCACAGCTTTGTCGTTCATTACAAGTGCTATATGTTGCAATGATTATTGTTTTCCATATTCCATGATTAGTGTCATCCTGATTCGTGCAGTACTCTCGCAACAACAGATCACGTCCGTCTAACGGCAGCGGCCTTACAGTCTAGGGACAGTTCGCTCTAAGTGTCGACAGAAGACGCAGCTGTGGTCTGATGAGCGGCGTTTCGCTCTCAGCTTTCGTGACTGAAATAATTCAGGAGACCGGTTCATCGACGCGTAAAATTTTGTGAAGCAGTTCTGGAAACTAAAAGAAATTGACAGTTAATTTCGTGGACACTCACTCAGGGCAGCAACGCGCTTGGACCTGTAAAATTTCTGACAGTTAGTTTTATGGACTAACTAGCTGCAGAGTTATCGGACTTTTCACCGTAGCTCCGTAAATTTTAACTATCACCGATATAGTGGTGTGCCGGACTTGGCACTTTCGTAATCTAGTTAGTTGGTTGGTTGGTTTGTTCGGGGAAGGAGACCAGACAGCGAGGTCATCGGTCTCATCAGATTAGGGAAGGATGGGGAAGGAAGTCGGCCGTGCCCTTTGAAAGGAACCATCCCGGCATTTGCCTGGAGAGATTTAGGGAAATCACGGAAAACCCAAATCAGGATGGCCGGACGCGGGATTGAACCGTCGTCCTCCCGAATGCGAATCTAGTTAGTGATTCTGTCACTGTTGCTTTCTTGGCATTAAAAAAAGTTTACTAAATATTTTTATTCCTGAATGTTAACCAGCTGGTGTTTAGATTATTTCTATTGACCAACTGACCATGGTCCTGTATGCAGCTGATGACGCTATTTAAAACTAACGGACAAGTTTACTGGGTAATGCGACATGTGTGACATTCCACTAGAGGCCATCGTAACCAAAAGAAAATAAAATCGGACTTCTAATTACACTCTCCAGTCACTTTAATGTGACTACCGCCTCTTTTCGACGTTGGGAGGGTGGGGGTTGGCGGAAGGGGGTGGGCAGCGCAGTCGTTGTTTGTAATACGGAAACTGAGCGATTTATCTGACATCCTAAAGGGTATGATCATTGGATTTCGGGCCAAGGGTGGAACATTTCCTAAACGGCTGGGCTTGTAAATTGTTTCCAAGCCACCGTGGTTAAAGTATACCGTGCGTGGCAAAATGACGCTATACAAAACAGTCGCCGAAGCGCCTGTTGGCTGGCTCTGAGCACTATGGGACTTAACATCTATGGTCATCAGTCCCCTAGAACTTAGAACTACGTAAACCTAACTAACCTAAGGACAGCACACAACACCCAGCCATCACGAGGCAGAGAAAATCCCTGACCCCGCCGGGAATCGAACCCGGGGAAGCGCCTGTAGTGCACCACGTGCCACAGATGAGAAGGGTGAACGTAGATGTTTTCTGGCGATTAAAAAAAGCAGCTGTTGAGCAACTGACCACCCAGGTGGAATGTGCACGCCAATGTCACAACAGCACATCCACTGAATGGCGACAGGTAGCCATTCCACATGACATACATTTTATGCCGCATCGGGCAGTGGGCCGTTGGCGTATACGGTGTGAAACGTCTGATAGCAACTGCCCTGCAACAATCGTCTGTAGGGTCCAGGCTGGAGGAGGATGTGTTATAGTCTGGGGAATATTTTCACGTCATGCCCCGAGTGATCTCATCGTTTTGGAAGCCAAAATAGATCAACATAAGTAGGCATCTAGTCTTGAGGACCATGTAAACACCTACATCCAGTCTGGCACGAAGAAATCTACCAGCAGGACGATGCAACGTGTTCGAATAGCTCCAGGATGAGTTTACCGTACTCCCCTGGCCACCGAACTCCACGGATTTAAACTCAGCCGAGAAAATGTTGGGCCACCTCGATCGGCCTGTTCACGCCATGGATACTTATCCGAGAAACTTACCGCAGCCGGCACTATAGTGTACATGGCTGTACTACATGCCTGTTCTTACCTTCAAGGATTTCAGTGACACTCTTTCTGCACGTCTTATAGCGGTCTGCGTTGCAAATGGTGGTTATTCAGACTTACGTCAGGATGCCACTTCAATGTGACTGGTCAATGTAATAAGCCCTTTCACGTGCCATAACTGTAAATTAGCAGGTGAAGGCAAGAGTATCGCAACATACCTGCGCCGTACATCACCTGAAAGGTAGGTAGTAGTGACCCGCGGTCAGTTGTTCATCAGATCTGATCTCATTGACATATTTTTGTGCGGTATTGTGATAAGCCTTGAGGAGGCACATATAGATACTGAAGAACATCTACTGGCACTAACTATCGCAACCTTGGATAGAACAATTGTTCAAATGGTTCAAATGGCTCTGAGTACTATGCGACTCAACTGCTGAGGTCATCAGTCGCCTAGAACTTAGAACTAATTAAACCTAACTAACCTAAGGACAGCACACAACACCCAGCCATCACGAGGCAGAGAAAATCTCTGACCCCGCCGGGAATCGAACCCGGGAACCCGGGCGTGGGAAGCGAGAACGCTACCGCACGACCACGAGATACGGGCGAACAATTGTTCAACCGAGCACAGTAGAACTTTGTACGATGCAGGTACGAAGCTGGGAGATGCGAGTTGCATCAACTGTTATGAATGAATGCCTTATGATAGTTACGGAGATAAATGGTTTTGTCACAAAAATATGACTACTAAGATTCTTATCTTCGTCTCAAAACCGACAGTCACACTGAACATTTATCCTTTTCACCTATAACCTCTGACTAGTTCGAATCCAGACAAGTACCTTATCTCAGATTTAACCACCTGCCCTTCATTAACAGGCCGGCTGGTGTGGCCGTGCGGTTAAAGGCGCTTCAGTCTGGAACCGCGTGACCGCTACGGTCGCAGATTCGAATCCTGCCTCGGGCATGGATGTGTGTGATGTCCTTAGGTTAGTTAGGTTTAATTAGTTCTAAGTTCTAGGCGACTGATGACCTCAGAAGTTAAGTCGCATAGTGCTCAGAGCCATTTGAACCTTCATCAACATTTCTGAAAGTTTTTATTTTCATCACAGAAAGACCTTGTGCGTTCTCCAAATACGAAGGTTACTGTACTGCACATGTATCTTGTTATTAAAGTTAGTCGGTTTTTACGGCCCTTTTCCCTTGGACATCTAGAACATACGGCCACAGGGAGCCAAGAACAACACAGTGTAATGCCGCGCGAAATTTATGCAAGAAGTTGTTTGGGCACGCAGCCTCCAAGTCCGCATCTGAGTTATGGACACAGAAGCAGGATGAAAACGTTTCAGAACTACAAAACTGTGTACAGCCAAAGCCTATGCAGCCCGCATCTCGTGGTCGTGCGGTAGCGTTCTCGCTTCCCACGCCCGGGTTCCCGGGTTCGATTCCCGGCGGGGTCAGGGATTTTCTCTGCCTCGTTATGGCTGGGTGTTGTGTGCTGTCCTTAGGTTAGTTAGGCTTAAGTAGTTCTAAGTTCTAGGGGACTGATGACCATCGATGTTAAGTCCCATAGTGCTCAGAGCCAAAGCCTATGCGAAAAATGTTACATTCGTGATATATTGTCATAAAAATTCTTGTAGATGGACTGCCGTGTCATCTTCTGACATGCTTTACAAGCTAAAATACTAAAATCCAACGTTTCGGTCGTGTTGAAGCGGCACTCCTCATCCCACAGACTAATTTATCTGGAGATATCGGCAGCCTTTATAGTTACTAAATACCCAAGTACTTCCGACACGGCTGTGGCCGGTTAGACGCAGAATCAGAGAGGCAACTGAAATGCTGAAGTAGCCTAACGAAATCAACAGAGAGGAAGGCTACAGGCTCCCGAACTGCTACACGAGTTACCATCGATCCCGGTACGACGGACCGCCTGTGATCAAAGGGTAGCGGCCTCAGCGGACATCGCACTTCCTCGGCGGGCTAAACAAACAGCGCATGCACAAGTGGCGTCGTTTCTCCGTAGCTGCCAACGAGGAAACACAGCCCCATCGTGCTTGTCGCCGATTCGCGGTGTGCTACCAAACACTAGCAAGCCGTGTAGTACATACATATGGTTCAAATGGCTCTGAGCACTATGGGACTTAACTTCTGAGGTCATCAGTCCCCTAGAACTTAGAACCACTTAAACCTAACTAACCTAAGGACATCACACACAACCATGCCCGAGGCAGGATTCGAACCTGCGACCGTAGCGGTCGCGCAGCTCCAGTACACAGATAGTTGGCACATATACCCTCTTCTTTCTTAATACCGGCTGGTGGATTTTAGGGCCACTAAAGTGTAATAATATTCACGTTGGTTGTCTGGCGACAGTGACAGAAATCCAGTACACCTAACACGCACTCCCCTGCAGATTTGTCTATACACTAATGAAGACGACTGCAACAAGACGGACGTATCGGATTTTTTAGTATATAAACATTTTAAGCGTTTTGTAAGATGTCGTGGCAGTACACCCAGAATGATTTTAATGAGATTGAAACCGGCCGCAGAAACCCACACATCTTAATCGAAACATACTCTATCTGACCGAGCGAGGTGGCGCAGTGGTTAGACACTGGACTCGCATTCGGGAGGACGACGGTTCAATCCCGCGTCCGGCCATCCTGATTTAGGTTTTCCGTGATTTCCCTAAATAACTCCAGGCAAATGCCGGGATGGTTCCTCTGAAAGGGCACGGCCGACTTCCTTCCCCATCCTTCCCTAATCCGATGAGACCGATGACCACGCTGTCTGGTCTCCTTCCCCAAATCAACCAACCAACCAACCATACTCTATCTGTTCAAAAGTATCCGAGTACCTGCTGGTGGACATTAACATGGGGTGTGTCCGTCCCGATTTCGGACGCTGGGGGCTGGAGCGACGTCGACGTTGTAACTCATCCCAAAGTCGCTCCACTGGGTTCCGGGCCGGTCTATTGACAGGCCTGTAGATTTAAGGAATGTTATTAGCCAAAAATCTCTGCCTCACAGATGCTGTTTTACGAAAGGGTGCACTGCCATCCTGATATAAAGAGTCTCCCAACTGTTCCCCTGCACGCAATACACAGTGCTGTTTCATGTCCTACCACATTTAGCGTTTTCTTAGTAGCAGTAATGTGACCACCTTAAGCACGAAAAACGCCACCTCTTCCGTACAGCACAGTTGACACTGCTCGTGATGCCGGGTGATGTTCTCCAAGCGTTAACCAGACACAAACCGCTCCACAGGATTGCTGCATGGTACAGTGTGATTCATCGCCGCAAATCATCCACTGTCCAATGGCGTGGCTTTTTACAGTATCTTAGGGGCCGTTTAGAAATGTCTACAGGAATAAGTTGCTTACGAGTAACTGCTCGACCACTGTGCCCCTCCCTCTTTAACTTCCTACAAGCAGTCGTTGTGCTGTCTGGGCTGCTGGTAGTACTTTGCAACCCACGAGTGATTCTCTCCGCTGATTTCATGCGATTTCTTGCAACCACCCTCCGCGATGCTCAACGGACGCTTCCCGTCAGTACCTGAGGTCTGCTCGGCCTTTGTTTAGCTGTGGTTTGTTTCTCTGCGTTTCCGCTTTGCAGTTAGGTCGCCAGCAGTCGACTTGGGTGTTTCTGCAAGGACATAAAAGTCGCTGATGGATATGTTACTCAGGTGATATCCATTGACTAGTCCACGTTCGAAGGCACTGAGCTCTCCAAACCGACCCACTCTGCTATTACCGCTTTCCTACTGAAAAAAAAAAAAAACAACCTCCTCCCCTCCCTTTATACTGGTGCGGCCGCCTCTAGAGACATCTAGCGGTCTGTTTCGCATCAGTGTTAGGATACTTCTGATCAGACCGTGTACTGACGAGGTTAATAAGTTTCTCAATGGCCTATTGTACATCATTTAATAAATAAGTTGCCGAAACTAGATGTCGCTTATTATTCGAGTCACCAATAACCGTAGAAGTCCCTAATGCTGCTTTAATTTCATATTTTGTTTCAATTGATATTTTGGGAGATGAAAATTCTTTGATTTTCATTTAACTTGGGTCATTATCTGCGACAAATTGTTTAAATGATTGCATCCGACAGCCTCTGTAGGAAAGGGAAAATTTTACTTTATATTTTGGACTATTGTGCATCTTCGGCCTTACACCATTTTAAGGTATCTGAACATCTGTAGACTTTATACATCTTTGAGAGATCAGCGATGACACATTATCCTTTGTTAGTCTCTTACACATATCATATTTGAAGTGTCCACAGTCACTGTACTTGTGATTAAAACTGTCATAGTTGTAACAGACGCCACTGGCACTAGCACCATTAATATGGGTGCACTGCGCGTATTTAAAACTTTATTTTTACCAAGTTTCATCGCAGTGTACTTATACGTTGACGAATTTCGTAAGCCACTGACGTATCTTCACACACTATTTCTTCACGCGTTGTATAACACCTGATTTGTTTTAACCTGAGTATACTATGGGATGATTTTGTTTACTAAACACTGGCCGGCCGAAGTGGCCGTGCGGTTAAAGGCGCTGCAGTCTGGAACCGCAAGACCGCTACGGTCGCAGGTTCGAATCCTGCCTCGGGCATGGATGTTTGTGATGTCCTTAGGTTAGTTAGGTTTAACTAGTTCTAAGTTCTAGGGGACTAATGACCTCAGAAGTTGAGTCCCACAGTGCTCAGAGCCATTTGAACCATTTGAAGTAAACACTGTTTATTAAAGTTGATGGCTTCCATACCATTTGTAGCATTAAGAAATCATTATGAAACTTCCTGGCAGATTAAAACAGTGTGCCGGACCGTGACTCGAACTCGGGACCTTTGCTTTTCGTCGGCAAGTGCTCTACCAACTGAGCTATCCAAGCACGACTCACGTCTCGTCCTCACAGCTTCACTTCTGCCAGTACCTCGTCTCCTACCTTCCAAACTTTACAGAAGAGTCTCGGTCCGGCACACAGTTTTAATCGGCCAGGAAGTTTCATATCAGCCCCCACTCCACTGCAGAGTGAAGAATCTCATCCAAGAAATCATTATATTTGTAATTAACCCTAAATTACTAAACCCCCGTAAAAAAATTAGAATTACGGTTGGTACTAATTCACGGTACACGGTATAAAACAGTATATTTTGTACTTATTTTGTGTGTGACTTACCATTGGAGACTTTATAATTGTAACTAACTAGTGCATAAAGTATAAATTATGATTTATTCTGAATAAAATATGGAGTAGTAAAATTTTTCGATTTGTTTAGCACCAATGTAACATCCCCCCTCCCCCCCGCCCTTTCGGTGTTGGAGGCTTAGCCGTTAACACTATCAACGCCTGCAGGAAGTAGCGTAGGAAAGTAACTAAGGGCATTTCATAAGCTGTCCCTCCCTGGATGATTATCTGGTTGTAACAAACGAGAAATGGATTTGACGGCAGCTGGAATCCGCAGCCGGCAGATGCACCTCCCTCTCTCCCTAACCCCTCCTTCCCCCTCTTTCCACCCTTCGCACAGCCCTGCCCTCCCTTAGCCCTTCCGCAGAGCGACATGTAATTAACGCTGTTACTTACGGTTCCCTTCATCCTGCGCCCTTAATGGCGGCGTCAGCAAGAGCTAGCTGGTGAAAATAACTTGCCACCCAGTTACAGAATGTTATCTCGGATCGTTCTTCTAAATAGTTTCTTTGTGCCAGCACAAAAGAGAATAATAAAGTTGGCGGAATTTCTTTTGAAGCAAATGAATTTCGTTTTAATTTTAAAAAAGTCAGATAAATTGTTTTGCGGCAGAAGTTGCGTGGTGGCTTTGGGAGGCGCGGACGGTCGCCCTACTGCTCCAACCTTAACGGGAGCGCCTGTACTCCCAGCGCAGTTCGGCAGAGCTTACGTGTACGACACAGGACGTAAAGCAAGCTCCAGTTGCTACGTGTGAAAGTGAAAAATTCGGCAATCGCCGTAAGTGGAGTTGAAAAACTACCTTAGACTACTGCGGACTATCATAAGTAAGCGTAGGCAATCGCAGTTTTCCTAGAAGCTTCGCACAATTAAGATCGTGCTCGTGTTAACTGTACCTTAGGTGCGTTTCATACCAATCGGACTTTATCTCACATCGATCGCTTTCTTGATGTATGCGATCAGTCTCTTACAAGAGTCGAAAGCGGTGAACCGTCTAGAAGAAACAGAGGGAGGTTATATAAAGCGCGGCGTAATCTATGGAACATTCTTTTTCTTCGCAGTTATCCTCCTGTCTGTTACTTAAAACTAAACAGTATTTATAGAAGAATTGAAATTTTCAATTGTAATTCGGGTTTTATTCGAAAGTTGATTTGTTACCTGAAAGGGAGTTTAAAAAACTGATTTATCATAGAGCGCTAGAAAACACAGTTTCCTCAAAAAAAGGAAAACTTAAAATTAAAAAACCGCAAAACAAAAATATGACGAACATCGCTTCAACACTTCTACGACCTTAGATAAAACAAGTTTCTGTTATTTATACTTTCACGTTTGTCGATAACACCAGGATGCTATTGCGTCTGATAACGATGATGAATGTTGTATTGAGTACAAAATAACAAAATTAAACCTGCAGATATTTTTGCATCAGAAGTAACTGATTTGCTTAGAAAAAGGTGCAGAAGTTACGTGATCAACTGATTTTTGTTATTTGTAAAATGCAATGCATTAAATACACAGTGGACTAACACTGAATGATGTGCGGTTCAAACTATGTGCATTAAAAAATACTGAAGAGAAGTTCTTATGTTATCCATTTGTTTATGTTTCTTTGTCTACCACTGCTACCAGTACTAACGGTAAGACGGCCGGGGTGGTCGAGCGGTTCTAGGCGCTTCAGTCTGGAACCGCGAGACCGCTACGGTCGCAGGTTCGAATCCTGTCTCGGGCATGGATGTGTGTGATGCCCTTAGGTTAGTTAGGCTTAACTAGTTTTAAGTTCTAGGGGACTGATGACCTCAGATGTTAAGTCCCATAGTGCTCAGAGCCATTTGAACCATTTGACTGGAAATGGTTAAGATCCGCTACTTGGACCTATCTGCAGCCAAACGACGATGGAATTTATATGGATGACAATGCACCATGCCACCAGGCCACAGCTGGTCGTGACTGGTTTAAATAACATTCTGGACAATTCGAGGGAATGATTTGGCCACCCAAATAACCTGACATGAATCCCGTAGAACTTTTAAGGGACGTAGTCGACAAGTCGGTTCGTTTACAAAGTTCGAAACCGTCAACGCTTTCGCAATTACGGATGGCTACAGAAACGACATGGCTCAATATTTCTGCAGCGGACTTCTAACGACTTGTTGAATCTATGTCACGTGCAGTCGCTGCAGTACGCCGGGGAAGAGGAGGTCCGACAAGATATTAGGAAGTACCCCATGACTTTTGTCATCCCACTGAACGAATAAAATGTTACATCAAGCTGTACCTGAATGGATTACACAAGTCAGCAATTATACTAACATGATTCAACATACTGTACCTAGGAATAAAATCATGCATCAGCCTAAAACTTTTTATCTACTGATGGACTAAGGCCCAAAGTCTTGCTTCTATTCAGGAATTGTGATATCATCTAAAAGAGGTGAATAATTGAATTGGGTTTGCTCGTTGAATAATAAGTGTGGGGATACACACATCTGTTTTTTAATTTCTGGAATTTCTAACTGGGTGAGTTTGGCCGCTTTTCCTTCGCGTGTAAGACTTGTACATCTACTATGTATTTGTGGTAAAACTTTGGGCCTCAGTCCATCAGTAGATAAAAAGTTCTAGGCTGATGCATAACTTTATTCCGATGTATGTTTAATCATGTTGGTGTAACTGCTGAATTGTGTAATTTCATATGTAATTTTTCAAAAAATGATCATTGAAGTAATTTTACATTAAGCTAAGGATCGATACATTAAGAAGTTGAAATGTTTATCGTTGCCTTGTCATCATATTTATCTTTGCTTTATCATCTTTGAAATCAGTAATGTGCCTGAAACTGGGTTTATAACCCGAAACCTAGGTCGTTCAGTGACCATAGTAAAATTTTTGAAACAAGGCAAAAAACAGTGTTTGTTTAGTTAATTTACAATGTTTCACCAAGAACCCACAGCTGATACAATTAAAATCACCATAAGCTATTTTGAACTGACATAAAGAGCTCAAGTTTGAGCAGGAGGTGATTATGGAGGGAAAACTGATGTGTCCTGTTTAAAAGAAACCTCCCGGAATATGCCATGAGAAACCACAGGAAGCACAAAAGTGAATGGACGTGAGATAGTCTGAATCAAACTCTTTCTGAATGCGAGCATAGTGGATAAAACACTGCACGAATTCATACAGTGATGACTTACTGAGATGGAACCTTCGTCGATCCCTTCCATTAGCGTATGACATCCTTATTTTTCTTTGGTAATTTATGTTTCCATGGTAGCCGTAATGATGTTACTGTAAGTTTTAACAAAAATATGCATACATTCTTCTGCATTATGTGTATGTTCCATCACAACTGGGCATACTGCAACTAAGAATGCCCTGTAACCCTAACGAAGACGCGTTCTTGGCGCAGTTACATCGCACCGCCTCCATAGTGGTGTGGTCAACAGCCATGCAAGGGGCACGGGTTCGAGTTCCGTATGGGCTGGAGATATTTTCCGCACGGGAATTGCATTTTGTGTTGTCTTCATCATCGTTTCATCCTCATCGACATGGAAGTCGCCGAAGTGGCGTTAATTCAAAATACTTGCGCCAGGCGACCATTCTACTCGAAAGGAGGCCGTAGCCACACGACATTTCATTTCATTTCTTCTAGAACCCTGATTATGAAGTTGTGGCTTCGAAATGTTCACCGGTCAAGTATAAATGCTATTCAACACACAGTTGACGGATTTTACTGTTAGGCTCTATACTTCTGTTTTTATAATTTAACGTTGCTATTAATTCACAAAGGTCCTTGGTTGCAGCTAAATTTCGTTTTTCACCCTGTGTTTTGTTTTCTCTGTCTCTTCCCTCATTCTTCCTTTTATAAGACACTTTCTTACATATAAACCTTAGTATTAGCTAAGAAGTGAAATGTTGTTTGAGGTGTTGAGTAAGCTATGTATAAAATTAATCAAAATTTCATGATGCATTGTGAATCGTAATGACAATGACAATATTAACAGCAGCAGCAGTAGTAGTAGTAGTAGTAGTGGTGGTAGTAGTAGCGGTAGTAATTTTCAAGCATGGCCTTCACTTCCGTGGGGTATGGCTCAAATGACTCTGAGCACTAGGAGACTTAACTTCTGAGGTCATCAGTCCCCTAGAACTTAGAACAACTTAAACCTAACTAACCTAAGGACAGCACACACATCCATGCCCCAGGCAGGATCGAATCTGCGACCGTAGCAGCAGCGCGGTTCCGGACTGACGCGCCTAGAACCGCTCGACCACAACGGCCGGCTCCGTGGAGTATCATATAGGTAATACGTAAAAGTATTAACTGGTAAACGTAAATGAAAATAAAAGTGGAAGTTTAACCCTATAATAGATAATGATATGTTTTATTATCGCTGAAAGAAATGAAAAAAACAAAGGACAAATAGTAAGAACGAATGATTTCAGAATCGGTTAACCATCACAGTAATCGACAAAGGGCGACGAAGTTCTATATCTATCTGAGTGCCTAACAGAACAAAATTACAATTGAGCTGGTAAACCACTCTCAATTTTTTATATCTGATATTATTTCTGAGTGTGTCGCAAGGACTAAATTCCGAGCACTACAAGAAGTACCACTGAGCTTCCCTTGCCACTGCGGGAACCATTTACACTAGGGGCGTCCCAGCCAACGGTGCCCACTGTGATACAGCTGTGCAAAGCTACGGAATCATTTTACTTTTGTTGCGTTATGCTGCGCATTGCAGGCTCTCCGCCGAATGAATATTTTCTCATATAGAAGCTGGCAACTGCTTTCATACCTAGATGGCATACCTCACGCCGTAAAACACGACCAAGTGAAACGAAACTAGTCCACGCCACCTGTCTCTCAATCGTGTAAACGAAACCCTGCGTGTTGTAACGTTTGTGTAGGTTTTTCATCTGAAAGTGGCCAACAAAACGGGTGAAATAGAGTACTTGAAACGACATCCACTCTGGATTACGCCAGCCTCTCAGTAAACGAGCATCCTACATGCTACGCTAAAGAGGCAGATACATGATAGAGCCAGTTCAAACTGAGAGGGGAGCGAGAGCGAACGTTATGCAACTGTGAGTGCTGTAGAGATAAACTAGATGCCAAACCTGATACAGAATTCCCATAATACTAAACTCAACCTTGTTGCAATCGAAATAAACCAAAATGTGAGCGAAGTTTCTGTCATGCCGTTTGGTTTAATGGAACTGGTTTCCAATACATACATAAATATGTTCTGCTGCAACCTCGTGTTCAGTACGTCTCCTGTACTTCTGAGTCACAGTAACATTATTCGCCACAGTATGCGAAATCCCTTTAATGAACATCACATTTAGGTTGCCCCAGACTGCGGACAGCTGCACATACATTAAAGAGTGTTTGCGACCACACTTTGTACACAGCGGCCTGATCCTTCTGTTCTTCTTACCAAACAAATTTTTCCTACACACCTACATACACGTGTTCAGTTTTGTCATAATTCAGATATTAATCTCAGGGGAATGACTTCAAGCTATCTACGAAACCAATGCATCATGCTGCCTCGATGTTGTTCATATTTCCAGTATGTGATAAAATGAAGGACAGTTTCTCTGTTCGAGGGTTCACGCCAGTTTTATATAAGAGAGTAGCGTCTCATCTTTGTTTCGCACGGGTAGCGCTAAGTATTAACCCCTTAATACCTGAATAACATTCTGAGTGAAAGATAAAGATCAAAATTCGTAGCGCTTTATATGTACCCAAAACACTCGGGATAATGCAGGACTTGTCAATAGCACTGGTAGCTTCATGATGAATCAGCACCTATCGGCACTGGCGATGAAAAACGGTTAACTTTCCAATTATTAGCACAGCACTGGTATATCGCGAATTCGCGACATTCGGTATTAAGGGGTTAATATCTATGCTCGGACTATATAATGTGTAGTGATATACACAATCGTTCTTGTTAATCAGTCTCTCTATTAGTGAAAATCGTATCTTCCTTCAGTAGTTCATGAAGTTAGCCTTTACATACAGTCAGAAAAACGTGGCGGATGATTTTAATATATATTACATAAAGGTTCTTGTGAAGCTTCGTTGATCTCTGGAGCTTCGGTGGCTGTCACTTTACTCTTTTTCCCGGCAGATATCACCTTCTTTCTAGCTGACCAGCTCGTAGCTCCCATCATTCTCACAAGATGTCTCCCCAAATACCAATTCAATGTGTAACGGATAGCGACACGTATATTATACACTCACCGTAACCGTAAACAACAAAATACATACATAGACTTGCTAGTGAATCACTCTTCCTATTGGTGAAAATCGTATTAAAACCACTACAGTACTTTCAGATGGTTCAAATGGCTCTGAGCACTATGGGACTCAACTGCTGAGGTCATTAGTCCCCTAGAACTTAGAACTAGTTAAACCTAACTAACCTAAGGACATCACAAACATCCATGCCCGAGGCAGGATTCGAACCTGCGACCATAGCGGTCTTGCGGTTCCAGACTGCAGCGCCTTTAACCGCACGGAGTACTTTCAGAGATTAAGCGTAACACACATACAGAAAAGCGAGAAGGGGGACCTTCAAACTCAAAAGAACTCATTCTCACTTGATCTAAATGCTGTATCAGTTGGGTAGAGAATTAAATATACAAGGGGCGATCAAAAAATTCCTGTTAGAAGGCCTTAGAGTTCAGGATCTATATGCCAATCAGGTAAAATCGCCGTGAGCATTGGGGCAACCATCCCACCGACGCACCATGTTGAACGCATTTTGTAATAACGTCGCCATATCTCACGTTTCCGCATTTACCACACGCACGTCGGAAAGACACGTATGCCACGCTAAGCCTCTGTCTACATGTCGCTGATCATATACACGTAACGGAGTTGCGATACGTTGCATACACACTGCAGCATCGTCCTCTAACGGAAACGCTTTGATCGACGTTTGTGCCATCAATTCTGACCAAACTAAAATTGACCACACTGTGATATGACCTACAGCTTTTGTTTTCAACGTTGGAAGAAATTGAAGTTAATTACTAAAAAGGAGATCAGGAAACTGCTAAGTATAAATAAACAGCAAACACACAACATAAATAGGAAAATGAAATTAAAAAAAAACAGTTAACCATCCGAGGACAAATTTACATAACAGCAAGGTTGGCATGAGAGAGGAGGGCTGCACACGAAAGTGTTACATTCATGTCAACCATTGCCATCTAACTAAGCCAAAGACACGTCTATATTACTAGAAGAAGCATTAGTGATGGAATGATTTCAATAAAACCACTGCCAAATGAGGAATGAGGTCAGCTTTTAACGTCTATGGAGTTTGTAGTTAGAGCGAGATTGCCAGCCGCTGTGGCCGAGCGGTTCTTGGCGCTGAAGTCCCGATCCAGGGGCTGCTACGGTCGCAGGTTCGAATCCTGCCTCGGGCATGGATGTGTGTGATGTCCTTAGGTTAGTTATGTTTAAGTAGCTCTAAGTCTAGGGGACTCATGAACTCAGATGTTAAGTCCATAGTGCTTAGAGCCATTTGAACCATTTTTGTTAGAGCGAGATTGGATTGTACAGGAAATTAACTATCATCTTGTTAACCTAATCATTCTGGAATTCATGTTAAATTGAAACTTCAAACCGCGTGGCGGACCGGGATTGGAACCCAATACTTTGTCCTTCTCGGGCAATATTTTACCGCCTGAGCTACACTGGCACGACCCACTATCGGCCCTTACTGCCTTCCTTCCACCCATCAGTGCTTGTCCCGCACGGTATGCAGTACTAAATCTGTGAAAGGCAGGGAAGAAGGTGCTGGTGGCAGTAAAGCTGTGAGGCCAGGTCGTGAGTCGTGCATAGATGAATCCTTCGATAGAGTACTGCATGCGAAAGGTGGGATTCAGCGTTTGAGTCCCGGTCCGGCATAAATTTTAATGTGCCGTGAAGCTTCAGAGGAGAGCACACTCCGCTGCAGAGTGAACTGCTTACTCTTTTCATCTGATATTATTAATGAGAGCTGCAGAAAACGTAACTGATGATGCTCGGACAGCATACTGGATTCCAAAGATTCCGGATGCCAGTCCAGTGTCTGAATCGCAACCACACCACTCTCGATTGATTGTAATCGGTTGTGCAGCTGTTAAACGGGAACTTAGCCTGTTTAGTACAATATGGTATTACAGCGCCTGTGTTATTTTGATTACGATGCAAAGTTCCTTCGGACATATCGTCATTCAATTCTACAGCTGATGGCAGTCCATATTTGGAATCGCGAATTCATTTTATATATTTCATACGGCTGTGGTCGTAGCAGGGCCCGTTCCTTTGGACATGCATTCATGCAGGCCAAGGGAAATGATGGGCTGAGACGCCACGTGCAAGTTGACGTACACTCAGTAAGAACGCAGACGTTTCTTACGGTGCCACTTCAGTAGTGAGGAATATTGTACCGAAACCACTGGTGAAGGTCCGGTACACTGCCATAGGTTTGTGAGAATTATCGAGGGGGATGAGGGTTTGCTGATACTAACCGCTATGAAGTGATACTTCACTTATCCGATTACGTCAACGTACTGACACAGGGACCCAACTGCTGTTTGAAGACATCAAGTAACAACTCGAAAGCAACTTTGATTTACTATTCGATACTCAACGCGTGTTCGGTCCATTTATGTTCGCCTACAAATTATCGGTCCACCTCCGTAGTTGAGAGGTCAGCGTAGATGGCTACAGAGGACCCGTGTTCGATTCCCGATACTGTCAAGGAGCTTTCCTTGGTGGGAGGACTGGTACGGTGTACACACCACCTCATGACGCCAATTGAAAAGCTACTAGACCAAATAATAGCGGCTCCACGGTCTGGGGTCTGCAAAACGACCAGTAGGGTAGTATGCTGACAACATGCCTCTCCGTGCCACATCCGCTTGAAGCCGCAAGACAGAGGAGGACACGGCGGCAGGTAGACAGTGCTTGGGCGTTCACGGCCTGGCGAGGGGCTCGTTTACATAATTATCAAGGGGCGCGTTTACATCGACACGCGGCAACATAGGCTAATGTTACAACTCACATACTGCGGTCCGTTTATCAACAACACTGGTGGTCAGAATAGTATTCAATCCAGGCATACATACGAGGGGTGGTCATTTACTGGTACACACTAAAAATCCCGCACCACAATACTGTAGCACGCCTCAAAAAATTTGCAGGAAAGACGTACTTCATATTTGTCTATAATAAGACTATTTAAAGGCAGGTCATTTGAACTGTGAGTGTTAGCAGCAATGGAAATGAGACGAGGGTGGGAGAGGGAGGGAAAATGGAAAGTGATAAGAAAACATAAGCAATGAAAATAGGCTGACAGACAGTCGCTTCAATGGTTTCGCCTTAATTCGTTTCACTGATGAAACTGAAAGGTTACAAGCCGTCTGACTTGCCCTTTCTATTGATGACCTAACGTTACCTGCTCCTTGTCAAGTCTGGAGACAAGCAGGGAGGATGGTTCTCGTCACTTCATTTAACTCTGATGACCATAGTTGACTGAGCATTGTATTTGAGCCACGCGGGATTAGCCGAGCGGTCTTAGGCCCTGCAGTCATGGACTGTGCGGCTGGTCCCGGCGGAGGTTCGAGTCCTCCCTCGGACTTGGGTGTGTGTGTGTTTGTCCTTAGGATAATTTAGGTTAAGTAGTGTGTAAGCTTACGGACTGATGACCTTAGCAGTTGAGTCCGATAACATTTAACACACATTTGAACATTTGTATTTGATAAAAGTGCAGCTGCTGAATGTCTGCACTTACGTTGCTTCGGTCAAGGGAATTTGTGTAAATCTTGTAGTTCGTTTCCCCAGTAGTTGGGGAACGACCGATGTACACAACACTGCGAGTAACGGGGCAGTGCGCTCGCCACTCAGAGGACTAAATCCCTGGCTTACGAGGGCTGTAGGGCCACTGAGTTGTGGGCTGAGGTGCACTCGTATCACTCGAAGAATGACGGGATCTTCGGTGTTGTGTACGGTACTGTCCGGCGCCCGGCTAGCGGGTACTCACCCACCACTTGATAACACCTAGAGAGAACTCAGTATTTTTGTAGAGGGCAGGGCTGCTGCTGTGGGAATACGGCCTGGTGGAATCCCCGTCGCGTTCGCCTGGCGCGTTGGAAGTTCTGAGTTGTATAAACAATCCTCTGATTGGCCTATCACCTCTTGATGTCGGACGGGAATTACAACAACAAATTTTGCTGAGTGTGTGCTGATTGGTCCTCTACTTCATATATTGCATGGTGGGTAGTTTCACCCCACTGGACAGAAGTGAATAACATTTTGCCTTACTGGTGCTTGCTACCATGTCGGCGCTAAACGGAGGAGTCGAGGGCAGGGAGGTATGATCGTGAACAGTTTTGGAGCAGTCGTCTTAGAGGCGACTTTACGTGCTCGATCGCTGAGACGGCGATCATTCTGGTGTGCTGCATTGGGACATCGTCCCGACGACTTAGCGTGATCCGCAGACTCTGGGCTGGTGCAGATCTCGTGCCGAGACACATCTTCACGCCCATGGAGACAAGAGCCTGGTGAGCACGTTGTTCAGCATCGGCTCGTCAGGTCGGAGTTTATCATTTTATAAGGGTACACCACCACCACAGTGCCGTTAGATTCCGCTCATGAACATTTTAGTTCGGACCACCAACCACTACACAGTAAAATTCCATTTTAAGGGGTTTGGTCAAATCATTGAGGGGACGTACAGCTTGAATCCGTTATTCTTCCCTGGCCATCAATCTTGTGCTGGTTAAATGTCTATCACGTCAGATTCATATTGTCAATTAATTGTTTTTACTGTACAAAGAAGAACTTTTGCAGTAAATTACCAGTTTATTTTGATTTGTCTTTCACTTAAAGTAGGTAGTGTACCCTTCATTTCATTTTCATTATTAAGTGTTCTTAAAATAGAATTATTAACTGATTTTGTAGTAACCCTCCACCTTATGATTCCACATTAGTGACAAATTTCAGATAGCGTATTTTCATTGTGTTAAGTGTATCAACATTGGGTCTTACGGGATGTGTAGGAGTCTAGGTAGCCTCTGCTCCAGTAAAGATTTCCAAATTGAGACGTGCGATGTACTGCAAGTTAAAGCGGTCCTCTTTCGTCCAGAGAGAAACACATGCTGGCACGTTGACATCGATGGTAGTTCTTTGACCTGGTCGGACGCGTGAAAACGTCTCAAGGAACGATCTTTGATTTTTGGCAGCCAACCAGACAACTTGCCACGAGAATTCCTGCTTGTGATCTCGGAGTTGCGTGGGTCCCGAGTACTCATGAGTCACTTCTGCTCTGTGTTCTGTTCTTGGTTCTGCCGCGTCAGGTGATTGCAGGTTACTGTTCGGTAAGATGCCGGTACAAACGTATTGATGAGACCAATGTATATTGATGAGCCAAAACATTACGACCACCTGCTTAATAACTCCTTTTCCCGTCCTTAGAACGAAATACATGACTTATTCCGCGTATCGTGGCTCCCACAGTTTACTGGCAGGTTTGTGGAGGTATGTGGCATTAGATGTCTACGCACAGGTCATGTAATTCGCGCAAATAACAGGCCGCTGATCTGCTTACCCGTTGTTGGCGCCCTATAGAGCCCCAGATGAATCCCATAGGATTTACATAACACTAATGTGGTCGCCGAGACATCACCTTCAGTTCACTATAGTGTTCCTCAAACCACTGTAGAACGAGACTGGCTCTGAGCCACGGACAGTTATACTGCTAAAAGAAGACATCGCCATCGGGGAAGACATCAAGCATGAAGGGGTACAGGTGGTTCGCAGCTGTCAGCGTGTCTTAGATTACTAAAACACATCCCATGCAAGCGCAGGAGAATGTCTCCTACAGCATAATACTGCCTCCACCACCGTGCGTGCGTGGCGCGCTGCACGTTTCGAGCCGTCGTACACCTAGATGACGGCGTTTGTGGAGACGCCCAGCGACCTAATATAGCAAAAATGTAATTCACCTGAAGAGCAAGTACGTTTCCATTGATCGATGGCCGAATCCCGATGGTCCAGTGGCCACTGGAATCGTAATTGAAGATGTCGTTGGGTCAACATGTGAACACACAGGGGTAGTCTGCTGTGGAGCTCCGTGTTCAACAATATACGATGAACGGTGTGCTCCGAAACACTTGTGCGTGCACCAGCATTGTGCTCTTTCGACAGAGATGCCACAGATCACCATCTATCCTACTTTACAGAGCAGAAAAGCCTTCGAACCTCACGTTCTGTGAAGAGCTGTGGACGTCCAACCATTTAGCGCATAGTGGTAGTTACGTTGACCTTCCACCTCTCTTCGTAGATGCTCACGACAATAGCATATGAACACTCGACCAGCTTCGTCGTCTTCGAGATACTCGTTCACAGGCTCTGCGTAATAATAATCTGCTCTTAGCAAATTCGCTTATCTCAACGGATTTCCTCATTTGCAGACCATATCTTTGCTAGGGTGATCCCCTGTCCGTGTCTGCTCCCCTTACATACTTTTGCTACCGCGTCACGTTCCCGCTACGCCACCAGGCGGGATTCAGCCTCGCCTGTTTCAAATCAGTTACTTCAAGGTCAGCTCCGAGCTAGACGCTCTGTAACGAGCCGTCCTCTGACCCCAAACCACCACTATTTGTGACTTCAGTGGTGTCAAGAGAAAACTCATTGGAGGGCAGGGTGGAGATCTGTTACGATTTCTCATGAAAGATGTTTATTTATTTTATTTATTTATTGTTCCGTGGGACCACAGTAAGGAGAAGTCTCCATGGTCATGGAACGAGTCAATACATGAAATTATAACACGATAGTGGAAACAGATAAAATGAAATATAAGAAACATATTCAGGCGACAATTCGTAAGTTTAAATAAAGAAAATCAACAATGTAACACTGAAATTTGCTTAATTTTTCAGCTCTTCCAGGAGCTCCTCGACAGAATAGAAGGAGTGAGCCATGAGGAAACTCTTCAGTTTAGACTTAAAAGTGTCTGGGCTACTGCTAAGATTTTTGAGTTCTTGTGGTAGCTTATTGAAAATGGATGCAGCATAATACTGCACTCCTTTCTGCACAAGAGTCAACGAAGTGCATTCCACATGCAGATTTGATTTCTGCCTAGTATTAACTGAGTGAAAGCTGCTAACTCTTGGGAATAAGCTCATATTGCTAACAACAAACGACATTAAAGAAAATATATAATGTGAGGGCAATGTTAGAATTCCGAGACTATTGAATAGGGGTCGACAAGAACTTACACCACACACAGCTCGAAGAGCCCGTTTTTGAGCCAAAAATACCCTTTTTGAATCAGAAGAATTACACCAAAAAATAATCCCATATGACATCAGCGTATGAAAATATGCGAAGTAGACAACTTTTAGAGTTGAACTGTCACTTATTTCAGATACTGTTCTAACGGTAAATAAAGCAGCATTTAGTTTCTGAACAAGATCCTGAACATGGGCTTTCCACAACAGCTCACTATCTATCCGAACGCCTAGGAATTTGAACTGATCCGTCTCGCTTATAATATGCCCATTCTGTCTGATCAAAATATCGGTTCTTGTTTAATTGTGAGTTAGAAACTGTAAAAACTGAGTCTTACTGTGATTTAGCATAAAATTATTTTTCACAACCCACGAACTTATTTCATGAACTACATTATTTGATACTGATTCAATATTACACACAAGATCCTTCACTACCAAGCTGGTGTCATCAGCAAACAGAAATATTTTTGAATCACCTGTAATACTAGAAGGCATATCATTTATATAAATAAGAAACAGCAGTGGCCCCAGCACCGACCCTTGGGGAACGCCCCACTTAACAGTGGCCCATTGGGACTGAACATCACTACCACTCTCAATATTGCGGAGAATTACCTTCTGCTTTCTGTTCTTGAAATAAGAGACGAACCAATTGTAAGCTACTCCCCTTACTTCATGTTTCTGCCTCGGTGCCAGTGATGGTGTTGGTTCGGAGGGGACCCATTGAGGAGATGCACCCAACCTCTCTGCGGTCTAGACACAATGGAGCTGCACCTGCAGTTACGGTCTGGGATGCGATTTCTTACGACAGCAGGAGCATCCTGATTGAAAATTTGTACCTCAGACTGGTGATTCTACCTGTTGTGCAGCCATTTATGACCTGCATTCCAGGCGGTATTTTCAACAGGATAACGCCTGCCCACATACCGCTTTTGTAACTCAACATGCTCTACAGAATGTCAACACATTGCTTCGGCCTGCTCGACCACCAATCAGTCTTGAGTGGAGCACATATGGGGCATAGTCGGATGCCAACTACAGCGGCATCCACAACCACCATTAACTGTCTCTGGATAGACCGACCAAGTGCAACAGGCATGGAACTCAATCCCATAAGCTGACATCCGGCACCAGTACAACACAGTGCATGCACGTGTGCATTCTTGCATTTAACGTTCTGCGGTTACACTGCTTATTAATTGTCAGCATTTCACATTTACAACAGCTTTTCTCGCGCTTACGTTACCCTGTGATACTGCAATGTTAACCACTTAAATATTTTGCCCAGAAAATCATATTCCCGAAATTGTATTAGACTACATTAATAATCTTTTGGTGTTGCGATTTTTTCCCAACAGTGTGTAAAATATGAAGAATGCTTGATTATATGTACCAGGGGCCTGATGGCTTATCTTCCGTGGTTAAATAAATCAATAAAATAATATAATATAAAACGAAACAGCGTGCGATCCTCCACATTAAAAAAGCGTCTCTGCCATTTTGCTTTGGTTCCGCTTGAGACCACTGTAAGGTAACGCTAGTGTTTAAATGAGTAACAGTACTGCATACATGTATCTGGGAAAAACGTAATTTTGTTTCTCGAAGTGATAAGTAACAAATTACGACTGCCTCATGAAAATTCAACAATTACGATATCGCTGCAGGGATTGCGCATTGATTGTTGCCTGCAGTCACTATACAAGTCAGCGCGTTATTTGTGTGATTCCAGTGTGTTATTATTTAATACTGGTGTTATTCATCAGTCTATAATCATTTACTTGTAACTTCATTGCCAGGCATGAGAAATGAGATCACCATATCCATTGAGAATATCACGCTGTATTTGGTCTATGGCGCATAGGGAAATGTGTCTACTGTTGGATGCCGGCCGGTGTGGTCGAGCGGTTCTAGGCGCTACAGTCTGGAATCGCGCGACCGCTACGGTCGCAGGTTCGAATCCTGCCTCGGGCATGGATGTGTGTGATGCCCTTAGGTTAGTTAGGTTTAAGTAGTTCTAAGTTCAACGGGACTGATGACCTTAGCAGTTAAGTCCCATAGTGCTCAGAGCCATTTGATTTTGATACTGTTGGATGTAGGCAGAATTGCACACTGGATTCAAAAGAGGTGCACATTTGGTGTTCAGTGCAGATGAAAATGTTGTGAAATAGACCAACAATCTGTAATTGCTCACCAATTTGCGCTTGTTTCCTTTCTCCATCGGCTTCAGTTTTACGGGCACATTAAGGAGAGAAGTTAATTTTGTTTGAGCGATAATAGTACTCGTTGTGATCTTATAATTTGATGTCATTAAGCAAATTCCTCTGCTTCGACCTCAAGCGTCTGTTCCTCGCCTTGCCCTTTGCGGGACTTCTCCCGTGGAAGGGCGGAGCTCCTCGACTTCTCGCCAAAGTGGGTCAACTTCCTCGGCGGGCCCCAGCGATCTCCCGTAGAAGAATTAACACAGCCCACCAATAGAAAGGAATTTCCTTCTTTCCAACTTCCATCTGCTTTAGGAGCTTCGTAAATAGCACAAGTCGAGGAGTGGCTCGTGTTCTCAAGAACATGAAAACCGCGCCAGCCAAATTAAAGAACTTTTGTTGGGAAAAGTTTGAATAACTCAGAGGGAAAGTCTGCTATGTTACAAACGATTATGTCGTGATTGGTCTGCGTGTAGCTGATGTAGATGAATATGTCTGTAGTACTTGCTTTGTGATGATTCCTGTGACCTTAAGAGCTTGATTGTTACATGCTTATAACTTCTGTGTTGTAAACAACGCATGAAGTCGGAGATTATAGTTGCTTTCTCCACGCGTACAGCTGCCAAAACAGAAATGGAGTAATGGAAGGTACGGCTATTTCTTAGATAAAGATTTAATTTACATACAACTGGTCTTTTACAGAAAAACCGTTGTATAAAAAACTATTAATGTTTGAGATACGTCATTGTGATGTTTCACGAAAAGTTTGCAGGATTGCTTGTGATTTGTTACTCCAGGTCGCTGGTGCGTTGTAGCCTTGCTAACGTCAGCTGTCCTGATTTATTTGAGAAGTGTACAGTCAGACAGCTGTCAATAGTAGTTCTGCTGATTCGAAAAGTACTTCCTCTCCTCAGGCGATAATACTGAATATCTGATTTTATTTTACTCATTTCCGTAGAGGCCGATCTCATGTTGATCACTTTTTATCCGATGCTCTGTTTAATCTACCGTATCTGCGAAGAAATGTTATTGCTGGAAAAATTCAGATCTGTTTATACTATGTAACTGGTATGTAAACGTAACATTGTGTCTGCATAAAAGGCTATTGATACGCCGACTAAATCCTCAGTAATTTCGTATAGAACACTTAAATTAGTTATTTTACATTTCCGGTATCAATAATTCTGCCCTCAATTAAGGTTTTATTAGTTGTATTAAGCGCATTTTTTGTCAATGTGATTCGCAATTTCCTCCACTTTCGAAATTTTTGTTGCCCTAGGTACCTTTATTTTGAGCCCATAATTTTTTTTGCAGACTAGAAGCGTGTGCTACCTCGCAGTTTTAATCTGCGAGGCAGTGGTACATTACTGTGTATATCTGTGCGAATCAGTTCTTCTCAGACCTTATTTGTATCGCTTTTTATAAGTGATCTAATATTTTTGTCATTATTTGGCTATTATTATTGAATATAATGTCTAAACTGTTTCTATTGCACCTTTGTCTTTCTTAAAGCGAAACTTTACCCTGCACCTAGTGACTTTTTTTATACTCTTAACTTGACTTGAAATCTAATGAATCTGTCTTGTTTCATCGATTCTGGACACCCGATCAAATAATCTGCGAGTTCCTATACTTGTTTGATTTTAATAACTCTGGAGGTATCACATCAACTTCTTACATGAACTGAAATAATTCACAAATCTCTAAAATTGGTTACGCTTTACAGGATTATCTACTTTTCCCTCATGGACGTCATATTCTTCTTTTGCCGCACAACATCGCGTCTTCTCCGTAGACCATACTTTCGATACATCCCTACTCTATCTTCTCTCTCTCGCTTTTTCCTTTCCGAGTGCAGTTATTTGGAGCTTGAAAGCCTGCAGTTCGTAAATTAAATATTTCTATTTCTCCAGAATTATTTTTAATTTTTGAAAGTATGACAGAAATGTGAAAACTGTAATTCAAAAACCGGCCTCTGGGGTAGAGCGGTTCTAGGCGCTTCAGTCAGGAACCGTGCTACTGCTACGGTCTCAGGTTCGAATCCTGCCTCGGGCATGGATGTGTGGATGTCCTTATATTAGTTAGGTTTACGTAGTTCTAAGTCTAGGGGACTGATGACCTCCCATGGTACTTAGAGCCATTTTAACCATTTGTAACTCTAGACTTGAATGTTAATGCCACTTTCTTGTCACATTTCCATTTTTCTTCATTACTGATGATAGCTCAGTCTTGAAGACGATGACTGTCATACTCTGCATTTTTAGAAAATTTGGCACTGAATAACTTGGGCGCCGGCCGGTTTGGCCGCGCGGTTCTAGGCGCTTCAGTCTGGAACCGCGTGACTGCTACGGTCGCAGGGTCGAACCCTGCCTCGGGCATGGATGTGTGTCATGTCCTTAGGTTAGTTAGGTTTAAGTAGTTCTAAGTTCTAGGGGACTGTTGACCACAGATATTAAGTCCCATAGTGCTCAGAGCCATTTAACTTGGATGACTGAAGTTAATTCCTGTTTCTTATTGTTTTGTTTGCGCAAGCGGCATTAAAATGAAACACTATCCGGAGGCCTATAAGTAGAAACTAATATCTTTATTTCTATTCAAGAATATTGTCCACTTTTTCCACTGTGATACAAAGCGGTGAATGGTGATCTCGTAAAATTCCTGGATCGTCGTGTTGTGAACCAGTTCTGAACGAAATGCTTGGCGTCTTCGAGAAGAATCCTTTGCCTGTGAGACTTCTTTAGCTCACAGAAAATAGGTAATTTGAAGAAAACACGTCCGGACTGTATTAAAGTGACGGACCTCCCATTTGAATGTTTGGAAGAGCTACTTGACTTCGTTAACTGTACTGGACCCTGCATTGTGGAACAAAATGATTCCGCTGCTAAGCTGTCCTGATCGATTCTATTTAATAGCTTGCGAAGGGTGGTCAGTGCTAATGAGTGTCGCTTCTCTTTCACTGTTGTTCCATGTTGCACGAAGTTGATAAGAAGGAGCCCCTTTCCATCCTAGAAAAAGGTGAACATAATCTTTCTCTCACTTGGACGGCCTTGCAATTTTTTGGGTGGCAGCGATTTGCACGCTTCCACTGGAGACTTTGTTGTTTTGACTCCTACACCTGTGCTGTTACTCAATGAATTCCTTTTTCCCGCATTCCTTCCACTTTCAGGAAAAGTTCTATACCGACTTGTTCTTCTTTTCACTGTTTTCGGCGCGGTTAAGTGCAGTGGATGGTCGACGCCTGCCCGTGCTTTCTGTGTCGTCACACAGCTGTTCGTCCACGCCACTCCAGTGGCGAGTCTCATCCCTCTTATATGGACAACACTTTCCTTCACAGGCAACGAAATAAAGTCCCCGGCTCTTGTCATTTTGAATGCAACTTATAAGTCTGAATATGGCCTCATTTGGTCATAACAGTTAATAACACTAAAAATGTGTCCTAATCTGTGTTTGGCCTACGAAAATACACTCCTGGAAATTGAAATAAGAACACCGTGAATTCATTGTCCTAGGAAGGGGAAACTTTATTGACACATTCCTGGGGTCAGATACATCACATGATCACACTGACAGACCCACAGGCACATAGACACAGGCAACAGAGCATGCACAATGTCGGCACTAGTACAGTGTATATCCACCTTACGCAGCAATGCAGGCTGCTATTCTCCCATGGAGACGATCGTAGAGATGCTGGATGTAGTCCTGTGGAACGGCTTGCCATGCCATTTCCACCTGGCGCCTCAGTTGGACCAGCGTTCGTGCTGGACGTGCAGACCGCGTGAGACGACGCTTCATCCAGTCCCAAACATGCTCAATGGGGGACAGATCCGGAGATCTTGCTGGCCAGGGTAGTTGACTTACACCTTCTAGAGCACGTTGAGTGGCACGGGATACATGCGGACGTGCATTGTCCTGTTGGAACAGCAAGTTCCCTTGCCGGTCTAGGAATGGTAGAACGATGGGTTCGATGACGGTTTGGATGTACCGTGCACTATTCAGTGTCCCCTCGACGATCACCAGTGGTGTACGGCCAGTGCAGGAGATCGCTCCCCACACCATGATGCCGGGTGTTGGCCCTGTGTGCCTCGGTCGTATGCAGTCCAGATTGTGGCGCTCACCTGCACGGCGCCAAACACGCATACGACCATCATTGGCACCAAGGCAGAAGCGACTCTCATCGCTGAAGACGACACGTCTCCATTCGTCCCTCCATTCACGCCTGTCGCGACATCACTGGAGGCGGGCTGCACGATGTTGGGGCGTGAGCGGAAGACGGCCTAACGGTGTGCGGGACCGTAGCCCAGCTTCATGGAGACGGTTGCGAATGGTCCTCGCCGATACCCCAGGAGCAACAGTGTCCCTAATTTGCTGGGAAGTGGCGGTGCGGTCCCCTACGGTACTGCGTAGGATCCTACGGTCTTGGCGTGCATCCGTGCGTCGCTGCGGTCCGGTCCCAGGTCGACGGGCACGTGCACCTTCCGCCGACCACTGGCGACAACATCGATGTACTGTGGAGACCTCACGCCCCACGTGTTGAGCAATTCGGCGGTACGTCCACCCGGCCTCCCGCATGCCCACTATACGCCCTCGCTCAAAGTCCGTCAACTGCACATACGGTTCACGTCCACGCTGTCGCGGCATGCTACCAGTGTTAAAGACTGCGATGGAGCTCCGTATGCCACGGCAAACTGGCTGACACTGACGGCGGCGGTGCACAAATGCTGCGCAGCTAGCGCCATTCGACGGCCAACACCGCGGTTCCTGGTGTGTCCGCTGTGCCGTGCGTGTGATCATTGCTTGTACAGCCCTCTCGCAGTGTCCGGAGCAAGTATGGTGGGTCTGACACACCGTTGTCAATGTGTTCTTTTTTCCATTTCCAGGAGTGTAGTTTATAAGGATTGTATTATGCGGATACTATTTCGTGGCAGTCTTAGATGGGTAGTGTTTTGAACTGTGCTTGCGTAAGTTATCGGCAGAGGTCGGACCTGCGCTGTAGCCACTACCAAATGCTTTCTGTACTCCAATTTACTTTGTGTTGTGGATTGCTTGTTTTCTTTTCTTATTTTCAACTGAGTGGAGAGACTAATCCTAGTGCACAAAGGGATTCGAATGCGTCTCTCACCACAACAAAAGGAATCAGCGATCCCTATGTCAGTTCTGCCTCCGTGGAAGCACAGAACGCGAATGTAGGATGGCAGCCCTTCGAGAGGGAGGCGGGCCTTATTTCCCCGCACCGTTCCTGTCCCCTCGGCAGTCTAAGTTCTGGTTTGTTTACCGTCGCTCACGACTGCCACGATATACTGTCTGCATAATATTGGCTATTTTGGGAGTCAGCACTGATACAAACAAGGGACAAGAAAAGTTGCGATGGCCGGTGACAGGAATCCCGTATAAAATACTTTCAGATTAATAGAACACTTTGTTTCTATTAAGGGAAGAAATAGTACTTAGCTTCCTGCGGTTCCTGTGCCTCGAACACGCAGTTACATTGACAATCTGTTACTACTCGCAGAACACAGGCTATGTAACGTCTTCCTATTACTCTGCATTGATCCTTTCGAAGTCTGCGACGAACTGCGACCGTGCAGCGATGGATGGCTGGTTAAATCAGCGTTGAAAGGGAGTGCCGAACTCTGTCTTCCTGGTGGTGTGGCACTGCCTGCTCTTTTCACTGGCACAAGGGTCAGCCCCTCCTTGATGCCGTTTCACGTCGCTGCGCTGGTCGGTGTGCAGTCGATGCTTTAGTTTTGCACAATAAGTATCCTTTGGAATTTTCTCTTTCGAAGGCATTTCCATTTTCCAGATTGACTGTTATATATAGTCACTTTTATTTAAATCAATGAGAGTTGATTTCGGTCGTTAGCTATTTTCATGTGAATACTCCTATATTCTCAAAGACACGGACGAGAACAACGTTCTATGCTTGTCATCGCCTTAAAACAGCTACTGTCGCAGTGTCATACGCACAAAAAATTCACCACACTACTCGCATGTAACATCGTCCTTCAAATGGTTCAAATGGCTCTGAGCACTATGCGACTTAACTTCTGAGGTCATCAGTCGCCTAGAACTTAGAAGTAATTAAACCTAACTAACCTAAGGACATCACACACTTCCATGCCCGAGGCAGGATTCGAACCTGCGACCGTAGCGGTCGCTCGGATCCAGACTGTAGCGCCTAGAACCGCACGGCCACTCCGGCCGGCAACATCGTCCTTCCCTGGTTCATTCGCCACTGGTAATTTGCCAGTAAACAGTTATTCAAATATATACTAACACTGTCACTATTGGAAGCATGTCGATATGTGATAAGTCTATGTTATCACTATTATATCTTCCTTCCATGTGCTTAAAATTAATGTGTTTATGTCTCGTCAGGTTATCTTCCATTCCGAAGGCTGTTGCACGCAGCGACTACTATATTGACTTGTAAATAATAGATTTCAGCTATCAGTCGTCCTTTTGGAATTCTATTGGCAGATCTAGATTTCAGCTAGAATCTAGCCATTCTCAATGCACTATCACTTTTGATCAATGCATATAATGCCTATTGGTCATTGAATGAACTGCGGACGAAGCCTGACCAACAGGCATTACATGCGTTGATCAAAAATGATAGTGCATTGAGAATGGCCAGTTTATAGCTGAAATCTAGATCTGCCAATACAATTCCAAAAGGACGACTGATAGCTGAAATCAACATGTTTATGTCTTCCAATTCGTATACACAAATATGTTCAGGTTTACCTCCTGTTCTATAGTTAGTTATCATAAACTAATATTCTCTTTTATTTTCTTTGAATTTGTAATGAAAGCGTTGAAAAGTAATGCTTACGAATTTTTATTTCAAATCCCACTAAAGCGTTTTAAATAAATCAAACGTCATTAACATTCTGCATCATTACTCTTCATGTCTACACATTTATTTCTCAACATAGTCACCCTGGCGACGAAAACATTTCTCCCAACGAGAGACCAGTTTGTCGACAGCATCACTGTAGAATGTTTGACTTTGTTGACGGAGCCACATCACCACCTCTGTTTCGACCACTTCATCACTATCAAAGTGACCTCCTCGAGGTGTTCTTTAAGGTCTGGAAACAGATGAAAATCGGATGGTACCAAGTCGGGACTATAAAGAGGATGATCGAAGATAGTGAACTCAAAGCGTCGGATTGCTGAGACGCCGCTGCGCTCGTGTGTGATCTGGCATTGTCATGCTGAAAGATGAAGTGCTCCATGTGTGGACTAACTCTTCGAAATCGAAACTCGATTACAGCACGCTGTTTCTCAATCACCGAAACAGTGACGTTACAAAAAATGGTTCAAATCGCTCTGAGCACTATGGTACTTAACATCTGAGGTCATCAGTCCCTTAGAACTACTTAAATCTACTTAACCTAAGGACATCACACACCTCCATGCCCGAGGCAGGATTCGAACCTGCGACCGTAGTGGTCACGCGGGTCCAGACTGAAGCGGCTAGAACCGCACGGCCACAACGGCCGGGAGTTACGTTACACACCGCCATCTTACACACTACAGTTCCTAGCCCTCTAGCGACAGAGGGCAGCAAATATGTATACATGAAGAATAAAGATGTAGACATGTAGAACAAAGATGTAGAATGTCAATATCCTTTCACTGGATTTAAAAGCCTTATGAGTTGCCACTTAAAAAATTCGGAGGCTTTGCTTTTGAGCACGCCCTCGTATTTATTTCTTGTACTGAACTATCCCAATACACATAACTGGTCCAGTGTTTACGTACGCAGAGAACTACCGTTTATTCTCACTATTACTTGTCAGTGTTGTGGATTCTTGAGTGTTACATTTCCTTTCGTTGATTCTTTTTAGTTTCAGCTGTACATCACTACTCGTTCAATTTGATTTACTTCTGTACATTATTCTACGGGAGACCTACTCTATGTTACTCAGAGTTCTCGTCATTTTCAGAAAATGTTTGTACCCTACAATACGATGTAGTGAAGTAGTTGATCAGGAATACTGATTACTTTCAGAGACAGATACAAATAATGATATTAATTTTTTGATACATCACGTACTTCAAAATTCTTGAGTTATCAGAAATAAAATATAGGAGCGAAGGGTTATCTGCAGCTTCTACATACTTGTGACTATAGTTATAAGAGTGGAAGGATGTGTAAAGGGAGCAGTGATTCAACAGAAAATCAGAAAGGGCTATGGCCTAAATCTTATGTTTGTACATGGAGCAATTAGTAAATGAAATAAAGGAGAAAATATGAAACGTGATTAAGTTCGCGGGGAAGAAATGGAATCTTTAAGGTTTTCCTATGAAACTGTTACTATGTCAGCGACGGTAAAAGGACCTAGTAGATGAGTTGACCGGGATGCATAGTGGCTTAAAAGAAAGTGATGACATGACCATCAACAAAAGTGTACCAAATATAATGGAATTTAATTCAATTAAATTAACTGATCTTGTGAACATTAGTTCAGGAAATGAGGCACTGGTAGAAGTCGACGATTTCTGCCATTTGAGCAGCAAAATGACTGTCAATAGCAGGATGAGAGAGAATATAAAATGCACTTGCAGTGGCAATAATTTTTTTCCGAAAAAGAGAAATATTTAATCTACTATAAATTTAGGGGACTTAGGGAGCCTTTTCTAAAAGGATTTATCTGGAGTGTAACTCTGTTCTGAAGTCTAACTGGCAAACAGTATGGACAAGCGGTGAATACGAACTTTTGAAATGTGGTGCCACAGAAGAAGGCTGAAGATTAGAATTCAATCGCAGAGAAAGTGATTTGTGGCACATCTTGAATTGATGTGAAATATGTCTTGGTGCAGAAGGAAATAGTTAATTTGGTAGTGGAGCGAAGTGTGGTGGAGATGGCGTGAATACCGTACGAGGAGACCAAGGATTCACTAGGATAAGTGGGTTCAAGTGGACGTTGTTCGCAGTACTTCCTTACAGAGGAGGAGACTTGCACAGGATATACAGTATTAACGTGGAATACTGTCTTCGGGCCTGTGACGGTTGGTTAATAGCAACAGTCCGGGTTTAATTTCACCAGCGAGCCAAGAGCGCCACTTCGTTGACGATGTTGAAAAGAAGAAAGATTACTGGCAAAAAAATGATCGTGCAATGTGGAAATAGTTTCAATATACAGGATTTTTAAAAACGAATATACGTATTTCGAATGCATATATTTATTAAACTTTAAGACATACGAATATGTAACCTTACACACATACGAGGGCTATTCGGAAAGTAAGGTCCGATAGGTCGGGAAATGGGAACCACGGTAAAAATATAAAATGTTTTATTTGCAACAGTTAGATACACCTTGCAGCTACTTATCTCCATAGTCGCCGATCCGACTTAGACGTGTATCGTAGCGTTGTACCAACTTTCCAATACCCTCGCTATAGAAGGCAGCCGCCAGTGCTTTCTCTACGCTGGCCTACGTCTCGTTGTCTTGTGCCAAAATGTTGTCTTCATAGCCAGCGGTTCATGTGAGCAGAGATGAAACTCAGAGGAAGACAATTACGGGCTGTATTGTGGGTAGTCAAACATTTCCAATTGAAAACGATGCAGGAGCATCTTCATTGCCCCTGCAGAATGCGGCGGAGAATGGTCTTGAAGAAGAAACAGCACGACAGTTATGTAATGTTAGCTGCATAGCTTCAGGCGAAATTTCTCACCAGGCCCTCGTACTTGGCGGCAGACACTACTTTCTAGACATCTTTACGCACCCACTGCGAGCTCAGAAATGGGAAGAGCGACGTGATGGTAACTTGGGTTATACTAGAGACACTACCCAACACATCTGTGCAAAGCTTTATCGGATTGTCATAGTAGTTTCCATTTCGCGACCGATCGGACCTTACTTTCCGAATAGCCCTCGTATTTACGAACCTCTCAAGTTCACATTACTCATGTTCAATATGTCCTCCGTCAGCAACACGAACAATATCACATCGATACTAAAATTCCTCCCATGCTCGGGCAAGCATGTCTTTCGTCACTGATGTTATGGCAGTACGGATCCTGTTCTTCAACTCTTCCAGGTTCTGTGAGAGTGGTGGTACATAAACGTTGTCTTTAACGAAATCGCCCCCCCCCCCCCCCCCCCCGAGGAAGAAGTCAGGCGGTGTCAAATCCGATGACCTTGACGACCAATCCGACGGTTAGATAGAGTTTCTTTAAGATATTAACGCACTGGGCGACTCCAGTGAGGGGGTGCCCCGTCTTGTTGAAAAATAAAGTTGTTCCCTGCAGCCTCGGAAACGACCAGTTAACCGTGTTTGCATCAAAGAAGAAGGGACCATAAACAGATGATCGGAGTATCGTACAAAACACATTGAGTTTGGGTGAATCTCGTACATGTTCAGTGGCTGCATGTGGGTTCTGTAGAGCCCAAATTTGAACATTGTGTTTTTTCACCTAGCCACTAACAAGGAAAGTCGCTTCATCACGATGCGTTGTGCGAAAGTGTTATCATTGTCAATAGCATCATGAATCTCGTTACAAAATGCCACACGTTTGCGTTTGTCATCACGGCGCAGAGCTTGTAACAACTGTAACTTGTACGGTTTCATAACCAACCGACGTCTCAAAACACGCCAAATTGTTGTTGTACCGAGTTGTAACTACCGACTGGCACGACCAGTTGATTTTGAAGGCCAGCCGAAGTGGCCGTGCGGTTAAAGGCGCTGCAGTCTGGAACCGCAAGACCGCTACGGTCGCAGGTTCGAATCCTGCCTCGGGCATGGATGTTTGTGATGTCCTTAGGTTAGTTAGGTTTAACTAGTTCTCAGTTCTAGGGGACTAATGACCTCAGCAGTTGAGTCCCATAGTGCTCAGAGCCATTTGAACCATTTGATTTTGAAGGACTACGTTGGAAATCAGTTTGAATTCGTGCAACGTTTTCTTCACGAACACGAGGGCCGCCAGGATTCTTTCCTTTACATACACATCCTGTATTTAGAAACAGTCTACACCATCTGCGAACGTTCCACCCATTCGGAGGATCAATTTGGTACCTCAGCCTGAAACGTCTTTGCACTGTAATCACGGACTTGCTCTTCGCAAACTCGAGAACACAAAATGATTTCTGCTGCGGAGTAGCAATTTTAAACATATGACAAAACAGAAGACAACTGTTATCTAGCGACTATTAATATAAACTACACTATGTATCCGTTTCTCAAATAGCTGAGCCGTGGCGAGCGATTGATAGTTTGTACAAAATAATACTTTGTAATACCTGTATTCTTTTTGAAACACCCTATATTAAAAGGTTTGAAAATGTTTGACAGTTGTTACTCTTACTAACTTGGTGCCGTGCCGCTGAAACGTCCTGTGGGTTGAGTAGCTGGTCACTAATGAGTACAGCCGACGGCGCGGCGGTAATATAACTTGCATCTAAGAATCCCTTCTTTGCCTGCCGAAAATTGATATTACAAATACATTGTTGAGAATTTTAGTTCATGCTTGAATTATATAGAGACAATTACGCCACACCTAGACTTCTGTGTTACTGATTATCAATGGATCTAATTCAACTTCGCATAGATCAGCTGTAAAGTGCGAAGCAGGATAAATGAAGATTTGTGACAGATTCGTGTGTTTCTGACTCGTAGCTGTGATCACTGAAGTGTTTACGCAGCTAGCTGGGAATGACTGAAGAAGTTTAAGTGCGACAGATAATTTAAATTGGATGTGCGAGAAATTTACGAAAAACTGACATGCTTATTCCTTGGATTTTATGTAACTTCTGAAAGTTTAGTAATTTATAGTGATTACGATTTCCCTCGGATTCTTCCCGAATAGTCGGATTCTACTAACTGTTTCAATGCTTGACAGTTTATTAACGGCAGTTAATTTTAGGTGGATTATATTAATGTCCCTAACCTTGAGATGATAACGTGATCTCAGTGCTTTCTGGCTCTGGTGACCCATTCGGTAACAGCAATAGTTAATTCCGAGGATAGTAAGAGTCTCGGCATGGAGGTCCGCCACAGACTGAAGACGACGACAGCAAAATACATGGGTGAGATCTAAAATGAAAGTCAATACAAGAAGTACACGTACTAATGACGCGCGGACAGTGGGCATTTGCATGTCACGCGTGATTGGCGCCAGGGTAATGAGGATGGCATAGCGACGGCGGCTGGGCGAGGGTGGGGGACGATGCAGCAGTGGATCAAGCAGGCAGGCAGGCAGGCAGCGGACAATGGCGGCCATTGAGCGGTGGGATTAGGGCGGTCGTCTGGAAGCGGCTGGACTCCACAAAGGCGGCCGGGGGCGCCCTCGCTCTCTGGCTTGGCAGCCTTTCAGATTATCAATATGGCTGCGCCATTCTGATGGAGCGCGAATTCCAGAAAGAATCGCGCACTGATAAAAGAAATCCACGACTCGATAACCTGGTAACTAATTCGAGGGCGAAAGCTTCTTACATTTTTCTGGCCGGCTAAATGATAATACAATATACGATGCTCCTTACAGATGCTGGTGACGTTGAGTTATTAAGCAAAATTGATAGTATTTTTCCAAAACCATTTCAATGTGAAAACGCATAATCGTTCGTTGATCGAATTTTCTTGCGTGACAAAACACAGCCAGGTTTTAATCTGCAATAACTAACACACTTATGCTGAATAAAAACACCAATAACAGCTGGTATAATTAGGTTTTAATTAACCGTACTACCGATTTCACGGCTTACAGCCGCATCTTTAGTTGCAACAATAATTGTTTCAGTAATCCATCATGGAGGAACCCAGCGTTCTTAGTCAAGATATTGCCATTATGAGGATGTTGTCTGCATTTAAAAGAATTAGACCAATGAGGGATAATTGAGAAGATGGTCCAATTATCCCTCGTTCGTCCAGGTTTTTAAATATTGACAATATTCTTAGAATGGTAATACCCTAGCTAAGAACATGGTGTTTATCTCTGATGGATTATTGTAATAATTTTTGTTGCTGTTAGCAGTAAACGGGTAGTGCGGTTAATTAAAAGCAAGTTTTACCAGCTGTCAACAGTATTTTCATTCTTCATGACCTTCAGCAGTTGCAAATGTCACGCATATAAAATAGTTTGTAAAAACACTAATAATGCGTGAACAATGATTTAACCCACGACCGAGACATTGCAGTGCAGTGAAAAAAAAAAAGCCTTGGGTTAACTATATGCACATATACAGATGGGGTCGGTATACCGTACACAAGGTATAAAAGGGCAGTGCACTGGCGACGATGTCTTTTGTACTCAGATGGTTCAAGTGAAATTGTGTCCGACGCGATTACGGCCTCACGACGGGGATTAACAGATTTTCAACGCGGAATGGTACATATCATTTTCTAATTCGTTAAGGAATTCAATACTTCGAGATCCACAGTCTCAGGAGTGTGCCGAGAATATCAAATTTCAGGCAGTACAGCTCACCACGAACTATGCAGTGGCCGACGGTCTTCACTTAACAACCGAGAGCAGCAGCCTTTGCGTAGAGTTGTCAGTGCTAACAGACAAGCAACACACGTGAAATAACCGCAGAAACCAATGTGGGACATACGACGAACGTCTCCCTTGCAGTGTGGCGAAATGTTGAGTAATTCGGGTACTTCAGCGGATGACTCACGCGAGTGCCTTTGCTAACAACACGACATCGCCTGCAACGTCTCTCCTGGGCTCGAGACCATATCAGTTGGGCCCTAAACGAGTGGAAAGCCGTGGACTGGCCAGATAAGTCGAGAATTTTGTTGGAAAGGGATGATGGTAGGGTTTTCATGTGGTGCAGACCCCACGAAGCCATGGACCAAGTTGTCGACGAGCTATTGTATAACAAGCTGGTGCTGGCTCCACAATAGTGTAGGCTATGTTTACATGGAGCGGACTGGGTTGTCTAGTCCACCTGAACTGATTACTAACTGGAAATGGCTCTGTTCGGCTGCTTGGAGAGTATTTGCAGCCATTCATGGGATTCATGTTCCCAGACGACGGTGTAATATTTATGGATAACGATGCGCCGTGTCACTGGACCACAATTGTTCGCGATTGGTTTGAAGAACATTCTGGACAATTCGAGCGAATGATTTGGCCACCTAGATCCCTGACATTGATCCTATGGAACATTTATGGGACGTAATCTAGAAGGTAGTTCGTGTACGGAGTCATGCACTGGCAACACTTTCGCAATTATGGTCGGCTATAGAGGCAGCATACCTCAATATTTCTGCATGGGACTTCCAACGACAATAAAATTATTCGTCGAAATATAAGTCCAAATCTATATAACATTCAAACCACAAAATAATGAGAGATGTCGCTCCATGCCACGTCGAGTTACTGCACTGACCCGGGAGAAAGGAGATCCGACATGATATTGGGAGGTATCCAATGATTTCTGTATCTTCAGTGTATGTCTGTGCGTGTCTGTTGCGTAGTATTCGCTTTTCCTGTGACGCCACTGAACGAGTGCAGGTGCATGCGCTTGATTGTTCCGAATTGGCTCTGTGTGAATTTATAATACTTTGTAGCGCGTAAACGCTTTTAGCTGAAACATTAATTCGGCTGTAATTGTGAAGAGCTTGCAGAGCACTAACCGAAAGTGAGACAATAAAATTATTCGTCGAAATATAAGTCCAAATCTATATAACATTCAAATCACAAAATAATGACAGATGTCGCTCCATATGACTCGGAATTATGAAAAACGTAAGTCAGAGAAAATCTTGCATCGAAAGGAACCCAACAATTCTAAAAAGTCCAGTGCCAAGCGAACGCGAGAGCTACGGCAGAATCTAAAGGGAAATGAAAAATGACACAAAGTGATTACGTAGCTGTCTCATCGGCCATACAGCGGCCAGTGACAGTCCACAGTTGGGCTTTATCTATTCTGTAACCATTATGTTAGTCTGTGTATCGATTATGTTAATAGGAAACAGTTGTTATGATTTTATGTTGACATTTTCATGAAAATTCTGCTGTAGTGCGGACCCGAACTAGGCACACAGATTTTTTCTTTTAATTATGTATAAGATTTTTATTTCTTTCCTTTTTTTTCGATCACCTGCTGTCAGTCCAGTGTTCGACGACTTCGACTGCATCGTTTTTTTTTCTGTCATGACTGCCTCTTCAGTTTTTCACAATACTTTTCTTCTCATTAAAAGTATTAAGTGTTACGAGTGCATTGGCAATTCAGCTTATAATATACCTAAAATATATCTACGTTTCAACAGAATTTCAGCGGCTATCCACAGGAGAAGGTCGTTGTCCTGAAGAATTTCGCTGTAACCCGGCCGAAACGACGATATATTTTAGTTGGTTCAAATGGCTCTGAGCACTATGGGACTTAACTTCTGAGGTCATCAATCCCCTAGAACTTAGAACTACTTAAACCTAACTAACCTAAGGACATCACACACATCCATGCCCCAGGCAGGATTCGAACCTGCGACCGTAGCAGTCGCACGGTTCCGGACTGAAGCGCCTAGAACCGTTCGTCCACCGCGGCCGGCTATATTTTAGTATTTTAAGCATTTCATAACATGAAGCTGCAGTGCATACTAACTGCTTTTAATGAGATTTGCACCGTCCGCGGTAGCCTGTACATTTATATCTTATTTTTCTTGCGTATCTTTCAGATTTGACCTGTACCTAATATATTTCCACTTGTTTTTCTGAGCCACATTTCTTTCCTATATCCATGTCTTTCCAGGTTTCAGCTTTATCTCTTCTTGGAAGTGATGCTGAGTTTCAAGTTCTTTCTCTAATAGGTAGCGATCCTCGATGTCTTAATTTATGATCTCCATTTCTTCAAGATCCAACTGAAGTCGAATTATTTCACAATAATGTGCTTGGCCTTAAACAACGACGATCGTATGCTGTAATCAATTCTAGCTACTTGCTATGCCATTTTCATCTTTTTGACCTGAGATCTTAAGGCCTGTATCTTAGGAATGTTCAGTTCTGTCTACTCTTCTTGGTACAAATACTTTTATACCCACGTGATCGTACCTTGATCTAAATATAGCTCTCTGGCCGCTGGTTTTCTCGTAGGTGATCCACTGCCTCCCTTGACCGCTTCACTCCATTTTTCTTTGTACGGATAATGAAATGTTCTTCCATCGGATCTTCGGTGCATTCACAACTATTACCATCTCCGTTGCCCCACTGTACTAGGTTACTCATTCATATGGATGCCCTTCTTCATAGCCGATTCAAGACGTTCCGTGTTCAATAGACCTACGTATTGAGCTCATAATTGCCTGCCGTCTCCTGACTTTCTGTTGCGCTCGTTGTTGCCTGCCGTCTCCCGAAATAGAGCAATAAGGCGTTTTTCAACCTAGGTAAGAATTTGAGTCGTTCGTTGTATGTTTTGCACTCGAATCTTGTACGTTTAACTCGAGGTTGAGAAACTGTCGCAAAGCAAATACCCGTTGTCTCACGAGGCTGTCAGTACACAGACATAATGATTTATGATGGCTATTAGTCGGAACTAAAACTTGATAATACAAAATTCATTGCTGTCCTTGAAAGATAAAGAATTCAGTGAAGTCTAACTACATACAGGCAATATACGTAACTTTGGTATACAGGTTCAAGGCTGAGCTTGTAGGAGCTGACAGTGAAAGTTCATATTAATGACGCGTGCTACGTCACCTGGTGTCTCAGATCACTACACATAATGACTGATGCACTCAGTACAGTTACCACACGTATTAGTGGCTTCCCTGGATCATACTGTAAGGCTTATTAATACTACACTTATTTCGATATATCTTGAATTTGTAAGTTTTGATGCGTTATTTCAGATTTGATTTTACTCATTTGGCCGAACTTCTTGTGCTTCTATAGGTTAAACCGGTCCGATCAGTTTTTAATCGAATTCTGCAATTGATTTCATATAATTTGGATTATCGTTGACAGATGTATTTGAAAGTATATGTTGCTTCTACCCGAATGAGCTTCAGCTGGTCTATTGCACTCCATAAGAATATCATAAATCACTTCGATCAGTAAAATCAAGTATATCCTGCAGTAAGTAGTAAGTTCAGCATCAGGCTATTTCGGAATAAATATCACATCTGGCACATCAGTTATGTTGTCCTCAAGGAAATATCATCACAAAATTTGACACAGAGGAACAGAAAAAAGTTGTGAACAGAACTCGAAGAACCATTTTATACCCATAAGTAGCTATATTGGAAGGTTATTAGATACGCTATGCTAACCCACACAACCTAAAATTTATCCAAATACTTTTACTATACAGAAACCACTGTTTCGCACGATACAATTTTCAGTGTATCTTACATAGTTTCAAAGAAGGAGTCATTATACTAACAAGGGAAACTCCCCATCGGACTCCCCTCTGATTTATTGGTAAGATGGCCCAGTGGATAGCCATCAAAAACTGAACATAAATCAAGCATGAAAACAGAAAGGAGGTATACAGAGCTGTGAAAAAAGAAGCCGAAATGAAACAGTGCACGATCTAAGCTTAAGATGTGCAACATCGAGCGAATTTGAATAGCCGCGGCTTGTGGTCATGTGGTCTCTGTGTAGGATTGCGAAGGGGGATATCCACGTTCAAATCTACCTCTGGCATAATTTTCTTTTTTTTTTCACGAAATTATGAACTGTCCGTCTGGTTACTGACGTGCCTGTTGGCTGTATTCAGATTTGTGCCTGTGTCGTGGTATAACGTCCGTTTGTAACAGCGTAGTGTAGGAAAGGGATCTCCAGACGTATACGCTTTCTATTTGTTCTATACGAGTACCACATATTACGACACTTGCTTACCTTATTGGAAGTTTTGACAATTGAACATCTTTCTTGTAACATAGTTAACACTCGTTTATTTGTTTTTGTCATTTCTGTGGAAGATCTAGCCGGCATCTCGCCTGCTCTCACTATTCATAACATTTACTAGCGACGGTAATGTATTCTTACATGACTCTTATTCTGTAACCAATGTGTAGTACGACAATTGCCAAGACTACAGAAGAGGAACAGAAACATCAATGACTGGACATAAAGTTCATAGTGCAGTAAAAAAGAACAAACAACAACAATGTGGCACGAGGAAGATTTGGAAACAGATCTCTCCCTTCGCAGTCCAACATCGTCACAACACAACCACAACGCCGTGATTCTTGCGGTTCGCTTGATGTTGCGCAACTTGAGCTTGGAGCGTTCACTGTTGCTGGTTTGCTTCTTTTCCCCCCACAGCTCAATACAGTTTCTTCCTGTTTTCCTGCTTGATCTGTGTTCAGTTTTTTTACAGGCTATCCACTGGGAATATCCTACCACTAAATTTGAAGGGTTGCGATAGGGAGGTTCCCTTGTAAGTAATACTTGAGGCAACGACTACACAGAAATATTTTGATATTTACATAGTTTGCTGAATTTCTTTTGTATGCGTGCATTTGTATGTTTGTGATGATGGAGAGTACACACGAGAGAGAGAGAGAGAGGGAGGGAGAGAGAGAGAGAGGGGGGAGGGTGGGGGGGTGGGAAGGGAGACTTTGATAATTCTTTTTTATGTTCAGAAAGTCATCTTGGGCGGTGAAGGGTTGAAATACGCACAGAGTTAGGTAATGTCACTGGTTTTCGTTACTCATGCCTCTTAAAAGTTAAATGTACCTCCATCTCTGCGAGCGTAAACGTAGAACTTGTTCGAAGCATCCTCCATTTTTTTCTGATAATGTCACGCCGTTCGCTTCTCTCACTGTGTGCTAATTCTCATATTTATGTTCTCGTTTGATAACGATAGTATATGAAACAGGATGGAACGTCAGTCTCTGTAGACGTGGTGGATGTCTGACGAAAATAAATCTCATTACTCCATCGATTTCAGTACCTAAGACAGTATTTCTTACGTTGTTGAACATTACATGTGCATGCCTCAATCACGACTGTAGCAGTTCTTCCACAGACTCTTCATTATGTTCCGTAGTTTGTATTCCCATACAATTTCCTTCGTCTATCGTCTTATTTATAGTTATTAATTAAGTAACGACTCCTGTAACGGGGGAAATATATAAATCTGAAACAGGTAGATATTATTTGTTACCAATATTGAATAAGATCGTCGCTCACTCGGATTTGTATAAGCTCCATAGAAACTACGTCCAACATGTTAGCGTAATCTAAAGGTTTCTGATCACTGCTTCGTATTCTAGCTACACCTTTTATAACAGTACATGAGTTGCAACGGGAGGTGCACGTCTTCGTGGAAGCTCAGAACGTGCCGGGTTGCAAAAGCTGACGTGGAGTGGTGCGACTACTTGGTGTGGGTTATTACCTGCCAGACACAGCGCCTAGCGCTATTCGCCACCCGCGGTGCAGGCTAGATTGCCGAGTAAACAAGCCCATGTGGCAGCAGCCCCTGAGCTTCCACCAACGTTTACCCTACACCGCGGTACACGAAATAGACACGTGCATGACCACACTCTCTCCAACTGCAGCTCGTCTCAATTTGTTCAATAAATCATCCTCATATCTTTCCATTACTCAGTATGTCAAATTCAATAAGGGAATTAATTGTCATGCAACGTCTGACGTTACTTTACACGACTTAACTCCTTTTCCTGATTCTACGGAGAGATACGAAGATTATTTATTGAGCAAGTCGAGACAGAGTGATCTTTACTGCAATAAGTTTCTCGACAAATATTTTTCTTCTGTCTTCAGAATATCTGAGCTATCTGTCACTTCTTTATTTCGGAATATAACAGTTTCATAACACATGGCAATCCATGGGAATGAGGCAGCCGTCGTGGCAGCCAAAGGTCATGTTCTCTACACGTCATCCAGGACGCTCTCTCTCTCTCTCTCTCTTTCTCTCTTTCTCTCTCTCTCTCTCTCTCTCTCTCTCTCTCTCTCTCTCTCTCTGCCTACCGTAACGTCACTGCCGAGGGGGTCCGTAATGTCTGTGAAACAAATGGTGACGTACTAAAAACTGCGAATAATGAAAGCAACGCAAGACCGTGACGTAACTGCTCCCAGCCAGCTGGGCTTGACGGAGAGTGCTTAACACGTCTTCGAGTTGCACACATTTTGCGATGCCTGTGGCATGCGGATTACAATTCCCAAAATTCGCTTCAGTGAATGCTATATCATAACAATAGAGTGAAACTCGCGTTACCAGAAGACCTCAGCTCAATGTTTTGGTGATGATGCAAGTTTGGAGACGCTGGCTTGCGTCTGACCTAGTGATGAGAACAAGCGAATAAAAAATAGATGTGTTAGTCAGTTACTGGATCCCTCTCGACTCATTCGGATGTAGAATGAAATTTCCACTCTACAGGCGGAGTGTGCGCTGATATAAAACTTCCTGGCAGATTAAAACTGTGTGCCGTACCGAGACTCGAACTCGGGACCTTTGCCTTACGCGGGCAAGTGCTCTACCGACTGAGTTACTCAAGCACGACTCACGCCCCGTCCTCACAGCTTTACTTCTGCCAGTACCTCGTCTCCTACCTTCCAAACTTTCTCATTCGGTTGTAGTTTTAACTATCGGTTGAATCATTCATTCATTCTTGAGAGTGAGCTGGCCTTTGGAAGTAAGCGAACGTCAGTTTAGTTTTACGCATCTCCAGGATTAATTTCTTTCGAGTGAAACCAGTTGTGGAAGCAACGAAAATAAAACATTTGAACATTTTTCAGTGTTTAATAATCATTCTTGACCTTACTCCGTAGTCGCCTATCGTCACTGTTATTGCCATTCCGGTATTTGCTTTTTATTGAGTGCCAATAAGTAATTTTTGGCCCACTTTTGCGTCCATGTTTGTAAATATACGTTTACTTAATACTGAAATTTGCGTCGATCAAAATGCTGAAACGCTCATTGGCGTGGGAATGGAAGAACAATATGACTGGATAAAAAGTTATCCTCAAGACAAATTTAGTGCGATATACTGTGTCTCCAAGGATGGGTCATAGTCTGATACTATATTAATTAAGGACATTCAAAGGAAATTAACAAAAGGTGACAAATGTTTCTCGTGAAAAAAAAAAATACTTCCAATAACCAACAACGTATGTAAGTGGCGATCAAAAGTTTCCATTTGAGGGTGTTGCTACAACGTATATGCAACGTAACGCTGATCCGATGCGGCGATATAAGCACCGACGCCCAGACAGGGGATTAGTGTAGCATTCGCGTGTTTCCGAAAGCAGAATGCCGAAACGAGAACTATGGCGACGTTACTACTGAATGCGTCCAAACAGGACCGACGTTCTGTTATTCTTTTCTTGGTTGCCGAAGGACTAAAAGCGGTAGGCGTCCATCACAGAATGAAGCACGTGTATGGGGCAGCATGTCTTTCGGAAATCACAGGTGTGGAATGGTGCGTGATGTTCCATGCTGGCGACAAGTGTTGCTGCTGTTTCATGAATAAACGGGTTCCCATTCTGCAAATGTCGTAACGCAGAAGTTACGTCAACTCAAGTGGGAAACACTCGAGTACCCGCCCTACAGTCCTGATCACTTTCCAAGCGTTTATCACGTCTTCGGTTCCGATCCTGGAGTGTACGGACCTCGAACGGAAACCTTATTGTTCGCCCCTTATATTTAAGAAACAAATGATTAAGTAACTAAATAATTAAAGGACTCAATGGTTCAAATGGCTCTAAGCACTATGGGACTTAACATCTGAGGTCATCAATCCCCTAGACTTAGAACTACTTAAACCTAACTAACCTAAGGACATCACACACACCCATGCCCGAGGCAGGATTCGAACCTGCGACCGTAGCAGTCGCGCTGCTCTGGATTGAACGCTCAGAACCGCTCGGCCACAGCGACCGACAAAGGACTGAATATTATGAGCTTTCTGTCCACGTCACGTCAGCAATTACCGAAAGAGAATTATCAGTAATGGGTGCAAACCAGCAGGAAGAGAGAGACAGAGTTTGAATAAATTTAAATAAAAAAGTAATTTATTTAAACATAAATTTATAACGTAGCACCAGATATCAACCTTTCAAAACCAACTAAAATCGATATTTAATATCAGAAGTACCAAAGATTCACATTTAAGTAAATACAGGGTTATTACAAATGATTGAAGCGATTTCACAGCTCTACAATAACTTTATTATTTGAGATATTTTCACAATGCTTTGCACACATATACAAAAACTCAAAAAGCTTTTTTAGGCATTCACAAATGTTCGATATATGCCCCTTTAGTGATTCGGCAGACACCAAGCCGATAATCAAGTTCCTCCCACACTCGGCGCAGCATGTCCCCATCAATGAGTTCGAAAGCATCGTTGATGCGAGCTCGCAGTTCTGGTACGTTTCTTGGTAGAGGAGGTTTAAACACTGAATCTTTCACATAACCCCACATAAAGAAATCGCATGGGGTTAAGTCGGGAGAGCGTGGAGGCCATGACATGAATTGCTGATCATGATCTCCACCACGACCGATCCATCGGTTTTCAAATCTCCTGTTTAAGAAATGCCGAACATCATGATGGAAGTGCGGTGGAGCACCATCCTGTTGAAAGATGAAGTCGACGCTGTCGGTCTCCAGTTGCGGCATGAGCCAATTTTCCGCGGGCTACGCGTTCAACCGTTTCTTCGCTCACTGCAGGCCGACCCATTGATTTCCCCTTACAGAGGCATCCAGAAGCTTTAAACTGCGCATACCATCGCCGAATGGGGTTAGCAGTTGGTGGATCTTTGTTGAACTTTGTCCTGAAGTGTCGTTGCACTGTTATGACTGACTGATGTGAGTGCATTTCAAGCACGACATACGCTTTCTCGGCTCCTGTCACCAGTTTGTCTCACTGCGCTCTCGAGCGCTCTGACGGCAGAAACCTGAAGTGCGGCATCAGCCGAACAAAACTTTATGAGTTTTTCTACGTATCTGTAGTGTGTCGTGACCATATGTCAATGAATGGAGCTACAGTGAATTTATGAAATCGCTTCAATCATTTGTAATAGCCCTGTACATATTTGATCTTTTAAAACGTTTAATCTTTAGAAATATACACTACTGGCCATTAAAATTGCTACACCACGAAGATGACGTGCTACAGACGCGAAGTTTAACCGACAGGAAGAAGATGCTGTGATATGCAAATGATTAGCTTTTCAGAGCATTCACACAAGGTTGGCGCCGGTGGCGACACCTACAACGTGCTCACATGAGGAAAGTTTCCAACCGATTTCTCATACACAAACAGTAGTTGACCGGCGTTGCCTGGTGAAACGTTGTTGTGATGCCTCCTGTAAGGAGCCGAAATGCGTACCATCACGTTTACGACTTTGGTAAAGGTCGGATTGTAGCCTATCGCGATTGCGGTTTATCGTATCGCGACATTGCTGCTCGCGTTGCTCGAGATTCAATGACTGTTAGCAGAATATGGAATCGGTGGGTTCAGGAGGGTAATACGGAACGCTGTGCTGGATCCCAAAGGCCTCGTATCACTAGCAGTCGAGATGACAGGCATCTTATCCACAGGGCTGTAACGGATCGTGTAGCCACATCGCGATCCCTGAGTCAACAGTTGAGGACGTTTGCAAGACAACAACCGTCTGCGCGAACAGTTCGATGACGTTTGCAGCAGCATCGACTATCAGCTCTGAGACCATGGCTGCGGTTACCCTTAACGCTGCATCACAGACAGAAGCGCCTGCGATGGTGTACTAAACGACGAACATGGTTGCACGAATGGCAAAACGTCATTTTTTCGGATGAATCCAGGTTCTGTTTACGGCATCATGTTGGTCGCATTCGTGTTTGGCGACATCTCGGTGAACGCACATTGGAAGCGTGTATTCGTCATCACCATGCTGGCTTATCACCCGGCGTGATGGTATGGGGTGCCATTGGTTACACGTCTCGGTCATCTCTTGTTCGCATTGACGGCACTTGGAACAGTGGACGTTACATTTCAGACGTGTTACGACTCGTAGCTCTACCCTTCATTAGATCCCTGAGAAACCCTTCATTTCAGCAGGATAATGCACGACCGCATGTTGCAGGTCCTGTACGGGCCTTTCTGGATACAGAAAATGTTCGATTGCTGCCCTGACCAGCACATTCTCCAGATCTCTCACCAATTGAAAACGTCTGGTCAATGGTGGCCGAGCAACTGGCTCGTCACAATACGCCAGTCACTACTCTTGATGAACTGTGGTATCGTGTTGAAGCTGCATGGGCAGCTGTACCCGTACACGCCATCCAAGCTCTGTTTGACTCAATGCCCAGGCGTACCAAGGCCGTTATTACGGCCAGAGGTGGTTGCTCTGGGTACTGATTTCTCAGGATCTATGCACCCAAATTGCGTGAAAATGTAATCACAAGTCAGTTCTAGTATAATATATTTGTCCAATGAATACCCGTTTATCATCTGCATTTCTTCTTGGTGTAGCAATTTTAATGGCCAGTAGTGTATTTTTTATTCAGCTCTCCCTGAAACAAGACATTTTTTTTCTATTTACAAAAGTTATGATCCATAGTCATGGCTCATGTATAACCAAAAAAGCTAAAAAAGTATGTCAGTGAAATTACACAATGCCGAAGATTAAGAGAACACATTCATATCTTTAAAGAGGTCGCAGAGACCAGCTTCATCTAGCTGTTGCACTGAACCTAAAAAACAGTCAGACCGAAAGAAACCAGTCGGCTGACAAGCATGTTACTGAAACCAGCCGCTTGTCGCGTAACCAGTCGGTCCTCCTGCCTAAAATCGTAGTGAGAAAATTTGTCGAGTGCTGAGGATGGCTGGCACATCCATGTACTACATAAGTTTTCAGCCACCCACCATTCCCAGAGCCGCTGTTTTGTCCTTTTTCTGGTCCTGTATCCGTATTTTCTTAGTATGATTTTTATTAAAACACAGACTGTATCATACAGTTTTGTATGCTTGATGGTTACTGTGTGTGAGAATGTAAGAAACAGTGGGACATAGTAAATGAAATTCTGCGTAGCTTTAAGCGTGCCAGCAATACATTTATTTTATTTAGTCATTTCAAACAGTTTGGAACGGCGATGTGCAGCCCTATAAACAAACAACAACAAAGTATAGTTTCTTTACAATATTTCTCACTGCTAATTCTCGATTGTCTGATAACTGAAAACGATATGCATGAACTGATGCGACATGAAGTTTGTGACACGCAGAAGCACTGTGGATGATCCGTATATCATGGTCAGTTTTATTACTTGAGGTACACGACGGTTCATGGCAAAGAGACTCCGATCTTCATCTTGCCGGTTGTACCTCTGCATACCTCTGCATACTTTGGCCTTCGAGTGGCTCCCTGAGACGCGCTCAGATAGCTCTGCATTGTGCACTAGTCGCAGTAATCCTTGACCGACATCTGATCAGCAACACAGTCGCAAATGTTCGTTGCAGCATATAGGCTGGTAAAGAATAAAAACACTTGACCTTAATGATACTGCACTTTATAAATCAACATTGGCTTATGCTGGAGTTATTTTAAACTGTGTTAGCTTAATGTCACTGCTGAAATTTATTTTTGGGAAGGAGAGTTTTTCTTGAATTTTCTTCTAGTGACATAGGTAAATGCATCTGAAACGTAAGATACATTTAATGTGACAAAACAGTAGGTAACGTGGTCTTTGGCACATATACAGTCTGCGGTACCTGCCGGCGCTTCAGTCCGGAACCGCGCGACTGCTACGGTCGCAGGTTCGAATCCTGCCTCGGGCATGGATGTGTGTGATGTCCTTACGTTAGTTAGGTTTAAGCAGTTCTAAGTTCTAGGGGACTGATGACCTCGGACGTTAAGTCCCATAGTGCTCAGATCCATTTGAACCATTTGCTACCTGCCGGGTCATAAGCAGAATACAACTTTCTACCTGAAAATTCCAAGTTGGCTAATGAATGACGAATAACGTGGTGGCTTTCGTGAATAGGAAATAAAGTCATACTGTCACTATCATGCAGCTCGTATAAACTAGTGTAGCAGGTATCACTACTGAAACCTTTTAAAGCGAGAAAAAAACGTAATTACAGTACCTGGCATGGTCGCCGACTTGATAGGCAATAGGACGACGGCAGTGGCAAAAAACCTCTTCTAAGCCTGCAACATCCCACGCCCCTCCTCCGTCCAATGTTATTCCCTTCCTGCAGCCTTTGTACAATGTCCGCAGCGAAGGTGTGTGATTACTAGTTTCCATTTCTTTCGTCGACGTGATCGAACGCTGCGAGGCAGCAGTTAACTCCCTGGTGGCAAACGGGCTGCAAACCTGCTCATGACCATCATGGTTTGCGCTTCCCATGATTTCGCTGTCCGCCCCAAGCAGCTGAGTGATCAGCGCGATGGACTGTCACTCCTAAGGGCCCGGGTTCGATTCCCGGCTGGGTCGGAGATTTTCTCCGCTCAGGAACTGGGTGTTGTGTATTCCTAATCATCGTCATTTCATCTCCATCGACGCGCAAGTCGCCGAAGTGGCGTCAAATCGAAAGACTTGCAGCAGGCGAGCGTCTACCCGACGGGAGTCCCTCGTCACACCACGTTATTATTATTATTATTACGATTTCGCTAAATCATCAGTTACCGAGATTTATGGTTGCATTCTGGTGCAATTGAAGCTGTACTCCTGTACTAATTTCAATGTCAGTGGGTTTTCTGTCTCCAGATATTCATCTGCCAAAGTCAGTCACTGGATTTGCAGAAGTGATCGTGATTGCACGCTATCGTTCGTGGTAAAGTTGTAATAGAATGGAGGAAACGAGACCGCCTGGACACATCACAATCTAGACATTAGCATCCGCCGTGCACGGCGGCGGCGTAAGAACCGCGCCGCGGGCTGCGGGAGAGTGAAATATGCAGCGCAGCCATTGTTAATTAAAATTGACGAGGGCGCTGCTGAATTATTGAGCGCGTAAATCCGACAGAACCGCGTACGCAGCAGGCGCTGCCCGCCGGGGCATCAGCACACATGTGTGTGCGGGTGTGTGTGCGGCGCGACGAGATGGCGCTGATCGCTTCACAGGGTGCCCTCATTAATAATTACTGACCACGCTCGTGTCTAGCGCTTTACGGAAACAGAAGGTGAAGTGAATGCCGCGCCTACCAGGAAACACTGTGGCTTCAGGAGAAACTAGTGACTTGCGTGAGGGGTGTGGATCGATACAATGTCTCCCAGAAGCTCACCTGGTAATTTTCGAAAGCGTGTAAGAGAATTCAGGAAGATACAAAGCACTCAAGGTGACAAACTGCGTGCGAACTTCAAACACGAGTAGCTTGACTATGCACAGGGTGACAATTATTAAACTATATGAAAAAACGTATATTAGTTACAAACTACGGTGTGCACACACTTTGTTCAACATGTAAACATCACTCCAGATATTCCGATTTAGGTTATGGCATGTTCGGTGTGTCTGCCATCATTGGCGATTATGTCGCGCAGACGAATCTGCATGAGCCGCTAAACGTCGGAACATCGATGCTGTCGATGACCTCATAAATGGCTGATTTCAGCTCAGAAATGGTTTTAGGGTTATTGCTCTGCACCGTGTCTTTAATATAGTCCCACAAAAAGGAGTCACATGTGTCCAGATCCAGGGAATATGGCGGCCAATCGACGCCCATGCCAATGGCCTCTTGGTACCGCGGTCCTTAAAGTGCTCCTCGAGGTCATGAAACACTCTCCTGCTCCGATGGGTTCGAGCTCTGTCTTCCATGAACCTCATTTTGTCGAAATTAGGGTCATTTGGGATGACGTGGGTGGAATCATCTTCCAGAACCCTCACGTACCGTTCGGTAGTCACCGTGCTGTCAAGGAATACCGCACCGATTATTCCGTAACTGGACATTGCACGCCACACAGACACCCGTTGAGGGTGAAGAGACTTCTCGATCGTGAAATGCGGATTCTCAGTACCCCAAATGCGCAAATTTTGCTTATTGACGAACCCATCCAAATGAAAGTGGGCTTCATCGCTAAAGCAAACAATATCGACATAAAAACTCCCATCATGCCCGCGGCCAACCGTACAGTTTGAACGATCTAACACAAACAGTTCAGAAGTTACGACGATTTTATTTGATATATTTCAATAATTGTCGCCAGTGAAGCAAAGATGAAATCTCGAGTGGTGGCTTAGCTGGGGTGATGTCGTTGTGAAACCAATATGTATTCCGTCTTTAAAGACTGTGTAACTGGCTCTTTTCTCGACACGTAGGTGGGGGTTAGGAGTGAGACCAACTAGAGCTGCCCTACATCTGAACGAACAAAAGCATTACTTCAATTCAGCTGAAAGTTCTGAGTTTCTGCTTCTCAAAGACGTAATTAAGATACGGTTCAACACATTACGTGCAGTCACGAACTCATATTTGAAAATTATTTCAGTAAAGAAATAGTCGTATGCTGGCTGGGAAATCCAGGGGTGTATTCTGCTGCCTAATCAGAAAGGTTTTTCCTTCTCCGGGCACAATAGAAGCTTTCCACGCAGTACTTGAGAGTTGTGTCTTTCGTATGTCTGATGAGTGTAAGTGAATGTAATATATCCCGTTCCACTAGGAAAACAGTTACTTTTGCCCTAAACGGTATACATACCACCGTAACGAGAACAAGTTTTTGTCTCAAGTTGATCGGCATCGTAGTGTTTTTTTTTTCTTTTTTGTTATCATTAGCATCTAGAACTAACTCATGTACGTAGAATCAGTTTCACTCAGCGCTGGGCTGTATATTGATATAAAACTTCTTACAGATTAAAACTGCGTGCCAGATCGGGACTCAAACTTTGCATTTGGAGGGAAAGTTTTCTACCGACTGAGCTACGCAAACACTGACTCACAACCCGTCCTCACAGATTTACTTCCACAGTACCTCATCTCCTACCTTCTGCGAAACGTATATGACTAGCAGGATATTGTGGAGAGTTGACTTTGGCACAACGTGGACTATGTTTCGAGAATGGGTTTTCCACTCTGAGGCGGAGTGTGCGCTGATATGAAACTTCCTGGCGCATTAAGCTTCACTGAGGGTTCTAAGGTAGGAGACGAGGTACTGTCGGAAGTAAAGCTGTGAAGACGGGTCGTGTGTCGTGCTTGGGTAGCTCGGTAGGCAGAGTACTTGCCCGCGAAAGGGAAATGTCTAGGGTTCGAGTCCCACACCGGCGCATAGTTTTAATCTGCTAGGAAGTATCAATATATATGTATTTTGTCCAGCGCCCAAGAATCTTATCTAGATATCCAGGCTACACACAAACAGGCTTCGTTTTGAAGTTTTTAGCTTTCTTTTACTTGTGTCTTAGGTATCTTAATTCTTTTCGTTTTTGGGATGTGTTCTTTCCATTAGTTCCTATTCATTATTAGATTACAAGTAAGTTAAACATGTTTAGCTCTAATCTGATACTTTACTTTGTCTTTGCATACAGTAGTATGTGTGTCACCACCCTTTTAAGAGTTCTCGTCTTTATGCGCTCTGTATGATCTGTTGTTTTCTTAGTGTGTAAGATTCGAATTCATACACCAATGCAGGCGAGCCCATTAATTTAGAAAAATTAAACTTTGTTCGCTTCTGCCATCATCACCGGTACCTTTGGATATGCACGCAATGTCCAACCTAGGTGTAATAGTTTGTTGATCTGTCCTATAATTTGGCTGTTAATTACTACCTCAGATCGATTTGGATCGCCTACCTTTAAATTCCACAGTTTTAATCTCGGCTGACAAGGTACTGTATCTGAATTTTTAAGTTACGTGGATCAGTGCCTCCGCTGAAGTTCATCTTCGTATTAGCCTAAAATGAGGTGAGCTGCAAAAACTGCCATATCGATATTAACGTCGTTGAAATGTGGGCATGTACTTAAAATCTCACTGCATTTTTAATAACGTCGTCAAGGTACACATTGTCTACAACTTCATGTTACCTCTGGCAATGTAGTCACCTTAAATGTTACTCAAAGTTGTGCCGTACGTAAGGTGAATACTTCTCATCAAATATTGCAGGAATACCTCTCCCATCAGAACGTGCTCCAAAATTGGAGAACTTTTATGTCCTCAATAGTGCTTTAATTATTAAATTACAAATTTTCTAAATTTTTTCTTCCTTTTCATTGACCTACCAAGAATAAAAATTTTAATATTAATTGATTGATAATCAATTTGGCATTAGGAATTTTAATAACATTCTTTCGGGTGTATCGGTACCTGAAAGATGACAATCTGCCAATAGCAACTTCCGCACTCCCTCCCTCCCTGTCTACTCTGCCCACCAGTAACGTGCTCCACCAGTAACGTGCTGTTCAGTTTAATTTTTGCAGATGTACAGATCCATAAAATACTGCTTTCAGACGAAACGGAGGAGTAAGTACTGTACATAAAGTCAGCTATGTAGTCGTAGTTCAAGATCATGCTTACGTTGGCAAACGTATACGATAATCCTCTGTTTTGGAAGTACCGGAAAGTGACAAATACTTTTTCAGATACACAATTCTTTGTGTCAGTATGAGCCATGTTTGTAACTAGCATCACACTACAGTAAAACAAATGAGAGTATTTCATCCTGCGCAATTATATTCTTTGCTAGAAAATATTTATGACGAATATCTGGTTCAGAAACAGAACTGTGTGACGGAAAAGAACGCGAGCACTACAGTACATAAAAAGTTTAAAAGAACGGATGACTAGAACGACAGACCATTACGACTGATACAGCACTTTCTATGTTTATAACTTAGCATACTGCTGGAGAACAAGAAGTTTCTAATGAAGAATCAGTGCGAGTTCAAGAGAAATCTCCCGTGTGAAAAACAGCTCACTTTTATCAGACAGCACGTACAGGAAACAATAGACACTTTACCGTATTATCGACTACCAACAAAGTTAAGAGAACATACCAAGTATCGCGAAGTAAGGGCATTTGTACAGCCTGAGCAGAACGAGTGACCTTTCTACCAGATTGGATTATAAAAGTCAGTGTCTTGGTACATGTAGTTGCTACGCGCCTACGTGTCGCTGCTAAATTTTTAGACCTGGTGATGGCTGGAAAACCGAAGCCGGTAATCAATTTTAATAAAAAAATAGCAGACCAAAGTATAGGCTTTCATAATCCATATAGCGTAACTTTAGAAATACGCAGTTCCGCCAAAGAAGTTGCGACTGACGGTGTCCAGTACGTTGTGCTGGACGGTGAAAGCCGTATCTCGGTTGTATCCCCAAGGAAGCCTATTTGCACCTCTGATGTTCTCAGTATACCAAATGACGTATAAGATACAGTGAGAAGTATTTCCAGAAACATCGCCGACGATTCTGTACTGTACATGGTTATTATCACTGTATAGTTGTAACCTAATTCACATCAACTTGTATAGATCTTCCGTTACTTAAATTGATGGGCAGATTTCTGTAAATATGGATAAATGTAGTGTAGTATCTTTGGAACTACTGATATTGTTTTCGTTAATTGTGAGAATCTGAGCTACGTATTGTAAAAGTTGATCACAGTTTGTGATGTGCAAAGCCTAGAACTGTGCTTGTTAGTGAACTGTACACTACACCACACCGAAATTTAGGTTTCCACTAAATCATCTATTAATCAGCTTTAGGACGACACTACACCACATCGAAATTTAGGTTTCCACTAAATTATCTATTAATCAGCTTTAGGACGACACTACACCACACCGAAATTTAGGTTTCCACTAAATCATCTATTAATCAGCTTTAGGACGACATGATACCACAAATTACAAATATTTTCCATATATTTATTGAATTTTAAATAAAATAATCTTACGTTTACCTCAGAGCACCAAACAATTAACGACTGCAAAGCGGGGTCTTAGCATAAAAGATTGTAAGAGCCATCTAGCGATGGATTAAAAAAAATGGAAACAGGTAATGGTAAATAAATCTCGTACTTGTCGCTGGTTGCTGTAGTCAAGTTACAATCCTCAAAATTCTACCACACCCACGTTTCTCAAAATATATTTTCTACAAGATAGCGTAACTGATTAAAGTGCAGGCAGTAGGTATGTTGCACACAGTTTCGGTGAAAGAATCATATTTTGAATACGCCTGATAACACAAGCGTGAAGTAGGTCAAAGTGAAAAATTACGCGTCCTTCAAGAGTCCTCATAATGCAGCCCGTTATTACCGTTATTACTTATTTCAATTTGACAAAATGGTGCTCTTCGAAGTGGCTCTTAGAGGCGCTGCTACAGAACTGCTGCAATAATAAGTGACTTATCTTATAAGGATTGTGTCACAGTGCTGCGGCTAATCGATGAGTCGTTAGCATACAACACTAATGTTACCTACAGTAACAGATTTGGTAAAAGTTAAATCATAAAAAAAGAGCTCTGACGAATGGTACCTATGTTCATCTCCTTGCTGATCCCGAATCACAGACACAAAGCAAGATAAACAATGGGCTTAATACGAAGAAACTGTTCAGTCGCTACCTACATCACGGCCCCTAGTTTTCAAAACCTGATAAAGGAAATTAACGGACAGAAGACAAAACAATCAGCGTTCTGTTCTTCATAGTGATCACAGAATTCAGTTTACGTCATTAATTGAAGACAAAATTAATAATTTACATTTTCTTTTTTCGTTTGACAAGAAAAAATAAATAATACCTGTATCGGTTACCGAATAAACCGCTGCATATGGCTAAGTACACAAAGTTGTCCAACATCCCATCGCCTCACAATATATTAACTAGTGCGCCGTGTCACTCTGGATGTCTGAACAACAGTGCATTGCGTCGACCGTTTATGCTCAGTAAACTGTCTCTGCGAATCGGTAAGAGTGAATTAATTGGAACAAAGAGACCGAACTTCTCAACTCAGTAGGAGGGACAAATCATCGTCACGCGTTTTACGAGACATTTCAGGCAGCCTTTTATGTTGGAAGTAATGCTGAATTTTCTCACGCGGTATGGAAAAATGTTGCCTTCATCGGAATTATTGTCTGCATATGAACAGCAGCAAATCATAATACTTTTAAGCACCAGCCCCGCAGAGGAAATCTTTTAACTGGTGTTGATCCTACTGATACTATAACTGTTTTTTATAGATGAAGGGAAAAAACCTCATACTAACATGTCATGTAACTACAAGTAGAATGAAGAAAACGGTTTAACGTCCCGCCGATGATGAGGACGTTAAAGACGGAGAAGAAGCTCGGATGGGACAAGGATAGAGAATGAAACGGGCGATGCTCATTTTAAAGGAATCCAGTTGAAACCTGAATGTCAATGAACGGATGAGGATATGAGCAGAGATCCTGAAATACGGGCGTTCTGTTTTACCACAGGCCACGTCATCCGGAAGAATCTGATGATAAACTAAAGTGTACAACATGTGGCACGACATAAATAAATTGTATAAACACAGATTCAGAATAAGATATTTTGAAAGTTGGAAGACGCCGATCAGGACATCATTACATGCATTTCACGCTTGTTACGACATTTCTACAGACCGAAAATCTCCTTCATAGGTATCAACATTGGTTCGGCAAACAAAGACCATTTCCAACCCAGATTGCGCGGTTCTTCCACGAAAACAAGGAAGCTTGATACCGTGTTCCTTGACTTCCGGATGGCGTCCGGTACAGTTCCACACTGCCGCTTGATTAACAAGATACGAGCGAGCGGAATATTAGACCAGCTGTGTGATTATACCGAAGAGCTCTTAGTAAACGAAACACACCATATCATTCCAAAAGGAGAGAAATATTCCAACCTAGGGTCCCCGCTAGCAGGTAGAAGTATCGTAACATGACGTGGCATGGACTCTGTAGCAATTCGGGAGGTGTAGGGTTTCGCATTGTCCTGCTGGAATTGTCCAAGTCCGTCAGGATTCACAATGGACATGAATGGATGAAAGTGATCAGGCGGCACGCTTACGTATGTGTCACCTGTCAGAGTCGCATCTAGACGTATCAGGGGTCTCATATCACTCCAACTGCACACGCTACACACCATTACAGAGCCTCTACCAGCTCGAACGGTCCTCTGCTGCCATGCATGGTCCATGGATTGATGAGGTTGTCTCCATACCCGTACACGTCCATCCGCTCGATACAATTTGAAACTAGACTCGTGCGACCAGGCAACAAGTTTCCAGTCAGCAACAGTTCAATGTCGGTGTTGGTGGGGCCAGGCGACGCGTAAAGGTTTGAGTCGTGCAGTCATAAAGAGTACACGAGTAGGCCTTCGGCTCCGAAAGCTCATGTCAATGTTATTTCGTCGAATGGTTCGCATGCTGACACTTGTTGATGGCCCAGCATTGAAATCTGCAGCATTTTGCGGAAGGGTTACACTTCTGTCACGTTGAACGTTTCTCTTCAGTCGTCATTGGTCCCGTTCTTGCAGGATCTTTTTCCGGGCGCAGTAATGTCGGAGACTTGATATTTTACCGGATTCCTGATATTCACGGTACACTAGTGAAATGGTCGTACGGAAAAATCCACACTTCCTCGCTGTCTCGGAGATGCTGTGTCCCATTGCTCGTGCACCGACCATAAAACCACTCCACGAGTGTACTGTGAATATCAGGAATCCGGTAAAACGTCAAGTATCCGACATCACTGTGGCTGGGAAAAGATCCTACAAGAACGAGACCAACGTCGACTGAAGACAATCATTCAATGTGACAGAAGTGCAACCCTTCCGAAAATTGCTACAAATTTCAGTGCTGGGCCATCAACAAGTGTCAGCGTGCGAACCATTCAACGAAATAACATCGATATGAGCTTTCGGAGCCGAAGGCTCACTTGTGTACTCTTGACGACTGCACGACACAAATCTTTAGGCGTCGCCTGATCTCATAAACACCGACATTGCCTGGTCGGACGAGTCTCGTTTCAAATTGTATCGAGCGGATGGACGTGTACGGGTGTGGAGACAACATCATGAATCCATGGACCCTGCATGTTAGCAGGGGACTGTTCTATCTGGTGGAGACTGCATTGGTGTAGGGATTGTGCAGTTGGAGTGATGTGGGACCCCTGATACGTCTAGATACGACTCTGACAGGTGACATGTACGTAAGCATCCTGTCTCATCATCTGCATCCCATTCATGTCCATTGTGCATTCTGACGGACTTGGGCAATCTCAGAAGCACAATGCGACACCTCACACGTCCAGAACTGCTACAGAGTGGCTCCAGGAACCTTCTTCTGGGTTTAAACACTTCGGCTGGTCACTAAACTCCCCAGACACGAACATTATTGCGCATATCTGGGATGTCTTACAACGTGCTGTTCAGAAGACATCTCCACCACGTACTACTCTTACGGATTTATAGACAGCCCTGTAGGATTCATGGTGTCAATTCCCTCTAGCACTACTCTAGACATCAGTCGAGTGCATGCCACGCAGTGTTGCGGCACTTCTGCGTGCTAGCGTGGGCCGTACACGTTATTAGGCAGGTGTACCATTTCCTTTGGCTCTTCAGTGTATATTCCCTCAAAAACAAAAGCTCGTATGAATTTGATTTTGTTTCCAACAGAATACTACAGATTTATTCTCATATAATAAACCTTGTCTTATCTGGAATAGGTAGTGCGTCACTTACTCAAGGCATTTTTCCACAGAGACTGAAATATGCCATTGTTAAACCTCTCTACAAGAAAGATCATAAGAGATATGTCAGCAACTGCCGACCTGTTTTATGACTGACGTAGTTTTTCAAAAATTTTGAGAAGGTGAGGAATTCTATAATATCTTCCCCTAAGCAACAGTAATATCACCACTGAATCACAGTTTGGATTTCAGAAGATTGCTCGACTGATAATGCCATTTATACATTCAGTCACCAAATTTTACAGGAATTAAATAGCAAAATGGCAGCCGCTGCTATTTTCAGTAATCTATCTGATGCACTATAATGTGTCAAACAAAATATCCTCCTAGATAAACGGAGGGTTTATGGAATTGAATATATGGCCAAGCAATGGATAATGTCGTATCTAAGCAAAAGAATGCAGGAAGTTATAGTCACTAACCAATGCAACCAGGGAAGATTCCTCTGACTAGGGAGAAATCACATAATAAGTTCCTCAAAGCTAAATCTTACGTTCACCGTTGTTCCTCATACATCTAAACGATCTCCCATCTAATATACAGCAAGCAGAATTAGTTCCTTTTGCGGATAACGCTAGTATTGTAATCGGTCTAAACATACACACAGCAACAGAAGAAATGATAAATAATGTACTTAACAAAGTTAGTGACTGGTTTTCTACGAATGTCCTCACTCTTAATTTTAAAAAGATATAACATAATTCAGTTCTGCACATCTAGAGATACTACAGCTATCATAAGAGTAACACGCGGAATGAAGTAAATATATTAGGGCGGTAACTTCAAAATTTTTAGGTGTTCATATTATGAGAATTTCAACTGGAAAAAGCGCATTTTAAAACTCTTAAAAAAACTTATTTCAGGCACATTTGAACTTAGAATCATTGCAAATATTAGGGGCAGACAATCAAAAAGCTGAGATATTCAGCATATTTTCATTCAGTTATGCCGAACAATGTTCATCGGGAACTCATCTTTAACAAAGAAAATCATTGCTCAAAAAGTGCTTTAAGAATAATATGTGGTGCTCACCAATGACCATCTTGTAGACATCTGTTTAAGGAGCTGGACATTGTGGCTACTACTTCACAGTATATTTATTCTACCACGAAGTTTGCTGTCAAAAGAAACACTGTTGTTCATGATTACAGCACCAGAAGAAAAATGAAATTCATTACACAATATTAAGATTGTCTTTAGCAGAAAAAGCGATGTACAGCTATTCAAATAAAATTTCTGATCACTTACCCAGTGATATAAAATGTCTGACAGACAGAAAAGTAAAATTTGAGAACAAACTGAAAAAGTTTCTCGTTGATATCTCCTTCTCTTCTGTAGAAGAATTGGTATTATTGTAATGGGCAAAATATAGGAATTACCAACTCACATCTATATCTTTAATAAAAATAAAATAGCTTATAAACGTTCAGCGTACAGCCATATCTACAAACTAATTTGCATTGTGAATATAAAATGACTTGTTCTACATAATTACGATTAATCATGCAAATGATCCATGGAACTAACTAACTAACACACACACACACACACACACACACACACACACACACACACACACACACACAGAGAGAGAGAGAGAGAGAGAGAGAGAGAGAGAGAGAGAGAGAGAGAGAGAGAGAGAATGCTTACACAATGTGCATGATTCAAGGTTTAAATGCCTGAGATCTTATTTCTGTCGTTTAACATGCGTTTCTATAACATTTCTTCTTTGTACTGGTATTTCTGTGGTAAGTTTTAATGTGGCTAGGACCACAATGCTCATGTTAATAATTAAAGAAACAGTTTTCACGAATAAAGAACCAGCACTATGGAAGGGACTCTGCTTTGTTTTATTAGTGACTGAGTATGGGGCTGACTGGCTTTTCGCCAAAAGTAACCCTATAATATGCGACCAAAGAGTTATGTGTAGTTTGTGGCAGTGCTTGTTTTGGGCTGGAACAGTAGCGTCATGATTTACATCCATAAAACGGAAGTGGTCTCGGCTGAAGATGGGGAGTTGAAGGTTGAGACACGCAGAAAACGGTGCGGGTTAATCGAATAGCTGTTAGTGTGCGTGTGCAACATTTCTACCATACTCATTTGTACTAAAACATCAGTTTTACCATCTGCTTTTGTTTTGAAGTTGAAAATAGACACTTCTACAGTATTATACTAAGTACTTCATGTATTTTAGCCGTTCACTCCATAAAGAAGTGTAACCTCAGGCTAGACTACGAGACTGAATAATAAAAGATGAAAATATTACCCACGAAAATAGTTGATGTGTCCACCTACTTGTACTTAAATACATTAGTGGGAGCCCGTACTGACCTGGCATAGTAAATACTAACTTGCAGAAAAGTAGTGCTGCCGACCAGTTTCAATATCCTTGCCTTCTTGTGAAACAACATTGTGTGGCCTTGGCTGTGGTAGCGCACGAGTAGTTGAGCCTACAGAATATGTGCCACTATGGTAAATTTCTTCCTCTGTGGGTGACAAGAATTATTTGTAACAGTTATTTAGTTGCAAGGAAGGAACGAAGGATAGAAAATAAAGAGGTAACGTCTCGTCGACAACGAAGTAATGAAAAATGGTCCGTTCATACAGTCTGCTGTGACAACCCGGATTTGCATTCATGTGCTTGGAAAGTACCCATCACCATATTGCGGCATTTATAGCTTGGAATTTATTTGCCAATAGTGTAAGATGGTATGCGTTGCTTTAGCACATGTGTCGTAATTACATACCTCTGTTACGTATTAGAGATTTGTAACCGATGGATTTACACTCGTGCTCATAAATTAAGGATAATGCTGATACACGGTGAAACAACGCTCTGGTGTGGGGTTTGCGGGTTTAAATCACCTCGGGGTATGACCATGCGGTGCATTTGACCTGCGGTCGTCGCACGGTGGCGCTGGCAGCAGTCCACATACGCAGAGATGTGTTGGTGCATGTTAGAGTACGGTGCAGCGAGTAAGTGTGCAGACATTTTCACATGTGCTAATGGTGACTGTGTGTTGAAAATGGCTCAAAGAACACATATTGATGACGTTATGAGGGGTAGAGTACTGGGGCGAATGGAGGCTGGTCAAACACAGCAGGTCGTAGCGCGGGCCTTCCGTGTGCCAGGAAGTGTAATATCAAGATTATGGAAATGATTCCATCAGACAGGAAACGTGTCCACGCGCTACAGTACCGTACGTGCACAGTGTACAACACCACAAGAAGACCGATATCTCACCATCAGTGCCTGCAGACGTCCACGGAGTACTGCAAGTAGCCTTGCTCTGGACCTTACCGCAGCCACTGGAACAGTTGTCTCCAGACACACAGTCTACTGACGACTGGACAGAAATGCTGCAAGGTGCATTCCATTCACCCCTAATCACAGGAGAGCCCGTAAAGCCTGGTGTCAAGAACACAGTACATGGTCATTGGAACAGTTGTCCTAGGTTATGTTCAAGGACAAGTCCAGGTATTGTCTGAATAGTGATTCTCGCCGAGTTTTCATCTGGCGTCAACCAGCAACTAGATACCAACCCCTTAATTTTCTTGAAAGGGACCTGTATGGAGGTAGTGGTTTGATGGTGTGGGGTGGGATTATGATTGTTGCACGTACACCACTGGATGTCTTTGACTGAGGAACTGTAACAGGTCAAGTGTATCGGGACGTCATTTTTCATCAGTATGTCCGCCTTTTCAAGGGTGCAGTGGGTCCCACCTTCCTCCTGATTAATGATAATGCACGGTCCCACCGAGCTGCCATCGTGGAGGAGTACCTTGAAACAGAAGATATCAACGAATGGAGTGGCCTGCCTGTTCTCCTGACCTAAACCCCATCGAGCACGTCTGGGATGCTCTCGACTGACGTATCGTTGCACGTTTTCAAACCCCTAGGACACTTTCGGAGCTCCGATAGGCACTGGTGCAAGAATGGGAGGCTATAGCCCAGCAGCTGCTCGACCACCTGATCCTTAGTATGCCAACTCATTGTGCGGCCCGTGTACGTGTGCATGGTGATCATATCCCATACTGATGTCGGGGTACATACGCAGGAAACAGTGGTGTTTTGTAGCACATGTGTTTCGGGACGGTTTTCTCAACTTACCACCAATACCGTGGGCTTACAGATCTGTGCCGTGTGTGTTCCCTACGTGCTTATGCTATTAGCGCCAGTTTTGTGTAGTGCCACGTTGCGTGGTACCACATTCTGCAATTATCCCTAATTTATGAGCATGAGTGTAGAAGCAGGTCATAAAAAATTCAGCTGATGCGAGTAGACGAATTTTGACACAACCGTCAGCAAACAGATCAACAGTCGAAAATGTATCTTCTCCACAATATGACGAATAAAGTCATTTTCCAATACTGCTTTCTAGCCGGAAATAACGCAGGTTTTCCTCATTCGTGTACAACTGGATAATCTACATTCACGCATTAGAGAAATCATTTAAAATAGAATTATAATTTCAATATAGAAGTAAATGGGTAGGTTCGTAGCTGAATTACAAGACTAGTGACGCAATTAAATTGAAACTGGCAATGCGTACTTCGAAATTACGAATTAGTAGAATTTAGATGAAATGTTTCAACTTATTATTTTGTCATAGACTATCTTTCCGTTTCAATGTGCTATCCGCCCGGCGATCCGCCATTAGACAACAAAGACGTGTACTGCGGTGCGGGCTGCCGTCTTTTGATATGGCTGGCGAAACCACCGCAGAAGAAGCTGGATAAACAATACTATCACAATATAAGCACACCCAGTTTGTTGCCAACGCATCTCCGGCAGTCGCCACGGTAATATGTAGTAGCGTCAGCGTAATCGCTACAGACGCATTGGAACGGCCAATTCTTTTTCCGCAGATCACGTGCCAGCGCGGATCGCCGTGGCATCATTCTTCCGCCGGGCGGCTTTAGAGGTCTCCACCCCGCCGACCACAGACAGTTCGCATTGGGAGTCCGTTCGGGCCAAGCGGCGCCAGCAGTCTCCTAGCCGCGCTCCGAGTCTACACACTGCGCCTCGTTCGAGATCTCAGGGACGTCGGTCGCATCGTGCGGCCCGTCAGTGCGCGACTTGCCGTCAGTCGCGGCCTACGCAGGCCGCACCCGACGGGGCCACCTCTCCGCAGCAGCCACAGTGCCTCCGGCTCGCCGGGACCTGTCTTCTGAAACGTGCTCGAGCCCTGCCACTCTCGCACCGACGTCGCCCTTTAGAGGACTTCCCAAGAGCTACGTCAGTGGCTATCGGTGCACTAGAAATAAGTAATGCTGTTTCAAGTCCGAATGACTGTTTGTTGTATTCTACTATTGACGCTAAATAAAGTTCTTTTATGCTTGCTAACTGGGCCACGTTAAATGGCGTAGCTCCTCGGGCCACGACACAAATACCAATATACAGGGTGATTCAAAAAGAATACCACAACTTTAAAAATGTGTATTTAATGAAAGAAACATAATATAACCTTCTGTTATACATCATTACAAAGAGTATTTAAAAAGGTTTTTTTTCACTCAAAAACAAGTTCAGAGATGTTCAGTATGGCCCCCTCCAGACACGAGCAATATCAACCCGATACTCCAACTCGTTCCACACTCTCTGTAGCATATCAGGCGTAACAGTTTGGATAGCTGCTGTTATTTCTCGTTTCAAATCATCAATGGTGGCTGGGAGAGGTGGCCGAAACACCATATCCTTAACATACCCCCATAAGAAAAAATCGCAGGGGGTAAGATCAGGGCTTCTTGGAGGCCAGTGATGAAGTGCTCTGTCACGGGCTGCCTGGCGGCCGATCCATCGCCTCGGGTAGTTGACGTTCAGGTAGTTACGGACAGATAAGTGCCAATGTGGACTCTCCATACAGTTGATTGTGGAATTTGCAGCTCTCTGCTAGCTCTGCGAGTCGATTTTCCTGGGCTGCGAACAAATGCTTGCTGGATGCGTGTTACGTTTTCATCACTCGTTCTCGGCCGTCCAGAACTTTTCCCTTTGCACAAACACCCATTCTCTGTAAACTGTTTATACCAACGTTTAATATACCACCTATCAGGAGGTTTAACACCATACTTCGTTCGAAATGCAAGTTGAACAACTGTCGTCGATTCACTTCTGTCGTACTCAATAACACAAAAAGGTTTCTGTTGAGCGGTCGCCATCTTAGCATCAACTGACGCTGACGACTAGTCAACAGCGCCTCAAGCGAACAAATGTACCACTAAATGAAACTTTATAGCTCCCTTAATTCGCTGACAGATAGTGCTTAGCTCTGCCTTTTGTCGTTGCAGAGTTTTAAATTCCTAAAGTTGTGGTATTCTTTTTGAATCATCCTGTATTTTAAAGGAAACCGGTATTTTTGTTCTTTTTAATTTGACTAGTTGACGCCGAAAGCTATGATTGCTATTAGGTAATAATCGAATGTTGGTATCAATATCAACGTAAATCTTCGTTACACATATCGCTCTAACTTTTTTTTGTCTTCGCTTCCTACACTGAAGAGCCAAAGAAACTGGTACACCTGCCTAATATCGTGTAGGGCCACCGCTAGCACGAAGAAGTGCAGCAGCATGGCGTGGAATGGACTCGACTAATGTCTGGGTTAGTGCTGGAGGGAACTGACACCATGAACCCAACAGGGCTGTCCATAAATCCGTAAGAGTGCGAGGGTGTGGAGGTCTCGTCTGGACAGAATGTTGCAAGGCATCCCAGATGTGTTCAATAATGTTCATGACTGGAGTGTTTGGTGGCCAGCGTAAGTGTTTAAACTCCGAAGAGTGTTCCTGGAGCCACCCTGTAGCAATTCTGGACGTGTGGGGTGTCACATCGCCCTTCTGGAATTGCCCATCCGAATACACAATGCACATGATTGGATGCAGGTGATCAGACAAGATGCTTTCGTACGTGTCACCCGTAAGAGTCGCATCTAGACGTATTAGAGGTCCCACATCAGTGCAACTGCACACGACCCACACCGTTACATTGAAAATGCACACCATTACAGAGCCTCCATCAGCTTGGACAGTCCCCGGCTGATATGCAGGGTTCATGGATTTATGAAGTTGTCTCTATAACCGTACACGTCCACCCGCTCGATAGAACTTGAAAAGAGACTCGTCCGACCAGGCAACATGTTTCCAGTCGTCAACAGTCCAATGTCGGTGTTGACGGGTCCGGGCGAGGCGTGAAGCTTTGTGTCGTGAAGTCATCAAGGATACACGAGTGGGCCTTCTGCTCTGAAAGCCCATATCGATGATGTTCCGTTGAATGGTTCGCAGGCTGACACTTGGTGATGGCCTAGCACTAAAGTCTGCAGCAATTTGCTGAAGGATTGCACTTCTGTCACGTTGAACGATTCTCTTCAGTCGTCGTTGGTCCCGATCTTGCAGGATGTTTTTCCGGCCGCAGCGATGTTGGAGATTTGATGTTTTACCGGACTCCTGATATTCACGATACACTCGTGATATGGTTGTACATGAAAACCCCGCTGCGTCACAACCTCGGAAATGTGTCCTATCGCTCGTGCGCCAACTATAAAACAATGTTCTAATTCACTTAAGTCTAGATCATCTGCCATTGTAGCAGCAGTAACCTATCTAACAACTGCGCCAGGCGCTTGTTGTCTTATATAGGCGCTGCCGACCACAGCGCCGTATTCTACCCGTTTTCATATCTCTGTATTTAAACACGAATACTATACCAGTTTCTTTGATGCTTCAGTGGTATTTCCCTACAGTCCTACAGGATGTCCATGTAAAAGTAAAAACTACCTGATCCTCCTGACAGTGAACGGGTAAGGATTATCTGAAGTACATCATGTACCATAAACTTAAACGGCCTGGTTTCAGGCATTTTACGTGATTCCCTACTATGTCGCCGCTAGCACCGCTAGACGTTACACGATAGACGCGGTAGTGGCAATGGATACAGAGGAGCTTACCACCGTTAGGACTTTCTCTGAAAGACTGCAGTCATTTTACCAAGACTTGAAACTAATACCACTGACAGCGACGGGGACTCTGTCGTGTTAACAAAACGAAACTGAAAGAAGTGTAGCACTCCCCGCTGAACACATTTTATCTCATTAAACTATTCTGCTGGCCATTAAAATTGCAACACCATGAACGCAACTTCCAATAAACGCCAAAGTGTTTCGACATACAAATAGTTTGCATTTCAGCGGAACCGCGCAAAGCAGGTAAAGAGTAACGCCACCTACCTTCTGTATACATGGAAAGGTTATGCAGAATCATCGAGACATCGCTTCTGAATGTTGGCTCTTTCTTAGAAGATCATGTTACGACTCGTGAATAAGGAAGGAGCTGCTACCGGAACATGTTGAAATTCGAGCTATGGCCTACTGATACTGCGGTTTATCTTTCCGAGATATTGTTGCTTGCATTGGTCGCGATCCGTCGACATCATTGCGGTTATGTAATCGATGGGGTGAGCAGGACCATCCTGAACACCATGCACTTTGTCAGAGACCCCAAAGAACTAGTGGCTGAGAGGACAGACATATTGTTCAATCAGTAGTGCAGGATCATACAGCCACGTCAGGTACCTTCGGCAAGGAATTTGTATCAACACAAGTGACTGTACGGACAGTGCGGTTATGTCCGAAGCTCCAAACACTGTGAGCATGGCGAGGATTGTCATTCCAGACGGGTGGCGCGACTCCTCTGTCCAGTGTTGTCATTCGTCGTAATACTGTCGGCGGCCCTCTCTTTGATTGTACGAGTCAAGGAAGAAACAGTAACAATGTCGCATCTCCTTCTCAGACGATCTTATCACTAACCATCAACGTTCACTTGCGATTTCCGAGTGAGCAAACCGCTGCATCATCTTGCATTATACGAGTATACCGAATGTAGATGTCGTTACCTCTACCTATTCTGTGCGGTTGCGCCGAAACTCTAAACTCTGTGTATTCAAGCTTGCAGTACACAGCGTACACTCGGGAACACTGAAACGCTACGCACCTAGATGAAAGAAAGGTACAAACGCGAAACTTCGGAAGAAGTGCAAATTGGAAATTTGTGGTGTGTTCTATGGGACCAAACTGCTTAGGTCATCGGCCCCTAGGCTTAACCATTGATTAATCTAACTTTAACTAACTTACACTAAGGGCAACACACACACACACACCCATGCCCGAGGGAGGACTCGAACCTCCGAAGCGGGGGAAGTTGTGCGGTGAGATACGATATGCAAATGATCCAAGTTTGATGACAAAGCGCTTGCTCACAGACCCTGCAGTGGTACTGCAATCGAGCAGGAGATACTTTAAACGCGGCATAGTGGACGAGTCACACATATGTCGGTCACACCCCAACTAGAGGATGACGATAGTAGGCGTAAAATGCCAGCTAGATGCGTTAGATGACATTTTTCACAGTCGATCCAGTTTGAGAGCGGCCTAATCACTGCAATGAAAACCGCAGGCCCGTAGACACGCCAGGTAGCTCACTATGTCTGTTGTTCTGACTCTTCCATCAGACGATGTTGAGAGCAGTCGACATGTGATGGCATTCACTTCCGACGTACTGGGCCTGGAGCGACCAGGAAGACGACGAGACGAGAAAATCGAAGTATCTTGCGGCAACCAATCAGGGCTCCTTCAGTGACTCGCTCCATGATACAAGCGGATACACGGGTGCCAGTTGTCCCTAAAACAACTTCGAGACGCCTTGAGGATGCGAATTTGCAATCCAGACGCCCTTGGGTACTGCCAACAACATCGAGACATCGGCGACTCCCTCCACACTGGTGTCAAGCCTGAACGATGCGGAATGTCACAGATTGTCAAAACGTGCTGCTTAGTGATGAATCCCGATGGGAGGAATGATAACAGCATACGGGTGTGGAGGGAGCCTGGTGTACAGTGCAATTCCACCCACGCTGTCGCATGCCACACCGCCCGCACTGCCGACATAACAAAATAGGGATGCCATAGGCTATGATAACTGTCCCCTCTAACTGTGGTACATGAAACTTTAACGGGGCAGCTTTTCGTTGATGACATTCCGGAACCCCAAGTGGGACCTTTTCTACATTGTCTGACATCGGGAGTTTTCCAGCAAGATAACTCTAGTCTGCCTAGAGCTCCAGCTTCCTAGGCCGTGTTCCGACTCTTCCACAGCCAGCATGCTCTCCGGACCTGTTCCCTATAGAGCATGTGTGGGGTGAGTTGAAACGCCAGATGCCGCTGTGTCACTGCGTACATGATTTGTAGGTAGCTGTTCAACATTTCTGGGCCAGTCTGCCTCAGGACAAGATCAGACGTTTAATCAACACGATGCCGGACCTGCTGCGGCATGTCTTGCAGCAAAAGGTGGTCCTCCACGTTATTGATGTTGTTCTCTGTTTGTCTGCCTGTACTCTCTGTACTTGTTTACATGTTTTGATTTTGGGGACAAGTAAATCATCTGTATACTATCTCTAATAAATTTCATTTCGATCTGGTACTCCCCTCTTTGTGTACTACTTTCAATTGTTCAAATGTGTGTGAAATCTTATGGGACTTAACTGCTAAGGTCATCAGTCCCTAAGCTTACACACTACTTAACATACATTATCCTAAGGACAAACACACACACCCCATGCCCGAGGGAGGACTCGAACCTCCTGCCCGCATCTCGTGGTCGTGCGGTAGCGTTCTCGCTTCCCACGCCCGGGTTCTCGGGTTCGATTCCCGGCGGGGTCAGGAATTTTCTCTGCCTCGTGATGGCTGGGTGTTGTGTGCTGTCCTTAGGTTAGTTAGGTTTAAGTAGTTCTAAGTTCTAGGGGACTGATGACCATAGATGTTAAGTCCCATAGTGCTCAGAGCCATTTGAACTCGAACCTCCGCCGGGACCAGCCGCACAGTCCATGACTGCAGCGCCCTAAACCGCTCGGCTAATCCCGCGCGGCTATTTTCAATTCTCCTAATGTAATGCATGGAGATGGACCTTGTGCGGAAGTGTAGCATTACAATTCGCAACCGTTCTTAGGCTCCCCCTATTGGCTGAAGATACCCAAACTAATTTCGTCACGGCCCCAGCAATTCACACGCACAGAGTGGCAGATTTTGAGAAGGACACCGAGTTCCCCTCCGTTACGCTACAATACATTCCCGCGAAACAGCACTGTGATACTCGCATAGAGCGATGAGCTGGCGCCTGCAGATTCCTTGCGCAGGCGCCTAGAGATCCTGGGAAGGAACGCTGCCGGCCGAAGTGGCCGTGCGGTTAAAGGCGCTGCAGTCTGGAACCGCAAGACCGCTACGGTCGCAGGTTCGAATCCTGCCTCAGGTATGGATGTTTGTGATGTCCTTAGGTTAGTTAAGTTTAAGTAGTTCTAAGTTCTAGGGGACTAATGACCTCAGCAGTTGAGTCCCATAGTGCTCAGAGCCATTTGAACCATTTTTTTTTTTTTTTTTTTTTTTTTTTTGAAGGAACGCTAATTTTGAAGTGTACAGAATGTGAAACGCTTCCACGGCATATTGCTGACGAAAACCAAGAGGAAAATCGATAAAAGAAAGGTATAATAGCGGAAATCATGTACTCAGTCAATCGGGACAACGCTCACCTTAATCATACTCTTACGTGAGGAATGGGACCGGAAATGAAAATTGTTAAGGACATGGAAAATTATATTCAAGGCCATTATAATTCTTGGACTGGAAGAATCTTTTATCTGAGCTGAGTGTTATGCTTCGGAGCCGAATCACGAGGACGAGCTGACTGCTATCTCCGTAACACAACAGCCACGGACCAGAGGGGGGCGACCCAGGTCGGCCGAGAAGCAGGAGCCACGCTTAATGAGGCGGATCTGGTTTGCGGACCTTGTCGGTAGTCGCCACAGCAATAGAATTCCTCACGCATACCGAACAACGCAATGCACTCCCCTGTTTCCGACTTAGTTCATCCCACCCTGAGATTCTTATTATTTTGTTTAATTAACTATTTATGAAGTTATACAGAGTGAATTTTACCCGTTTTACGTGTAAGTTGAAAGTTTCTTCATACACCTCACTAAATCTCTAATAAAAATGTTGATCTAGCATTAAATCTAGGTCTGGCGCATGCGGGAGCAAGTGAAAAGAGTTTGAGGTTTACGATAAGCGTGTGACAGTTTTATTTCTGCTGAGGTAACGAGGAAGCTTTACATTTTTGGTCCACAACGTGGGGCCTGATGTATCATAGACATCATGTTCCATTACTATACTCAGAACCTCGCTGACATCAAGGCACACATCTACCAGACTATCAACCAAAGACATTGTGGTGTTTGCCAACATCAAGAGAAAGAAAAGGCTGGGATCACAGTGGTGCCGATATCGGGGCATTCTGCTGACGATCGCCATCGGCCGAAGACGCCTCATCTTTTCAAGTCAGTAGACCAGTACATCGGTGCGACCGATCTCAAAGCCCGAACGTACTGACGTCAGAAGGCGATCGGCGGAATTCAAATGCTTTCGTTCTCTTCGGTCAAATCGGGCGACGTTCACTCACAGAAAACGTGAACTGTGAAAAGTTTCTCAGTTTAGTATGAGAAAGGAGATAGTGGCATCCGGAGGACGAGAAATGGAAACAGAGGTATGGTTCGGAATTTACTGTCTGGGCCGTTACTTTCATGGAAACGACAATTTCCGAACAAGTTAAAAATTTAATAATAATTAATTGAACGTTACCTAATATTACACTACGACTGCTCTGTGGCTGTCTAACAGTTTCAACCTGATGTCTGTATTTGTATAATGTCTCCTGCTATACGTGCAAAAACCGTACCGAAAATTATAGACATAGAATGTAAATTAATTCTGTAATGTAATTCCGTCACAGTTGGGTTTTATTAACATGTCGACTAGTTTCATTTTCAAGCCAGGCCAATAAAGTTAAAATACAAAACATTTATAAGAACACGAGAATAAAATTTATAAAAGAAAATATCGTTTTAAGATTTCAGTAGTTGTTCACTGATCTGTAAAATACCTGCACTAATAGTGCTTGGTTAGGCGACAATAAGTTCACACGTAGGTAATACATACATGGTACGTAGTCACATGGAACGTCAACCAAATTCGTAATATAGGGGTATCATGGAGTGCAGTTGAACTAATCTAAGAACTAGCGCTAGAGACAGTTCCATATGCACACATCTGATGTTGCTAGTGTCCAGTTTGGTATTCATGCTCGCGCCTACAGCCAACGGCGCGTCCCATCTCAAATCCGGACTGTTCATGCGCATCTTTATATAGCGCATCACATATCTTACATGAAAAATATCAAATCATAATGTTTGCTCCATTATCAAAACTTACAGTTGTCTGTACATATTAAGAAACAATTATGGAACATTAGCACTAACCACTCCACTTTAACACAATTGCTATTACATACTTTACACTGACATTTACTTATCACTAGCAGTTAATTCGTTAAAATGACGAAATTTTATTGAAGACTTGGACTTCAGCGTTTATATCCTTACATCAGAGTTATGCAAATAAGGAGTTTGACATAGTCGTTACTCTTTAATGGGGAACACCGGTCTAACACATTAATTGTTTGCTGTATGTTAATGCCGGCTGCCCGACAGATCGGAGCATCCTGTTTGTAAAGCGACCTGTGTTCATGTTTTTGGATGTCCCATTAAAAGAAAAAAGAGTTTTCAGACCCTCTTGTTTAGACGCTAAGGTATAACCCCTGGTTTGTAGTACAAAAAAAAAAATGGTTCAAATGGCTCTGAGCACTATGAGACATAACTTCTGAGGTCATCAGTCCCCTAGAAATTAGAACTACTTAAACCTAACTAACCTAAGGACATCACATACATCCATGCCCGAGGCAGGATTCGAACCTGCGACGGTAGCGGTCGCGTGGTTCCGGACTGTAGCGCCTAGAACCGATCGTCCACTCTGGCCGGCCCCTTTGTAGTACACAAAAATGGTTCAAATGGCTCTTAGAACTATGGGACTTAACATCTATGGTCATCAGTCCCCTAGTACTTAGAACTACGTAAACCTAACTAACCTAAGGACATCACACAACACCCTGTAGTACACAATACGCTTACAGTATGGACGCGTTACGTCATCAAAGTAATGAAATACTTTCGAACTGTACTCACGCTATCCTAACCAAGCACTTCGGTCATGCATTCAGTGGACAACTGCTGAAATCTTAAGAGCTGTATTTTGTTTTCCAAATTTCCATGGTTCAAATGGCTCTGAGCACTATGGGACTCAACTGCTGAGGTCATTAGTCCCCTAGAACTTAGAACTAGTTAAACCTAACTAACCTAAGGACATCACAAACATCCATGCCCGAGGCAGGATTCGAACCTGCGACCGTAGCGGTCTTGCGGTTCCAGACTGCAGGGCCTTTAACCGCACGGCCACTTCGGCCGGCTCCAAATTTCCATTTTTGTGTTCTTATAAATGTTCGCCACTTTAAAAGGCATGGCTTGAAAGTGAACTTGGTGATTCTAAACAAGTCACCAGCTGGGTAAAACGCAACTGTGACGGAAATACATTAAAGCATTTGTTGTCCAAGTTGCTGGTTCTGCCCTCACTTCATGCTGGAAGTATGCAGGCAGAATATAAATCCAAAAAGTTATAGATTTAAGTGAGAAAGGCGGCATATGTCAATTTAGATGCTTAAAGTTACCGTAGTGGATCTGTTCCTGGTCGTGGCAGGTAGGCGTTAACTGCCTGTTAATTGTTATTACTGCTTGCTGGTGTTTCTATGCCAGCAGTGTGCCGATTTTGTTATATGAAGTGGTTTTACAAATGTGATGTCTGTTCTTCCATTTTTCAGTGTTTCCGGGTGTTAAAACTATCTTCTTCTAAAATTCATGTTTGTCTTTGACACATATACTGAATGACAGCTGTTGAAGGTTAACTGCCATATATCTCTTTTGCTGAATTGTGCGGCGTGTTGGTAAACTTTCTTTTCATTATCACCGTGAATTAACTGGGATATGTACCAGGGCGGTACTAGATTCATCTCAAAACTCGCCACGTTCATTTCGAGACAGATGTAGCTCAATGACATACATTCGATAAAAGCCGCACTGGAGTACTCGCCTCCACGCTCAGGGGCGTCGTGGCTTTCATTTCGGAGCGGATTCTAATCTCCTTGATAATGCCAAAAACCGATGGAGATCGGATCACACCTGCGCTCTACCAAAACTACGGTTCGGTAGTTTTGGCGTACTATCTAAATGACGTAGTAAATGGTAGAATTGACGGTAGTATTGGTGGGGAGAGAAACATAAATGAAGGTGTGAGGGAGAAACTGGGAGCCGGCGATTTATCTTTGTTTATTTTCATATTAACAGAATCTTCCGTCGGTTCTTGGTAGAACAACATTATAATAATAAATGAAAAGCACCAGTTTGCTTTTGTTCTACAATATTACTTTTATTGCTAACCGGTTTTCGGCTTACAAGGCCATCTTCAGACATTTACTGAGCAAATTTGTTTATTTTGTTTGTTTTGCACACAACTAGAACCGCACATCATTCAGTGTTACTCCATTGTGTATTTTAGATTAAATAATAGGAATGGACAGTGTCTTGAAAGGAGGATATAAGATGAACATCAACAAAAGCAAAACGAGGATAATGGAATGTGGTCGAATTAAGTCGGGTGATGCTGAGGGAATTAGATTAGGAAATGAGACACTTAAAGTAATAAAGGAGTTTTGCTATTTGGGGAGCAAAATAACTGATGATGGTCGAAGTAGAGAGGATATAAAATGTAGACTGGCAGTGGCAAGGAAAGCGTTTCTGAAGAAGAGAAATTTGTTAACATCGAGTATAGATTTAAGTGTCAGGAAGTCGTTTCTGAAAGTATTTGTATGGAGTGTAGCCATGTATGGGAGTGAAGCATGGACGATAAATAGTTTGGACAAGAAGAGAATAGAAGCTTTCGAAATGTGATGCTACAGAAGAATGCTGAAGATTAGATGGGTAGATCACATAACTAACGATGAAGTATTGAATAGAATTGGGGAGAAGAAGAGTATGTGGCACAACTTGACAAAAAGGAGAGACCGGTTAGTAGGACATGTTCTGAGGCATCAAGGGATCACAAATTTAGCATTGGAGGGCAGCGTGGAGGGTAAAAATCGTAGGGGGAGACCAAGAGATGAATACACTAAGCAGATTCAGAAGGATGTAGGTTGCATTAAGTACTGGGAGATGATGAAGCTTGCACAGTGTAGGGTAGCATGGAGAGCTGCATCAAACCAGTCTCAGGACTGAAGACCACAACAACAACAATAGGAATTAGTTGATAGCATAACTTCTGCGCTTTTATGTAACGAAAGCAACTACTTTTGATGCAAGTACAGTTTACACGCATAAACATAAAAAAATACTTAATTACTGTCATTATTTTGTAGTCAGTAGAAGCTTCTTATCATGATCAGAGGTAAGAATCTCCTGTTATTATTGATAAATGCGGAAGTTTTATATGAATAACAGAAACATGTTTTATACGAGTTCGGCGAAGTATTAAAGCATATTTCATATATTTTTGTCTTATATTTTCTTTCGTTTTATATTTGTGTTGAGGAAATTGCGCTCTCTAGCGCTATCTGATAAATCTGTATTGTTTTCTTTATTTTCTTTATTTTTAATTCAACATCCATCTGTTTCATGTTATGAATCAAAAATTTTCGAATAAAAACTGAATGAAACACTGACAAGTCAATTTTTCTGTAAATATTGTTTATTTTTAAGCAACAGACAGGTGGATAGCTACGTAAAAGAAAAATGTTCCGTAGGTTAGGCGGTCCTTTCTGTTCCCTTGCTCAGTTTCTTCACGGTTTAACGGTTCCGATTTTTAAGGGAAACTGGTAAACATGATCGTATACATAAAGAAAGTGACCTTTGTGAGGTGACGCCCAAAAAGATATGCACCACACCGCACAGGTAACGGGAGTACGACGTTAACTGACCAAATCCCCAAGGAAAACCGTAGCCTCCTCTTATTTATGGTAGGCTACGGTAGTTTTAGAACTCTAGATCGAAGCAATGTGAGCAAGCTGCCGGCCGATGTTATCTGGCGACGGCGTCTGTCGACCGTTGTCGGTGCCACTGTGACCACAGCCTAAGACGGGAACTGCGTCGCCAGAAACGAAACAGCCGCATCTAGATCTCGCCGCACTCAGGTTTGCAATAATGAGCGGCGCAGCGATCTGTTGTGGTTACCTGGCCGTGGTAAACTCTGGTTCCTTGCCAGCCTGAGGACGGGTTGTGGGTGCCGGAACGCTGGCTGTTGAGTGCGAGGCGGCGGCTGAGAGGAGGAGCCGTATTGATGTTTTAGTTAGCGGCGCGTGTCTTATTCATGGCAGCCGGCCTCACCGGCATTCAGCCGGCGCGCGCTGCAGTATCGATTACCGGCGCGCTCGATCCTCGCTCCCAGCATGCATACGCGGTCGCCGCCGCGGCCACAGCCAGCGCGCCCATCCTGCTCCCCCTGTGTGTGTGCGTGGTATAGCTGTGGACGGAGACTGCACTGCTGCGGAACCAGGGAGTAACAACAGTAGCAGTGATCTATTCCCTCTGGCGACTGGTAATGTGAGTGTCGGTCTCATAATAATCGAATATTTACATCTACATACGTACACCGCAGACCACCGTACGGTGCGTAAAGAACGGTACAGGCCGTACGGTGCTTCCCCCGTACCACTGCCAGTCATTTTGTTTCCTATTTCACTCACAGATAGAGCGAGGGCAAAACGACTATCTCTATGCCTCCGTGTGAGCCCTGAATTTCTCGTATCTTATGCTCTAGGTTCTTACACGAAATGTATGATGGCGGCAGTAGAATCGTTCTGCAATCAGTTTCAAATCCTGGTTGCCTTCCCTCCAAGGATTTCCAATCAGTCCCCGAACCATCTCCGTAACCCTTGTGTGTTTTCGACCCGACTGGTAACAGATTTACCAGCCAAATTCTGAATTACTTCCATATTTCGGTTAATTCGACCTGTTACGAATCCCAAACACTACAGCAGTACTCAAGAATAGGTCTCACTATCGTCCTATATGCGATCTCCTTTACAGATGAAACCACAGTTCCCCAAAATTCTCCCAGTAAACCTAAATCGATCATTCCCCTTTCCTTCCACAATTCTCATAAGTTTCCAGAATGAGATTTTCACAATGAAGCGGAGTGTACGCTGATATGAAACTTCCTGGCAGATTAAAACTGTGTGCCGGACCGAGACTCGAACTTGGAACCTTTGCCTTTCGCAGGCAAGCGCAGGAGAGCTTCTGTAAAGTTTGGAAGGTAGGAGACGAGGTACCGGCAGAAGTAAAGCTGTGAGAACGGGGCGTGAGTCATGCTTGGGTAGCTCAGTTGGTAGAGCACTTGCCCGCGATAAGCAAAGGTTCCAAGTTCGAATCTCGGTCCGGCAACCAGTTTTAATCTGCCAGGAAGTTTTAATTCTCATACGCTCGATCAATTTCTTATCGCCTTAGAGCGTTATACCCCCATATTTAAACGACGTTACTGTGTCATGCAGGACGCTACAAATGCTGTGTCTGAACGTTACAGGTTTGTTTAGCCTACTCATTCGCATTAACTAACGATTTCTACATGTAGGGCTACCTGCCATTCATCACACCGACTAGGAATTTTGTCGAAGTCATCTTGTGTCCTCTTACACTCAGCAGATCATTTACGTGTATTGATCGTGAGGAATATTAAGCAGCCGGCAGTTGTGGCCCAGCGGTTCTAGGCACTTCAGTCCGGAACCGCGCGACTGCTACGGTCGCAGGTTCGAATCCTGCCTCGGGTATGGATGTGTATGATGTCCTTAGGTTAGTTAGGTTTAAGTAGTTCTAAGTTCTAGAGGACTGATGACCTCAGATGTTAAGTCCCATAGTGCTCAGAGCCATTTGAACCATTTCAATATCAAGCAAACACATACTTCTAAATGAAATAAGTGAGTTTGTCTCGATTACATCATACTCATAAGCACAACTTCCAGGAAGGTCCAGTCGAATAGCGAGTGGTCTGATTGTTATCCGACGATCATCTCGAATGAAAGTGTCCGCACGTTCAAACATTGCAGAAGTCACAGCTTTATGCAGACGGCCGGCAGGCGGGAGATCGGGCGGGTTTGCGCGACTTTGTTTCGATGATGCCACACGCCACGCCCAACGACTCACCGTTGTTTTATTCATTTTCAAGTGCCCGTAGACATTCTGCAAACGCCTATGAATGTCTGCATGCTCTGGTTCTCCTCCGAAAGAGTCTCAATGACACTTCCCTACTTGGAACGCACCTCTGCTGCAGAACCCGTTTTGATGGTTATGTACAGCGCCACCATCTATCGGAACTTCGTGAAACTATAGGGGCTAAAGTGGAAATATTCTACGATGCCCCACAACAAATTTCGCATTTGTCTGAATCGAAATCGGCGGGGGAAAAAATCACGTTGCATTATTTATTGAATGCCCCTCGTACACTGGTACACGTACAAGATCCAGGCGGTGAGGCACCTGAGACCTCGGGATCCGCAGCAAAGTTCTGAATTTGCTATTAGTTTCTGGCACAGATCGAAGCTGATGACATGTGGCTGGGCAATATTCTGTGGGGTGACAAGGCCTATTTTACACTTCAGGATGCACGGAATAAACAGAACTGCCGAATTTGGTGTTCTGTTAATCTACAAGTTGTACATGAAGAGCCATTGCACTCGCCATAAATGACTGCGTGGTGTCAATACACAAGCACCATTATTCTCGGTCGGTTCATCTTTGAAGAGAATACACCCAGAAGGCCGTTCAAGTGTACTGAGATGTATGCACGTTATCGAGCCCTCCTTTTATAGCATTTGATTCCTGCTTTGGAAGAGTGGAAACCACTGTTTTATGCAGGATGGGGAAAAATCTCACGTCGTTCGTCCAGTGAAACATCTACTTAATGCAACCTTCCACGAACGTGTTATTTTCAGACGTTTTCCAGATGCATGGCCTGCAAGATCACCTGTTCTGAATTCAAGTGACTTTTGGCTCTATGGTATCTAGAAGAACGCGTTTATCAGGGACATGTTCGGTCTTTTCTTGATCTGAAGGCCAGTACACAGGAACACTTTGCTCAGATCCCATCGAAGATGCTGGGAGCAACTGTTGATCGCGTCATTTTACCGATACAGCGTCTCTGGTACTCATACTGAACAAATTGTGTACGTGGCGGTCAGCAATAAAATCAACATCAAGCCCTTTTTCACTTGTTTGACCTTTTCTGCCACGCCCCATTTCTAATCCATATGGAAATGTTTCTTTACGTCCTTATTGCATTTACAGCGCAAGTTTTGCACATGTTGGCCGAAACTGGAACTAATTTTTTCCCCCAGCATAAATCACTTCCGCATTAACGCATCAGAATATCTGCCAAGTTTTGCTGCCATATGATAATAAGAACCGACATTAGATCTCTGCGAGTAGATGGGTGCACGTTAATTATAACCAACCGGTATGTGGAGTACAGCCTTTTATTCGCCTTTCGTGCCTCGCGAGCCCGCCGCCTTGGTTACCTTTCCCCCGGAAAAGAGCCCCGGTACTCTGTTCCATAGCACGAACCATCCTGGAGGGACTGGAGCGAGGAACAGTCCCTGTTCCTACCCGGATTTAGACCCGAACCCTCCCAGGCCGCCGGCCGAAGTGGCCGTGCGGTTAAAGGCGCTGCAGTCTGGAATCGCAAGACCGCTACGGTCGCAGGTTCGAATCCTGCCTCGGGCATGGATGTTTGTGATGTCCTTAGGTTAGTTAGGTTTAAGTAGTTCTAAGTTCTAGGGGACTAATGACCTCAGCAGTTGAGTCCCATAGTGCTCAGAGCCATTTGAACCATTTGAACCTCCCAGGCCGGAGTCAAGCACTGGACTCACTAGATCACTATAGCCACCATGCTAATGAATAATGGAAAGTAAAAGTGACTGAAGGGGATAAGTTAGTTTCAAATTTGGTAATACATACACAGAATTCAACTAAATCCGTGTTCTCTGTATGTACAAGCCCCTCACACGTCCTGTTGCGATTCATGCAAAATCTGCGTGGGCTTCCTCTCCTCATAAGTCTCACGCGTCCCCTAAGATTCTTGAACTAAACACACTGACTCCACAAACTCCTAAATTTATCCTGACCAATATTTCCATTAACATTGAAACCCATCATCCATCTGAGTTCTCCACAAATCCCGAACTTGCAGATACGCCTATATCAGCGCAAGCAGCCAACTCTATCTCGAAACACCCCTGTCGATGGTTCCATACTTGCTTGCAGCTTAACCAGAATTCGCCTTCCGTGTCCTTCGCTCACATACGCCCCAGAATCCTAAGTAGGGAGTACCTCATTTTTTACTGACTCACCTTACAAATGTTTGCATCTGTTTGCGAATTATCTTTTCAAAGTACTGGAGTACGAGCAGGCAGGTCGGTGTCAGACTGTAAATTATTAATAAATCAGTATTTTAGACAATCTTTCTTAAAGAATAAAACTGATCAGATTACATCACTTTTTGAAAACACGTTAGTACTGGCTCTGTTGAGAGTACATAACTATATTACAACGTAATATGTTGTGTTGTAATGCAACTATAATTTCCAGAAAACTAGGACACGAACGCGAATTATTGTATCCAGCAGTGGCTACATAGCTTTCGGATGCACTGATATACGCTGACAACAAACGAAAATATAAAAAAAAATCGCTTATGAAACGGATAGATAAAAATACGAGGATATGAAAAATACTTCTGATTTTCTTCTGTACAAGCATAACACATGAATAGTACTCACACCAAGTACTTCGAACAGTAGATAGTTTTGTCTAACCAAGCGCAGTCTGTTCTGCCCATAAGGACAGCACGGCGCACTTCTATAGAGAACAGACGAAGGTATTTATGCACTTTGCAGGTCTCTTGGGACGAAATGCAAGAGAATGAGACAAAAAGACGACATGCAGTTGTAGTGTTACATGCAAGTCCGTTATGAATCGTCGTGCTTCCCAGCATTCCGACGATACTGCTGGTATATGATTACATTTATGGAAATACTGAATCAGGTTGAAACTATCCCAGACGCGTATGGTCAAAGTTGCATAAGACTAAGCGGAAAATTAAAGAACGAAATGCTGAACTAGTAAGAATGAAAATGCAAGAAGAACATCTGTTTTACTGTAACACGGTGAATGGGTGTGTTATTGAAGCACCTCAAAGCCATTCAAAACGGTCTAATCTGGCGAGTGAAGCTACACTAACGGCTAGTAATAACAGGGGCAGACAAAGATTACAATGTGTAAAACACGGCGCTGTAAGTGACCATTGCGCGGAGGTTAAACAATAACCGCAAGACATGAAAAGACAGTGTATGGTATCAGTTTTTTAGGTTAGGCTTTACTGTGACTATTATTGGTATCAAATGAAAAACCAAGTTTACTGTTACCATTCACTGTTTATTCATATCCAAAACGCATTTCTACAGTTTAAACCACCATCATGTTTTGTATACAAAATGTGACAGCTTACATGTGATATGTTCCGGTAATGAAAGGCGCCTGTGATCACTGGAGGGTGTGCCACAAGTTATCCCAAAGTCGTAGCACGACACACACAAATGTCATACTAACACATGTAAATATACCTGACGATGGAGGTTTAAACCTTCTACACATTTTGTGGAAACTTGTTGTTTTATTCGGCATGGCATGAAATCGGATAAAAGACAGGAAATGGAAGAAAGTTTGCCGAGCAGCTCATTAAAACTATCGACGTTAATATGAGGACACGCCTAATTCATGTCCCTGGTGAATGCGTTCCTTTAGATGTCGCCTGAGCCAAAAGTCACATGGACTCAGATTAGGTGATGTTGCACGCCATACATCTGGAGCCGGCCGAAGTGGCCGTGCGGTTAAAGGCGCTGCAGTCTAGAACCGCAAGACCGCTACGGTCGCAGGTTCGAATCCTGCCTCGGGCATGGATGTTTGTGCTGTCCTTATGTTAGTTAGGTTTAACTAGTTCTAAGTTCTAGGGGACTAATGACCTCAGCAGTTGAGTCCCATAGTGCTCAGACCCATTTGAACCATTTTTTTTTTTTTTTTTTTTTTTTTTTTTTTTTTTGCATCTGGAAAACTTCCGGAAATAAGACGTTCGTAGAAGGTTGCATTTTATGCAGGTCTTTCACTGCGAGAACGACATGAGGTGTTGCCTCAGCTTGCATGAAGACAGTAGTTTCCACACAGTTGCCCTCTTCCAGAGCAAGATTCACATGTCGTACAAGGAGGTCTAGATAATGTGCAGGCGTCACGGTATATCTAAGAGGCCTTTTGGGTGTATACCCTTCAACGAACAACGGACCACAGTTACATAGGGCGAGTGCAATGGCTCTTCGTGCACTGTATCCCAAATTCGGCAGTTCTGTGTATTCACTGCAACCTGTAGTGTAAAACGTACCTCGTCATTCCATACAATATTTCCCGACCACATGTCATAAACTTCGATCCATGCCAGAAACCGAACAGCAAATTCAGAACGTCTGGATATTGTATGGATACCAATGTAAAATATACCGCTAAGCTTTCCGTACTGTTGATTATAGGATGGACAATTCTCGTGACAATGCACTACCCTGGGCACGTGCTGTGTGGTCAGTTACAGCGACAGCAATCTCGTCAATAACTTCCACCGAAATAGGACGCCTTGCTCTTCCAGATGCCACACGAAGCTCAGCTATGTTTTCGAATTTCATTATAATCTTATTTAAATCGTTGAATGACATCGTGCCTCCTCTCAGACCTTTCAGTCGGCGATACTCTATCAACGCAGCACTGTAATTGCCGCCGTTCGCATTAAACAGTTTCACTAAAAGCGCACGGTCTCTCTTCTCGATAGCCACACTGCTCACTCTCGTTACAGCTTATCAAATGACAGCGTGGACGTCATAATATCATACAAACAGTGTACAGCGCCATTTGTGCACCCTGGTGGCCACAACTGGAACTAATTTTCCTCCAGCGAAAATCGGTTCTACATTAACGCATTATAATAGACCTATCTACCACGTTTCGCTGCCATACCAAAATTAATAGCTTAAAATGGACCTCAGGGAGTATCTGCACTTTAATTATAGCCATCCGGTACGTATTCACGTGCTTTATAAAGCAAACAGCGCCAACTGTCCCCGATACACTCGGTGCGACACAGCGATAGGCAGCTGTCTGCATACGTCACGACCCGACGGCTGCGTGGATGCGTACAAACAGTTCATGTTGCTGAAATTGTTTAAGTTTCAAACTGCTGCTTCAATCTTTTCATCCTCTTATGATGTCTCCAGCAATCAGGAGACGAAGCGTTAAAACAAAAGTCACCAAGGGCGTCCGTGAGTCTTATTCAACTACTGATTGTTGATGGAGAACAAAAACAGCCACAGGCACTTTTAAAAAAAGCTTTATTTTACTGCCTTTACCGGTTTCGGGCTATCATGCACATCATCAGATGGCTACACTGTAGCAAAATAAGTGAATTATGATGTTTTTAAACTTCCAACATTGTCGCAACTCTGCTATTTGCACCGCAAGTGACTGCACTTCCAAAGTCTTACACTTCGTCGTTTGTCAATTTATGATGATTCCTGTAAATAACGGCATGTTTTTCGCGTACTTCTTACCAGAAACGTACAAAGCACTAACTGCTCAGTCCTGAAATATCTAGACCTTTTGTACAGTTTTGTAACTCTTTATATGATTCAACCCCTCGCCGACAGCCATAACATCATGGAAAGTTCAACAGTTCACTTAGGTACGTATAGAGATAGAAAGTAAAGGAACAAACATTTCTTGCGTAACGTGAAGTAATTTAAAAGAACTTTAGATTGGACAGTCGTAGGGACCCAGCTCCTCCGCCATTGTCTTTACCACGATGCTACTTCCTCTTTTTTTAAGTAGTAGACCCGGAGGAAGCCTCTGAGCTCCTGTCATTCACTACAGCTCCGTGCTGTCGAGACCAGAAGTTTAAGTCCTACACTTCCCTCCTCCTCCCACCGCCTCGTTCTCCATCATTTTTGTAGAAGAATGCTAATTTCAGAGGCGAGCAATTTGAGACCGACGATTCGTGTAGGTTACGGGCGTCTTTTCGCGTTGTGTCGTTTCTCGGTAATGCCGCAAGTTTGTCAAAAAGGAAGAGAAACCGGACGGAGACAGTAATTAAGAACTTGCAGCCGTGTCGCGACATTTACGCCGCAAGATCGATGAACCCGAGCGTCTAGGGCTGTTGTTCTGAGTTTCGATTTGGAACGGCAGACGGTTTTAATCACACTGACAGGCGGTTTATTTTCCGCAGAAGCAGCCGGTATCGAAATTCCTCGTCGCCGTCGAGCCCGCCTCACTGACGTCAGAGCGTGCCGTGCTGTGTCTGCTTCCGACGCGGAAACGGCAGCTTGTCAGACTAGCGTCCGAATGGACATATTAACTTCTTTCCTTCTGCCTTCTCACTCTTTTTTTATTCTGCTTGGGATCTAAATTACAAAAAGCACATTCGTTTACCGTTCGTACTTCATCTTACATTTCTCTTGGATATCGTAATGCTGCAACTGAAATTTATTTACTTATTTTTGTTAAATAATACATTAGGTCAGCCACAAAGAAACCAAACCAAACTAAGAGGAGAAATATCTTCAACCTTCAATAAGAATATAATAATTCCAGTACCAAAGAAAGAAGGCACTGACAGGTGTGAATATTACTGAACTATCAGTTTAAAATGTCGTAGTTGCAAAAAACTTACACCAATTCTTTATCTAATAATGGAAAAACTAGTAGAAGCCAATCTCGGAAGATCTATTTGGATTCCAGAGAAATATAGGAATACACTAGGCAATACTGACCCTACGACGTCTCATAGGAGATATGTTAAGAAAAGGCAAACCTATGTTTATAACACTTGTAGACTCAGAGAAAGCTTTGGACAATGTTGAATGGAATACTCTCTTTGAAATTCTGAAGGTAACAGGGCTCAAGTACAGGGAGTGAAAGGTTTTTTATAGCTTGTACACGAACCAGACGGCAGTTACAAGAGTCGAGGGGCATGAAAGGGAAGCAATGGTTGAGAACTAAATGAATCAGGGTTGTAGCCTACGTGCGATCTCATTTAGCCTCTACATTGAACAAGCAGTGAAGGAAATGAAAGAAAAATATGGAGTAGGAATTAAAGTTCAGGACGAAGAAACAAAAACTTTGAGGTTTTCCGATGACATTGTAATTCTGTCAGAGACAGCCAAGGACTTTGAAGAGCAATTGAACGGAATGGACACTGTCTCGAAAGGAGGATATAAGATTAACATCATGTAAAGGGACATCCTTCCCCAGAATTACTTTTCCTCAACAGAAGTAGTCGATATCAGAAATATTTTTGGTATATAGAAATATTTAAACAGGTCAATAACATCTCAGCTGCTTTTCAGAAAAATTTCATATAATATTATATATATATTATATTTCAAGCTAATATCTATGAAAACGAATTTCTTTATTTTCGTTGTTACAATTGATATGTACTAGCTCTGAATATACAGTCAAAACTTTTTTTTTGAAATATTTGAAATTACGAAATATTTGGCACACTTAATATTTTTATTATTAATTACGCTGTATGGTACTGTTTATTATGTTTACTTTAGGATTCATTTATAAAATAATAGTATAAACTATTAGAAATTAATTTGTCAAGAAAAACTGTAAGTCTTTTAGAATATTGATATTACCGCAGAGTGAGGAAGTGGTAGTAAGCATGTACCTGTTGTGATCGGACGTGTTTCTGTATTTTGCAAGAACGATGTAATTTCGACTTTTTTAATGCGAAAATTCTAAAGACAGTGTGATATAGTAAAATGTGACGCCAATAAACACCGAAAAAACAAAAAATTTGCACAGGCATTCTTCAAATTTATTTAGATCAATTGGACCATGGGAACCTAAAATATGAAAATTTCAGCTTCAAGAATCAGATCCTTAGACATGAAGAACTGGGGCCAACTACGAGAGAAAAGATGAGTAAAAAGTTTATCGTAAATCTTACTCCTCTCGAATCTTTAAGGAAGACTTTACCATGATGGACAATATTGACAACAATGGAGGGATTGGTAGATTACACTCAACTAATGCAAAACAAGAATAATGGAATGTAGTCGAATTAAACCAGGTGACGCTGAGGAAAGCAGATTAGGAAACCATACACTTTATGCAGAAGATGAATTCTTTCATTTGGGCAACAAAGTAACTGATGATGGCCAAGGTATGGAAGACATAAAATGTAGTCTGACAGCGACATGAAAAGCGTTTCTGAAGAAGAAAATTTTATTAACATTGAATGTAGATTTAAATTTCAGGAAGTCGTTTCTGAAAGTATCTGCGTGCAGCGTAGCCATGTATGGAAGTGAAACATGGGCGATAAACAGTTTAGACGAGGTGAGAATAGAAGGTTTTGAAAAGTGGAGTTACAGAAGAACGCTGAACATTAGACGGATAGATCACGTAACTAAGGAGGTACTGAAGAGAATTTGACATAAAATAAATTTGTGGCGCAATTGGCTTGTAAGGCAGATTCTGAGACATCAATAGATCATCAATTTAGGTCTGGAGGGAAGTGCTGGGAGTAAAAATAGCAAAGGGAGACCAGAGAGATGGATACAGGAAGCAGATTCAGAGGGATGTAGGTTACAGTAGTTATACAGAGATGAAGATAGAGTAGCATGGAGAGCCGCATTAAACCAGTTTTCGAATTGGATACCACAACAAAAACAACAACCAACAAACTACAGCTAACTATAACTTTACACTGTTTGTTACAGGTCTTATTCTGCAACTTCATTTTGAAACAGTTTCCATCGGAACAACATTTTCCAACTAATATGGAGTTAACCTCCAATCCCAAAACTTACGAAAAAATTGCGAAGAAAAATATTTTCCATAAAATCTTCCTTGGTTCCCGTAGTGCATTTCGTCTATATACCCAAGCCATCTATTCCCATTCATTTCCTTTTCAACTTCCTCGAGGCAGTATGAAACCCACTATCCCAAAACCCTGCCCTAGCTTTGTTCAATGGTGTTACAGCTAACAAAATTCTTTATTATGTTATTCACCTCCTAATAACACAGCAGTTCTTACACTGAGTGTTGACTCTAGAAATATATTACAGTCCAATATATATCGCTCCCACGGGGATCGAGAGGAAAAACAGAATAATTATAACGCGCACGGAGACATTCAAAAAAATCATTCTTTTCGCGCTCAACACGTGAACGGAACAGGAAAAGCCCTAATAAATGGTACGTGTATAATGGGATTTATCCTCTGCCATCCACTCATAGTTTTTATCATAGTTTAGATGTAGATGTGGTTATGGCACTTCGGAAGACGCGTTTTGTTGATTAACGCACACGTGACGCTGCGCCTGTAGTGGGCATCTGTAGAAAGCATGTAACGCACATTTGAAAGTGAGTGATGTATATTCACCACTAGCAGAAATGCTCCTAAAGCAAAACGTTAAAAGCCCAACGAATCGGAAAGAAAAAAAAGAACTGAAAAGGAAAAAAAGAAGATTTTGTGGAAGCCCTTGAAAAAATCAGCCAAGCTACTTTTCCAGTCAGTTAAATAATCAATCTTTTAAGAAAACAAATATGTAAATTAATGTATTTCACTTCCATTATTCAAAAATATTCTACAAAATTAAGTTTCAAGACAGATCATCTTTTATGAAAATATCGTTGCACAAACTAGTGAGAAATAAGAGTAATCTATGATGACTAACCAGCATTACCATCTAGACGCCAATTTCAAAATTACGTAGTTTAGCCACAGATTCGTTGAACTTGTAGCTTCCCAAGAAATCGGTTATAATTAATAAATTATAGATCGGAAGTAATTATGACGAATATAATTACAATAGTACAAGAAAAATTATCTTATTAACTGTTATTTAAATATGATTGGAGCTCAGAAACGGATATGGAAGTCTGCTACCAAATTATAGCACCTATCCTATGATATAGAGTGACATGCATAGACCAAAGCTAAAATTTGAAATTTAACTTTGGGAACATACTGTAACCTAACATAATAAATTTTATTTAGAAACTTTTCGCTTACTTTGAGAAGAATAACGACAAATGTTTGTCTGTTATTATTACTAAATACTTCTACTCTCACATATACAGATCTGCAAACGGTTAGTACACAGTACTATTTAAATAAAGTTTGTGTGAAATATTCCATAAACGTGCTTGTTCCACATAATTACAAAATGTCAAACATACGACCCACTGGATGCGTAGCTAAACTGAACTCACAATTCGATTATCGCTCACCGTACTTTGAAACTACCACATAGCGGTAGATTTTCACGAAGTAAGGACATGAGCTCGAGAATTCAGAGGACTCGAAGGCAGCGTCATTACGATGAGCTTTCGAGCTGTAACTCCAAACGATCCGCTGACGGGGGAAAAAAAAACATTTAACTCTACGTCATACTAGTTGTGTTGTTGCAGTAATGTACAGAAAGGACAAAATATTTGCTGCGTCAGGTATGCGAAACGTGACTTCATCGTAAGAAATAAGCCCTATCTGAAAGTTGTGTTATCGAATTGCTGCAGCGACCTGCAGGTACATCGGTAGCAGGCGCGTGCCGTCCCTTCCTGCAGAACATGCATGCGCTTTGTATGTATACAAAGAGCACCGCTTGGTGAGCAGATAACTAACGGCCTTTATTGTGTCGTCCTCTCCCGGAAAATACCGGCGAAAAAACTTACAAGTACTTTGACGAAAACTTGGCCAAATTTTACAGAATGTCGTTACATACAAATGTCGGATCACCGTTAGTACTGTCAAGACTATTAACATTATTTTGGCATTGGAGTCATTGTCATCGCACTTACTAATAATTCACTGTGACAAAAAATGGTCCAAATGGCTCTGAGCACTATGGGACTTAACATCTGTGGTCATCAGTCCCCTAGAACTTAGAACAACTTAAACCTAACTAACCTAAGGACATCACACACATCCATGCCCGAGGCAGGATTCGAACCTGCGACCGTAGCAGTCGCGCGGTTCCGGACTGAGCGCCTAGAACCGCTAGACCACAGCGGCCGGCTCAGTGTGACATTCCGGTCTGTAAGTTTACTGTGCAGTCAGTTAATTGCGCCCTTTTGATACTCAAATCTAAACGCGCTTTGCAACTCATTACAAACTCGGAATGTAATGTGACCTGCAGAATATCAGACGCTGACGCCGTTTAGCACAAACCATAACAAGAGGTCTACTGAGACAGTGGAGAAGACATAGTAAAATTTAAAGCCCTATAGAATGTAGGAAAACAATTGTAGATATGTAAGGACTTCAGAAAATAATTTACACGTGTCGTCCCCAGCTAAGCGCATTGCGCAACAGGAATGGCAGACTGTTACAAGAGGGGACATGTAATAGACACAGTTCTGCTGCTACACGAGTAAAAGGGGCATCATGGAATGCAACTGAGTGGCGCAGCAACTGGAAACTCGTTCCACGTTACCCAGAAGTTGTCAGTGACGTTCGTCATCTATTCTGAATTGGTCGGGCCAACACAGTTTTAGAACCTATGCCAAATGAAGCACGTGAAGAACATTAAGAGGCCCTCTCGAGCCTAACTGCCATTACCGCTAATGTCCTTTGACTAGCAACCACAACAGAGTTAAAATAGCGTGGTTCACTATCTACCAGTATGATCTGACTGTGCGAACATTTCCAGGACATTATTGCAGCTTCATTATTTACTAAAAATAATCTGTTTGTAGGTGTGTGGCTCGCGATTGTTGTTGCAGACAGTGTATAACTGTATAACACGTATATAAGTACACTGAGGTGAGAAAAGTCGTGAGATACCTCCTAATATCGTGTCGGACCTCCATTTGCCTGGCACAGTGCAGCAACTCGTAGCAAGTCCCTTGCAGAAGTATTGCGCCATGGTGCCTCTATAGCCGTCCACAATTGTGTAAGTGTTGCCGGTGCAGGATTTTGTGAACGAACTGAACTCTCGATTATGTCCCATTAATGTTCGATGTGTTCGCGATGGGTGATCTGGGTGGCCATATCGTTCGCTCGAATTGTCCAGAATGTTCTTTAAACCAAGGCCCGGTGATATGGGTCGTTGTCATCCATAAAAATTCCATCATTGTTTGGGAACATGAAGTCCATAAATGGCTGCAAATCCACAGGACCCAATCTATTCCATGTAAACACACCCCACCCCATAACGGAGTCATCGCCAGTTTGCACAGTGCCTTGTTGATAACTTTGGTCTGTGGCTTCGAAGGTCTGCGGCACACTCTAACCATTTCATCACGTCTTACCAACTAAAATCGGAATTGATCTGACCCGGCCACCGTTTTCCAGTCGTCTATGATCCAACCGATATGATCACGATCCAGGAGAGTCGACGCCGTGCTTTTAGTAAAGGCACTTGCGTCGCTCGTCTGTTGTCATAGCGCGTTAACGCTACATTTGTGTGTGAAATCTTATGGGACTTAACTGCTAAGGTCATAAGTTCCTAAGCTTGTACACTACTTAACCTAAACTATCCTAAGGACAAATACACACACCCATGCCCGAGGGAGGACTCGAACCTCCGCCGGGATCAGCCGCACAGTCCATGACCGCAGCGCCCAGACCGCTCGGCTAATCCCGCGCGGCAACGCCACATTTCTCCACACTGTCCTAGTGGATACGTTCGTCGCAAGTCCCACATTGATTTCTGAGGGTTATTTTATGCAGTGTTGCTTGTCTGTTAGCACTGACAACTCTACGCAAAAGCAGCTGCTCTCGGTCGTTAAGTGAAAGTAATCGGCCACTGCGTTGTCTGTGGTGAGAGGTAATGCCTGAAAGTAATGCCAGAAGTATCTAACTGTTTCCAAAATGTTCCATGCGTCTAGCTCCAACTACCATTCCTCGTTAAAAGTCTTTTGGTTCCCGTCGTGCGGCCATAATGACGTCGGACACCTTTTCACATGCACCACCTCAGTACAAATGATTGCTCCGCCAATACAATGTCCTTTTATACGTTGTGTACCCGATAAACTGCCATCTGTGTATGTGCATATCGCTATCCCATGATTTATGTGATCTCAGCGTAAGAACGGGAGAAGAAAGCGAAATGAAACTTGACGCGTTGAGAGAGTTTGTGTTGTTGTTTCAGTTTGTACGAAGTCGAGTCAAATTGACAAAAAACTCGGCAGTATGAGCCCGCTTATCAGCTTAACGTTGCATCCCCTCTGACATGGATCCATTCACCAACTCGGTTTAGTAATGTGTCGTAACACCGTTCTATCCTCTCCTGATACAAGCTGGTCAACAATTGTTCTAACTGGTCCTTGATGTCCTGGACAGTGGCATTAGGACGTCTTGAGCCGATGCTACACACATTCTGTCAAGGACAATACTGGGGTTCTTGCTGGCATTGGGTATATCTCAGCATCACGCCGACTGTTCATAGGGACATGTGCCATGTGCGGACGAGCATTGTCCTGTAGAAAAACGACGCCAAGATACTTCCGCATGAGCGGTAACACTTGGTGACGCAAGATACCTATGACGTATCGGTGTGCCAACAGAATTCGCTCAATCAGTACCAGCCGTGGCCTGTAGTGCTTTTCCGATGCCTCCCCACACCTTGACGCCACGAGTAACACCTCTGTGCCTCTCATAACCGTTGGAAAATTAGGACCTCTCCCCATGTCGCTTTCATATACGCCGACGAGGATCACCCGAGGCAGCGCAGAATCGCGATTCGTTGCTGAACACAACAGCCGTCAACAAAGACCAAAAAGAAAGTCGTCCGGGGGAGGGAATTCGTGTAGACGAAAATCTTTGAAGAGTGTTAATAGGGAGTATCATTAACCACTTACAAAAAATCCTGATAGGTGAGCGTGGTGGTGGTGGTGGGGGTGGTGGGGGGGGCGGGGGAGGAGGGAGGGCACGTGTGAAGGTAACTTTTTAGTTTTTTTAATTTCTCGAAAACTGCATTTTGTAGCGAAAATGTTCCGCAGTACGAAATTAAACCACATTTAATTTCCCACAAATAAATGTACTATTCATTTATTCTCTAGGTTTAATAATTCCCGTGTTGCAGGGATGAAAAAGCGCAGATTATTAAAAATAGTGTTTTAATGGCATAAATTGATGTTTATTGTCAAACGAAGTGAGTTAAGAACAAATATTTAATGTGAGTCCCTCATCTAGGTGCAGTAGACCCGTCTTAATGGATAAATTGTAATTTGAGGTATAACAGAGTGGAAAAGCGGGGGTGGAGGTTACAAGCGTGAGGAAGGTAGGTCTCCTGACCGTGGTCATGCATTTCTCTCCTTCATAGGTCAGCAAAATAAACAGTGAACAGGCAATTTCCCACTCCCCTACCGCAATATGTCACAAACAGAAACCACAAGGTATTTTACAAAGTTATAGCGACCCTTCCGCAGCTCAGCATATGAAACAGTGTCCACGCAGTGCGCCTGCACTCCTGGTGCGCTGGGAAAGTGTTTATTTTTCATAAAGTGTGTGAAAAGTGCATTGAATATAGATGTAAACTACTAATAATACAAACCGCAGGAAAGCGTGTTGAGAAAATGTAAGTAAATCTCTGCACACTGCTCTACAATGCTAATGACTCTTAGACATCCTGCACGGCAGCAATAACGTTGCTGTATCGTTTTCGCGGGAATGGCAAATTCCCCCACCATGATTGCAGGTCGCTTTTCAGTTTGTATACGGACTATTTCTCCCCAGTATTTCCTGTCCAGTTCTCTCACGTAAGTAGACAAAGTAACTTCACTGAGCACGTGTTTATGTAGTGGAGTTATTTTCAATTTATTAAGTTAGTTTTTATCTGTAGCTGATAAAATAGCAATTATGAAAAAAAGCTAAAGAGATAGAGTTGTCAATTTTCTACCACACTGAACAGCTTTCTTCGAATGTGAAATGCTGTCAGTATGTATTCGACAATGCCGATTTCATTGTCTCCACTATCAATGGCTGCAGTACTTTTCGCGGCTTGAGAGTATCAAATACATCACCCAGTCTCAGCTCTGCCAACATTTGAAGAGAGCCAGAGGCTTAAATTATATCCATCTACAACAGAAGTAGGTCACTTCGGTGTTATGGAACTTCCGATACTGCAACCCAATCAAGCAATGCATAATATCAGATTACTGTTCTATATTCAAACATGGTCATTCCTGTTTCATTAGACATATTGACACCCACCCTGCGAGATGTGGATGTGTGGTAAGTGGCTCTACTCAGTGCAACCCACTCTAGAAGTCCCGGTAGTTTCTGAATTGAAATTATTTATGCACTCTCCCCGTAACGCAATTTACGGTGGCAGAGGTGCAGTAACTTTCTGCTCGTTCAGTATGTCGCTACCAAGTGACTAGCTTTAAAGTTTGCTACCAAAGACAAACGGCAGCAAGGTGCCACAGTTACCAATCAAATCTCCTTCCCACTAACATTACGTAGATCACTGACAACATCTCACTTACAGGTTACGCTCTTTTCAAAAAATTTTCAAATGTGTGTGAAATCTTATGGGACTTAACTGCTGAGGTCATCAGTCCCTAAGTTTACACACTACTTAACCTAAATTATCCTAAGGACAAACACACACACCCATGCCCAAGGGAGGACTCGAACCTCCGCCGGGACCAGCTGCACACTCCATGACTGCAGCGCCTCAGATCGCTCGGCTAATCCCGCGTGGCTACGCACTTTTCAGCAATTGTTTGTAGGAACGTGTTTTACATAAAAGCTCACTTAACAACTGTACATAAGTACTGATTTAATAAACTGAAAATAATTCCTCGGGGGTATAAACACGAGCCCAGTGAAGTTATTTTGTTTACTTACATGAGAGAACTCGACAGGAAATACTGGAGACGACTAGTTTGTATATAACCAGAAAAGCAAGCTGCTGTCACGATGGGGGAAGTTCCCATTCCTGCAAGAAAGCCACAGAAACGTTACAGCTGCCGTGCAGGATCACTGAGAATCAGTTTCCCCTCTAGCATTGTAGAGCGGTGCGCAGAGATGCTTTCCTCTGGTTTGTACTATTAGTAACTTTTATCTGTATTCAATGTAGCGTTCGCACACTTTATGGAAAATAAACAAGTCCCCCAACCCACCACTAGCGTCAGCACACTGCGTCGCGGTGATTCATTAGGCGAGTTGCGGAAGAGTCTCTATAACTTTAGGAAATACTCTGTAGTTTCTTTTTGTGACGTAGTGTGGTAGACAGAGTGGAGAACTGCTTGTTCGCCCTTCAGTTTGCAGACCTATAAACGAAACAAGGGCATAACTACGATCACACGACCTCACACTTAGAATCTCCACCCTCGCCTTTACAACCTGTTAAATCCTCAGAACACAATTTATCTATTAGTATGATTGCACTGCACTTACATGTGTACACATAATTAATGTTTGTTCTTAACCCACTTCATTTAACAATAAACATTAATTTTGTACCATTAAAACCCTATTTTAATTATCCGCGATTTTTCCATTCCCTGCAACGCGAAAATTTGGGTCCTAGAGGAAAAAATGAGTAGGACTTTATTGCAGGAAATTTAATGTGGTTTACTTTTGTACTGGAAAATGGCTTTTAAAAATGTCCTCTCCTTCCCCCCCCCCCCCCCCCCCCCTGCCCCCCCACCCTCATCTCCGCTGCTACAGCCGGCCGGCGTGGCCGTGCGGTTAAAGGCGCTTCAGTCTGGAACCGCGTGACCGCTACGGTTGCAGGTTCGAATCCTGCCTCGGGCATGGATGTGTGTGATGTCCTTAGGTTAGTTAGGTTTAATTAGTTCTAAGTTCTAGGCGACTGATGACCTCAGACGTTAAGTCGGATAGTGCTCAGAGCCATTTGAACCATTTCCGCTGCTACCTTCCTCCATCCCCCACTCCAGCACTCACATACCAACGATTAGGATTTTTAATTTGTTATTCACTTTACTGCCCCCTACCACCGTACAAAAATTTGCGACTACAGGCATTTTTGCCTTAATTTTCCTTCGTTGAATCGACACTATTCATCAGAAGGTCATGCTTCCTGGTCACGGCTGCAGTCCGAACACAACCAAAAATGGCTCAGAGCACTATGGGACTTAACATCTCAGGTCATCAGTCCCCTAGACCTAGAACTAGTTAAACCTAACTAGCCTAAGGACATCACACACATCCAAGCCCCAGGCAGGATTCGAATCTGCGACCTAGCAGCAGCGTGGTTCCGGACTGAAGCGCCTAGAACCGCTCGGCCACAACGACAGACTCCGAACGCAACCGTTTGTATTGTAGTATTATCAGCATCCTACGCATGGGACAGTAATTCCCCAGTTCGGCTGATGAGAGTCTCCGAACAACGGTGCGCGATGGCACAGAATGTGGCACGGAGTCCTCTACTTATTCTGGGATGGCAGTCTCAAGTGTAAATGACTTACGATGTTGTTGGTGACAACACAGCACCCTCCCTTGTGGTGGCCAGATCTGGTAGACCGAAACCTTTACAAAGTGTATGTCTGCCTTTACGTTCCCATGCACTACAAGTTTGGGCTACTTCACATCCGAATGCCCCAAAACCTGAATACTGCACAATTCGACCGGTTGGACAGGTAGTGACGTATTACTAGGACACTTTGAATCTGTGAGGCGCTGATAACGCTGTCTCACACTAGTATGCTGAATCTCCGTGTGCTCCATAGTCATCGCTTAACATTTGATGCTATACTCTCCATTCATATATCCCATCAGGCCTGGTAACAGCACTAAAATCGAACGACACCAGTGCACTCTGGTGACCGTGCTACCTGTCACAGAGAATTGAACTCTCATCGTTTACATACCCGCTGATGGAGACAATATGCATGATGTTACATTGACGTCCAATCAAGTCCTCTGTGTGCTTCAGCTTCTTTGTTTGTTTGTAAGGAGGTGTATAACAAGTACAAGAGCTGCAGGAAATTCACTACTTAAGGCCTGCAGCGCTGGATTGACTGTAAAACTGTAACCTGTGTTTGTGACTTATTTGTATACATTTTTTTAAATTTAAAGTTAGCTTTTTGTCATACTTTACCGTATTTGTACAGTTACTCTTCATCTTCATGTTATGTATCTGTTATTCAAGAAGCAATGTGTAATGCTCGTAAGAAAAGAAGTAGGAAAAGTGAGAAGACTATTCTTCACGAATGCGCGATACATGGGCAGCATTGCTTCACATATTGCATTGCCTGAATTTGATCTTATCAACGTCTTTACGCCTCTCTGTTGGGAGGAAACACTCCTACAAACTATCCTACAAGGTCCTCGTATATAAACCGCAAGAGTGACAGCAGGTGCTGGTGGATCACGAGCGGGACTGGCAACGCGTTGCTCGTGGAGTATCTCTGCCTAATAGAGCCATGTGTGATGAACCGGAGTGGCGGCCGCGCTCGTCTGCTGGTCGATATGGCATGCGACTCGCGAACAGTCGAGAGCGCGGTCTCGTTCCCGTTCGCTATCGATATCCCCATCGGCATCTGGCTGGAACGGGCTCGGCGCGTCGCACAGAGATGGACGTGTAGCACCGCGCCGTCGGTGTTACCACCGTTATTAGTAGCTGCACCCGAGTCTCGCTTGCTCAGCAGATACGTTCTGTTACAGCTAGCCTGTCACCGTTAATCGTGATCACCCACATACCGTTTTGGCACCGATGATGAATTCTTCCCGAAAGCAAAATTTTAAAATGAATAAATCTGGCACTTGGTTCTGAGGTGTCAAAGAAAAATACTGGATGGCGCTCTCTTTAGGAATGGACGAGGGAACGATCCTTCTTCACGAAAACATTGACTTTAAAATATTTAACAACATATTGCGGTACAAGAATAAAGCAAAAGAGAGCTCACTCCTTTCACTTTTCAAGTCAAAACCACATTTGTTTTAAAAAATGTTTGGGTATTGAATGGTTTGAACACAAAATCATTCACAGCGGGCTATCACGACCGTATTCATACCATGGAAATACTGGTTTTATTGGCATTAGGCCGTGGTCTAAGGAATGTTTCTGCGCCTAGCGTTCAGTCATCATGTGCGGGAAACATTTTCAGAGGTCTCTATCTAGACCCTGACCACAGTCCTATACTACATGTGGTTAATTTTGATCTATGATGACTATTTTCATGACCTGAAAGAGATAAAAGGTTTTCTGGATCACTATTGGTTTTGCTGCAACTCGGTCGCAACTCGTGTTATAAAGACATAGTTAATTTTAAAATGTCTTTGTAGTCTCTGAGGATGTCTCCCACAAATGAGACGAAATGCTTGACAGAGATACATTTTTTAGACCACGACGTAATGCTGATAAGATCAATATCACCAGTGATACGAACACAGGCCGTCAAAGCATGTACTGGATCATTTTCTGTTGAAACAATACAGTACCGCCCGCATCTCGTGGTCGTGCGGTAGCGTTCTCGCTTCCCACGCCCGGGTTCCCGGGTTCGATTCCCGGCGGGGTCAGGGATTTTCTCTGCCTCGTGATGGCTGGGTGTTGTGTGATGTCCTTAGGTTAGCTAGGTTTAAGTAGTTCTAAGTTCTAGGGGACTGATGACCATAGATGTTAAGTCCCATAGTGCTCAGAGCCATTTGAATACAGTACCCTTATGACTAAGAATACAAAATCACAGTCGTTAACAATGCGAAACACGTGAGCTCATTGATGAATGGAAGTGCCGTGCTTGCGAATGTATGCAGTGATATACACTGAGGTGACAAAGGTCATGGGATACTGATATGCAAATATACAGGTGGCGTTGGTATCACGTACACAAGGTGTAAAAGGGCAGTGCGTTGGCAGACCTGTCATTTGTATTCGAGTGACTCATGTGAAAAGCTCTCCGACGTGATTAGGGCCGCTCGATGGGAGTTAACAGATTTTGAACGCGAAATGGTAGTTGGAGCATGGGACATTCCGTTTTGCAAATCGTAATGGAATTCAATATTCCGAGATACATCTTATCAAAAGTGTACCGATAATGCCAAATTTCAGGCATTGCCTTTCACCACAGACAACGTAGTGGCCGACAGCCTTCACTTAACGACCGAAAGCATGGGCGTTTGCGTAGAGTTGGCAGTGCTAAGAGACAAGCAACACTGCGTGAAATAGCCACAGATATCAATGTAGGAAGTACGACGAACGTATTCCTAAGGATAGTGCCGCGAAATATGGCATTGATGGGCTATGGCAGCAAATCACCGATGCAAATGCCTTTGCTAAGAGCACGACTTGGCCTGCAGCACCTGTCCTGAGCTCGTGACAATATCGGTTGGATCCTAAACGACTGGAAAATCGTGGCCTGCTCAGATGAGTCCCGATTTCAGTTGGTAAGAGCTGATGGTAGGGTTGGAGAGTGGTGCAGACACCATGAAGCCATGGAACCTAGTTTTCCAAAAGGCACTGTGCAGCCTGGTGGTGGCTCCTTAACCATGCGGTGTGAACCTATCATTGACTGGAAATGGTTACGTTCGGCTACTTGGAGACCATCTGGAACCATTCATGGACTTCAAGTTCCTAAACAACGATGGAAGGCCTCAATTGTTCGCGACTGGTTAGAAGAGCTTTCTGCACAAGTCGAGAGAATGATTTAGCCATCCAGATAGCCCGACGTGAATCCCATCCAACATTTATGGGACATGATCAAGCGGTCACTTCATGCACAAAATCCTTTATCGGCAACACTTTCGCAATTTCGGACGTATATAGAGCCAGCATGGCTCAGTATTTCTGCAGGGGACTTCCAACGCCTTTTTGAGTCCATGCCACGTCACGTTACTGCACTACGCCGGGCAGGAGGAAGTCCGACACGTTTTTAGGACGTATCCCATGACTTTTGCAATCTCAGTGTATTGCATGTGGCATAATCTAGCAACAGAAAACGTATAGTTCCTGTCAAAACTCTGCATCATATCTCAGATGGGCATCAAACCGAATATGTCCCTTATGACGACTTGCTCAAACAGCTTAACGCACAGTGCGCTAGCTTCAGAGACAGGGAGGTAAGCCACACCAGAGCTGAATCCTCGCTGCGGATTGGCGATAGGTGGTCCGATAAACCGTACAATCTGAGGATGGTTCTCCATGCTCGAGCAGGAGAATACTGCACTGGTCCTCGATCTTCGCCTCAGAATGTACTATACACAGACAGTTAAAATACGGCAATGTAACAAATTTAACACGATGCAGGCAGACTGCACACACTACTTCCTTCCCTTATTGGACTGTCGCGAGGGCATCCGGCATCTGCCCCCAAAGTTAAAATCAAATAAATGTATCAGTCTATGATAGGACGGGATAAACGCCACGAAAGACAGGTAGAGACACATACTTTATTATGTGTAGATATCGAAATGGGTTGTACAATATTAATAAATTCTATTTTAAGTGCTATGGTGTACAACCTGTTACTTCTAGGATACTGTTAACACAATGATTACCGGTATAACAAAGAAAAGCCGCGTCATCGCCCATACGACCAATAAATAAAGACAGAGCATCATCTAGAAGAAGTAATGGAAATGACTACCGAAGCCGGCCGGAGTGGCCGTGCAGTTCTAGGCGCTACAGTCTGGAGCCGAGCGACCGCTACGACCGCAGGTTCGAATCCTGCCTCGGGCATGGATGTGTGTGATGTCCTTAGGTTAGGTTTAATTAGTTCTAAGTTCTAGGCGACTGATGACCTCAGAAGTTAAGTCGCATAGTGCTCAGAGCCATTTGAACCATTTTTGACTACCGGAAGACAAGCGATGTTCGCAGTATGCTTTTCACATGCCCGAAGGAAGCCACGAGTACACAACGCAAGACGGCTCCACTGCCGCATCGATGGTCAGAAGGTGGCGGGAGAGGAGCGCCATTTAAATATTTCTCTGCACGTAACTCAACCGTAGTATACTGCACATGTTATTGCTCAAAGGCTTTAGGGCTGACATGGGTCGTGGGAACTGCAGAGGCTGGTCCTGGCGGAGGTTCGAGTCCTCCCTCGGGCATTGGTGTGTGTGTTTGTCCTTAGGGTAACTTAGGTTAAGTAGTGTGTAAGCTTAGGGACTGATGATCTTAGCAGTTAAGTCCCATAAGATTTCACACAAATGTGAACATGTGTGAACTGCAGATGGTTAGTACAGAGCGGAGTAGAGTGTTTGGGCGGGGTGCAGAGACGGTGGGTGATAGGGCACTGTGTGTGTGTGTCTCAGTTATTTATGGTAAAATATGAAATATTGGTAATATTGTTCTTTTGTTAATACTCGTTTGCTCACAGAGCATAATTACATTTTTATTTGTGGCCGCCTGTATGAAATATTCTTCCTGTAGAGCGAGAATTCACTTCCTCTTGTTGTTATGGTATAAAACTGCCATGTTCGATTTTATGCCAGTTGGTGGTGATTTTCTTTTATTAGACCTTCTGCATATGTGGAGTGCGTACATTGGCCCTTCACTGCCCCTATATGTCCTTTGTACCTGTTATTAAAATTTCTTGCAGACATCCCAATATATACTAATGCATATATTCGTGAACTATTGTGGTTATCATTCTCTTCTTCCACAGTTCTAAATTTCTTTTGTATTGTGATGTTTGTCTAGTAGGAGTTATTACTTTTATGGTTTTTAAAATGTTACTAGTGTGTGTGTTGAAGGATACATTTTATGGTGTGAGTGTACCTTGTGTGTTACTGTTATGTGTTGGTACATCTGCATTGTATTTAATTTTGCTGCCTTCTGTTTGTAATTTCATTTTTAGTTATTCTTGATAATTTTTTTCCTCATAAATGTTCTGCACACTCTGTATGCCATATGTCCGATGGCTGTCATGTTTGGGACTGTAGGCATTTTGATTTCTTGCGTACTGTTATGACGGTATGTTTTTCCATTCTCAAAATGTTCAAGTTGTGTTTGTTGTTAAGTTTTATGTTTTTGTGGTCAAGCTAGTGTATTTTCTCTGCCATTTCTGTTTCCACACACTGGTATAGAACTTTTAAGTGTATCAGGATATAGGTTATCATCTCACTTTTTTAGATCAGAAATGGAGAAAGTAGGAGTTGCCACATTCATCACGAACTGTCATAAATTTAAAACCATAGACATTGATAAATCATCATATGGAAGCATGTGCAACAGAAGTTAAATTTCACAAAAAGTCCTTCATAATATTAAATGTATATTGAGCACCTGCAGGTAACTTAAATCTGTTCATAAACCACCTTGAAGCTGTACTGGCCCATTTAACAATCAAAAACAAAGAAATACTGGATGCTGGTGAATTAAAAGTAGTTTTCCTTAAAGAATCTCCAAATAAGTACTTATCTGAGTCAGTAACACTATGAATCAGTTTAATTCCCACTGTAAAGTTCCCAAGTAGGGTAGCCCATTGCTCACAAACAGCCATTGATAATATCTTTATAGAAAAGTCCAATGAAGAAAATTATATTACAAAACCAATAGTCAATGGCCTCTCAGACCATGTCATGTAGTTCATTCTGTTAAATGTTAATACGGAACAGGATATAAAATCTGAACTCAAGAGGGTAATCAATAAGCCAAAAATTGATTATTTTAGGACACTCCTCAGGGACATACACTAGAGTGATGTTTACAGTGCTCATAGCACGAATGAAAATTATAACACTTTTGCTAAAGAAGTACTTACCTTATTTGAACACTGTTTTCCCCCTAAACTAACCGAGGTTAGAGCAAAGTCTGAAAGAAGCCATGGAATACTTAAGGGATAGAGGTATCTTGTAAAACAAAAAGAAAACTGAATGAGATTTTCACTCTGCAGCGGAGTGTGCGCTGATATGAAACTTCCTGGCAGATTAAAACTGTGTGCCCGACCGAGACTCGAACTCGGGACCTTTGCCTTTCGCGGGCAAGTGCTCTACCAACTGAGCTACCGAAGCACGACTCACGCCCGGTACCCACAGCTTTACTTCTGCCAGTACCTCGTCTCCTACCTTCCAAACTTTACAGAAGCTCTCCTGCGAACCTTGCAGAACTAGCACTCCTGAAAGAAAGGATATTGCGGAGACATGGCTTAGCCACAGCCTGGGGGATGTTTCCAGAATGAGATTTTCACTCTGCAGCGGAGTGTGCGCTGATATGAAACTTCCTGGCAGATTAAAACTGTGTGCCCGACCGAGACTCGAACTCGGGACCTTTGCCTTTCGCGGGCAAGTGCTCTACCAACTGAGCTACCGAAGCACGACTCACGCCCGGTACCCACAGCTTTACTTCTGCCAGTACCTCGTCTCCTACCTTCCAAACTTTACAGAAGCTCTCCTGCGAAAGGCAAAGCTATACAGAAAGAAAAATATTGGTGAGTTATAGGGATATGTGGGTAATATGCAGTATGTAAAAGAACCTAGACGGAAGAAAAAGAGTGGAAGTTCAAAAACAAAGTGCTCAGATTAAAATTATCTAAGAGAGGGACGTAGTCGTTCGACCCTATCGCTCATTCTATACATCAAAGAAGCAATGATGGAAATATAAGAAAGGTTCAAGGGTGGAGTTAAAATTCAAGGTGAAAGGATATTAATGATAAGATTCGCTGATGACATTGCTATCCTCAGTGCATGTGAAGAAGAATTACAGGATCTTCTCAATGGAATGGTTCCGACTTAGAGTTCGTAATAGGCAGCTACCTAATACGTGCAGAGAGAAGAAGTTTGGATCTGCTTGAGTAAAACAAATAGAAAAGACAGAAAAAGCTGAAAATATGTCTGACTATTATCTAAAACAACCTATTGTTACATCTGACGACTCATCAGATACCGGGAGCAACACTGCATTATTGACAACTTTAGTATCGCTCACCTAGTGAAAGGTAAGTTCATAGTTTAAGGATGATGCAAAACTATTACTTAAGATTGCTCGTCTCTCTGTTACTGTATCACAAAATTTATCCTGATGTGTTCTTACATCACGAATGATGTAGGCATGTGCACAGGGCCGGCGAAGGTTGCTCTGACCTAAAGATCACAGTAGTATTGGGGCGTCAAACGGTAACGTTCCTTCTTTCTCGTTGCGTAACACAATTTCGCCTGATTAAAATATTATTAGTGTCCGAATTTTTCATGACTTTTTCCATTACTTTATAAGGAGAATTTTATGTGCAGATCCACAGCCGGTGAAGTTCAGTGCTACTTTCGGAGCAGATATGAGCACGACGCTTGCCTGGTTTGATTGGGAATGACGTCTTGAGAATGAATGGGGCTGCCACCTAAATACTGTATACACCAGTTGGTGAACAATGAAATAAAGGAAAGGAGGCTCTAGAACAGTTATTTCCAGAGAAAAAGTGTTCACATTCAAGATAGAGGCACAAATATAATTTTGGATCACACAGTTGTAAACATCGTCCATACAAAAATATGGAGTGTATTACAAGTAGTTATAAATTTCTTTTAACTATTGTCGTAATTGCATTTAGCGAGTACTTACGTCGAATCTCAATCTGTCCGTCTTCAATTACCCTTTTTTAATTATAGATTTAGTAACGATAGCATGATTTGGACTATGTTTCGTCTAAGAGTAACTAGCAACCTAGTCTAGCTTCGTATCTTTGTTGCCTGGTCACGTTTACAGATTCAGCGCAACATGTTTCAATTTTCATACTCTCATATTAGAAAAACAATTAAAAGTTCAGGCAGTCTAATTTCTTTCATGCATGGCGTTCAGTGTATAGAATAAATGCTTTTGGTCGCCGTTAGGAGGATGTTAAAATGAACGTGTTCATTAAAACATCAAGTACTGTATAATCTGTAAATGTAAAAACACAAAAATAAAGTTTAATTGTTTACATATCATACTGCTTTAAATTGAAACTTTGTAAGAAGAAACAAATATAGCCTAACAAGTAAATTTTCGAAGCAGATACGTAAAAATACTATATTAGCGACACATTATCATGAAAAAATAAAAATAACTAAAGAAAACATTTAAAATGTGTGCAGTATCATCAGTGACTGCCACCCTTCGCATTTATTTCATGGATCATCTGTAACTATTACTAAAAAGAAGGCACTTTGATGTCGGTCTTGGTTCCTGTAGCTTCCCTTTCAAATAGCGTTCACTAACCATCAACTAGAAACATAGGCGGAACATGTTCATGACATGGAATGACATTAGCCTTTTTTCAGGGACATGTTTCCGATGGTTGTTCTGCTGACTGCCTGATTTTGTAGAGTGTTTCGTCTGTGCAGCACGGCAATATTTATAATTGCTATTCATTGCCTTCTTCCTCTGTTGTCTGCCAATGTAACAAGACGAGAAAAACTATCTTTTCAGGCGTAATTCATTAAATACGTTGTGTTTCAATTAGAACCTTTTTGTGTTTTGTGTAATTACTACTTTTATCTCTACCGTTGACCAAAAAAAACCATGAATATTCAAACAACACATTCAGAGCCTAAAGGGTTGCCTATGACTCTGAAACGCGAATTTCCTCATGTGCCGTCATTTGATTATAGCTTTCAGCGCAACTGTCCGACTCTGCTTCATTCCACTGGGCGATGAGAGGCCGGTGTGGACACGTCACGTAATTCCGGTGAAAAGAGTCGCCGACAAAGGCATGACAGTCGTTTGTGACATCGCACTGTCACAAGTGAGGTTCAGCGCCCGTAGGTAGTCGCACAGAAACTGGCTGGCAGTATTCCAATATGCATTAAGGTATCAATACAGTCTATGGAAACAGTTTCCGCTATATTCGAGTAGTTATCCATTTTATTTTAATTATACGCCGACATTCTTCTCAAGAATTTGATAAACTCAATACTTCTGCCCGCTGACTTTATCGTCTTTTATTTTCTGACGTCATCAATTACTGGTAAACGCATTAAAACGGAATTATCGTACCGTGGACTACGGATTTTTACTGATGTCACGTAAAAAAACTGCATATCACTGCTTCGAAAGCAATTGTCATTTTACATCATTAAAAAAAAACTGAACTTCATTCACGACGCATTTCGATTATGATTTACTTGTTGCGTAACACATGTAGTGCTCTGAGTTTACAGTTTTCCTCGTGTGTGTTGCAGCAATGTCAGTCTAACTTGAATAGTTAATATCGCTGCAAGGAAGATATTTCTTAAAAACAATGCGACGTTATTGAGATAACTATTGGCCAGTATTCCATTAGGATGACAGTGCTGAAGCATTTCATCTAACCACAAACCATTCTTTGTTACGTCTGAACGAATGACTGCTTTATGTCTGATGCCAAATAATACAGCTCTGCGTCTCCACATCTATAACTATTGGAACACTCGTTATTGTTGTTGTGGTCTTCAATTCAAACACTGGTGTAACGCAGCTCTCCACGCCAATCCCTTCACTGACGCACTATTTCTGAACCCATACCATCTATTCACATTTTTTTCAAATTCTGCTCTCTTCCATTAATTTTTACTTTCGGCGCTTTCTAGTTACTTATTTCTTGATAAGAATCTCTCCTACGTACATGTCCCTTGCTTTAGTCAAGAAGGCTGGCCGCTGTGACCGAGCAGTTCTAGGCGCTTCAGTCCGGAACCGCGCCGCTGCGACGGTCGCAGGTTCGAATCCTGCCCCGGGCATGTATGTGTGTGATGTCCTTAGGTTAGTTAGGTTTAAGTAGTTCTAGGTCTAGGGGACTGATGACGTCAGATGTTAAGTCCCATAGCGCTTGGGGCCATTTGAACCATTTAGTCAAGAAGCTTCATAAAGTCCTTTCCTCCCCAATTGCATACAGTATCTCTTCATTAGTTACGGGACCTACACATCTAACATTCAGCGTTCTTCTGTAGCACCAAATTTCAACAGTTTCACTATTTCTTTTTCTCTCCCTATTGTACACTGAGATAACAAAACTCATGGGATATATCCTAATACCGTGACGGACCTCTTTTTGACAGCGTGGCACAGCAACTCGTCGTGGCAATCCCCTGCGGAAGTACTGAGCTGTGCTGCCGCTCTAGCCGTCCACAGTTGGGGGTGTGGGTGTTTGGCACGAACTAACCTCTCAATTATGTCCCATAAATGTTCGAAGGGATGCATGTCAGGCGATCTAGATGGCCAAACTATTCGCTTCAATTGTCCAGAATGGTCTTCAAAGCAATCGCGAAAGACTACGGCCCGGTGACATGGCGCATTGTCATTCATAAAAATTCCACCGCCGTTTGTGAGCATGAGGTCGGTGAATGGCTGCAAACAGCCGAACATAACCATTTCCAGTCAATGATCGGTTCAGTCGGAACAGAAGAGATAGTCCACTCCATGTAAACACAGGCCACACCATTATGGAGGCACCACAAGCTTGCTCCGAGCTTTGTCGACAACTAGGATCCACGGGTTCGTGAGGTATACGGCACATCCGAACCCTATCATCAGCTCTAAGTGAAATCGCGACTCACCTGACCAGGCGATAGTCCAACCTACATGGTCACGAGCCCAACAGAGACGCTGCAGGCGATGTTGTGCTGTTACCAAAGACACTCACGTCGGTCGTCTGCTACTACAGCCCACTAAAGCCAAATTTCGCCGCACTGTCCTAAAGGATACGTTAATAGTACGTCCCAAATTGATATCTGTGGCTGTTTCATGCAGTTTGCTTGTTCCTTACCACTGACAACTCTACGCCAGCGCCACCTCTCTCGTTCGTTAAGTAAAGGTCGTCGGCCACTACGTTGTCCGTGGTGAGAGGTAATGCCTGAAATTTGGTTTTCTCGCCACACTCTTGACAGTGTCTCGAAATATCCTAAATAGAATGTCCCATGCGTCTAGCTGCAACTATCATTTCACGTTCAGAGTCTGTTAATTCCCGTCGTGCAGCTTTTTCACGTGAATCACCTGAGCACAAATGACTACTCCACCAATGCACTGTCCTTCTGTAACTCCTACAGTTGCTACTGCTGCCATCTGTATATGTGCGTATGGCTATCCCATGACTTTCGTCACTTCAGTGTGCATCTCCCACAACTAACACTTTCAGTAAAGGCTTATTCCCACTTCGAAGTTTTCTTTCCGAACTTTTGTAAATTCCTTCTAAGATTCCTTTACTGCTTGCTTGCTCTGTGCGCTTGTTGAGTAACATGGGACATGGGCTACCGCCACCTCTCACTTTCTTCTCTACTAGAGCGTATTTCCGTATCCTTCACGTCTTGTAGCTTCAGTATTGTATCTGTTTAAGACGCAGACAGTTTTTTGCTCCCTGTATTTTATCCTTGACACTTGCAGAATTTCAGCGAGTGTATTGCATTCATTACTGTCAAAATCTTTTCCTGAATCTACAGACGCTTCAATATGGGTCAGTTTTCTTAAGTCTTTGTTTAAGATATGTCGTATGGTCAGCATTGCTTCGCGTGTTCTCACATTTCTCCTGAAACTAAACTTATCTTCCCCTAACCCGTTTCTACCAGTCGTCCCATTTTTCTGCAGGTGGTTTGTGTTACTATTCTTTAAAAACGACTTACAGAACTGAACGCACGATAATACGCCTGTCGCCATCTGCCGTTTTTGTAAGGAGTGTTACATTCTTGCTTAGCCTGAGGATGTACTGGTCGACTCATATACCCTGCATTCTTCTCATTCTCCTAAGTGAAGTATGCGACAGAGTCGTTGCATAGTCACAGTCTTGCTCAAATACTAGTTCGCCAGTCATGTAAAGAAGAATAATAGGCCTATTTGGATGGCCACTGTCTGCAGTAGCTGTCGCACATCAATTACTACTTGTTTTTCTGTTCCAGATTGTATTTCTTTTTAAAAGTATGCATCAGAAGGAAAGAAGTCGACAAAAAAATAGGTCTTTAGGCCTATCTATGGTCCATTCGTTGCACTGGTGGAGAAGTAACGGCCAGTCTTTATTCCCAGCTTTAATCCTCTGCAGCTCTTTCAGCAGTTCGTTACAATTTTTTGACTGTGTGACTTTCCCATGTATATCAGTGTCAACCGCAAACAGGTTCATTGCGCTCCCTACACAGTGTACCAGGTAGTTTATGTTTACTGTGAACAAAAAAAATGGTACAAATGGCTCTGAGCACTATGCGACTCAACTTCTGAGGTCATCAGTCGCCTAGAACTTAGAACTAATTAAACCTAACTAACCTAAGGACATCACACACATCCATGCCCGAGGCAGGATTCGAACCTGCGACCGTAGCGGTCACGCGGTTCCAGACTGAAGCGCCTTTAACCGCACGGCCACACCGGCCGGCCTACTGTGAACAGTAACGGCTGTATAACATTACTATGGGTTATTCTCTCACATCTTACAAATTTCCCTTGCTAAGAAAGGCCTGCTGACTTCTGTTAGAAAGCAGTGGATCCAAAGATAATGCTGGTGTGAGAGCTCTTACTTAGGTAACCAAGCGATTCTAAGGGACGCCTTTTGGAAGTTTGGGAACACGCCACCATCTTGGACGCCGGTACCTACAGATTTGTGGATCATATTTGTGAACGGAGCGAAGCATCCAGACTCTGGTGATGTGACGATAGGTAACTTCGCTTGGTCTTTAGTCAAGGGGTATAAAAGAAAGAAAGTCAGAAAAAATCCCAAAGCCAGAGCAAATGTTAAATCGTATATCAGCTCGATGAATCACACGAGAAAAAGAGTCCTCTGGTATTTCCATCACCCAGAGAAAACGATTTAAATCAATGAACATTCTTGTTGGGAAGTGACAGTACTGATGACGGTGTCTTTTACTTGCTAGGGACAAAAGGGTGAGTGTCCATAGGATAACAGGAGAGATGGCATGAAGTCCCTGTTCAGTTTCAGCCAGTATCGCTCCTGTCATGCTCCTAACAAACATTTGTGGCACGCCCGAATGTAATGCTGTAATCTAAGCAATATTGCTTCTGTTCACCCGCCGAGAAGTCGTGCCAAATTTTATGATGTGCTACAATGAATGGAACTATACGTTCACGACTGTTAAAACTTGAATTCATCTTCTCTGCTGAAGTTTGTTAGAAGCCGCTCTGGTAACGACACTCAGTAGGTCTCTTATTTGTATGGGCAATCTGCAGCAAATTAGAATCAATTAGCACATCTTTGAATGTTTTTTTCTAGATTAAGTATTGCTTTTTTCATATGGTATATGGAGGCATACGACTGCAACTGTAGCTCAGATGTGCTCACACCCGCCAAGGTTTCCGCAGGTGTGAGAACGGTGTACCACGCGTAGGGGGTGGAGTGGAATGGGGTGACAGAAGCTTAACTCAGGAACGAATGGAGCTATTTCAGACACATTTTATACACGCATCAAAAAAAGTTTTGCAACACCTCGTTTCCGAGAGATCCGGAACCTGTACAGAAAACTGGAATAGAGATCAACATAAACATCATTTCCACATTTTTATTGATAATGAAAACCACACATTGCATGTTGTACCGCCATACAGCGAGACCTTCAGAGGTGGTGCTCCAAATTGCTGTACACACAGGTACCTCTAATACGAAGTAGCAGGTCCTCTTGCGTTGATGCCTGTGTTGGTGATGGCATACTATCCACAAGTTCATGAAGGCACTGTTCGCCTAGATTGTCCCACTCCTCAACGACCATTCGGCGTAGATTCTCAGAGTGGTTGGTGGGTCACGTCGTCCATAGACAGCCTTTTCAATCTATCCAAGGAATGGTCGATAGGGTTCATGTCTGGAGAACATGCTGACCACTCTAGTCGAGCGATGTCCTTCACAAGATGTGCACGATGGGGGCGCGTATTCTCGTCCATCAAGACGAATGCCTCGGCAATATGCTGCCGATATGGTTGCACTATCGGTCGAAGGATAGCATTCACATATCGTACAGCTGTTACGGCGCCTTCCATGACCACCACCGGCGTACGTCGGCCCCACATAATGCCATCCCAAAAGATTAGGGAATCTCCACCTTGCTGCACTCGCTGTACAATGTGTCTAAGGCGTTAAGCCTGACCGGTTTGTCTCCAAACACGTCTCCGACGATTGTGTGGTTGATGGCATCGGTGAAGAGAATGTGATGCCAATCCTGACCGCTCCATTCGGCATGTTGTTGGGCCGATCTGTACCGCGCTGCACGGTGTCGCGGCTGATGGACCTCGCCATGGACGTCGGGAGTGAATTTGCGCATGATGCAGCCCATTGCGCACAGTTTAAGTCGTAATACGACGTCCTGTGGCTGCACAAAAAGCATTATGCAACATGGTAGCGTTTCTGTCAGGGTTCCTCGGAGCCATAATTCGTAGGTAGCGGTCATCCACTGCAGTAATAGCGCTTGAGCAGCCTGAGCGATGAATGTCAACGACAGTTCCTGTCTATCTGTATCTCCTCCATGTCCGAACAACATCGCATTGGTTCACTCCTAGACGCATTGACACTTCCCTTGTTGAGACCTCTTCCTGCCACAAAGTAACAATGCGGACGCGATCTAACAGCAGTATTGACCGTCTAGGCAAGGTTGAACTACAGACAACACGAGCCGTGTACCTCCTTCCTGGAACTGATCGGCTGTTGGACCCCCTCCATCGAATAGGCGCTGCTTATGCATGGTTGTTTACATCTTTGGGCAGGTTTAGTAACATCAATGAACAGTCAAAGAGACTGTGTCTGTGATACAATATCCACAGTCAACGTCTATCTTCAGGAGTTCTGGGGACCGGGGTGATGCAAAACATTTCTTGAAGTGTGTATATGCATGACTCATTATTGATATAAATATTGGGTTCGGGTAATATACCTCAACCGCCGTTACGAGTGGGGGCGCGAGTGAGAAAACGTGACATGCAAAACTATTTGATAATGAATAATATTAGTATCAAATCTATAGCTTTATGGGTCTCTGCACTTATTGGTGACATGCTGGAGTTTCACCTCTAGAGTTTGGAGGTACGGAGGCGGTGCAAGGACAGTGACATGCGGAATATCTCTGTAACATTTGAAAATATTTTTGCCAAAATTGGATCACGTATCACTTGCTGTCTGCAAAAATTTACTGTGAGAGTAACACACACTTACCACCTGTGCAGCTGAGGGATTGTGGTAGAAAGGCGTGCCCAGGAAGCATAACTCAGAAATAATTCCAGCAATTTCAATAAAATCTGGCATATAAATGACTAGTTGTTTACATAAAAATACTGCGGGAGTGCGGTGCTCGTATTATCGATACTGTGGCTAGGAGTGGGGATGATAGTGTGGAGGGGAAGCATGTAGTATCATCCGAAAACAACCTGCTTGTATTTTTTTCCTGTAATTAGTTGACTTGAAATCCTTTCAGTGTATGTAGCGCAATGAATCCCTCATTTGTGTTGTTCAGTTATCAGCCATATCGTGTTTTGGGAGCAAGTCGCATGACTCAGTACCACAGATACATTTAACGTTGCGTGAAGTAAAACAGCTGAGAAACATACATTTGTCAGCAATCAAACGGCTGTGGCAAAGAAATAAAAAATTATTTGGCTGAGGAGTCTTCCCGTACGGTCAGGGAAAGGAATAGAACCAAGAGCAGCAGCCAAAAGACGTGGGCGGGGTGACCGTTTCAGTGAGCTGAAGATATCTTTTCAGCGTAAGTTATTTAGGTTCCGGAGCGACAAATTCCGGTACACTTTTATTTCACGTTTCGTGTCTATGAGTTTTAAAATAACAGGAATCTGACCTCAAGCTTCACTTGATGATAACAAACGTGAGGAGAACGCAGAAGCCGTAGTGCTCATACAGTCAGAAGTGTGCGTATGTGCGCTCGTGAAAGAGTAAGTTTGCTGCCGCGTTGTAATGTAATGTCTACGCAACAGTTGACATATGAATCTTTATGGCATGCTTGAGAGCGCTGCTATAGTCTGCATGTAAATGTGCTGCATTATTTATGAACGTGTGACGTCAGGTCTGCAATGCAGCGCCTCGGTGGCATGTTAAAGATTCTCATCCTACAGGACGCTATGCCCGATAACTTGCGCATGACTGCGCATCGCGTATACGGTCTGCCATTGACGGTCCTACCACCACACAGACTGACAGTATTCTGCTTGGGAACGCTACATCGTACCAGAAGGAGTTACGAGGACCAGAGACTGATGTCTACGGCTGAGTACCGCATATAGTCGCCCAAAATTAGTTGCACATACACCATGAGAGGAATACACACACGCGGAAATTAGTATTCTATGGTCGATTACATACTTAAATGGTGTAGCTCGCAATATAATGTAACTACAAATAGATGATAAACGATTTACATTCACTAGCAACCGAAACCATTTACCCTCTAGTTCTAATTACATTATATTGCTAGCTAGACTATTAAATTTACTATAGACAGTACTGATCGCTGTGGCTCCAAAACCTGACAATGTCTCGTCTTAGGACTCTCTAAGCTCTGACAGCGTATGTACAGTAGATGCATCCATACACTTTTTCCATCAGCGTTAGAAGACCGTAGCTGGAAGTTCACAAGTGTGTGTGTGTGTGTGCTGTTTTCTCTCTGGCGGGGCAAATTTCTTCCTGAATGCAGTTCCAGCTCAATTTCACCGCATCGTCGGTTGAAAGTCAATGATTATCGGAAGTTCCTTTCTCCTTTTTATGCCCACTAAACATCCGAGACAGGCAGTAAATATCGTGCTGGCCACTGGAATGCCTAACTGTTCATCGTGGTAGGCTCACAGTATAATGTAATCATTTGTATTTATCCCTCAGCTAATTGTCTGAATGTAGTTGTCACTTCCAATTGCCTCTGCTTTTGATATGTGTGCACATTTCAATTTGACAGGTTTTACATTTTATGTCGCTGTCGAGTGGCGAACAGCACCCTAAAGTACATCGAAGGTTTCGTGACGGATGCACATTCGCTCGAAGCCAAATTGTCCTGCACCGTTGCATCAGAAGTTGAAGAAATAATTCCTTGGAGGTGAACCGCCTTAATAGTAGCAAAACACGGATGTCACTTGATGATAGAGATTTTGTATTTTGCTTTTTAAGTTACTGGAACATTTGTATTCTTTTTCTTCTGCTTTCGTCCAAGTATGAAATATTGTGCATGTCATTCAATTGTTTTCGGCGCATTCCAGTAACGTGAGAGTGAGAAAATTTTCAGTTTTTGAAGTATGAATGACTGAAAAGTGGCAGTTACGGTTGATATACACTCCTGGAAATTGAAATAAGAACACCGTGAATTCATTGTCCCAGGAAGGGGAAACTTTATTGACACATTCCTGGGGTCAGATACATCACATGATCACACTGACAGAACTACAGGCACATAGACACAGGCAATAGAGCATGCACAATGTCGGCACTAGTACATTGTATATCCACCTTTCGCAGCAATGCAGGCTGCTATTCTCCCATGGAGACGATCGTAGAGATGCTGGATGTAGTCCTGTGGAACGGCTTGCCATGCCATTTCCACCTGGCGCCTCAGTTGGACCAGCGTTCATGCTGGACGTGCAGACCGCTTGAGACGACGCTTCATCCAGTCCCAAACATGCTCAATGGGGGACAGATCCGGAGATCTTGCTGGCCAGGGTAGTTGACTTACACCTTCTAGAGCACGTTGGGTGGCACGGGATACATGCGGACGTGCATTGTCCTGTTGGAACAGCAAGTTCCCTTGCCGGTCTAGGAATGGTAGAACGATGGGTTAGATGACGGTTTTGATGTGCCGTGCACTATTCAGTGTCCCCTCGACGATCACCAGTGGTGTACGGCCAGTGTAGGAGATCGCTCCCCACACCATGATGCCGGGTGTTGGCCCTGTGTGCCTCAGTCGTATGCAGTCCTGATTGTGGCGCTCACCTGCACGGCGCCAAACACGCATACGACCATCATTGGCACCAAGGCAGAAGCGACTCTCATCGCTGAAGACGACACGTCTCCATTCGTCCCTCCATTCACGCCTGTCGCGACACCGCTGGAGGCGGGCTGCACGATGTTGGGGCGTGAGAGGAAGACGGCCTAACGGTGTGGGGAACCGTAGCCCAGCTTCATGGAGACGGTTGCGAATGGTCCTCGCCGATACCCCAGGAGCAACAGTGTCCCTAATTTGCTGGGAAGTGGCGGTGCGGTCCCCTACGGCACTGCGTAGGATCCTACGGTCTTGGCGTGCATCCGTGCGTCGCTGCGGTCCGGTCCCAGGTCGACGGGCACGTGCACCTTCCGCCGACCACTGGCGACAACATCGATGTACTGTGGAGACCTCACGCCCCACGTGTTGAGCAATTCGGCGGTACGTCCACCCGGCCTCCCGCATGCCCACTATACGCCCTCGCTCAAAGTCCGTCAACTGCACATACGGTTCACGTCCACGCTGTCGCGGCATGCTACCAGTGTTAAAGACTGCGATGGAGCTCCGTATGCCACGGCAAACTGGCTGACACTGACGGCGGCGGTGCACAAATGCTGCGCAGCTAGCGCCATTCGACGGCCAACACCGCGGTTCGTGGTGTGTCCGCTGTGCCGTGCGTGTGGTCATTGCTTGTACAGCCCTCTCGCAGTGTCCGGAGCAAGTATGGTGGGTCTGACACACCGGTGTCAATGTGTTCTTTTTTCCATTTCCAGGAGTGTATATAATACTTTAGACGCAGTGTCTGAAAGACCAGACACTGCACGTGTAACAAACACCACGCTCGAACTCTTACGGGAATTGGCGAAATGCCGTGAGTCATGAGAAGAGTGGGTAATGAGTACTACGTCAGTAGTGTGTGGATAAGTTGAGAATTTGGATCTGAAGAAAGGCATGCTAGGGTAGTCTTGGAGTTGCGATGACCACTGTATGCGGATGGCGCAGAGGTCAGCGCAACAGCCTAGCAAGCAGGAGACCCGCGTTCGAATCCCGATCAACTTTCCCCGTTGCTTTAAACCAATGTCCACTGACAGCTTAATTCCTTTGTGTCTTGATTCATAGTGGCTACAGGATCAAAATGGTGTCTCTTCTTTGCGACGTCTCCTAAAGAACAGACAGCACATATAGATTTCATCTTTCTTGGTGTGTATCGAAGAACGCTACAGGACGCCAAATTGATACAGGATTCTTCGCGAAATGACTATGAGCTGTACTTAGTTTCCCCACATCTAGTCACGATGGAGTTTTTGATCTCAACATTGATCAGGTTCTGCGTATAGACCTTGCCTAGTTGTTACTCATCAAACTATCTCGCACAGCGAATAATCCAAAGTGAATGGAAGAAGGTACAGGGCATTCCTATATGTGACTGTAGGCTTTCCCGGCGTAAACTGTTGAGGAATGTTTCTCGGATCTCCAACCGGGTGGTAGCGTTGATGTTTCGCGACGTTTCGGGAAGTGTCATACTACCCATTTCTGGGTCGCGAGATATCAACGCTACCACACGGCTGGTGACCCGAGAAACCTTCATCTACAGGGCATTCCTGTTTACAAAAGGGGTGAAAGACAGTATCATCAGAATCACTAACCAATATCGTCAATACACAAATAGTAGATGCAGGGGAACAAGTAGGTTCTATATCCGTACATTTCTCAAAGGCGTTTGTTTTTTAACCTCTTTTTTTCCGCAGTTGCAGGTATACAAGTTGTATAGGCTATTACAGTCTTTTGCAACTGATATGAAAGTCTTATTAAGACCAAGGCCTTAAGATGATGCAAAGGGACTGCACAAAAGATTCATCTCCCACGAAAGTTATGGCGCAGCACTGTTAACTGCTGAGACGCGAGATGCGAAAATGTAAAGTTCAAATTATTGGTCGAAGATTGGCTGTCATAGTTTCCGTTAGCGTGTAGCTAACGCCGAGTGAGGCCGGCCGCGGTTGTCTCGCGGTTCTAGGTGCTCAGTCCGGCACCGCGCGACTGCTACGGTCGCAGGTTCGAATCCTGCCTCGGGCATGGATGTGTGTGATGTCCTTAGGTTAGTTAGGTTTAAGTAGTTCTAAGTTCTAGGGGACTGGTGACCACAGATGTTAAGTCCCACAGTGCTCAGAGCCATTTGAACCACAACGCCGAGTGAAATGTCTGGGGTGAAAAATTGTGGTTTTACATGCTAGGATCTCTAGTCTCCACCTTCCTCCCTGAAAGATTTCCTAGCGTATCCGAAATGCGTGGAACTATCCCAAGTGTGCTCGTCTGCCTTCACGTCTAGCGGCGAGGGAGGATTCCATGCCCTTTTTTTAGTATAAATAACAATAACAGTTGCAGGCTTCCGACCAGGCCCATAATGTACAGAACATACCTATAACCTAGAGATGACACTACAATAGCGAAAGTCAAACTACACAGCTGTAATTTTTACAGACTTCCAAAAGGCCTACGACTCGATCGACCATATCACCCTGTGTAATATACTTCGCGAATATGGTGTGGATAACAAAACAACTATTTTAATCGAACAGACTAGGCAGTTACATTCTCTAAAGCAAAATTAATGGGCGAAATATCCGAATTTCTTCAAATTAGAACTGGTGTAAGTTAGGCTGATGGACTGCTCAACCTAGTACTTGATATGACCATCAAAACTTGGAAGAAAGAGTTACCTGGAATAAATATGGAAACATAAGACAAACGATTCAACATCAAGTGTCTTGCTTTTGCTGACGAACTGGCAATAATTACTCGGACTCTAGAGGAAGGCAGCTACGCCATCGATAAGCGTCATGAGACCGCGATCATGACCGGACTCCAAATCTCTTACGAAAAAACACAATACATACTCTCCAAGTGCTCCAATTGGCATCACTTGCAACCAAGTACGTCCATATCACACAAGTCAAACACTTCAAATACCTATGTGACATTATTGGAAACACTAGCAACGAAAGAGTAGCTAACGGAACAGGTGCAGCAAAACTGTGTAAAACCTAAGCAATTAATTGTAATGTATACAACAAGAAATCGCTGTCCACCAAAGCCAAAATTTGTCATTACCACACAGTCGTTCTTACACAAGTACTCTGCACATCAGAGACTTCATCATCAACCAGCATCATCAAAGACATCGAGAAAATAGAAAGATAAATTCTGAATGAAGTTTTTGGACCGAAATTTAAGATCGTATCTGATTGCAAAAAAGCTTAGAAGAACTGTATTGGTTGACCGATTGCTTCACCTTTCTTGAACGGAAAAGACGTATGAAATGGGCGACTCTCGCTTGACGAAAAGTCTTCCATATCATGGACGGAATTTTACAATCCAAAATACGTTGGCTGGTAAACTCCCAAAGTGACCTCACGGAAATAGACATAGAACCACTGGCTACTTCACGGACTACATACAGAAAGAAAATTAAGATACGTAACTTAATACTCAAAAACATACCAGGAAGGGATATGAAACTTGAAAACGCGTGAAAGCGAGGAAGAAGACAGGTCCGAAGTTAAAAGGATGACGAGGTTGGAAGTTTTGGGAAGATCAGAAGAACAAGAAAGCCAGTGCTACGTAATAGTTCCACGTGCTCCTTAGAGGGAGAGTCGTCTGCACGGCTTTCGGTCGGGTGGGGCTGAGTGTTCTTTCTTCCACCGTACTTGAGTGCAAGAGTATACCTACACAGATAAAAAGGCCACAGGATCTGACCAATTCTAGATAGTTGATCCTGCGTTTGGAGTCCTCACCAGAAAGGCATGATTGTAGACATCTAAATACCTCAGAAGCGCTCTTGTAGGATCGTAACAGGTCAGCGTAATACCGAGTTTCGGGAAAGTAAAATGGGATTTCTTATAAGTAAGGTTACGGGTGTTGTGTAGATTCCGAGACCTGGTATTCGAAATATGCGACAGTTCTGCACGCCACCATAGTATAACTCGCGTAGGAATCTTCGGAATGAGAGAGAAAGAGCGTGTATGGGAGCATACAAAGATATTTTTCTATCATTCAATATATATAGACTACAGGCTGCAGTGAACCTACCGACAGATTAAAACCGTGTTTCGGACATATTGGAAACTGGATCTTTTCCTTTCACGGTTCGTGCATTAGAAAATTTCAGAAGGTGATAGAATTGTTTTAATCGATTCAACTATGGGTTCTCGGTGAAACACCGTATATGGTATAAAAGAAACGAAACACATTTTGGCCTCGTTTCAAGTATCTTTATTTCTGTACGTGCTAGGTTTCAGATTGTAAGCCTACTTTTGTGTCTCTATTGGAAAATGGAATTACAACCGGAAACCCAGCTCGTACGAAAATAAATTGTCGTGAAACAAGGCAGAAAAGTGTTCCGTTCTTTAGCAATGGGATAGTATATGAAAGGCAAGCAACTCATGGGTCATGACGTGTTCTCGGATGAATCAGATGCTAAGAGAGCTGCCTGCAGAACACAAGTGACCATATTCGCGTGCCGATCCAGTACATAATTTTAATGAAAAGAATTTCAATTTAGTGTTGTATTTATGGCAAGATGTACTTCGTGGTCTCTGTTATGCGCTAACAGCAGCTTTGAATATAGGCGTATTCTTGTTGAACTTTACTTTATGCTGGGCAGCCTGCGTTCTGAATAGGAAGAAGTGAGCAATGTGGCGTAGTGGTTAACTCACTGGATTCGCATTCTGGAGGTCGACGGATCAAATCCACAACCGGTCACCCAGAATTAGGTACTGGATGATGTCCCTAAATCAATTAAGGCAAATGGCGGGACGGTTCCTTTGGAATGGGTGCAGCTGATTTTCTTCCCCACGCTTCCGTAATCCGATCTTGTGCTCCATCTCTAATGACCTCCTTGTCAACAGTACATTAAATACTAATGTTCCTTTTTTATAATACGATACAAGTCCGAACACATCGACTCGATCGTGCTTTGCGTTCGGCCACTGCCAATCTAACAGATCTAATTATACCAATCTCGTGTTCAGCACTACGTCAAAACATTCAAATGTGTGTGAATTACCAAGGGACCAAACTGCTAAGGTCATCGGCCCCTAGACTTACACACTAACTAAACTAACTTAAACTTATTCTAAGAAAACACACACACACACACACATACACACACACACGCCCGAGGGATGACTCGAACCTCCGGCAGGAGAATACGTAGTCAGTGGGGCGATCTGCTGTCGAACTTATTTGTTTCAGAATGTATGATTAAAGAAATCAGGGCAATTTTGGGAGGAGGCTTATTGGAATTCGGAGAAAAGAAAATAATTAAGAATTTCGCTGAATGTTGCTTTTGAGAACTGATGCGAAATTTATCATCAATAAGTATCATTGTTGAAGTATCATTATGCTGTGTAGGAAAGCCACAAGTAATGATGTTGGACTGATCCCTTTCAGCAACTCACTAAAGTAATGATGTTGGACTGATCCCTTTCAGCAGCTCACTAAAGGCTGTATCAGAATGAGACAGCGAACGCGTTAAGGACACTATTTCGGCACTGTTCTGTAAAGTTTGCGTCCATATCAACTGCAGAACAGCGTGGCTGCCGCCGCACCAAGGATTCGGCGTAATTTGCCGTAAAAACCGCGGGAAAGAAAGACACATGCAGTGATTGCTAAAGTTATACTGTTCCCTCTCGTGCTCGATAATTTCAATTAAATCTGCGTTTTAGTTGAGTTGAAATCCGGTAATGAATAAAAAGCCTGTACCCGGATGCCAGGAGGGGAAAATAACTCAATATGGCACCTCTTTCCTCTCCTCCTTGCAAATGCGTATGTGTACGGACGTCAGAATCTACATGGACGTTTCTACGAGCATTGCTCACAAAAATACACTACGTCTCTCAACTAGACACCAAAATTACTGAGAGGAGCGTGAACAGGCAATGCGGCTTATGACCTAATTCCAGCGTCTGACGCAGACGTCTTCACTGCTGTGGCGGGGACGGACTGCAGGAGCTTCTGGAAGTAGAGAAGGCCGTTCCGCGTCACCGTGACGAGTTAATCGGCCGCTGCGGCTAGCGAACCGCACGCGCCAGACCCGGCGCCAGTTCTGTGATTTGCCGCCAGCGCCAGACACCTGGCGCCACTTATCACAGTCGCCGCCTAATGAATTCGGCGCTGCCGCTTTGCCACGGCGCCTGGGCGGACCTCCTTTGCATAAGGGCAGCGGCACGCGACCGCGCCGGCCCCACAGCGAACAATTCGGAACAACGCGCGTGCGCAACTCGCTTAACAATACTCTGCTATAGCTCATCGTTCGTACTTAGCTTGGTACAACATAGAGCGCTTGTTCTATTGTAATGTTTTTGGTTAATTGGCCCTATGCTAACCGTGGTATCGTCCATAGAGTAAATATCTCTGGATTAAGCATTCACATGCGCAGAACAGATTTTGTGTTGTCAACATACATTGCCGGCGTGGTCACGTGTTCTCGGGACGTCGTGTGTTTGTCCGTATAGCGCTCTGTATATTTAGAATGTCACTACATCCCTAATACAGACGGATTATTTTCGTACGTGTCGTAGATTATTTATATATGTTGCGCAGACATTTTAACAGTATCCATTTGATACCGGGAATAAATCAGCTACGTAACTTTTAAGGGCAAGTGATATTACATCCTGCTTCTTTGCGATAGGTGTCACAGTTCAGATGCACTCGATTTTTGGTGGTTTTCGGTATGATACAGCACTTTATAGTATTACAGAGCCTGACGTACAATTTTGCAGTGATAGTCTTGCAAAACGACTTGACAGTACGCTAGTACTTTTGCAAGTGTCCTAAAAACACCGAATTTGCCACTCATTAGCGATTATATCCCTGCTAGTTCGTCCTTCCTTTCTGCGTATTTATTTTCTCGTTTTTGCGACCTAAAGCACAATTTTTCTTACTGGTGACACTTTGAACTATTTAACGCATTTTACGTGCTTGCTCTCAGTTTATTAAATAAATAGTAGACTGAGTAATCTATATACATAATCGACAAGTCACTGATAAATGTATGGAGGATAGTCTTTGCTGAAAAAACTAACCATTCCCTTTCCTGTTCCACCAGCAAATTTACGAGAGGAAGCGATTGTTTGTAAGCTTTTATACGAGCCGTAATATCTATTATATAGTCATAAAATCGTAGAAAAATAGGTTTACAGAATCAAGCCTTAATTATAATGCGTCTCGAAATTTTTATTAAACATATACAATGTCTCTTACTAATATGATAACTATAATTAGAGCTACATGGTATGTACCCATGGAAAGTTACTATCCCTCCTTTCACATATTTTTCTTTGCATCAATGGCAACAACAGTAATACACCATCGCTGTTACACTATCAACAAACGGGGAAAAACAACAAAAACTCTTGACATTATAAAAGTCAAACGCTGCAGAGAGCACACAAGCACAGCGAAGTCCTGAAAACACGTGAAAATCCTGGTTTAATGTTGACAATATGCGCAGAACGCAATGCTCACGCCAGAGATATTTACTCTATGGTATCGTCCAGAGATCACGTTGCCACACCAAAGTCAGCGGCGAACGTCGGTACCAAAGAGCATGTATACAGTATCTATGAAGTGAGCATTGCCTGCTGCGCATGTTCTCAACATCAAACCGAGCAAGTCACGTGATGCTGGGACGACGCTACTTGTCTACAATGTGCGGTAATAGCGAAAGTTGAATATTACAAGTAGCCGCCTTGCTTTATATAAAGTTCGTTTCTGCAAGTTTGAATTTTAGTACCTATGGTGCAGTATAGTCGTTGCAACGGATGTAAAGATAAGTAGGTAAAAGGAAGACCAACTACTTTTCATACGCATGTCCAACAAATGTATAATTTTAAATGTCATATTGACATGAGGCACCTTACATACAGAAAAATATCGAGGCAAGGTATTATAAAGTATTGTATTGTAGAGTAATTTCTGAAATTTTATGGCCATCTGTTGACAAGTGCTAGATGAATCTGAAAGCGTGTCTGAGTAAACTGCTAGTCAGTGTATACGTATCGTGCAGTCTTAATGTACAGATAAAATTTATAAAAGACTGATTAACTTCCTCCAATTTATGCAGGTTCTCAAACCCTTCTCAGTATCTGTGGTCGGCAGGTGAAGGTTGAAGTGAACGCTGTATCAGTTTCTACAAAGACAGGCGCTAATGCACCTACAAGGGCAGCAGCTTCTGCACCAACATCAACAACTACAATGCTAGCAGCAACAATTAGCCGAGCAGCAATAGTTTGAGCTACTGCAGCTAAAACAACAGCATCAGTCATAGCAGCTACATCAGATCAGTCAGCAAGTCATCCCTAAACTGTACGCGCTTGGGATTGTAAAGCATAGTGGAATTACATCAAATTCGTTGGTATCAGTGTTATCGTCTGGGAAAGTGAGGGCGTATTACTAGATCTAGTGAGTGGAATGAACAGTATTCTGAGCAAGCAATAGGGATGATAGGTAAACCATCGTAAACTAAAGGACATTGGAACAGTAGAGATGCGGTAACATCATACTGAGATTTGTAAGTTAATTAATTTCATGTACCATGGATCATTTGCACGATAAATAGTAATGATGTCGAACAAGTCATTTTGCATTCACACCACAAGTTAATTTGTAAATATGGCAACAAGCTGAAAATTTACCAAGTTTTTTATACTAGGCACAGTTAAGGAATTCCACAACTTCGCAGCAAAATAAAGTATTACGGACGAAGCTAGAAGGATATAAGAAGCAGACCAGCACAGGCAAAGAATGCATTCCGCGTCAAAAGAAATATACTAGCACCAAATACGGACCTTAATCTAAGGATGTTATTTCTGAGAAATAGCGTCTGGAGCACAGTACCGAATGGGAATGAAAGATTGTATAAGGGGAAAACCGGAAGAGCAGAGAATGGAAGACTTAGAGATATGTTGTTACCGTTGGTTGTTGTTCGGTCTTCAGTTCGAAGCAGCTCTCCACGCTACGCTATCCTATGCCAGCTCTTCATTTCCGAATAACTGCGGCAAACTGTAGCCATCTGAACCTGCTTACTGTATTCTTTCCCTTGTCTCCCTCTACAGTTTTTAATCTGCCCGCTTCCCCCCATAATCAAATGAATGATTCCTTGATGCCTCAGAATGTGAACTATTAAGCCATCCCTTCTTTCAATGTAGTTGGGCCAAAAATTTATTCCACCCCCGCCCCCTTCATTCAGTACCTCACCATTAACTATTCAGTCTGCCCATCAAACCTTCTGCAGTCTTCTATAGCACTACATTTCAAAAGCTTCTATTCTCTTCTTGTCTGAAGAGGATATCGTCAGCGTTCATTTCTATGCAAAACTAGACTCCACAGATACCTTCAAAAAAGACTTATCAACACCTACAATTTGTATTAGATTTTAATAAATTCGTCTTTCTCGCAAACGCTTTTCTTGCTGTAACCAATATACACTTTATATCCTGTCTACTTCGGCCATCATCATGGAATATCGACAATTAAATAGACTGATGAGATAAGAAACGAGGTTCTACTCCGATCGCCAATGAAAGCAAAAGGACTTTATGATAGGACGTAAGTTAAAACATCAGAGGCAGTTCCCATTGTACTAGAGGGTGCCATAGAAGATAGAGTTGCAAACAGTGAATTCTGTGAGGTTCCTTAGGCACTAAATTTTCAGAGCTAATACTCAGAAATGCCGGCCGGAGTGGCCGTGCGGTTCTAGGCGCTACAGTCTGGAGCCGAGCGACCGCGACGGTCGCAGCATCGGATCCTGCCTCGGGCATGGATGTGTGTGATGTCCTTAGGTTCAAATGACTGAGCACTATGGGACTTAACATCTGAGGTCATCAGTCCCCTAGAACTTATAATTAGTTAAACCTAACTAACCTAAGGACATCACACACATCCATGCCCGAGGCAGGATTCGAACCCGCGACCGTAGCGGTCGCGCGGTTCCAGACTGAAGCGCCTAGAACAGCTCGGCCACTCCGGCCGGCGATGTCCTTAGGTTAGTTAGGTTTAATTAGTTCTAAGTTCTAGGCGACTGATGACCTCAGAAGTTAAGTCGCATAGTGCTCAGAGCCATTTTAACCACTTTTTACTCAGAAATATCATACCTAAGTGCAGTGAGTGAGGGAGCTTTAGAGAGTAAAACCATAGGGGGAGACAGAGATTGGAAAACATCCAACAAATAACTGGGGATAATGGGTTCAAGTGCTAGTCTGAAATGAAGAAATTGACAATGTGAGAGGGATTCATGGTGGATTGCATCAAAGCAGACAGAAGACCGACATAAGGAAACAAAGAAGTGTAATACTGTGTCGTTCTTGTATCACATGATCCAACTATTATTTGTCGCGTTAGCACACGTATTATCGTTTCCTTACAACTGTTATTGCAAATTGGAAAAAAAATCTGCCTGTATGATGTCACAAGGATTGTAAATGCACTAACTGAAAACAGTGTTACGCTAATGTGAATGGATTTGGGATAATGTTTACAGAAATAGATAGATAGATAAATAGATAGGTAGATAGATAGAGAGATACGGGGGCGCGGGGTGCGAGAGAGACAGACCAAACGCTCCAAAATAAATAAATAAATAAATAAATAAATAAAGGGAATAAAATAGACAGATAAAACCTAAGTTAGAGAAAAGTTACGATGAGCAAATTTAATTCGACAGTACGCTACATCCTCCTTGCAGGGAAGCGACAATATAAACAAATTCTAATTAAGACATCAGTAATGAAAGTCTAGGTACAGCTGATTTCGATACGTACAACTTCGGCACGAGCTGTTTGAACCACAAGATGAGCACTTGTTACCCTGATGTAAGAAAATGAGACTTCAGTTTAGAGCTGATTACCTATAATGATACAAATAGCTATTCAAAGTAATGCCGGACGCCTTCACACTCGCTCAGTTTGCCTATGTGGTATTCGTTTACGGCAAATATATTTCGTGGCGAGACCCAGATTAAATGACGTAGTTCACTATTTATTTTACTATGTACTAAAGCAAATATACGTCTGTTAATAATATGATCTGCATTGATGACATTTATCTGATCTAAAATTAAGTTGTTCAGTAGCTCAGCAGGGCGAATTTATATTTTATGCTACATTACGTTTATGTCCAATGAATCAGCAGGTTTCGTTCACTCGGTTGTCACCAAATAATTTATTTGCTATATGATGCGCTGCTGGGAAACAAAATTTCATGAATTTTCATGAGAGTGCAGCAGCAGTATCGACAAATTGGCAGTTTTGAAATGTACAAATGCAAGAATGAGCTCACACGTGTGACACGATAGACGGATTAAATGGGAATTTTAGATAGATGTAACAATAAGTTTGTCCCTTGTAGACCTGGTCTCAGAACGAAAATTATTTGAATGATGTTTATTAATAGTTACTAATAGCACGGCCTGTGTTGCAGTTACAAAAAATAGAGAAATAACGAAAGCAATAATTTAAAAAATCATAAATTACACATGGAGACGCTGGATGAAACCTGATTTCATCTACTATAAATGAGACTTGAGGGTACTGATAAGGCACTTTCTGGCCAATTCAGAATTTTGCCTTGCTCCCCGACCAAATTACATCGCTTAGTTATGAAACATCTTTTAATACAGAAAACTGATAATGGCTCTGAAAAATACTAAAATACAACAATGAAACATAATATATAGTAGAATAGATTGCTGAAGTTAATGCGTGCGAGAAGGAAAATACATATATATAAAAATACGGCAAACTCATACGCTGTCGATAAGAGCACACTGAGGTCGAATGACATTACTATCAACCCCACTTGTCAAGACGAATTTCAGCTTCCGCCCACGATACAATGTAGTTTCCCGCCATCAATGTGCCGAAAAAGAGTTTCTTCGGTCCATAAATTATGCCTATTGCGTGTCACAACACAGTAACACTGTCTGAAGTGTATGAAACAGTTAGTGTAACTCAATGTGTATATCCAAACTACAGTCTTGTAAGTCCACATAGTCTGACATACAATCTGTCTTTTATCTTTGAATAGGAGATATCGTTTATCACGTCTTACTTGCACTGTCAAATGTGGAAATTATTTTATCATATAAAACTTCCTTAAATCTTCGATATGCCATGTTGTTAAAATTAAAAAGTATGCTTTGTTCTCTCAGTATCCTCCAAAATTATAGTATCCTTTTGTTTCCACATGAAAAAATTCTCAAAAAAATTTAGCGAACTCGATCAGGAGACATAAACTCTCCATTGTTAACCATTTAATTCCTGTCAGATAAGTGATGCTATCTTGCACTGTTTCAGCCATAGTTCTGATCAAATAATATGGAAAACGACGTAGAATTTTTCCAATACAGTTTCTTGAGAAACTGTAAAGTAGTAACTTCTCCCTTCTGTTTCATTTTTGACCGTAATTAAGACTCTGATTTTAATAACCTAAAAGCCGTCCATTACGCAAGCGTTTATGATCTAAAACACCTATAAATATGATATTAAAAATAAAATATGGCTTTATGTAAGTTCATTTAGAAACATTCGTGTTGATTTTTTTATACATCATGTAATACAAAATTCACTTCCGAACAAACTGTGAGTATGTTACTTACCTTTCGCAATGAAACTTCCTGACAGATTAAAACTGTGTTCCGGACCGAGGCTCGAAAGGCATCCTTTCTTTCAGGAGTACTAGTTCTGCAAGGTTCGCAGTGGAGTTTCTGTGAAGTTTGGAAGGCAGGAGACGAGATACTGGCAGAATTGAAGCTGTGAGGACGGGTCGTTAGTCTTGGGTAGCTCAGATGGTAGAGCACTTGCCCGTGAAAGGCAAAGGTCCCGAGTTAGAGTCACGGTCCGGCACACAGTTTTATTCCACCAGGAATTTTCATGACAGCGCACACTCCGCTGCAGAGTGAAATTCTATTTCTGGATACTTTTTGCAATTTTTGAAATTAGCAACCACTTATTACTGAAATGCTGGCATGTGTCTGAAAAAACACGAAGTACAATGAAAGCAATAACACCATGTAAAAATAAAACCATGTTTTTGCTATTGCAAATCACTAGTTTCAAATATTCCAAATTAGTTACCACCTATTGTCAATTTCAGTTTCTGCGGAGCTCTACTCGATCACAAGGTGCATTTTCAGGTTTTTCATTTTCAAAGATCTACGGTTGTCGCTGAGGACATTTTGGTACCAGGAAAAACTCTTCGCCACATCACAGGAAGTCAGAGGGGTGCCTCTGACGACGGAGAGGTCACTGCAGGCCAGTTTCGGTTCATTGCTTCAAATGTTGTGGCATTCCCAGATAGACTGTCACTAATTTTGCACGTTATAGAATATCCAAATTTCCGCTAAAGAACACTATGTAATTTGTTATTCGCTTTGTCATCCACATGACGACGAGCTGGACCAAATTCACGCCGCACATATGGCACAATATCCAGGGCGTCACACAGTTGAGACCACGACCACCTTCCAGTCGTGTGGCGTTGATGTATGCCGAGTTACCAGACAATGTATCTGTAAACATCTATTTCCCTGTTTTGATAGCACTTCATCACTATCAAAGCTCACAAAATTAACTGGTCCACATTATGCTAATTTCATCGCACCTCCTCTACAACTCTGTGCAACGCATGTGCAAGGCAAGTGACACACACTACACTGGGGTAGATAATCTGAAGCCCCTTAGCATCTTCTGTTACAAGCAGCAAAACGCTGTCTCCACACAACACGGCCACAGTAGCTTCATAGCATTGGCAACCAAAATTTCAATTGTCGAGCTGCTTACTTTCTCGAGAGGTTCACACATTGGGCCCGTCAACTTTAAGAACACCAACAACATTTGCGACATTACGTCCACCCACATCGGTGGTTTCATCCATGGACACCCAGACATTTTGGTCAGCAGCACTAATTCGTATGTGATCTTATAGATCTTATAATTAAATGTTTCCCTGAGACATTTAAGTCTCTTTTTATTATCTACGATAAGATCGAAGCAGTCTGCTTCCATCAATTCGTGTGTTGTTGAGCTCCACCTCTTAGCACACGAATAAATAGTTCTGTCTCAGTGTAGGTTCATCTGGAACTGGGTGTGTTGTGTAATACTCCGTGAACTGTCTGAAGCGTGAATTCTTCAGCTTTTCGAGTGGGATGTTGCAAGATAAATTCGTCTCACACAAGTCGTTGGAGGATGATTGCACGGTTGAAGATGGAACTTTCCGCTCAAATATTTCTGTATTTTCAGACTTATTTTCTGTTGTATTTTCACACTTCTCTTCACACAACTGCTGTGTCTGGCGATAATACAATGCTGTTGCCCATTAAAGCACTTTATTCACTAACTCTGACTTCACATCCCTTACAAAATAATATTCCCACGTCAACACTGAAGAACTTCTCTGCAAAACCACGAACAAAACCTCGCACTTTCATGCTGTTGGAGCATTTTACTTTTGGCATGTTGAACCAGACTGAGTTTGTATTCAAACTGATTAGTGTGACCACGTGTGAGATGTTTATTACGCCTTTCTTGGCTTCGAGAGCTTTATGTAGACCACGCGCAACCATTTCCTACGTCAGCGAATTGACTGGTGTGTTACGCTGCTGATTTACTATAGTCCCGATAAATGTAGTTTTTTAGTAATTGTTTTGTTTATTTCCGACAATATCATCTGAAACGTGGTCGTGTGAGCAACATTTCCGTGTTTTTATTCTCAGTGTTATAGATACGAGAAAAGTATACGTTTTTGGCAAAAGATGGCCGGAAAATGATCTATCAAACTAAAAGTTGGCCGAAATAAGACCTATTACTGAAAAAGTGTAAATATGACTTTAAACGCACAATAAAAATATAGTTTTCTATATTACAGCATCTACACTTGCGCACAAATCGTTGCAAATGTCACCCTAAGTTTCAGGGAAAAAAATACGACTTGTCATTAAAATTAGCCGTAACAGAGAGCTAAAACGACACTAGGTCATGTTTCTTTCGTATAATTTCGTCTTCCGCGTAGGTTAGTGGGCGAATGCGTTGGTGGCTCAGCACTCATAAGAGATGTGTGTTGAAGACGTCTTGGTTCATTTTTGAAGCTAGGTAAGCATTTCTGTACAGTACCGTCTGGTCGCTTTGTAAATTACTTGCATAAGGTAAAGGTTCCTGTTTTCTTAAGCTCTGAGAGCTTGTCACAGGAAGTAAGTGCTTTAGCAACACTAGTGCCTTTCGCAGATGTTTCAAGGGCGCATGGATGAATAAATTTAGATGGGGAGTAAGAATATTACTGACCACTTCTTAAAACTGCTCAGTTATAAATTTGGATTTCGCTCCACTCGCGCTTCCGTTTGAACGAATAAAGTGGTTGTATTCTAAATCTTCCAATTTCAAAAACTCACTACTTTCAAGATTTATGCATCTTACTACAAAGAAATTCATGTGACTATACATCATGGGAAACTGAATTCTACAAAGTGTTACTTACAGAAATACTAATAACTAGTGGAAATACTCCAGATTCATGTCATAATACCGTATAATCTGAAGACTTTAAAAACAGAAAATGCAGATTAGGAAAGCACGATCTTTGTAATCATCATGCAAATAATATGGAATTCAGTGTAAATAAAGGCGCAAGAAGATATCCAACAATATTACAGTAATCTTAAATTGCTACAGTAGTGGAAATCAGTACAAATGCATGAATATTTGTAGTAAAATTAGCATTGTCGGTTGGAATATTTGTGTACAGTGTATATGCAACAGTATGAGATCCAGTATACAGATCAGTGCAGTCAAATGGTATCGCACATGATGTCAGTAGTACAGTATATGACAGGACAGCAACGATTTAGGTTGTAGAGGGTGAAACTCGGTACAAAGGCAGTCGGCTCTGTACGGTGTTAGTGTGCGCGTAAGTGCCTTTTATGCAGATGGAGAACAGAGACTATCAGTGAGAGTGAGCATTGCATACATAAACCAATACTGTGACATTGCTGTGCGGGAAACAGTTATTATGTGACGATAAAGCAAAATTCGGTGCGTGGAAGGAAATGGGACTCTATAATCGTCGGACTGGGCGCACGGTATGGACAGAAGGGAAAATATGGGCAAAGTAAAAAATTTACTGAGGCATCGAAGCGATTACTGTCATGCAAAGCAAGGGCTACAAACCATTATTTTTCTCAAATTCTTGCTGACTGACAATTGCCAGTAACTATCATTTGTCAAATGACAAATATCTTGCATTCAAGATACGACTACATAAACCCACTCTAAAGCCAAACTGAACAGGACAAATGGGAGTTGGCTTAAATACATATGTCATGGACTTGAAACGGGATAAAGTGACCTTTAGTGATGAGAAGTAGTTTTTAGATGGTCCGGATGGATTTCAGTATGGTTGCCATGAACTGAGAACAGAGCAGTACCCAAGAACGAGCAGATATTTTGGTGGTGGAAGTCTTATGATTTGGACTGCCTTCTAAATATTAACCCTTTCAGACTCTCTGGCTACAGCTTCGTACACTAACTTGTCCTGTGTCTTTGCTGCGACAGAAGTATTTTTTCCCAATGGAAACCTGAGGCACACATTTGTGAATGTTCAACCTTTCCATTATGCGCAAGTACTGCCAACTGTTGGGCACTAATATAAAAATATCACCGAGTCAATGCAGCAGTGTCCAGCAGCCCGTGGTTGGTTCGCTATATTCTAATGTATAACTGAATATTGTTATTTTGCATGATAATTATTGAATGATCTTGTTACTATTATTTCAACAGATAATTTTTCGTAATTATTTATTTTAGTCCATAAAATAAAGTGAAGTATACAAAATACATTTTGAAAAGGGGTACATATCTTTGTATGAATCTTGCATCTAAAATCAGTAAAATAACACCTTGGAGCATTACCACGTAAAGAAAAACTTTCCTTCCTCTAGAAAAATTCGGGTCCGAATCGTGGATTGCATGGGTGATTACTGGAATGAACTCTAATATACACTACTGGCCATTAAAATTACTGCACCACGAAGATGACGTGCAACAGATGCGAAATTTAACCGACAGGAAGAACATGCTGTGATATGCAATTGATTAGCTTTTCAGAGCATTCCCACAAGGTTGGCGCCGGTGGCGACACCTACAACGTGCTCACATGAGGAAAGTTTCCAACCGATTTCTCATACACAAACAGCAGTTGACCGGCGTTGCCTGGTGAAACGTTGTTGTGATGACTCGTGTAAGGAGGAGAAATGCCTACCATCACGGTTCCGACTTTGATAAAGATTGCGGTTTATCGTATCGCGACATTGCTGCTCGCGTTGGTCGAGATCCAATGACTGTTAGCAGAATATGGAATCGGTGGGTTCAGGAGGGTAATACGGAACGCCGTGCTGGATGCCAACGGTCTCGTATTACTAGCAGTCGAAATGACAGGCATCTTACGCGCGTGGCAGTAACGGATCGTGCAGCCACGTCTCGATCCCTGAGTCAACAGATGGGGACGTTTGCAAGACAACAACCATCTGCACGAACAGTTCGACGACGTTTGCAGCAGCATGGACTATCAGCTCGGAGACCATGGCTGCGGTTACCATTGACGCTGCATCACAGACAGGAGCGCCTGCGATGGTGTACTCAACGACGAACCTGGGTTCACGAATGGCAAAACGTCATTTTTTCGGATGAATCCAGGTTCTGTTTACGGCATTATGTTGGTCGCATCCGTGTTTCGCGACATCTCGGTGAACGCACATTGGAAGCGTGTATTCGTCATCACCATGCTGGCATATCATCCGGCGTGATGGTATGGGGTTACATTGGTTACACGTCCCGGTCACCTCTTGTTCGCATTGACAGCACTTTGAACAGTGGACGTTACATTTCAGAAGTGTTATGACCCATGGCTCTACCCTTCATTCGATCCCTGAGAAACCCTACATTTCAGGAGGATAGTGCACGACCGCATGTTGCAGGTCCTGTACGGGCCTTTCTGGATACAGAAAATGTCCGACTCCTTCCCTGGCCAGCACATTCTCCAGATCTCTCACCAACTGAAAACATCTGGTCAATGATGGCCGAGCAACTGGCTCGTCACAATACGCCAGTCACTACTCTTGAACTGTGTTATCGTGTTGAAGCTGCATGGGCAGCTGTACCTGTACACGCCATCTAAGCTCTGGTTGACTCAATGCCCAGGCGTATCAAGGCCGTTATTACGGCCAGAGGTGGTTGTTCTGGGTACTGATTTCTCAGGATCTATGCACCCAAACTGCGTGAAAATGTAATCACACGTCAGTTCTAGTATAATATATTTGTCCAATGAATATCCGTTATCATCTGCATTTCTTCTTGGCAATTTTAATGGCCAGTAGTGTATACACTGAGAAGCTAAAGACAGAATGAATTAGAATGCATGAGGACCTATGGGACGAAAGTCTAAGGTTTCAACAAGATAATACACCTGTGCGTCTTTCTACTACAACAATAAAGTGTTTGACGATGAAGATATCGGAGTGTTGCCCTGGCCTCCAAGCAGCCTGCATTTGAACCCCTTGGAAACTTTAGGGAATACTTGGAAGGCGTGTTTATTGAAATGGAGGGCCATTTTAGGCCGTATGTGATCTGAAAAGAGCAATTGGACGATAATTTCACCACAAGAACTAAAAACCGAAGAAAATCAACGCCAAAGAGAATTTTTGATGTAATTAGGAAGAACAGAGTTTCGACAAAGTAGTAACAATGCGATAACACTTTAAGAGATTGAGTGCCATTATACAAATTTCCATTCAGGAAATGCAAACGCCTTATTTTGTTACTTGCGCTATGGAAGAAACTGTGTGATTCCATCATTAGTATTTGCGTCTCATACACTGAAGCGCCAATGAAACTGGTTTCATATACAGAAATATGTAAACAGGCAGAATACGGGACTACCGTCGGCAACGACTGTATAAGACAACAGGTGTCCAACGCAGTTGTTAGATCGGTTACTGCAGCTACAATGGCAGGTTATCAAGATTTATGTAATTTTGAACTTGGTGTTGTAGTCGGCGCGCGAGCGATGGGACACTGCATCTAGGAGGAAGCGATGATGTGAAGATTTTCCCATACGACCATTTCACTAGTATGCAGTGAATATCATGAATCAGGTAAAACATCAACTCTCCGACATCGCCGTGGTCGGAGAAAGATCCTGCCAGAACGGGACCAACGACGGCTGAAGAGAATCGTTCAACGTGACAGAAATGCAACCCTTCCGCAAATTGCTGCAGATTTCAATGCTGGGCCATCAACAAGTGTCAGCGTGCGAACCATTCAACGAAATATCATCGATATGGGCTTTCTGAGCCGAAGGACCACTCGTGTACCCTTGACGACTGCACGATAGAAAGCTTTATACCTCGCCTGGGACCGTCAACACCGATATTGGAATGTTGAAGACTGGAAACATATTGGCTGGTCGGGCGAGTCTCGATTCAAACTGCATCAAACGGATGGACGTTTACGGATATGGAAACAACCTCATGAATCCGTGCAACCTGCATGTCAGCAGGGGTCGGTTCAAGCTGGTGGAGGCTCTGTAATGGTGTGCGGCGTGTGCAGTGGGAGTTATATGGGATCTCAGATACGTGTAGATACGATTCTGACAGGTGACACGTAAGTAAGACTCCTGGCTGATCACCTGCGACCATTCACGTCCATTGTGCATTTCGGCGGACTTGGGCAATTCTAGCAGGACAATGCGACACCCCACACATCTAGATTTGCTACAGAGTGGCTCCAGGAACACTCCTCTGAGTTTAAACACTTCCGCTGGTCATCGAACTCCCCAGACGTGAACAGTATTGAGCATTTCTGGGATGTCTGGCAACGTGCTGTTCAGAAGAGGTCTCCACCCCCTCGTCCTTTTACTGATTTATGGACAGCCCTGCAGGATTCATGGTGTCAATTCTCTCCAGCACTACTTCAAACATTAGTCGAGTCCATGTAACGTCGTTTTGCGGCACTTCTGTGTGTTCGGGAGGGCCCTGCACGATATGAGGCAGGTGTATAAATTTCTTTGGTTCTTCAGTGTATGTTTCTACTACTTTCATAATAAATTCGATACATATATGCTTCACACATCGCATATTACTTTCGTAGAAACCCTGACCGTATACTGATTTCCTCTACTGTATAGTAATGACATATATAAAATTTTTCATTTGCCCCATGCAATTTTTCGCTTTAACGTAAGACACACTTACGGAAGGGTAAAATATTGTCTCCCAGAGAAACAACCGTCTCGCATTTTTAATTAGTGCAGTTTAGATCACGTAATTTGACGATATGACGCTTTTCGGCTTCTTCATAACTGTAATATGCTGAGCAGAAGAGCTGTTACACGACCCAGGAGATAATTACGTGATCTGGATTGTTTTTTCTTTAGTAATATACAATCTTGGACTGCCCGGGATCATTTAGTATTTGGGTCCAGCCTTACAAGCGAAGACAGAGGCTACACTCTGCAAGTCCTTGAGATAGGCAAGACGATACTCACGTTGTGATGTATGTCACGTGGTTAATCTGGAGACAACTACTCAGTTCTGCATAACCCTGCCGTTCACCAAACTCACCTGCAACAGACCAAGAATGGAAATAACTGACAATGTAACATACACACACACACATGAAGGATTACATGATAAATCAGCACATAGAAATACTACGGTATGAATGTAATGATAGTATTGGTGTTGTGTTTGTTACCTCATGGAGAACCAAAAGAAAATCTGGAAAATATGCTTTCTTACAAGTATTCTTACTGTTTTGTCCTTCCTTTCCTTATATCATTTGCCAGATCGCTCATTTCTGTACGGTTTCTTGATTGCCAAATAAACTATCCCTGGATGTCTTACAAAACACGCTCTCAGATGTAGGTTTTGTTTTCTATTTTTGCAAAACTATTGCATATAGATTTATAATTCGCTCTTGAGTCCAATACCTCTTCATTTACCTTTCAGTTCACTTTATTTTAAATGTCCCATTGACTTACCTTATTGTTTAGATTCATGATGTTGCTGATAATCTTTACTTATAAGCCAAGGATCAAACATAATATCGTCACTGTTTTTTGTAGGTAACATGTGTAATATGCCTTACAGCTCTGGCACCTCCAAACAAATAAATTCGTTTAATTAGTGAGAAAGACTAAACACTATAGAACAAAAATTTCCCATCCGCTATCTAAATTAACCGAACATCTATGATTTCAAAACCGAGCTCCATAGTAGTTAAGACATTTACACACCTGTCCAAATCGGACTCGATAATCTTGTCCCACTGGATCCCTAGGGAGTGGTAAACAGCGGAAAGGCGTCGGCGCGGGTCTACAAGGTTGACAGGTAAGGAAAATGCGTGCTCACGGCATATTCAAACAAGTAGGTGATTTTCTAGCTAATAGAATAGAGTACGTTGCTCGTAATGAGGAGAAAGCTTTAGAACTGAACTGGGAGGAAGGAAGGAGCACAAACTTTGATTGTTTCAAGGGTGGGGAAGGAAATAGGCCCTTCTTTTCAAAGGAACAACGCTGGCATTTTTAATAGAACTGTAGGTATCGTCTGGTGTATCTCTTGGTACTGTGATAGGATCGTTATTGTTCACTTCATGTATAAAACACTTGGCACACACAATCTGTGCCGGCCGAGCGGTTGTAGACACTACAGTCTGGAACCACACGACCGCTACGGTCGCAGGTTCTAATCCTGCCTCGGGCATGGATGTGTGTGATGTCCTTAGGTTAGTTGGGTTTAAGTAGTTCTAAGTTCTAGGGGGACTGATGACCTTAGAAGTTAAGTCCCATAGTGCTCAGAGCCATTTGGATCATTTTGACACCATCTGTGACTCTCTGAAGTGTTTAGAAACTATGACCATGCACGTAAATAAACGTAAAAGGCCTGACATCACTTGATTGGAAACAGAGATAGTCTTTGACAACGACGGGTCAGGTAGTCACCATGGCCTAACAGTAGGATTAGCTCGGAATTTGTCTGACATGGTTCAGGGGAACCACGGAACTGTAAACTAAAATGGTCGAATGGGAATTAGTCTCCATCTTCCTGAGCAAAAGGCCAGTCTGTTGATAACAGCGTAAGCTCTTTCGATTTATCGCTAGTGTACTACCCTGTTGTGTTTATACTTGCTTGCAAAGAAGTTACGTTGAAGAGTACAAACACTAGAGCTACATTTTTCATTGGCTTCTCAACGCCTATCACTGTATTCACTATAAACCCGCTATCATTTGATATCAGGACCAAAATGATGATGTTTGGTTTCCTGTATATGTACTACATCTTTCCATTTGTTTGCTTGAAAAACTAAATCAGCATTCTCTCCGTAATCATTAGTCTCCATTGCAGAATTTTAGTGCAAATATAAAAAAAACTTTATAGGACGAAAGTATATTGTGTTATGACAGAGCCGGGTTGTTATAGTAATAATAATAATAATAATAATAATAATAATAATAATAATAAACAAACACCTTACCTGTAATATCCAAGTAATCCTTCCATGTACAGAGTGTACCGCATAGCAGGAATTTATTAAATGCCTTTTTAAATAAGTTTGTTTTAGTAGCAAAAATCCTTGGTATTTATTGTCGTACTGGCGATAAGGCATGGTCTGAGGCATGTTTCTGTCCTGGCGTTTCGTCTCCTACCGCAGGAGATCTAATCAGATACTCAAAATAGCTGGTAATCTTCAAACTTAACAAGACGAGCAAGCCGAACTGTTCATACTGTACATAACAATGCAACAGTCGGATCGTGACGTCACCCGAAGTTGCCTATTATCGTGGAACATGTTGAGGTTTGAAAATTAACTACGAGCCATTACTTCTTTGAACTTCTGATAGTCTCCAGCTTTACGAAAGCATAGGAAAATGCGTCAGATCGCGGCCTATTGCCAATATGATAATGATGACGTATGGTTTGTGAAGCGCGCAACTGCGCGGTCATCAGCGCCCGTACATATTCCCAATCTGTACAGAGTCCAACCTAGCCACTTTCAGAATGATCATAGAATGATTAGGACAACACAAACACCCAGTCCCCGGGAAGAGAAAATCTCCAACCCGGCAGGGAATCGATCCCGGGGCCCCGTGATCCAGAGGTAGCAACGGTAGCCACTAGACCACGAGCTGCGCACCAAGATGACAATAAATACCAATACCAGCCGTGAATGATTGCGTTGTATTGTGACTGAAATTCCCAAACCAACGGCAGACACGAAGTCTTGCGCATCGGGGAGGGCCTACCAAAAGTCAGAGAGCACACATTCCAGTACGAAAAAGAAACGCGTTACGCCCCCCAAAAATACATCTCTCTGAGTGACTGTTACAATGGAGAGATTCGGGCTTACACCAACGGGTGCCCGCGTCTATCCTCCCATGTACCTCCCGCGATTTGTCTAGTTTAGGTAAAAGTGACTCTTCCTCTCAGTTTCCAGTACATGCCGCGCGGCGTCTTTCGGGTTACAAATGTTGATAAAAGATACACGCCGTGGCGCCTCAGCGCAAGTAGCCGTGTAGCCGGCAAAGTTGAGAGCAACAGCGCCCAGGTAACGGATGGCGTGTTTTCTGTTTACTGGCCAATCCTGAATCACCGTTTCTCCTGCGTCTCCCCCCCCCCCCCTCGTCCCGCCTCTCTCTCTCACCCTCAGCTCCCTACACCTCCCCATTTCTGCTTCTTCCTCACACTCTGTCGCAACTTAGAGGAGCTGTAACTTGTGCACTCCCTCACCTCCATTTTGCTGCAGCCAACATAAATCGAAGTATAATAGTTCTGATGCCTCTTGTCTCACACGGAGACATCACGCTCATAGGAAGCAGTGTCACTGGCAACTCATGCAAAGTTCAGCTATAGACTACCTGAACTAAATGATCATTCTCTCTGACTACCAGGTAAGCATAAATTTCTGTTTGTGTTAATCACAACAAATATTTGCTTCTCTCCTTCAACTTCTGTGCCATCGAGTCACAAAATATCACGAAAAGCAGACTAGTATGTCGTGCTTCTTAATATCCTACGTTCTGCAATGTGCATATACTTCAATATATAAACTGACCTTTCTCACACCACTTCTTAGTGTTAAGAAGACTGCCATTGTGGCATTTTATTTTTATCGCATATTTACGTCATATGTTTTGTCTACCTTCCCTAATATCTTGCTCCACATAGTTCCAGTTCCTTATCTTTCAGTATCCTCATTTCCTATTTTCACATCAGTTCAGTGCTGCAATAAATCTCAGTTTCGGAAACAGCTTTCTTAATTGCAGGAAATTTTCAAATTAATTTTTTTGTGTTCGCAAGAAACCTCTTTTCACCTATATTACTGCAGAAGTGATGATTTTCGTAGACGCCATCAGATAGGAGTTAAAGGAATAGAAGCAAAAAGTTTTTATGTATACAAACTGAAACAGCGAGTAAAAAATTTGTACCAAGGCCGGGAATCGAATCCAAGCCTCCTGCTTACTGGGCAGGTGCTTTAGTTACTAAGCTACCTTGGCACAGCGGTTCACACAACTGCACGAATTACTCTGGCACGTCTGCCTCCTTGATACAAATTCTCTCTGCCTCCCCAGTCTACTTTAAATTCGGCCCCATCCCCCCTTCCTACATACGATCAGAACACAGAACGAAATTGTGTCATTTCATTTGTGTAAGTATCTGTACCTAGACTCCCAGTTACGTTGATTGTTGTGGTGTTATTCCAGAGCATGGAAAGCCTCGGCAATTCTGTTAGTATGTAAGGGGGAATTGAAGGTAGACTGGGGCGGCAGTGAGAATTTTGATCGAGGAAGTAGACGTACCAGGGTAGTCCATACAGTTGCGTGAACAGCTGTGCCACAGTGGCTTATTGGCTAACGCGCCTGGCTAGTAAGCAAGAGAACCGGCTTCCATTGCCAGCCTTGGTACAAATTTTCATTCGTCGCTTCAGTTTATATGCATAAAATCGTATCTGTATGAGACCAGTAAAGTCTCTGAAATCGTGTCATTTCATTTGCGGAAGTAAAATGTTATCACGGTTACCTAAAATTAAGTTCAGGTTCACCTGGAAATCGGGAAACCTGAACGTTTAGTTCAGGGAGCAAAAACACGACATATAAGCATCGAAATGTGTACCTTTTATTTCCCTGGCAAGTAATTTTAATCCTCATAAATGAATAAACGGGCTAAGCAGGGATGACAATTGAAGCAAAAACGAGGCGATATCGGCTGTCTGGGATAATGGGCCATCTACGTCTGTACTCTGCGTACCTCCTTACAATATGTTTCGGATGTCACTTTTAGTACAACTATGTTTTCCCCCAGAGCCTCTTCCGTTCAGTAAAGGCATATACTAGCTTCAATTTATAGGATTTCCTCGTTGTGGTCATTTCGCGTATTTGGGAGTAAGTAAAGTACAACACGGCTCTTCCTGGAAGGTACTCTCACAGAATTCCATTAGTAAGTATCCCTACGACATCAACACGTCTTTTATCGTTTTTGTCAACTGAAATTGTTGACCATCTCCGTAACGCTCTTTCGCCAACCAAGTAATACTGTGACGAAGCACGCCGCTCTTTATTAGATCTCCTCTATCTCTTACATTAGCCCAAACTGTTAAGAGTCTCAGACTGAAGAGCAGTATTCAAGAATCGGTCAAACAAGCGTTTTGTAAGCCTTCTGGTTTTCCAGCCATTTCTTTGATATGATCATTGTACTTTCAGTTTGCTATGGATTGTACCCACTGTGTATCGTACGGACGTTACAGCTTCCAGTGATTTGCCGCCAACAGAGTAATCATACAATAGTCGATTACTTCACCTATTTACGCGCTGGGTTACGTTTATTTATGTTCAGAGCCTGCGGATGGAACCTGCGACAGTCAACCACCCTCTGCTGGTCTTACAGTAATTAGCCATAGTTTTCTGACATTGCTACCTTCTTACATACAACCCCCAATAATCTGTTAACAGTCTCGTCGAGATTCGGACGTTATCCACCAGATCATTTATACACATACTGGAAATAGTTAAGCCTCCTATCATGGAGTGTCCAGAAGAGTGTTTGGAATAGAGTACGAGAGCTCTTCAGAAATTAACCTCCAGTTGGCTATTACAAGAGAATAAGCAGTAGATAATTTTATTTTATATATATACATATATACACTGGAGAGCCAAAGAAACTGGTACAATTGCCTAATATCCTGTAGGACCCCCACGAGCACGCAGAACTGACGCAACACTAAGTAGCATGGATGAATCCTGCAGGGCTGTCCACAAATCTGTAAGAGTACGACGGGGTGGAGATCTTTTCTGAACAGCACGTTGCCAGACATCCCAGAAATGCTCAATACTGTTCACGTCTGGGGAGTTTGGTGGCCAGCGGAAATGTTTAAACTCAGAAGAGTGTTTCTGGGGCCACGCTGTTGCAAGTCTGTACGTGTGGAGTATCGCCTTGTCCTGCTGGAATTGCCCTAGTCCGTCGGAATGCACATTGGACATGAACGAATGAAGATGATCAGACAGGATGCTTACGTACGTGTCACCTGTCAGAGTAGTATCTAGACGTATCAGGGGTCCCATATCAGTCCAACTGCACATGCCCCGCACCATGATAGAACCTCCACCAGCTTGAACACTCCCCTTCTGACATGTAGAGTCCATGGATTCATGAGGTTGTCTCCACACTCCTACAATACAATTTGAAACGAGACTCGTCCGACCAGGCAACATGTTTCCAGTCATCAACAGTCCACTGTCTGTGTTGACAGGCTCAGGCGAAGCGTAAAACTTTGAGTCGTGTGGTCATCAAGAGTACACGAGTGGCCCTTTGGCTCTGAAAGGCCATATCGATGATGTTTCGTTGAATGGTTCGCACGCTGACACTCTTTGATGGCCCAGCATTGAAATCTGCAGCAATTCGCGGAATGGTTGCACTTCTGTCACGTTGAACGATTCTTTTCAGTCGTCATTGGTCCCGTTCTGGCAGGATCTTTTTCCGGCCACAGCGATGTCGGAGATTTGATGTTTTGCCGGATTCCTGATATTCACGGTACACTCATGAAATGGTCGTACGGGAAAATTGGCGTTTCATCGCTTCCTCGGAGAAGCTGTGGCCCATCGCTCGTGCGCCAACTATAGTACCATGTTCAAAGTCGCTTAAATCTTGACAACGTGGCATTGTAGCAGCAGTACCCTATCGAACGACCTTGCCAGACACTTGTTTTCTTATATAGGCGCTGCCAGCCGCAGCGGCGTATTTTGTAGTTTTACGTATCTCTGTATTAGTTTTTTTTCAAGCTTTTATCGATTGCGAAATGGAAACCGCAGTGAAGATAAAAAATGCTTTATTTGCAACATTGAGCTACTCTTTGCAGCTCCTTCTGTACACTGTCGGCGCTGCAACTTAGAAATTTTGCCGTAGCTGTGTGGCGCTCCCTTTACCGTCGTTAACTATTTTGGCATTTTGAGTTTTTTTTTTTTTTAGTCAGGTATGTGACATACAAGATGTAAAGTGTTTAAGGTATCGGCAAAACGGCGAAGCGAACATTGTAGTTTATCAAAGAGTAACAATAACCCAAAGCAACTTTAATGTAATGTTGACAGTCGTTCCCACATTCTTTTTAATACAATGGATATAAGACGATGATTCATAATTCAGTATCCTATTCTGATTCTCTCTCTACTCGATGTCGCAAATTGATGTGTAAGGTTTAGCTGTTTTATCTTAATAAGACCAGAATAAAACAAATCTTAACTTTTCTTCAAGTAGGCTGAGTGCCCTGATTCACTTCTTTTTAAAGCGAAGCTCTTATTGTAAATATTGGTGGCCTTGGTAATTGTACCATCTGACGATTGTGTGGAAGTGTGGACGATCGGTCGGCGTTCTAGACCGATCGCAATTTCAGTATCTGCAAAGAAGAATCTGCTTCATTCATTAGTATTATACAAAGTCCAATGTTTTACAAATGCGGTACAGTGCAAACTTCACTTACGTGTTTCAAGGCGGTCTTATTACAACCACACTTATCCGATGCTATCTCAGTAACCTTGGCCTGAACCCAATTCAAAGCAATAGCGGAGGCTAATTCATATAAAATTCTAACTATCATGATTTGCTTGATAAAGGAAAGCTTTATTTAAATGGCAATTAGTTATTTTCGCTTCCACTATTTCGCAAGGCGAAGATCATACACAGTTACAGAATACAACTTTTTCCTCCAGTTTTATTACCGAAGGCATTTCTAAATCTTTTATAATTTCATTTATGTAGGCTACATGGGGTAAGTTGTAGCTGGTACCAACTTTCCGACACCCAAGTCACAGAGAGCAAAAGTCTGTGATTTCTGCCAATTCCTTACGCTGGTCTGCAACTCGTTGTCTGTGTCAAAATTCTGCCTTCATAGCCAATAATTCATGTGAGCGAAATGATGAAAGTCTTGAGGGAGAGAAGTCCGGACTGTATGGTGGCTGATCAAACACTTCCCATCGAAAATGCTGGAGCATCTTCGTTGCGCCTGGAGTATGCGGCTATGAATAGGCATCAAGGAGCCAACATATGGCAGTTACATTACGTGGGCTGCATCAAATCAGGCGAAAGCCCTCACCGGAAATGGCGGGAAACACTATTTTCTACGTCTTCACTGTGCGCTTGGAACGGAAAAGAACGACGTGACGCGATAGACGGACGTGCTAGAGACACTGAGAGGCGCACCTGCGGAAAGCTTCACCGTACCTTCACTGCGGTTTTAATTTCACAACCGATCAGAGGTTGATATAAAAATAAGTTCTGGTGTATACAGTCTGTACTTACACGTTGACATTACTTGTCGACAATAATCGTCCAAATTCAAATATCTGTCATACCGTGACAGTATCTTCTTTATCACTTGATTAAAGACTGATACCAGCTGGTGCTTAAGCTAGCTGCTGACAGTACCCCTAAGATCATCGTCAGTAGAGAAGGACTGAGTAGACGGCCGCGCCTTCATCTCGGGAAAAAGATGAAAGTCACATCGTATCAAGTCCGAACAGCATAGAGGATGATGAATAATCACCCAGCCAAAAATTCTGAGTTTTTTCTTCATCATTCGATTCGCGGTATGGGGTCGTGCACTGTCGCGAAGGAGAGTGATTCATCCGGTAATAATGGCACGCCGCTTGTTTTGGATTGGCCTTCTCAGTATCCTATGAGTCTCACAATAAACCTGTGATGTTAAAGTATTTTCAAGCGTTACTTAGTGAAATTGTTATAAAAAAAACCGTGCGATCCCAAAAAATGCAATCATCATTTGCGGTTTGAGAGCATTTGCTTGAATTTTTTGGGTTATTGGTACAACAAGTGGTAATCCACTGTTTGGACTTCTCCTTAATTTCAGAGTTCGTTTACTGCTCTCGTCCCCAGTCTCGATTCTGTTCAGAAATTCCTCCTCTCTTGATAGTAGCGCCGGAGAATTGTCAAGACTGAACCGATTCTTTCCGTTTTATGAGCATCGGTTACACTCTTCTGTAGCCACCGCGTGCAAATCTTACGGCATCCGAACCCCGTTGTGACAGTGTTGAAGAGGGATGCGCTTTAAATCCGAAGCGCAACTTCAGAGCGTTTGGAGAATATGAACCGACGTCTTGCGTGCATAATTTCGTCAACATATCGCAGAAGTCCATCAGTTACGTATGAATGTTTCCTTCCACTGCTTTTATCTACCTCTGCATGATTACTCCGTAATTCACACCTAAGTGCTAGGCAGAAAGTTCACAGTACCACTTTTAGACTATTTATCTACCACTCAGCTCTCGAATAGCACATGGGAAAAGTGAACACTTAAATCTGTCTGTGCGAGCTCTAATTTCTGTTATTTTACTACGATGGTCATTTCTCCCTGTATAGGTGAGAGCCAAGAAAATATTTTCGTATTCAGAGGAGAAAGTTGGTAATCTAAATATCGTGCAAATATCACACAGCAATGAAAAACGTCTTTGTTTTAAATAATCCCACCCCAACTTGTGTATCACATCCTTGACACTCTCCCCTCTACTTCGCAATAATACAAAATGAGCTACCACTTTTTGAACTTATTCGATGTCCTCCGTCAATCCCATCCGGTAAGGATCCCATACCGTGCACGAATACTCCAAAAAAGGACGGACAGGTTTAGTGTATCCAGACAGCCTCTTCTATAGATCTGATGCATTTTCTAAGTGTTCTGCCGGTAAAACGCTGTTTTTGGTTCGGCTTTTTCATAACTTTTTCTATGCGATCGTTCCAATTCAGTTTATTCATAACTTAATCCATATGTATTTAAGGGGCTCCGGAAAGGCTCAAAATCATGAAAAGTTCAATTTTTACTTTTTTGCGTTTTCTGAATCTGCAGACTATTACCTTTTAATAGATATATAATTTATTCAATTCCGAAGACTACAACTATTTTTAAATTTTTTTTGAAATGTGTTCTACATGGGCGTGACCCACTGTGGCGCTGTTAAACTGCTGTCAAATCGTGTCATTATTAACGTCCGTCTTCATCAGGTACATTTTAGTCTGCCTCATGCAATAATGGAGGTGATAAAACCTATTTTCAGAGACTTAGCAGCACCTGAACTGTTGAAAAAGTGTATTCACGGAAAAACTCAAAACCCCAATGAAAGTGTAAATAGTGTTATATGGTCGAGAATCCCCAAGACTGTATTTGTTGGAATAGAAACACTTCACTTTGGTGTGTATGATGCTGTTGCGACTTTCAATGATGGCAACATAGTAAGGTGCAAGGTATTTAGAAATATGGGAATGATCATAGGTTCTAACATGGTACGAGCGATGCTTGCTTTAGACAAGGAACGCCTTCGGGCTGCAGACAGGGCTGTAAAGAGTCTAGAAATACAAGCAAGAGTAAACAGGAGGAGGAACAAGGGGAAGCTGGAGAAGGAGTTTGCAGAGGATGAAGATAATCCATCCTATGGACCTGGAATGCACTAAAAAGTTAATCCAATCTTTGTCGCTCGATTCCCAAAACTTTTATTTTCTCATACTAATTACGTTTTCTAAGGATCTTCCCCTCCCCCCATGAACCATGGACCTTGCCGTTGGTGGGGAGGCTTGCGTGCCTCAGCGATACAGATAGCCGTACCGTAGGTGCAACCACAACGGAGGGGTATCTGTTGAGAGGCCAGACAAACGTGTGGTTCCTGAAGAGGGGCAGCAGCCTTTTCAGTAGTTGCAAGGGCAACAGTCTGGATGATTGACTGATCTGGCCTTGTAACAATAACCAAAACGGCCTTGCTGTGCTGGTACTGCGAACGGCTGAAAGCAAGGGGAAACTACAGCCGTAATTTTTCCCGAGGGCATGCAGCTTTACTGTATGATTACATGATGATGGCGTCCTCTTGGGTAAAATATTCCGGAGGTAAAATAGTCCCCCATTCGGATCTCCGGGCGGGGACTACTCAAGAGGATGTCGTTATCAGGAGAAAGAAAACTGGCGTTCTACGGATCGGAGCGTGGAATGTCAGATCCCTTAATCGGGCAGGTAGATTAGAAAATTTAAAAAGGGAAATGGATAGGTTGAAGTTAGATATAGTGGGAATTAGTGAAGTTCGGTGGCAGGAGGAACAAGACTTCTGGTCAGATGACTACAGGGTTATAAACACAAAATCAAATAGGGGTAATGCAGGAGTAGGTTTAATAATGAATAGGAAAATAGGAATGCGTGTAAGCTACTACAAACAGCATAGTGAACGCATTATTGTGGCCAAGATAGATACGAAGCCCACGCCTACTACAGTAGTACAAGTTTATATGCCAACTAGCTCTGCAGATGACGAAGAAATTGAAGAAATGTATGATGAAATAAAAGAAATTATTCAGATTGTGAAGGGAGACGAAAATTTAATAGTCATGGGTGACTGGAATTCGAGTGTAGGAAAAGGGAGAGAAGGAAACGTAGTAGGTGAATATGGATTGGGGGACAGAAATGAAAGAGGAAGCCGCCTGGTCGAATTTTGCACAGAGCACAACATAATCATAACTAACACTTGGTTTAAGAATCACGAAAGAAGGTTGTATACATGGAAGAACCCTGGAGATACTAAAAGGTATCAGATAGATTATATAATGGTAAGACAGAGATTTAGGAACCAGGTTTTAAATTGTAAGACATTTCCAGGGGCAGATGTGGACTCTGACCACAATCTATTGGTTATGACCTGTAGATTAAAACTGAAGAAACTGCAAAAAGGTGGGAATTTAAGGAGATGGGACCTGGATAAACTAAAAGAACCAGAGGTTGTACAGAGATTCAGGGAGAGCATAAGGGAGCAATTGACAGGAATGGGGGAAATAAATACAGTAGAAGAAGAATGGGTAGCTTTGAGGGATGAAGTAGTGAAGGCAGCACAGGATCAAGTAGGTAAAAAGACGAGGGCTAGCAGAAATCCTTGGGTAACAGAAGAAATATTGAATTTAATTGATGAAAGGAGAAAATATAAAAATGCAGTAAGTGAAACAGGCAAAAAGAAATACAAACGTCTCAAAAATGAGATCGACAGGAAGTGCAAAATGGCTAAGCAGGGGTGGCTAGAGGACAAATGTAAGGATGTAGAGGCCTATCTCACTAGGGGTAAGATAGATACCGCCTACAGGAAAATTAAAGAGACCTTTGGATATAAGAGAACGACTTGTATGAATATCAAGAGCTCAGATGGAAACCCAGTTCTAAGCAAAGAAGGGAAAGCAGAAAGGTGGAAGGAGTATATAGAGGGTCTATACAAGGGCGATGTACTTGAGGACAATATTATGGAAATGGAAGAGGATGTAGATGAAGATGAAATGGGAGATATGATACTGCGTGAAGAGTTTGACAGAGCACTGAAAGACCTGAGTCGAAACAAGGACCCCGGAGTAGACAATATTCCATTGGAACTACTGACGGCCGTGAGAGAGCCAGTCCTGACAAAACTCTACCATCTGGTGAGCAAGATGTATGAAACAGGCGAAATACCCTCAGACTTCAAGAAGAATATAATAATTCCAATCCCAAAGAAAGCAGGTGTTGACAGATGTGAAAATTACCGAACTATCAGCTTAATAAGTCACAGCTGCAAAATACTAACACGAATTCTTTACAGACGAATGGAAAAACTAGTAGAAGCCAACCTCGGGGAAGATCAGTTTGGATTCCGTAGAAACACTGGAACACGTGAGGCAATACTGACCTTACGACTTATCTTAGAAGAAAGATTAAGGAAAGGCAAACCTACGTTTCTAGCATTTGTAGACTTAGAGAAAGCTTTTGACAATGTTGACTGGAATACTCTCTTTCAAATTCTAAAGGTGGCAGGGGTAAAATACAGGGAGCGAAAGGCTATTTACAATTTGTACAGAAACCAGATGGCAGTTATAAGAGTCGAGGGACATGAAAGGGAAGCAGTGGTTGGGAAGGGAGTAAGACAGGGTTGTAGCCTCTCCCCGATGTTGTTCAATCTGTATATTGAGCAAGCAGTAAAGGAAACAAAAGAAAAATTCGGAGTAGGTATTAAAATTCATGGAGAAGAAATAAAAACTTTGAGGTTCGCCGATGACATTGCAATTCTGTCAGAGACAGCAAAGGACTTGGAAGAGCAGTTGAATGGAATGGACAGTGTCTTGAAAGGAGGATATAAGATGAACATCAACAAAAGCAAAACAAGGATAATGGAATGTAGTCTAATTAAGTCGGGTGATGCTGAGGGAATTAGATTAGGAAATGAGGCACTTAAAGTAGTAAAGGAGTTTTGCTATTTGGGGAGCAAAATAACTGATGATGGTCGAAGTAAAGAGGATATAAAATGTAGGCTGGCAATGGCAAGGAAAGCGTTTCTGAAGAAGAGAAATTTGTTAACATCCAGTATAGATTTAAGTGTCAGGAAGTCATTTCTGAAAGTATTCGTATGGAGTGTAGCCATGTATGGAAGTGAAACATGGACGATAAATAGTTTGGACAAGAAGAGAATAGAAGCTTTCGAAATGTGGTGCTACAGAAGAATGCTGAAGATTAGATGGGTTGATCACATAACTAATGAGGAAGTATTGATTAGGATTGGGGAGAAGAGAAGTTTGTGGCACAACTTGACCAGAAGAAGGGATCGGTTGGTAGGACATGTTCTGAGGCATCAAGGGATCACCAATTTAGTATTGGAGGGCAGCGTGGAGGGTAAAAATCGTAGAGGGAGACCAAGAGAGGAATACACTAAGCAGATTGAGAAGGATGTAGGTTGCAGTAGGTACTGGGAGATGAAAAAGCTTGCACAGGATAGAGTAGCATGGAGAGCTGCATCAAACCAGTCTCAGGACTGAAGACCACAACAACAACAAGGATCTTCCAAACATATTTGTTTCAAACTTTCAGTAAATGTTACACAGTACCTTCTGCATAATTTAACACACCCTTTTTCCAAAAAACTGTATATTTTTGAATATATAAATAAAAAATTGCAAAAAAAATGTTGTGAATTTTCATTACAATTGAAAAAAAATCATCTTTAATAACTGAACTAAAATTTTGTAAAATCCCTGTGTTAAGTTGTAGCCCATATTCCAATAAATAATCTGTAAAAAGTTCAACTTCCTACCTGAAATACTTTGTGAGGAAAGATGTAATTTATAAGCGTTATTTTAACATTGCAAGTATAGGGCGTTCCGGAGCCCCTTAATGTCTCTTTGTAATACCCATGCGGAGTACCTCACACTATCTCATTTTTGAGGGTCAGTTGTCAACTTTCGCTTACAGATCTGTGCGACCAGTCTTGCATTGTCTTCGCTCCTCCCTCACAACGCCGTCACTCATGACCCCGTCCCCACAGACAGTGATTCGCGGCGGCATGGACCCCTCCTGTTTGCAGAAAGCGTATGACAGAACGCACCTCGCAACTAGTGGGAGTCGAGGTAGCACCGTCTGTTTCAGTCGCTTGCTACTTACACTCTGACGAGCACACTAGTGAGACACGCACGCGACCCTCGCAGCCACCTTGTCGAACCACGCGAGCGCCACGAGGCAACAAAAATTTCTTTAATTTTTATAGCGAATCGGAGGTAAATTTGCATTGACAGGTCGAGACGAAGCACCAATATTGACTACGCGTGTGTCAAGTTTAACAGTGGTCTTCTCTTTAGTACTTCAAATACCCGCAACAGCAGAATTCTTAATTCTTTCTTTCGTTACAGGCGATACTGCGGAAAAATGGACCGAGGTGGCGCAGTGATTAGGATACTGGATTCGCAGTCGGGATGGCGATGGTTCAGATGCGCCTCCGGCCATTCGTGGTTTCCCTAAATCGTCGCAGACATATGCTGGGGTGATTCCTTTGAAAGGGCATGGCCGATTTCCTTCTCTATCCTTGAAATATTCCGAGGTTGTACTCCGTATCTAATGACTTCGATGTCGATGGAGCGTTAAAACCTAGTCTTTCCTCGTTCTACTATGGAACATCTATAGACCTGACGGGCAGCCGGTGTGGTCGAGCGGTTCTAGGCGCTACAGTCTGGAACCGCGCGACCGCTACGGTCGCAGGTTCGAATCCAGCCTCGGGCATGGATGTATGTGATGTCTTTAGGTTAGTTAGATTTAAGTAGTTCTAAGTTCAAGGGGACTGATGACCTCAGATGTTAAGTCCCATAGTGCTCAGAACCATTTGAACCATATAGACCTGACGAAACAAAGTTACCTCATAAATTATATGGCGTTTTCCCTTTACTGACGGATGCAGTCCCTGGGGACGCTATGATATGCCATCTTATCTTGTAACTACCACTACTTCTTTTCCTACACAGTCTTTCAAGTTTATGCTTCAGCAGGATATTTTCATGGTCTGAAGCTCTGAAGGTGTACATCTTTTATATGTATCTGAAGCACCTCGTGAACCAGTGAAAGTAAAACGTATTAAGACCATACATTTTCACATTTCGCGCTTCACTCCCTCGTGAGTATTTCTGCTGAACTAATCAGCCAGTTTCCATCTTTTCTTTAACCGTGTTGGGTTGTTTGGAGGAAGAGACCAAATAGCGAGGTCATCGGTCTCATCGTATTAGGGAAGGACGGGGAAGGAAGTTAGCCGTGCCCTTTCAAAGGAACCATCCTAGCATTTACCTGGAGCGCTTTAGGGAAATCACGGAAAACCTAAATCAGGATGGCGGGAGATGGGATCGAACCGTCATCCTCCCGAATGCAAGTCCAGTGTGCTAACCGCTGCGCAGCCTCGCTCGGTTTTCTTTATATGGTTTCATCTCAGATTTCACCACATCATCAACAGGACAGGAATTGAGTGAAATCATCAGTCACAATGAAAGTTTTGCGTCTGTCTTCCAGACGTGATCGATGGTTTAAAGGTTCAGGTGGCTACTCGCTGTAAGGAGAAAATAAATCCGGCTTCAGTTGCCGGTCTACCAGAGATTTTCATTTGTCGCGGCATATTCAGAACCACCTGAAGCATGCCGCCGCCTACAGATGCGTACAATATTCAAGTGATACTGAAGGAAATTGGCCATCTACTCTTTGATTTTCTGTTTCTCCTACTTATTACCGACAGGTACATTTACTTACAAGTTAACTTTAACTTGTTTGAATAGACTTAAAGTAATAAAAGGGAGTTAATAAGTATCTTGTAAGTTTCGTTCTGATACTCAACAACTAGTTTTAGCTTTATAAAAAACAAAATTGATCCAAGTTGAATAAATAGTTTTCAAAGGTCGTACCGTCAGAACATGGCAACGGTATGAAGCAAACAGGAGGATTTTCTCAAGGTGAGTTTCATCACGTTGGTGTGGATGTGGTGACTACGTTTAGTGAAAACCCGAAGTTAATATTAACATGGAAGTGCGTCGAATACTTTGTTTCTCAATACACACATCAAAAAAAATTTTGCTTCACCCCAGTTCCCAGAACTCCTGAAGTCAGACGTTGACTGTGGATATTGTATCACAGACATAGTCCCTTTGACTGTTCAGAGATGCCACTAAACCCGCCCAAAGATGTAAACAGGAATGCGCGAGCAGCGCCTGTTTCACGGAAGGGGTCCGACAGCCGATCAGTTAAGAGTTATTCCACCAGGAACGAGGTACACGGCTCGTGTTGACTGTGGTTCAACCATGCCTAGAGGGTCAATGCAGCGGCTCGACAGCGTCCACATTTTTACTTTGTGCCAGGAAGGGCTCTCAACAAGGAAAGTGTCCAGGCGTCTCTGAGTGAACCAAAGCGATGTTGTGCGGACATGGAGGAAATACAGAGGGACGGGAACTGTCGATGACATGCCTCGCTCAAGCCGCCCAAGGGCTACTACTGCAGTGGATGACCGCTACCTAGGATTATGGCTCGGAGGAGCCCTGACAGCAATGCCACCACGTTAAATAACGCTTTTCGTGCAGCCACAGGACGTCGTGTTACGACTCAAACAGTGCGCAATAGGCTGCATGATGCGCAACTTCCCTCCCGACGTCCATGGCGAGGTCCATCTTTGCAACCACTAAACAATGCAGCGCGGTACAGATGGGCCCAACAACATGCAAAATCGACCGCTCAGGATCGGTATGACGTTCTTTTCACCGATGAGTGTCACATATGCCTTCAACCAGACAGTAGTCGATGACGTGTTTGAGGGCAACCTGGTCAGGTTGAACGCCTTAGACATACTGTCCAGCGAGTGCAGCAAGGTGGAGGTTCCCTGATCTTTTGGGGTGGGATTATGTGGGGGCCGACGTACGCCACTGGCGATCAAGGAAGGCGCCGTAACGGCTGTACGATTCGTGAATGCCATCTTCCGACCGATAATGCAACCATATCGGCAGCATATTGGCGAGGCTTTTGTCTTCATGGACGACAATTCGCGCCCCCATCGTGCACGTCTTGTGAATGACTTCCTTCAGGATAACGACATCGCTCGACTAGAGCGTCCGGCGTGTTCTTCAGACATGAACCCTATCGAACATGCCTGGGATACATTGAAAAGGGCTGTTTATGGACGACGTGACCCACCAACCACTCTAAGGGATCCACGCCGAATCGTCGTTGAGGAGTGGGACAGCTGGAGGAACAGTGCCTTGAAGAACTTGTGGATAGTATGCCACGACGAATACAAGCATGCATCGTTGCAAGAGGACGTGCTACTGGGTATTAGAGGCACCGGTGTGTACAGCAATCTGGACCACCACCTCTGAAGGTCTCGCTATATGGTGGTACAACATGCAATGTGTGGTTTTCATGAGCAACAAAAAGGGCGAAAACGATGTTTATGTTGATCTCTCTTACAATTTTCTGTACAGGTTCCGTAACTCTCGGAACCGAGGTGATGCAAAACTTCTTTTGATGTGTGTATAAAGATCCAATGGTTTGTTTACCATACGGTTCACAAGATGTTCTACAGCTAACTTAAGTTCCACTCAGGTGAACACGAGGTCACGATTAGCCACAGAGTGCATTGTAATTAAGTACAGTGTTCAAAGTCCAAATACTGTTAATACTTGCGTTCTAGATACTGCGTCAGACAAACGATGTCTTAGCAAGGTCGCACTGCTGTACGGATGCAATCTGACTCTCGAAAAAGCTAACGTAAGGAGAACACTATAGAGACAGGGTAGAAGACAGGGGTGTAGGGTGGTTATAACTTTACTTCTGTTCTTGTCCGTCCAATCATTGCGTCTTGTTTAACTAACATAAATACAAAAACTTATCAATTAGTTCTACAATATCACTGTTAATTTGTACTACTTTAATTGCCAAGTGTTGATTATACATACTTTCAGTTGATTTTCAGCCTTGCTTTCAAGCTTGCTCTATGAGGTTCTTTCACTCACTGTCGTGAAGTTTTTCTGCAGTGGAGGCGGGCAGTGCAGCAACACCGCCAACAAAACGACGATGAATATGAGGTATTAATTTCCATAGTTCCATTCCAGGGTTCAGCTGACATCTTGCAAGTAATTCACTGTGACTCACTCCACTATCATCTGTTCATGGCTCCGCTCAGATAAAAAATTGCTACATCTCTGATCGACGCCTTCTCGGAAACGACGTATGTACCCCTTATCTATAATGGGGCCCCAAAAGTTTGAGTGCGAGAATAATTGCAATGTATATTAATTATGGTCTGTCATAAACGTGTAATGTTGTAGCCTTTGATTTCTAGTCACGACCTCTTGTTTTCCGACTTCGATCCCAACCACTGCTCACATTCTGAATGAATATCACGATCCGTGGTAACCGAAGACTTCAGGTATAAGGGGCCATCCTCGTTTTAGCAAGAGCCTTTTCAAAAGAAGACGAAGGAGCAAATAAAGGTTTATGGTAGGCTGTTGCGCTTCGGGTGGGAAACTGCCACTAAAGGCGTAAGAACGACCATTGATGGACAACATGAAGATGAAGAAGGAAATGGAAGTCACTGCGTTAGAGATACACAATGTATGGACGGGACGGGACCATGAGAAAAAGACCGAGAAACCTTCGAATCACTAACATGCTATGAGACAGTGTTAGAAGTGTGAGTGTGACACGGAAGCTAAAATATCTGAGAATGGGGATGCGAAGATGTATGTAAAAGTAGTGGGCGTGAGTGAAGTAAAATCGAAAGAACGTAAGGATTACTGGTCAATAAAATACAGGGCAATTAAATTGGTACACATTCGGCGCCATACGCTACATAGTAAGTCCCGAAACACTGTGCATAAAAACTTGATGTTTCCGAGGCTCATAACGCGGGTTCTATTCACGGTGGATAGGTAGACTCAAGTGTTTTGGATAGCTCTTGAGCTAGGGACCAGTTTTATACCCGACAGAAAGATAGGCTTACAGTAACTATCCTGCAGTAGAGCGCCAAAGTTTGAACATTACACGTTTCCTCCAGCTTAGATAACTGGAGCAAATCGGTTGGTTCTTTTTATATTAGATGTTGTCTACGCTACGCCTTAAGGATGTTATGGAGGTACCATTTAGTTCACGGGCGGCTCCTGAGAAAACCCAAAAAAACATAGTTTTTGGATAGCAAAACCGAGCCGCGGATTCCAAGAAAGCACAGTAAATGGTTGAAATTTTTACGATTTATACCTAAGATCCCGATCTCGAACCACCTCGGATCTTTCCTTCGTATCTCTATCTGTTTCCAAGATCCAGTGGTTCAAAGTTACCTTTCTTGTACACGTAAAATACGGTGTGAGGCGAAAATGCAGTTTATAAAGTGACGTAGCATATAGAAATATGCTGTTAAGCGTCTTCCTTATCGTCAGAAGGGTTCTGGGTACTCCATGTCTCTGTGGTACTGAATCACATGCAAAACTTTTGTGCGCATTAAACCTTCCTGAGGAGTAAAATTATATAGTTTTGCGTTATTTCAGTTTCACGTAAGTAAACTATCAAAATTTTATCCAGCCATAAAGTTCTTTTCATACAAGTGATATATCTTGCTGTAGCAGGAAGGAGGGGAACTAGAAGGAAAAATGCTGCCATCGGGGCACAAAAACGGCGAAAACGCTCGTGTTTATTAACATAGTGATTGAAAATTAGTGTACCAGCTGCATTATTCTACCTTCTTCAGCATCTTTAAAAATTTTCCCGAAAATTTTTGCACGCGAACATATTAATACTTCTTTTATGACGAGAGAGAAAGCAACAGTAGACAGTGTTGGTGGTATAGCAAGACCCAAGGAGACAGTGACAGCGTGTGAAAAATAGAGGGACCCACTGGCATTGGAACATAGTTGACAGTGGAAGAACAGTGTTAGGAAAAGAATGAAGGAGCAGTGTCAATGGGACAGTAATAAAGAGATGGAAAAATGGAAGTGGGTGAGAGCCAGGGATTATGAGAGACAGAGTTTATGACAATGATATGTAGGAAGAGGTAGATAGTGACAGTGAGAAGAGACAGCTGCAGTGGGAGGGAGTGAATAAGATCGTAGGAGTAAGAGAGAGCAAGAGGAGGCAGTATTAGTAGGACAGAACGATGGAAACTCTGCCTGTGAGACAGCGGACAGTGACAGAGAGACAAAAAGCTGGGTATATGACATATTAAGGCTGATGGCTGTGCCCTTTATTCGCATTCTCCGCGACGTTATCTCTCAACAAGATAACACAAGGTGGAGTGTTGCCTGCGCTGTCCTGACCTACCTCGCCACAGAGATAGTTCGGCTGTTGCCCTGGCCACGAGATCTGTCTCCCACTGAGAAACATTCGGTCATAGGCTGCCGAAACCAAGGCAGGGTACCGCATGCTAGCCGCAGTCGCTGATGAAATCTGGCAGAGAGTTGAAGCGGCATGGCATCTACATCTGCATACATACTCCGCAAGCCGCCGTACGGCCCCTTATGGAGGGTACCCTGTGCCACTGCTAGTCATTTCTTTCCCTGTTCCACTCGCAAACAGAGCGAGCGAGGAACGACGGTTCGTATGTCTCAGTATGAGCCATAATTTCTCGTATCTTACCTTCGTGGTCCCTACACGAAATATGTGCTGGCGGCAGTAGTATCGTTCTGCAGTCATCTTCCAACGTCGGCTCTTTAAATTTTCTCATTGTGTTCCTCGAAAAGAAATTCGTTCTCCTTTCAGAGATTCCCATCTGAGTTCCCAAAGCATCTCCGTAACATTTGTTTGTTCTTCGATCCTACCGCTGACAGATGTAGCAGTCCACATCTGAATTTCTTGGATGTCTCCGTTTAACCCTACCCGGCAGAGATCACAAACACTCTAGCAGTACTCTAGAATAGGTCGCACTAGCGTCCTGTATGCTGTCTCCTTTACAGATGAACCATATTTTCCCAAAATTTTCCCAATAAACCGAAGTCGACTATTCGCCTCCCTTACCACAATTCTCACATGTTCATCCTTTTCGTATCGCTTTGCAACATTTAGACCCTACATTTAAACGAAATGACTGTGTGAAGCATTACGGGTTTGTTTTTCATCCGCATTAAATAACAATTTTTTCCTACATTTAGAGGTAGCTGTAATTCATTACATCAACTAGAAATTTTGAGCAAAATTTATGCCCGAGACGCATCAGTTAGAACACTGTCATCGTAGCGCACTTGTCGGCGTTCGACGAAGTGGGACTTTTGTTTATTGTGACTGATTACTGGCCCTACAAAACACAAGCACAAATTGCGCAGAACGGACGAAATAAGTCTGAAAGGCTTCCAGTAAACATTAAAATGGACCAGAGGCTCATCTACTGCAGCATAGATTTGTAAACCGCAAGAACAAATAATTAGAAATTAAGGAAGTGAAATACGTACCTTATCGCGTGCATGTGTTAGTTTCGATCTCTTCAGCTACAGTAAGAAAAGTTTCAAAAGTAATAAAACAAGTACTTATTGCATATATTATTTTGAATTGCTGGCAACTGCAGCCAAATGTCAACATGGGTGTAGAATGAAGGTGTGGAATGTGTTTACATGGAACTGACAGGGTTCTCTGGTCAAACTGAGACGATTGTTGGCTGCACATGGCTATATTTGGCTACTTGGAGGTCATTTGTTCGTAAACAACGATGGAGTTTTTATGGATGGTGAGCCATGTCACCGGGCCACAGTTTTTCGCGATTTGTTTGAAGAACATTCCGGACAATTCGAGCGAATGATTTGGCCATTCAGACTGCCCGACATGTATCACATCGGACGTTCATGGAGCATAACCAAGGGGTCAGATCACGCACATAACCCTGCACCGGCAACACTTTCGCAATTATGGACATCTATAGACTTCCCCCAAACAACACAATTTACAAGGAACGGCCGAAATTCCAGGTGTATTGCGTCGAGCAACAAATACGAGGACGCATTAGAGTTTTAAAGTAGATCGGAAATATGTTTCACGGCACACATCATATGGAGTAGTGCACACCTTAATCCGAGTCTGTTCCTGCGAGAGTTCCAGCGAGAACCATTCAGGATTCCAGTTGCAGTCGCCTGTGGCGTCGCCGCTGCCAATCTAGTCAGTCGCAGTCGCAGCTTACTTGTCCGAAGACAGATCCGCGGCCCTTCGAGAACTCGCGACGCCGCCACTGCGCCGGGTAACACATCTTGGTGTGCATAAATTGAATTTAGCCTCATACCAGGAGTGTCACAGGATAGGAATATTGTACATCTACCTCTTGAAGTTGAAAGTGTGTGTCAGTGAATAAATATTTGTTTTTGGAAATAGAGTTGTAGTCATTACAGTTGCTGAGCTTATAAGTATGCGTGTCTGATTTCTGGCTGGGACTAGCGTCCGCGTTTACGCTGTCGTCAGAGGCACCTGGGGGATTGCTGTCAACATCCTTGTTGGCGACGAAAGTACATTTACAACAAACTATATTAAAACACCAACATTTTTTCTTTGAGATATATAGTGTATAAGTCTTTCAAATTTTTACGCTCTTGAATATATGAGGGACAGTCAAATGAAAATCGAACACCCGCCACAACGGGACCGAGGAATGGATTCATTCAAAAGTAATCACCGCACGAGTTAAGACATTTATCCCACTGGGAGATGAAACGATCAATTCCTGTTTCGTACAACGCAGTCACCCGCTGACGGATTCACAACCGCATCCACTCTTGCACTTCCTCGTCCGACTAAACCCGACGTCCACGCATCATTTTCTTCATGTCGCTCAAAAAAAATGGTTCAAATGGCTCTGAGCACTATGGGACTTAACATCTATGGTCATCAGTCCCCTAGAACTTAGAACTACTTAAACCTAACTAACCTAAGGACATCACACAACACCCAGCCATCACGAGGCAGAGAAAATCCCTGACCCCGCCGGGAATCGAACCCGGGAACGCGGGAACCCGGGCGTGGGAAGTGAGAACGCTACCGCACGACCACGAGTGCGGGCCTTCATGTCGCCAAAGATGTGAACGTTACACGGTGAGCGACCGCAGCTGTACGGGAGATCTGGCAGGGTTTGCCAACCAAATCGCTGAAGCGTAGCCTTTGTCCAATTGTGGTTCCAAGCCCGAAGAAGTTGTTACCTTGTGATCGCCGGATTTCGTGTAACGAGCAGTTGAGGAAAGCAGGTCACGTCTGATACACAGCTGTCTGACAGGTAGTAGAAGCGTAGGTGCTAGCTGTACGATGTTATGATAGCCGGACGAACACACAGGACCTGGCTACCAACAATGAACTGCGTGGACCTGTCATGTGGCGCTATGGCGTTCCCATACCGCAGCGGCGACACTATCGACGCGTAACAACAGGGGGGTCACCTACCGCGCGGACTGTGTGTTATGGTGGGTGTTCGGTTTTCACTTGACTGCCCCTTATTTATGCAGAGTGAACCCCACACCACCGACAAACTTTCAGAGGTTATACAGAGTAATAATGTAATTACGATTTACGCGGTTTGTCACCTCAGTGAGGCTTATTTCTTTGAAAATACCTGTGAAATATTGAAAACCACTGAAATGTACGATCCAGTGTAACAAGGAAAGACCCATTTTATACTTGAAGCGTCTCTACATATACAACTGTTGGAACAGCTTGGAGGAGGAGATTAGTGTTTAACGTCCCATCGACAACGAGGTCATTAGAGACGGAGCACAAGCTCGGGTTAGGGAAGGATGGGGAAGGAAATCGGCCGTGCCCTTTCAAAGGAACCATCCCGGCATTTGCCTGAGGTGATATAGGGAAATCACGGAAAACCTAAATCAGGATGGCCGGACGCGGGATTGAACCGTCGTCCTTCCGAATGCGAGTCCAGTGTGCTAACCACTGCGCCACCTCGCTCGGTGGAACAGCTTGCATAGCGTCTTTGTACCACTCTTCCGTTCCAGTGAACCCATAAAAGAGGCGAACATCAGCCAACTCTTCATCAGTTTATCCGTACTGCCGTGTAACGCAGCTAACGTGCAACTAAGATTGCTGGAAAAACAAAACTAAGCGGCACTGAAAGCAAAAATGGTTCAAATGGCTCTGAGCACTATGGGACTTAACTTCTAAGGTCATCAGTCCCCTAGAACTTAGAAGTACTTAAACCTAACTAACCTAAGGACATCACACACATCTATGCCCGAGGCAGGATTCAAACCTGCGACCGTGGCAGTCGCACTGAATGCACCATTGAGGGTGAAGAGTAGAGTGGGCACCAGTGTTGTCAACAGGAAGTGAGTGAGTGGAACAATTTTGATCCCAAGCAACAAGCACAGTGCATACAGTTGATATTTGCACTGTTGTCCACTATTTTCAGAACAATAGAGATAAAAATCTAATTGGGGTAAGAGATCAGAAGGAACACAATAACGCTGTAACGAGTACCAAAACACTCAGAAGGTTTCCATGAACAACGTTTGAAAGTTTGTCGGTGGAATTCTGATTCACCCTGTGCATCTTCGCAATATCTGAAGCAAAGTACAGCAATTATTACTCCGTTAGTGTCGACGAAGTGTCGCATCTAAATAAAGTAATCAAGAATCTGTAACACTGCTAGAAGTTAATTCCCTGCTGCACTCATTGTATCAGAGCATGAGTGACTGCTTATCATCAGTAAATTTGTACTGACGTATGAGACAGCTCCCAGGAATCTTCGTATACTCCTTTTCCTCATAGTTGTAACGCTATGATCATAATGAAAACATTTTGCAAACAATTCTGTGCTCCGGGAATCGGCAGCTATTGTAATACACCTTGCAGAAAGAACAACGCGTACAGTTGTATGATGATTGTTAATGGGACCCGACTGGTTTCGTGGCTTACTGCCACATCCTCTGGTGTAGATGTAAACAGAAAAAAATTTGAATGACTATCCATACGGTTCAGTGGACCCCCGTCTTAACTTTACACTCACAAAAGCCTAATAATGACAAGCACTAAATATACTCACAATACTGTAAGTGATTAAAGACATCATTGCAGGAACCTTCACTGGCAAAACAGCGTTGCCCACAAAGTGTAGAGAGAGAAGGCGCGAAATGGTACTACTTCGTCCTCCCTGGTAGATTCGATGAAAGAGTTCGACATAGAGAGAAGGCCTCCTGTCGAAAATGTCGCCCCACGGATGTGTACTGTATCTGTTGCGATGAGTGCCCTACACAATATGTGAGACTGCCACTAGGATGAGCTGGATAATCTGTATGCATTAAAACTATTGGTTTGGTACGGGTTATTGTCCAGGGTCCCTCTATTCCATATGTTTTATTATTATTGTTTGTAGGTTCTTCCTCGTTTTTAAAGTGGCTGATGTAGCACCATTCCGCCACTTCGCTGCCTCTCTGGATTTGGTGGGTAACGCCGTTTTCCAATGAAGGTTGGGTCTCCCTTCTGTCCTACACTCCTCCTCTGTCCGAACAGGCCTTGGAAGGCCCAACGGTATCGACCGGCAGCCTTGTCATCCTCAGCCCACAAGCGCCACTGGATGCCGATATGGATGGGCATGTGGTCAGCACACCGCTCTCCCGGTCGTATGTCAGTTTACAAGACCGGAACCACTACTTTTCAATCAAGTAGCTCCTCAGTTTCCCTCACAAGGGTTGAGGGCACCCCGGTTGCCAACAGTGCTCGGCAGACCGGATGGGCACCCATCTCAATGCTAGCCCAGCCTGACAGCGCTTTACTTCGGTGATGTGAGGGGAACCGGTGTTACTACTGACGCAAGGCCGTTGGCTTCTTTCCTAAACTGATGTCTTTAATCACTTAAAATATTGTAAGTATATTTAGTGATTGTCATTATTAGCGTTATGGGCAACGGCCTTGCCGCAGTGGATACACCGGTTCCCGTGAGATCACCGAAGTTAAGCGCTGTCGGGCGTGGCTGGCACTTGGATGGGTGACCATCCAGCCGCCTTGTGCTGTTGCCATTTTTCGGGGTGCACTCAGCCTCGTGATGCCAATTGAGGAATTACTCGTCCGAATAGTAGCGGCTCCAGTCAAAGAAAACCATCATAACGACCGGGAGAGCGGTGTGCTGACCACACGCCTCTCCTATCCACATCCTCACCTGAGGATGACACGGCGGTCGGATGGTCCCGATGGGCCACTTGTGGCCTGAAGACGGAGTGCTTTATTATTAAGGTTATGTGATTGTAGTGTTATGACGTGGGCCTGCTGGACTTTATGGATAGTGGTTCAGATTTTTCTGTTTGTATGTAAATCTGAGGAGCCACCTATAGGCCACGAAACTGATTGTGTTCCATTAACGATTACCATGTAGTATATATAAACAGAAGCTGGGCGGCGGAGGGGGGGGGGAGAAAGGAAACGAAAGGACAGGGAAGGGGTTGCTGAAAGCTGCATCGAAAAGTTACGCAGAATCAGCGGTGACAAGTGAAAATGTGTAGGGACTACCAGACAGGGATTCCAACCCGGGATCCTGCTTACTAGACAGGTTCGTTAACCACTGTGCCATTCTGAACAAAGTGTTATTGCAACTACGCTGACTATCTCGGCACACTTCATGGCCGACCCAGACTCCCACCGAGCGCCACCTATCCGCAGTCTCAGTCCATTTCCCCCATGCTCGCTACTGTGAGATTCCCGCAGCAGGTCGGACGTACTTGTGCATCCGCATTGAAGATTCGCCTAGATGGGCAATGTATCCACCTTCTTCAGTGCGGATGCACAAGTACGTCCGACCTCTCCCTAGTAAGCAAGAGATCGCAGATTCGAATACCGATCTGGCACGCATTTTCGCTCGTCGCCATTCCGTGTAATGTCCCGATGCAGCTGACAGCAGTAATCCCTTCCCTTTCCTACGCCGGCCGCTGTGGTCGAGCGGTTCTAGGCGCCTCGATCCGACACCACGCGGCTACTACGGTCGCAGGTTCTAATTCTGCCTCTGTCATGGATGTGTGTGATGTCCTTGGGTTAGGTAAGTTTAAGTAGTTCTAAGTATAGGGGACTGGTGACATCAGATGTTACGTCCCATTGTGCTAGGAGCCATTTGAATCCTTTCCTTTCCTTTCTCCCTCCTCCACCGTCAATTTACATATAATGTGTCACAGCTCTGGATTCTGACTTGTGTCTGTCCTTTCGGACATGTCCGAATGAAGACAAACCACACATGCATATGACTGTCATACAGCTGTACGCTGCGTTCATTTTGCAAAAAAAAAAAAGCTTTTTGATTATTACCCATCTCAAATCTTGTTTCGTTCTCTCTGGTCACTGTTCATCTTGAGAAGCAGAACGCCGTGTGCGAGCAAGAAAATTACACTGGTAGCGCTCGCAGCTGCCCATCAGAGCCGCCGAGGAATCAATGGCCGCGTCGCGTCGCGCCGGAGCGGCGTCGATTGATTTCTGGGCAGCGAGAGTCCGCAGCAGCAGCAGCAGCAGCAGCTCAGCCCGCTGAGGGCCTCACACCAGGTCTTCTCACCCACCACCTAGCGAGGGCTCTACGCCAGACGCAAACACTCCTCACAATGCATATTTCAGAGCCCCATTGCAATCTCTAGGTGATAAGTATAGGCGTCGGAAGAAATTTATCGAGGAGGGAGCAAGATTCCAAATCTTCGTTTTTTAACGTATCGTGCTTCGTCCACCCTTGGCAGTCACTTACAAGACATCCGAAGGAAGGAATAATCCACGGAGAGATCATAATTACACTACTGGCCATTAAAATTGCTACATCACGAAGATGACGTGCTACAGACGCGAAATTTAACCGACAGCAAGAAGATACTGTGATATGCAAATGATTGGCTTTTCACAGCATTCACACAAGTTTGGGCCCGGTGGCGACACCTAAAACCTGCTGACATGAGCAAAGTTTCCAAACGATTTCTCATACACAAACAGCAGTTGACCGGCGTTGCCTGCTGAAACGTTGTTGTGATGCCTCGTGTAAGGAGGAGAAATGCGTACCATCACGTTTCCGACTTTCATAAAGGTCGCATTGTAGCCTATCGCGGTTTATCGTATCACGACATTGCTGATCGCGTTCGTCGAGATACAATGACTGTTAGCAGAATATGGAATCGGTGGGTGCACGAATGGCAAAACGTCATTTTTTCGGATGAATACAGGTTCTGTTTATAGCATCATGATGGTCGCATCCGTGTTTGGCGACATCGCGGTGAACGCACATTGGAAGCGTGTATTCGTCATCGCCATACTGACTTATCACCCGGCCTGATGGTATGGGGTGCCATTGGTTACACGTCTCGGTCACCTCTTGTTCACATTGACGGCACATTGAACATTGGACGTTACATTTCAAATGTGTTACGATTCGTGGCTCTACCCTTCATTCGATCCCTGCGAAACGCTACATTATATATATAATGCACAACCGCATGTTACAGGTCCTGTACGTGCCTTTCTGGATACAGAAAGTGTCCGACTGCTGCCCTGGCTAGCACATTCTCCAGATCTGCCACCAATTGAAAACGTCTGGTCAATGGTGGCGGAGCAACTGGCTCGTCACATACGCCAGTCACTACTCTTGATGAACTGTGGTATCGTGTTGAAGCTGCATGGGCATCTGTACCTGTACACGCCATCCAAGCTCTGTTTGACTCAATGGCTAGTCGTATCAAGGCCGTTATTACGGCCAGAGGTGATTGTTCTGGGTACTGATTTCTCAGGATCTATGCACCCAAATTGCGTGAAAATGTAATCACATGTCAGTTCTAGTATAATATATTTGTCCAATGAATACCCGTTTATCATCTGCATTTCTTCTTGGTGTGACAATTTTAATGGCCAGTAGTGTAAATTTTTCAGTTCAACGTCACATTTTCTGTGGCCAACATAACACGTCTGTAATGCAATATTTTCTCTTGCGTTTTGCATCTTCATGCCGTTCATTATGGCTCATTATTTCGTCTTTAGGGGCAGTTTCCTAACCAAAGAGCAGTATGATGCTTGAAACCCCTACAGTTTGTTCGCAACGTCCTGATAGAGTTATCAGATAGGTGCGGTGAGCAGAGGAAGCTAACTCCTCCCACCGACTTCCAGCGTGTGGGCAGCCGTGTGTGGGGTGGAGGGACAAGCTGCTCCTCCGTCACACTGTTCTGGCACTACACGTGTTCTTACTACAACTGTAAAACTATCGTTGCGTACTGTACACTACCATAACTACACTCCTGGAAATGGAAAAAAGAACACATTGACACCGGTGTGTCAGACCCACCATACTTGCTCCGGACACTGCGAGAGGGCTGTACAAGCAATGATCACACCCACGGCACAGCGGACACACCAGGAACCGCGGTGTTGGCCGTCGAATGGCGCTAGCTGCGCAGCATTTGTGCACCGCCGCCGTCAGTGTCAGCCAGTTTGCCGTGGCATACGGAGCTCCATCGCAGTCTTTAACACTGGTAGTATGCCGCGACAGCATGGACGTGAACCGTATGTGCAGTTGACGGACTTTGAGCGAGGGCGTATAGTGGGCATGCGGGAGGCCGGGTGGACGTACCGCCGAATTGCTCAACACGTGGGGCATGAGGTCTCCACAGTACATCGATGTTGTCGCCAGTGGTCGGCGGAAGGTGCACGTGCCCGTCGACCTGGGACCGGACCGCAGCGACGCACGGATGCACGCCAAGACCGTAGGATCCTACGCAGTGCCGTAGGGGACCGCACCGCCACTTCCCAGCAAATTAGGGACACTGTTGCTCCTGGGGTATCGGCGAGGACCATTCGCAACCGTCTCCATGAAGCTGGGCTACGGTCCCGCACACCGTTAGGCCGTCTTCCGCTCACGCACCAACATCGTGCAGCCCGCCTCCAGTGGTGTCGCGACAGGCGTGAATGGAGGGACGAATGGAGACGTGTCGTCTTCAGCGATGAGAGTCGCTTCTGCCTTGGTGCCAATGATGGTCGTATGCGTGTTTGGCGCCGTGCAGGTGAGCGCCACAATCAGGACTGCATACGACCGAGGCACACAGGGCCAACACCCGGCATCATGGTGTGGGGAGCGATCTCCTACACTGGCCGTACACCACTGGTGATCGTCGAGGGGACACTGAATAGTGCACGGTACATCCAAACCGTCATCGAACCCATCGTTCTACCATTCCTAGACCGACAAGGGAACTTGCTGTTCCAACAGGACAATGCACGTCCGCATGTATCCCGTGCCACCCAACGTGCTCTAGAAGGTGTAAGTCAACTACCCTGGCCAGCAAGATCTCCGGATCTGTCCCCCATTGAGCATGTTTGGGACTGGATGAAGCGTCGTCTCACGCGGTCTGCACGTCCAGCACGAACGCTGGTCCAACTGAGGCGCCAGGTGGAAATGGCATGGCAAGCCGTTCCACAGGACTACATCCAGCATCTCTACGATCGTCTCCATGGGAGAATAGCAGCCTGCATTGCTGCGAAAGGTGGATATACACTGTACTAGTGCCGACATTGTGCATGCTCTGTTGCCTGTGTCTATGTGCCTGTGGTTCTGTCAGTGTGATCATGTGATGTATCTGACCCCAGGAATGTGTCAATAAAGTTTCCCCTTCCTGGGACAATGAATTCACGGTGTTCTTATTTCAATTTCCAGGAGTGTAAGTTTAGACTACGATAAAAATGGCTCTGAGCACTATGGCACTTAACTTCTGAGGTCATCAGTCCCTCAGAACTTAGAAGTACTTAAACATAACTGACCTAAGGACATCACACACATCCAAGCCCGAGGCAGGATTCGAGCCTGCGACCGTAGCGGTCGCGCGGTTCCAGACTGTAGCGCCTAGAACCGCTCGGCCACCCCGGCAGGCCAGACTACGATACGTTTCCTAGTAATTTTGCTCAATTACGATCGTAACGGCACTATCTCTACATTAGGCGTGTTACGTACCTATAAGGCGTTACCTCAATTCGATCTATTTGTTTGGTTTTGCTGTCAGTGTCTTACTAGATTCTCCTAGAAAGTGGAAACGATGAATCATCTAAAATCTAAGTGAACGTATGTAAAGCGTTGCGTAACCTACGGAAAATTTTTCTTCTACCCAGTTATCTTCCTGTCTGTTACTTGGAAATGCTTATAGCAAAATTGTAATTGTTACTGTTTAATTCAGGTTTTATTCGTAAATTGGTTATTTGACCAACAGAAGTATTTTACGTGAAACAGAGGTACGTTGCAGAAAAAGTAATACAGATTCCATCGTACAGCACTGGAAAACGCAATTTCCAAAAAAAGAAAAAAAAATCAATACATTAATTAAATGAAGGTAAAAATATAAGATAAAAAACATTACCCAACAACAACATCGCTCCAGTACTTCAGCTAACTTACATAAAACATACTTTTGGTATTTATGAACGCCGGCCGGTATGGCCGAGCGGTTCTACGCACTGCTGTCTGGAACCGCGTGATCGCTACGGTCACAGGTTCGAATCGTGCCTCGGGCATGGATGTGTGTGATGTCCTTACGTTAGTTAGATTTAAGTAGTTCCAAGTTCTAGGGAATTGATGACCTCCGATGTTAAGTCCCATAGTGCTCAGAGCCATTTGAACCATTTTTTTATTTGTGAACATTTGCACTTATCAATAATAATGGGAAACTCTTGCCTTTGATCATGATAAACAGCCTTATAATGAACACAAAATAACAACAATAATTACATAGATTTTTGTGATTGTTCATATAAACTGTACTTGCATCAAAAGCAATTGCTTTGGTTACATGAAAATGTAGAAGTTACTCAGTCAGCTAATTTTTATTACTTATGAAATTATAATTTGCAACATATATTTGGTAAGAATATAAAATACACAATGTCCTAACACGTTACGAGATGAGTTTCTAACTATGTGCAAAACAAGCAAAAAAACAAAGAGAAGTCTTAGTCTCCCAGTTTTTCTCCCTCATTCATGTGTGTTTCTTTCCCTGCCAGTAATAGCCGAAACCCTACCATTTACTACGTCATTTATGTAGTGTATCAAAAGTACAAAGCCATAGTTTTGTTAGAGCGCTACTCTAGTGCTTACTGATTTGGCACAGCAATTGCACGCCAGCCGTTTCGTAACGGTTGAGGTACACACGGGTTATGTAGTGTCAGACATCCAGAGTTGGGAGCGATCAGACACAAAACACTCGTAAGAAGCCGACAGACCCCTCCTGGCTTCAACCTATCTAGAACAAGGGAAGTTGTGGACAAATAGTATCTGCTCGTCCATATTCTTTTACCAAGTCTTTTGGAAGAATGAGAGTAATTCGTTATACCCGAAGTCTTCATTCGCTATTGCTGATGATTTTTATTCAGGATGAAGGCAGTGGATAGGGAACGCAGGTGCCAGAGTTGCTGGGCGACAGTGAAGGACGATACCCCTTTATCACCAAGCTGAATTAATACATATTATGCCAATTTCCACAGTCCATTTTTCGGAAACACATCATAGATATAATAAGAATTATTGTGGTCTGTATGAGTGCAGAAAATTACAGAATGTTGAGAAATGAATAAACTAACAGAATAAAGTAACAGTTAGACGTCTTAAGAAAGAAGTGATACAAAAATACAAATCTGCAGACATTAGGCTCCACTATATGAAATTGTCACCAAGTGAGGAGAGAAACAATGGTGTTTGCTCTGTTAGAGCTGTCCATTCAATAGTTTTCTTGAAGGCAGGTTGATTAGAGTATAAACAATGGTAGTTTTCATATTATTATGTCTTTATCGAGTTAATGATCTTAAATTACATCGTTATGTAATTAAATGCAGGGTATCCTTTGAGTTGGGAAATAAAACCAGAAAATATTCGCAAAAACTATTTTAACTCATTTATCACAAAGTTTAGGTCGACAATGAAATTTAAAAATCTGAAATATAAAAAAGGGCAGAATGACAAAATATGCCGATAAAACGATGCAGTCTCAGTAAAGTCGCCATGAGTTTTCTTCGTCCACGGACAAACCTATCAGTGTCATTAAGTTGTGCAGCTGAGGAAGGTGATGTGATCGTGGAAACAGAGGATGGATGTCGGCCTGACATAGTACAACAACTGCCATTACTGTGCTTCTGGTGCGAGAGAAGAAGGCGTCCAGAAAGTTCGCATCGGCCTCTGCGTTGAGTACCGAATCAGTTACTTTACTGTAGCTCAATAACCACTGTAACAGAAAGTGATTCTATTTCGGCCCCAGCCGGCCGGAGTGGCCGTGCGGTTCTAGGCGCTACAGTCCGGAGCCGAGCGACCGCTACGGTCGCAGGTTCGAATCCTGCCTTGGGCATGGATGTGTGTGATGTCCTTAGGTTAGTTAGGTTTAATTAGTTCTAAGTTCTAGGCGACTGATGACCTCAGAAGTTAAGTCGCATAGTGCTCAGAGCCAGCCATTTCGGCCCTGTTCTGCAAAGCGTCACATTGGCGCAACATTGCAAGAACCGCAGCCTATCTAAGGAAATGGCATCATTTCTAGTGAACAGCATAGCAACCAAGAACAGCATCGTAACGAAGCAAAACCAAATTATGTAGCTATTTTTAAAGTCACCTTGTTTCCCGTCGCGCTCAGTGACGACAAATCTGCAGTTTTGTGCAATCTCAGTCATTATTAAAACGCTTCAAAAGTATAAGATGAGTGAATCTATGCTTCAGATTCCAGAAGGGAACTTAACCTCCGTCGCAGGTGCAGGTAGGACAAAAATGAACAGTAGCAGCGAAGTACTGAAAGGAGAAAACAGCTTTTGATATCTTGCTACCAAACACGTCGCTAATATTCCGAAGCCACAAATGGTTATCAGCGTCTGATGAGTAGTAATTACATATCAGAGAATGCCAGCGTATTCTAGAAATCAGTACGTGAGCTTCGTTCAAGATCTCTCTATTATTACCATCAAGGTCATATCAATATGCAGGGAAGGCGAATGGCCGAATTCAGTTTATTGGGAGAATTTTAGGAAAGAGAACTTCACCTGTAAAGGAGGCCGCATATAGCACACGACCTATTGTTGAGTACTGCTCAAGTATTTGGGATCCGCACCAGGTCGGATTGAAGAAAGACATTGGAGCAGTTCAGAGACAGCCTAGATTTGTTACCAGTAGGTTGGAGCAACAAGTAAGTGTTACGGAGATGTTTTGGGAACTCAAATGGAAATCCCCGGAGGGAAGGCGACGTTCTTTTCGAGGAACACTATTGAAAAAATTTAGAGAACCACCATTTCAAGCTGACTGCTGTACGATTCTACTGCCGCCGACAAACATACATTGAGCGTAACGATCTCGAAAGTATGAGAAATTAGGGCTCGTACAGAGGCATACACGAGCAGGCAATAGCTTTTCCCTCTCTCTATTTGCGATTGGAACAGGAAAGGAAATACCTAGTAGTGAAACAGGGTACACTCTGCCACGCTCCGTACGGTTACCTACAGAGTATATATGTAGATGTAGATTTATGGAAATCAAATGGTTCAAATGGCTCTGAGCACTATAGGACTTAACATCTGTGGTCATCAGTCCCCTAGAACTTAGAACTACTTAAGCCTAACTAACCTAAGGACATCACACACATCCATGCCCGAGGCAGGATTCGAACCTCCGACCGTAGCAGTCGCGCGGTTCCGGACTGAGCGCCTGAACCGCTAGACCACCGCGGCCGGCCTTATGGAAATCAAGCCTGACGTGGCGTAGTGTCAAGATGTCGCATAATATTATACCCAAGTCCGCAGCTCGTGGTCGTGCGGTAGCGTTCTCGCTTCCCACGCCCGGGTTCGATTCCCAGCGGGGTCAGGGATTTTGTCTGCCTCGTGATGACTGGGTGTTGTGTGATTTCTTTAGGTTAGTTAGGTTTAAGTAGTTCTAAGTTCTAGGGGACTGATGACCATAGTGTCCCATAGTGCTCAGAGCCATTTGAACCATTTTTTTATTATACTCAATCCAGACAGACTAGAAGGCTACAATATATCAATCACAGAAGCTATAAAACACGCCCCCGAAGAATATTTTCTCCACATGTTATCAAGCCATGCCTAAATAGAATGCAATCACCATTTCCTGTCTCCAAAACAAAAACGAGAATTATTGAGGCAATTTAAACTTAAATAAAACACACCAACAAAAATGATATGCAGTCACTGAAATAAGCCAATGTGAAGTAAGTTAGTGGAATTTAGAGCTCAAAACTGGGTATAGTCCTGCTCAGATCTGGACCATGAGCAAGCACCTAATTCTGGAATACCTTTCAACATGGTGTAAACATGAAAACGAATCTATCATTAGTCTGCCGACCTTACACCATACTAAAAAAAAAAAAAAAAAAAAAAGAAAAAAACTAAATTCCTCCCGAACAGCTCATGAAGGCCCAACGGTACCGACCGGCCGTCGTGTCATCCTCATCCCATAGGTGGCAATGGATGCGGATGAGGTCAGCATACCACTCACCCGGCTGTATGTCAGTTTCCGAGACTGGAGCCGCTACTTCTCAATCAAGTAGCTCCTCAGTTTTCCTCACAAGGGGTGAATGCACCTCGCTTGCCAACAGCTCTCGGCAGACCGGATGGTCACCCATCCAAGCGCTAGCCGAGCCCGACAGCGCTTAACTTTGGTGATGTGATGGGCTACATGATACTAGACAATAAAGAAATGACACATGTACACAGTGAAGTTCTAAAAGAAACACGCTGAAACTATCGAAATATTACAGAACGCACATTTCGAAAAGCCACCTAACCTACAAATCTCGAAATCCGTAAATGATGTGCTAGATTCTTCCGAAGTCCTAAATAATCGACAATTACAAGACACAACGTAACTACACTCCTGGAAATGGAAAAAAGAACACATTGACACCGGTGTGTCAGACCCACCATACTTGCTCCGGACACTGCGAGAGGGCTGTACAAGCAATGATCACACGCACGGCACAGCGGACACACCAGGAACCGCGGTGTTGGCCGTCGAATGGCGCTAGCTGCGCAGCATTTGTGCACCGCCGCCGTCAGTGTCAGCCAGTTTGCCGTGGCATACGGAGCTCCATCGCAGTCTTTAACACTGGTAGCATGCCGCGACAGCGTGGACGTGAACCGTATGTGCAGTTGACGGACTTTGAGCGAGGGCGTATAGTGGGCATGTGGGAGGCCGGGTGGACGTACCGCCGAATTGCTCAACACGTGGGGCGTGAGGTCTCCACAGTACATCGATGTTGTCGCCAGTGGTCGGCGGAAGGTGCACGTGCCCGTCGACCTGGGACCGGACCGCAGCGACGCACGGATGCACGCCAAGACCGTAGGATCCTACGCAGTGCCGTAGGGGACCGCACCGCCACTTCCCAGCAAATTAGGGACACTGTTGCTCCTGGGGTATCGGCGAGGACCATTCGCAACCGTCTCCATGAAGCTGGGCTACGGTTACGCACACCGTTAGGCCGTCTTCGGCTCACGCCCCAACATCGTGCAGCCCGCCTCCAGTGGTGTCGCGACAGGCGTGAATGGAGGGACGAATGGAGACGTGTCGTCTTCAGCGATGAGAGTCGCTTCTGCCTTGGTGCCAATGATGGTCGTATGCGTGTTTGGCGCCGTGCAGGTGAGCGCCACAATCAGGACTGCATACGACCGAGGCACACAGGGCCAACACCCGGCATCATGGCGTGGGGAGCGATCTCCTACACTGGCCGTACACCACTGGTGATCGTCGAGGGGACACTGAATAGTGCACGGTACGTCCCAACCGTCATCGAACCCATCGTTCTACCATTCCTAGACCGGCAACGGAACTTGCTGTTCCAACAGGGCAATGCACGTCCGCATGTATCCCGTGCCACCCAACGTGCTCTAGAAGGTGTAAGTCAACTACCCTGGCCAGCAAGATCTCCGGATCTGTCCCCCATTGAGCATGTTTGGGACTGGATGAAGCGTCGTCTCACGCGGTCTGCACGTCCAGCACGAACGCTGGTCCAACTGAGGCGCCAGGTGGAAATGGCATGGCAAGCCGTTCCACAGGACTACATCCAGCATCTCTACGATCGTCTCCATGGGAGAATAGCAGCCTGCATTGCTGCGAAAGGTGGATATACACTGTACTAGTGCCGACATTGTGCATGCTCTGTTGCCTGTGTCTATGTGCCTGTGGTTCTGTCAGTGTGATCATGTGATGTATCTGACCCCAGGAATGTGTCAATAAAGTTTCCCCTTCCTGGGACAATGAATTCACGGTGTTCTTATTTCAATTTCCAGGAGTGTAGAAAACGCCAAGGGTCATCAACACCAGGATAAGCAAATACCACCCACGAATGGATTCATGAAAATAAGTGGTTCGTACTCTAACGATAATATTTATCGGAAGACATCGAATCAGGAACATCCAAATGTAACAGTCGGCCCGATTGGCCATGAAACTAGAAAATCCGGCGAACAATCACTTCTCGTGGAGGCTGATGACAGGCAAATGTTTCTAATTCACAGTCAACAACTGACTCAGTTAATACGCTTTCAGTACGAGGAAATACCGTAAATTGAAGCGGAACTCGAGAAAAAATACGTCACCAGTATGCCAACAATTCGCATCTTCTACAATGTTTTCAAAAAACGCCCAATCGAAGCAACTGTCTCTCTGCCGTGTAGCTGGAAGCCGAGAGCGCTTTTCGCATGTTTCGTCAGCTGGTCCTCCATCACACCTTGGTAACAGTCGGCATGGTAGCACAGCTAACCAAATAGATTATCGACGATAGTCCTACACGAGGCGTTGTCAAGATTCAGTTACCTAACAGATTCATACCACAAGCGTATTATCACTTCTGTTCTGCCGACAACCCCTAGCATAAAATTTTTTACGAAGACTCAGGCATGTATGCAGGTGACACTATTCGCCGGCGGTGCCGTTAACAGCAGCAGATATGCCAGACGTGAATAATAAGTTTCTGCCTAATTACAGGAAATCTGTAGTTTATCTGTATTGAAAACGGTGTAAGGACAACGCCTTCTCAGAAGGTTAGTGCGACCTATTCATCACTACTGCTCGAATGATTGGCATCCCCACAGGATCATAATAAAGGACTACATCGAAGCAGTTCAGAGGAATGCTGCTAGATTTGTTACCGGTTTCTTACACGATAATGTATATGTAAACACTGCTCATTCACCATCGGCTAAAAATCATTTGAATTAATAAAGAACCGACACTCTGTGAGAGGCTTCCTCTGGCATAATTCTCAAGGAAATTGCCCTTCTGCTTAAATTGACGACATAGAAAGTATTAACTGACCAAGGACCTGTGATGTTATATGACATACAACTCACTTGAAACTCGAAGACTGACATCATGAGTTACACATACTAAACAATTTCCGCATCAGGTGACGCTGAAGAGTTGAATTTCCAGACATACTGTGTAAGAGGTGCGAATTTCGAAGTGTGCCCACAGGATATATTTTCTGTTTGTGGCATTGATCTCAGCCATGTTTCTTTGTCAGTTAATTTCAGTAAGTTTTTGTTAAAATAATGAACAAAAATAAACATATCAAATGTGCCAAAAACGTCACTTGAGTTTAGTAGATGGCTACGCAGTGAAACAAACCTCAAACCTGAACAGAACCAGAGCATTTGCAGTTGTAGACAACACAGCGGGCTGCGCGGGGTAGCCGCATGGTCTCAGGCGCCTTGTAACGATCCACGCGGCTCACTCCGTCGGAGGTTGGAGTCCTCCTTCGGGCATGGGTGTGTATGCTGTCCTTAGCATAAGTTAGTTTAAGTTAGATTAAGTAAGTACGGACCGATGACCTCAGCAGTTTGATCCCATAAGATCTTACCACAAAGTTTTTCGACACAGATGCTAACTACACTCCTGGAAATTGAAATAAGAACTCCGTGAATTCATTGTCCCAGGAAGGGGAACCTTTATTGACACATTCCTGGGGTCAGATACATCACATGATCACACTGACAGAACCACAGGCACATAGACACAGGCAACAGAGCATGCACAATGTCAGCACTAGTACAGTGTATATCCACCTTTCGCAGCAATGCAGGCTGCTATTCTCCCATGGAGACGATCGTAGAGATGCTGGATGTAGTCCTGTGGAACGGCTTGCCATGCCATTTCCACCTGGCGCCTCAGTTGGACCAGCGTTCGTGCTGGACGTGCAGACTGCGTGAGACGACGCTTCATCCAGTCCCTAACATGCTCAATGGGGGACAGATCCGGAGATCTTGCTGGCCAGGATAGTTGACTCACATCTTCTAGAGCACGTTGGGTGGCACGGGATACATGCGGACGTGCATTGTCCTGTTGGAACAGCAAGTTCCCTTGCCGGTCTAGGAATGGTAGAACGATGGGTTCGATGACGGGATGGATGTACCGTGCACTATTCAGTGTCCCCTCGACGATCACCAGTGGTGTACGGCCAGTGTAGGAGATCGCTCCCCACACCATGATGCCGGGTGTTGGCCCTGTGTGCCTCGGTCGTATGCAGTCCTGATTGTGGCGCTCACCTGCACGGCGCCAAACACGCATACGACCATCATTGGCACCAAGGCAGAAGCGACTCTCATCGCTGAAGACGACACGTCTCCATTCGTCCCTCCATTCACGCCTGTCGCGACACCACTGGAGGCGGACTGCACGATGTTGGGGCGTGAGCGGAAGACGGCCTAACGGTGTGCGGGACCGTAGCCCAGCTTCATGGAGACGGTTGCGAATGGTCCTCGCCGATACCCCAGGAGCAACAGTGTCCCTAATTTGCTGGGAAGTGGCGGTGCGGTCCCCTACGGCACTGCGTAGGATCCTACGGTCTTGGCGTGCATCCGTGCGTCACTGCGGTTCGGTCCCAGGTCGACGGGCACGTGCACCTTCCGCCGACCACTGGCGACAACATCGATGTACTGTGGAGACCTCACGCCCCACGCGTTGAGCAATTCGGCGGTACGTCCACCCGGCCTCCCGCACGCCCACTATACGCCCTCGCTCAAAGTCCGTCAACTGCACATACGGTTCATGTCCACGCTGTCGCGGCATGCTACCAGTGTTAAAGACTGCGATGGAGCTCCGTATGCCACGGTAAACTGGCTGACACTGACGGCGGCAGTGCACAAATGCTGCGCAGCTAGCGCCATTCGACGGCCAACACCGCGGTTCCTGGTGTGTCCGCTGTGCCGTGCGTGTGATCATTGCTTGTACAGCCCTCTCGCAGTGTCCGGAGCAAGTATGGTGGGTCTGACACACCGGTGTCAATGTGTTCTTTTTTCCATTTCCAGGAGTGTATTTAACTGAGAAAAGTCTTGGATTTGACGACGTACTTATTTGTACATAAGGTATGTCGTAAAGTCCATTCAAGTAGCGGTAAGTGACTAGTAAAATTATGCGTCTCGCACGTGATGGATGCACAGTATCAGAAGTTTCCACAGTAGGGAGTGTTACCGTATAGGTCTATGGTTTATCTCAATATCACCAACTATTGCCACAACGAATTCATGTGTGCCATGGTAGCAAGGCCAGTAATTATTAACCGGTTTACTTCCGTCCGGAGTGCTGAGCGGCCAGTCTGTGTTGAGCTGCGAGTCGGATTTCTATGAGGCCTGTCGAGTATGTTACCGAGTTGTCAACGAGCTTCAGTGGACTCAGTACAGTCCATCCTTTGATATAAGACGCCTTCACGGGTGGCAGACTTTTCCAAGATAAGCGTCTTAAAGAATAAAATCTACTTTAGTTAAGATTGTGTCAACATTAATTACTGTTTTAGGACTGTCCGTTCATACGCCCAGCTGCGACCCAACAGTGACGAGTCTCGTGAACTTAACGGTGCTGTGTTTTCCACCACCAAGAGCGACGTTACTGTGTTTTGTGTGTCTTAGCGTTAAGGAATTATTGTGTCCGTGCCAGCATAAGAGCTTGTTATAACGGACATGATCCAGCTGTAGGGTCAACTGACGCAGGTACTCGTACTTGGAGCGATAGCTACACTACATACTACAGAACTCCGAGAGCCGTCCGCTGTGACCGAGCGGTCCTAGGTTCTTCAGTCCTGAACCACGCGGTTGCTATGGTCGTAAGTTCGAATCCTGCCTTGGGCATGGATGTGTGTAATGTCCTTATGTTAGTTAGGTTTACTTAGTTCTAAGTCTATGGGACTGATGACCTCAGATGTTAAGTTCCATAGTGCTTAGGGCCATTTGAACCATTTGAGCCGCCTGTGTGGCCGAGCGGTTCTAGGCGCTTCAGTCTGGAACCGCGCGACCGCTACGGTCGCAGGTTAGAATCCTGCCTCTGGCATGGATGAGTGTGATGTCCTTAGGTTAGTTAGGTTTAAGTACTTTTAAGTTCTAGGGGACTGATGATCTCAGATGTTGAGTCCCATGGTGCTCCGAGCCATTTGAACCATTTTTTAAAACCATTTGTACCATTTGAACTCCGAGAATTTCACGGCCAGCAAGACGGTTGGGCCGTTTACTTGAAGCGCATTTCTCCGCTTACGGCACAACAGGTGCGAAGCACAAAGCTTATTTCCTATTCCGTTTCTAAGGTGGAGCATAAGTGTCTAGGTTGTGCATCGAACAGTTTCTGGATTCTCGGCCCGACGATGTTGAGTAAGAATGGTTACTGCAGAAGATAACTGAGCACGTTGCCACACAGGTGCGTGTGGCAACTGTCAGATAGAAGTTTTTAAGCACAGGAATCAACCGGAGCAGACAATTAAACAGGGGTCGCAGGACTAGCGGGCTTGACCAGACATTGCAAATTTAAGTGTCTGTGTGCACTATCCTACAGTGCGTCATGCTCAGTAATGCAATTACTCAGAGTATATCAGATGAGCGTATCTGTGCTGCTGTTTCGAAGTTACCGAACCCTGATTTGGAAACAGTGCATTCTGTTATTATATCTCCAGTGGTAGATTTAGAGATTCCGGCAAAGTACACAACGCACCCAGTTCTCTACTCACAAGGGGAGGCCGCCAATTGTGAAATTCAGATTCGATTCATACTGCGCATAATAAAAGCTCATGGCCAGAGGTGTAATGTGGCAAAGCACCAAGATGCACTTCTCAGCCGTTGTCGAGAAAATCGACGGTTAAAAGAAACCGTTGCGGTGAAATACTCTCTACGATTAACAATTCTCCAGAGCGTCGTGGCGCAGCGGTAAGCGCTCGGGTTCGTAATCCGAAGGTCGCCGGATCGAATCTCGCGCTATGCAACTTTTTTTTTTTTTAGTATTTGTTTTTCATAATTAAAATATATATATATATATATATATATATATATATATATAGTTCCCGGCAATCAGTTGCAGCAATTATGCATATAATAAGTTGTTGAAAGTCGTTTGTCGTGGAAAAACTGGCGACATCACTATGTTTTCCGCAAACAAAGTTGTATTTCACAAATGTTATTAATTGTCTTCATAATGTTAACCACGTATAGGTAACAGAAGACGTAGAAACGATATTCCGAAACGAATACGTATAGCGTAAGTCAAACGTTCGAATTAGAATAGAGACCCCACGAACACAAATTTGCTGTGGCAGGTATGAAATATAAACTCCGTTACTCGCTCGTTACACTTGAATGACAGATGTTGAATTTGCCGAAACGAGCCGCCGCATAACAGCGTAGTTGCCTGCTAACTTCGATAGAAGGTAGATGCGGTCCCTAGCGCAACTTATAACATTGTCGAAAATCAGTGCGGACGGGAGAGCTTTGGTACACCCTGTTAAAAAAAAAACGGAAAAATGGAGGCGGTACAATTGGAGAGCGATCTGCCTTCACCAACATGCATAAGCAATTCATTAATACTTTATATATTTGAATTACAAAAAACTAATAGTAAAAAAAATTGCATGGCGCGAGATTCGATCCGGCGACCTTGGGATTACGATCCCGAGCGCTTACCGCTGCGCCACGACGCTGTAGAAAATCATTAATCGTCGAGAGTATTTCACGGCAACGGTTTCTTTTAACTGTCGATTTTCTCGACAACGGCTGAGAAGTGCATCTTGGTGCTTTGCCACATTACACCTCTGGCCATGAGCTTTTATTATGCGCAGTATGAATCCAATCTGAATTTCACAATTGGCGGCCTCCCCTTGTCAGAGGTGAACCTGCAGAGAAAGCCCAGTGTTAGAAACAGCGAGTCACACCGAGCGCAAAGCACTTTGCAGTCTGACAAAAAGATGTTGTGCCTGCAGTGCTACGCAGCATACGACCGTAAACAGCGCCCATGCAGGAAGGCAAAGTGCTTTACCTGTGGTAAGCGCGGCCATATTCAAACGGGGTGTCTGCAAAGCCGCCGTACGAGGTGGCAGCCAGGCTCTAGTCCACAGCGTTCTTCAATGGACGTAAATGTAGTATCAACTTAGCCGGTGCAGCTGGCACAATCAGTGGATCGCCCTCAACTCAACAGAAACGTTCACAAGTGATACAACGTCAGAGAAATAAACCATATGTACATTTGCATGTGGCATAGCATTCCGTGAAAATCAAACCAGATAGACCACGGCTGCAGTACACTACTGACACACCATCATCATAAAATGGTCAAAGTGTTTCACATTTGGACGTGTGCAGCCAGCCGGCAGCATTTCGTAATATTGCTAGTACTATTCTATTTCATGTCTTAACGCTGTCGGGACAGTCCTAACATTTTTGGTGCGGGCTTATTTAATTTTTATGACCTGGACATTCAGTACAATGTGTATTAAATCAATCCTAGTGTGCCTGAAGACGATGTTAATGATTTACGTGTCAATACAGTATTTCGAGAATGTTTGGGGAAAGCTAAAGATAACGAGGCACACGTAACTTTAAAAGATTCTGAGCAACCGTGTTTTCATTGTCCGTGATCTGTCCTCCATGTCACGTGATTAGGTCGCTCAAGAAGAGAAACGATGGCAAGGGAGTGATGTTACTGAGCCAGATCTTAGCCATTCGGTGGGCATTTTCACTGATAGTCATCAAAATCCATCGGGCGTTTTATGGCTGCGTGCACATGTCCAATCGACTGTCAACTCGCAAACAGGGGTGGAATCTTTGCCTCAGCCCGACGGATAGATGGACAGATTGGGACAGGGCTGCTTGTTCCCTAAAATTGGCTTGCAGGAGGAATACTTGCAATAACCCTTGGATGAACAGTTCTAACCGGTTTTCGTAAATAACACCCAACTGGGTTTTGATCAGTTCCAGTGCCTCCCATTCGGCAGTGTATCATCTCCTGCTACTTTCCAACGGTTTGTGGAGCAGTTAACAGTGCATGTCCCTTCGTTGCAAATTATTTAGATGACATTGTAGTTTCTGGCCACACACGTGCGTAACATTTATCCAGCTTAGTCTTTTGGACACGTGACTAAATGATATAAAGCAAAGTGCTCATTTTTTCATATGAAAATTGAATACCTTGATCATGTGACTAATGTACAGATCATCCATCCGTCATATGTTTGCTGGGGATCAAAGATTTGCTGGCACCTCCTTATGTTTAGGAGTTACAGACAGTAATGGACAGATTAAAGCAATATATCAACTTTATTGCTCAGGCAGTACAAACTGCTGCTCTGTCGAATTATATGCACTGGAAAGGTGTTCCCTTTGTGTGGTCCAAAAACTGTCCGGACGCATTTCAGCAACTTACGGATGGTTTCCTCAGCGATCATAGTTTGGTTCACGTTGACGTGGACAAGCCAGTAGTTCTAAGAGTTGATGTTTCATTCTACGGGAATGGATCAGTGCTCTCACGTCGCATTGGTTCCTTTGATTCGCCCACTGCCTTCGCTTCCAAAACTTTAAACTAATCATAGAATGACGATGGGGTATAGGTTGTGCTTCACAATTCATCCAACGAGTAGTGTTGAACTTATTGCATCAGGGTCACTGGACAATGATATGCACCAAGCAGCTAGCTCAGCACCATTGTACGTGATTTGGCATGAACGCCTAAATTGAACAGATGGCCTGCGATTGCACAACCTGTGCAAAACATCAGTTCGCTTCGCCACAACAGTTTTATCGAATGGCCTTACCCAAAGGGATCATGACAACAGTTATATGTGGATTTCATTGCTGGCAGTAGATACTTACGGCAATTTTCCCCTTGCAATCCAAATACATTCCACCACCGCCATCATCAGTGCTAGTGCGCTGTCAGACCTCACATATTTTATTTAGTGATTTGCCGGAGGTAATTTTTTCCGACAACTGTCCACAATTTATGTCAGCCGACTCAGGACAGTTTTATCATGCAAACGGCATCCAGCATATCACAAAGGCACCATCTTTCTCCACAATCAAACCAAACGATGAAGCAAGAACGTTTTGTACGCGCGTTCAAGACACAAACGGAAAAACTGTGTTCATCCCACGCTCGGGATCAGGCCCGAAATGTCTTTTTGTCCTGCTACTGCTCTTTGCTGCAGAAGGTAAAGCCACCGGTGGAACTCTTACATCGCCTCCGTGATCGTACTGTTTTGCATCTCTTACAGCCGCCACAGAACCTACACATTCCGCCACACCATACACGGTTTCAGCCCGAGGACATTAGAGCATTTGGCAAGTTTAGGTGTTGGGAGCAGGGAGTCGCGACAGTAGTTTTAGGCCGATCATTACATACAATACAAGATCCGATGTGGCTGCACCGATGACATTGGAACCAACTGCTGCTTTCCTGGGATCGTGATTTTACCGCAGACTTTCTATTTACAAAGCAAGCAGTCCACAGGGGTCTGCAGCAGCAGTCGCCATCTCTACCTCTCTACTCAGGTCGGCCGTCGCCTCCGGTCGAATTACCTATGGAGGTTGATGAGGAGCGGCCCCCTTCACTGTCGCAGTCGATCTACAGCCCGAGCCGATGTCCGTGAAGGTGCCACGTCCCGGCGTCCGTCACGTTGTCACGGGGGATACATTACCTGTTGTCGACGTCCTGTCCACAACATCTGTGTAATTGGATGCGAACTCGCACCTTGTGGTCGGTTTTTCGAGCGGTGTTACTGGCCGCTCTCACGGTGTATACCTGCGTGCGGACAGGGGTCTGGTATCGGCCACAGTCTCCTGTTAGACGCCTGCATTCAGACCTTCCACCTACCGTCGGTCCAGGGATCAGCAGTAAACGACGAGAGTGCGAAGTTTTGGATGGAGGGGGGGGGGGGGGGGTGCAGACGTGGTAGTCATCTAAGGGCACGTTTCACAGCCGACACTACTTGGAGGAAAGTTTCTGCCGAAGGAGTGACCAACCACGTCGCGGCCGCCTGACATGCCTTCAGGAAAGTTTAGTGCACCGTTGTTCCCGGCGAGTATTTACTTCCGTCCGGAGTACTGAGCGACCCGCTTGCATTCAGCCGCGAATCGGATTACTACGAAGCCTACCGAGTGTGCTACCGAGCTGTTAACAAGATGAGCAACGTACAATACGTATATCACACCTCGATGAAATCTACTTCCCCAGTAGGATTAGTATAACGGGTTAAGGACTCTCGCACAATTGGCATCCAATTGAAATACTTGCACCAAAACGTTGAGTCACGTGGAATCATTATTACCAGTATTATTATGAGTGTTACTGTTATTTTTAGTATCTACATTGAGGAGCCAAAGAAACTGGTACACCTGCCTAATATCGTGTAGGGCTCCCGCGAGCACACAGAACTGCCGCAACACGACGCGCCATGGAGTCGACCATCGTCTGAAGTAATGCTGGAGGGAACTGACAACCTGAATCCTGCAGGGCTGTCTATAAATCTGCAAGAGTACAAGGGGGTGGAGAACCCTTCTGAACAGCACGTTGCAAGGCATCCCACATATGCTCAATTATATTCATGTCTGGGGAATTTGGTGGCCAGCGGAAGTGTTCAAACTCCGAAGAGTATTCCTGGGGCCACTCTGTACCAGTTCTGGACGTGTGGGTTGTCGCATTGTCCTGGTGGAATTGCCCAAGTCCGTCGGAATGCACAGTACACATCAATGAATGCATGCGATCAGACAGGATGCTTACGTACATGTAACCTGTCTGAGTCGTACCTAGATGTATCAGAGGTTCCATATCACTCCAACTGCACACGCCCCACCCCATTACAGACCCTCCACCAGCTTGAACGGTCCCCTGCTGACATGCAGAGTCCATGGATTCATGACGACGTCTCCATACTCGTACACGTCCATCCGATACAATTTGAAACGAGACTCGTCCGGCCAGGCAGTATGTTTCCAGTCATCAACAGTCCAATGTCGGCGCTGACGTCCGCCCCTGGTAGCTCAGTGGTCAGCGCGACGGAAAGTGTTACCTCACGGCCCGGGTTCGATTCCCGGCTGGGTCGGAGATTTTCTCCGCTCAGGGACTGGGTGCTGTGTTGTTCCTATCATCTTCATTTCATCCCCAACGACACGCAAGTCGCCGAAGTGGCGTCAACTCGAAAGACTGCGCTAGGCGAACGGTCTACCCGACGGGAGCCCTAGCCACACGGCACGGTGTTGACGGGCCCAGGCGAGGCTTAAAGCTTTGTGTCATGCAGTAATCAAGGGTACACGAGTGGGCCTTCGGCTCAGAATGCCCATATCGACGATGTTTAGTTGAATGGTTCGCACGCTGACACTCGTTGTTGACCCAGCACTTAAATCTGCAGCAAGTAGCGGAAGGGATGCACTTGCGTCACGTTGAACGATTCTCTTCAGTCGGCGTTGGTACCGTTCCTGCTGGATCATTTTCCGGCCGCAGCGACGACGGAGATTGATGTTTTACCAGATTCCTGATATTCAAGATGCCCTCGTGAAATAGTCGTACGGGAAAATCCGCTCTTCATCGTTACCTCGGAGATGCTGTGTCCCATCGCTCGTGCGTCGACTATAACACCACGTTCAGAGTCACTTAAATCTTGATAACCTGCCATTGTAGCAGCAGTAATCGATCTAACAACTGCGCCAGACACTTGTTGTCTTATATAGGCGCTGCCGACCGCAGCGTCGTATTCTACCTGTTTACATATCTCTGTATTTGAATACGCGTGGCTATATCAGTTTCTTTCGCGCTTCAGTGTATAATTTGTGTATTAGTACTTTACTTATTATGAAGCTAACACTCTGAACAGTAGATCAGCTCTGTCAAAGCCGGAGGCATGACACGAGTACCGTGTTGGTAAGGAGAGACTCCGACATTCATTGTAATGCTTCAGGGGGGAACACATTGAACCTGACTCACTTTTGAGGTATAAGGGTTCGAAACCGGCTGCTTCATCTAGTGAATCCAAAAGTCAGCTGTTTGTCGTTTTTCGAATGATTAGATCTTGCTGTATGTTGTGGAAGTTTTCCTCGCATATTGTTCTTATTTATTTTGAATACAAGATGAACTTGAGAATAATGAAAGAGGGCGAGGAAATCTACGGATCGACAAATAATGCTGAATAAGATTACCTAGTACAATAGTTGGGATTTAGAAAGCGAAGGGAACAAGGGCTTGACTGTAGATGAAAGCAAACAGAACGTCCGGAACCGCTTACAGCGGGACGCGTTATCCGATAGTACGTCATGAGAAAACCTATGCTAATAATCTCAAAGTTGAGTTTTTTGCAGCGTATTATCGTGATCAAGAATAATTTCGGTATGTAATGATCATTCGTCGGTCTGATAACTGTGTATCCAAAATGCAAGACCCGAATAGGTGACAATTGTATAAGCATCCAAGTTTAATCATTGCATCCAGCCGCGTGGTGTGCCCGCTCGGTTTTAGGCGCCTTGTCACGGATTGCGCGGCCTCTCCCGCCGGAGGATCGAGTCCTCCCTCGGGCATGGGTATGTATGTTGTTCTTAGCGTAAGTCAGTTTAAGTAGTGTGTAAGTCTAGGAAGCGATAACCTCAGCACTTCGGTCCATTAGAAATTCACACACATTTGAACACTTTCTTTGCATCCACCGAGACAGTGTAGATACTGTATGTTGCAACCAGAGCCAGGTACTATTCTTCACTACGTTTGTAAACGTTCATTACGTTCGCTTTTGGCATTTTTAAAAACATTTTCATGATGATTAATGAAAACAATATACTGACGAACTTTGTACAAGATCAGTGTATTACCAGACAGCTCTTGGTATGTTAAGTAAATTCCAGCTACTAAAGCGCACTTGTTGAGCGTTACAAATCTCAGAACATTAAAAGGAATCTGCAGCAGAAATGGAGAAATTAAAAGTCAAATATGGCCCTGTTATATATGACAAATTTAGTAATAGACCTCATTATAGATCCATAAAAATGACTTATGTTAGTACATTTCACTGTCTCTGTGATTTTATAGTATTAATACTTGTTCTGTAAATTTCATTCCTTGTTGAATCTTATCATGTAACGGACGAAATCCGCGCCTGACACACACGCGTTACTTCATGTCTGATGCCCCTGAAATACAATTAAATGCAACAAATCCTTTACAATTATTTATGCAAAATTTGTCACATTGTGTGTATTTTATACTGGTGACTAGTTTCGAACGTAGCCGTTCAACGTCAATCCTGGTCTTCACTGAACGGCTTATCGAAACAAGATATGGATTCACATGGTGAAAGTATTACGCTTTAATATGATTATCACCTCATCTGTTGGAAGACTTGGCTATGTTACCCGGTTATGTCAGTGAAGTTTTGCTTCGAAGCACTACAGTGCAGGTCTAGTGTGAAAATGAATGGCTACGTTCGAAACGAATTTCCAACATAAAATACACTTTACTGTGACAGAAATTTTGAATAAAGAAATATAAAATCTAACTTGCTGGTCCTTTCCCATCAAAATGTTGTAATTACATAACTCCTTCACAGCTGTCATGAATTTCCTCTTTTCGGAGACATTAAAAGAATATTTCGCGTGGTTTGTATATTGTATGAAAGTATCCGATTTACAAACAATAACAAACGAAAATTATCACTTCAAGTTTCGGGGTTACGTCCAACCATCTGAATACAAATGACTGCTGATGGTCTCCGCATGGCAAAATTGTGACTCATCGGAAAATGACAGCACAACGGATCTGTGTATATACAGCAGTAGCAGCAGCTTGAAACTAGACTGAGGGGAAAACGATAATTTTGGAAACATTGTGCGATAATTTACAACTCACGAGGCTTAAAAATTAAAAACTTACATACATGATAAGGGGTATATTTGTCTTCTTTTAGATGGTTTTCATATTATGACAAACTTTTCTACGGTCTTCTGTAACTTATAACAATAACTTTTTTCTGTTATATTTCCATCACTATCAACGACAGGCGACTTTGAGATAGAACAGTTTACGACATTTCGTTTGTTATAAAAACATGTTATTCCAGCAGAATAGCGAATGAAGTCCCTTAACAGTTGCCATTATATTGTGTTACACGCTAACCTTTCCCGCAGCAGACGTTAATCTCACGCGATTCTCACGGTAGGAATCAGGACAGAAAATTAGGCCACATTCCAGAGACACTTTACTCACAGGAGCCTTTTTAGCGGACAGCAGCGATAACGAGCAACGCATTTATTTCGCCGGTTAATTGAGCTAACACGTGACTCAAGCCATAACTGCCTGGTATGTGCGTGCGACATCAAAAACGTGAGCCGGCGCGGGCGTGTTCCGTCGCTTTACAGCCGGAATTTTGGCTTTACGAAAGGCCGCCGTGGATCAGGAGTGAGATCCATCACTCAATGTGGTTCATTTACAGTATGAATCTGAGTATCCGTGTGTGAATTTGCAATCGACATAACTCATCCTGCCTACGAAGGCAGTAAACATGTGGATAATTATAAACCGTTTACACCATTATTTTGTAAAAAAAATTGTCGATAAACGAACTTCACACACTGAACTAGGACTCATGTTAATTACAAGAGGTAGGGAGATCGTTCCAAACTTACGTCAGAAGTTAGCAGAATTGACCTAGACGTGAGTAAGTCAGAGATACATATCCAGTCTCTGAAAATGCTGCAGAAGAGTAAAGGGATGACATTCGGTAAGATTTTCGCACTGTAGATTTGATAAAAGCTAGTAGAGAAGGTGATCGAACATACCTAATCCAGTCATTACTAATTCCCAAAACCATGGAAAACAGCGCTTTATTTCCAGTAACCAGCCTTTCAATCAAATACCAGTCACAAATTACTTCAATTACTTTTTATAAATGTAGTCTCTGCCGTACAGATTTTATTCGAACCATCCTATTATTAACACAGCAATGTGTGCAAAAGATCTGTTATCATCCAAATAGCTTGAACTATTTTTTTCCTAAGGATGTAGAGATTAAATCCTGTGAGACTTTTTCGTAGTATGTAGTGAAAATCAAAACTGTCCTGTCTGAAACATTTAGCTATACATCCCGATTACTACTTTACACAGTCGCCGGTCAGACAGAGATATCTGTAGTAATGTGGTCCAACTTTGTAATACCTTCGTCATAGAAAGCAGCTTCCTGTGCTTTCCACCAATTCTCTAGGCTGATCTGCAACACGCTGTCTGTGCCAAGATGCTGTCCTTATAGCTAGTGGTTCATGTGAGCGAAGAGATAAAGATCAGAGGGGGCCCAATCCGGGTTGTATGGTGTACCATCAACCACTTCCCATCGAAGACGCTGCAGGAGCGTCTTTGTTGCAGCCGCAGTGTGCAAACGAGCATTGTCATCAGGAAAGATAATGCCTGATGAAAACATTCTTATTCGTTTGTACTGAATTGCCCTTACTCGGATTGCCTGATCCATCCGCTGAGCGAGATCATCACATGATACTCTCTTCCATTCTTGGCCGTCTGCATCATAAATGTCTTTAGGTCCAGCTTCAAAATTCGTTCACCATTTCCATGTACGCTGTATGAAGTCAAGCAGAACCCCTCGGCACGAGGAAATCAAATGGCCGCATTCATTTCATACTTGTCAGGAGAGACTACTGTTTTAGGCATATTTAAGTACTCAGAAATAAAAATGCGACATGACGCTATCGGTGGGTACACATCTGATCAAAGCTCCATCGGATTATCGCTGTGGTTTTAATTTTGCAACCGAACAGCCTTAAAAAAATAGCTGTCGTATTTACTCTACTCTGTCATGCTATTATGAGATCTCTTACCTGTTCGCATGTATGTGGATGGCTAAAAGAATATTTGACCAATGGATACCAATACATTATACTGGACGGCAGATACTGCACAGGAACGAAATTAACATCACATGTACCCCAAGGAAGCGTAATAGGACCGCTAATGTCCTCAATACGCACACAAACGTTTTATCACATAGGATCAGCAGTACTATAATATTGTTCACTGATGATACTGTTGTGCATCCGAAAATGATGCACAATCGCAAGCTAATTCAGAAAAAAATTTGGAGCAAATTTCCATCTGATATAATGAATGGTAGTTCCTTTTAAACGAGAAAAATGCCATATAACACCTATAACAAAGGGAAAGAAAGTAATAATACCCTAATGAAAAGCTATTGTTCAACATATGGAGCACGTCACATCTTATACGTATTTAGAGGTAATACTGAAAAGCTATAAAAGTAAGATGATCAAGTAAAATGTGTATCAGGGAAGGTGACAGGGAGACTTAGATCTGTTGCATCTCTTCTGGAAAACTGCAGCGCATCTCTAAAGGAAGCAACATAACCAACGCTAGTGCAACCAATTGTACTGTTGCACGGTGTGAAATGCTTATCAAATAATCAGGTCCATAGACATCGAATTGAGAGGGGCGCTGCTAGATACGTAACTCTATGGTATGGCGCACATGATAGTGTAACAGAAATGCTTGGGAAGCAAATGAGAAAGCTTGGAAGAAATACGACATACTTCTTGCGATGCCGTGTAGGGTAAGTTAGGAAACCTGAATTCGAAGAGATTTCTGCTGCTACGAGTACTAACTTTTATTGGCCCCACATCCGATGTTACTTTCGGTTCTGCAGAACATTCGCCTTCCGTTATAACATACTGGTTTGTATTAGTCAAATATCCATCGAATTAACAACGTATCTACGACAAGGTAAGACATTGTCATATCATCACACGTAAGGATCGTGAGTATAAGAGAGTTAAAGGCCGATATAGACTTTTCCCTTGCTCACTACGCGAATAGAATAGGGCTCAATGCAGATAATATTGGTACTGTATACTCTCTATCATACACTTTAGAGTATCTTGCTGAATATACACTCTAAGGGAAAAAAAGAAATGCAAAAAATATGCACTGCGAAGGAACTATCCGAATGAGACGGAAATTGGTACATGTTACGTAATCACCGATCAGCTAAAATAATTACGACCACTGACCACCGCCGGCTGGTGTGGGCGAGCGGTTCTAGGCGCTACAGTCTGGAACTGCGGGACCTCTACGGTCGCAGGTTCGAATCCTGCCTCGGGCTTGGATATGTGTGTGATGTCGTTAGGTTAGTTGGCTTTAAGTAGTTCTAAGTTCTAGGGGACTGAGGAGCTCAGAAGTTAAGTCCCATAGTGCTCAGAGCCATTTGAACCACTGCCCACCACGAGGTTGAATGCCTCCTGCTGATGCTGCAGCCACGTGACGCAGTAAGGAAAGACTGTGAGCGGAAGAGAGGCAAATGGGCAGTCATTATAGCGAACATATGGGCCGCAGATGCGGAAATCCACCAATATAAGCGGTTTTGACAAAGGGCACATTGCTGTGGCGCTTTGGATGGAAACGAGAATCTCTGAAACGACGAAGCTAGTCGGCTCTTTGCGTATTACTGTCCTGAGTACCTATGGAAAGTGGTTGAAGCATGGTGAAATAACGAACAGGCCATATGATATTGGGTGTCTACGTCTCATCAAAAAAAGTAGCTGTCTGACGATCCCCCACTGTGTAATCCAGGACAGGCTGCGATCTGTGGCAGATCTACATCTACATCTACATCTACATTGATACTCCGCAAGCCACCCAACGGTGTGTGGCGGAGGGCACTTTACGTGCCACTGTCATTACCTCCCTTTCCTGTTCCAGTCGCGTATGGTTCGCGGGAAGAACGACTGTCTGAAAGCCTCCGTGCGCGCTCTAATCTCTCTAATTTTACATTCGTGATCTCCTCGGGAAGTATAAGTAGGGGGAAGCAATATATTCGATACCTCATCCAGAAACGCACCCTCTCGAAACCTGGCGAGCAAGCTACACCGCGATGCAGAGCGCCTCTCTTGCAGAGTCTGCCACTTGAGTTTATTAAACATCTCCGTAACGCTATCACGGTTACCAAATAACCCTGTGACGAAACGCGCCGCTCTTCTTTGGATCTTCTCTATCTCTTCCGTCAACCCGACCTGGTACGGATCCCACACTGATGAGCAATACTCAAGTATAGGTCGAACGAGTGTTTTGTAAGCCACCTCCTTTGTTGATGGACTACATTTTCTAAGCACTCTCCCAATGAATCTCAACCTGGTGCCCGCCTTACCAACAATTAGTTTTATATGATCATTCCACTTCAAATCGTTCCGTACGCATACTCCCAGATATTTTACAGAAGTAACTGCTACCAGTGTTTGTTCCGCTATCATATAATCATACAATAAAGGATCCTTCTTTCTATGTATTCGCAATACATTACATTTGTCTATGTTAAGGGTCAGTTGCCACTCCCTGCACCAAGTGCCTATCCGCTGCAGATCTTCCTGTATTTCGCTACAATTTTCTAATGCAGCAACTTCTCTGTATACTACAGCATCATCCGCGAAAAGCCGCATGGAACTTCCGACACTATCTACTAAGTCATTTATATATATTGTGAAAAGCAATGGTCCCATAACACTCCCCTGTGGCACGCCAGAGGTTACTTTAACGTCTGTAGACGTCTCTCCATTGATAACAACATGTTGTGTTCTGTTTGCTAAAAACTCTTCAATCCAGCCACACAGCTGGTCTGATATTCCGTAGGCTCTTAGTTTGTTTATCAGGCGACAGTGCGGAACTGTATCGAACGCCTTCCGGAAGTCAAGAAAAATAGCATCTACCTGGGAGCCTGTATCTAATATTTTTTGGATCTCATGAACAAATAAGGCGAGTTGGGTCTCACACGATCGCTGTTTCCGGAATCCATGTTGATTCCCACATAGTAGATTCTGGGTTTCCAGAAATGACATGATACGCGAGCAAAAAACATGTTCTAAAATTCTACAAGAGATCGACGTAAGAGATATAGGTCTATAGTTTTGCGCATCTGCTCGACGACCCTTCTTGAAGACTGGGACTACCTGTGCTCTTTTCCAATCATCTGGAACCCTCCGTTCCTCTAGAGACTTGCGGTACACGGCTGTTAGAAGGGGGGCAAGTTCTTTCGCGTACTGATGACACAGTACAGTGTTTTGGAGTACACCATTCAAATGCCACTGTTGAACATAGAGTTCCACTTCACACGAACCTTACATGCTCCTGTGTTGAGCCAACGACATCGTCAGTTTCCGTTCAGTGGGCACAGCATCACAAAGGTTTTACCGTGTATCAATAGAAACATGACGCCGTCTAATGAATGGCATTTCTTGTTATCGATGATTACGTCCTTACAGCCGTCATCCAGGTGAATGGCTGCTTGAAACGTGCACCGCGTCACAGATGTGGGCCACTGAGAGCAGAATTATGCTATAGGGTATATTGATTTGGGCTACTATAGGACGTATGTTAGCACTGGAAGACACGATGGCAGTAGTGAACTACGTGACCATTACTTCATTATTGTGGACCACCTGCATCCCTTCACAGTTGAAGGCTTCTGTGATGACGACGACGTCTTCCGGTAGGATGACTCTCCGAGACACAAGGCCAAAATCGTGCTGCAGTGGTTCGAGGAGCATGATAGTGAACTCACATTGATGTCTTAGCAATCAAATGCCCCTGATATGTGTCCATTGGAACACTTATCGCCAGCCGCTGTGGCCAAGCGGCTCTAGGCGCTTCAGTCCGGAACCACGCGGTTGCTACTGTTGTAGGTTCGAATCCTGCCTCGGGCATGGATGTGTGTGATGTCCTTAGGTTATTTAGGTTTAAGTAGTTCAAAGTCTATGGGACTGATGACCTCAGACGTTAAGTCCCATAGTGCTCAGAGACATTTGAACCATTTTTTGAACACTTGTCGGTCGCCAACTGCATGTCCACAAACCACCGTCCCGTAATTTGCGGGAGTTTAATGACCTGTGAGTATACATCTATTGCCACGTACTTCCGGAAACCTATCAATGACTTGTAGAATCCATGCCAAGTAGAATCGGTGCAGTATTGTATTTGAAAAGAGAATCAACACGCTGTTAAATAGGTAGTCATAATGTTTTGGCTCATCGGTCAAAATACAGACTAGCAAATGATTAGTGTTAAAATGATTGGGTGATTTATTCAAGAGAAAGAGCTTCACAAACTGAGAAAGTCAATAACGCGTGGGTCCAACTCTCGCCCTATTGCAAACAGTTGTTCGGCTTGGCATTGATTCATAGAGTAATAAGATGTCCTCCTGAGGGTTATCGTGCCAAATTCTGTCTAATTGGTGCATTATATCATCAAATTCCCAAGCTGGTGGAAGGGCTCTGCCCACAATGTTACAAATGTTCTCAAATGGGGGAAAATTCGGCTAACTTGCCTGCCAAGATAGGGTTTCGAAGCACGAAGACAAGCAGCAACAACTGTCTCTGTGAGTGGGCGGGCATTACCTTATTGAATAGTAAGCCCAGCATGTCTAGCCTGAAGGGCAGCGAAAGAGGGCGTAGAAAATCGTCAAAGTGCCGCTGTGCTATGCGGATGCCGCGGATGATAAGCACAAGGGCCCTACTATGAAAAGAAAGACTATCACGCCTGGTTGTCAGGCCGTATGGCAGACCGGCAGACGACGGTCAGTTCGGTATTTCACCGTTGTCCGGCGCGTGTCCGGACACGTCTTCGGCCCGTAATCTGATTGACTGGAGCAGAATTGTCTTCAGTGATGAGTCCCGCTTCGAACAGAGCCCCGAGGAACATCGAAGACTTGTCTGGACACGCACTGGGCAACAGTGGGATACCAACCTGACTGCCGTCGATAGCACGGTATGACAGCTAGGAGTGATGGTCGGGGGTGCCACTCCTTTTCATAGGAGGATCCCTTCGGTTTTCAGCCGTGGCACCACTACAGCACAGCGGTACGTTGACGGTATTATACGCCCCGTTTTGTTGCCTTTCATGGCAAACCATCCTGGGCTTACATTTCAGCACGATAATGCCCACTCGCACAAGTTTTCCACTTCTTGTCTTCTTGCTTACCAAACCCTTCCTTGGCCAGATAGGTAGCCGGATCTCTTCTTAGTTGAGAACGTTTGGAGCATTATGGGCAGCGCCCTCCAGCCAGCTCCGGATTTTGATGATCTGACGCACTAATGGGGCAGAACCTGTCACAATATTTCACAGAAGCACATCCAACAACTCTTATTGTGTTATCAGTACCTAGCCGAATAACTGCTTGCTTACGGGCCAGAGATGGACCAACGCATTATTGTCTTTTTCAATTTGTGCAGCTCTTTCTATTGAATAAATCATCCAATTATTCGGAAACTGTAATCATTTGTCTGCACACGTACATCACATCTACCGATTTCCGATCCATACGGCTAATGCCTTCGTAGAGCGTCGTTTCTCTCTCTCTCTCTCTCTCTCTCTCTCTCTCTTTGTCTTAGAGTGTATATGTAAAAGTGAAATCCATATCATCGTATACTACGCAAGGTAGGGAATATTGCAACAGATGTGCCATTGTACTAAAGACTTCTTGGCAAACAGAACTCAGTGTATTCTTCTTAATGGAGAGCTGTTGTCAGAGGCGAACGTACCGCAAGGTGTATCTCAAGATGCGACGACGGGGGCACTGCTGTTGACTCTGTAGATTTGCCCGAAAGAAAGTTGTCACGAATTTCTACGAGGTAGTATTAGTCAAAAGCAGAAGAAAAATAGAAGATATAATGAAATTATAATTAAATCAAGACCCTAAGTTGTCGACAAGTGTTGATATACATCAACGGCTACAGTTGAAAATGTGTGCCCCGACCGGGACTCGAACGCGGGATCTCCTGCTCGCATGTCAGACGCTCTATCCATCCTTTTTTTTAATTCTCATTTTGCTCTATATTCTTCGTTGAATTTATTCGGGGTGGACGTCCGATGATACCCGTTCAGGTTTTTCGTTGATCCTTTCATTCAGTTTTTTATTACAGAGGGTAGCTAACCCTCTGACCGAACACGCTGAGCTACCGTGCCGGCGATCCATCTGAGCCACCGAAGGCACAGAGCATAGTGCGACTGCAGGGACTTATCCCTTGCACGCTCCCCGTGAGACCCGCCGGCCGCGGTGGTCTAGTGGTTCTAGGCGCGCAGTCCGGAACCGCAGGGCTGCTACGGTCGCAGGTTCGAATCCTGCCTCGGGCATGGATGTGTGTGATGTCCTTAGGTTAGTTAGGTTTAATTAGTTCTAAGTTCTAGGGGACTTATGACCACAGCAGTTGAGTCCCATAGTGCTCAGAGTCGTGAGACCCACATTCCCAACTTAATGTCCACACACCACATTCTCAGTGCCCCTGCCCACTACACTCATTACTCGCGGCAGACAATCTTACCGACTCCCGTAAGAGTTCGGACAATGCGTGTGCATCAGCACAGAAGAAGGAGGTCAATGACCGGTTAGCCTTAACTATATGAAGATGTATTGGTTTCCGGACATATCATTCCTACAATGATGTGTCATGAAACCAATGCCTCCTCTATTTTTCTTCTTCTTTTGACTAATACTATCTCTTGTCATACCCGCCCCTGTGTCAGGTAGAGGTAGACACAATCAGCAGTGCTATACGTGGTTACCACGCATCCTCACATCTCCTACAGCCCTTCTTCTCAGTGAATCGCGCACCCTTTCAACTTACCTGGCTCAACTGGGATTTTATCACCTGAATTCGTTACATGCTCCTCGTCCATGGATTGGCCATACACTATCGCGCACCCTTTCAACTTACCTGGCTCAACTGGGATTTTATCACCTGAATTCGTTACATGCTCCTCGTCCATGGATTGGCCATACACTATCGCACACCCTTTCAACTTACCTGGCTCAACTGGGATTTTATCACCTGAATTCGTTACATGCTCCTCGTCCATGGATTGGCCATACACTATCGTGCACCCTTTCAACTTACCTGGCTCAACTGGGATTTTATCACCTGAATTCGTTACATGCTTCTCGTCCATGGATTGGCCATACACTATCGCGCACCCTTTCAACTTACCTGGCTCAACTGGGATTTTATCACCTGAATTCGTTACATGCTCCTCGTCCATGGATTGGCCATACACTATCGCGCACCCTTTCAACTTACCTGGCTCAACTGGGATTTTATCACCTGAATTCGTTACATGCTCCTCGTCCATGGATTGGCCATACACTATCGCGCACCCTTTCAACTTACCTGGCTCAACTGGGATTTTATCACCTGAATTCGTTACATGCTCCTCGTCCATGGACTGGCCATACACTATCGCGCACCCTTTCAACTTACCTGGCTCAACTGGGATTTTATCACCTGAATTCGTTACATGCTCCTCGTCCATGGATTGGCCATACACTGTCGCGCACCCTTTCAACTTACCTGGCTCAACTGGGATTTTATAACCTGAATTCGTTACATGCTCCTCGTCCATGGATTGGCCATACACTAGTGTCTTTAAGCCCAACAGAAATCCAACAGAAATAGGTTCAGTGAACAGGGAGGCCTTGTTAGCGAACCTCCTCGTCCAAATTCTCGCCCTTGGAACACTACGGCAAGGTACCGTCGCACGATCCGTAGAAGACGTGACGGTGTTAAACGACAGTAGTCGTCTTTCTTCAAGGGTAACGTTCTCCAGTAGAGCTGGTAATTCATCACGTATAAATAAGTGATGCACAGCACGTTACTAATCTGTCTAGTAATGTGTAAAGCTCTGAGTCATTCGCCTACAGTTCCCTATCATACGTTGATACTTTAAGCAATCCTGATGCCTCACCTTCATGGCTGCTCGGGGATTTCCAATCTGCACACACTTGTGTATTGTGTTAATTTATAATGTCATCTGTCGTGAATCCTAAGTCACCGGTAAATAAAACGCTGTCTCTGAATAGCGTATCTTGACAGCCCATATCTCAGCACATACCGATTTCCGGAAGTGTCAATGTAAAAACTTTTCTTCTAGTTTCGACCAATATTACCTTTTGTAAGAATGTGGCAACCTTTTTTTAAACTCCTATATATGTAAATAGGTTGGGGCATAACGCCTACCGAACGGGGTGGCGCAGTGGCTAGCACACTGGACTCGCATTCGGGAGGACGACGGTTCAATCCCGCGTCCGGCCATTCTGATTTAGGTTTTCCGTGATTTCCCTAAATCGCTCCAGGCAAATGCCGGGATGGTTCCTTTGAAAGGGCACAGCCGACATCCTTCCCCATCCTTCCATAATCCGATGAGACCGATGAGCTCGCTGTCTGGTCTCCTCCCCAAACAACCCAGCATAACGTCTTCAGTCCTGTGAGGCCGTTCGGAAATAACGCTGTTGTGGCTTCGTCAGAAAGTTGTTAGGAAATGCAGAGGGACTTGCAAATGATCAGCATTTAGTTTAGAAATTGTGAACTGAATCCAAGCATAAATAACAGTACTGTAACGCGCGAAATAGTCGCAAAGATCCGATATAGTTTCACTATGGGATCAACGATTAGTCACTGAAACCAGTCACAGCTTTCAAGTTACTAAATTGCACTGTCGTCCGGAGCTAAGTAAGTTGGCAAGGCACATACCAAACTCACATGTGTTGCAAGACTATTCAGGACGTATAAGTCAGGTACGAAAAGAAGTCGCTTCAAAAATTCCTGGTTTGACCATTTCCTGAGTATTATTCGTGGGTCTCAAACGGTTACAAGGTTGGCTTAATGAAACATATAGGACAGATTCGCAGAAGAGTTAGCGAAGTGAAAGTGTCGAAGGCATTCTCATAAGACGAGAGTGACAGTCGCTACTACATAAGACGTTGTGCATCGTACAGAACCTTATTCACAAAATATCGAGAGCTCGAACCCCAAAACGACTCAAGATAAAATTTTAAATTTAAATTTAAAAACCCCCGACACAGAACAAACTCTAAAAAATTATGTGTGTTGCCCAGTTAAGTTTAAGCAGTAATAAGAGGGCTGTTCGGAAAGTAACGAACAACTTGAATTGGAAGGAACACACAGAAAATGCTGTGGGGAATCCTATCCAAAGACTGCGTTTTATTGGCAGGACACTTAGAAAATGTAACAGACCTACTAAGGAGACTGCCTACACTACGCTCGTCCGTCCTCTTTTAGAATACTGCTGCGCGGTGTGGGATCCTTACCAGATAGGATTGACGGAGTACATCGAAAAAGTTCAAAGAAATGCAGCACGTTTTGTATTATCGTGAAATATGGGAGAGAGTATCACAGAAATGATACAGGATTTGGGCTGGACATCATTACAAGAAAGACGTTTTTCGTTGCGACGGAATCTTCTCACGAAATTCAAATCTCAGCTTTCTCCTCCGTATGCGGAAATATTTTTTTGACACCGACCAACATAGAGAGCAACGACCACCACGATAAAATAAGGGAAATCAGAGCTCGTACGGAAAGATATATGTGTTCCGTGCGCTTTACGAGATTGGAATGATATAGAATTGTGAAGGTGGTGCGATGAACCCTCTGCCAGGCACTTAAATGTGATTTGCAGAGTATCCATGTAAATGTAGATGTGGATGTAAATGTAGAATGTGCGATCGGTCACGAAACGGAAACCACTGTAAAAATCAAAAATGTTTTATTTGTAACATTTAGCTACAGCTTCTAGCAACTTCTCTACATAGCCGCCGCTCCGACTTAGACATCTGTCGTAGCATTTTACCAACTTTCCAATTCCCTCGTCCCAGATGGCAGCCGCTTGTGCTTTCCACCAATTCTCTATGCTGATCTGCAGCTCGTTGTCTGTGCCGAAATGTCGTCTTCGTCGCCAACATTTCATGTGAGCATAGATGAAACTCAAGATAAGCCAATTACGGGCCGCATCGGGGGTGATCAAACATCTGCCATTTAATACGCAGCACAGGCATATTCTTTACCCCTGCAGATTGCGGCAGAGAACTGTCATGAGAAAGAAAACACGTGACAGTTATGTTATGTGGGCTGCATGACATCAGGCGAAATTTCTCACCAGGCCGTCATACTTGGCGGGAGACACTATTTTGTAGGCAACTTTACGTGCTCACTGTGCGCTCAGAACTGAAAAGAGCGACGTGATGCGATCGAGGCTAGAGACATTGCCCAACACGTCCGTGCAAAGCTTCATCGGATTTTCATTGCGGTTTCCACTGCGCGCCTGATCGGATCCTACTTTCTGAATAGCGCTCATATTTCGATGCAAACGTCGTTGCGTCGGGGGGAGTTCAAAGTAAGTAAAAATATGAGAACTCAACAGCATATTTTTAGTATTGCTGGGTACAGGCCTCTTCTGTCTGGCGTCAACTCTTCCAGTCGTGCCTTTCCCGCATCCATATCTCAAATGAAATTACAATCACTAATTATATACCGTATATGGAAACCAATCTGCCCTTGATTGGCCTAACTATGTTGAAGAATAGAGTTACCTGTTCAGTTTTCGTTATATTTTTATAAAATTACCTCTTGCATAAATCTGTCTTACGAAGCCCATGTCCTGCAGTGGTCTGATGACAGCTTCGTAACTCACGCTTTATTAAACCGTTAGTGCGAGTCGCGCAGCAGTGCGCTGTATGCGGCGCGCGGCCCGTGACAAGTGCAGCGACCCGAATGTGTAGTCGTGTGAGGGCAGGCGTCTTTGACGGCTGTGTCTACATTGCGAATATTTCGGAGTGAATTAATTAAGACTTAGACTCAGCGATTTTATACTGTCGTTTTGATATCTACCTACGGTGCCTAGGTAGCTTACTTGTATTTAAATTTAATACTTTATCATTCTTAGATGTATTTTGCTTGTATGTTATTTACTTACAAGGGAAACTCCCCGTCGCACGCCCCCTCCCCCCCCCCCCGCCCCCCTCAGATTCAGTGTAAGTTGGCCAATTGGATAGCTCGTCAGAACTGAACACTGATCAGGCATGAAAACACAAAGAAGGTGTACTCTACTGTGAAAAAAAAAATGAGAAAAAAGAGACAGTGAACGGTCGTAAATTAATGTGTGCTGTACCGACTAACTTTATTCACCGTTGTGTCGTTGTTGTTGGGTCACGGTGTTAGATTACGATGGGGGAGATGTGGGTTCAGATCTCTTTCGGTCCTTTTTCTTTTTTTTTTTTTTTCCTTCACAAAATTACGAACTTTCTGTCCGGTCAGTGACGTGTCTTTTGCGTGTATTCAAACTTAGTACATGTCGTGGCGTAATGTAACTTTGCAACAGCGACGTGTAACGAAGGAGCATCCAGATGTACGTACCTCCTGCTTTCTGTACGCAGGTACCAATTGTTATCTCTCTTGCGTTCCGTTTTGGAAGTTTTGATTCATGGACTCCTTCATTGTAACATAGTTCACACACGTTAATTTTTGTTTTTAATCCTGTCTAGAACAAATGAGTGGTAGGCACGTGTGGAGGTCCGTTCGTTACACGTCGCTGTTGCAAACTGACATTACGCCACGATACCTACGCAAATTTGAATACAGCGAAGAGGCGCGTCGATGATCGCACGGATAGTTTGTAGTTTCATGATGAAGAAAAGAAGGAAAAAAGAAAAAATCTGGACCTAGTGAGATTTTGCCCGGATCTTCCCCGTCGCAGTCCAACACCGTGACCACACAACCATGACACAACTTTCATTAATGTTGCTCGATGTTGCACACATTAAATTTGGACCGTTCCCTGTTTCTGGTTTGCTTCTTTTTTCACAGTTCAGTACACCTTCTTCCTGTTTTCATCCTTGATATATGTCCGCTTTCGACGAGATATCCAGTGGGCCAATTTACCACTAAATCTGAGAGGCGTGCGATGGGGAGGTTCCCTCGGTAGCGGCCCCCCGACGCGACGACGCTTGGATTAAAATATTGTTACTTATATTAAACTTAAAGGTATAATACATTTGTTTACTTTTTAGAGGCTTTGAGTCTTTTTAATTTCTAATTTAAATTTTATTTCACGCTTTTTAAATTTAATTTTTTATCAATAGACACGGAACGATCGACACTCAGTTCCCACATTCACACTAATAATCCGTTACCTTACGTTGGACTGTTACTGTTCATGAGTTGCAAAGGAACTCTGCAGAAAAAGCTGTCATTTATTTAGGCAAAAGTGTTTCTACAAAAGACCAATCTTACGTGGCCTTAAGTCACGTAGAAAGCTTCCAGGGTGTCGCTATTTGTGAACTCAATCAAAGATCGGCTTTAGCAGAATTGCGAGGACTGAGAAGCAGTTCTTCAGTACTTCATTTTGGTCAAAGTGTCGTACTTTAATATATACAAATATTTTTACAGTTAGAATAATTTGCGATCCTCACTTGCAGCTACCATTAGTAATTAAAATCCATTAAACATTATCATTGCATCTTAACATGTCACTCACGTGATTAACATGTTTCTTTTGTTTCACACATATATTCATTGACTATGTTTTAGCATATATTCAGCAATAGTGAGTGGCGATAGTTATAAATCAAGTCGGAAGAAAGAGGGTTGCTATTGTGCTCTCTTGCAACAGATTGCCTAAACTATTAGGGCAAAACCATTTGATTTGTACTGAGCTGTAGACGTCAAAAAAAACTACAAAACTGTCTGCGAGAGCATACGTTTATCTTTTACAGTTGCATTACACTCAGCCTTTTTCTGCCTCGTAAGTGCTGAAACGGGCGACTCGAAGACAAGAATCATCATTGTTGGTCAGCCTTAAAAGATAAACGTATGTACTCGCGGACTTTTATTTAGAACTTTTTGAGCTGTACAGTCTGGTTCGAGGTAACTTGACGTGGCTCTTGTGTATAGCATAGCGTACATCAAGAGAGCACGCCGGTGTAAAACATTTTTACGTAATTTAGCTGACGAAATTTAAACGGCTGAACAGACATTCATAGAACGTAGATAAAAACCATTCTGGTTAAACCAGCTTTAAAATAAAATAAATAAATAAATAAGTAAGTAAATAAATAAACTGTATTAAAATCGGACCTTTCGTTTAGGAACAACGATGCCACAGACAGATACAGAGACACACACGTTTCAAAAATGGTTCAAATGGCTCTGAGCACTATGGGACTCAACATCTGAGGTCATCAGTCCCCTAGAACTTAGAACTACTCAAACCTAACTAACCTAAGGACATCACACACATCCATGCCCGAGGCAGGATTCGAGCCTGCGACCGTAGCGGTCACGCGGTTCCAGACTGAAGCGCCTAGAACCGCACGGCCACAACGGCCGGCCACACACGTTTAACTTATAACACCCCCTCTGTTTGCACCGGGGGTTGAACATACCGTATCTTGCAACATATATCTCGCATAAACATTGCGCTCCTGAAATTAGAGAAACTGAGAAAAAGAAAGCCTTACTTCATAAGAACTTCTTACTTCCGTGCAATCTTGAGCTAAACGATGCTTTGGAATATGTTTTCTGACATCGTCTGAAAACTATAGTAGCTCTCCCTGAAGACTATTTCCTAACGGGCTGATATCTACTACTCGAGTCAGGTCCCTATATGACGCTACACCTGTGTTCTGAGGCATATTTTCTTTCATAATACTACTCTTCCCTTTCTTAAGCTAGTTCTACATAATTGTATTCTACTTTGCCAATCTTCTTGATAAATGCCGCTGATGACAGGAAATACTTTTGTTCTGTCCTGTGCAACACATCGACTGAAAAATAAGATTCGGTTTAATGTCCCGTCGACATCGAGGTACTTGGGGCGGAGCACAAGCCCGGATGGTGCTAACGATGGGATAGTCAATCGGTTGTGCCCTTTCAAAGTAACCATCCTGGCATTTTCCACAGTAATTTAGGGATATCATGGAAAACATAAATCTGGATGGCCGGACGTGGGTTTGAACCGTCGTCCTACCGAATGCGAGTCCAGTGTTTAACCACATCGCCACTTCGCTCGGTCGTCGACTGAACCGAATGCAGCCTGAGCACATTGAATCGACACCCATGGTGAGAGAGGTATTCCAATAAATGACAGAAGTTTTTAAAAAAGGCAGATTATGTATACTTAAAATGCGACCGAAGTGCCTTGTTCTAACCAGCTTAGTCCCTAATGTCGTGTCTTTTTATTTAAAGTCCTCGGCATATGACAAGAAATTCCAGCTATCGTCAATATGCGATAGCGCGCGTTGTAGGTTTTCGTCCCGCTAACGGTCTATACTGTCCACCTACCTCGGTAAGCGGCTTGTCGTCCGCTCCTTCACTTTGCGTTGATAAGGACTGGTTCCGCTTACAAAGGTAGCGTTGAAGCAAGATCGACTAAATACCTAACAAGCAAAGGCTTCATAACTCAAGCTGGGAGGCAGCGTTTGCATGTTCGTAAAATTTAGGATGTTCGAGATTCTAAGGACTTGTTTGAAAGTGTTTTAAAGCTCAGCTAGTTAGGATAATTACGAGGATTGCACAGAAAGCAATGTACCGCTGTTTTTTTCTCGGTCGTGAACAATGATACGAATGCGAAACATTATGTATGTACTATTTGAAGTCTCCTGAGTGAGCGCGACAAGATTCCGTCACTTTCGACAGACAGCGTAGTTATAGGACAGTTCCAAAATGTCGTCTTTAGGTGAAGTACGTCACAAGCAACGTGCCGTCATTTCTCACAGCAGAGAAAGAAACTGTGGGGAATATTTACAAATTCTTTTGCAGAGTCTATGGAGCATCTGCTGTCGACAGAAGTACGGTTAGTCACTGTGCACGGAGGGTGAGGTCATGAGAAGGCGGTTCGGCGAAGCTCCACGATTTGCAGTGACCTAGCCTCCTCCGAATTCCAATAGTTTGGAGCATTAAAGGATGCCATTCGTGGAAGACATTTTGAGAACGATAAGGCGGTGATTCACACAGTGAAGCACTGGCTGGCTCCGTCACCAGGACAACGATTGATATCGACAGGGCATACACGTCCTTGTTTCTAACTGGAGGAAGGCCATAGAACGGGATGGAGATTACTTGGAAAAATAGGGTGAGTGGGTAAAATGTCATTCTTTCGCGGGTGTAGTTCTCATTGTGTTCAATAAAGAATTGTTGAAGAAGAAAAAATGGGGTGCATTACTTTCTGGGCAACCTCGTACGTGTTTGAATGGCTGTCAAAAGTTTTAAGAATTCGGAGACATTACTTTTCAGCACGCTCTCGTATATAAATGTTGAGAGTAAATATTGTATTGGGGAAATAAGGCATATGGATTAATAAACCGAGAAATTGAATTTTATTTTCAGTCTACGTAACTGCGTACACATGATAATATTACACTTCCAATTGGAAAAAAATTAAACTGTTGTACGTCTGTATTGTGGGTTTACACTAACTTCAGCTCAAGAAAAAAATGTTCGAATAATGCGACGCAGGGACGATACAGTCGTCAGAGACAGAGGAGGCCGCTTTAATACTTTCGACTTTCACGAGTTACCAGTAATTTGCTAGCAACTGTCCTACATGATAGGTTAATGGCTTCAATATTTCTCACAATAACTATCATCCTACAAGAGCGATAAGAGCGTCTTTCTTCCTTTTCCTGGAATAATTCCGTATCTTCATGAGGTCTGCATGTTAACCTGGACTTGCAACGTTAGTGATAGACGGTGGGCGCGTGACTTTCCTGGTAGACATCTCTGTTCCCCTCCCCCCCCCCCCCCCCCCCTTCCACCTAGCCGCCACAGGATGGAATTTGTGTGAGTCATGTGTCTGCATCTTAAGTTACCGCCTGTGAAAGTGTGATATCATTTTTCGAAGTGTCTGCGGATCGTGTGAATGAGGCAGGACAGGGATACCAGCCCGGTATTCATATAGTCGGACGTGGGACACCACCTAAATACCACAACAAGGCTGGCCGGCAGGGCAGCCCTCGTCATTAATCCACCGGGTGGATTCTGAATCGAGACCGGAACTTACCTAGCCCCGGAACGGCGTGCTAACGCGCGCGGCTATCCTGGATTGTTAGAGCGATACGACTGTAGGGGCGTAATGTCTCTTAATTGTGTCTCACGGGTTAACAGTTTTATTGGCCATGAAAAATAATTTAGTTTGACTTTAAATCTTAAATTTTCATTTACTCTCGTTGGCCTACAAAGAAATGGCAGAGGTTCAAATGTTGTTGTGAGAAACTAAACTGACCAGAGCCACCCGGGACAAAAAAGCGTGCATTTAGGTGTGGTTAAGTATTGCCGACGCTGACGTATGCGCCGTTGTGGTAGGCCTACCCTGGGCTGTTAGTGGGTTCCGCGCCCCGCTGCGTGACCGGTGCGTCGTGTCGTTGACCTACCGCAGCTTACACTGCGTGTGACCCACGAAAGTGCGTGACGTGGTGCACTTTTGGTGGCTGCCGGTCACGCAGGGTATCTGCAATTCTGAGGCGCGGAATCGGGTCACCACCACACATATGGTATGTGCATATGCATAGACGATAAGTACGCTCTGGAAATGCGCCGCCGTGTTCATTCACAACAAATTCTTATAAACTTTAATGTCATATCTCTGGTTATTTCCAATGATAAATATACACTGTGTATCATAATCATCGACGAGAACTTACGCCGGTGAAAATACTGAAAGCAAAAACATTCCATTAAATATAGATGCGCAAACGAGCTGTGTGCGATGTTCAGGGGTTCGACAAAAATATGCAAACACCGCGAGGAGTGCATGCTTGAACAAAAATGTAAAGGCTAGCTGAGCCTGCAGGTGGCGCTGTTGCATTTGACTACGGACGGCACCTGTGCAATGTCCTCGGTACGTTGCAAGAGCCACTCGTCGCCAGAACAGTGATCTGCTTAGTTGTGAGTACATCACGAGTGTGTCGGAGCTGAGTGAATTCGAATGTTGATAGATTTTTGGTGCTGGTATAGTGGATGCTTCCGTAGCCAAAGGATCTGAAATTTTAGGTGTATCAAGAGGACAGTGTCGAAGATATACCACAAATAAAGAAAGCGACAAAACGTCCCGCCCTGGCGTTTGTGCCTCCCACCAACTTTAACTCTTACCGACCTAGCCCACGCCACATCAAGGCTCCTCCCTTCTTTCCCCTCCATCACCATCCATCCCCATCCGTTTCCTCTTGCAGCCACTGCCCTACCGACATGACACGCTGCTCCTCGAGCTCTGTCTTACCCACAGACTGTATTTCCCTCTATACACCTCCGCTCCTAGTTCTCTTCTCCATAGTTTGTCCTGTCTAACAGACCCCTATCTTTCTACCCACGCGCCTCAGCCCTACGGAACATACTCTCTCCTCCCGCAATATCCTTCAGTTTTTTAAGTGGAGGTGCAGTGCTTCGATGTTTGTCACCTTCCTGCAATGTGTTTTTAAACTGTATACGTTTACGATTTTTAAATGCCCGTCTTTTATTATTATTATAAAATAGAACACGACCTCAAATTTTATTTATATTTCTCATTGTAATTTTTTAAATTGGCGAAAATTGTACTGTTGACAGCCAATATGGTGCGAGGCAGATGAAATAACAATAAATGGAAAAAACAGAAAAAGAAAAGTTATCCGATAGGTCACAGCGCGGGTGGAACTATGTTTTAAGTGACTGTAACAGACAGTTATTGGAGAGGATTGTGACGAAAAATAACAAAATGAGAACCTGAAAAGTCAATACACAACTGAGTATCACACTCACTAACATTGTTAGCATCAAAACAGCATAAAGTGGAAATTGCAGGGCGATGTGGATTTCCAAAAGCACTGATCAGCTATGCAAATGCCGATACCATAAATCCTGCACTATGGAGCTAAGGAAGAAAGTCATTTGCTGATTCACACTGTTTCCAACTTCTAACTGAGTTTACGTCCCAAGAGTGGAACAAGGTGGGTGTTCAGTGAAGTTTCGTGCAGCCGTGTCGTGGCATTCATATTCATCCTTTTTTTTTGCAACCGCGATCTTGGGATAAAATCCTTGCTTAGTAATCAAAACGTCCTCGATCCCTGGTTCGTACCCCGCCACCGCTTAAATTTTCAGTAATAAGCATCAGCAATCGTGGCTGAAGATTTCCGGCATAAGAAGTCAGCCTCATTCTGCCAACGGCCTTGTCAAAGAGGGCGGAGGAGCGGATAGAGGTTCAGGGCACTCTCTTGTCCTAGGGGGGAGGGGGGGGGGGGGAAATTGCCCCTAAAGACTGAAGAATCAGCAATGATCAACGGCATGAGGATGCAGAAGGCAATGGAAAACAAGGCATTAAATACACGTTACGTGTATCCACAGGACATGTGGCCTGTAAATGATAAAGTGTCATCAAGATCTCTCCATTGGCAAAAGATTCCAGAATAAACCCCCATTCGGATCTCTGGGAGGGGACTGCTAAGGGAGAGGTGATCACAAAAAAAAAAGATTCAATGACTAACGAAACGATAGCGTTCTACGACTTGAGGCGCGGAATGTCAGAAGTTTGTACGTGGTAGGGAAGCTAGGAAATCTGAAAAGAGAAATTCTAAAGACCAATCTAGATACGGTGGGCGTCAGTGCAGAGAAACGGAAAGAAGACAAGAATTTGTGGTCAGATGAGCATAGGGTGATATCAACAGCAGCAGAAAATTGTATAACGAGAATAGCATTCGTTATGAATTGGAAGGTAGGGCAGAGAATGAGTTATTGTGAAAAGGTCAGTGATACAGTTGTTCTCATCAGAATGGACAACAAACTATCACCAACAACAATAGTTCAGGTATAAATGCTGACGTCACGAGCTGAAGACAAAGAATAGAGAAAGTATATGAGCATATTGAAAGGGTAATACTAATACGTAAACGGAAAGGAAAATCTAATAGTCATGAGCCACTGGAATGCAGATGTAGGGGAAGGAGTAGAAGGAAAGATTACAGAAGAGTATGGGCTTGGGACAAGGAATGAGAAGGAGAATGACTTATTGAGTTATGCAAGAAATTTTAGTTGGTAACAGCTAATACTCTGTTCAAGAGCCAAAAGGTTAGGAGATATACTTTCAAAAGGGCGGGAGATAACGGAAAATTTCAGTTAGATTACGTCATAGTCAGGCGAAGATTCAGAAATCAGATACTGGGTGTAAGGTCTATCCAGGAGCAGATATAGACTAAGATTACAATTTGGTAGTGATGAAGAGTAGGCTGACGTTTAAGAGGCTAGTCGGGAAAAATCAAAGCGTGAATAATGGGGATACTGAAGTACTAAGAAATGGAGAGATGGGCTTGAAGATCTCTGCGGCTATAGATACTGCGATAGCGAATAGCTCAGTAGGCATTTAAGTTGAACAGGAATTAAAATATCTAAAAAGTGCATTCACAGAAGTTGGAAAGAAAAACACCGGTGCAAAGAAGGTAACTGCGAAGAAACTACGGGTAACAGAAGAAATACTTCAGTTGATCTATGACAGAAGGAACTACAAACATGTTGAAGGAAACTCAGAAATACAGAAATATAAGTAACTTAGAAATAAATAGGAAGAGCAGGCTGCATGAAAAATGTGAAGAAATAAAAAAATTACTCTCTGAAGGACAAGTTCGAGCCTGGTGTAGATCCGCACTGAAGAGACCACTGGTTGTCCGGGAGAAATCCCGCAAGTAACGAGAATAATTGACTAAGGGCACTACTTTAGTGGTATGTGGATAGGTTGAGAATTTGGGTCTGACGGGAGGGGTTCTCGGGTAGTCCGTGCAGCTGGGACGACCACCGGTTCCGGTTGGCTCAGTAGTCAGAATATCTGCCTGGAAAGCAGGAGACCCGGGTTCGAATCTCGGTACGGTACAAATTTTCAACCTTTTCTACAGGTTTAAATCGCTGTCCACTCGCAGCCAACGTTTGTGTTTCCTCTGTGTCTTAATTCATAGTGGGTGCTGGATCAATATTGTGTCTGTTCTTTCAGGCTAGTTCAAAAGAACAGTCGCCACATATATAAGGCAAAATATAGTAATGAATGTTTATAATTTTCATGATGAAATGTTAATTTGCGTTTTCTTTCTATAGGGTGTAAAAGTGAAATGCGAGAAATTACAGTGACACGGTATTGCTTATTGATATGCGTATATCTAAATAACTGCTAATATTAGTTAAGTGTGGCTATAAAAGAGCACAAATGATCCTAATATACTTACGACATTTGATCTTAGTGCTGCGCTTATGGAAATATAGGATTTCATTGCAGTTGCTTACTATACTGAACAAATTGCCATTAATTAATATATTATTTGTATGTGAGGGATTATCTTTACTTATTATTTTCCTTTCTGATTAACAACAAAATTTTGTTGGGTCGTTATTTCTACGACTGTCGTTGAGGAGGTGCGAAGTAACAGCTGCCGAACTTGGCCTTTCACAGAGCTCCCTATATTAGCATGAAAATAAAGAATAGCATCATTCTCTAAAACAAGTGCATATTCCTTCACAACAAATCTCATGAGACAGTAGATGCAGTGTGAGATCGGCGGTTGAAAGCCCAGCTTATCAAATAGTGGTCTACTTCAGTTTCGTGAATTATTGCTCATGTTGCCCTCATACCAGATTATCAATCAAAAATCTAATAATTTCAGAAATGATCTGCATAGACCATACAAATTAAACAAGTTTAAATTTATGAAAGGTTCTGTCAAAGGACAATATTTTGAACACAGTAATAGTTTCGTTGAGCTTATTTAGGAGGCCATGAACATATATTTCATTTAACATTATTGCATTGACAGCACTTTGTTGCTGATAATTGTATGTGTAGGTTACAATCAATTTAAAAATTCGATATTGTTTTGTACAGTTGTTACGTTTGCTATTGTGTGGTTAGTGGTGATATTTATGGGAAATTGGTTTGTCAGTTTCTTACACAAAGATACTTAGTGACTGATATACCACATGAATGTGTGCGTCTTATGAGAGTTCTTCTTCTATCCACAATACCACAGACCTGATCACTTCCACTTCACTTACAACTCCAATTCTGCAAAGGAGGAAACAGTCATCCATAACAGTTAAAAACTGAGTGTGTTACTGCAGTTTGGAGACAGCCTAGTATTTGTAAACAAGAACGATTTTCTTCAAATATGTTTCACAAGTTCTGTAACATCTATAACAGTGATGTAAGTCAAATGAAATAGGTTCCAAATCATTGGTATGGATTGGGAAGTAATTAAACCCGAGATTTGATTTGGTCAGGCCACAAAATATACGTCATTTCTTAAAACAAAGATGCAATAGTTATTATTCTGTGGGCAGAAGCATTTTCTGTCTCGTATAGAAAATATTCGAATCCAGACTGTCCCCATAATATGATACAGTCCAAATTTTTCACAGTAAGTTTCAGTGCTACTTTTGCAATGAAAAACTAAACGTCCGAGTCTAAAACAGGGAAAACTGCTCCACAATAATCCATAGTTCATAATATGCGCAATAATAGTCGCCCACTTTCGGACATATGTATATCATTACAGTAACTACAAAATTTGTAGTCCCAAGGAAACTATCTCTTGTTTCATCTAAGGAATAGTGAATATTAAAATTGGTCTATTCCTTGTGTAAGAAATTCGTGTTTATCATTCTGATATCCATGTCAGTTTATAACGATCATTAATTGAAACTGATATAATTAAACACATGTACAGTAGAAAATACTGGGAAACGTGTGGAATGATATTTCCAGTAAATGTCTGTGTTGTTTTAGAAGACAAATAAACCCATCGTTCTTTTTGTTACTATTGTTGTTAGGTTTTTTTAGAAAATATTCGTTCCTGGCATCGTATAACTCGTGAGAAGAGTTGCTGCTTTCGCTCTACAGAATACACTGATGCCACATGAAAACTTTATTATGACGGCCGTCGAGTACATTGTGGTATATATCTTGCAGTTTTATTAATAGCAACGCATATAATACTTCCACTTTCTCTGATACTCTAAAATTGATTGGTCATTCGATGAGTAAATATATTTTGTACTACATTTTATGTGCATTGATACAGCAAAGTTGTATTATGTTGGTCGAAGGAGATTGTCAGACTTCGATGATTGCTGAGTTGCACTATTACATAACAAAGCCAATCTCTAATGTGATTTGATGTATTTAATTTATGAGAGTGACGACGAAAGATTTTGTACATCAAAGCAAGACATGCTTGGTTAAAACTGCAATCTAAGTAAAGTTGCAAAACTTATGTAGCGCGAAGGGAAGAAAGGCGAGTAACATGGACTGAAGTATTTTTTCTAGTTGTCAGGTTATAATTCATTATTTCCAGAGGTCCACACCATTCTGATCTCACTGTCCCACGTCTTCATCCCGTCATTTATTCTTTCTTCTCACAACTGTAACCTCGTCGAAATTTTAGGTACTCTCCATTGTTTTGAGACACATGTCGACACTGTTCTATATGTTGCCTTTTTTTTCTTTCAAACTGGTGAAGAGCAGCAACCAGTCTCCGTTTTCGTTCTAGCTGCTGTTTACCATTTTGAAAGTTATATCACAGTCGTGGAGCGTCTTCCACTTTCCTAATGGAAGGAAATATCATTACTTTTATCTTACGTGTATAGTGTATCAGATATGGAAGAAGGACACAGTGCACTTACCTACACAACAATGGAAAACGGCTGAGAAATCACTTCCAGTGTTTGTCAGTATACCTGAACAAATTGCGCCAAACTAGTGCGTGGATTCAGTCTTCGTCTGCAATGTAATTTGAAATAATGGTAAGAGGAAGCTTAGCGTTTCGTGATCAGTCTACTTAATTAAACACTAATCAAATAGACAGGGGTAGCTGAGAGAAGCATTACAGCATTTACTTGAAGTGATCATGAAAAAACTACTTCTACTACTGTTTCTCGCGGCGCGGGGTAGCCGCGTGGTCTTGGGCGACCTGTCACGATCCGCGCAGCTCCCCCCCTCCCCCCCCCCCCCCAGAGGTTCGAGTCCTGCTTCGGGCATAGGTGTATGTGTTGTCCTTAGTGTAAGATAGTTTAAGATAGATTAAGTAGTGCGTAAGCTTAGGGATCCATGACCTCAGCAGTTTGGTCTTACGGGACCCATAAGACTTTACCATAAATTTCCAACTACTCTTTCTTTTTCTTCGAATGGATGGTCAGTTATCTGCAGTTCTGTATTCAGAGGATGAAGTGGGCTCTCTCTCTCTCTCTCTCTCTCTCTCTCTCTCTCTCTCTCTTTCTCTGTCTCTGTCTCTCCATCATTTCCGTCTAAGTCTCGTCATCCTGTTGGTTTGTGTCGAAATCAGATCCTCAGGGAACATTCTCATTACTTGTTAGAACCATTTACGATGCTACACTGCCCTATTTTTCTGTACACTACTCATAAGAGTCGACACTTCCAATTCGGAGTCTTGCGTTTGCTTTTTACAATGAGCTTAAAAATCTTATTTCTACTGCCCTTGTCCTCTACTCTCTTCTCTCAGAATCACGTTTCACTTCTTTATTACATCCTCCTTTATGCCGAAAGTAAGATTGCATGCATACTTAATTTTAATTTTCTTTTTCCTTCCGTTACCTCTGCAATGTTCAGGTTGCTGCCGTTAATCTGATAACAGACAAAAGTTTCTCTACACAACGTTTTTCTTTCATAGTGAATATACTCACAAGAAATTTACTTTATTGTGTATTTTAATTAATCTTTGACACGCAACGTTTTTCAGTATTTTTTCATTTGTAACAGGAGGACTTTTTCCTGATCGGTTGTGCACGTTATCTGTACGTTCACCGCTAACTTATACAACTGGAGTTTCGTTTAATCTATCATTAGACCCATGCAATTATGTAAGATATAAATTCCTGTAACAGCCCATAACCGTGTAGATTATACAGATAAAATGCAAACATAAGCTTCAGTTGTTATCAGGACATACTAGATACCCTGTCCTGATCCTCATTTTTTCATATTTGGTATCAATAATGCCTAACGTTGTTAGTTCATTGATGTACACGTAAGAAATTGTTTCTGTTTTTGTCTCAATATACTGAAGAGTTCTGATGTCCTTCGGTGAACTTAATAGTTATTATTGTTGAGAGAAATTTGGTTTTTTTCTTACCTCTGTTACTTCTTTGTTGTTTTTAAATGGTTGCCTGATAATTTCAATGGACAGAGTTGTTCAATTGGTTCTAGATGCTTTGAGTCTCTTCTTCTCTCATAACCTTTGCTGTTTTGTATATCTGTTATATCTAAAGTAGTAGATAGTATTCATATGCTAGTTCTTTTCCGTGCCTATAAATTATTCTTCAGTCACTTCGTTTAGTGTCCAGTTAACTATTCCGGAATCCATTAGACCGTGACTCACTAACCTAACCCTTTCACCACGTACTTATTGCCTTTCATATAACTTCTACAATCTCATTTCATATTTTACGTCTTCAGGTAATTTTTAATGTCGTTCCGTAAAACTGAGAATCAAATTCTTCCTTCGTATTTCCTGACAAACTACGATTCAGTTGCACTGTTATGTACAATACACACACACACACACACACACACACACACACACACACACACACACACAAATTATATCGTCAGAGTTCAACGATTTTTTTAAGTTAAAAATGAGAAGCAGTTCCGTAAGTATAGAAGAAATCTGAAATAGAGTCATGAAGTTATCGAGAAGTCCGTTGGTGTAACAGGTTAACATATAATTTTCCCAATTTTTCCTCTTTTTCATACAAAGTAAGCAGCAGTGGTAACATGCTGCAGTCCTGAATTATGACATTTTTAATGACTTGTCTATCATGGTGCAGAATATCTGTTTTCTCTAGTAATAACTACCAGAATTCTCCTGGTATATAACCACCTAGCCTGCTGCAGCTAGCAACTACTTTTCACCCTCATTTTTTATGTTCACTCTTTTCAATTTCAACCTACTCTTCATGAGTGGTTAAACGCGATTCGAATCAATATCTACAACTTGGTAGAATAATTAGGTATCTGTGTAGCTCACAGCTCCTCATACTGTTACGTTTTCCCTATTCATGAAAATGTCATCAAGATTCCCTGATTCTGTTGCTACTGCCCTACAGCCATCACACCAGATATTTCTTGCCTCTCTTCATTTCACATTACGTGTTCTTGGAGTTTCAAAAATTCATATAGCTAACATTCCAGGCTCTGGCTCTTACAGTGTTAGTCTTATCAGAGCCATTCGCTATAACCTTTGACTTCCTTACCGGCGATTGGAGATGGCGATTTTTTATCTCTGGAGTTTCCCGGCAATCATGGTTCTTTTAGGTGAAGTAATGCATTGTTTCTTTTGACTTGTCCATCCGGTTACCTCCAGCACCTGCTGGTTTATCATCATTTTCCGGTAACTTTCCACCTCAGCGGCAAGAACCTGGACTGAATTCCAATTGAGAAAGCCGAGAGAAAGGTGTATTTTTACTGACAGTCTGATCGTCACAGCCCATCACACAGCAAAAGTGACTATTGGGCAGAGAGACTCTGGGGAGCCAAATACATTTTCAATCCAGGCGGCCGTGCGTGTCTGTGTTGCAAAGCCGATTCGGAACTCTTGCGCTTGGCTACGAACAGCTACGAAGCCAAATAACGTTGGCAGACACCTGTGAAGCGCTCGTTCCCTTATTATCGGCGATTTATTCGTCTCGATCTTATTCTTACTACATGACGAATTGGTCCGTTTCTCATGTTGCTAATTTAATCATTACTCGATAGTAATGGTGTTCAGGATTCAGTGTTGTCGATTACGGAATCTATTCTAGTGGTTTCCATTCCATACTGATAGCAATGAACAGTTGCCTGACATATACGACGGGCGTTCAATAATTAATGCAAAATGGCCCTGAGCACTATGGTACTTAACACCTGAGGTCATCAGTCCCCTAGAACTTAGAACTACTTAAACCTAACTAACCTAAGGACATCACACACATCCATGCCCGAGGCAGGATTCGAACCTGCGACCGTTGCGGTCGCACGGTTCCAAACTGAAGCGCCTACAACATCTCGGCCACTCCGACCGGCTAATAATTAATGCAACTCACTTTTTCTGAAAATTACGTTGGTTTTATTCAGGATTCCAATGCATCGTATTATTCCCCACTCTTTTGGCTGCAAAACCCTATTTTTTACCATAATCTCCTTTCAATGCGACGGTCATACGCCGACTAACTGGGAGGGCCTGTATACCTACATTGTACCACTGTACTAGTCGATGTTGGAGCCAAAGTCTTACTGCATCAATAGAGTCCCCGTCATCTCCGTACTGCATCCCGCGGAGTGTATCCTTCATTGGGCCACAGGAAGTCGGAGGGTGAAGGTCCGGGAGGTAACATGGATGGGGAAGAGCAGCCCAATGAAGTTTTGGTAGCTCATCGCGGGTGTGTCAGCACTACCAATAGAGACGTCCACTTGAGCAGCAAAATGTTCCATTGTGAACCGTCAATCACCTCGAAAGTGAGTGTCCGCACATTCCAACTTTACAGGAGCCATAGCTGTATGTGACCGGTCGGCACGCGGGCGATCGGACTTATTTACGTGACTTTGTTGCGATGATAACAGACACTTTACCCAACGACTCATCCCGCTTTTGTTCACCGGCAAGCCTCCGTAGGCATTCTGCAGGCGCATTAGAATATCTGCGAGCCTCTTGTTTTCCGCCAGAAGCAGCTCAGTGACAGCTCTCCGCTTGGAATGCACCTCCGTTATAGACGCCATTTGAATGTTAGGTATAGCACCGCCGCCTGTCGGATCTTCATGAACGTATAGGGGCTGAAGTGGGAATTTTGAATCGAAATTGACCAATAAAAACTTATGTTGCATAACTTCCAGAACGCCCCTCGTAACAAGGGTGTCCATCATCAGACTGAAATGAAACTTTTGACTACTAGCCGCTTACGTTGTGCGTGCACAGAAAATAACCAGGGTGTGAGGTTACTATTAAAATTTTATGATTAGCTCCAGCATATCCTTCCCAAACTTTGCGAGGGAACTGTGTCGGTCATTCCTGACCATCATCAACTACAGAAAAGTGATGGGTAATAGGTGAGTAGTTGTTCAGGGTGGCCAGTGGTGTCGCTCACAGCAGCAGCAGCAGCCCGGTCCGCTCTGCAGCTGGGGAGTCCTCAGCGAGAGCAGCGCTAGGTGAGGCGGAACGCAGGTCAGGCCGGGATGACGTGTGGCGGCACAAATCTCCGCAGCTCACATTACGCGGCCCCGGGCGCGGCCGCTGCAGTTTCTCCTCGTTTCGCAGGTGCATTTCCCGCCGCCTGACGTGCTCAGCCAGCCAGTCCCAGCATTATTCCCACTGCTTCCCTCCCTACTCTCCCTGTCTCTTCCTGTCCCTTGTTTTCGCAGAAACTGTGTAGCATTTCTTGGTCCGTTTAAAGCAAGAGTTACTTCGTAAACGACTTCAGACTAAGTGTGCACTCTGTTGCTGCGGTAAAGTAATTCTCCAGCTGTCTTCCATTCTTCGTCTCGTCCGTGGACTTATATCTCGACCAAAATGGAAAGACCAGCAGGCAGTCTAAAGTATCACTTAAAAGCGTGGGCTACCGAGACGTACGCGACGCCCCGAGAGCCTTGGTGCAGCAATAGGACACTGTAACTAGTGTTCGGAAGGACGAAGTCAATCTTGACTTCAGTCTTGTGACTTATTCGTATATGTAGCCGATAGCTGTCTTCATACAGACTGATTCTCACTCACATTACCTGCATTTAAGGCCCATTACCAAATACTGCAGTATTCCAGGTTTCTTCTTTATACACTGAAGCACCAAAGAAAGGTATAGGCATGCTTATTCAAATACAGAAATATGTAAACAGTCAGAATACGGTGCTGAGGTCGGCAACGTTTATATAAGACAACAATTTTCTGGCGCAGTTATTAGGTCGGTTACTGCTGCTACAATGGCAAGTTATCAAAATTTACGGGATTCTTCCGCAGAATACTACAGATTTCAACAGTGGTCCATCAACATGTGTCAGCGTGCGAACCATTCATCGAAACATCATCGACATGAGCTTACGGAGCCGAAGGCCCACACGTGTACCCTTGATGACTGCACGACAGAAAGCATTACGCCTCGCCTGAGCCCGTCAATACCGACATTGGACTGTTGACGACTGGAAACATGTTGCCTCGTCCCACGATTCAAATTGTATCGAGCGGATGGACGCGTACGGGTATGGAGACAAACTCATGAATCCATGGATCCTGCATGTCAGCAAAGGAGAGTTCAAGCTGTTGGAGGCTCTGTAACGGTGTGGGGAGTGTGCCGTTGGAGCGATATGGGACTCCTGATACGTCTAGATACGACTTTTATAGGTGACACATACGTAAGCATCATGTCTTATCACCTGCGTCCATTCATATCCATTGTGCATTCGACGGACTTTGGCAACTCCAGCGGGACAATGTGACACCCCACACGTCCAAAATTCCTACAGAATGGTTCCAGGAACCCTCTTCTGAGTTTAAACACTTCCGCTGGCCACCAAACTCCCCAGACATGAGCATTATTGAGCATATCTCGGTTGCCTTGCAACTGTAGTCTGTAATGTTTATGAAACTAGAACGAACTTTATTGTGTATCACTGGTAGGATTGCGTTGCTGTAGCTATTGGATGTTCCCGTAAATATATCGTGTTGTTGTTATGGTGGCGCAACATCTGTAGGTAGACAAAGAAAATTACTATTTCTAACATTAGCATTTAAAAACATTCAAAGAAAAATTTTTCCAATCCTCCGATTGTAGTCTAACCGCAAAAAGAAGCAAGAGAGGCAGAATATCACATTTGCAAACCTCACCAAACATATTCATGTAAACAAATGAACAAATGGACTTGAAAATGAGAATGAATTCTCGAGTTGCGTTGTGCTAAGCATCAAGACATAAGTGACTGGTGCAGTTTTCATTATTTAAATCTGAATGACACAACTATAGACCTTCGTGAAACATTTAATGTGATGAATGGAGTTGTGCCACCCTATTGCACGCTCTATTGATCTTGTAAGGCCTTCTCCTCTATGTACTGTAGTCTGTAATGTTTATGAAACTAGAACGAACTTTATTGTGTATCACTGGTAGGATTGCGTTGCTGTAGCTATTGGATGTTCCCGTAAATGTATGGTGTTGTTGTTATGGTGGCGGTCATTTGGTGTTTGTGTCTGCTAGGTAGCGTGTCGGCCTCTGAATTTGGTCCAGCTTGTATGGACCTTTGGGTTCGAGGAACTGTGTTGAAGTTTGCTTGTCGTGCGGCCATGGTTGGTGACAAGTTGACGGGTTGGAAGTTTCCACAAGTACTGCCCTCTTTATCTTGTCTTCAGCTAGTAATTTCGTATTCATACTGTTGGTGCTCTAATTCCTCTATCCTTAACATGATTGTTGCCTGTAGCGTAGCCCATTGATGTGGGTCATTTCTTAATTGCCGCGTTTTCCTATGTTCTAAAAGTCCTTCACAGCACATGTCTTCTACAAATAACGTAGTGTTGACGAAGCTCGACTGAACGACCTCTTCAAAGACTAGCGAGGGAACTGTGCTGTCTTCGATGCTTGGCTTTTGGGCGTTTCTAGAGACAGGCTACGCTGGCGATGATATTGCTCGTCGCCAGCTTCTCTTTTTTGTAGAGGTCTATTTATGTTTGTTTTTGCTTTGAGTTGTGTTAGTTGTGGTATTTAGGTCAGGGGTTTTTTAGGGAAGTGTTACTGAGGTATTATTTGTTCTAGCAGCCATTACCATAACCTATTTTCCCAAGTTGCCTGCCGTATAGTTGTTTGTACGAGGGCAGTTCAATAAGTAATGCAACACATTTTTTTTCTGAAACAGGGGTTGTTTTATTCAGCATTGAAATACACCAGGTTATTCCCCAATCTTTTAGCTACACAACACTATTTTTCAACGTAATCTCCATTCAATGCTACGGCCTTACGCCACCTTGAAATGAGGGCCTGTATGCCTGCACGGTACCATTCCACTGGTCGATGTCGGAGCCAACGTCGTACTGCATCAATAACTTTTTCATCATCCGCGTAGTGCCTCCCACGGATTGCGTCCTTCATTGGGCCAAACATATGGAAATCCGACAGTGCGAGATCGGGGCTGTAGGGTGCATGAGGAAGAACAGTCCACTGAAGTTTTGTGAGCTCCTCTCGGGTGTGAAGACTTGTGTGAGGTCTTGCGTTGTCATGAAGAAGGAGAAGTTCGTTCAGATTTTTGTGCCTACGAACACGCTGAAGTCGTTTCTTCAATTTCCGAAGAGTAGCACAATACACTTCAGAGTTGATCGTTTGACCATGGGGAAGGACATCGAACAGAATAACCCCTTCAGCGTCCCAGAAGACTGTAACCATGACTTTACCGGCTGAGGGTATGGCTTTAAACTTTTTCTTGGTAGGGGAGTGGGTGTGGCGCCACTCCATTGATTGCCGTTTTGTTTCAGGTTCGAAAGTGATGAACCCATGTTTCATCGCCTGTAACAATCTTTGACAAGAAATTGTCACCCTCAGCCACATGACGAGCAAGCAATTCCGCACAGATGGTTCTCCTTTGCTCTTTATGGTGTTCGGTTAGACAACGAGGGACCCAGCGGGAACAAACCTTTGAATATCCCAACTGGTGAACAATTGTGACAGCACTACCAACAGAGATGTCAAGTTGAGCACTGAGTTGTTTGATGGTGATCCGTCGATTATCTCGAACGAGTGTGTTCGCGCGCTCCGCCATTGCAGGAGTCACAGCTGTGCACGGCCGGCCCGCACGCAGGAGATCAGACAGTCTTGCTTGACCTTGCGGCGATGATGACACACGCTTTGCCCAACGACTCACCGTGCTTTTGTCCACTGCCAGATCACCATAGACATTCTGCAAGCGCCTATGAATATCTGAGATGCCCTGGTTTTCCGCCAAAAGAAACTCGATCACTGCCCGTTGTTTGCAACGCACATCCGTTACAGACGCCATTTTAACAGCTCCGTACAGCGCTGCCACCTGTCGGAAGTCAATGAAACTATACGAGACGAAGCGGGAATGTTTGAAAATATTCCACAAGAAATTTACGGTTTTTTCAACCAAAATTGGCCGAGAAAAAAAATGTGTTGCATTACTTATTGAACTGCCCTCGTAAATTTAGTGGTTCACTACTCCGCTTTTGTTGCATGATTTTTCTTTGCCTCTTGTTGTACAGGGGATGCATCCAATGGCATTTTGTTCCTTCTGGCAGTCTGACTTTTTATGTTCTTCTTCCTCACGGCTGGCGCAAACTACTTGTTTCCTCGTGTTGCGTTTGTTGGTGTGTCCAGATCGCTGCACCTGTAGCAATAGAGTGTGCCCATCAAGTCTTTGACGTATAGCGGCTGGAAAAGAAAACCCTGATTTCACCAAGTGGAGCGTTCCTCATACGAGAGCTGACCTCAAGTACGTTGTTCTAAAATGATTGAAACTGATTTTCGTTTCGTGGGTTTATTGTTCTTCGGGCATGTGCTCACATAGACTTAGATCGTACATCTTTTCCAGTATTACTTGTTCATTGCATGTGTCTTGAACATACTGAATTGCTATGTCCTTGATTTTTCTGGCTTTTTATTGTAGTTTTTGGCGATCTTCCTGGGTTTGAGTTTCAATTATCACCACTGTTGGGTTGGTGCGCACTGCTTTTATTTTCAGTTTTTCTTTGCCTCGATTGATTTGTATCGTGAGCCATTCCCTCACTTATTCGATGTCGATTTGAGAAACAAGATTGTAGCTCCTTTCATGTTGTATCAGTTTTCGTCTCAATTGTGTTCTTCCCCTTTCTGCTTGCAAATACTGCAGCGAAAGTGGATTGTGGCGATGTCAGCGCAGTTTCGAACTTCCCAGTTTCTGTATTTAGCTTTTCAGCTCCGTTTTTAGTTTCTCAGTTTCCTCCGGAAGGTTGAATATTTTTCTACCCCTAACCCTTCTACACGCATAACCTGCGGTTGTCATCTTTTGAAATGTCAATCTGGCTTTCTAGTCTTGCCTGCGAATTAATTGATTCTACGTTGTGTCCTGCAATGACAATAGCGTACATCTCAACTTGTTGTCTTAGTCTTGCGTTTTCTTCTTTTAGTGCGTTCATTTCCCCTCTCAAACGCACCTGTGTCAAGGCATAAGCGGTTAGCTTGGCTCAAAGAAGGGTCTGACACTGAGGTAGACCTGGCTTTAGCTTTAGTTATTTTTTGTGACCTCAATGATGAGTTTATCTATTGCCGCTAGCTGGTCTTCGTCTAGTGTAGACCACGTGTTCGGTTCCACCTTTCCCAGTGGGTGGGGGACGGCACTTGAAACTTTCGCAGTGTCCATATTTACAGTTTTATGGTGCGCTCACCTACTTTGAGGCTGTTCATTAGCAACAGCAGCAGCCGTACGAAGCCGCACCGTTTGCAAGATCATCGCTTGGCTCCACTCAATGATGCAACCGTCTAAATGCGCCGGGCCACCAGGGTGAACAGCAGGCGTCTGCTGACGCCTGGGCTGCCGTTTCTCCTGACGTCGAGGTGTGGTGTAGTGCTGCGAGACGCAGCGTGGCGTGCGAACGCGTAAGAATCGACTATTTGTTGTAGGCTAGCAGCATCAGGGATGGGCTGTTACCTTCCCATGAGTAGGTCACAACACAAATGGCGTCACATTAAGTTCAACGAATCGCACTTCAGCACTACCCCGAATGACCATGGTCGGTGAGTACGACGGCGGCCATGGGTTGTATCCAGTTCTTTCAGTGTTTTGGGGAGGTACGCTAGTGTCATCCCTGGCGTCATGCTGTGGAGAACTTACAGCTACTGCAAAATTGGAAATTTGTGGTAAGTTCTTATGGGAGCAAACTGCTGGGGTCATCGGTCCCTAGGCTTATACACTACTTAATCTAACTTAAGCTAACTCACGCTAAGGACAACTCGAACCTCCGACGGGGGGAGGGGGGGGGGAGGAGGGAGACGCACGAACCGTGGCAAGGCTCCTCAGACCGCACGGCTAACACGTGCAGCGCCTACAGCTATGATTCTAGATCACGTCTATTAGTGACAGAGAACTGTGACGGCACAACTGCACGTCACTGGCATGCTGCGTCCAAATGTGCCATCTCTCACGTGACAGTATCTTGGTGACATTTTTCGACAGTACAATGTACGTCCACACATGTCGCGCGTATCTACGAACTGTTTGAACAATGTTGATGCACTACTGTGGCCCACAAGATCTCCATTTCTGTCTCCAGCATGAAATGCCTGTGATAGGGTCAGCTGTCAGCTACCTCGCAGTCCAGGATATCAAGGACCAGTTACAATAGTTGGGTCCATTTTGCCTGAGGAGAGGATCTAACGGCTTTGTCTTTTCCAGTCGAATCAGTTCGTGCATCCAGACCAGATGAGGTGCAACTTCATAATTATTAGGGGCTCATACTGCCAAGATGAAATTCCTCTCGATTTTATAATTACTGAAATAGCACCGCACACCTTGGTAACACACGAGACTTAGTTATACTTTTAGTTTTTGAGTAAATGAATTTCCAGATTTGACTGAAGTTGTTTCAGGCCATTGTTTACGTCCATCTTGCCATCTTCATTAAGGCTCTGAGCACTATGGGACTCAACTTCTGAGGTCATTAGTCCCCTAGAACTTAGAACTAGTTAAACCTAACTAACCGAAGGACATCACACACATCCATGCCCGAGGCAGGATTCGAACCTGCGGCCGTAGAAGTCCCGCCGTTCCAGACTGCAGCGCTTAGAACCGCACGGCCACTTCGGCCGGCCTCTTGATTAAGAAATTGATTAATCAGCAACTGTTGATTTACACGCGATTTTACTGGTGTCCCACTTATTTATCATCCTGCAATTCTAGCAATGCTCCAAGGAACGTTCGAGTGTGCTCTCCATATCATATATACCTTTCGGGGATATTAGAGAAAATTTGGAGAGAAGCTTAGTTGCTCAATAGAACATTTTAACTTCATTATTAATTCTGTAGCGTGTCACCTATTTTGCGTACAAGTTTTGCAGGATCACCAGATTGGAAAAAATATCATCAAAGAGTAGAACAATAAAACAACAGACGTTTATAATTGGCAAAGGTAAGCCAGTTCGTGTCTGCATTCATCTGGGACAATGAATCTATATGTTAGAATTCCAGGTATTTGTTTGCTCATGGAATTTTCCCCGGGCTTAGAAGGCATGAAAGTGCTGTACCAGGCATAGGATTTCTTCCAGTTTCTGTGAAATGATCGATCATTCGTACAGAATGTGACGTTAGCGGGAAGGTGTTACAGCAGAGATTGTCCCTACAGTGAAGAAAAACACATTGTTTAATATGGTTTAATAACATCCTCCCAGCAGCAAACACGGTTCACAGAATTAAAAAGAACAATGTTAAAGTGAACACGTAAAGTAGCGAAACAAAGACCGCACAGAGGGGGCATTTAGCTGCGCATTTTGTCATAATGTCATCGAGGGAAATATAGTCAATAATTTCCCGAAATGTTTCAACCGGATGCTTAGTTTAGGGGAAGCTGCCACCTCCAGAATGACGTCATGACAGTATAATGCGCAGTGTCTAATCAGCTGTACATAAAATTAATTATTGTAATACCTTCTGTAGTCACACTACGTAAATTCTGTGACTCACGTTCGTGTGTGTGTGTGTGTGTGTGTGTGTGTGTGTGTGTGTGTGTGTGTGTGTGTGTGTGTGTGTGTGCGCGCGCGCAGCAGTCAGAATCAATACAACAATAAAGTCGGGGAGGTATCGAAACTGTCTTATTTCATCGGTAGTATAGCCTTAGCTGGAGCAAAAGTCTTCACACTCAAAAATTCACAATTGCTTCTAGGAAAGACACTCTCAAGAAAAAAAATGCAAGAGGGCAACAGCGACCACAAATTAATACCCATTTTCAACAAAGTAATGAGGGCTAGAATTCGTGCAAAACTACACTAAATATTCATTGCTGCTTTTGCTTGTTTTTGTTATTATAAAAATTCTTATGGACTACTGTCGTTCGATTTTCTCGTACTTGTAGGATAGGAAAATAAAAGGCGGTGGAGGGCGGGGTGTCGACACTGCTGCTTCTATGACGCATTGATAGGAAGAGTCTTCCATCAAATTACTCATTTAGCTCTGTTTACAGTTTCTTTTAACTAGTTCCCGTATGCTTTTTCTTCTTTAATTAAATGATTATCTTCAAATTCAAATGGTTCAAATGGCTCTAAGCACTAGGGGGCTTAACATCTGAGGTCATCAATCCCCTAGACGTAGAGCTATTTAAACCTATCTAACCTAAGGACATCACACACATTCATGCCCGAGGCAGGATTCGAAAATACGACCGTAGGAGCAGCGCGGTTCCGAACTGAAGCGCCTAGAACCGCTCGGCCACAGCGACCGGCAATGATTATCTGACACAAGGGTAAAACACTATGGTGTATCCAACCGACATACATGTACGCAAAAACATGAATCCAGTACATGGAAAGTACTTCGGTAATTATTTCATATTGGTTCCGCAGATCAAAAACTGAAAAAGACCACTACAAGACCTAACCGATATTCAAAAAGAGACAGACAGCGTTTTGCCTCAGATGTGAATTTAAATAAAGAAGTCATCACATACGTTGTAGTGTCGAATCTTTCGATAGACTGAGGGCAGAGAGTTTCTGACAAGTATTATTACGAACTATAATTGCGCTTGTTATCATATAGGATATACAATAATTTATTTAGAAAAAGTAATTCTTCTTTTTAGGTATATGTTGAGTTAATCTTCGTGCTACAATGTTCCGTATCAAACTTTGAGCACGTGTAAAAGCTAAGATTTTGCCGCTGATCGCTACTGACGAAACACGGAAAAATTACGAGTAACACACAGAAATGCTGGAGTATTGGACTAACTAACGATATAAGGACTGGTAGATAGACACCCAAAGCGTTTTGCAACAAAGCTTATCAACAGATTCAGACTCCTCTGAAATGCTTTAATTATTGTGACAATGGGAATTCTGTTGTGGAAGAAAAAGCTGATCGTCCTCTTTCATTAGTCGTCATGTAGCTGTTGTGCTTGGTGGAAGCTTTCTGTAGAGTTAATATACGCAGGAGTTGTATCAGCAGTTTGGCGGTGTATAATTACAACGAAGAAATTCTTTCTTAGTAATGTCTAAACTGTTTATTTTTATTTTACAGTTAACAGTGGGCCATATTTTCTAAGTGCCTAAGATAACAAAAAGTGTTTTCTGGTAGCTACAAAATTGCTTTCAGAAGCATTTGCTTTTTATTCCGCTCTTTCTCACATGGGAGTGAGGTACGCACACAACGGTAAGGAAATTGATTTGACGCTTTACTAAGCACTGTACACCATACCAAAAAATTCTTTTGTAATTAACAGGTTCAGCAATGATCAAAATAGGAATGTAACTTGTTTCAATATTTGTTGTTAAAAAGGTACGATATTAAGTGTGATTGCGTTCTGAAACTGCATTCAAATTATTGGCTCTAACAGCAAAAACAAAACAAAATATTTTCAAGTAATGGTAAGCCAATGAAAAGTTAATCATTATTGCAAAGTTGCACGAACAATAGGTAGAAAGTATTTTGTGTCTTTAAAAGTATGTCTATGACCAAGCAGCAAAGCTTAATTTTGATGTACAGGAAAAGAAACATAATAATCTTTTGTAATTCTTGATACACTGCTCAGAAATTAAAGCATGTATTCTCAAGGAGAACTCCAAATATAACCTGCTGTTACATGTTTTGCCGATAAGCTCTAAAGAGAAAAATTCCATCCGACCCACGTAGCCCGATAGATATTTCATCATAAAGTTGCAATTAATTCGCTCATGTTGAAATTGAATATTTATATACGTATTCAGGTAGTAAACCAACAGCAAACAGGTCACTACAGCTCGCAGTATTGACTAATGAGTGAGAAAAGCGGGTGAGATGGCTCTGAGCACTATGGGGCTTAACATCTATGGTCATCAGTCCGCTAGAACTTAGAACTACTTAAACCTAACTAACCTAAGGACAGCACATAGCACCCAGTCATCAAAGTGGGTGAGACATTAGCTACTTATTAGTGTCTGATCGCCTTGTGACGTAATTCTGGCACCACTGCAAATGCTTTATAATACTGTCTCAGTTAGCAACAGGGTTCGACCTAATAACTCATACCTTACATGGCGTGAATATATTTGACTATAATATAGTTGTTGTTTAAGATCAAAATTCAAGAAACTGGCCATTCATCTGAGGTTAACATATTCCTTACTACATTTTACTTAGTTAAGCACAGTATTGTAACAAGAATAAGGTACAGGAAACGGCGGCCCCTGTTTCTTTACACTATACGTGCAAGCCCAGTATTATACTAAACAGTACACAACTGCATGAAAATCATAGGGATTTCAGCGTGATTTCAAATTGAAAAGCTGCAACTTCATGCGTGCAGAGCAAAAGTTCCTAACCCATAAAAGACCACTGTTCAGGACACAGAGTATAGGAGCAGAGAATGACAACAGTACTTGTCAGTAGGTTCGCAGCCGTGCCCAATAGAGATGCAACATTATTTTGTGTGATTCGTCCTAGAAGAAGCTTCGGGAACAGTCTGTCCGTCAGACTGTCGATATCCCCTACAGAAATTACGAAGAGTGGATGGGGGGGGGGGGGGGGTCTCTAAGTCGTCTTAAGAAGCCTAAATGGTTCAAATGGCTCTGAGCACTATGGGACTCAAATGCTGTGGTCATAAGTCCCCTAGAACTTAGAACTACTTAAACCTAACTAACCTAAGGACAGCACACAACACCCAGCTTAAGAAGCCTATCTGGAGTGGGAAAGTGGTTGGCAAACAAAAGGGAGACTGAGAGAAGTCACTTCCTGCCTTACCACCGTCTCACTATGTAATCGTACCACTAAGAATATCAACAGCCTCTTACCAGCAGCACTTTCAGAATATGGTCCACTATTAATACAAAGCTAGTTTTTATCAAAATTACCTAAATTTGCAAACTCATCGAGTTGATATATTTACATGCTTCTACAAAAGTACTCCGCAAGCTGTACGTCATGGGAATATTACTGATTTTCTTTCCTATTCCATTCGTATGTTGCACGAGGAAAAAATTACTTTCTGTATTGTACACTAAGAGTCCTAATGCCTCTCGAACATTTTTCATGGTCCCTACTCGATATGTTCGTTGGTGGCAGCAGAGTGGTCACACAGCCTTCTTGAATACAGGTCTCTGAAAACACCTAACTGGGTTTTGTGGGAATTACTGCGTCTTGCTTCCAAGGATTCCCATGTAATGGAATCGAGTATTTCCTTTAAATTTTTGTACGCGCTGTACCAAACTGTTACGATCCTATCAAAAAGTCTCTGAATTCGTCTGATAAGTGCTATCATAATTAATTGTTAAGGACTCCAAACACTGGACAAATGCTCTATAATTGATCACACTAACGTCTTATACGCAATAGCCTTCGTAGATGTACCACACTTTCCCACAAACCTAATAGAGATCTAAGTCTTCTTTTCCCATTCCTTAATACAAATTTTAGTTGGTCGCCTCATCTTCCTCGCTTCTTAGTATTACACATAAATTCTTGTACTTACAAGATGTGAAATGGCCTAGATGCTCTTCTAATCAGATACTTTACGGTTCTTTCTGTTTGTTATAGACATTATTTTGCATCCATCCATATTTAACGAGAGCTCCGCTTCGATGCAACGAGTGGAAACTTTGTCCAAGTCTCTCTCGAGCCCCTTACGATCGTCCGGTGACGATACTTTACAGAATACAACAGCATCGTCGGCGAACAGTCTTATAACGCTGTCATTTCTATGTTAGAAACCTTCTACCTGTAGTTATACCCTTAGGGGTAGTATTACGCTTTATTAGGAAACACCATACATTAATTTCGTTTCTGTGGAACATTCACAATCCAGTACTACGTAGTGGCTACTATTAGTCAAATATTTTTCGAGCCAATCACGTTCACTGCCTGACAAAGAGTGAAGCACCCAGAAGAGGAGGAGGAAACTAAACTCCACAGTTTGAGATGGTGTGTGATGTTATTTCAGCGACTGCAAATCAGAGTCAAATTTACGTAGAACTTCGCAGTATGGATCCGCTTATCATATGACGTTGCTCTGTCTCGCCGATACATTAACTGATTCGGTAGGGAAGCGTGTCGTAAAGCCGTTGTATCCTCCCCTGAGGCAAGCTGTCCCACAACTATTCTAACTGATCCTTGGTATCATGGGTACTGCCACTGAGAGGGAGCTGACGTCCGATCTGGTTTCACTCGTGTTGTATTGAGAACACACATGTTGTATTGGGAGCAAAACTGGGAATGTTGTTGGTCACTGGAGAATCTCAGCATCATTCACACAATTCATACACACACGTGATATGTATGGTCGAGCATGAGAGATAACACATTAGAACGCAGCATGTCCGAGGCGTACCGTTCTGTCACCAGAGGTGCATGAACTGATTCGGTTGGAAAGGATAAAGCTGTAGTACCTCTCTTGAGTCAACTTGGCCCCAGCTGTTGTAACAGGTCCTTCACACTCTGTACAATGGCACTGGGAGAGGGATATTGCGGGCCATAGTAGTACCCCAGCATCACTCAGATAGTTCATAGATACGTGTGAGATGTGTGGAGAGCATTGTTCTGTTGAAAAATGGCACCACGATACTATCGCATCAGAGGTAACACATTCGGAAGCAGCCTGTCCCTGACGTACCGTTGTGCCGTCAGAGTTCCCTGTCACTAACAGCCGTGACCTGAAGCCATACCCGAAGACTCTTCACAGCATGACGCCAGAACTACCACTGCCTTCTCTTTCCGAAAGATTGGAACAATGAGACCTCTTCTCAGGTCGCTGCCGTGCTGCCGACGATGGCCAACCGGGGTAGCTCAGAACCGCAATTCATCGCTGAATACAATGTGGCGACATTCATTGACAGTCCATGCTTGCTGGTTACAACACTACTCCAAACGCAATCATCTGTATTGTGTTGTAACGGCAGCCTACGCTTGGAACGGTAGTTTCCTAGTACGGCTGCTGTTGGTCTGCTGCCACTGGTGCACGATGACACAAAATGTTGCAAGAAGTCCTTTACTTGTCTCTGATGGTAGGCGCTGATGTGGAGAAGCTACGATGTGCTTGGTGCACAATATGGCGAACTTCTCTTGTAGTGTAATTCTTCAGGCTTTCCCGGCGAGATCTTGACATGTGGTATAAGCGGGTCTACTGCCGGATGTTTGTGTCGCTCTGGCACAATATTTCGGCCACGTAACTTGTTGCCTTCTTCAGGTGCGACTTGAGACCGTCTCAGGTCGCACCTGAAGAAGGCAACGAGTTATGTGGCAAAAATATTGTGCCAGAGTGACACAAACATCTGGCAGTGGACCCGATTATTCCACATCTTTCTTGTAGTGTTCATACTTGGTCGACCAAAACCTTGGTGACGAGTATTGCTGCCCTGGCGTTCCTATGCTGCCCGGACGCCCCACAAACCTGTCTCTGTACGATTAGAGCAGCCGGCCAAAAAGATCCTTTCAAACATTATGAGGTACTGATAACGACGTTCCATACGCGTACGTAGGATTTTCTTTCCTTCACAGTGATCATGCTAAATATGACGCGTTTCACGCCTCCTACATATCCCACGAGGCCTCTTAACAACCCTAAACGGTAACAACACTACCGCTTTCTAGTGGCCGTGCAGCCTGTCACAGATAATTGGAAATCCAATCATTCACACACCCGCCGTGATTGTGTACTGTACGAAGCTGCTTGAGATTCTACCAATTCTTCCGGGCAATGTATTTTCGAAAATACTTCTATGGTGGTATCATGGTTCGTTGTAGATACTGTGGTCCAGTGTTTAACACCTTAGGAAAATCTAGGAAGAAGTAATCTATCTGGTCACTAGCGGCTACTGTTAGGAAAATGTCGTAAATGAAATAAGAAAACTGTGTTTCACAGGAATAATTTTTCTGAACCAGTGTACGTCCTTTGAGGAAAGGTTGTTTTCCTACAGGAACGTCACAAATTTTGAGCTTAAAATGTTCTTTGAGGTCCCACAATTACCCCCTTTTTTCGCTCTAAACTGTATTAATATTCTGGTAGGCATCCGGCACTAAGCGATTACTCCTCAAACGCCTGCCAATATTCTGGCTGTCGTATATTTGCTTGGGGCTAACACGAAGGTTTTCGTCATAGACAGGAGACAATATGATGAGAGACGGTATGTTCGTTAGACTGGGCGAAATTGCTTCGGTCTCGTAGTTAGGACCACTTGAGTTCTGTCTTTCTTTGAACACGTTCAGCATCTCCTGTTAGTCCTATTCAGTATGGGTCCCACACACAAGAACAAATTTTCTAGAACTGATTGCAAGAGAGTTTTGTGAGCCTATATGATGACAAAATGAATTGGATACCCTGCAATACATGCCAGGAGGAGTTACGTATTTCTTAAAAAAATCAGCAACCTCTTGTACAAAAGAAATTTTATTTCTTGATCGATTTCAGGCATCTATAGCCCGTTTCCAGAACATTCTATTTATCGTATTATTAGCGAGCGTCAAAAATTAGTAAGTATATGTAGCGTATTACTGTGGTCCTATTGGTATTAGTGCATGTAGAAATATGGTATAAGGAAACCAAACAACGATACCATATCATAATCGTACATGCTCTATAATCCATACGACTACAATAATATGCTGCATACACCTGCTTATTTTTGACTCTGTATAATAATCGATAATTTTAATCTTCTGAAGAAGGGCAATAGGTGCCTCAAACCGGTCGAGAAACAGAATTTCTTTCGTGAATGTGGTTGCTAATTTTTTAAGAAATTCACTTACAGTTTCTTGGGATGGGTAGAGTACTAAAAAAGGAAATAAATAGTGAGAATTGCTTGTCGGACGTCCGTCGATATTGGAGCCAAAGCTGAAAATCGGTTTTTCGTACGAAGTCTACCGTACTGCTTCAGGTCGCTGTACTGAGGAAGAATTTGTTTACTTTGTCCGTGAAGCACAGCGAATAATTGCTGCTTGGTTTGGGCTTGAGCTCGTGGCTGGTGTCCAAATTGTTGCAGTTCCTTTAGGTTCGTTCTCTTGGGCCTTTTAACATTTCTCTCTTATATATATATATATATATATATATATATGAATGATGAATGGGGAATTATTCATCGCATCAACCATCAACTTGGATGATCAAGTAATTTTTATTCAAGTTCGTCTTCCTTTAGCCTTTGAGACGCCGATGTCCAACTACAAGGCAGCATCTGACACCTCTGGTATTTTATTTTACCAGTAGCCAACGTATATGGTGAGCATTCCTCTGTCCGCCACATGGAGAGAAAAGGAGAAATCTTCATAACAATTATTACAAGCGTTATGACATACAGATCGTAAGCAAGGAGAATTAAATCGCTGTTATTGAAAAAACGCGGGGTAACTGAGACGTACTTTTGCAGGTCTGCAGGGATATCAACGCGGGAAAGGGTCAAAAATGAACCCATCAGGAAGAAAATGGGTATCACAAGTCCGATTATTTACACTTATAAAAGAAATACCTCTCACGATACGGGCATAAGAGGAGGACGTCAGAGGCGAGACTGCCGCGACTTATCATTGAATAGAAACAACCAAGAAGGAAGAAATTATAGAGACTAACGGTCACATGGATGCAAGGAATTTAGACATTGATTAGAAGAAGAAATACCGAAGAAATTTTTTGTAATGATAGAGATAAATAGAGAATGAAAATTAATGTACAAGTTTGGTTTACCGGAAAATGTAAGTCTCTGTACAGGCTGCCTCACTCACTGACTCATCATCTCACAGCCCAAACCACTAAGGACAGAAATTTGAAATCTGGAGAAGGTGTTGATCATGTACTATACGTGTTGTTTAAGAAGGGATTGTTATGAAATTCCGTCCCAAGGGGGTGAAACAGCGGAAAATGTGCCGCTATTAAGGTAATTTTGAAGTCAGACCTACGAAAATTCTTATTTTGTTCCTCGGTCAGAAATAAAGAAATACGTGTTAGAGCATTTCTGTAAATTTAACCCGTATGAGGTGAAATAGAGGGTGACAGTTGTTTTTGAAAATAAATCATTATTAAAGAACCACTAAAGTATTTTTGACACTACAAGATGAAATTTTTATGAAAATATTTCATTATGAAGGCACTTTAAAAATAAATCTATTAAAATTTGAATCTGCTTCTTGGTTAGAAATGAAAAAAATCGTGTTTCACTGTTTTTCGAAATTCAACACCCAAGAGGATGGAATACGGGATGAAAATTTTTAAGGAAATATTTCGTTACATTAAAGAAAAGCTAAATCTATAAAAATGGTATTTCACGTCTCGATTAGATATAAAGATATTTATGTTAGGGGATGAGAGTTTCTATGGAACGCAGAAGGCATGATTAACAGAAACCTTGGACTCCAGTTACCATAATCGCTTTTTGGTCAGAAGTACGTTCGGAAATGATGTTTCTTTGACTTTAATTAACGTGAAAAGTTTAGAAAGTGTTGCAATTTGTGAACAACATAAAAATTGATTAAAAAAAAAAGAAAAAAAAAAGAAAGCTATAGCGACCGTACAGTTTGCTCGAACGAAGCATCGGGCGTTAAGCTAGTACATTACAAAACCGCAATTATCGTTTTAGTTTCATTTTTATTCTTGATTAGCAACGGCGTCCGCTGCAGAAGAGCAGTACTGCACGAAGGCGTGGTTGTGTGAGGCATTGTCGGAGAGGGTACGTGTGACGTGGGCGCCGGCCAAGAGCTGGAAGAAAGCTGCGGCCGCCAGGAGATAGGCCGCTGTCAGCGCCGCTGGATTATGCAGCGGGGGCGGCGCGGCACGTTTCCAGCCTGGCGTCGCGTCGCGGCGCGCTGGCGCCAATTCCAGGAAGCTGTCCGCCGCTGACGGCCGATAACATTCAGCGGCCGCTGACGCTGACGCTGTCACGGCCGTCCCCGCCTTTCCTGTGCCAGTTCGATTAATACAGAACGCAGCTGGCGCCAGAATCTCGACCGCCGCTCTCTTTGTGGGCCGTGGCGGCGGATGCTGTCAAAACGCTCCGCAGCTTTCGAGAGCTGTCGCCAGTCGCGGCGCCACAGCCGACGTTACTCCGGCCGTGTGTGTTCTAATTACGCGTTGCTGCACGTGGCGGGTGCGACTGCTTGTGTGAATCGGAAATGCGGGACACTTCAAAGTGAATATAGCGATTACAGATGGCTGTAATTATATAACGCAAAGCGATATATCGATGAAAAGAACGTAAAAGGAAGTTTAAAATTTCGATCGTTGCGCCAATCCAATGAATCGGACGGCGGCACAGGCTATGAGAATGACGGAAGCCACGTATCTACATCTACATCTATACTCCGCGAGCCACCTTACGGTGTGTGGCGGAGGGTACTTATTGTACCACTATCTGATCCCCCCTTACGTACGTAGAAACATTTGCAAGCACGTTCCACATTTAGCGATCACGAAATACTCTACATTTCTCAGAAAGGTAACCGACATAATATTCAAACACTGATAGCACGAAGGCTGTCGTGTGCAGCTGAACATTACAGTGACTCGCCTAAAGTTTGTGTGCGTTGTGCTATGACTGCACAAAAATTGTATGGTCATTTTTCTTCATCAATCCCCTGATGTGATATCAGGCCCTCTGCTGTTCCTAATCTAAATGAACGTTCGAGGGGAGACAATCCAAACAGCCCTCTTACATTGTTTGGTGATTAGGATGTCATTTACTGGCTAGTTAAGTGATCAGAAGACGAAATCCAACTGCAAAATGACTTAGACACGATATCAGTATTTTTTCTGAACAAGGCAAAGTGTGAGGTCATACACACGAGCACGAAAAGAAATCCGTTAAATTTCAATTACACGATGAACCACACAACTAAATACGTAGGAATTACAGTCACGAAGAACGTAAATTGGCGGGATCATATAGATAATGTTGAATGGAAGGGAAACGGAAGTCTGCGTTTTATTGGCTGAACACTTAAAGGATTCAAAGGGTCTACTAAAGACACTGATTGTTCGCCCTCTGCTACAGTACTGCTGTGACGTATGGGATCCTTACCAAATAACATTCGCGGAATACATCGAAAAAATTCATAGAAGGGCAGCTCGTTTCTTACTATCGCGGAATTGGGGGAGAGCGTGTCACAGACGAGATAAGCGAGTTGCTATGGCAATCATTAAAAAAGTTTCTCCTCTGAATGTGAAAATATTTTACTGTCGCTACCGTACACAGGAAGGAATCACCATGGTAATCACATAACAGAAATCAGAGCTCGTTCAAAAACATTTAAGTTTTCATTTTTTCCACTTGCTGTTAAGAGTGTCGAACGGTAGAGAAGTAGTCCGCAGGTGGTTCAAAGAGCCCTGTGTCAGGGACGTAACTGTGAATTGCAGAGTAGCCATGCATATGTAGATAGATGTACAACATGCTCGAGCAAAGCCTGCTCGTATTCTACACATTACATCATTCAGCAAGTTGGAGCCATTCCCCCCATTCTGAGGTACGAAAATTTGGATATTCGTATATTTTTAAATCAATGTCTTCGAAACTGTTTGAGTGGTTATACTTGACATGATGACGCGTTGTTCTGCCATTGACCACACAGTTCTCCAGACGTGACACCCATATGTTTATTTTTATGCCGTTATGGGAACAGTTGTTTTCCGAAAACAATTCCAGAACTTCAAATAAGCGTTTCTAATACTCTCTCATCGATGATTCTTTACATATGCTTCAGAGCGTGTGGCCTGAAACGGATTAAGATTTAAATTTTCGTGTGACAAAAGGCAATTATATAGAACACCAATAAAATATGTAAAAAATTGAAATTACTCTATTACATTTATCGTAATACTTATTGATGTATCGCTATGCAGTGAAGAGTTACAACCGATTGTAATCGCCATATTCATTTTGTACTGCCGGTACGTCAGGTCTTATGGCATCGACTAAAACGCCAGCAAGTCTCGTGATGGATTCACATCTTGTGCAAATTTACAACGAAAAATTTCCAATTCGGGTGACCGTATCCTCTCCGCCGTTTCATCGTAACGAACACTGCCCACTCCGCAGGTCAGAAGAAGCTAATGACGAAACGCAGCTGTCGTGAGACATGGCACGGCAAATGATCGACACTGTGCTGAAGAATCATTCGACCACGTCCGACATGCTCGTGTATCTCAGCGCTCAGTCAAACTCGGATCGAATTCGCGCAGCGTGTTAACGGCCGTTCATCTGGTGCACCCGTCACACGTGTGTGGTGTATTTACATCTCATAAAATACGTTAAACAGAAAGTTAAAATGCGATAACACACAGAAAAATTTGAAAACAGGAAAGCATATGGCTCCCATCCCTTAGGTTAACCGACATCTGCGGTAACAGGAAGAGCATCCTGCCGCAAGGTTGAAATAAAGTAAAATTTATCAAATAATGAAAACAGGAAACTCTGTGCAACGGGACAAACACTAGGAAATGGAGAGAGACCACTTCCATTGTGTAGTTAACTGTTTTGGAGTTCGCAGAGCCCCCATGTTTATTTACTTGAGAGCATCTTAAATTTTCTAGCCGTGAGAAAGTTGTAATAGTGTCAACTAAGCCTTGTGATGGCACATGGAAAGCTTCCATACTGACGCGCAAGTCGTTGGAGTGGCGTCAAATCCAGTGGCTTGCAATCAACTGTGACCCCCGGAGATTTATTTTCCATTGGAGCATACTCATTCAAATGTTCAAATATGTGTGAAATTTTATGGGACTTAACTGCGAAGGTCATCTGTCCCTAAGCTTACACACCCAAGCCCGAGGGAGGACTCGAACCTCCGTCGGGAGCAGCCGCACAGTCCATGACTGCAGCGCCTCAGACCGCTCGGCTAATCCCGCGCGGCAGCATACTCATTGAAAGTGAAAATATGAAAAAAAAAATTAAAAATAATAAAGAAATGAATAATATAGTGGCTCAATATGTTTAAAGGACAACAAACATTCAATAATAGGTTGAAATTCAGTAATACGTTCAAGCAACTGTGTTTAGAGATGTTTTTTTAAATTCCCGTTTGCAATAATGGGTTAAGGTGGTTCTTCAGTTACTGAGGATGAAGCTCTCGAGATCAGGTAATCAAATCCTGTGCTTTCACGCTAGCCACCAGCAACTGACCCAAAAAGACGTGTATAGTAAACTGCTGTATACTTCCGTGATTTCGTACTTACCTTTATCAATATCCACACCTATACCTGAACCCCAAAGAGTGCTGTACTCTATGAGCGCAGAGCCCAGTTTAGTTTTCCTTCGGCTACACCATTCTTATTCCATACGCTGTCGGTACGCGTGAAGTAAGACAGATTGTTCTCATCTGTGGGAGCCGAAATTTCTCTAATTTTAGTGTGTGTCCTGAGTGATTTTGTAAAAAACCGGACGTTGTGACCGAGCGGTTCTAGGGGCTTCATTCTGGAACCGCGCGACCGCTACGGTCGCAAGTTCGAATCCTGCCTCGGGCATGGATGTGTGTGATGTCCTTATGTTAGTTAAGTTTAAGTAGTTCTAAGTTCTAGGGGACTGATGACCTCAGATGTTAAGTCTGATAGTGCTCAGAGCCATTTGAACCATTTTTTTGTAAAGTGGATTCTCAGTACATTGCGAGTAACCTCTTCTGTCATTCTTGTGACGTCCCCAACTGCAGTTTGTTGATCATTTCTCTGATACCCTTGTCCCGGCAAAATAATCTCGCCACGAATCCTCTTGCTCCACTATAAATTATACAACTTTCTAAGTGTCAATTATACCATCCTCTTTTCGCAAAATTCAGCTTAGGCTGTAAACGCAGTAAATACACTTTTAATAGTTAGTGACGAACACAAGAAATTTCCATCATTAAGATTCGATTCAGAACAGCCGCGTTTGCATTCCCCTAGCCTTCTCCCCTCTTTCAGTGTCATCTCTTTCCCTTCTCTCTTACATGTAACGTGGAACGTCTTAGGCACAGTCGCTAATGTGAGAGCTAGTCATATAGTTTTAATTACAATCTCGAAGAAATAAAGTTATGTAATTCATTTATTTTTAGTTTGCACTTACTCGTATACAGTCTTAATGTGCACTGAAATCCCCGCGGCACCGGACCATAGCATGCCACTACATGAGCCAAAACAAAACAGTGTAGTTCATTGATAATGTGGATTATCGTGCGGTAATTCATTTCCTGCAAGGGAATAACATTGCAACAATGTTGAGTTGGTGGAAGTGTATCAGAAAAGGGCAGTTGGCGCAGTCGCTTCCTGAGTTGTCACAGCAGTCTCAGTGGCGAAGCTGGTAGACTACCTCTCTGTGCAGAACTCGGAATCGGAACGGAAGAGGATGCTCCCGCAATCGGAGATCGCTGTATCACAATTGGGGCGTCAGTGGTAAACGTAAAAAATGTGTCATGGATCCGTTATTAACATTTGGCAAGACATTTTATAATGACACACGACGCTGCCTTCCGTTCAAAGAGCCCTTTGGATTTAAGAGCAGCGGAAATGTTGCTTCTGTGTCAAACCAGCCCAGATAATTTTTTTGCGGCCTTCTCACCTTGGATGACTGCTGCGTGTCTCATTTTCACTCGGAGACAAAGGAGAAAAAGGAGGAATGGGGAAATGTAGGCTCATCTCTACCGAAAAAGGTGAAGACACAACCATTAACGCCAAGGGTTGGAAGTTTATTTTGGTACTAACACGTTGATACGCTAATAGACTACGCACGTTTACTACCAAAATCCCCCGGCGACAATCATTAGGAGGCTGTCAAAGCACTGGGGGAAGCTGTCCAAGAGACGTTTTTTGCTCCACGAGAGTTTCACAGCGCGTACTGCACAGACACAGGGCCCTCCCCGTGTATTCTCCTGACATGACCCTCCGTGACTTCTTTGTTGTGACCCCGAGCCCCTTCCTTGACAACACAAACTTCTCTACAGCAACAGAGAGTGAACAAGACAGCCAATTCGCTCAAGCGGAGCGAGTCCGCCATCAAGCTCTAGGGACCATTTTTAGATGTCGCTAACAGCACGGAACTACTAAGACATGCCGAAAACTATTGCCTCCTAATTTTTAATCTGTTTTCAATATTGGTTGAGGTACCAGATATCATGCATGTTACTTGATCGATTTCCCACTTCGCTGACGCAAGTTGCAAGACTCTGCCAATCGAAGGCGACGTGTAAAGTAACTACGTCGATGCGTGATAAACAGCTTGCTTTAATCGAGTTTATGGACATCTGTCAACAATTTCTTTTGCGTTTTGAGCTTGAGGAGGTAGCCGAGCGGTTCTAGGCGCTGCAGTCTCGAACCGCGCGACCGCTACGGTCGCAGGTTCGAATCCTGCATCGGGCATGGATGTGTATGATGTCCTTAGGTTAGTTAGGTTTAACTGGTTCTAAGTTCTAGGGGGCTGATGACCTCAGAAGTTAAGTCCCACAGTGCTCAAAACCATTTGAACCATTTGAGCTTGAGGGTGATGGGTCCTTTAACAACATTGTGACGGGTGATGAAAGATGGGTTCACAGTTTTGACTCAGAGAACAAGAGAGCATGAATGGAGTTCCGCCACAAAGGATCAAAAAAATGGTTCAAATAGCTCTGAGTACTATGGGACTTAACATCTGAGGTCATCAGTCCCCTAGAACTTAGATTAGAACTACTTAAACATAACTAACCTAAGGACATCACACACATCCATGCCCGAGGCAGGTTTCGAACCTGCAACTGTAGCGGTCGCGCGGTTCCAGACTGAAGCGCCTAGAACCGCTCGGCTACAACGGCCGGCCACAAAGGTTCACCGACGTCAAAAAGTCCAAGACCTGCCGTCAGCAAGCAAAGTCATACTCAGTGTTGTGGGATGTTCGACGAGTAGTGCATTTCGAATTCACGCCGAAAGGCACCACCCTAAACTCTGCAAGGTACTGAGAGACTCTCAGCAAATTGAAAGCACGAGTTCGAAGAGTTCGTTCAGACTTGGAGCACCCTGTCCTTCAGCATGACAATGCCAAAACACACACGAGCGCTGAGACATCTGCAACAGTCCGACGGCTTGATTTCACTGTCATCCATCATCCTCTGTACAGTCCCGACTAGGCCCCATTCATTTTCACCTGTTTTCAAAACTTAAAGAACACATTTGAGGATTTCACTTTGATGATGATGATGATGATGATAGTGGTGATGGTGATGATGATGATGATGATGATGATGATGATGATGATGATGATGATGGGATGCAAGCAGACGTGAAGTTGTGGCTCCGTCAACAAAGTCAAACAAGTTACAGAGACAATGGTAACAAACCGGACTCTCGTTGGTATAAATGTGTTCGTCGCCAGAGTGATGGTTGAGAAACAAATAAGAAGGCATGAAGGATATTAATAACGTTTGTTTTGTTTGATAAGCTTGTAAGAGGTCCATGACTGAGGAATTTCTCGATAGCGCACTCGAGCAGATGTAATTTCGATGGATTGCTCACGCACTGCCTGCGATATGTAAGGTATAAGAGAATCCCAGACCAAAGAACAATGTTGACTGCAGTAGGAACTGTGTAGCAGTAGGAGTAAGTAGTTGCTAGCGAGCAGTCGTGTGTATGGAGTTGGCTGGGCCGCTCGTGCGGAGCGATGGCGGAGCCTGAGCGATGTAGTGTAGGGTAAAAGCAGCCTCGCGCATATGTAGTATTGTTATATCAAGTCCCATGTAAATGTTTAAAAAATCTCTTAATAATAATCTTTCTTATAAAAAATTAACTTTTGATGATCATTCATCTCAATTTAAAGAACTTACTAATTTCTCCAATCCATGGTCATCCCGATTATTGTATAGAAAAATCTGTTGTTTCCTATTATACATGACAAATCTATCGGCCAGCATTGCACAGGGCTGTGCCAGAAAAATTTCTTATAGGAACAGATATATACGCGTTATCCAGCGACCTTATTGAGGTAAGAATTTTCAATTTATCCAGTATGATCTTTCAGGGCCAAGACGCAGCGCTGCCGACGTCCAAAATTCACCAGTTTAAATTCACAGTCATTATTGAAAGTTTATAAGTGAGCGACAATTTTTTATTGAGAGATAGTCACATTGCATTATTGGTAGGTTACGAAATTTTACTATTGGGAGGTTACGCTGAATGTGAATTATATACTTATATTCTTTTTACTGTTGGGAGGTTACACTACATCTGAATGATATGTAATATTATTTTTACTGAGTGGAGGTTACAAGCTTAAAGAGTGTCCAAATAAAAAATTCAGAGGCATTACTTTTCATCACGCAGTCGTATGTTTCACGTTGTGCCCGTGCATCACGTGGAAGGAATAGTTGGAAGCTCAGTATGCCTGCACTGCAGTATATAGCTCGCGCTCCGTGTCTTAACCACAGTGCCTCTGCAGAGTGTCTTCGACAGTTTGCTCCTCTCAGTGAGAGCTGGGCCCGTTCGACTCGCAGTCGCCGTTCCAGCTCCAGTCATCGTAGCTCACCTGTCCGAAGAGGATCCGCCGCTCGTCGTCAGTGCCTACATCGGACTGTGCTGGGCATCATTTGTACCTAGGCTGAGAACAGGACCGACATGGGCCAAGAAAATGATACAACGATTTTTTGCATTTCATCATTCATCTGTCACGAAATAAAAATGTCTTTTGGAAACTGAATTGCAGTCACGTCAATAGTTTGTTTATAGGTATGCTTGCTTGACATTTGGTTGGGAGTAGCCAGCGTGTTTTCGCTGACTTCAGCAGCACCTTGGTGTCTGTGGTCAACGCCGACTACAAAATGTAGCTGCAACAGGTGACGAGAATTTTTCTTCTTTCCTAGAATGAAGAAACCATTGTGTGACAGCCATTTACAGAATGGCGGCGAGGTGGTTTACGAATTGGAACGTTTCCTGAACAGCCGAAATGCAGTCTTCTACAACGATGGAAACAAGGTGATCCATCGGTGGGAAAATGTGTCGTTTTAAGGGTGAAAGTGTAGAGGAGCACTAGCACTATCACGATATTTTACGGAGACAGCTTTTTCTTTTTTTTGGTGGAAAATTAAACATTTATCGCTACTGCTCGTATATACAACATTTGGTTGTGACGCTGGCATGACCCATATTACCTACGATACTCGTCGTCAGCAATTCGCGAGCGCGATACGGTTGACGCCAGTGCGCGAACATGGCCGCGCTATATCGAACAGGTCGCAATGGATCGCGGCTGGGCGTGAGTGGGCCCGTAGCGCCGCGGGCCTCCAGCTGATGCATGAATCACGCGACTAATTACCCGCCGCTGCGCCCGGGGACCGCCGACCTGTACGACTGCACACTGACCACAGCGCCGGATTCGCCTTCCCGTGTTGTAGCAGCAGCTGGTCGCCGCCTTCCTGGACTTTCCGTGAGCACAACGGACAAAAAAACGTAACCCCAAATACACACCACGCCAATACAGTGCAACACAGCCTCTATCCTCGATAAAGGCATCCATTTGGCAAGGAAGAGAGTCCAGGTTCGCCATAATCAGCTGAAGTAAGTTGCTGATGACTGGGTCCCGTAGAGCTAGCAAATTGCAGAGATATCGACTGCTATGTTGGACACGCACTTAAATATACTTTGTATGGGATTAAGAACGGCTGGCTTAGCGGGCCAGCCGAGGTGCGACAGGAGTTCGTCCTAGGAGTGACGTATGCCTACACCTCTGTGAGTACGGCTGTAGTCATCTTGGAAGACGGGTGTGTCTGCAGCAGACTCGTCGTAAAGATGTAGAAGAAAGGACAACACATTATCACCGAGAAAGACGAAGTAATAAACCTGGTTCTTGTTCACGCTAACTTGGATGAGTGGGCCCGATTCATGGTACAAAAGACGTCCCTAAAACATCCGAGCACCACCAACAGCCTGAGCTGTATCCTCCACTCGCTGTGGGTTAAACGCTTCATCGGTCCGTCGGAGCGACTAAAGTACAGCATAATTTGAAAAAAAGCAAAATCGTGACTCGCCAGACCGGACTGCACTTCTCCAGTCAGCTGTTCTTTAGTTTCTGTATCGTTCCTCCATTTGAAGATGTATAGCTACATGTGCCGCAGAGAGCAATGGCCTTTTGTGAGGTGTGCGGTCCAGACGTCCACTGCAAGTAGTTCCTTCCGCAATATTCGTTCGGAAACTGCACTCACTGATTTTAGGATTTGCTGTCGGATTTCAAGCCCACTGCTGGTTAGAAGGCGTGTCATTCGCATCCAGTCACTGTCGGTTAGTCCTTCTTTCATAGTGTGGTCCAGACATGGTATCTCCTTTCTGACATTCTGCCACGTCTCTTCGTCGACCGATGCCAGTGCGCTGATCCCATATATCCGGCTGTCACATTCACACCACTCCCCTCTTGTGACGAACTTCAGCTTTGGAGGGTCACATGATGCCTCATGCCAGTGTTACACCATACAATGCTCGAAAGCTACCAGCGTTCTCTTTGTAGAAGGTGACTAATATATTCTGAGTTAACAAAACGATCACGGACATTTATTATTAAAACAAATGTATATTTCCTGAAACGGCTTGAGCAATCGATAATTCTTACATGCTCTATTTATCCTGAAATTACTTGTGGCCATACTGGCTGCGTTTGGGAACCGTGACTGTGTGGAATAAGTGCTTATTAGTATTTGCTGCTACCAGGCACTTTTATTTGTTTTATGTTTAATGTAACATATCAACATATCGCAAATGGTTTCTAGCAGGTTCTGCCCATCTTCCTGCATTTATACTTAAAGAAAATTGCCACTCAAAAATAAAAGCTCTTAAACTAAATTAACACACCAACAGTGAAAAATAAACAGGAAGTCCTATGTTAAATTAACACAACAGTAGCGAGCAATAAACAAAGAGTCCTATGCTAATTTAGTTTAATATATTTTTCTTCTTAAGTGTCATTTTCCGTATGTATGAAAGCCTGAAGATGAGCAGAATAAGCTCGAAACATAAAAAATAAAAATGACTGGTAGCAGAAAATACAAACAAGATATTACATTCAAATTATCGCTATTTACTAGCACTGACAGGAGTGCCAGAATTCTCAACTTGAAATCTGCAAACTAATTTGTCAAAATATCCGAGAAAACAAGTTGAATTTACTGCGTCATGTGATTTCTACATACTGATTAGGTTGATAATGTCTTTTTTAATGGCATAGTGCTCCCGCAGGAGGTACCTAGCTCGAATCGTGATACCCAGCGTGGTGGCGCAATGGTTACCACACTGGACTCATTCGGGGAGACGGCGGTTCAGACCGGTGTCTGACCATCCAGATTTAGGTTTTCTGTGATTTCCCTAAATCGTTCCAGACAAATTCCGGGAGGGTTCCTTTGATATGGCACAGCCTATTTCCTCCCCCATTCTTGACACAAACAGAACTTTTGCTCCGTCTCTAATGACATCGACGTCCACGGGACGTTAAACACAATCTTCCTTCCTTCTTCCTTTTCGAATCGTGATGTCTGAAGAAATTTCAGAATTCCTGTTAACCGAGTCCAGTTGGACTTGTCCCACAATAAAAACAATGGATAGTAGCAGTCTTCATCGCGCTCACTGACATATATCGGTCAGTACCTGCCTTTCTGCGATTCACAAAGCTTTGTATTTTACGAGCAGATGCGCTGCCCGATACGATGTGCGAATGGGTCAATAGACCAAGAGGATGGCGTGACGGCAGGTGGGTAGGCGACATTAAAACATATGCCGGGAAGCTTCGAGCCAGGTGAAACTACCTGGCCCTAATGCGTGAAATGAGGAATTTTCTTGAAAAGTGTGACTCCCAGACGATGTGGTAATTCACACTCTCTGCTTCGTTTTATTATTTCGCCCACAAATTGCGACTTGTCCATTGCGCTATGTACGGTCCTAACACCATTTTGAATATCATCTACTGAACGTCATCTACGTTACTGAGACGAAGTTGATCGGTCTATAGGTTCTGCGTATTGTCTTGTTTTGACTTGCAAAGGATAATAGATGCAGTATTCTTTCGATTTTGGAGAACTGTATTCTTTCTCAAACATCCTGTAAATAATTTTGCAAGTTCTTTTTCTGTTACTTATGTCTCACATCTGCTGGAAAATGACTGTCTCCAGGCGGCTTCCATTACGGAAGTAGAGCTGATACTTAGTGTTCTATATGCATGAGTTCTCTCTTAACAGCTATGGAGATTTAAGTTCGTTTTGAAAAGTGTTATGACGTGTGTTTTGGCATACAAGATGTTCTAAAGGTATTACATGCTATCCTTCTTGTAGATTGGAATGACCCGCGCTTTTCCACAGTCGCTAGGTACTCTTCGTTGCTCCAGCGACTTACGCTGAACTACACCCAGAGAAGCAGCAAGTTCTTTCGCATAATCTCTGTAGTACTTGGCCAAGATGCCTTCCCACTACTAAGCAGTTGCAGTTGCTTCTCTATTACGCTATCACTTATATCAATATATGCCACTTCAGAGTACGTGGATGACCGAAAGGAGGGGCCGTTTTTGCGATGTTCTGCAACGAAAGAGTTAGGGAAGACCGAAAGTAGCATTTCTGTCTTATTCGTGTCGTTTTCCATTTAGATGTCGGTATGGCTCTGAATGATTTTACGTAAGACCAAAACCTTTTATCAGTCAGACCGGTTGACCAAATTTTAATTTAAAATTAACTGAACGCTTCTCTCATTGCTCTCCTTACGTACATTTTCGCTTCGATCTGCTTTATTTGTCAGCTAACTTTTAACTACGCTTGAATCTGTAATGAAGCTCTCTGCGCTACCGTACCAACTTTCTACTACGGCTATGAAATCACGCTGGATCTTCCGCATCCCTTAAAACCCAACTTGCATGCAGTGAACTCTAGAAACTAATCGTTGTTTTGGAGCTGCTTTGCACCGATGTACAATCGCACTTACAGTCGTAGGCTGACGGGCAAACACTTACGAGTATAGATCGTCAACTCAGTTCCACTCCCTCAAGCTTGCAAACAAGCGATAGTCTGAAACAGGTGAAATGTTCCAGGTGTGGAATTCATTTTCCTTAAACAAGAGCTATCAGTTTCAAACACACGGAATGATACAGCAGCTATCAGCTTGAGGCATTAGAGTATCCGTCAGCTTCAGACAACATTTCGTGCTTATCCAAATCCCATTGGCTCTCTGTGGTTAACCGAAGTGAAAGTATTGCCATACTAGTTTATAAAAATCAGTTTTCATGGAGATCGACTCTGCCTCTACGATATGTAATAGAGAGGGCAGTACTCATTTTCACGGCCAGGTTTGGGCTTCAATTAGAGACATTTAGTTCCATTTCCACGTTCGACTCAACTGGATCATGCCAACTGATATGGATAACTAGCTTGAGGAACGGCGGCAGTTAGGAGATACGAATTCACACGGTGTACCTAGCATGAAAGTGGGTGTTAAGATTACTAATTAAAAGCTGTAACTGGTCATAAAAAGTTAATACGGTTTCAATATTGTCAATAAATGTGATGTAAATTGTAACTCGCATGCACAAATTCCACTGAGATGATAAAAGTCATGGGATAGCCATAAGTACATGTCCATATGGAGGCCAAATAGAGTACACGAGGTAAAAAAGGTCAGTGCGTTGGCGGAACTGCTATTTGTACTCAAGTGATTCACGTGAAAAGATTTCCGACGTGATTATCGAAGCACGACTGGAATTAACAGATTTCGAAAGCGAAATAGTAGGTGGAGCTTGACGCGTTGGACATTCCATTTCAGAAATCGTTAGGGAATTTTATATTCTGAGATCCATAGTGTCAAGGGTGTGACAAGAATACCAAATTTTAGGCATTACTCTACACAGACAACTTATTGGCTGACGTCTTTCATTAAACGACCAAGAGCAGCGGCGTTTGCGTGGAGTTGTCAGTGCTAACGGACTAGCAACACTGCATGAAGTAACCGCAGAAATCAATGTGGGACGAACGACGAACGTATCCGTTAGGACAGTGCGGCGAAATTTGGGTGAATAGGCTATGGCAGCAGATGATCGTCGCCAGTGCCTTTTTCTAACACTAACAGCACGACATCGCCTCCAGCGCCTCCCCTGGGCTTGTGACCACATCGGTTGGACCCCAGACGAGTGGAAAACCGTGGTCTAGTCAGATGGGTCCCGATTTCAGCTGGCAAGATCTCACCGTGAGGTTCGGGTGTGGTGCAGAACCCACGAGGCTAGTGATCCGAGTTGTCACCAAGTCACTAAGCAAGCTGGTGGTGGCTCCAGAACGGTGTGGACTGTGTTTACGTGGAGTGAATTGAATCCTCTGGTCCAGCTGAATCGATCACTGACTGAGAATGTTGATCTGTGTTTTGATTTGACATTTTCATGGAAATGGCTATGTTCGGCTTCTTGGAGAGCATTTACAACCATTCATGGTCTTCGTGTACACAAGCAGATACATCATGTCACCGGGCCACAATTATTCGATATTGGTTTGAAAAACATTATGGATAATTCGAGCAAATGATTTGGCCATCCAGATCGCTCGAGATGAACGCCATCGAACATTTATGGGACATAATCGATGGTCATTTCATGCACAACATCCTACACTACTAACACTTTCGCAATTTTGGAAGGCTATAGAGGCAGTATGGTTCACTATTTCGGTAGGACATTTCTAAAGACTTATTGAGTCAATGCCACGTCGGGTTTTTGCGCTACGTCGGGAAAAAGGAAGTCCGACGCGATATTAGGAGATAGCCCCGGTGTGTTAGACACAACTTGACGATGTAATAGTCAACACAACAGAACTTAAAAGAAATACAGGAAAAATTAAAACCATTCCTCGTTTTTATTTACTTTCTTGTACCTACGACTGTGTTTTGCAAGTTTTATGTCACCTTAAAATATTATACTATTGCCAGCTCTTCTCCTTAGGGCTGCCTTTCCATGGTTTCAAGTTTCTAGAAAAACCGAAAAAATTCTCTGTCAGAAAGGCTTATAATACTCCAAAATTGGAAGTATAGCCCATATGTCTAACAGATCTTATATACCACTTTCGGTACCAGATAACAGAAACGGTAAACCGACCGCAGAGCAACATTGGCTCGGGGTGAAGTAGTCTCGTGCGCCGAATGCTCCCCAGAGAGCTACTCGTGGCAGATCCACTGCGCGCGTATCGACCAGCTGTCGTTTTGACTTAGGTGCGCCACTGCTCCACTGAAATACGTCTGCTATTTCCCCCGTGAAGAATATTCCCGACTGTCGGCTTCGGAACTTAACCTCTTAAGCTCCAGCGATCCTCGTGGCTTCTCGAGATAGGAATGCAGTTGATTTATCTTCGTCTTCTAGATTTACTACGTTTCTGATACTTCTCCCGGAAATGTTGACGGAACATTTAACTCTCCGCATAAAATGTGTAGTTGTACTAACAATTCGCTGGTACTTCAGTTGGCTCAATCGACGCAAAACTCCGTTACTTCAGTAGCGCATAGTGTAAAGTTTGTGCTGAAAGTTCCGGGGCTTGTTAGACTTGGATTTAGTCTAGTTATTTCTTTCCGAGAGAGAAAATGCATACTTCCTGTAATAACTAGGAAAGAACAAACCATTTAGAAGCAGTTTGAATATTGTAGCGCCTTTGTTTCCGTGAGATACAGCTTGGTTTAGAGAAACACTGGAACTGTTAAATTTTGTCTCAAGAAAAAACGAAAGAAATATTTTTTTATGTTCTGCCCACTACTCTACACAGGAAAATGTACTATATTACTTTTCTTAGCTACTTAATAAGTAATTTTGACAATTACAATGAGTATTACTTCAATTTTTTTTTACGTATGCCTGAACTATAGTTTGCCTCAATGCTATAGGAATTAGCGATTCGTATAGCGGTACGCAGGCGACATCATGTGCTACCTATCAGTCCCAAAATGCCCCACGTGAACACGTGATTTTTTTCGGGGGTCATAGCTCGGTTTGTACTGGTGATACAAAGGTTAGGATCAAGTTTTTTGGATTGTCCTTGGGCTTATGATCATTTATATACCCAACAGAAGGGTTGTCTTTGTATAACTGTCCTGCAGTACAGCGTCAGTTTTTGAATATTACTCACTTCCTCCGGATTACACAAATTGGTTGGTTCTTTTTATGTTAGACGTGGTCTATGGTGCGCCTTGTGGCGCTAATGGAAGCATCGTTTACTTCACAGGCTGTTCCTGAGAAAAGTAGAAAAAAGCGTTTTTCGCTTATTTTTCGCCGTCAACAGCGGATATCTATAACGAACAGCATCAAATTGCTCAAAATTTGAAGGTATATGCTCTAGGCATTTAATCTAGAGGTAACGTCTTTCCGTTTTTAAAAATCTTTATCCGTTATCGAGAAACACCGCAAACACATGGTTTTGGGTATCATAACAGAGTCGCGGATTACAAGTCGGCTCTGCACAGCAAATGGCTGTAATTTTTACGATATATTCCTCAGATCCCGATCTCAAGATCGAAAATTTTCTTCATATCTTTATCCGCTTCCTAGATACAGAGGTTCAAAATTTCCCTACTTGTACACGCAAAACACGCCCCTAAAATTCGGCTGGCTCTGAGCACTATGGGACTTAACATCAATGGTCATCAGTCCCCTAGAACTTAGAACTACTTAAACCTAACTAACCTAAGGACATCACACAACACCCAGCCATCACGAGGCAGAAAAAATCCCTGACCCCGCCGGGAATCGAACCCGGGAATCCGGGCGTGGGAAGTGAGAACGCTACCGCACGACCACGAGATGCGGGCTAAAATTCGGTATGATGTGAAGACGTAGTTTATAAAGTGACGTAGCACGGGGAAATACGCTGTAAAGGGTCTCCGTTATTATCTGAGAACCCCATGTTGCGGTACTGAAGCACATACAAAAATTTTGGGCACATAAAATCCGGAGTGAGGGGTAAAATTAGTTTTGCGTCATTTCAATTTCACATAAGAAAACTGTCAAAATTTTACTGTTCCATAAATTTCTTTCCATGTGTGTGATTAGGCCTGCTGCAGTAGGAAAAAGAAGGTAATCAGCGAGAAAGTGCTGTTGACGGGGCACAGAAAGGCGAATATGCTTCTATTTAAAAGACACTGACTGAAAAGTGGGGTACCAGCTGCCTCATTCTAGCTTCCTTACCACCCTTAAAAGTTCTCCAAAAATTTTTGGCATGAAAACCTATACTGATACTGAGAAAGAAGGATACAGTGGAAATGGGAGAGAGACGGAAAATTAATAAATACTGTAAGATAACAGACAGTGGTTCCGGTAAAAAGAGCGAAGAAGACAATGGCAGTATGAGGGAAAGAGAGGGACACGGTGACAATGGTACATAGTTGATAGTGACAGAACAGTGCTATGAAAAGCCTGAAGGAGACAGTGGCAATGGGAGAAGAATAAAGAGAAAAAGAAACTGGAGGTTGGGGAGAGCCAGTGATAATGAGAATCAGTCTATAACAATCACAATGAGGAAGAGAGAGATATTGACAGTGAGAAGAGACAGCAGCACGAGAAAGGAATGAATTAATGAGACAGAAGCAGTAAGAGGGAGAAACAGGGAGAGTGTGATACTGGGAGGAGCAGCAGTAGTAGTAGTAGGATCGAACGAATGGAACTGCGGCTGTGAGACAGGACAGTTGTGGAGACACGAAGAGGTAATGACAACTTGTTTGGCTGAATAAGTGAGTGAGAATGGTCAATTGGGAATGGATGTGTATGAGTGACTTGCAGCAATGGACTATAGGGTGTGAGCGAGCTACATTTAGGGAAGCTTGCGGGAGGGAGAGGAGAGTTGCATGTTTAAAGAGCACGATTATGTTTGCATGTCAAAACGTTTCGGAAAATTTTTAAAGGTAAAGGTAGAAAGAGACAGCTGGTACCCCATTTCAGAGAGAGTATCTTAAACGGGACCTTATCCGCCTTCTTTTTTTTTCTCTCTCTCTGATAGGATTTTTCCGCTGATTGTGTATTATCGAAGCTTCGGCGTGATATAGAAGGGAATTGTGTCTCACAGTTACACCGCTGCATCGAACAAACAACAGTAGTGCTAACTGAGGTCCCGAGGAGACCAGCCGCCGTGTGTTGCTTTGACAGTGGCGTCATTAGACATCAGTGAGGTGCTGCACGTGGTCACTCGATAAGGCCATGCTAAAGTCGGAGTTGATACTTCTATTGGTTGTCCTCTCATAACTTTTCAGCCTTACAACCAAGGAAAAACTTTGGCAGTACCAGGACTTGAACTTAGATCCATGCTGTAGTCATAAAAATTGACTTTAACTATGAAAGTACTTCCACCGTACGGGATCTATCTCCTGTTATTAAGAATTCAGAAGCTTTCACGATTTTGGTAGCAGAGATTTAAGTCAGATATACTTCTTTATTTTGTTCAAATATTCCTTTTTATTTCTTATGAAAGAAAAGAATAAAAAATTATTAAGTCGAGGTCGGCCATACAACAGAGGACATTGAGAATGGCATGTGCATTCTCCACAGAATACCAAAGGGTCTTATTCTCAATTTGTTGGAGGAGCCATAAACTTACATGAGAATGGAGTAGGAGCCTGGGAGACTGCTCAATGATAATTTTGTTTGCCAGAGTCCTCCATTAATTTTTTTTCTTTGTCGCCATTTCACCCCACTCTTTCCATTATGGAGGAAGATGGGTTGCCGGGAGACACTTCGCCCTTCAGTTAAATACTTCAGTAATATAAAGCTGAAACTGATAAGGTTAAGTAGTCAAAATTTTTAAGGCTTTTTAAAATCTATAAGTAAATGAATTTTGTGTTTTCATAATATTAAACTGTTGGTTTTCTTTGTTGTTTATTTTAAAATCGAAGGAAAAACAGATAAGAAGAAAAACAAATGTTAAAAACACATAGCAGAAATAGCAACATGCCTTTAAACAGGAGCACTGCAATTTCACTTAAGAACTGAGGGACCTACACAAGGAGAAAAAGGATTTGAGGAACAGAAACGAGTTCTGTAGGATTGAAGAGTGCAGGTGCGTATGAAGGCTCCGTTGAGTATTATCTATGGAGATGATGGCAAGTTTTGGGCCGGATAATGTGAAGAAAGAAAGTGAGGAAGAGTGTCGTGTTTGTGCAAGACGGGAGGAAAGAGGGAAGGAGACCCCAGAAAAAGGTAGAGTGGGATTGGTGAGGTAAAATTACAGTTGCTAGGATGAATGTAAATCGAGGTTAATTTAATTGTCCGGAAGAGGGAGTCAGTCGAAGTTACGGATGGATAGGGTATTGACTGTGGGGAGGGTTGAATGTCTTGGTAAAGGCACAGCAGCATATCAGAATTGGTGATTCAACGGAAAACAAGTGGGCTAGTGCACTCTACTTTGTAGGTAGTATAGGATATGTGGAGGTGTTCAATGTGGGTGAAGAGGGGTGAAAATTTGATGAGGTGGTAGAGGATCCATTTGGATCTAGATAAACGGGTGCCAAAAGCAGAAGAAGTGCATAGCGCTCATTCATTTGGAAGTAGTGATAGAACTTGGGTGGAGCAGGTATCCAGGCAAAACTGATGTAGGGGGTGTAGAATGAATGAAATTCTTGTAAGTGTGGATTCCAGTGGAGGATTGCAATTTCCATGTCCGCCGGAGGGGAGTTCTAGTCTGTTGTGGGATTTCTGTTGAATTTGAAGTAGAATATTTTCTTTTTTCACTCTTTTGTAATTTCATTTCCTCGTTCCACAGGGGTGAGTGTGTGCTGGCTTTGGTATAATAGGCTATTCTGTATATTTTAAACTATTTCGCCTGAATAGTAAAGATGGGAGAAAATCTTTTTAAAAGGATGAACTTAATATAAAGGTGTTTAAAAATACATGAAAGAACGCATTGAATTGATGGCATTTAAAATAGAGGAAAACGTTGCACGACGTTTAAAAACAACGAGTTGCAAGAACGTTGAAGCAAGCACTGTACTGTAGTATTCTTCACTAACACTTGATGGAAAGTACCTGCCTTAAGGGGGGGGGGGGGGGGTAATGGGAAGAAGGAAGGTAAAGCGGTTTTTGGAGTAGTTAGTGTTTGTGGGGCTGCTGGGTGCAGGTGTGTTCTGTTGTGAGCTAAAACGAGGGAAGACAATGGGTAGGAAAACTTGCGATTTAGGATACAGATAGATAGGATGGGCCCAAGCCAAGGTCAAGAGGAGGAAAGGAAAAGGGAAGGGGAACCCTGAAATCTGGAGGGATAGTTAGTAGAAGATTAAATTTGATAGGAGGGCTAGATGTCAAGGTGGCATGGTATATGTTTGAGGAGTTTGTGCGGACTGGAATGGGTTAGACTAGGGTACCGAGGCACTCAAAAACAAGATACATCTGGTGAACAGCTAGCTTGGGCGTTTAGGTAGAATGTGCACTAGACTGTGAGGGATGTTTGGTGGAGGATGGAAGATGCGTGGTCTTGGGAAAGGGTGAATATTTTGTCAAACGATGGTTGCGAATTTGATTATTTCTTCAGCAGCGGGAAGTTTCCAGAGGGAATTGTGAATGATGAAGTCATCAATGAGGTGAATAGGGCCAGTAAATTCTGGCTTTTTGGGTGGGGGCTTGGCGTGACACCTGGAGAAATAAGCACGAGGGGAAAGGAGCAGTAGTTGGTTGGGGAGGAACATTGAGGCCCAGTTTGAGGAAATGAAGGGCTCTGCAATGGGGACAGGTGGATGGGTTTTTACTATCCTTAGTACTCGGTTCACTAGACAGTCAAATCAAACAAGTCGTATTAGTGAGTTTTATTACAAAAATGAAAGACGCAGATGTGTCGCAAGCAAAGGGCGACGACACACAAAATATTATATCCTCTTCGGTATAAACAGTTCCAAGTTTGAGCAACATAGAGTGTACAAGCCAAGTAACGAGCGTTGACGCTTCTATCTTGAAGCTACTATTCAACTGGGGCTTCGCCAGTCGATCCCAGCGCTTATGTCCTCTTCACATAGGAGCCGCTGCTGTCGCGTCTTCGTCCTGGAGAGGGGTCGGTCAGCCTGCGATTGGTTGATGTCTTCTCACAGCCATCCCTTCTCTTTCGTTCCCGACTGGCGTGCCGGCGCTTGGCTTTACGCAGTATCATTTACAATCAGCGATTAGGTGATCATTATTAGGCACACACGGCAATCATAGAACTAAGGGTGGGACTTGGATTTTGAGGCTTCAACTTTATTGCGACGGCGGTAAACCAGTGCTACCACTTTAAGTAGGTGGACTATCGCGGAGATTGATTCGGTGATGTGTCAATAATTTTGTCAAAAAGTGATTAATTTCAGTTTTTTTATCTACTGCGATCACGCTTTAGTGGATTTTATTAAGGGAAAAGCAATGGTTTACAATCAGCAATCACGCTCCACGTAGACATAGCCAAATTTTAGTTGTAATCAGTGCTGATCGCGACATTTGATTCAGAGCTTTGTCTTACAGGGCGGAGTTTCGTTAGGGCCACGTGATGAGGAGTCCGGGCCTCGTTAATTATTGTGCTGCGGAGTGTGGGTGCTTAAGGACCAGCCGCCGCCACCGCCACTGCCACTGCTTCTGTTTTTGCTCTCATCGGGACATGACGTAGTCTCGAGCATTTATACTGACCCATATTTTTAATACCAAGATAGTTGTCAAACTGGGTTCCTGATAATTTACTAGCTTCCCTGGTTGGGGTATCAGATGCTAAACTGCTGTGCGAATCTGAATTACAATGGACATCTCACCGAGCGTTGCTTCTTGACGCCTTTCTATTCTCTAGCGGGATTACGCATTACAACGGGGCCACTGAACATTTTGAGAAATATGAAATTTGATTTAAAGTTAGTTCCGAAGATTATGATGCAGATTATAGAGATCACAAAAGTGATTAGTGCACTCAACACCGCTGTCTTTAATGGTTGCACCAAAACTCAGTGACAAGTGAGAATAAAAACTGAGAAAAAATAGAAATTGACAGTAAAATTAGTAGAATATAAAACTAACACGAAAAATCGTTTATGTGGCTGACTCATCAATAAAGAAGGAGTAGACCAGCCACCTTTTTTCAGCTCATCAATGCTTCCAATCTAAAATGTAGTCCAAGGGACAGACAAAATTGTGAAATGTGTTAAATGCACACGTAATTCATCTCGTCGTCACTGGAAGCAGAGAGCGGCCCTATAGTTACCTTTGCTGCTGCAGAGTTCCGATGAATGTGGGGAACTGAATTATGCACATTACAAGCATGTAGACCCTACTGCCAGAGTACAAAGCCATGCGTGAGTGGACTCTATGTGGAGATGGATACACTTGACATGACCACGTTTCTGTGCCTCTGAAGAGGAACGCTACGGCCAGATCATTGGTTTCACCATCTGCAACTTCTTGTCCCTAGGTCCATCCCAGCTTCCTCCAATTGGGGAATGATCTTCTGGTCCAACAGCCGGCAGAGTAAATTGTATATTCCGCAGCATTGTCGTCCCTGAGGGCCCCACTGGCTGCTTAATCAGCTTGCTCGCTTCCCTGTATTCCATATATTCTGATATCCAACGGAATCCAGTCTACTTCCCATGTGGTTGAGTATGTTCCGAATTATTTTATCTGCTGCATACATCTGCTGCAGGGCTTGAAGGATACTGAGTGAGTCAAATGAGAATCTTCTTTCCTTGATCACAACTCATCAATTCCTGCGCCTTAAACATAGCGCATATAACAGTGTTACACGCTGTGACCACATCTGACAGTCGGTTCATATCGAGACTATCAGGACCTAGCGACTGGAAAGAAGCACAGGTCATTCTCGCTTTCAAGAAGTGATGTGGGACAGATACACATAATTAAAGGCCTATACTACTGATGTCAATCTGTTGCAAAATTATGAAACACTTTTTACACTCAAGAATTATGACATTTTTTGAGAACGAAAATCTCCTCTGTAAAAATTAATACGGATTCCGCAAACAGAGACCTTGCGAAACTCATTTCGCCCTCCCCCTCCATGAGATCCAATGCGAGTAGACAACGGCGCTTAGGTTCATGCCGCGTTGCTTGATTTCAGGAAGTCATTTGACACACTCCCGCACTGCCTTTCAGCAAAAAAAATTATTATAATAATCTGGAGACATAAATGTAATTCCCGGAGTACCCCTAAGAAGTGTGATAGAATCGCCCTCCCCCTCCATGAGATCCAATGCGAGTAGACAACGGCGCTTAGGTTCATGCCGCGTTGCTTGATTTCAGGAAGTCATTTGACACACTCCCGCACTGCCTTTCAGTAAAAAAAATTATTATAATAATCTGGAGACATAAATGTAATTCCCGGAGTACCCCTAAGAAGTGTGATAGAATCGTTACTGTTTACAGTGCGTATAGATGATCTAGTATAAAGCGTCGGAAGCTCATTAAGACTGTTCGCAGATTATGGAGTTGTCTGTAAGAATGTAGAAACGCCCGAAAAATGTATCGATATGCAGAAGGTCCTGCAGAGAACTGATGAACGGTACAGGCACATGACCCATGTAAAAAAACACACTGCCGGCAATTATACTTGCAACGCCGTAACAAAGGCATGCAACAAACCTAAAATTGCCTAGTGAGTACAACGTGCATGGAAGTACAAACGATCAGCATTTCAAAACAACCGCACGAAGCAGGCAGGGGAAATGACATCTACATTTTGTATATAAGGAATTCTGCCCATGCTATCTTCATCTACTTCAATAAAAAGGGTGTTCCACTGTTGCTTTCGGCAATACGTAATACAGAACTCTCAGACGGCCACTATGACTGATGAACTCTGGCCTGTAGTTGAAGCGGTGAGTTTCTCATCAACAAACAGCACTTCAATGTTTGGTGTTTCTGCATAGACAGTGTTTAGCTGCCGAGAGGTGTAACACATTGTTTGGTCGGCTGTGCAGTATTGTACGGTCTCAACACGTACCTTGGACATTTTTGGCAGCAACACATGTATCCACATGGACAGTGCGACGACCTTGGAATACTACGAGCACCACGGAGTATTATCACGGAGACCATTGTTGCAATAACAGAGAGAGGCGGTTAGGCAGGGGTGCACCACGACATCTTCTCATACGAATCCCGCTTTTGCGCGCACCGTTACTATGGGGATATCCATGTTTGGAGCCTCCGAGGAAAACAAACGTTGTTGGATTGCATTCGTCATCGTCACATGGGTCATATACATTCTGCGAAGGTAAGGAATGCCTCTGGGAACTCAAACAATCGTCTCTGGTTAGCATATCCGGTAATTTGAACAGCAGACGCTACATTTATGTCGCGTTGAGGCCGGTGGCTTTGCCTCGTCTTCGAGGTCTCCACGACGTTATCTTTCACCGAGATAACGCAAGACCACATGTTGCCTGCGCTGTCCAGACCTACTTCGATAATGAAGGTGTTCGACTGTTACCTGCAGAACGCACAGACGTGCACGCCAACAATCGCCAGCCACCACGGCTGATGACTTCTGGCACAGAGTTGAAGCAGCATGGACACATCAACCTGTATCTGTCCTCCAGGTTCAGTTAGACTCGATGTGTAGCCGAATTGGAGTGCTTATTGCTGCCAGAAGTTGCAGCTCTGTAAGCTAAATTTTGTATCCCTTATAGCTCAAAATCACTTGCGAAATTATATACTCTTCTTTCTATAGTGTAAGCACAGTAGCAACAATTTTGTTATTGACTGCGCTTCCTCATGTTGCAGTTTTAACGGCCAGCAGTGTACTACAGGGTGTTCGGAAATGCTCGTCACAAACTTCTTGGATATGTAGAGGGGAGTGAGTTAGTACTATTTTCAGTTGGAACCCATGCCCAGAAACGCACCTTTTCTGTGCTACAAAATTGGAAAACTTGCTGGTAACGGGGCCACTTTTATAAGTACGAGTTGTTGATTAGGAGTGACGCGACACATCACTTCTTTTACAATTGCACTCACTAATAGCCAAAGTAATTTTCGTGTACTCGTTGACGCGTTCTCGTCAACGTGATGCAGTACGAACTCTTCTACTTCGGGTACGCGGCGTCTCCTTGAGGCACCACAGTCACGCCTGCTGACGGTGAAGGTATCCTTTCTCGAAGCTGTTGCGTAATTATGGCTAAAAGTGTAAGCGATGGAGTCAGACGTTGTGGAGAACGATCTTCATAAAGGAGACGAGCAGCTCCTCCATTACCGTGAGTTTCGCCATCCAGAAGGATCATGTAGGTGTATTATCCAAACGCGTACTGAACCATGTTGCTCTAGGCGCTCACATACACTTGAATGAGGCTGCAACCAGGTACGAGTGGTAGGACAGACGTCAAATGACATCAGCCGATCCACCGTAAGCAGCCCTTACCATGACTACCTTGTTGCGTACTTACCTAACAAACGTGTTTTCGAACGGCTGTAACAAAAAAACGGTACGTTTCAGGACATGGGTTCCTGTACAAAATACTGTGTTCTCACTCCTCTCTACAAGTCCTAGAAGTTTGAAACGAGAATTTCCGAGCAGCCTGTATAAAACTAAGTTTTAAGAATCAGATTTACTATTTTGTCTTTTCTAAAATTGACCGAATGTGGCATTATTATGAGCTTCTTCAGAATACAAGGTGTTGTCACGCCTGTTTCTAACAGAAAGTTCTTTTCACGAATCCCAAAATGCCCTCATGCACAGCGATTATTATCATGTGAAAAGTTAAATAGATTTACTGATTTATGGCAAGAAAATAAGCTCCTTCTCAGTCCATCATCCATCCTTCCCCGGCTCCCCTTCCCGTCATCAAGCCATATTTTTTGAGACATAATAGTGTGGATTCTTAAGTTCATTACAACTGTCGAAATCTATGGAATATCCGTAACGTGAAGTAGTATGATTCGAAATTCATGCCTACTCAGGTTTTGCGAGGTGTAAAAGTGGATAACAAATATCACTCATTATGAAAGTGTTCAAATAAGCTCGCCGGCCATGAATTAATACAACACACAGCTCTGGGTCGTAATTTAAACAAATACTATTTTCATAGAAATAAAAGGAATGACAACAGTTATATTTATCAAACATGGTATTTAGAAATAACTATTAAGAATATTTCACAGCTACTGTGAGCGAGATGAAAAACAGACAAACATGAAATTTGAAGTATCCCTACGTGAAAGGAGCCTGTTCTTACTAGAAATCAAAATGAGTGTAACACAAACGTTTTCGACGTTAAGACATACTTCTTCAACGAAGACCTTCCGGCAAGTTGTCAATAATTTTATTCTTATGGCCATTCTGTGATACAGAAAGTGGAGGACGTAATACGTTTCGTGGCTGGTAATGAAAAGTGGGGACTCGGAATTTTGAGGAAGTTTCTGTGTAACAGAAAATCTCTCTCTGGAGTTTTTTGAACAGTTCTGGGTCACTGTCTTGCTTACTGAACGAATCATCTGAGGATATGCTCAGTTCTTCTTTCATTTTTCTCTGTCTGTTAATCTGACAAGAGTTCCACACCAATGTGAACAATTATCGATCGACTGTCTTGGGAGGGACCCACTTCGTCGGAGATCTACACACCTTTGGGATTATTTCAATAAATCGAAGACATTTGCCTTCTCCCGGCGAGATTTGTGTGGTCGTTCCACATTAAACCACTCTGCACGCGTATGCTATTTTATCAAAAGTATCCGGACACCTATTAGTGGACGCTAATATGAGGTGAGTCCACCCTTCGCCTTTATGACGACAGGAACTCTGTTGGAGCACTTTCAGTGCTGGATTTGAATGTCTGAAGAGGATTCTGACTCCAGAGCCGCAAACAGGGAACGTAGCGATGTTGGACGCTGGCGTCTGGAGAGAAGTCTACGTTGTAACTCCCAGAGGCGTTCCACTGGGTTCACGTCGGGACTCAGCGCAGGACAGTCTGTTTCAAAAATGTTATCGTCCGCAAACCTGACCATTGACTCGGAGGTGCTGCTTTCTGCCAGTGTGCATTGTTATGCCGACACAATCATCGTCTCCCAACTGTCCCTCTACTGTACGCAGTATACTATGCTGTAAAATGTGTTCATATCCTTCCTCATTCAGCTCTTTTTTTAAGCGCGATAAGGGCATTAAGAACACCACACACTAACCAAGAAAAACAACCACATATCGTAACACAACCTCCTCCGTACTTCACTGTAAGCACTAGACATGAGGGCAGGTAACGTTCTCCAGGCATTCGACAAACGCAAACCCTTCCATCGAATTGCCACAGGATGATTAATCGCTCCAAATCAGTAATTTTTACCCATCCACTATCGAGTACCACTGCTCTTTACACCTCCTCAAACGTCGCTTAACAGTGACTACAGACTGTGCGGGTTATGGGGAGCTGCTCGAGCACCGTGCAACATTCTTTTCTTTACTCTCTAGATAATCAGTGTGCTGGATGAACTGCTAGTAGTACTTAGAAACCCAGGAGTGATTCCTTCCAATAATTTCGTGTTTTACGTCCGCCGCCCACGATGCTCGACGGTGGCTGCCCGTCAGTAGCACCGAACTAGTTGGCACAGTGGTTAGCACACTGAACACGCATTCGGGAGGACGACGGTTCATATCCGCGTCAGGCCGTCGAGATGTAGATTTTCCGCGATTTTCCCCAACCACTCCAGGCAAATGACGGAATGGTTCCTTTCAAAAAGCCGTGGTCTATTCACCATCTTCGAAAGAATTCGAGCTTGTACTCCGTCTCTAATGACCGGGAATTTGACAAACGTTAAATTCTAAAATTACTTTCTTTTTTTTGTATGTGAGCACATGAGGTGTGCCTCGTCTTGGTTTAGCCGTGGATGTTCCTTCAGAAAGACTACGCAAACTTGGTGACGTGAAAAAGAAAACAATCCAAAACGTGTCAGAAATATGTTATGAAAAACCAGCTCTTCCTTAACAGCACAGAAAGTTCTATAGTGAACTTCGCAACATCTCATAATAGGAACCGAGATGGGTAAGAAACAGAAGTCAATCCTGAAATATTTATTTCTTAATTTTGACTTTGTAACACTCTTGTATAAAATTTAGAAGATACGAAAAATTTATTCTGTTGAGTACAGTTCTACTAGTTAAAGCGTTGCTCCTGTGTTTCTGTACTTAAGTTATCACTAAACGTAGTGACGCAGAATAGTATCACACTATATACGAAAACTTTCTTATTGGCGCATAGACCCATTGCTGTATGGCACTTACAAAGCTCTTTATAAATTATTCTTATTTGCAGTAATGAGATGGGGAGCGTAATTCTGCGATATCAGACTACCTCCTCACTATTAAGGATACAAATAAGTTATTATAGAAAGAGATACAGCTCTGTGCATTTAATTCTCTTGACAAATGTGGGCCTTGGCAGTTACAACGTTTGACAATACCGATCTTGAAATGGTTCAAGTTTCTCCTTTAAGGTATGAAATTACCTCTTTATCTAGCTTACTTTAACATGTAAATATTTCTAATTGTTTTACTAGCCCGTTGTCCTTCAGTAATCGTTGTTGCTACAACTGTCAACGCGTTATCGAACAACGTGAGGCAGAGAAGTTTGTAACTGTCCTCAATAATACTGAAAATGCTAGACTAGGCAAGGGCAACCTTTCGTGACTCGCGGGCTTGTTTCGCTTGCTTGCTTACTTACTTAACTGGAGGGTCCCCTCGTCACGTAATGCGACAACAGCGCTCCTAACGCACAAAGTCAAAACTATAGAACACGTTTCTTGTAGTGGCCATATTCACAGCAGCTGTAAACAAATTGCAGCTGCTTCGAAGAAAATGCCTTTTTTGCATGCTGCACATAGAAATTTTTATTTTTACTTATGCATCCAGACGCGTTTCGCTTTTTTTACAAGGCATCTTCAGTGGGTGTCCTGAAATATTACGTGATTTGTCCATTTTTACACATAGGTAATGGTTTCACACCTAGGTTATAGATTTAAAAACAGTTCCTTAACATTTTTTTATGAAATGGAAAGGTACTTACAGATAACTTCTAATTCATTGCATCTAAGTAAATTGCTTTTTCTTATCTGGCAACCAGGTGGACATCCAACAGTTCACTTTCAGTTCACTGTTTACGTTACACATCACTGTAACTGACATCTTTTTAATACAGAGTTTCATTTGTTTTTCTAAGTGCTACTAACATTCGCAGTATTCTGCATTCAACTGCTTATATATATATATATATATATATATATATATATATATATATATATATATGTGTGTGTGTGTGTGTGTGTATTAGAGACAGAGAAATTTCTTTCTTTAATAAAATAAAAGTTATTTATTTTATTTTTATTACTATTTTTTATTCTTAATAATAATAAATAATAATAATAATAATAATTATTATTATTATATTTTCCTGTATATACTTATGAGAGGAAAAAAATTTGTAATCATTTGTTGGGATTGCTGTCTATTATATGATAAATCAGTGTAAACAGCGAGTTGTTAGTCACATTTACTTGGTCATTTAGTAGTTGTTTTTTTTTCAGCTTTTGTTTTGTATATATGATAATTTTCTTGTAATATTAGGAGATGACTTTCATTATTTATTCCAATTATTTTCATATCATTTTCTCTCGTAGTAGGTTTGTTGTTATTTTCTCTCAAATGTTCTGCAAAAGTTGAGTGGCTCATTCCATATTTCCATGCTCTGGTATGTTCTTTGTACCGGGTGTCAAATGTTCTGGTGGTTTGTCCTATATACCTTCCATCACATGTGTTGCACTGTAGTTGGTATCTTCCTGCTTTTTGGTAGATATCTGTGTTTTTTGTTATTTTTGGAATGTGCCTTTGGATTGAATTGTCTGTTTTGAATGCTATGTTTATCCCTTATATTTCGAAAATGTTTGTTATTTTATGTATGAGTTTGTGCTTGTATGTCATTGTGTACCATCTTGAATCTTCTTTCTTGTTTTCCTGTATTCTTTGTGTCGTTATTGTACTGTCACTGGTTGGGCCTGTTTATGTAGTGTTCGTTGTATTGTTGTTTGTGGGTGTTTATGTACTGTGTTCACTGACTATAGTTCTTTTTTAATTTTTTTGTTTAATTTGGTGACTAGATCCCTATTGTACCCATTGTTTGTTGCTCTTTGTGCGATGATGTCTAGTTCTTTCTGGTAATTGCCAGAAAGAACTAGACATCGTGACACAAACCTAGATGTAAAACCATTACCTATGTGTAAAAATGGAGAAATCATGTAATATTTCAGGACACCCACTGAAGATGTCTTGTAAAAAAGGCGAAACGCGTCTGGGTGCATAAATAAAAATAAAAATTTCGATGTGCAGCATGCAAAAAAGGCATTTTCTTTTAAACAACTGCAACACTAGAGTGTCTGTAACGCTGACGTTTTTGGGGTAAGGCACCGATATCAATGGCAGCCCATTCGCAACACGTCACGCCAGCAAATGATACCTCAAATCACCCGTTTTTTAGAGTAAATTCATTTTATGCCCATCCTCATTTTCAGACGTTTACGTTTACTTACGCGTCGTGAACATTATTTCTTTTCTTAGGAAGTTTTACGGTAGCCGTCTTAAAAACTTCCGTTGCAAAATTCTGCAACGCCGTTGGTAAAGAAACAATATTCGCGGCAAGTAAATAAATGTAATCGTTTGAAGATGTTAGGCCAGGCATCTTGCAAAGTCATCATGGAAAAATAAAGCCTATAAAAGTAACTGTCTGCAGCTAATTAGTAAAAGGTCGATGATTAAGGAATTTGTTGCTAGCGCACTCGAGCAGATGTAATTTCGATGGATTGCTCACGCACTGCCTGCGATATGTAAGCTATAAGAGAATCTCAGACCAGAGAGTAGTGTTGTATGCAGTAGGAACTGTGTGTTAGTTGGAGTAGTTGCTAGCGAGCAGTCGTGTGTATGGAGTTGGCTGGGCCGGTCGTGGGGAGCGATGGCGGAGCCTGAGCGATATAATATAAGGTAAATGCAGCCTCGCGCTTATGAAGTATTGTTATATCAAGTCCCGTGTAAATGTTAAAAACATCTCTTAATAATAATCTTTCTTATAAAAATTAACTTTTGACAATCATTCATTTCAGTTTAAAGAATTTACTAATTTCTCCAATCCATGGTCATCCCGATTATTGCAAAGAAAAATCAGTTGTTTCTTTTTATACATGACAAATCTATCGGCCAGCATTGCACAGGGCTGTGCCAGAAAAATTTCTTATAGGAGCAGATATATATACGTCATCCGGCGACCTTATTGAGGTAAGAATTTTCAATTTATTCAGAATGCATTTTCAGGGCCATGACGCAGCACTGCTCACGTCCAAAATTTACCAGTTTAAATTCACAGTCAATTATTGAAAGGTTATAACTGAGCCACAATTTTTAATTGAGAGATTAGTCACATTTTATTATTGATAGGTTACGCAATTTATTTATTGGGAGGTTACGCTAAATGCCAATGTTATAGTTATATTTTTTACTGTTGGGAGGTTTCGGAACTTTTCTGTTGGGAGGTTACAAATTAATTATTAATTACTTCCAATTTCTGCAGTTGCTATGTCCTGAAACGCCCTTTCGAAAAATAACAATTTACTAGTGTTGATATGGAAATATCTGAAAATATGACATGGGCGAAGCACAAAGCGAGAGTGTCCTCCCCCCTCCTCTCTCTCATATATATATTCCAGGGGTTGGAACGAAACCAATCGCGGGACGGATCCAACCCGCGGGTCGCTTGTTGCCCACCAATGTGCTAGACTTTATTAGGAGCAGAGCGGCTTGCTTTTTGCCTGAAATTAAAATAACAGTGTCAGTGTCTAGTTGGTCTCTGCTGCAGGCTACCTCAGCGTAGCTGCACTTCCGACTGCGCCAATGGTGTGGTGTGTTGTGAGCCGGTGCCTGAGGCTTGGCTTGTCTCGGCTCGGCTCCGGCCCGTGCTGTTCCGGCCCTTCCGCGCCGCGCTGTGCCGTCCCAGAATCAATACCTGCCGCCGCCGCCACCGCCGCTCGCTACGGTTGCCACGGCCGACGACTCTCCGTTAATGAAACCGCAACAAGTCGGCCGCCCCTCCGCTCTCACTGCTCACGTTTCCCTCCTGGAAAAAAATCCATCGCGTGCCCTGCTGCTGGGTCAGCGGTGAGGTAGTGAGGGAGCCTAGCTATGCATTGCTGACCACTAGAATTTGTTCCAGGGAGGATAGCAAATAAGGAAAGTTTTACTTAAGGTGAGAAAAGTCATAGGATAACGATACGCACATATACCGACGGCGGTATTATCGCGTACACAAGGCACAACAGGGCAGTGTACCCGCAGAGCTGTCATTTGCACTCAGATGATACACATCACCAATATATCGCTCAAATTGCACATGTACATTTTCTCATGTTTCAGTCTATTGCTTGTTTTGCTAATTACGATGATCAGTTATTACGATAAACGGCAAATGCGTAAAGGAGATATTCGTAGCCGGAACAGATGCAGCCCTGCTCACGATATGACTAATATGCATTCCTTGCATTGATGAGTATTTCGGTCTGTTTCGTTAGGAAACGATGCTGTTCATGAACTACACGTTCAGTTCAACTCGTAGTGCACTAGCTTTGAAGGCTGCCGGTTAAACTTGACTAGGATCTAATTCGCTCAGCAACGACGGACCTGTACTCTGGACTAGAGTTGCTCTTCACCGAAGGTACGGTTCGGCAGTTTGTGCACAATACGTGAACGGCGCTATAAATAGTAGGATTATCGGTAGAACTGGTAGGCAAAGGAACATAAGTGAACGTCTAACAGAGAAACTGGGTGCCGACGAGTTCTATTTCTTTATCTGTTTCTTATGCACATAATTAGAACCGCACACCATTCAATGTTAGTCAATTGTTTATATCCTTACAGAATACAGATTGCATTTTATAAGTAATAAAAACTGGTTGATCGCGTAAATTCTGTGCTTTACGTAACCAAAGCAATTACTTGTAATGGAAGTACAGTTTACATGCACAAACATAAAAATATATGTAATTATTGTTATTTTGTACTCAATGGAACGTTCGTCATGGTCGGAGGCAAGAGTTTATTATTATTACTGATAAATGTAAAAGTTGTTTATAAATAACAAAAATGTTTCAGATGGCTCTAAGCACATGGGACTTAACATCTGAGGTCATCAGTCCCCCTAGACGTAAAACTAATTAAACCTAACCAACCTAAGGACATCACACATATCCATGCCCGAGGCAGGATTCGAACCTGCGACCGTTGCAGACACGGGGCTCCAGACTGAAGCGCCTAGAACCGCTCGGCCACAGCGGCCGGCTATAAATAACAAACACATGTTTTATACAAGTTCGAGGAACTATTGAAGCAATATCTGATATGTTTTTGTTTATAAAATGGTTGAAATGGCTCTGAGCACTATGGGACTTTAACATCTGAGGTCACCAGTCCCCTAGAACTTAGAACTACTTAAACCTAACCAACCTAAGTACATCACACCCATGCCCGAGGCAGGATTCGAACCCGTGACCGTAGCGGTCGCACGGTTCCAGAGTGAAGCGCCTAGAACCACTGGTCCACAACGTTTGTTTAGCGTTTTTCTTTTTTATTTTATCTATTTTTTGAGAAAACTGGGCTTTCTAGCCCTATCTGACAACTCTGCATCGTCTTATTTATTTCTGCCACAACATTCCTTCGTTTCACCTGATAAATCAACAATTTTTTAATGAAACCTGAATTAAACATTGACAATTTCAATTTTATGAGGTAGACGGGAGGATAGTTATGTAGAACAGAAATGTTCCCATAGGTTACCTTTGTATATGCTCACTTAGTTTCTACACGGTTCACTGCTTCAGGTCTCTAAGGCCATCTACTAATTCACTGATCGCATACGTAAAGAAAGCGATCGTTATGAGGTATCGCTCCGTACGTATGCAACACAGCTAACGTAAAGATACGATCTTAACTGACTAAAACTACTAGTAAAACAACCGTTGTCTACCGTTACTTATGATTCTTTGCTGTAGCCTAGTTTCAGAACTCTAGTCTGGAGTAAAGACGATGTTGAAGTTTTTATACAACTGAGTAATTGGTAACTTACCTTTGGACGAAAAGCTCTGGGAGACTAGCACAGGTACAAATATCAATGTCGTTCGGACTGAGCATACCGACAGGAAGAATATAAACTAACAACTGCTGGCCTATCTGGCGGAGAGGCAGACTGGTAGAAGCAACATATCATAGCAACAAAACGAAACATGATAGAAAATCGAACCACAACGCCATTCCGAAAACAGAGGGGAGATCAACCAGGACTCTCTGGGGCCAAACAGCCATCCTACTCCAGAAGTTCGTAGCGGGAAACAGGAGTGAAGGTGGGGTGATAGCACAGTCGCTATCGTCCCTCAGTTACGTGCCATGGGCTGACAATCATGAACGAATGTCAAACCTTTCAGCACCTAACTTCCACTGAAGTAGTTTGACGTAAAAGTAAACAGTACAAAAATTGTCATGCAGCAATGAATAACAGTACAGTAGCACTTAGTATACTCCAGATGTGCATATATCTGCGTGCCAGATGGCCGAAATGTAGTAAAATGACGTATTTATTTTTTTAAAAAACATAATTACTCCATCCCTGTTTTACAGTCTCTCTCCTCTCAGCAGTTTCGCTTTTCTTTTAGCCTTACGCTCAAATATAAAAATACAATTTAATTTTATGTAATATAATAAACGTTATGTACTCTTATACAAAGTCCAGTCTCCTGCCATAAACCTGAATAACCACACTTTGCGACGCGAACCGCTGAGAGATGTGCAGGAAGAAAGTCAGTGAGGTTCTGGAAGGCACTGACAGTAATGTGAAGTCATGCCGGCTCCAATGCCCTGGCCTGCTGCGCCACGTTCCTCTGTTGAGGATCCACAGTGCGACACAGGTGGGCCCACATATTCTCTATTGGGTTTAAATCCGGGGAGTCTTGTGGGGAGGGGAGTACGGTACTCAACCTGGTGCTCTTCGAACCACGCACGTACACTGCGAGCCGTGTAACACTTTGCATTGTCCTGCAGCCAGATGCTATCGTGCCGGGAAAAACAAACTGCGTATAGTGGTTCCCAACGACGTCTGCCCCGATAGCTGAGTGTTCAGCGTGGCGGATTGCCGTCCTAAGGGCCCTGGTTCGATTCCCGGCTGGGTCGGAGATTTTCTCCGCTCAGGGACTGGGTGTTGTGTTGTCTTCATCATCATTTCATTTCCATCCGGAGAGCAGGTCGCCCAATGTGGCGTCGAATGTAATAAGACCTGCACCAAGGCGGCCGGACCTTCCCTGCAAGTGGCCTCCCGCCCAATGATGCCAAACGCTCATTTCCATTTCCCAACGACAAATGCATATTTCTGTTGATCCATTGTCCCTTCCAGAACGACTAGATCACCCATGGAATGCCACGAAAACATTCCACAGACTATAATGCTCTCTCCATTCTTGCTTTCAGGTGTTGCTCGCCGTACGTGTCAACGGCCATCTGTCTGGTGGAACGTAAGACCTGATTGATATAAAAGGGCCATCTGTCGCCACTCACTGGATGTCCAGTTCCGGTATTGGCGTGCAAGTTCCAATCTCCGTCGCCGATGAACGGCAGTCACCATGGGTGCATGAACCAGGCACCTACAGCGGAGGCCCAAAGATAGCCGAACGGTCGTTGATAAGACACTGTTCGTAGCCGCCTGGTTCATCTGGGCGGTCAGTTGCTTAACACTTGCACGTCTATTCGCCCGTAAACATCTCCACAGCCGACGTTTACCGCTGTCATCTAAGGCGAATGGTGCACCACAATTGCCTAGGCACCAGCTTTGGCTAGCGCTATTTTTCCATGCAGGGTGTACTTTAACCATGGCAGCAAGCGGACATTTTACGAACTTAGCCGTTTTGTTGTTGCTTCCATCCTTGGTCCCAAAGCCAGTAGCCATGTGCCTTGAGATATTAGATAAATCGCCAAGTTTCCGCATTACAACGATTACACTGATTTCCGCGTCCCCGGCACGCTTTAGATTCCATCCACAACTAGTGCTGCCATCTGTCGTCTGTGAGAGGTCATTGCACGTTGACATCGAACACAGACGGTGGTAGTATTAATGTGACTGGACCGCGTACATATTTATGTGCAGTATCTGGTCTGTTTTTAGAGCCTGGATAAAAGATTAAAAGTAAACATCACATAAATAAAATGAAATAATCGATATAACAAATTTAATCTGACATTCACTGAGACACAAGGATAATTTTAATGAACCCTTTATAACTCTCGTATCATATGAGAGGTTATTAAAATGGGCAGATACATGAACACTTATTGTCAGCTTAAAACACGATTACATATTGCGTAATATGTAGTAGCAGTTGATGACGGTAATTGGGAAGCTTTACCAGGTTTAATTAAATTTCCATTTTAATGCACCACGAGGATATTAGTCTATCACTCTGCAACACCACGTGAAATCACACAAGTGTTGAAAATAACGGAAAAATATAAAATCTTACATCTCAAATTTTAATTTGCCTCCCAACTTAGCACCAGTATGGGGCAGTGGAGCATTAACACATCGTGATTTTTTTTCCTGTTTAATTTGTTTCTGATTTAATTATGTTTTTACGATCTGTTCTCCTTTAGTTGGCTAATCTAAGTTCTAAAGCTGAAAATTGAACATTTTATTCTTCCAACCACAACTGCTCGATATATATTAAAACGATAATTAAATTGAATGGGCACCGATTACTAGCAAAAACTTAGCAAGATATTTCGATTTGTTGTTATTTCTATAAAAATATATCGTTTTTAAGTACATTTGACGCCATCCTGTAACCATGAAATACAGTTACATCCGAGAAGACACGTGACTCATGGGTTGTGGCATGCACGTGCAGTTGATAGTACTGCGGGAGCGAGCCCTGACAGCCAGCGTCATCACTCAGTAATAACGGAGCAATGAAACAAATGAAACCATTCTTCCAGCTTTTTTTTTTTTTTTTTTTTGGAAACAGCGAAGAGGTGGTAACTTTTCTTTTCAGGGAGGTTGGCACTTTTGATTCCCTTTAAACAAACTGTGAAACTTCTTTATTTAAATGTGTGAATATGTACTTAAATTGCTGAATGACTGAGAAGATGAAACTTCTACGTTATATGATTCTGAAACAGCTGAGTAAAATCTGAACGTGCTGAGCCCACTTTCTCTTTACTTTTTCTTATCATTTCAACACTGACCCACAATATTCTAGCGCAACGCAATCTGACTGCTCAAAAAAAAATGACAACCTGACTTCAAATAATTAATACAAACGAATGGTCCTGAATAAGAAGCAATCCTGACGATAACCTTACATTTCATTAAGCACTTACCTCACAAAAATCTTCATTACGCGAACTACTGCAATACAGCGAGAGTCAATACTGCCAGCTAAATAAAAGATTCTAACTACTAAAGCCACTAACTACTAATAGACATGTGGTTAGCAAAGGAAAGATTTTGTTGCAAACCAAATAATGTATTTTTTTTTTTGCCTTAATAATGTGACATCCAGTTCAAACACGAATATAAATCGTCAGTGAAATCCAGTACAAACATATATAATCATGAATAATTTTCAATCTCCAAGTCGGATATTTCCAGATCGTTAGCCTACGCTAACACTTCAGACCTCTACCCTCCATCAATGCTAACTTCTCACATTTAACATTCATCACTGCTGGCTGTTCATCTCCAACTGCCCAACAGTACTTCCATCACTGCTGGCGACTAACTTCCAACTGCCCAACACTACTGGCAATCAACTTCCAACGAGTCCAACCAGCCACAGACTCTTAAAAAGCAAGCGCAGTCAGAGATCCAATGCAAAGCGCTACACAGCGCTGCCAACACAGAAGTAACCCACCTACAACTGTTCAAACGTAAATTACAACGCTTGTTTTGGCTCGATCAATTCTGGGAAAGAAACTTAGTGAACGATTTGAAGTGGTCGTATTTCACAGAATATCGGGGCTTATTACGTTTCTGTATTACAAGCGCCTCCAGTTCAAGGGCGCTCACATGGTACCGATACTTTTCTTCCCCGAGTGCTCCAACCTGATGTACGTAACAGATGCGATAATATTTGCGTATATACAGTCTGGAAAGATGATAGTACGATATGCAGTTTCGTTATGATGGTCACAGTTAAATTTTTCTATTACGTGGCGTGTGTAAATAAACAGAACCGAGCATCTCAACATACATTTTGAGATACCTAGTTTTATTAATTTCTTTGTTTTGCATTTCCTATTTTGCACCATTTTCTAGCGGTTAAAGTAGTGAATTTCAATGGGATGCTGTGACACCTGACGTTACAAGTAAAGTCTTAGCATTTGTTTAATCAACGAGGCATCTTAAGATTCACTGAGATTCCCTGTCTGTTATCCACAGATACGAACCTTAGTGATTATGGCTGACTACACGAATCCCTTACGCACACTAGATGCATTAACGTAAGAAATTCATTTGGAAAGGTGTCCCAGTCGAGAAGCAGGTGAATTCATATCTGACGAATGAAACTATCTAGGAGATGTTAGTTTCAAAGACTTCTCATCTTAACTGTTTCATTTCCTGTAGTTAAACATTCCGTTGGAGTTCTTCTGTAGTCATGTTTGTGAGTTAGGAACACACAGAAATAGTCACCAAAATAAATCCATTATTGGAGGACGCATAGAATACATCGGAGAAAGTGAAAGGTCGTGTCACATACAGCTTTACCTGATTTTCACAAGCTGCCACATAGTCACGAATTGAACATTGACCCGAATATAGAATAAATTTCCTTTACTTTATGTCTATGGTCACAAATGTTTTGTCATCAGACCATCGGTTTCGGTCTATAATGACCATCTCCAGATCTGTTTTATAAAAACACGAGCTAATATACTGGAGCCACAGTGGCATCGTCAAGTGCTAAACATAAAATCGACGCCAGCATCTTCAAATGTAAATGAATAATGGTGTATACAAGAGTCATCTTGTCAGCTGCACTACTGTTCAAAGCAAACTTTGTTTTTATAAAACGGATCTGAAGATGGTCATTATAGACCGAAACGGTAGTCTTATGACAAAAAAAGAAAAATAAATTGTGACCATAGACGTAAAGTAAAAGAAATTTACCTGATTTGTTTCTGATTTCATTTCAGTCACTCAAGGGCCTGCTCAGAACGTACGGTTATATATGTTACATTACAATCGATCCAGCTGCCGTGCCGTGGATAACCTGGAGATGTTTCCCGCGTTTCTGTGAGCCCTTGGTGCCAGTCGCCGCGAGGAAGCGAGGTGTGTTCAAAAAGTAGCGGGAATTTTGTAAAATCTTGTATTAGTCCGCATCTGTACATTGTTATAAGGCATTTAATTTGTTGTCAGCTGGCAGAAAGTATACACGTGTTTTGATAGTATAAATGATTATTTATTGTGTGTAAAATGGATCAGAGGATTTGTGCAGTGTATCAGTTTCAGAAATATTAGACACAGCTCTTGGTGTGCCTGTTATGAGTAAAATAAGGGTCACGAGTGGTAGAAGGGTTTTTAAGAAGGCCGTGAACACGTTGATGGCGAGTGCCCTCGACGCCCCACCGCATCATCACCCGATGAAACCGTAAACAAAATAAGGAAATTATTACTAACGTTCGCGGAATCACGGTAGTCCTTGACGATGCTGGCGTAACAACTTCGTTGAATTTGAAAGAAACACAGTAGCGAATGCAGTTTCCTCATGAGTCGATAAATGAGAGCGACAACAATGGAGAACTACTGAAACACGTCACAGGAGGTAATGAAACATATGCTTCCGTAGTGACGCCGGAACTAAGGTTCAGTCGTTCTCGTGGAAGTACTCTTGATCGCCGAGACAGAAAAAGCTCAACGAGTGCTGTCAAATGTGAAGGTTGTGCACACCACGTTCTTCCGTTTCAGCAGTGTAGTGTTCAAATGGTTCAAATGGCTCTGAGCACTATGGGACTCAACTGCTGTGGTCATTAGTCCCCTAGAACTTAGAATTACTTAAACCTAACTAACCTAAGGACATCACACACATCCATGCCCGAGGCAGGATTCGAACCTGCGACCGTAGCAGTCGCACGGTTCCTGACTGCGCGCCTAGAACCGCGAGACCACCGCGGCCGGCAGCAGTGTAGTGTACCATGACTTCCTGCCACGAGACCCAACAGTCAGTACGGAATATTACTTACAGGTTCAACGACGCCTACGATAAGCAATCCGAGAGAAAGACCCTTGTTTGTGAGGGAACAATATCTGACTTTTACACCACCATGATGCACCTGGGCACAGTTCGTTCCATTCTGTGAATTTTTGACCAAAAACAATACTCACTAGATATGGTGAGAAGTGACTTTTCTTCTGCTACCAGAAATAAAATTTTAAATGATAGCCGGTTTATGAGCGTAAGTGAGATTAGAAAAGCATCGCTGAGAGAGAGTAAGATTCCAGAAGTGATTGGAAACTGCGCTGGCGTAAGTGAATAATATCTGACGAGGACCATGATGGAGACGAATAAATAAAATTACTTCGCGTTATTTTCTCAACACACAGCGTAAGTATGGAGGCGCTGATACGAAACACCGCTGCTCCGAAAACCTACGGGCAGTGACTTGTGTGCTACCAGTCTGCCCAGCATACGTAAAGTCGAAATGGTGATGCCGGCAGATCCGCATCTGGTTCAGAGACCTTGCGTCAAAATGACATTCTGGTCTAAAGTGTACGGCCCACTACGGCCTCGCAGGTAAGACTTTCGTCATCCCTCGGTGTGGTCACATTGTGTGGTTCACTACACGATCGTCTGCTGTGTGATACTCTCATCTATCCACCGCGTAAAGGGGCATATAGCACGTAATGTGTCTGGATAGTCAAGACAAACATAGACTAGTGAATTGTATGTGTTTTGCAAATCAGTGAATCCTGGCTAAGCTGTGAAGTCTGCGACGCTCTGTGCGGCAGCAGCAACAGCTTTGTGCGAAGGTGTCCAAATACAAACAACTGGCTGAGGTCTCAGGTTCGATGCGCTGAGTACAGAAAATAACCTGAGCCATGAACACTTCAATACAATCAATTATAGCACCTACACGATATAACACCACAATTTAAAGTGCCTAACTGTGGTCTATCCGTAGACAAGACGCCAAAGGATCCAGCACTTAGGACCCACTCCACTCCATCAAGTTGCGCGCCAACGTTTGCGTCATTTGGGTTGGTCGACAATCCTTTCTATCACTGCCGAGCAGGCCAAGCGTGCGATGGTCAACAACTTTGGGGAGCGGCTTTGAGGGTTTGGTCGGTAATGTCAGCGATCTCCATGTGTTCAAAAGGCAGCGTAGCCGGCAGAGTGATGGTTTTCGGCAAAATATAGAAACGGCGAGAGCCCGCAAAGTTTCCTGGTTTGCTGTACTTTGTGGAATCAAGTGGTAGGCTGTTGTAAGAGGTCCATGAATAAGGAATTTGTTGCTAGAGCACTCGAGGAGACGTAACTTCGATGGAATGTTCAGGCGCTGCCTGCGAAATGAATCGCAGACCAGAGAGCAGTGTCGGCGCCAGTAGGAGCAGCAGCTCGCAGTCGGGCGGTTGGGCCGGTCGTGTAGAGCGATGGCGGTGCCTGAGCGATGTAGTAAAAGGTAAAACCAAGAATTACTATTCATAGCCGCTCGCATACGTAATTTGTAACAACCGATTTTGTACTATTGTTATATCAAGTCCCATGTAAATATTTTTTAAGAAAATCTTTTAATAATAATCTTTCTTATAAAATTAACTTTTGACAATCATTCACCTGAATTTAAAGATTTTACTAATTTCTCCTATCCATATTCATGCCAATTATTGTAAAGAAAAATCTATTGTAGTTTACATATCGGAGGCAGCGCGTGAGCATACCATCGAAGTTACATCTGCTCGAGCGCGCTAGCAATAAATTCCTTATTCATGGACCTCTTACACTGTTACAACTAAACTGCTTGACTAAAACAGTGAAGCACCCGGAATAAGAGGAGCAAACGGAATGAAACTTCATGAGGTGAGCGGGCTTACGATGATATTTCACTGATTACAAAATCAAATCAAATTTGCTCAAAACTTTGCAATATAAGCCCACTTTTCAGCCGGCCGAAGTGGCCGTGCGGTTAAAGGCGCTGCAGTCTGGAACCGCAAGACCGCTACGGTCGCAGGTTCGAATCCTGCCTCGGGCATGGATGTTTGTGATGTCCTTAGGTTAGTTAGGTTTAACTAGTTCTAAGTTCTAGGGGACTAATGACCTCAGCAGTTGAGTCCCATAGTGCTCAGAGCCATTTGAACCCTTTTTTCAGTATGACAATGTGCCGCCTCAGGCTTGGATGCATTGGAAGGGTTTCGTAAAGCTATTGTATCCTTTCCCGAGGCAACATGGCCCACGGATGTTGTAAATGGTCTTTGATTTTCCGCATGCTGGCACTGGGCCGGAGTTGACATCCGAGCTGGTCCAATTCGTGTTCTGTCACTGACAGATCTGGGAACGGTACTGGATAAAGAGGAACCTCAAAATTATGCAGGCCATTCAGAGACACACGTGCCATGTGTATACGAACACTTTCCTGTTGAAAAATGGCAGCACGATACCGTCACGTAAGAGGTAACACAGGAGGACGCAGGGCGTCCGTGATGTGCAGTTGCGTCCTGAAGTCGTGGACGATGGTTCCCCACACCATGACGCCAGGAGTAACAGTGCTGTGCCTCTCCGAAACATTGGAAGAATTGAACCTCTCCCAAGGTCCCCAACGAACTCGCCGACGATGGCGATCCGGGTTAGTGCAGAATCACAGTGCCATTCTTCAGGAGTCCATACTACCGGGCACGCCATCACTCCAAAGACAGCGATTTGTGTTGGGTTAACAGCAGCCTACACACGGGAAGGTAATTCCCTTGTTCTGCTACTGCTAGTCTCCGATGAATGGTGTGTGATGACAAAGAATGTTGCAGCAAGCCCATCAGTTGTCTTCGGATGGAGGCACAGATGAGAGTGGGTTACAATTGCATAAAAAGGGGGACTCGTCGGATGCCAACAACTACCGCCCAATCTCTCTTCTGACAGCTCTATCAAAAATTTTTGAGAAAGTAATGTATTCAAGAGTAGCCTCCCATATTTGTAAAAATAAAGTACTAACAAAATGTCAGTTTGGTTTTCAGAAAGGCCTTTCAACAGAAAATCCTATATACGCTTTCACTGATCAAATATTAAATGCTCTGAATAACCGGACATCACCCATTGGTATTTTTTGTGATCTCTCAAAGGCCTTTGATTGTGTAAATCATGGAATTCTTTTAGATAAGCTAAATCATTATGGTTTGAGGGGGGCAGTGCACAAATGGTTTAATTCATACTTAACTGGAAGAATGCAGAAAGTTGAAATAAGTGGTTCATGTAATGTTAAAACAACAGCTGATTCCTCAAACTGGGGGGCTATTAAGTACGGGGTCCCACAGGGTTCAGTCTTAGGTCCTTTACTGTTCTTGATATACATTAATGACTTACCATTCTACATTGATGAAGATTCAAAGTTAGTTCTTTTTGCTGATGATACAAGTATAGTAATAACATTCAAAAACCAAGAACTAAGTGATGTAATTGTAAATGATGTTTTTCACAAAATTATTAAGTGGTTCTCAGCAAACGGACTCTCTTTAAATTTTGATAAAACACAGTATATACAGTTCCGTACAGTAATAAATATAGACTTTGAACAGAAGTCTGTAGCTAACGTACAATTTTCAAAATTTTTAGGTGTGTCCATTGATGAGAGGTTAAACTGGAAGCAACACATTGATGGTCTGCTGAAACGTCTGAGTGCAGCTACGTATGCTATTAGGGTTATTGCAAATTTTGGTGATAAGAATCTCAGTAAATTAGCTTACTATGCCTACTTTCATTCACTGCTTTCGTATGGCATCATATTCCGGGGTAATTCATCGTGAGTAGAAAAGTATTCATTGCTCAAAAACGTGTAATCAGAATAATTGCTGGAGACCACCCACGGTCATCCTGCAGACATTTATTTAAGGATCTAGGGATCCTCACAGTAACCCCACAGTATATATATTCACTTAAGAAATTTGTTGTTAATAAACCAACCCAGTTCAAAAGTAATAGCAGTGTGCATAGCTATAACACCAGGAGAAAGGATGATCTTCAGTATGCAGGGTTAAATCCGACTTTGGCACAGAAAGGGGTAAATTATGCTGCCACAAAAGTCTTTGGTCACCTACCAAAAAGCATCAAAAGCCTGACAGATAGCCAACTAACATTTAAAAATAAATTAAAAGAATTTCTAGATGACAACTCCTTCTACTTATTGGCTGAATTTTTTATATAAATTAAGGGGGATAAAAAAACTTAAACCTTAGTGTCATGCAATATTTTGTGTATTGTAATATCTTGTACAGACATCTTTTATTAACCTGACACGTTCATCATTACGAAGTGTCGTATTCATGATCTATGGAACAAGTATTAATCTAATCTAATCTAATCAATAAGCTTGGTGCACAATACTCTGATACTCCTATATAGTGGTCGCATTTAGTCGACCGCAACTTTGTCGAAGAGTATGCCTACTTTCAGTTTCCCATGCAGTCCAACATCAGGCCACTGTAACATGCCAATGCCGCGTAGATCTGGATACTGTACGATTCGATCAGCCGGCGAAAAGGAGATCCACAAAGACGCCCCTTTTATGGTCCGTCAGGTACTGATAATGCTGTCTCAGACGAGTACGCGAGATCTCTGATTCCTTCAGTGATCACTCAACATCTGATGGTGCTCAGGCCCTTTATATATCCGACCATTCCCGTTTGCAGCATTAAACATGAACAACACTAATGCAACTCATGGCCGCTCTAGCCGGCCACGTGTGGCCGAGCGGTTCTAGGCGCTTCAGTCAGGAACCGCACTGCTTCTAAGGTCGCAGGTTCGAGTCCTGCCTCGGGCATGGTGTGTGTGATGTCGTTAGGTTAGTTAGGTTTAAGTAGTTCTAAGTCAAGGGGACTGATGACCTCAGATGTTAAGTCCTATAGTGCTTAGAGCCATTTGAACAATTTGATTACCATTCTGCTTGTCACAAAGAATTGCTATTTTAATGTTTGAAATATCTTCCGATGACGTGTATCTATACCAAGTTATTGTGTCTTCTGGGAATTTCACTCTTTCTGTCAGGCAATGTAGTTTCTCGCGCCATAGCAGCTTGCAGTACCCTCTGTACGAACTGACGACTTTGTCCTCCACCAACTAGTCACTCTGTGCCATCAGGCTAACATGCTGACACTGCACTCTACTTTTATTTTAAGTTTCCAGCTGTTTGACTAGTGTGCACTGTCTGAGCATGGCGTAACATAGTTTTCGTAACAAAAGAGAGAACGCTACTGGTATCAGAAGGGCACTACATTTCTGCAGTCTTAATCACGAGTGGCTGATACAGTGGGACACTGCGCACCCTACTAATTTGGATCAATTCTTGACCTTTTTTGCAATACTAGTCTCGGGAGCACGAACAAACTGCCAGTATCAAGGCGAATCCACAAACACTGAACCGACTGTATAGCCTTCTTTTCCCCTTTTTTATGGAGGGCTATCAAGAGAGAGAGCTGTAATCAGCCGCCATGAATCCAGCTGTGTTTTTGGAAGTATGTGGACGATGTTTTCATAGCGTAGCCTCATGGAGAAGATAAATTGATGGTGTTTTTCGTTCACCTCAGATCCATTCATAAGAACATTCAGTTCACTATCGACTAGAGAAAGATGGTTGTCTGCTTTTCCTCAACGTTTTGGTTACAGGTAAGAGTGGTATCTCTATGGATTATTCAGGATATCGTGAGCCCACTGGTGCAGATTTTTATTTGAAATTGTGGGCTTCTCGTCAACCGTCTCAAACTGAGGGTGTGCTAGGAACATTTGCACACGGATGTTAGACAGTCTCGGATCCTGATACTCCCTAAAGCACTCCTCAATCTAAATACGGTGTTCACCAGAATATCACTGAACCAGCAGTTTAACCTAAATACCAAGAAGTGATTAAAGAAGAAAGCACGCCATAAAAATCAATAGCTTTTTTTCCCTTTGTTTGCAAAATTTACTTACTGAAATTTCTAGTTATAGTGGTTTTCCAGCTCACCACCCCAGACTGAAGACCTGGATTCAGTGAAGTACTATTTATTATTTCGGTACGATGGAATTTACAAAAAATCATGTCAATGATGTACGGCGTACATAGGTCAGAAGAACGCTGTCACTTGCAATTTGCAACCAACCGAGTCTGCTATTGCTGAATACTGAGTCTCCAGTGGAAATTCAATGGAGTGTGATAAAAAAATGATTTTGGCCACAGCAACATCGTTTTTGGAATTCCTTTATTCAAGAATCCAAGGAAATATGAGTGGCGGAAAATCTGACGAACGGTGATAGCGATTTAGTTGGATGATGCGTGGACTACCATTTGCTCCAGAGCACGCCGATGAGGACGGCGAGCGCTAGCCCTGAGGATAGTTAGTTAGTTAGTTAACTGAGTCCGCAGTTCTAACAGCAACGGCGCTGACCGTAGGATAGTGTGGTCTGTCTTAACGCTTGGGTGGAACTCAGTACACTAGTAAATTGCAGGACAGAGAACTATTCGTTTCACAAATCACCAATCCACGTACCCTCCTGCGTCGGTACGTCCATATTTCATCTTCCACTCACATCCATGCCTTATCCGTCGTTTCCCGCCAGGATTTCAATCAACTCCTACTACTCAACGATGAAATGCGTATACCCTTCTTTCTCGCTCTTGTCACAATGCTCTACTTCACATTATCCTTAAGTCATTTCCTCCTCTACATTTCCCTCCCCACCAACCCATACACTGTCGTCAAGTCGCCACCTGTGGTTCCACGTGTCTCAAGAATATAATAATTTTCATGCAACAACAGCATCGTTATTATATCTTAGCAGAATTAACATTATCGCCAGTGATTATATTTTATCTGTAATATAAACTCATATAAAAAGGGTTAAGAATCACAAGAACTCTCCACCAATGTATATTTAAAAGATTAATTGATTCCATCTTTTATACAGGGTATATATGTTATCTTAATATGTACATACATCAGTGTGCTGGTTGTTTTTTCGCTTTGCACAAATACGTCACAAATTTTATGACCTGATGTCCTCTGTGTGGTTGTACTGCACCACTAAGTGGACGTGCACTAACCATTTTGTGTCCACGTAGCCACACATAAAGCTCTGACTTGCTATGCAGGGCAAAATAAGCATTAATGGCTTGCTTTTGCCACATTTACTTGGTGGTACTAACCAACCTAAAAACATATGATTTCTAATATCTGTAATTATTAGTGTGCAAAAGATATAAGTACTGATGTAATGTTTTCAGCACACTGTCCTCAGTCACCAATAGAATTATCTGCGTTTATACCTGTTACACCCTGTATAAACCAGTAACCCCGGATTCTTTCAAGAAAAGCATATAAGTTTAGAAAAACTTCGAAATTATGTTTAAAGTTTGTTGGAAGTAACTAGGTGTTTTATATTACTATGGATGAATGCAGTCTGCATAATTTGGGTTCTATTTTAAGCAAAAGAAGTTCTTCACGTATCTCAATCTTTATGACATCGTGTTCCCTAAGTATGTGTCGCACAATGATATAATTGCGCATGTATATTCAGGGACATATGTGGGTACTGTCTGTAATGTGTGTCAGAAAAAAAAAGTTTTGTAAAGGTTCGAAATTATGTTTACAGTTTGTTGGAAGTCACTAAATGCTCTCCAATAATCAATCAATAAACTTATGGAAAGATATAACCACCATTTGACCGTATGCTTTATTAGACGATCTAGATTTCGGCTTTTGACGATTTTCAAGCGTTACAAATATAAAAAATCATCTGTGTGTGGAACGTAAGGCATTATTAAAATACACATACCTTCGATTTCGAAGATATATGATTTAACGGGGACCTGTATTCCACAGAATGATGATTTTTGACATTTGTAATGCTTCAAAACGGCCGAAGGCTGAAATCTAGATTGTGTATTTAAGCATATCATACAGCCAGATAGTGGTTATATCTATCCGTAAGTTTTATGTCAATGTGGCTCCACATGAAGGAAAAATCATCAGTGCATGAATGAAGTCCCGGTATTTGCGTGTATTACTTATGCTGTCTCAAGATAGATACATATTTTCTAACTGTAATACTGGTTGGTTGGTTGGTTGTTTCGGGAGGAGACCAGACGGCGAGGTCACCGGTCCCATCGGATTAGGGGAGGACGGGGAAGGAATTCGGCCGTGCCCTTTGAAAGGAACCATCCCGGCATTTGCCTGGAGCGATTTAGGGAAATCACGGAAAACCTAAATCAGGATGGCCGGACGCGGGATTGAACCGTCGTCCTCCCGAATGCGAGTCCAGTGTCTAACCACTGCGCCACCTCGCTCGGTGTGTAATACTGGCCTCATTATGTTGAACTATTAGTATAAGAGTATGCCTCTTAATGAGTAGATTACGATAGCATTTTAAATTTTTTAATTCAATAATTTCACGAAATATTCAAACATCAATTTTTTGTGGCCCATGGAAGCCGTTAGACAGGCAACCTACAATAGGAAATGGGTTCTGGATTCCGCAGTAATCGCTACAGGGTGAGCATAATTAAACTTTCAAAGCGCTGTAGAACTAATGCCACTGGCCAGAATGACGTCGAATTGCAACGGAATATTATTGGAGAAGTGGGGAAAACATATGACAAAAGAAAAATAAATAGTTACAAAATGTAGCAATAGATGGCGCTGTAAGTATCATAATTGAATAGTGGTAGATTTCAAATGACAAATGAATCGTAAAACAATGCCTAAGGTGAACGTTTGACGTTAAATAAACTGTACTGCTGAGTGCGCATGGGTATACAGGTGTGATACTGTTAGTTACGTAAGCCCATCCACCACGGCAAGGTCATATCACATCGGATGGGAAAAATCTGGTTTTATTCGTTCTAAGGTCAGAATAAGCATAAACAGCATCACTCAAATCTGTTTTCAATTGTCCTGAGGCCAAAAACCGCATACAAAGCATTAGTCAAAATCAAATCGGATTAATAATTTCCGTGTGACTGGTGCAAAACATGTTCAATATACTGTCCACAGTTCACTGGAACAAGTTTAAATCGAGAAACAGCATGTTCCAAGACTGATTGAAGTGTTTCCGTGGTCACGTTCAGAATGTGTAACGTAATGCGTGCCTTCAATGCAGCTAAGTCTGCAATCGGATCACTGAACACAACACCTTTCACATAGTCCCACAGCCAGAAGTTACACGGTTCAGATCAGGTGGTCGGGACGGCCAGGCTGTAGGGAAATGGCGGCTGATAATTCAATCATTTCCGAAATGGCGCTTCAGCAGCTGCACAACTGGATCTGCAATGTGCGGAGGTGCGCCATCTTGCATAAAAATGATCCCATCCACACATCCACGCTGTTGGGGAGCTGGAATGACACGGTTGCTCAAAAGAAACTCATAGCGCTTACCAGTGATGTTACGGGTAACAGAACCGGAACACCTGTCTCTTCGAAAAAATATGGCCATATGATAAATGATGCCGTAAACCTGCACCACCAGGATGAAGTGGTACTGGTTGATTTGCGTGTGGATTTTCCGTTGCCCGTATTCGACAATACTGTGTATTGACATATCCTGTCAGGAAGTGGCTTTGTCCTGTCCACAAAATCTTCCAGGGCCAATCACTGTCCACTTCCATGCGAGCAAGAAATTCTAAAGCAGAAGTCTCTCTTGCTGGCAGGTCAACAGGAAGCAGCTCGTGTACACGGGTAATTTTGATTGGATAGCAAAGAAGGATGTTTCGTAGTATTTTACGCACCGTGCTAACGGGTATGTCCAATGTTCGAGCAATTCTCTGTGCACTACACGTTTGCAGACCACCACACGTCTCCTTCTGCATTGCTGTGGCCGCTGCTGCCACAGACGTCGAATCAATTCATTTCTCTCTCTACCAGGTTGCACACCAAAATAACTTATCTTTTCGAATTCCTGAATAATTTTCTCCAGACCCACGGCAGTCAACGGACCAAAGCCTAATTTCAAACCCTTCAGTGTCCGGAACTTCTGCAGAGCGACGTCTGCACAGTCATCATTCTTGTAATACAGCTGCCGCGCGGGATTAGCCGAGCGGTCTGAGCGCTGCAGTCATAGACTGTGCGGTTGATCCCAGCGGAGGTTAAGAGTCCTCCCTCGGTCATGGGTGTGTGTGTGTGTGTGTGTGTGTGTGTGTGTGTGTGTGTGTGTGTGTGTGTGTGTGTTTGTCCTTAGGATAATTTTGGTTAAGTAGTGTGTAAGTTTAGGGACTGATGACCTTAGCAGTTAAGTCCCATAAGATTTCACACACATTTGGACATTTGTAATACAGCTGCACAAGCAGAGCGCGATCCTGCACTGAGACAGTTATGGCGAACGTCGCAGACGCTTAAGGAGGAAACGCGGTGTACCCGGCGTGTTTGTACCAACTGCAATGGGTCGTGTGCATGACAGGTGTTTTCATTTACATATTCTAACACATACGTCACCAGCTATTGATCAACTTTCACACTATTTTTTTCTCCTGCCATATGTTTCCCCCCTTCGCCGATAGTATTCCGTTGCAATTTGACGTTAGCCCGACCAGTGGTGTTATTTCTACAGAGTTTTGAATTTTTATTATAATCACCCTGTACATTAAAACTTGTATTAAAGATTTAAGATTTCTAACTTCAGAGCGGTCTTATCACCTGCCAACCTGTCCCTTCATACGTAATGTAATGAAAACAAAGAAAAGAAAAAAAAACAGTTTTCGTTAATCTTCAGTGGATCATCTGAAGATGAGTGGCATGTACAGAGTCGAAACATCGTGGAGTGTGAGAAACTAGGATCGCTTACAGTTCCGACACTTGCTTCGACTACCAAAAACAACCTACTGCTGAACTGAGTATCTTGGAATGTTTCAATAAATATATGTGGCCAAGAGAGATGAAACGCCTTGAGTTTTTGGGAGGATCAGCCGATAACGAAAAGAAAACTCTCGTGATGTTTTCTGTGATGGTTTCGGAGGGGTGTGAGGCATAAGAAGCACACTTAATGCAGCGGCCAACAACGCCGTTCGTCTCGAGAAGCGGTATGGCAGTCCCGGGAGGGGGGTGGGGGTGTGAGATCGATCAGCGAGCCGGCGCCGGGTTCCGGATGGCCGCCGTTAGCGCAGCAGAGGAGAGCGCGGCGCCTCCTTCCGGCCATCGGCGCTCCGGCCTGGCGCGCAGGCAAATTCCTCGTCTCGGACGGCCGTCGGTCCTCGCCAACGGTTTCCGATAGCGGCGCTCGCGTGCCAACGGCTTCATTACCATACACCGACACCAGTAGCCACTCCACCACTGCTTGTCCAAACGTCCCATTCTCGCCCGTGACGTCCCTTGTCCGTACGATGAGCATGTACAGAGGGTACCCACTGACTATTCTAACTGCACGCCGGTATCCGCGGAAACATGTAGCGGCCATATATAGGGTATTTTCCTCTTTACCTTACAGAATAATGAGCGGAAGGAATGTTTATTTAGATGGCTAAACGCAAGAAATATTACGATTTCTACTGAGTTATGACCATAATACACTACTGGTCATTCAAATTACTACACCAAGAAGAAATACAGATGATAAACGGGTATTCACTGGACAAATACATTATACTAGAACTCACATGTGATTACATTTTCACGCAATTTGGGTGCATAGATCCTGAGAAATCAGTACCCAGAACAACCATCTCTGGCCGTAATAACGGCCTTGTTACGCCTGGGTATTGAGTCGAACAGAGCTTGGATGGCGTGTACAGGTACAGATGCCCATGCAGCTTCAACACGATACCACAGTTCATCAAGAGTAGTGACTGGCGTATTGTGACGAGCCAGTTGCTCGGCCGCCATTTACCAGACGTTTTCAATTGGTGACAGATCTGGAGAATGTGCTGGCCAGGGCAGCACTCGAACATTTTCTGTATCCACAAAGGCCCGTACAGGACCCGCAACATGCGGTCGTGCATTATCCTGCTGAAATGTAAGGTTTCGCACGGACCGAATGAAAGGTAAAGCCACGGGTCGTAACACATCTAAAATGTAACGTCCACTGTTCAAAGTGCCGTAAATGCGAACAAGAGGTGACCGAGAAGTGTAACCAATGGCACCCCATACCGTCACGCCGGGTGATACACCAGTGTGGCGATGACGAATACACGCTTGCAATGGGCGTTCACCGCGATATCGCCAAACACGGATACGACCATTAGCATGCTGTAAACAGAACCTGGATTCACCCGAAAAAATGACGTTTTGCCATTCGTGTACCGAGGTTCGTCGTTGAGTACACCATCGCAGGCGCTCCTGACTGTGATGCTGCGTCAAGGGTAACCGCAGCCATGGTCTCCGAGCTGATACTCCATGCTGCTGCAAACATCGTCGAACTGTTCGTGCAGATGGTTATTGTTGACTCAGGGATCGAGACGTGGCTGTAAGATCCGTTACAGCCATGCGGATAAGATGCCTGTCATCTCGACTGCTAGTGACACGAGGCGATACGATAAACCGCAATCGCGATAGGCTAGAATCCGATCTTTATCGAAGTCGGAAACGTGCTGGTACGCATTTTTCCTTCTTACACCAGGCATCACCACAACGTTTCACCAGGCAACGCCGGTCAACTGCTGTTTGTGTATGAGAAATCGATTGGAAACTTTCCTCATGTCAGCACGTGGTAGGTGTCGCCACCGGCGCCAACCTCGTGTGAATGTTCTGAAAAGCTGATCATTTGCATATCACAGCATCTTCTTCATGTCGGTTAAATTTCGCGTCTGTAGCACTTCATCTTCATGGTGTAGCAATTTTAATGACCAGTAGTGTATATTTAATCGTTTTCAACTACGAAGAATGATTTTTTAATAGAGAACATTATTTTTACTACGATGTAGCTGATGTATTTAGCTGTGTGCAAATCAGTTACAATCAAATATCTATACATTTTAGTTAGCAAGGTACAAACGTTCAAAGTTTTAGGGCTGAATGCTGTTGTACACTGCGCAACACAATTAAAAGGTCACTTTTTCGCAACCGACATCGCCTTCGGGCTCGGAGACGCTTCAAACAACAAAGTATCGACACATGCGAAAAAAAAAAAGCCAGAGGTCGCAAGTTCATGTGAGGTGTCAGGTGGGCTAATGATACCACGTCGGCACCAAATTGCATCCAAATTCTGCCTAGCGGCACCGCGGACGCGTGACAGGGTGGAAAGGTCGTCACATCCGCTCTTGGTTGGTTGGTTGGTTGGCCAAACAGCGAGGTCATCGTTTCAACCGGATTAGCGAAGGATGTGGAAGGAGGTTGGCAGTGCCTTTTCAAAGGAACCATCCCGGCATTTGCGTAAAGCGATGTAGAGAAATCAAGGAAAACCCAAATCAAGATGGGCAGACGTGTGTTTGAGTCGTCGTCCTCCCGAACGTGAGTCCTGTGTGATAACCACTGCGCCACCTCGCTCAGTACACCCCCTCTTGCCGTTATTTCACATCTTTTGATGCCTCTGCGATGGAGGTAAGGATTGCGACAAACAACATTGTAATCCTACCGTTTTCTCATGAGAGGGCGAGAAAATCATTTCAGACAGTTTGCTGCTTAGAATCGACACGAAAACGCATGGGATGGCATAAAGGGCGTCAGTGGGAACACCCCTTCATTTGGGGCGTTGATTCCCAAACATTTCGCTGTCGAAAACCACAGCTCGCAGTGCGATGAGCAACAGGCCGACGTTCTTGGCAACCTTTGACACTGCTGAGACCCTGCGGACAATTCAACTCGTCTCTAAAGACACAGTGGACCTGCAGCCACATTCAGCTTTATCGTACACCTCTGGGTGTAGCGCGACAGCAGTTTTCTCTCTGGTATAGAGTGACGAACCACTAGGGACTGTTCAAAAGAATTCGATAAAATTTGTAGGTGATCTGAAGTAGCAAGTGGTGTTTCTGCTTTTTCAGCCCTTATGTTTCGCGTCTTCCTGTGGCGTAATAATAGATGGTGGTGGTGGGGGGAGGGGGGGGGGAGGAGCGGGAGAAGCTGCGAGGTGGGGGGAGGGGGGGGGGGAGGAGCGGGAAAAGCTGCGACATTGAGACATGGGTGAATGAAACGGCAAAGTGTCTCTCTAAGATTCCAACCCCCCCCCCCCCCCCTCCTGTTCGGTAACACCCTTTGGTGTCACCCGCACACATTTTTTGAGCACCTACAAAATATACGTACACAGAGACAACACGTAGGGAGAAATGATCACAATAATAAAATAAGAGAAATCAGAGCTCGAACGGAAAGATTTAGGTGTTCCTTTTTCCAACGCGCCATTCGAGAGTGGAATGGTAGAGAAGTAGTATGAAAATGGTTCGATGAACCCTCTGCCAGGCACTTATGTGTGAATTGCCGAGCAACCATGTAGATGTAGATGTAGGTCACTGATTACTAGGCGCCAACATGAGAGGTAACCACTTCAACACCGTTGAGCTGAGTGGCAGTATGTCGTTGAACTAGCGCCAGTTGCCGGTATGTAAAATCTGAGGGGTGTCGAAAGGGATACCTGTAAGTTGCAGTCATTCTACACTCCAAAGCTCCAAAGGCATGTGATCACGTGAGTAGAGTTGCAAGCCCATGATGTGATTCGGGAAGGGCTGAACAGAGCTGCGTTATCAGCAGTGTCACAGACCGTCAAGAACGTTATCCTGCTGCTCATCGCACTGCGAACTGTCGTTTTCGACCACGAAATTATATATATATATATATATATATATATATATATATATATATAATTTTCGATGTGTAAAGTGCACAGAAAGTTGTGTCTGATGTTTAGTGTGTGTGAGACTCTGCACAGATGGCCCATAAGGAAAAGTAAAGACAACGAAATGAAGCAGAGTTTCACACATCGACAACATAATGGGAATCATTTCCCGAAACTGATCGTGTGAAGAAAAAAAAAAAAAATAAAGAAAATCATGAGTGGTAGCAGATGAATCATTTATAAACAAACCTATCGTTTTCACAGTCGCAGGCTTTCAAAACCATTTATAATGGATCAAATCAGTTCATTATTTAATCTGTAGTTTCACTGCTCCCTCCCCTAGCTTCACAGAACATGTTCACAATTGTAACGGCTTCTAAAGAGTCACTCACAGTATGGATTGGCACTTTATTTCTTTCTTCTTCTTCATCTCCCTTGCTCACTTCGTGGTCATTGTGGCCCTGATTCTTTACTTCAGTTGAAATTTCGTGTTCAGTTTGCGCTTCTGTTGTAACATTGTCATCACCTACTACTGCATACATTTTATAGTCGCATTGATTGAGCATACCACAGTTGATTTCTGGCAGCAATTCAGACAGCGGCAGATCATCAGAGTCATCGAACGTGGCTTCATTTTCGCCGGTATTTATGATTCAGTTGTGATTCCCGAATGGGGGAAACAATTCTGATGTTTTGGCTGTGACCTGGTTCCACGCTTTCGTAATGGTCTGATCACATCCACGAGTGTAACAGAATAATAATGCTTTTTCTCAATGCATTGTATCATTTTCAATTCTGTGAGCTTACGATAGTGGCATTTCAGTCTCCTAGTTGCTCCTTGGTCCACGGACTGAAATAAGTTCGTCTTTTATTTGCAGAAAGAGAAACAAGCTTAATATTCCCCAGACCAGAAAGTGCAGGATGTGCTGGCCAGTTGTCAACAAGAACCAGTATCTTCCTTTTCTGACTTCTAAGCTCCCGATCCCAACACCTTATTTCAGCTTCAGAGAGTTCGGAGGTCACCCAGGACTTTTTATTAGCATTGCGGTTCACTGGCAGCTTTTTTACGTGCTTAAAACGACCAGGATTTTTTGATTTACCTACGTATCTCGAGCAATTTATTCTTCCGTTAGCACAAACCAGAACTGTTATTCGTTCTTTAGATAACTTGCCACCAACATACTTTTCGCCTTTGAATTTCAAACTTTTGCCATGTGCCAGTCTCGTCTGCAAAATTGTATTGTTTCAGTATTCACGCTGTTAGCTTCACCACTCACCTTGTCAAAAGAAACGGCGTGACGTTGCTTGATTGTGACAATCCATTCACTGCTGCACACAAATTCCTCATCTTTTAATTTTTTGACAAATTCTTCTGGTTCCACCATAATGAAAAGCGAACTAATGGGTACATTGATTTTTCTCTGTTGCTTAAACCATCGCTCCGTTCAGTTTTTCATAACCGCTTAATTTTAGATAAATTTTGTTTAAACGTAATAACAATTTCATCCCTGTTCTTCCAAATCGTTGACACTCTGGAATTTACGAGGCCAAATTGACGATAAAGGTCAACTTTATTATCCCCATTCTCGATTTCATGAATCACTTTCAATTTTTCTTCCACTGTCAAAAATTTTCCTTTACTGGCCTTGCTTTCTAAAATACGTACACTTCTTAACAAATTGTAATGGAGACAAACATCGCGTGTACTGTTGACGAGTTCTCTGATTGTCACCACTACTGATGTGTGAATGTGCTAGAGTAACAATGAGCTGAGGAGACTATACTACAACTATTGCTGACGGAAGGGCACAGAGAATAAAATGCCAGATTGCCATATTATAACAACAGAATTCCTTCTACAATTTGGTTCATCGAAAATCTTGTTGGTAAGTGAGACTGAAAATGACGCTACATACGAGGTAAACGCGTATGCGTTTGTCGTATTAAGCAAGTGTGAGCAGTATGTTCGTTATGAGAAATATGGCCGTACCACAGAAATCACGACGTTATAGCCGAATTGTTCTTGTAACCGATGTCATTACAAGAAAGGTGAACTGTAATTACAACGATTTACGCTTGTTTGTATACAACACTCGCATCTCCTATAACATGAAGCACTACTTACTCATTATAAGAGTAGATTTCGTCTAAGCCATTCTGAATTCCTTACAGTTATTCGGAACTGTTAACGGAAAAAAAATCTAAGCCAGAAATATAAGACACAATCAGCCGAAAAATGTTATCCAGCCACGGTTTAAACCTAATAAAAAGCAATTGTTTACATTGGATGCATTTTAAGTGGTTATATCAGCATTCATCTCTTTCGTTGGAATTACAAATACGACTTATTACTAATATATAAGCGTAGACAGCCTGCAAGGCAAGTCGTTTTGCGTTTAGTAACATTGTTACCAAAATTCTTCAAAGGTACCTGACCGATTTACTACGTAATATAAACGTGTGTCTTTTTTAAACCATAATATTCAGGTATACAATCAAAACCGACAGCGAGATAGAAAGTACCTTGCTATGCTGCGAAAATGGGCGGTCTCGTTTTCAATTTGAACTAGATTGCAGAGCATGTAAAGCGTTACAAAGATTCTTTCCCTCATATATATTCTTACAAAAATTGTATGCTTAGCAACGTGCTTTTTTTTGGCTTCGTGTTTCTTCGCCGTCGATTTGCAGAAAACAGGGATGTTGTGTTTATCGCTTATCGGCTTGTAATTAGAATATAATTACGAATCTGAATAGTCTGAAACTTTGTAATCCTACCTGTGCGCAGTTTAAATCTACGCAAAATACTGTCACTGAAGTTACTATCCTCACAGATCAAGTGATTGGAGAGCTCTTTCTCGTACCCCTTATGCCAATGACCCCAACCGATTTACCAATTCATTTTAAATGACTTAAATCCCCAATCGAGGTTTCGTTTGCAATAACAAGAAACAATGCTCAAGTTCAGAGAGAGGTGACAAGTGGAGACGGACAGAGAGGGGAGAGAGGAATTTGACACAGAAATTTCGTAAAGGAGGGGAGGGACAGAGTGAGGGACAGAAAGAGACGGAAAGATAGAGAGAAAGACACAAAGAGAGAGAGAAAGACAGAGAGGAACAAAGACAGGCAGACAGACAGACAGAGAGGTAGTAGTAGGAGTAGGAAGAGAACATGGGGTGAGAGAGAAGGGGAAGGGTAGTATGGACAGATTGAGGGGGAAGAGAAGATGGGATTGGAGAGAGGGGAGATGGGCAGTAAGAGGGGGGGAGGAAGAGAAAATGAACGAAAAGAGGGTAGAGGAGGAGATGGTAAAAGCGAGGAGGAGGAGAAGATGGATAGAGAGAGAGAGAGAGATGGGAAGGAGTATACGATTTATATACGGTTCCCCTAAGTATCAAGCAATTGAGAATCATTGCCGGGTTCGCTAGTAGAAGTGTATTCGGAAAGACGACAAATTTTTCTCGACTTTATTAGCTATGTGAAGGCAACCCCATTGACATGAATGAACAGATGACTTCCTTTCGCACCGATGGAGCCTGTTTCCCTTTGCAGGAGACTAATTAGCAGTACAAGCCGGTACGGCGTGAGTTCGCCTTGGCACCAGTACGTGTAGCGACAAAGGAGGCGAATGCTCCGCTGCAAACTATGCGCCTGTCACTAGGTCTCGTAACTAGGCGCCAAATTAAGACGGCGCCTGCAACTGCGGTGTTCCCGTGTCGCTACCTAATAAGCAATTTTTTGCCTGACATCCCCGGGTCTCGTGCATTATACGACCTTACCTTCCTGCTTTTGTTTGCTCCTCCGAAGCTTGCTTATTCGTCTTACTCATGCCCTGACATCAGCTTCTGTTATGTGACATACTTGGAAGCGTTGAGGAGGCATACTGCTGTTTCATAGGACTATATAAATCGAGTTCAAAACGCATCTGGTAGATACTGAACAAGGATTAACACGCCAAACCATGACAGTCGAGTACCGAGTCGTGTCTTTATTAAAGCTGACGATTCTACTAGTCACTCCCCTAAACAACGTCAAAGTAGGTAATTACTAAGTGAACAAATAATGTGTGAAAACACTAGTAAGAAAGGAAGGAAGGAAACAGTTTAGTGTTCCGTAGACGGTATGATTAGATACAGAGCACATACTGATTTGGAAGGATGGGAAATGACATCCACCGTGGGTTTTCGAAGGAAATATGTCATTTCTTTTAATTACCTCTTTTTTCTGGGGCGTCACAGTCTTATGACTGGTCTGATGCGGCCCGCCATGAATTCCTCCCCAGTGTTAACCTCTTTATCTCAGAATAGTACTTGCAACCTACGTCTTAGAATTATTTGCAGGGTATTTTCCAATCTCCGTCTTCCTCTACAATTCTTACCCTCTACAGCTCCCTCTAGTGTCATGGAAGTTATTCCGTGATGTCCTACCATTCTGTCCCTTCTTCTTGTAAGTGTTTTCCATAGTTGCCTTTCGTCGCCGATTCTGCGCATGCCTTCCTCATTCGTTACCTTACCAGTCCAGCTAATTTTCAACATTCTTCAGTAGCATCACAGCTCAAATGCTTCGATTTTCTTCTGTTCCGGTTTTCCCACAGACCACGTTTCACTGTCATACAATGCTGTGTTCCAAACGTACATTCACAGAAATTTCATCCTCAAATTAATACCTATGTTCGTTACTAGTAGATTTCTCTTGGCCACAAATGCCCTTTTGCCAGAGGGTTAGTATGTTTTTGACATCCTCCTTGCTCCCTTCGCCATGGATTATTTTGATCCCTAGCTGGAATTCATCGAGTTCATCTACCTCTCTTACCTTGAAGACGATGTTAATAGTAACCTCAGGCTTTTCGCAGACAAAATTATCTACAATGAAGTTGTGCCCGAAAAAAGCTGCACAAATATGTAGACACATTATGATAAAATTTGTAAATTGTACACAGGTTGGCAACTAGCCTTCACCGTTCGAAAATGTGAAATTATGCACTTTACAAAAGGTGAAAACATAGTGTCCTTTGACTATAGTATTAATGAGGCACAGCTGTAAGAGAGCAACGCAAACAAATACATCGGTGTAGTATTTTTTAGGGATATGAAACTGAACGATCATATAGGCCCAGTTGTAGGTAAAGCAGGTGGAAAACTTTGGTTAAAGTACTAGGGAAGTGAAATCAGTCTGCAAAGGAGAAAGGAGATCACTCGTGAGACCCATTCTAGATTACTGCTCAAGTGTGTGGGACCCATATCAAATAGGACTAACAGGGGATATTGACTGTATACAGAGAGGGGACAGCACGAATAGTCACATTTATGCTTGACCAGTGAGAATCTGCCACAGGGATGCCGAAGAAACTGTACCGGTAGACACTTGAAGATATACATAAATTATCTGAGAAAGCCCATTTACAAAGTTTCAAAAACAGCTTTTAAATGATGATTCGAGGAGTATGCATCACCGGCGTACGTATCGCCCCCATAGCGATCATGAGGACAAGCTTAGATTAATTACAACGAACACAGAGGCTTGTAAAGTCATTCTTCCCTCACGCCACACATAAATGGAACGGGAAGAAGCCCTAAGAACTGTTACAATGGGAAGTACCCTCTGCTACGTACTTAAATAGCGTTTGCAGAGTGTAGATGTAGGAGGAGGCCCCTGCCCTTGTCTTGACCTATTTAGGAAAAGGCTGAAGAACCTAAGCCTTCATCACATGTTTGGTACTGAAGGATATTTCCATTTTCCACTCTGGCTGTTATATAATCAATGTTATTTCCATCTCTATCAGCTAATTTCGCCCGCCAGCCAATTTCAAGTGAATAAACTTTTATGCTGGATACTGATCTCGCAGAAGAAAGGACTAGGCAGAGAAATTACTTCGGCACAGACTATTAACTGTTTTCCGAACAAAATTTGTTGTATGCTGCGGAGTGAAGTTTATGAAACTTCTTGACATGACAGAAATGTATACTACACCGAGATTCGAACACTCATCCTCGGGCACCATCTGAGGTATCCGTGCTAATGTCGTGAGGGAGGGAGGAAGAAGATGGGGTTTAACGTTCCGTCGATGTCGGGGTCATTAGAAGCGGAGCACAAGCTCATATGGTTTCAAGGATGGGGAAGGAAATCGGCTGTGCCCTTTCAGAGGAACCATCTCGCCATTTGCCTGAAGAGATTTAGGAAAGTCACGGAAAATCTAAATCTGGATGTCCGGACGCGGGTTTAAACCGTCGTCCTCCCGTATACGAATCCACTGTACTAACCACCGCGCCAGGTCGCTCGGCCTGGCTTCCTAAGCATGACTCACAGATTGCATTAGCTGTTGCCTGTCTCTAGTGTTCTAATCTTGCCAAACACTCTACGAGGATGTTACACAGCATTAATTAGTCAGGAAGTTTCATAGTAGTCTACACTTCGCTGCATAGTGAACATTATTTCTGGACACTAATATCAACTGACCTACTGTCCAGAATTTTGTGTCACACGCTGACATTCACTGAATCTGTCTTGCCGTGTCTATAGGGTCTACACCTTGGTTCAAGTACCTCGACCTTTTCCAGCCTTTTTTTTTTTTGTCGTTGATTTATCGTATTGTCAAGAACACTCCAGCCGATGTCTTTCCTACGATCAATGTTGATCTTGTAACTGCATTTGTTTGCTTTGTCGCTTTTTGGCTATGTTAACGTACACAGTTTCCACAAATTTAGAGCGTCGAACGACGTTTGGCTTATCTAAAACCCTTCTTCTACTTGACCATATTACAGCCGTCATTCTCTCTCTTTCCGCAAGCCACACATATTCTGCAACAGCCGGCCGAGCGGTTCTAGGCGCTACAGTCTGAAACCGCGCGACCGCTACGGTCGCAGGCTCGAATCCTGCCTCGGGCATGGATGTGTGTGATGTCCTTAGGTTAGTTAGGTTTAAGTAGTTCTAAGTTCTAGGGGACTGATGATCTCAGCAGTTAAGTCCCATTGTGCTCAGAGCCATTTATTCTGCAACAAAGAAGAGATACAGAATTTTGCTTAAAATTTAAAACTAATACATGATAGTTCATTTCAATTTTTTAAGTGTAACACAAAATAAACTTACGAAATGGTTGAAATAAAGTGGATAAAAAGAAAACGAGAACAAGGGGGGGGGGGGGGGGGGGGAAGAAGAAAGTTCTGAAACAAAAAGGAAGAATTTCAGACTAAAAATGTAGTATCATGGATCAAGTGTAAAGTAAATCCCAAGCGAAAATAATTTTAAGAGATGAGTCACTTTTTAATTGGGGAAAAGCGCAACGCATCCTTTTCTTTACAGGATAGGTTGTTCCATAGCTCAGTGCTTGCCACACAAGAAGACTTTATGTTAGCACAAGTAGCATGAGAGGACAATGAAAGTAAGTTACAATTTACGGATGTAGTGTCTCGTGATTGGTAAAGGAATCAGAGATTAGGATTTAAAGTATCGTCGACGAAGAGCACATTAAAGGCTGTTATGAGTTTCTTTCACGTAGGACTGCAACATTTGAAGACAGGTATTTAACGTTAGTATTAAGGAGTTCACGGCACAATCCAAGAATATGGTAACCGGGTCTTCAGATCTGGTCAGTTACCTACAAGAAACGTATTGTGACCGGTATTTAGCGTTACTCTCCCTCCACACAGAGATTTATGTGGAGGTGAGGATGCTGTGAGGAGTCCGTTTACGGCTTTGATCAGGTACACCAAAAGAGTCTGTCTGCAAGCAAAAACATTTACCAGTCTTTGAATTATTGGTCTACCGTACGGATAGCACGACTAAATCAATCGTCAACGAAACTTTGTACAACAATTTCAACAAATAGGTGTGTATTAGAAATGTATGTGAAGTACAGCCAGACATAAGTCGTAAAAGACGATTGTATCTGCGCAGTTCCGAATTACTTGCCATTATGTAGTCGCAATCTCTATGGATGATTTCGACATCAGTATCTTAGTGGTCGTAGCTGTATCGGTAATGTACCGTTGACTTCTTGGCAGGACCCTTTCTCAGAAAAATTTCCGCTGGATGTTCTTGTAAGACGTAGCTATATATATTTAGAATACATTTCCTATTATGCTCGGTTGGCAAGATTGATGTAAGAATATCAACCTATGGGTTTTTACAATTCAGAGTGACCGAAGACAATACACTGAGGCGACAAAAGTCATGGGATACCTCCTAATACTGTGTCGGACCTCTTTTTCCCCGGCGTAGTGCAGCAACTCGACGTAGCATGGACTGAACAAGTCGTTGGAAGCCCCCTGCAGAAGTACTGAGCCATGTTGCCGCTACAGCCGTCCATAATTGCGGAAAGTTGCCGGTACAGATTGTTATGCATGAACTGACCCCTCGATTACGTCCCATTAATGTTCGATGGGATTCATGTCGGGCGCTCCGGGTGATCAAATAATTCGCTCGAATTATCCAGAACGTTCTTCAAACCAACTGCAAACAGTTGTGTCCTGGTTCATGCCGCACTGTCATCGATAAAAATTCCATCGCTATTTGGGAACACGAAGTCCATGAATGGCAGCAAATGGTCTCCAAGTAGACGAACATCTAGAGAACCCAGCCCATTCGATGTAAACACAGTTACATCATTACGGAGTCACCAACAGCTTGCACAGTACCTTGTAGAGAAGTTGGGTCCATGGCTTCTTGGGGTCTGCGCCACACTCGAAGCCTACCATCAGCTCTTACCAACTGAAACAGAGACTCGTCTAACAAAGCCCAGTACTCCAGTCGCCTAGAGTCCAACCGGTATGGTCACGAAACCAGGAGAGGCGTTACAGCTATATCGTGCAGTTAGCAATGGCACTCTCGTCGGTCGTCTGCTGCGAACCCCATTAACGCCAAATTCCGCCGAACTGTCCTAAGAGATACGTTCGTCGTACGTCACACATTAATTTCTGTGGTTATTTCACGCAACGTTGCTTGTCTGCTAGCATTGACAACTCTACGCAAACGGCATTGCTCTTGGTCGTTAAGTGTAGTCTGTCGGCAACTGCGCTGTCTTTGGTGAGAGGTAATCTTCGAAATTTTGTGTTCTTGGCTTGCTCTTGACACTGTGGATCTCGGAACATTTTATTCCCTAACGATTTCCGAAACAGAATGTGCCATCTGTCTAGCTCCAACTGCCATTCCGCGTTCAAAGTCTCAATTCCCGTCGTGCAGTCATAACCACGTAGGAAGGTTGTTTACATGGTTCAAATGGCTCTGAGCACTATGGGACTTAACTTCTGAGCTCATCAGCCCCTAGAACTTAGAACTAATTAAACCTAACTAACCTAAGGACATCAAACACATCCATGCCCGAGTCAGGATTCGAAACTGCGACCGTAGCGGTCGCGCGGTTCCAGACTGTAGCGCCTAGAACCGCTCGGCCACTCAGGCCGGCTGTTTACATGGATCACCTGAATACAACTGACAGCTTCACCAATGCACTGGCATTGTATATAGCGGGTGCGCGATACTACCTCCATATTTATATGTGCATATTGATATCCCATGACTTTTGCCTGTCGGGGTGACCGAGCGGTTCTAGGCGCTTCAGTCTGGAACCGCGCATCCGCTACGGTCGCAGGTTCGAATCCTGCCTCGGGCATGGTTGTGTGTGATGTCCTTTGGTTAGATAGGTTTAAGTAGTTCTAAGTTCTAGGGGACTGATGACTTCAGATGTTAAATCCCATAGTGCTCAGAGCCATTTTTGAACCATGACTTTTGTTATCTCAGTGTAGGTTAAGGCCAACGATGAATGAAATCTGAAGCAAGCAACAGATTAAAAGATTTACTGCATGAAGTAGATAACGATGTTGTATTTATTTTGCGTTTTTAATATTTCTAAATCTTGATTACTTACCTCTGGGCATAAGAAGATTTTTCGCGGGCAGAGATTAGCCCAAAGACTGTGGGAAGGAGGTCGTTAATAGGAAACCAAAGAGCAGAAGTAGCTCTACTGACGTGGTGCAACCAGTCTTGATGCCGGACAAAACACAGACTGATAAATCCCTGTTCCAGGTCGGCAGGGGTTGGCGACGATCTGCCGCTCCGTCATGTAAAAGCAATTATCGATACAAATGTCACACAAGACACCTCGAATAGGATAGATCTCTAAAAAACGACCCAAAACAGAACATGGGCTACGATATGCATTACAACTTGGAACCTGGAACGCCAGAAGCCTATACCAGAGAAGCAGATAAGTATGGAACAGTCTTGCTGGCTCTGTAAGGGACAAGGCGGACAGAACCGGGTCTATAGAAAAGGGAAACGATGTCATTGTACATGGAGTCTCAGAAGCAAACCATTCACTAGGTACTAGTTTCGTGGTGAAGAATTATTATTCTTGTAGATTTTAAATCATACCCCTTCAGTAACTCACATAACAATCGACACCAAGAAACACCTACTCATATGTATAAACTGCCATGCCCCCACCGAAGAGAGTGATGCAATCAAAAGAAGATATATTCTATGAGGAACTTGGAACGGTCTTGGACAATGTACCAAGGGAAATCATCTTTGTGGATCCTAATGCAAAAGTAGAGTAAGAAACAGTATTCAAGGAACTATCAGAAAGCGCACCTTACATGATGCTGCCAACGATAATGGCATTAGATTGACTAATTTCGCAACTGCAAAAAGCACGTCCATAATTATTGCTGACTTCGTTAGGAAAAGATAATATAAAGGATCCTGGGTATCTCTTGATGGGAATACAGTGAACCAAATTGACCATGTATTGGTAGAAACAAGAATATAGAGGACAATATGTCCTGTATGTAGACTGAACCTCTTCCTTGTCAGAGTAGTGAGAGCAGTCTGCAGACGGAGAAAGACCAAAGGAAACTAAAAAAAAAATAAAAATAAATAAAAATAAAAAAAAAAAATATTAACTTGATACGATCAGGAAAGCTTGAACAAGGATAATATAATATAATAAATATGAACAAGGATAATATAAAGATCAAACTTACCAAGTACTGGCGAATGAAAAGGATGGAAATATCACGATAGATGAGAATTGGAAGGTAGTTCAGAGATGCAATTAAAGAAACACTTCAATAATTAATTCAAAAACGATTTGAAGTAAGCCAAGTGTCCAGAATGAGATTTTCACTCTGCAGCGGAGTGTGCGCTGATATGAAACTTCCTGGCAGATTAAAACTGTGTGCCGGACCGAGACTCGAACTCGGGTTCGAGTGTCGGTACGGCACACCATTTTAATCTGCCAGGAAGTTTAAACCAAGGGTGGTTTGATGAAGTATGTGAGGAAGCTATCCGAGAGAGATCCTGCTTCACATAGAAACCAAAGGCTAACTCAGCAAGCGGTAATTCGCCTGAGACGCGTGCTGACTCATTTTTTAGTAGTAGGTTCGATGAAAAGGCAAGTACTATGAAGCCAAATGGGAATCCCTCGAAGGAAGACGATGTTCTTTTCGCGAAACACTATTGAGAAAATTTAAAGAACTAACATTTTAAGTTGACCGCAGAATTTCTCTACTACAGGCAACACACATTTCGCGTAAGAACTGCGAAAAGAAAAGCGAAATACGGATGTAGATGTAGAAATCAGGCAATATTCCCCTACTTTCTCTGCCCAGAAACAAAGCGAGGTGGCACAATCGTAGGACACTGGACGGGCATTCAGAGTGCAGCGATTCAGATTTCCTTCCGGCAACCCGTTCTGTCTCTAATAAACGCGACGTTAAGCCTCAATTTTTCCTCTTTTCCTATTATGAGAACGTACCTTACACCCACTTAACAACTTGTATAGTGTTTCCTTTGTGACTGTGTCTGAGTTTATAGGGACTGACAGAAACAAGCTTGTAATAGTAACGAAATTTTATTTTCGGTTCCAGTCTTGTAATTTTTCAGAATGTATGTTTCCTGTTATTATTTATGGACCTACTTCTTTTCGTTAAGCCGCTAGAGAAGAGAATGTTTATTAAATTCCTGTGCAACTAAAACGGCGCCTGAAACGGGAGCTAAGATCGCCTTACAAAGAGGATTTCATATTTGCCTGTTTTTTAATTTTGTTTACCGTAAATGAGGTATGCCTCGTTATGTTTCTAAAGCAGCTGCCTTATGGCAACAGACTTTCTTGCATTACACTCTGTTTGTCCTGTAAGAGAATTCTTCGCAAGCAGTTAATTCCAGTGAAATAGTACTCATGCTTGTAAGTGAACAAAGTGCATCGAAAGTATTAGATTTCTCATGTAAAAATAATAATAAAAATTGAATATCAACATAGTTTTTGGAAATAGGTTCTTAGTTATAGTTAACAAACGAGCTGAAAAATAGTCCTGTCAGTGCACAAAAAAGACGAATACGCTCCTCTTTATAAAAACTCTGACAGAATAGTGACGAACCAGCTGTTCCGAGCCTCATTCCACATTCCTCACCAAAATTTTTGGCAAGCGAACACATTCTCGCTCTCTTAACACAGAACATTCTAAATTATTTTACCCAGTCTCCCTTTGTAGTAAAGCCTTTATACTCAGCATCTCCCTCTCACCGCGACTGTCTATACATGTCTCTCTCCCACTGTCTCCTTTTCCTCTCATTGATTTACAATATATCCCACTGCCACTGGCTCCTCTCTCACACTATCTCCCTTTGTCTTGCTTTACCAGAGCACAGTATCTGTTACTGTAAAAGTAAGATGATTGGTAAATCCTAGAATTAACCGATGAAATGTAAGACTTACCATCACGGTCTGGTAAAAGTCTGAAATTGCTTATTATATGCATAGATTTTGAACTTTTACCAAGATATGTTGGTAAATCTTAGGATGTACCCATACCAACAGATAAAACCGTAGTCATTAAAAAATCAGCTTAGCAATTTATTGAAATAGTTTGTATTTATTGTAAATTAATGTATTTTAAACATTCTTGCATTCCAATGTGATTATAATGAGCAATATTCCATATTAGTGAAAAAAGTTACCTTGCGAACGTTAGTTTGTGTTATAACAAGGCTGGCTGTTGTGGCATTTCGAATTATATAATATGGAAGACGATTTACACAAGCATTTTTTAGTTGAACACTTTTTTAAGGAGTTGCACTTTTTGAACCCTTATCACCCAACAAACGATTGTTTGGCAGCCACTTCCTATAGATTAATTACTTCTTTTGCTACTTCTTCAATGTTGATAAGTTTCCCTTGCACAGTGTAAATTGTTTCCTAGTGTACAATGACTTCAGTTAACCAACGTTGGTACCAAGATAATAAAATTCGTCATCCTGAATATTTATCACTACTTCTATTATAGATTTTGCATCAATTTCTGCCCTGTCTACATCCAGTACTTTAATTCTCACATTCTGTCCAACTGAAGGTTTTGGAATTTTGCTACATGAGGCTGTTTTCATTTTCTTTGCCTACAATTGATGACCTTCTTTGGCAGCTTCTCGTGTCCGTCTCACTTTACTAACACTGTTGGAAGTTCTCAGCGTCTCGTTACAACCATCAGCTGGTGCCGGTGTCTCGTTGCAAATTGTCGCCAAATCCTGTGTCTCTGGTGCTTCCTCACCTGCTGCAGCCGCACTTTCTACCGCCGTTCTTTCTGTTCCAGTACCTGATTCACTGGCATCAGTTCCTCAGCCGACATTTGGTGTTCAACATTGTTTCCAAGTCCTCTTCAGTGTTCATATTTTTTATCAAATAACATGGAACAACTGAGGTCGAAATGCCCATTTTCATTGGAACCCCAAACATGGCTTCATATGATGAACATCTGATCCATTCATGACAAGCCCTATTTGTCATTGCTTGCACAAACTTCAGCCATTCAGACCATTTTGATGTTTCATTTGTTTCCACCCGAGTTGATAACATATTTTCGATACCTTGATTTGTTTTTTCGACTGATTCCTGAGACTGACTGTGGCACAGTGCCGAGCCGGGAGCTATTGGGATAGCGTCATTAAAGAATCAATAGAAATACGGGTCCACGAGAATCTTGTGAACAGGGACGAAGGCTATCAACTGAGCGCGGTCTGGAATCCAGCATTAGGCACAGTACGCCAGGAACGCAACAAGAACCGTCCAGCTCACGAGACGCGATCAGAATGCTCTGACGGAGACACGAACGGCGCACCCGCTTCCCCCTCCACCCCGCCCGCCGGTTCCGCTGGACCCAGCCTCCCGCGGCCAGGTGGTGGGGGGCACACCGCAGGTATAAAGGGACCGGCATCCGCAAAGTCTCGGCACTTCGCCAGAAGATGATGAGTATGTCACTCGTCGAAACGTCGCAGTTTGAAGACATCGCCACCCGGCTGGAAGCCCAAGAACTCTTCGCCAGCTGTATACCCCGCGAAAGCACACATTCACAAGTAACGATTGATTCACCAGTCAAATTCTTGTACTTATGATACAGTTCCACAATCACCTGTATTCGGCCGCCATGGCCTATAGCGAGGTGTGTCTCATGTAGTACGTTAAAAAGTTCATAAAAACGAACGTAATAACGAATTTCTTTTCCAGCAGACACCGGTGCTATGAGTTTCTCTTCACCTCTTATTCTGAGAACATCATATCGCTTCAAAGGTCTATAATGAACAGATTTCTTATCGAAAACGATTTTTGCATTTTTCACTTCACTTAACATAATATTATATTGCTCAGCAGTTACATAAAAATTGTTGCCTTCTTCTTATTCACTGATTCACTTAAAAGTTCGTAAGATCTGTTACGCATAACATCACTCATTCTGATGCAAAGCTGCAAAAGAAAGAAACGAATCGCAAATATGACCGTACACACGATGCTCGACGTTGACTGAAACTACGCAGCGGTGAGCGGACTGAGAACTCATAGTTACCAACAAAGAAACTTATCTGAACACAAAACTGGCAACAATCAAACTTTTATGAACCTGCACGACGGAGACTGGAGTATTCGATCCAGCTTTTACCAGTCTGCATCTTGGTAGAAGTTCGAAATGTATGCATGTAATCAGAAATTTCGGACTTTTACCACAGCGCAATGGTAAATCTTCGGTTTCACCGATTAATTCAAGAATTTACCAATTATCTTACTTTTACACTAACATATCCACTATAACCTGGCAGCTCAAAAATTCTAGGAGACCCAACTTATTTTTTCCTCTGTACCTACGTTCGTAAAATTTCCGTTCAAAATGCGCCGTCCCCTATATTTAGTGTTAAAGTTTGCCTGCCTCGGAGGGTCCAGACCCGCTAAGTCTACGTGTGGTCACCACTCATCTGTATTTTTAATTTCCACCGTCTTCTCTCTCTTTTGCACCCGCTGCTTCTATCTCGACCGATCTCTTTCTACTTTACTGTCACTGTCTCTCACTTGCCATCACAGCCTTCTCTCTCTCTAGTTCTCACTGCTACTGTCTACATCTATCCCTTCTTTCACAGCCACTTTCTCTCACCCACCACCATTGTCTCGTTTCTCTTTCTCTCCCACTGGTACTGTCTCCTCTCTCTTCCACCGTTTCTGTGTCTCTGCTACTCTGTTTTAGCACAAAAAGCGCGAATACGTTCGCATGCCAATGGTTTTGGTGAACAGGACGAAGTGAGGAATAAGGCATATGGTTCCTCACTTTTCATTGAGAATGTTTTGGAAAGGAGCATATACGCATTCTTTGTCCTACGACAGGAGCATTTTTAAGCTCGTTTCGTTCTCTCCCCTGTCCGCAGGATGTGCAGTTTATATGACGCAACCTCTGTACACCAGAAAAAGATTTGAAAGTTTATGTATATGCTTCTACACATTGACATATTTTGACACAAATACTAATAAAGAACAAATAAGTGCACATAATATAAGGCTAATACAAATTCGTCTCCCATTTAACGCCAGTACACTTTACAAAAAAGAAAATCCACAATAGTTTTAGGCTACTCCTACAGTATAACAAACAATGCGGGTTTGATTTGTAAGTACGAAAATTTAGAACATAAAAATAATTTTTGTAATGTGCTGACACCGTCAGGTGTTACCACGAATAATTTCCGATCAAAACAGCCTGTATAGCTGCGAAGTGTCCATTACACAGACACCGCCCGTCATAAAGCTTTATTGATGAATGAAATGGCGATTAGAAGCATAGTTTGATGACCTCAGAACCCTTGCGATGACTCCCAAAACTTTCCCACGTGATCTTTACGTCAATTACAACTACATTTATGCCTCAGACCGGATATCACGTGCTTATTTTACCTGCAAAAGTACGGTAAATTTGAATCACTGCATATCGGTAGCGGATAACGACAGCGAAAAAAGTCTCGTAGTTCACCGTGAACATGATCTTAAGAATATATGGTATAATTTTGACTATTTGCCACGAATATAAATTCTAGGTACTTTTCATACCCGAAAATCATGGTTTTTCGGGGAGAAATGGTGGTTTTATAAGCCGCCTCAGGTGAAGCCTAGACCGCACCTAATGCAAAAGAACCAACGATTTACTCAATTTTCCTGGGTTGGAGGAAGAGTGTAATGTTTAAATTTTGAACCTGTACTATAGGCTACCTGCAGCATTCCGGTTCTTCCATTAGGTACACATATCATTGGAGAGCCAAGGTCTATCAAAAACACTTGACCCCCTTATCACTGTGATAAATAGAATTCGAGATACGACGCCCTGAAGAATCACATTTTCGAGCGTTGCATTTTGGAACGTATTGGCACCGTGCGCTGTCGTGCATCGACCGATTAATTACAAGTAGCTTTCAATTGCTTGCCGAATGATCAGTTCAGCTGGACGACATACTGCTCGCACGCAGCAGAAGGATCCACCATATCCACGTTGTAGCTGCTGGACATTCCAGGTTCCGTGATCTAACTCGCCTGAGTACACATTGACCTGGTCAGTGAGCAGTCAACTGAAGATCGACATTCTTCGGCGTCCGCCCTCGCCTGGCTCCTTTGCGAACGGTTTCCGGAAGCGCGTGACAATGTTCACCGTGGCAGGTGTTTTGAGAGCGAAAAATATACGTGATGCAGTCAAGAGTAGAGTACTGTGTGACGTGTTGAACAAGGTATGTCAGAAAGCGTCATTGCACCAATTAGATCTGTATCGGTCATGGACGCACAGATATTTAAGAGATGGAACCTAGAGGACGTCGCAGGAAGAACGGCGGAAGGAAAGTAGACAGGAACCGACAGAAATACGGCTGAAGATCGAGGAAACGAGGAAAAACGTCAAGGGACGACGGAACACGAGCACAGGAACGCCGAAGAGCTCTGTGGGTGCGTATAGGAAGTCACAAACACAACGAATGAAAAACTATAGTGATTTGCTGTAAAAGTAGTTGAAGATAAGATAATTGAACACTTTCAATAAGACAAAGTATATTAAATGAACAAAAAATCACACTGTTAACAGAAATCTATTGAGGTATGCAGTAGTGCGTGGCGTGGGAAGAGGAGATATCAATTGATGGTTGTAACTGATGACGAAACCGTCATGAAATTAAAATTAATTCACACGCAACTAATACAATTGAATAATTTATCGCATGCACAGGCAACGCGGATTTCTTTTCCTACTCGCAGGGGAGGTTCGCGTGCTGTAATTTGACTGATAATCTTGCGAGGAATGAGAACTCTGGTCTACCGGTGTTCTGAACACAATGATAAGACGTATTTGTCATTGAAAATCAAGTACCAGGAATTTATTGCGGAGCTTAGCGAAGAGCACATCGTTAAACTACCAGAACTACGTCGAATATTTTTACCTTAGTACTTAGCTGGGGTAAAGTGTGCTCTGAATTTAAATGAAATAATACAAGCACGCACCCACGCACACACGAACAAACGTGCATCAGTAACGCGTTGGTCCACCTCTGGCCCTTATGCAAGCAGTTATTCGGCTTGGTATTGGTTTATGGAGTTGTTGGATGAGGAATATCGTGCCAAATTCTGTCGTCAAAATCACGAACCGGGTAGAGGACCCCGCCCATAATCCTTCAAACGTTCTCATTTGCGGAGAAATTCTACGAACTTCCTTGCCAAGATAGTGTTTGGTAACCACGAAGACAAGCAGTAGGAACTCACTTTCTCTCTGTGCGTGAGGGCATTATCTTCCTGAAATGTAAGTCCAAGGTGATTTGTCATGACGCGCAACAAAACGGGGAGTAGAATATCGTCGACGTGCCTTTGTGCTACAAGGGTACAGCGGATGATAACCAAGCGGGTCCTGCTATGAAATGAAATAGCTGTCCCGACCATCATTCCTGGTTGCCGGGCCTTTCGGTGGGTGACGGATTGGTACCTCACTGCAGTCCGGGATATGTCCAGGCATGTCTTCGGCCTAGAATCTCATTGACTGGAGTAAAAGTTTCCCGCTTCGACTTGAGCCCCGATGGCCTGCAAATTGTTTGTCTGTTCGTGTACATTATGTTTACCAGTTTCCGTCTGATTCTGATAATCATATCGTGGTGCGTCTTTTTCTTTTTGTGTTAGACTGTATAACGGCAGCAGAATCAGCGCCTTCCACGACAGATGGCTAACAAACTATCCTACCCAAATCCTCCTGAATCAATGGACAAAGAACTACGGAAACAAACTATTTGTTATTGCGCTTAAGACGCAGCGCAATAGTTTTTATTCCTTTCATCCTCTACTCGTGAAGTATACTAAGTATTGTAGAACACTCAGTATAATGTTGTTTATTGAAACTGAACTACACTTCTCGAAAAATCACTATATACACACAAAGAAAACAAATAACATGTAGACGACCATTCATCAAGAGCGTCGGTGAGGTCCGTCGGAGCTCGGCCTAGCTCGGCGAGGAACTGGCTGCACTGCTGCTGCGCTGGCCTTAAAAAGCCGGCGGAGGTCGGCGGAGTACTCCAACTTTCCCTGTATGTGTGAGGAGACCTCTGCAGAAAAAGGTTCGCGTTAGTCTCTATCAAGTTCTGTATATTTTGAAGAATTGTTTTCCTCTTGGTTGCGCCTGCGAGTGCTTGTGTATGTTTTATGGTACACAGGAGTGTATTGAGTGTAGTCTGCCTGGCAGGCGCCGTCTATGGCAGACTTAACAACCCGGAAGAGTAGTGCAGTCTGCCGCAGTGTGACACACTGCGGAGCCGCAGTTCTCCTCAGCCAAACAGCAGGTGCGTTGACCGTCAGTCCCACCAGGTACTTCCTGCTAATGCTGAAATAACTGGCACCTACAAAGTCATGCATTCCTGATTTTACCAGCTGTCGTGAACAACACAGGAGCGCTGTTGCAGACTCTGTAATTTATTTCTAGTGAGATGGTAAACAATATGTCTTGTGCCTTATGGGATTCTCCGCAAAATTAATTAACAGTGAGTTAAAAGGAAATGTACTTTAATCGAGTTATTGTACAGCTGCTAGAATTGAACGTTAAAATAGCGTCAGGAGCACGAGAGGGAAATATTCTCCCCAGACGCACTAAACAAATAGCCGGCGAGTGTAGGTTTTGACGTCCCCACTCGAGCTGCGCCGACTTTAAAAACAGTTCTTGCGGAAGCGATGTCTGTTGGACTTCCTAATAATACTTACGAACAGTAACCCGTTTTACCTTACAGATGCGTTGTTGCTTTCTCCTGGTAAAATTACGTTCGATTTTTGACAGAACGTTTGCAGCTAGACAAATCGATGACGCTCTAAAATGTGTTATGCACCAAAAGTAGGTATCGTAGAACCTCTTTCTTTCTCAAACTGCTTTACAACCGGCGATAGCGTTTTCTAAAAGAGTTGAATCCAATATCATTACAATTTTAGAAATTTTTGATATTAAATGAATTCCGGATCATAAAAATTATTAGTCTGTACGTAGCTTAAGAAAATAATGATAAAATTTTTAATGGGCGTTACGCGCAGTTCTGCATGTGCTAAATGTATGTACCAGTTTGTTATAGCACCAGTCACGTCAATATTGAGTATGATTACCTCCAGCAGGAGACACAACGCTATGTGACACTGTTGACGATAGTAACTATGAGGTTTACAGTGAGTGTAAATATACTGACAATTGAAAGCATATGTGCTGGACTGCGGCCCATCATAGTTTACCTCGCTTTCTCCGAGGAGCCGCCAAACTATTTGGCTCTGTGAATAGCCCCTAGATATGAATCAAACTTCAGTTTACATGGTCATTTCCACCTATGATTTCTAAAACCTGTAAACTGTTTTTCTCACTGGGTGGGAGAAAATAGCACCATTGTAGGTATGTGTTTGGTATAGGACCGCACGTACCTGTCACGGTCAACGTGGAGGCTGCCCACATATATTTTCTATTTTGGTACGGGGGATCTCAGGTCTTCTGTGGTTCGTTGCAGATTTCTTTGGCTTATTAGCTCTGTTATCTTTATTTATGTGAAAACACTTTCACCATAGCATAAGAGCCAGTAATATTCAGTCACCATAATGTACAACACAAAACGAGGAGTAATGCAGCAAACCTGAGTTGAAACACTATACTCTGATGCGGCTGCCGTCGCTGCGGGAACAGCTGAGCATAGCGGCGCTGTGTCGCTCTTCCACTGCGTTCAGTAATCTCACACACGATGTGCATATCGGCCATCTCTTCAGCAGTAAACCTAGTTGTACAGCTGTGCATCTCTGTTGATTTTAATTAACACTGCCGGAAAGAGTATCCAGACACTGAACCGATAAATACTGAATACAATCATGAGGGGGAAGAATGTGGTGTGCGTTACTATTGACAACACAGCAACTACCAAGGGTATATGGAACAAGCATATTTCCAGACAAGGCACGCGGCGCATACCGTCGACATATGCACAGTGTGCAGATAGTTTCAATGCTCTGTAACGAGCCATCACAGACAACGCTTCCCTTAAACCAAAATTCTCAGAAAATATCCCTGCACGACCTCTGATATTTTGGCCATGGAGTTCAGGATCTGTTAGAAGCACTGAAACGAAATGAACCGATAGAAGGGTGAATTTCATTCGCTTCCCAAACTGCTCTCACAGTAATAAGGGCTTGAAAAGAAGCTTTTTGTCTGCATTCCGAACGCGGTATATACTCTGCAGGATTTAGATCGGGATGTCGTCGTGGTTACTGAATTTTACGGTGCTCTACATGTTAATTTGTGAGAGAAACCTCCTCACCATGTAGAGTGAAATAAACATCCGTTGAGCGAAAGGTCGTCCTACCCCATAAGTACAGCTAAGAACACGGTATGGAACGCAATATGTCGATACTTCACTCGTACGTTCTTACGAAAGTATCGAAACAGAAGTTTGATACAATGAGATATCGAGACAGTGTTTCTGACAAAGAGAATAGAGTAGATACTCCGTCCGGTCTTCAACCTCTCCTTCTCTGTTTTAAAAACCTATCTATACCAGAAAGAGTTAGTCTATTTTGACAGCTTTTAAACAAAATAATGTAAGCATTAAATCAAATAATATTTTTATTTTCATCTGTAACTCCAACATTTGTAACAGTATTTTAAGGGAATTAAAATAAAATTTATCTTGGCAGATCGCACGGCAAATATGTAAAAGATCAGTTAACTCTCTTATCTCCTAATGTGCATAATTTCACCTTGCTGTTGTGATGGGGTGTTTCCTTAAATACTTCAAGTGTGAAGCTTTTTCCGAAGACTTCAAATCTATTTTGAACAGGTTTCTCTCCTTGCTTCATTGTTACCCAGTTTATCGAAACACTGCTAAGTTTTACTTTTGGTAGATGCTAATCTGACTGTTGATTTAGTAACTCTTGCACTGCAACTGTTCTAAAAAAACAACACAAAAGCAAACAAATCGTGAAGACAAGGTTACTAGAAGTGAAGAAACTGCGAACGAAACAAACGTTTTCGTACACTCATTCTGCCGCGTGCATCAAAGCGCCCACTTTCGGGACATAGGGAGGCACGACAGCCCCTAGTCGAATCCATCCGTCGGGCTAAGTACGAGGGTCGGTTTGCAGGTCCATCTGGATGTGGCTTTCAGGCGATTCCACATTCGCCTACATAAATGCCGGGCCTATATCACCGTCTTGCGTGACTTACAAGATTGGCAAACATTTACGGAAACGTTCTAACACGAGACAAGTAAGTTACACAAATTTCGTGCTGGTGGGAATGGGAGTGTGAGGGTGGGGAAATGAGAACTGGGGTGGAAGGGAGGGAGTGGTGGCATCAGCAATGTCATCCGGCCACTCTCTACCACTAACAGAGCCAAATCCCAGATAAAATACCGATCCTGAGGAGCCACGGAATAAGACCATTAAGAAGATCCTGTCGCTTGTATGCACACAACTTACTCAATTGCTGGCCTGTTAGTGTTCGCATGTTCAACTGTTGAAAGTACTTGAACTGAATCGCGTGACCTAAATTTTGCGTAAGTAATAAAACTGCAATAAATCATTACTAAAATCATTCGATATGTTACCTGCTATAAAGTAATGATAAGTAAAGGTATTAATTGGGAAATATCGATTAAAAAATATGAATATCCAGATGAAAGTGGTAGATACCAATGAGTATCGATAATTTTCCCGTGTCTCTCTACGTACAAGTGACGCGAGCGGATTTCCACTTGGAGACATGCGATAAACGGGAAAGTCCGGAGATACAGGGACGATTTTCCACCGTATTAGGTTACTCGCGGACAGCGGAGTAGGAGCCCGGCGTCGCATGTGAAGCTTCGCAGGCAGCAACTTGGCTAATCGCGCCACACAAGTTGGTGCAGGGCGAACCTTTGGCGCGCGGGCAGCACTGAGCCCGCTGGCGGGACGGGAGTTCGCTGAGCGCCAAGTGGCTCATCCGCGAAACCGCCGGATCAATACGGCCAGACGGAGGTTCCCACAGGCTTTCAGCACCGCCGCCGCCGCCGCCGCCCCGAGGTACGCGGTGCGGCTCTCCACGTAACGGCTCGGCGCAGTCGTTCGCCTTACGCGGTAAAAACCCAGCGCGCCGCAGGTTTCATTACGCCCTGCGCTATTTCCTACCGTCTGGTGCAAAAAGGTGCCGTCCAGAACAAGGAAAGGAATGAGTCATTTCGTAAATGGAACAAGCGAATTACGGTTTGGTACAACAGGCGTGTGAGGAAAGCATCTTCAGTCCGCCTTGTTTTCACCTGCGTCTATGTCATTGTATGTATGCTGCAAACCACTACAGAGCGCTCGTATTAACCGTGCTCTATATTAGTCCACATTGGTATATAGAAACGAAGCGTTGGTTGGTTCGAGGGAGGCGACCAAACAGCAAAGTCATCGGTCCCATCGGATTAGGGAAGGATAGGAAGGGAAGAAGACCGTGCCCTTTCAAAGAAACCATCCCGGCATTTTCTTGAAGAGATTTTAGGGAAATTACGGAAAACCTAAATCAGAGTGGCCGGACGCGGGTAACGAAGCGTTTACATGCAGCTTGATCTATCTCGTATTCTTCACGTCACCTGTACTCGACAATTCGATGAGCGGTTGACCCGGCGCAATACAGAGTCGTCTTTGTTCTCAGCGAATTAGCTGGCACGCTGATAGCATATAAGAAGGGTCCTCAATTGGAAATAAATTGAAGGGGTCTTTTACTTCTGGAAATTGCCTTATAGTCAGGGGGAAACACCAAAAAAAACTGTGGTCACAGGAGGGGGACTGTAGCGACTGTATTGCTATTTCTAGGGAAATGTTATCCATGCTCTCACACATAATAAATGAAAATCTGCTTTCTATCAATACAAGGTGTCCCAGAAGGAATTGCCGATATTCAAGGAACAATTCATTCAAAGGAAACAAGTTTAGTAAACTTGCGCTGTTTCATACCTTAAAGAGTTATGAGCACGTCTTCATCTTCCATACTGTCAAACAAATATTTCCTGTTACACGCTTTTTAACATCCATATTTTGGGAAGTAGTAGTATGGGCCAAAACAAGAAAAAGATTCCCGTAAATATGGGCTTTAAAATGCATCCCCTAAGAACAATGAGCCAATGGAAGAGATACGTATCACAACAGCGAAAGTGAACAAGCGCTCTTAGGTCCTAAAATATCCACTTTAGAGCCCATGTTTACTGGACATTTTTTCTTGCTTTGGGTCACGCTACCACTTACCAGAATGTGGGAAGCAAAGAGCTTGCAGTAGAACAGATTTGTTTCACAGTATTGAAGATGAAGAAGTGCTCATAGCTATTAAGGTATGCTTTTAGATACCATTTTTATTACACCTTTTTTGCTTCGAATTATCTTCTTGTCATGTCCTTGAGTATTGGCCATTCCTTCTGGGACACTCTGTAATAAATGTAAGTGAAAGTGCGTGGGTATGTGTACAAATCAGTGCGTGAGTGATCATTAAATTTATTCAACACCGATCACTATATTAGCAACATCTTTCCAACGATTGCCATTTACGTTTCGTGAACATTTGTATTGCACATTCTGCGGACTATACTGACCCGGATAACGGAACGTGTACGACAAACAGTTCATACAAGAACGGATGGAATGATTTGGAATTGCGAAGGTACATGAGAATGCTGAATATTAGGTGTGTAGATCACATAATTAATGAAAGGCACTGAATCGAAATGCAGGAGAAAATAAATTTATTGCACACATTGACCAAAAAAGTAGGGATCAGTTGATACGTCCTGAGGAACTAAGGAATGATAAATTTGGTAACAGAGAGAGATTCTGGAGTAAAAAATCAGAGGGAGACCTATAATTGACTAGAACTGTCAAGTTATGTTTTAAAAACTGTCTCACATTCCTACGGGAGGTGATACTGGTCAAAACGAGAAGAAAAATTTCCGATAATTATATCTTCGGCAACCAATACCTACTGACATATAGGCCCCTCTGTCCTCTCATTCCTGTATGTCTGTAACGTACATACTATACGTCTAATTCGTATTTGTCTGTTACGAAGATACTATAGGGACAGCTGGCTGTGATTCCCACGCATCCTGACAAATTCTTGAACCCTTTCTCCCAGTGAATCACGCACTCTTTCAAACACACCTGGCTCCATTCTGTTTTTGTTACATGCACTGCTCAGTCTCTCCTGTAACGTCTGTACATTGTCAATGAGTTGTGCCTACACCAGTGCCTTTAAATGTCCGCATAGACGGCAATACAACGGCAATATGTCTGGTTAACTGGTAGGTCACGCTACCGGACCACCTCTACTAACTCATCGCTCCAGAAAAGTTGCGGTGAGATCCTGTCATGTGATCTGTAGAAAATGAGATGGCGTATTGTCGCGTGTAAACCACAGTCGTTCACTTACTGCAAGGATAACCTTGTCCAATAGCGCTGATAATTCATTCTGCTGTTTCAGTGATACATATCACCTGTTAATCTGTTTGGCAAAATGTACGGCACAGTGATTCTGATGCCTTATCTCACCGATTCCTCGAGGCTTTGCGTCTGACCACACGTGCGTACTGTGGTAATTTACTGCACCATCTCTTCTGTACCTCGCCTCATCTGCAGATACTATTCATCACCCGTCAGAAGCAAATCGCCAAATATCCCTTCAAACATCATTATAGGAACTGTTCTTTTAATTTTGACCAATACTACCTCCTGTGGCACTTCTTTTAAACATCGTTTTATCCTGTAGTATTCAAACGATACGACGGGCAGCAGACGTTTACTTATAATGAAAACGAAGTTTTAATCGACTGCAGATTTGTAAAAATTATTATTGGGCTTCTTGCCGCGTCTCTTGAGGGTTTCGAAAAACAAAAGAACTCGAGTTTTCGACTATTTCTTCCATCATCTTCCTCTGGTGCAACTGACTGTCAAAACAGCTGTTGTTTATGACGAGGAACGCTTGGATTCCGAAACAAATCACCTGAAGTAATTGTTCCGAAACAACGGCTATTTTTCACATGATACGAATTCAAAGAAAAAGAAAGGTGAAAATGTTGAACATTCACGTAATGAGTCTTTCTGCGGAGCTACATCCATCAAAATAGGTACAGTCCTGGAATGATGTATAAGACCTCTTTTGCGACCTCCTAAGAAGAAAAGGGAGATGCTATGCCCTGTAAAGACAATCTCGGCCTCATGAACCCAGGAACGTGCAATATTCGATTTCAGTGTGGAAGCAGTTACAGTTCACCCGCATCGATCCCGACAGCTTTGCGGAACATCAGCGGCATATTAAAAGTCAAGAACTGGAGAAATCTGCAGTTAATGAGCACAGCCTCACAAAAAAACACAAGATACCGTTTGACAGAACGTAAGTTTTGTCCCAGCCTCCTACATACTGGGTTTCCGTAACTAAAGAGGATGAGCGAGAAGATCATCAACGGTGACAACGGATATAACGTTGGTGGTGCATGGAACCGAGCTCTCGATGCAGAGAAGAGGCAGAGATATTCGTTGCAATTTTTACGCTAATAGAGTGGTGACACAAACACTGCTGACGTTTACTCCATCTGCGACAGCACTATGTAATTCACGACCAATCAGAAGCCGTCTATGGACTATATAAGGCAATCACAGCAGCATTTTTGACAGTCAGTTGCTCCCGGCGAGGACGATGGATGTAATCGTCGAAAGCTCGGGATTTACCATGAACTAACGCCTCAAGAAGTCCGAGAATGGTTACTTGTAATGTTATAATATAATCTTTCCTTTGTTTACGTAGATTTAAACACAGTTGACGTTCAATACAGTACGTGGGAATACGATTTTACTCAAAAGAGATCTTATCTTTTTGTCTGCTGATTTATTCGGTCTACTTTAGAAACAAAGTGGCAATATTTCACCCGTTGGACGTGTGGTTATCGACTTGAGCTATGGCGACGAATTGAAATGACTACCTGTTAGTATTCTCCCACTTCCTTGGTCACTCTGGGGGAAAGACATAATCATTCTGCGAGAGCGTGCCAATCGTATACACCGCGCAGCTGTATGGCAACACGTCAATCGAAGCGATATAGAGTTTGCTACACGTGCAGCGGCTATTAATGTGTTTTCAGACCATTTAATGTACAAGGGTGGCGCGCAAATTGCGTGGACAGTGGTATCCAATTTCAAAATGATTTCGCTGTAAGCATTCAATCAGCTAGCTGTTAATGCCGAGCCTCACTCTGTCGCGCCCTGTTGCTAGCGTGTTCAATTTGGAAACGCCAGAGACCCTGACTCACCCCGGTCCTAGCTGATGGAATGTAGGTGCGTTGTCCCCACAGTGGGGAAAAAGTTCTCCACCGCAAACAGAACAAAATGGTGTCAAAAAACGCGAACGACTTTCAGTATGATAGATAAAAATAGTTAGCTGCAATTGTGTATTTCCGAATAACCGTTCACGGTTGTTTATCATGTCGAGCTAAACGTACTTGAAACTTTTTGGCAGTTCATCACTGTACCAAGACTAGAACCAGATGAATTGCGACACTAAGAATATACCTTAGCGACCAATCGCTAGCGGAGGAGTAAAACACAGTAACCAAAATCGTTTCGCTGCAGAAAATCAATTGCTGTAGAACTAGGTGCAGAAGCGGATGAGACAGTGGATAACTTTAGTTTCTATCACGCTGCCATTTACGTCTCATTATCAACTGTCGCTAGTGTCACTGTGAATCACCTGCTTCTAATGTTGGGTTGCACAATGTATCTTCTGTGAATATGCGGTTTCCACTGTACGAAAAGGGAGCTCAACAACGAGATTGTCTGAGCCTTTACTAACTTAATATAAGACGGATGTGGTTAAAATATTTAAAGTTACGATTCAAATGGTAAAATAGCTGGTCAACTCTATTCCATTCTCACTCACATGCAGTCACGCTTTCACATAGAAGCATGGAATACATAAGACACTTTTTAACATATTTAGTAAACACAGTCGTAGTCGCATTTAAGCTGTTAATTTTTATTTTTAGATGACCAGTTTCGATCTTCGCGTGGACTAATCTGCACCACGCTAGCAGTTCCTACTGTCATCAAGTAATGTAGATCTGATGATAATCTCTTTAGAAGATCGAAACCTATCATCTAAAATAAAAACGAACAAATTAAATGCGATTATGACTGTGTTCACTAAGTAAGTAATAATATTACTACACTCATGCTCATAAATTAAGGATAATGCTGATACATGGTGAAACAACGCTCTGGTAGGCGGTTTTCGGGTTTAAATCACCTCGGTGTATGACCATGCCGTGCATTTGACCCGCGGTCGCAGCACGGTGGCGCTAGCATCGGTCCACGTACGCAGAGGTGTGTTGGTGTATGTCAGAGTACGTTGCAAGCGAGTAAGTGTGCAGACGTCTTCAGACGTGCTAATGGTGACTGTGTGTTGAAAATGGTTCAAAGAACACATATTGATGACTTTATGAGGAGTAGAATACTGGGGTGACTGGAGGCTGGTCAAACACAGCAGGTCGTAGCGCCGGCCCTCCGTGTGCCACAAAGTGTGAGCTCAAGAGCATGGCAACGATTCCAGCAGACAGGAAACGTGTCCAGGCGCTACAGTACGGGACGTCCACAGTGTACAACACCACAAGGAGACCGATATCTCACTATCAGTGCCCGCAGAAGGCCACGGAGTACTACAGGTAGCCTTGCTCGGTACCTTACCGCAGCCACTGGAATAGTTGTCTCCAGACACACAATCTACAGACGACTGAACAGACATGGTTTATTCGACCGGAGACCTGTAAAGTGCCTTCCACTGACCCCTGGTCACAGGAGAGCCCGTAAAGCCTGGTGTCAAGAAAAGAGGTTATGTTCACGGACGAGTCCAGGTATAGTGTGAACAGTGATTCTCGCTAGGTTTTCATCTGGCGTGAACCAGGAACCAGAAACTAACCCTTGATGTCCTTGAAAGGGACCTGTATGGAGGTCGTGGTTTGATGGTGTGAGGTGCTATTATGACTGGTGCACGTACATCCCTGCATGTCTTTGACAGAGGAACTGTAACAGGTCAGAGGTATCGGGACGTCATTTTGCACCGGTATGTCTGCCTTTTCAGGGGGTGCAATGAATCCCACCTTCCTCCTGATGGATGATAACGCACGGCCCCACCGAGCTGCCATCGTGGAGGAGTACCTTGAAACAGAAGATATCAGGCGAATGGAGGGGCCTGCCTGTTCTCCAGACCTAAACCCCATCGAACACGGCTGGGATGCTCTCGGTCAACGTATCGCTGCACGTCTTCAAACCCCTAGGACCCTTCAGGAACTAATATAGGCACTGGTGCAAGAATTGGAGGCTATACCCCAGCAGCTGCTCGACCACCTGATCCACAGTATGCCAATCCGTTGTGCGGCCTGTGTACGTGTGCATGGTGATCATATCCCATACTGATGTCAGGGTACATGCGTAGGAAGCAGTGGCGTTTTGTAGCACATGTGTTTCGGGACGGTTTTCTCAACTTATCACCAATACCGTGGACTTACAGATCTGTGTCGTGTGTGTTCCCTATGTGCCTATGCTATTAGCGCCAGTTCTGTGTAGTGCCGCGCTGTATGGCACCACATTCTGCAATTATCCTTAATTTATGAGCATGAGTGTAGATCATTGTGTTTTGCGAACATGGATCCAAAAAAATTTACGTAAGTTACAGTCTAGAATTTTATAAAATTGATTGTTAAAATACACAAAGAGGCCTACTAAAGCTGCACAATAACTAAAGTGATGTAACTGTTAACTATGATTGGGTGATCACTATGAAAAATAGGATGACCCAATCAGCCTGAAAACACGTTACAAACTTCTCTTCAATAACCTATTTAGGTGAGGCACTAAACGAAATCTTAAAGCATTAAACACATTTTTTTCCGTTGTCTCCTAAAACAGAGGGCAAATCAGCTGGTAATTCAGTTGCAGGCCTCATTTCTTGATATAAGACATATGCTGTTAAAAGGTACTGTCCAGCTATCGGTTTACCACAGTAACTGCACAGTGGTGGGTCCTCTCGCCAGAGGAGGAGTTCATGTGCTAAGAGGACAGCGCCTTACACTGCGCACAAAACACCGTGGCTATTAGATGCGCAGTCGGCTGGGAAAGCGTCGGGACATCGGCAATGGGAGCGTCGCTCATAGCGCTGCAGGGGAACTGTCGAGCGCTGGAGGGGATTGTGTCGTTCTACACTGACGCTTATGCTCACACCCACACTTGCATGGTGACCATTCAAACAAATCTACTGTCACCTCTGCTTTTGTTAGTATCCAAAAAGAATTCCGCCAAAAATGCAGCAATTTATTTTTCGCTTGGTCTGTTAACCATTTGTAGCTGTCAGAGAAGTATCATGAGTGGCCAACTTTGAGGAAAACTTACACATTTGTCTGGTTGTCATGTTAATATTGGCATCTTTTGCGAAACACAGCAGAGTTTTACTGTCTCACCTCTCTAACATGCGTAGACGCAATTGCGAGGGAATTCTAAAATGGCGGTTTATTGTGTTTAGTAAGGGACGTACTGAGGAAACGTAAGGTCAGTAGCTTACAAAAAAGCACATCCGTGGTAAAAAAAAAAAGTGTAATGTCTTCACTTGTGTTGTTCCAAAACCCATAACATTTCTCGTTTCACCAGCTATCGATGGCCCTTAAAATTATATTCTTTCATCGAAAATGTCTGCAGTTATTGAAATAACATGGTACATAATGAAGTTTTACTACATGTTAAAATACTCTCCTCTTTGCGTGCTATCATTTGCCAAATCTTATTTTGATGCCTGAAACCATTTACGAAATATGAGGAATGTTATGGATACTTCGCTTTGGCTTTATCGCTGGCGCGGAGCGATCGCAAATGAGTGTGCTACATCAGATCAGTCAGGTAGACACTTCTACCAAAGTCTAAAGAAAAATTCATTATTTCAGCTAAAATTCATACGCAACAACATATTATGTATTATGCACCAAACGCAAAATCATAGACACCTATTTTTCATTGCACACGTTTCTTAATTTCGCGTAGTGTCTTACTTTGACGTAAATATCACAATAACGAAGACCATTAAGGAAATGATGGGCACATCGTCATGAACCTGATATATAAAGCTGTAAGTAAACCAAAAATCAATTTTTTTATACCGAATAGTTTCTGTAAAATCGTTTGAGAAAGATTGCAAGGTGCGCGCCTCGATTCTGTTGTTTGTAACTGGCTGAAATGTGGAAAACACGTACGGGCCTCCCCTTGGAAAAAACGAATGAACTCGCCCAGCGCTTTGGACGAAATGTGATCACTGCGCATCAGCCACCGTATCCAGCGCGAGCTATAGCAGGAGGCGCGTCAGAATTACTACTACCCATCCGAGCGGCCGACGAGAGGAAAGCCACGACCGTATCGTTGTTTTGCTAACAGCAGCTTATTGTTCCTCAACACTGGCCACTCTTTCTCCCATGGATGTATGATGCTCTGTCTCAACAGCGACATACAGGGTATGGACAGCGATATGGAAAGACTAGAACCACTACACATTCTCATGCAATGCTTTCAGTCGTTTCGGAAATGATGAATACAAGCCCTGTGTAATTTTCGAGAGACATTACACTGTTCTCTTTGAAAACATTGGCAAGTTCAGGTAATGATGATGGAGGTGGGTAGCGATTGCGCACCCTTTTCTCCAAAGTAGAGAACAAAGATCTGATAACTGTGGTGGCCAAGACAGGTGTGACAATTCATCCTTGTGTTAAAAAAACCAGTCTTGTACAATGCGAGCTGTGTGAACAGGGACGCTGTCGTCTTGAAGTACAGCATCACCACTGGCGAATAACCATTGTACCACGGGATGGACCTGATCAACCAAAAATGTTACATGATCCTTGACAGTAATGTAAAGTTCCAGCGTAATCATGGGTTCTATGGAATATCACGATACGGGTACCCCAAATCATCACCGAACCCCCGCGATCTTTCACTCTTGCGACTTAATCTCGACCAGAAACTGGAAACAGTGTGAAACAAGCCTCGTCCGATCAAATGATTTTCTTCTATTGATTCATAGCCAACGTATTATACCTTCAGCTGCACTGTTTTCCATTATGCTCATTTGCGTCACTGATGAGTGGTTTTGAAATACCTGCTCGCCCTGCAATTCCCTGCTCATGGTGCTCCCTTTGTGTTGTTTTGGTGCTGACAGCGGTCGAGACTGCGACATTCAGTTCCGCAGTGATTTTTGCAGCCGTCGTCCTCTTTACTTTCCGTCACAGTCATCTCCAATGACCGATCGTCACGATCACCCGCCTTGTGACTACAGCCGGCCGGAGTCGCCGTGCGGTTCTAAGCGCTACAGTCTGGAACCGCGTGACCGCTACGGTCGCCGGTTCGAATCCTGCCTCGGGCATGGATGTGTGTGATGTCCTTAGGTTAGTTAGGTTTAAGTAGTTCTACGTTCTAGGGGACTGATGACCACAGCAGTTAAGTCCCATAGTGCTCACAGCCATTCTACATCTGCATCAAAATCTGCATCATTACTGCGCAAGCCACCTGGCGGCCTGTGATTGGGGTACTTCTGGTACCACTAGCTGATCCATCCCTCTCTGTTCCATTCGCGATTGGCGCATGGGAAGAATGACTGTCGGTAAGCCTCCGTGTGGGCTCTAATTTCTCGAATTTTCTCATCGCGGTCATTTAGCAAGATGTAAGTGGGAGTAATTAATATGTTGCTTGACTCTCCCCGGAAAGTAGTCTTTCGAAATTTCACAACCAAACCTCTCCGTGATGGGCCGCCCATTGTGACCGAGCGGTTCAAGGCGTTTCAGTCTGGAACCACGTGACCGCTACGGTCGCAGGTTCCAATCCTGTCTCGGGCATGGATGTGTATGATGTCCTTACGTTAGTTAGGTTTACGTAGTTCTAAGTTCAAGGGGACTGATGACCCCAGATGTTAAGTCCCATAGTGCTGAGAGCCATTTGAACCATTTTGAACCTGTCCGTGATGCACAGCGCCTCTCGTGTAGCGTCTGCCACAGGAGTTTGTTGAGCATCTCTGCAATACTACCGTGTCGACTAAACGATCCCGTGACGAACACGTCACTCTTCGTTGGATCTTCTATAACTCTTCTATCTATACCATCTGGTATGGGCTCCACCCTGATAAGCAATACTCAAGAATCTGTCGAAGAAGCGCCTCTTAAGCCATTTCTTTCGTGGGTGAGTTATATTTCCTTAAGACTGTCACTTTGGATCTCAGTTTGTGCGTCTGCTTTCCCAATTACTTGTTCTATGTGGTCATAACACCTCGGCCCGCTCTAGATAGTTACTAGTAGATATTTCATGGTATATACTGTTTCCAGCAATTTGTCAACAGTACTGCAATTGTACACCAGTGAATTTCTTTAACTATGTATGCGCAATGTGTTAGAGGGCCAACTATCACAGACTGCACCATTCATCAATCTTCTGTGGGTCATTTTGCAAACCGATACTGTTTTCTGGCGTTGCTACTGTCTTATAAAAAACAGCATCATCTGCGATCAATCTTAAACAACTTTCGATGCTACTTAATAAAGCATTTTATACTTTCAGAGTACCATATTTCCTTGGGGTACTCCGGAAATCACCTTTACATCTGTCGATTTTGTTCCTGTAAGAGCGACGTGTTGAATTCTATACGCACAGAAATCCTGAATTCAGTCGCAGACATGGTCCGGTACTCATTAGGCTCACGTTATTCCCACTAGACGCACTGCGGGGTGTCTAATGACTCCCTGAAGTCAAGGAACACGACATCAAAATTAGCGCCGTGATCTACACCGCTATGGATCTCATGGAGGAACAGAGCGAGACGAGTTTCGCAAGACGTCTGTTGCGGAATCCACGTCGAGTTTCACTGAGGAGATTGTCGTTCTCCAAAAGCGTCATAATCCTTGAACAAAAAACACGTTCCACAATTCCATAGCACGTTGGCGTCAACGATATAGACCTATAATTATATGTATCTGTCCTACAATTGTTATTTAAAACGGGAATGTGTTGCGCTGTTTTCCAGTCGCTAGGTACACTTCGTTGCTCCAGAGGGGTACGATATAATGCTGCTAGAAAGGGAGCAATTTCTTTCGCATAATCTTTTTAGAATGTTACAGGTGTCTTATCTGGTCCTGATGCCTTACCACTACTAAGCGACTGGAGTTGCTTTTCTATTCCATGATCGATTATCTCAGTATCTGCCATTTCGACATTCGTTCGATTTTCCACGATGAAACAAATTCGGAAGATCGAATTCAGTATCTCGGTCTTCTCCCTGTTACCTTTCGTTTCTGTGAGTGTGTACCGTCAATGAGTGACTAAGTATGTGATTTAGACCCGCTTACTGATTTCACGTATGATCAAAAGCTCGTATCGTTTTCACTGAGACTGGTTGACAAAAGTTGACTTTAAAATTCATCGAATGCTTTTCTGATTGATCTCATTATGCTAATTTTCACTTTGTTCAGCTTTTGTTTGTCTGCTAGGTTTTAACTTCTTTTTAATCTGTGATGAAGCTCTCTTTGCTTACATAGCAGTTATTTTGACACAGATATTAAACTACGGTGGGTCTTTCCCATCCTTTAAGACCTTTCTCGGAACATACTTATCTAAGGAATATTGAACGATGCTTTTGAATTTTTTCCATTTTTGCTTCACAAATCCCGCTTTTTCTGTATACGGTTCGAATCTTCGATGTGACGCTTCTTGAAATATGAAACACTTCGGCAGCCTTGGTTACAAAAGCACCCACAATACGAGCATCACCGACAATTTGCCCACGTTCGACTTAACTCTGGTATAATGCGCTGGCAACTACATAGAACACACTTTCGACCACGACTGACCCTTGAAGACATTGCACAGGTGCCGATCATGGTCAAATACAGCGGCGCAACACTTGACTAGTATCTGCTTTTATATTCGAGCATGCATTTATGGCGGTGTTGCCACATTTTTTTGTCCGACTACTGCAGCTGACTGTACCGAGGCACCCGGGGCCACATGAGTAGCTCAATGTACTCCGCAGCCAATTGTTTGGGAAAGCCATATGAACATCCGAGGATGTGTAATATTAAGGCTATGCACGAACTATATTTTCCGTGTCGATTATGGACCTGTGCTTATTGAGAAGTCTGTTGTGCTGTCCATTGGCCGTTTCGTTTCATGTTTATGCATGTGGAATAATTTGTCTTGAGGGTACAGTAACGCAATTAAGATCTTATATTGGAATACGTTTGTAAACAAATTTATTTCGCCAGTGAACAATAGGGCATTGTAGCAGATTATTTGAAATAACTCAGATAACTGTTTGTTGCGAGACAGACACACAGCGGTAGGACTTTGACTAGCTATGTTTATAAGCAGTCGTGTAATGGAGTGATAACCATATGTAAATGGACAATATCGAGGGGATTCATTGTGTTTATTAGACGCCCATACCAATACTAGAGAAAATTAAAGCAAGTGTGGATTCATTCACTGATTAAGCTTGCGGTGCTGGCAACATATTGTACATGTAAACAGGTACGTTAGCATTCTGAAGAAGTGCTATACCTCAGTTAGGCCCCATTCAGTTTGGTAGTTTGACCAATCAGTAATATCGTTACAGTTGAGGATATAGTGCTTTAAATGAACTTTATCTGTGTTTTTATCTATATCGAATATTTGATCCTAGACTAAATCAGATCCTCTGCTTTGAATTACAATCAGAATCATGAGCCATTGTTGTTCCAGTATGTTATTGGCTCAAAATTTTATAAAGAAAAGTAATTTTGCATTGGACCTGGCAAATTGTACAGGGAATTACAATTTTTTTATTTTAATTTTTTTCCACTGCGCTGCAATTAATTAGATGACGTTCTTTTAGTCATTTATGCTTAATGTGGTATGGCTGCGAGCGCATGAACATAGTGTGATTGTGTTGACACGAATGTAAGAGTGGATTTGTTTTTGCATGTTTGCTCTTACTGCTACGTTTCATTTGCTGTGTTACTACGACGTTGCGAACAAATCGTCGTTGTGGATCGACGTTGCATAGACTTGTCCTCACTTAAATTGCAGTTATATGAAAAGTGTTTTAAAAATGTTTGCTTTGTTTTTATATGTCTTCTATGCATAATTTTGGAGGGTATAGTTTTATGCGATTCTTGTGTGTCGTTGAGTGATTACATGGGACATGCAGCCCAGATAATAGCTTGGTTACAATGAATAATCATCTTTTTGGGTGAGTAACAGAATCAAATGTATGCCGCCGTACTGAGATGGTTGCATTTCTTGACACTCAGGTGATATTAGGTGGCGCAGTGGTTAGCACATTGGACTCACATTCGGGAGGACGACGGTCCAAACTCGCCTCCGGTCATCCTGATTTAGTTTGTCCGTGATTTCCCTAAATAGTTTCAGTCAAATGCCGAGATGGTTCCTTTGAAAGGACACGGCCGATTTCCTTCCCCATCCTTCCCTAATCCGAGGTCGTGCTCCGTCTTTAATGACCCCGTTGTCGACGGGACGTTAATCACTGATGTCCTCCGCCTCCTCCTGATGGATCACCTGACATTCTAATGCATAACACAGTCAATAGATGGCGAATAATTTTAACAGTTACCTAAACTGAAAGCCAAGATCTCAATCTATGTAATAAGACCGTAGATACATGCTGATACACGTATTTCCCTAATTCTTTTGAAGTGTATACATTGTCAAAAAGATGTTCCGCTACAGGTGTAGTTATATAAAATAATGTAAATAAGCACATTAAAGCCTGCCGGAGTGGCCGTGCGGTTCTAGGCGCTACAGTCTGGAGCCGAGCGACCGCTACGGTCGCAGGTTCGAATCCTACCTCGGGCATGGATGTGGTTAGTTAGGTTTAATTATTTGTAAGTTCTAGGCGACTGATGACCTCAGAAGTTAAGTGGCATAGTGCTGAGAGGCTTTTTTTTTTTTTTTTTTTAAGCACATGAAAAATAAAGCTACTCTGAATCTTACGAGCTCATTAGAGTACCACAAATCACCAACTTATAAATATCGTTGTAATAAACCCATTTAAATCTGTGTAAGAAAAGAACAGTTCCGGCTAGTGTTTACCAGACATGAATACAAGGAAATAAATGTTGTAGGGAGATTTATCACTGGTGTTACGAAATATTTCCGCATCTCCCCATAAACTTTGACAAACGACAGGTCAGACACAGAGGATTATGGAACACCTGTCATTTACGGCCTATACGTATGAGAGTTAAGTACGAGTCTGTGAATGAATAACAACAGATATACATCAATTAAATTTTATTAAAGATGCTCTCGAATAAATTTCTGCAAGTTTTCAAACAGTATAAATTTTCGAGCATAAAAGGGTTCTGTGTGTAACGAAATTCCTCATTGATTCCAGCAACAGGGCAGCTGTGATCCAAACTGGGTGAGGCACACGATGCTCTGGACACCCTAGCAAAGAAAGTAAGATCGCTGGCAATGCTCGTTAATGTATACTGAAAGTCACTCGCACTAGAACCAGAACATTTTTCATGTAGCATCTCATTGTCTATGGAACGTAGAAACTACGGCCATCGAGGGAGCAGGATGCAATCGTCTGCAAACTGTGGTTCACATCGACACCTACAATGGCCGCTGTGATTCCGTAGATACAATGCCTGTTACTTGGGTTCTGAGTCCATTCTCATTTCATAAAATCGGCTGGCGGAGATGGTGAAGCCTGCTGAGCTCGCGTGCCAGGTGCAAGCAATTCGCAGCATTGTTCCTAAATTTGATCAGGGCCCTTTAGTTTGGAAGCGAGTGGAGGGTCTCAACCACAGGCTCCGTCGATTCTGTAAAGGTGTTGGCTGCAGATTCGTGGACCTGCGTTATGGAGTGGAGAACTGCAGGATTCCCCTTCATAGGTCATGAGTACATTACACAAAGAAAGCAGCTACTCGAGTAACAAAGAGTTGTGGAGTGGACATAGTTTTTTTCAGCGTACTCTCATGTGTGATCACCAATTGATACGCAGAGAGCGAAAGCAGACCACGTACAATGTAGACACATCAGCTATAAAGATTTTAATAGTAAATTGTTAAAGTATTCGCAACCAAGTTCTCGAATTTACTGTCCTCCATGAAAGTTCTGGCGCTCAAATTACTGTCGGAACAGAGAGCTGGCTGAAACACGAATCAGAAAGCTCTGAAATAATTAGCGAGGTATGGAACGTATGCCGAAAGGACAGACTAGGCACCACAGAAGGGAATGTGTTCAATGCAGTCGACAAACATTTTGTCTATCGAGGTCGAAATCGAATATGATTGTAAAGTTATATGGACACGTGTAATAGATCTAGGTGAACTCAAGTTAATTATCGAATGTTTTTAGCTGCCACGTGGTTCCACCGTGACAGTCTTAAAATGATTCAAAGAAATTCAGTGCTCAGGAGCGCGGTAATACTCAGACCACGCAATATTAGTTGGAAGGGACTTTAAACTATCAAATAAAGACTGGGATGCTTGCGTATTCATTTCAGGTGGCACGGACAGGCAGTCTTGTGAGATACTTTGTAATACGTTTTCTGAAAACTGTCTTGAGCAGCTAGTTTGACAGCCCACACGCAATGGAAATATTTTAGACCTTGTAGCTACAAACAGGTCTGACCATATAGACTGTGTCTATATGAGACAGAGATTAGTGACAATGATGTCATCGTAGCGACGATGATTACTAAAGTTAAATATATCAATAACGCTGGGGGAAGTATTTTTGCTGCAAAGAGCTGATAAGCCGTTATCACCATTTGGTTCCAATATTATGGACGTATAGGAATTACGGAGAAAGTTTAAACGGACTGTAAATCATTCTATGGAGAAATACGTGCCGAGTAGTTGCGTTAAGGGCGGAGAATAACAAAATTCGGAAAGTACTGATGAAGCTGAGACTGTTGCACTCAATTCGAGAAAGGAAGCACAAATAACGAAAGGCGAAAGTTAGTAGACATTCGTGCGTATATAAAAATATCGATGCACAAAGCGTACAAGAACTACCACCGTGATAACTTAGGAAAAGAACTTGTCGAGAACCCCAGAAAATTCTTGTGCTATGCAAAATCGCTAAACTGGACGAAGGCTTCTGACCACTTACTAGTTGACCCATATGGTGTGGCGAAAGGAAAGCTGAAGTCTTAAATTTTCCTTTTAAGACATAATCCATGCAGGGGATGTAAAAGCTTACCGCCGTTTGAGGTCGCCAGACGCCCGTATGTAGGACACAGTTGTCAGCTGCTCTGGCTCTGAGAAACAAGTGAGAGAGTTGAAAACAAGTAAATCGTCAGGTCCGAATGGAATCTCTGTCCAGTTTTACAGAGAGTACTCTTCGCTATTGGCCCGTTACGTACGTTCAATCAACGCGAATCTCTCGCCCGCCGTAAAGACCCAAGCAACTGGAAATAAGCGCAGGTGGCTCCTATATACAAGAAGGACAAAAGAACGAACCCGAAAAATTGCAAATCAGTATCAAACAGAGTTTTTCTGAAGAATTCTTTTTTAACATATTCTCAGTTTGAAAATAATAAGTTTTCTTGAGACGGATTTAGAAAGCATCGCTCTTGGGAAATTCGGCTTGTCCTTTTCTCGCATGGTATCCTGCGAATCAGGCATTAGAGGAGACAGGCAGACTGTAATTTCCTACATTTACGGCAAGTGTTTGACACAGTCACCCACTGTAGGCTGCTCCCTGATATGTGACTGGTTCGAAGGCATCCTATGTAACAGAACCCAATAAATTGTCCTCGACGGAAAGTGTTCGTCACTAACATGGGTATTACCAAGAGTGCGCAGGCTTGCAGCCTGTCGTCGTAAACTTCATTGCACGATATTTCGTCTGGACAATTGCCAGCCATCTCCAGGTGAGCCGAACGAGAACTGACGAAGGCGTTCTCCGCTCCGTCTTATACAGTGCGCTGATGGAACTGCCGCGCATGCGTCGCAGTCGCGGAGACAGGAGGACCACACCGCCCAGTGACAGCGCCCTAGCTGGTGGAACTGCAAGACTCAGCTGCCGTCGGTATTGTCGCGGCCAGCCTAAATATCGTGCAAGTCCGAAATCTTTTTGAACAGAGTGAGTAGCAGTCTGCGACTGTTTGCAAAAGACGATTTGCTGTACAGGAAGTTATCATCGTTGAGTGACTATAGGAGGATACAAGGTGACTTAGACAAAATTTCTACTTAGTGTAATGATTGTTAGCTTGCTCTAAATGCAAAAAAAAATGCAAGTTAATGAAGATGAGTAACAAAACAATCCAGTAATTCGTTGCATTAGCAGTGTACTGCCTAGTATAGTTACGTCTTTTAAATGTCAAGGCATAACGTTTCAAAGTGGTCTGAAGGGGAACAAGCACATAAGAACGGTAGTGGAGATGGCGAATGGCCCACGTCCCTTTACTGGGAGGGTTGTAGGAAAGTGTGGTTTACCTGTAAAGGACACCGCGTGTAGAACACTAGCGCAACCAGTTCTTGAGTATTGCTCGAGTGTTTTGGATCTCCACAAGGTCGGATTAAAGGAAAACATCGAAGCAATTCATAGATGAGCTACTAGATTTGTTACCGGTAGGTTCGACCAACACGCGAGTATCACAATGCTTCACGAACTCAATTGGGAGGGAAGACGACATTCTTTTCGCGAAACACTGTGGAGAAAATTCAGGTAACCTGCATCTGAAGCTGACTGCAGAACAATTTTACGTCTGCCAACGTACATTTGTCGAAAGGAATACGAAGATAAGAGAAATTAGCACTCGTGCGGAGACATACAGACAGTCGTTTTTTCCTCGTTCACGAAAGAAAATGACTAGTACGGGTATAGAATACCCTCCGCCGTAAGTCATACGGTGGGTTGCGGAGTATGTATGTAGATGTGTCAGGTATGAATGAGGAAGTTTGTACGGTCACTGGACTGAAAGAAGGCCCAGGTCATAGCAATCTATGAAAAGGGTAGAAAATCGGGTGCACATAATTACCGGCCAATTTCACTGACATCGATTTGTTGTAGAATCTTGGAACATATTTTGTGTTCAGACATAATGACCTTTCTAGACTCTGAGAAGCTCATCTGCAGAAACCACCACGGTTTTAGGAAACTGCGGTCTTGCAAGACATAGCTGGCCCTCTTTGTGCATGATATACAACAGGCTCTAGATACTGGCTCCCAGGTTGATGCCATATTTCTCGACTTTCGAAAGACGCTCGACTCAGTTCCTCACTGTCGCTTGCTCCCAAAAGTGCGCGCTTACGGTCTATCCGATGACATATGCGGTTGGATAGAAAGTTTTCTAACAGACAGAGAGCAGTATGTCATCCTGAATGGGGTGACTTTAACAGAAACAAGCGTAACTTCAGGTGTGCCCCAGGGCAGCGTAATAGGTTCACTGCTTTTTTCCGATTTACATAAACGATCTAGTTGATGGTATTGACAGGGGCATTATACTGTTTGCCGATGATGCTATAGTCTACAGGAAAGTAGTATCACACGAAAGATGTGAACAAATCAATGACGATTTGCAGAAGAAAAAAGTGTGGTGTAATCACTGGCAGTTATCTCTCAATATTATAAGTGTAACCTACTGCGTATAACAAAGCGAAAATACCCATTAATGTACGAGTACAAAATGAATGCCCAGTCTTTGGAAGTGGTAACATCCGTCAGGTACCTGGGTGTGACTATTCGAAATGATATCAAATGGGATGATTGGATTACACAAGCAACGGGCAAGGCCAACTTTAGATTGCGGTTTATTGGTAGAATCCTGAAGCGATACAGTGTTTCAACAAAGGAATCTGCTTACAGTACGTTAATTCGTCTAGTCTTAGAGCATTGTTCGTCTGTATGGGACCCTTACCAGTTGGCTCTGATTCAAGAGATTGAGAAGGTCCAAAGGAGAGCGACAAGATTTGTGACTAGTACGTTTAGCCATCGCGAGAGCGTTACAAATCTCATAGAAAGTTTGAAATGGGACACACTTGCAGATAGATGACGCGCTAAACGGAAGGGGCTGCTCACTAAATTTCGAAATCCGATCTTCACCGAGGATGTAGAGCATATATTATTACCATCAACTTTCAAATCGTGCAATGATCACCATTCAAAGATAAGGGAAATATGAATTTGGCGCTAATTGTGCGCTCCGCCACACACAGCTTGGTGGTTAGCGGAGTACATATGTAGATGTAAATGTCTTAAATTTAATTTTAAAAATTACAGGTCATTCTCATATCACATCCAAAGCTAATCGATGAACATTTTCATGAAGGAATCCCTCTTATACTCCTTCATGGTATCTAATAATCCCATGAAAAGACGCTAAAAGATCTCACTTTAATATTGGGCGTGCAGGACGTCTCTTACTTACCCTACGAAATCCTAAAATTTTGCAATAATTTAGAGATATAACTAGACCAAAAATAAAACAAAAGTTTCTCTAGTCTTTAGTCCTCTCCAGACGAGTCTATGTTGCCACAAATACTGAAGAGGTGTGAGTAACATTCGATTGTTTGGTCACATTTTTTTCATCCATTTCGTAGTGACTGTGGCCTCAGTACGTCTTCACCAATGTCTAGTATCTGTCGTCATTACAAACTGCAAGATGAGATAAGTATGGAATGTCAACGGTACCTATGTCTAGCACCACATTTTTCTTCGTCTCTCTCTCCATTCCAGCCGCACCAATGTGGATCATCATACCCAGTAACCTGCTTCTCATCCAAAACTACTCTGCACTGAAACTTCACCTGAAACAGAAATGCTTTAATTCGGTTTCAAATGTTTCTTTAAAAAGTAAAATTCAAGAGATTTGCCCCAATTTAATCCTCGTACCACTGAAAAGATGAATGAAATTAGTATTACTATCGGTGGCGTTGAGGAACATCTGAAATCGTTAAACTCGAACAGAGCTCCAGGAATCGATGAAAGCCCTATCAGATTCGATACTGAGTTTTTGACTCAATTAGCCCCTTCTTTAACCATACTTTATCGTAGATCCTTGAAACAAAAACCATAACCAGAACTGAAAGAAAGCATTGGACAGACCCATCTACAAAAAGGATTGCAGGGTGATTTACAAAATTACCGTCCAATAGCCTTGATATCCATTTGCTGGACAATGTTAGAATATATACGAAGCTCAAATGCAACGATATATCTCAGACAAAATCTTATGCTATTACTTACTGCTCTTCTCAAGACTAGTCAACTACTCCAGATTTTCCCCCTTCTGAAAAGCTGCTGTACGCTTCTGCTTGATGACATTTCTTGCATTTAAAAGAAACAGAAAATTAAAAACGTCACAACGAAAGTATTTAACGCAGTAGAATAACGTTGCTGAAATAAGATACAGTTATTACTATATCTACGAGGAGTGACAATAAAGTAAGTTTCCCACTTGTCCCGCCGTTAGCAAACCATATGTTGCGCGAAGCAACTGCATATACGTCATAAAGACGTGGCGTGGCGCATACGCTAACGAGGTGTCTACTCCATACTCGTCCCGTACCATCATCTCTTACCTTCTGAAATCAACACTCATCTGACCAGGCCATGGTTTTCCAGACGTCTAGGGTCCAACCGATGAGGTCTCGAGCCCATGAGAGGAGCTGCTGGCGATGTCGTGCTGTTAGCAAAGGCACTGGCGTCGGCCGTCTGCTGCTAAGCCCATAACGCCAAATTTCGAAGTTCTATCCTAACGGATACGTTCGTCATAGGCCCCACATTGATTTCTGCGGTTACTTCACGCAGTGTTGCTTATCTGTTAGCACTGACAACACTACACAATCGCCGTTGTTCTCGGTCGTTAAGTGAACCACGTTAGCCACTGTGTTATCAGAGGTGAGAGGTAATGCCCTTAATTTGGGGGTCTCGGTACACCCTTCACACTGTGGATCTCGGAATATTGAATTCCCTAATGATTTCCGAAATGGAATGTCTCTATGCATGTAGCTCCAACTACCATTCCATGTTCAAAGTCTATTAATTCCCGTCGTGTGACCATAACCAAAACTGTTCAAATGTGTGTGAATACCTAAGGGACCTAACTGGTGAGGTCATCGGTCCCTAGTCTTAACACTGCTTAAACTAATGTAAAGTGACTTATGCTAAGAACGACCCATACACCCTTGCCCGAGGGAGGACTCGAACCTCCGGCGGGAGGGGCCGCGCAATCAGTGACATGACGCCTCACTCCGCGCGGCGTAGCCATAATCACGTCGGAAAACTTTTCGCCTGAATCACCTGAACACAGATGACAGCTCCGCCGTTGCGCTGCCTTTTTGTATCTTGTGTACGCTATACTACCGCCAACCGTACATGTGCCTATCGCTATCCCATGACTTCTGTCACGTCAGTGAATAGGACCATCGTCATGAGCAAGCTGAAGATGCCTTGCCGGTGCAGAGGCTTTTGCAGCAGGTCACAGTGTTTACGATGAGCAACACGGCACGATGCCATCTACAGGGTGTTTCAAAAATGACCGGTATATTTGAAACGGCAATAAAAACTAAACGAGCAGCGATAGAAATACACCGTTTGTTGCAATATGCTTGGGACAACAGTACATTTTCAGGCAGACAAACTTTCGAAATTACAGTAGTTACAATTTTCAACAACAGATGGCGCTGCGGTCTGGGAAACTCTATAGTACGATATTTTCCACATATCCACCATGCGTAGGAATAATATGGCGTAGTCTCTGAATGAAATTACCCGAAACCTTCGACAACGTGTCTGGCGGAATGGCTTCACATACAGATTAGATGTACTGCTTCAGCTGTTCAATTGTTTCTGGATTCTGGCGGTACACCTGGTCTTTCAAGTGTCCCCACAGAAAGAAGTCACAGGCGAATAGGGAGGCCAATCCACGCCGCCTCCTGTATGTTTCGGATAGCCCAAAGCAATCACACGATCGTTGAAATATTCATTCAGGAAATTAAAGACGTCGGCCGTGCGATGTGGCTGGGCACCATCTTGCATAAACCACGAGGTGTTCGCAGTGTCGTCTAAGGCAGTTTGTACCGCCACAAATTCACGAAGAATGTCCAGATAGCCTGATGCAGTAATCGTTTCGGATCTGAAAAATGGGCCAATGATTCCTTTGGAAGAAATGGCGGCCCAGACTAGTACTTTTTGAGGATGCAGGGACGATGGGACTGCAACATGGGGCTTTTCGGTTCCCCATATGCGCCAGCTCTGTTTATTGACGAAGCCGTCCAGGTAAAAATAAGCTTCGTCAGTAAACCAAACATGCATATCGCCGTCATCAATTCTGTGCACTATATCGTTAGCGAATGTCTCTCGTGCAGCAATGGTAGCGGCGCTGAGGGGTTGCCGCGTTTGAATTTTGTATGGATAGAGGTGTAAACTCTGGCGCATGAGACGATACGTGGACGTTGGCCTCATTTGGACCGCAGCTGCAACACGGCGAACGGAAACCCGAGGCCGCTGTTGGATCACCTGCTGCACTAACTGCGCGTTGCCCTCTGTGGTTGCCGTATGCGGTCGCCCTACCTTTCCAGCACGTTCATCCGTCACGTTCCCAGTCCGTTGAAATTTTTCAAACAGATCTTTTATTGTATCGCTTTTCGGTCCTTTGGTTACATTAAACCTCCGTTGAAAACTTCGTCTTGTTGCAACAACACTGTGTTCTAGGCGGTGGAATTCCAACACCAGAAAAATCCTCTGTTCTAAGGAATAAACCATGTTGTCTACAGCACACTTGCACGTTGTGAACAGCACACACGCTTACAGCAGAAAGACGACGTACAGAATGGCGCACCCACAGACTGCGTTGTCTTCTATATCTTTCACATCACTTGCAGCGCCATCTGTTGTTGAAAATTGTAACTACTGTAATTTCGAAAGTTTGTCCGCCTGAAAATGTACTGTTGTCCCAAGCATATTGCAACAAACGGTGTATTTCTATCGCTGCTCGTTTAGTTTTTATTGCCGTTTCAAATATACCGGTCATTTTTGAAACACCCTGTATCATTACATGCGACCCTATGGAGCTTGTACGAAACGCTTTATGGTGGACGGTAACTTCAGAATTACAGAATTCAGCTGTCAGATCCCACAGATTTGCCGCTCCTTGTTCACGAAACTATCACGGATCAGCCATTGTTCTGAAAATCGCGCGCCATGTGGGTGCCGAAGCAACTGTCTCGAGAACACAAAGCAAAGTGCTTGTGAGCAGCTTCGACTTTTCTGTAATAGTACCATATTGACGTAGACAAGTTTCTGGAGCGGATCATCACAGATGATGAGGCGTGGATTGCACGGAAATCCCTAGAAAGCTAGCAGATGTCAGTTCACTGGCGTCACAGTGGCTCTCCCTGCTAGACGAAATTCAAACAGACTGTATCGGCGTGGAAAGTGGTGGTTTCAGGGTTACAACAGACGGGGAGCTCACCTCATCAAATTACTGATCACCGGTGAGACAGCATTACTGCAAAAAGCAATGCTGTAGCTGAGACTGACCATTTAGAATAAGCGGTGCGGGATGCTCAGTGCGGTTACTGTCTTACTGCACGATAACGCTCGACCGCAAGTGGATCGACAGACAACAGCGCTCCTGCTGACTTTCGGCTGGGAGGTGTTTGATCATCCAGTAACGCTCCCAGTGATTTCCGACTGTGCTGGAACCTCAAGAAAATCCTGCCAGATCGGAATCAGCGTTTCCAGACGGCCAGAGGGGCACAGACCGTTGTTACACAGTGGTTCCAATACCAGGTGACCGAGATCTGTGACGCAGGGTTACAAAAGTGGGCCCCCATGGTGTGACAAGTGTCTGAATTCCGGTGATTAACATTTTGAAGAATAATTCAGCACTTCCTGTGTTTGTTCCAATAAATTCCTCACTCAAGTTGTGTTGCGCTTCTCTTCACGACCCCAAACAAACTTCACTTAACTTACAGATGCGCCTCATATTATTATTGTAATTTACTGATTAAGTGCTATACATATTTTAATGATGATTATTCGTGTTACTACTGAATTGAGAAACACCGTCTAAATCATAGTTTGTTTTCATTCGCGACTACCAGTTTCCACCTGCCACGCACATCATCTACAGGTCTTGCGCCGCAAGGCACAGTTTGTCAACACTGGTGTGAATGACATGACTTATTATTATTATTATTATTATTACGTTCTGTTCATGTACGCACTTATTACAATGTCGAGTAAAAAAATTAGAGCTCTTCACATTTCAGGACGTGACTGTTCCGACTGCTCAAATAACGTGCAGGCATAGACCAGACCTCGTCCTTGAATTGTGTGTGTGTGTGTGTGTGTGTGTGTGTGTGTGTGTGTGTGTGTGTGTGTGTGTGTATTTGTTTAGGGGCAGAGGAAACATGATTAGTATTTTGTTGAAGAAACCACAGCACAAACACCACGCGAGGTGAGAAAGGTTTTCTTATTGTTTGCTCTTTATGGAACTGTCCAGTGCTCAGTTGAACATGAATCGACAATCTCTTGTTCTTGGAAGTTCGTGTTAAGATGCGGTAGGTTCACAATGCAGTCATGCTATGTCTCGAAGCATCAGATCAGAATATCCTACAATGTGTTTCAAACGGCGACGCAGACCAACAGTTCAAGGAACGACACGGAACTTTCCCGGCTCGGCAAGGTAATGTTTTGACAGACGGTGGTAACTCAAGACCGTCTGAGCCAACGCGGCCGCGACCACAGTTCGGAGGCAGCTTGATCCCACTGCTCTTAGTTATGTACACAGGTTTCTACCTTATTAAATTTTATTCCTCCCGACAGACTATAATTGAGCGTTCCCGCACAAAAGAAACACAATGTACGAAAAGGCTACAGTGCACATAAAATAATTCCTCAGAAAATTAGTACGGTGCAGTTCCTTTCTTTTCAGTTCCTGAAGTGCGTAGGATAGGACATATGAAATATTAGTACGAAACTAATGATCTGCTTTCACTTTGCTGTAGTCAATAAAAAGGAGCTTTGTCTCTACAGCATCAATGAGGCAGCTAAGTTTCTTCGAAAGTAATATCAGTATTGGCTGGATGCCATATCCAGTTCATAAGGGGTTTCAGTAATCTCTCTGGAGAATGATTAGGAGGTTCTAATAATAGTCTTGCTTTTGAATGAACAATTGTAGAGCGCTGTGTGTACTGTGTCACGCTGTTTCTTCATGTGTGTCTACTTTAATGAACGTAGCTCTCTACCTTTCCTTGGCTCATTTATGAAATTATGAAGCTCACATTGTGATTGGCTTCTTCCTGTTTCACCTCTGTTTCTGTTCGTCATTTGCTAACTGCTGTAACGAGCTACAAAGCGAAGTGGAAATTACATGTCTGTTACTTTTTTCTCACTAAATGCTACTTACAATGCTCCCCAAGACATTCGTTTTGCATTCAGGCGGTGGCCCGCAGATCAAAAACTGTGCAATTTTCAAAGCCATTAAGAAACTTTTGTATTACAAAAGTCGGCTTTCACTGCACCGCTAAATGTGAAACTGGTTACTTTATATGAAAACGTATTTCGCGTTATAATGAGACTATTTGGTCCAGCTGCAGTACGTACGAGAAGATAGAAGGGTTGTAATTTCCGTGTTTCTGTCCAGGTATGTCACACGTATCACAGATGACTACAGCAGTTCTATTATGAGTTTCGTGGTGGCCTTAGTGGCTATACTTTGTAAAATTTAAGTAGTGAAATCAACTGAAAACTTGATAGTAAAGTCGAGCTAACTTCTTTACACTAGTGTATTTTATTTGCAGACGTAGATTTCGAAGCGCAGGATCATCTTCAACTCTTAAGTATCTATCGAAGGAGATTCCTTACAAAATCAGAACAACAAAATCTAATTTCTGAATTTTTTTTTGTTCCATGTGATACAGTACTGAAATACCTGTGTACGTAGGTATATGACTGTAAAGTTCATTGCGGTGTCATATATGAGGTGCGACAACAAAGTAATGAGACTGATTTTTTTTGCAAGATGTGGCAACCTGCAAGCTGGCGTAGGCACAATATCTTTGACCTTTGTCTATAAGATGCTTCTAGTCCAAGCGGCACATCCATCGGTGCAACTGCTCAGTCGTGAGTTGTGCTGTAATAAGTTAACATTGTTTGTGTCTCTCGTCACGGAAATGGAACCGCATAACATTGCGCAACTGTATGCCATTTCTTTTTGCGTTAAATCGGGTGAAAACGCAAAGACAACTTACGGTAAGCTTCAGAAGGCTTTAGGACAGGAGGTTATATCAAGAGCTCAAGGCTTTCGTTAGCATAAAATGTTTAGTGAAGGCAGAACGAATGTTGAAGATGAGACCGCAGTGGATGACCATCAACCTCACGGACGGATTTCAACTTGGCCAGCTTGTGTGAACTCGTACAATCTGATAGAAGATTATCCGTGAAAATGATTGCAGAAGAACTGAACATCAATCGAGAAACGGTTCGTCTAATAATAACTGAAGATCTTGGTATGAGAACGATTTGTGCAAAAATGGCCGGCCGGAGTGGCCAAGCGGTTCTAGGCGCTACAGTGTAGAACCGCGCGACCGCTGCGGTCGCAGGTTAGAATCCTGCCTCGGGCATGGATGTGTGTGATATCTCTAGGTTAGTTAGGTTTAAGTAGTTCTAAGTCCTAGGGGACTGATGACCTCAGAAGTTAAGTCCCATAGTGCTCAGAGCCATTTTTTTTGTGCAAAAATGGTCCCCAAATGCATGCGTGAACATAAATGTAGATGCTAGCAAAGCCTGCACGTTGTGCGATGTATTTGACCACGAACACCACCTGTATAATGTCCTCGACATATTGAAAGTGTCAGTCGTTGTGAGACCAGTGTCCTGTGTAGTTGTGCGTGCATTATGTCGGAGCTAAGTACAGTCGAACTTGAACAAATGGTTGGTGCTTAGGTGAGTACTTCGGTGGCCGAGGTAGCCGAAGTGTTAGATTTTTCAATAGGCACCATACGGAACATTTATACTACACACGAAGAAATCGGGAAAATACCATCCACTAAGCCACAACGCGGTTGAAAGTATGTTGACTGATCGTGACAGACTGGCACTGAAGACAATTGAAAAAAGAAAGATACAATATAAAATAAAATAAAATAATTAAGAGTATGACAGCTGCAGAAGATCCCCGGAGAGCTGAATGCCACACTAGTGAACCACTTTCAGCACCAAAACAACACGAAGGAAGCTTCTTAAGCAGGGAATTGCAGGACTGTTGGAATTCCAAAAACACACATCAGTGATGCAAATACCAGTGACGAGGAAATGTGGTGCCGAAGCCATAAAGCCAGGGAGCAATGGAAGGAAGTCATTTGGTCAGATGAGTCTTCTATGCAGACTGTTCCAACTTCTAGCAGGGTTTTCGTCAGAAGAGTGAAAAACGGCGAGGGTTCAATGGTGGTTTGGGCACCTATGTCGTGATATTCCATAGGCCCTGTGAGTACTCTGCAAGGTATTACTGCCAAGGATTATGTGACCATTTTGGCTGATCAGGTCCATCCCATGACACAATGTTTGTTCGCTAGTGGTGATGCTTTGTTTCAAGACGACAGGGCCCATTCTCACACAGCTCGCTTCGTTCAGGACTGGTTCTGTGAGCACGAGGATAAATTGGCGCATCTACCCTGGGCACCAAAGTGGCCAGATCTCAATATTATCTAGCCTCTGTGGTCTACTTTGGAGAGAATGGTGTGTAATGGCTATCCACCTCCATCGTCATTGACTGAATTTGTCACTATTTTTCACGAAGAGTAGTATAAGATTCCTTTAAAAACATACAGGAGCTGTATTTACCCATTCCGTAACAACTGGAGGCTATTTTGAATGTAGGCGGTTTTCCTACAGCAGTTTAGGGATGTTAATGCGTTTTTGGTGTCTCCATATTTTTGTGCAGCCCCTGTAAGTGTGTTATGTTAAGAAACTTCGTAAAATAATAATACCAAAACGGAAAAAAGAGAGAAAATGTAACCGATCGAGGAGGCGTGGTGGAAGAACAGCGGACTTTCATTGAGGAGGACGGTGGATCAAATCCTAGCCCATCCATCCAGATTTAAAGGTTCTGAAACCGCTTAATACAATGCTGGGATGATTGCATTGAAAAGGAACAACTAATTCCCTTCCCCATCTTTCGCCAACACGAGCTTTTGTGCTAGTTTATAACGAATCGTCGTACACTGTGTGATGAAATGTATCAGGACGCCTGGCTGAAAATGACTTAAAAGTTCGTGGCGCCCTCCATCGTTAATGATGGAATTCAATACGGTGATGGCCCACACTTAGCCTTGATGACAGCTTCCACTCTCGCAGGTGCTGGAAAATTCCGTAGGGAACGGCAGCCCATTCTTCGCGGAGCGCTGCGCTGAGGATAGGTATCTATGTCGGTGAGGCCTGGCACAAAGTCGGCGTTCCAAAACATCCCAAAAGTGTTCTATAGGATTCAGATCAGGAGTCTGTCCAGGCCAGTCCATTACAGGGATGTTAATGTCGTGTAACCACTCCGCCACAGGCCGTGCGCTATGAACAAGTGCTCGATCGTGTTGAAAGACGCAGTACTATCCCCGAATTGCTCTTCAACAGTGGCAAGCAAGAAGGTGTTTAAAACATCAGTGTAGGCCTGTACTGTGATAGTGCCACGCAAGACGATAAGGGGTGCAAGCCCCTCCATGAAAAACACGTCCACACCATAACACCACCGCCTCCAAATTTTACTGTTGGCACTACACACGCTGGCACATGACGTTCACCGGGCATTCGCCATATCCACACCCTGTCATCGGATCGCCACATTGTGTACCGTGATTCGTCTCTCCACACAACGTTTTCTCACTGTTCAATCGTCCAATGTTTACGCTCCTTACACCAGGCGAGGTGTCGTTTGGCATTCACTGGCGTGATGTGTGGCTTATGATCATCAAATCCAAATTTTCTTACCTCCCACCTGTCATAGTACTTGCAATGGATCCTGATGCAGTTTAAAATTCCTGTGTGACGGTCTGGATGGATGTCTGCCTGTTACACAATACCACCCTCTTCAACTGCCGGAGGCCTATGTCCGTCAACAGACGAGGTCGGCCTGTACGCTTTTGTGCTGTACGTGTGCCTTCAAGTTTCCACTTCACTATTACATCGGAAACTGTGGACCTAGGGATGTTTAGGAGTGTGGAAATCTCGCGTACAGGCGTATGACACAAGTGACACACAATCACCTGACCACGTTCGAAGTCCACGAGTTCCGCGGAGCGCCCCATTCTACTCTCTCACGATGTCTAATGACTACTGAGATCGCTGATATGGAGTACTTGGCGGTAGGTGGCACCATGATGTACTTTATATGAAAAACATATGTTTTGGGGGGTTGTCCGGACACTTTTCATTACATAGTGTATATCAGACTCTGGCAGATAGAACGGTCACCAGAGTATAAGGGCTGTTTGTCTTTAGTGTTGTTACGAGCCCTGGTAGCGAATTTAACGGGCGCAAACAGTGTAACTTTGAAGGACTTAGCGATTCCGTGTATCCGTATGAGATAGCCTTATCAGAATCTGGTAGGGTTTGAAAGGGGCCTCACAGAGGGTATACATTTCAGTGGCTAGCCGAATAGTGCAATATCCAGATTTTTAAGATATTCAAATATGACACGGCCCTATGTTCGATTGCAGGAGAGAGTGATGGCGGGCGTACTCGTTCTCAAGGCTCTGTTCGCCAGCGTCCGATCAAGGGAATATCGCAGTACTGTGCATTAAGCACATGGTAACCCTTTTGCATCAGTGCCTGCTATTGGAGGATGAGTAATGGACTGCCCCCAATATTCTGTATCATTCCGCACCGTTGGTCGGAAACTAGCAGCAGACAGATAAGGGACTGCAGTCATAAATGAAGGCTGCCGCTAACAGCACAATATAAACAGCTGCTCTTGGAGCTCTACCGTGACCAGGAAACATGGACAGCTGATGAATCGTGTCGCTTTGTGTTCTTTGATGAATGGCTGATCTGCACTATCCCGACTGACCGTCGTCGGTGAGTATGGCGGCGATCTGGGAACAGGTCACACTCTCTCAATGTTTTGGAGAGGCACAGCGGTGCTACTCCACGAGTCACTGTGTGGAGAGCTGTCGGGTACGACTCCACGTCACTGCTGTATGGGACTGAATGTACTCTGACGTCATAACGGTACTCCACGGACATCCTGCGCCCTCATGCGCTACCTCTCATGCGACATAGTATCTTGGTGACTTTTTCACTAGAAAGAAGCTCGCTCATGCATGTCAAGTGTCTCTATGAACTGTCTGCATGATGTTGAGATACTACCGTGGCCAATAAGCTCCTCAAATCTGTTTTCGACAGAACGTGTGAGAGATCAGCTCGGACTTGAACTCCGTCCCATGCCAGTATCCTTGATATAGGATACAAAGGCTTTATGAGCCTCCACCCCCAGTCCTCCTTCCTCTCTGTATCAGTGCGTGCATCCAACCCAGAGAGGATGCAACGTCTTAGATATAAGTGGGCTCATACGGCCAAGTTCTTTGTAAATTTTACTCGAGTCTGTCGTCGCCGAAATAACATCACTTACCCCCTCAAACGGAGAAGTTTCATTTCGTTTGCTCATCCCCTTCTAGGTGGTTCAAAGTTTCTTGTCGGCAATTTATTTGTGTGTCATTTCTTCGGATCCGTATACAATCTGTGTGATTACGAACTTTGTTTTCAATTTCAAGCAAAAATAATTACTTGAATGAAAATGAGTTTTTAATATACCACGTTTTTAAATCGAACTAAAAAGTATAAAATTATTTATCCTAGCCCCAAACAGATGTATAACGCCAGGCAACAAATCCTGAAAATTTGTGATTCTGAATTTTTAATAGCTATGAAAATACCTGCAAGACTTAATAGTAAAGAGATGAAGTATTCATGCATTAGTTAGTAAGTAGCGTCATAGTAAGAGAGCGAATTATTCGTGCGTCATTTATGTATTTTAAACGGCCCACGTTTTCCATTGTATGTCTTACAAATACTTTCAAAGCTGCTAAACTTCACAACCACATATTACCGGGATTACCTTATGCAGTTAGGAACCTGTATCGGGCTAGCAGAAATTATTTTATACGGGGGCAGCGACATGTGCGTTAACATTTGAAGAGGCACAATTTCAGTGAATTATCTTTTTAGAGAGGCAATAACTGTCATGTATGGTTGAGATGTGAAATCAAAAACGTGTGAGAAACTGGTCAACCGATGGCGCTGGACAGTAACACGGCAATGAGGACGCATGAGAATCGTTTATAAAATGAGCCGTACTTAGAGAGGGCGTCGAATCATGCCTAGCCTGGTTAATAAATACGTGCTGGAAGGAATCACTTTTATGCAGGATGGTGCTCCACCCCAGACAGCTACACTTGACAAACATCTCTCGTTTGGTGAGGATCGCGTGCTGAGACGCCACGACCGTCATTCTTGGCGTCCCAGCTCACGAGACGTCAATCCGTGTGATTATTCGTTGCGGGGTTTTGTGATGTCACAAGTCTACCGTGATTGTCCCACCTCATTAGGGACGGTAAAGACAACATCAGACGGCAGTTTCTCAACATAACTACTGGTATTCTCTACAGCGCTGTTCACAACATTGTTCCTCGACTACTGATGTTGTTAATGAATGGCGGCCGAAATGTTGAGCGTTGTTATGAAGAACATCGTTTTGCTAAAAATCAACTGTTGTGGTAGTAAACGAGGTGCTGGCGGAAATAAAGCTGTGAGGCCGGATTGTGAGCCGTCCTTGGATAGCTCAGTGGGTGGAGCACTTGCCCGCGAAAGGCAAAAGGTCCCGAGTTAGAGTCTGGCTCCGGAACACAGTTTTAATCCACCAGCAAGTTTCAACTGTTATGCTAATTATTGTTTTTGTACCATATGAAGTGCCATCTATTGGTCATTTCGCGCACTTTTTTTGGATTCAATAAACCTGCATGTGTTTCAATTTTTAGATCTCTACCTCCTCCTACACTATTAACTGACGATTTGAATTGTCAAATGTTAACGGACTTTTGGGTCATCCTGTACCTTCTAGTCCGATTTAAATACATGGTATATTAAAAATTCATTTTAAAGTAAATAATTATTTTCTGCTTTTTACTCTTGTTTGTGTTTTTCAATCAATTTCAAGCGTCCTTAAGATATTACGACACAGATGTCTGGTAAATTTCGGGTTTATTTCAGTTCCTTTTCATCTGTCTGAACTGTTTTATAGTTTTCTGCTTTGTATGTTTCGCGCAAAGACAGTGTAGGTAAAAGTGAGACAGATTCGTTTTCACGTTGAAACTTACCAGCAATATTACTTCCGGGGAACCATCTGCAACTGGAACAGAAAAAACGGGGAAATGGCAGCGAGATACAGAGTGCACTCCGCCACACACCTGACAAGAAGGCGAGTTGTTGCTGAATTATCATCCAATACTGAGCTATGATGAAAGTTTCAAGTCTTAGCTCATCGTGGGATCGCAGTGGTAAACAAATACACTCCGTTGCACACCATGCAGGAAACCGAGACTATATTACATTGTTATCCAGTTCTTAGCTGTTGTTGTTGTTGTTGTTGTTGTTGTTGTGGTCTTCAGGCCTGAGATTGGTTTGATGCAGCTCTCCATGCTACTCTATCCTGTGCAAGCTACTTCATCTCCCAGTGCTTACTGCAACCCATATCCTTCTGAATCTGCTTAGTGTATTCATCTCTTGGTCTCCCTCTTACGATTTTTACCCTCCACGCTGCCCTCCAATGCTAAATTTGTGATCCCTTGATGCCTCAGAACATGTCCTACCAACCGGTCCCTTCTTCTAGTCAAGTTGTGCCACAAACTCCTCTTCTCCCCAATTCTATTCAATACCTCATCATTAGTTATGTGACCTATCCATCTAATCTTCTCACTCCAGGCAAATGCCGGGATGGTTCCTCTGAAAGGGCACGGCCGACTTCCTTCCCCATCCTTCCCTAATCCGATGAGACCGATGACCACGCTGTCTGGTCTCCTTCCCCAAAACCAACCAACCAACCATCTAATCTTCAGCATTCTTTTGTAGCACCACATTTCGAAAGCTTCTATTCTCTTACTGTCCAAACTAATTATCGTCCGTGTTTCACTTCCATACGTGGCTACACTCCGTACAAATACTTTCAGAAACGACTTCCTGACACTTAAATCTATACTCGATGTTAACAAATTTCTCTACTTCAGAAACGCTTTCCATGCCATTGCCAGTCTACATTTTATATCCTCTCTACTTCGACCATCATCAGTTATTTTGCTCCCCAAATAGCAAAACTCATTTACTACTTTAAGTGCCTCATTTCCTAATCTAATTCCCTCAGCATCACACGACTTAATTCGACTACATTCCATGATCCTCGTTTTGCTTTTGCTGATGTTCATCTTATATCCTCCTTTCAAGACACTGTCCATTCCGCTCAACTGCTCTTCCAAGTCCTTTGCTGTCTCTGACAGAATTACAATGTCATCGGCGAACCTCAACGTTTTTATTTCTTCTCCATGGCCTTTAATACCTACTCCAAATTTTTCTTCTGTTTCCTTTACTGCTTGCTCAATATAGAGATTGAGTAATATCGGGGAGAGGCTACAACCCTGTCTTACTCCCTTCCCAACCACTGCTTCCCTTTCATGCCCCTCGACTCTTATAACTGCCACCTGGTTTCTGTACAAATTGTAAATAACCTTTCGCTCCCTGTGTTTTACCCCTGCCACCTTTAGAATTTGAAAGAGAGTATTCCAGTGAACATTGTCAAAAGCTTTCTCAAAGTCTACAAATGCTAGAAACGTAGGTTTGCCTTTCTTTAATCTTTGTTCTAAAATAAGTCGTAAGGTCAGTATTGCCTCACGTGCTCCAATATTTCTACGGAATCCAAACTGATCTTCGCCGAGGTCGGCTTCTACCAGTGTTTCCATTCGTCTGTAAAGAATGAGTGTTAGCATTTTGCAGCTGTGACTTATTAAACTGATAGTTCGAGTTCTTAGCTACATTTAGAATTTCAAGTTTCCAGCTCATCGAGAAGTTACTTCAAAGTTCAGCTCCAAAATTTGTGTCAGACAGATAGGCGAAAAAAAAAAAAAAAAAGGCTGCACTAAGATCTTACGGGCGTAGCGAAATGGGAAGTGATTGTCGATGCCGTTCCCCTGTGCGCTGCGAATGTTACGCTGGGTGCCGGAGTTTCGTGGCGCAGTTGCTGCTGCTGTGTGCGTCAGCATGAATAGCGCGTGGGCGTGCAGCGGGGTGTGCGCCCTCCGGCTGCCGCCACAGCATTCAGGGCGGACAGACGGGCAGGCAGGCAGGCTGGCTGGCTGGCTGGTTGGTTGGCTGTCTGGCGGCTGCGGCGTTTCCAACCCGCGATATTAGCGCGTGCCGAGCGGCGCGCTGCGCTAGGCGGACCGTGTCGTAGCCGCCGGCTCACAGCCCCGGCTTAGGACTACTCTTTTCGCCTTACGCTTTTGAAAGCAGCGTACTGTTGAAACGAGAAATGTTAGCAGTGGCTTCCAGCGAAATTTTTAAACAAACACAAATCAAACCGCCGTGTCCCAGATAAAGAGACGCACACGCCATTAGCCCTTTCGGCTTTCTGAACCCATACCATAAATCGACGAGCAGTTGTAATAACAACGGCAACTGTTAAATCCTGTCCTAGGAATAGTCAGCTGAATATATTCCGTTCTTTCCCTGAAATTCTTGTAACTTCTGTACATCAACTGACAGTGGGACTGCGAGCAAACAAACACTATATGCAGGATGAAAGGAGCCTATTTCAGGCCACTTTCACATAATTGCCGTTTGTAATACTAGCTTATTCTGAATTAGTGTAGCACGATGGTCTTCCATTATTTTTTCTTTTGTTCTACCGGTTTATTTTGGTTAAAATTTCGCTATTCGAGCGGGCCCCCACGAAAAGCTAGCGTCCGCAGGAGAATTAAACTTTGTGAAAACACTGGTAAGGACGGAAAAGAAATAATGAATAATCCATCGAAAGAAACACATTCTTATTTCCGGGTTCAAATGTGGTGACCTTGATGGTTACGCGGTTACACAGTCTCTCTTTGTCGTTCGTGCGCGCTACTTTTGTCTTGTCCTGCACTGAGCTGCCTTGCTGTCATACTGTTGCACGCAAATTTTAAAGAATGGGGCACTTCTTCTTTACCTTTCGTTCGCCATAGTCTTGACGAAATTCTCGGAACAGTAAATTTTGACAACGGGCGATCGGTATGCCTATGATCTTTCAACGTTATTCACCTGATGATGCGGCTTAAGCCGCGTCACTTGTCATGTTTTAATAGACAACAATTTTACCAGCTCTAAGCGCACTTCTTTCTAACATCAGTTTGGAACGACTGACCAATAACTCGGTTTGCTCCTGGGAGAGGCTCGCTGCCCATTGCGCCAAAAACTGTTGAAGAAGCTACTTCTGTTATGACTGAGAATGCGGCAAGCAGTGTGCGATGTTCAAGAAGACCGAGAGCTTTGTCACGACAGCTGAACATTCCTTGCTCCACCGTTCAAAAACTGCTGCGAACAATTGTGAAATGTTATTCGCACAAATTCACACTACTCACCAACTTTTGCCAAGTGACGCAGACATTCGAGTAGTCTTTGCTCTTACGTGTCTTTTAAGGGATGAAGTGAGTGACATGTCGCCTTGAAACATTTTGTGTTGCACAGTTTAAGCTCGCTGGCTCGGTGAGCAAGCACAATTTTCGTATCTGCCGATCGTCACCGCCAACGAATCTTCGTGAAGTTCCCCTGCGTAGGGAACACGTCACTGTGTGGTGTGATTTCACGTCACCGTTGTTGGTTGGTCCCTTTCTGTCTTTATTTAGAGAAACTCTGACCCCAATGGTTACCGTCGTGCAGCGTGAACGGCCATGTGGTACTGTGATCTGCTTCGCCGACATGTGGTACTGTGATCTGCTTCGCCGACATGTGATCGCTGCTTCACGGGAGAGAAGCGCTTTGATGCACGATGGAGCTTCATCTCACACTGATCGGGAGTCACTCGCCTACCCCGTAACACAGTTGAAGAAAACCCAATCACTGGTCGTTCGTTCCAAACTGCGTAACCACCACTATCACCAGTTTCAAACCCTCTCATGTGGAAATTAAGATGTGTTTATTTCAATGGTTTATTCGTTTTTCCCTTCCGCATGACCTTACAAATGGTTCTACGAAGTTTCATTGTTCTACTATCATTCGTTTTTCGTGGTGGCGCTCTCTCATAGGGGAAGTTTAATTATTACCGCACTGCATTTTTATGCTCGGTGAAGGGTTGCGTAGAGCCTATTTTTTTATTATTATCTTCTGTGTTTCACATCAACAACCTGTTTCCGTAATCGCTGTCATGAACAAACTCTGCAGTGTGTGGGTAACTGGATGTGCACATGTACCAATAGTGATTACGATAGTTTGTTTTTTTGGTTGGTCACACAAGTAAACGTGCGAAGAAGTGGAAATTTTCCAATGGACACTCTCCAAACTTGTAAACAGGGCTGGATACAGGATAACAATCTCCCGCTTTCTTCAGCGTCCTCCCCACTGGGCAAACGCCTGGCGCCTTTCTGGCGGTTTTTGCGGTTGGTTTGCCACCCCTCACACACTCTGAAGATACGCCAGACAACGCCTGCTAGACAGGGTATCTGGAGGGTTTAGAGAAGACCCAATTCTTCGTGACGGCGTGGTGAGGATGCTTAGTGGAAGATTCAGTTTTGGTTGAGATCCGTTAAACACTTCGCTTTCGATGTAGGTAACTATCGCGTTTATTTAAATTATCAGCCAAGAAAATTAATGCTCTTTAGTATCGTGTGAGGTGAATATCTACGTACATTCGTTGTTTTCTTTTCGCGAACCGTAAGTATGATCTCTGTATCAAATTATCATCCTAATAATCGATAACTGCTTCTCTTTTTGAGCGAACGAATACCTGTATATATACCCAAATTTGTGTGAGCCTAGAATTTTAGCAGTGTTAATATAGGTTGGCTTTAATGTTGGCGTCCACACACAATACGACCATACAATCGTATCCTACTCGATTTTCTAATCAGAATGAGTGCTCACAAGCTAGAGAAGATTATGATATAGGACTTCCTCGCATATTAAAATTGTTTGCCGCACAGAGTTTCGAAATCGGGACCCTTGCCTTCCGATTGAGTTACCGAAGCCCGAACCATGACGTGTCCCCACAGCCTCACTTCCTCCAGTACCGCATCTCCTACCTTCCAAACTGGGTGGCTCAAGCGGTAGAGCAGTTCCCAGAGGAAGCCAAAGTTCCAATCTAGGTCCATTACACAGATCTGATCTGCCAGGAAGTTACATATCAGCGCACACTCCGCTGCAGAGTGAAAATTTCATTCAAGATACTGATGGGTTGGGATTTATTGAAATTATTAGACTTTTAGTCAGTATGGTGGCCTTAGGTTCTTGTTTCCTTTGACATCCGTCTGTAATGATAGTGCATGCTGGTACAAAAATTCTGTACAACCTCCTCCCGCAGATTTTTACTCCCGCGAGTGTTGTATGTTGCGATGTTCAGACCATATTGCGGTCCCACGATTATCCGTATCCTATCTTCTTTGAACCAAGATACCTTACTGGTATTAAACGTAAAGAACGTTTAAGGAAATGCACCCTCTTAAGGAATCATAAATGATGTGTGATTCGGAATGAAGGTCTGTTTAGTTAATAAATGTTTGTTTCATGGAGTGTAACTCACTCTTCGTTCTCTCCTCTTGTGCATTCCGCTGTTTCCCTATATCCCATGTGAAATCACGCTTGGAAAGAGCTTTGCTTGTGAAATGAGTAAGAAGTTTTTAATAAAACTCATTCCTTGGATCGTCGTCCTGAAGTCTTAATATTAATGTCTGTTGCGTTTTTCAAATAATTAATTATGTCAAATGCGAGTAAATTTCCGTGGGGACTTCACATGAAATTGCACAATATGAAACTGGGATATATATAGTAACGCGATCCCTACTATTGATACTAATAACGGTAGTTTCCGAAAATCCATGGCATACAGCAAATATTGTAGTCCGAAAAATAATAAATCAAATTTCAATAAGAATCAGGAATAGAAGCAGGGTTTCTATACGAGATAAGAACACCTTTAAGGATTATTTATTTCGTCTTACTCTGAATGAGCCGTTTTAGTGTTAATTTTTATTTTTCTGTAAATTTTTATTTGGATATACGAATAAATACCGGTGCATTAATTACTATTAATTACTGAAATTTATAACCCGTTCTCGTTTTTATTCTTTGGTGAACATAATTTTCTTATCTGAAATGCACCGAATATCAATTAAACCATCGCGCAGAATATAAACTATAAGCTAACACGAACAGCAACATTTCACGTGAATACATTGTCTCTTTCATGAATATACCATCCTGTTCTAGGTAGATACAGAAGCATCTAATAACTCTAGAGCAATATCTAGTTTACAAACGTTTATTTGTGTTCACAACTAAATAGGAAGAATTGGAAGTATTTTTTGCAGAGAGTAAGTACTTCACCCTATCACATAATAACAGTAGTTTTACTGCAGAAAATATTAGTTACCCTGCCGGCCGCGGTGGTCTCGCAGTTAAGGCGCTCAGTCCGGAACCGCGCGACTGCTACGGTCGCAGGTTCGAATCCTGCCTCGGGCATGGATGTGTGTGATGTCCTTAGGTTAGTTAGGTTTAAGTAGTTCTAAGTTCTAGGGACTGATGACCACAGGTGTTAAGTCCCATAGTGCTCAGAGCCATTTGAACCATTTAGTTACCATTTTTATTTAGCTTTCGTCATCAATAAATATCTGTAAGCTGCTAATCTGAGGAGTATTATTAGACCTAAAATTAATGTAGTTGGACAAAACGGCAGTATGTCACACGAAACACACCATTACCAGTTTTCGGTTTTAGTTGAATTCACCTACATAAAACAAATATGAAACAGAAAAAAATTCGAATTACCAGAGAAAAAGCATTTAACGGTTCTTGTAAAAGGTGCCCAGAATGTTATTAGTTATTTCTCACAATATTTCCGTGTTTCGTATTGCGTATAAAATTGCTCAAGGAATCAAGAAATCATAATTACCAATAAAAAGTACAGCTAAAGGAACATTTCTGTGAACGTGCAAATGACAACTGCTAGAGCTGCAAGTGACTAAGTAGTCTTTTCTTAATACCACAACGTGAAAGAATAAACTAAAAGTTAGTTGCTTGGAGCCAAATACGCCTTGTAAACGTCTGAACTTCTAAAATATTCAACTACTGTTACATTAATGAACTTGAGTTACATTTATATTTCTTTTCTGTTAGTGTAAAACTACTGAACACGCCGTAAATCTCAGTGCAATCTTTGGTCTATCCAGTCAGACCGCATTTATGTTTGCATCACAGATGGTAACCTACAACATGCTCTACTTCAATATAGACAAATTATTTCAATACTGAGTATAAATTTTTTAGATCAGATATATTAATCTTAAATCCAAATGATATTATTACACTCGAAGTTTGACATTTCCTCGTTTCCTCTGTTACACAAGAAGTGGTCCCCGTTGGACGGTATCGTATGAATTGACTTTCAGAAAAATTACAAATAGAATTGTGCAAAATGACAGGACTAAGTAGAAGTAATACTTAGTGAGTTGCGACTCACGTGTTGGACACGACAACCTAACCTTTACTTTTCAACGCTGTTCTTGGATGCGCTAAACGTACAGGTACATCTTCCTGATATGTGGCAACATCACACTCTCTGGTTATTTGGACGACCTACGTCACTGAAATATTGTGCCATTAAGACAGTCTTAGGCTGGCGGTGAAGTGGTTCCGCTGCTGCAACGCTGGGGAAACCTGAGAATTTACAGACGACGATTCTATTGAGAAATTCTTTGAGTATCATTTTTAGGGAAGTATACAGGGCGATGTTTTTCACCGTGTGCAAACTCAAGGGGTTGATCGATGAGAGAAACGGAGCAAAAAAGTCTAATGGACGTATGTCCGGAAATGCATGGTTTCCATGCTAGAGACCATTCATTCAATCATACATTTTTACAGAGACTGTGGTCTAATACGCGCTGCATCATGCCATCAGAGTTACACTATGTGTTGAAAATGGCTTCCATGTGCCTCAACGCATGCGTGTTTGTTCAAAAATGGTTCAAATGGTTCTGAGCACTATGGGACTTAACATCTGTGATCATCAGTCCCCTAGAACTTAGAACTACTTAAACCTAACTAACCTAAGGACATCACACAACACCCAGCCATCACGAGGCAGAGAAAATCCCTGACCCCGCCGGGAATCGAACCCGGGAACCCGGGTGTGGAAAGCGAGAAGGCTACCGCACGACCACGAGATGCGGACTATGGGACTTAACATCTGTGGTCATCAGTCCCCTAGAACTTAGAACTACTTAAACCTAACTAACCTAAGGACATCACACACATCCATGCCCGAGGCAGGATTCGAACCTGCGACCGTAGCAGTCCCGCGGTTCCGGACTGAGCGCCTAGAACCGCTAGATCACCGCGGGCGGCATGCGTGTTTGTGCCGTACGTAGTATGTTCTGTCTCACGTGTTCACATCGGCCAGGCTGCATCCAAACAGTGTCAAAGGCAGCGTGAATAAGCCGCTCCAGTGTCTTAACATCTGGAATGGGCTCAAAATACGAGATACGTTTGAATGACCCCATGACCAGAAATCGCACGGGTTGAGATCCGGTGAACGAGCAGGCCATGCAACTGGACCCTCCTCTTCCGACCCATGGATCAGGGAAGACACGACTGAGGTGCGCCTGGACGTTAATTACGGAGCAGTCTGCAGCACCATCATGTAACAGTCAAACAGCCCTTCGAATAATCAATGGCATTTCTCCCAGCAGGGGAGGCGAAGTCACACGCAAGAGGCGCCGATAGTTCCGGCCTGTTAGGCTACGTCGAAGGAAGACCGGTCCCAAAATACGGTAGCCAATTATCCCGGCCCACGAATTCCGGCTGCACCGATGCTGATGATCCGCTGGCACCGTATCATGGAGGTTCTGCATAGTATCCCACAGCTGACTTATGGAAGTTGAAGATATCACTCCGCGTAAAGGTGGCCTCATCTGTGAATAAGATGGATGACATAAATCCCGGAATCGTGGTTGCCTGGTGAAGAAATCGGTGACAAAACTGCTTTCAACGTGGAAAGCCTGTCGCTAGTAAGCCAAACACACTATGTAAGTGATAGAATAGTGACAATTGTCATGGAGAATGTTCCACGCGTCCGTCCGGCTTATCCTGTACTAGCAGGCCAACTGGTTGGTACTGGCACGGCGGTCGAATTCCACAGCGTTAATAACATTTTCCTCTTAGTCTCGTGTTAGAACATTTCTGATACGCCCTTCATGATTTCCTGCTTCCTGAAACGACCCTGTATCAGACAAACGGTAAAAAATTGTTGCAAACATTGAATGCTGTGGTTGTCGTCTGCTGGGATAGGTCTTGTCACATAACCCTGCTGCCCGCCGTCCGATGCAATTTGTCTTTCCGTAAGTAAACACCATGTCGGCAAGCTCTCTAATTAAAATACGGAACTGCTGTGTACAACGCTGTATCCCTTCCACTACAAGGCGAATAAGCAAGAGTAGTGAATCGGACACAACATTATATGTTACAGCAGGAGTGAGTGCTAGGACATGACGTATGAGGAGCAGCACCACCATCTAAGAGGAAACAATGAATATTCTAACTGTGACTGCATGGTACAGCTCACATTGGACTCCAGTCTCCGTAACAAAGTACGAGGGCAGTTCAATAAGTAATGCAACACTTTTTTTTTCTCGGCCAATTTTGGTTGAAAAAGTCGGAAATTTCTTGTGGAATATTTTCAAACATTCCCGCTTCGTCTCGCATAGTTTCATTGACTTCCGACAGGTGGCAGCGCTGTACGGAGCTGTTAAAATGGCGTCTGTAACGGCTGTGCGTTGCAAACAACGGGCAGTGATCGAGTTTCTTTTGGCGGAAAACCAGGGCATCTCAGATATTCATAGGCGCTTGCAGAATGTCTACGGTGATCTGGCAGTGGACAAAAGCACGGTGAGTCGTTGGGCAAAGCGTGTGTCATCATCGCCGCAAGGTCAAGCAAGACTGTCTGATCTCCCGCGTGCGGGCCGGCCGTGCACAGCTGTGACTCCTGCAATGGCGGAGCGTGCGAACACACTCGTTCGAGATGATCGACGGATCACCATCAAACAACTCAGTGCTCAACTTGACATCTCTGTTGGTAGTGCTGTCACAATTGTTCACCAGTTGGGATATTCAAAGGTTTGTTCCCGCTCGGTCCCTCGTTGTCGAACCGAACACCATAAAGAGCAAAGGAGAACCATCTGTGCGGAATTGCTTGCTCGTCATGTGGCTGAGGGTGACAATTTCTTGTCAAAGATTGTTACAGGCGATGAAACATGGGTTCATCACTTCGAACCTGAAACAAAACGGCAATCAATGGAGTGGCGCCACACCCACTCCCCTACCAAGAAAAAGTGTAAAGCCATACCCTTAGCCGGTAAAGTCATGGTTACAGTCTTCTGGGACGCTGAAGGGGTTATTCTGTTCGATGTCCTTCCCCATGGTCAAACGATCAACTCTGAAGTGTATTGTGCTACTCTTCAGAAATTGAAGAAACGACTTCAGCGTGTTCGTAGGCACAAAAATCTGAACGAACTTCTCCTTCTTCATGACAACGCAAGACCTCACACAAGTCTTCGCACCCGAGAGGAGCTCACAAAACTTCAGTGGACTGTTCTTCCTCATGCACCCTACAGCCCCGATCTCGCACCGTCGGATTTCCATATGTTTGGCCCAATGAAGGACGCAATCCGTGGGAGGCACTACGCGGATGATGAAGAAGTTATTGATGCAGTACGACGTTGGCTCCGACATCGACCAGTGGAATGGTACCGTGCAGGCATACAGGCCCTCATTTCAAGGTGGCGTAAGGCCGTAGCATTGAATGGAGATTACGTTGAAAAATAGTGTTGTGTAGCTAAAAGATTGGGGAATAACTGGGTGCATTTCAATGCTGAATAAAACAACCCCTGTTTCAGAAAAAAAAATGTGTTGCATTACTTATTGAACTGCCCTCGTATGACTGAATAAATGGTTTCTTGCATGGAAACCTTGCATTTCCGGACATAAGTTCATGAGACCTTTTTTGTTCCGTATCCTGTCATCGATCAGTCTCTAGTGATTGTACATTGTGGAAAATATCGCCCTGTATACGAAGAAACTTTGCAGAACAATGAAGGTAAGCGGAAGTTAATCGAATCTGGGTACTTTACTGGAATACATGCGAGATTTGACAGAAAAGAACCCAGACTGAATGCATTACTAGTCCATACTTGATCGTGACATATTCAGTCGTGTTTACGGACCTTGAAGCCAGCCTCTGTATCCGAAGGCGCTGCTGCGCACCTCTTCGTTGGTGCTCGACTCGGAGGTAGCCAGTTCAAGTTCTAGTTGAGGAAGAATCATTCACTACGAGTATTTCGCCGGTGGAAAGAGGAGTTGTGGTAGTGGCATAATGTTCTTTGCCACCAGTCTTTTTGTTGTGCCAATATCCCGAATTAAATTCCAAAGCTCTTCGCAGTGTCTCACGAACTGAGAGCATTTGACAACATCGGTGGTGATGCCCGGATTGGGACGTTAAGTTTGGCGGATTCTTTGATGCTATTCAAGGCGAGTAGGCTAGATGCTGGCATCGGATTTTACCTCACCCTTTTCCTATTGCTTGCACAGCACTAAAATGATAGTACATTTTCCACACATTCGCTGTCGTCGTAAGGCACAGCTCTCAAACTCCAGGACAACACGGGATAGATCTGAGCTCAGCCGACAACACCATTTGGCTTCTCGTCTTTCTTTTTTGGACCTCGAATTGTGTCCCAACGTTATGATAAATTTTATCAAACCTTATTGGCAAGTGAATGACATTGAACGAGCAGATAATAATTACAGACGTTTTCTTGCGCCTTAGTCGAAAATGTTTTAAGAGTTCTGATACGAAAGAAAATAGTTCGATGCTACAAACCAATGTGTTCCCTTAGTCTTGGTCGATGCCAGACGAGGAAATTTGAGAATACACACGTCTGCATTCGCTCCTCTCAATGCTCGCAACACTTATACTTGTCGTTTTCTGTGAAGCTGCAAGAGAGCTCGGTATTTTAGGCTATCAACAGAGTGCAAGAACACGCGTATAGTAATCTGCTAGCCTTATGTCACTGAATCGATTGGTATTGCTGCAACTTGTGACTGCATAAGGATCTACTTCAATGACGCAGATTGATAAGCACTATTACGCGGTGGCAAATACTTCCTTAGAAATACGAGCATTCTCACTTCATTTTTGTCAGTGTGCGTACACAGCCACACAGACTAATACATAAAGGAAGAAGATCTGACAAGGGCGTTGTACACTTTAAAACTGATATCCGATAGTGTCGTTGGAGAATGAGAGACTAAATTGAAACTTGTAATCGCAGAGGATGATGCAAGTGGCTTAATTTCTATCCTCACGTTTGCAAAAGACCAAGCCATGATCTCGGCGAGCGCCAAATTTCACGATAACATAAAGATTCGAAAGATTTAAAAGTATAATATACGAGGGGCGTTCCAAATTGATTTTTTCCTATCACATATGGTGCGCCATTTGACTCATCATTACAGTTGCAAGTGTGTAGTCCTTTGTCCTAACCGTAGGTGGCAGGATAATCACTAAACATGTGATATCTGCACAGTACAACAGATTTTGCCAACTGCTGTTATTGCGTGAGCGTACAACATTTAGTGTATCATCAAGGACAGCGCTGGACGATGTGGTTTCTGTGGAAGGAGCCTATAATCATTGTAGATATTCAAGGCAATCGGTGGCAGAGGATGGAGAGTGTGCACCGCCCCAAAAGTGCTCTCGCGACACTACAAAGCTCTTCGCCAAACGAGTAGGAAAATCACAGCTGCCATCACTGGAATCAGGTCACAGGTACTGTCCTGATGTGACCCCGTTAACTTCTATAGTCCTCCTAGAACCATTTTTCTGTAGATTGTCGCGCCCACAATAGGATAGCTGCTTGCACTTCCTGGAAGTATGTGAAATGATGTCCGCTCAAAGGCTTTTTCACAGCCCCGGATCACAAGGGGCCACGTCAGGAAAATACGGTGAGTGCTGCAGTATCTGGGTCACTGTTTCAGCGATGGCAGCCGTCATTTTACGACTCTTCAGGGGAAGAGCGTGATCGTATGGAAAGGGCACTTTTCGCGACTGTGCTCTCTCTCCACACACTGGCACCAATGTCCCGTGAGTATATGCAGTGATTAACCATCTTTCCACAGAAAGCTCATCGTCCAGAGCTGTCGTTGATGATCGAACTCCATGCTGACCGTTTATTTAATGACAGCACTTGGGAACATGGAGTTTACTGTATAGTGATTACACTTCTAGTGACTGTCCTGCCACCAATGTTTGGACAAAAGTAATACATATTTGCAGCTGTAATGATGAGATATACGGCGCACCATGAGTGAGGGGAAACACTAAAGGATAAATAATCAGTGTGGAACGCTTCTCGTAGGTTGTGTAATTGAAACACTTTTGACCGCAAGTCGCGTGGCGGCAATTCCACTGCAAGCCTGCCTTTAAGTTGCACGGTGTAGCCTGCTCACCAGGCGGAGCGGGGCCGCTAGCCATTCCACTGACCCACAGCAGAGATTGCCAGCGGAACTATTGTCCCACGCCAGAAACTACGTGTGGCAAGTAGCCCGCGTGTTCGTATCACTGCGAAAACCAGGATATAAGCCGCATTCCACGATTCCACACGCAGGTCCATCGAGTTCAGCAGTTCCATCGCAACTCACCTGTCGAGGAGCGTCCACGTGTTCGCCGAAGGACTCGCCACACACGCCGACGACGAGTCCAAGGGGAAATCAGCAGATCAGTGACAACGCAAGACATCACTAGGCAGCAGTATCTTCGCCGGAAAGGAGGCGGTCGAATTCACCGATTTGGATCTAGTCTCTGAAGGGGTCACTGACGTAGCCTATGTCTACTTGAACAATGATCGCCTGAAAGTTGCGTATCTGTGCCGCTGAATAAATCGGTGGTTTGAACATAATCATTTGTGATTAGTTGAGCAGTCGTAATATATATGTGTAGGCGTTTCTGAGTCTGTTTTTTGGGAGTAGCGCCCCTGCTTGCACAGACACAATCGCAGCACGTTATATACTTTTTTTAATATGCAGAAGTCACTGTATCCGCATCTATTGGCGGCGAAGTGAAGTTACAGCAGAGCAAGTAATACCCATCTCAAAATTCTTACCGTTACCATGTAAATTAGTCGTCGTATCCAGTACAAAATCATGTTTCTGATTTATCAGATATCATTTATGAAAGAATGGGCAATTGCCGTAAACTTTGTATATCTGATGAAACAGTGGGAAAATACTGAGGGTAAGAGAAAAGATGCAACAATTAAGTATGGAAACAGATCAAAAAGAGATTTTGTTTAAAAAACACTGAATCGGCTACTTAGATGGTAGTGGAGGAAACGGTAAAAAGAAGATGGAAACTATAACTGAGTTCACGAAAACGATTGTTTTGTATGTGTTACAAGAAGAAGCAGAATGAATTACCTGGACACACGTCAGAAATTGAACTAGTAAAAGGGAAAAGATTTGATAGATGATCAAAACAGAAGATCCAACAAAGATTATCCATGGGAATAGCCTATTACAACTGAGACAGAACAACACAGATGAGCAGACCAGGTAGATGAATCCAATAGAAGCAGAATTGCAATCAACAAAACAATGGTTCAAATGGCTCTAAGCACTATGGGACTTAACAACCGAGGTCATCAGTACCCTATAACTTAGAACTACTTAAATCTAACTAACCTAAGGACATCACACACATCCATGTCCGAGGCAATATTCGAACCTGCGACCGTAGCAGTCGTGCGGTTCCAGCGCCTACAACCACTCGGCCATCGCGGCCGGCTGCAATCAACAAATCACGTTGTCTACCATCTAATGAAAACACGTGTAAAAATGGAAGTAAAGAAGCATAAAAATTAACTTTACTTTGGCTGAAACTTCAGATACTTAAATTTGATACACTTTTTCAACAAAATGAGAATCCTAGTCATTCTGAAAATATCTCTATTGTTTATAATTTCTGAGTTTTTCCTGCGTAAACCATTAAAGGTGTAATTCAACATAGTCAAGTAGTTTAACGGTATCGCTATTATCCACAATATTTTGACGCCTGACGTAGTCGTAATGGTAAGTTTCTGTGGACAACGGTCAACGGCATTTTCCTTGGCTGGCCACCGACCAACCCGGTTGCATTCAAGTTCCGTCTACATAATTCACATAAACATGGAACCGTCAAATTTACGGGGTGCCTAAAAATACATCTTCTGCCCATGATACTGCTTTTAATGTTACTACAGGTGAGGCACAACTCTTAGAAGTGATTGCTTGTTGATTTCAAGACACCCGGACCTAGAGGAAGAGAACGAGACGCAAGGTTAGTTAGCAACTCCTGCGGCATCCGCGCACGTCCATACAAAGCCTTTAATGTTCCTTGCGATGCCAGCGGTAACCCGCAGCCACGACAACCGGAAGACTCCTCTGTACTGTGTCGTCGTATTCCGCGCTGCTGTCCGTGAATTGGTAGCAATGGCTCAGGTACCGGAAGGCTCGCCTCGCATTCCAGATGTTGGCACCGCACCACAGACGCCAACACAATTTAAAATACTCGCCCAGAGCGAGTAAGACGCTATTTTTACGGCGGTCGCATTCGTCGCAGGCATTTCGGCTGAATTACCGCTACCGCCCACAAACAACACGTGGCCTGAGCGCTCAGTGTGTGGAGAGCTGCAGACCAAAGAGTCCTCCCAAAACACACGTGGAGAAGGTTTTACGGATATTTTACTCACATTTCAGTCATCTCCCTTGTGTTTTTTAAAGTCTCTGTGCTTTGATAGTTGACGGATTGACAATGGAGTATATACTGGAAGAAGGCACTTATGTATGCCGATAGTGATATCTGTTGTCGCCTCGTTCCAACGCGTTTCCTGAGAACATGACGAAAGACTTAACATATGATAGAATCATAAAAGAGAGGAAAGTAGCAATAATTATTTTTCATAAGAATTACTTTACAAGTAATTATCTTACAGCTAGAGCTAGTAACAGAAATTACTTGCCTTTAATTCCTAGACTCTGAGTCTTCCGTTACGGTAATCTAAATTATTTGCGAAAGTACAATAATTTATAATCCCGTTGACAATCTGAGTACATATCATAAAATGGAGGCAACTACCCTCATTTCTTCAGTACGTTCCTCGGACCGAACTTCTGACTAATTAGTGTAACAAAATGCACTTTGCGTTTTGTTTCTGTCCTCAGAGTAAACAAATTTCTTATAAAAAATTCCTGTGTTGCTTCATATCTGCTAAGTTGTTTATGACACTCTCACATGTATAGACACACGGACAGTTGCTAGTTGAACTTCGTTCATTACTGAAGACAGCGTATAACACCGAAACTACTGGAATAACAATTCACCTAGCAGTTTTCAATGTATCTACACATTCATGACTGTCATTACAGCTACCCTATTTACACTGCTCAACCTTGAAGTTGCAACACCAGGAAGAATCTCTAATAGCTGAATTTTACGTGTTGTGTGTATACGGTACCGTAGGAACAATACACGATTAAGGATGTAGGATGTGTGTGAAATCTTATGGGACTTTACTGCTAAGGTCATCAGTCCCTAAGCTTACACGCTACGTAGCCTAAATCATCCTAAGGACAAACACACACACACACACACACACACACACACACACACACCCATGCCCGAGGGAGGACTCGAACCTCCGCCGAGACCAGCCGTCCACGATTAAATTTGTAAGTTGTTTTATGGGTATGTCAACTCAGAAATTTAATACACAGAGCTGCCAACTCTTGAAGAAACAACCGTTCTGTCCCTGCTCTGAATCAAGTCTAACAGACTTGCTGTTCCAGCTTCGTACTAGAGTTCATTAATCGTAGCTGCGTGTGTGACAGCATGCGAGTCTCTCGGAAACCCATAAACAGATACTTTATTTTACAGGTCCTTCTTGCCCACATAAATTTTTAAATTTCACTACGGCCGGTTTCGGCTACAGCCATCTTCAGATCATAAAATCTGATGTAGTATCAACGTCAAACTAAACATGTAGGTACATAGAAAGTATGTACTTTACTAAGTACCAGCATGTTTAGTCTGACGGTGATACTACATCGGAATATTTTATGATCTGAAGATGGCAGCAGCCGAAACCGGTCATAGTGCAATCAGAAAATTTATGTGATCTAGACGGACCTGTAAAATAAAGCCAAAAATATGATCGTGGACTCATTTTCAGACTTTGTCTTCAAAATAATCATGATCAGATGTTTCCAACTGGTGAGAGATCTGGAGGACACGCCGACGAAGGCAACAGTCGAACATCCTGTGTATCGAGGTAGCTCAGTGTAACACGGGCAACATGCGGTTTTGTATCATCTTGTTGCAGATTAATGTCACGGAGACCACAACGACAGAATACAGTTGCCAGCCGTAAGATATCAGAAACGTGACACATGCTGCCCAAATTGCCTACAGTGCGAGTGTGAGGAAATCGTGTTGTGTACTCAATGGCGGCCGCGCCATCACGCCATGTGCTTGGCCCACATGACGACGAATGCAGTCTGGCAAAATACGTGCTCACTGCACGCAGAACGGAGTTCCCCTCTGAAATCTACCTACTACCGTGCCTCTGTTCGGTGCTGGGCCCCCACTGATGACGCCCCTCTTTCTTCTGTCGCGTCAACTGAAGCCGCAACAATGCTCACCTTTGTGACAGTGCGTGGTGCTCCAGGTGCCGTAGTAATGTCTGTGTGTTGCTGAAAGTCGCAAAATCGGCTGTTACAATCGAAACATTACTGACGTGCAGCCCTTTGCCCAAGGAATCCAGCAGATAATGGCTGTTGATCGGGGTGGTCTGGGGACGGATCTGTTAGCGAAGACAACTAACTACAGTTTAGATACACCCTAAAAATTGAACGTTAACAGAACAGAATCTGTAGCATCAAGAGTAGTTGGATAATTGATTAAGAAATTTACAGTGCTTTTATAGTTGTAGGAAGTAACTGTTGCATTAACTTTTCTGTAATATTATCTGTTGTGACTTGGCAAGACAGCCAAGTCACAATGAGAGGAAGCCGAAAGGCACGCGTTAAGCTCACGCAGATTGGCGTGAGGTCTGGAACAGTTAAAGGAATTAATAGTAGCAAATAAAGTACGTAGTTGATGTAATACTTAACTTTAATCCACAATTGTAGAACATCTCTCTTGACGGTACATGTTATAACCACAATATAAAATAATATCAAATGCTATGGCGCCTTGCTAGGTCGTAGCAAATGACGTAGCTGAAGGCTATGCTAACTATCGTCTCGGCAAATGAGAGCGTAGTTGTCAGTGATTCATCTCTGGCTAAGTCGGCTGTACAACTGGGGCGAGTGCCAGAACGTCTCTCTAGACCTGCCGTGTGGTGGCGCTCGGTCTGCAATCACTGACAGTGGCGACACGCGGGTCCGACGTATACTAGCGGACCGCGGCCGATTTAAAGGCTACCACCTAGCAAGTGTGGTGTCTGGCGGTGACACCACATTATCAACTTTTTCGAATTTTTTAAGTGATTTTTTAAATTGATATACACTTTTTTACTATCTACAAAAATGTGAATTGTATAGGTTCTGTTAGTTTCCCAGATAACAAGCTGTAACTGTTAATACCAGGAAATAGATGAAAATAATAAATGTCCTCGTGTTTACTGGCCTTGCTATAATCAACGCCATTACCTGTTTCAAGTTACGTGACGTGAATCTGCAGTCCTGCACGACTGGATGACCGATATGTTTGCCCTTGAGGCGCTTGTCAAGTGCTGCCCCTGAAATAGTGCATTACTTTAAGTATCAGGTGGTTATAATTAAACTGATGAAGTTCTAAGTGCTACAGTGTGAGCTGGACGCTGAAGCATTCTGCGTGTGATCATCTATCTGTGGACTCATGGAGTACGCTGAATAAAATAATAATTCCACTTTCTGCCAGCAGGTGAAACATGGCGCTATAAGCAGTCAGAAGGTAATGTGGGTGCAGGAAAAGGGGAGGAACGATCAAACATATCGTAACGATGGTTCTGGGACATTTATTATGATATGATGACAAGTTACAACATACGTTCAATATGGTCTCCTGTTTGAATAACATGCTGCATCCGTAACACGGAGTGGCCGACAGTTGGTCGCAGCATATGCAGTACAATCAGAGCGACATGTTGTCGTATGCTGTACTTCAGATCAGGAAGAGTCCGAATACATTCCTGATAGACACGACATTTCAGATATCCCATAACCAAAATATACATAGATTTAGTTCGGGGGATCCGGAAGGCCACAGATCTTGCAATGACGGGGACATTACCAAACGTTTCTTGAAGCAAATCTTTCATCTGGTAAGCGATATGTGATGTCGGCCCATCTTGCATGAAAACAGTGGTGTGTAAACCGTTGCGTTCTTGCAAAGTTGCAATCACGTGTTGGACAAGGATGTCCTTATAACCTGCAGATCACTGTATAGCTAACGAGCCTGCGAGGTGTCTCATCCTCGAACAAAAACGCTCAGAGAATGAACGAACGTGTCAAATCACATCACACAGTCACATATGCTGGGTGTAATGGAATTTCCTGCACAACATGTGTCGGAGGAAAACCCCCATATGCGATAGTTCCGTGCATTCACGGCACCATGCAGAGTAAAATGTGCCTCGTCCGTCCAAGGAATATTCCCCGACTACAAGTGATCCATTTCTATACGTGCCAAAAAATGAAAGACACAGTCACGGCACTCTAGTCTACAATGGAGCATCATCCGCTTTTTGAATCTTGTAGCGATACCAGTCTAAAATGGGCCGTAAAATCTTTTCAACTGTTGACCAGGGGAGAGACAATTCCTATGACATAGCTCCAGCACTAACTGCAGGATTTGAGGCATTTGCTGCACTGTCAGCTATAGCTGCAGCAACGTTATTAAGAACTGCCATGGGTATGTGCCGCCTCGCTCTTCCTGCTGCACCACCTAATGCACATCTGTTTTCAAATTCCTTCTTCATATTCATTAGTCCGTTTATTGACATGGGGCCTCTTCGCAGCGGTTTCTGTCAGCGACATTCCCGCTTTGCAGTGTTGCTATTGTGCTGTCGTTCTGATAAGATAACTTTACCAGCAAAGCACGGTCTTTCTTCTCAACAGCCATTGCGTTTCGCACGGAAAACTCCAACCTCCTTATCGCTTTAAACCAACAGTCACTTCACAAAGAAATCAACAAGACAAACAGCATACTGACGTCAAAACGGGAAACATTTCATATTCTGAATGCTTACAGCGTCATATTTTCACCTGGTGACAGAAAGCGGAAATACTATTTTTTTTCAGCATAGTCCGCGAGCGCACTGATTAATGAACATAGTCACGATATTTCACTGTCCTGCGATGTATACAGCCCGCAATGCAACACTCAGAACAACATTTTAATTACAACCACCTGGTACGACTCTCCTGAACCAATCCACACCATATTCGCAGGAAAGTAGTAAGGAGCCGATCATCGCAAGCAGTAGAAACGCTGAAATGTTGGCAGCAGTCTCGACAGGCTGCAGTCCTGCTGCTCCCGAATTTCGACACGTACTAGTAGACCTTTCTCCTTACACGAGACATAACGCTATCTTCTGACAAACAAAAAACACTGAAATGCGAGTCTGAATAAGAAGAACTCTGCTTAATTTTCATTATTACACACAATGCAGATGGCGTAATTTCACTTGCATTGTGAGGTTGTGCCGAAATGTTAATTATTCGTATATCTAGCCATATAGCAAATTCGATTCTTTCATGTTTGTTGCATGCCCCCTTCATGGTATTCACAGTATTTGTTGGAGCAAGACAACGAAATCTTAGAGTGCATGACGATGTTTCAAACCTCAAATTTGTGAAGCTCTTATCAACGAATCAAAACTTCTATGCGCTGAATATCTTTCAGCTAATCATTGTCCTACTACATTTGCTGTTATCCTTTCTACAGTAGCTGAGTACGTTTCTCCCCCATCTCTTGACAGTATTCTAACTTTTTGGACTGAATCGTGCCTTGACGTCAGTATGCACCTGGCGAAACTACCACGGCAAAGGGCATTTCTACACCTTAGGGAATCGCGTGTCCCGCAAGGCCCCTCTGCAGAAGAAACGTAAAGTCTGCATCTACATCTACATCGACACTTTGTAAATCACATATAAGTGCCTGGCAGATGGTTTGTCGAACCACCTCCACAATAATTCTCTACAGCTCGCGGAAAAAACGAACACCAATATCTTTCCGTGTGATCTCTGGCTTGACTTATTTTATTATGATAATTCGTCTCTCCCCATACAGGTCTGGGCAACGGCCTTGCCGCAGTGGATACACCGGTTACCGTGAGATCACCGAAGTTAAGCGCTGTCGGTCGTGGCCGGCAGTTGGATGGGTGACCATCCAGGCCGCCATGCGCTGTTGCCATTTTTCGGGGTGCACTCACCCTCGTGATGCCAATTGAGGAGCTACTTGACCGAATAGTAACGACTCCGGTCACAGAAAACCATCATAACGGGAGAGCGGTGAGGTGACAACACGCCCCTCCGAGGATGACACGGCGGTCGGATGGTCCCGATGGGTCATTTGTGGCCTGAAGACGGAGTGCTATGCAGATCTGTGTCAACGAATTATTTTCACATTCGGAGGAGAAAGTTGGTGATTGAAATTTCCTGAGAAGATGCCACTGCAGCGAGAAACGCCTTTGTTTTAATGATGTCCACCCAAAATCCCGCATGTCCGTGACACCCTCTCCCCTATTTCTCGATAATACACAACGTGCTGCCCTTCTTTGAATTTACTCTGTGTTCTCCGCTAGTCCTGTCTGGTAAGGATCCCACACCGCGCAGTGGTGCTCCAAATAAGAACGGACTAGCGTAGTGTAGGCAGTCTCTGTCGCATCTTCTAAGTGTTCTGTCAATAAAACGCAGTCTTTGGTTCCCGTTCCCGACAACATTTTCTGTGTGTCCTTTCCAATTTAAGTTGTTCGTAACTGTAATGCCCAGGTACTTAGTCGAATTTACGGCTTTTAGGTTTTACTGATTTATCGTGTAATGGAAGTTTAGCGGATTCCTTTTAGCACTGTGGACGACCTAGCTCTTTTCATTATTTAGGGTTCACGGACAATTTTCGTACCATACAGATATCTTTTCTAAATCTTTTTGCAATTTGTTTTGGATTTCTGACGATTTTACCACACGACAAAAGACAGTATCATCTGCAAACAACCTAATAGGACTGCTCAGATTGTCTTCTAAGGAACTGCAGAGGAGATATAACACTACCTTGGGAATCGCCAGAAATCACTTCTGTTTCACTCCATGACTTTCCCTCAGCTACTACTAACTGTGACCTCTCTGACAGATAATCACGAATCCAGTCGTTCAGCTGATACGATGTTCCATAAGCAGGCTGTTACGGCGTAAAGTCAAGCGCCGGAACGCCACTCCGAAACGGGAGAGCAGAGACGGCTGTGAAGAAGATGTAAGCCAATTACACGCTGATCAACCCCCTCGCCAGGCCGACAAGGCGACTGCAGCGGGTTCCATGCGAAGAGAACATAAGCGCCGCGCCGACTGATCACGGCCCAGTTCCACAGCAGCATCAAGCTTAGGCACTTCACGGCTTTCCGGGTGGGAAAGAGCGCCGGTCCCCGGCACGAATCCGCCTTGTGGATTACTGTCGAGGTCCGGTGAGCCGGCCAGTCTGTGGATGGTTTTTAGGCGGTTTTCCATCTGCCTCGGCGAATGCGGGCTGGTTCCCATTACATCGCCTCAGTTACACTATGTCGGTGATTGCTGCGCAAACAAGTTCTCCACGTACGCGTACACCACCATTACTCTACCACGCAAACATAGGGGTTACTCTCGCCTGGTGTGAGACGTTCCCTGGGGGGTCCACAGGGGGCCAAACCGCACAATAACCATGGGTTCGGTGTGGGGCGGCGGAGGGGTGAAGTGGACTGTGGTAGTCGTCGTGGGGTTGCGGACCACTGCGGCTGCGGTGGGAACGAAGCCTCTCCGTCGTTTCTAGGTCCCTGGTTAACAGAACATAACATAGGCACTTCAAGGTCAGCGACTGGCCGGCCGAGGTGGCCATGGGGTTCTAGGCGCTTCAGTCCGGAACCTCGAGACTGCTACGGTCACAGGTTCGAATCCTGCCTCGGGCATGGATGTGTGTGATGTCCTTAGGTTAGTTAGGTTTAAGTAGTTCTAAGTTATAGGGGACTGATGACCTCAGATGTTAAGTCCCATGCTGCTCAGAGCCATTTGAACCATTTGATCAGTGACTTAGGAATTGTATATACTGAAGAGATTTCTTATTTGTATGTCGCACTTCGCTTGCGGCACTTCTGCGTTATTGTTAAAATTAAGTATTGTCATTGTTCATTTCGTAATAAAACTCATTAATACGATTTGTTTGAATGTTTTCTAGCGATCCGAGAAGGCAGGCTTCCTAGACCCCACGTATTTGACGAGTAAGCAGGATACAACACAGGCAATCCCATTACAAGCGGCTTGTGAGGTACTGTGTTAAAAACTTTCTGGAAATCTAGAAATACGGAATCCATTTGAACTCCCTTCCCGATAGCACTCAACACTCAGAGTCAGTAAAGCTCTAGGAGAGTTTCAAAAGAACGTTGGTCTGCTGAGACGGACGCCTGAGCCGGCACGTTGCAGCGCATCGTTAGTGGGGTGACTGACACAACCGCAGCCGGCGCCTGGTCTGGCGAGCAAACAGCGCGGCTGGCAGGTAATTTCCGGGACACCGCCTCGCCTGCCTGCCTGCCTGCCTGCCTGCCTGCTTAGGCTCGCCCTCTCTCCGCGGGGAGGGCAGGAAATGTAGCGCCTCCTCTCTTCCCTTCCGCTAACTTCTTTCCGACAGTGCAACGTCCAGTCTTCTAGTCTACTCTTCGTTTCACTGTCTAGTATACAAAGCTACACCTTTACTAACCATTATCGTCAGTATCGTTCGAGGACTCTAATTATTTCAATAAACGCCCCCTGTATAATTTCGTGTGGCACAGCGGCCAGGTGAACGTCTTTCAAATAGACGTTCCTTTAGCAAATTGTTCAAATGGCTCTGAGCACTATGGAACTTAAAATCTGAGGTTATCATTCCTCTAGACTTAGAAGTACTTAAACCTAACTAACCTAAGGACATCACACACATCCATGTCCGAGGCAGGATTCGAACCTGCGACCGTAGCAGCAGCGCAGTTCCGGACTAAAGTGCCTAGAACCTCTCAGCCACAGCGAGGAATTCAGGAAAAACCCCTAAAAATCCACTCCTCGACCACGCAACGTCTAAAGCTTGCAGTTAGCCTTTCTCGTCATGTTCCAGCAAATTAAAATTTAACGGGCTCAATAATTCAGACATCAAGTCCTATTCCTCTATCCGAACAATTTAGGAAAATCCAACAGCAATAAATTAATTTATCATCGCTGAGCGACATGTGACTAACAAGTTACGTCACAAAAGGTTTATTTCGTTACCGGTTGTAGTAGTTTCCAAAAATGTATTCTTGCAGATCGTGATCTTGTTGAAAGAATTGTCTCGAGATTTTCCTTAAGAGTGCCACGTAAATGACGAAAAATCTAAAGCAGGATGGTTCAAATGGCTCTGAGCACTATGGGATTTAACATCTGTGGTCATCAGTCCCCTAGAACTTAGAACTACTTAAACCTAACTAACCTAAGGACAGCACACAACACCCAGCCATCACGAGGCAGAGAAAATCCCTGACCCCGCCGGGAATCGAACCCGGGAACCCGGGCGTGGGAAGCGAGAACGCTACCGCACGACCACGAGATGCGGGCTAAAGCAGGATGACTGGAAGGGAATATTAATAACGGTCTTTCTGAAGACGAACCCAGTTTCTTAACCACTACATTTCATACCTATGGAGGGTATGTATTTATAGTACCAAGCTGCCACAGCATGTTCGGAAATCGAAGAAAATTTCAGAATAACATAAGCGCATAGACAGTAGGGGAAAGTAAGGACAATACGTGGGGGACTAAAGACTTCAAACATTTAGCCAAAATATGTTTCGGAGGATACATTTGCGAGACTAAACATTGAAATAGGTCAGAAAACATGTCTTGTAACGTCAGTATAATTAAAATTTGGTACTTTTTCTTCGTAAATATTTCGATTCAACAGTAAATGAATAACTGCAAAAGAACGAGAACTATCTCAACCATTACTCCCCAAGTTCTTCTGTAGCCATTGTCCAATCTGAAATACAACTCCTGTGTTGACCTCGAATTATCTCACGTTCATCTACACAAACACCGAAAGACGAGAAACTTGACAAGCAAGTCGCCGAAGATGTGAGCATGAATTATATCTGAGAAATAACGAAAAGGCTGTATTACACTACAGACTGCAGCTCCCATTCCAGTGTGCCCGCTAAAATCAACTATTAGGATAAATTAAAACTCTAAGGCATACCATAACTCGATCCAACGTCTCCGACTTCGGTAAGGTAAAACTTCAAATGTTCAAATGTGTGTGAAATCTTATGGGACTTAACTGCTAAGGTCATCAGTCCCTAAGCTTACACACTACTTAACCTAAATTATCCTAAGGACAAACACACACACCCATGCCCGAGGAAGGACTCGAACTTTCACCGGGACCAGCCACACAGTCCATGACTGCAGCGCCTAAGACCGCTCGGCTAATCCCGCGCGGCTAAGGTGAAACTTAACAAACTTATCAAGCCCGTTTTCAGATGATGCACCTAAGCAGATCCGTTTAATTTAGCAATACACGGAATTTATGATGTGTAGACCGAGGCAACTTTCCCATAAAATTGATATTATTTTCCGTGTTTGCAATGTAAGTGGTCATTGTTAACGGTAGTGGACCGTTCATTTAATTGGTGTAGTTGTCAGTATCCTTCAAACCTCAAAGAGATCAGAATTTGCTGAGCTGTAGTTCTACATGCAAAGCTGATACTCAAATGCTGCTTCCAGCAGCATGATTCTTCCGTCATATAACATTAGTGAATCTTCAGCTTCAGAGCAACAAAAGCTCACACTTCAAATCAATGTCACGCGTTTTGTAGTCAAATGAGGCTAAAAGATTTTTCCCCCTGAAATTATTTTGTTGGACTTCGACGTTAGGGCCAGAGACTCTATAAACACATTCATTATAATGTAACATGACAACAGAATTAAGCAAAGTTCGAAATTTTTTCGCACATTAATATCAAAGATGCAATGTGAATCAAAGGAAGTGATCCGTGGAAAAGGATTCGCAGATTATATTCCTCATCTTCCTACTCCTCTCATTATATGTCGCCCACGATGCATTTTAACTCTGTTTGATGTCTGTAGATCGCTATCACAATATCAATGTGAAATTAGCTTGTACGGTGGATCTGAAACTTTCACTGCCTTTTCAGCAGTTGTGCAAGCAATGTTGTCGGAGTTTTCATGTTAAATTGATACCTGAGGAAGATGCCTCAAACCTTTTCGATAGCTGAGTATGCATGTTAAAAACTTCCAGGAATTATACTTCCCCCGACGTAACGGCCAGGAAACGCATTTTCGGACCAAAAAATAACGCAGTTATACGGGGTAGGTAACGACACTTGCTTTGAGTTACTCGTAAGTGGAGTGGAAAACTATCCCTGAAGAAATATCAGCCACAGGATGGCGTCAGAACACCAAAACTGCATCAGTAAACGAAGCGATCGGCGGGAGAAAGTGGTAACACCCAATGTACGAGTACTAAGGACTGGAATGATCAGTTCACCTGTTGTGTTCCCGAATGTACCACGAGCTGCCAAGAAATAGTTCCCTGTGAATAGCTTTAAAGCATTTTCTACTGCGTAAATTTTTTTGTCTTGTTGTGTTTATCTTCCCATCTTTGAATTTGAAACATTTAACATCCAATATCTCAAAACGCGCTCTTTTGGGTTAGCACTTCTCCCGCCAACTACTTCAAATATTCTCTTATAGGTGACACCACGAAGATGCATATACCACGAACTGATCGCTCAACATTGTTACACAAAATCTAGGATAAGTTTTAACTTCTGCTCTTTTTCTGTATCCCCTTTTATACTCTTTTCTTCGTCTTCTTCTTCCATCTCCTAGTAAGTCCAAATTTTGCAATGCATTTATTATACCATTAGAGAAATAAGTGTTATAATGTAAAATAATTTAATATGCCTCTAGTTTTGCCCTTATCTGTCATGTAGCTGTATGCCTGTACTGTAGAATGTAGAATGTCTGGCGCAATGTAAGAGATGGTTCAAAATCCCGTAAACTGAAAGAAAGTAAAAACCCTTGCGAATCTCTTTCCCGTCCCTAGCCCCGCTGCCGACACGACGTTCACTAATTTCCCTACACGGCAAAGATATAAAACTGATTTGGAAATCTGCTTTCTGTATTTTTCATTATTATAAAAGCAGACGATTATTGTTGTTTCATTCTCGTACCTAGAAATCTTTTTTTTCCGCCTATCGGTTCGCATATGTAAATAATATCGCATCAACAGCTCAAATTATACCGAGTCTCTCCTCATGCGAAATACGGAGTGCTGTCTTGTAGCTAATTTACACATGAATTCAGCACTGCAATGATCGGCTGCATGTGTTCCAAACCAAACACAGATAACGACATACATATATCGTTCACAGAGTTCGCAAAAAGGTATTATTGCGCTTTTAAAATCCATAACGTGCTATCTTCTGATCTTTCATGTAAAGGCATCGGTTACGTCTATGTAAATAAATAAAAAAAATCTAGTATATAACTTCCATAATTTGAGAAACGAAGTCATAAGTAAGTCGTTGTACGTGAAGAACCTAACAATGTTCTACACAGATCCTTTTCGATGGCATGTACCAACCTGTAGGACATACAAGCTGTGTAACTTTATCCAGAACATAATTCTCTCCATAGTACAGTCTAATATTAATAATAATAATTATTATTATTATTATTATTATTATTATTATTATTATTATTATTATTATTATTATTATTATAACATAATATTATATTTGGAATATACTTTCACCTGAGTACTCAATCAGAAGCGCAGATGCTCACCTGTAAAAGAAGAGAAAGTAATATTAGAACTCATCGCTACCTGGAAGAAATCTGATTGACACAAGAAGTAAGAAAAGCCAGCCATTGGAATAGATCTACAAACAGATATATACTTTGGATTTTGAATAATTCGTTATATTCATCGCGTGCAAGATGCAAGTAGCCATCATACGTTTAATTAGAAACCTCACCGCACTCTGAGAATCTTGGTCGTCTCTGCGAGTGTGATACAGTTAGATAGTGTACACAGGAGCTTTACATGCGATGTTTATCTCAGAGCTGATAGGCATGCAAAAGATACAGAGTTAAATGCCGCTTGTGACAGTCGTTGAGAGCATTGATTCGTAAATATTACACAATAAATCATTTTTCTAAAGAGTAACACTTGTATCCTGCACATCTAACAGGTGTGCTATCTCATAACTGCCACACAGATCAAGCTATTTTGCAGAACCTACTTACTTTTTTAAGTTTCAGTATTGATGTTACTACCATAATTTTCAGAGATACTATGCTATCACCTCATACGATCCGGTCTTTCATTTATTTCTACATCGTGTCAGTCTCATCGCCTTTCTACTCTCTTTGCACACAGAACACGATGTGCACGGAAGGCTTTATGCGCTCGACATCCTTCATGTTGCTACCACATGCGAATTCTGATTCGTAGCTGTACTTCATACAAAAGACGAGGAAGAGTTTGTGTAAGAAAGCTGGCATATGACCTGTCATTTTGGTCGCCGTTAACGAAATAAGAACCAATAACTGTACCGAGCACCCCACACTAAATACAGGTCTCCATTCGCGTTCACGTCCTACCCATCCAAACCCCAGTGGCTTTTTGCTGGACCTATAATCTGTTTTCTTTATATTTACCTTTACTTTGAGAAGCGATATTGATCGATGAAAAGAATATCGGAAAAGAAGTTCTTGGTGGCTAGAACCTGCTCCTGTGCCCATTGACAGAACTGTACACGGTTCTGGGAGTCATTTCCACGCAAATTTTGGTGGTGGTGGTGGTGGTGGTGGTGGTGGTGGTGGTGGTGGTGGTTAGTGTTTAACGTCCCGTCGACAACGAGGTCATTAGAGACGGAGCGCAAGCTCGGGTTAGGGAAGGATTGGGAAGGAAATCGGCCGTGCCCTTTCAAAGGAACCATCCCGGCATTTGCCAGAAACGATTTAGGGAAATCACGGTAAACCTAAATCAGGATGGCCGGAGACGGGATTGAACCGTCGTCCTCCCGAATGCGAGTCCAGTGTGCTAACCACTGCGCCACCTCGCTCGGTGCAAATTTTGGTTGTGAGTGTACGTGATAAGGGTGTAATTGTAGATATGTAAGAATGCGATCTATACTTTCAGAAATACCAATCCTCAGTACAAGCTGTTGTGTGTTCATGTGTGGATTCATAGCAACACGAGCGAGAAAAGCAACTTCGGTGGCTTCGACTGTGCGACTGTTACGACGATTGCTTTGCCTTGGACTGAAACATCTTGTTTCATGAGGTGTCACAGCAATACGAGGAAATGGTATGTAGGGAATGTCGGTTCTTGTCAGGATATCGCTCTCTGTAGAATTCCTCTCTCTGAGTGTAATTGCGCTTACTTCCAACCATAATAAAAGAACGGTAATGATGATACATTGTTTAATCAAGGTCTGACTCTACTGTATAGAACAAATCATTTAAAGTATTTCAGCACTATGCATATACCCGTATTGTAAACAAGGAAACGTTATTTCAGTTGCTGTTCTGTTTAGATTTTCTATAAACGAGTGACGTTTCTTTCAATTCTTCTTTGATGTATCCTGTACTCTCACGAAATTACAGCTGAAGAGGGTTGACTGGATGACCGGTGAGTATTTTTCCGGTGTTTCCTTTTGTTTACTGTCAACTCCAGCAAGTTGTCGTGTTACGTTAACTGAGGTATCCACACTGTGTGCGAATACGGGAAAGTCAGTCAGTTTTGTGTTATATTTTCAATACGATAATGTTCACGTGAATGGTACACTGTGATAACTTTTTGGCACAGGCATTGAGAAGAGGAAGTGGATTACCGAATAAAAAATATAAGGTGTTGTTTACAAAACACGTACTGCTGTTCGTATCTTCGTAACGAACAGAATCACAAGAAAGGCAATCATACTAGTTAGTACTCCCCTGGTAGCTAAACAACATTTCCTTGATATATTTTTAATTTTGCATCTGGAGAAAATTTCTCTAGTGTGTTCGGTATGTATATCGAATACCCTTTATTGCTATCAGTCTTTGCATAAGTAAATTCAGAGATGGTTCGAGGGTATCGTCACAGCACCGGTTCACAAACGAAACGAGACTATCCGCATGCCGAGGAACTATTCATCGCAGCCTATTTTTCAACCGTAAACTGTGTTTTTAAGCTTTCACCAGATTCAAAAAAATCAAACGTACTTCGTGTAAATCATCGTTGAACATACCGGTATTTCTTCTTTTCTGCTATATATTGGTCTCGTTAACAGTCTTCACACATGAAACGTTAAAGGAAACCTGCAATACTATTTTCTGGCGTAATTTCTTTGAAAGAGCAGCGGAAAAGGTTTCTTGTAAATCTTGGCAGTGTTGTTCCTCCTTCACACGTTAGCTCAAGTAACATAGTTTTCGAATCTCTACTAGCTTAGAAACAAGGAACGTATCCCATTGGTACTGTCTTACCTGAACTCAGTGCTTTTATTTCCTTTCTCTATTTTTATAGTTTAGGTTATGTATAACAATCTCAACTTCTTCTGTTATCGCATTTGCCTTTCGTCCAGTTCATACTAACTTTTCAGGTTTCACTTCCATCTATTCCATTTTTTTCTCTGCGCTCACGCTCGGACTTGCTTGCCATTATCAGAGTTCTCTCATTTCCTACGAGATGCCCTTGTGCAGAATATCCGGGATGTTCTACAAGACAAACTATTAACATAGATTTGAAGCCTTTGGGTTTGTCACTCAATTTTCGACCTCTACCGGAAGCCTATTGAAAATGGAACTGTTGAGTAGTGCATGTATTTCTTTACAATGTTAAATGAAGTGTTACCGAAATTCAGGTGATTTTTCCGTCTATTGCTCCACGAATGAATGTTACATACAGCTCCAGAGACGTCAGACATAGAATTCTGAGATGCATAAAAACGATCTGTGCGATGTTTGCGAACTGATACCGCAGATCTAGTACACCGTCCTTTTCTGAGGTAAGAATACTCTTCCTGCGTGTGCAGAGTTGCCTTGCAATACGAGAGGCATTCAATAAGTAATTCAAATCAGTTTTTTCGAAAGAAAGTTGGTTTTATTCAGGATTCCAACATAACACTTTACTCTTCAGTCTTTTGGCTACAAAATCCTAGTTTTCAACATAATGTCCGTTCAATGTGTAGGTCTTACGACACTTTACAGTGAGGGCCTGTATGCCCGCATGGTACCACTCTACTGGTCCACATAGGAGCCAACGTCTTGCACCATAGGTGGCCTCCCCACCATCCCTGTACCGCTTCCCGCGGAGTGCATCCTTCATTGGGTTGAATACACTCCTGGAAATGGAAAAAAGAACACATTGACACCGGTGTGTCAGACCCACCATACTTGCTGCGGACACTGCGAGAGGGCTGTACAAGCAATGATCACACGCACGGCACAGCGGACACACCAGGAACCGCGGTGTTGGCCGTCGAATGGCGCTAGCTGCGCAGCATTTGTGCACCGCCGCCGTCAGTGTCAGCCAGTTTGCCGTGGCATACGGAGCTCCATCGCAGTCTTTAACACTGGTAGCATGCCGCGACAGCGTGGACGTGAACCGTATGTGCAGTTGACGGACTTTGAGCGAGGGCGTATATTGGGCATGCGGGAGGCCGGGTGGACGTACCGCCGAATTGCTCAACACGTGGGGCGTGAGGTCTCCACGGTACATCGATGTTGTCGCCAGTGGTCGGCGGAAGGTGCACGTGCCCGTCGACCTGGGACCGGACCGCAGCGACGCACGGATGCACGCCAAGACCGTAGGATCCTACGCAGTGCCGTAGGGGACCGCACCGCCACTTCCCAGCAAATTAGGGACACTGTTGCTCCTGGGGTATCGGCGAGGACCATTCGCAACCGTCCCCATGAAGCTGGGCTACGGTCCCGCACACCGTTAGGCCGTCTTCCGCTCACGCCCCAACATCGTGGAGCCCGCCTCCAGTGGTGTCGTGACAGGCGTGAATGGAGGGACGAATGGAGACGTGTCGTCTTCAGCGATGAGAGTCGCTTCTGCCTTGGTGCCAATGATGGTCGTATGCGTGTTTGGCGCCGTGCAGGTGAGCGCCACAATCAGGACTGCATACGACCGAGGCACACAGGGCCAACACCCGGCATCATGGTGTGGGGAGCGATCTCCTACACTGGCCGTACACCACTGGTGATCGTCGAGGGGACACTGAATAGTGCACGGTACATCCAAACCGTCATCGAACCCATCGTTCTACTATTCCTAGACCGGCAAGGGAACTTGCTGTTCCAACAGGACAATGCACGTCCGCATGTATCCCGTGCCACCCAACGTGCTCTAGAAGGTGTAAGTCAACTACCCTGGCCAGCAAGATCTCCGGATCTGTCCCCCATTGAGCATGTTTGGGACTGGATGAAGCGTCGTCTCACGCGGTCTGCACGTCCAGCACGAACGCTGGTCCAACTGAGGCGCCAGGTGGAAATGGCATGGCAAGCCGTTCCACAGGACTACATCCAGCATCTCTACGATCGTCTCCATGGGAGAATAGCAGCCTGCATTGCTGCGAAAGGTGGATATACACTGTACTAGTGCCGACATTGTGCATGCTCTGTTGCCTGTGTCTATGTGCCTGTGGTTCTGTCAGTGTGATCATGTGATGTATCTGACCCCAGGAATGTGTCAATAAAGTTTCCCCTTCCTGGGACAATGAATTCACGGTGTTCTTATTTCAATTTCCAGGAGTGTAGATGGAAGTCACAAGGTGCGGGACACGGTCTGTAGGGTGGATGAGGAACAACAGTCTTTGAAGTTTTGTGGCTCCTGTCGGGTGCGCAGTCATGTGAGACCTTGCGTTGTCATGGAGAAGGAGAAATTCGTTTGCATTTTTGTGGCGACGGGTACACTGCAGGAGTCACAGCTGTTACAGCCTGCCGGCACGCGGGAGGTCAGAGACGTTTCCGCGACCATGTTGTGATGACAGACGCCTCACTCACCGACTCACCATACTTTTGTTCACTGTCAGGTCTCCGCAGACATACTGCAAGCGTCTATAAATATCTACGATGCTCTGGTTTTCCGCCAAAAGAAACTCAATGGCAGCTCTCTGGTAGGAACTCACCTCTGTTACAGACGCCATTTTGAAGGCTACGTACACCGCCGCCACTATGGGAGCTTCATGAAACTGTAGGAGCTGAAGCGGGAATATTCCACGACGTCCCACACCAAATTCTGCTTTTTTTTTTTCAACTAAAATTGGCTGAGAAAAAGGAAGTGTTGCATTACTTATTGAACGCCCTTTGTGTAATACCATACAAGATAAAAGACCGAAAGTAAACAGGCTTTCGGATTTCAGTGGCGGTGATTGTCGACAGTATTATTGCTGAAAACAGTCGAGGATATTCTTATGGACAAGATAACAGCATTTAATTTCGGGAGAGTAAAATCTCGTTTTTACAGCAATCTCATACCATAAACTGCATGAACTGTGTTTTCTTGCAATCCTAGTGACTACACCATAAAATTAAATTCCCCGGGTCTTACAATAATACTTGTGTTATCTGAAAACATGACTTTTTCTGAATAATTTGTCATGTTGGGTGGAAGATCATTGATTTACATCAAGGAAAGAGACAGACTCAAACAGAATACTGTCGGACCCTCCCGTCTCCCCGTCCCTCCCCCCCCCCCCTCTCTCTACCCCGCCACTTTCAATAATTTCGACTTTGACGGAGTCTTAAACACGATTCTTAATTCCTTCACGGCTACTACAATGTCGGTACATCTACATCCCAGTAGCCACCTCGATATGTGTAGCAGAATTTTCATGTGGAACCACAACCACATATTTCACTATATATATATATATATATATATATATATATATATATATATATATATATATATATAAATGACCTAGTAGATAGTGTCTGAAGTTCCATGTGGCTTTTCGCAGATGATGCTGGAGTATACAGAGAAGTTGCAGCATTAGAAAATTGCAGCGAAATGCAGGAAGATCTGCAGCGGATAGGCACTTGGTGCAGGGAGTGGCAACTGACCTTTAACATAGACAAATGTGATGTATTGCGAATACATAGAAAGAAGGAGTCTTTATTGTATGATTATATGATAGCGGAACAAACACTTCTGTAAAATATCTGATGGTATGCGTACGGAACGATTTGAAGTGGAATGATCATATAAAATTAACTGTTAGTAAGGCGGGTACCAGGTTGAGATTCATTGGGAGAGTCCTTAGAAAACGTAGTCCATCAACAAAGGAGGTGGCTTACAAAACACTCGTTCGACCTATACTTGAGTATTGCTCATCAGTGTGGAATCCGTACCAGGTCGGGCTGACGGAGGAGATAGAGAAGATCCAAAGAAGAGCGGCGCGTCTCGTCACAGGGTTATTTGGTAAGGGTGACAGCGTTACGGAGATGTTCAGCAAACTTAAGTGGCAGACTCTGCAAGAGAGGCGCTCTGCATCGCGGTGTAGCTTGCTGTCTAGGTTTCGAGAGGGTGCGTTTCTGGACGAGGTATCGAATATGTTGCTTCCCCCTACTTATACCTCCCGACGAGATCACGTAAGTAAAATTAGAGAGATTTGAACGCGCACAGAGGCTTTCCGGCAGTCGTTCTTCGCGCGAAACATACGCGACTGGGACAGGAAAGGGAGGTAATGATAGTGGCACGTTAAGTGCCCTCCGCCACACACCGTTAGGTGACTTGCGGAGTATAAATGTAGATGTAGACTGTGTCGCCACTTTCCGGCTGCATTGACGAATAACAGATTTTGATAATTTGTTTTAGTTTTGAATTAACATGTTGATATTTAAACTAAAACTGAAATGCGTTTGTAGATCCGTTTAATTTGGAAAGCAGAATAGGAGATGTGTAATCTCGGAGCGTCGCGCGACGTTTCTGACACTGAAAATTGATCCACCGCCGGTCGGTCGCGTCGAATATTCGAGAGACAGTGAGACGACGTGACTCCGCTGTCTCGGTAATTGTGTTACTCAGCCTCGGCACGTGAGAGAGGTGACACGGACATGCGACCCACCCTCCCCACCCCGCCCCCTTCCTGCGACTAATGAACTTCCGCGATCGCTGTTCGTAGCCGCGCTCACGTCGCCATTACTCATTCATTCCGCAGTCTCGACGGGAAGCGTCGATCGTTCCTCGGGGCAGCGCAGCGCAGCGCAGCGCCTGCGCGCTGACCCAATTTGCTGGCCGTGCGTGAGAGCTGGTCCCACTCTTCTCTGTACTTGGTGAGCTGCGCCGAGGTATCCCAGAACGAGGATTCGCTGCTAGTTTGTATGCCTATTGCACCCTCTTCCTCGTATTGACAAAACTGCCAGTAAACTTACAGTGACCCAGAAAAGGGGATGTTCGAAAGTTCAGGGCCGGCCGAAGTGGCCGTGCGGTTAAAGGCGCTGCAGTCTGGAACCGCAAGACCGCTACGGTCGCAGGTTCGAATCCTGCCTCGGACATGGATGTGTGTGATGTCCTTAGGTTAGTTAGGTTTAACTAGTTCTAAGTTCTAGGGGACTAATGACCTCAGCAGTTGAGTCCCATAGTGCTCAGAGCCATTTGAACCAACCATTTGAAAGTTCAGGGCTGCAGTTCTGAATAGCGATGGGAAAAACCGACGGCTTGAACCGTTACCGTTACCAGAATTTAGTTCTGAGTAACAGATATTTTTCGCTATTTATTTTTATTAACAACTGAGAAAAAACCGAAACATCAATTTATCACAACAACAGTGCTAAAATTTTTCGTTTTCAAACAAACATTTATTGAAAGAAGAGTAATATTTATTAGAAATATTTGCATTGGTTCGAAATTTTGCATTATTATAGGAAATGGGAAAACGATGAGTGCCATTTTAACAGCAATGTCTCCAGAAACGAGCAAGGAACACAAGGCATAAGAATTGGTGCAGCGTCGCTTAGACAATAATATCCCGGTTACCGGGTGTCGTCTGTTAACATAAGCGTATACTTAAGTGCAGAGTGCAAGACTTGCCCCCAACCTGATCTACACGGTTGTCTGGCGCAGTCGTCGGACGGTCACCCGTTGCACTGTAGAATGGCTCAAATGGCCCTGAGCACTATGGGACTCAACTTCTGAGGTCATCAGTCCCCTAGAACTTAGAACTACTTAAACCTAACTAACTTAAGGACATCACACACATCCATGCCCCAGGCAGGATTCGAACCTGCGACCGTAGGTTCCAGACTGTGGCGCCTAGAATCGCACGGCCACACCGGCCGGCTGCAGAATGGCATCGTTGTTAATATAGTTTCGAAACATTTGCGGTGTTGTGCGAAGTGACTGTAAATATTATATACAGAAATGAGCGAAGAGGCTGCACCTGGTCCTCCTATCGATTCGCCATCAGTTTCTGAGTGGTTTCTGCCACGAAATAATCCATTACATGTTCGTTTCTTTGATAAACTATAATCTGGATGCTCTGGGAGAGTGAGGCCTGGGCTTGTTTCAGCAGCTAATGTGTTACGAGGCGATCGTATCTTTCCGCTCCCAGCATCTCCGCTCGGGGGCCAAGTAAAAGTGTGCGATCAGTAGACGGACGTTCTTCTCGACTTGCAATGCTTATTTGTAGTAATCATTATGAGGTAAGGCGTATGGAGACTGTTGTAATTCATTTATTCAATGATTAGAAGAGGAATGACACTCTGAACATCTATTTAACATGCAGACAGGTAGGCAGACAGCAGAGTGAAACCAGACTGTTACATCGCATAGGTTGGTATGTATTATCACAATGGCGACTTTCAACTTTTATCGACCATTACTAATAAGAAGGCAGCACAGTATATATTCATAAAGAATATAATTTGAAAGATCAGCACGTTTTGTATTATCGCGAAATAGCAGAGAATGTGTGTTACTGCCATCATACAGGATTTGAGGTAGGCATAATTAAAACAAAGGCATTTTTCGTTGAGGCGAAATCTTCTCCTCCGAATCCGAAAATATTTTGTCGAAACCGACCTACATAGGGAGAAACGATCATCGTAATAAAATGAGGGAAATCAGAGCTCGCCGGAAAGGTATAGGTATTCATTTTTTTCAGCACCCTTATCGACACTGTCTGCACCTCGTGGTCTCGCGGTAGCGTTCTCTCTTCACGAGCACGGGGTCCCGGGTGTGATTCCCGACGGGGCCAGGGATTTTCACCTGCCTCGAGATGATTGGGTGTTGTTGTGTCATCATCATCATTCATCCCCATTACGGTCGGAGGAAGGCAATGGCAAACCACCTCCACTAGGACCTTACCTAGTACGGCGGTGCGGGTCTCCCGCATCGTCCCCTACGCTCTTTTACGGAGTATGGGACTTCATCATCATCATCTTATCGACAGTGGAATAATACAAAATTACTGCGAAGGTGGTTCAATGAACCCTCTGCCAAGCACTTACGTGTAATTTGCAGAGTATCCATGTAGATGGAAGCAATGCTTAAGGCTTCTGGTAATCACGACGTTTTTTAGCGCCAACAGCAGGTGGTTTGAAATTTGTCTTCGTCAAATTATTATCAAATGTCGAAAACAAATGCCATGTTATTAAGTTTTTGGAAGAGTACTCTAGTGTTCCGTGGAACACAGTTTACGAAACCCATTCTATGTACATATGTAAGCTGACAGGGTGAGCAGCAATCTGCGACGACTTACTGATGACGCAGTAATGCAGAGAAAAGTATCGTCATGAGTGACTGTGCAGAGATACAAGGTGAGTTAGACACAACTACTACTCGGTGTAATGAATGGCAGTTTGGCCTCATTGTAGAAAAACGTGAGATACAACACATGAATATGAAAAACAGTCCATTAATACACTGAAGAGCCAAAGAAACTGGTACACCTGGCTAGTATCGTGTATGGCCCCTGCTAGCACTCAGAAGTCTGAAGTAGTGCTGGAGGGAATGACATCTTGAATCCTGCAGGGCTCTCCATAAATCCGTAAGAATACGAGAAGCTGGAGATCTCTTCAGATCAGCACGTTGCAAGTCATCCCAGAGATGCTCAATAATGTTCATGTCTGGGGAGTCTAGTGGCCAGCGGGAGTGTTTAAACTCTAAATAGTATTCTTGGGACCACTCTGTAGCGATTCTGGATGTGTGGGGGGTCACGCTGTCCTGCTCGGATATGAATGGATGCAGGTGATCAGACAGGATGCTTACGTACGTGTCAGCTGTCAGAGGCGTATCTAGACGTATCATGGATCCCATATCACTCCAATTGCACACGCCCCGCATCAATACAGAGTCTCCACCAGCTTGAACAGTCCCCTGCTGACTTGCAGGGTCCATAGATTCATGAGGTTGTCTCCATACCCGCGCACGTCCATCCGCTCGATACAATTTGAAACGAGACTTGTCCGACCAGGCAACCATGTTTCCAGTCATCAACAGTCAATGTCGGTGCTGACGGGGCAAGGCGAGGAGTAAAGCTTTGTGTCGTGCAGTCGTCAAGGGTACATGAGTAGGCCTTCGGCTTCGAAAGCTCATATCGATGATGTTTCGTTGAATGGTTCGCACGCTGACATTTATTGGTGGCTTAGCGTTGCAACCTGGAGCAATTTGCGGTAAGATTGCACTTCTGTCACGTTGAACTATTCTCTTCAGCCGTCGTTGGTCCCATTCTTGCAGGATCTTTTTCCGGCCGCAGCAATGTCGGAGATTTGATGCTTTACTGGATTCATGATATTCACGGTACACTCGTGAAATGGTCGTATGGGAAAATCTCCACTTCATCGCTACCTCGGAGATCCTGTGTCCCATCGCTCGTGCGCCGACTATAACACCACGTTAAATCTTGATAACCCGCCATTGTAGCAGCAGTAACCGATCTAAGAACTGTGCCATACACTTGTTGTTTTATATAGGCGTTGCCGACCGCATCGCCGTATTCTGCCTGTTTAGATATCTCTCTGTTTGAATACCCACACGTATACTAGTTCGTTTGGCGCTTAACTGTATTTCAGTACTCTGTTACCGATGTGATACTTGACACAGGCACCTGCACTAAATATCTAAGTGCAGCATTGCAAACCGATATGAAACAGAACGAGTGCGTATGAATGGTAGAACGGGAGGGTGACGGTCGACTAACATCTATTGGAAGAATGTTAGGGAAGCGTCTAGCTCGTCTATGCAGGACAACGTATATACAACACTAGTGCGGCCCTTTCTTGAGTACTGTTTGAATGTTTTGGAACCCCATTTGGATGGATTAAAAGAAAATATCGAATCAATTCAGAGTCGAGCTGCTACGTTTGTTACCATGAGATTCGATGAACATGACAGTATTACGGAGATGCTTCGTGAACTCAAATGGGAACTCTTGGAGGGATTAGGAAGTTCTTTTCGCAAAACATTGTTGAGAAAATTTAGAGAATTGGTATTTACGACTGACTGCAGAACGATTCTATTTCCACCAAAGCACATTTCGCGAAACAGTTGCGAAGGTAAGATAAATCAGGGCTCGCACGAAGACATATACATAGTCGTTTTTCTCTCGCTCCATTTGTCAGAGGAACAGGTAAGGAAATGACTGGACATACATCTACGTGACTATTCCGTAATTCACAATTATGTGCCTAGCAGAGGTTTCATCGAACCATCGTCGAGTAATTTCTCTACCATTCCACTCTTGAACAGCGCGCAGTAAAAACGAACATTTAAATCTTTACTCGCGAGCTCAGATTTCTCTTATATTTTTGCAATGATCATTTCTCCCTAAGCAGGTGGGCAACATATTTTCACAGTCGGAGCAGAATGTTGGTGATTGGAGTTTCGTGAAAAGATCCTGCCGCAATGGAAAACACGTTTGTTATAATGAGTGCCACCACAAAGCACGTAAAATATCCTCGACATCTCTCCTGTATTTCGCGATACTACAGAACGCTCTGTCCTTCTTTGAACTTTTCCGATGTGTTCCGTCAGTAGTATCCGATTCGGATTCCACACTGCGCAGCACTACTCCGGAAGAGGACGGGCAAGCGTAGCGTAGGCAGCCTCTTTAGAAAACCAGTTGCAAATTCTAAGACTTTTGCCAACAAATCGTAGCCTTTGATTACCTCTCCCAACAACATTTTCCATGTGAACGTCCGGCTCAAGTTATTTACGCTTATACTCACTAAGTAATTTATTGAATTTGCAGCCTTTAGATTAGTGATATTTACCGTGCAACAGAAATTTAGCAGATTCCTTTTGGTACTCGTGTGGATGACTTAACACTTTTCATTATTTCGAATATTCTGTATAGCCTGGGCCTTCAGATATGGTGTACGCACAGTCCGCCGCCTCCCTGCACATTCGTCTGTATCAAAGGGCCCCTGGCCATACAAACGCCCAAAAAAGGCTTGAAATGTTGTGTGATGTACCACTGTGAGGGTACTTGCTTCGGTATAACCGTGCTGCCTCTCGACCGATTCCATCTGCTTGGCCGTACACAAAATCTACCTCGGCTTGTTCCCGACGTGAATACCGGACTATTCTGCTACTTACAGTACGCTGCGTCAATCACGCTGCCTGCAACTCACAAGAAAGGTCAGAGGAAATTACATTCGTCAGCGCCACCTATCGTGACAATGACGCGTTTTCGGACACGTGCTCGTAGTACCTTTTTTCCTTCACTTCCAGTCAGAAATCCATCCTTGCAGTTTGTCTGTTTTATTATTTTTCACCCCGTATAAACTAGACAGTTATTAATACGCATAACTGTGCCTCATAAATACACAAATACGCAAGAAATGTAAGAACTGAAACATAAAAGCACACGGGAAAATCTAAACCATTCACGTCCTATTAGAAACGAAACGGTGGACTCTGTTGGACTGCTGCAGGGACGAAAGCTATCACCTAACTGATTAGCTGTGGCACAAGGCACTCTGCGCCATGCTCCATACGGTGACTTGCAGAGTATTTGTGTACTTATGTAGATGTAAACGAAACCTCCAGAAATAAGAGCTCTACCATCAGATATCCAGGATAGTATTGCCATACCACCTGGAACGGCAATCTGAATAAATATAAATGTTTTTTTATTCTTACATGTCACTGTTAAGAACCCTAGATATGAATAATTTATACAATAAAATAAAGAAGAACTGCAAAAGTGCTGAACGAAGTCTGATTTTTCTTCGGAAAAATTTGAGGCTTGAGAGAAGCTCCTGTGATTTTTCTATTAAATGGTAAAAACAAGAGTAAAGTAGTGTACGGATACCTTCCAGCTCTTTTTGGATGCATGGAAAATCTTGGACTGTGATTATGTTGACAATCTTGAGACAAACGTACATAAACTACGTAGACACAGACCAGGAATCAACAGTAACCAGTCTAGAGCAATAAGAGTGGCAGAGCAAGAAAAACAAATTATTATTAAAAAGCAAGATTGCAGCTGATGACCACTGTTGTTTGATTTTTGTGTTGAAATGCTCTGAAAGAAGGAGAAGTAAATCGAACGGACTGCGTCAACCCTGCTCCTGTTAGACCTTGGAGAAGAAGAAGTAAGAGTACTGGCCGATGGTATGTCGACGTATGTGGAGGTTGTTCTGAAATCTGAATTACTGAAACGTTCAGAAATTAAAATTTTCTGTAAATGAGTTCATAAAAAGAAACAATAATATGTATCCAATAAGAATATAAATATGTCAGTATTTTACGTTTTTGAGACAATGATATATTTTCGAACACATGTTCATAGTGCCTTTTTCCCTCCACTTCCAGTGTAAGTGGAATATGGTTGTTGCCGGTCACTCAGTACGACACACCATCAAGTTTCGGTGGCTATATTTTAGACGTAGATCTGCTAATGACCGGTTGCTGGGACGGAGAAATATGGCACCGTAAAGGTTGCTGCGCCATCATGCACAATAGGTAGATAGACTGACTCCCTCCTAAGCAGAAGCGTATTGACTGCTGCTCCTTTATTTGATGTGAATTCTTCCTAAAAACACGCGTTATGAGATCCAATTCCTTAGTATCGTATCTCTGCTGTTTTGTATTGTATTGTATAGAACTGGGGACCTAGAAACGACGACCACGCGGGGTAGCCGCGTTGTCTAGGGCTCCTTCCCACGGTTCGCGTGGCTCACCCCATCGGAGGTTCGAGTCCTCCCTCGGGTATGTGTGTGTGTGTGTGTGTGTGTGTGTGTGTGTGTGTGTGTGTGTGTGTTGTCCTTAGTGTAAGTTAGGTTAACTAGTGTGTAAGCCTAGGGACCGATGACCTCAGCAGTTTGGTCCCATAGGAACGTACCACAAATTTCTAATTTAGTAACATCGAAGAGTCTTCGTCCCCGACGTATCCCTCAGTGGTACACAACCCCACAACAGGCCACAGAAGTCCACCCACCCCACCGACGCCCCACACCAAACCCAGGGTTATTGTGCGGTTCGGCCCCCAGTGGACCCCCCCTGGGAACGTCTCACACCAGACGAGTGTAATCCCAATGTTGGCGCGGTAGAGCAATTATGGTGAACGCTTAGGTGGAGACAGTGTTTGTGCAGCAATCATCGACGAAGTGTAACTAAGGTGGAATAAGGGCAACCAGCCCGCATTAGCTGAAGCAGATGGAAAACCGCCTTAAGAACCATCCACAGACTGGTCGGCAGACGGGATCTCGACACTAATCCAGCGGGCGGATTCGTGTTGGAGATCGGCGCGCCTTCCCACCCGGAAATCAGTGCACGGATAACAGGGCGGGCCGTGAAATATGTTGTTATCATCTTGGCTATAGTAATAACTGAGTTCTAAACTCCCAAATATTCTGCTTATATTTCGGTGAACACGAAATCGTGTCCACAACAATTGGTGAAAACGACACTGTAAGACCAGGCAGGAGAAAGTAAACTCGGAGAATGTGGCAACAGACCAGAGCAGTGAGTTACTACCAACTTTATTTTCTCTCATCTCTTATAAGTTGGAAATTTTTGGTGCCTCTATTCAGCTGCGGAGTTCAGTTTAGTTCAGGAATAAGTGAAATCTGGCTAAAACAAAATAATAAACAATTTCTTAATTGTTCTGGGAAGAGAACTAAGTTTTCAAGTAATGTTCCATCGCTAGCGTTCACGACTTTAAAATTGTATTCGCCTCTTAAAGCCGAAAAGTACCTTACGTTACTTTATCTTCATCAGTAAAGTCAACTTCCACTTACTAAAGTTAGAGATTTAATGGTTGAAATTTAAAAGTAATATAATTAAAATATAATTAAAATATAATTAAAAACAATACTCGAATGGTTCGAAAATTAGCAACTGATCCTAAATAATGAAAAGCGTGAGATCATCCACATGAGTGCAGAAAGGAATCCGTTAAACTTCTGTTACACGATAAATTAGCCTAACCTAAAGACCATAAATTCAACTAAATACCCAGGAATTACAATTACGAACAATTTAAATTGGAAAAAAACACATGAAACTGTGTGGGGAAGGCATATTCAAAGATTACGTTCTATTGGCAAAACATTTATGAAACACTTAGAAAATATAACAAATCTACTGCAGAGACTGCCTACACAACTCTTTTGGAGTACTGCTGCGCGGTCTGGGATCCTTACCAGATAGGATTAACGGAGTACATCGAGAAAGTTCAAAGAAGAGCAGCACTTTTTGTATTATCGCTAAATAGAGCAGAGAATGTCACGGACATGATACGGTATTTGGGATGGACACCATTAAAACGAAGGCGCTTTTCAGTGCGGCGGTATCTCATGAAGTTCCAATCACCGACTTTCTCCTTCGAATGCGATAATATTTTGTTGACCCCGACCTACATAGGGAGAAACGATCATCATAATAAAATAAGGGAAATCAGAGCTCGCACAGAAAGATATGGCTGTTCGTTTTTTCCGCACATTGTTCGAGAATGGAATAATAGAGAATTTTCTGAACGTGGTTCGATGAACCCTCTGCCGAGCACGTAAGTGTAATTTTCAGATTATCCCTGCAGATGTATTTCGTGTAACCACGGCATCCGTGCATGTTGTTGCAAGATATCGACTTTTGCTTGCACCTGCATCTACATATATACTCCGCAAACCAACTCAGGGTGTCTAGCGGAGGATACTTTGTGTACCAGTGTCACTTCCCCCTTCTCCCATTCCATTCACAAATGGACCGCGGGCGGAACGTCTGCTGGTAAGCCTCCGTCTGGGCTCGAATCTCTTTGATTTTATTTACATGTATGTAGGAGGGAGCAATACATTGGATGATTCTTCCAGGAACTTACGCTCTGGGAAAGTTAACTGTAAACCTCACCGTGATGTATAACGCCTCTCGTGCTGCGTCTGCCACTGTATTTGGCTGAGCTATTATGTGATGCTTTGCTCTTACTAAATGAACCTGTAACGAAACATGCTGGTCTTCATTGGATCCTCTTCATCTCTTCTATCAATCCTCTCTGATGCAGATTGCAGAGTGACGGGCAATATTCAAGTATTCGTCGAACGGGTGTTTTCTTTGCTACCTCCTTCGTTGGTGGACTACATATCCTGGAAAACCTTCCAATGAATCTGTCTGCCTTACCCGCGATTTATTTATGTGGTCGTTCCAATTCACATCGCTTCGCAGACTTGCTCCTAGATATATTATGGAAGTAACTGCTTGCAGTGCTCGTTCAGCAATCGTATAATCATACAATAATGAGTCTTTCAACTTATGTGTAGGCAATACTTTACATTTGTTAATGTTGAGGGTCAATTGCCACTCCCTGCACCAACAGGCAATCCTCTGCAGATCATCTTGCATTTCACTACAATCCTCCAGCATAGTGCCTTATCTGTGTACAACAACTCGAAAGTCGTTATTGAGCTACCGTCGTTATCCTCTAGGTTATTTAGACACTGATCAGCCAGAATATTACGACCACCGATCTACTATCGATATAAACCCGTCAAGGCGATGGCAGCTTCATCTAGCGAGGAATAACTGCTAGTCACACTCCCACGGTACACTTGTAGATGAGCGGTCAGCGCGACGGAATGTCATACCTATCGGCCCGGGTTCGATTCCCGGCTGGGTCGGAGATTTCCTCCGCTCAGGGACTGGGTGTTGTGTTGTCCTTATCATTTCATCCCTATCGATACGCAAGTCGCCCAAGTGGCGTCAACTCTAAAGACTTGCACCAGCCGAACGGTCTACCCGACGGGAGGCCCTAGCAACTCGGCATTTCCATTACCCACGGTACACGTAGTATCAGTGAGAGTGTTGTCCTTTTGTAGAATGGAGAAGGCGCACGATCTACCTGAGTTTGACCATGGGCAGATTGTGATGGATCAGGGGCTCGGTACGAGCATTTCTGGAACTGCAAGAGTTGTCGGGTGTTCGAGGAGTGCTGTGGTCAGTGTCCTCAACACGTGGCGAAACCAACGTGGAAACGTGTCAGACGTCGGGGGTTGGGCGGTCACCCCTCATTGTAGATGTCGGACGTCGTACGATTGGCAGACTGGTAAAGCAGGACAGCCGGCGAGGTGAGGTGGAACTACCATCAGACTTCAATGCTGGGCAGAGTACAGGTGTGTCTGAACACACAGTGCACCGAACAGTCCTAACGATGGGCCCCTCAGCCGACGAACAATGCATGTGCTAATTTTAACACCACGACATTGGCAACTACGACTGAAATGGGCACGTGACCGTCGACAGTGGACATTGACGCAGTGGCAGAGCATTGCATGGTCTGATGTACCTCGGTGACTTCTTCACCCCGCCAATAGGAGGGCGCGAATGCGTAGTCTTCCAGGGAACACCTCCTTGACGCTTGTACTGCGGGTCTGAGACAAGTTGGCGGCAGCTCCATTATGCTCTGGGGAACATTCACGTGGGTACCGATGGTTCCAGTGGCGTCATGACGCCCAAGGAGAATAGTAAACCCCTTCATAGCGATTATATTTCCTGACGGCAGTGGCAGTTTTCAACAAGATAATGCGCCATGTCATAAGGCCAGGAGTGTGATGGAGTGGTTCGAGGAACACAGTGACGAGGTCCAACTGATGTGCTGACCCCAACTCGCCGATCTGAACCCGGTCGAACACATCTGGGATGTGATTGAACGTGGCGTCAGCGCTCATCGCCCCCCTGCCCGGAATTTACGGGGAAGCAGGTGATTTGTGTGTACAGATGTGGTGCCAGCTCCCTCCAGCTCCTCCTCACTGCTTCTAAGCCACAGCGTGTTGCCGTTGTTATACGTGCTAAAGATAGACATACCGGCTATTGGGTAGGTGGTCATAATGTTCCAGCTAATCAGTGTATACAGTCTCCTAAGAGTCGTCAGGCGTGTTCGCTCTGTTGTTTCGGCATATGTATTCAATTTATTTTTTGCAATGTGTAGCTAGAGTCGGCCCAGACAAATACTGCTCATAAAGTCTTTCACACAACACCTTGTGTCGACGGAAAGCGTCGGTTTGTTTCCCGTTGCATACAAAATGGTATTTAAAGCGGAAATTTTTGTGCCCAATCGAAAGAGTTGTCACAAATTAGCCTAGTGTGATATTCGTTTCATCGATACGCATTAATAGGGAGAGTAAAACACGAAGAATAACCAGTAGTGCAGCAGCGACCGAGCACAGCTTGTGCATGGCAGTAGTAGCCAGCGCAGGCCAGGGCAGTTCAGTCCCCCCTGGAGTACTGGCTATCCTCCTTTCAGTGTCCCTGTTACTGCATATCGGTAAAATTAATCTCCCACTAGACTAAGCTGCGACCGTTCTATCTATTGGGCACGTAAAATTCCACTTTAAAAACAATTTGTTTGTAACAGGAAACAAACCGACGCTTACCGTCAACAATGAGGGTCGCATGGAAGACGTGATGGGCAGTATTTGTTTAGGCTAGCTCCAGATTCATATTGCAGGAACGAAATTGCAGTGCTCCTCCGAACCATAAAAGAAAACTCTTCTGATGACTCCTAGGAGAGACACGCTGTATATTGCGAAAAGTAATCGTCCTGTAACAATCTCTTAACGTTCGTCTGAAGTAACACTTACGTCTGAAGATTTCTCTCCGTTGAAAATGACATACTTCTGTTTGCTGTAGCACTCTTCAGTCCAGTCTCACATTTGGTCTGATATTCCGTGTGCTCTTATTTTGTTGATTAGGCGCCAGTGTGGAACCGTATCGTACGCCTTCCGGAAGTCGAGGAACAAGGCACCTACATGTGCGCCTGTATCTATTGATTCCTGGTTCTCGTGGACGAACAGAGCCAGCTGGGTTTAATACGATGGTTGTTTTCAGAGCACGCGTTGATTACCACAGAAATGTCATAATACGAGAGCATAAAAATCGTTCCAGAATTCCACAATAGTCCAACGTCAAATATATAAGCCTATAGTTCTGCTTAGATTTCGGAATAGAGTGTCGCTTGGTACAACATTTTGTAATTCTGCTTCGACAGATGTGAATGTTCTTTTGCAGCATACTTGAAACAAATCAAAATGATGTCCAACACTTTAATTTTCCGAAATTTTTCCAGTGGTAGAAAGTGTTTGGTTTTAAGAATATACAGTGCAGCGCAGCACATGGAGACGAGTCGAAGGTGGGCCTGCAGTGCGCGGTAGTTTGTGGAGGTAGGCGAGGGTGTTTGCCCTTATGAGCGATCCATCCGAAAGCCACTCTGCAGGTCGGACAAAAAGTGAATTGGGTTTTGGTCCCCCTCCCCTCCCGCCGGCTCAGCTGAGGTACGACCCTGTAGGGAATACATCGTCTGCTTTCTGGCGGCAACTGTCGTTCAACAGAAATATCAGTACAAATGAAATAGCTGACAGCCAAGTTAAGCAAAGTCCACCTCATGAGAGTAAATGCGCTACACATTGTTACTACGAAAGGTAAATTACAATAATCACTTCTAATTTCCAAAATACACAAGAAAAGTACCTATAATCAGCAGACCATTTCCCACTGGAAGAAAAGTTCCATTCTCATTTCACATAGGATAAACAACTGTTTGCAAATCACTGTATGACATCTATTATTTTCTCATTTCGCGTGATGTATTTGGGATGCCTAACTGACAAGGTACGACCTTGGAATTTTAACACCAAATTACTCCGCAACATAAATTCCTCCGCAACCTAAATTCCTCCGCAACCTAAATTCCTCCGCAACCTAAATTCCTCCGCAACCTAAATTCCTCCGCAACCTAAATTCCTCCGCAACCTAAATTCCTCCTCTCCTTTGTAATTAAATGAGCTTCTAGGTATCGCTCTCGCGTTTCTGAGACATTAACCACCATACGCGAATGATACATGTTAAGGGTATCGAAAAAAAAAAAAAAAAAAAGTCACACTCGGTAGACATCACGCTATTACGGAGTAATACTCACTCAGGCTTCCATAACGGCGTCAATTCGTTGACGTAGGGAGTCAAAAAGACTCGTCATAGAAGCCATAACTACTCAACGTCACTGATTGGTTCAAATGGCTCTGAGCACTATGGGACTTAACATCTTAGGTCATCAGTCCCCTAGAACTTAGAACTACTTGAACCTAACTAACCTACGGACATCACACAACACCCAGCCATCACGAGGCAGAGTAAATCCCTGACCCCGCCGGGAATCGAACCCGGGAACCCGGGCGTGGGAAGCGAGAACGCTACCGCACGACCACGAGATGCGGGCAACGTCACTGATTGATGATTAAATGCCGTAGAGCTTCCAGACTGGGGAGGAGGGTGGGGGGGGGGGGGGGGTGGATGTTCATTGCTAGGTTTCACCCAGTATCAGAAATAGTTCCAGAAATTTTTTATGTGATTAAGACTGGATGATTCAGTGGGCCATTCTAGAGACGACGGTGCAACAGTGTGTTAGTCAAACCAGGAATGTAGGTGTGCATTTCTCTGTACACAGCTGTTATCTTGGGAGACGCGTGAACCCATAGCACGCTCCTGAAGATGTAGAAAAGAGAGCAAACACTTGGTCATCGAGAGTGTTAAGCACAAAACTTGCTTGACTAAGCACAAATGACGGTTCGAAAAACGCCTCCAAACCATAATAGTGCTGCCTCCTGTCTAGACTGCACCTCCACACACTGCAAGTAAAACCTCATTGCCCATCGGTGCTTTTGATACTTTGCATCATTTGAAAGATGGAAAAACCGCCACTCCTCGGACCACATTACACGCATTCACTCAGCTGCTGTCACTTTGTTGTTTTTTGTTCACTGAAGACATTCGTCTGTGAGAAATGGTTGGCACCCTACTGCAAATGTCAACTGCGTGCATTTTCCTTCGTAGTGTTCGCTCCCGGACTGGTTGAGTTGGACCTGCGTTACCAGGGAGTAGCTATTCCTGTCACGTGAGACTTATCTCAGGAGTGCGTCGGTTAGGATCGTTTTACGGCCACTGCGCTGTGGCTGGTATGTCCGTGTAGAACTATCACCATCCCATCCTATACGGCTACAAATAATACAGCATTCTTCTTAGACTCACTGCTCAATCCGCTTTGAGGCACCAATAAATCGGGCAGCTTTGTTCACTGTGTGAACATGGGCGTGTCCGAACACGGTCGCTTCTTTCCGGCACTCTGTCACGACTCTACGATGACCCCTCTTTCTGCGCCGATTTCATTCAAGCTCTTGGTACGTACACACAACTTTAATGTCGTGACTTACTTCCTTAGTGTAGGGGTCACATGACTGCCTGATATCAGTTCCACATCGTCTATAACGTTCCAAAGGTATCAGACATTTGTTTTAACAATAATACACTGCTAAAAAAGTTGTCATGCTTTTAAATGGATGGCCGGCCGGAGTGGCCGAGCGGTTAAAGGCGCTACAGTCTGGAACCGCACGACCGCTACGGTCGCAGGTTCGAATCCTGCCTCGGGCATGGATGTGAGTGATGTCCTTAGGTTAGTTAGGTTTAAGTAGTTCTAAATTCTAGGGGACTGATGACCTCAGAAGTTAAGTCCCATAGTGCTCAGAGCCATTTGAACCATTTTGTACTGTGTTTACAGATTCTAATCTGGCGCACTCTCGCTTCGTTCTGACCGTCATCTACTTCAGCTCCATCTGTTGACATGGTGAAAAGCATATAAGGCTAAGGTTGATGTGGATATGAGGATAACAGGTGTATTTGCCACTGATAATGGAAGTGCTACAGTGTGCATTGTTCACTTGTGTAAGATCTCAAAGACTTAGAAATTTGTTTAGTTACGTATTTTGTTTACAACGAGCTTATAAGTTGCTTCCTTGCCGTATGTAGCGCGATAATAGCAATCTTCGATGTATTTTCTTCAGCGCTGTAAGTACTACTATGACTAGTAAGTACTTTGAATCGGTGGATGTTTATCCAGCAAGGTTATTAAGACAGTACACTAGCGTTCGGAAGGACGGCGGTTCACCTACAAGTGATGGGACGGGGATCAAGTGACTCAGATTTACCTTGTCTGTGGTTTTCCTACATCGGTTGAGGTATTTTCCGAGAAGGCTGCTATGAAAAGAACAACAGCCAATTTCCTTTCTCTATGGAAGCTTGTGCTGTCTCTCTAATGACGTTGTAGTCGATGAACCTTAATTTAATTTCATAGAGCTTGCTACAAACACATACCACATTTGAAGATGACTGTCTCTACAATGCGCATTCACGAATTCATATATTACTTCCGTGTCCAAATTGCTACCGTACTACCTGACCATGATGAGTTCCGCGCGACTGTGAGTCGTCAGTACTGGAACACAAACAATAAAACATTCTCCTTCTCACATCCCATAACCCAGCAGTGGATGGACTACTTATCCTTGAGGTAAACGACCAACCTTATTTTACTCACTGATGAATTGACCAGCGTCAATTAAATTTAAGCGCATCTTAAATATTACTGTCTCTGCAAGTATTTTTGTTTGTTTCTAAGCAGGAAAACTACACTCTTAAGAAGCTCTTGCCGTTTTCGAATTGGGTTGTTAGTTGCAGGCACGTGTTACAAAATGTGGTCGAAAGCTGTGGGCCGCAATTGACAAACACTGTTATAGAGCACAGTATCCCATTGAAAGTTGAACCAGGTTTATTAATTTGAGCGAGTTGCTGTGGCCGAAGGGTCCTAGGCGCTTCAGTCTTGAACCGCGCTGCTACTACGGTCGCAGGTTCGAATCCTGCCTCGGGCATGGATGTGTGTGATGTCCTTAGTGCCATAGTGCTTACAGCCATTTGAACCATTCTTTTACTAATTGTGATATCCTTGCGCACCACGCACTGCTGACCAATAACTGAAAAACTGTGTTACTGTAGCTCAGCAATATTAGATCACCAAAATTGAAATCTTGGTAAATATTTTTATAGCCTTAAACACGTGAATTTTGATCTTTTTGAGCCGATGACACGAGATGTAAATCTGTCAATCGCCTTGCCTAGGCACTGGAAACTTATCGTTCCGCACATTTGGCAGTACTGATCACCCTGGAACGCGGGGCAGACTCGGTAGGCACACTGGAGAAGAACCCGCCCGCTCCTGGCGGAACGGCGCAGGGGGCGCCAGCAGACGGCGCGATAAGGCGCCGCGGGCCGCCAAGATGTCTCCGGCGAAGACGACCCAGAAACGGCTCTCCCGCAAACCGGAATAATTCCACCGAATTTATGGTGATAGCATTTCCAATACGAGCGGTGCCGGCGAGTTCCCGCCGGCCTGCGACCGCGGGCGGCGCCGGGCGCTGCGTGGCCAGGGCGCATGCGCGGTAGCCGCGAGCACGTCATTACTGCTCGCTAATGATGCGCCGCGGCCCGGTGCAGGAGCTGCGCGCGGCCAACACTTTCGATTGTGCCAGCCGCTGCTGCTGCTGTACACAGGCGCTGCTCCGGCAGTGGGCGCACTTAGCGGCACAGTTTCCCTTACGAGCCTAACACTATCGGATACTTCTGTTTTAGAGTTATGGTAAAACAGACGAAACTTTCGGAGTATTATGAATTTTAAAAGGTACGACAGCCAGGGGCAAAGAACCAACGAGAAACAATACGTCTAGGTACATGTTAAACAAGGAAAAATCAGAGAAATAGTAATAAACCGGCAAAAAACACCGATATTAATATTGACAATTATTGTTGGTAAAGTGCTACCACAGATGCACTATAGGAAACGTAGCCTGCAAACCATCTGCAGTGCACACTGGTTACAACATTGTTACATTGCTGAGTTTACAAACACAGAAACTTGAAGTTCTGTGCAGGTTCAATGGAATAATTTCGACTGGACCTGAGGTCTCACCATCAAAGCATTATGTCATGGACCAAACAATTACAATGGAGCCAGATAGTATTAAGAGGCCCCCAGGGTTCAGTATTATGTTCTATACTCTTCTCATTGTCAATGACGTGTCATCAATTCTGGCCCACTATAGTAACCACATGTACAAGAGCCGCGCGGGATTAACCGAGCGGTCTATGGCGCTGCAGTCGTGGACTGTGCGGCTGGTCCCGGCGGAGGTTCGAGTCCTCCTTCGGGCGTGGGTGTGTGTGTGTGTGTGTGTGTGTGTGTGTGTGTGTGTGTGTGTGTGTGTGTGTGTGTGCTTAGGATAATTTAGGTAAAGTAGTGTGTAAGCTTAGGGACTGATGACCTTAGCAGTTAAGTCCCATAAGATTTCACACACATTTGAAATGGCTCTGAGCACTATGGGACTTAACATTTATGGGCATCAGTCCCCTAGAACTTAGAACTACTCAAACCTAACTAACCTAAGGACATCACACAACACCCAGTCAACACATTTGAACATTTTTGAACATGTACAAGTGCAAAACAAATCAACTTGCGAGCAGCTATCGATAATATCTATGCTGACCTGCGCGAATTTCCAAAATGGACATAGAATGAAGAGTTGAAGTTCATATTTCCGTACTGACGAAGAGAGCCCTTCAGCTCCTTACATTTGACTACAAATGTTACCACCAGTCAATGCTCTGATATACTATGTTTCTTGTCTAAACCGGTTTCAACTAGTTACTCATTTCAATTAGACTTATGAAACAAGAAACACAACTGTCAACGGTGTATTAATAAATTAAATAATTATCTAAGTACAGTACATAAAATTAAAGTGACAAAATATTACTTCTTAGCCGACGGCTGCCTCACAACGTAATTGAAGTGAACAGCTCCTCATCGCTCCTACGAGGGTGTGGGGTGGAGGGTGGAATCTTTGTTATTGATGTTCCTATTATTTATTTAATGCTGTTGTTGGCCGTTCTCAACACTGGCTCTCTAACTACAATATTGGCAACCAGAAAGTGATTAGCAAAACGTGAAGCCTGTAATTAGAATTCCTAGTGCCCACTTCATCTAAGAAATACATTTATAGCTACAGCTTATAGCTCTGAGGAATTAGGAGATAGTCTGGGATTCATAATCAAAAACCATTCTCTCTAAAATGTTCACTATATTCTGAAAGTCACAGACCAAAAAGAACCCACACAATCCAACTACCAGAGCAGTTCAGAGTCTAATGCGCTGATGCAACTATAACTGTTCAAATTAAATGTTTAAGTGAATGCTCGCCATAACTTGGTGATAATGTTCATCAAACGCCACGCTAAATAATGGTAGAATGTCTGACCCGCGGCGGCACGTGAAAATACGGCATACGCAAACTGAAGATAGATCATTAAAGTCAACCCAGAATTAACACTTCACTCGAAAACGATTTCATGGTTACGCGTATCCCGGGTAACTTATTACGGCATCCGAGACTGTTTATAGCAATGATACCGACGCGACGCGACGCGACGCGACTCCCGGCACAGGTGTTGCGTCTGGAGAGAACTGGGGCCTTTTTCTCTCGCGCAGCGTTCTTATATATAAAGCCGCGGTGCGGAAGGCTAAGGGAACGCCTGATCAAATCTACTCTCCCGACTAGCCGCTGGGCTAGTAATGCACCACTTTAAGTTATCGAATAAATCATCGCTTCCTTTACTGATGGCCGATGAAGCTCCCAATTTAAATGTGCAATCAGCACACAGGTAAGTAATCATAATAACAGTCTGACGTGGCTAACTCAAATATTTTGGGCGAGAGAATTAATTTAATTACACTACACACAGTAGACGAGCTCTGAACCTGCCCTTTGGAGATACGCTATCGCTATAGTTTTATAGTTATTCAGTTGAAACTTCTCACATCTTTATGATTATAGCGGATCTCCCTTCTACTTAAATTTAAACATCCTAGCCTTATTTATTCGCCTACTTAATCTATCTTGCTTCCTTAATTTTTAAGACAAAAACCAGAAAATCATGAATTCAACTAAAATTTTGATTTGTGAGATCCAGAATACTGTTTCTACTAAATTATTATGAAAAAGGAATCTAAATATAAATTTTTAAGTTTCTAGCTCTTTTCTGTTGCGCCAATGATTTTTACAGAAAAACATCCAAATTTCGAAAATGGTTAAAGTTATTGAACTGATATTCAGCACATATTGATTTAGTATTACTCCTGACATGCTAGAAACGTTTCAGGTTATTTACTTGATTTTTAAAGTATTGCGCAACATTTATGACGTCAGAGCTAGTTACAGCGGACTAGGCTGGCACACAACGGAAAGACTGATGTGAATTTTATAAGGCGTGAGTAGGCTGCTTCCCTACAAGGCGACAGAGTGAGGCCAGCTGGTGAAAGGCCTTGTATAGCTAGATGTGGGGCAGCTGGTGAAAGGCCTTGTATAGCTAGATGTGTTTGTATAAGCGAATACAATTTGATTTGTAAGCGTGATTGATATTACGCTAGCATAAAGTAGTAAGTTAGAGTGCTTTGCATTCTTTAAGAGCTGTCAAGAATTTTTATGAAGCTTAAAATCATTAGATAATTAAATAGCATCGTCACATGTAGTTCACAGACAATGGTGAATGACCAGGTGACGTAGTTTCATAGATGATCAGGTTGCAGAAATTAGCTGAATACATAATGATGTACATCATGAACTGTCAATTCGATGTGGCGTGCCTCGTGAATTGGCATCTTTCTCACGATTTGCCATTCTTAAGATGTTTTCCTGCATTCCGAGGCTGTTGGGAGAGCAGCTACACAACACTTCTTTATGACCGCTCTCTCTGTGTGACCCCTGGGCAGACTCATGTTTGGGTTCCTCCTCAAAATCTGCCGGCGTCCGTCATTTACAAGGAATGTCCTCACTGTCAAGGAAAACATCATCTTAAGAATGGTGGCTTCTTTCACACGCCTCCATGCCCCAATTCCCCGCACTTTTTTATGCTGCTCTCTGTGCTCGTGGGGTGTTGGAATTGTCGGCACATCCCTGTTTTCTAAGGCAAGTAAAATGACTGCCGCAAGTCCGCAGCTCGTGGTCGTGTGGTAGCGTTCTCGCTTCCCGCGCCCGGGTTCCCGGGTTCGATTCACGGTGGGGTCAGGGATTTTCTCTGCCTCATGATGACTGGGTGTTGTGTGCTGTCCTTCGGTTGGTTAGGTTTAAGTAGTTCTAAGTTCTAGAGGACTGATGACCATAGATGTTAAGTCCCATAGTGCTCAGAGCCATTTGAAGCCATTTGACTGCCGCAAGGCCAGAAGAACTCAGATGCTTTTGCGCGTACATTCTTGGCGTTCCGTCTTAATGGCGGCAGGTGTCCATCAGCTCTCGGCACGCTTCTCGTAGTCAGACGGGTCCTTCACATCGTGTCACTTCTTGAGCGAGGCGAGGACGTCGGCCGAGCTTCCCGATGTGTGCTTGCAGAATGACTGCTTCCGGGGGCTCGCTCCAGGGAGTCCGGCCCCTTCCTCCTCCACGGCCGCTCGCGGCGGCTTGGCAAAATTGGCTGTGGTATTACAGTACATTCCTCGAAACGTTTTCAGTGTAGGCTGCAGTGGGAACGGGGTTCGGGGGTCTTGCGTTATCGTGCTTTTTTTTAATGTTCCATTTCGTACACTGGTCATGAAAGGTATGAGAACAAGGACTACTGTTCCTTAAACACACTGGCAAGCATTCTGCCCCCTTTCAAAACTTACAAATCGTTCCTTTTGTAACATTCAGCAGTGAACAGAACACAGAGTGGAAAGTCGGTTGAATGAAAGACGTGGTTGTCAGGGGCGACTGAAAGTCATGTATACAATGAAAATAAAGCTACCTTTTACTGCATTTTCGTTTACAGTGGCACCCTAGGGGACGATGGAGCTATCCCAGTTTCCAGTCATGGGGACGTGGATGGGAGGTAGTGTTAAAGATGTTCGAAACAAACAGTGCTATCACAGGGCGAATTGGAAGAACAGAGAGACACAGAGGCAGAGTCAAATTACAAGAGAGCCAGAGGCAAACGCAAGTTTGTAACGTGGCGGTGTCTATGATACTCTCGGATGTCTAGCTACGTTATGCTTCATTAACTGAAAAAAAAAAGAAAAATGATAGAACTTAGCGTATGCAAAGTATGATACAAAACAAACCTGAACTCAAACACCACACGAGATTAAAGCTGATCTAGAATAATACATCAACCCGAAAACACAAATGCTGACAGCAAGTCCTGAATATATTTTGGATCAAATGGACACATACTGTGCAACACGTGGCGGGCGATGCGTATAGTATGAGATCGCAATCCCTTATAGACGCCAAGTAGGTAAGAGAGGCAGACGTCGGCAGATAGGGCTGAACAGTAAGTGCAGTGCATTAAGTAGTGGTTAGTTTGATTTGCATAAAGAGGTTAATTGACAGAGAGAAGATAATGTAAGGAGATCGCAAGGGAGACCTGCCGTCTCATTTTAGTGATGTTGTGACGTTACTTTTTCTGGTACGACAAAGAGTATATGAAAGGGAAAATTCAATTCACACCAGGAGCAGCAGAACACATTAAAGAGGAAGTTATCTGATAATTTTATCTGCTATGTGGACAAAAGAAAATGTAGGTTAGCTCCGAAATATTATCCATAGGCCCCATGAAGTAAAGTCATTCGTTGAACCAGGTTGATGTTGCGTTATCTATGAAATATAAAATAGGCACAAGTAAGAAATCGCACTCACAGAATAGTGATAGAGCTTTATATTTCAGAGTACATCTGAGTAACATGTAGTAGGCCCGATTAAAAGATTTAAATTAATGCCTCCGTGTCGAATTATCAATGACGGTTCGTTCACGAATACCAAAGCTACTCTTAACTAAATTACAGATAAGATAAAGTTCGAATGCATGAAAATATTTAGTCCAACTTACACTGTTGACAACAGGGTACAAGCTACAAAGTAGTGCCGCCCTTGAAATTAAAGTGTTAACTATTATTTCAAAACAAAGATAAGAAAATTGTTACAATAGCTGCTCTGCCCAAATCTTCCTCAACAAAAATACAATAGTATTTGTAATTCACAAGCTTTTAGAACAAATGTGAGGAGCCTTAGAAACCTCAAACATGATAATGAATGTGCAATCTATGCATTACTTGTAAAAGTGAAATAATTTTATTAACAGTCAACTTTGAAAAGTTCTCAGAAGGATGCAATATTTTTCTACGAAACACTACTGCAGTGTGAATAAGTTTATTTTGTCTGAGTGGACAAAAATGGTGTAATCAGGTAACAAAGTGTCTCGATATAGTTGATATCGCAACTAAAGCGAAATCGGAATGAGAATAACAAAAGGAAGTGCTTACAGATCTATTCTCATTTCAAAGAAAAGCTTTAACAACAGATTTCCATACAGAGAGAACTGACGCAACTCATCACAGCCAGAGGTCCTCACAGAGTAACCAATGAACAGGCGATTTAATTTGCAGCAGTTGCCACAGAATTCTTCAGACGAAGAGGTCGACTCTCGATAATGTTTAATCACATCGATTCGTTATCAGTTAAATTCAATTCAGAAAAGAAGGGAGATTAAACAATATGAACAGTTATAAAATTTCTGTAGCGCACAGCCGCTGATAATTTGCAGACAGAGACCATATGCATCATCTATAGATGATTTAAAATGAAATAATATAAGAAAGAGAACAGTAAGAAGATTGAACAATGATATGATGGGGCTTGTTATTCTTGTTTAATAACACAGACTAAGTAACAGCAAGTCACATTATTCTTGACTCCCCTATGGCAGAATTATTTAAATAATAACAACATTATACTTGAAATACAAGATCAGAAGAGACAGCTGTAGTCCAAATGTATAAGGAACGATAAATGTTTCTGTTTGAGGGCGTTGCTGAAGCGTATACGCAACGTAGCGCGACTCAGATGCGGGTTTATATGCAACAACATGTAGGCAATGGGCTAGTGTGACATTCGTGCATTTCCGACGTTCATGTGATAAATGCAAAAACGTGAACACGACGACATTATTATCAAGTGCGTACAAACAGGAGCAACGTACTGTTATTCCTCTCTTCGCTGCCGAGGAACAAACACAGGTAGACGTCCGTGGGAGAATGAAGAATGTTCACACATTCAGCATGTCTACCGGCCGTTGTGACCGAGCGGTTCTAGGTGCTTTACTCTGGAACTGCGCGACCGCTACGGTCGCAGGTTCGACTCCTGCCTCGGGCATGGATGTTTTTGATGTCCTTAGGCTATTTAGGTTTAAGTAGTTATAAGTCCCATGGTGCTCAGAGCCGTTCAGCATGTCTGTCGGAAACCGTAAGTGCGGAATGGGGCGCCAAGTTCCATGCTGAAATGATAATTAAATGAAGACCCTAAGCTGTCGACAGGAGTTGACATACATCAACGAGGATAGATGAAAATTTGTACCCCGACCGCGACTCTAACCCGGGATCTCCTGCTTAAATGGCAGACGCTCTATCCATCTGAGCCACCGAAGGCACAGAGGATAGTGCGACTGCAGGGATTTATCCCTTGCGCGCTGTCCGTGAGACCCACATTCCCAACTTAATGTCCACACATTACACTCGTGTCCCTGCCCATTGCACTCGTTACTCGCGGCAGACAATCTTACCGAGTCCCGAAAGATTTCGTGCAACGCGTGTGCATCCAGCACAGAAGAAGGAGGTCAATGGACGGTTAGCCTTAACTATATGAAGATGGTATTTGTTCTTTCGGACATGTCCGAAAGAACAGATACCATCTTCATATAAAGTTCCATGCGGTTCGCGTTTCGACAAAAGACGCCGGTCGATGTGGCAGGCAAGCCCCAAATGGGAGACTCAAGTTGAACACACTCGAGTACCCGCCCGATGGTCCTGACCTGAGCCCACGCGGATATAACGCCTTCCGTCCCTTAAAAGAAGCCTTGACGGTTCCTGTCGGATGAGGATGTGAAGCAGGCAGTTACGGATTTCTCCACACAGCAGAACCCGGTGTTTTACCAAACGGTCATCTTCAACCTGGTACGTCGGTGGGATGGTTGTCTAAATTCTGACGCCCATTTTTCCTGATTGGCATGCCGATTTTGGACTTCGAACGGACATTTTTGATGTCCCCTTACAGGTAACAACAGAGATAGAGGCAGACGCCTAAAGCAGTCTGCCCTGTACCAGAACTAAATTACAAGATACGGAGAGGCAGGAGATTTGATGAACACAAGAGAGCGAGATTCACGCCTCTGTGTAGGCAGACGCCGCAGCCACTCGCGTGCCCCCTCTCCCACCTAACTTGCTTGTTTACTGAGAGAGCGCTGTGCCGTGTGTTAGAACTCATGCTGGTTTGCCTCTACGCGTAATTTTTTTTCTGCGTATTTTTATCCATTCATTAACGTAAGTAGTTTACGGAAAAGATTAAAAAGCGGCATACCCGCAGCAATCAAGCCTGTGCATCTAACGAGAAAAGATGAAGAATATTCATTTTCTTAAAACTCCTCTCGGGCGTTTCATCGATCTTGTACCGTCTGTCTTCTGCCGTCTGTGATAGAGAGAGAACGTGGCTTTCGGTTTAGTTCACTAATAATGTGAAATACATTCTTAGAGTACAAAGACAACTTTATTTACTACTTCCTTATTTCACCTGAACTATCTATCTCCGTTACCGGTATCTGTAATGTTGTATGTCGGAAATGCAAGAAATTTAAGTAGAGCAAGCTGGACACGGTAACATTGTCTTCAGAGAAGAAGAGGAGGTAAATAGCTTCAAGGATTGACGGACTATGTCATCTAATAATCCAATATTATATGTTACAGACTTTTCGTGTGTACAAAAAATCATAAGCCTGGCTGGCTGCGTCGCTGTGCGTAAATTAGCTCAGTCGCACACTCCCAAGTAACTCACTATTGTTGCGCCTCTTGTGTTGTGCCAGCAAATTTCCGTCGTAGATATTATTGAATTACAATGAAATGAATACGCCTAGCTACATACAGGCGTTGATAGAAGTAAATAGGGACAGTTGAAAATGTGTGCCCCGACCGGGACTCGAACCTGGGATCTATTGATTACATGGCACACGCTCTACTTTTTTTTTTGATGTCATTTTGTTGCATATTTTTCATTGAATTTGGTCGTGGCGGACGTCCAATGACATCTGTTCAGATTGTTCGTTGAACCGTTCACTCAGTTTTTTTGTTACAGAGGCTAGGTAAACCCTCTGACCGAACACGCTGAGCTACCGTGCTGGCAGCCTTCTGAGCCACCGAGGACACATTGGATAGTGTGACTGCAGAGACTTATATCTGGCACGCCTCCTCTGAGACCCACATTCCCAACTTACTATCCCGCACTATATCCATAGTGCCCCTGCCCATCATACTCATTACTCGCGGCTTTTTGCCGATCCCCGTAAGAGTTCGGACACTGTTTGTTCATCAGCACAGAAGAAGACTGTCAAATGGCCGGTGACCTTTAATTATGTATATGTAAATATTATTCTTAATATTATTAATTAATCAGTAGAACTGTGCCTTGGACTAAGTCTATCAATTCAGCACTTGTGTAATGGCACGTGTACATACTTAGAAGAAATGGGTATAGAAAGTAATATCCTAATGACAGATGAAAATATAAAAGAAAATATATTAATTTACATGGGTCCATGTTGTGACTGCAAGTTGGGATTTTCAGTGCACCATGATTCGATGAGTGGGAGAGGTACGGTATTGAGAACAGCTGGGACCTTTCACCGGATCGTCTACAAATACGTTGGCGTCGAGCTCACCACCACAAACAAAAGCGAGACTCACTGCTGAACGCTACAGAACGACACTCACGAGAATGCATCATCCACTTGACCTCATAGTTTAAATACCAAAATGCATATTACAAGATATCACCTCCAGCGATCGATCTGGTGCGAAACTGTGGTCCGTGACTCTGACAGTACACAGTTATTACCTTCTGAATGTACAGCTTTTAAACTTGGCGCGCACCGGTTATTTCTGACACGATCCACCGCACTGCAGCCGTCTAGTTCTTGAGTGCCAGGTATTGTACAGCGGACTGAGTAAGATGTGTGTGTTCATAACGTCGTTGAGCCAGCAAGAAATGGTGCGGGATCTTCAGGAGTGGTACGGAATAACAGTCAAATTGCAACGTTTAAACATCAAACAACGAGAATTCCTGAAAATAGTGACTGGTAACTATCGTTACTAGCGGTTATTCGACTAACTTCTACGCTATGCAAACGAAAGCTTCCTTTGTGCTATTACTTATATCTTTCAGTCTTTCAGGTCCGACAAAAGCACTTTTAAATTACTAAAAAGTGAGTAGACGACACGGCAGTTACTGTATTGGCGAGCCACCAGATGCAGTATGATACTATCGACTGCTGGATGTATTTGGCTTCCGCATAATCAAAGATCTTTTGTCCAGGCGTTTCAGAGTTCGGCACGGCATCTGGGCGTCGATGTGAACTTCGGCCAGCATCATAACGTCCTTCAAATCCAGTCACTTCTCTACTGGCAGTTATGCGCACCGGTATAGCGGCCGGTCTTCCAGTACACTTGACATCGAAGTGGCTACACCAGTGGCCGGCTAGACCACTTCGGACATCCAGTAAAATAGTGTTTGGACACTGGTAGTTTACTTTTTCATTGTGTCAAACTGTGAGGTTCCTAAACTGTAGCTGGTGCCAGAGATCTCTTTGCTTAGAACTTTTTTGTGTAGGCAGTCATAAATGCAGGGAAAATGGATGAAACGCATGAGTGTGCCATTAAAGAAGTATCGTAGCGTCGTTTAACTATTAACATCACTGTAGTGTGTTATTTTGTTTGAAATGTTAAAGTCTAGCACCTCGGCAACAGTTACGCTATTCTTCAACGTAAATGGCACACTTAACTTGTAAATAATTAACTTCAGTTCATAATAATTCTAATTTGCTTAGAGTTATTAGCTTCAATATACATAATACCTGTTGTGTCTAGACAAGACAGCCTAGACACAATGAGAGGAAGCCGAAAGGCACGCGCTAAGCTAAAGCAGGATGGCGTGAGGTCTGAAACAAGATACGTAATGAATGCTATAAAGAAAAGTACGTAGCTTCTGGAATACTTAACTTTAATCCATCCTTTTGGTACATCTGGAGTTGTGGCGATACAAGTGAAACTCTTTAGATACATGCAATGTTACTAATGGCGCCTTGCTAGGTCGTAGCCATTGACTTAGCTGAAGGCTATTCTAACTATCGGCTCGGCAAAGGAGCGGGGCTTCGTCAGTATAGTCGCTAGCTACGTCGTCCGTACAACTGGGGCGAGTGCTAGTCAGTCTCTCGAGACCTGCCTTGTGGTGGCGCTCGGTCTGCGATCCCTGACAGTGGCGACACGCGGGTCCGACATGTACTAATGGACCGCGGCCGATTTAAAGCTACCACCTAGCAAGTATAGTGTCTGGTGGTGACACCACAATACCAATAAAAGAATATTGTTAAAATAAAACAGAACTTATACACTGATTAGCCGGAACATTATGACCACCTACCTAATAGTCGGTATGTCCACCTTTTACAGGGATAACAACGGCGACGCTTCTTGGCATGGAAGCAAGGAGACCTTGGTAGGTCGCTGGAGGGAGTTTTCACAACATCTGCACACGTAAGTCACTTAATTCCCGTAAATTCAGGGGAGGGGGGCGATGGGCACTGACGCCACGTTCTGTCACATCCCAGATGTGCGCGATCGGGTTCATATCTGGCGAGTTGTGGTCAGCACATCAATTGCAACTCGTCACTATGTTCCTCGAACCACTCCATCGTACTCCTGGCCGTGTGCTACGGCGCATTTTCTTGTTGAAAAGTGCCACTGACGTGGGGCAACATGATTGTCATAAAGGGGGGCACGTGGTCCGCAACCACTGTAAGATACTCCTCGGCCGTCATGGTGCCTAGCATTAGCCTCACTGGACGCCCGGATGCCCAGGTGAATGTTCCCCACAGCATAACGGAGCCTCCACCAGCTTGTCTCTGTCCTGTAGGACAAGTATCAAGGAGCCGTTCCCCTGCAAGACGACGGATTCGCGTCCTCTCATCGGCATGATGAAGAAGGCATCGTGTTTCATCAGACCATGTAACGCTGTGCCACTGCGCCAACGCCCAGTGTAGATGGTCACGTGCCCATTTCGGCAGTAGATGCAGATGTCGTGTTGTTAACATTGACACATGTATGGGTCGTCGGCTGCGGAGGCCCATCGTGATGACTGTGTGTTCAGATAAACTTGCACTCTGCTCAACATTAAGGTCTATGTTATTTTCGCCACAGTTCGCCACCCATTCTGTTTTACGAGTCTGTCCGGCCTGCAATGTGGCCGCCCAACCCAGCGACCTCTGGACGTGCTCCCACTTTGGTTTCGCCTCGTGTTGAAGGTACCCACCGTAGCACTCCTCGAACACACGACAAGCCGTGCAGTTTACGAAATGCTCATGCCGAGCGTCCGGGGCATCACAATCTGCCCTCGGTCAAACTCAGATAGACCGCACGCCTTCGCCATTCCACGCACGGACAGCGCTCTCACTCGTACTACAAGCATCATGCGTGTGTGTGACTAGCAGTCTTTTCTGGTCAGGTGACGCTGCTACAGCCTAGGTGGGTTTATATCGATGGCAGATAGGTCGTCATAATGTTCCTGTTGGTCAGTGTGGGCGTGAGGTTGACGCATTACATACTCATATTACTGACCTATTTTTCGTGCATAAAACCATGTGTTTACTATCAGGATTTCGTACCACGTTGGGCAGACGTGACGCCCTCCCGCCTCCTCTTCCCTGCGAATAGGAGGGCTCTGGATTGTCAGTCCGTTGTACAGTACTCGGCGCTAGGGCGTAAGGCGGCTGCAGTGGGGCGGATCAAGTGATAAACAACAGCTGCGCGTGGGGTTTAAAATCTGTACGTTCAGAACGTCTTGACAACGTAATATCATAATTACGTCCCATATTTTTGTGCGGGATCGATTTCTGGGGTTTCTATATCGCAAGTGAGCTTTTTTTCTCCTTAAAATATGAGGTCAAGTTGATGATGTTTCCGTATCAGTGTCTCAGATGACTGTCGCCATGCTATGCAAGTCACTGTGTGGTTTCAGCGGTAAACAACGCATGGCAACTCGAGATCACAAGCCAGCTTCCAATAATCTGATCCTGACGGTTCATGCTGACCTGTAACCTCTGCTAGGATTTCAGCTGTTATCATCCGGTTTGAATCAGAGCCTTTCAAATAAGCCTAAGACCTCCTCACGGCCTAGTCCTTATTGAAGTACCCGTATCTACTCTCCTTGCCACACTTTCTGAGTCCTGAGTCTATCTCGTCACCATTACACTACAATAAACTATCTCTGCGATTTGTCGGTATGTTACACCCACAATCCTCACGCCAGTCATTCCACCTTTCCAAATGCCCGAAAAAGGTGCTAAATTCCACTTGTATGTCTTCTTGGCGTGCTGTGTTGCGACCACGGCCTGGAAACATCCAGTAACGTTATGCACACACAACAGGCACCATGTACTCAAAGCACTGCTCATGTGTACCTGTCACACAGGCATGGAAATACTGGAGCAGCAGTTTGGTGGCATTCAACGAAGTGTACCTGGTGTAAAACTTCCCATTTCGATCAGTACAGAGAGGAACTACTTCGTCTATATGTACGTATATCTTTGTATGGATACAATAGCCAACGTCATAGCTAAAACGATTTTTCTGGATGCTCTGGCAACAGATTAATCATTTGTAGATGCTAGGTTAACCAGATAGTCAAGACGGTTCGTGGCAGTTTCAAATAAAACTTTTCTCCTCCATTTTGGACTTATGATTACTCTCGGTTAGCAACATCAAACTGGAAGGAGCCACCAACTGGACATGACGGTCCAGCATGAAACCACGATCTGTCGCATGAGACAGTAATTAGTTTGATATTCAAAATATAAATCCTATATCCTATGTACTATTACTTCTCCGACGTTATACTACTACATAGGATTTAGAAGATTAAAGCGCTGGTGACTATCCCTTCCAAATCTATTATACTAGCAGTAGATATTACTCTAGTTCTCTGTTTAAAAAGTTGATATCGATTTTTATATAATTAATAATTATGATAAAAGCCTACACGAAGTTTTGTCAGATCTTTCTTACAATATGTCTAGGTGAGGATATACACCCCTGGAAATTGAAATAAGAAAACCGTGAATTCATTGTCCCAGGAAGGGGAAACTTTATTGACACATTCCTGGGGTCAGATACATCACATGATCACACTGACAGAACCACAGGCACATAGACACAGGCAACAGAGCATGCACAATGTCGGCACTAGTACAGTGTATATCCACCTTTCGCAGCAATGCAGGCTGCTATTCTCCCATGGAGACGATCGTAGAGATGCTGGATGTAGTCCTGTGGAACGCCTTGCCATGCCATTTCCACCTGGCGCCTCAGTTGGACCAGCGTTCGTGCTGGACGTGCAGACCGCGTGAGACGACGCTTCATCCAGTCCCAAACATGCTCAATGGGGGACAGATCCGGAGATGTTGCTGGCCAGGGTAGATGACTTACACCTTCTAGAGCACGTTGGGTGGCACGGGATACATGCGGACGTGCATTGTCCTGTTGGAATAGCAAGTTCCCTTGCCGGTCTAGGAATGGTAGAACGATGGGTTCGATGACGGTTTGGATGTACCGTGCACTATTCAGTGTCCCCTCGACGATCACCAGTGGTGTACGGCCAGTGTAGGAGATCGCTCCCCACACCATGATGCCGGGTGTTGGCCCTGTGTGCCTCGGTCGTATGCAGTCCTGATTGTGGTGCTCACCTGCACGGCGCCAAACACGCATACGACCATCATTGGCACCAAGGCAGAAGCGACTCTCATCGCTGAAGACGACACGTCTCCATTCGTCCCTCCATTCACGCCTGTCGCGACACCACTGGAGGCGGGCTGCACGATGTTGGGACGTGAGTGGAAGACGGCCTAACGGTGTGCGGGACCGTAGCCCAGCTTCATGGAGACGGTTGCGAATGGTCCTCGCCGATACCCCAGGAGCAACAGTGTCCCTAATTTGCTGGGAAGTGGCGGTGCGGTCCGCTACGGCACTGCGTAGGATCCTACGGTCTTGGCGTGCATCCGTGCGTCGCTGCGGTCCGGTCGCAGGTCGACGGGCACGTGCACCTTCCGCCGACCACTGGCGACAACATCGATGTACTGTGGAGACCTCACGCCCCACGTGTTGAGCAATTCGGCGGTACGTCCACCCGGCCTCCCGCATGCCCACTATACGCCCTCGCTCAAAGTCCGTCAACTGCACATACGGTTCACGTCCACGCTGTCGCGGCATGCTACCAGTGTTAAAGACTGCGATGGAGCTCCGTATGCCACGGCAAACTGGCTGACACTGACGTCGGCGGTGCACAAATGCTGCGCAGTTAGCGCCATTCGACGGCCAACACCGCGGTTCCTGGTGTGTCCACTGTGCCGTGCGTGTGATCATTGCTTGTACAGCCCTCTCGCAGTGTCCGGAACAAGTATGGTGGGTCTGACACACCGGTGTCAGTGTGTTCTTTTTTCCATTTCCAGGAGTGTAATTGTTATTTTTTGTGGTCTTCAGTACGAAGACTGATTTGATACAGCTCTCTACACTAATCTGTGATCTTCAAGTCTCTGCGATGTTGCATAATTGCCACATCTTACATTCACTACGACCTGTTTACTGTAGTCGGCCTGGGACTCCGTCTGCAACTTATATTGTCTTTATTCCCCTCTATTAGCAAATTAGCTGTTCCTTGATGTCTCAGGGAGTGTCGTGTTAACTTTTCCTACTTTCGGGGTACTTGTGCTATATATCTATCCCAAAATAGATTGTGTATCACGTGATTAGTTATCCTATCTATCCATATGATTATCGGCATACTTCTGTAGCCGGCCGCGGTGGTCTCGCGGTTCTAGGCGCGCAGTCCGGAACCGTGCGACTGCTACGGTCGCAGGTTCGAATCCTGCCTCGGGCATGGATGTGTGTGATGTCCTTAGGTTAGTTAGGTTTAAGTAGTTCTAAGTTCTAGGGGACTGATGACCACAGCAGTTGAGTCCCATAGTGCTCAGAGCCATTTGAACCATTTGAACCATACTTCTGTAGCACAACATTTCAAAGGCCTCTGTTCTCTTCTTGTCTCTATTTTTTTCGATTACATTCCTCATCTGTCTAAGAATAAATTCCAAACAAGTTTTTTGAAAAAGACTTCGAAACACTTAAATTTATATTTCATGTAAGGATATTTCTCTTTTCGGTGTAAACTGTTCTTTAGTCTACGTTCATATCCTCTTTACTTCTGCCACCGTCTGTTAACTTGCCTCCCGAATAAAAACCGTCTACTACATTTACAGTCTCGTTCTCAGATATAATGCACCTCGCATCACCTTAATTAATTCGACTAAAATCCATAAATCATGGTCTACTTTTGTGGTGTTCGTACTAAAATACAGTTTCAAGATAGTATGAATTTCATGAAACTGATCTTTTAAGTCCTTTTCAGTTCATAACAGATCTAGAAACCTTAACGTTTTTGCTACTTCTTCCTGAAATTTAATTATACAGTGGAATTACGACATTTTAAATCAGTGGTTCGCAAACCAAATGCGATCGCTCCCTATGCAGCACTTACAGTCCTCGAGGTTCAAACGAACAAAACAGTGCAGCCGTCGTGGGCATTCGCTGTTTCCGGCGGTGGTTGTCGGTCTAGTCAGTGAAGGATAAAAATGTACGTGAATTTAATTTCCTACACTTTAAAACAATTATAAATGGTAGCTTTATCGAATATCATTGACGAAAAGGATATTTCGATTATCAGTTAATTTAAAATTGTGAACAAAACAAGTTACAAAAGACATATAGCTGATAGATCAAACTACGCCGTCAGTATTGTGCATCTTGCAAATACATTTGACGAATTAAACGAGGACAATATAAAGCTACATGGAGAGTAAATGAGTTTCATTAAGGATAAAGGTTTATTCATCCTTATATTTGAGAATCACACCAATAACTTCACACACACACACACACACACACTGTCGTTTTCTAAATCTACAAGAAATTGCATATCATGACGGAAAAAAGGAACAAATGTAGACTTGAGGCGCCATTTACTCATATCCCAATGTTTCTATGAAACAGTAATCAAAATCTGAATTATTTATAATTTCGAAAAAAAACTCCCCCTTTAGATCGTAATTGTTATCGTAGCTGGTGTTTACTCATATTTAAATATTCAGATGATTGAAATTCTTTCCTTTTAACTATCACAATTAATGCTAATCTGTTAAACATACGCGTTGTAACGGGTGTAAGAGCAGACATTTTTATTGGTGACTGCAGGAAGTGTACTGAACATAGTAATGCTTATTGTCCCCTGGGCAGCACGTTAGGTGTTGAAATGGTCTATATACACAGGCGCAGTTCACTTACTGGTGCAGTTACGACCGTGTAGAACAATCAGGTCCCAAAGTTTGTGAATATTTTGTGGGAAGACTGTCAAATGCAGACAATACACAACCAACACACTGATGTGTATGTGTGTTAAGGAACTACTTATTAAAATATCTGCTCTGCTACCCGTTACACCCTGTATGATATTTTTAAAAAAATATCTTTAATATTATAAAAATATTAGTTATTTTTAGAAAAATGTTGTTTTGTTTGTATACAAGGTAGACTTTGAGTTCATTTGAAATAGGAACACACGTGGTGCTGAGGGCGCGTCCTGGTCAGGTAGGGAAGGGATCTAACCACTTTCCCTAGGGCGTAAGGAAGCGCTGAGTTAAGAACCACTGTTCCAATGATTCCGATATTATTTGAGGTCAACAGTTACGTGGCTTACGCTGTGTAGCTTCCTTGTAACCTTACGTTCGCGTTAGGAATCCTCGTGGCTGTTTCTGATGAAAGACGGCGCTCCTTCCTGGTGTCAGTACGGTGACCGAGGCGGCACTGATGAGTTCTCTGCCGCCTCCGAGGGGCCTGGAGAGAACCGCGGCTCCTGGAGCCTGCCTGCCATTCCATCCAGCCCTGCCGTTCTTTCCAGCCCAGTCTCGCCCCTCCCTCGCTCTCTCGCCCGCACCGTGACGGCGCGGCAGCCAGATAGCGATGACGTTTTGTTTAATGGGCTCGCTCCCCCCGCTGGAGCCGAGTAAAAGGTTGCCATGACAACAGCGCCTGCCCGACAGTGCTGCCGGAGCTGCGTGTGCCAAAGTCTGGCGCTCTCTGCTCTCAAATATATTCCACGCTCCGTATGAAACACACACCCACACACTCTGCGCATGCAGCATTTCCTACCTACAAGAAAATGTGCGGAATGTGCGCCAGAAATATCTCCCGTATTTGGAAGAGTAGTCTTCGTAATTTGGAGAGCAAGGATATCTAATGAAAAACGGAACACAATAAATTTACGTATGGTGAATTGTTAATGGTAGCGTCACATACCGTCCAGCAGTCGCTAAATACTCAGTGGTGAAGTCGTTCACAAGCACTGTTCAGGACACGTAGGGGTTATCGCGTGTTGAGTGAAAGGGCAATTGTCATTTTCACTTCCTTTCTATTGTGTGCCAACATTTCTGTCGCTTCTGTTTTCTTCTTTTGTTTCAATATCTGTTTATAAATTCAGAATATTAGTGTACTTATTTCTCTTTCGATTTACTACTCTTTAACTTTGGAATCCAACACTGTTCATACATTCCATCATTGACTCTTTTTGTTGTTTTTCTTCTTATTTCACATTGTATATTCCTGCGTCTTTTATAGCTACTGGCACCCCACTTGTTCTCCTTCCTTCCCCAACAATTACTTAGAGATAAATTTTGCTAGCCTACAGTCTTCCAGTTAGTATATAAATCATGAATCTGTTTCATTGTTTAATTCTTAAGATCTCTGACTTTTTGAGGAGGACGGGATTAGTGTTTAACGTCCCGTCTACATCGGGGTCATTAGAGACGGAGCACAAGCTCGGATTAGGGAAGGATGGGGAAGGAAACCGGCCGTGCCCTTTAAAAGGAACCATCCCGGCATTTGCCTGAAGTGACCCAGAGAAATCACGGAAAACATAAATCGGGATGGCCGGACGTGTCACTGAACCGTCGTCCTCCCGAATGCGAGTCCAGTGTACTAACAACTGCGCCACCTCGGTCGGTCATTTTTTTGACAGTCATGCAACGTTAATGTCCCCCCACAATTATTCTGTCCACTTTTCTAAAATATGGTTCAAATGGCTCTGAGCACTATGGGACTTAACTTCTGACGTCATCAGTCCCCTAGAACTTAGAACTACTTAAACCTAACTAACTTAAGGACATCACACACACCCATGCTCGCCTGCGACCGCAGCGGTCGCGCTGTTCCAGACTGTAGCGCCTAGAACCTCTCGGAGAACCCGGCTGGCCTACTTTTGCAGTTTATCTTAGTTACGACTCAGTGCTAACAATCTGGTTCCATAGAAGCTTTCTGATTCCGCTATTGTGTAATAATGTTGTAACATTTTTGGAAAAATTTCCTATGTGAAAATATTTTAAAAACCGAGGATTGCTTGATGATCAACTGGTACATGTAGGTTCGGATTTAGTACGGGGAATGGGAAAACGGACGGATGGATGGTAAAAGAGAGTAAGTGGACAACGTAATGATAAGTGTAACGTAACTGGCATTTTACTAGATTCTGGGATATAAAAGAAGATGAGGATTAATGGACGTTGTGGGATGAATTTGAAAAATATACAGCATCGAGACAGATGCGGATTGCCGCAGAACATATTGCATGAACAAGTGTAGACCTTAGTCAGAAGTAAATATTAAACGGGTGATGATCTTAATAAAGTTTATGAACTCGAAGTAGTTGATCCATTCACTGCTGTATTTCAGCAACCTCACAGAAAACCCAAGACATGGACGAAATTGGCTATGAGCCTCTAAACTTATAATGGAAAGACATTAGATGGTAGAGAAACATTTTCTCAAAATCGATAGGGCAACATCGAGCCGATGTCGCTATTATTATGTCCCAGTCTTCGAATAAATTCTGATCATACTTAAAATTCTGATACAGTGTGTCATACAGTTACAGGAATATTAACGTCCAGGCGGAGGTTCGAGTCCTCCCTCGGGCATGGGTGTGTGTGTTTGTCTTTAGGACACTTTAGGTTAAGCAGTGTGTAAGCTTAGGGATTGATGACCTTAGCAGTTTAGTCCCATAAGATTTAACACACACTTCTTTTTTTTTAATATTAACGGAGAAGGTAGATTACTATTCAGGTCTCATCGACAAGGACATTATTAGGGACGGTGCAGCCGGCCGCGGTGGCCGAGCGGTTCTAGGCGCTTCAGTCCGGAACCGCACGACTGCTACAGTCGCAGGTTCGAATCCTGCCTCGGGCATGGGTGTGTGTGATGTCCTTAGGTTAGTTTGGTTTAAGTAGTTCTAAGATCTAGGGGACTGATGACCTCAGATGTGATGTCCCATAGTGCTCAGAACCATTTGATTTAGGGACGGTGCAAAAATTCAAATTGGCAAAGGAAATCGGCCGTGTCCTTTGGAAAGGAATCATCCTGGCATTTGTAATAACACGGAAATTCTAAACGGCCGGCCGAGTGTTTTAATCACAGCCATTGCCAACCTCGGCAGCTGTGTGGTAAGCAAGGCGGGTTACTAACTGAAGAGGCCGAGGTTCGATTCCCGGGCGGTTGGAAGATTTTCTCCGCTCGGGCACTGGGTGTTGCATTGTCTTTACGTTCGCATCAGCGTAATTGACATACCGCTATTGAGTTGGCTGAACGAGCCAATTGTCTTACCGCAACACTTGTCTTCGCTAAATAATAGCGAGTGTTCGTGAAGGTCATAAGTTACTTTCCGTGCAAGACATAACGTATCAAAAAAATGGTTCAAATGGCTCTGAGCACTATGGGTCTTAACATCTGTGATCATCAGTCCCCTAGAACTTAGAACTACTTAAACCTAACTAACCTAAGGACATCACACACATCCATGCCCGAGGCAGGATTCGAACCTGCGACCGTAGTGGTCACGCGGTTCCAGACTGAAGCACCTAGAACCTTATGGCCACACCGGCCGGCAATAACGTATCATCGCACACTTACTGTGTACCAATGTCCGGCCGAATGTAATCTGCGTCGTTCGTTTGGGTAGTGTGTAAGCGCCTTCAGACAAGTTACATTGAAGGGGGAGAGAGAGAGGGGGGGGGGGGGGGGGGGGAGCGAGAGAGGGGGGGGGAGACGTTCACCATGTTTATTATAGTAGATACTCGATTAGACGAGAGCCCCGCGTACCGCAAAGGGATCGAGCATTGTCTTTGAGGAAGTAATCATCTATTGTACGGCGAAAGGACCTACATAAACATCAATGATACCTTCCCAGAGAACATTCACAGTCCCAACCAAAAATAGGCAGCACCCAGTGTAAGGTAATTTCCTGGTACGTTAGTAGCGCGACCATGAATGGCTGAGACGGCCAACATATTCATATACGTCGGGTCGGCAGAGTGACGGAGGTCGGCGGGAGGAAAGTAAGAAGTGTGACGTCAGGAGTGGGCGCCGCTGCGGCACGCGCGGCCGCGGGGCCTGGCGGCCTCTGCCGGCCGCAATCAATACTCACAGCTGAGCGCGGCGGCAGGCGCGCATGCGCGGGGCGCGCGGAGGCCGCTCTGCGCGTGCGTCGCGGACGCTGCCGGCCACTGAACCCTGCCGGCGCCGCTCCTAAAGATCGACACTGTGGCCCGTCCCTTCCCTGTCCTGTCCTATCTCTGTCATTAAGCGGAACACGTCACGGGCCGCCTTTCGCTCACGGACGTGCATTGTGCTTTTGCTTGGGCAGTCTGCTGGCTTCTGATACCTGGCACAGTCCGTAACATTCCATCGAGAAAGAAGGGAGAAGTCACTGACGTAAAGTACTGCGAGTAAATAGACGAAGACAACAGCTAATTCACTGGCGACAAACACAATCAAAGATACAACCGTAATGCGTCTGGGGAGTTTAAGGATGAAACAGTCACATAAGGCAAACTCTGCAAAAGGTAAATCTCAAACTGAAATTGGCTGGAACAGTAATAAGGAAATGGAATTACCCGCCCGGGAAACCGAGTGCGTTGACGCGCCGCTTGCGGGTTTAGGGAAGCGCGCCGGTCCCTGAGCGGACCCATTCGGTGGATTAACAACGAGGTTCGATGTGGTGGCTAGCCCGAATGGGGTTTTTAGACGGTTTCCCACATCCATCTAGGTAAATACCGAACTCGTTCCCACGTCCCGCTTCAGTTACACGATATGGAAATATTTCAAAAACGATCTCATACTTGTGGCTGTGCTTCCTCTAGAGGCAGACAGATGGGATACACGAATCTCGTCTGCGGAAGAGGATGAGGCGTTTATTGCTCCGCCCCTTAAAACAATGCTGAATCGATAGGGTAACGGGAAAAGTCGAGGAATAACAAGAGGAAGGGTAAGGAAATGCAATTCAAAGACGTAGGAGGGAAACTGCAAACACGTCGTTCCACGTTCCACCTGTTCTTTAATACTGTTCGTCAATGTGGAACCCTTTTTAGGTACTATTAACAGAGGACTGCTGAAACAAAGCTGCACGTTTCGCTCAGTCGCTAAAAAGGAACCCTTATACAATTACTTCCTTGTTCTTCTCTCTGTCTGTCTCGGCGTGTGCGACTCTCACGAACGCTTTTTCTCAAGAACGGGTGGACGTATCAAGTTGAAATTTATCTTACACACTAAGGTCTATGGTCCCCTGGCGACGTGGAACATTTAAGCTTTTAATCCAATGGAGTCAAAAGATACGGCCATTTATGTCGCATATTTTGACACTCGCAAACACATTCGTTAAAACTTATAAGGTACTTCCCGATCACCTACGATCATGAATTTGGCAAGAAGCATGGTGTCACAGTACAAACAGATTGAAAAATTTCTAAAAATGTTAATTTATAATTAAATCTCATAAAAATATTTTTTTTCTGCCATTAGAACTTACGTTTCACTGATCAGTAACAGAAAAATATTATTGGATGCAAAAATAAAATGTTAAGTGTAGTCATATTTTAATACGAATAAAAAATATTTTATTAAATCTTATCTCTCTACATATATAAAATGACTAATCTCAGAAAATACTGTAGAGATTCTGATACCATCTTTGAATTCCCAGGATCGATATCTTGCCGATGCAGCAAAAATGATTTCCAGCAAAACAGAACTTCTTGTTTTAATATACAACTTTAACGAAATTACAAATTACGCTGTGGATGCTGAATACATACACATACAACTACAAATCGAGATTTCTAGGTCTGTTTGAAACTGAACAAGAGCAGGTAAACGCAATGAGTGAAAGGGGCAGAAACCCGGTACTGAACGAAGAGCCCTGGAGCTGGAACGAGAAACGAGCGACCGCGCGAAAGAGGAGGAGACCGACCGAGCTTGGCCAAGGAGGGCAGGCCGGAGTGGTCGAGCGGTTCTAGGCGCTACAGTCTGGAACCGCGCGACCGCTACGGTCGCAGGTTCGAATCCTGCCTCGGGCATGGATGAGTGTGATGTCCTTAGGTTAGTTAGGTTTCAGTAGTTCTAAGTTCTAGGGGACTGATGACCTCAGAAGTTCAGTCCCATAGTGCTCAGAGCCATTTGAACCTTAGGCCAAGGAGGCAACGAGGTCGACCTGAAGCGAAGAGTGAACGACCGTTCTGCTGGAAGTCGTTGATCGGTTCTCCCTTTCAGTTCAGTAAGCCGTTTCTTTGGATTCGTTTCTTCGCGAACGACCCAGGTCTGGTACACGCACAGAGAGCAAGCTGTCATGGCTCGAGTGATAGAAGATAATCAACAGTTCTTGGTTCTCTGAGGTGCATTATATGCCGTGACAGTGGACAGCACGAAACGAAGAAAACGGTCATTGTGAGTGAAACATGGATGAGAAGGCTGGAGGAGAGGGTAAGCTTAACATTTCTTTAAAAATTACTTATTTTGGAGCAGTGGTCGTCAAACTACAGCCTGTGGCCGCATACGGCCAGAATCAAATATTCGTGCGAACCACGTTTCTCAGCCATATTTTACAGCAATATGCATCTAGCAACTAACAGCCGAATCCGAAAACTTCAGCTAAAGTTAAGAGCTTCTTGAGAGTGTAGAGCTCAGTGAAAAAAAATATTTACAGATACTGTTATATTTTAAGATATGATTAATTTTCATTTATGTTGATGAATTCAGCAGAGTGCTAAGTAAAGTAGGCCTCTTACCTCAGGCAGAGGGGTACATGTTGTGACGTTACAAGAGATACTGTGATAGTGTAACTAATTTGGTGGATGTGGTAATGTTTACTGTGGAAGAACAGTTGGGGTGTAGCAAGCACAAGTCAATATATTTATGGAGTCACCTTCTTGATAAAGAGAGGAGGCAGCATATAACAGTTTCACATTGAATTACTTAGTTACATAATTGCCGATGTCTCAGTACATAACTTGATACATATATTAATAATGTAAGGTGTGCTTGTCTTGCTAATCACTGGATTTGCTGGGTATCTGATCACTGAAATGGGAGTACTCCAAAAACACAAGAGCTCTTCAAATTAGTTCAAAACTCAAATTTAAAGCACAGTAGTAGGGATAATATTTTGGGCATTAAAGAACCTGTTTTATATAAAAATTAAGTTGTAAGGATGCCTGACAACCTCTGCATAATGAGTTATTGTCTTTTATTGTGAAGGTACTGTTCAGTACCTGATCTATGTAGAGCAAAATGAGTATTTCGTATGCCACACCTTTTAGGCAAAGACGTGATTAAACAAAAGAAGAGGGGTGAAACTGCCAAAAAGTTGAGTGCCCCTAAATATGTAAATAATCTGATGATTGTCTACAAAATAATATAAGGTATTGAGTTTTACATATTTTAATACTGTAACATTGTAAATGCGTGATGGCCATGTTTAGAAATAATATATTTGACTAATGTAGTGTCACATGACCGGACACCGGACAGAGGATAGGGGACAAAGGTCGAGGTCTTTTGATCGTGGTCCGTCGGGGCGGTAAGGTCGGTGCGGCTAAGAGCCGCCGACATAGTATAACGTGGCCATCAGTTTGTTTTGTGGATGTGATTTAGTAAAATAAAAACGTTTTCATTCTAAACTGTTGTCGGTGTAAATCATTTGTGAACGATCGTGATTGAGACAAATACTTGAATTCATTCACTGCTGTACTTAGGCTGGCTATTTACTCAATATAAGGCGCGAATGCAACTGTGCACAACCGAACCCCTTTTGCAGACGAGTCATGATAAAAGGTTGTGTACAAGCCGGAGTGAAGCTGCAATAGCACGGCACCTGCTGTTTAGAGGAAGTGAGAGAGGAACGTTTTATTGCGTGTCCCAGTACCGACACCTCACAGACATGCGCGACTTGTAGCGATCACCTGCCATGGTATAAATTTTGAGACGAAATTAAAATGAATTCATGAATCCGCATGCCAGTCATCTTCAGGTGCGGTACTTATTTGTTGCAACGAACATTATATTAAGGCTGGTGTAATAGAACGTAGTGGGTAGAAGAAAAGTAGCATTTAAATCATTTATCAAACTTTTGTGATGGTATGCATTTAAATATAAGTACAAGTACTGTTAATAACGGAAGTAATTTGCACACATAGTACAACAACAACACTTCACCACGAAACGCTAGCGCCACAGCTGTTGAACAATTGTGGCAGCCGGCCGGTGTGGCCGTGCGGTTCTAGGCGCCTCAGTCTGGAACCGCGTGACCGCTACGGTCGCAGGTTCGAATCCTGCCTCGGGCATGGATATGTGTGATGTCCTTAGGTTTTTTAGGTTTAAGTAGTTCTAAGTTCAAGGGGACTGATGACCACAGCTGTTAAGTCCCATAGTGCTCAGAGCCATTTTTAGCCAATTGTGGCGGGCAGCAATCTCGAAGGGACACAGTCGACACAAAGTGTTCCGAATGGTGCGACTTTTAACGATCAACACTTTGGGGCTAGTGGCCAACTTAGTTTGATGACCACTATTTTAGAAGATGAACATTCGTTTCGAAATTGATTGAGATTGAGGGACTATATTGATTCCTACTAAATGTTGTCCAAACACAAGCAGGATAATGCGATGAAAAAGCAGTTCTTTTGAGAAGTTACCGGTTTACTCTACGACTCCATGCCACTGGTGAGTCAGAGTCTCTGGTGGAGATACTTGGATCGTGGACGCTGCCTGGGATAGATCTCGCCGCCGCCGCTGTTGGAATGTCTGGGTCATATGATGATTGCGAGAAAGAGTGAGATCTAACGCTGTCTTCAGTTTTCTCAGTTCATATCTCATATCCGTTGAATCGTTGAAATCCGTTCTATAATTTTATTCACGATGTTTGTAATTAATCAGAGCCCACGAAGCTCACAGCTACTACTCAGTTTTAATATTACCTTCTCGTTTCTTTCATAAATGCGTTACCTTGCAGTGTTTTATGTTGTTCCTTACACTTGTTCTGCAACTTAGCGTGCAAAGACGTTGGCTGGAGAATCTCACTATGTTCTTTTGTGTGAATTCACATCCCGTTATTGCGATCGCTTCTCGACCATATATTTCGTGACTTTTTCGGCCTCTGTTATGTCGAAACGTACGGTACACTAGTAACTTCCTGGAGAGGAAATTCTTGGTAACTTTGAGGTTATGTGTACCACGTGGTGACTAGTAGACTACCAGCCTTTTGTCTTATCCCTAAACTAAACTAAACTCCTTCCGAACAGGCTTCGAAAGGCCTAAAAACACCGACCGACTGCCGTGTCATCCTCAGCCCATAGGCTTTAATGAATGCGGATATGGAGGGACAGGTATTCAGCACATCACTCATTATGGATGAAGATGTCCATTGGACAATTTTTGGTTACAAGGAGTAACACAGCACAGCTCTCTTCAGGTCTATGTTCCTGTACGAAGAACGCTGAGATTAAGCTCACAGGAAGTGCTAATTGTCCGCTAACTCCACAGGACTGCTAGTATGTTGAAAGTGTGGTTATATATAGGACAACGGAGCAGGTAGTGTGGTGGTCATACGCAGTCAGAAACGTTACGATGTATGCATCTTCGTTTAAATAATGATAAACTAGGTCGTTGTCAGCTGTCGTCACTGGAGCAACTACTTCTGAATGAAATTTCTCCTCAATCGGCCTCACAAGGACTGAGTGCACCACGCTTGCCAATTGCGTTAGGTAGACGCGGACGGTCACCCATCCAAGTCCTAGCCAAGTCCAGCAGCGCTTCTCGTCGGTGATCTGACGGAAACCGATCTTACCACTGCGGCGTGGCCGTCGGCTTTTGTCTTATCGAGTAGTGATTAATGAGGCATGAAAGTGTGGCTTTTTGGGGTAAGAATGGTCTCTTATAAGGTACAATAAATTATGGTTACTTGAGCCAGCTTTGAGGTAGTTTATTTTGTTAGTTGTGAGAAACCGAGGCTTTTGTAGTGAGTATGTGTAGAACGCGACAGAGACTAAAGGGTCGTTGTATAATGTTTTCCGTACATTAATTTCTGTTGTTAATCCAATTTTATTAAATACGAAGTCTAAATGAAAAATAGGCTTCGCGAGTTTTTGATAGAGGGTTCTCTTGTTCCTGAATGATTTTTCCTGAGGCGAAGTGCGAGATGTTATCAACACGTGCACCCTTTAGTGCGAGAGAATAATGCACTTGTGTTTTACTAACCTGTTTTGAAGATGTGTTGTGCACTTGTTCATCATGTTCCGCGTATGCCAGCAGCCTAGATTCCGTTCATTAAAACAGACCTTCTGTCTGAATATTAAGCTATTAGATTCTGACAGTCTCGGAAAGATGACCTGCACTACAAGATGCGAAAATTTTGGCAACTACATTGTCGGGACGAAGATAGTCCATTGCACAATTTCTGGTTACAAGGCGTAACACAGCATAGCTCTCTTCAGATCTATGTTCCTGTACGAAGCGCGATGATGTTAGGCTCACAAGTATGTGCTAATTGTCCGCTAACTCCACAGCACTGCTAGAATGTTAAAGTGTGGTTATATATAGGACAACGTAGTAGGTAGTATGGCGGTCATATGCAGTCAGAAACGTTACGGTGTATTCATTTTCGTTTAAATAATGGTAAACTAGGTTTGTTGCTTTTAAATGTTCATTGTAGTCGGATGTATATTCCTTATCAGTCCACTACGTTTGTATATTCAACGTTCATAATATATTCTCAAACAATAAGCGTTAGTCAGACCTGCTTTTCTATTCAGTATCAAGCAAATGTGCTTTTAAATGATCAGTCATTCGTTGGATGCGTGTAAGTATCAAGTTAATCAGCTCCAAACTCTACCTTTCACCCTTTCAACACTGAGACTAAGAGGTAAGATTTTCTCTGGAAAGATCTTACTCATACACTGGAACAACGAACATTATGAGAGATTCCATTTGTGTCGTCGTTTCCTTTTTTGTATTTTTGTGTAACCGATAAAGGACAATATTATTGCAAACAACAACTGTTATAAGCCCGAAGTGAGCTGTTACGAAGCACCTGTGCAGACGTAAACACAGCGCATTGCGGTTCTGTGTTTAACAAACTGCACCCCAGGGAGGACACAGTTCTCAATCCCCGTCTCGCCATCCATACTTATTTCTTTTGTGGTTTCCTTAAACGTTAAGGTAAATACCGAACATGGTCGGTTCCCTTCCCTATGCTTTAGCCATTCCGAGCATTCTGATCTGTCTTTAACAACTTTGCTTCAAATCCTAATTTTCCTTACTTTAGACGTAAGCGCTCTCTATGATTGACAACTGCACTAAACATTATTCATAGTTTACGGCACAAATTTGGAGAAGAAACACATTGTATTTTACAGCAGATAAACATAATTCATTGAAGATCACAAGCATTAATCTTCTCGCAAAATTTGCTCATTACAAATAACATAATAGTGACACGCTATCTGATGGAGCCAGAAACTTGCTAGTAACTGACACAGCGAAACCAATTTTCCTTACCTTTTCCAGAGATACCTATTAAGTTTATAGGGTGTAGCAGAAAGGTACGACCACATTTTCAGGACGCAGTCCTCATACAATGCAGAAGAAAGAATGTTACATGAATATATTCTGGGAAACACTTTACTTCCATTATCTACAATAGAGGGTACCAGCGTGCCACTTAAGTATATTACGTCACTAGATATGTTGGTAGGTAGATTTTCCTTTCCCTTTCGAAGAAACTATCCCGGCATTTGCCTAAACCACTGCCGGCCGCTGTGGCCGAGCGGTTCTAGGCGCTTCACTCTGAAACCTAGCTGCTTCTACGGTCGCAGGTTCGAATCCTGCCTCGGGCATGGATGTATGTGATGTCCTTAGGTTAGTTAGGTTTAAGTAGTTCTAAGTTCTAGGGGGCTGATGCTCAGAGGCATTTGAACCATTTGAATCTAAACCACTGTGCCACCTAGCTCGGTGTTACTTGACATGTCTACAGACTGGTATATCTATATATGTTACGATAAATGAAGAGAGAAAGTAAAACACAAGCAACATGTGATATCTATGGTCATCAAAAAACCATGACTTTACTATCAATAAGCACTTCTGCAGCTTTCCATGCTAACGATTACAAACACATACGCATCTTACTCATCTTTCTCTTTCTCGTACTTCTCGTTAGTATTTTTTCGTTCTGTTTCATTTCCATAAGCAATTATATATCAGCTGCTAAAAACTCGTACGTCTGTGGCTGCACAAATACCATCCGACGACAAACTAGTAAGTGCATCACTGATATACATCGACTAGAATTTCCACCAATGTGAGCAACGTGCGGGTTTGAAGGTTTCATTCTAGACTAACTTCCGAACTGTTAAAATACTTTTACTAGCTTTAGCTGAATTCTTTGGTAACGATACTGACAGATAGGGAACATAAGTCAATAGAAAATGTCATTTAATTTTTAATTTTTCCTCCATTCTCTCTCTCTCTCTCTCTCTCTCTCTCTCTCTCTCTCTCTCTCTCTCCCTCTGATTCCCAGTGTTTACTCTGTCGTACAACGTTCCATGTTTTCTTATTTTGTCAATTTATTTTTTATTTTATCTTTACAGCCGGATGGCCTTACTGTCGCCGCAGTCGTCGACCTGAAGCAGGGGAGCCTTTGGACAATCTGTCTGTGAATCGTTGAAACTTCGTTCTCTGTGATAAATCGTGTTTTAACTGTACCTGTATCGTATTTTCTGAGATGCAACTGGGAGACTAGATCTGAATTTGCCTAAAAGAGAACGGAAACCGTTCAGAAAAGACACTCAGGCCAGTGTACCAGACCAGCGATCGTTATACGGCCTCGCGAAGTCAATCCAGGTCTGCCTAACCTCCTTGTCTCTGATCTATGTAATTTTGGAGCTAAGGATTTATGATATCGTATATACGATTATATGTATATGGCAACAATTTTTCAAGGGTCTGTACCACTGGTTTCTCTTATCTCTAACTGTCTCGAGAATACCAGTGGTCTGTAATGTGAACGCTTTTTAAATCATCGGTTTGCATTAACTTTTATTTTGCGAATCAAACAATGTTTGACATGCATGTTCCGCTTGTTTAAAACCTTATCAGTCCTACTTATGACATTTTTCGATCAAATGCTTGCATCCATTCTGTACAAGTATTGTTTGTTGATTTCGTCTACGGTACTGTAAATTGTTAATCGAATATATGACGTCTAATTTAAAATTATTTACACATCGCATGACGCTATTACGTAAGTAAAGATATATTTCTTCCTATTTTGGGATAGGGTGTTTGTATTCCTGCATATACTCTTTCCCTAAAAAGGAAAATAACAAAGGATGTAAAACATTACGGTAAGTGTTCCATGTGTCATTTGGTTCCAGTATAACCACTCCTGTGGTTATGTATTTTCCATATGAACAGCTTGTGGGAAGTTTCATGTAGTATAATCAAACTGACCACATAAATAAAGAGAGAAAAAGTTTTAATGTTAGGTATTTCATTTGCTCTCAAATATAATGTGAATCCTGATTCTAAGAATAAATTATTGCTCAGGCGTGGGCACGGGCATGTGAGCCAAAGATGGAATGCTCCGTAGCGGGCCGCTGACGAAAAGATGCTCACATTGGGACGGGAGTCAACGTTCCAACGAGCCCTGTGGAATCACAGGATTCCCTCTGTCCTATTTACCACAAAAAGTGCTACTTTAATTCAAGTCAAATAGGCAAAGAGTCTGCCCTTCTGGTGTGAGGCGCAGGGAATAGGGCTATGAGTGGGGAGACACACCGATTGTCTTACATAACATTCGGCTTACTAGTTTCGGCATAGTACATAAATGACGTAATAAATGGTAAGATTACCGGTAATATTGGCAGCACTGATAGAGAAAGAAACGTACGTGACTGTGTGACAGAGAAACCGGGAGCCGACGACTTCTCTCTCTTTTCTGTCTACTTGTTTGTTTGTTTTATACAAAATTAAAACTGCACATCGTTCCGTGCTAGACCATTGTGTATTTTATATCTTTACAACATACAAATTAAATTTTGTAAGTAATAAATATTAGATGATTGCGTAACTTCAGCGCTTTTATGTAACCAAAGCAATTACTTTTGATGCAAGTACAGACTGTAGGCACAAACATAAAACAAGCTATATAATTATTGTCGGTATTTTGTAGTGTATAGAACTTTCTTCTTCAAAGGCAGATTTTTTCCGTTATTACTGATAAATGCGACAGTTGTATATGGATAACGAAAACATGAGTTATATAAGCTCGACGCAGTATCAAAGTGATGTCTGGGTTTAATATCAAACGTTTTCCTTCAGTTTTACCTTTTTGCGTTTTATAGCAATATACGAGAAATCTGTTTTTTTTTTTTTTTTTTTTTTTTTTATTTTGTTACACGATCCCCCTGTTTCGAAACATAACCCAACAACTTTCGAATAAGACCTGAATTAAACATCAATAACTTCAGTTTTTCTACAGATACCGTTTATTTTTAAGTATCAGAGGGAAAGGTAACAACGTAGAACAAAAATGTTCCATAGGTTATCAGACCTTTCCTGTATCCTCACTCAGTTTCTAGACGGTTCACCGCTTCCAGTTTCTTTTGGAATCTAGTAAGATACTAATCGCATATGCAAACAAAGCGACTGAAATGAGGTAACGCCCAATAGGTATGCAATACATTTGATGTGCAGGTAATGCGGGTATGACCTTAACTGACCAATGCTACTAGGAAAACTATTGTATGTACTCTTGCCTATGATAGTGTACGGTGGACTGACTACGGCAGTTTTACAACTCTATATTCGTCGTTCACGGGGAGTGTAGATTGGCGGATGCAACGTAAGTTTGGCTTTGCTGGTTCGCAACACTGGTGAGATGTTGTCTCTCATTTACCTTCCTCCATGTCCGTTGGTCTTCCCACACGGTAATCAATACGTGGCCCAGCCATTTTAGTGTACATAATACTAGATTCGAATAGGAGTGCTGCCTTAGTGAAGTTTTTTTGTTATTTTTAGGGCGCGCAACTACTAAGGTCATTAGCGCCCAGTCACAAACATTAGTGCACTAATAGCGTACAAAAACGCGAGGGGGCAACACCAGAAAGTACTCACAAAGACGCAGATAAACAAAATAAAAGAGTTAGATCTCTTTGGACAAGTCCGTCAATGTAATAAAACTAAGGACACGTGCAGCTGCTCGAGCGTCATCGGCTAAAAGTTCCTGTAAGATAGACGGCAAACACAGGACAACACGAGAGTGAATAAAACGGGGACAGGACAATAAAACATGGCGCACCGTTAATGGATGACCACAGGGGCACTGCGAGGCGGGGTCACCGGACAACAGCTAGCGGTGGCTAAACCGGCAATGCCCAATCCGCAACCTGGCCAAAATGACCTCCTCTCGCCGGGAAGGGCATGAGGAGGTCGTCCAAGCCGTCGGGATCGGTTTGATGGCCCTAAGCTTATTTTCATGGAGAGAGAACCGAGCCTCATGCGACAATGATGAAATGGCCAACAAAGGACCCCACGAACATCAGTTGATGGGATACAAAACGAAGCTGTCCGAGGCAAGAGGACAGCAGCCTTGGCCGCAGCATCAGCAGCTTCGTTCCCAGGCACACCAACGTGGCCAGGAATCCACAAAAAAGAACACGAGCGCTGGTATCAGCTAGCGAGTAAAGGGACTGTTGAATTCGTTGCACGAGAGGGTGGTCCGAATATGGGTCACGGAGACTCTGAATGGCGCTCAAAGAATCAGAGCAGATGGCATAGGGAGAATGACGATGGCGGCGGATGTACTGTACAGACTGATAGAGAGCAAAAAACTCAGCTGTAAAGCTTGAACACTGGTCAAGGAGCCGGTATTGAAACGTAACATCCCCAACGACTCAGCACTGTTTATTCCTGTTTGGGAACCGGTGGTGACCTTGGAATTCTTCTACTCCCAGTTGCTGATGTTTTTCTACATGCGTTACGTGCTGATGCGGGTGCGTCGCTGAGCGAGAGGGGTTCATAAGTGAACGTATAGGTGTATATAAATTGCGTTTTTGCTGTGAAGCTGATCCCAATTCGCTGGTTTACGAAGTTTGCGGAGCGCAAATGTAGAATCACCATACGACACGTCATACGTTATCATCACAAGGTTCATTAGATTTTGACTCTGTTTCTTACACATCTCACGCCTAACTAAAAAATTAAAAAAAATTAGAACAGTCAAGATACTGGATAGAGGGTTGCACTGTGTACCCTAGTGGTCTAGGACTTGGGAACTTTGCATGCACCGTGTTGCTACCGTACGCGTGCTCGTCGATTGGCGCTGAAGGGACGGACAGCTGTGTCGCGGGTAGCGTCACCGCCAGGGGCCAGCGCGGTGCCCAGTGACCTTTGCGGGCTAATGGATTACCGGTGCGCCGCGGCGCTAGCTGCTCGCTTAGTTAAAACGGGCGGCCGCCCCTCCCGGGACACGCCGGAAAAACGCCCCACTTTGCTGGCGCACATTACTCCGCGTCAGCCTTGTTAACAAGGCCGTATCCGTTATTGTTTTTCACCATCGTGGTGTCGCGTTCCTCTCCTTTCCTCATTTTGATACGGCGTTGAGAACACAAAAAAGGCGATCACTTACGTCTGAGTTGGCTCTAGCAACGAGTTTGTCGTAGGCGACCTGTTGGATGAGATGTGGCTACTGTGCCACTTTCGGAAAAAAGTGTTTGCTGGAAGGTTGTAATATTTATGAGCTACCAAACTAAACTAATTTACATAGATGTGTCTCATGGAGCAACTTATCCGGTTAGATACAAGAGCAGCACACAGGTTATCTCTAACTTTCTCAGAGAAACACTCGAAGGCTACAGACTTTCAACAACACGTAAATTGACAGTGCAAAACAGAAAACTCATTGTTAGATATGGTCTCTAAAACCATTCTGATATCTACAACTTACGTTTCGCGAAAGCATAATATGGAGACGTAGCCACGTTGTATTCCTAATGAGTTTCGTATTATCGTGAGTGGGGATATTATGTGCTCCTACAACGAGCTCCCTATCCGTCCCTGAGCGATGGATTACACAATGTAAATTCCCAGATGACTTGATGTAATACGTGTAAGTATCGACTTTCTTTTAAAATTGTGCGACAGGATTTTCAGCATTGCAGGCTAACTTCCACCCTCCCTAGATTAACCGAAAAATAATTGTATTCTATTCAGTGACAAAGCCTACGTTTCAGAACCTTACACATATTGCATAACCCATTTTTCATAACATAGCATTGCAGAGATAGTGTATTGGATAGTCCCGAGATGTTTAAGTTAGGCCCCGCAGCAGAGTACCGTTACTTTTCAACGAATTACCAGACTAATGCTATCACTTTGTCAAGAACAAAACGCACTTGGCAAAACCACAGCATGTGTCCAGACCAGTTCTCTCCAAAAAGGAAGAGAGAGTAATAATATTAATCCAATTTGGGTCGGAGATTCGAACTGCAAATAAAATTTCGCGTAAACCGATACTTAACTCTGACGATTCGCTCAATTAATTAACAATTCATCAAACTTAATTACTTAATTCATACTACTAAATCAATTTTCCCAAGTCTACTGACACTACCGAAGTATTGTCTACATACAGGAAAAAAATGGTTCAAATGGCTCTGAGCACTATGGGACTTAACATCTATGGTCATCAGCCCCCTAGAACTTAGAACTACTTAAACCTAACTAACCTAAGGACATCACACAACACCCAGCCATCACGAGGCAGAGAAAATCCCTGACCCCGCCGGGAATCGAACCCGGGAACCCGGGGGTGGGAAGCGAGAACGCTACCGCACGACCACGAGCTGCGGGCTACATAGAGGAAAATCGGTTGGAGGGGGCAGTACAAATTTAACATTCCCCGTTTCAGTAATATAGAAAACGCCCAATATGGCGAAATCTAGCTTTATTTTCTAGCCGTTATTTCGGGTCGTCGTTGAAGCCACAAGGTGACGGAGAAACACAAAGTTGTCTCGCGTTCTGAGAATTCGCACCAGTTCAGGTCACCCAGCTTGAGGGCCAGAACTCTGACACTCCTGTCGGCCAGAACAGTAGGAACAGTTCCACCTCTCACCCCTGTCATGTTGGCTACAAGGACCTATTCTTGTACTGCGAATGTGCACTGTAGTTCATAAACCGACTGTTTAAATAACATGGGGAGCAGCTCTATAGCCCTTGCAGTTGCAGTCTCTAGAGGTGTCAACATCGCGAGGTTCAGTGTACGGCAGTTACCGCCACTTAGTGGCTAGTGATTCCCATTACTTTGGCAACTGCCTAGGTTAGTCATATACTACCGTTGTATCTACACCACAAGATACTGACACTGCAGATCGACATGTAGCGTGCTAAGCTGTTTAGTCGGCCCCCCTGATACTGTTATTGTAAGCGTGACCTATGGTTAGTTTCTTCTGTTACAGTGATGTCCGTTATTTCACATAGTTTTTTTTTTTTTTTTTTTTTTTGATATATCATTTTCCAGATTATTCCGACTTTCATAGTCTGCAGCTTCCCTACTGCTCCTTTTGTAAATCAATTACAAGGCGATAAAACATCTGCTGTAAGTAACGAGCGCCAGAAGATCCGCAGGTGAGCGATTTGCTAGGGAACAATGTTAGTCGATGTGTCATTGCTAATCTGCTACGGTTGCACCCACCAACAACCAACGGCTACACCAGGCCAGCTGGTTGTTGGATAACGGAGTTCTTAATTGAGAATAGATAAGAGGGGATTACTATGAGTAATTTCGACGTTCGCCTTACAGTCAAGGAAGATCTCCCGAAAACATTGAATGGAACCGAGGAATTTGAATTATTATTAATTTATTTTTGGGATAAAATGAGAGGGGGCAGAGATAAAACCTGTCAACGCAAGTTACACAAGTAATGAACCTCCTATAGTCAATACTTCCTCATATGAAATTCAATAATAAATGCTAAAGCCAATCCAGTGGTGTTGTAATGCAGTCAAGCCTGTCACTTTTGTTAGTTGAAATGATCAAGAAGTGGAAGATCCAACTCCTAAATTTTAATAACCATATTCTCAAAAATGTTCATTGATATAGGATCGTAAATTGTAATCAGTGATATATGTGCAGAATTGAGCCCTGTACACATGCAACATACAAAGCTCATGGACAGAGGATCTTTTCAACATACATTTGTGTCAAATATTTAGTATCGAGATTCCATTTTCTTTTTCTTTCTTTTTTTTTTTTTTTTTAAACGCATCAACGTCTCATTCCCCACTGGGAACAAACTTCGACATCACATGCAGTAATAATTAGTCCACGCTTTATACATACAGACAGTAGTACGCCTCATGAAACTGTGGACACAAAACAGCCTTTACGGTGCTTTACTTTTGACTGAATCCATCTCATGCTGAATAAACTCTGATAAGTTCCTTACATCGTAAAACAAAAACGTTTCGTTGAAGTATTCTTGTTTATTTAAAGTTATTTTCAAGGCACTTAGTGTTCGTATTTAAAATCTACTGATTACTTAAAATCTTATAACCTATGGTGAACGCCAAAACATTATGGCCACTGCCCACCGTGACGTCGTTGGATGCCGCCTGATGGTGTTGCGAGCACGTGACGCGGTAACAATTGTATGTAAGCGGAGTACACATGGCGGGACATCAGTATAGCGGAGATATGGGCTGCAAATGAGGAAATCCTTTGACATAAGCGATTTTGACATAGGGCAGATTGTTATTACGCACAGCCTGTGAACGAGTATCTCGAGAACGACGGAGCTGGTCGTATGCTGGCGTGCTACTGTCGTGAGCATCTACAAAAAGAGGTAGAAGGCTAGTGAAATTGTCACTACACGCTAAATGTTTGGTCGTCTATGACTCTTCACAGAACTTCGGGTTTGGCAGCTTGTGTGCTCTGTAAAGTAAGACAGAAAGTAATCTGAGGCATCTCTGCCGAAAGAGCACAATGCTGATGCACGCACAAGTGTGTCAGAGCACACCGTTCATCGTATATTATTCAGCATGGAGCTCCGCAGCAGACTAGCCCTACGTGTTCACATGTTGACCCAACCATAACGTCGATTACGATTGCAGTAGGCACAGGACTATCGGGATTCGACCGTCGATCAATGGAAACGTGTCGGCCCTTCGGGTGAACCACATTTTTGCTACACTAGCTCAATGGCCGTCTTCATAAACGCCACCATAGAGGAGAACGGCGGCTCGAAAAGCGCAGCGCGCCACGGGTGCAAGATGGTGGAAGCAGTGTTATGCTATGGGAGGCGTTCTCCTACGCTTACATGGTAGCTGTGGTAGTAATCTAAGATACGCTGACAGCTGCGAACCACTGCATCCCTTCATGCTTGACATATTCCCCGACGGCGACGTCATCTTTCAACAGTATAACCGTCAGTGTCTTGGAGCCAGATTCGTGCTACAGTGGATTCGGGGGCATTATAGTAATCTCACGTTAATATCTCGGCGACCAAACTCACCCGATGGAAATCCTATGGAACCCATCTGGTTCGCTATCGGGCGCGATAACCGCGTACGCAAATCAGCGGTCCGTTATTTACGCGAATTGCATTACCTGTGCGTAGACATTAAATGCCACACACCTGCCAATAAAATGTTGGATCCCTGATACCCACAGAATCAGTTATGTGTTTCGTTCCAAAGACGAACAAAGAACTATTAAGCAGGTGGTCAAATGTTTTGGCTCATCAGTGTGTAGACTATTGGGATATATGTTAATCTCAGTTTCCAGAGGTTCGCCATTTTTTTTTTCTCTCCAGACTGCATCTGCCGTGATAAATCGCATAAGTGCCAAAGCCATCATCAGCGTGCAGTTACCTGCGCAATGATAATTAAACACCTTCGTCAACCGAGCAAATTGCTCTGCTAGCAGCGCACAGGTTCACGTAGGCAGCAACATTAACGCTGGGTGTGCGTATGTAAGACATTCAGTTTAACAATCACTTAAGTACAATTATGAGTAATGTAATTTTCGTAGATCAGAAGGAATACCAAGTGATATGTATACGTACAAAGGAGGACAGTTCTGCAATAGCGTGAAACTGTAACACAATATTCCTCTCCTTGCTGGGGAGCAGCGTCTGCTGTGTAATACGTAAAAGGCTCGTCTAATAAATTCTTCATGTGACACTAGTGTAATAATAGCCTCTGCACTCCTCAGAGAGAAACAAACACAGTAGCCGTGTCATATTGCCCTTTCCTGGTATTCCACGAACGTGAGCTCTATTTCATTACGCACAGCAACGTCTGTGAATTCCCTCTGCTGCTTAACTCTTCACATCGCGCTAATGCGAGTCTGCTACACTAAGACTTTAATAAAAGTTAATAACGTAGTACTTTCAAAAAAAAAATTCCACGCCAAACGTATTTCATCTGAGCAGATGGATAATTAGCAATGAGAGTGTGTGAGAAAGGAAATAGTTTTGGCAGACTGTTAAAGCTATTATAATGTGTCTTTACTGCCAAAAAAATGTTTATTTGTATCACCAAACGCGTTTCATTTTATTGATATAAAAGATCCCCATTGGTCTAGAATGAAACGCATTTTCAATGTTTTCTTTCTACTTTCAGATCTAAAAACACGTATTTATAAAGGATGCTGACATGTGATATTTACTTACATCATTTTCCTAATTTCCTCTTACAACTGCAGGCGTCATCGGCTTGCACATCTCCCAGGTATTCCACCGTAGGCTACTGACGTTTTTGGCTTAATTTCATGTCAGTCAACAGCACAATAAAATTCTTGCCGCGAAATACTGCTAAATATAGCAGCACTAGCGTTTATTTCAGTTTACCTGGTAAAACGTGACTCTGTGTTTCGTGTTGTTAACTGAACTGTTAATTACGGTTCCGTCTTATCTTAAAGTATTCTGTTAGTGTGTGGATTGTGATATGTATATTAGGTCGTTTTATTTATGTTTATGCATATTTATTTAACATGTTATTGGGATAAAGCAGTAGTATAGGAGCTGAAGGTCTAAATGATAGACAGGTGGGAGGAAGCAGACAGGAACGAAAATGGTGAACAGTGACTGCAAAGTGTGGGAGGGGAGAGTGGGATGATAATGAGATGGAAGGCGGGTGAACAGGTGAAATTAGGGCAGGGTTGGGTGGGGTAGAGGCGAGGAGAGAGACCAAAGCGCTAACGCGCATGCACACACACACACACACACACACACACACACACACACACACACACACACACCCCAAGAGGTTTTTAGCTGATGTGTTGAGTAATTTTGTAGAGTGTCTGGTTTCAAATATTTATCTGGTCATTAACCAGCTGTTTATTGGGTATTATTATTTTTGTATGCGATAGTTTTCTTAAAAGTGAGGTGGTCTGTTTTTAGTCATTTTTTATGGTGTTCATGTCTTTTTCTGTTGTGCTAGGCATACGATATTCCTACTTAGTGTGGTATGCAAGCGTTAAGAGCTTTGTACTGTGTTTTCATGCCCTGACATGTTCCTTCTAACTTATGTCAAATGTCCTGCCAGTCATACTGATATAGATTTTGTCAGTCTTCTCAATCCAGCTGGTAGATACCAAGCGTTTATTAGGTGTCTAATTTTGATTTTAGTTTCTTATGTATTCCTGTACCATTATATATTTTGTATGTAAATTTAAACCATGTGTTTTAAACAAATTAACTATTTCAAGCAATTTCTTTGTGTCGGTCATTGTATTCCATTTTCTTGTAATTGTGCTGCTTTATATCTGTGTTAGCAGTGTTTTTGCCTGTATGTGTTGGTGTATTTTGTTAGTTGGTTTCACGTTTAAGCCTTTATTTTTCTACAACGTTTTTTGGATCCATTTGTAATTATATCTTTTTTAAGGTGGCTTGCTCTTTTTAGTAATCTGAAGTATTTGGAGAAATCTTATTGAGTTTGTTTAGCATGTATCTCACTGCAGTTTATCTATGGCTCTGTGTAACTTGATGCTGTATTTATTATTACATCTGTTGTGTGTTTCCTGTATATGTCAAAATGGGGTTGTTTTTGTTTTATTCTTCTGCTTCTTGTATTGTAAACTTTCTGCTCATATGTGCTGTACGTCTGTCTTCGTGTAATTTTTGAATTTTTGTCAGTGGTTCATCACCATGCACATTACCTCATCTATGTAGCTTTACTAGTTAATAATAATGCGGGATCTATTTGTTATTAGATCTGCAAATATTAGTTTTTCTTTATGGTTCCTAAAGATATTTTTAAATATAAAATGATAATTATTTTTCTTTTGTTTTACAACAAACTGACTCCACGGAAATTTTGGGTTTCGTATGTGTTATCGAACAAGAAAAAAGCTTTTGCACAAATGTACAGGATTCTATCCATTTAATAAATCCCAACTGATCGTCATGTAACAGTTTCTCGATTTTCTTTTTCATTCGTCTGCGTATTATTCAAAAGGGAAACAGGAAGAATAAGATTTAACGTCCTGTATTATTGGACTTAGCAACTTGGAAGCATGAGACGTCTAATTCTGCATTAGTTTCTTGGTTTAACTGCTATTGCTATCTTCAGGATAGTGTCGATGGCAATTTTCTGAAATCCGATGCTGTATGTCAAGTTCTTTTCTTTTCCTCACTCCCTTGCGTCATAGTAAGAAACACAGCAAACCAGCAGTTAATGTACTGAATTCACATATCTGAGGGTTAGACTTCCAGTTCGCATGTGGATCTTCCTTGGTTTACCAAAGAGCTTGAATTTTAGTTGGTGTCTTAAATGAGAATTCCACTAATTATCTCAAACTCTTCTATCGCTCTACCCTTCCCGCGTTTCTTGACGGTATAGATTATTGCACTTCCGTACATTAAAAATGTAGCATCATTAAAACGACATGCAACAGACGTCTTACTGGCGTGAAGTGCAACTGAGTAGTTTTTTAGTGCAATAACACAAGCTAAGTTGCGGTAACGCAATGTACATTTGGTATACACTGAAGTGAGAAAATTCATAGGTTACGTCGACATATCGCGCCGGACTTCTTTTTCCCATCGCAGTGCAACAATGTGACGTGGCATGAACTCAAGTCTTTGGAAGTCCCTGCTGAAATATTGAGTCGTGCTGCCTCTATAGACGACTACAATTGCGAAAAAGTTGCCGGTGCAGGATTTTGTGCACGAACTGACCTCTCGATTACGTCGAATAAATGTTCGATGGGATTCATGTCGGGCGATTTAGATGGCCAAACCATTCGCTCGAATTGTTCCGAATTTTCCTCGTACCAGTCGCGAACTACTGAGGCCCGGTCACATGGTGCATTGTCATCCACAAAAACTCCACGGTTCTTTGGCAACAAGATGTCCATGAATGGTTGCAAACGGTCTCCACGTAACCGAATATCCAGAGAATCCAATCCATTCCACGTAAAGAAAGCACTATTATGGAGCCACAGCCAGTTTGCACAATGCCTTGTTGAGAACTAGTGTCTATGGCTTCGTGGGGTCTGCACTACACTTGAACCCTACGATCACTTCTTACCATGTAATATAGGGACTCATCTGACTAGGCAACGGTTTTCCAGTCATCTAGGGTCTAACCGATATGCTCACGAACCCAGGAGAGGCGCTGCAGGCTATATAGTACTGTTACCAAAGGTACTCGCGTCGTTCGTCTGCTGCCATAGACAATTAACGCCAGATTTTGCAGCACTGTACTAAAGGATACGTTCATCGTACGTTCCACGTTGATTTCTTTGATTATTTCAAGCAATGTTGTTGTTCTATTAGCACTGACAACGCTACGTAAACGCCGCTGCACTCAGCAGTTAAGGGAAGGTAGTTGGCCACTGCGTGGTGAGAGGTAATTCCTGAAATGTGGTACACTGGCGGCACACTGTTGACATTGGAATACTTGTAACGCCGGAAATGCATATCCTCCTATTTCCATCTATTGTACTATAATTTTTTTCCTTATTTTGTTACCTGAAGATATGACGTTTCTGTGTCTTTGTATATTGTAATTGTTTTATTATTTGTATATATATATATTTATGCATCTATGTAGATGTATAATTGGTTTGTTTTGTAAATACTATTTGTATTTTTACGCTGGGTCTTGGAAAACTATGCTATCGAACGAATACATCGATAGGTCGTGTGGAGAACCAAAGTGTTTAGGATCTTTGGTAGTGTGAACTCGGCCGCGTGGAGCGCGGGCAGAGCAGACAGAGTCTGGCTGGAGTAGTGCGGTTGAGCAGTTGTGTCGTGTGACGCTCCCGCGAGTTGCCGCGCTTTCGGGGTTTGGCAGCATGTAATTGCGCTCGACTTGCTATGTTAGTTTCTGACACAGTGTCGCGGACGGGAAGCATTAGCTGGCGCTGCACATCAAGAGCCCGTTTCGGCTGGAGACCGTGTCGAGAAGAAGGCGCGCCAACATCCAGCTTCTGCAACAGCGACGGCCGACGATGAGTGACTGTCACCACCTCCTCGATCGATGACTTCAAACCTTCAATCAATCAACAAGGAAGACTGGTAGCACGTAAAGTTTTAGAACTGTATGGCAGACCTCAGCTTTTCAAACTGTTAAATTCTTCTCACTAAATTACAGCAACGTAGCATGAACCTTTGTTGCTCATTGTCCCAATTGCGTTACCAAGCAGGGTCCCTTCCTTTTCCGGAATGAACCCGAGTGTCGTTGAGATTCAAACGCCAGCATTAAAGTAATATCATTTGATTACACTGCTTTAATTTCAAAGTTCAGTTAAGGTATTCATAGCTGGCTACAATATTTGGATTACACAAGCACAAATTAAGAGTGCGAGTTTTGTTACCGTATTTTAGCTTACCTGTGACTGCAGCTCAGCTTGGTACGTACTAAATTTTACTATTGTTAATTGTTCAGAATCATTTAATTCAAGTTCAAAGTTAAATATCTTATTTCTAAATTGCGTAGATTCAAGTAGCTTTTGAAATGATTGTTGAGGTAGCCAAAGACTAACCGTATTTTACTGAATTTCGATGTGCTTCAGAAACAAAGCTCACTATTAATTTCAGTCACTAAATTAACTTTCAGTTTTCCGGTTTTATTAATTCTTTTGCTAAATTAAGTCAGAGTGTAGCGAAATTTATTACTTCTGACAAACTTCCAGTTTTCACACTACACGTGTCAAACTTCAGTTGCCACGCTTCTAGTGCTAATTATATGTGTAATAACCTTTCTTTTTCAGTTACTATAGTAATTGTCCATAGGACTGGCGACCGTAATTTCCCCCAAATCTCAAATATCTAATTACCGCTAGTTAATTGTTAAGGTAACGGCCGCACATTTACTTTCTTTATTAACTTTACCCCTTTTCAAAATTAATTTCCACCAGTTTCATTTGCATTTTTCCTTTCATTTAGATGTAACCCTTTCCTCCCTCCTTACCGACAGATTAACTTCGGTGACGATTGCTTTTCCCATATTTCCATTAGGTACACGCGGTTTAATTTTTCACTGTCATTAAGGTCGATAAGTGAGGAGGAGGTTACATACTGAATGCCCTAACGATTTCCGAAGCGGAAAGTGCCATGCGGCTAGCTCCAACTACCACTCCGCGTTCACAGTCTAAATCCCGTCGTTCGGCCATAATCACGTCGGAAACCACCTTATATGAATTAGCTGAGTACAAGTGACAGGTTTGGCACTTTGTATATGCAGATTATCGCCATTGTATATGTGCATATCGCTATCCTATGACTTTTGTCAGCTCAGTTTGTAAGCAAAGACGAGGCCGTCATTTACTCTTCCACAAATCATATTTAATTAACGGTTATTTGTTAGAAGCTCGTGTTGTGCCTCAAGTAAGAATGAGAAACATCTGCTAACAAGTGTTGGAATTCAGCCCTGGGAGTATTGTGGTCTATTGAGAGTGCAGTTTTTTGTTGCACAGTGTTACTGTTCGCGTCGGACAGGATCTCACGGCTGCCAGAAAGGCCTTACTCACAGCAATCTGGGATCTAAACGCCTCGAAGCGACTGGCGCGTTAGAGAACAGACATACTATTCGCTCGATCGTGAAATCACGTCACGTACCTTAAGTTAGAAAGTGGGATTGTTGGTGTCAAGTGCCCATACGGAAAGTGCGACTTCTCGAGCACCGCCGACTCTCAGCACGACTATTATTGCGGCTTCCCTTGACGCGGCAGAAGAGGGACAGGGAGAGGAAGAGAGGAAGAGAGAGAGAGAGAGAGAGAGAGAGAGAGAGAGAGGCACCAGCATGATGCATCCGACAGTGACACTGGACATATGAGTGGCACCACGTCATATTTTCAGGCGACTTCCGCTTCCGTGTACAGTACTGCGATGGATGAATCTGTGTGTGGATGGTCTGAGAACGAACGCCGACAGATTGATGTCACCGTGGTATGTGATGCAGCGATAGTTGACGTGCCATGGGAATACATCAAAGTCACGTGTGGTTCACAGAGTAGGTAATTTGAAAGGCAGATTATTACATTTACGACTTGATATTCCAAGCAGTTGTACCCTACCTTCTAAGTCGCCATGACAACCTTCAACACGTTAAATTAAAACCGTGTATTGCCCATGCTGCCTGACCTAACTCGATACAGAGGGTATTCAAGTGTTGCTCTGGACAGCATGTTCTCCAGGTCTCCCAACCACTGAAAATATCTGGTCACGAGTTAACAAATTAGCCAGGAAAATTGGTGGACTGTGACAAAAGAAATGGTTCAAATGGCTCTGAGCACTATGGGACTTAACAGCTGAGGTCATCAGTCCCCTAGAATTTAGAACTACTTAAACCTAACTAACCTAAGGACATCTCACACACCCATGCCCGAGGCAGGATTTGAACCTGCGACTTCAGCGGTTGCGTGATTCCAGACTGAAGCGCCTAGAACCGCTCGGCCACTCTGGCCGGCGACTGTGACATGAACAGCCTATAATGGAGTACCAGTTTCTGTCATCCTAGCTCATCTAACTACACGCGCAGTCCGGTTGGGGCACTGTTACAGCACAAAGTGGTAAGGGGTACAAATCAGCAAAAATTTATTAAAACTCACTCACGCTGCCACAGAAAAAATCGAATCAGGCCAGAGACAGAGGTGGAATGAGGAAGTTATCCAGTATGTCGCAAGTGGTCCACGTCCACGACGCTGTCTGCCGAGTAAATAGACTGTGACAGAAAACTAAAGGAAGCGAGACAAGCGGATTCTATAGTCTACTCGTGAGGTATGCTTCAAGCCCTCTGTCTCTTTCACAAGTGCACATAGCGAGGGATCGACACACCAGTTAACAGCATGTTGAGTGACTATAGCAGAATAAAGAGGTGACCTTCGAACATTGCGAACCGATCTTTGTGTCATAGCCTAGTGCCAGCTCCTTTCAAATACTCCAGATCTCGTCAAAGGTTGATCAGTGAGACTGACGGCATTCACAGTAACAGCAGTCGATTCCATGGTTACGATACTGTAGTGAATCTGTGTCGTAGATTCTCCGGCACAGTCTACAAACCATCCGAAGATTTATTCAAGAGGATGGCCTTCACCTGGCGAACTTTATGCCACTCGTCGCCTATTGTGTAGTGATAGAGAACCTGGCTGTCTTCCAACCACATGACATCGCAGAGTGCTGCCAATAGCAGGCCGATGTGACCGAGCGGTTCTAGGCGCTTCAGTCCCCGACCACGCGGCTGCTACGATCGCAGGTTCAAATCCAGCCTCGGGCATGAATGTGTGTGATGTCTTAGGTTGGTTAGGTTTACGTAGTTCTAAGTCTATGGGACTGATGACCTCAGATGTTAAGTCCCATAGTGATTAGAGCCATTTGAACCTTTTCCAAAGGACCGAAGAGATCAGGGCTATAGCATGAGTATTCGAGTGTCTCCCTATTGACTTGGCGTTACTTGTGCGTAAAGGCATTTGCAATATGGGGACGCGCGTTATCGTGAAACAGCACGATACCACAACGGTTTGTTCCGATGGACAAGCTGCTACACATTCTTCATTCTCCGATGGACGTCTATCGGTGTATTTCATTCGGCAGCCGAGAAAAGAATTGTAGCACATTGGTCCTGTTCGGACGTATTTGGTAATAACGTAGCCATAGTTCACGCTTCCGCATTTACGACAAGTACGTCGGAAAGCCATAAACGCCACACTAATCCCTTGTCTACATGTCGCTCTACGTTACACATACGCTACAGCAACACTCTCAGACGGTAACTTTCTTCATCGTCCTCTGTAATTACGACACTTGAGGATATGTAGAGAACTGTGCAACCCCAAAAGCCTGCTTCAACATAGCTCGGCTTTGCCCATTATAATGCTTACGTGTCTTTCCACTAACCCTTGAGCCCTTGACCTGGGTCGATAGCGGGTCTTGCAGGATACGCGCGACACTGTAGGCCGCGTAGTAATTTGCGTCACGAGCTGGGGCCGTGTCCCTAATGAATGCTGCAGCCGATCAATGAGGCTACAACGGGCGGCGCTTTGCAGCAAAGTGATTGTTCAGTCAGCCGACAACTGTCGATAGCGCCGAAAGCAACTCCCAGGGGGCCGCCGCCGCCCAGCCGCCGCTGCCGCCATGACACCTGGGGCCCACACAGCGTGACACCCACAGCAGCGCTGTGCCACTCCTATACAGGTCTCTATCAAATATCACTAAGTTTTGAAAATGTCACAACTGTTCACAGTTTGTGCCAGGCCGGGAACCGAACCCGGGTTGCTGCTTTTTGAGAGCAGTCGCTCGAGCATTAGGCTCTCCGCGGACGCATTTAGGATTGGTTTACAATTGTCACGTTTCCAGCCAGACTTAAGGTCACTAATACAAGAGGATCGCCCACGGTGTGTCTAGGAACAGCACCACTAGAAGAATGGAGTCAGTGGATGACAGCGAGTTACCAGCCACATGGGTCATTGTTGTTGATGTGGTCTTCAGTCTAGAGACTGGTTTGATGCAGCTCTCCATGCTACTCTATCCCGTGCAAGCTTCTTCATCTCCAAGTAACTACTGCATCCTACATCTTTCTGAATCTGCTTAGTGAATTCATCTCTTGGTCACCCTCCACGCTGCTCTCCAATAATGAATTGGTGATCCCATGGTGTCTCGGAATATGCCCTACCAATCGATCCCTTCTTATAGTCAAGTTGTGCCACAAATTTCACTTCTCTCCAGTTCTATTCAATACCTCCTCATTAGTTATGTGACCTACCCATCCAATCTTCAGCATTCTTCTGTAGCACCACATTTCGAAAGCTTCTATTCTCTTCTTGTTTAAACAAATTTCTCTTCTTCAGAAACGCTTTCCTCGCCATTGCCAGTCTACATTCTATATCCTGTCTACTTCGACCATCATCAGTTATTTTGCTCCCCAAATAGCAAAACTCATTTACTACTTTAAGGGCCTCATTTCCTAATCTAATTCCCGCAGCATCACCCGATTCAATTTGACTACATTCTATTATCCTCGTTTCGCTTTTGTTGATGCTCATCTTATATCCTACTTTCAAGACACTGTCCATTCCGTTCGCCTGCTCTTCCAGGTGCTTTGGTGTATCTGTCAGAATTACAATGCCATCGACGAAACTCAAAGTTTTTATTTCTTCTCCATGGGTTTTAATTCCTACTCCGAATTTTTCTTTTGTTTCCTTTACTGCTTGCCATGGGTCATATATGAATTCATATTTCGCTGAAATGAATTGATTCCAGTATTCTTGTCATTACATATTGCACGAAAAATTCCATTTTTCATTGCAAATGTAACTTCTCAATTGTTAATATTTGTGACATATTGTTACTGACGTTTTAATTAAGAAAATATAACACATTAAAATTTTAGGACAAAAATGAAAAATAAGGTACTCTTTACTTGGACTGTATCCATTACTTTATACCACAGACTTGGTTTTACACGAGCTATAGTGATAAGTGTCGGAGAACTACGATAAGCAATAATCTTCACTGCATCGAGCACACCGCACAAGTGCCACATTTTCTCAGTTGGCACTGTACAATTGTAATAAGAGCCCAGCCGAATTGATGTGGAACCAAGTTACGGGATTTCTCGCGAGAAATAACAACATAGTTAGTTGCCACACATACTGGAACTAATGCACAAAGCTTTGTCACACGTCGTTGTTCAACTCTGGCAGGATCAGAACGGCACGTCATAAAAGGAGAAAATGTGGCGCTTTCCTGATTCCGTGAATTCTTTTGTTTTGATCGACTCGTTATCAAACGCAGCAAATGACAGTTCCAGCACTGAAACGCATTCCTCGGATTCGGATATGGAAGGAGTTCAGAGATTACCAGGCGGCTGGCTGTAACACCTTTACTGGCCGTGCGCGTAACAGATATGGAAGGGGATCAAAGATTACCAGGGCGGATGACTGTAATGGTTCAAATGGCTCTGAGCACTATGGGACTTAACTGCTGAGGTCATCAGTCCCCTAGAACTACTTAAACCTAACTAACCTAAGGGCATCACACACATCCATGCCCGAGGCAAGGTTCGAACCTGCGACCGTAGCGGTCGCGCAGTTCCAGACTGTAGCGCCTAGAACGGCTCGGCCACGACCGGCCGGCTGACTGTAATGCCTTCATTATTTAACTACACGGCAAAAATCCCGCAATACGCTTTGCATCACTCATTATTTACTCAAAAAAAAAAAAAAAATATATATATATATATATATATATATATATATATATATATATCACTGCAGGTTAATGCGGTCGAAGTTACAGGGTGACAATCATTGAACTGCATGAAAAAAAATGTAAATTAGTTACAAATTACAGCGTATACACAATTTATCAACATGTAAACGTCACAACAGATTTTCGATATCTTTGCCATCATTGGCGATGATGTGGCACAGACAAATAGCGAAATTCAGCATAACCCGCTGAAGTCTCGGAACATCGATGCTGTCTACGACCTCCTGACTGGCTGTTTTCACCTCAGCAATGGTTTTGGGGTTATTACTGTACACCTTGCCTTTAATATAGCCCCACAAAAAGAAGTCGCATGAGTTCGGATACGGAGAATATGGCGGCCAATCGAGGTGCATGCCAGTGGCCTCTGGGTATAAGCAGAGCCAGAATGTGGTCTTCAAAGTGCTCTTACAGCACATCAAACACTCTCCTACTTCGATGGGGTCGAGCTCCGTCTTCCATGAACCGCTTCTTGTCGGAAACAGCGTCACTTTGTATAATGAGGATGAAATCATCTTCCAAACTTTCGCGTTCCGTTCGGTAGCCACCATGCCATCAAGGAATATCGCATCGATATTCGCGTCACTGGACATAGCACACCACGCAGTCACCAGGTAAGGATGAAGAGACTTCTCGATCGTGAAATGCGGATTCTTAATCCCCCAAATGCGCCAGTTTCGCTTATTGACGAACTCGTCGAAATAAAGTGGGCTTCGGTGCTAATCCCAGCCATATTCACATACTAATTTCTATCATGCTCCACGGCTAACAGTGCAGTTTGAACGTCCTAAAGCAAACCGTTCAGAAGTTATGACGATTTTATTTCATACAGATCAATAACTGTCTCCCTGTAAATGCGCCGGTACAGCTGTTGTCGCGTATCATCGCTGAGTCAAAATTGCTCAAATGTCTCTGAGCACTATGGGACTTAACTGCTGAGGTCATCAGTCCCATAGACTTAAAACTACTTAAACCTAACTAACCTAAGGACATCACACACATCCATGCCCGAGGCAGGATTCGAACCTGCGACCGTAGCGGTCGCGCGGTTCCAGACTGTAGCGCCTAGAACCGCTCGGCCACTCTGGCCGGTGTCGCTGAGTCTCTGTGTGCATAACGTAAGGCATAAAACGTATCCTTGTTATCGTACTTGACTGTACATAGTGTCGGAAGTTCCACGCGGCTTTTCGCGGATGATGCTGTAGTATACAGAGAAGTTGCTGCATTAGAAAATTGTAGCGAAATACAGGAAGATCTGCAGCGGATAGGCACTTGGTACAGGGAGTGGCAACTGACCCTTAACATAGACAAATGTAATGTATTGCGAATACATAGAAAGAAGGATCCTTTATTGTATGATTATATGATAGCGGAACAAACACTGGTAGCAGTTACTTCTGTAAAATATCTGGGAGTATGCGTACGGAACGATTTGAAGTGGAATGATCATATAAAATTAATTGTTGGTAAGGCGGGTACCAGGTTGAGATTCATTGGGAGAGTGCTTAGAAAATGTAGTCCATCAACAAAGGAGGTGGCTTACAAAACACTCGTTCGACCTATACTTGAGTATTGCTCATCAGTGTGGGATCCGTACCAGGTCGGGTTGACGGAGGAGATAGAAAAGATCCAAAGAAGAGCGGCGCGTTTCGTCACCGGGTTATTTGGTAACCGTGATAGCGTTACGGAGATGTTTAATAAACTCAAGTGGCAGACTCTGCAAGAGAGGCGCTCTGCATCGCGGTGTAGCTTGCTGTCCAAGTTTCGAGAGGGTGCGTTTCTGGATGAGGTATCGAATATATTGCTTCCCCCTACTTATACCTCCCGAGGAGATCACGAATGTAAAATTAGAGAGATTAGAGCGCGCACGGAGGCTTTCAGACAGTCGTTCTTCCCGCGAACCATACGCGACTGGAACAGGAAAGGGAGGTAATGACAGTGGCACGTAAAGTGCCCTCCGCCACACACCGTTGGGTGGCTTGCGGAGTATCAATGTAGATGTAGATGTAGACACGAGACAGCTTGGCTTCCGTTCCACGTTAAATTAAATCCAATGAGATTCTGGCAAGCGTGGAAGAATACATGGTTAATGTTTATATCAGATTTATTCTTATGATGCTCACAGTTTTGTTTTAAAAAAGAAGCATATCACCTCAGTTAGCAGGTTGTGGGCGAGGCAGAAGCAGGACCTGGCAGAGTCGAGAACGGTGTTCGCGGCCCTGCACCACCCCCACCACAGCGGCGCCGTGGCTTAGCGACTGCTCCAGCTGCAGCCGCCCGCTCCACGACTTATGCGCAATCACACCGCGCCGTTTCCCCGGAGACGGCCACAGCCACGACAATCACTGATGCACTCCTTCCCCTACAGCCTGTCCACGGTTGCTCACTCTAAATACGACAAAGACTGGAAAGTCCATATGACTGTCGTCTTGGTCGTTCGCAAGAATAGACGCTTGCTATCCTCTCTCTCTCCACCCCCGCCCGTCCATTCCACTCTGCCCCCTTGGAATTCGGAATACAAACGTTTTATCCAATACAGATTTCTTATTAATGGTTACATCGAGAAGGCATTACCCTTTAGAATATTCATGTATGTGTAGAAGTCTCCTAAGCCGGGGCAAATGATTGTCTACGTTTTTGCTAAACAGCATGTTTACGCAACTGTAGCATAAAGCAGCCGACCACAGAGACGAATAACTTAAACATATTTGGTTGTCATCCTGTCCATGGGAAAATATGTCGTTTCCTCGCCGCAGCTGCACTTTTGTGCTGAACTGAATGAAAGGCAGTCCGAGCCTTTGCATAACATTGTTGAAACGGACCTTCTCAGTCTCTTTGCTGCAGTATTGCTGTGCACTGCGGAATCCGCATCAGATGGTACTGACGGAGGACATTGAGAAAGTTCGAACAAGGGTAGCTTGTTTTGAATCATCGCGAAATAAGGGAGATATTGTCACGGGTATGATACACGAATTATGTTCAAATTATTGAAATGGCTCTGAGCACTATGAGACATAACATCTGAGGTCATCAGTCCCCTAGACTTAGAACTAAGTTAACCTAACTAACCTAAGGACATCACACTCATCCATGCCCGAGGCACGATTCGAACATGTGACCGTAGCAGCCGCATGGTTTCGGACTGAGGCGCCTAGAACTGCTCGGCCACCGCTGTCGGCCCCACGAATTGGGGTGGCAGTCATTAAAACAAAGCCGCTTTTCGCTTAGCAGCACTTTCTCAAGAAATTTGAATCATCAACTTTCTCCACAGAGTATGAAAATATTTTGTTGAAACCCACCCATATGCGGAGGAATGATTATAATAAAATAACAGAAATCAGATATCGCACGGAAGGATTTAAGTGTTCGTTTTTCACGCGCGCTCTTCGAGAGTGGAACGGTGGAGCTTACACTTAGTTCGATGAACCCTCTGACAGCCACTTAATTGTGACTTGCAGAGTACTCATTTAGATGCAAGATGAAACTCTTAATTTGCAGCAGCGTGTGTGCTGGCATCGAAATTGTCGACAGTTTAAAACTGTATTCCACTCCGGAATTCGAATCCAGAATACTTCCTGTTTCGCAGGCAATGCTGTTACTGACTGAGCGATCCAGACACGACCCACTGGCCATCATCACAGCTTTAGTGTTGAGGTAACGGATTCGAGCCCCAAGCAAGCACACAATTTTAATCTGTCAGGAAGATTTACGACGGTGACGAAACCAATGAAGCCTGTGAGCACACCACGATCGCAATAGCAGCGTGAAACTTGAATATCTCCCGGCATAAAAAAAATGTTGAAACAACGTACGAGAATGTAGCCAAGTGACGTCTTCAACAACTGCCGATATTTCGACAGGTGCATGCCCACCATTTTCAAGGGACAAATGCAAAGAGAGCGATCTGCAAGGAAATTTTAAACCTAGGTATGCAGGGCACGTGCAAAAAGACAACATGCTCACCGTAAGAGTATCGTCAGGAGCACCCCAGGCAAGTTGATAGGACTATCTCCCAGAAATGAATAGCTTAGAGAAAGAATCGTCCACACATGCTGCAGGACCGGACCATCATTTTGCAGGACAACGCCTAGGCACGTATTGTGCAAGCTGTAACTGATTTGCTTGATTGCTGGGGCTAGGAAGTACTGTAACAGCCCAAGATGAAGGCAGCACTTCATGGCATTCGTTTCAGAACTTTTAGAGAGATTCGTCGCTCAATAGATCGCGCACTCTAACTATTAACACAACTGGCGCTGCTGAGTATGTCCTACGATTTCCACATCACTGGCAACGGGTTATACACAATGCTGACGAGTAGTTTGAATGATAGTAAAATTTTGAAACATATATACGTTTGTTATAAATTATAAATAAATAATTACGACTATTAAAGTTGCAATCCTTAGGCACCCTTTTACTTGTTGCCACCAGCAGTTTCGGCAGTTAATCCATTATCAGACACACAAACTATGGATTTGTTCCTGGAGGGGGTCCGCCCTGAACAAAACACAAAAATGGCTCTGAGCACTATGGGACTCAACTGCTGAGGTCATAAGTCCCCTAGAACTTAGAACTACTTAAACCTAACTAACCTAAGGACATCACAAATATCCATGCCCGAGGCAGGATTCGAACCTGCGACCGTAGCGGTCTTGCGGTTCCAGACTGCAGCGCCTTTAACCGCACGGCCACTTCGGCCGGCAACAAAACACAATTTTATCTTTTCTTCTGTTCCTTATACATGTTTCACTGAAGCCTCAGAATCATCGGTAGCCTTCTATGTGGTTAATATTAAACATTTCTTGTGCACATATAAATTTTGAGTTCTTTAAGACAGTATTTACAATGTTGAAAAACAGACGAAGTTTTGTATATATATCTTGGCACCGCAGGTTGTGGTTTTTTGGGTTTTTATATTTTTTATTGCACCTTTTTTCTTTCAGAGTATTTCATCTTCAACCAGATATACTGCCTGACAAAAAAAAAACTTAGTACATCTGTAAAGTCGAAGACGATTTTGATCCGTTGACGGTATACGCCACCTAGGTGATAGTGGATGTACTGGATAATGGTTTTAACGTCGTCAGCCAACGAGTAGCGTAGTGCAAGAGCTACCTGAGCGCCACCCGTGTCGTCCATTTAACAGGGAATGCTTACAGTCAGAAGTCTCAGCGTCGTGCAGAAGTGTGAAACATAGAGGCAACTATGCCTGCAGCCAACTGAGCGAGTTTGAAAGGGGTCAGATTGTGGACTTTCGAGAGCTAGAATGGTATTTTCGCTGAAACGCTACACGAGCTGGACGTGCTACATCAGTTGCAACGATGCTGATATTAGTAGCTACACGAATATTCTCACACCCGTAGACAATGTTCTAGACAACCATGCAGCATAGACACCCGCCAGGATCGCCGTACTGTAAGGATAGCAGTGACAGATCGTACAGTTACCACATCACAGTTAGGGCGGCTTGTGAGCCCAAACGTTTCAACACGAACTGTTGCGAACCGGTTATTAACAGTGGGACTACGGGAACGGGCATCTCTAACCCGTCCTCCACTCACGCCACAGCATCGACGTGCACGGATCGACTGGAGCCGTCAGATCACTTGGAACCTGTATTGGCGCGCCGTTGTCTTCAGGAATGAAATCAGATTCTGCCTGCACGCCAGTGATGGTCGTTTGCGCGTACGACGTACACGTGCTGAGCGCTGCCTCGTACAGTGCATTCGTGTGAGACACACACTGGCCCCACATCAGGCCTTATGATCTGGGGTGCGATGAGCTACAACTCTCGTTCACCTTTCGTGTTTCTGGAGGAGTTAACAGTACTCGGTAATTGCAGAATGTTGTTAGACCCGTCCTTCGCCGTTCTTACAACGGGAAGGTAATGTGTTGTTTCACCAGGAAGATAGTCGTCTACACACTGCCCGTGAAACTCAACGTGCTCAGCAAGACGTGGGGAAAGTTCCCTGGTCCACACAATCTCCGGAGTTGTCTCCGATGGAACACCTGTGGAATGTGATAGGAAGAGAAGTGACTTTTGCGACTCGTCAACCAACAACTCTTACAGATTACGTGAACAGGTCGAGCAGGTGTGACATAACGTATTCCAGGACAGTATTCACCATCTGTACCATCGACTGTATGCCAGAGTCAGCGCCGGCACTGCCGCCCATGGAGGCTACACCAAGCACTAATATTGGTGTTTCAGCATGGGTAGATACCTGACACCTCCGAAGCGCTTGTGCTACTGTTCTGTAACTGTAATCACTTCATGTACTCCATGTGCACTGTCGTAGCAATAAATCTTGAGTGAACAGGAAACTTCTAAAAGGATGCACTAATATTTTCTTCCGCTAGTGTAGAATATATATATATATATATATATATATATGTGTGTGTGTGTGTGTGTGTGTGTGTGTGTGTGTGTGTGTGTGTGTGTGTGTAAGCAGTTGAAAACACAAGAAACTTAAGTTTGGCTTCGCAACTGAATATCCAGATATCCAGTCCTTCAATCCAGCGCAATGCATCTGGAGTTGCTAGCAGGAAGTCCTCTTCGGCACCGTGAATCCTGCATTCACTGACAATGTGGTGAACAGTCTAGTATGGAAGCCTTCAGTCACAGGCTGGATTAGGCAGCTTCTTCCACTTAAAGAGAGCATCCTTGCATCGGCCTTGGCCGGTACGGATTCTGTTGAGGGTAGTCGAGGTCTTGCGTCGTTGGTCGAATCCACTTGGAAGTTTAGCACCTGATAAGATGTTATGCGGGCGCAAAAAATGGTTCAAATGGCTCTGAGCTCTATGGGACTTAACATCTGAGGTCATCAGTCCCCTAGAACTTAGAACTACTTAAACCTAACTAACCTAAGGACATCACACACATCCATGCCCGAGGCAGGATTCGAACCTGCGACCGCAGCGGTCGCGTGGTTCCAGACTGAAGCGCGTATAACCGCTCGGCTAAAGCGGCCGCCTACGCAGGCGCATATCTGTCACTGCTTCCCACCAACATTTCCATTCTACAATGGGTCTGAAATCCTTAGAAACCATGTCAGCAGCATCGCACAGAGTTGGGTGGCTTGATTTCAGCCTCTTACGATTTAAAAGTACCAGGTCGCTATGCACGGGCAGGTTAGAATTCCTGGAGATCTTGTGGAATTCCCTCAGATGGGCAGTACATCTGCGTAGATCAGGAGGCTTTATGCCGTTTTACAGTGGAGGCCAATAAACTGGGGTAGATCTGATTGCGCTAGATATGCGCATTGTCGTATACGTCTGAGCGTCAACGAGCCTTGTATGAGGACTGTTCATCCAGACAGGCGCACAATACTCAGCACTTGAGTGCACAAAGCCCAGAGCTGAAGATTTCAGGGTGGTTGCTGAAGATCCTCAGGCAGTTCCGCTTAGCTTATGGAGGATGTTGTTTCGAGTCCTCAGCTTCTGAGCTAAGTTAAGAAGGTGTTGACATCTGCCTCTGTCTCGGGTTCTTCGGCCGACGTTCATCTAATGATTTTTCTAGAAAAACAATGATTTTTCTAGAAAAATAATTAGATGAACGTCGGCCGAAGAACCCGAGATAGAATCCAATTGGCAGTTTGTCAACAAGTGGCCACGAAAGCCTTAACAATTTTGTAAGAAGGTGTTGTTTGAAGCGTAGTGTACGATCCAGGATGACAGCAAGATATTTTGGGTTCAAACTATGACGAAGAATTCTGTCTCTGAAACTTACTTCCAGTTTTACGTTCAGCAACCGATTACTTAAATGGAAGCAACACACTTCTGTTTTACTCAAACTGGGTTGGTGTCTCCATATTTTGAAGTAATTGTCTAATACAGACAGGGCATTGGTTAGAATCTCTTCTGTTGTCTTAATTTCCTAGTGTTGTACAGTTAGAGCCAGGTCATCGGCATAGCAGAATTTTCTGGTGCCGGCCGGAGTGGCCTAGCGGTTCTAGGCGCTACAGTCTGGAACCGCGCGACCACTACGGTCGCAGGTTCGAATACTGCCTCGGGCAGGGATGTGTTTTATGTCCTTAGGTTAGTTAGTTTTAAAAAGTTCTAAGTTCTAGGGGACTGATGACCACAGCAGTTAAGTCCCATAGTTCTCAGAGCCAATTTCTGGACTAAATGTCAGGTAAATCACACACATATATATTGAACAGTAATGGTGAGAGAACTGACCCTTGGGGCAATCCGTTGTTTAGCTTCTTCTCCTTACTTATGTTGCTTCCAATAATTACTTGGAACTTCCGTTCGCTTAGTATGCTGTTAACTACACGAGCCATTGTTTAGCAGGGTATGATGCGGAGAAATTTGTAGATAAGGCCTTCCCTCCACACAGTGTCGAAGGTGGCAGTTAGATCAACAAACGCCACAGATGTTTTCTGCTTCATTTGGTATCCTGACGTCTACAATGGATGTGAGAGACAGTATTTGGTCGCAGCAGCTGCGCCCTAGTCTGAAGCCTGCCTGATCAACTGGAACATTCTCTAGGATAACTAACTTTGTGTTCTGCCTTACGGCAGGTCTTGTCATGGGGGAAGCCTCGTCAGAGAGGTCCACCGCAAGAGGGTCTAGGGAAGTGATTCCAGTGGTGGTTTCCCGTTGCCTTCCACTGATGATGATGAAATGATAAGGAGGACAACACAACACCCAGTTCCTGAGCGGAGAAAATCTCCGACCCAGCCGGGAATAGAACCCGGGCCCCTTGGCGTGACAGACCGCAGCGCTGACCACTCAGCTATCGGGGCGGACTCTCTAGGATAGCGCTACTTATTCTGTTATATACTAGCCTTCCAAAAAGCTTGTAGCAGCAGCTAAGTCGGGCAACGGGACAAAAGCTTTTTCTACTTGATAGTTCTCCTCACTTATTAGCTTTTTGGGGGCTGCTGTTGGTACATTTGAGATTTTCAAGTCAGTGATTATGTCGGGTTGTGTTTCATGTCCATGAAATTTTCAGCAAATGTAGAACGACAGCTGTTACTTTTTGATGCTCTTCTGTGCTCTGCGTATCTGGTATTAAATTTTCTGCTTGTCTGTCCAATTTAAATTGATTTTCAGTACTGACATGTAAGTTGATAAACACAAAATGTTTTCCGTCTGTATGCGTTTATCTTGGTTGCCCTTCGTTTTCACATATTGAGTTATCTGTCCTATATGCTATTTTTAGCCCTTATTTTTTTTGAGTACGTTGCCTATGCTTTGGGCTGCTTAGTTGTTGACGGTTACATAAACTATGAGTTAACAATTGCCGATAAAGTCTTCTGAACCGTTTGGACGCATCAGATTCCTCTTCAAACGTATTCCGTGATCGACGAAAGTGCAGACTTTTATTATGAGCAAACAAGTTGCCGAGTGACACTTTCTATGGAAAATTCCCATCGTCCTATGTGGAGCCCACCCGATGACATTCTGAAGATACAGTACTGCTAATCAGTGCTACAGCCGCGATATACAGCCCGAACGTCAACTCCACCGACGAAATTTCGGAATTGGTTCAGGGATATTTTGTATTTCGGTAGAAGGGACCTGAGGTATCTGGTGCTATCACGTGTCACATAGTCGGCTTGAAACATCTCGTAATGATACTTAGAGCATAAGATAAAGTATCAAACAAAATAACTAACTCGTTTCTCTGAGGTCTCAGATAGCCTAGTACCAGCAGAACAATTTTTCTTTCTCTTGTTGTTTTAGTGTGCGAAGTATGTTCTCTGATAGTTCGTCAGCCGGTTACGATTATCGAAAGGACTTCGAAACTCAGCTCAAATGACAAAATTACTGCGGATGTTACATCCCAGGTACTCTAGCTCATTTAGGATAGGGTCGACATCTGTGCAGGGTGGTCAGAAACACTTTGAAAAGCTTGTAAGTCAGTTGCAGGGTGAAATGTGCTGAGAAATAATAGCCATGAAAAGAAAATGATACGGTGCACCGTTTTCGATTTCATTAGCATTGAAGTTAGACAATCACGTCGTGGCGCACTAAAATTCAATCAGCCTCCGAGAGATGGTGTTGCCAAACGTGTTATTCGTTTCGTTTTCTAAAACAGAACAAGAGACCGATACAAGAAGAGTACGTGGGATATCAGGAGGGATCGGGCGCGAGCCAGAGGCTGGATAGTGTCGTGCGCTGTCACCTACGTCGTGAGAACAACAGACAATATTGTATTTTACAGGCGGCTTGAATTTGCGCACGCAACAACCTAATTGACTAACTTCAATGATAATTAAATCGGCAGCGGTGCAACGTATCGATTTCTTTCTTAACAGTTGTTCTTCAGCACATGCTACTCTGCAGCATTCTTACAAGCTTTCCAGATTGTTTCTGACCATGATGTATTAAAGACTATGCATTCTTAACAGAATGGCAGGGAAAATAATTGATCAGCGTCTAAAATGGGGTAAGTGGACATTAAAGTTTCGCATCTTAAGAAAACAATAATATATAATATATACAATATTTATTGAGCTTCACAGGTTTTAGAAGCACATTGATTTCCCTTAGCAGGCAGTAAGGTTACTTGTGCTTATCCTATACTACGTGTCTAAACACAGTCACATGTAAAGAGATGAACTCTTGAAAGACTCCAATGAGCTGCTCCAGATCATCGATGTCGCAAAAATCGCACCATGAACTTCAATGACAGCCTCCTCCGACCAAAGTGCGAATCTGCGGGATGTCCTCAACAGATCAGTTCCTGAATACGAAGATTACAATTCTTGTGCCGGTTCACTGTAATGCTATAATAGATTCTTCATCTTCGCAAAGAGAGTCGTCTCGAAACAATGTGGACATCCTATGCAAACTATAAAAAATTTATAACAGTTCCTGAAAGGGACGCTGAGTCGGATGCTCGCATGTATTAGGAGTAGGCCCGGCACAAACTCGTGTGCTCTCTTCTGTGACAAAGCTTTGAGATTGCGAAGGATGTCATGCCGCAAATGTCACCATATAGCGTCAGGAGAGCGACTCTCAAGAGTTTCTCTTTGAGCTCTTCAACGTTTCTGAGGTGGCAGAAGTTGCTTATGTTCAATTATGTATGCACAGGTTTTGCGTGAGAAAGCACTATTAAATGTAATTAGGTATTCGTCACTGTAATACTACACGCGTTATACGACTGTAAATACTTCTAACAAAATTAAATTTCACTTTATACCATTATTATACTAATAGTCCTAGAAATAATGATACAAGCGGCATTAAAAATAAAACAAATTACAGAATTAAAAATATCAGGCTACATTGGAACGAGAGTAGAAATAATAACAACAATCACAATGTAAATACAAGCAGTGTAACGACGCAGCAATCAGTATAGTAGCTGAGACAGAAAAAACAGGTGACATTGGATGACACAATGATTGATGCAAAATTAAATTCGTAAGACGGACAAATGATTAAGAAGGAAGTACGAAGGAGAAAAATAATTAAGAGACATCGAACGGCAGTAAAAAGAGAAACGAAAGACACAGGGAACGACAGTAAAAAGTGAAACGAGGAACGACTGTTTAACAGTCAGACCGAAAACGATTTTTTTATTATGAATAAATTTTATCTGAAATTCTTGATGATGGTGGTGTTGGTTTGTGTGGTGCTCAACATCGAGGTCATCAGCTCGCGCACAAGGTCAAATCTTTCGAGTTCCAATCTCGCCACTTCCTGAATGATGATGAGATGATGAGGACAACACGAACACCCAGTCCCCGGGTGAAGAAAATCCCCGACCCGGCTGGGGATCGAACCTGGAACACCGTGATCCAGAGATAGCAACGCAAGCCGCTGGACCACAAGCTGCGGACGTAATTCTTGATGGATGATGTGATACGTAATAGTTGACTCCACAGGCAGACATTAACAACGCATTTACCTGAAGGTGTTTCGATCTACAGACACGCTGATGCGGGATACTGGGTAGGCAGAGCTGCTAACAGAGCTGAAACTCAGACAGCGGGTTGTGAATCGTGCCTCGATGCCTCATTCGGCAACAGCACTGCCTGCGAGAGGCTAGATGCGGGGTTCGAGATCCAGTATGGCACACGGCTTTAATCTGCCTCTAACTTTCAAAATAGCGGATGCATAGCGATTGAAAGTTTCATTCTGCACAGACCAAATCGGTATCGCAGACGAAACTGTAGGTGCTTTCTGTACGCCACAGATGACGGAAACCAATGTTTTGAGCACTCTAGGTCACCGAAGCTTGTGAAAACTTCTTTCTTCCTCTTTCTTGAATTGTTAAAGACTACTGCTTCAGTGTTTGTGATATTTGCCAAATGCTATTTACTGAAGTTGCCGAAGGAGTTAAGAGAAACTTTATTTGTACTGTAACAAGTGTATGTGATATTCGGTGGAAAATTAAATGGGAATCATTGGAACAAAAAGCTGAAAGTGTTCTCATGAGACACTGCTGGGTAATTTTAAACCGTAACAATGCCTATTCTGCTATTTTGGAGCCCAAAAAAGCACAGTTCTGATTCAAAAGATGATATTCGTGTATTTATTTACGCACTGAATGACGGAACTTACGAAACCACATTATTTACTACCTGCAAAAGCAAATCATCAGTACTGTCTTTCATAATCGAAAAGGTAGTCGAGAGCAAAGAGTCGACTGGGATAACCTATACGTCGCATGTAGGATAAACGAGAACAGCAGCTGAAGCTTGTCAGTATACAGTACCTACAAACACTTTTAACAGATACAATTGTCCCAGTACTTTCGTATTTAAATACAGCGTATGCTCATTATCTGTATGACTGGAAGGATTACAGTCGGCCGTGTGCTTGGGCGTTGTGTAGCGAACTAATCGTGTCTCTGGATGTCAAGGCGGCTCTTGCCTGCTGCGACCGGCAGGCCGCTCTACGAACCACACACAAGAGTTAATAACAGGCGCTTTGACAAGATTGTGTTTGGCAATGAACGCTTCATCTCCATCGAGTCAAGTAGAACTTCCTGTCTAGGTGGCAACCAGTGACTCGACATCTCGTGCAGGGAGTTACTCTGTCCTCGCTACGGTGTTGGCGAACTGGATACAACTTAGCTAATGTTTCTTTTCTTTTTCCTCCTGTACTGCTCTTGGGAAGGCGACAGTAAAAAAAAAGTCTCTGCTGGACTATGTTGTTCCCAGGGAGTGTGATATCTCAGGTCGTCCCCACTTCCTCCAACTCTTGAACCCTTAAATCTGGCTGGCTTCCTCCTAAGATGATAATGGAAAAGGTGCCTTTACGGCGGAATTCACAATATTCGCTATGTTACAGGTATAATTTATTTCTACAAGTGGTAGAATCTCGAAACTGGGAAAAATTAGAAATTTCTCCAGCATCTGGAGAGTTTTATTCATTTTAATTGCTCTTTTACTTTAAAGCGTATTTCACTGGATAACCTGACACGGAACATTTGCACAGATAAGAATAGTCTGTTACACAAAAATTCTACATATATCATCTGACTCGACGCAACAACGTCGCTCTTGACTAAGAGAAACATTACTCTGTTACTTTGTTATTTAAGTGTGATTCGTATTAACTACTATGAAAGTAAAACAGTGTAGGCTTTCACGGACAGTGTTTACTTCCGTTAAAACTTCCAGGCTAAGAGGACGTGGTCTATACATAAGACTGGTCTCTAACATCGTGTCATCGTCTCGGAGTAAAAATGTTTAGAGATGCAGTTGCAAGTATTTCATCTGTGAAGATGTCTTCCGCGATGGGGACTAGCATTAGTGAACAGTTTTGTGCATCAATTATGGCTTTTTAGCCCGAAAGGTTTAGCGAGTTTACTGGAACTGTTTAGTAATAGTATATACGATTCTTAGAATGTTTTCGTGTCATTACAAATTTCTAGGATACTTACGCCGTTAGAATGACACTCATCTTCGAGTCACTTAAAAATCCGTCTTTGGAGAGAACATTACAGGATGATTAATTCCCTTACACAGACAACTAGAAGCGGTGATCCATAACTGCAAAATTTCCTGTCTCGAACAAATAGAACATTCGCGGGCTCGTAAGGTAAGGTCGTATTCTGTACGTGAATCCTTCGCCAAGTAACATTCATCACTTACAGAAAACGCTCCAGACACGTGACGTGGCGTTTCAGCAGTTCAGTCACTTGTCCTCTGTATCCATATGTCAACCTACATTGAAGTGCGTGCTTCCAAACTGTGACTATTACTCCACGGAACTGTCACAAGTCAGGCAATTGTAGCGGATAATGTTGAGATAATATTGAAAAAGTAAAAACGGTTTGGTATTTTATTTTAAATCTATCTTTCGCAAGGCTGTCTGCACTGCAACAGTAGCAGCAAACTTAACCTTTATGAACGAGTTCGACAAATTTGTAACGCTTACAATACATTGCTGTATCTGCATAGCGAGAAGTATTTTCTCGAAGCCGCCGTGCGCTGCAGATTCGTAAAGCTTCAGACTAAAAGATAGGAACTGCACTGCATTGTTAAAATTTCTTCGTCTACTTCAAAAGTTGAGTTCTATGTAGCGTGGGCGAGTGTATTTCAGCTGTTGATATTCATTATTACTAATCTTGAAAAGCGTGATGAAGATAATTTTGAGGGAAATCTGGATAAAAAGAAATCATTGTTGTAGACATTAATCCTAGATTTCGTGAACCTGATTTTTCAACTTCACAAATTTGTCAACTTAAGCATTCTCATATAAACAGCTCTTTTTGTGAATGAATCCTGCAGTATATTATGGAAAGAAGAGGAGTGTTGTCACTCTTGAGGTTGATGCACAGTGTATGATGACTGTTTCACCAGTGGCTCCTCTAGTAATACCATTAAGTAAGGTGAATCGGCAGGATGAGAAGGCCAAAGAAAGACTTGAAGTTGACTCTCCATAAATTATTCTTCTGTCCAACGAGTTTATAGGGAGCGTAGATCTTTTAGAGCCACTAATTGCATTATACAGATCAACATCAGATCAAAGAAGCACATCAGCTATTTTTCCACTTCCTTGATATTATGGTAGAAAATGAATGGCAACTGCAGAGGAGGGACTCCGACTCTCTCGGTATACCTAAAAATAAGATGAGGCCACTTTGTCAGTTCAAAGTAGAAACAGCTGATTCCTTGACCGAAATGAAAAAGGACGAAAGTGAGAGAACGAAGGGAAGAAGTTCTTGAAGTGTAGATACTGAATATTCATCAAAACCAAGACCCCAAAGGGTTCTTAGTCAGGACAAAGTTGGACACTAGCCATTTGTGTCTGAGATGAGAGAAGATGCAAGGAGCCAAACTGGAAAGGAAATCTATCAATTATCTGCGGGAAGTGTATTGTTAATTTGTGCATCAAGAAACAATGAGACTATTTTCTGGACTTTCATAAAGAACAAAAAGTATGGAGGTCAAAAGTTTCAAATTGTTAAATGTTTTCACATGTCAGAAAAGTATATATGTAGTTACTCACAAGCAAAAATTGAATTCATCTGTACCCTTAGATGTAGAACGTAACAAATATGTAAAGCTACAAAATATATTATATAAACATTAGTTAACACATTTTTGTCAATATATGTTTATTGTGACCCTAAAGTAACACAAATATACCATTTAGAATTTTTTTCTTTATTGCTGCACATTTCTGTCCATAGAGAGTCAAATAAACGCAGTTGATGATATAGGCATGGAAATGGCAGGCAAAACGACTCTTCTCAAGAACATGAAACGACAAAAGCAGTCAGATACCATGGTGCGGCTTCTAGTGATCCAATAACCATATTCGATATGAGAGGAAACCTGGTAAGACGCCCCGTGTCAAACTTTGGGCAACAGACAGACGCGACGAGAGCCAGCCGAACACCCCGTGCCGAGTCCCACGGCTGCCACGAAAGGTCGGTGCGCTTCGCTCCACTTTTTTCCTCCTCGCGTGGAAACTTTCCATAAATTAGCGGCTATTCTTAAACCTCCACCCCTGTTGTGCGTCCGGGTAGCTCAGATCTGGGTGTAGTAAAAAATGGTCACCTCTGAATTAGCCGAGAAACTTCTTACTCCCCTCTTTGGCTGGACATTTATCTGATCCTCATATCCTGCCTTTCCCTCTACAAAGCGGGTGTTTCGCGGGTATTTCGCGCAACATGACGCTGTCAGGAAGGTAATGTGTCACGGCTGTGAATAATTCATTGATACCGCCGTCTAACGAACCCACGGCAAAATAAGGCCAGGAGGCAAAGGTAAAGGAAATTTATTTCGTTTAGAACTACGCATCTTTCAAACTGTGCGGACCAAACATACAGTTTTATAGTCATCCGACCATAGAATTCATACGATTTGTATTACTGGAAAGCAAATGTGATCATAGACAGTGAAACATCTCTGTTTTTTCTAAATCGGCTTTCCTCTTTCTTGTTCTATTTCTTGTTAATCTGTATTTGGCAATGTTGGTATGGAATTTGCGTACTGTATATGCCTCCGATCAGTGTTATGCCACGTGAAACTGTGATATTCTTTTAGAAAGCTTTGTGAATCGTGTTACTCAGGCGGGACGCGATACCCTCCCGGCATTCACTTAGTCAAAAGTAGGAAATCAAACTTAGTTTTCAACGACCTGTTTAACTTTCAGTTGGGTGGAGGGCGCGTCACGCTTGAAACAATGAAACGATTCAGTCACATCTCGCTGCTCATAGTTTAGGTACTTCGGCTATGCACAGCACCGTTTAAAAAGAATAGCGAGATGTAGTCATAGGGTCGATCCGCGCCCATCTGTTTTCATGAATAATTTAATAACAAGGCTTCCATTCGGAGATCTGTAACTGATGTAAACGACAGAGAATTATGTCAGATAATGTTTATTCAAGAAAGGAAATCTCAAATAAACGGTAAGTGGTTCTACGATATTCAGTCAAAATAGTGACAGAAAATACCGTTATAAATTGCAGTAAAGTTACTTTGAGAGCGTTAGGAGACTGGCAGAAAAAATCCCCAAACTAGTAATCAAAGATAGGCGAAACTAAGTCAATTTCGCAATCACAGTACACGAAATATTCACCAGCTCAAAACGACTCAGAGTTCAATTCGATGATACACAAATTAACACACACGATGCAAAGAATAGTAACTCATACTCTATTCTCAGTTCCGTAAATCAAGTGGAAATAGAATCCCGTTGTGGAAAAGATTTAGACCTCTTGAAATATAAAGCCCATTCAGAAGTTAAAGTATGGAAGTGGCCGCTCACTACTCACAATCAAACATCTCCACGATCTGATACCTCTTGTTAGCGCAGGCAGGTCTGCCTCCTTCCAGAAGTCACGTAAAAGTGTCCAGAATCGCTCCCTCGAGCTCTTCACTCGGAAATTCCCAGTCTCCATTTGACTCTTCTAATGTCGGCTGCTGTCTGCTTTTCCACCGCCACCAAAAACCCATGCTGCTTCTCTGCTACAGACATGATTTGACACATCTTGACCCGATTCCCACACTAAACTAATACATCACAACAATATATAAATAAAAGAAATGTTAAGAACATTTTTACACACTCAGGTCATTTACAATGATCACAAATAAATGTTTGTTCAGATACAGTACTGGCCATTAAAATTGCTACACCACGAAGATGACGTGCTACAGACGCGAAATTTAACCGACAGGAAGAAGATGCTGTGATATGCGAATCATTAGCTTTTCAGAGCATTCACACAAGGTTTGCGTCGGTGGCGACACCTAAAACGTGCTGAAATGAGGAAAGTTTCCAACCGATTTCTCATACACAAACAGCATTTGACAGGCGCTGCCTGGTGAAACGTTGTTGTGATGCCTCGTGTAAGGACGAGAAATGCGTACCATCATGTTTCCGACTTTGGGTAACGCCCTTACCGCAGTGGATACACCGGTTCCCGTCAGATCACCGAAGTTAAGCGCTGTCGGGCGTGACCGGCACTTGGATGGGTGACCATCAGGGCCTCCATGCGCTGTTGTCATTTTGCTGGGTGCACTCAGCCTCGTGATGCCAATTGAGGAGCTACTCGACCGAATAGCAGCGGCTCCGGTCGAAGAAAACGATCATAACGACCGGGAGAGCAGTGTGCTGACCACACGCCCCTCCTATCCGCATCTTCCGCTGAGGATGACACGGATGGTCCCGATGGGCCACTTGTGGTCTGAAGGCGGAGTGACGTTTCCGACTTTGATAAAGGTCGGATTGTAGCCTATCACGATTGCGGTTTATCGTATTTCGACATTGCTCCTCGCGTTGGTCGAGATCCAATGACTGTTAGCAGAATATGGAATCGGTGGGTTCTGGAGGGTAATACGGAAGGCCGTGCTGGATCCCTACGGCCTCGCATCGCTAACAGTCGAGATGACAGGCATCTTATCCGCATGGCTGGAACGGATCGTGCAGCCACGTCTCAATCCCTGAGTCAACAGATGGGGACGTTTGCAACACAACCATCTGCACGAACAGTTCGACTACGTTTGCAGCACCATGGACTATCAGCTCATAGACCATGGCTGCGGTTACCCTTGACGCTGCATGACAGACAGGAGCGCCTGCGGTGGTATACTCAACGACGAACCTGGGTGCACGAATGGCAAAACGTCATTTTTTCGGACGAATCCAGGTTCTGTTTACAGCATGATGATGGTCGCATCCGTGTTTGGCGACATCGCGGTGAACGTACATTGGAAGCGTGTATTTGTCATCGCCATACTGGCGTATCACCCGGCGTGATGGTATGGGGTGCCATTGGTTACACGTCTCGGTCACCTCTTGTTCGCGTTGATGGCACTTTGAACAGTGGACGTTACATTTCAGATGTGTTGCGACCCGTGGCTCTGTCCTTCATTCGATCCCTGCGAAACCCTACATTTCAGCAGGATAATGCACGACCGCATGTTGCAGGTCCTGTACGGGCCTTTCTGGGTACTGAAAATGTTCGACTGCTGCCCTGGCCAGCACATTCTCCAGATCACTCACCAATTGAAAACGTCTGGCTCGTCACAATACGCCAGTCACTACTCTTGATGAACTGTGGTATCGTGTTGAAGCTGCATGGGCAGCTGTACCCGTACACGCCATCCAAACTCTGTTTGACTCAATGCCCAGGCGCACCAAGGCCGTTATTACGGCCAGAGGTGGTTGTTTTGGGTACTGATTTCTCAGGATCTATGCACCCAAATTGCGTGGAAATGTAATCACATGTCAGTTCTAGTATAATATATTTGTGCATTGAAATCCCGTTTATCATCTGCATTTATTCTTGGTGTAGCAATTTTAATGGCTGATAGTGTACAAGATAGTGTATAAAGCAGCTAGTGTTCTTGGTCAAGTGCGCTCACATTAAATGACAACAAATTGTGGTTAATTTAGTTTAAACAGCTGTTTTTGTCATCTAGATAGAAGCGTTATTTCGTTGTCTTTTCAATTGTGGTGTGCGCTGCCACATGGGACTGGCTACTTTTAAACTAGCACAGATTTTTTAATAGCACTTGCACTCAACGTTTAAATAAAGTTCATGGGAAGATAGTAACCTGTTCATTAAATAACTACATAAGTATGAAAATATGTGATATTTTCATGTTTTATTCATTGGCCGTGCATAATAAAAAGACATAAAACATGTCAGAAGCCAATAAATAAAATAGATGCAGATGAGTGGGTTTCAGGAATGGTATTTATCGTGAAATGCTATCATCAGATAACGTTTTTTGTAATCGCATGAAGCATATCAAAGTTACTAATAAAGAGGTTCATTGTAAGAATCGTTATTTGCTGTGAAATATTAACTTATATAGTTTAAAAGATATTGAAACATTGGATGTGGCCGGCCGCGGTGGTCTCGCGGTTAAGGCGCTCAGTCCGGAACCGCGCGACTGCTACGGTCGCAGGTTCGAATCCTGCCTCGGGCATGGATGTGTGTGATGTCCTTAGGTTAGTTAGGTTTAATTAGTTCTGAGTTGTAGGTGACTGATGACCACAGAAGTTAAGTCCCATAGTGCTCAGAGCCATTTGAACCATTGGATGTGCCTCATTTATTTGAGATAGCCAATGTATTCTGATTTGCTTTAGTACATGATGTGAACTGTTATAGATTCTCAAAGTGCTGTAAGGAGCTATCTTCGAGCTTGTTTGCCACTCCGCCATGTTTTGCAGCGTAGCCTCCTCCACAAAGGACACGCGTAGAATATCATCGTACCGCTGTGCCGTAAGAGTGACACGGATTACAACCTAAGGGCCCCCGGCTGTGAACTGGTACTCCAGACCATCACAACCTGATATCGGGACGTATGACGGGCGACATTCAAGTTGGTTCCCATCATTGCCCACGGAGTCTCCAGACGTCTTCGCTAGTCATTTGGACTTAATTCGAAGCGAGACTCATCACTGAAGACAACTGTACTCTGGTCAGTGATATTCCAAGACGAATAACTGGCTCTGTCTGTGAAGCTCTTTCTCCGACTAAATTAGCTATCTTTCTGAAAATGTAATTCTTTGTTTATCTGTAGTGTATATCACATCTACCCATTTGAGTCCTATCTAGATAATTCAACGGTCGTGCATCGTTTATTTATTTACTTTGTCTTAGAATGTGAAAGGAAGGGCAGACACGATATTCGGACCCTGAGTCATTTGTCGGACTGTGGCTTGCTGGATGAAAAGGGAATTGTGCACGTAAAGAACTGCAAACGCGAAAGAAATTACAAATATTTTGTTTACTCTGTTTTTTAACATTGTTAGACACGGCTAGTTGGTTGGTTTAAAAGAGGGGGAAATGGACCAAACTACGAGGTCATCGGCCCCTTGTTCCTAATAAAACAATGCCACAAGTGTGAGAATAAAACAGACGAGACATACAACACAAAACGCAAAGTAAGGAAAGACCACAAGAACGAAGGAAAGGGAACGAACACTAAAAGGAAAAAAAAGAGAACAATAGAGATGCAAGAAACAGTTAGAAGAGAGTAAAACAAGTATGCAGATTACAGTGGCTGGCCGACCACGAAAATAAACGGGAAAAACCAGCCACCATGCAACACATTAAAACCTTCATCCTAAGAGCACTAGGGTGGAGGACACAGAGGGACAAAGATTGTTAGACACGGCATGATGCAGTACAGAACTGCTCCTATTTTAATTTTGACAATCAATTTTGGTCACAGTCTGACCATTAGCGGGTTATCTACACCGAAGGAGAGCAGCTGTACACGGTGATTTTGGTAACAGGGGACAAACTGCAAGAAACGATCCCTGAGAGTATAAGGATTACAATAACTTATTTGTAAGTAAAACATTTACACTATAGCCGGCGCCGGCCGGTGTGGCCGAGCAGTTCTAGTCGCTTCAGTCTGGAACCGCGCGACTGTTACGGTCGCAGGTTCGAATCCTGCCTCGGGCATGGATGTGTGTGATGTCCTTAGGTTAGTTAGATTTAAGTAGTTCTGAGTTCTAGGGGACTGATGACCTCAGCTGTTAAGTCCCATAGTGCTCAGAGCCATTTGAACCATTTACACTATAACAAATAACATTATCAAGCTCAAATAACAGTCTGTACTTCTTTGAACATAAAAGTTAAATGAGGATTCGCATTTGGGCACCTTTCTGTAATATTTGGTACCCTTCATATTTATGATATTCAGTTATCATTGCCGTTTGTGTCTTGTATGAGCATATTAGTATTATTGTATCTGACTTAGAAATTTAAACGGAAGACAGTAGGAAATCACTTTGATGTATCAAGTTGTCAGCGTCACTGCCATTGTGTCCCTCGACGTTCCAATGAGAACTGATTATATTAGACGGTATTTACTGTAGCTTGAAACAAGAGCTAGATGGCCGGCACGTGCTGTGAGGGCTGCGTCCCCGGGGGAGGTTCCTGCTGCAGCCGCCCCCGGTACCCGACCGCGCCAATATTTTACGCCCGCCTCAAATATTTACGGCGGGTGCAGAGCGCCAGCCCCGTGGCTTCTTTATTCCGTCGGTCGGGTTTTGCTGGGCAGGTGGGCGGAGGCGGCGTAAGGGCTACCAACCTTCTCGAGTCGAATAAAAGTGTGCCACCGCGATCGGGCTGCGCAGGGGGGCACTGGCCCGGGGTGGTTACGGCGCATGCGCGGACGACTGCCCGGCTTGCCGCCAGGGCGCGCCGCCGCCGCTAGTGTAATGGAAAGTTAAATATTAAAGCGGCGCGGCGCCGTATACGTGACAGCACTGCGATAATATTCGCCTTTCAGGCGGCGCGGCGCCAGATGCACTCCCCGGCCAGAGCTGCAGGAAGTGGCAGAGGCGGTGGCCGGGGTGTGTGTGGCCGGCCGGGCGCAGCTGCCTCCCTACTCCTCCTCATAAATATGCTAATGCGAGTCGCGGAACGCAGCACTACATACGCCCGCGCATTCCAAGAAAAAGGAGCTCCCCTGTTATCCCACAACAGCGGGATTCGCTGTTTTTCTGACTCATGGCGCAGGCTAAAGCGTGACTGACACGCTGACAGTGCTCGGCCCGGCTTGCCACTGAGAACAGCCGGCGGCCAGCAAAACCGCGTCTGCGATGCTTCCATTCAACGATACCTCTGCCGTCTTTTTGCTATGGAGAATATTCTCTTACTACATTTCTTCCATTTCACTGTGCTATTTTGCTTCTGATTTCGAATCAACTTGGCTTCATATTCAGACACTTCAGCACTGTAATGAATGTTATGTAACATGTACAAGGTGGCCAAAATAAAATTGGTCCGGAAAAATCTGCAACTATCTGAAAACATGGCGTTGAACCGGTATATATTTATTTCAATTCTTACCTCTCATCGTCTCCTCCTCCCCACTCTCTGTGTCCATCTCCACCACACACACTCTGCCCATGTCCTCCTCCCCACCCTCCGTTCAAATGCTGCTCCCCCATCCCCATCCCCTGCATTTCTATAATGGTGGCAAATTGGGGATGAGGCTAGATTGACCTGAAGGCCAATGGCAGACAGTTCGGCGATGTCCATTCTTGCCACAACGAGTGCAGTGCGCCCATGGATCAGGGCAGGCTGCTCATTGATGTGTTACAAAACAGTCTGGAGAAGAAGGCAGACACTGCTGGTTAAGCCACGCGGCTGGACTGGCTGCCTAGAGCTCTCTGAGACGTCCAAAAGTTATGAACCACGACGCCGCCGTCGGGAAGAAGGCTTGCGAGAATTCCGTCCCCGTGGCGGTGGTTGAACCACATCCATCTGGGGGCAGGCCATAAAGGGTTCATTTATTGTCTGTGAGATCTCGAAAGAGTGCGCGATTTTCAATATGTCGTCCAAGGAAAGGTTGTCGATCTTGAGGGGTGCCGTGCGAACTTCTGGATCGGGAGCCAATTGGACCACTGCCTTACGGATCAAACAATTGACATGTTGTTCTGCAAGACGGGTTGGCACAGGTGAAATCATAACGTCACCCACGAGATATAAGACTGGCCCACTTGCTTGTGGTACTGATTGAACTTGAAGCGCGATGCGACCACGTGGTTCAAAATGGTTCAAATGGCTCTAAGCACTATGGGACTGAGGTCATCAGTCCCCTAGACTTAGAACTACTTCAACCTAACTAACCTAAGGACATCACGCACAGCCATGCCCGAGACAGGATTCGAACCTGCGACCATAGCAGCAACGCGGCTCCGGACTGAAGCGCCTAGAACCGCTCGGCCACAGCGGCCGGCGCGATCACGTGGAACCGTTGTGAATAATAGTTTGACAGCAACGAACACATTTCCTCGAAAGTGTGTGCAGCCGGGTTTGTGAGGAGAGCCAACTTCTTAAATAAGAAAAACGTCTCCGGGGAAGCACAAGAAAGGAAGAGCGACCATTGGAGAGCCTCATCGGAAACCTAAAAAGCGGCGAAGTGCTGTTTCAGCCGCTACAAATACTTGTCTGTAGCCTCCTTTGTATCCTTAAAAGGCGGTAATGAGGGTGGGCGGGACTGCGTCTGGGAGGTGATCACAGTCGCGACTGGTTGTGAAACTTGTACCTGTAATCGGCCTGACAGTAGCTGAATTTCCTGACACAAAAGGTCCGTTTGCTGCTGGAACTACTAATGGAATTGCTGTTGCGATTACTGCTGCAGTAGAAGCTGTTGCTACTGCTATTCTACGAGCTGTGCAAGTTTCGGGTTCATAAAGTACTGTGTACCAATTACCTCGTTGCCAATTCTAGTAACCGGAATCCGAAAGGACGGTGAGTCGCCAAAAACCACAGAAAGACAACAACAATGTACAAGAACAACAGCTGCTGACGGATACAGCACTATGCAACTCCGAAGAGTGAACCAAATCGAGAGCCTCGAACAATACAAGAGTGCTTTTAAGGAATGGTGTCTGTTCTTTTGAATCTGTCCGAAAGAACAGACACCATTGATGACCTGCAGCCGTCTAGAACGAAATTAGAATTAATTTGATACCTTCAACTTTTGATGGGCGTTGATATGTATCAACGGGGACAGGTGAAAATGTGTGCCCCGACCGGCACTCGAACCCGGGATCTCCTGCTTACATGGCAGACGCTCTATCCATCTGAGCCACCGAGGGCACAGAGGATAGTGCGACTGCAGGGACTATCTCGCGCACGCCTCCTGCGGGACCCACATTCTCACCTTGTGTGTCCACAGACTACATTCGTAGTGTACCACCCCAACACATTCATTACTCGCGGAAGACATTCTTACCAGGTCCTGTAAGAGTTCGGGGAATATGTGTGCATCCTCACAGAAGAAGAAGGTCATGGCCGGTATTGCCAGAACTATATACTTGTAAGGATATGGTGTCTGTTCTTTTGAACATGTCCGAAAGAACAGGCACCATTGATGTCCTGCATCCGTCTACAACGACACTACAAATGTAGCGTGTAGACATACAAGGTGAGAATGTGGGTCTTGCGGGAGGCGTGCGCGAGATAGTCCCTGCAGTCGCACTACCATCCTCTGTGCCCTCGGTGGCTCAGATGGACGCCGGCACAGTAGCTCAGCGCGTTCGGTCACAGGGTTTAGCTACCCTCTGTAACAAAAAAAAAAAAAAAAAAAAAAAAAAAAAACTGAGTGAACGGATCAACGAACAACCTGAACGGGTGTCATCGGACGTCCGCCACGAACAAATTCAACGAACAATATAGAACAAAATGATGAAAAAAAATGGATAGAGCGTCTGCCATGTAAGCAGGAGATCCCGGATTCGAGTCCCGGCGGGGCATACATTTTCGTCTGTCCCCGTTGATACACATCAACGCCCATCAGCAGCTGAAGGTATTAAATTAATTCTAATTTCCTTCATACAAGAGCGCAGTCGGAACACTATTTACTTCTGAGCCCTTCCTTTCTTTTTGCGTATATTTTCCAAGAGTGATCGCCTTTGGTGATTTTTTTCCTTCTAGGCTGTCAAACTAAGGGAAACAGTCCCACTTTATTGTGTTCTGAGCCCCTTCGCTGTCGGCTATATAGGGGCCCCGCGACCGCCGACAGGTTGGCGAGCGGGCGTGGCCCGCGCACTGCGCTGTGGCGGCGACAGCAGCGCTCGCAGGTTGCAGGGCGGCCACCGAGCGGCTGCCGTCTGCGCCTTCTGGAGGGCTGCTCTAATGGTCGGACAGGGATACCAGAGCGTCAACATTCTGCCAAAACTAAATCGCTAATATTTTCCAAAATACGAAAGAAAATGCGCCTGACGATTCTTAAGGGGGGCACCATGACACATATGCCACAGAACAACAGCAAACTAGCTGACTAAGCTACGAATGACATTGCACAAACGTAAAACGAGAGACAACTATAGTGCATCACAAGTCAGAAATGAGGCTCCGGAAAGAAGGAGGTAAGCATGAAACGTCCCGTCGGGGTCACTGGAATCGGATCACGAGTTTAACTGTACAGAAATTGGGAAAAAATTCCATCTCGAAGAAACCATCCCAGGATTCGCTACAGTCGCTTTATGAAACCAATGGAAACCCGAATCTGAATGGCCAGACGCTGCTCTCCAACAGGAGCCGTGTGCCTCAATCAGTGTTTGTGCCGGGAGGTTGGTAGGCCTGTTAGTTTGTGTAGGTGCCGCCCTCAGCGGGTCAGCCAACCCTGCGAGGCTGGCGGCGGGCGCAGAGCGTGATGCGCCGACCGGCAGCGTGTAGCCGGTAGCGTGTGCGCGCGCCCCGCCACCAGAAATAGCGCCGCCTGTAAACACGGCGCGGCGGCCCATCTGGCCCACCACGTGGCGCGCCTCACAAAAACCCAGCCAGCAGCCACTGCTGCTGCCGCGGCCGGCACCACTGCCCACAGCTACTAGCTGCCTGCACCCACAGCGGCATTACACGTCTGCCGTACAACGGCCCACACGAGTTTTGCGACGATGCATTGGATCGGTTCCCCCATCCGTAAAGCGAAGGGTATCAATTACACAATCACTGGCTCTACATGGGGCCTCAAAGCCGAATTTCGTAAGCCAATTTCCCGGTACCGCTTCTGTGTGGTATGGAAACACTCCAATACCGATTCTGGAAATGTGCTTTTAGCTGCCGGATTTACTCTTCCACAATCGACTTTCGCTCCAGTGTAAACGTACAGCTGATTTTGAATCGTGCTTGGGCTGTCAAGTGTGATGTAGCACAATAATGGTTCAAATGGCTCTGAGCACTATAGGACTTAACTTCTAAGGTCATCAGTCCCCTAGAACTTAGAACTAATTAAACCTAACTAAGCTAAGGACATCACACACATCCACGCCCGAGGCAGGATTCGAACCTGCGACCGTAGCGGTTGCGCGGTTCCAGACTGTAGCGCCTAGAACCGCTTGGCCACCGCGGCCGGCTGTAACAAAATAAAAGTGATGTTGTATTCAATTGAAAAGTTGGAGTTTGAGATTTCGCTTACTGTTTTATCAATCACAATTGACGTAAGAATCATGGATTGACCATTGTCATAAAATATTGCATTATAAAATGTGAATAGTTTTTACTCGCAGTTTCTCGTGGCTTGAAGCAGTCACAGCTAGCGTGCTATTCATTAAGAAATTACTTTATCGTCTTTCTAATTACTTCATGATCGTAGGTACGATCATACCCCGTTGTGAAGTTATTGTTATGACAAAACAATTTCCTAAGGGACCAGAAAGTTCTTAAGGGCGCAAAAACAACTGTAACATCACACAAAAGGGAAATTCAATACTGAAGCTGATGCAAGAAGACGATAAAACAGTTTTCCTTTTGTCAATGTAACACGCACATTGGATTGGTGATATTGGTGTCTGTTATCTTAGCAAAATGCATAATTAAAATGAAAATAGTACTGAAGAGATGATAGGAAAGAGCACTGCTAAATGATTCAGTATTCCCAGAACAAATATTTATTATAACTAAAACATATATCGTACCTTAAGCTTGGTACTACAATGACGGTAGATTTTCTATGTCCTTTTCATGTCCATTGAGCGCTCTTTTATGTAGCCATTGTCCTTTTCAGTCCCCCGTACGTCGTCACGATAAGTTGTAACAGTTCTTCTTTTTACACTTCACTCAAACTTAGACGAAACACGTTTTTATACATTTAGTAAAAAGTTAGATCAGACCGCCACAAATCTGCGTCCGTCTTACTTAAGAAAAACAGTACAAGTCTTAAGCGCTCAAGGCTTTATTTGTTCTCCAGCGAACAAAATAGTGACGGATCGCATATCTATCCGTATTCTTCTGTTTATGTTGCCGCCCAAAGACGACGAATTACATTATTTAGGAAATTCCAACGTCGCTATGCGACGCCTTATTATACATTAATCATTCTTTATAAACAAGTGTTTCCCTTCTGGCTGAAAGTATTAACTATTTGCTGTTTTAATGAAATCAAAAATAGCGAATATCACACAGGTTAGGTTTTTTTCGGCTAAACTGGAAGGACTGACTTGAAGAAGAAGTAGAAACATTAGGATGAGCAAGGAGTTATCTACCACCGATGTCTAATTCAACAAAAACAGCCGTTGTGCAGATTAAATCAGAAACCAAAACAAATGCATGGGCCATTTGTGCGAAACAACAGGCGATTGGAAAACGGATATTTGACTGGTGTATTAAAGCCACTGCAGCAGCGAAAACGATTTTCGAAATTTGCTTTTCGTCTGATGTGAACGTAGCAAATGGCCTCGATTTATTTCTGCGATTAAGATGCAGATTTTACTATTAGGTCTACAACTTTGCTTCCGCCGTTTTGCAATATACGGCAGTAACGGCAAGTGGGGTTCAGGTGGTTGGTCATAGGTGTAATACAATAAGCTTAGGCATCTGTGAACATAATGCCATAAAAATATTAGTCGATTTGTGATTGCATCATAAGGTTATTCTCGATTAAGTACGTCAACTTACGTACCCATTTCTCACCATTTGCGGGAAGTTTTTAATTTCCTGCTTTAACATGAAGAAATCTGCGCCTGTGGCTTTTAAAATGCTGGGTAAGACCAATGGCGTGGGAAATATTAGTGGAAGAACGTGCAGAGAATGTTTTCAACGCCTTAAGAACGATGATTTTGATGTCGAAGACCGGCATGGCGGGGGAAGACAGAACGTTTCCGTAGCTACTGAAACAGACAAAGACAGTCACAGGACATCATTATCGAAAGTAACTGATGCGTTCGACCTCAGCACTGAAACACAAACGGCCACGATACAGCGATAGACACGTAAAGGTAATTTTGCAGCAGACCAGTGTTCCATCCGATGTCGCAAAACCTGTCAGAATACACATGGAAACCTTGAAATGAGAAGTCCTGTCCCTGCCGCCGTATTCTCCACACGCTGCTCTCTCTGACTACCACTTTTTTCGATCAGTGGGATACAGTCTGGCTGACCAGCACTTCCGATCATATGAACAAGTGCAAAATTGAATCGATTCATGGATCCCCACAAAAGACGCCCAGTTCTTCCGCCACGTGATTCGTATGCTATCCGAAAGATGGGAGAATAGAATGTAGTGGCCAGCGATGGTCAATACTATGAATCATATTTTTTGTAAGTTTTTCACAATAAAGCCACGAACTTCGAGAAAAAAAGGTGGAAGCAAAGTTGTAGCCCCAGTACTTTTTACCCAAAAATTAGTTCAAGAAATTAACGTGAGTTTTCTTCAGCCGAGGAAGCTCCACCTCGTCTCACCATATAGCAGCACTCCGTCGTCAGGCCGCAAGTGGCCCATCGGGACCATCCGACCGCCGTGTAATCCCGAGCTGAGGATGCGGTTAGGAGGGGCGTGTGGTCAGCACGCCGCTCTCCCGGTCGTTATGGTCGTTTTCTTTGACGGAGCCGCTACTATCCTCAATTAGCATCACGAGGCTGAGTGCAACCCTAAAAGCGGCAACAGTGCATGGCGGTCCGGATGGTCACCCATCCAACAGCCGGCCACGCGCGACAGCGCTTAACTTCGGTGGTCTGACGGAAACCGGTATCCGCTGCGGTAAGGCCAGTGCTCGTCCCGCCATATAATTGGCAGATATTTTTATTCCACTTTCACGTCCGTAATCTGACATAGCATAATTATTTACCTTGACTTCACACTCACACGGCTGTCTCACATTGCACGAAACGATACCTGAGAGAACAGGAGCAAAAAAAATTGCTTTCCAAGAGAAGTAGACACCCTTAAAGGTGCAGATAAAAGATCTTTGACAGTACATGAGTATCAACAGAGGGCAGGTAGCCGCCAGTGTAGGGTAAGCCAGACGACCGTCTGGAGCATTGTCCAAGACAACTGCCACCATCTGTATCACTTACAACACATTGAGGCCTTTTAATCTACGGATTTGTCTCCAAAGCGACGGTTTCGGTGCTGGTTCTTAGCACACGCCATCACGGTACTGGGATTTCACTGATCCATCCTGTTCGCAGATGAGTCTGCGTTTACGAGGGGCGGGGTCATCTATCTTGACGACACCCGTGTACGTGCTACGGAGAATCCCCAGGGAAACATCAGCACTAGATGACCGTCAATGTGCGGGCAGGGATTATTGGCGACTTCCTCGTGCGACCAGTCATCCTCCCACAACGCATCACATGCAAGGCCCATCTGCTCCTCCTGCGGGTGACCCTCCTTCCCCCGCTGGAAGGCCTGTCTTTCCTGAAACGAATGTGTCTATTACACGATGCTCACTGCCCTTTTGAGGGTGTAGCAGAAACACTGGTACAAACAGAACATTCCCGCTTGTATATTGTATTCTCATGTGTGCTTGCATTCATTGAAATATGTACTGTCAAAGACGATTTATCTTCACCTTCGAGCGGGGGTACCTGCCTTGGAATGCATTTCCGCCCATGTATCAGTATCTCATGTTTTGCTCGTTAATTTCTCTTGGATCGTTTCCTGCAGTCTTCTTCATCTAACAAATTCTGTCTGCATACTCCGCAAGCCAGTGTACAGTGCGTCGCGGAGGGTACATCACTCCCACATTATTATTGTCTAAATGCCTCTGCACGCATCGTAATATGTCTTGCCTTACTCTCATGATCCCCAAACGAGACATACGTTGGTGGAAGCACAGGGGTCGTACAGTCATCAGCGAATATACATTCTCCAGATTTAGAATATCGAGAACGACGTTGTCTCTCTACCAAGGATTCTCATTGAAGTTCTGCGACTATTCCTGTTCCACTCACATATAGGCTATATCGATCTGTTACAATCCTAACAGTGCTTGTCTAAATTCGTTTGTATATTCAGAAGGTGCTGTCCCACAGCTCGTACATATTCTAAAAATGTCATAATAACCGCCTTCGCGTGCTGATACAGTCTTTATTTAAACAACCGTCAGGTTCCTGAATATCAAAGTGAAATAACACATAAGTAACATTGCAAGGTTAAACTGTCACAAATCTGTTTAAGTGCTGTAAATGTTAACGACAATACACGTAATAAAAGACACATACTCACTTAAAAGCATTTAGAGCATGATACCAGGCGAACATAGAATCACTGGCGTCAGATACTAATAAAAAGTAAATATATAAATTTCTTTTGATGTCAGTTGCCAAGCCTATCTGATAAGGACTCCAGACACTTGAACAATATTCTAGAATTGGCCGCACTAGCGTCTTGTAGTAGTTCGAAAACAGTGAGGCCGATAGTAGCCAAGTAGTTGTGACGCTGTGCGGTCTTCTGTAGCCCAAGGCCGGCAACTGTCAAAGTCGGACCGTTGCGTGTTTCCGCACTCGAAATACGGCGAGTCCACCCTAACAGCTAGACGCACGAGTCGCTTAAGACGTCCATGATTGAATTTTAGGTCTGCTACTCTCGCGTGAAATCTTCGCAGTGCGCCTGCTGCCGGAGCATGCACACTGCACGCTAACACTTTTTGAGTTAATCCTAGTAATTCAGAACCTTTAGAGCAGCGAAATCGTATAGGGACTTCTACAGAACGCCCATTGGCTTCCAACAGCTTAACTCACAGTGAGCATGATTGCGAGAAGGGAAGGTGACCCCGAGAGGCGGATTAATGATCGTTGTTCCGATACACCGGTTTTTCCGAGTGTGCTTTTTAGGTGGTTTCACACGCTCGATGAGACAAACGCCTGGCTGGTTTCCAGTCTTTGCAAGACACACGGAAGTTGAAATACATTAACACACGGAACAGGAAATACACACGATTGGCAGGAGAACCCACTGCCAGCCAACCAGTGAGAATGGGACGACCGCGAGAAAGAAAGAAAGAAAGAAAGAAAGAAAGAAAGAAAGGAGGAGGAGGAGAAGAAGAAGAAGAAGACGGCCGACGTCAATACGAGATCTACTAATCAACAATGTGTTGTGACAACATTAAACGAACTGAACTATTTCATGACAGCATGGACACACGTGACATAAAGGCACTAAGAGGAGGTCGCATGCAACGTTTTGTGTGGGAGAAAGTCTCGGATGTGATAAATCTGACTACGTGCTCAGTAGGTTTGATACGATATCCTGTAAACTGCACCCAGTTAGATTTGGACCCAGAAAACTCCGTCACTTGCCCGGCAGGCTCAAGAGCAAAGGGCTCTACATGGTGTACTGATGGAGAACAATAACTATAGAGCCCAATTTTTTACAATCGGAAGTGATCATAATCCATTTTCTATCGCATGCAATAACATTTTGAATTTGCTTACGACCGTATCTTCGGGAACAACAACGGAGGCACAAAAATCGAATTACAAACACAGAGCATACTTTAAAATACATATAAAATAATGTGTGTTCCTTATGCATGGGTCAGCATATGGCACATGTAAGGCAGATAATATGCGTTGTCATACCAACTGAATGGCCAGGGTTATGCACGTATACGTGAGCTGTACAGCAGAACTATCACTTCTAGCGCTACATGGGCGCGTCCTTTATATGTGGCTTTAAAACATGAATATGTGGCTTAAAAACATAAGAACAGTTTTGTTTATGATTACAGTTGTATACGTCGCAGCTCACTGGAGGGTATGATATGGGGTGCTTCCCATTGCACCAGTTATGAGGGCTTCCTCCCGGTCCATTCACGTTTGGAGCGCGGGGAGAATGGTTGTTTAAGCGCCTCTGTGACCCCTGTAGTACGTCTAATTTTGTCGCCACGATGACTAATAGAACGATACGAAGAGGACTTGTAGTATATTTCTGGATTCATCATTTAAATCTGGTTCTACAAATTTTGTAAGTGTGATTCTTCGGGATGGTTTTACGTCTATCTTCAAGCATCTGCCAGCTTAGTTTGTTCAGCATCTCTGTGATTGTCTGCTACAGTCGAACAAACATGTGACCATTCGTGATGACGTTCTCTGTCTAAGATGAATATCACCTGTTAGTCCTAGCTGGTATGGTTCCCGCAAACTTCAGATATTATAAGCTGTGGACCCATATTTCAAGAAAGTAATTTTAAGTTGTGACGCACAAGTGATGTGTAAGCATCATCTTTGTAGACTGATTGCATTTCCCTTGTATTCCGCCAATAAACCAAAGAATGCCATCTGCTTTACTATGCGATCGTTTCACTTCATATTCGTACAAACTGTCAAACTCAGGTACTTTTTGGAATTGGTCGATACCAGTTGTAACTCTTTTATACAATAGTCATAGGATACTACGTTTTTTGTTTTGTGAAGTCCACAATTTACATTTCCGTGCATTTAAAACGAGAAGCCAATCTTTGCACCATCGCTTGATCCGAATGAATACTTTTGCAACTTCTCTCAGACAGTATTTCATTATATATAAAGACATTATCTGTGACAATTCTAAGATCTTTATTAACGTTGTCTGCAAGGTCATTAATATACCAAATTAACAGCTAGGATTCCAACACGCTTCACTGGTACACACCTGAGATTAATTCCACATCTGTCGATGATGAAACGTCCCCTTTTGAAAAATTATACATGACTGTGCTTAAACTGACACACAATATTTTTTTAGCGCAACACAATCTGACTTTCAGAAATCCCTACAAAAGAATGGCCCTGACTAACATTAACGTATACCTTTCACAAATCACTTACCTCACAAAAATCTTCGTTACTCAAGCTACTGCAATACAGCGAGCGCCACTACTGCCAGCTAAATAAAAGATTCAAACTACTGAAGGCACTAACTACTGATAGGCATAGTTAGCAAATGAAAGATTTTGATAGAGAAGAAACAATGTATTTACGTTAATAGTGTTCAAAGGTCATAATATATATAGCAGTTCATGACATCCAGTCTTACAAATTTCAAAACTCCGCCATTTCTCTCCCCACATCCACCACTGCTGGCGGCTCACCTCCAACTGTGCAGCGCTACGCGCTGTTCACATCCAGCTGCCCAACACTACAATGGCAGACAACAATGCAAACTAGCCACAGACTGCACACAGCACAGCCAGTGATTTTCATACAGAGCGCTACGTAACGTTGCCAATAAGAAAACATAAACAGCCTACTTACAATGATAACACGGTGCATCTTCCCTATGAATACATCCTTAACCCAGCCACAAATTTCGCTTGACACCCCATACAGCCGTACTTTCGTAATAAGCGCAGGTGTAACATTGTGCTAAATATTTTTAAGAAATCCAAAAATATCCAGGGCTTTGAACACGTTATGTGGGAAAAGTGCGAGATGGGTTTCATATGATGGACGTGTTCGAATCAGTGCTGTTTGATATGGAAGACTTTATTCTGTTTGAGACACCTCATCACGTTTGAGCTCAGAATATGTTCTAAGACCCTACAAGAAAAAATGTCAAGGAAAGCTGATGGTAGTTCTGTAATCAGTTCTGCTACCATTTTACCATTTTTTTTTTTTTTTTAGATGGCTTTGGCCTGTACTTTCTTCCAACCATACAGTTTTCTTTCTCGAGATATCTACGGTACGTTACACTTAAAGAGGGGCTATCACAGCCGCTAATACTGTATCGAATCTGACAGTGATTCCATCAGCCATAGAGCGTTGTTCAATTTTAGCGATTCCAGCTGTTTCTCAACACCACTGACACTAATATCCCCACCAATCATCTAAGAAATGGTGCTATAATCAAATATGAGCAACGATCCTCGATAATTCTGCATATTATTGTCATTATTCCCATGTGAAAGATTTATGAGCACTGTAATATTGTGTACTAAGTAAGATGTATTGTAAAAGGGTCCGCAGCTCGTGGTCTTGCGGTAGCGTTCTCGCTTCCCGTGCACGCGGTCCCGGGTTCGATTCTTCCTGCCTCGAGATGACTGGGTGTTGTTGTGTCGTCTTCATCAGGAAGGCAATGGCAAACCACCTCCGCTAGGACCTAGCCTAGTACGGCGGTGCGGGTCTCTTACATCGTCCCCTACGCTCCTCGAAGTATGAGACATCATCATCATCATCATCATTGTAAAAGGACAGACTGCGCATTAAAAAATAACTTACGTAAAAACATAAGATGACAGTGCAAAACGATTTCCATATTAGAACAGAGTACACTGAGGTGACAAAAGTCGTGGGATAGCGATATGCGCCTGTACAGTCGGCGGTAGTATCTCGCACACGTGGTATGAAATGACAGTACACTCGCGGAGCTGTCATTTGCACTCGGGTGATTCATGTGACAAGGTCTCCGACTTGTTTATCGTCGCACGATGGGAATTAACAGACACTGAGCGCAGAATGGTAGTCAATATTCTGCGATCCACAGTGTCAAGAGTGTACCGAGAATATCAAATTTCAGGAATTAATTATCCCTCACCACGGACAACGCAGCGGCCAACGTCCTTCACTTAACGACCGAGAGCAGCGGTGTTTGCGTAGAGTTGTCAGTGCTAAGAGACAAGCAACAATTCCTGAAATAACAGCAGAAATCAATGTGGGACGTACGACGAACGTATTCATTAGGACAGTGCGGCCAAAGTTCGCGTTAACGGAGTATGGCAGCAGACGACCGACGCAACTGCTTTTGCTAACAGCACATCACTTGCAGCGACTCTCATGGACTCGTGAACATATCGGCAGGACCCTAGAGGATTAGAAAATGGTGCTCTTGTCAGTTAAGTCCCGATTTCAGTTAGTAAGATCTGAGATAGGTTTAAAGTGTGGCGCAGACACCATGAAGTCACGGACCCAAGCTGTCAACAAGGCGCTGTGAAAGCTGTTGGTGGCTCCATAATGGTATGGGCTGTGTTTACATGGAGTTGAGTGGATCCTCTGGTCCAGCCGAACCCATCGTTGACTGGAATTGGATACGTTGGCCTTCATGTTCCCAACAAACTGTGGAATATTTATAAATGAGAAAGCGCCATATCACTGGCCACAATTGTTCGCGATTGGTTTGAAGAACATTCTGGATAATTCGAGCGAATAGTTCGGCTATCCTGATCGCCCAATTTGAATCCCATCGAACATTTACGGGACATAATCAAAACATCACTTTGTGCACCAAATCATGCACAGGCAACACTTTTGCAGCTATGGACGGCTATAAAGGCAGCATGGATTAATATTTCTGGATGGAGGTTGCATCGACTTGATGAGTCCATGCCACGTCGATATGCTGCACTATGCCGGGCAAAAAGAGGTCCAATATGATATTATGAGGCATATCCATAGCTTCTGTCACCTCAGTGTATGCATCAAAAAAGAAGGAAAAGCTGGATTTCAACGTCAAAATACCCTATAGCCAGTGCAATATGCATACGTAAGAGAGCATATGGTAGAACAGTATGTCGACTATGCTCCTCTTATGGCAGCTGGATGTTTTGTTTATGTTGCTGGTTATTTGCAAGGCCGTGTGAACGCTTCTCAGACAGACCGGCACTGCAATTTCTTGGAGGCACAGAGAGCGTCTCCAGTGGACGAGGATTTCGTGGTGCAGGTAGCACGTGACCTAGTGAGCAAGTTGTTTCCAGGATCGTTGGGCACATATTTCACACACTTTTTTATGTGCGCAGATTTCACTGGGCGCAGTTTTCATATATTTGTTTGAGATGCAGTATTTGTGTTGCATCGAAGCAGCATGGCAGAGGAAGGTACGTTAGGATAACATTACGCGCCATCTGAGCATTAGCAGGTGCAAATACGGCAATGCTCAGAGTCAGATAGACCAGGAATTCAATGTGATCGGTAGTGTCATGTCTTAGCTAGGGACACGTCTTACTTAAGGGAGTTCCATATAGTGCTGTATTACTTCCCACGGAACCCTATCTGCCTTAACTAACTGGTCCCTGGGATACACACTTCTGGACTAAGTGTCGTCCATGTGTTCATTTTTCTCTGTGTCCCTTTTTCCCACGCGCTGTTAGAGAGTGGAAAGTTAGAGAAATAGTCTGAATGTGCTTCGAAGAACCTTCTCCCAGGCACTTAAATGTGAGTTGTGGATTAGTCCTGTGGATGTAGATTGTGAAAGCTGTTCTATATGTTCGGCAATCTCTTAGGTGCATATTTTTATCCCATATTAAGGAAATTTGCAGGTTCACATTCGACGACAAGGTAATTAGAGACGAAAGGCAAGCAACCGAACGAGGTGGCGCAGTGTTAATACACTGAAGTATTCCGGAGGACGGCAGTTCAAATTTCATGTATGAGCACAGATAGCGTAACAGATAAGTGAGACCTAACGTGATGATAGACACCTTATTCAATTCTTTAACTAGTTTTGTAAGATGCCAACGGCCTTGCCGCAGTGGTAACATTTTCCGCTAATCCCGTAAAACGCTTAGGTTCAAATGGTTCCTTCGAAAGGGCACAGCTCTTTTCCTTTCCTATCGTTCTCCAATCCGAATTTGCGCTCTGCTTCTAAGAACCTTGTCGTCCACGTGATGTAGAATCCTAATAATAGGTTTTTTTCTCATTGGGAAAGGATAAGGTTAGAATCTGCTGTATCCTCTTCCAACCAACCGTTCCATCATTGACCTTAAATGATTCAGGGAAACAAGGAATCTCGTAGTGATTGAATGGGGACATTCCTCCTGAATACGTGTCCAACCGACAGAGACACTGCACAGAAGAAAGCCCCGGCTGCAGCTGGGCTTTCGACCTACCATCACTGTGTCATGTGGTAAAACATTGACGGAGACCCTATCAGTGCTAATGTTGTCTACTGTTTTGTATCTTGAAGATTCCGTAATGTATGAACATTATCGTAGAACGTTGGTCAGAAATATGCACGTTTTGATTTCGCAGTCGCGTCACATGTCTTCCATTATCTGACTTAGAATTTTGGACGATTAAAAACATCGCTTTTAGCAATATTTGGAGGTGTGACATCGCTGATACCATCCTACAGAACATGAATGCTGGCCAACATTAATCAGTCACTAACAACACATTAAAATGAACTGAAAATGGCATACACGCAAAAATCGTCATTGCAGGTTAAATAATTCCAGTATCAGTCCATGCGAGACACATTGTCGTTTCCGTAATACCGTAAGACTGGCTCTCCAGCTAAACAGCGACTACTCGAAATAGTTGTGCGTAATATCGAAGTTTCTTACAAAACTAAAAAACTTAACTCCTCCCGAATAGGCTATGAAGGCCCAACGGTACCGACCGGCCGCCGTGACATCCTCAGCCCACAGGCGTCACTGGATGCGGATATGGAGGGGCATGTGGTCAGCACACCGCTCTCCCGGCCGTATGTCAGTTTCCGAGACCGGGGCCACCACTTCTCAATCAAGTAGCTCCTCAGTTTGCCTCGCAAGGGCTGAGTGCACCCCGCTTGCAAACAGCGCTCGGTAGACCGGATGGTCACCCATCCAAGTGCTAGCCCAGTCCGACAGCGCTTAACTTTACTGATCTGACAGGAACCGGTGTTACCACTGCGGCAAGGCCGTTGGCATCTTACAAAACTAGTTAAAGAATTGAGTAAGGTGTCTATCATCACGTTAGGTCTCACTTATCTGTTACGCTATCTGTGCTCATACATGAAACAAAAACATTATCAACCTCTGTCTCCATTTCTGCTGCCCGCCTCTAGAACATGTTACATTGTTTTCTATGCATAATTCAGTACTCTTGCATGCAAGAAAAATAGCTTAAACACTGTCTTCTGCCAATTTCGTAACAATACATGCATTTCACTTTTTAAACAATCAAGCAGATGCTCACTTTCGCTTCGTTTTCATTCCATTCCTCTCAGTCTCATTTTTTTTTCTCTCTTTATTTTACGCTTTTGTACTTCCCTTTCTCTCCTCTCGTGTCCATCGCTGCCACTGGTTACAATATAAATGTAACTGCCTGAAAATTATCTTCATTAATCTTTTTCTCACAAACAAATACGAATTGTGGAGTTTTGATCCAGTATTTGCTGTTTCTGACATAACTAATGCTAATTATTAAAAGATTTAAGAGAGAGCTCTATGGACTCATTTCTGCCACGATAAATCAAATTACGAAATCCAAACGAGATCTAGACAGAAATTCTTGAATGTCACCAAAAATACTAAGCACGAAGAAATCTTAAGACAAGAACGTCGCCGTCACCCTAGCCATATTGGAGACTCGCAGCCGGAGAGAGTGAGGAAGGAGTTTACAGTGACCGTTCTGGACAAATCTTGGTAAACCCAAGTGTACGAGTATCCGAAACATTTTCGTCCAAAATACTTGGAACTAGTCACATAAGTGTCACAGTTTTCGTTTGCCTCTAATTATGCAAATACATCGATAGTGATAACAAGCTAACTAAATCAGGAGAAATTCATGGAACATTACATTGAACTCAAAAGATGGAACTAAGATGATATATACGATTTATACTATGCATTTCGGTATCTCTTCCTGGTTACTACATAGCTGCAGAAACAGAGAGAAGAAAACAATTTGGAACTGTGGAATAAGATTTCCAGAAAAAGTGAGGATCTACATCTACATCGATACTCTGCAAATCACATTTAAGTGCCTGGCAGAGGGTTCATCGAACAACCTTCACAATTCTCTATTATTCCAATCCCGTATAGCGCGCGAAAAGAATGAACACCTATATCTTTCCGTACGAGCTCTGATTTCCCTTATTTTATTGTGGTGATCGTTCCTCCATATGTAGGTCGGTGTCAACAAAATATTTTCGCATTTGGAGGAGAAAGTTGGTGATTGGAATTTCGTGACAAGATTCTGTCGCAACGAAAAACACCTTTGTTTTAATGATGTTCAGCCCAAATCCTGCATCATTTCTGTGAAACTCTTTCCCATATTTCGCGATAATACAAAACGTGTTGCCTTTCTTTGAATTTTTCCGATATACTCCGTCAGTCCTATTTGGTAAGGATCCCACACCGCGCAGCAGTATTCTAAAAGAGGACGGACAAGGGTAGGGTAGGCAGTCTCCTTAGTAGGTCTGATACATTTTCTGAGTGTCCTGCCAATAAAATGCAGTCTTTGGTTAGCCTTTCCCAAAACACTTTCTGTGTGTTCCTTCCAATTAATTTAATTTGTTCGTAATTGTAATACCTAGGTACTTAGTTGCATTTATGGCTTTTAGATTAGACTGGTTTATCATGTAAGCGAAGTTTGAGTTCCTTTTAGCATTCATATGGATCAACTGCCACTTTTGGCACCATTCAGATATTTTATCTAAATCGTGTTGCAGTTTGTTTTGATCTTCTGACGACTTTATTAGTCGATAAGCAACAGCATCATCTGAAAACAACCGAAGATGGATGCTCAGACTGTCTCCCAAATCGTTTATATCGATAAGGAACAGCGAAGAGCCTATAACACTACCTTGGCGAACGCCAGATATCACTTCTGTTTTACTCGATGAATTTCTGTCAATTACTACGAACGTGTGACCTTTCTGACAGGAAATCAGAAATCCAGTCACATAACTGAGACGATATTCCATAAGCACTCAATTTCACTACAAGGGTATTTTTGGAAATGAGATCGGGAGAGGAAAGGATTGCTGTTGACAACAGAGAGTAGTAATATATCTCTCAAAGATTAGCGTTACTTGGCTCCCAGAGACAAATTTCCGCTTACGTCACGTTAGTGCACACGCGAAAACAAAGAAAGCAGAGAAAAGAACACTGCCTATAAGCCGGCCATAAACTAGTCACAAGGCGAAAAAGCGACTGAAAAAGACCGTTAAATGGTAAACACATGTACGAAGAAAATAAGCACTACTGTTACCCTACAGTCTGTCTCCTCCTAGGCTAATGTGCGCTTCCGTTACAACAGTGTCCGCTGCGAGTAATGAGCTTAAATGGCAGACGCCTCATGTAAACCGTTCCATGAAGACAGTTGACGGCGTGGGCTGCGTCTGCTCGGATTTCATATTCTGCGAAACCGTACAGCTTATTCTACATCAGTACCAACTTCTCGTAGAATGTTAGGTGATACGGTGTTCTAATTTTGAAACAATTTCGTAACTAAATAATAACGTTAACTTTGTGTTTTGTTTAAATTCCTCAACATATCTACGAATTATTCCTTACACTACTGTCAGCCTTTATTTACATTCTTCTGCAGACATTTTTTACTTGCCACATATGCCTTTCCTGTTTCTCCTTGCCTGTCTACAAAACTTCACAGATTTATTTGTGTGTCTGTAGACATTGCCCTACGACGGCTGCCGCAATTTCTACCCATGTAACGTTCACACTGTCATCACACAAATAATATTTAAGAGTGTCCGATCCGTTGTAACCAACGGCAGTGTTCTGTGATAATATACTCAGCCACTGGGTAATTATAATGTGCTGCAAAGGCAAATCGAAATTAACGTCAGGTCCAAAACTTCCTGAGAAAAACACTGAACTCCAGAAAGTTCTTCTCGTTTCCGCTCAGCCTTAGTGTTCCACAAACATGAAACTCATTTTTGTACATTGAGGAGGAAACGACAGTATAATTTGCTTTTCTCCCGTTCAACATCTACAATGTCCTGGTAAATGTTGAAATTCAAACAGACCCACTGCGCGTGCAAAATGAATTTATAGTAGTTGCGAAATAGCTGCGAATGAGTGCACTCCTACGAACTGATTAACACGTTCTCGCTGGCACTGAAATTTGTGTTTCTCGTTGTGAACGGCGCGACAATTCATGTTTTCCTGCATCTGCCGGCATTGATTTCCTGATTATCGCCGTTGGATGGTGATTGCATTCAAAGCCCAAAGGCTAAAATTTTAGTATGTTGGCCTTTTATTTTGAAAGTCCATTCTTTTAAAACAACGAGAGATTACACCAAATAATGTTACTTTAAAATATAGATGTGGTGCCTGTTCTTGCGGACGACGATCCCTTCAGTGCAGATACACACCAAGCATGAACTCTTGCAGGAATCGGCGAGATGCCGCGAGTAATGAGGCTAATGAGCAGGGGCACTACATCAGCAGTGTGTTGTGTAAGTTGACAGTATGAGCCTGAGGGGAAGCGTGCCAGGGTAGTCCGTGTGGTTGTGGTGACCACTGTGTGTCCGACACAAATTTTCAACTTGTCTCATTGATACATATCAACGCCCTATGTCAGCTAATGTCATTAATTCCTCTCTGTCTTACCGAAAATTAATCACAAATTACGTAGTATTTCATTTCTTCAGAAAGTTCTCTCGTTGAGTGCCCACACAAGATTGTATTCACAGCTGCTCGTTGCGCATGGCTGATACGTAATAGGTCATACGTTAGTGTATTGCTGGTACCGTAATTCTTAGAGTCGAGCGTGAACCACTGTAATACACGTCGCTCGATGGGAAATTCTAATGTGAGCCACCGATGGTACACGCCAGCGTGAACGTATTACGGGAACGGTCATGAGGTTCCCCCTACAACGCTTCTGCGATAATGCGGTAGCTCTTGCGAAGCTGCAGTCTGCTTTAAAAATGACTATTCTTTCTCCATCTCCTCCAACGAACAGACGACTCATCCATGGATTGGTGAACTATGAGGGGCGTTCAAGAAGTAATGCGACATGGTTTTCTCAGCCAATATCAATTGAAAAAGTGCAAAATTTGTTGTCGGACATCAAGGAATATTCCCGCTTCATCTTCTATCTTTTCACGATGTACCGACTGGTGGCGGCGCTACACGTATCCTTAAGAATAGCGTCTGCAACGGAGGTGAGTTCCGAAGAAAGCGATGTCATTGACTTTGTTTTGCCGGAAAACCAGAACATCGCAGATATTTATAGGCGTTTGCTTTCTACGGAGACGTGGCAGAGACAAAAGCACGGAAGTAGTGCTGCGAGGGCGGCTCGTGAGGGGTGCTTGGGTAGCTCAGTCAGTACACCACTTGCCCGCGATAGGCAAAGATCCCAGGTTCGAATCCCTGTCCGCCGCACAGTTGTAATCTGCCAGGAAGTTTCAAATCAACGCACACTACACTGCAGAGTGAAAATTTATTTTGGAGATACAATGTTATCAAACACTGCCGTGGAGTGAAGGAAGTAAAGTAAATTCGCATTATTGGCCGGAAGTCCCTCGAGAGGGGTGTTCTCTACAGCTTGTTTCCAAGTTCTTTGTTTCAACAGAACGCCAATTCAACGACCCTGCGCGCCCTGAATCTACCCCAGTACTGCTAGAGGGGAAAGGAGACCCACAGTTTAACGTGGAATCCGAACGATATGTTATTCCTTGTATACTCTCTTATCATTGAGAGGTGAAGGCTAGTGTAAAAACAGGATGAAAAATTTTCGGGTCCGACCGGGATTGGATCATGTGTCCTCTCGATTTCCAGTCACTCGCGTTGTCACCAGACCACCACGACCGATACGGAATAAAGGAAAGAGTGCATGAACACAGAAAACAGACAACTGTAAAACGATATGGATGTACGACAAATTATAAATAAAGAACTATAAGTATTCAACTGTGGTACTAAACGTGCAAGTGAATCGTTCACGTGTTTCATCAGTAGTGAACGAAGAGCTGTTAAACAGAACAAGTGCGGTCTAGTCTATGATAGGGAACTGATTATAAAGTGTGTGCGTGGATTTTTATTTCCTCTATATGCTCCGAGTTATCGAATTTAGGTTTATTTAGTTAAGGCAGAAAGAGTCTTTAAGCACAACAGTAAGTCAATAGAGCAAGACAAGCGTTAATTGGCTAACATCAATTAGGTTTCTTTTTTTAAAACAACAGATGTGTTGTCTTGTTTTTTAAATGTTACGGCGACAGGTCATTGTTCAATCAGGAATTTAGGAGTCAGCAAATAACTTAACCAACGTAATAAAAAAATAAGAAAAATTATTAACTGACCATCGAGTGCCACATATGGTAGTTTTAAAAAGCTACTGAGGTGTTTCATTAAACGAATATACATGGCAGATCAATCAGTTATATCACAATAACAGCAAGAGTTTCAAAACCGTTGTTGTTGTTGTTGTTGTTGTGGTCTTCAGTCCTGAGACTGGTTTGATGCAGCTCTCCATGCCACTCTATCCTGTGCAAGCTTTTTCATCTCCCAGTACCTACTGCAACCTACATCCTTCTGAATCTGCTTAGTGTATTCATCTCTTGGTCTCCCTCTACGATTTTTACCCTCCACGCTGCCCTCCAATACTAAATTGGTGATCCCTTGATGCCTCAGAACATGTCCTACCAACCGATCCCTTCTTCTGGTCAAGTTGTGCCACAAACTTCTCTTCTCCCCAATCCTATTCAATACTTCCTCATTAGTTATGTGATCTACCCATCTAATCTTCAGCATTCTTCTGTAGCACCACATTTCGAAAGCTTCTATTCTCTTCTTGTCCAAACTATTTATCGTCCATGTTTCACTTCCATACATGGCTACACTCCATACGAATACTTTCAGAAATGACTTCCTGACACTTAAATCAATACTGGATGTTAACAAATTTCTCTTCTTCAGAAACGCTTTCCTTGCCATTGCCAGGCTACATTTTATATCCTCTCTACTTCTACCATCATCAGTTATTTTGCTCCCCAAATAGCAAAACTCCTTTACTACTTTAAGTGCCTCATTTCCTAATCTAATTCCCTCAGCATCACCCGACTTAATTAGACTACATTCCATTATCCTTGTTTTGCTTTTGTTGATGTTCATCTTATATCCTCCTTTCAAGACACTGTCCATTCCATTCAATTGCTCTTCCAAGTCCTTTGCTGCCTCTGACAGAATTACAATGTCATCGGCGAACCTCAAGGTTTTTATTTCCTCTCCATGAATTTTAATACCTACTCTGAATTTTTCTTTTGTTTCCTTTACTGCTTGCTCAATATACAGATTGAACAACATCGGGGAGAGGCTACAACCCTGTCTTACTCCCTTCCCAACCACTGCTTCCCTTTCATGTCCCTCGACTCTTATAACTGCCACCTGGTTTCTGTACAAATTGTAAATAGTCTTTCGCTCCCTGTATTTTACCCCTGCCACCTTCAGAATTTGAAAGAGAGTATTCCAGTCAACATTGTCAAAAGCTTTCTCTAAGTCTACAAATGCTAGAAACGTAGGTTTGCCTTTCCTTAATCTTTCTTCTAAGATAAGTCGTAAGGTCAGTATTGCCTCACGTGTTCCAGTGTTTCTACGGAATCCAAACTGATCTTCCCCGAGGTTGGCTTCTACCAGTTTTTCCATTCGTTTGTAAAGAATTCGTGTTAATATTTTGCAGCTGTGACTTATTAAGCTGATAGTTCGGTAATTTTCACATCTGTCAACACCTGCTTTCTTTGGGATTGGAATTATCATATTCTTCTTGAAGTCTGAGGGTATTTCGCCTGTTTCATACATCTTGCTCACCAGATGGTAGAGTTTTGTCAGGACTGGCTCTCCCACGGTTGTCAGTAGTTCCAATGGAATATTGTCTACTCCGGGGGCCTTGTTTCGACTCAGGTCTTTCAGTGCTCTGTCAAACTCTTCACGCAGTATCGTATCTCCCATTTCATCTTCATCTACATCCTCTTCCATTTCCATAATATTGTCCTCAAGTACACCGCCCTTGTATAGACCCTCTATATACTCCTTCCACCTTTCTGCTTTCCCTTCTTTGCTTCGAACTGGGTTTCCATCTGAGCTCTTGATATTCATACCAGTCGTTCTCTTATCTCCAAAGGTCTCTTTAATTTTCCTGTAGGCGGTATCTATCTTACCCCTAGTGAGATAGGCCTCTACATCCTTACATTTGTCAACTAGCCATCCCTGCTTAGCCATTTTGCACTTCCTGTCGATCTCATTTTTGAGACGTTTGTATTCCTTTTTGCCTGTTTCACTTACTGCATTTTTATATTTTCTCCTTTCATCAATTAAATTCAATATTTCTTCTGTTACCCAAGGATTTCTACTAGCCCTCGTCTTTTTACCTACTTGATCCTCTGCTGCCTTCACTACTTCGTCCCTCAAAGCTACCCATTCTTCTTCTACTGTATTTATTTCCCCCATTCCTGTCAATTGCTCCCTTATGCTCTCCCTGAATCTCTGTACAACCTCTGGTTCTTTCAGTTTATCCAGGTCCCATCTCCTTAAATTCCCATCTTTTTGCAGTTTCTTCAGTTTTAATCTACAGGTCATAACCAATAGATTGTGGTCAGAGTCCACATCTGCCCCTGGAAATGTCTTACAATTTAAAACCTGGTTCCTAAATCTCTGTCTTACCATTATATAATCTATCTGATACCTTTTAGTATCTCCAGGGTTCTTCCATGTATACAACCTTCTTTCATGATTCTTAAACCAAGTGTTAGTTATGATTATGTTGTGCTCTGTGCAAAATTCTACCAGGCGGCTTCCTCTTTTATTTCTGTCCCCCAATCCATATTCACCTACTATGTTTCCTTCTCTCCCTTCTCCTACACTCGAATTCCAGTCACCCATGACTATTAAATTTTCGTCTCCCTTCACAATCTGAATAATTTCTTTTATTTCATCATACATTTCTTCAATTTCTTCGTCATCTGCAGAGCTAGTTGGCATATAAACTTGTACTACTGTAGTAGGTGTGGGCTTCGTATCTATCTTGGCCACAATAATGCGTTCACTATGCTGTTTGTAGTAGTTTACCCGCATTCCTATTTTCCTATTCATTATTAAACCTACTCCTGCATTCCCCCTATTTGATTTTGTGTTTATAACCCTGTAGTCACCTGACCAGAAGTCTTGTTCCTCCTGCCACCGAACTTCACTAATTCCCACTATATCTAACTTCAACCTATCCATTTCCCTTTTTAAATTTTCTAACCTACCTGCCCGATTAAGGGATCTGACATTCCACGCTCCGATCCGTAGAACGCCAGTTTTCTTTCTCCTGATAACGACATCCTCTTGAGTAGTCCCCGCCCGGAGATCCGAATGGGGGACTATTTTACCTCCGGAATATTTTACCCAAGAGGACGCCATCATCATGTAATCATACAGTAAAGCTGCATGCCCTCGGGAAAAATTACGGCTGTAGTTTCCCCTTGCTTTCAGCCGTTCGCAGTACCAGCACAGCAAGGCCGTTTTGGTTATTGTTACAAGGCCAGATCAGTCAATCATCCAGACTGTTGCCCTTGCAACTACTGAAAAGGCTGCTGCCCCTCTTCAGGAACCACACATTTGTCCGGCCTCTCAACAGATACCCCTCCGTTGTGGTTGCACCTACGGTACGGCTATCTGTATCGCTGAGGCACGCAAGCCTCCCCACCAACGGCAAGGTCCATGGTTCATGGGGGGGGGTTTCAAAACCAAGTTCGCTAAAACTCAGGTAATTTTTTCTCCCCAATAATACTAAAATGTGAATGCTGACACTTGCATTTGATCCCAACGTGTCTAATCAGAAGCCGTGTTGAGAGATAATATACATGGAACAGGGAACAGGCACCGTTGGTAGAGGACATGCTGCAGAATACTTCTAGTGGAGCCGCGCACCGTCCGTTCAAACAGTTGCTTTGTTCACTACAGTTACACACATTCGTTGAACCAAATTTGGTACATCTACAGCTTACTAAACGGCAAAAAATACTGTTGAAGCAAGACAACCCTATCATTTCTAGAAGTGGAGGTGAGAGTGGAAAACGGGTGACACACAAAAATAATCTAAACGGCTTTTGTTTGCGTTGAATACATCGTCGTATGAGAAGATGAAGTCACTGGTGGCAGTGAAAAGGACATTTAACTGCAAGTTTTGTAGGATAGAACGCCTAGAACTCTGAAGAATCGTCCAGAATAAACTGATCGCTTCCCCATACGGGGAATTTAAGGATAATAAGTATACGGAACGTTAGTTGTAGTATGAGCTTTGGTTCCTTCTTGTTAGACACGCAGATTTGGCGTGGGACGGATACCTGCCTACTAGCCTTTGTGGGAGCTATTATTACTCTATTTTAATCTCACGGCGTCTGCGGGAGCAGAAGAATAGAAAATGAAGATTCCGCCCTGTACATGAAATCTGAGTTCCTGGAATTTTATAACTAGGCTTTCGTGAGATAATCGGCTTTCTTGGAATGTCAGTGCGTATTTTAGACTCTCTCCGGAAATTTAAATTGGCCTGCTTTGCTTTGTGTGCATCTGATACCCGCAATTACGTGAATTTAGTATGAATCCCACACGATTGTGCAGTATGCTGATATTATAATCATCGGATGAAAAATACAGTGTGTTCATGAAGTACTGCTGCCATTTAAAAAAAATCCAACTTGAAAACTATTAGAGAAGGAGTCTCGCAGTTTAATGTAAAATGATTAGCAGCTCCCGTATTCGCAGTGCATCGAAATCCAGACATACCTGGAAAACGTACAGTGTGGCATGCGGTATGCAGAATCCAGATCGGTGACAATGGAACTCATAACGGGACATCCCATACAACAGACCGAAGAGCTGCAGCCAGTCATCATCTTCCATGACCAGTTCGAACGTACAGGATGTGATGACTGACTTTTTCTGGAATATGGATGAGCCGTGATGGTCCCATCGCATGGCACCCGCACTCTCCCCATGTCACGCCATTATAATTCTTTTTGTAGGGCTACGTCAAGGATAGCGAGGGCACAACGCCAGTCAGTGACATGGCTACGCTTCGTGCACGAATTAATAATGCAATCTGAATGCTGTAATTATGACCCGCAAATGGCCAGAACTCGTATACCGCTTTAAAAACAAAAAAATGAGAGCTGCTAAACGTTTGAAAACAAACCACGATGCTGTACCGCTAATAGTTTCCAAGCTTCGATTTTTTTCATATAATGTCGGTAATTTATGAACACCATAGTGTATATCGTCTCATGGACGGAGCGGTCGTTAGAGGTGGAGTACAGTATCGGACTGCAAAAAGGTGGGAAGTATATGAACCAACGCCTATCCTAAAGAACTTTCTTGGTATCTGCCTCAATGACGAGACGGTTTGAAACTAGCTCTTTCCAAACACCAATCTGCTGTCTTAATCAGTGCGGCATCTCGCTCACTCATATTGATTAATTACGGACTGTACAAGTGTCTCGTAAGCAGTCTCTGTCTTGGACAAATTACTGTTTTCCAGTATCTTGCCAATAGAAACAAACGTGCCATTTGCTTTAGCTCCAGCTAAGCTTTCGTGATTGTTCCACGCTGGCACTTCCAGTATAGCCAGTACAAAATTACGAAACGCACTTGTCGGGTGACGAAGCATATTATTTCGAAGTGAACAACGCTCAATCGTTCGTCCAACTTAAGACTCATTCAAAGATCGCTGAAGCTCAGGTAATCTTGTTCGCCGGAGCAATACTTGAGTATGAGTCCTTAACGCGTGTAACATGCAGTCGTGTTTCAGTGCAATACGTCCCACAACGAGTTAAAGAAAATGCGGCCAATGTGAATCACCAGCACAATGCAGATGGCTTTGGCTGAAGCCTATAAGGAGGGCATTGCCTGGTCTTCTGCTATACATAGCATGGCAACACGTTCGTTCTGCTTGGCGAGTGGGAGTACAGTTTTAGGCAGCCAAGGACAGTCGAGAAACGAGCTGATATAGCTTGAACATTGAAGTTATAGACAACCGATTTTATTTGTGGAATATTCGTAACTATGTAGAATTAATGAAGGTCGCGAGTTCCGTGAGTGAACGTAACAAGTTTATTTTCAAACTAAACAGAAAGCAAATACCATGAACATTTACACTGTTGTGCAGATATTTATAGGACAATACAGAGATCCACAGGAGACTTCGAGTCCCTTACACTAAATTAATAGGTAAATATTACTGGACAACCTTACAACCTTCAAAGCACCATCACTAACAACAGTGGTCCATAAAGAAACTCCCACCACCAATATCTGTCTTTTAAGATATTTCACCACTGTGTCACAGAATTGCAGCCTTTTCGCACCATCACTGATTCATTATAGATTGCACGAATACGACAACAAGTTAAGACAATCCATGGTTAAACCGTACATGAAAAGTACATGAGCACGCAACTGTTAAAACTCTTTTTTCCTTTTATGTGGATGAGAACATGCGCGCCGTCTCTACGGATATGACATGTTTCAGATGGCATCAGCAGCGTATATTATGACGTGTAGACACGCCATAGTGGCCAATTCCACTTCCCTGCGGGAGCCTCAGTTCTTACACCGGAGCTCACAGCAACACTAGAAGGACTTGTATGTGTTGATGGCTCGGATAAAAACACAATAATTATTCTAATAAACTCGCGATAAACGTTGATTCCCATATCAGATCTTGTCAATAACGGCAACAGTTACCGTGTAAACCATATTGTAGACGAGACTGCATAGCTGTAGCTCCGTAACAAGAAGTACACAAAGCAGTGGGTAAAAAGCAAAGTTGTATGGCATCTTTGGCTGCGCATCCCCGAAGAGCTGATTCAGCCGGCTAATTGCAAATGTTTTTCGGTTCCTCACAAACACTGGCTCCTTTCCTTTGCAAAGTGTGAAAGTTATACATTAAGGTTACCTGATAAGTATAAATGTCTTCTGTGGGTGTGTGCTGTGTGGTGTCACATTTGCGTTGTATTATGGTAAGAGGAGGGAGAGGTTGATAGCCGGTGACGGCTACTCTTCTTGAATTGCACGAAGGTTGCCGCTGAGTTTAACGTCCCCATCCAATGGATGCATCATCATCATCAACAAGGTCACATGCCCTCACGCCATGAGACACTGTGCAGAGGTTTGGAATTTAATCCAGGACATTGGCGTAAAGTCTGGTGACGTGAAACACCACCCTATTTTCCTTTGCTGGCAAGGGAAAGGGAAAGCTGCCAAAAGCTACCTGGGCGCTCACCCAGCCAAGTGCCGACCATGCCCGACGTTCCTCTTATGGGAACCGGTGGTTTCAACGAGACAAGGTCGTTGGCAGTAAGCTGTGGGTAAAGGGGCACCGTGGTGCCAGTGGCAAAGAAATTGTCAACGCTATCGCTAAGAGTGGCAGTTACAGTGGGACAAGTACATACAGACAAGTTCCTTAATCAGATCTTCTCTGAGATGCGCGGAGAAAGATTTCATGGAACAATAAGTGGCGTCTATTCCACCAATATGTTCCAGCACGACCTCGATATTCTATTGGCATACATCACACAAAGTTGCTGCTATTATCATCCTTTTCTGTTTCAGCTATGGGCGATTGGGACTGCTCCTCAACTGGATACAATTGAGTGACTCACTACTACGTGATTGTGCGTTAGAGGATGACATCGACCACATGATTTTCGCCTTCCCATTGTGAAACCATGTGACAAGAAAATTTGACAGTGCTTAGTTCTTTGCAGACGACAACTTCCCGTCAGAATAAAGGCACTGCTGAGAACGAATAAGATGTCACTGTGTAAAATGCATACATAGCTTTTTAGTAGCTGGACAAATTGTGATTAAATTTATTGCTGTGTCTGCCAAAAGATACGAGACGCAGCTACACGCCAAAAGGACGCCACGAGGCAAGCCCAGCCTCCAGAGTGGCGGAACATTGTTATCGTGAAAAGTGTCAAGCCTATTGGCTAGTCTCTTTTCATTCTTATTTAATGAATAATTCGACTTTACACGATTTGATAAATAATTCAACTATAGACGAGTTGAGCTACACGGGGTCTAATAATATAAATTCTGATATGGATTAAGGCGAATACGGTGGGCCGGCCGCGGTGGTCTAGCGGTTCTAGGCGCGCAGTCCGGAACCGCGCGACTGCTACGGTCGCAGGTTCGAATCCTGCCTCGGGCATGGATGTGTGTGATGTCCTTAGGTTAGTTAGATTTAAGTAGTTCTAAGTTCTAGGGGACTGATGACCACAGATGTTAAGTCCCATAGTGCTCAGAGCCATTTGAACCATTTTGAATATGGTGGTTGTATACTTTGATTTGGTCCCCTCTTATGAATATTCTGTAATTTGATCTGGTGCTGGCTGTTTCAATTGCTTCTCTGGGTGAGCTTTAGAAATGAGATGCGCTGAGGTTACAGGACAAGGGAGTCGCTAGATTGGTAGGCCGAAACCGACCCCTAGTGGGCCGAAGGAACGGGTCGTTAGGGAAAGGGTTCTTCGCAGAACTGCTAGAAGGGCCATGGACAGATAGAAACTGAGCTTATGCCGTCTTGGAGAAATTTACCTTAGCTGGCCTCATGCTGGCTCTGATCCTACTGTGCAATCTATTACCTAATTCCACTTTGTATGGCCGAGTTAAAAGCATTCGTTCCTGACAATAGAACCCTGCCCAGGAAGAGGTGGGCGTCCATGCCGTGATAAACAATGTACATTCATTTACTTTATTTTTATTTTACTCGTCTAGTTCCGTAGGACCAAATTGAGGAAGCAAATCTCCAAGGTCGTGGAACGTGTCAGTACATAAAAGTAATAACAGACAAAATAAAATGTTTATGAACCCAAAAAAGACAAGCCATTAGTTTATGTAAACGCAATCAACAATACACCACAGAAATCAGTTTAATTTTTCAAGGAACTCTTCGACAAAATAGAAGGAGAGACCAATGAGAAAACTCTTCAGCTTCGATCTGAAAGCACGTGGATTGCTGCTAAATTTTTTAGATTCTCGTGGTAGCTTACTGAAATGGATGCAGCAACATACTGCACACCCTTCTGCACACCCTTCTGCAAGGTAGTGGAACCCAGTTGCAGATTGGATTCTGCCTAGTATTAACAGAGTGAAAGCTGCTTATTCTTGGAAATAAGCTGTTATTGTTAACCAGAGACGACTGTAAAGGACACATATATTGAGAGGCCGTCAGAATACCTAGACTAGTGAACAGCGGTCGACAAGAGGTTCGCGAACTTACGCCACTTGTAAGTAGGCTGGTTAGGTTTTTACGTTGGTAACGCCACGTAGCGCTCTGTATGAAAATCACTGACTGTGCTGTGTGCAGTCTGTGGCTGGTTGGACTCATTGTCGGAATATTCGCTTGTGTAGTGTTGGGCAGTTGGATGTGAACAGCAGTTCCCGGGTTCGATTCCCGGCGGGGTCAGGGATTTTCTCTGCCTCGTGATGGCTGGGTGTTGTGTGCTGTCCTTAGGTTAGTTAGGTTTAATTAGTTCTAAGTTCTAGGCGACTGATGACCTCAGCAGTTGAGTCGCATAGTGCTCAGAGCCATTTTTGATGTGAACAGCGCGTAGCGTTGGGCAGTTGGAGGTGAGCCGCCAGCAGTGGTGGATGTGGGGAGAGAGATGCCAGAGTTTTGAGAGGTTACCATGAGCGGACGATCTGGACGTGTGTCCACCAGAAAAAGGAAATTTGTGAAAATAGAGTCCATGAACTGATGACTTTTGAACATTAAGGTAAATACATTGTTTCTTCTCTATCAAAATCTTTCATTTGCTAACTACGCCCATCAGTAGTTAGTGCCTTCAGGAGTTAGAATCTTTTATTTAGCTGGCAGTATTGGCGCTCGCTGCATTGCAGTAGTTCGAGTAACGAATTTTTTTGTGAGGTAAGTGATTCATGAAAGGTACAGGTTATTGTTAGTCAGGGCCATTCTTTTGTAGGGATTATTGAAAGTCAGATTGCGGTGAGCTAAAAAAATATTGTGTTAGTTTAGTGTTGATCAGAATAAGTAAAGAGAGAACTGTCTGAGTACGTTCAGTTTTACTCAGCTGTCTTTATATCAAATAATGTAGAAAATTACTAGCATAGTCATTAATAATTTTTATAAGGGGCGTTTCATACACTTATTGCCGAACAGCCCGTTTCTGAGACAAAAATATCTTTTGAGAAAGGAAGAATTACCCCAAAACATAATACCTGCCGGCCGGAGTGGTCCAACGGTTCTAAGCGCTACAGTCTGGAACCACGCGACTGCTACGGTAGCAGGTTCGAATCCTGCCTGGGGCATGGGTGTGTGTGATGTCCTTAGGTTAGTTAGGTTTAAGTAGTTCTGAGTTCTAGGGGACTGATGACCTCGGAAGTTAAGTCCCATAGTGCTCAGAGCCATTTCGAATAATACCGTACATCATAAGCGAATTAAAATAAGCAAAGGAGACTACTTTCCGTGTCGAACGATCACTTACTTAGGATACCGTTCGAGTAGTAGAAATGGCAGCATTTAGACTTTGAACAAGATTCTGAACGTGGGCATTCCATGACAGTTTAGTGCCTATCTGAACACCTAGAAATTTGAATTGTTCAGTTCAACTAATCATATGCCAATTACGTGAAATTAAAACGTCGCGTTTTGTTGAATTGTGTGTCATAATATGTAAAAACTGGGTCTTACTATGATTTAGCGTTAATTTATTTTCTACAAACCAATAACTTATCATTAACTGCACTATTTGAAACAGTGCCAATGTTGCACATAACATCATTTACTACCAAGCTAGCGTCATCTGCTAACAGAAATATTTTAGAATTACCTGAAATACTAGAGGGCATTCATCTTATAAATATCTCCTGGCAGTCCATAAAACATACTAAAACGGCTCTTCCATGTCATAGGTTGAGAAGATACCGCAGAATTGACGGAATTCCTGGATTACAATTTCTTAGCTTTCCCCAGGCCCTTTGATGTGAGGCTAGCTGCTACTTGAGAGGACACTGATTGGTGAAATCGATGGCACGTCAGGAGGACGTAACAAGTAGTATGGAGTTATTAACAAAAGTGAGGAGGAAACTGACATTATTGCCTTTAAAGTTTCGCCTCAGCTGGCGGAAGATTTTGTTAACATAAGATGGAAGGAATAAGTGAGCAGTCAGTTCTTTACTAACTAGAAATTAAGGACTTCATGTCGGAACTCGGCGCTGAGAGCATCGGCACTCAGCAAACTTCATTATCTGACGGAGACCAATGGTCCAATATTCGACAGAGCGGTTCTAGCGACTTACCTGAAGGCAGCCAGACCCCATGTCACCCATCTACTCCTCTCGGACCCAGTGATGAGCATTACTTGTTGCTTTGGCACGTTAGGACGATCGCAAAATAGAGATTCAGATTCATGTTAGGATTCACTTTCTCGCGTTTTTCAGCGCTTTCTCAGTTGCATGAACTGCTTCGTTTCTCTAGTCAGACAGACAATCACTGAAATTGAAATATAGGCAGGCCAAGTTAAATTTCACAAACTAAGGTGAATGACTATAATCCTACCAAGTAACTTTATCAACCGTTAGTTCACTTATCTACTTTGTAAGTAGGATGTTTAGGTCGATGACGCCACGTAGAGCTCTGTATTAAAATCGCTGACTGCGCTGTGTGCAGTCTGTGGCTTGTTGGACTCATTGTTGGAAGTTTTTCGCCAGTGTAGTGTTGGTCAGTTGGTCAGTTGGATGTGAACAGCCCGTAGCGTTGTGCAGTTGGATGTGAACAGCCAGCAGTGGTGGATGTGGGGAGAGAGATGGCGGAGTTATGAGGTGTTAATATGAGCGGATGATCTGGACGTGTGTCCGCCAGAAATTTGTTAAACCGGATGTCACGAATTTTTATATATATATATATATATATATATATATATATATATATATATATATATATGTTGAACACTATTAAGGTAAATACATTATTTGTTCTCTGCCAAAATCTTTCATTTGCTACCTATATGCCTATCAGTAGTTAAAATCTTTCATTTAGCTGGCAGTATTGGCGCGCGCTGTATGCAGTAGTTCGAGTAACGAAGATTTTTGTGAGGTTAGTGATTCATTAAGGGTATAGGCTATTTTTAGTCAGGGCTATTCTTTTTTAGGGGTTATTGAAAGTTGCATTGCGTTGCGCTAAAATATTATGTGTCAGTTTAGTGATGACCAGAATAAGTAAAGAGAAAACTGTATGAGCACGTTCAGTTTCACTCTGGAGTTTGAAAATCAAGTAACTTAGAAGTTTTACCAGCTCAGTCATTCTTTTCATTCAAAGGGGAAGTTTCAACTTCTCTTACTTAATATTCTATGTTTAGATTTTTCGACATTTCATGACTTATTTAGATGCTTATTGTTTCTCATACCCTTTCGGAATAACCCAAAGAGTTTACTTAAATCGTGTTTTTGATTCGAGTAAATGCTGCCTGCCTGATCATATTTAATATGTTTCAACGATAAAATATGTATTTCCCGCCTTGAGATTTCCTGCTAGGGCCACAATCTTTCTTAGCGTTAATCATTCGGTTGCGTACATTTGTTACAGCATAAAGTCTCAAGTGGCCATCCACGCGTCAGACACACGGCGCCATCCACACAGCGTACCGACAGTTAGCTCGACAGTATTAACACCGTGCCTCAAGGCATCAGCCCACGCACAGAAGAGTGTAAATACACATTCCACTGTTATATTAGTCTTGGTATACTGGTTTCAAGACTAGACCAGTATTCAAAGAATGATCACTGCGGGCGAACATTTAACTTCAGTGCCACGCATCAACTTCATACTCGAGCTACGTAACGTATAAATTCTGTTATTAGATGACTGTAAATTATTGCTCACCTCTGCTGCCATAATTTTTGACATACTTTGCGCACATCTGTGACGAGATTGTCTAGTTTCTGTGTGCAAGAAAGGTACTTCAATAACGTTAACTCTCTTTTGTGGTAGAAGGTTCTCTACCTACCACAATTATGTCTGATGCCAAGAGCATTTGGTAAATACAACATGACCGTGTTTACAGCCTAATATAAATAGTATATCATAATCTTGCCATAAGAGTCGTCAGTTATGTGTGTGTATGTGATGGAATATGTCTTTTAAGTAGTAACATATGTACGAGGGCGTGCTGAAAAGCAAGTCCTTCGACTCAAGTAAAAACTCTTAAAGCTTTATCAACATTCTACATCTTCAGTCTTCATGTCTGCATATTTGCAGCCCTCTGCCGCTAGAAACTTCGAATTGTAGAGTGTTAATGGCGGTGTGTAACGTAACTATGTCTGTGCGTGAGAAACAGCATGGCGTAATCGAATTTCGTTGAAGAGTTGGTCCACACGTGGAGCAGCCTCTCTTGCAGCATGACAGTGTCACATCACATACGAGCGCCGCATCTGCATAAGTTCATCGCCTTGGGTTCACTGTCATCGATCATCCTCCATACATTACAATTTTTATCTGTTTCCTGAATTTGAAGAACAACTTCAAAGACAACATTTAGATAGCGATGAAGCGGTGCAAGCAGAGGTACGGCTACTACTACGTCAACGAAGTTAAACATTCTACAGAGGCGGTCCCAACAAACTTTTCTATCCTTGGGAAGAATGTGTTCGCCTCCAGGATGACTGCTGCTGCTGTTTTTGTTGTTGTTGTTGTTGTTGTTCTTGGTATTGTGGTCTTCAGTCCAAAGACTGGTCTGATGCAGCTCTCCAGGCTACTCTAACTTATGCAAGCCTCTTCATCTCCCAGTAACTACTGCAACTTTCATCCGTCTGAATCTGCTTGTTCTATTCACATCTTGGTCTCCCGCTACGGATTTACTCCCCCCCCACCATCGCCCTCCACGCTTCCCTCCAGTACCAAACTGCTGCTGCTGCTGCTGCTGCTGCTGCTACGGTCACAGGTTCGAATCCTGCCCATAGTGCTCAGACCCATTTGAACCAAGTGTCATGTCTCCCTTCTCGTCTTTTTCTACGTCCTCTTCCATTTCTTCGAGTACATCTTCCTTGTGTATAGCCTCTACATACTCCTTCCATATTTCTGCTTTCTCTTCTTTGCTTAGGACTGGTTTTCCATTTAACATCTAGATATTCATACAGGTGGTTCTCTTTTCCAAAGGTCTCTCGAATTCTCCTCTAAGCAATTTCTGTCTTACTCCTACTGATATATGCTTTCACATTCTTACATTTTTTCTCTAGCCATTGCTGCTTAGCCATTTTGAACTTCCTGTCGATCTCATTTTTTTATACGTTTGTATTCCCTTTCACATGCTTCATTTATTGCACTGTGTTGTTTACCACATGGCATGTATCGAAGACTGGCTGCATGGATGGTGCCAAAGGCTACGTAAAAACCTCCGAATGTTTGTACATTTATAGGACACTTATGACTTATAGCCGCACAGGGCATTGTGATAATGCGGTGATGGACGTTTAGAACGTATGCTGGGCTAGGACTCGAACCTGGATTAAACCCTTCTCCTTTTTTTTCATATTCATTATAAATCTGTTGTTATAGTTACGTGCCCGCATCTCGTGGTCGTGCGGTAGCGTTCTCGCTTCCCACGCCCGGGTTCCCGGGTTCGATTCCCGGCGGGGTCAGGGATTTTCTCTGCCTCGTGATGGCTGGGTGTTGTGTGCTGTCTTTAGGTTAGTTAGGTTTAAGTAGTTCTAAGTTCTAGGGGACTTATGACCACAGCAGTTGAGTCCCATAGTGCTCAGAGCCATTTTTTTTTTTATAGTTACGTGGAAATAAAAAATAAGTACCAGAAACGAGGATTGATCTTGAGACCTCACGCTTGTGAAGTGAAGCGCTTACTCACCTTTTTTTATTAGGACAAGATGAACACTTAGTAATCTACCGAAGCAAAAATTTCCCATCCGGCGATAATAGAACGCGGGACCCCGCAGTCTAGCGCAGTGATGCTAACCACTGTTTTTTTTTTTTCCTTATTTTTTCTTCGTTCGGACATCCGGATGCGGTCCCTGAGCTGCTCAAATATCCAATTCTCTCTCACGCTGCAATGCAGTGTCCACCGTACGTTAATACCCTACTTGCAAATTATTGATTCCCGTAGAAGTTCGGACGATATTAGTGCATCCGCACTGAAACAAACGTCAACGAAATGCACATATTTCAGTGATGTCGGACATGTCCGATGAAACTGTCACCGCTCACATACTGTGCATACCTTTGTCTGTACAGTTTGGGTTCGCCCAGTACAGCGGTTTGCCTACGGTACGATACTTAAGGAAGCACGTAGGGGAATACTATAAGATAATTTCCGTGTCTTAAGCAGTAAGTCTGGTCTGCAGTATACTAGGCCATTACAGGGAGGCGCCATCTTCGTATCACTTCTTTCGCCTCCCCCCCCCCCCTTCCCCGGTTCTCTCTCTCTCTCTCTCTCTCTCTCTCTCTCTCTCTCTCTCACACACACACACACACACACACACACACAAAGTCAGACGACAGCGAGAGAGACCACCGGTTGGGTGACGTCGCGGGCGAGGAGCAACGGAGCCGTGTACAGGCCGGGGAGCACAGGGCGCTGGCGGAAGCGGTTCGATAAGCGGAGCAGCGCAGCGCAGCGCAGGGCAGGGCAGAGCAGAGCGGCGGATTGCGGGGTGCGGAACAAAGGCGCGCAAAGGTCACGGCACTCGTCAGCGCCGCGCACAATGGGCCGGACGCGGCCGAGCATTATTCAACACTGATGGGCTGCGCCGGCCGCCGGCCGCCGCGGTAACTGGGGCGCCGGCGCGCCGTTAACGTAATTCCCGCGCCTTCAGCTCCGCGACCGCCGCCCGCGACACCCGCGCACTGCGACGCGTCCTGTGCCAACGCTTCCGACGTTGGCGTCGTCGGCGTCGTTCGCTGTCCGTACCTCACTACTGCTGGTCTCTCACGTTGTTCGCGGATAACATGATTATGCCACGAGTAGTCATCAAGTTTTAATCGTCACCTCGAAAAGCAAAGTTACGTGCTTTTTCTTTCTCTGTTTGTAGGTACCTATCTGCAGCCCTGCTATATACTGGAATACTCGCGCCACAGTACTGTAGCAAACTGCTAGAGGAGATAAAATAAAACGGCACATTCCATTGATCAAGTACAGTAAAGTACGCACATAATATAAAACTATCACATGAACCTCCTTGGTTTCCGAATGCAGTATTATGTAGTTCTAAATTTATTGTGTAGATTATTTTTTTCTGAACGATACATTTCGTTTTCCTTCAGATGTCAAACAAATACTAGAAATGACTACACGTCAAGAGAGCGCAACTGTGGGGGTTTTCCAAACCCGAGATGCGACAGTATATGTATCAGACATAAGCAGCAAGTTATAGCTATCGAGTATAAAATTATCGTATTAACAGGTTATTTCAATATGACCAACATTTCGACAAATAGAGTCGTTGAAACTCAATAGTTTCTCACTAGACTACCAAAAAAGATATAGTCACATAAACAAATGACAAACCAAAGCAAAATACGATCGACCACGCACTGCCACAAGGAAATCTCAGAAAACAAAAAAGGGCTAAAATATGTAGCATAGCAAACAAAGTCACTTATTTCTATACTGACATGTAGAATAAAGGACATGTATACACAGAAGTTGTGTGCCAGTCCTCTGTAACTTATGTGCCCATATAAACTAAAAATAAAATTTTCCTCTCCTTCTTCCGCGTCTCTCCGGAACAGTGAAGCCGTGTAAAGTACCTGTAGCTGAGATTTCCCCCTTCTTTGCCCTTTGGTTCGAACGATTGGAATAGTTTCTTTCAATCCTCTCAAGTACAATTTTCCACGAGAGTTTGCTGCTTCCATAAAAAATTGAAGGCACTGCATGTAATCGCAACTTCCTGATACGAAGAACTTTATATATACAGGGTGATCAAAAAGTCAGTATAAATTTGAAAACTGAATAAATCACGGAATAATGTAGATAGAGAGGTACAAATTGACACACATGCTTGGAATGACATGGGGTTTTATTGTAACCAAAAAAATACAAACGTTCAAAAAATGTCCGACAGATGACGCTTCATCTGATCAGAATAGCAGTAATTAGCATAACAAAGTAAGACAAAGCCAAGATGATGTTCTTTACAGGAAACACTCAATATGTCCACCATCATTCCTCAACAATAGCTGTTGTCGAGGAATAATGTTGTGAACAGCACTGTAAAGCATGTCCGGAGTTATGGTGTGGCATTGGCGTCGGATGTTGTCTTTCTGCATCCCTAGAGATGTCGGTCGATCACGATACATTTGCGACTTCAGGTAACCCCAAAGCCAATAATCGCACGGACCTGGGAGGCCAAGAATGACGAAAGTGGCGGCTGAGCACACGATCACCACCAAACGACGCGCACAAGAGATCTTTCACGCGTCTAGCAATACTTTTTTTTTTTTGTTCTAATAAAACCCCATGTCATTCCAAGCATGTCTGCCAATTTTTACTTCTCTATCTACATTACTCCTTGGTTTGTTAACTTTTCAAATTTATACTGACTTTTTGATCACCCGGTATATATGAAGATGGTATCTGTGTATATAGTTAAAGGTCACCTGCCAGTTGACCATCTTCTTCTGTGCGGATGCACAAACAGTGCCCGAACTCTTACGGGAATCGGCAACATGCCGCGAGTAACGAGTATAATTGGCAGGGGCTCTATGAATATAGTGCAGGACAATAAGTTGGTAATGTGAGTCTCATGGGAGGCGTGGCAGAGATAAGTCCCTGCAGTCGCACTATCCTCTGTGTCCTCGGTGGCTTAGAACGAGGTTAGTGTATGTATTCGGTCAGAGAGCTGGTTGGCCTCTGTAAGAACATACGAACTTGACCGGATGTCATGTGACGTCCACAACGACCAAACACAACGATCAAAAACGAACAAAATAAAGATGGATAGAGCGCCTGCCATGTAAGCAGGAGATCCTAGGTTCGAGTCCCGGTCGGGGCTCACATTTTCAACTGTCCCCGTTGACTTCTATCAACGCCTGTATGCAGCTAGGGGTATTCATTTCATTGTAACGAAGAACTTTCTCTGCCCTTGTGGCACAAAGATTTTGGTGCTATACTATCTAGTAGAGAGAACGCAACGAGACTGCTCTAGATGTGCAGTTATTGATGTGGCTGCCCCATCGGTAAACAGGATTTAATCAGACAACGTTTATGTGTTTATGCGCTGCTGCTACGCTATTTCGTAGGAGCGTTACATTCAAGTGGAAAAAGTCATGGGATACCTACCAACATCGTGTCGGACCTCCTTATGCCCGGCGTAGTGCAGCAAATTGACGTGGCGTGGACTCAATAAATCGCTGGAAGTCCCCTGGAAAAATATTGAGGCATGCTACCCCTAAAGACGCCCATAATTGCGAAAGTGTTCCCGGTGCAGGACTTTGTGCAGGAACTGACCTCTCGATTATATCCCACAAATGTTCGATGGGATTCATGTCTAGCGATTCGGGTGGACATGTCATTCGCTCGAACTGTCCAGAATGTTCTTCAAATCAATCGCATACAACTGTGGCCCGGCGACATGGCGCATCGCCATCCATAAAAATTTTATCGTTACTTGGGAACAAGAACTCCATGAATGCTTGCAGTGGTCTCCAAGTAGTCGAACATAGCCATTTCCAGTCAATTATCGGTTCCGTTGGACCACAGGACCCAGTACATTCCATGTGAACACAGCCCACGCCATTATGGAACCACTAACAGCTTGCACAGTGCATTCCTAACAACCTGGGTCCATGGCTTCGTCAGCGCCACACTCTAACCATACCATCAACTCTTGTCAACTGAAATCGGGATTCATCTGACCAGGCCACAGTTTTCCAGTCGTCTAACGTCCAATCGATATCGTTACGAGCCCAGGAGAGGCGCTATAGGCAATGCCGTGCTGTTAGCAAAGGCACTCCTGACGATCGTCTGCTGCCGTAGCCCATTAACGCCAGATTTCGCCACACTGTTCTAACGGTTACGTACCATATTCATTTCTGCGTCTATTCCACGCAGTGTTGCTTGTCTGTGAATACTGACGACTCTACACAAAAGCCGCTGCTCTCGGTTGTTAAGTGAACGCCGTCGGCCACTGCTTTGACCGTGGAGAGAGGTAACGCCCGGAATTTGGTACTTCTGGGAATCTCTTGACACTGTATCTCGGAATATTGAATTACCGAACGATTTTCCAAATGGAATGTCCCATGCCTCTAGCTCCAACTACACATGTCCATTAATTGCCGTCGTGCGGCCTCCGTCGGAAACCTTTTCACATGAAAAACCTTAGTAGAATTGCTAACTCCGCCCTTTTATACCTTGTGTATGCGATACTACCGTTATCAGTATATGAGCAGATCGCTATACCACGACTTTTGTCACTTCAGTGTAGGTACGAAAACAATAGGAGGTCGTGTCATTGTAGAATGCAGGAAGGCCTGAAGATGACCAAACTTTGTATAAGTATTGGTAGTTGACTCCCAAATCACACTACCGCAAATCGCACAGCTAACATGGAACTACAAAATTATTCTAGATTTTTCAACGTACCCCAAAAATCGTTGAAAGAACGTGGAAGACGTAGCTCGTGTAAGGCTCATCCGTCGGATGCTCGTCAGTTTGGTTAACATACAGCACAGGAGAAAGAGCAAAAACATGCATTCGAAATGGGCTTGTTTAGTAACCATGCCACCATCACAGAAATACTAAGCTACCAATGGAAGACGATATAATGACGAACGCCCGTAACGAATCGTGTACTCTCTAAATTCTGATCGCATGCGTTTTAAGACGAGTCAGTAACGACGCTATTTTCTCCTACACCCATCTCGTGTAATAAGCGTGCTGGTAAAATCACAGAATTCAAGCCTTCTGTGAGAGGGGGGCGGGTGTGGGTCTATCGAGAGTCGTCCTTCCCGCACACCACCCACGAAAGCAACACAATGGAGCTGAAATGATACTAGCACAGGTTACTGTGTACCGTACCACAAATGGCTTATGCAGTAAACACTTAACTATTATTAATACAGGAGCCTTACTAGAATGAAACAGTCCATATACCATGTGTACATTTTTTACTGATTACAGAAATACAGCTGTTAAAATTTAGCCCAAACAAATGCTCAAAGAAGGTGTCAAGCAACGGTAAAATAACTATTGCACGCATACACTCATATAAAATGTGTCTAAGCCAACAAATAAGAGGAACACTGAAACTAAAACCAAAAATGCAAATGTGGAACATAAAATTGTTTGCCCGCAGTAAAGTGTTTTCCAACGAAGCAGAAGGGCATATTCTTACATTTGAAGATACGATGTTCCAGTTAAGGATGTCAGACGTAAGAAAACTTGCGTTCGAAATTGCAGAACGAAACGGATTTCCCAATAATTTCAATGGCAAAAAAATGTGGGCTGAAGGTGTACATCCAAGGAATATCACCCGATCCGAGGGAAATGATAAGAGCTCGAAGCAAAACTTCAAGGTCACGCCAAAGAGTCGGTGAGCTGACTAGCAGCCCATTGAAAAAAAAACCGATGTAAAGGAGGAGAAATCTAGAACTATAGCTCCAGCTTTGAAAGGAAGTGTTGTGGAAGCTCTGCGGAAGAGGAATTGTAAACACGGGAACGGTATAACAAGTGAAAGAAATGTGAATTGATGCAAAGCGTGCAGGGGTGGGGAAAGGACTGAAAAAGTTATGTTTCAATGCACACCGATAGCGATATAGCAACTAAAATGCCTTAAACTCAGACTAATACATACCTTTAAAGTGAGGCACATAGTTTATAACGGTGGTTCAGTTTATGCACCCACTGGTGCAAATTTGGAAACCAGATTCCTAATTGGTATCACTTGGAGACGTTCAGTAAATTAACTGTAGCGTATTTATTTTTTCCAGAATTTCCATTCTTTAAAACAGATAGCAAGAGCAATACCCTACGATTGAGGATGACATTGTTTGAATAATTTTTTAACTTAGTAGTTAGACTACAGTAAATAAACTTTCAAAAATGATGTAATTTAGGCATCTCACCCCAATAATAGCGAAAACGCTTTTTAAAAAAGGAAGAAATTCGGTATAATTAATTTACTATTCGAGAAGAAAAAGTAAATGTAAATAAACATAAAGAAAGCATGAATTTGTGCTGCTTCTTGTGTCAATGATTTTTGCAAAAAAAAAAAGTGTACCCGAAACTCTGCAATTCGAGATGAGTTTGATGAACGTGAAACCATTCCGCTAAAACAGAAGTAGAAGTAAGTAATGAACCCGCTACCTTTACAGGCGAAGCTTCTCCTTACCACATAGGCATTTAATGCGTTACATAGAAACTTGAAGCCATCAACAGCTCTTTAGTTTCGGCTTCTTCCTGCCTCTCTATCTTCCACTCTATGTTGTCGAAACGCTTATCTAAGAGGCAGGCTGTGAATATCTTTAGACAAAGCACTGCCCTCAAACCGTGGCGCTGAGAAAGAGAAAATCCGATAGCAGCGGCAGGGCGCCCTGTTCCCTGCCTCGGAACAGAAATATCTCGGTGATTGACACGTCACAGCTGCGCACAGGGCTACAAAGGGCCTCGCAACACTGGCTCAGAGAGAAGGCATCAGGTGTGAAGTGAGTTGTGCGCCCGCCACAAAGGACGCACAGTGAATTGTTGGCGCCGCCAACAGCGTGGCTCTTTCCCCTGCCGAAGCTGATCCCACGTTATGAATAAACTCGTTACGCTACTGCCGTACCCAGCGTACTAAAGGCAGTGACGTGATAAACTATGGGTAACAGGCTGCGTCTATAGCCGTTACTACGTGAGGTTAATTAGCTGTCTGGAGGCTCTGTAAATGTTGCAGCCGAGTTGTCATAGTAACTACACCTCTGTCAATGTCAATAACTTGCGAATTTGATAACAGCAGGGAAACATGCTTGCCCAAAACATAAACTTGAAGAAAAAGGGTCTAAACTGCGTGCTGCGCAATCCAGAGTGATGAAAGGCGGGAGGAGAGGGAGTTCTGAAAAATTCAGGACTGCCATTCCCCTGCACGCTTTTATAATAAAATTTATATAAAACTACGATGGTTCTCCAAATACTAGCAGATAATGAGGTGACATGAGTTTTTAGATTAAAAATATTTTAGCCACAAAGATAGTCTCCGAATTGTGTGATTTTAGCGCTTATAACAGCGGTAGGGAGACTTCTGTATCCAAAGGAGAACATAGCTCCACAGGTTTGCGAACCTACGTATTGAGAAATTTGAAAGGCAGTAAGTCTGTTTACTGTTTTTATATACTTCTTTTTCTGTAAGGATAACCAGTGTTTATACCGCCGCAAACAGTAGCCTCAAGAAAAATAGTTATAATAAAAACCTCACTGTTAACGAACTAAGTATTCAAGGCAATAGTATGTTCTGTTATACGCTTACTAGCCATAAAATTAGTCACCCCGAAGAACACTGATGTTGATAAATTGATGCGATTGATGCGTAATATTTAGCCACAAAGATAGTTACCGAATTGCGTGATTTTAGCGCTTATAACAGCAGTAGGGCGACTTCCGTATCCAAAAGAGAACATAACTCCACAGGTTTGCGAACCTGCGTAAAATCGCATCAGTCCTAGATAAAGGCATTAGTTTGCCGAAGAAGGAAGTCGAAAAGTTTCTTTCGGTATTACATTTCCAACTGAAGCTGCTCGTTGATTTATTAGATCCTGTACAGCTACCAACTTGCGGGCATGTTGACTGCTACGTTTCATATGCTGTCACACTTTGTCATTGGAATTAAGACTGGATGATTTAGCGGGCCGGTCGAGGTTCTATAGAGCGCCTGACTGTTCGTAAATCCAGGAGTGTATAAGCGCAGCACTGTAAAGACGGCTTCTGTCCGTGTTAGATGACGGTTGTCTTCGAAAGCATACTTATCTTAAATATGCAGAACAAAGGACAACACTTGGCCACCGAGAGTGTTGAAATAAACGTCCTGATCCATGGCTAGTATAACCTGAATGTTTAGGGCCAAGCTGTGTTACGAAAAACAATCCAGAAACACAAACGACCTCGAGTGGCCCGAACAATACTCTTCACACGCTGAGGGTACTATCCATGTACTCCATACTTTTCGTCTTTTCAGAACAGGATAAACCACTACTCGTCAGACTACACTACACGCCACGAATCAGCTTCTGCCCACTTTCTATGTTGTTGGCCTGTGTGAGCACATACAGCCATAAGCCTGGTTTACGCCAGAGCGAATACAAGCGAACGAGCTACAGCAAATTATAGTATTATCTTTGCCGTAAACTGTTTGTGAGCGCCAGTGGACTTCATTCGATCGTTTCCGGTTCGAATTCGATCATGTTGTGCTGGTTGTCGGTTTTTTTAGCAAACCACGAAAGGCAGGGGAGAGAGAGAGAGTCCAGGCCGATCGGTTGAGTGCTCAGGACGTCATGTTTTTCTTCAGTTTGTGTTTAATGTTGCCGTGGCACCCTAGACATCAGACGCCAACGACGCCATGCACAGATTATTGGCCTTGCAGGTTTCAGTGAGCTCAGCACCCGGGGTTGCAGAGTTCCATGGCCAGACCAGCAGAGGGCGTCAACATCACTCTAGCCAGCTCACCAGATGCGTACACAACGATGGTAGAGGTCACTGGCAAACCACACCTCTTCATACATCCGCCACCTCTCATATGAAAAATAGGCCTGCAAGTATCCGTCCGTGAGGCGACTATTTAGGTCGGTGCAGTTTCGTCATAGCCAGCAACCTGAAGATCTCCACTATGCCCTGTCAAGGACTGGACCATCAACTTCTGGACGACACGCTCCCTCTTCAGCTTTGACTCTAAGTGATCAGCGACTGCTCAGTGAATCTTGTTATAATTGTACTCTTGTCCTTGTAGCTGACAAGGTATTGTCAGATTGGAAGTATGTTTTCTTGTACGATTTCAACATCCCATTCCAAATGGTTCAAATGGCTCTGAGCACTATGGGACTTAACTTCTGAGGTCATCAGTCCCCTAGAACTACTTAAACCTAAGGACACTACACATATCCATGCCCGAGACAGCGGTCGCGCGGTTCCAGACTGTAGCGCCTAGAACCGCTCGGTCACCCATGCCGGCCAACATCCCATTACTATGGGCTCTCAATACTTCTTAAGTGAAGTACACTATAAGAGCTTGTTAAGTGTTTACTCTTCATTACTGAAGCTTAGATTTGGACTTCGATTTTAAACCTGAAGGGAGAAACTTAATTAACCTGAAGTTATTAGGACTTTAAGACTCTTCTCATTCAGGAGCGCGTGACTACAGAAACGTAATTCATGGTTTTTAACGTCTTACGACTTTAAGATTGTCTCTTTCAAGTTTCACAGAACTTTCTTATTTACTTTGTGATTCTAGAAGTCTAAGTGACTCCATTATTTAGGAACCGTCATTCATTTTGTTTCACGTACTGACGGACTAGCATACATTTCGTTTCACTTACTGGAGAACCCACCCTTTTGTTACATTGTGGAAAATATTTTTGTGGAAATTTTGTCTATAAACTTTTGTTTGTTCCCTATATCTGGGCTATTTACTTGTGCCCACGAGCGGTGGGTACATCAGCTGTTGTTATTATAGAAAGCAAAATGGAATTGCAACAGATTTTTTACATTCCCTACACTTAAGGCCACCTGAACCAGCGTCGATTAAAAAGCAAGATAACCGATTGTCCTGTGATCACGGTTAAAGCTTAATCACTATAAGTCGTCTCCGCGCTGCACCAGTATTAAACGACAAACAAAATACGTTCAGCTAACCAGGAATTTGACTGCACTTAATTTCTTGTGTTGTAAAGGAAAGTGCCCATTATACATGGAAAGATAATGACAACCGCTGTCTATGGTACTTATGGTACTTATGGCACTTTTCAATTTCTTATCATAATGTGCTGACAGTAAATTAAAAACATGATTTTCTATTGAGCAAAAGTTCTGCAATACATCCATCAGGAAATGGAACCCTACGTAATACAATTCATTGTGCCAATGACTGCAGGAAATCCACCCAGTATGCTGACACCAACCATCCATCACGGAGTGTGATTCTGCTCAAGAAGGAAACTTGATGTATTGTGGAGACACTGCTGGTATGATCCCTGATGTATCACTGATAATACTTTGCGCTGGTGTCCTATATACATTAGCATTGTCAACAATAATTATTTTAAATGCACCAGCTGGATATCTCCTTAATGTCATTAGAAGTCTGTTTGTGGAAATTGTGGATACACTACTGCTGTGATCGCCACTACATCACTGATAATTCTTTGCGCTGTTGTACTATGTACATTAGCACTGTCACCAATAATTATATTAAACGCACCGGATCGTTAAAAGTCTGTTCGTGGAAGAGACATGGTCATTCCGATGGATATGAAATTCCAACTTCTCGTGTATTTGACCTAATAACCAACACACGGTGTATTTTGAAAGACGAAATCTGTCTTCTCATTATGTGTCCCTGTAATCTTCGATTGCAGCGACGATTTACATGGTCTAGATGTAACATTTTTTCAGCTCCTGTGCCATATAAAACATCAAAGCGAGCCACCACCTGAATACGGCACGTGTTTACTTTATCCGCGATCAGTTCAAGACGAACCGACTTCCGACTTTGGTGAACTTCACTTGGGATCAACTCCTCGTTTAAATTTGATGCAGTCGAATTTTGCGTTGGCCACAGTTAAATTCTGACTGGAACCAATGACTTACATACTTATGAAGGATGGTCAAGAGCAATGCCATGATGTGCCACGATTGATTGTAAAAATCGAAGTGAAGATGGCTTCAGGATGCTGGTATTTCCAAGAAATAAATAAATATGAAAACAGTGGGCACTGAAAGTTAACCAGGAAGATGGGAATCATAAAGCGACTTGTGGTAGTCGATAAATTATTCGTTTCTGTGTTAAGTAAGTATTTCGTGCTCTGATGTGCGAACAGTAATGTCTAAACATTAATATTTTTTTCGTAGTATCGACTTCTCTTCAAAGGATTGTTTGCGTTTGCAGTCTTAAGTTTGTATGCTGTTACCAAAACAGCAAAAGGAAAAACGACATATTTAGTACCAAACAGTCGTCATGCTATGGTTTTAGTTGTAGAGCCTACCTGCACCATCAAGTGTTCCCTGTTTACGGCCTATATTTATGAACAACTAGCGTTCTTTTGCGTGTGTGTTGGTGGCTTAAAAGGCTTTCCAGTGAACTGAAAGGCGAAACCAGTGCATGAAGTACATTTAAAGCCTCAAAACTCACTTTCTCGAATTTTACTGAGGGAAAAACTCTGTAGTGTGCAGCTGGAGTTGCTCATGCACTACTACATTAGAAATAACTGGAACGGCAGTTTAATTTGTATTAGGGTCTTCATAATGAGATTCAATTTTGCTCCACTGTTTGTCTTATGAGAATGTAACGTTACAGAATTTGTAATACTTATTGATATGATGTGCAGTTTATTTTCCTTCTGTATACTGAAAAACATTGGAGATTTTAGAGGGTTACAGGAGAAAAATAAACTGCGGATGGAAACCTGTAACCAAAACCGTCATCGACTTAGGTAAAAAAGAATCGTTTTCATCAGAGACGAGACCTTTCTACGCAGCAGATAGCTTCATCTTCTCCACTGCCGATCGTGGAATAAGTCGCGATCATTGAATATATATATATAACATTGTGAGACGCTCTGCCTATGGTCCGTCAGCATTCGAAGTCATGTTTGCTGCCGAGGGGGTGCCGGCGCCTATAACTTCGACGCTCTGTAGCGTCGTTAGGAGATGTCTCCTCGAATTGTTCCTCAAGATACCCTCTGCAACCCCACCAAGTTTGTCGCAACATTTCTCAGACACGTTGAGTGGATTAAGAAAAACAGATGGCCTACTACTTCCTTGGGGAAATGTAAATATCACTTTGGTTTCATTTAATAACTACCTGTCAGTTATAGTGAATTGTGACATTTCTGACACGAAATCACAAATCAAGTCGCACACTCGAGACGATAGTCCATAAGCGGGTCAATTGTACTGCAATTCGCTTTTTAGGAACGGTTTCAACAGCCTTTTGTAAATCAAGAAGATTAGAATCAACTTGAGATCCCTTGTCGATAGCAGTCATTACTTTGTGTAAATAAAAAAAAAACCAATTGTGTTTCGAAGATTCGATATTCTCTGAATCCGTGCTGGTTATGAGTCAATAGATCTTTATCTTCGATGTATTTAACTGAAAAACATCATATGATGCAAAATGCTGCTACAAACCGATGTCAAATTATGGGTGTATAGTTCAACGGATTGGCCGGCAGGTGTGGCCGAGCGGTTCTAGGCGCTTCAGTCTGGAACCGCGCGACCGCTACGGTCGCAGGTTCGAATCCTGCCTCGGGCATGGATGTGTGTGATGTCCTTAGGTTAGTTAGGTTTAAGTAGTTCTAAGTTCTAGGGGACTGATGACCTCAGCTGTTAAGTCCCATTGTGCTCAGAGCCGTTTTAGCCAATTCAACGGATTACTTACATTTCCTTTGTACTGATACGACCTGCGCCTTTGTCCAGACGAAGCACGTCTCGTTACGGAAATCTTACGTAACCATCCCCTCAAGTGATATAAGTGACTTCATTACCACTTCTCAGGGTCTCTTCGTAAGTAGGCGGTTCCTGCGATCGAGCACATATCTCGACAGGTAAAGAGGACACTCCAATAGTGCCAGTACCGGTGTCTTGGCGTATAGAAACTTCTGCCTCGGGAGACGGCTACGCGAGCGCAGTCCGTCAGAGCCCGTAATCGAATCAGGGAGCGGCGGGACAAACTGTACGCGTCCAGACGCAGGCACGCGGGCCGCTGGCCTGGCCGCTTTAATTAACGCCGCTAATACGTCTCACTTAGCGGCGCCCCCGCCGCCGCCGCCGCCGCCGCCGCCGCCGACTGCGGCGATACATATCTGCGGCGTTCATTAAGTCGAAACGCACACTGAAATTACGAACTAAATTACTGGCCGCCCCCGCCTGCCATCCCGCGAGTGCTGTCACCGCCGCCGGCAGCGCACGCGAGGGCCGCCGTCCATTGCAGACGCGCCATTCCGCCCGCCGCCGCCTCTGCTTGTGTCCACTGCCGAGTAGGTAGCAGGGACTGACGTCTGCAAGCACGGCTACTGTAACAATGCAAGCTGCTGCACCGACAAGTGGTGAAGCTCCTCCAGACAAAAAGAGGCCATTTGTCCTAAAATTATTCTGTTATTGTGTACTGTTACAAGCAGCCATCGTTAGTGTGAACTAGCGAGCATTGTTGCAACCGTTTCGCTATGCTCTAGTGGTTTACACGTGACGTTCGTTGTGTCCAACGCTGGCAAAAGTTTATTGAACACAGTTTCCATAAAAACATTCTCCACAATGAAACTAAAGAGAGGATGGTTCCTCACGGCCACGGATCTACGGTATTTCCGAAACGGGGCAAAAACTTGATAGTGCCCTACATGCACATGCGGGAAGAAGATTCCCCAGAATACATTGTCTTCTTCTGCGGACAATATGCGAACAGTAGACACTTGGACTACACAGATACAGACAGACATATGCACAGCAATAAAAGACGAAGACCAATGGGCACAATTAAACACCCTGACAAACTGTATTTAAAAAACAATACATGAAGAGTTCTTGTGGACACGACATAACAGATATGCTTACGTGCAACGTAACAACAATCTCCAGAGGGTGGACAGCGATAGCCACAGTGACAGCGAAAATAGTGACAATGAAGAGGAACAAGAGGAGGAAGCTGAGATGTGACAGTAAATAAGCATAAGGTGCTGGCGGTCTAGCCAAGAAATCACCAAATGCTGTACATGGATGGGCACCTAAAGTAGTTAATACATAGGATTAGTAACAAATAGGATAAGCAATATTATTTCTCTACTAAATAACCATTCGGGAGCGCGCGCGTGTGTGTGTGTGTGTGTGTGTGTGTGTGTGTGTGTGTGTGTGTGTGTGTGTGCCACTGGCGGTCAACGGTTCGAAGAAATCATTCCGGGGTATTCATCGTCAGTCACATTCGGCGATGGTACTAACAAATCTATCCTCTACCTATCATATTACACTTACTTTAATACTTTAAAAGAATTATTTATATTTCAACCTCAAATTATTGTTATTTTCACAAGTATCATTTTTTGTAAATGTTGTAGATAAAAAAAAAGAAAACTGTAAAAAGATGAAAAACTAAAATTGTAAGATGTACGACCTGTTTTAAACATCAGGTAACAGCCCTATAATTTGGCAATAAATAAATATTAAACGTAAAGCCGGCCGGAGTGGCCGTGCGGTTCTAGGCGCTACAGTCTGGAACCGCGAGACCGCTACGGTCGCAGGTTCAAATCCTACCTCGGGCATGGATGTGTGTGATGTCCTTAGGTTAGTTAGGTTTAAGTAGTTATAAGTTCTAGGGGACTGATGACCACAGCAGTTAAGTCCCATAGTGCTCAGAGCCATTTGAACCATTAAACGTAAAATATTACCTCTTATTCCTGTTAGTCGTTTATTTCCACTCTATTAGTCTCAATCCATGGATTTCGCTAATGATTATAATAACGCTTATCAATCGCACATCCAATCAACTTCATGAACAGCGATTGTCATTCACTTTTTCGGGTTTATTCGGCTCAGATCATATAACCCTCGTCCCGTTTTGTCTGCGGGAAAGTTTTTTGCTTCTAGAATCAACAGGGGTTCCCTTGGCAGACACATCACGTGAACTATGCACGTATTCAAAAATTAACTTATGATTCGTTCAGGAATCAACTCAGAGTATGTTCAAAAATGTTCAAAACCCAACAGGGATGCTTTTCAAATTCATTTGAATGATCGATAGACCAACATGCGCTGGATGCTAAGCACTTTGTAAAACAAGGTTCTTTCTTCAAGAATATGAATTCGGCGCCCTTTGAAATTGCCGCCCGCGGCATATACCTCAGTTTATCCCTTCCCAGGTCCGAGCCTGGTTCTTCAATACGTGAAACAAAATGGATGCTAGTCCATCAGTAAGTGAAACCAAATAAATGCTCAGTAGTAAATAACGGAGCCAGTTAGTCTTCCAGGGTTGTAAACTAAGTATGTAAGTTTCCTGACACATAAGTTACACACATCCAAGCTTGAGTTAAGAAGAATAAACATTTAACAATTCTTAAAGTGCACTTCGCTGAAGAAGTTTTTAGAGCCAAAAGTAATGGAATATCTTAAGTCCGAAAACTAAGCATGTAAGTTTCCTGACACATGAGTTACACACATTTCAGCGAACTCAGTTTTAAAGTGTTAAGAGAGTTACGTTCAAAACAATGTAGTCACACGCTCTTTAGTGAGGCACGTTGAATTGGAAAAATAATCCAAATTCCACATCCAAGCTTGAGTTAAGAAGAATAAACATTTAACAATTCTTAAAGTGCACTTCGCTGAAGAAGTTTTTAGAGTCAAAAGTAATCGAATATCTTAAGTCCGAAAAGGATAAAGACTTCCAGTTTGACACTATCTTGTCGGCTAGAAAAGCGACAGTACACATACACCAAGTCTCAGTGGGAGAGTCACTGATTACTTAAGAGCCCCAGCTAAGGATGGCGGTATGCTGTCCAGAAGCCAATGGCCCAGTCCTTGGCGCAACGTAGTGCACATTTTCAGGTTTCTGGCTGCCACGGAACAGCTATCTGAAGCTCGAGCGCCGGCCTAAAAGACCGCCTCGCAGATGGATACGTGACATGGTGAATGTCTGAAGAGATGCTGTTTGCCAACGAAATGTACCGTCGCCGTGTGCGCCACCTGGTGACTTGGCCGGAGTACTGTTGAAACCCTCTGCACATCTGACCACAGAGTTTATGGGTTGCGAAGTTCCATGTCGTCTGCATTGTAGGGACTCAGCTCGCTGCAACCCGGACGATGAGTAGCTTGTGCTTGGTGCCGTTGGCGCCTGATGTCTAAGACGCCACAGTAATGTCGATGGTGATGACGTGCTTTGCCCGTTAGACAGACACATGACCACAAGCTCAGCTTTCTTCAGGCCTTCTGGTTTTTCGCCACCCTTTTCGCAGATTGTTCTCTGTAGCCCAATAGTCAGCATGTTTGCCTACTATGCAGAGGATTCGTGTTTAATTACTGGAACTGCCAGGAATTTTTCCTTGGTTGCAGGATTGGAGCAGGGTATACTCAGCCTCTTGATGCCAAACGAGGAGTTACTTCAGTGAGATGTAGCGACTCCAAGGTCAAGAAAAGTGACAAAGGCTGGATGAATGATGTGCTGATCCCTCCATATAGCATCCAACAACGCCATTCGGAGAGGATGACACGGCGATTGTACGGTCACGATTTCGCCAGCATGGCCACGATTCGGACGTTTGATTGCTGCGTATGATGCATTCATCTTCATGTTGTCAGTTAACTGCCACCTTCTTCAACCTCTCGTCCTCTTTCCAGGAACCAATTCTTTTCGTTCATTCCTTACTGTAGAATCTCTTCTGATTCATTGTCCTAAGCCAGTTTCTTTTCCTCCTTTTAACTGTTCCCGATATTTATTTTTTCTCATTTGGCCTTTGTAATACAACATTATTCCTTATTTTATCTGTCCAGTTGACGCCTTTCATTCGTCTTTATATCTACACCTGAAAAGTCAATACGCATTTCTCATCTCTTCGCTACAGTGTATGCAAATCGCTTCACTAACCTTTTCCATTATATTTTGTTTACTGCACCACACAAAAGACTCACCCTTCTGTAAAACATTTCTTTTGAAATAACTATATTCTTTTACTTCTTGATTGCACGACATGTTACTGGTAACTTTGCCTCCTAGGTACCTGAACTAATTAAGTTGCTCCACTATCTCATCACAAATTTTGGCTTTTATCTTCCTTGATTGTCCCATAAAAATCATTGCCTTAGTCTTCTTCCAGTTTATCTTCATTCTACATTCCTTGCAGCTCGTGTTTGGTTCTATTAATACTGTCACTATCTACCGTTACACATTATATTTTCTTTCTTCCTATCATCACACCACACTTTTGTTGGAAGCAGTTTTAATTTAAATCATCTACACAGATATTAGACAGAGAAGGAGAAAGAAAACAGCCTTGTCTATCTTCTCACCCAGTTTCAATTCCTCATGCCATGTCTTCTCCTGTTCTTATTTCTGCTCTTTGCGTGGTGTATGAACTGATTATTAGCCTCCTTCAGTCCCAGTGTATGACAGAATACTACTCGTTAAGATAACAGCGTCGCAAGATATTCGTTTGAATCTACATGGAGATTTTCGATGTTTCAGGAGACAAACGAAGGTTCCCGTTCGACTACTTCGTTTGGCCAGAGTTTAGTTGATAATTACCATCACAGTACTGTGTTTATAGAAACGACTTCCAGAAACTGCCAGTGGATGTAGCAGGGAGCGACGCACAAATGTTGGAACAAACAGCCGTGCGGGACACTTCCTGGTCTGCGTTGACAGTATGCAGCCGATACGGGCGGTGAACCGTATGCCACATTCGCTCGACAATATTCGTCAAGGGTGTTTTGTTAATTTTTTGGCGTGAGTGGACTGCACTCAAATTGCAATAGGCGTCCTCGAAAAGAATACATTATTTTGCTATAAACAACGGCATCAACGCGTAAATGATTACTCTGCAATTCCCAATTAAGTGCATGGCAGAGGGTACATCAATCCACCTTCAAGCTACTTCGATACCGTCTCTACCGTTCCCCTCTCACAGCGCGTGAAAAACGAACGCTGAATTCTTTTCTTGCGAGCTCTGATTTCTCTTATTTTCTTATGATGATCATTTCTCCCTGCGTAGGTCGGTGCCTAAATTATAATTAAAAATATTTCCTCAGAAGTAGCTGAAAATGAGAAATTAATTAATTTCTAAACACAGGACTACTAAAACAAATCTTATCATACATCTAAGAACTGCTATATAATTCTCTATTATAAGACAATAATGCCTGTAGAAATGGTGTCTTAAGCTTTCCCAACTAACGAGTTGTTCTCTAGGTTGCTTTGAAAAAGTAAAGGTTACATGATGCCGTCTGAATTCCTTAGTTTTGAGCGACGCAAATGAGCAGAGTAGCTAGATAGCTCTGTGGTCGAATGACATGTCATGAAAACAAGGAAAACGAGACACGTGCGGCTGAACCTTCGAATGATACGTTCCCTTATTTACGTTATATATTTAGCATTCCCCCCCCCCCCCCCCCCCCCCCCCCCCCCCATGAACCATGGACCTTGCCGTTGGTGGGGAGGCTTGCGTCCTCAGCGATACAGATAGCCGTACCGTAGGTACAACCACAACGGAGGGGTATCTGTTGAGAGGCCAGACAAACGTGTGGTTCCTGAAGAGGGGCAGCAGCCTTTTCAGTAGTTGCAAGGGCAACAGTCTGGATGATTGACTGATCTGGCCTTGTAACAATAACCAAAACGGCCTTGCTGTGCTGGTACTGCGAACGGCTGAAAGCAAAGGGAAACTACGGCCGTAATTTTTCCCGAGGGCATGCAGCTTTACTGTATGATTAAATGATGATGGCGTCCTCTTGGGTAAAATATTCCGGAGGTAAAATAGTCCCCCATTCGGATCTCCGGACGGGGACTACTCAAGAGGATGTCGTTATCAGGAGAAAGAAAACTGGCGTTCTACGGATCGGAGCGTGGAATGTCAGATCCCTTAATCGGGCAGGTAGGTTAGAAAATTTAAAAAGGGAAATGGATAGGCTAAAGTTAGATATAGTGGGAATTAGTGAAGTTCGGTGGCAGGAGGAACAAGACTTCTGGTCAGATGACTACAGGGTTATAAACACAAAGTCAAATAGGGGTAATGCAGGAGTAGGTTTAATAATGAATAGGAAAATAGGAATTCGGGTAAGCTACTACAAACAGCATAGTGAACGCATTATTGTGGCCAAGAAAGATACGAAGCCCACACCTACTACAGTAGTACAAGTTTATATGTCAACTACCTCTGCAGATGACGAAGAAATTGAAGAAATGTATGATGAAATAAAATAAATTATTCAGATAGTGAAGGGAGACGAAAATTTAATAGTCATGGGTGACTGGAATTCGAGTGTAGGAAAAGGGAGAGAAGGAAACGTAGTAGGTGAATATGGATTGGGGCTAAGAAATGAAAGAGGTAGCCGCCTGATAGAATTTTACACAGAGCACAACTTAATCATAGCTAACACTTGGTTTAAGAATCATGATAGAAGGTTGTATACATGGAAGAACCCTGGAGATACTAAAAGGTATCAGATAGATTATATAATGGTAAGACAGAGATTTAGGAACCAGGTTTTAAATTGTAAGACATTTCCAGGGGCAGATGTGGACTCTGACCACAATCTATTGGTTATGACCTGTAGATTAAAACTGAAGAAACTGCAAAAAGGTGGGAATTTAAGGATATGGGACCTGGATAAACTGAAAGAACCAGAGGTTGTACAGAGTTTCAGGGAGAGCATAAGGGAACAATTGAAAGGAATGGGGGAAAGAAATACAGTAGAAGAAGAATGGGTAGCTCTGAGGGATGAAGTAGTGAAGGCAGCAGACGATCAAGTAGGTAAAAAGAAGAAGGTTAGTAGAAATCCTTGGGTAACAGAAGAAATATTCAATTTAATTGATGAAAGGAGAAAATATAAAAATGCAGTAAATGAAGCAGGCAAAAAGGAATACAAACGTCTCAAAAATGATATCGACAGGAAGTGCAAAATGGCTAAGCAGGGATGGCTAGAGGACAAATGTAAGGACGTAGAGGCTTATCTCACTAGGGGTAAGATAGATACTGCCTACAGGAAAATTAAAGAGACCTTTGGAGATAAGAGAACCACATGTATGAGCATCAAGAACTCAGATGGAAACCTAGTTCTAAGCAAAGAAGGGAAAGCAGAAAGGTGGAAGGAGTATATAGAGGGTCTATACAAGGGCGATGCACTTGAGGACAATATTATGGAAATGGAAGAGGATGTAGATGAAGATGAAATGGGAGATACGATACTGCGTGAAGAGTTTGACAGAGCACTGAAGGACCTGAGTCGAGACAAGGCCCCCGGAGTAGACAACATTCCATTGGAACTACTGACGGCCTTGGAAGAGCCAGTCCTGACAAAACTCTACCATCTGGTGAGCAAGATGTATGAAACAGGCGAAATACCCTCAGACTTCAAGAAGAATATAATAATTCCAATCCCAAAGAAAGCAGGTGTTGACAGATGTGAAAATTACCGAACAATCAGTTTAATAAGTCACAGCTGCAAAGTACTAACACGAATTCTTTTTAAACGAATGGAAAAACTAGTAGAAGCTGACCTCGGGGAAGATCAGTTTGGATTCCGTAGAAATACTGGAACACGTGAGGCAATACTGACCTTACGACTTATCTTAGAAGAAAGATTAAGGAAAGGCAAACCTACGTTTCTAGCATTTGTAGACATAGAGAAAGCTTTTGACAATGTTGACTGGAATACTCTCTTTCAAATTCTAAAGGTGGCAGGGGTAAAATACAGGGAGCGAAAGACTATTTACAACTTGTACAGAAACCAGATGGCAGTTATAAGATTTGAGGGACATGAAAGGGAAGCAGTGGTTGGGAAGGGAGTAAGACAGGGTTGTAGCCTCTCCCCGATGTTATTCAATCTCTATATTGAGCAAGCAGTAAAGGAAACAAAAGAAAAATTTGGAGTAGGTATTAAAATCCATGGAGAAGAAATAAAAACTTTGAGGTTCGCCGATGACATTGTAATTCTGTCAGAGACAGCAAAGGACTTGGAAGAGCAGTTGAACGGAATGGATGGTGTCTTGAAGGGAGGATATAAGATGAACATCAACAAAAGCAAAACGAGGATAATGGAATGTAGTCGAGTTAAGTCGGGTGATGCTGAGGGTATTAGATTAGGAAATGAGACACTTAAAGTAGTAAAGGAGTTTTGCTATTTGGGGAGCAAAATAACTGATGATGGACGAAGTAGAGAGGATATAAAATGTAGACTGGCAATGGCAAGGAAAGCGTTTCTGAAGAAGAGAAATTTGTTAACATCGAGTATAGATTTAAGTGTCAGGAAGTCATTTCTGAAAGTATTTGTATGGAGTGTAACCATGTATGGAAGTGAAACATGGACGGTAAATAGTTTGGACAAGAAGAGAATAGAAGCTTTTGAAATGTGGTGCTACAGAAGAATGCTGAAGATTAGATGGGTAGATCACATAACTAATGAGGAAGTATTGAATAGGATTGGGGAGAAGAGAAGTTTGTGGCACAACTTGACCAGAAGAAGGGATCGGTTGGTAGGACATGTTCTGAGGCATCAAGGGATCACCAATTTAGTATTGGAGGGCAGCGTGGAGGGTAAAAATCATAGGGGGAGACCAAGAGATGAATACACTAAGCAGATTCAGAAGGATGTAGGTTGCAGTAGGTACTGGGAGATGAAGAAGCTTGCACAGGATAGAGTAGCATGGAGAGCTGCATCAAACCAGTCTCAGGACTGAAGACCACAACAACAACAACATTTAGCATTCCTCTTTCCGCTGGTACCTGAATTCCATTATCACCTGGTGTAAGAAGACTGTGAAAGGTATCAGGATATCCGGGTAAGCTTCGAATACCGCAGCTATCTTGGCCAACTACACTCCTGGTAATTGAAATAAGAACACCGTGAATTCATTGTCCCAGGAAGGGGAAACTCCATTGACACATTCCTGGGGTCAGATACATCACATGATCACACTGACAGAACCACAGGCACATAGACACAGGCAACAGAGCATGCACAATGTCAGCACTAGTACAGTGTATATCCACCTTTCGCAGCAATGCAGGCTGCTATTCTCCCATGGAGACGATCGTAGAGATGCTGGATGTAGTCCTGTGGAACGGCTTGCCATGCCATTTCCACCTGGCGCCTCAGTTGGACCAGCGTTCGTGCTGGACGTGCAGACCGCGTTAGACGACGCTTCATCCAGTCCCAAACATGCTCAATGGGGGACAGATCCGGAGATCTTGCTGGCCAGGGTAGTTGACATACACCTTCTAGAGCACGTTGGGTGGCACGGGATACATGCGGACGTGCAGTGTCCTGTTGGAACAGCAAGTTCCCTTGCCGGTCTAGTAATGGTAGAACGATGGGTTCGATGACGGTTTGGATGTACCGTGCACTATTCAGTGTCCCCTCGACGATCACCAGTGGTGTACGGCCAGTGTAGGAGATCGCTCCCCACACCATGATGCCGGGTGTTGGCCCTGTGTGCCTCGGTCGTATGCAGTCCTGATTGTGGCGCTCACCTGCACGGCGCCAAACACGCATACGGCCATCATTGGCACCAAGGCAGAAGCGACTCTCATCGCTGAAGACGACACGTCTCCATTCGTCCCTCCATTCACGCCTGTCGTGACACCACTGGAGGCGGGCTGCACGATGTTGGGGCGTGAGCGGAAGACGGCCTAACGGTGTGCGGGACCGTAGCCCAGCTTCATGGAGACGGTTGCGAATGGTCCCCGCCGATACCCCAGGAGCAACAGTGTCCCTAATTTGCTGGGAAGTGGCGGTGCGGTCCCCTACGGCACTGCGTAGGATCCTACGGTCTTGCCGTGCATCCGTGCGTGGCTGCGGTCCGGTCCCAGGTCGACGGGCACGTGCACCTTCCGCCGACCACTGGCGACAACATCGATGTGCTGTGGAGACCTCACGCCCCACGTGTTGAGCAATTCGGCGGTACGTCCACCCGGCCTCCCGCATGCCCACTATACGCCCTCGCTCAAAGTCCGTCAACTGCACATACGGTTCACGGCATGCTACCAGTGTTAAAGACTGCGATGGAGCTCCGTATGCCACGGCAAACTGGCTGACACTGACGGCGGCGGTGCACAAATGCTGCGCAGCTAGCGCCATTCGACGGCCAACACCGCGGTTCCTGGTGTGTCCGCTGTGCCGTGCGTGTGATCATTGCTTGTGCAGCCCTCTCGCAGTGTCCGGAGCAAGTATGGTGGCTCTGACACACCGGTGTCAATGTGTTCTTTTTTCCATTTCCAGGAGTGTATTTTGCTGTTTCATTCACCGAGTGTTCTGCCTTCCAAGCGTGTAGGAAGTACACTGTTTCAATGGTTATGACCACCATACGGTTGGTTCACTGCTGAAAAGTGTCGTCCATTTTACGACCGGCTTCATTCGTCTAGACAAAGCAGCTAGATCGAATATTTAAAACAGGGTCATTTTACGTAAGAATAAGTTAGTTTTATTTCATACAGGTTTGCAGTTTGTGACCTGCAGAAAAGTACCGATAAGCTCGTAAAAGTTGGTTTGTGTGAAAAATAATATACCATTTTCCTGTTTTTTTTTTTTTTTTTTAAGTGACAACTGTACATCATTTGGGTGCCGGTGCACATGAAACAGTCGCCCTGCACATCTGTAGTCCACAGTCCACCTCATTATGTATGCTAGAAGGTGTTGATGGTACCAGTATCATTTAATACATTTTTTGTTGGAAAGGCGAAGAACCATTGACAATAATCCTCCATGTCATGATAACATCACAAGATTTTGTGTGTGTGTGTGTGTGTGTGTGTGTGTGTGTGTGTGTGTGTGTGTGTGCGCGCAAAATGAAACAAAAGGCACTATGCTGCCTGTCTATTCCTAGATTGGGAAGTACGTTCTTGGAATTTTGGATAATAAACAACATCGTGATCCAAAACGTCTCTCTCTTAACATCTTCCATTGGAAGCTCGATGAGTACCTCCGTCATGCTGTCATAATTACTGGACGAATCTGCCAGAAGGCACGCTGCGCATCATTGGATCTTCTGTATCCCGCCTCTAAGTGCTGACTGGTGAGGATCCCAGACTGACGAGTAATATTTGAAGAAATGGCCGAAAGAGGATTCTCTATACAACCTCGATCGCGGGTGTACTTACATGTTACAGAATTCTTACAGTCCATCTTATTCTGACATCTGCCTCTCATACAAATTGCTTTATGCGGTCACACACCTTTCGCTCGTTCCGGACACATATCTCACATTTTTAAGGTTGTTGCTCTTTTTGCGATGATTGATCAGCAATAGTAAAAGCAGACAAAAATTGATCTTTCCACCTATTTAAAGAATGCTTTACATTTATTTATTTTAAGAATAAACTGCAGTCCGCCGTTGTTGGTTTCCTATAGTTAAAATTTAACAGTGCCTACAATACGCACCGTATCATCCAGTTATCGCATGAAATATCTAGACACTCTTGTCATATGACACCTTGTAGGAAACATACAGTTATAATAATATCTCAGTCTTGATGAAAGCTGCCCACAGCAGTAGCTGAAATGTTGGGAGTTCGATTGTATCATGGTGCAGGCACTCACTAAAGGATATTTATTGAAATGGACTCCAGTCACGAAAGCCTGCGCTTTTGTGTAAGTCCATGTAACTGCCCGACTATATAAATTGCCTTAGTTACTTAAATACGCCATTTGCCCAAATGTATCTGCGTACCCACTGAAGGCTGAAACGAAATGGAGAAGAATACAGGGAATGACGAAGTCGTACCATGTTCGGCGCCAAAATGAAGTAAAACAGGAAACTGTTATGCAAGTCATGGAAATTCATATCCAAATCAGATCACAATAAAAGGAAACGATTAAAGTGTTAAACCATAGAAATATTTGCGTTTATTATTATACGCCGGCCGTTGTTGCCGAGCGGTTCTAGGCGCTTCAGTCTGGAACCGCGCGACAGCTACGGTCGCAGGTTCGAATCCTGGATGCGTGTGATGTCCTTAGTTTAGTTAGGTTTAAGTAGTTCTAAGTTCTAGGGTACTGATGACCTCAGATGTTATGTCCCATAGTGCTCAGAGCCATTTGAACCATTATTATTATACATAAATAGAAGTACAATTCCCAGGGCCACTTGAACTCGGGATACACAAGTCACAGTAATTGTGCCGGTAAGAAGGGTGGGAGCAGTGGATGGACTATCTCATCTCATCAATTGACGCAGTCAGCTTTGTGTAAGGGCATGTGTCACAGACGCGAGGTTGCCGTGACACGACGATCACTCCTCTCTGTTTGCGTAGCGGCGGGTTGACAGCCAGAAGCTTTAATCTCCCTTGTTCCTTGACTTTGCGGTGGCGCTTTCTGTGGCTTAACTCAATTTTTCTTCCACACAGGCCCACTTAATCCCCTACGGTATAGCGTACTCAGCAGCCGACGCAGAGTTCCTGTGTTTGAGCTCACAGGTACTATTGTCCAAAGGAATTTTCACACAGATGTGGTGTCAGCGTAATACTTGCAGGCAGAGATCATACAATGAAGTGCAGTCAGATGCTTAAAGATTCAAGTACTGGACCGCAAGAAAGTCCATTCGACATTGCATAGAAAGTTAATACGTCACAATGTGATAACATTGGCATTTGACTCAAAGTGCAAAGACGTAGTCGGCAATAGACTGGCATACCTCCAGAAGACAAATTCACAGTCTCTTCTGATCCCTTTGATCGCCTACTCGCCCTCTCACAAATGTCTGCTCGCACTCTTCTCCTCTACTCGCTGACTATTGATCATCTTGTTAACTATCCACCCGTTCACATTGCCCATTGGGTGATCGATTTATCTTCTGATTGACTAACTGACTGACTATTCAATGCCTGATTGTTTGCTGACCGAGAGTATACACTAGCTGCTTCTGCATGGAAACTTTGTCCATGATCTCCCACAATTTCTCCTTCATGCCGCCAAATTTTGCGTCATATCGAGTCTGTCAGTGGCGGTGGTAGGTGTTTGTGTGTGTGTGTGTGTGTGTGTGTGTGTGTGTATGTGGGGGGGGGGGGAGGAAGGGTTCAGGTTGCATCCCCATCCAACGACCGACTGACTGTGTATAACAGCGCCTAGCGCCTCCATGTCCTGTCACCATGTATCTACATCTACTCCTACGTGACTGCTCTGGAATTCACACTTAAGTACCTGGCAGAGGGTTCATCGAACCACTTTCACTCTTATTTCTCTATCGTTTCACTCTCGAACAGCGGTGGGTTGGGCATTACTGATCCCTCGGCGGTTGACATGTAACCTGGTAACCCCAGTCTCGTTCTCACACTAACCATCGTTGTGGTAGTTCCTAGTACCAGCTGCAACCTCCCCAGCGAACTGTACATCACTAGGCATTGCTTCAAGTGTTTGTCTGTATTCCTGAATTGTCAAGAAAGTAGCCACCAATAACGGTCCCACTTGTTTTCAATGGGAGTACCTGCTCTTCGCTCAAATCTCTCCAGACCCTCATGACTTGGTAGTCTCCCTTTGTCTGTCTCTCAGACTTTACACGTGGCAACCACTCCCGAGCGAGGGAAACACTTCAGTCAAACCATCCCTGTCTGCCTACTGGGAAAGTCTCACGCATTGTTTGCGGGATAAGCGTCTCTCTTGTCCTCACTGCCTTGCGACGAATTATTGTAATACACACACTGTGCGACTTCAGTTTATGCACCCGAAGTTACACTTGTATAGGCGTTTCCAATTTCACAGATATATTTTCTGTCTGAATAAATGTTATACATAAATTCCCATAGTTTGGAGATTTCTTGCTAGTAATTTCGTATTTTTTGCATGTCTTTAGCACTCAAATAAAGGTCTGTTATTTGCTTTTTACCTGTCAATACGTCACTGTAGTGTATTCAACGAGAATATATGTCATTTTGACCTCTAGATGTGTGTAATAGTTTACCAGAGAAAGTGATCTGGAAGCCGTCCTGAAGAGTGCATCACTCTCCAATGTACAGCAGAATTTTAATTTTCGTGTCGAAACTTCGTATTCTCTGTTCATAAACAAAATATTATAATATTCTAAGTCCTCAGGCTAATAGCAGTTCCTAAATAAAAACAGTACATTTGTTTTTAAAGTTAAATACAAGCCAACTGACATCTTTAAGCTGTATTGCAGTTTGGATGTCCGCATTCAGTAGCACGAAACGTTCCCCAGGCAGCTGCAAAAATTCACTTCTAAATGAACCACGATGAACACTAATTTATTCCTTCTTCCTGCTCACTGAGTCATAAGCCTACAAATAAGTATGTCCCAAAGCAAGAACAGAAAGGTATTTTTATTGGCACTGTAATACAGGTTTCATGCACAGACTCCAGTGCGATATGCTTTTAATAACTCCATTATGAAACTCTGTCTCAAAAACTGACAGGAAAACCAAACTGATTCTGGTTCTACTTAAAGTACACCAGCTGCAAGACATAATTAAGTGGCTTCGCTGCGCGATACCAATCTACATCTACATCTATACTCCGCGAGCCACCTTACGGTGTGTGGCGGATGGTACTTATTGTACCACTATCTGATCCCCCCTTCCCTGTTCCATTCACGAATTGTGCGTGGGAAGAACGACTGCTTGTAAGTCTCCGTATTTGCTCTAATTTCTCGGATCTTTTCGTTGTGATCATTACGCGAGATATATGTGGGCGGTAGTAATATGTTGCCCATCTCTTCCCGGAATGTGCTCTCTCGTAATTTCGATAATAAACCTCTCCGTATTGCGTAACGCCTTTCTTGAAGTGTCCGCCACTGGAGCTTGTTCAGCATCTCCGTAACGCTCTCGGGCTGACTAAATGTCCCCATGACGAATCGCGCTGCTTTTCGCTGGATCATGTCTATCTCTTCTATTAATCCAACCTGGTAAGGGTCCCATACTGATGAGCAATACTCAAGAATCGGACGAACAAGCGTTTTGTAAGCTACTTCTTTCGTCGATGAGTCACATTTTCTTAGAATTCTTCCTATGAATCTCAACCTGGCGCCTGCTTTTCCCACTATTTGTTTTATGTGATCATTCCACTTCAGATCGCTCCGGATAGTAACTGCTAAGTATTTTACGGTCGTTACCGCTTCCAATGATTTACCACCTATGGCATAATCGTATTGGAATGGATTTCTGCCCCTATGTATGCGCATTACATTACATTTATCTACGTTTAGGGAAAGCTGCCAGCTGTCGCACCATGCATTAATCCTCTGCAGGTCCTCCTGGAGTACGTACGAGTCTTCTGATGTTGCTACTTTCTTGTAGACAACCGTGTCATCTGCAAATAGCCTCACGGAGCTACCGATGTTGTCAACTAAGTCATTTATGTATATTGTAAACAATAAAGGTCCTATCACGCTTCCCTGCGGTACTCCCGAAATTACCTCTACATCTGCAGATTTTGAACCGTTAAGAATGACATGTTGTGTTCTTTCTTCTAGGAAATCCTGAATCCAATCACAAACCTGGTCCGATATTCCGTAAGCTCGTATTTTTTTCACTAAACGTAAGTGCGGAACCGTATCAAATGCCTTCCTGAAGTCCAGGAATACGGCATCAATCTGCTCGCCAGTGTCTACGGCACTGTGAATTTCTTGGGCAAATAGGGCGAGCTGAGTTTCACATGATCTCTGTTTGCGGAATCCATGTTGGTTATGATGAAGGAGATTTGTATTATCTAAGAACGTCATAATACGAGAACACAAAACATGTTCCATTATTCTACAACAGATTGACGTAAGCGAAATAGGCCTATAATTATTCGCATCTGATTTATGACCCTTCTTGAAAATGGGAACGACCTGCGCTTTCTTCCAGTCGCTAGGTACTTTACGTTCTTCCAGCGATCTACGATAAATTGCTGATAGAAAGGGGGCAAGTTCTTTAGCATAATCACTGTAGAATCTTAAGGGTATCTCGTCTGGTCCGGATGCTTTTCCGCTACTAAGTGATAGCAGTTGTTTTTCAATTCCGATATCGCTTATTTCAATATTTTCCATTTTGGCGTCCGTGCGACGGCTGAAGTCAGGGACCGTGTTACGATTTTCCGCAGTGAAACAGTTTCGGAACACTGAATTCAGTATTTCTGCCTTTCTTCGGTCGTCCTCTGTTTCGGTGCCATCGTGGTCAACGAGTGACTGAATAGGGGATTTAGATCCGCTTACCGATTTTACATATGACCAAAACTTTTTAGGGTTCTTGTTTAGATTGTTTGCCAATGTTTTATGTTCGAATTCGTTGAATGCTTCTCTCATTGCTCTCTTTACGCTCTTTTTCGCTTCGTTCAGCTTTTCCTTATCAGCTATGATTCGACTACTCTTAAACCTATGATGAAGCTTTCTTTGTTTCCGTAGTACCTTTCGTACATGATTGTTATACCACGGCGGATCTTTCCCCTCGCTTTGGACCTTAGTCGGTACGAACTTATCTAAGGCGTACTGGACGATGTTCCTGAATTTTTTCCATTTTTGTTCCACATCCTCTTCCTCAGAAATGAACGTTTGATGGTGGTCACACAGATATTCTGCGATTTGTGCCCTATCACTCTTTTTAAGCAAATGGTCGTATCATGATCACCGCGCTACTAAAGCAGTGTTATTAAACACAATTTTCCGAAATTCCTTCACAAAAGACGACGATGTAAATGTTCCAGAACTCGAATCAAGAACATCAGCCAACATGAGTAACTTCGCAGTAGATATCCATGGTGTAAAGCAGCAGCTTAAACCACTTAGTAAAGGCAAGTCTTCTGGTCCAGATATATCAATGAGGTTCCTTTCAGAGCACGCTTACACAATAGCCCAATATTTAGTACTCATATAAAACGCTCGAGCGACGAAAAATCCGTACCAAATGACTGGAAAGTTGCACAGGTCACTCCAATCCTGAAGGAAGGAAATATGAGTTAATCCGCTGATTACAGACCATATCACTGACGTCGATTTACGATAGGATTTTGAAACATATACTGTTGCGAACCTCATGAATTACCTGGATTTATCGACAAACAACCATCACGGATTCAGAAAATATCGTTCTTGTGAAACTACTAGCTCGTAATTCGCACGAAGTAATGAGTGCTATCGACATGGAATATCAAATTCATTTCGGATTTTTAGATATCCAAAAGGCTTTTGACACCGTTCCTCACAAGAGATTTGTAATTAAACCGTTTCAATTGTGCAACAGAGAGGTCACCGGTCCCATCGGATTAGGGGAAGGAAGTCGGCGGTGCACTTTGAACCGTCGTCCTCCAAAGAACGGCAGCTCGTTTTGTATCACCGCGAAACAGAGGAAAGATTTTCACGGTAAGATGAGCGAGCTTGGGCAGTAACCAATAAAACAACGGCATTTTTCGTTGCGGCAATACCTTGACACGAAATTTAAAACACCAACTTTCTCCTCTGAATATGAAAACATTTCGCTGTCGCCAACCTATGCAGAGAGAAATGATCATCATAATGAGAGACATAAGAGCTCGCTGAGGAATATTTTAGTGTTCATTTTTCTCACGCGCTGTTGCAGAGAGGAATGGTAGAGAAATAGTGTGAACGTGGGTCGAAGAACCCTCTGTTAGGCACCTAAGTGTGAATTGCTGAGTAGTCATGTAGATGTAGATGTAGATGAATACACGTAGGTGTATTGTCATTCTCGCTGTCTGTGCAGATAGCGCAGTAGTTACGACTCGACATTTGAACTCACATCCAAACTCCTAGATGTCAGACAATCAGCTCGGTACCTAACGATGTATGTCGATAGAATATCAACCGAAACTCCGATTTAGTTCGTACTATGTGCTGGCGTCCAGAAGAACGTGCGTAAACGTTAATTAAAATTAACACCAGATCTATGGAGCACAGAAAAAGCATAACTGTGAGTAACCAATACGTATTCCTTCCATGGGAAAGTGGTTAGAGCGCTAGCTTCTCGTACCAAGGATCCTGGGTTCATATTGCAACGACAATATTTTTTTACTGTTTTATGCGTGAAAGTGTCATACGGGAGCCGGCCAGAGTGGCCGAGTGGTTCTAGGCGCTACAGTCTGGAACCGCGCGACCGCCACGTCGCAGGTTCGAATCCTGCCTCGGGCATGAATGTGTGTAATGTCCTTAGGTTAGTTAGGTTTAAGTAGTTCTCAGTTCTAGGGGACTGATGGCCTCAGAAGTTAAGTCTCATAGTGCTCAGAGCCATCTGAACCATTTTTTGTCATACGGGACTATGCAACTGTTTCTTTATTCTATCCTTCCGATTGCTTATATTTATTCTGTGAAACTACAAATACACTAGTTGCTTCATTACGAGTGGTGTCCGTCTGTTCTGTTGCACAGGTCCGACAGAACACCACATCTCTCTATGCAAAAGTACTCAACAGATCTGGTACTTCAATCTAATGAACCGAAACCAGACTGCCAAAAGAATATTGCTACAAACTCCGAAAAGCCGTTTTAGATGTCAGGAAAATGTTCTGCCACATAACAGTTTCACGATTAACAATTAAAACAAATTGTAATCAGTGCAGTGTAAACGCGAGACCTTTGGCTCGACGACCTCACGTTCTACCAAGTCACGCGTAACGTACGAAACCAAACCTCACAGATACGCCTTTCCTGTGTTCCGATATTTCTGGAGTTACTTTTAATTACCGTTTATGCATGTTTCACTGGACGACAGCACATAGCACGAACAAAATCAGTGTTTTGGTTGATGCTTTATGCACAAAGTTTGGTAACGATCTGAGTGTCTGACATCTGAGGGTTTGGGTATTAGAAGAACCGTTCAAATCCTGTCCAGTCATCCATATTTTTCTCTACTGTGATGTAATAAAATCAATTAAGTCGAATAGCAAGATGGTTTCTTTGTAAATGACATGACCTATTTAATGTCCACACGTTGTCCACCCATCCTTAATTATCTCAACAACTACGGGACAAAACATCATGACATTAATTCTTAAATAATAATAATAATAATAAAACCCCACTGACCATTCATTCCCCGACTCAGTAGACTAACAATATCATAATGTCGACGGAATATTGAAGTGCTACCTCAGTTTATTTTTTCCTTAATGTTAGGGTTCCTTACCTCAATTGGTAAATATTGTTGTCCATCTGCCTGTCCGACTGTTGAAAGCTTTTTCTCGGGAACGGGTGGACACATCAAGTTGAAACTTATGTGACATACTAAGATCTACGCTCCCTTGTTCGGGTAAAAGATTCAAGCTTATAAGTCAATGCGATCAAGAGTTAACAAAACCTATGGGCTACTTCCCTTTGGTTTAGAATCATAAATTTTCCAAGAAGCAAGGTTTCACGGTACAAGTAAAGAAAAAAATCAGAAAATTGTTAATTTGTTATTATATCACACCAGAAAATATTTCTGATGTAACCAACATCGATCTTGAAATCGAAAGTCTTGGAGTCCCTGGGACCGATATTTCATATCAGTATCGATCTTAGTGTGAACAACAGGCAAGAATAATCGAGATTCTCGATTCCCGGGATGGATGAATAGCCTATATGCATAATTATGTCCATAAGAAATCCTCAGTGACGAGTCATTCGCGCACCTGCCCAATTTTTATAATTTTGTTCCCACACCGCTTATTCAATAATTATTACATTCCGGTCGGAGCGGCCGGTGGAAGTGGTCATGTGTGCATGAAGTGTTCTTCCTTGTGTGAATTTGTGGTGTTTTCTTCGCTGAAGAAGGCTTTGACGGAAAGTTATAATGTGTGACAGCGTTTTCGTTGTTCCTGTCCGCAACTTAAAGGGTCATCTTTACAGTGAGCAGCTATCTATCCCCCTTCTAATATTGTTAGTTTTTCAACCTGGAGTTTCCAATATCCTATTATTAATGTTTCTTTGTTTCCACCAGTCAACTGCAGACGAAAAATTGAAGACCCAGTAACAAAACAGGTATGTAGATGATACTATAACCGACTACCGCAGCAAGTCTACACAAATAAACTCCACCAGTTTCTCCAGAGACTTCTCTATAGTCATGTGACGGCTGTTGAGCTCCCGTGTTCGTTGATTTCGTATTCATAATTAAATTTCTTTTTGTTTTCTGTTCCGAATAACCTCGAATAAATCATTCCATTAAACTTGCATTACGCCTACTGAGCATTTTCACATTTGCAATATTAACTCACAGAAAAAATTCATTTAAAATGCATGTTCCTATAAATCGAGCAATGAAATTTGCAGGTGATAATCATCATTTGTAGGATAATCATCATAATGCTGTCTGTCCGTTGGCGCCACTCCTAGTTCTCGAAGAAGGGAACAGAGTTTAGATTTACAAAGAGTGCAGGATCATTTGGGTGAGGATGTGAAAGGCGTTTCTGAAGGAATCTTCTCGGGTGAAATGGCTTAGGTAAACTATGTAAAATCTGAATTGGGATGATTGTGCGTAATTTGAACAACACTGCTCTCAAATACGCTCCTGTGTCTTAACTAGGCCGCCACCTCACACGAACCTAATTTCTAGCGATAGTAGAATTCCATCCATCACCCATGTCAGACTTAAATATTAATTCTTTGTCGCATTAACACATAATTAACTACATTATATTGTGGAAGTATACTGCTTGCTTCGAAAGAGTCAAGGAGAACAGAAGTAATCTAACAATTTATCTCAGTTAACTCTTTCCGTGCTCTCCGAGACAAGGATCTACGCAGATAATTACTGCCCCAAATGTGCTGCGAGTTCTGTGTCTGCATCATTAACGACGACTCCCTGACCGGGAAATAATTAATGGTTGTGGTCGAACACAGAGCGCTCGCTTCGTAGCCAACCTGCAATTCTTTCGTTCGTGATTGTTTTCTTCGTTGACTGCCCGTTGTTTTTTTTTTTTTTTTTTTTTTTTTTTTGTGTTTGCAGTTTATCGCCCGTCGTCACAGAGGTCATTAGCAACGCGTTAGCTTTATTTCGTGTAACTTCTGGAAACGGGGGTAAATATGTGCCGTAAGGTAAGTAGAGAGGGGTTTAAATTTATTTTATACATTTCTTCGAATCGCTTGGCGAGTACTGCATATTTCATTTTATCTGTGGTGACTTTTCATCTTTTCACACTTCAGTTTAACAATCATACGTTTCTGTGAATAAAAAGTTCTCGGATTTCTAACCGAGAACTTTTTATTCAATGTTACCGTCGCGAGACTCTGCAACCATGCAGTACGTTCCTGTGTCTCTTTCTGCGTCTCCTACGCCTTGTCGTACTTCGGGAAGTCGTTTATCCCGGGCACCACAACACATTTCCCTTTATTCTGTCACGCCTTCTGGTAGATGTACCACCACAAGTTTCTATGTGCTGCTACTCTATATCATAGGTCTCCAGCCTATACTGGCTCGATTCCATCGCCAAGGCCGTTAAGGCATTCAATTTTCGGTTGATCGCGACTCTGAGCTGATCTGGTAAAATCTCTATGGTACAAAATATTTAAACGTCTGCCAAGAAGAGGATTACGTTCTTAATCATAACACATTGAATCAAATTCGTGAGTTACATTTTAAAACTCTCCGCAATGTTACACGGAGTGAAGATATGTGATCAGGCTGATGGCGACACATGTAGGCTTCAGGAATGCCCCGCCCAGTTATGTGTTTCGAGAATAATGCCGGATGTACGAGCACACAAGATTTTAGCGCATCTCATGATGATTCTCAACACAAACACATGACATGCTGACGATACTCCAGGCAGTCACTGACACTATTTACCCAGTCCAGCCACATTAATGTAACCACCTGTAAAATACCTTAACAACGACTTTCTACAGCGCGAGATGTGCAGGAAGAGACACACAAGGTTCTGGAAGGAATAGACGGGGATGTGGAGCCATGCAGACTCTAGGGCCGTGGCCAGCTAGCTATATTTCTCGACCGAGGATCCATGGTGCGAACAGCCCAATCGAGTTGATCCCCAGATTTCCGGTTGGGTTTAAATCCGGGGAGTTTGTTCGCCAGGGCAGTACAGTAAGCTTATCCTGTTGCTCTTCGTGCCACGCACGTACACTGCGAGTTGCGTGACAGGTTTCACTACCCAGCTGATAGATGCCAGCTTGACGAAGAAAAACAAACTGCATGTAGTGGTGGACACGGTCTCCAAAGATAGACGCATACTTGTATTGATCCACCGTGCCTTCCAGAATGACGAGATCACCCAGGGAATACCGAGCGGGGTGGCGCAGTGGTTAGACACTGGACTCGCATTCGGGAGGACGACGGTTCAATCCCGCGTCCGGCCATCCTGATTTAGGTTTTCCGTTATTTCCCTATATCACTCCAGGCAAATGCCGGGATGGTTCCTCTGAAAGGGCACGGTCGACTTCCTTCCCAATCCTTCCCTAATCCGATGAGACCGATGAGCACGCTGTCTGGTCTCCGTCCCCAAACCAACCAACCAACCAACCCAGGGAATACCACGAAAACATTCCCCAGTCCACAACGCTCCTTCCTCTTGCCTGGACCCTTCCGACGATCCAACGGCGGCTTGTCCGGTGGGGCATAAAACGTGATTCACCTGTCAAAACTCATTTGACGTCAAGTTGCGGTACTGGCTTACAAAGGTGAAAAGCGTTCAGCACGGGTGCATGAATCAGGCGTCTGCTGCGGATGGCCGTATGCGGCAACTTACGCTGAACGGACACTATTGGTAGCCCTTTGTTTCATCTGGGTGGTGAGCTGCTCAACAGTTGCACTTCTACTTGCCCTTACATGTCTCCGTAGCTGTCGTTCACTCCCGTCATCTAAGGTACTTCGGGCACCACAACTGACTGCCCTGGTCATGGTTTTAGACAGTGCCATTTTGCCAGACACACGAACAGTTTACAAACTTTGACATTTTGAAAATGTTCTACCCTTGGCCCGAAAACAAATGATCATGCCTTTCTGGACGTCAGATATATCGCTCCTTTTCTGCATTGCGACGACTGCACTGTTTTCGCCAGCGTCCGAAACGCTTTATTCACCCTCCACTGCCAGTGCTGCCACCTGCCGTCTGTGAGTGGTTGCAGAACGTTGACGTCGAACACTGGCGATGGTTACATTAATGTGATTTGACCTTGTAGATTGTAAAAACTTACGCTACTTTCAAACTAAACTCTTCTGAAACTAAGAAAAATAATTTTACTATGAACTAAACTAAATCAAAGCTCAAGTAAAGACAGTTTGTTCGAAAATGGATATCTGTGAAATATGAATCTGATTCTGGGCAAAATTCAATACCGTGTTCTCACCCCGTGAATTTCGAGATGGTTGGATCCTCCCTGGCAAGCTGTGCACATGGTGGTCAAGACATTCTCGCTCAAGCCTATCCCATTTTCGATCGCTTCCACCTTCCCTCCATCCCTCCTTCCTCCCTGACGTCATCAAATATGTGAGGTGGGATTCTATGTGAAAATAAAGCTAATTCTGCCTGATGTCAAACATGCTCAATCGAGATCACATCTGCAGATTCGGAAGGTCATCCTTCATTACTGAATCTTGCGTCAGGGAAAGGTTCATGAGTTGGGTGCAGTGTATTCGTGCATTATCCTCTTAAAGGAGGCACCCATCGCCGAAATACTGAACAAAAGGTTGGAGCATGCTCTCTCGATGATGCACAGTCATCAAATGGTTCAAATGGCTCTGAGCACTATGGGACTCAACATCTTAGGTCATAAGTCCCCTAGAACTTAGAACTACTTAAACCTAACGAACCTAAGGACAGGTTCGTCTCCGGAGACGAGTTTACCTCCGGCCTGCTTAACTACTGGGAAAGCGTACTAGATACGAACATTGGTTGCTGGCCACTTCCTCATTCTTCTACGATGATCAACAGGCGTCAGACAAATGCAGCACTTACTGCTGAACAGCATCCGATGCTGCTGATAAACAGGGTGAGTCACTAACTATTGCCACCAAGAATAATTCCCAAGGTATGATAGGAGGTGAAAAGTTTGTGGGACAAAAGTTGCATGAGACAACGGGGGCCATAATATGACATTGGTTTTTTGTTGCTAGGTGGAATCGCTTCAGAGATGTGCAGGTCGACGTTGTTTTTTAAATGGGATGCTTCAGTTTGGTACTTATTTTCTGATAGCGGCTATCGAGTCGAATACAATGAAGTTCAACAATAAGGTCTTTGAAGGCCAACGAAGGTCACAAAGGTGGCATGAACGTCCATTTACAGAAGGTTTTCGAAGTGATGACCATTGGTATCAATGCAGAGTTGCAATCTACTTATCATGGATTGAGTGGCATTCCTTATCACATCGGCACTTACCGAAGCACATGCTCTGACAATTCTCTCTCGCATATCTTCAGGTGTAGTTGTAGTGTCTTTATAAACAATGTCTTTTATGAATCCGCAGAAGAAAAAAATCCGGAGGCGTTAAGTCTTGCGAACGAGTCGCCACGACACATCTCCTCCGCGTCCAATCCAACGATTTGGGCATTGTCTCTGCAACTCATTTCTAGCCATCAGCGAAAAATGTGCCGGATACCCATCGTGTTGATTCTGTTCCTTTTTCCTAAAGCAATTTCTTCCAATAATAGGCCTACTGTTTCTTGCAGAAATGTTCTGTACTTCCTACCATTAAGATTTACTTCGATGAAATAGTGGCCTATAATTTTGTCCTCCAGAATCCTATACCATGCATTCACCGACCACGGTTTTTGGTGTTCAACTTTCCGCAGCCAACATTGGATTTTCAGTTGCCCAGTAATGCATGTTATGGAAATTATCATTTCCATGGTTCGTTAGTAAATAAAATCAAATTAATAAATGTGTCATCCCTTTGAATCTGAAGTCGAGACCATCGGCAGAATTCAATGCGACGCATATATTCCGTACCAGTTAATTCTTGGTGGAGACTGATATGGTAAGGATGATATTTATGGCGATGCAGAACACGAACAACACTACTCTTGCTCATGCCAGATTCCCTTGCAATTTGACGCAAACTAACACAAGGATCTCGAAACACAATGGCAAGAGTACCAATTCCGTTTCCTCGTTAGTAACTTTCCTTGGCCGGATATGTTTCCGATGCGTTAAAGATCCAGTTGTTCTCAATTTATTATACACATAATTAAATGAACGACGTGTAGGTTGAGTACGTTGAGAATATCTTTCAGCGTAAAACCTCTAGCTCTCACTGAATTTCGTTGGCATTCTCCGTAAATGAGAAGCATATCTACTTGTTCTTCGAAGGAATACATCATTCACATTCGCTTGATTCGACGATACTAGTCTTACCGTTCCTATTAGTGTTGTATTGCGAAACCGTCGAAAGGTGGTTACATGTCAATGGCACGTTAGATGGATACGTCGTATTATTTACTATTTGCACGATATACGAGAGAGAATTGTCAGAGCAGGTGCTTCGATAAGTGGCGAAGTGATAAGGAATACCACTCAATCCATGATAAGTAGATTGCAGCTCTGCACTGATTCCAATGGTCATCACCTCGGAAACCTTCTGTAAATGGACGTTCATGCCACCTTTGTGACCTTCGTTGATCTTCAAAGGCCTTACTGTTACACATCACTGGATTCGTCTCGATAGCCGTTATCAGAAAATAAGTACCGAACTATAGCATCCCATTTCAAAAAGAAAATTGACCTTCATATCTATGACGCGATGCCACCTAGCAAAAAAAAAAAAAACCAACGTCACATTGTGGTCCCCGTTGTGCCATGCAAGATTTGTCCCACAAACTTTACAGCTACTATCATACTTTCGGAGTTACTCTAACAATAGTTAGTGACTCACCCTGTATAGTCCATTTTAGATTATACGTTGCCTCCCTTTCCGATGAGGGATTTATACCGCTGGTCATAATCGATACCAAAGAGGTAACGGTTGTGTACTGTCGGAATTGACACAGCTTTACCCGTTTCCTCCAAAAACACAGCGCATAGTGGTGTGCTGGTACTGTTGACAGCGTGTGACCACTGCGAGGTAGATAATCGCTCCCTGTCACACGACAGCAGTTGAATGCGCATGTTCAAACGATGGTTCTGTGGAATACGCCAGAGGCAACTTCCCGTGTTGACAATCCGCCTTGCCGTAAAGTAACAATGCACGCGCGGTCTACGGTTGAGCTGATCCGTCGACGCGTGTTGACAGACTACTGGACGGTGCACACAAGCTGCATTGTGCCGTTAACGACTGGAGCCAAAGCGCGCTCTGCCCTGCAATACACTACACTGAAATGCAGTTATAGCTAACTCTATATGCATTACTATCTTAGAATTTAAAATAACAACAGATTTGTCTGTATGACCTACATAGCAATATCCAAGATAATGAACACCGTCCGCTCAAAAAGTACCGAGACAGATTCTGTTCTTTGCGTATAAACATCGTCGCCTCTGTGACAGCGTGAAAAAGTCTAAACAGCCATATTGTTCAGCATGATCTGCTTTAAAATGCAACGGCCTTACGTCACCTTAATGGGAGGGGCTGTATACCCGCATGGTAGCACTCTATTGGAAGACGTCGGAGCCACCGTCTCGCTGCATCAATAACCTCCCCACCATCCACGCACTGCCTGCCGCAGAGTGCTTCCTTCATTGGGGCAAGCAGATGGAAGTAAGAAGGTGAGAAACCGGGGCTGTATGGCGGGCACACACCTTTGATTACCCCAATTGCTGGACGAGCGTGTCAGCGCTGTCAACAGAGTCGTCCACTCGAGCAGCGAGGTGAGAGTGTCCGCACGTTTCACTATTGTAGTTAGTCACAGCTGTTTGCTACCGGCCAGCACGTGGGACGTCCGACAGGTTGTGACGATGACAGGACACCTCGCCCACTCATTATGGTTCTGTTCACCGACAGGTCTCCGCAGACATTCTGCAAGCGCCTACGAATATCTAAGTGTAGTGGCTGAAGCGAGAATATTTCGAGACGTCCCTCAACATATTCCGCATTTTTTTTCAACTGAAATTGGCCGAGAAAAAAATGCGTTGCATTACTTATGGAATGGTTCAAAAAAGGTTCAAATGGCTCTGGGCACTATGTGACTTAACATCTGAGGTCATCAGTCCCCTAGAACTTAGAACTACTTAAACCCTACTAACCTAAGGACATCACTCACATCCATGCCCAAGGCAGGATTCTAACCTGCGACCGTAGTGGTAGCGCGGTTCCAGACTGAAGCACCTAGAACCGCTCGGCCACTCCGGCCGGCTCCTCGTATTGAAATTCCTAGGTAGTACGCCCTGGGAAGAATCGGACAACAGATTCCTTCCTCCAACATACGTCTCATGAAATCACCACAGTGATAAAAACCGCTAAATTAGAGCTAATATTGATGTTTGCCGACAGTCATTCTTTCCACATACATTCGAAAATGAAACAGAAGAGGATGGATCAGATAATGACACCAGACGTGCCCTCCGCCACTGACTGTAAGTGGGGGTTGCGGGAGATACATGTAGATGTAGATATAAAGCCTGTGACGAATTTGAAAAATATAGGGAAATTGATAGGGACAGGGAAGGAGGCATTTAAGGTGATCCGTGATACATACTCGGACGGCTCAGTTGCTAAAGTGCTGCCATCGACAAAACATCCGAGTTCGAGCGCCTGTCTCGGTTTCAGTACCTGATTCCCGCGGAAGAGGATGTCCTTCGTCACCCAGAAGAGAACCAGAGGACAAGTACTCATGACGCTGGCCACGTCATGGACTCCTGTAGAACACACAGATCAGAGCTCATGGTATCTGCTATGTGCATGCCGTGAAGTGGTAGATTTGAAAGTAATTCCATTTTCAAACTTACTTTACATCGAAACGATATATTTCCGGACATGCATCCGTATAATAGTTCTGTCTCTCAAATACCGTGTACAACCCGCGTAAGCCTGTAATAGGAATTGTGAAACATCCTGTATAGATCAGAACAGACTGAGCACTAGCTCTCATTTTACAAATATGGAGTTAAGAATCGCCTGTGGCCTCTTTAAAGGAACCATCCAATATTTCAACGAATTGTTTTAGGAAAATTAATGGCTAGGCGAGAATATGAGCCGCACTCCAGAGGAATACGAATATATTGCCTTAACCTTTGAGTCATTTGGGCGGAGTATGGTATGCAAGCCTAAAGAAAATAAATTTAAAGTCCTAGAAAACAGTAATGCTCTCCATATTACAGAGTCTGTCCCTTAGGTGTTTGCTATATGTAGAGGAAGTAGAGGTGCGAACTCCACAAATTCTGCAGATTTTCTGCCATCTATACATGTCTTTGGAATGCACACCAGCATTTGAATCGTCATGACTTTCCTGTAAGTAAAATGATACGTGCTGTTCTGGTATGAAGTAGTTTCCCGTAGAAGCTTTTCGGGTGCACTAATTCCCAACACGTGATATTTCAAAAGTAATGCCACTCATAAATTTCTACTGTGTTTTGTTGCGTGTAAGGGTCTTAATCAACGCGATGCAATGTTTCCTAGTACTTTAATTTCATTTCCATGCCATCCATAAATAACATCAATGCACACAGTGGCAGCAGTACTTCATCTGAATGAAGAACTATGGTTTCCCTGCACGGGACACACAGTTGCCTGAGCGGAGCATTGCTAGCGTAAATGTACTGTCTAAGCAAATTGTATTTAGAGTGGTAAATCATTTTTAATTTGGCTTCTAACTGCCCGGCGCTGTGCATCTGAAATAGTTAAGAATCGGTAAATAGCATAGAGTCGTTATTTTGTTGATCAGTGTCACCGCTTTTTTATATTTTTTAAAGATGAAATTGTCCAGTTTATATGTATTGTCAGTAACGCACTTTTCGACAGCACTTCCATAAATTCACCCCCGCTCGTTACTGAACGACATATCGCAGTGGTTAGCACAGTGGACTCTATATCCAAAATCGAGAATTTCCACGGTTTCCCTAAGTCGATTAAGAGGGACGGTCGGTTGATTAGCCTGAAAAGCGCACGGCTGGTTCCGTACCCATCGCTGCAACTTGCGATCCGTTTTTAATGGTCTAGTCATCGACGGGACGTTAAATCCTAATTTTCCCTTCGTTTCTGTTTCAACGTTATAGGAGACGCAATGTAAAACTTATTCGTGAGGAGTATCTTGATTTCGATTTCACTGTGGCTTTAGGAAAATCATTTTATGTGAATATTGGGATGATTCCTTAAACGAGAGCACTACCGAAGTCCTTTCCCTTTCTCTTACGACTTTTTATATGACGACATCTACGTGGGTCGAACATTAAATTCCAATCTTCGGTATCTCTCGACCTCTCTTCCACCATTAAAGTGCCTCGGGCGAAGGAAGCTAGAATGAGCACATGACGAAATATAAGTTCCAAAAAACACCGATTTTTTTTTTTTCTTTCTTCGGAAAGGGGAAGACCGACAGAATTTGCTGTATTCTCCACAGAACAATGGCTACATAGAGTCCATGCGTCGCAGAATTGCCTCCTTTCAGATTTTCGAACATTTACTGTCGTCGTTAGCATTGACATGGATAGCTATTACACTGTCTGGTTGCTGAACAAATGAATTACTTCTCTATTTACCATTTACCCTATTATTTGAGTCTAACGTTAATCCGACGCGCAAACAAAACTTTCCAAACAACCAAGCGTGACGGTGCCGCGGTATTTCAAGGAATACGACACCAGGCACGAGTGCGGGCGCAAAACATTACTGCACATAAGCTAACAACAACTTACTGTAAAAAGTGATTCAAACTAGGTAAATACGATTTAAAATACTGTTCCAAAAAGAGAGAAATCCACATATTTCTCAACGGTCAATTCAAGAACGAAAATACTTCAAATTATTAACGTATAATTATTAAATAAATTGATGAAAAACGTGAGAAACAAAGTACTCTTTTGTGTCAGACATCGAACAATATGACCTCGCTTCCCAGTTAAACACAAAATTCTGTTATGTGTGGTCCACGTGCTGCACCCGACCGCTTCATGCTCTGTTAACGGCGCCAATATACGGGGTAGTTATACTTATTATACTTAAACTTTCGCCACTTGAGCCAATGCTCGCAGGAAACTATTTGCCGTATGGGTACCCAACTTTATAGGGGTAATGTTCAGACTGCGTGCTGCAGGGTTTGCGTTGTTATTTGCGTTAGTTTCATGACTTGCCGTTAGGCGCCGGTACTGGTGTAGCGACGCAGGGTTGAAACACAAGCATTAGCGTGCATTAGGGTTGCAGACACTCAAGAGAATCCGGACAAGTTAAGCAGCGCTTTTCTTGCAAAGCTGCTGCATGTCCCTCTGTACTGGGGTTGAAGAACGTCATTCGGAAATTAGACTTAATTGGCGATTTGGGAACTGCTTCGTGGAGAGGCCAACAGCCAAATGCGTCACAAATTGTGCAATAAGTTACCGTCGCCATAGCTGAGAATAATGGACGCAATGTTCAGTATTCAGGCAGAACATGAGCTGTGTCACGACAGGTGAACATTCCATGGTCCACCGTTGTTTCGGGGGGCAGTAGAGCAACCTATACTGCTGTTCCTGGCATTCGTGGATGGAGATGGCCATCATACTGAGCAACGTTTGTGACCTGGAACGTAAATACGGTAAGCGATAAGCAGACGTTACCCTCTCATGTAGAAATTAAAGTGTGTTTCAAATGGCTCTGAGCACTATGGGACTTAACATCTATGGTCATCAGTCCCCTAGAACTTAGAACTACTTAAACCTAACTAACCTAAGGACAGCACACAACACCCAGCCATCACGAGGCAGAGAAAATCCCTGACCCCGCCGGGAATCGAACCCGGGAACCCGGGCGTGGGAAGCGAGAACGCTACCGCACGACCACGAGATGCGGGCAAAGTGTGTTTCCTTCAACGGTTTATTCGTTATTTCGCTTCCGCATTTCGTCACAAATGTTTCCACAAGGTTTCATTCTCGTACTATCACTCGTTTCTCATGGGAACCCATTCAAGTAGATAAACTTTAGCTATAACCATCCTTCATGCCAGCAAGGAGCAGTATGCGCTAGCATATCGGTCTTTCACCTGTTAATATCGGCTTTCGCAAACCAGGGGCACTCCTTCTCCTTGAGAATATCGGCTTTCGCAAACCAGGGGCACTCCTTCTCCTTGAGAATAAATTATAAAGTTTATTTCAGTCCATGCTCACACAGCACGTTTAATTAATATACCCATTTCGACTGTCTAATCATCATCATCAATAGACATATAAAAATAATAAAACACATGGAATTGCATATGTGACATTACGTTAACAAACTATCTAGATTGTAGTATTTTGAAAGAAAACCGGCTTCGGCATGCTGCACATTATTTATTTATTTATTTATTTCATTTAACTTACGCACCTAGAAGCGTTTCGCCTCAGTTACAAGGCATCTTCAGTGACTATCCTGAAATATTACGCGGGTTTTTCCTTTGCACATAAGCCGGCCGGAGTGGCCGAGCGGTTCTAGGCGCTACAGTCTGGAACCGCGCGATCGCTACGGTCGCAGGTTCGAATCCTGCCTCGGGCATGGGTGTGTGTGTGATGTCCTTAGGTTAGTTAGGTTTAAGTAATTCTGAGTTCTGGGGGACTGATGACCTCAGCAGTTAAGTCCCATAGTGCTCAGAGCCGTGCCTTTGCACATACAGTTTATCGTTTGAACATACAAATTATTGATTGAAAACAATTCATTGAAGTTTTTATAACGGAATGGAAGAGTACATACAGACCAGTGTCTAATTCATTATTTGTAAGCCAAATAGCTGTATCTCATTTGGGAAACCGGTTGAAAGTTATCAGTTTTTCTTGTGGTCACTGTTTGCGAAATCAGCACTGTAATTGCGAGAGAGAGAGAGAGAGAGAGAGAGAGAGAGAGAAAGAGAGAGAGAGAGAGAGTGTGTGTGTGAGTATACCTTCTAATTTTTTATTTTATTATTTATAAGAAATGAAAAAGTTAAGCGCACACACCCACGCACGCACACACCCACGCACGCACGCACACACGCACACACACACACACACACACAGACTTATATTAACACACTTATGAAAAAAACAAGTGAAAACAAATCCTGAAAACGCTGGCAACACTTACAGAAATGAATGACAGCCGAGACACAACAGTGGCAGTTCAGTTACAGCGCTGTGTTTCCGAAACAGTGATCACGAAAAAAAAACTGCCAATTTTCAACCAGCTTGCCACAAAAGAGAAATCTATATGGCTTAGAAACAATGTATTAGACGCTGCTCTGTAAGTGCTTTCCCATTTCCTTATAATAACTTCAACGAACTGTTTTAAATCTATAACCTATACTCGTCCATCACGGCGCTCGGCGTCACACCACAAAGTTCTCACACCTGATGATGGGCATGTAAGAGCCCGAAACTAGTCGTGCTGTAAGTATTGAAAAATAAAACATACCTTGCAACTGAAGCGGTATCTTCAACCTCTGTTAAATAAAAAAAAACTTGTGTAACATGCAAAATGCGTCTTTTTTTGTTTTGGAACTACTATAATTTATATACAACTGCTGCAAAAAGACCACCACAAGAAACTTGTTAACAACCAACTACCCACATTACAAGAATTTTAAAAGAAATATCAGAAATATTTTTTGGCCACCAGCTATGTCAGTGCCTGGTAGGAGTCAAAATTTCCATGAGATTCCTACTAGAATATTGACTGGGGCTGTGAACGCTATTATTGTTTGGTTTGTATACATGATTCAAAATCAGCGCTAAATAATACAAACAGTGCGTTACATGAGCATAGAACAGTCGAGAGTCAATTTCTAATCATTAAAAAGTATTTTTTTTTAAATTACACACTGTCGTAACATGTCCGGTGTTCCCAGGCTATGTGCATATTCGTGTTTCCGCGGCGCAATGACTATGGCATTAAGTTTCGGGTATGAATCCGCATAAATCCAGCTTCTTTTTGTAATATTTTGGCTGTATATCCTTCAGCCACCTTCAGTGTGAGCTGCAAGACTGACAAAAAATGGCTGAAAAATGATGGCAGCTTGCGACACGGTTCATCGGAAAACGACGCAAACAGATCTATACGATGTGCAAATGGGTGTCACCACCATTCGCAGAGACGAGCGTTCTCAGAAGTTTAGTTCACAGAGCACACGTCATTGCTGGTGACAGCAATCTGCGGAACGAACCTATGCTTAAAGAGAGTTTTTGAAGCCAACGGGTATTCTCCAAAACAGATACGTAATGCGCTACGAATGACATCAAAGGTGAGCATAAGCAATGCAGAAGAAGACTTAGAAAAATGTAAGTCCATGGCTTTCCTGCCGTGTGTGGGAAGCCCACCGTCGAAAACAGAAAGGATCTTCAGCAAGCACAAAGTAGAAGTGATTTTGTGTCCTCCACCGAAGACTGCAGCACTCTTGGGTTCCGCTGAAGATGATTGGGTGCTCCAGAAGACTGGGACTTACAAGGTCTCGTGCGAGTGTCGCCTCTCATACATCAGACAGATGATTAGTACACTCCATGAACAGCCAGTCTCGGTTGCAAATTTGTTTTCTTGTTATTTAATTTGTGACGCGTTTCACTCTCAGAAGAGCATCATCAGACCGGGGAAAAACCACGTTTCCTCAGCACAAATTTATGAGCCAGGAATCAGCTATAGAGCTACATCGTCAGTTAAGTAAAGACACTGGGAAACCCGGACCTGAGTTGGGAAAAGAGAGTAACAAAAGACACCCACCGTGTAAAAACACTGGAGGACCACTGGCAAGCGCACAGGAAGTTCTGCAATCACAAAAATTGGCACGTCATCCAATAAAACTTACAGGACACATCCACCGGGTAAAAACTCGCGAGGACTACTGGAAGAGTAGAGATCGTCATGCAGTCACCAAAAATGGCACGTCATCCAATAAAACATATAGGACACGTACAACGGAAATAAATACGTTTCAAGGCGAAGACCGGTAAGCGGAACAAACATAAGAAACCACGTAAATAAGGTTGGAGATAAAGGAACAAATACTGAGGGCTACGAGACCGTGGCTCGCAGAGTATGTGAGTAATCGGATACGTGTAGCACGGATAACGTGTGACTCTTGTACGATTTTATTTTTTATATTACTTACAAATTTGCACTGAGGAAATTTGTTTCTTTCCCCAGCTGTTTGATTATGCTCCTGTGAGAGTGAAACGCACCAGAAATTAAATAAATAGTAATCTATTTTGCAACCGAGCCTGCCTATACTTTCTTGTCCATGAATGATGTATGGATCACTGCAGCTACACTCGCCTCTAAGGCTACAGCGAAATAAATCGGCTATGTCAAGACACTGTTCTGATACTGGTCACTCTATTTTGTACGAAAACGTCGAAAGTTTAGCGTCTACGCCATCTTTCTGGGACTCATTGATGAAAGAAACAATTGAAATTCGCTTGGCGACAAATTTAATTAATAGAGATAGCAGCTTCAGGTCGGATAAGTCATGGAGTCCGCCACTTTCTGTATTAACTTACAAAGACGTCGCGACAGTGCAGCTCAGAGTGATACATCGACGCCGGCCGGTGTGGCCGAGCGGTTCCAGGCGCTTCAGTCTGGAACCGCGCGACCGCTACGGTCACAGGTTCGAATCCTGCCTCGGGCATGGATTTGTGTGTGATCATTAGGTTACTTAGGTTTAAGTAGTTCTAAGTTCTAGGGGACTGACGATCTCAGATGTTAAGTCCCATAGTGCTCAGAGCCATTTGAACCATTTTTTGTACTTCTTAGGCGCTCATCAACATCCCTGGCGCGTGTGTATCTGTGGCCGCATGTGCACTGGGGCGGTCCGCAAGCTTAAAAGGACGGAGCGAATGCTGGAGCGTTAGTCTTTCGGCTCATTCTGAAGGTGGCTGAACGGTGTACGATCGAAATATTAGAAGAAGAAGCTGAATTTGTGTGGCTGCACACCCGATGTTTATTGGAGCACACGGATCGTATGTTTCAAAGGTAAAATAATTTATTAAGTCTTGTTGCGTCGTACGGTCAGGTCTGATCGAGCACCATCAGTCCTCTAGCAGGAGCCTCATGGAAATGTTGTCTCCTATCATGCTTCAACACGGCCGCTGACCAAGAAATATTCATGCTTTTACTTTTAGAATTTAGTCTGATTAAATAACTTGTTAATGTACAGTCACATACACTGATGAGCAAAAACGCTATGACCTTGTCCATACGATTTCTTTGACCCACCTTTGGAACGCAGTACATCAGTGATTCTGGTTGTTATGGATTGAACAAGTATCTCGTAGGTATCTGGATGTGTGTGCCACCGGAAGTATACACTCAGGTCGCGCAATTCTCATAGATTACGAGTCAGTGGTTTGCGGGCGCCCGAATAACGTCCCAGATGTGTTCCGCTGGTATCACAGCAGGTGAATTTGAGTGCTCAAGACAACAACGTGCGTTCACTGTCGTGCTCCTCACACCAGTGTAACACGATTCTGGCCTTGTGACGCGGACCATTATCCTGCTAGAAGATTCCATCGCCGTTGTGGTAAACATCAAGCATGAAAGAATGCATGCGATCTGCAGTAAAGTACACGTTGTCAACAAGTGTGACGGTGCCGTCCCGTCGATTAGTAGTACTACAGATCGCATAGACAACCAGGTGAATGACCTTCACAGTATAAACTGCTCGAAGCAGTCTGCGTCCGCGACACGGAATATGGAGCAGCTGTCCGCGTGGAATGCGTAAGAGTGGTCTGCTGTGTGACCCAGTGTTCAATAGTGTACGTTGAACGGTGCGCACCGAAATACTTGTGCCTGCACCAGCACAGAACTTTGAAGTCAGATCTGCCACGTATCGCTACCGATCCTGTTTTGCTGCCTCCTATATCCACGTTCTGTAACGGGCCGTGCGCACCCAGCACCTTGTCTACCCGTGGTGTTGCCGTTCTTCAACCACTTGATGCTCGTGACAGTAAGAGGCGAGCAGACGACCATGGTCGCCGATTCCTAAATGGTCGTTCCCACTCGCCAGGTCATAGCATTTTGACCTTAGTGAAAGCTGAGTGTCTCATTGGATATCCCCGGGTGCGGGCCGCATCATAACCAGAATTATGCCCTATGTGTCTCTTCTCCGATTACATACGTTTATTGCCACGTGGGGTGCAACTATACAAAGCGGTATTCGATTTCTCGATTCTCTCTAAGAATGCCAGCTTGTTACACTATACTAGACACAAATATAAATGCACCAAAAAGCAAAAAGTGATGGTTACTACTGTCATTAGCATTCGTCCATAGCTTGATTCGATTCTTAGAGAGTGCGTTCGAGAGAATTTACATTAAAACAAAACTAATCCGTTAACGCAAGGTTATCACTTCTTCATTATCTCCCAATAAAGTACGTTTGTTTGACGGCGTTGAAAAAGCAAATACAGACGCACAAGATAAACGATTCCAAAATAAATTATTCCTAACAATGTGTGCTAATCCCTTTTACTTTGACGTCCTTTGCCACCAGAATTTCTTTATTCATAATTAGGTGCAATTATTCCACGAGTTTTAATCTTTCTGTGTGCAAAGAACCTACTCCGGAAGTGGAGTTCGAGTACAAATAGACTTGATTATTTCCACTGTTGTAAACACTGTTTCGACAGAACTACCCTTAGTACTAGCGTGCTTGTCCCGGTTACGGTAAGACGTGCCATTAATTATGACTTCCCAATCACAGTAGTACTGAGGAAGCAATTGATAGTGACCTGGTACGGAAACAAAGAGTAGCAATTTTTAACGAATTAATAACACGCCACTTTGGGAACAAAGTATAAACAATGTAGAACTTAATGACAAACGGGAGGTATAGAGGTAAGTGAAACCAGATTCAGACATTTGCGTGTTTAAACTGATTTCCGAGGAGTAGTATTTAAAGTTACTCAAAGACCATTCGAACTTCTTTCAGCTAGAGAGCAACAGAATAACAACCCAGCAATACGGAAAAAGTAATGAACTGCTCTGATAATGGAATAAAGAAATATTTTTGATTTGTGCGGTTTTGTGGCACAGCCGTCTTAAGAGAAATCACATATCCTTACTTTCCTCCAATGTGTAATATTGCATGAAACTCATTACTTTCTAATCGACGTAACGGAATGTATACTATTTTCTTCCTTTAGGATCTTCCCCTATTGTCTTTAAGCGGTAAAAAAACTAATACAACAATAAATTACTGCCTCACAAAGCAACGATGTCAGTAATTTCTCCATTGCATTCGTATTATTAAGTTTCCTCATTCGATTTTGGAAAATTTTTTGCAAAACCACAATTCTAGTAATTTCCTTTGAGCGTATGTGTGAGATCCGATCTGAGACTGAAAGTATGGTGTCATTAAAACTGTGAACTTTTGAAATGTTCCTATCGTCGTTGGTGAAGTGTCACAATTCGCGGGGCTTCCGAGTGTTATAAATATAGCACATGTACCTAATAGTTGATGACTTTATTTTATATAAACCACGTAACACTTAGATAGTACAATTATTTACATATCACCCAGATAATCTGATCGTTTTTCCTTAAAAATGTTTGTTAATAACATTGTATTGCTCATCGGTGATTCAGATTGACCTACGTGTCCGATTGGATCGTCGCCTCAGCGAGATCGTTTCTTCCTTCAAATGCTGACGACGATGAATCTGCCTCTACACGCGTCCGCTGTAGTAACCAATAGGAAAGTGCGGGAAGAGTCTCGCGTTGAGTGCTGGCTATCGCCCTGAACGCGTCTGTCCCAAGCCGCAAACACTGCCGGCCGCGGTGGCCGAGCGCTTCTAGGCGCTACAGTCTGGAACCGCGTGATCGCTACGGTCGCAGGTTCGAATCCTGCCTTGGGCATGGATGTGTGTGATGTCCTTAGGTTAGTTAGGTTTAAGTAGTTCTAAGTTCTAGGGGACTGATGACCTCAGAAGTTAAATCCTATAGTGCTCAGAGCCATTTGAGCCATTTTTGAACCGCAAACACTCTCTGACACAGGCTACCAGCTACTGCGAACCCACATCTTTGCGGACTTAGACCGGAAACGGTATCGTTTAACATAGAGCGATCACACCTCGGTTCTGCCAAGACTAGGTGGAGACCTATACAAACCATCCTGGACGCAGGCATTTCTGCACCAAATTGGGAGATGATGGCGTCAATTCGGCGAGGGAATAAGTCCATAAATTTCTTCAAGTGTGCCACATCCAGATGAAGTCATTCATTGATGATTAGATCCGGTGGAACTAGCAAACTGCGTGAATATTGGTTATTATGTTTCACACGATGTTCCAGAGAGTCCCAGACGTTATCTGTGTGATTAATATCGGCTGATTTAACAGGCCTATTCTAGCGTAATTTTTAAAAGGAAAATAATAATTTTTATCAGAGAAAGCTTATAATAGAAAGAAATTTCACTTTTGTCAATTGTGTGGCCTGTATTATTACTCAAATGAAACTGCGTGATTCCAGAGACCTTTTCAATTCTCAAACATCTGTGATGTATACATGCAGACTGAAGTGACGAATTAAAAGTTTTACCAACGCCGGGATTCGATGCTGCGTCGTCTGCTCAGTAAGCAGGAATGGTAAGCGCTACACCACAGTGGCTTCGCACAACTGCACAGACTATCCTAGCACACCTCCCACCTCACTCCAGATTCCCATTCACTCATCGCCCACTTGGTATTCCCCCTAAATTCGAACAGCATTGCAGAGGCACTCCAACCGTACCGGAATAGCACCTCAGCATCAATCGAAACGGGAGATTCTGCCTGAAAGCCGAACATAGGAGTTTTAATCAAAGGAAACTACATGATTCCAGATACTTTCTCAAGTCTCAAACGTCTATGATGCAGACTGGAGTGACAAATAAAAATTTGCATGAAGTCTAGGATTGTAATAGGTATTTGGAGTGAGGAGGGATGCATGTTAGTGTGGTCTGTGCAGTTGTGCAAAGTCAGTGTACACGAGTGGCTTAGCGGTTAGTGCATCTGCCTACTGAGCAGACCACTCAGGTCCGAATCCCAGTCTTGGTACAAATTTCCATTCCTCACTTTAGTCTGTGTGTATTATTTTACTGTTCCACTCGTGAAATTACGCTACAATCGATGGCTGTGGCTATGCCTATGGTATGCGTCACAAAGAGAAAAAATATTAATACTGTTCACTAAAGTACAAAATTCCTACAGTTTCTGTTCAGAGCAGGTCATTTATGTTTTTATACCACGATTGATGACGCACTGACAAACGCCCGTGTGCTTTGTATTATTTGTCGTATTTACACACCAAACTACCTACGGAACTTTTTCACTGGTAGTTTGTAGAGGAGCAGTGAATAAATAAACTGAACACCCTTTGTATTAACTCTTAACAGTATTTTCACTCAGGAAATACACTTAGCATCCAAGTAAACACGCTACCTGTCGGTAAGAAGCAGAAGAAAGACAGACAGTAGAATTCTGATCTAAAAAAGTCTAAAGGTGTTTTCTCACATGTTTTCTCCAAAGAGCGCCTCGTTAATGTATACCGTTATCTATGTCCCAGTATTAGCATTGAAGAAACATTACTGCGACAAAGGCAAAATAAATAATTTAAAAAAATCAGATGAACATAAATAAAAAAGTGCTTATCTTTTCTTGTTCCCCGTTTGTCTGTGTAGTACACTGTCGAAATGTGATACGGTTTAGTTTTCGTCAAACCAGGAAAGTATACTTGCAGCCCTGTGAGACTGCTGTTGTCATCTTGAAAAACAGCGGTATCCACAGCACGCTCATCATGAAGACGTAGAGCCAAGGACAACATTTATTCGCGGAGAAATCTAAAATGGACATCCTGGTTCATGTTCACAATAATCTCACTGAGTGGGTCCAAGCCATGAAACGAAAACCACACCGGAACATCACCGCACCAACTCTGGCCTGAAGTGCACTCTCCACATTCTGAGAGTTAAACGCTTCGTGGACCCGTCGCTGCACTGCCTGATTTCATACGTGGCAAATCGCGACTCTTCTGACCACACTACAGGTCCCCAGTCAGTAACTGTGCAACGTCTGTGTTGTTTGGCGCACTATAGATTCACCTCCTAAAAAACGGAGGTGCTGACTGTAGACTTGCAGCCTAAGTGCCACTGTGAGCAATGGCCTATTGTCAGGTACCCCACACCAAATGTCTGTTCCACACTGTTACTTTCGCAACAAATCGCTCGGAAACGTTTAGATTGAACGGCGTTCATTGAAGGAAGCAGTTACGGTCGCACGTGTAACCAATTGTCACTAATAAGATGTGACACTCGTCTCCGGTCCCTGTTGGCTAGGGTCTTTGTACGATCACTGTTCTTACGCCTTACTACGCGGCTGCGAGTAGCATACTATTAGTTGTGCACACTTCGGACAGCCTTCGTTGATACACCTACCAACACTCTTGAGATGGAGGTGCCGCACCGAAGTCAGCAAGGCATACCGTTAAAACAAATGTTGGCAAGGGCGAATGAGAGACACACAGAAGACACGTCCTCCCTCTCGCTCTAGCAGCGCCATCGAGCTGAGGTCAGTATAGTCTCAAGCACGCAAGTGCTCTGCCCAGCTCGTGTCCTCATCGGGAGGAGTCAACATCGTGGTGCAGGACCAACGAGTTGTTCAAGTTTCTGATGACGTGTACTTTAGTAAATGTCAAACAATGTACCTAAAGAGAACAGTTTGTTAATTAGTGCATCAAGTGATGCATTGCTAGTCAATGACAGCTGTAAATTATCCAGTACTCCAGTGACAAAGAAGTGTGTCAAAGTCAAGTAAATGTTTTATTCATTTATGTAATAAAGTGAACTAATATTTCATGTGTCTTAGTTTGATGAGCCTACTCCCGTAGTAATCAAAGAACGCACAGTTATGGCTAGGCGAAAGCATTTATGTCTGATCACAGCACCAACAAAGTGGGCAACTCCATTCATGAAATTGTCATGGTCAAGTCCAAAAACAATGGCTTCTTTCTGCCATTCTGTCGAGTCTCCAAGACGACCATATCACTACACTGCTTCAATAGAACTGTCTAGAACATACCCGCCGCTTCACTGCCATGACTTAGTCAGCATTGGGAGATCATATGACCACCTGGAACCAGTTCTACCCCATATCAAGTGCTCTCAATCAGCCACTATATTCTTTTAAGGGTGTGACTAACACTTTGTCCAGTGACATTATTGTGACTGATTTTTAGGTCTACTTCCAAACTTGCTTCCTTAAGCTGCTGAAAGCTACTTAATCTTGATATAAATAATGCAATGACAGTATCTAAATATATGGTTCAGTTGTATTGAATCGAAAAGTCATCTTCCTTCCCTTTTGTCGGTCATATACCCAGGAGAATTTCAGTGTCTGTCTGGTGACTGTACTGCAGTAACCTTCGTGCTGAAGAACTACACTGTGCAGTCACATTAACATGACCACCTGTCCAAAGCCTGAGTAATTACCTTTTGCAGCGCGAGACGTGCAAAAAGAGGGTCAGTGTGGTTCTGGAAAGTACCGACTGGAATATGCCGATTCCAGTGCTTTGGCCAGGTGCACTAGGTTTCTCAGCTGAGAATCCATGACGCGAACTGTCCGATCGAGGTGATTCTGCAGATTCTCGGTTGGTTTTAAATACGGGAAGTTTGGTGGCAAAGGGTCTACAGTAACCTGATCTTGGTGCGCTTCGAACCACGCATGTACTATGCGAGCTGAACAGTTCAAATGGTTCTGAGGTCATCAGCATCATAGATTTAGATCTACTTAAACCTAACTAACCTAAGGACATCACACACATCCATGCCCGAGGCAGGATTCGAACCTGCGACACTAGTAGGAGCGCGGTTCCGGACTGAAGCGCCTACATCCGCTCGGTTACAGCGGCCGGCTGGCTGTACAGTGTGACACGTTCTAGTGTCCTGTTGTAGATGCCATCATATCGAGGAAAAACAAACTGTAAGTAGAAATGGACATGGTCCCCATGGATAGATCTACACTTGTGTTGATCCACTGTGCCTTTCTAGGATGACGTCACCTAGGGAACGCCTTCCTGTCTGGACCCTTCTGACGACTGCCGGCCGGAGTGGCCGAGCGGTTCTAGGCGCTGCAGTCTGGAACCGCGCGCCCGCTACGGTCGCAGGTTCGAATTCTGCCTCGGGCATGGATGTGTGTGATGTCCTTAGGTTAGTTAGGTTTAAGAAGTTCTAAGTTATAGGGGACTGATAACCTCCCATAGTGCTCAGAGCCATTTGAACTATTTCTGACGACTGTTGCAGGGTGTTTGCTTTCAGACGTTTCAAGCCGTACATGCCAACGGCCGTCTGTCTGATGGAGCATAAAACTTGCTTCATCTGAGTAGACCACCAGTCGCCACGGTAGCAGCCATTTTCCTGTTTTCGATTATTCGTCTAATATGTGAAAGTTTGATTTTATTTTTTACTCATTGACTGTTATTGAAGAGTTTTCCTTTTATCAGTTTGATTACTTTTAAAACCCAATGGTAAACGTGGGTCACTACACGTATAGTCTTCCCAACTCTGAGAGAAAAAATCTTTAGTAGTTTTACTACCAATGTTTACAGACGACAATACTTTAACCTTTCGTTCAATTGTTTTAGTTACGAATCGCTAGTTTCTTCTTGGCATAGATCACGTAACCTTAACGTTTATTAATCTAAGTTAAATAAATGTTCAAGACTTGTATTATGTTTCAAATTAACAACGTCAGTTTATTGACAAGAATTATTAATAAATATTAATAAATAGGTTCACTCATACGTTCTCATTCAAAGAAGTTCTTTAATTAAATGTCTAAGTAGGATTCCCGCTAGCATCAGATATGTTAGATAATATCCTGTCACTTTTGGTAAATAAGTTATTTCTGTTTAATATCAGCAAACTGTCATTAACTATGATCACTAGTCGCGTGAAGTTAAAGTTTCCCACTATCATGATTCAAAGGCCGAATCCAGTTAAAATTCTCAATTCAGTAAAGCGTTTAAATATTCACACGAATTGACATTAAAGCCAAAGAGATTACTATTCACCTTCCCATTTATCTAATCTGATAAATGTCCAAATTAATGTCTTGAATTGACAATCCTCAAAAACAATCTCATCACGATCTATTCTTGATCTCCGTTTAATAAAGCCCCAATTGTTTCCCATGTTTCTAAAATTTATAATTAAATTTTCCTTTTCTTTTCTTTTGCTTTCTATACTAGATAGTTCCCTCTATTTGTTTTTTTTATTTATTTTTCGTAATTACTACTTGTGGAGGGACTTGGATCATTTTGTGAATTGATATTTTAAGGACATGGGAGCTAATTTGGGAGCTCGTATTTTTGGTTTTTCAACGCCGAGAGGCGCTGTAGGTGTTACACCACTCATTGGAGGTCCGGTTGCGTTATCGGCATGCAGATTCCAGCCTCCTTCTTCGATGAACAACAGTCGGCAAGGGTGCATGAACAGGGCACCTGAGGCGGAGTCCCATACGCACAGCGTTAGCTAAACTGCCGTTGAGGAGACATTGTTGGGAGCCCCTTGGTTCGTCTGGGCGGTCGGTAGCTCAACAGTTGTTGCACGTACAGTCGCCCGTGTACATCCCGCAGCCGTCGTTCGCCCTCGTCAGTGGTGCACAGCAGTTGCCTCAGCGCCGGTTTTGGGTAGCGTCCTTTTGCTTGCACGGCAGCACGGGAACAGTTTACAAACTTCGTTTCTGAAATGCTTCCACCTTTGGTCTGGAAGTCAATGATTGTGCCCTTTTGGACGTCAGATAAATCGCTCTATTTTCGCCTTCCGACAACAATTGCACTGTTTTCTCCGTTCTTTATATATCGTCCACTGCTAGTGCCACCCGAGTGGTTACTGCACGCTGGCGTAGAACATTCGCGGTGGTCTCATTAACATCACTGCACAGGATATTTCGACAATGAGTTATTCAAACGTTGAAATTATTTCGTGGTTCCTTTCGTCAACAGGACTTCTGCACAAGAAACGCTTACTATGGTCCAACTGGATATATCCGAAGTGAATTTTCAAAACTGTCAAAGCAGCAGTTGATGTATCAGCTGTTACTCCCAGCAGGAAAGCTCTCCCGGCGTATTGCCAATCAGTGGTTAACAGCGGCTTCGGTGTGACTGATGTCTGTACGTAGAGGCGAGCGGCCGCGTCCCGGCTAGTAGCTGTTTGTCATCTGCGGACGGCCATTGTGGCGCTGAAAGCATGCTGCCCGCGGACTGGCCTTCTTTTCGGGAACGGCACGGGCGCGTCACGGAACGGACGGCCCGCTTTTATTTGCGGCAAAATAAATAGCTGGCACTCTGGAGCGCAGTGTCTCACTGGCGTGGACAAATGCACGGCGATTGTGCTAACGGTACGCTAACGACCCGTGGGGCCATCCCCCACGTGCGGCCCAAAGGAATTGTAGTTTTAAATTGTGTCTAACGGGAGGTATTTATTCAGCTGATAGAATTCGCGAGTTACGGTGGAATACACGTAAATTAAAGGCAGGATTACGTGTCACACAGCGCTGATCGAACCGGCCTCTCGTTAAATGTCTTGCGAGTCGTTCATTGCGATTTTTTTTCTTTTTACATTACAGGGTACTTCCTGACAGTGAATGCTATGTGTAATAATGTTAAATTCGCTATCTTTGCCGTGTTCGTCGGTCGTGGAGAGGGTGACGGAGGACGGTGTACTGGACAACGTTACATCAGTATTTACGTCATTTGGAGACTAATAACTATAGCTATTTCAGGTCATATGTTTTTAGGTTTGGTAGAACCCCCAAGTACATTTGGCATTAAAAAGCCATTAGTGCTTGTTTCCGCCTGGCCAGCATGTCAGATACTGAATTTTGGAGGCGTGAACACACAGTGGTTAGTCTATACTGACAAGGGCAGTCCATTTAGTGGTCCAGTGATCACCGTGCAGAAAACATCAAGTAGTAAATTACGTGACGCGTTTGTAGCAAGATTGTTCGATTTAGAGAAAAATTTGCGAACACACTGATGTGTGTACATATTAAGGTATCACAGATAAAAATGTCTGCACTTATACCCAATGCACTCTGTATAATAAGTCAGAAAGAGAATTTTTCATCCTGCTCTTCCAGTGAAAAATTTTTATGGGTGACTCGATGAATCAACTCTTTCACAGGATGTGGAGCATGGTGTCGCTGCAGTTCGCTTTCTGTTCGTATATTTCGTCTACACATCTTCCTGACATGTAGTGATCCAATGGGTGACTACTGTAGCGATATAGAAGTTGGTAACCAATATTATCAGTAAGCGAGAAGGTGAGTGTGAGTACAAGCATTGCAATGTATAGATAATATTCTCGTATGAGCAATGGGACTTTCTAATGATGAAATCAGATGCGCTTCGAGAGGGCAGCTGATGCACGTTTCAATATGAACAGTTTTATAAGAGTAGGCTTCAACAATGTCTTGTTTTGTTCGTGAGTTAGTTATGTATAGACCTAGATCCCGCGAATTACAAACACGCAAACCGCCGTTACAATTACTTAAACCTTCCTTCAGCAGTATTTTCACAGGTTTTCTCCTAACTCACAGGAAGATTACACAGAAGTGCCCGATTGTTTTCTTTGCAGTTTCAGTTTTTGAAATAGACGCGTTTCATTGAAAATGAATGAATTATGATGCCATTCCGCCATTTATTTCGGTTTTGGATGAGTTTTAGCCATTGGAAATTCATATGATGCTGATTGAGACTTATAAAGAGTCTTCTACCAACTCTTTCACCAGTTAATAAATGGGCGACTGATTTTAAGGACGACTTCACTGCTGTTTAGATGATACACGTCTGGATGTCCGAGTAAAATACAGCTACAGATGAAAACATCTGTGGCCAGATAGTAAAAGAACGCGAAGTCGATTCTGTTTCTCAGAAAATCTCTGGTCTGTGCTTTCTTGGAATGAAAAAGTGTTTCTTTTCAGTTATAACCTCTGGAGAGGAAGACGACTATTGTCTACTTCTGTGCAAGTCCTTTGAAACAGCTGGATGAAATAGAATGACAAGAATTTAGGCTTGCAAAATGAAAAGCAAATCAGCCGTCATCAGGATTATGCACCGGCTTATGGCGGTAGGAAAAAAGTGATATTAAGTGTGAATTTTAGGAGCAAACACCCTATTCAATGAAGATGCCGTACTCAGACGTGTGTCTTCACTCGAATCTAAAGAAATTTGTGAGTGATAATTACTTTGAGTTCTACGAAGAGATAATGCCAGGCATACCTGGATATTTTGAAGAGTTCTGAGGACATAATTTCTGCGTTACAGTCTGCTAATTATTAAGCACACCGAAACTGAGTGTTCGTTTAGTCCAACAAATTTCTCTGTCAGTTCGACAATCTGTCATGGTCTCCTTGTATTTAATTCGCTCGTAAAGGAAACATCACAATACAACTACACCTCTTATTGTGTCGGGTGTATAAACTACCCTGGTGTCAAAGCAACAAACGGAAATTTCGCAATATTGGGTTTATTTTGCCCCAAAACAGTATAGACAGGTCATAGCAAAGTATAAACAACGTAAAGAATACACTTGTGTCCATAATTAAAGCAACAAACGGAAATTTCGCAAGGTTGCGTTTATTTTGCCCCAAAACAATATGAACAGGTCATAGCAAAGTAGAAACAATGTAAAGAATACAGACACTGATCAAATATTAAATGCTCTGAATAACCGGACATCACCCATTGGTATTTTTTGTGATCTCTCAAAGGCCTTTGATTGTGTAAATCATGGAATTCTTTTAGATAAGCTAAATCATTATGGTTTGAGGGGGGCAGTGCACAAATGGTTTAATTCATACTTAACTGTAAGAATGCAGAAAGTTGAAATAAGTGGTCCATGTAATGTTAAAACAACAGCTGATTCCTGAAACTGGGGGTCTATCAAGTACGGGGTCCCACAGGGTTCGGTCTTAGGTCCTTTACTGTTCTTGATATACATTAATGATTTACCATTCCACATTGATGAAGATGCAAAGTTAGTTCTCTTTTGCTGATGATACAAGTATAGTAGTAACATCCAAAAACCAAGAACTAAGTGATGTAATTGTAAATGATGTTTTTCACAAAATTATTAAGTGGTTCTGAGCAAACGGACTCTCTTTAAATTTTGATAAAACACAGTATATACAGTTCCGTACAGTAAGTGGCACAACTCCAGTAATAAATATAGACTTTGAACAGAAGTCTGTAGCTAAGGTAGAATTTTCAAAATTTTTAGGTGTGTCCATTGATGAGAGGTTAAACTGGAAGCAACACATTGATGGTCTGCTGAAACGTCTGAGTTCAGCTACGTATGATATTAGGGTTATTGCAAATTTTGGTGATAAGAATCTCAGTAAATTAGCTTACTATGCCTACTTTCATTCACTGCTTTCGTATGGCATCATATTCTGTGGTAATTTATCGTTGATTAGAAAAGTATTCGTTGCTCAAAAACGTGTAATCAGAATAATTGCTGGAGCCCACCCACGGTCATCCTGCAGACATCTATTTAAGGATCTAGGGATCCTTGCAGTAACCTCACAGTATATATATTCACTTATGAAATTTGTTGTTAATAATCCAACCCAGTTCAAAAGTAATAGCAGTGTGCATAGCTATAACACCAGGAGAAAGAACGATCTTCACTATGCAGGGTTAAATCTGACTTTGGCACAGAAAGGGGCAAATTATGCTTCCACAAAAGTCTTTGGTCACCTACCAAACAGCAACAAAAGCCTGACAGATAGCCAACCAACATTTAAAAATAAATTAAAAGAATTTCTAGGTGATAACTCCTTCTACTCATTGGCTGAATTGTTAGATATAAATTAAGGGAGGGAAAAAAAACCAACTTAAACATTAGTGTCATGCAATATTTTGTGTAATGTAATATCTTGTACAGACATCTTTTATTAACCCGACACGTTCCACATCATTACGAAGTGTCGTATTCATGACCTATGGAACAAGTATTAATCTAATCTAATCTAATCTGTAAGTAACTGCAACATTCATAACTGTACAAGAGAATGTTCTTCGTTTTTTCCAACTTAACGGATTTGTACACACATTCCGACAAGTGGTTAATGTGCTCAGCATAGGGTGTGACCACCTCTGACGGAAATACAGGCCGGAGAACGACGGGCATGCTGCGAATAATGTCATCAATGTCATGTTGAGACAATAACGCCTATTCTTCCTGCGGAGCTGCTCGCAAGTCTTGCAGAGTGGTTGGTGGATGCTGACGTGATGCAACCCGTCTCCCTAGTGCATCCAGGACAAGCCCTATGGGATTCAAATCGGGAGAGCGAGCAGGCCACTCCACGCGGGCAATATCTTTCGTTTCCAAGAAAACATTAACCCACTCGTGCTCTATGAGGTCGAGCATTATCGTCTATCAGTACGAATTCTGGGCCCACAGCACCTCGCAACAACCGTACATGAGGTCCCAAGAGCCCGTCAGGACGTCTGACAGCAGCTAAACCTTTCCGATTCACCCGTACAATTTCATGTTCGAGTGATCAACATAATCCCTGCCCACACCATTAGCGATCTTCCCCAATATCAATGTCTTTCCACTATGTTCGGGTCTCGAAAGCGAGTACCACATTTCCTTCAGATGCGAATCCGTCAAGAAGCACTCTCCACACCAAATCGGGACTCATCTGTGAAAAGAACGCTGGCCCACTGTTCGACGGTCCAGGTGGCATGTTGACGACTCCACTCTAGACATTCCCTTCTGTGAAGACGCATCAGAGTTACACATACAGCAGGTCTCCGGCAATAAAGGCCACTCTGCACAAGCCTTCTCTACACCGTTTGCCTCGATGCAGCACATCCAGTAGATGGATGCTGCGAGGACAGATGCCAGCTGCTGCGCAAAGTACTACTGCGGTGCCGTCGTGCCCTTACAGACAAATCTTATGGTGTCACACGTGGTCAGTCCTGCCCTGGTCTTTGTGGTACAGTTTCTGTCTCTATAAACTGTCGCCACAACCGAGAAACAACAGAACTATTCACGTTAAGCCATTGGACCTAATTAGTTAGCAACTGTCCTGTTTCCAAGCTTCCTATGGCCCTCCGCCGCGGAGAGTCCGGTAGGCGTCTTCTCTGTGTCATACTGCACCGTCTGTGACTGTGTGCACAGCGATTGTGGATGTGAGACTATCCGACAAACACCACTTCTTTCGACATGTGCCCTGATGTCATCGTTGCCGTGATTTTCCGTTGATCGAAATCCCATCTTCCGTGCAGAACACGATATTACGGATATCTGTTGACAGTTTGGATGATTATATCGTGAATTAAACACAGGATGGGGAAACAGTGGTTTGTTGATCTGATTTTGGATACCATTGTAATTGGCGTCAAAGAACCACGACCTTCGTTACAGAACGTTGTATTATACATTTTACAATCACTCTTAACATATGTGATTCTGGTATCTATAGGTACATTCGCTTTTTCCGTGAATGTAAATATTAAATGCTAATATCCTTACTACTGAAAGGGTCTTCGGCTACCTCAGAAGGTGACATGAGGAGTGCAGCTAAAGTGTCGGTACAGAACATTACTAGAAACACCTGAGTGGTATCGATTACTCAGTATGGCGGGAGACTTCACTTTAGAGAACAATGGCGCTTCCAAAGAGATTCAGTTTAAGAAGTAGAGACTGGAGCCAGATTCTGATCAAATCCACGCCGAGTTAACGACTAATGGTTTGGTATACTGCTAAATCGATGTGTTGTCTTTTAGACGGTTCTTGGCGAATGCTGTGCTAATTCCTGGTTTCCGGCTCACACACGAACATAAACTGGTGAAACACAAAAAAATCACGAGGAAGATATTAACGATGTACTGAAGCTGTGATTTCGAGTTCTGATCCGGCGCAGTATTAAGTTCTAGGGGAGTTTCAGCACAATATTCACTGTTTTGGATTATACGAATCAATACTGTAGGCCAGAGTCATCAGCTCATTTCCAGTCGTCTACTTGAACAACATGAACAAATTTTTTGAGAAACATTTTGCAAAGAAAAAATAACCAATGGACGACATTTATCCTCTTCTCGTACGTTGTAGATTAGTATGTAAATATGTAAGTCTAAAAACAAACAAAACAGGAGATATTAGTGTTGCAAGACCATTGTGTTATTATTCGTGTACCCCAGACAACACAGATCTACCACCTGCATCCTATCTCTAGAACGAACATTCGATGATTCAATAGAGTTTAATTTAGATGAAGTAGTCAAACATCTACGACACGATGTGGATGAGTAACGATATAAATACATTTATCTGATATAATACGATCAAATGAAGTCCAGAAAGTCTGCTGGCCTCTATCTGGTGAAATTACCCAAGCTTCTTCTTGGATTAGTAAACAAATTTACCTTACCGTGTATTTAGAGACAACTAATAAAACAATATTGTTGAGTATCTCTGTAACAGAAATCGCAGACTTTAGAAACGCGCAGCAGGACCTGCACTAATCCATTGCATTATAGTGTCCTTCCTCCCTTTTTATTGTTGTGGTTCAGTAATGGGTTTCTTTGAAAAAGCATTTCGTATGATCCACAAATCGTAAGGCTAACCAGACGTCATTACCCACTCCACAACACACACAATTAGCTAGACTTTCCTTGCCTACTAGAAATTCAGGACGAACGTACTCATGAAAATGCAGACTATTGCATTAATAGCACTGCGTATTAATCATTTCTGACGCTGATGCATCCTACACTTCGGTGTGGCATCCAGTTACGCAGAGGGTACAATTCATCATATCTGACGCTGGTACATCCAAAAGAGCAGCCCAGTTATAGAATTGAGCATTATTCAATGGGCTTCCAAACTAAAACTAACCGAAAGCTAAAGCCTGGAGGTCCCTCTCCAATGAAAACATGTTAAAGCCGACAATGGTTGGATAATGGCCCTTCTGAAGACGTAGCAACTGAAAGATGGACAACAATAAAAATCATTAGTGGTATTAGTTTCTTTTATGATCACTATACTAATGAGGTAATTACTGTGTGCACACTTATTCTACATCTACGTGATTACTCTGCTATTCACAATTAAGTGCCTGGCAGAGGGTTCAATGAGCCATCTTCAAGTTGTCTCTCTACCGTTCCACTATCGAAAGGCACGCGGGAAAAACGAGCACTTAAATTATTCTCTGCGAGCCCTGATTTCTCTTATTTTATCATAATGACCATTTCTTCCTTTGTAGTTGGGTGCCAACGGAATATTTTCGCAATTGGAGGAGAAAACTGGTGATTGAAATTTCATGAGAAGATCCCGTCGCAACGAAAAACCCATTTGTTTTAATGATTGCCACTCCAATTCACGTATCATGTCTGTGACACTAACTCCCCTATTTCGCGATAATACAAAACGAGCTGCCCTTCTTTGTACTTTTTCGATGTCATCCGTCAGTCCCACCTGATGCAGATCCCACACCGCACAGCAATACTCCAGATAATATACAGTCTCTTTAGTAGACCTGTTGCACCTTCTAAGTGTTCTGCCAATGAATCGCAGTCTTTGGTTTGCTCTACCCACAATATTATCTATGTGATCGTTCCAATATAGGTTATTTGTAATTGTAATCCCTAAGTATTTAGTTGAATTTATAGCCTTCAGATTTGTGTGTCTTATCTCGTAATCGAGTTTTACGTGATTTCTTTTAGTACTCATGTGAATAACTTCACACTTTTCTTTATTCAGGGTCAATTGCCACTTTTCGCACCATACAGATATCTTATCTAAATCATTTTGCAAGTCGTTTTGATCATCTGATGCCTTTACAAGACGGTAAATGACAGCATCATCTGCAAACAGTCTAAGACGGCTACTCAGATTGTCTCCTATGCCGTTAATATAGATCAGGAACAATAGAGGGCCTACAACATTTCCTTGGGGAACGCCGCATATTACTTCCGTTTTACTCGATGACTTTCCGTCTATTACTACGAACTGTGACCTTTCTGAGAGTAAATCACGGATCCAGTCGCACAACTGAGGCGATACTCCGCAGGCACGCAGTTTGGTTAGAAGACGCTTGTGAGGAACGGTGTCGAAAGCCTTCTGGAAATCTAAATATAAGGAATCAATTTGACATTCCCTGTCAGTAGCACTTATTATTTCATGAGTATAAAGAGCTAGTTGTGTTTCACAAGAACGATATTTTCTGAAATCGTGCTGACGACTATTTGTGAATAAATCGTTTTCTTCGCGGTACTTCATAATGTTCGAATACAGTATATGTTCCAAAACCCTACTGTAAACCGACGTTAGTGATCTAGACCTGTAATTCAACGGATTACTCCTACTTCCCTTTTTGGGTATTGGTGTGACTTGAGCAATTTTCCAGTCTTTAGGTACGGATCTTTCTGTGAGCGAGTGGTTGTATATAATTGCTAAATACGGAGATATTTTATCAGCTTTTAGTTTAACAAATGTTGTAGAAATGACGAGTGGGTGTAGAAGATGGATACTGCAAACAGCAATGCGCAGGACTCCCTCACACTGACATACGTTTCGTTTATGATACTAAATGTGGTAGGGCGGAGCGAAGTGTGTTCCCCCCTAAAGCTGTCGTTCACAAATTATCGATGTCCACGTGCGATATAACACATTTACTCTTCTAGTGTCCTCTCACAATACACTGGAAAGATTGCTGAGGAGCCACATATCTGCTCATTTCCCTTCTCCTTCTCTGTGAGTCTATTTTGGTTATAGACCCTCTGACTGGTGTGGTGTGCTGCACATTGATTTCCTCTTTTATGTCACTCTCTTCATCTTAAAGTAGCGTCTACACTCTGGTTTTGTAATGTTATTAGCTACTAATCATGCGAATACCAAGTGTACTCTGCAACGTGATAGGTTGCTTCCAATGTACAGCGCACCCCTGACCCACTGAAAGGGTACCTGCAATTCTTCACAGTATAGCAAACGTCAAAACCTCCGCATAAGAAATCGTCACATTATCGTCTAAGCCTGTAACACCACAATGAGTGTCGTTACATGACTAAAAATGAATGCAAAAACAAATCCTCATACTACCTGACATATAATATTATAAAATTGAATCAGTGTTTATGCAAGTAATTAATCTCTGCTCTGACAGCTGCATCCCTGTAAACACAGTATGGGTCGACACATTTCTTTTCAGTCTTATGAGTACGTCCTGTGTCCTGATTTCCATTTCTCACCCTTCCTGAAAGTGTGGGGTCAAGTGTGAATGAATTAAATGAAGTAGCAGACAGACCAAAGAGGTGGTGGGTTTCCCAATCTTCTACCAACCTTCCTTCAGAACGTCTGCGTCGAACCAAGGACAAAAAGGTATTTGAATGTGTTAATAATTGTTAATCGCAACAATTGCTTCTCCTAGCTATTTTGAATTACCATTTAGGTTCTGGTTACAATTCTGGTTCAGTTAATCAGTGGCGTAATAAGATGATTTCCGTTAGTTGCGACCACGCGGTCCCTAGATTCAAATCGTAGCCCAAGCCTTAACAATTTCGGCTTGCCATATTATTCTATTTGTGGTGGATTTTTAAATTATCAGTAAAATTGTATAGAGCGTACATGTGGCAAAGAATGAATCGATTTGATTTGAAGCACTTCACGCAAAAGTATGCAGCCACCCAAAATCCTGTTCGATGCCAACCACGAGGTACATACAACACTTCTAACAAAAATGCTATCAATATTTTCTTCGGCATGTGGATTTAGTGCACGTGAGTGTTTGTGTTTCGAAACTGAGCAGTGACCACGTGCTCTCCAGATCTCCCCCAACCCACAGGACTCGCCAGAGTAAGGCAAACGTGAGGCCATAGGTTCGTTTATATAAATGTATCAAGAATGTTTTGTCTATCTATTACATAAAAAAGGCTACTGTTATCATGCGAAATCTTAGCCAAATTAATATTTCATCATTTGAAGCTATTTCCGTGCTCGTTTAATGTATCCCTTTTCAGTACGTCTGAAAATAGACACACATTTGTTTCATTGATGATTATGCTACTGAAATACGTAGTTCTTGGCACGAGTGTAGCTAACGGGCCGTAGTTTTCTCTTGACTGCCCCATAATAATTCATTGCGTTATCCGTTGCGACCTTTATAAACTTAATCTATGAAGGGATTGTTCCCTAAAATCTTTTCAAACAACGGGCAAAGTTATTCAGAGAACCTTACGTTACGTTACGTTAAAATCCTTCCCGTACCCCCTCACCCCACAGAAATCTCGAGCCGTGTGATGCTTCGCCATTTTATCCAACAGTCTATAAGAAGCGAGATTGGCCTCTGAAATCATTCTTGCTGGCATGATGTACAGTTTGTGGCATGTTTAGCAGAAAGTCGTGGAGCACACGGAATTCACTGAACAGATTTGAAGTGGAACTAGTCGTTATAGTTGTACCTTCTTTGACACAAAGATCATGCTGATGTGGTGAAACACAGACCGTCCCAAACGCGTATCGTAATCCTCGGCGCTTTGTGCAGTGCTCCTAGCAAGACTTCACGTCTGTGCAGCCTAGTGAAGTAGACGAGGCCCTTTTGTGCCTTATGACTGGGTTGAGTTTTAACTTCTGCTATTTGTTACCATGTCGAGGACACTTGTTTTAATTTGAGACAACTCGAAAAATAGAAAGAAATGGTCTAGGTGAAAAATTGATATTAGTTTATTAATGGGGACATCCGTCTGTGCTACATCTGGCCACCACTTACCCACCCCTCCTGCGCGGGTGGGGTCAGCTTTTTATTTCCAAATTTAAACCTCCCCCCCCCCCATTCTTATTGAAAATTCGGGTTCTACGCCAGAAAATACGTATTGTTTACTGAAACCATTGTTTTCCATTCGTAGTAGGTGGTTCTGTTATAGACAAATATCAAATGTGTCTATTTTTGCAATTAAGAACCAACGAATTTCATTCAACTTTTCATTTACAATGTAGATATAAATTTTCGAACCGTTGACACTGATGTTCAAACGGTACTTCAGTGTTGAAAATTTGATTTTGGAATACAAATAATATTGACATACATTGAAATTTCTGGCAAATAAGGAAGTTATACGGTAACTTAGTTTTCTGTTCCCTATGGGGTTGATTGTGGTGTGTCCCAAAACCATCAGAATGCTTCATTTCGGTGGCCGCCCTCGAACCCTGCCCTAAGGGTGTCTGATTTCGATTTTGTTTTACATCCAACCGCTGTAATAGAAACTACAACGATTTGAATCAGGTAAAATGTACATGAAGTGATTGTGGCAGATGCACCTCTGGATACACACATATTGCGTAAACACTCTTACTCTCCACCATCACTCTGCGCCCCACCTCGCAGCACACACTAGCGCAAGGCCGGGTCCTTTATAAGCACAATATTTATATTGTTATTTGAATTTCAACCGTTAGTAGACTGAGGTTTATATTTACGTAGTAAACTATATGTAGAATCAAATACGTCGGTTCTTAATTCCAAAAACAGGCACACTTAATATTTGTCGATTACAGAACCATCTACCACGAATGGGAAACAATAATTGAGTAAATCGTACGTATTTTTTGGCGACGAATCCGAATATGCAACAAAAATGAGGGGTTTACGTTTGAAAATACAAAGCTGACGCAGCCTACGCATGAGGATTGGGCACGGGTAGCTAGTTGTAGTACAGACACATGTCCTCTTTAGTAATATTAAGTTTTCATGTGGAACATTTTTTTTTTCTTACGATACGTCGTTTGCGAGACAGTTGTCTGAAGTTAATAAAACGCCCTCCATATTTCATTTAAATACATTCCGTAAAAGATATTAAAAATACTAATAATGTTGATTTGAATACGATAGTGATTTACTTATCATAGTTGACCAGGACATAGTTTCTGTTGGGTGTGATGAATGGCAGCTTGATCTAAATGCGGAAAAATGTAAGATAATGGAGATGAGTAGAAAAATAGTCTTACGGTATTAGTGGTGTGCTACTTCACAGAGTTACGTCGATTAAATTTCCATTCATTATATTGCAAAGCGACAAGAAACATAACGAGCACGTAAGATCGGCACAGAGGAAGCCGAAAGGTCAATTTCTGTTTACTGAGAGAATTCTGGGAAAGTGTAGCTCATATGTAGAGGAGTCTGAATACAGAACGACTGTGGAACCTACTCTCGAGTACTAGTCGAGTGTTTGGGATGCACCAGGTCGTGTTAAAGGAAGTCGAAGCAACTCAGAGGTGTGCGACAAGATTTGTTACCGGTAGGTCTGATCAAAACGCAGTTGTTATTGAAACGCTATGTGAACTCAAATGAGAATGTCTGCATGGAAGAAGGCGAAGCAATATTGAGAAAGCTTACAGAACTGGCATTTGTGACGAACTGCAGAACGGTTATAGTGGCACTCTTGCGTGAGGACCGTGAAGGCAAGAGGAATCAATGTTCGTATGGAAGCATATGTACAGTTATTTTTCCTTCGTTCCACTTGCGATTGGAACAGGAAAATGAAATTACTAGCGGTGTAACAATGCACCCTCCGCAATGCACTGTGGCATATGCATGTAGAAGCAGAAGTAGATGGCCATATTGGAAGTGATGTACCGTTGTGCCGTTGCCTTTCCTCCGATCTTTGTATTGACTTACAGAGTTTGTTGTACGGGGGATCTCCAGATGAACATTCCCACATATGTAAGAACTGATAAGTGACAAGATAAAAATCCTAGGGTCAGCCGGGGATCGAACCCGAGATTTTTGGACCGCAAGTCTGGCAACTTACGGCTTTACCACCGCACCACAGACGTTTAGTGTATTTGCTTCTTATTGCAATATATCGAGTTGTTTTAGTAGGTATGATGGCTATGACGTGACTAGTACTAACAATAATAGTAGTACTTAAAATGTTCAAATATTTCGAGCTGTTTATCCAGAGTGAGTTTACGCCCGATCGAGCATGTTTTACTACTCGGAGTAAAGCACATTGTAGACAGGCTTTGTGGAAAAATCCAGACAAATACTTTCTAAAACTTTTGTTCGACCCCTCTAGAGTATTCCTAGTTACTGTAGGAATCTCAAGCCGTCGTTTCACGGGCCGTGAAAATGCGCTTGGACAAGGAGCTGGTGACGTTACAGCGTCAAATTCCAGTTCACCGCGGAACGTGAAGGAAAGAATCTCGCAAGTTAGATTTTTGTCTCGTGGAGAGGAACGTGTCCAATCAGAAGCGACATCGTTTTACGTCGCATGCAGCACATAGGAGCCGCCAAATTTTATTCGTATTTCGTGGGTTTCCTTTCTCATAGAGGGCGTGGTACGAATATAAGCCGTTTCAGAGCACCGCCTAATTGAGGACCACTCGAAAACGCGTCGTCTTAGCTACGCTTTGTTATAATAAATTGATAAGAAGGTAGATAACGGCTTCCTGTAGTTGATGTTTTTAGTGCCATAACGTGTGTAGTATGAAAGACTACCATTTAAATACTACGAGACAATGATGACCTATCATAAGCGCTTCTTTTCGCTAGGATACAATTTGCATATTAAATATCAAATAACAATATTTGTAGAAACAGCCTCTAGACAGTGTATGTTATAAACGGAAGCTCGGTATGTATCCTCAACCAAGACGACATCCATCCACCGAATGTGCTGAAATGGAAGTGCTAGGAATGAAATTAAGGAAAAACATAAACGAGTTAACTGACGCCGATCCCAAAAGTGTAGTAGAAAAAGAAAGAGTTTCCCTGACAGACAATAGTACAAGAAAATTAAACATCATTCGAAGGACTGAATGTGTAAACGTACTGGCCCTATCCAGAATTTGGTATGTTGCCCAAATCATACCGCTTGAGAAAATATGTATCGCGAAAATTAATAAATAAATTGGAGGGCTTATTTGAAATCGTATGTTGTTTCGGGTGGCCGAGGATCAACTGACGAAACCACTTAACGAAGGCGGCCTAGTCTTCGACTCTGAGGCAAAATGTTCAGCCCTGGCAGTGAAAAATCTCATACATACCATCAAATTACTAGCTAGTCATTCGGACTTACTAAAGCTGGGATGGGGTATCGTGACAGCAAACAGAGATGACAGAAAACAGAAATGACAGAAGTATGCCTGCAGATATAATTCGTGCCTTGCGAAGTGCAACATATGTTTTAGAGGATATTTCAAGTGCAAGATTCTACACGAGACAGAAGATAATCTAAATCCTTAGCAAAAAAGCCCCATGTCCACCAGCAAAGCTGATGAAGCACAAAGAGAAACTACAAGACGGTGTGTCAAATTTTGCAGACAAATCCTTAAGTTCAAAGTTGCACTCGGCAGCTTGCATGTTTATAAATGATTTGATGCTGACAGCTGCGCTGTGTCACAGAATAAAACTAACTAGTCATCTGTACTGCCAGTACTGTGGAATGGTTGACGACGCCATACGTCGCCAATAGGTGGCACCAGAATCGCAGGTCTATGGAAATTCATAAAATTTAAATCAGCAAGTTTGCTGTGAAACACTGGTAACGTAGTAAACAACAAGAAAAGAATGTATGTGGACGTAAATGTTTCCAGTAACCAAGACAAGAACACTCACACGGTATACTGTTTTAGAAACTACATCTTCAGCGGAGGAGGAGATTCTATGTATATATCACTTGAAACAACACTTGAAGAACTAAAAACAAGAAATTCTCAATAATAAATGGAGAAGAGAAAAGTTGTTACCATTTATACATCTTATTTAAATGTTGAATTTAAAGTCAATGTAAAAGTTTTGTAGTATCTTTTGCTGACTAAATTCGTAACAAAAGTAGCGCGGTTTATAGCTTCGTGAGCTGTGAGCCGTGAAGAGATAGAATGCCCGTTCCGTCCACCTCCTTCTAAATTCTTTTCTCGCATTGTTTTCTAAGAGATCCTGGGTCTTTCTTATTCATTTAATAGAAATACTATCCCAAAAGGTGATGTTATTTGCTTCAATTCTTGTTGCGAGGGCCTGTCCACAGTGGGCAGAACTCTTAACGTGACTGCCAGTCTATGTCAGAAAATAAACACAAGTTACGCACCGGAAGTTTTTCCTATTATGATACTTTATGGACTGGCTCACGTTTGTATCGTAGCGGTGAATATCTTTCTCAGTGATGGTGAGAAGCTTCGAAAAATCCTCTTCTTCTATTCGAATGAAATTACGAAATGAATTTAGATCTTGAAATCTATGTGACAAAGTACAATATTTAAGAGTTTTTGTAGCCAATGCAGCATCGAGATTATAGGTATTATGCAGGCGTAAACTGACATTAAACACTATATACTTTAACTACATTCAATTTAAAACCGAAATGGAGATGAAAATGCAATTGAGTTAACGAAAAACTTCAACTAACATGTGTCTCAGGTTTTTATACAGCATTACGTAATGTTCCTCTACCAGCAATTTGTTATTAAAGCCATACTCTAGGCCAGAATCTTCTTCGCGATTTTCTTCGCTCTTTTCAGAAAGTTGCTGACGTAACTAACGCAGCTATTACACCCGCGTGCATTTCCGTTAGGAAAATGTGTGGTTTGCGAGCCAAATAAAGCCGACAACGGCTTCTGGAAAGCACCGAGAGCGCAAATCACGTTAACCGGACCGTCCAGTGCTCCAACGGTGCCGTCTCTCGTGAGGTCGGATGGGGGTCCTCGTTCATGTCAACGTTAGCTGCCTCGTCGCGTTGGAAGGGGGGATTACTCAACTGGAGTAACGGAGGAGTCGTAGGAGATTCAGACGAGATCTCTTGATTCTTTTAGTCAGTGCTAGAGCGCCTTGGGGGAGTTGAAGTGGGAATGTGTAGCTAACAGTCAGTGGGTTCCACGTAAGGGCTTGATCCAAAAATGAGAAAGGTCTATGCGTCGAGATGGGTGTAGAACGACATTAGCTCCCCCCTATACAGGGTGTTACAAAAGGTACGGCCAAACTTTCAGGAAATGTTCCTCACACACAAATAAAGAAAAGATGTTGTGTGGACATGTGTCCGGGAACGCTTAATTTCCATGTTCGAGCTCATTTTAGTTTCGTCCACCTACGCTCAATGGAGCACGTTATGATTTCATACGGGATACTCTACCTGTGCTGCTAGAACATGTGCCTTTACAAGTACGACACAACATGTGGTTCATGACGATGGAGCTCCTGCACATTTCAGTCGAAGTGTTCGTACGCTTCTCAACGACAGATTCGGTGACCAATGGATTGGTAGAGGTGGACCAATTCCATGGCCTCCACGCTCTCCTGACCTCAACCCTCTTGACTTTCATTTCTGGGGACATTTGAAAGCTCTTGTCTACGCAACCCCGGTACCAAATGTAGAGACTCTTCGTGCTCGTATTGTGGACGGCTGTGATACAATACGCCATTCTCCAGGGCTGCATCAGCGCATCAGGGATTCCATGCGACGGAGGGTGGATGCATGTATCCTCGCTAACGGAGGACATTTTGAACATTTCCTGTAACAAAGTGTTTGAAGTCACGCTGGTACATTCTGTTGCTGTGTATTTCCATTCCATGATTAATGTGATTTGAAGAGAAGTAATAAAATGAGCTCTAACATGGAAAGTAAGCGTTTCCGGACACATGTCCACATAACATATTTTCTTTCTTTGTGTCTGAGGAATGTTTCCTGAAAGTTTGGCCGTACCTTTTCGTAACACCCTGTATACACTCCCAGTAACGCAAACTCGTTGCCCCGGGCTTTACTGGGACTCGCCGGCTGAGTAGCTCCGGAATGCGCAGGTGACCACAGCGGGCGGTGACGGTCGCGCCTTCTGAGAAGCGGCGCCGGCGGTTTTTTTTTTTTGCGCTGCACTGCAGGGGCAGCCTCACTGCGCTGGCAGCTCTTTCAGCATCGAAATAGCTCGGCCAGCGCCAGGCGTGCATCGCCGGCAGGCGGCGGGCGGCAGGCAAGAGGCGGGAGGGCGTGGCCGCTCCGCGTGTACCTCCACGCCCCGTCTGCTCCAGCACTGAACGTGTCGCTCCCACACGCTGTACTGTGACGAGCTCCAGCCTAACACCCTACCCTGTGCCAAGCACGGGACTATTCAGACGTCACTGTTGCGACACTGGAACTCAGTTTGGAGGCTAGCGCTGGACACGGAATTCTTCATCTCAAACAAATTTTCAACACCAGCACTTCACGATCAAGCTGGGTGGGAGTGACGTACCAATCTTTATCTCGAGTTAAATCCCAACCATGCTAATCATGTTGTCACGTAAACTATGCTCACATGACGCGGTTGATGGTAATCTTCACGTGAGATGCAGACAAACTCATCCTCCACGAGCTGTTCAAAGTAGTGTAATGTATATCGGCACCCTTTATTTCAATTCCACTTTCATCCTCAACAGTACAAATACGACGATACGTTGTATAAGTGCTTGGCACTTGTAACTTCACTTACAGTCTTTTCACCTTAAAAAGTCATCTATACTGTAGAGAAACTCTGAATATAAATAAATTATTGACAATTAAATGGCCAGCATGTAACCTTATGAATACATGCTTTTTAAGAAATTTTGGCAAATTTGTTCAGCTGATATGCTAGTCAACATAATATTTAACATTATTAAGCCTGTAACGAAAGAAGGCTGATAAAAACCAGGTAGGCACCAAATAGAATATGCTGAGGATTGGGTTGTTTGTGGGAGGAGACCAGACAGCGAGGTCATCGGTCTCATCGGATTAGGGTAGGACGGGGAAGCAAGTCGACCGTGCCCTTTCAAAGGAACCATCTCGGCATTTGCCTGGAGCGATTTAGGGAAATCAAGGAAAACCTAAATCAGGATGGCTGGACGCGGGATTGAACCGTCGTCCTTCCGAATGCGAGGCCAGTGTGCTAGCCACTGCGCCACCTCGCTCGGTGAATATGCTGAGGAATGAGGAAGACAAGTTTTACGATAACGCATGAATACGACTATAAATTTCACGTCCGAGTATTTGTCACTCAAGGGATTGCAAGGATTTACGTATGTTTATGTTTTCTGCAATCACACAGGTAATTTATAAAAAAAGCCAAGAGCATTTTTCATGAAATTCGAAATACGGATCATTTTCACTGATTATATACTATATTGAAGTAATCTCCAGGGCACTGCACGAGAAGAAATAAATACAGAAATTATATTTGTATTTAAAATAATTGATAAATAACGTTCAGTAAGATCTATAGCAATGCGAACGGCATAAATTATTCATACTAACACTGGTTTGCTACTTTGATCAACAGTGAGTGTAATTACGAGATTTCATGTAAGATTGTGCTGTGTTTTTTGTGCTGGCTGTACTCTTTCAGTGCATTTGATACACGGCACTCTACTGAAATTATCTTAGTCAAAGCAGAATATTGAAGTAGTGAGGATTTATGCATCCTTGACTACAGATATAAAAGGACACGATAGGGGTGCCACTTATCCACCTCATTTATGCATATAACAATAATAATAATAATAATAATAATAATAATAATGATAATGATAATAGTACCACGTAGCAATGATGTTAATTGACTAACTCACAACATATGTCACTAATGCTATGTCACCATTTGTGGGTTTCAGTATTTTTACTCTCAAACTATTAACGAGTGATGAATATTAAACTACTTTTTCTTTACATTTGTATTGTAGCTACATACTTCTATCTAACTCAGGAAGCTTTAACATTAATTACATACTTAAAATTCAAAATTAAGGGTAGGTAATGATACGTTGTTCAATGTAGTAGGTCAATGAGAGTAGTGAAAAGAAAAGGGATACATGGGTGGTGTCTTCGTAGGGATGAAAGGTGCTTAACTGAACATAGCTAAACCTGCAAACCCATGAGGCGAATTTAAAACTCTACGTATCATTGATATTAACTGACAAGGTAAAACTGAGTGCCGGATCAGTTCTTGAAATAGCGAACCTGTTTTTCATTGGACTGGCCGTGCCAGATTCAATGCTTCAGCTTGACACTACAGTCACTTCACTGCTTTCCAAAGCCACATTCTTATAAGTTAACAAACGCTCTCGCAAGAGTAACAGGAATGTAAGGCAGATGCATCCCTGTTCATGTTCTTAACGTGTACTCTTTTCTGTATTCGTATTAAATGCTTGTCCTCCTCCACCGATAGACAGAACTGGTGGAAAATCTGTAACAACATGAAGCATCCAGTCAGTCCATACACGTTCTAATTAGCGGTCACGCCAAAAGGTGCCATTGCTGTCTCCAAAACGGAGCGTTACTATCCTTCATTAGAATGCACACTTCCATTTACAGGGAAATAAGTGGAATTTGTTACGAAAATATCGAGCCTGCTCTGTAGTGAAGCGCGATACTCCAAGTTCAGCTGAAGGTCTTATTGGTGTTTTGCCGGACGTCATTGCTGCCACTTTCTCTTTCGATTAAATACTGTTTCATTTTACAATTCTAGAGAAAACTTATATCATTCCTAGCTTCAATATATTTACATACAGAACATCAGTAAAGTGTCCACTAATAATTATACTCTCAGTGTACTAGTACAGAAACACTAATTTCACGTCATTGAATAAGAAGCCGCTTGTCAGCCTTAGGGGTAATTTCGTTTGTGCAACTTTTTTTATGGGGAGATCCAGACAAACATCTTCCCAGTGAAGGAAAAGTTACAATGCAAATGTTAAAAATGCTCATACAACTAAGTGCACCGCAAATAGCATTAATATAGTACTTTCGTATTCAGAATCACCAAGATAAGTGCTACAGAGATTCGCAGTCGTTAAGTCTCAGCTGTAAGCATTTTACGAAAATTCTGAAGCATAAAAAATTAGTTTTTATTTGAGTGTTGCTTTGAACTAAGGTACAGATATTTTACCTGCTCTTCTGGAGTAATTGTCCTTCATTCGGCGTGCACCATACGTACCTGCAACAAATAAAAGGCTTCTTTGAGTGATTTAATTAAGAATTTGCTCTTTTAAGATCGACAGATTTAATGCTATTTTTAAGTTCTGTTCTGCCTCGTGATGACTGGGTGTTGTGTGATGTCCTTAGATTAGTTAAGTTTAAGTAGTTCTAAGTTCTAGGGGACTGATGACCATAGATGTTAAGTCCCATAGTGCTCAGAGCCATTTGAACCATTTTTTTAAGTTCTGTTCAAACAAGTGCATTATTTATTTCTTATTCTTATTTTTCCTGGCTTTACCCCGTATCTTCAGGGGTCTGCATCTTAATCTGGATTTGGTAATTTTCGTTGTATAGGGTGGACCGATGATCTTCCTGCCGCCTCTCCCTTCCCCGACGTAAATATTGTACCCTATCTGTAGTGCTACCCACGTGAAAATGTAAGACCTAGTTTCGAAATTTTGCGAATCATGTAACTGAGACAGGACGTGGATACGAGCCCATATTCACGTATTCCGATATGGAAAATCAAGTGCTTTTCTTCTTAAGGTCGTACTTCATTTGCAGACACCTAAGAGAGACACAAGTACCACACGTTGGAGAGATAACTAAACATTTAATTGACATTCTGTGTCCTTGTTTCAGAACTTCGTAAATTATCACACAGATTCAACTGAATAGACACGAGCATCTTCGCCCCCGGGTCCAGCTACTCCCCTTCTAACCATCCTGTTCGCAACTGCCACTTAATGACATCGTACACGTTGACAAGTTGATAGTAACCGCGAAGGAAAGTGTGCACGCAAGCTTCCACTCTCGCCGCCTGTGACTAATTGGCGCTCGGCCATTTTGGCAGGCAGGCGACAAACGGAGCTCTCCCCTTTAATCTAATTTGAATCAGTCGAACAAACTGGGACGGCACTTTGTGGAATTAGCCTTACTAAGAATCTGCCTGACTTGCAATGATATCTAAAGAAAGTGGCGTTTATGTTCATCTGGACTGGTCAGTTCATGACAAAAATAAACCCTTCTCGCTTTATACTTTCGAAACTTTAGAGAACAGTGGACGAGACACACTAGCGAGATAACTAAAACGGATAAAACATTCTAGGAACAAATAGGTCACCGCCATATATCCTGATGAGAATGTGGTGTATGATACAGTTTGGAGTACTCTTACAGGAAGAACATTCCGCTGAATTGGCGCATCAAGTACGAATGTGACAGACAGCTGATCCGTTTGTCAGCTCGGTGGTACAGTAGTGGCAGTGCAGACTAGCAGTCTGCTGTATGACTCGTCAGTGGTATTACAGAATCCTGTAAGTCGCAGTATGCGCTATTATATACTATTAGAGGTATTTAAAATGAAATTAGGCATTATGGAGTCATTCTGAAGCAGGAAGTATTCGAAGAATGTCAGGGAAAGCTCATGTGATGGTCCCGTCTGTAGCAGCATCACTTAGGACTCAGTCTCCACAAATACTGGTCGCCGAACGTCATCATAGACCTGACATAGAAGAACATTGTTTGATTCCCACTCTATATAGGTGGGTTTGGAAACCACATTTACCATTATCAGCGAATAAGAAAACATTCATTGACGTCTGCTCGCTGGTAATCGATGAGCGAAAGTTCCGTTGGTTTAGGCACAGTACTCGTAAAAATAAAAAGGCCAGAGTGTCTCAAAAGTAGCGGAGCGAGGCATCTATGGGAGAGAAGAACACATTATGTATTTTGGGCTGGTGTAGATTTGGTGTATATGCTGATACTATTAGAATCAAGTTAGGTGCCCGCATGGGTAGGCGTGCGGCCTAACGCGGTGCTTTCCGGGCGGGAAGGCGTGCCGGTCCCCTAGTGTCGAGGTCCGGTGTGCCGGCCAGTCTGTGGATGGTTTTTAAGACGGTTTTCCATCTGCCTCCACGAAGGCGGGCTGGTTCCCCTTATTCCGCCTCAGTTACTCTATGTCGGTGATTGCTGCGTAAACACTGTCTCCACGCAAACATTTGGGGTTACACTCGTCTGGTGTGAGACGTTCCCGGGAGGGTCCACTAGGGGCTGAACCGCACAATAACCCTTGGTTCAGTGTGGGGCGGCGGTGGGGTGAATGGACTGCTGTAGCCTGTTGTCGGGGTTGTGAACCACTTAGGGCTATGGCGGGGACGAAGCCTCTCTATCGTTTCTAGGTCCCCAGTTCAATACAAGGATTGTGTGGATTGAAATATTACTATATATATATATATATATATATATATATATATATATATATATATATATGTGTGTGTGTGTGTGTGTGTGTGTGTGTGTGTGTGTGTGTAAGGTGTCTAAAATGTTTATCATCAGCATTTATTTGCCATGGGCTGGCCGGAGTGGTGGTGCGGTTCTAGGCGCTACAGTCTGGACCCGAGCGACCGCTACGGTCGCAGGTTCGAATCCTGCCTCGGGCATGGATGTGTGTGATGGCCTTGGGTTGGTTAGGTTTAATAAGTTCTAAGTTCTAGGCGACTGATGACCTCAGAAGTTGAGTCGCATAGTGCTCAGAGCCATTTGAACCATTTGTATTTGCCATGGATACCACGTGGCAGTGTACTCACCATGACACTACCATCTAGCTGCACGTAGTACAGAGAATAACTTTGCTGCAACAACCACCTCTGATGATCATGTACTGACTAGAAAACTTGTTAGTGGTAAAGTAAACCGTATGAAATTCAAAAAGCGACTTGTTACATACACTGACGTGATACAAGTCATGGGACACCTTCTACTATCGTGTCGGACCTCCTCCTGCTAAGCGTAGTGAAACAGCTCGACGTGGCATGGACTCAACAAGTCGCTAGAAGCCTGTTGCAGAAATATTGAGCCATGCTGCCTCTACAGCCGTCCCCAATTCCCAAAGTGTTGCTGATGCACGATTTTGTGCACGGACTGAAGTCTCGATTGTTTCCCATAAATGTTCGATGAGATGCATGGCGGGCGATCAGGGTGGCCAAATCATTCGCTCAAACTGTCCAAAATTGTGGCCCGGTGACATGGCGCATTGTCATCCACAAAAATTTCATTTGCAATCTATGATCAATTCAGTTAGACCAGAGGACCCACTCCAATCCACTACAAAGCCACCAAATGTTTGCAAAGCGCCTTTTTCACAACTTGGGTCCATGACATCCTGGGGACTGCGCCGCGCTCTAACCCTACCATCAGCTCTAACCAACTGCAATAGCTACTCATCTGACCAGACCACGGTTTTCCAGATGTCTGTGGTCCAACCGATATGGTCAAGACCCAAGGAGCGTTGTTGGAGGCGATGTCGTGCTGTTAGCAAAGCCAGTCGAGCCTATTTCTGTTGCCACACCCCATTAAAGCCAAATTTCGCCACGCTGTCCTAACGGATACATTCGTCGTGCGTCCCACATTGATTCCTGTGGTTATTTCACGCATTGCTGCTTGTCTGTTAGCACTGACAGCTCTATGCAAACGCCGCTAGTCTCGGTCCTTAAGCGAAGGCCGTTAGCGACTGCATTGTCCGTGGTGGTTGGTAATGCATGAAATTTGATATTCTCAGCACAGTCTAGACACTGTGGATCTTGGAATATTGAATCCCTAACGATTTCCGAAATGGAATGTCCCATGCATCTAGCTCCAACTACACTCCTGGAAATTGAAATAAGAACACCGTGAATTCATTGTCCCAGGAAGGGGAAACTTTATTGACACATTCCTGGGGTCAGATACATCACATGATCACACTGACAGAACCACAGGCACATAGACACAGGCAACAGAGCATGCACAATGTCGGCACTAGTACAGTGTATATCCACCTTTCGCAGCAATGCAGGCTGCTATTCTCCCATGGAGACGATCGTAGAGATGCTGGATGTAGTCCTGTGGAACGGCTTGCCGTGCCATTTCCACCTGGCGCCTCAGTTGGACCAGCGTTCGTGCTGTACGTGCAGACCGCGTGAGACGACGCTTCATCCAGTCCCAAACATGCTCAATGGGGGACAGATCCGGAGATCTTTCTGGCCAGGGTAGTTGACTTACACCTTCTAGAGCACGTTGGGTGGCACGGGATACATGCGGACGTGCATTGTCCTGTTGGAACAGCAAGTTCCCTTGCCGGTCTAGGAATGGTAGAACGATGGGTTCGATGACGGTTTGGATGTACCGTGCACTATTCAGTGTCCCCTCGACGATCACCAGTGGTGTACGGCCAGTGTAGGAGATCGCTCCCCACACCATGATGCCGGGTGTTGGCCCTGTGTGCCTCGGTCGTATGCAGTCCTGATTGTGGCGCTCACCTGCACGGCGCCGAACACGCATACGACCATCATTGGCACCAAGGCAGAAGCGACTCTCATCGCTGAAGACGACACGTCTCCATTCGTCCCTCCATTCACGCCTGTCGCGACACCACTGGAGGCGGGCTGCACGATGTTGGGGCGTGAGCGGAAGACGGCCTAACGGTGTGCGGGACCGTAGCCCAGCTTCATGGAGACGGTTGCGAATGGTCCTAGCCGATACCCCAGGAGCAACAGTGTCCCTAATTTGCTGGGAAGTGGCGGTGCGGTCCCCTACGGCACTGCGTAGGATCCTCCGGTCTTGGCGTGCATCCGTGCGTCGCTGCGGTCCGGTCCTAGGTCGACGGGCACGTGCACTTTCCGCCGACCACTGGCGACAACATCGATGTACTGTGGAGACCTCACGCCTCACGTGTTGAGCAATTCGGCGGTACGTCCACCCGGCCTCCCGCATGCCCACTATACGCCCTCGCTCAAAGTCCGTCAACTGCACATACGGTTCACGTCCACGCTGTCGCGGCATGCTACCAGTGTTAAAGACTGCGATGGAGCTCCGTATGCCACGGCAAACTGGCTGACACTGACGGCGGCGGTGCACAAATGCTGCGCAGCTAGCGCCATTCGACGGCCAACACCGCGGTTCCTGGTGTGTCCGCTGTGCCGTGCGTGTGATCATTGCTTGTACAGCCCTCTCGCAGTGTCCGGAGCAAGTATGGTGGGTCTGACACACCGGTGTCAATGTGTTCTTTTTTCCATTTCCAGGAGTGTATTATTCCGCGTTCAAAGTGAGTTGACTCCCGTCATGCGGCCATAATCACGTCGGACACCTTTTCACATGAATCACCTGTAGCAAAATGACAGCTCTGGTCGTGCACTGCCCTTTTGTACCTCATGAAGTGATACTGCCACCATCTGTATGTGCACATCGCCGCCCTATGACCTTTTGTCACCTCAGAGCGTTATCTACATAAGCCACCAATTAAAATCATAGATTTGGTTCATCATTGACGATAGGTATAATATATGAACATACTAAGTTTGGCAATTAAAACTAACGCGAACTTCACTCTGTTTTCATCGCTGAAGTATCGGCAGCTATCTCTCTCTGCCAGGCACACAGCGAGAGGCCAGCGCTGTGTCGCAGCTGTACACGAGCCACAGCAGCCACAGGCGAGCGGCGATGCCCACCCTTTGATCTCAGCCCGTCACAACAAGCTTCAAAATGCGCGCAACTGTAGCCAACTTTCAAGAGGTAACAACTCTCTCTGGAGCAACCCACCCTGTTCTTCATGGAAGTGGCCTGTATTGACGTGGGCTCATAGTGTGTGTGTGTGTGTGTGTGTGTGTGTGTGTGTGTCGCTTTAACTACACGATGTGCCATGTACGAAGACGTAGAATATGACGTCTTCAAGAATGGTGGCTAAGAATAGGAATTCTTTACGTCTCATTGTATATTCGCCGACAGTCCGGGCTTTAGTGTCGCTTTTATTTTCGGATAGTTTAACACCAACTGTGCATGAAATGTTCGAGTATCGTATTGGTAGTGGTCTTATTGCAAAGGTAAGGATCAGATTGGGTAGCGGTACTATTTACCAAGCCACTTGAAGCGATTCTATGACAGTTCGACGATGTCCAAAGAAATTTTCCACCGTAATCTGTTCCCGTTTATTGATGACAACGCTCTTTCCGACAGAGCTCATTTGGTGGGACGTCTTGACACGAGTCTAACACTAATGGCGTAGTGAGAGCGCTACGCAGACTTTAATCCTCTCGGACATGCCCGAAATTTGCCCAGAAGATACATGGCATGAATAATCAGGTGCGACCCAGGGTTGGTGTTCACGTAGCCACACACCGTGCCGGTTTAGTACTTTAGTTGCTGTTCCATACATCACACTCAAGGCAAGCACGTTTTGATGTGTAACGTAAACTGTATATGTGCCATTTGCAATAGGCTACTTATTTCTGTCTAAGCATTTCTCCACAGTAGAGAAGGAACAGTACCTGCCATTTCCGATTAAAAATCTTCCTACAACCTTTCAGCTAGCAGACTGTTGTAATTAACGTCTACTATATAAAGGGGGGGGGATGGGGGCGGGGTACTTTGTGTCCACCTTTTGAAAATATTATAATCTAGTTAGTTACGTTATATTTTAAAATTATGAAAATTTCAATCTCGATACTAGATGTCACTTTCCCGAATGAGTGTCGTATATTTCCAGGTGCAAGGCCTTACTTACATGACAGTATATCTTTACGAAGTACGTTGAGAGTAAAATTCAACAACAATGAACGACATTTGCATTTTCCCATATTTTACGTCGTGATCGTAAAGTAGTACACGTTACTGAAAGTGCGTTAATGCTACTAAGAATGTGGTAAAAGGTATTTACATCTTATGGGCCCTGCTTACACATCAGTTCAAATGTGTGTGAATTCCTAAGGGACCAATCTGCTGAGGTCATCGGTCCCTAGACTTACACACTACTTAAACTAACTTATGCCCGAGGGAGGGCTCGAACCTCCGGCGGGAGGGTCCGCACGATTTGTGACATGGCGCCTCTAAGCGCGCGGCCACACATCAGTATCTCTTTAAAAAGTTTGTTGATAATATAACTGAACAACAATTAATGAATCTATTTTCATTGTCTTAGGGTGGGCACTAAGTCCCCCCCCCTCCTCCCCCCCCCCCCCCACCGCCTTGGTAATGCACGTTATGGAAAATGCCTTGGTATTGCTAGGGTTAAAGCGCAGCTGCCCTCAGAAGTCCATTGTGGGCTGTAATTATCGTATGACAGTGAAGCATAGTAGATATTCTAATGCGTTAATGAAGAACCGGTTTCTACTTAAAAAAAAAAAAAGAATTACCTCCAATTTCGGCTACCAGATGCAAATATGGCGCTGTGGAAGCAAGAAAGACGAATAGAATAGTTTCCGTATGCAGTGGATTAGGAACGGGACGTGGGCAGAGAAGGTCAAACAATTGAGAGTGGCTTAAGTTGATTTTATTGTTATATCGAAATAAACTCGCGTATTAATCGTTGCTTACCCAATTTGTCCAGCATCGGAGACGTCGACGAGATGCTTCACAGCGCTATATTTGCATCTAGTGACCTAAACTATACCTAATTTTTTCCAGCGTAAATCGGTTCCACAACAACGCGTTAGCATAACTAACGAGTTTCGCTGCCATAGGATGATTACAGTCCACACTGGACCTCCAACAGTAGCTGCACTTTTAATTATAACTAACTGGTATTCCTTTTAGTGGTTAGAATGTCGAAGCACTATATCGTTGCATATTTCACTTCTTCTGCACCAAAGTAGGAACAGTTGGGGTGTAGTGCAGATCATTTTCTTTCTATTCTTACATATGGTAATATCTCTATTCCTTCCAGACTCAAACTAATTGTCTCAGCAAATTATATTAGTGATTTAACTGATAGTAAGGCACAGATTAATATTCAAAACTGCTTAAATAGATACTCACTCGTTCCATATCATTTCAGTAAGGAATAGTTAAAATGGTGGTTCATGGTGTGGGTTCCTGTAGTCATGTCCTAGTTCATGAACCACAGGCAACGTATGAGTGGCCAAGTAAGTGGTCCTGACAGTCGGGATACCAGCTACTTTGGCATAAGGCTGGGCATCTCGGACATATTCTGAGTCGTGGTCACCTTTGTACTCATACGGCAAAGACTACAAAATCCACCGGTTAGTCCCTCAAACGTTAGGGGTAAAACTCAATGGGACTCGGGGCAAGCAAGGCTAGCAACCTGCTTCCCTGGTACTTTAAATAGGATGCTGGCAACAATCAGAGCAAAATGCCTCGGACCTTTGGAGGTGACGGAGTCCCACCTCTAACTGACAAACCAGGGACTCCTAAGATACGACTTGGCAAACAAATGGTAATGAGATGGGGAGCCATTAATATCAATGGGGGCTACTCTGGGAAGAAGGTAGAGCTGGCAGAGGCTGCAAGTAAGATGGGGCTGGACGTTTCAGCTGTTAGTGACATTCGGGTAAGGGGTGAGAAAGAAGAGGAAGTGGGAGAATACAAGGTCTACCTGTCAGGAGTCAAAGCAGGAATAGCACAATGAGGTGTAGGGCTTTACATCAGGAAAGAAATAGAACCCAGCGTAGTTGCAGTAAGGTACGTAAACGAACGACTGATGTGGATAGATTTGACAGTATCTAGCAAGAAAATTAGGATTGTGTCAGTTTATTCGCATTGCGAAGGGACAGAGCAAGATAAGATGGATAGTTTTTATGAGGCACTCAGTGATGTAGTTGTTAGAGTAAAGGACAAGGACAGTGTTCTGCTCATGGGTGATTTTAATGCCAGGATTGGAAATCGAACAGTAGGGTATGAAAAGGTTATGGGTAAGTTTGGAGAGGATATGGAGGCCAACAGGAACGGGAAACAACTCTTGGATTTCTGTGCCAGTATGGGCTTAGTAATCACAAACTCATTTTTTAAACATAAGATCATTCACCGGTATACTTGGGAAGGCAGGGGAACCAGATCTGTCATTGACTATATAATAACCGATCATGAATTCAGGAAGGCTGTGAGGAATACGCGTGTATTCAGGGGATTCTTTGATGACACTGATCATTATTTAATCTGCAGTGAAATTGGGATTGTGAGGCCGAAAGTGCAGGAGGTCAGGTCCATATGTAGGAGGATAAGAGTGGAGAAACTTCAGGATAAGGAAATCAGGCACAAGTACATAACAGCGATCTCAGAAAAGTACCAGTTAGTTGAATGTAGTCAATTACAGTCATTGGAAAAGGAATGGACAAGGTACAGGGACACAGTACTAGAAATGGCTAAAGATTGTCTTGGAACGGTAGTGTGTAAAAGTAGGATGAAGCAAACAGCTTGGTGGAATGACAGTGTCAAGGCAGCCTGTAAAAGGAAATAGAAGGCGTATCAAAAATGGCTACATACTAGAACTCAGGCAGACAGAGAAAGTTATGTTGAAGAAAGAAACAAAGCCAAACAGATAATTGCAGCATCCAAGAAGAAATCTTGGGAAGACTTTGGAAACAGGTTGGAGACTATGGGTCAACTGCTGGAAAACCATTCTGGAGTGTAATTAGCAGTCTTCGAAAGGGAGGTAAGAAGGAAATGACAAGTATTTTGGACAGGTCAGGAAAACTGATGGTGAATCCTGTGGATCCCTTGGGCAGATGGAGGGAATATTTTGAAGAGTTGCTCAATGTAGGTGAAAATGCGATCAGCAATGTTTCAGATTTCGAGGTAGAATGGGATAGGAATTATGATGGAAATAGGATCACATTTGAGGAAGTGGAGAAAATGGTCAATAGATCGCAGTGCAATAAAGCAGCTGGGGTGGATGAAATTAAGTCGGAACTCATCAAATACAGTGGAATGTCAGGTCTTAAATGACTCCACAGGATAATTGATTTGGCCTGGGAGTCGGGACATGTTCCATCAGACTGGACAAAAGCAGTAATCACACCAATTTTTAAACATGGAAACAGAAAAGATTGTAACAACTACAGAGGTATCTCTTTAATCAGCGTTGTGGGTAAAAGCTTCTCAGGTATTGTTGAAAGGAAAGTGCGAGTATTAATTGAGGACAAATTGGATGAAAATCAGTGTGGGTTTAGGCCTCTTAGAGGTTATCAGGACCAGATCTTTAGCTTACGGCAAATAATGGAGAAGTGTTATGAGTGGAACAGGGAATTGTATCTATGCTTTATAGATCTAGAAAAGGCATATGACCGGGTTCCTAGGAGGAAGTTATTGTCTGTTCTACGAGATTATGGAATAGGAGGCAAACTTTTGCAAGCAATTAAAGGTCTTTACATGGATAGTCAGGCAGCAGTTAGAGTTGACGGTAAATTGAGATCATGGTTCAGAGTAGTTTCAGGGGTAAGACAAGGCTGCAACCTGTCTCCACTGTTGTTCATATTATTTACGGATCATATGTTGAAAACAATAGACTGGCTGGGTGAGATCAAGATATGTGAACACAAAATAAGCAGTCTTGCATATGCGGATGACTTAGTTGTGATGGCAGATTCGATTGAAAGTTTGCAAAGTAATATTTCAGAGCCAAATCAGAAATGTAAGGACTATGGTATGAAGATTAGCATCTCCAAAACGAAAGTAATGTCAGTGGGAAAGAAATATAAACAGATTGAGTGCCAAATAGGAGGAAAAAAGTTAGAACAGGTGGACGGTTTCAAGTACTTAGGATGCAAATTCTCACAGGATGGCAACATAGTGAAAGAACTGAAAGCGAGGTGTAGCAAAGCTAATGCAGTGAGCGCTCAGCTACGATCTACTCTTCTGCAAGAAGGAAGTCAGTACCAAGACTAAGTTATCTGTGCACCGTTCAATCTTCCGACCAACTTTGTTGTATGGGAGCGAAAGCTGGGTGGATTCAGGTTACCTTATCAACAAGGTTGAGGTTACGGATATGAAAGTAGCTAGGATGACTGCAGGTACTAGTAGATGGGAACAATGGCAGGAGGGTGTCCACAATGAGGAAATCAAAGAAAAACTGGGAATGAACTCTATAGATGTAGCAGTCAGGGCGAACAGGCTTAGATGGTGGGGTCATGTTACACGCATGGCAGAAGCAAGGTTACCCAAGAGACTCATGGGTTCAGCAGAAGAGAGTAGGAGGAGTCGGGTCAGACCAAGGAGAAGGTACCTGGATTCGGTTAAGAATGATTTTGAAGTAATAGGCTTAACATCAGAAGAGGCACCAATGTTAGCACTGAATAGGGGATCATGGAGGAATTTTATAAGGGGGCTATGCTCCAGACTGAACGCTGGAAGGCATAAGCAGTCTTAAATGATGATGATGATGATGATAGTTAAAATGCCCGATGGAACACGTAATCAACTAACTAACAACGAACAAGATACGTGCGTGAGCAGCACACACAAATCCGTTTTGTTCTGCACACCAAATATTTTTGTCTGAATGACAAGGTATCAAAGACATTGTCCGATAGTACGACGATGAAACTTACTGATTTCTCCATCGCTAAAGTTGATAACTTTTGCTGAACCAACTAAAACTTATTTTCCCGTTTAAGTGTTTTATCAGCATGCTCTTAATCCTTGTCGGTAGGCTACATTGACCGGTGGTAAAGTACTGCCAAGAATACCAAGCAAAAAAAAGGTGAGTCGATTTATTTAAAAGCTGTCTACTAAATTCCAACACAAAAACATCTATTTTACAGGTTTATGTTTCTTTGCAAGGCTTTCCTACACATGTCGTAGCATCTGTAAAAATGACTATGTCCACGCGTAATGCACAAAATGCGCATTGTAATTTCTCCCCCAGTGTGTCCATCTTTGGGTAACTTTAACAAAATAAGATGCCTTTTTTCATAGGAACTAAGCTAGGCAGAAATTAGACGGAACTTACAGCAATAGTTTTTAGTACACTGCATTATGTCTAAAAGGACCCATATCCTTCAACGTATAACAAAGGTTTTATTTGCGCAATATATATGATACGCTACTCCTTCTAAACAGTTTATTAAACTCCATTGTGAGTTGAGCTATATAACTAGACGTGGACTAGCTTCAATGGTCACTACATAACATTTGTTTTTGTGACTAGTCAGCGGAACTAGACGAATTTCTAAGCTCTAGCTATCTACAGACATTGTCGTCCACTCGCAGTTCATGTTTTCATAAGCAGAGACTGTCGGATTATTTTCAGAAATATTCCGGACAGATTCCATCATGCCAAAACAAGAAAAAATTATCCAAGCAAACGAGGCCGCTCACAAAACACAACAATTCAATAACAACAGTACGTTCCACAACCGATAGGAAACCAGAGCGACAAATGCAAGATAAAACGTGATAATAAAGCTAGACTTTATCCCGCAGAGAAACGGTAAAGCTTCAAAACACGAAGACTAACAGAGTGAATCATTTAACAATCTGCTTATTTTCGTAGTAGGACTGGAACAGGGTGCTCTCAGGCTCATGATGCACACTGAGATACCGTTTCTGTGAGAAGTAGCAACAGCAGTTCTGGAACGCGGTGTACTGACCACATGCCCCGTCACACCGCATCCGAATTACGCCAAATGGCAGAGGATGACACGGCGGCCTGTCGGTACCAGACTGTTCTGTCAGGACTAGTATGCGTAGCGTTTGCTTTTCATTTTCGCGGCAATAAGCTGCTTATACATTAAAGGACCTCGATGCTCAAATACTGGATTTAATTTGGGAAGGGTTGGGATTCAATTACCTGGTAGGGCATTTCTACTTACAAGGGAACCTCCCCATCGCACTCCCCTCAGATTTAGTTATAAGTTGGCACGGTGGATAGGCCTTGATAAACTGAACACAGATCAATTGAGAAAACAGGAAGAAGTTGTGTGGAACTGTGGAAAAATAAGCAAAATATTCAAACTGAGTAGTCCATGGGCCACATAAGCAACATCATGGACAACGTGACCTCAGGAGCGCCGTGGTCCCGTGGTAGCGTGAGCAGCTGTAGAACGAGAGGTCCTTTGTTCAAGTCTTCCCTCGAGTGAAAATTTTACTTTCTTTATTTTTGCATAGTTATTATCTGTCCGTTCGTTCATTGACGTCTCTGTTCACTGTAATAAGTTTAGTGTCTGTGTTTTGCGACCGCATCGCAAAACCGTGCGATTAGTAGACGAAAGGACTTGCCTCTCCAATGGGAACCGAAAACATTTGATCGCAAGGTCATAGGTCAACCGATTCCTCCACAGGAAAACACGTCTGATATATTCTATACGACACTGGTAACGGCATGTGTGTCACATGACAGGAATATGTTGTCGACCCACCTAACTTGTACACTTGGCGAATGGGTAAAAAGATTCTTCTACCTTGCCCGATTTAGGTTTTCTTGTGGATGTGATAATCACTCCCAAAAAAGTGATGAAAACATAAGAGTTTGTCACATAAACTGAAAATAAAAAATTAAACTTTTCACTCGTTGAAAGATTTGAACCAAGGACCTTTCGTTCCGCAGCTGCTCACGTTACCACGAGACCACGGCGCTCTTGCTTTCCCAGCGTCCTTGACATAGTATATCTTCCCGTGAACTACTCAGTTTGTATATTTTGCTTATTTTTTCACGGTTCCACACAACTTCTTCCTGCTTTCTCAATTGATCTGTGTTCAGTTTTTCAAGGCCTATCCACTGTGGCAACTTATAACTAAATCTGAGGGGGGTGCGATGGGGAGGTTCCCTTGTTAGAATTCCAGTGGTTTCGTCACATCATTTTCACCTTCCTCATAATGGTTCTTTTAACAGTTCCATGGAAATTACCTTTCGCAGTCAGACGGGCTACCTTCTCAATTCTGACAACGTACGTCACAATCTCATAATACAGTTTTTCCAGGAAGGCCATGTCATGTAGCACTAACAGAAGAAGATGCTCAGAAAAGCGGGACTTCATTGAGGGAAAATCATTGGTCACGTTTTACTCTAATTCTACGTACAGAACAGTGTAGACGAAGTTGATTAACTTTTATTACCTTTATCTGGTGAATTAGGCGATCTTCAGATTTGACACTGAAGTACAGTATTTTCATTTAACTTTGATCTGCACCAACGACAAATCGCTTAAATGGTTTGATACCGCCTGAACGAAATTGATAGGCAGATTATTCCTGACATCCTTGCAACGATGTCTGTACGACGAATACATCTATGTAGATCGGCTGTATGGTTCAGCGTAAGCTCTTTCTAATAGCAATTTTCGTACTGCCATGTACACATTAACCACTGTGCGGTCATAGAGTTCAAGTCGTGCGCGATGGTACGTGAAGCTACATTTAATTTGACACTGGTGACGAGCACCCGCATTAACAGCTGGTTATTGCAACGACGCCTTTCGGACGCTCGTGCACAATGATATTGGACGCCATTTAAATGTAATGTGTGCAGAGACGACTATGGCAAAGTCGGACTTTGGAGGTACGGTGGTAATGTGCGAGCCTCGAGACCATAGGGTCACGGGATCGAATCCCGATGAGACATCTGAATCTTTCATCCTGGCTTTATACTAGCCTTCAGCTGTCAATGAAGTGAAGATATACCAGAATGGCACGTGGCTCAGATTCCACGTTAAACTGATCTCCTTTCCCCGGAAGGATCATTGCGTTCGGTTAATGGCGCGCAAAAGTGACGTCCAATTGAAAGAACTCGCATACAGGAAACTGAAGAGCCGCCAAGCGGGGTAGCCGCGCGGTCTCGGACGCCTTGCTACGGTAGGTACGGCTTCCCCCGTCGGAGGTTGTAGTCCTCCCTCGTGCATATATATATATATATATATGTGTGTGTGTGTGTGTGTGTGTGTGTTGTCAGCGTAAGTTGAAGTTAAATTAAGTAGTGTATAAGCCTAGGGACCGATAACCTCAGCAGTTTTGTCCCATAGGAACTTACCACAAATTTCCAAAATACTGCCATATTGCGGCACCCGCAGCCAATCATTACATTTGAATTTCTTTTAATAATATAGCGTCAATTGCCATCGCTGAACTTTCGTACAGTAAGCTTTGTTTATAAAATGATTTGTTACCAAGTTTAACATTTAATTGATTACTACCGGACTGAACTCGTGTTGCTACCATTTACCAGGATACTTGCAAATAAAACAAAAATAAAGAAAAAACTGATAACTGAAGACAGTATCAAAATATTTAAACAATGAAAAAGAGCAGTTGCTACGATCAACTTCAGATGTTACGCTTTTTAACGACGTCAGTTTTTAGCATTGTATCTGAAGATGGTTTAGTTCGGCAGAAGCCGTTATTATCAGTTCATAAAAAGTTATCTATACCGTCTTGTTCATTTAAAGATTACATACGATTACACACAAATCAACATCAGCTGAAAGTGCAATATCAACAAAGATCTATATGTTCTTTATGCGGCAAATTATAGATATGACAATATGTGAAATTGTAGGATTAAGTAACAGTTAATGTTGACGGTGTCTCACAAGAAATTACGACAGCTGGAGAAAACTCAATTTCAAACAAACTTGCAAACTTATTTACGGAATGCTTATGAAAGAAGACAGCTCCTCAAAACTGTAACGACGGTGTAGTTTTCCTGCATCACATGGAAGGGAACGACACAAGATGATAAATTACAAACCTAGCCACTTCCCCTTGTGGTGAATCAAGCAGGTACTATTGTGGCGAATAAGGTACTGATTTTTCACAGTCCCAGTCCAACACAGCCTAACAAGCCGCGAGCCGCTACAAAGAGATGGCACAATATACTTATGTCAAATTAAACGTTTGAATATTCTTTCAGGACTTGGTCAGATTGTCTGAGACTACGAAAAGGTTAAAATTGTGAATTTCAAAATGATTTGTTATTCAGCTACTTCAAAAATCCAACTTTTGTAAAATTTTAAGAGGTGCGTAGTATTAAAGGCAGAGGTCTACGTCTGGAATTAGGTTTAGTTTATAATAAGAACATATGGTAGAAGTTTTCTTGAAGCTACCTCACCTAATTTTAGAATTATTAAGAAAGAAATAATTTTCGTACCTAAATCTTGTTAACGAGTTATATTAAGTAACCTTTGTTACTGAGATACAAAGCCAAGACGACGGCAATATATGTATTATATGTAATAACGAAGTTTTACCAAGTGTCAAGATAATCTTGTAATTTTATAAAGGAACAGAAATTATAACATAGACATTTCAGAGGTGCTCAAATTGGAAGAGTCTCTGGCGCCCACCCCCACTCCCTCCTGGAAAGGAAATAAACTAAAAACAAACAAGGAAAAGTTACACTGGAAAAATTAGTTTAATCGATATGTTAAGAGATTGCATCTGACGTAAGGAAATGTGAGTCATTCACTCAGCTTTAACTGGAAGGCGGCTCTGAGCTCACTGCGCCTATGTACATGCAAACGGTTGCAAACGTGACACCCAGAGTTAAAGAGCACAGGTATGTTATATGTAACTGATCTTAAAGTGGTTTGAATTTATTTTTACATTGATTGAAGATACTCCTTGCACACTACATGCAAAGATAATATTGGTAGTGACAGGAAGCAAACGAACATTAGCACAAAGTCACACTCTCTATTTCGACTTCTATCGAAACAGGTACTCCCATTACCCACTACTAGTTTTTAAAGTCAACGATTAATACTTATTGTATTAGATGGAGGGTATGCAAGAGGTCATGTGCAAATGATACTCACTGCTATAACACACTTATCACCGACACGTAATACAGCATTAAACAATGTCAAATAGAGTGTCTGGCCTATTCACACAGTATTACTTGCTCGCCAAAGTTGGCAGCGAAAAGAATGAATATCTTAGCAGCTCGAATTCCAGAGACCTCTTACTAATCAGTTCTAGGGAGACGCGAAGCCGCGAAAACGTAGGTACACCGTACTGGTATTGAGGATACGAACTGCATTCGAACAGAGACGAGAGCTAATGCACCTCATTTAATTACATTTAAGCAGAAGCACTTTCAAATTGCACTTCATTCTGTTCATGAGAGACGTACCAATTAAAAGTCAAATTAATTTTCTGACATAAATAGAGCTTAATATTTGAAATTCGTCTATAATCGTTAGAAATTCTTATAAGAATGTAGGCCTACTACGTCTTGTAATGTGTGTTTCAGTACACAATGATGAAACATACGACTTGTCGAACATTGTCTGTCTGAGCGAATACAGAGATCATTCACAACAGAAACTTCGTAGTAGAATGTATAATTCGTAGTATTCCGATTTTCCTGTAATTACAAGATCCATAAAACTACCGCTTTTTAAATACAAACAGCCTCAGAAAAACCTCGATAAAATCTAATTTCCCTAAATATAGAATCGAAGATCGCCATAGTCATTAAGTAAACATGTTTCCGAGAATTTCTGTCATGCGCCCGCAGAAAGGTGCAATCGATCTGACGTCTCTGTAGAGGGTGACAGGGTTTGGTTCAAATGGCTCTGAGCACCATGGGACTTAACATCTGAGGTCATCAGTCCCATAGACTTAGAACTATTCAAACCTAACCAACCGACACACATCCATGCGCAAGGCAGGATTCAAACCTACGACCGTAGCAGCAGCGCGGTTCCGGATTGAAGCTCCTAGAACCACTCGGCCACAGCGGCCGGCAATAGGGTTTGGCGGGATGAGGTGTTTGTTGACGGCTTACCTCCTGACTCCGCGCTTTGGCTGCACTTCACGGTTTTCTTAAGATTTTGCTGACTATAGACGGACATAGTCATGTTGATTCTCAATCGTCTCGTTGCAAACTGATGCTAAGCAACAGCATTGGCCGCTGCAAAGAATCCTGTATTGTTGAGAAATGCATCGCGTCGCAAGATATTGTTTACTCCAAGAGGATATGCGGAACGTAATCATAGCACATACATGTTTTCTGAAGGTTGTACCCACAGCTCGTAAATGTTTCAAGAACGTCATGATTACAGCCAAAAGCTGCTGATAAAATTTCTTTATTTAACTATCAGTTTTGGTCAACTGAACATGATCACGTCCATAAAAGCATTTGCAACGTCATGTTAGGGGCACTATAAAAATCATCGGTGTCAGACAATAAAATAAAATTCATAAATTTGAATAATAAAGATAATGGAGTTTATTTTGTTGTATGACGTCAATGATTTTATATATCACCTACGATGATGATGTAAATACTTTTGTGAACCTGATGATGGTCTGTAGATCGAAACCGATTTTAAGTAAAGAAATTTTATCGGTAAGATATGTGACTCACTGATCCCTTTTAATCACGTAAAACGTCTGCCTACATTGGGATACCAACACGAGTTAGGTGAAAATAGAGGATGGATGGGGTTATATATGAGCATGTGTCACTGTCAAGGCTATTTCGGTTCAAATGGTTCAAATGGCTCTGAGCACTATGGGACTTAACAGCTCAGGTCATGAGTCCCCTAGAACTTAGAACTACTTAAACCTAACTAACCTAAGGACATCACACACATCCATGCCCGAAGCAGGATTCGAACCTGCGACCGTAGCGGTCGCGCGGTTCCAGACTGAAGCGCCTAGAAGCGCTCGGCCACACCGGCCGGCGGCTATTTCGGAGCAGCCGTCATGAGAAACGTTACACTGTGGCGACAAGAGTCATGGGATAGCATATACATATGTACAGATGGCGGTAGAATAGCGTACACAAGGTAAAAAAGGGCAGTGCTTTTGCGGATCTGTGATTTGAACTCAGGTGATTCACGTGAAAACGTGACTATGGCCACACGACGGCAATTACCAGACGTCGAACGTGGAATGATAGTTGGAGCTAGACGCGTGGAACATTCCATTTCGGAAATCGTTAGAGAATTCAGTATTCCGAGATCCACAGAGACAAGAGTGTGCCGAGAATAGTAAATGCCACGCATTCTCTCTCGCACGGACAACGCCGTATCCGACCGGCTTCACTTAATGTCCGAGAGCAGCGGCGGTAGCGTATAATCGTCAGTGTTGATATACAAGCAATAATGTGTGTAATAACAGCAGAAATCAATGTCGGACGTACCACGAACGTGTCTATTACGACAGTGCTGCGAAATTTGGCGTCCATGGGCTGCAGCAGCAGACCACGGGCGCGAGTCTCGTCACTATAATCCCTTCAGCATACGAATTAACCTGATGTAAACAAACACAAACGCGATGGTTGGTCAGAAGCCGTAGCACACGTACACTGGTGTTGTTACGCTCTTGGAAGTAGGTCCTAACTATGTATTAGATATCTTATTACTAATTTACGTTAAATGAAACGTTAAGATATTCAAATGTATTAACAACTATCAACGTTTTTCTTAATCGCACTTTAGCTACATAGTTTTCATTTCAAAAATTGTGTACAGTCACAGCCTCTGCAGCGTTGTGCGCTCATTGTCGTGGTGATAATGCGCAGTATGAAAATGTCTGAGGTTGCTTTCTGTTCCGTGGTGAAAGACGCACGTGGTACACAATCAAAAAGTGCCGAGACATAGGCAGTTCTTACTGTTTTTCATCAATTTACGAAGATAATGGCTTTGAAGTTTTCCCAGTGGTGTATATTTTGCTGCTGATAAGGAAATTTGCATTGAAACTGTAGCGTAGCCAGTAGCGTAATGGAATGTGATACAATTGCGGTTGTTCGTGCAGTGGTTCAAACCACCACAATGTTTTTTCCGTCGTTCAGTTTGAAATACCTACATCTCGTAATTATAAAACTCATCATAATTTTTTATGAATAATGCACGACTTCTTGTTTCTAATTACATATTGTACTCGAAATTCCTGTTTCCATTTCCAATACAAATTCTTAACTATCGATGTTTTATGAAAGACTGTTCATAAAAGTTGTTGAAATTAAGAAAACATAACAGATTAATTTTCTAACGCAAAAATGAAAAACCAAATCCTCTTTATTTCGCCTATGCCCATCGTTTAATACCACAGAGGTAGATACGTATCGTAGAAACATGAAAAAAAATCATTTTCACAGCATCGAATACATCGTACAAAATCTGCATTTTTACATTTGCTACTGCACCATCACAATAAGAAGCCGACAGAATTGATCTGGAGCCAAGCTTCGGGATTTGGCCAGAGAAGTAACAAGACTGTTAAGCTGCCAGACGTACTGGAACTAACGCACGCAGCATTTTCACACTTCACTGCCGAACGCTGGCGGAATATAGAACGGCTCGTCATAAAAGAAGAAGAGAAAATGCTGCGCCTGGTTGGCTTTGTGGATTCTGTTGTTGATTGGTTCGTTAACAACGTAGCAAGTGACACTTCCAGAACTGAAATGTATTTCTTTGCTTCGGATAAGGTTCAAATGGCTCTGAGCACTATGGGACTTAAAATCTGAGGTCAGCAGTCCCTAGAACTTAGAACTACTTAAACCTAACTAACCTAAGGACATCACACACATCCACGCCCGAGGCAGGATTCGAACCTTCGACCGTACCGGCCGCGAAGTTCCAGACTGAAGCGCCTAGAACCGCTCGGCCACATCGGCCGTCTTTCGGATAAGGAAGGAGCTAAGAGATTACCAGACGACTGACTGTAAGTAATACCTTCAGTGGCTTCAACATTTAACTATACGATGAAATCCTTCAAAACTCTCTTACGTTACCCACAGGTTATGCAGAAAAATTACCATGTGGTTAAGGCAGAAATTTTCATAATTCTTGTTTTAATTATCATAGGACGTTAGCTAAAAACGCTAACGTGCTGCGGTTTTCGTCTAGTCGTCTAAGGAGCGTACTGTGGGTGATTTGCAGTATATTATTTCATTCTGCTTAAAAATTAAATGACATTCGAAGCTGTATTACTCCACTGCACGTGTCTTTTTACTTGTGACCTGCAGCTGGGCACGTCACTGCAGGCTAGCTGTACCAGCTGTCAAAGTTAAATGTGCCGGTAGAGCCGTTGTCCAGCAAGCCGCGGTGACCGTGCGGTTCTAGGCGCTTCAGTCCGGAACCGCGCGACTGCTACGGTCGCAGGTTCGAATCCTGCCTCGGGCATGAATGTGTGTGATGTCCTTAGGTTAGTTAGGTTTAAGTAGTTCTAAGTTGTAGGGGACTGATGACCTCAGATGTTAATTCCCATAGTGCTCAGAGCCATTTGAACCAAAGCCGTTGTCCCGTATTATCACTAAGTCGATGTGCGAGTAAAGCAGAGCACAAAACGTACCCTTATTATCGTACTTGACAGTACTGAGACAGCTTGGCTGCAGTCCCGTGTGAAAAGGAAATCCAATACATAATGTAATGTTGACATCAAGAATACATAATGTAATGTTTGCATCAGATTTATTCTTATGGTGAATGGATTATAACAGCACGACGTCGCCCGCTGCGCCTCTTCTAGGCTCTTGACCATATCGGTTGGACCCTAGATGACTGGATATCCGTGGCCTGGTGAGGTAAGTCCCGATTTCAGCTGGTACGATCTGAGGATAGGGATCGAGTGAGGCGCGGACTCTACGAAGTCATGGAACCAAGTTGTCAACAAGGCGCTTTACAAGCTTGTGGTGGCTCCATAATGGTGTTGGCTATGTTTACATGGAATGTACTGGGTCCTCTAGTCCAACTGAACCGATCATTAACTGGAATGGTTGCGTGTGGCTACTTGGAGAGCATTTGCAAACATTCATGGACTTCATGTTCCTAAACAAGGATGGATCTTCTATGGATAACACAATTGTTCGCGTTTGATTTGAAGAACATTCTCGACAATTTGAACGAATGTTTTGGCCACTCACATTAGCCTACATGAATCACATCGAATATGTACGGGAAATACTCGAGAGGCCAGTTCGTACAGAAAATTCCGCACCGCTGACACTTCAGCAATTATGGACGGCTCTAGAGGGAGCATGACTCAACATTTCTCAGGGAACCTCCAACGACTTTTTGAGTCCACGTCACATCGAGTTACTGCACTACGCCGGGTAAAAGGAGGTCCGAAACAATATTACAAGGTCTCCCATAACTTTTATCACCTCTAATCACAATTTAAATTTAATCCAAGCAGCAAATTTAAAATTTATCCAAACAGGCACTGTACAGGCTAAAATAGGGCAGTCAACAGCCCACTATTTCGAAACAGTTAGCAACGTGTGGTCACAGCATGCTGCACCCATACGATGTAAAATCTTGTTCCGTGAATACTTCCAAGGTAAAGCTAAAGAAACCAAATCCAACAAATTTGGGCAGGCAGGTAGGAACACTTCTATACATTGACGTTCTGAAGGCTCTGACAGACAGAATTCGTAACAGCAGGGAACGTAACTAATGAAGTGTAGCAATAGGTCTTAAATTATAATTTTTCACTTTTCATATACAATAAAAACCACTAGTAACAAATAATACACCCTCTAGTCTCGCATTCTGAATGGAGTACGCAAATGCACACATCTTAGGAAAGGCGCTGTCAGAAATAAAGGTGGAAGGTCAGGGTTTAATGTCCTTTCAGCGACGAGAATATCAGGGACGGAGATTAAACTCAGATAGGCCGAGGATGGGTAAAGAAATCGGCAGTATCCTTTTCGAAGGAACAGCTCCGGCAGTTGCCTCACTGATTTGGAGGGAAATCACGGATAACCTCCGTGTGCGTGGATGCTCGACGATTTGAAGCCGACGACCTTTCAAATGCGAGTCCAGTGTCTCACCATTGTAACCTACAGCTTGGTCGCTCTCAAAAATAGCCGCATCGATGAATTATAGCAAAAAACTGATTTACAAAAGATTCGACATCTGTGAATGATGGATTATTGAGTGTATATTTCCTTGACAAATGAATTACAGCTGTAGAGAAGCACTTCGACGAGCTTTGCGGGGACGAGAAGCTGACAGGGTCCGAAACTGGATTTACAACAACAGACTTTCATCCAACGATTGACAACATTTATTCGAAAATACCTGTTTTTGAGGAATGTGTATACGACAGACGTTTGCAGTCCAAACAATCTGCCGGCCGGAGAAGCCGAGCGGTTCTAGGCGCTTCAGACTGGAACCGCGCGGCCGCTACGGTCGCAGGTTAGAATCCTGTCTCGGGCATGGATGTGTGTGATGTCTTTAGTTTAATTAGGTTTAAGTAGTTCTACGTTCTAGGGGACTGGTGACCTCAGATGTTGAGTCGCATAGTGCCCAGAGCCATTTTTGAACCAAACAGTCTTTTTTGAGTTTCTTATCTCAGTCGGTAAAAACCAACCCCTCCAAGGATCACTTTGTTGTCCTTCCGTCTGTCCGACTGTTAAGACCCCTTTTCGTCAGAAACGGGTAGAGGTATCGAACTCAAATTTATGTGGGATGCTAATTTGTACGATCCTTTGACGGTGTAAAAATTTAAGCTTCTATATTAAAGCTATCCAAAGATACGGCCATTTTTTTGACACTCAGAAACTCACTCATCAAAACATGAACTATCTCTATTCATAATTAATTTTATGCGGATCCGTCAGGGCGCGAGCCCTACTTCACTTATCCACTTTTTCTAGGGCTCCGTACCTCAGTCGGTGAAGACATTTTGTTGTCTGTGTGTGAGTGTGTTGGTGTGTGTGTGTGAGTGTGTTGGTGTGTGTGTGTGTCCGACTGTTAAATACCTTAGTCTCTCAGGAACGGGTAGACGTATCAAGCTCAATTTTGAGCTACGTATTAAGGTCACAGTTCCTTGGCGATTGAAAAAAGTCAAGTTCCTGTGTTATTGCAACCAAAAGATACGGCTATTTATGTCAAATATCTTGATACTCGCAGTCTCACTCATCAAAACCTGCAGGTGAGTATTTGAGAAGCAATAACGTGTTACAGTAGAACTAATGGAAAAAAGCCAAAAATTTTTAATTTGTAATTATCTCGCAAGAAAAAAAATTCTTGTCATTTGTTATCCGACTGTCTGTCCGTCAGTCTGCTAAGACTACTTTTTCTCAGGAACGGGTAGGCGCATCAAGTTGACATGTATGTCACATACTGAGTTCTATAGTCGTTAGATGCTCTGGTGGTGTGAAACAGTGAAGTTACTACGTCAATACAATTAGACGATAGGGCCAATTAAGTCACATACATTGTCGTGTTGCTGGTATCGACATCAATAACAAGCAAAAATCGTCAAAATTCTCGATTCCCGGGATGTTGAACTATCTATGCACCTAAATTTATACGGTATCTTCTGTTTGTGAGTACATCTCGCACTTCCACGGATTTTTTATTTCATACCTACTGCCTGTCATGAAGATCTTAAAAATGAAGCACCTAAGTTTTTCAATGACATTTCGTCATGACATTTCTCCTGCTTTTCCAGCTTAGCTAATGCTGATGAGACTGACAAGGACTTTATTTACAGTACAAATATCAAAAATTTGTCGACGTACAAAATTTAGCATAGTTGATGTCGAATTACCATGCAGTACGCACAGCCGTTCTGCTCCATCCAACAAAAGCTACGGTTGTTGCAAAGCTGAGAGGGTTCTTTTTCCAAGTTAAGTTTTTTCAAGTGGTTACATTATATAATGAGCTAGGCATAGTTGTGCAGTTGGGCAGCACTATCAAAAGGAAAAGTGTGGTGCGAATGGTTACAGACCTGTGACTTGTAGGAGAGTAACAAAAATGTTGAAAATTCGTGACTACTGACAGTAATCGAAGTCTAGAGGCAATGGGAATGCCTCTCTGAAGGAGAGTTACCAGGGTGAGATTGACGCCAACGATGACGTAGTCGGAAGTCTACAAAGAAATAACCGAAGAGAGAGAACTCCTCAAGGTTATAAGTGGGCTGCTTCTGTGTTGGCAGCCCTGTGTAGCGCTTTGCATTGGATTTCTGACTGCGCTTTCTTTGTAAGAGACCCTGTGGCGGGTTGGACTTTTTGTTGGAAGTTAATCGCCAGTAGTGTTTGGCAGGTGGAAGTTAGTCGCCAGCAGTGATGGAAGTACTGTTGGGCTGTTGGAGGTGAACAGACAGCAGTGATGGATGTTAAATATGAGAAGTTATCAATTATGGACGGTAGAGGTCTGAAGTGTTGGCGGTTAGCGTAGGCTAACGATCTGGAGGTATCCCACTTGGAGATTGAAAATTATTCATGATTATATATCTTTGTACTGGATTTCACTGACGATTTATATTCGTGTTTGAACTGGATGTCATATTATTAAGGAAAAAAATACATTACTTGCTTTGCAACAAAATCTTTCCTTTGCTAAGCACATGCTTATTAGTAATAGTTAGTGGCTTTAGTAGTTAGAATCTTTTATTTAAAATAGTTCAAATGGCTCTGCTGAGATCATCAGTCCCCTCGAACTTAGAACTACTTAAACCTAACTAACCTAAGGACATCACACACATCCATGCCCGAGGCAGGACCGAAGCGGTCGCACGGTTCCAGACTGTAGCGCCTAGAACCGCTCGGCCACTCCGGCCGGCTCTTTTATTTAGCTGGCAGTATTGACGCTCGCTGCATTGCAGTAGTTCGCGTAATGAAGATTTTTGTGAGGTAAATGCTTAATGAAATGTATAGGTTATTGTCAGGATTCCTTTTTATTCAGGGCCATTCTCTTGTATTAATTATTTGAAGTCAGATCGCGTTACCGTTGTATATTGAAAGTTACTAATGAATACGAAAAGTTTGAGTTCTGTTTGCCGGGGCAAATTCAGTAGGTCAGTGTTGTAAGGATAAAGACTAGCAAAGTGACACTTTCATTCAATTTCAATCAGCAGTTTAAGCAAATATTTTATTAAGAAGTGTCAAGGTGCAGACAGTAGCAGAAAGAAGAAAGATGAAGTCGACAGATGTTACACTTAGGTGTAATACATGAATAAACATTTATGAAGGCATAATATTAGATAAAGGGGCCAAGGGTAAGCTTGGTGAAACATACCAAAACCTGTTGCGTTAATACACATACTTCACTTGTGACAGATGTGGTGTACTGATAATGAAAATAATGCTCAATGTTTCAAATTCAGGGCCGGTTGAATTTACCAGTTACTCACACATCTCGATACGAAGTAGTCATTATCTGTAATAATTATTTCAAATGTGAGAAGGCAATAGCGTGAGAAGACAACATTGACGAAGATCAGAATGATTTGCGACTGGAAATTTGTGGACGCTTGGCACTAGCACAGACCTAGTAGTTCTGGGATTAATTGCACTCGGAAAAAGCCTTATTTATCCCATCGAACGTTCTCAGCCTGTACAAAGGGTGCTCTACCTGATAACCCTATTCGCGGAAAATTGCTTGTCTGATTTTTACTAAAAGTCAACAAAGAATATAACTTGGTTGTTTCGCAGCGGGAGTAGAAAGTTCTGCTCCATAATGGCCGAGTTAATTAGATCTGAAACTTTAACAATGCCTTTCACGTCAGTAATTGCCGCCGTAAAACAAGTATCGCCCCGGTTCCGGAAAGCTGAGTTCGCTGCTCACGGTCCGACGCTGTGAAGTTTTGCTCGTGTCCCCATAGTGCGACGTTACACGTGAAACACCGCGCTCTACATTCTCAACAGTTACTCTCATCGTTGGACTGGAAGAGAAGGCCACATCTTATGAAGAGCTCGGTAAGTGTATCCCACTTCTACGGACGATTTTTCAGAGAGTAACATAATATCAGTGGCGCTTCAAACCGCAGTGACAACTGAAAGGTAAGTGGTTACTGGGGTCCGAACAGTCTGTCTCGCAGTACAACAGACAAACGGAATGTTTGGGGATGATGAATTTTTATCCAGTGTTGGCACGCATGCCATGAGATTTTTTATCATCCAAGTATCCCACGACTCCAGCGTGCTACGGATTGCCTAAGACGACCGTCAGCATATTATTTTAATCTTAGAGCACCACGTGAAGATTTCGTCGATAAATACTGCTGAGCGGGCAGACGAACTAGAAGTAGGGGGATGCATGATGCGTTTCTCCTAATGTCGGTGACAAACTGTTGCAGAATGCTCTGTGTTGTAACGAACCACACAGCATCCAGAGGTGCTGGGAAAGATCAAATTACCTGGCACCGATCTGTGTGGGCAACGACAGCAGGGCGACAACACCTGTCGCAAAAGAACGTCGGCGTGAAATTGCTGCTGAACAAAAAGCTGAAAAAAAATTCTAGTACTGCACACACGTTCATTGTGTTGTATTCCTCACAAACTGATGTGAGTTGCTCAATATGCGCCGGGCCACTTCTAATTGATTTGATTTTGGACTTTATTTATTTCTTTTACGCATTAAATACACTGACGAAGCCAACTGTACGGAAAACATACCGAAAGGTAAATAAAGATAGCATTATTATTATTATTATTATTATTATGGGATTAATTTCTACAAAGATCAGTTAATAACAATATTTTGCTGTCTTCCTGTTATCTTCTGTAGAGCATCTCTACTCAGAGCATACTCCTTGCGTATACCGTGATGCTCCATTATTTCGTTGATGTCGTCATCCCAAAAAGGTCGTGCCCTGCAGCATTTATGTCTGTCAAGTGGTTTCCATTAAAAAAAATTTCTTGGCCTTGACTAATCTGAAATACTTAAAAGATTGCTTTATGGAACACTATGCCAGCCTGAGTTACAGTCGTTCATCAGATTTTTTTCTTTGTGTGGTAAATCAAAACTGTGAGTTTTACTTATTGGTTAATGTTCTGTGGAAATCTGATTTCACTTAAAGGAGTCACGAAATATGCATATGGGAGCGTTTATATTTTATGAAGTAACAGCTTTTTCATGAGATGAGAAAACATTTTATTTTCCAAACACAGATCAAAAACTAACAAGAATAAACAACTCGTAACCAAGCCGACTACGGCAAAGATAAATATCTATCAGCTGCAGCTTTCACCCGCTGTTTTTGGCGCAGTGGATAAATGACGTCGCCACATCAGCCCCCCTCGTTTTGAAACCGGGTGCACCAGGTATGTGGGGAAACTTGCACTTGATTTTTCTACCAGCTCTCATGAAAACATCTGGTGCAGGCGATGGCTGCTCCTGTTCTGCACTTGCTGCTTCGTTGTTCTCTTCTGAAACCTAGGGCTCGGCGAGACTCTCTGTTGTTTCTTTGGCCTCCACGTTGGAGGGTGATTTTGCAGACCGAGGAAGGAGTGTACCCTCTTCGATGTAAGCAGGTATAAGCCGCTCAATTGAGACTGTCTCTTCTTTACCATCCTTATCGATTTTGAAGCTGTGGCTTCCTCTTGTGATTACCCTGTATGGTCCAGAGTAAGGTGAAACAAGCGGCGGGCGCACCGTATCATCCCTAAGCCACACGTAGGACGTTGCTTGCAGGTCTTAGTGTACAAACACTCTCCGGTCTCCATGTCTGACAGGGTTAGTGGGTTTGATGTTTCTCATTCTAACGCTGAGTTGTCTCGCGAATTGCGTGCATAGCTCAGGGGCGAAAGGCTGTGTAGATGCTGGAACGATAAATTCTCCAGGAACCCTCAATTGCTCGCCATAAACCAATTCTGCGGAAGAGCATTGTAAGTCCTCCTTCACGGCCGTTCTCAATCCGAGTAGGACCAGCGGTAGTGCTTCAGGCCATGAAGTGGAACTACACATTAATGCAGCTTTGAGCGTGCGGTGTAGTCGTTCCACCATTCCATTACTAGATGGATGGTAGCTTGTGGTGCGTAGGTGGTTGCACCCGCACAGTAGTAAAAGTTCATTGAAAAGTTGGCTTTCAAACTGCCTTCCGCGATCTGTTGTTATGTTTTGCGGAACGCCAAACCTGGAGAACCATGAATGCAACAGTGCTTTTACAACCGACTCCGCAGAAATGTCTTGTATTACAACTACTTCTGGCCACCTGGTAAAACGATCAATGATTGTGAGCAAATAGCGTTGTTCTGAAGAGCATGATAGCGGGCCCACAATGTTCACATGTATATGTGAAAATCTTGCAGATGGCGTCGGGAAGTCAGCAATAGGTGCAAAGACATGTCTGCTGATTTTATTACGCTGGCATGTTAGGCATGTACGCGCCCATGCACGACAATCTTTTTGTATCCCAGGTCACACTACTTTGGAGGAAACTAACTTGGCCGTAGCTCGTACTCCTGGATGTGATAGGTTATGTAGTGCACTAGAAATCTCGCGACGATATTGTTCTGGTATGTAAGATCGATCCTTTCCTTTTGCTACATCACACCAAATTCCGTCTGGAACATTTGGGGCCCGCATCTCGTGGTCGTGCGGTAGCGTTCTCGCTTCCCACGCCCGGGTTCCCGGGTTCGATTCCCGGCGGGGTCAGGGATTTTCTCTGCCTCGTGATGGCTGGGTGTTGTGTGCTGTCCTTAGGTTAGTTAGGCTTAAGTAGTTCTAAGTTCTAGGGGACTTATGACCACAGCAGTTGAGTCCCATAGGGCTCAGAGCCATTTGAACCATTTGAACCAACATTTGGGACAGACACAGGTCTGAGCTGCAGCGCAGTTCTCTGTTCCTCTATTAGACGGCGCAAGAAAGGATCTTCTCGTTGTTTAGACGCTAACTCGCTCCAACGAATTGAATTTAAACTGGCACAATTCCTAGACAGGCAATCTGCGACCAGGTTGTCTTTTCCTGAAATGTGACGCACGTCAGTTGTGAACTGTGCAATGTACTCGACTTGCCTGCACTGACGTGGTGAATTGAGCTCTGTGTCTCGTTGAAATCGGTTGTGATCGGTAAAAATTGCAAAGTGCCTCCCTTCGACAGACATGCGAAAACGCTTTATGGCTAAGTAGATAGCAAGCAACTCACGGTCAATGGCACTCCATTTTTGCTGCTGTCGAGTCAGGTTTTTAGAGGAAAATGCGAGCGGCTGCCATCTGCCATCAACTTCTTGCTGTAGCGCTGTACCCACTGCTGTTTGGCTCGCATCAACCATGAGCGCTAAAGGAGCGCTCAATCTTGGATGTCCCAGTAGTGTTGCCCGAGAAAGACATTTCTTTAAGTCATGGAAAGCTGCTTTAGCATCTGGACTCCATGGAATTTTAGGATTTCCTTTTGTATTTTTACCTGCAAGTAACGTTGTGAGTGGCTCTTGGGCGGCAGCTAATTTAGGTAAGTGACGTCTGTAATAGTTGAGCATGCCTAAAAATCTGCGAAGTCCTTTGTAAGTTGTGGGAAGGGGCATCTGTTGTACTGCTTCAACCCGCTCAGGCAAAGGTGACAGGCCTGCTGCTGAAACCAAATATCCCAGGAACTTAACTTCGCGTTTTCCAAACGTGCACTTTGTTTCGTTAATAATTATGCCATACTCTGTCAGACGGCGGAAAAGCTGCCGCAGATGTTCGACATGCTGATATACAGAACCAGAGAATACTAAAATGTCGTCCATATAACAAAATACGAATGGTAATTCTCGAAGCACCTCATGCATGAATCTTTGCCATGTTTGAGCAGCGTTTCTGAGGCCAAATGGCATAATATTGTACTCAAACAAACCGAATGGTGTGATAACTGCTGTTTTTTTAATGTCAGATGGAGCCATGGGAATCTGGGAAAATGCTTTGGCGCAACCAATCACACTAAATATTTTGGCATTGCTAATCGTACTGTTAAAATTAGTCGCATTGGGTACTGGGTAGCGGTCGGGAATTGTGCGGGCACTGAGCGCCCTGTAATCTCCACATACGCTCCATGAATTGTCTTTTTCACGGACCATGTGAATTGGAGATGCCCATGAACTATCAGACCTACTTACAATACCTGTTTTTAGAAGTCTGTCGAACTCAGCTCGCGCCGCGAGCAGCTTCTCTGGAGGCAGACGCCGCGGGCGGAAGGCAACGGGTTGACCTTGTGTCGTGCTGATGTGGTGTTGAGTATTGTGTCTGCATTTCCTGGTTGCGTTGACGGGTTCGGTAAGTGCTGGAAAGTCTTGAAGCAGTTTACGAAAAAGTGTTTCCTCCGACAGTGCTCTGATATTGCCTACAGTATACGAATCGTTACGACTGTCGGGTGTCTTCTTGCGTGACGCACACGTGTGCGCCCGCTTAGTTGCGGGAACGAAATCGTATCACAATATCCCGACGCGGATGACGCGGTAGAGGAGCCGGAAATCTTCGTGCGGAAAGACACGGGCACATCGCACTGCACTTGAACCGACGCGGAAGACGCAGTAGCCAATATCCCTTCTGTGGGAACTGTCACCAAACGACGGCTAACCAGGTCGGGCATAAGTCGGTAGTTCCGTAAAAAGTCCGCTCCAATTATAGGACTCGGCACATCAGCAACCACAAAAGTCCATTTTGGATGGAAGTTGGAATTCAGATGTAATTCCAACTGTTTGTCACCATAGGTAGATATTCTGGAATTGTTTGCCGCAGTCAGCACATGTTGCGTTGTTGTCGTGAGTATATCACTTCTCTTGTTTGGATAAACACTGACTTCTGAACCTGTGTCAATCAGAAACTTCTCACCTGAAGAGAGGTCCAACACGAACAATCGGTGTGATTGGTTGACTGCAGATACCGTGGCGTTTTCACCTCTTTGAATCACGCTATGACTCGGGCGCCTATGTTGTTGTTGACGAACGTTAGCGCCCTTTAACGCCCGCCTTTTAAGTTTGTGTTGCTGCAGGGTTGAATACATTGACGGGCAGTGTTACCGAAGCGTCTGTGGTACCAGCACCATTGATCTGTCAAATCCTCTTGGATAGCATTTCTTCGTCTTTTCCAACTGCGACTTCGTAGCCGCTGGTGGCGTGAAGTCACTTGCACGTTGAGTTTTGCCACTTGTGCTGCCAGTTGCTGCATGATGGGTTCGGTCGATGAGCACTGCTGTTGGGAAGTATTATTGCATGTTCCTGGCTCACTGACGTCAGATTCCATCACACTACACGTTCTTGGGCCACTATCCTGGCTGTAGTTGTATTCGGAACACGCAGAAACTTCCGTTAAGGTGTTTGCGAGGGTGTCTGCCTTTTTTGCTAAGACTTGCAATTGTAAGTCTGTTTCTGCTACAGTGACGGCGCGGATGTTGGCAGGAAGTTTACGGAGCCATATTACACGTAAAGACTCTTCGGGTAGGAGTTCCTGGCCGGCCAATGTACGTAAGGCTTTGAGTACTTGTGACGGAGTCTTGTCGCCCAAATCTTCGTATGCGAAAATTTTTTGTAGTCGCAAATCTGGTGACAACGTATAATGCTGTATGAGAGCTTCCTTTAGCACAAAGTAATTTTGTTGCGACAAGGTTTCTTCTACTTGCTCTATCACTTCTAAATTTAGATGTGAAACCACTATATTAAATTTGTCAATGTTGTTAGACACCCCACACTGCCGAAATATGCATTCAGCCTGCGTAAACCAAAGCTGGGGGCGCGTCGGCCAGAACGCGGAAAGCTTAACATTTCCGTGTCGCGCGTAGGTACTCCCATCTTTTGCGTTAACATCTGTCGTTCCGTTTTGTGGCGAATCAAAGGGCGTGGACCGCGATCCTTGGTCGAACAGACTGTAGTCTTCAATCTTGATTCCACTGCCCCATGCTTTTGTCTCTGAATTCACTATTCTCGTCGGTATATATATTTTCTTCATGCTTCTGCTACGATTTTTCGGGGTCACCACTATGGGAGCCTTTATATTTTATGAAGCAACAGCTTTTTCATGTGATGAGAAAACATTTTATTTTCCAAGCACAGATCAAAAACTAACAAGAATAAACAACTCGTAACCAAGCCAACTACGGCAAAGACAAATATCTATCAGCTGCAGCTTTCACCCGCTGTTTTTGGTGCAGTGGATAAATGACGTCGCCACATGCAGGAGGTTTATTCCTTGGAGTTAATAATTGTTCATAGAGAATCGAAAAATTAAGCAGGGACGGATATTTTTATTTTTCACGGTCACATGGATATTTTAGTCGGTGTCATTAATTAAAAAACCCGTTGCACATTCAGTAGGGATTTATTTAGGAACCTGTTTGCTGGTAATCGCACCTGGAGGGACATAATATTCCTTGTGCTTTCAATATCTGAAAGGTGCCAAGTGAGACAGGGAGTAGAACACAATTCAATATTCACTTCCCGCTAGGCAGACCGCCATAAGTGGTATCGAACAGATTGGGAAAGTGGTGACAGTACTGTCTGCAAGACAGATAGTTACATTTTCGACGACCGTTTAGTGGCATCGTTTGTTATGACAACAATTGTGTCCAGCAATTGGGTGACAATTGGTAATTACAAATCCTAACTGCTGGATTCTGATTTGTGGCGATTTCAAAGCATCTATGACTGTTCAGTTCAATGCACATGTTTATCAGATTCCACATTCAGAAGAGCTGCAGGGCGCCAGTCTTATTTGGAGAGAGATGTATCTGACACCTACCTCGAATTGCACCTAGTTACAGAATCAAGGTGTTTTATGACAATCAAAATGCCTCTCGGGCTGTATCAGTATAACAGATTACATTTCGGTATTGAAAGTGCCCCGCAATATTACAAAAATTCTCAGAGCAGCTGATATAGAGGATACCACAGGCTGAAAACTATTTGCATTAAATTATAGTCGCTGGGTCTACCTGGCACCGACACTTCAACAATCTATGTCATTTAATAGGGACTAAACTAAACTAAACTGCGCCCTATACAGGCCATGAACGCCCAACAGCGCCGACCGACCGCCGTGCCATCCTCAGTCCACAGGCGTCACTGGATGCGGAGATGGAGGAGCATGTGGTCAGCACACCGCTCTCCTGGCCTTATGTTAGTTTACAAGACCGAAACCGCTACTTCTCAATCAAGTAGCTCCTCAGTTAGCCTCACAAGAGCTGATTTAATAGGGTCACTAGGCTCAAATGTAAATTAAGTAACTGTAGTTTTTTTTTTCACACTCATTGTTCAGTTGCTATGCTCACGTCAATCCTCTTCTAAGTAATTCATCATCTCCCTGCTCCTAAGATTTGAAAGTATTCCAATCGTTCTTGGGCAACATTAGTTACTTTGCCAAATTTATACTAATTTCTATAAGCTATCAAACCTCAGCTACAGTATCAGTATCGAAGAAAGGGAGTCGAATAACAACCGATCCGTCGCCTGTCATGCGGCCTACTTGAAGTTAGAAAGGTGTATGAAGTCTTCCCCCTGCCTGGCCAGAGACGCGCTTAGTATTGGCGGCAAATGCTTCGCAGTTCTTGGTAGGCGCTGTTCTATCACGTGAGTTACCGAGCGAGACAAAACAAATGATCATCATATTTGTTCTTTAATATTAAGAGGCAATAGTTATTATGTATGGTATAAGAATTATGTTTTATATAAATATTACATATACTTTGGCGCACTAGCGAATGTACCAAGTAAAACGACGTAACAATCACAGCAGTGGGTGCTACTTTTTCAATAGTTATCATTAAGAGGTCGTCTAATGGCACGTCATCGTTCAACACGCCAACGATGACGGCCTGTCACGTCTGCCAGTCACATCTGGTCACGTGTTCAGTAAGTAAGAGGCACTTTTTTCATTGCTTGATGAAAACGTTAGGAACATACTGATTAAATTCTTTATCACCTCCCGGGAGATGGCTGAACCGACAGATCGCGACTTGACGCTACGCAGAGTAGTACTTTCTGTGCATTTCCGTTGCCTGGAATAGCTGCCAAAACGTACAAAACCAGGTCTATGTATCCATCATTTAATGTGCCACAAATTTAGTGTCGATCGAGGAGTATTTCTTGTTGCCACAGCCGAGTCTGTGTGCCATGATGCGATCCCTGCTACGCTCCAGCCACACATCGTTGAGATATTACGCGAGGCACACCGGTGTATATCAAGGACGAAGGCATTAACGTCGACATAGAATGTATGGTCAGCCACAGTTCACATCGGCCTAGTTCTCTTCCTCATGCCAAAGGAACGGCAGAACACATCTGACCACTGATGCTTTTCAACTTGCATGAAATTCGGAAACTGAACGAAAGGTCGGGACGGTCAAGGCCTATACGGTGACTTTGCACGAAGTCCTGACACGCTTCCTCGCTATGTATCGATCCAGCCCTGTACACGGAAGTAGACCAGCCGAGATTCTGTACAGGCACTGAGACTAGACGAATTTTGATCCCTTGTACCCAACCCTGCTGGCTCAGGCCTCACAGCCACGCCCACGCCAGCACACAGGACTCCTTAGTCAAGTCTTGCACATACAACAATAGAAAGAAAGTGTCGCGTGGTATTACTGACTTGAGGCCACCTCCGTAGCGTAGTGGTAGCGTTACCGCCTAACACGCAGGGGGTCCGGGTTCGATTCCCGGCAGGGGACTGGAACTCTCCCCCTCACTGCCAGTTTACATTCTTCGCCTCTGTTCCCAGCCACGAATGGATACAAGATCTGTCCGTTCTGTAGTCTCCCTTTACCGAGAACACAGCAGGCAATACCGTATGGATGACGAACTGCTGCCTTCAGCAACAGAAATCTCAATGTCACCGTAAGAACAAAAGCCATGAATCTCCCGTTAATTGTCACTGATAGGTTGGAAAAGATGCCAGCTTCTCCTATAATGTCCCGACAGTGCAGCCATATGGAGACAGATGACGAAAGTGGAGGCGATTTATGTGCAGCAGATAGTTCAGCTTTCTGCGGTCGATATCCGTACATCGTTGCAAACTCACTCCATGACGGTGACCATTGTTCTGGTATCCTCACATATCATAAAAATATATGCGTTTGTTCCACGTCCCCCCCAGAAACCGCTGGACCGATTGCAACCAAACATGGTACACATATCACTTACAGTCTGGAAAGAATCACTGTTAGGGTAAGAACCATATACGTATCAAAGGGGTGGGAGTGGGGGTGGACGTGGAGTTAAATAAGTGCAGCCCGCGGCGTACGAATGACCATAGTTTAGCCATCCAGTTGTTGAGAATAAGGGCACTTAGAGAATTATAAACAATCTTTACACATAGTTCCAAACCTTTACAAAACTTTTTCTTGCTGACATCCCCCAAAAAGGATGAAAGGAGAAAGTTGATCGCTTACAAAATTTGCGCTGTTTATGCAGTAAAACTGCCGCATGAATCATGTTTTAATTTGTCATTTATTTACTAAGAACTGTACCCGTGACACATTTTGCAGGCGGTATGTACGTACACCTTTGAATGCACCAGGAAAATTATATCATTGTTCAAAAAATGGTTCATATGGCTCTGAGTATTATGGGACTTAACATCTGAGGTCATCAGTCTCCTAGAACTTAGAACTACTTAAACCTAACTAACCTAAGGACATCACACACATCCATGCCCGAGGCACGATTCGAACCTGCGACCGTAGCAGTCGCGCGGTTCCAGACTGAAGTGCCTAGAACCGCTCGGCTACAACGCCCGGCTTGTATCATTGTATGACACACAGTTCCCGAGATAGGAGGTTACAAAACGAAGTGAGGTGGCGCAGTGGTTAACACACTGAACTCGCATTCGGGAGGACGAGGGCTCAAACCCGTGTACGGCCATTCAGTTTTAGGTTTTCCGTGATTTCCCACAATCGCTTCAGGCAAATGCTGGGATGATTCCTATGACAGGGCACGGACGATTTCCTTCCCAATCATTGACAAAATTGAGCTTCTGCTGCGTCTCTAATGAGATCTATGTCGACTGGATGTTAAACCCTGTCTTGCTTCCTTTTACGAGATCGTAAACATAGAGCAGCATGAAAATTGAACTGAAGGGGGAAATTCGCAAGAGATATAGGTGAAATACGTGTTCAAATACGTGTGAAATAAATGTTAGATGTGCATACGTGTGCAAAGTCTCTTGTAAAGAGCTCATCCTAAACCCCTGGTACGATTTCAACGAAATGTGGTACAAGTATTAGCTACAATGTGGAAAGAAATACTGTGGGAGCAAGAATCACCAACCTCCTATTGGGGTGAGCGTGGTAACATCGAGGAAGAAGAAGATGGACAGACAGCGAGGGGGAAGGAGGAAATGGACAGAGAAGGGGGGAGGGAGTAATGAACAGAGAGGAGGCAGTAGAGAGGGAGAAGGAGGAGGAGGAGGAGGAGGAGGAGATTGACAGAAAAAGGAAAGGAAAGGAGAGGATGTGGACAGAGAGGAGAGGAAGAGCCGGCCGGGGTGTCCGAGCGGTTCTAGGCGGTACAGTCTGGAACCGCGCGATTGCTACGGTCGCAAGTTCGAATCCTGCCTCGGTCATGGATGTGTGTGCTGTCCTTAGGTTAGTTAGGTTTATGTAGTTCTAAGTTCTAGGGGACTGATGACCTCAGAAGTTAAGTCCCATAGTGCTCAGAGCCATTTTTTTGGAGAGGAAGGCAGAGAGAGTTGGGACGAACAAATGAAAGGAGGAGGGGTCGAGGAGGTGGACAGAGAGAGCGGAGGAGGAGTTCGACAGAAAGGACGGAAGAGGGAAATGGACAGACAGACATTGAAGGAGGAGAGATGGACTAGTAGAAGATTGGAATTAATAGTTATCTGGGTAATATCAGGTACTCGCTAATAGGCAGTACGCATTTGTTCAAGTGGCTGGATCGACAGTTCGTGCCATGTTGAACTTTCTGTACGCCTGTCTTTAAATACAGATCCCTTGCTTTCCGATTTTGGCATTTTCTTGGAACTCTGTTGTGTTCAAGACGATTTTGGCATTGTTCATCGGTACTAATCTGAGCTCACATTACTGCCAGTCGCAGTGTTCGCTCCCTGCTATGTTTTCGGTCACAGACCTACCGTCAGTCCTGCTTTCTTCACGTTACGTGGTTCGCGGAGGTACCTAGCTGCTTTGTATCAGGCTACGACACAAAAACCCGCAATGCATTCTTTGATGATGTAACTACCGTCCCTAAATTCGGCACAACACGAAAACCACCGCTAAATGTTCGATACGGGTTTTTAAACTCACACAACAGACAATAGACGTAAAATGACGGGAGCGGGTAATAAAGAACAGAGTTGAACCCCTTTCCTACTGCGTATCTACACTGAATTCAGAATAGATATCTAGATCGTGAAGGCTCGTGTGTCTCATTTCCAGTTCTTCCTCTCCCGTGCTCTGCTGCCGTGGCGTGTGCTGTATGGACAAAACGCTTGCCATTAATTTGAGGACAGCTGTAATTTAACGGTGAAGGGGGAGAGGGTGGGGTGCTGGCTGCGGCGTGGCGCTGTGCTGCAGGGCCCTTGTAATCAGCTTAGCGACCGGACTGACACCTGGCGGCCACTCGGGCCGAATTAGCGCGGCTCGCCGGCGCCGGCAGCGGGCCTGGCCGGCCTGGGCTGGGCCGGCCTCGCCGTGGCGCGGGGCGGCGCCTATAATTGGTCGCCGATGGCCTCGGCGTCTGCCCGCCGTCTGCCGCCGCCTCAGGCCTCTCCGCCCTGTCATTGGCCAGAGGGCCACTGCCCGCTACACGCTCCACAAGTGACGCCGCCGCCCTCGCCGGTAAACGGAGCCACACCAAGGTTCGACCTCGTGGTTTTGACTGTCCACTAGCCACTTGACTCTGCCTTACTGGAGATTTTAAATACTGCTGGACATTGCCGTTATTTATTACAGCTGTTCACATTCACGCATTGCTGGATAACTAGGAAAAAAAAGATAAGAAAAAGCGCAAGTTTCTAATACCGGCTGGTTACAATTGAAGTGCAGCTACCCGCAGTGGCCCAGTGTGGGCAGTAATTATTGTATGACAGCAAAACTTGGTAGATATGCTAATGCGTTAATGCGTAACCGATTTCAGCTGGAAAAAAATTATTTCCAATTTTGCCCACCTAGTGCAAATATGACGCTGTTCAGCGCGTCGTCAACTTCTCCGGTGCCCATCCTCAACAAATTGTGTAAGTGGCATTAAATAATAAAATCAACACTATCACTTGTGTATTAAACCGGGGACCCAGAAACGACGGAGAGGCTTCGTCTCGCCGTAGCCCTAACAGGCCACAGCAATCCACCGACCCCACAGCCACCCCATGCCGAACCCAGGGTTATTGTGCAGTTCGGCCCCCAGTAGATCCCCAACCCCACCCCCAACCACCGCCCCCCCCCCCCTCCCTTCGCCCAAAAACGTCTCATTCCAGACGAGTCTAACCCCAAATGTTTGAGTGGTAGATTACTTGGAGACAGGGTTTACGCAGCAATCGCAGACATAGTGCAACTGTGGTAGAATATGGGGAACCAGCCGGCATTCGCCGAGGTAGAGGGAAAACCGCCTTAAAAACCATCCACAGGCTGGCCAGCACACAGGACCTCGACACTAATTCGCCGGGCGGATTCGTGCGGGGGATCGGCACGCATTCGTTCTCGGGGAGCAGCGCGTTAAGGCACACGGCGAGCAGGGCGAGCAACATTATCACTTTCTCAAAATACATTACATATGGAAACATTTCTATTCGTCTTTCTTACATTCACAGAACCAGATTTGCACCTGATGGCCACAATTGAAACTAATTTTTTTTCCAGCATAAATAGGTTCCGCGTTAACGCTTTAGAATACCTACCAAGTTCCGCTGCCATACGATAGTTACAGCCCACGCTGGACTTCCGTCAGTAGCTGCAGTTTAATTATAACCAAGCGGAGTGTTTGAGAATTGGATATACGTCTTAATCTCCATCTCCCCTGCCCCTGTCCATCTACTCTTCATCCTCTCTTTTTCCGTCTTCTCCTCCTCCCCCCCCCCTCTCTCTCTCTCTCTCTCTCTCTCTCTGTCTCTCTCTCTCTGTCTCTCTCTCTCTGTCTCTCTCTCTCTGTCTCTCTCTCTCTGTCCATCTCCTCCTTTCCGCTTCCTATGTCCATTTCCTCCTATTTCTCTCTCCAACACCGCTTCATCCCCTCTCTCTGACCGAGAACCATGTTTACTGTTATTGCACTTTCAGGTTCTGTAGCAGTCTTGTAATCATTAGCCGGTAATGCATTCCTGTTTGCCAACAAAGTTTCACTATTATACAGGATCATTCTTAATAACGTATAAAAACACCCGAAGTGACGTAGATGACACTGAGACGAGAAATTTGATATAAGACACATGGGGGTGGAAATAACGGGAAATACCTGAAAAGTGGAAGACAAATTGTAAGTGGGCTGTTCAGATTTTTCTATGTAAGTAAGTTGCTTAGGTTTTTCCATGTAAGTAGGTTGTTTAGGTTTTTATGTTGGTAATGCCACGTAGTGCTCTGTATGGAAATAGCTGACTGACTGCGCTGTGTGCAGTCTGTGGCTGGTTGGACTCATTGTTGGAATATTCGCTAGCGTAGCGTTGGACAGTTGGATGTGGATAGCGCGTAGCGTTGGGCAGTTGGAGGTGAGCCGCCAGCAGTGGTGGATGTGGGGAGAGAGATGCCAGAGTTTTGAGAGGTTACCATGAGCGGACGATCTGGACGTGTGTCCGCCAGAAAAAGGAAATTTGTAAGACTGGATGTCATGAACCGATATATATATATATATATATATATATATACATATATATATATATATATCCCCTCTTTTTTAGGGATTATTGAAAGATTGCGTTGCGCTAAAATATTGTGTGTCAGCTTAGAAATGGTCAGAAAAAGTAAAGAGAAAACTGTCTGAGTATGCTCAGTTTTACTCAGCTGTTTCTGTATCAAATAACATAGAAGTATACCATCACAGTCATTCTTAATTTTCGAAGGAGAAGTTTCAAAATCAACTTGTGATGTCACCATTTGACGTACCTCGCCACACGAGCGGCGGTTAGGCTTGTCGATCCTACCCTCACCGGCGGTGGACAGTGCTGCACATCGCTCCGCTGGGCTACTTTTTTTCGAATACTCTTTATAGATGTGATCTGTTGTAAATGAAAAAGTTACAAAATTATTGTCCTTGCTAAAATCAGGCAGAAGCTGTTCTTATTTTATGTTTCTTCCCTTTCGTCCCTTCTTTTTTTGTTTACAGACTTCATTTAGTAAGGAAGACGTAGGTCATATACTGGTAGCGGCGCAATTCGGACGCTTATAATCATTTACTAGTGACGGAATTAAGCCAGCGGTGACCGCGATGCCGACAGTGAAGTAATGAATATTAACTCAGTGTAAACAATTGATTGTCACTGAAAAATAAATGCTTCCTGCCACGCACAAGTTTCGAACCCTGAGCCTCACGCTTTGTAGTCGTGCGCGTAGACCCGGAGCCACACCGACCTGAATATTGGGCTTGGGTTGGGATGATCAGGTGCGACAGACGTGCGGCGAGGTACGTAATCTGGTGACGTCACATGTTCAACATTTATCATCCACTATTTGGGCATTTCCCTACATTTACGACTCCATGTGTCTTATGTTAAATTACTTGCGTGAGCGACATCTACGACTCTTCGGGGTCTTTTGAAGCTTAATAAGAATCACTCTGTATACCATATATATATATATATATATATATATATATATATATATATATATATATATATATATATATATATAACTTTTAATATACTAATATGTAAAACGTGTAAAACTTCGGAGTAAATGGGTCGAGTACGTTTTCAGATTATTGGTAACAATGTCTCCCCTTCATATATCATAGACGAGGGACGTTCAATAAGTAATGCAAAACTTTTTTTTCTGAAAGCAGGTTGGTTTTATTCAGGATTCCAATACATCATGTTATTCGTCACACTTTTGGTTACAAAACCCTGTTTTTCATCATAATCTCCACTCAATGTGACTGCCTTACAATACCTTAATGTTAGGAAAGTATGCCGGAGGTCCTGACCCCCAATGTCAACTGCATGTGTCTCCCTCCGCAATATTCGCTCGGAAACTCGTCGAGACCGACGGCATTCATTGAGAGCACCATGTCCCGTCGGTTATGAAACCGACTGTCACTGGCATTCCATGACACTTGTGTCCAGTCCCTCTCGGTTAGGAGCTTCTTGTGATGATTGTCGTTATACCACGTTACATGACTGAGAATGCTACTCAATTGCCGCAGATACATAGGACAGACCACTTTAGTACGCCAACAACCGAGTAACTTCGCTCACGATGTGGTTAAGGCTACGTCCAAACGTGGTGACCCGTTTCTGCCATTCTCCACGTCGATGCATATTACTGCACTTATTCCAAACAACCGACTGGCATATATATAAACCATTTCATTGTCAACAGCGGTGGAGGATCATAAAACTGCCTGCTACCAGTGCTGCACCAGATACAACCTTCCAAAGCGGTAAGAGTGCTCCTTTAAGGGGTGAACGATGTATGTCTGGTGAGCTTAATTTTATGACGCTAATAACCTCGACGTCGACAAAATTTTTATCTTCGCTGCCGTTCTTATTCATCTCATTCGTCTCAGTACTCAACATAATGCTATGTTTGGGATAAAAATGGCAAAGCATAAAGTTATACTTAGAAACCTAGTAGTCGAGCACCTACTTTTCGCGCCTGCAACGTTTGTGCTCTGCACACCGTTACCATTCTCCTCGCTGCTGCCTCAGTAGCCCTCGGGGCTGGGGAGTCAGCCAGCTAGCCAGCTGGCGCTATTAAAGGTAAAATTGCCAGCCCAGCGCGACTCTTCTCTTCATCGAATAACCTGCCGCTGGCAAGCCTGGCGAACTCGGATAAGATCTTCGTCGAGTTTTTTAGGGCAAATTGAAAGGCTCAGACATAAAAACGCTGGCGGGCGTAATTTGAAAATCCCGTGGGCTAACTAGGATCGCGGGGGAGGAGCTCATTTGGGAGGATCCGCAGGAAGGGCCCGCTCGATAGCCCGGCTATCCACCTGCTGTCGGGGGGAAGGCGAAGCGCTCCTCCAGGTTATGCGCGCCACTGCGGTGCACCTCTCACATATTAAAAACACATCATTACATGTAGCGGTAGCAACCATCTCTTAATTAAATGCACTTCAGTCTTCAGGCATGTAATTTTTGATCCATTTCACAGAAACCGTTACCCTCTCACGAAAGCAGCAATTTCCATGTTTCACGTAAGCCTACAACATCAGTAGAATTATAGACACTTTGTGTGATTTTCTCCAAGCCATTTTTTGTTGTTGTAAAAGTCCCTAAGTATACCCCAACTTACTTTCCACCTCTGTGTTTTCTTGGCTTGTTTAACTGAAGTATATGTTCGTCATCGTACTAAGTCACTGCATTATATTAGAGGGCACGAGTGGGCAACAGGCTCGTGCGGGCCGGATCCGCCAAGCGTCTGGTTTCAATCTGGCCTGGAAATGGTTCAAATGGCTCTGAGCACTATGGGACTTAACGTCTGAGGTCATCAGTCCCCTAGAACTTAGAACTACTTAAACCTAACCAACCTAAGGACATCACACACACCCATGCTCGAGGCAGGATTCGAACCTGCGAAGGTAGCGGTCGCGCGGTTCCAGACTGAAGCGCCTAGAACCGCTCGGTTACAGTAGCCGGCCAATCTGGCTTGGAGAAGAAATTCGTGGTAGAGAGAGCGACTTATTATAACACGCCAACAGTCGAAATTATAGGTAATTAGCTGCAACCAATTGCTTTTATAGATATTTTATTTTCCATGATGACATTTCGAGATGCCTTACATCCCACCTTCAAATTTGGTTGGTTGGTTGATTTGGAGGGGAGGGGACCAAACAGCGATGTCATCCGTTCTACCAGATTAGGGAAGAATGGGGAAGAAAGTCTACCGTGCCCTTTCAAAGGAACCATCGCGGCATTTGCCTGAAGCCATTTAGGGAAATCACGAAAATCCTAAATCAGGATGTCCGGACGCGGGTTTGAACCGTCGTCCTTCCGAATATGATCGGCGTGCTAACCACTGCGCCACCTCGCTCGGTCCTTCAGATGTACACATTTATTTAGGTAAGGTACATATGCTGTGCTGTGGAGCAGTTGGTATGGTTGGGAATGAAGAGCACATTTGTAGGCCGCGATCGCAGTGCAGAGAGACTTTTATTGATCCAACATGACCGGTTTCGGCAGTCTTATGCTGCCATCATCTGATCAAAAGGCAAAACAGGAAGATAACAAGGAGGGAGGGGCGTGGGGAAATAGAGCGAGAGTACAATTAATTTCACGAATTATATACATACCCCTATTTACAGTAGTTCTTGATGCACGTCTGTGTGAATTCGGATACGCACTATTACGATGCATTCATACCTTTACTTTTATTGTAATCGTCTACATTACTTTTTATAGCATAAATCATTTCGATTGACTTGTAGTACACGCCTCGCTTCTCTCTTCCATCTGGATTAAAATTGACACTTCTGAAGTAAGGTGAGCGCCGCACGGTTTTTTATGCAATGCAACCCCCCCCCCCCCCAAGTGCGAGTCTCGGTCAGGCACACAGTTAAAATCTGCCAGGAAGTTTCTTATTCTAGTTTTAACGAGAACTGTTATAAAAATGAGAACTGAAATAAGTGGTAACAGGTTACTATTGAGAGATAGCTGTCATAACTGAAAACTAAATCTGAATCATACTTTTTAAAAACTTAATAAATGAACTTTATATTTGGATTGCTGCCGGCCACGATGGCCGTGCGGTTATAGGCGCTGCAGTCTGGAACCGAGGGACTGCTACAGTCGCAGGTTCGAATCCTGCCTCGGGCATGGTTGTGTGTAATGTCCTTAGGTTAGTTAGGTTTAAGTAGTTCTAAGTTCTAGGGGACTGATGACCTAAGATGTTAAGTCCCATAGTGCTCAGAGCCGTTTGAACCATTTTATATTTGGATTGCTGGGGTAGCCAATCGAATTATCCCCCTCCTAAACCGGCGCAGTTTCTCATGGAATTGGTACTCATTGCACCATCTGCTATCTGCCTCTCATGCCACTTCTAGCGTCCTGCGTCAGTTAATGTTATTTCCACTCAACTATGAATTGCAGTTTGGGGCAGACTCCTATGACCCAAAGCCACGTATGTCTGCTCTGAGCTGGAGAGGATCGCGCAAGAGAAGAAGTCATAGCGGGCTACGTCATACTAGGCAGATGACTGATTCCCTCCTCCCCTCCCCCCCCCCCCCCCCTCGCAAAAGAAAGACGCCCTACGCAAGCGGTGTTTCCTACGGCCCGCCGGAACAAATACTGTAGACGCAAGCTCCGACCGCTGTGCACGCACCGGCCTGTTCTTCAGACTGCGGCAAAGGCGTATCACGTCCAATCGTAATAGACAAATTAGGAACGACCTTGGCAAGAGTTCACCAGGAAATCGTTGCTTCATCAACATTTCACACAGGTGTTTCAGCAGCATTAGCTCAAAGAGCAGTGCACTAACTCATACTCACACCTCACAAATTAAACGGTAGTGCATCTAGTGACGTATTCAGTTCCGACATTGTTGTTGCTCGGTTGCAGCTCGCTATTGACCCTGAAGTATGTATAGCATGTCTGCCTTTATCCGCGTATATGAATTCGCAGATCTGATGTTAGTGTAACTCAATTTATTAAGCCAATCTTTTTCCACCAAATCAAAACTTCTGATCGGTATACACACAGCATACTGCAAGTTGGTTTCAGAGAACTAACAACCACGGCTATTTTGTGCAGAACAGTGCAACAGCACACACCGTCGTTTTAAGAGGTTTTCCTTTTTTTTGCAGAACTCTGCAACCGGTCGACTCATTTTCTCAAATCTTCAAATAAACACTTTATGTAACTAGTGCGGATTTTCAATTGTTGCATGTATTGCTATAAATCCAGCCAGACTTCGTTAGAAAACAAAAGCATTTGTGGCCCAGTCATTCCGCAGCGTGCTGCAGTGCCTGAACAGCGGCGTTACCGGCGCGGCCTACGAAACGCGCGGGAGCCCGGGACAGGGCTAGCTGGCCGCGCACGGCCCATTTGCCCGCACCGGCGCCGGCGCCGGCTTTTATTAACACACCGCTGTTCCGCGAAGCTGCACCGCCGCTTTGTGGCGGTACAGAAATAAAAAGCTCCCGCCACGGGACCAAAACAACGCAAAAAGCGACCGTTCTGGAAACGTCTATTTGTCCGTGTAAAACGCGAAATTATGTAATTCAGAAACCGCACTCTGCGAGAGGGATGGTCCCGTTACGAGAGTCACTGTGCGATGTACGGTGCTCCACCGAAGTGGTGCATCGCCCGGCCACAGCGTCACTCTGCCGGCTCGAGTTTTAGCGACGCAATATATAGCTTGCCTACTGTCTCATCAGTTTCGTTGCCATAATTCCAATCCCAAAGAAAGCAGGTGTTGACAGATGTGAAAATTATCGAACTATCAGTTTAATAAGCCACTGCTTCAAATTACTAACACGAGTTCTTTACAGACGAATGGGAAAACTGGTAGAAGCCGACCTCGGGGAAGATCAGTTTGGATTCCGTAGAAATGTTGGAACACGTGAGGCAATACTGACCCTACGACTTATCTTACAAGGGAACCTCCCCAGCGCACCCCCCCCCCCCCCCCCCCCCCTCAGATTGAGTTATAAGTTGGCACAGTGGATAGGCCTTGGGAAACTGAACACAGATCAATCGAGAAAACAGGAAGAACTTGTGTGGAACTATGAAAAATATAAGCAAAATATACAAACTGAGTAGTCCATGCGCAAGATAGACAACATCAAGGATATTGTGGGCTCAGTAGCGCCGTGGTCCCGTGGTTAGCGTGAGCAGCTGCGGAACGTTATTCCCTCGACTGAAAATTTTCACTTTATTTTTGCAAAGTTATGATCTGTCCGTTCGTTCATTGACGTCTCTGTTCACTGTAATAAGTTTAATGTCTGTGTTTTGCGACCGCACCGCAAAACCGTGCGATTAGTACACGAAAGGACGTGCCTCTCCAATGGGAACCGAAAACATTTGATCGCAAGGTCATAGGCCAACCGATTCCTCCACAGGAAGACACCTCTGGTATATTCTATACGACACTGGTGACGGCATGTGCGTCACATGACAGGAGTATGTTGCTGACCCACCTAATTTGTACACTTGGTGAATGGGTGAAAAGATTCTTCTACCTGGCCCGATTTAGGTTTTATTGTGGATGTCATAATCACTCCCAAAAAAATGATGAAAACATAAGAGTTTGTCACATAAACTGCAACAAATAAATGCAACAGTTTCACAGTCGCACAGTTTTCCCTGTGCTCTGTCAAAACATATGTTTTTAACGTTTTCAAATTTTTCCGTGTGTAGACTGTCAAATCCTGCATATGTCCAAGCAAATCTGAACATGTCCTGGAATTTTGGAGAGCGAAGTTGATTATGTGTGAGTACCTGAACTTTGATAATTGTCTCATAATAAAAAATTAAACATTTCACTCGAGGGAAGACTTGAACCAAGGACCTTTCGTTCCTCAGCTGCTCACGCTAAACACCACGGCGCTACTGAGCCCACAATATCCTTGATGTTACCTATCTTGCACATGGACTACTCAGTTTGTATATTTTGCTTATTTTTTTCATAGTTCCACACAACTTCTTCCTGTTTTCTCGATTGATTTGTGTTCAGTTTTTCAAGGCCTATCCACTGTGCCGACTTACAACTAAATCTGAGAGGGGTGCGATGGGGAGGTTCCCTTGTTAGAAAATAGATTAAGGAACGGCAAACCCACATTTCTAGCATTTGTAGATTTAGAGAATGTTGACTGGAATACTCTCTTTCAAATTCTGAAGGTGGCATGGGTAAAATACAGGGAGCGAAAGACTATTTACAATTTGTACAGAAACCAGATGGCAGTTATAAGAGTCGAGGGACATGAAAGGGAAGCAGTAGTTGGGAAGGGAGTGAGACAGGGCTGTAGCCTCTCCCGGATGTTATTTAAAAAAATAGTTCAAATGGCTCTGAGAACTATGCGACTTAACTTTTGAGGTCATCTGTCGTCTAGAACTTAGAACTAATTAAACCTAACTAACCTAAGGACATCACACACATCCATGCCCGAGGTATGCGACCGGATGTTATTCAATCTGTATATTGAGCAAGCAGTAAAGGAAACAAAAGAAAATTTTCGAGGAGGAATTATAATTCCATGGAGAAGAAATTGAAACTTTGAGGTTCGCCGATGACATTGTAATTCTGTCAGAGACAGCAAAGGACTTGGAAGAGCAGCTGAATGCAGTGGACAGTGTCTTGAAAGGAGGATATAAGATGAACATCAATAAAAGAAAAACGAGGATAACGGAATGTAGTCGAATTAAATCGGGTAATGCTGAAGGTGTTAGATTAGGAAATGAGACGATTAAAGTAGTAAATGAGTTTTGCTATTTGAGGGAGCAAAATAACTGATGATGGTCGAAGTAGAGAGGATATAAAATGGCAAGGAAAGCGCTTCTGAAGAAGAGAAATTTGTTAACATTGAGTAAAGATTTAAGTGTCAGGAAGTCGTTTCTGAAAGTATTTGTATCGAGTGTGGCCATGTATGGAAATGAAACATGGACGATAAATAGTTTGGACAAGAAGAGAATAGAAGCTTTTGAAATGTGGTGCTACAGAAGAATGCTGAGGATTAGATGGGTAGATCACATAACTAACGAGGAGGTATTGAATAGAATTGGAGAGAAGAGAAATTTGTGGCACAACTTGACTAGAAGAAGGGATCGGTTGGTAGGGCATATTCTGAGGCATCAAGGGATCACCAATTTAGTATTGGAGGGCAGCGTGGAGGGTGAAAATCGTAGAGGGAGACTAAGAGATGAATACACTAAACAGATTCAGAAGGATGTAAGTTGCAGTAGGTACTGGGAGATGAAGAACCTAGCACAGGATAGAGTAGCATGGAGAGCTACATCAAATCAGTCTCTGGACTGAAGACCACAACAACAACAACAACAACAACAATTCTAGGTGATTTCATTCTGTGTCATTTACCAGTAAAGGGCTAACAAACTATCGAGAACAATTCAATTACAAAATGACAACGAAGTTAACTATAGACTTCTCCCCCTGCGGCATCTAGGCTAACTTTTCTCGCTACTTAGCTTCTGTAGTTACTGTCTTCCCAGCACCACTCTTTAAGATTCCTTGAGTCAATAGCTTCCTCGAGATTTATCGTCTTCCGGAATGTCTACCACGTCTCCTTTAGCCCGCCCCGCTAGCCGCGTGGTCCAACCCGCTGTTTCCCGAGGGGGAAGACGTGCCGGTCCCCGGCACGAATCCGCCCGGCGGATTAGTGTCGAGGTCCGGTGAACCGGCCAGCCTCTGGATGGTTTTTAAGGCGGTTATCCATCTGTTTCGGCGAATGCGGGCTGGTTCCTCTCATTCCGCCTCAGTTGTACAATGTCGGCGATTACTGTGCAAACACTGCCTCCACGTACGCGTACACCATAATTATTCTACCACGCAAACATCCAGTAATAATAAAATGTTACGCAGACAATGGGGAACAGAAGATGCTACACTGCTTAACTGTTTTCTGAGTGTCAGCGACCATAACATTGGAATAAGCAATCCTAGCTGAAGTATTAGTAATTTTAAAGTAAGTTCTAGTAGAAGTAGTTTTTGTAAGACTGTCAAAGTGGTACTGGTGATAGTGATAGTGATAGTAATAGTAATAGAGTCTGATTTTTATTTGTAATTATCACGTCGTTAATGTAGTAATAGTAAGTGCAGCTGCAGTAACACTATTAACAATAGCTGATAAATCTAAATGTGAAATCAGTTACATCAAATTGAAATAACAAGAACTCACGGCTCTTTTTCTGCCACGTTAAAAGAACAACTGACTAAAACTGAAATTAGGTGGCGAAGGATGCCTCCACCGTCTGTCCAACAAGTTCCGAGACTGATTTTATTCCTGGCGCATAACCGACATCAGCGCAGTGAGTACTGTGTCAGCTTGAATTAACAACTGGAAACAACAGGCTCGCATACGATCAGTCACTGGCGAGCAGGCAATGTTAAGAAGTGCACGTGCGGCCGTGCTGTGTCGACGTTGTTGCAAAAGAGCAACGTCTCTATTTCAAGTATTCAAAACATTCTCCAGCATGTTTCGAAAAAGAGAAAAGTGTGTGCAATGTTTGTTCCGCACACATTGACTCCAGAATAAAAACGACGGGCCGGCCAGTGTGGCCGTGCGGTTCTAGGCGCTTCAGTTTGGAACCGCGTGACCGCTACGGTCGCAGGTTCGAATCCCGCCTCGGGCATGGATGTGTGTGATGTCCTTAGGTTAGTTAGGTTTAAGTAGTTCTAAGTTCTAGGGGACTGATGACCTCACATGTTAAGTCCCATAGTGCTCAGAGCCATTTCAACCAAAAACGACGGTAAGTGGACGCCTGCTGGACTTGATTGAAATGGAAAACACGGACAACTCTTCCCTGAGAAGTATCATCACGGGTGACAATATTTGCTATCATCAATGTGAATCTACCATAAAGTGCAGAAATTCGACTGAAATTAGCGATATAACAGACATTCATGTCAGTCTGAAGCGTGAATTGAACAACGTCCCAAATAAGGACTTTACTGACAATTTCATGTGGTAGTATCACCATTCTGTGCTTTGTACTCAAGTAAGGGGAGGGAGGGAGGGGACTGGGGCAGACTATAATAATAGCTTCAAGGATTTAAAACACCATCTTAACTTTCTTTTATATTCCATTACTCCAATCTCGAAACTTTCTGGACTGGCGGGATAAGCGTAGAGTAGCGCATAGGTAGATATCTATGTGTTAAAGTGATACTGGCAGAGACAAGCAAAAATGCGGAAGTACATACTGTAAGCTTATTTCAGTACTCAGAATAGAAAAAAAAGAACCTGTTAATCATAATTATTGACATCAATGTAATTTGAATCGCGACAGTTCATTGTTGTCTCCAAGAAAGTGGTGCAGAATGAGAGAAGAAAGCGTGCCTGGACAGTTCAGAAAAGCGGGGACTCGAATCCGAGTTACGGCCCGGTACTCGGTTTTAATTTGTCAAGAAGTTCCTCCGACCAGTTATTCCTGCCACTACCACTCAGCAGTTACAGGTCTTATTATGCACAAACGTATCGTTCTTCTGGGATCCAATCACCCTACCAAAATACACTCCTGGAAATGGAAAAAAGAACACATTGACACCGGTGTGTCAGACCCACCATACTTGCTCCTGACACTGCGAGAGGGCTGTACAAGCAATGATCACACGCACGGCACAGCGGACACACCAGGAACCGCGGTGTTGGCCGTCGAATGGCGCTAGCTGCGCAGCATTTGTGCACCGCTGCCGTCAGTGTCAGCCAGTTTGCCGTGGCATACGGAGCTCCATCGCAGTCTTTAACACTGGTAGCATGCCGCGACAGCGTGGACGTGAACCGTATGTGCAGTTGACGGACTTTGAGCGAGGGCGTATAGTGGGCATGCGGAAGGCCGGGTGGACGTACCGCCGAATTGCTCAACACGTGGGGCGTGAGGTCTCCACAGTACATCGATGTTGTCGCCAGTGGTCGGCGGAAGGTGCACGTGCCCGTCAGCCTGGGACCGGACCGCAGCGACGCACGGATGCACGCCAAGACCGTAGGATCCTACGCAGTGCCGTAGGGGACCGCACCGCCACTTCCAAGCAAATTAGGGACACTGTTGCTCCTGGGGTATCGGCGAGGACCATTCGCAACCGTCTCCATGAAGCTGGGCTACGGTCCCGCACACCGTTAGGCCGTCTTCCGCTCACGCCCCAACATCGTGCAGCCCGCCTCCAGTGGTGTCGCGACAGGCGTGAATGGAGGGACGAATGGAGACGTGTCGTCTTCAGCGATGAGAGTCGCTTCTGCCTTGGTGCCAATGATGGTCGTATGCGTGTTTGGCGCCGTGCAGGTGAGCGCCACAATCAGGACTGCATACGACCGAGGCACACAGGGCCAACACCCGGCATCATGGTGTGGTGAGCGATCTCCTACACTGGCCGTACACCACTGGTGATCGTCGAGGGGACACTGAATAGAGCACGGTACATCCAAACCGTCATCTAACCCATCGTTCTACCATTCCTAGACCGGCAAGGGAACTTGCTGTTCCAACAGGACAATGCACGTCCGCATGTATCCCGTGCCACCCAACGTGCTCTAGAAGGTGTAAGTCAACTACCTTGGCCTGCAAGATCTCCGGATCCGTCCCCCATTGAGCATGTTTGGGACTGGATGAAGCGTCGTCTCACGCGGTCTGCACGTCCAGCACGAACGCTGGTCCAACTGAGGCGCCAGGTGGAAATGGCATGGCAAGCAGTTCCACAGGACTACATCCAGCATCTCTATGATCGTCTCCATGGGAGAATAGCAGCCTGCATTGCTTCGAAAGGTGGATATACACTGTACTAGTGCCGACATTGTGCATGCTCTGTTGCCTGTGTCTATGTGCCTGTGGTTCTGTCAGTGTGATCATGTGATGTATCTGACCCCAGGAATGTGTCAATAAAGTTTCCCCTTCCTGGGACAATGAATTCATGGTGTTCTTATTTCAATTTCCAGGAGTGTATGTAAAATGACACAAATAACAACAAAAGTAATAAATTAAAGGTGGGCGTAACATTATCAAATAAGAAAGAGGAGGTTCACGTGTTACGGTCATATTCTCAGAATAATTGACAACAGTCCAACAAAGAAAATCTTCAGTTTGATTCCCATGTTAAAGAACCCCAAGGAATGGATGGAAGAGACAGGAAGAGATTTCGGAAAACTCAGCGTTAGAGAAGGTACCGTACTGGACAGCGAACATTTTACTCTACATATCATTACTGCAAAATTTCCTATCCAACATAAAAAATCAAAACCTAGGGCTGTGATGTCAAATGAACAGAGGGAGGCCATCAGCCAATGCGTGAAGCAATTCCGGGAAGGTAAGAAGAGAAAGATTGTATCGTAGTCTTGTCTATAATTGGCCAGGTTTTGTAAATAAAAAAATATTAACTGTTTGGGAACGCGACCGATTTTGTGACGCGACAAAATATATTTTGTATAACCTACTGATATTTTTCATCGTGAGTCGTTCCAAACATTTCCACAGAAACAGAAAATTTTTAAGCACATTTTCACCGATAAGTTTTTGCTTTATCTTACAAATAGTGTTATCCACGTTCCCGTACTTCAGTATCAATGCTGGGATCACATTTACTCCACCTTGCGAAATATTTGGCCAATACCATTTTCAATCGGACGAATACCTCGGTCTGCGGCAGCTTTCACATTACCATAAAATCGTAGCACTGAACGTAACATTCCTTATCGGCATCGGCGTTGTGGACTGACGTGTGTGTGTGTGTGTGTGTGTGTGTGTGTGTGTGTGTGTGTGTGTGTGTGTGTGTGAAGGATGGCCGAGTTCCTGTGTTGGAGCTGAGCTGCCACAGCACTAGGGAGCGACGCCCTCCGCCAATTTCGACCAGGAAATTGCTTGTAGAAACGTTTCCCGTCATTCGTCATGTTTGTCATGTTATCAGCCAAAGTAAATTAAACTTAAATGGCTGCTGGTGGCTTATGGGCGCGGCTGCGGCTGCTAGGCGGAAGGTGGTGAGCATCTGTGGGGATGGGGAGCAGTTCGTGTGTGTGTGTGTGTGTGTGTGTGTGTGTGTGTGTGTGTGTGTGTGTGTGTTTGTAGATGGGTGGATGGTGTGACAGCAGGGATGGCGCCAGTCATCTGTTTCGCTCTTGGCATAGAAGACGCACTCCAAAACGACCGAGCTTTTATGTGTGTAATCACATTTATTGTAAAGAAGAGCAAGAATCAGGTGAAACGTCTTTACGGAAGAAGGAAGTTAGTGACAAGATCAATAATGCTAAAAGGTTGTTCCCAGTTGCTGGTCGTTCTAGATACTATTTCACTGTTCAGAATGAAGCTGCTGTAGTCTGTGACCTTTACAGTTTGCTTCCACAACATTAGCACATTAAAACAAAAGCGTGTATCTCCTCCATTATTACGCCTTGCAGTTAACAGTGGAACTTGAAAACACATGATTGTGTAGAGGTTTCTTGTTACCTGAATTGTTGCTAATTACATAAAACTAGTTAGAAGTCTATGTAGTCTGGTCTAAAATCGTAAGTAGCTGTCTTGCTGAAAATGTTTAAAGTACATTCGTGACGAGATGTAAGTTTGGGGTAAATATGTTTCATTTTCTCGTATCTACTTTTGCTTTTAAGCACAGTATTATCCGAGCGAGAAATAAATTATAAACAGTTCCAGTTTCTAAACCCCCCCCTTCCCCCCCCCCCCCCGCCTCCCCTTCCGCTTCCGACTAACGTTTTCCGCAGATTTCCCTTGGTTGTAAGCAAATGCCAAAGCAAATAAAAAGAAGAAATAGATACAGAATTGGCTTCGTAAACTTTCCCGTTGTAGTAACTGATGATATTCATGTCGGGTCTCCAGCTGGAACACACTGTCATCTTGACACGATATTTCGACCGTCCACCGTTCTGGTGAGTAAGCCGTCGCACTAACTCGCCGGACATGAAATCAAACACGCAGCGGCGGCTTCTTTACACACCGCCCATAGGTCTATCGCGCATGCGTGAACATAACTACCCTCTACGTGAGGTACAACAGCGCACCGGCGGTGAAAACTCGCGAAAACGATAAATCGTTATCAAACAGCTTTTGGTGACCGAAACGATGACCGTTGTTTCCTAATGTCAAACAGAACTGGGTTCCAACTCTTACTTAATTGATACCCTTATCTCTGTTTATAATATTGTCAGTTAGATGGATTTCAATGGCTCCTTTCACTACACAGTCCCAATACCGCAACGCAGGGGTGACCACTTGTATCTCATCGTAAAACATTTCATGTCCTACAGTAAGACAATGTTCCGTTACTACTGCAGATTTTTCTGGCTGAAATGAGTGCCTGTGGCGTTGATGTTCCAAGCAACGATCCTGGACCTCAAGAATCGTCTGTCCAATATAGACTTTCCCGCAATGGCAGGGAATCTTGTAGACCCCGGACTTCCTCAAACCCAAATCATCCTTCACTGAGCCCTGCAGATCTCTAGTCTTAGCTAGCAGACGGAATACACTTTTAATATCAAATTTCTTTAAAATTCTTCCTGTTTTTGGAGATATGCTTCCCGCAAAATGTAGGAATGCCGCCGATCTGCTTGTATCTTCTGTTGGTTCCCGCGAAGGTCCAATCTGTAGAGCACGACGGGTCTGATTGTCGGTATAACCATTCTACTTGAATAAATCTTTAAAAGATGATCCAGTTGTGCCAAACTATGTGCATCAGAGATGGCACCATCTCTTTTTACCAATGTACGTAGGACCCCATTGCATTGGTACGATGGATGACAACTTGATGCATGAAGATGTCGATACCTATACGTGGGCTTACGATAAACACTGTGTCCTAATGTCACATCATCCCTCCTGTAGACCAACATACCTAAAAAGATGCGTTATTTTCAAATTCCCTCGTGAAATTAATATTGGGATGCAGACAATTAAAATCATCTAGGAATCCCTCCCGTATGGTTGCACCATAAAAGGATCGTCGACGTGGTTTCAAATGCCATGTCCTCAAAATCCTCCATAAACAAACTGGCGACCATGGGGGATAATGGACTCCCCATATTCACTCCATCAGTTTGTTCAAAGTACCTGACATTAAATAAAAAATACGTCAAAAATGGTTCAACTGGCTCTGACCACAATGGGACTTGAATCTAAGGTCATCAGTCCCCTAGAACTTAGAACTACTTGAACCTAACTAACCGAAGGACATCACACACATCCATGCCCTAGGCAGGATTCGAACCTGCGACCGTAGCGGTCGCGCGGTTCCAGACTGAAGCGCCTAGAACCGCTTGGCCACACTGGCCGGCAAAAAATACGTCGACATCAACACATGTCGACAAAGCTTAGTTGCTTATTCGTCCAATTTTTCACCAATAAACTGTAAGCAAACTTCAAGAGGAACTCTTGGTAGAAAGAGACACAACATCAAAACTGACAAGCAATCTGTGCGGCTGAGACACAAAGACTTCAAACGCTGAATAAAAAACAGAGAACTGAAATACGATGTTCGCATTTCCCGACATGGGGATTGAGAATGGATGATAAATTCTTGGCTAAGTTGTAAGTAGGAGTACCCAAATTGCTAACAATAGGCCGAAGACTAACTCCTTACTTGTGTAACTTGGGCAAACTGTATAACTTCGGCAGGGCTGCAGGAACATCGTCAGATAATGAACTATTCTTTAAAAGTGAAAGCGTCTTGCGTTTTATACGTTCAGTTTGATCGTTCTACAATCCTCGGTATGCCGAGTCTGCAAGCAAAAGATCAATTTTACTCACACAATCGTCCCGCGAGAGAAGAACTGTTGCATTGCCCTTGTCCGCTGGTAGAATTAGTAAATCCTGGTCTTCTCTTATGGCCCGCATTGCGTCTCTTTCACGCAACGTATGCGAAACCTCTTGCCTGATTTCATCAGCCAGATTGTCGGGAAATCTGGACACCGCTTGTTCAACTGTGAAAATCAATTCCGTAATGGGAAGATTCCTGGGTGAAGGGGAAAATTTTAACCCCTTTTCCAATACTGCCAGCGTAGCATCGTCCAGTTGTTTGGTTCTGAGACTAATCACAAAATGTCGATCGTTGCCATCATCCGTTATTGTAGACTGAAAGCCGTTGAAACGTCGAAGATTGCCTACTGATGGCGTTTGCATCAACCCAGTCTGATATTGCCAGGATGAACAGTCAACCTAATCCCGGGATGCAGCAGACAGCAACGCCTTAACTTCCAATTGCAAACAAAATAAATCCTTGGATATTAAATCAAGTTGTCCACGTGTAAAACGAATGCGCTCCCTTATTAAGGCTAAGCCAACACGCTTCTTAATGTTGTTGGCTGTTTTTGTCCCAATGTAATGAACAATTCTGGTAAATTTAGGTATTATACCTTCATTCCGGTATCTCAGCAGAAAAGCGAAGGCGCTCAGCAACTTACTCTCCTTCTTACGAAGTTTATCAAACTTCCATACAAGTTCAAACACCTCCTCCCCTAGAGGCTCTTGATGTGGCTCTGTAAACTTTCCCCGGGTAGTAATTGATGACGTTCATGTCGGATCTCCAGCCGGAACAAATCATCGTGACAAAATATTTCGTCAGTTCACCTGGGCGCCATCTTTAGGCGAGTAAGCCGTTGCACTAACTCGCCGGAACTAAAATCAGACACGCAGAGGCGGCTCCTTTCAGACACCGCCAATAGTTCCCGGCGGCTTCTTTTACACACCGGCCATAGGTCCATTTCCTCGTCCTTTCCCCGTCTCTCTGTCCATCACATCCTCCCCCTCTCTCTCCACTTCCTCCTACCCTCTCTCTTCATCTCTCTCCTCCTTACCGCTTTCTATTTCCTCTTCCTGAAACCTCTCTGTCCACCTCTGCCTGACCTTGAGCCTTTTCCATGGTTACTGCGTATTCTGAGTCTGTAATAGTGTTCTAATCATAAGCCGATAACCACAAATACAATTTTCCAGTTTGCTAACAACGTTTCGTTATGTATAGCAACCTATGTCCGTCCAATGTTCATTAGAGTATTGTGTAAAAATTTAAAGTAAATCGGTCGACAACTTTTCGAGTTTTTTGGTAATGGCGTAGAGCCCTCCCCTTTTTTTAGCACTTGCAACCTGCGTCCTCAATTATTTGCTGTATGTATTCCAATCTCTGTCTCCCTCTACAGTTTCTGTCTTCTACAGCTCCCTCTAGTACCGTGGAAGTCATTCTCTGATGTCTCAGCAGATGTCCTACCGTCCTCTCTCTTCTTCTTGTCAGTGTTTCTCATACATTCCTTTTCTCTCTCGTTCTGCGCAAAACTTCCTCATTCCTTACCTTATCAGTCCACTTAATTTTCAATATTCGTCCGTAGCACCACATCTCAAATGCTTCGATTCTCTTCTGTTCCGGTTTTCCCCACAGTCTATGCTTCACTACCATGCAATACTCTGCTCCGGACGTACATTCTCAGAAATTTCTTCCTCAAATTAAGGCCTGTGTTTGATACTGGTAGAGTTGTCTTGGCCAGGAATGACCTTTTTGTCAGTGTTATTCGGCTTTTGATGTCCTCCTTGCTCCGTTCGTCATTCATTATTTTGCTGCCTAGGCACCAGAATTCCTTAACTTCATCTACTTTATCAATCCTGATGCTACGTTTCTCATTTTTATCATTACAGCTGCTTCTAGTTGCTTTCGTCTTTCTTCGATTTACTCTCAGCCCATATTTTGAGCTCATTAAATTGTTCATTCCATTCAGCAGATCCTGTAATTCTTCTTCATTTTTACTGAAAATAGCCACGTCATAAGCGAATCTTAACGTTGATATCATTTCACTGTTAGTTTTAATTCCACTGCGCAATATTTCTTTTGTTTTTAACGTTGCTTCTTCGATGTACATAATGAACAGTAGGGCCGAAAGACTGCCTCCCTGTCTTCCATCCTTTTTGATCCGAGCACTTCGTTCTTGGTCTTTCATTCTTACTATCCCTCTTGTCTCCTGTACGTGTTGTATATTACCTGTCTCTCCCTACAGCTTACCCCTATTTTCCTCAGAATTTCGAACATCTTGCACCATTTGACACTGTCGAACGTTTTTTTCCAGACCGATAAAAACCATTGATTTTTCTTTAATGTTGCTTACATTATTAACCGCAACGCCAGAGCTGCCCCTCTGGTGCCTTTTCCTTCCGCAAAACCAAAACGATCGTCACCTAACACATCCTCAGTTTTCTTTCCAATTCTGTATGTTATTCTTGTCAACAACTTGGGTGCTTGAGTTGTTATTCTCATCGTGCAGTAATTCTCGCACTTATCAGCTCTCGCATTCTTCGAAATTGTGTGGATGATATTTTCCCGAAAGTTAGGTGGTATATCGCTAGACTTATACATTCTGCCCACCAACGTGAATGGTCGTTTAGTTGCCAGTTCCTCCAACGATTTTAGAAATTCTGATGGGATGTTATTTATCCTTTCTGTATCAGTTTATCTGAAGTCTTCCAAAATATATCGACTCCTGTCTCTTTTTTTATCACATAACACAAATTTTCCTCCTCATGGTGGCCTTCAGTATACTCTTTCCATTTATCCGCTCACCTCCTGTGTTTAAAAGAGGGATTCTCATTGCACTCTTAATGTTACCACCGTTGCTTTTAATTTCACCGAAGACTGTTTTGACTTTTCTATATGCTGACTCAGGCTTTCTGACAATCATTTTTCCTTAGATTTCTTCATATTTTTCATGCAGCCATTTCGCCTTAGCTTCTCTGCATTTAGAATTTATTTCATTCTTAAGTGACTTGTGTTTCTCCATTTCTGAATTCCCCAGAACATTTTTGTACTTCCTTCTCTTATCGACCAACTGAAGTATTTCTTCTGTTACCCATGGTTTCTTCATAATTATCTTCTTTGTACCTATGTTTTTCTTTCCAATTTCTGTGGTCGCCCTTTTTAGACCTCTTTGGCTATTCCTTATTGCAGTATCTATACCATTAGAGAACTTCAAGCGTATCTCTTCATTCCTCAGTACTTCAGTTTCCAACTTCTTTGCGTATTGACTCTTTCTCACTAATCACTTAAACTTCATTCTACTCTCCATCATTACTATATTGTGATCTGAGTCTATGTCTGCTCATGGGTACGCCTTACAGTCCAGTTTTTTTATTCAAATCCTGAGGTTGTTGCAATGGAAAAAAGAAAAGTCATCATGTCACTGTGCTGCCGTTATACCTCCACACCAAACAAAGACAAAAAACTCCCACCGCCACCTCCAAAGATCTCCCTCGAAAAAAAAGCACGTCATCTTATATTTACTAAGCTCTTTGGCACAGTGGCCACTAAGAACTCTCTCGAAAAACTTGCGTAAGTCAGTGACCTCGCAGGGTCTATATGTACATGTTTTGCAATAATGCCATTCACTTCTCTTTTTAACGCAGAAAATTAACGAAAAATATTGTGACAGTGTCAATCGCAAAATGTAGTGCCGTCACGCAGCAGGACAACTTAAAATTGAAATAGCCTTCTTCACAGTAAATTCACGAAATATACATGTATAACGTTGGGGAAAACGTCAACAAAAAGGCTGTTCACGTTAATGTGTAGAACGTATGAGTCTGGTCACGTACCATCTGACTTTCGGAAAAGCAAGCTGACAAGCGCGAGAATTATCGCACAATCACATTAATAGCTCATACATCGAAGTTGCTAACAATGTGTTAGATGACGACTAGTTTGGCTTTAAGAAAGGCAAAGGCACCAGAGAGGTAATTCTGGCGTTGTGGTTGATAATTCAAGCGACACTAAAGAAATACCAGGACACGTTCATAGGATCTGTTGACCTGTAAAAGCGTTCGATAGTGTAAAATGGTGGAAGATGTTCGAAATTCTGAGAAAAAGGGGTAAGCTGTACGGAGTGACGGGTGACATACAATATGTACAAGAGCCTAGGGGGAATAATAATAGTGAACGACCAAGAACGAAATGCTACGATTAAAAAGAGTATATGACAAGGATGCAGTTTTTCGCCGCTACTGTTCAATCTGTACATCGAAGAAGCAATGATGGAAATAAAAGAAAGGTTCCGCAGTGGAATTAAAATTCAAGGTGAAAGGATATCAATGACACCACTCACTGATGACATTGCTATCCTGAGTGAAAATTAAGAAGAATTACATGACCTGCTGAAAGGAATGAACAGTCTAATGAGTAAAAAATATGCTGAGACTAAATCGAAGACAGACGAAAGTAAGGAATTCTACCACCTAGGCAGCAAAAGGACTAATGACGAATGGAGCAAGGAGGACATAAAAAGCAGACCAGCACTGGCAAAAGAGGCATTCCTGGCCAAGAGAAGTATACTCGTATGAAACACAGGCCTTAATTTGAGGAGGAAATTTCTGAGAATGTACGTCTGGAGCACAGAATTGTATGGTAGTGAAATACGGACTGTGGGAAAACCGGAACAGAACATAATCGGAACATTTGAGATGCGATGTTACAGACGAGTGTTGAAAATTAGATGGACTGGTAAGGTAAGGAATGAGGAGGTTCTGCGTAGAATCGGAGAGGAAAGGAATGTGTGGTAAATACTGACAAGGATAAGGGACAGGATGATAGGACCTCTGTTAAGACATCAGGGAATAACTTCCATGGTACTTGAGGGAGCTGTAGTGGACAAATACTGTAGAATAAGACAGCGATTGGAATACATCCGCCGGCCGTAGTGGCCGAGCGGTTCTAGGCGCTACAGTCTGGAGCCGAGCGACCGCTACGGTCGCAGGTTCGAATCCTGCCTCGGGCATGGATGTGTGTGATGTCCTTAGGTTAGTTAGGTTTAATTAGTTCTAAGTTCTAGGCGACTGATGACCTCAGAAGTTAAGTCACATAGTGCTCAGAGCCTTTGCAATACATCCAGCAAGTAATAAGGACGTAGGTTGCAAGGCTCTTCTGAGATGAAGAGGTTGGCAGAGGAGAGGAACTCATGGCGGGCAGCATCAAACCAATCAGAAGATTGATGAGTATGACAACAAAAAAGTATTACACAAGTACAACATTTCTGAAGATCTATTAATTATACTTCTCAGTTTGGAATTATTTCAAGAAGGCTCCAAAAATGGTTCAAATGGCTCTGAGCACTATGGGACTTAACATCTGAGGTCATCAGTCCCCTGGACTTGGAACTACTTAAACCTAACCAACCTAAGGGCATCACACACATCCATGCCCGAGGCAGGATTCGAACCTGCGACCGTAGCTGCAGCGCAGTTCCGGACTGAAGCGCCTAGAACGGCTAATCCACAGCGGCCGGCTAACAGGTGTCAATGTGGTCAACAGGTGAAAATCTTGGTATTTCAAGACAAAGCTACGTAAACTTTTCGCATTTTAGTAAACAAATATGGAACGAGGTTGAGACAAGTAAAGACAATATTCAAGAGAAGAAAATAATTATATGTGGTTACATGTACTATTTATGCATACATACACTCCTGGAAATTGAAATAAGAACACCGTGAATTCATTGTCCCAGGAAGGGGAAACTTTATTGACACATTCCTGGGGTCAGATACATCACATGATCACACTGACAGAACCACAGGCACATAGACACAGCAACAGAGCATGCACAATGTCGGCACTAGTACAGTGTATGTCCACCTTTCGCAGCAATGCAGGCTGCTATTCTCCCATGGAGACGATCGTAGAGATGCTGGATGTAGTCCTGTGGAACGGCTTGCCATGCCATTTCCACCTGGCGCCTCAGTTGGACCAGCGTTCGTGCTGGACGTGCAGACCGCGTGAGACGACGCTTCATCCAGTCCCAAACATGCTCAATGGGGGACAGATCCGGAGATCTTGCTGGCCAGGGTAGTTGACTTACACCTTCTAGAGCACGTTGGGTGGCACGGGATACATGCGGACGTGCATTGTCCTGTTGGAACAGCAAGTTCCCTTGCAGGTCTAGGAATGGTAGAACGATGGGTTCGATGACGGTTTGGATGTACCGTGCACTATTCAGTGTCCCCTCGACGATCACCAGTGGTGTACGGCCAGTGTAGGAGATCGCTCCCCACACCATGATGCCGGGTGTTAGCCCTGTGTGCCTCGGTCGTATGCAGTCCTGATTGTGGCGCTCACCTGCACGGCGCCAAACACGCATACGACCATCATTGGCACCAAGGCAGAAGCGACTCTCATCGCTGAAGACGACACGTCTCCATTCGTCCCTCCATTCACGCCTGTCGCGACACCACTGGAGGCAGGCTGCACGATGTTGGGGCGTGAGCGGAAGACGGCCTAACGGTGTGCGGGACCGTAGCCCAGCTTCATGGAGACGGTTGCGAATGGTCCTCGCCCATACCCCAGGAGCAACAGTGTCCCTAATTTGCTTGGAAGTGGCGGTGCGGTCCCCTACGGCACTGCGTAGGATCCTACGGTCTTGGCGTGCATCCGTGCGTCGCTGCGGTCCGGTCCCAGGTCGACGGGCACGTGCACCTTCCGCCGACCACTGGCGACAACATCGATGTACTGTGGAGACCTCACGCCCCACGTGTTGAGCAATTCGGCGGTACGTCCACCCGGCCTCCCGCATGCCCACTATACGCCCTCACTCAAAGTCCGTCAACTGCACATACGGTTCACGTCCACGCTGTCGCGGCATGCTACCAGTGTTAAAGACTGCGATGGAGCTCCGTATGCCACGGCAAACAGGCTGACACTGACGGCGGCGGTGCACAAATGCTGCGCAGCTAGCGCCATTCGACGGCCAACACCGCGGTTCCTGGTGTGTCCGCTGTGCCGTGCGTGTGATCATTGCTTGTACAGCCCTCTCGCAGTGTCCGGAGCAAGTATGGTGGGTCTGACACACCGGTGTCAATGTGTTCTTTTTTCCATTTCCAGGAGTGTATTTTCAAATAAAATAACACCGTCGTTTCACAAAGTATTTACATGTGCTGTATGTCAAATGCTGAGTGGGACACAAGTAATATCTGTTACTGTCAGTCAGGTGACAAAAAATTTCAGTATTCTAACAAACACAAATCTCAAGTGTAATTTCTGTAAATTCTTTAATCAAATAAGTTGGCTTTTTATCAAACAAAATCTCAGGTTAAAAACGTGTGGTGGAATGTTGCAGGTTGTTGATTATGTTGTAACTCACCACTGGTTTTTTTACTACTCACTGAGTGGCAGCCTATTGAGGGTTACTTACCTTCACTAACAGGAGCTGCTTTTGATTATTATTATTTCTTTTGTTCCAGCCTTCTATGATGACATATCCAGTCTACATTCGCTCTTATTTTTCTTTGGCGACGTAGCCTTCTCTGAATAGTTTTTCCCGTTATTTGAAATAGATTTAGACCCATCTAAATTGTAGGAGCAATTCCTTCACTGATCGAATTTATTAAGGTCGCAACGGATAACGCAATGGTATTCTGTGGGGCAGTCAGAGAGAACTACGTACCGTTAGCTGAAATTGAGCCAAGCACTTTGGATTTTAGGTACGTAATTATCAATTCTACAAATGTGACACTATTTACAGATGTATTGAAAATAAATTAACGATCACGAAAATAGCTTCAAATGATAAAATATTTATTTTTGACTAATATTTCGCATGTTAACAGTAATCTTTTTGTATTTAATAGATGGGCAAAACATTCCAGGTACATTTATATATGATCCTATGTCTTTCTCATACGAGAATAACACGCCACGTTGGCCTTAATCTGTAGAGTCCTGTGGATTGGAAAATTCTGGGGAGTACTTGGTCACTGCTCAAGTTTGTAACACAGACATTCACGTGCACTAATTCAGATGGCAAACGAAAGGTCGACAGCATTTATTAGTGGGAAGAATTGTATGCCCCTCGTGGCTGGCATCGAGCAGGATTTTGGTGGCCGCATATCTTTGCGTGAAGCGCATGGAATCAAATCGATTCATCCTGCCGAATGTACGCTCGGTACAGTTTTATAGGTAATTTAAAATGTCCCGCACAAATAAAATAATATGGCAGACAGTAACTTTTAAGGCTTGGGCTGCGCTTTGAGTCAATAGACCGTGTGCTAGCGCCTAACGGAAATCACACTATCATGACACTGATTAACTGAACCAAAAGTTATAACCAGAACCTAAATAGTAATTCAAAAATAGCTAGTAAAAGTAACTGTTGAGTTTAACAAATTATTATTAGCGGATTCAAATACCTTTTGTCCCTTGTTCGACACAGACGTTCTGAGGGAACGTTTGGTCGCTTACCTGTCTTCAGAACAACTCAACCTCTAACCGTCACGCGGAGCTCTGTCCGAACCGCCCGAGGTGGTGGGGGAGGCCCATGACGAACCTCTGCTAGGAAAACATTTTGCTTACCTCATCTTTGGCCAAACCCTCCTGTTCCTGCTCTCTGCCTTCTACCGACACCGTTTAGGTTATTAGAAGATTAAGAAACCCAACAGTTTTCTGGTTCGTCTACATTCAAATCATTCACACTTGACCACGCACTTTCAGGAAGGGTGAAAAATGGAAATCAGGACACAGGACGTGCACATAATAATGAAAAAAAGATATGTGTAGACCACCCATATTTCTTCTACAGGCATACGGTTGTTGGGGCTGGGATCAATTAGTTGCATCACTCATTTTTTAAATCATGTAACGACACCTATTGCGATGTTACAATGTCTTTTAAAGTTTTAATGTATGCTATCCAATTGGCATGGTCTTTGTCGCAATATGTCCTATACAGTCTTCCAGTTCCTCTTATATACCTTTCTGTGGCCTTACATTTTGGTGAATATGGTGATATCAGTGTGTACTTTATGTCATTACAAATAACTACAACATGAAGTACATACTGATATCAGCATATCCACCAAAATCTAACGCCACAGGAAGGTGCATGACAGAAATTGGAAGACTGTGTAGGACATATTGCAACAATTTTGTTTCCAAATTTTCGAGGTAAACTGGCTTTCATTGTCCGAGACGATTGCTTTATGTATGCCTACTATAATGAAGTAATCTTTTGTTATGTTTTCGGTAATTATCTTGCTGGTTGCCTTCTTCAAAGGGTAAAGCTTCACATAGTTAGAGAGAAAATCTATCATGACAAATATCTACTGAAAACCACTTTTGGCTTTTGTTAATTGGCCAAACAAGTCAATACCTACTAAATCCATTTGTTTATCCAGGATAAAACTTTGCTAGTTTTGTTGCACATCTTTACCCTTTGACATCAGTCACAGCTAGCAAGGAAATTCCTGACCCTTCTAGAAATGTTGTGCAAGTATACGATTACCTGAATTCTTTTTGAATACACTTGAATGGTCCACAGAGCCCAAAACTTTCATGGGTACATCTTATTAATGTCTATATGCAGGTCTGGCCAACAAAGTTCCCACCTGTCACTGTCAGAGCTGTGTCTAAAAAGGATTATGTCTTTATATATTTTGTAGCATTGTTGTACTTTCTCATTTTTCTTCATCCTGAATTAGCTTTTGACAAGTTTCCAATGGTTATCATGATTTTGACTGCGTCTGAACTGATTACAAATTCTATTAATTTTTTCCATGCTTTACATCTCTTAAATACAAAATTTTGAAATTTGTGCCTGAACTTTCATTCTCATTTCCTTCCTCATACTCCACTGGTTACACAGGTAGAGCATCTGCTATTTTGTTATCCTTTCACTGAATGTACTGCACTCTATAGTCGAATTTTTGAAGGTAACCTGCCCACCTGGTAATTCTTCCCTGATATAGCTTACGCTCATGAATATATGACAGAGCTGTGTGGTCTGAGTATACTTTTATCTAATGACCAAGCAAATAGTTTCTGATGTTTTTGAACCCCCATACTACAGGTAATAATTCTTTTTCTCTAATCGTGTACTTTCTTTCGTGTTTCTGTAATGTCCTGCTTGCAAATGCTATTGAGTGGTGTTCTATTTTTAGATTGCTTCCATTGTCCTGAAATAGGTGCACTCCCAAATCTGTATCGCAACTGTATCATGAGGTAAAAGTGTACAGACATACCAGGTCTATGTAGAATCTTGGTATCACGTAATTGCTGGGCCAACTGGCATTCATTAGTCCATTCCCATACTGCGCTTTTCTTTTATAAATTATTCAAACTGAGTACATTCAATGCTCGTGTTCTTATGTACTTCCTACTGAATACCACTAGACTATAGTAGGATGACTTAAGTTGTTTTTAATTATTCGGTTTTGGGAACTTTGCTATGGCTTTTTCCTTTATCAGGCAAAATTCCCTGTTCAGTAATAATGTGGCCCAAAATTTCAATTGTTTCACTGAAAACTTGCACTTTACACGTTTTAATGTTGTACCCCCAGTCTCATTATTCTATTTCCCTCAAAGTTTTAATGTGTTCTTCCCTACTTTTACTTGATGTTAAGATGTCATCTACATATATAGTTAATTTCTCTTAAAAGTATCCTTCCCAGCACATAATCCAAACCCCTGATGCATTCTGATACAGAAACGTTTAAGCCAAACAGTACAACACAATATTGAAAGCATTACCCATTATTTAAAAATTCTTTGTATTTTCTTGATTCCTTTTCCAGCTCTATTTGGTGAAACCCAGATATCAGATCTAAACTAGTCATAAACTTCACATTTTCAAACTCATTGAGTAACTGGTCAATGTTCCCTGGATAGTCAGTCTCCCTCTCAAGATATTTATTTAAATGCCTACGCTCAAGTACAATTCTTATACCACCATCTCATTTGGGCACTACGACTAATGGATTGTTGTGCTGCCTGATACTTCTTTCTACTATTTTCCATCTTTGCGTTTGTTCCAAATCTCTTTCCACTTCTTTCCTTTTACAAATTGGGATGGCATAAGGCTTAACAAAAACTGGCTCCTGAGCTTTTAATTTCAGCCTACAGTGATAACCTTTAATTTTTCCTGGCTTAACATTAAAAATAACTTTATATTCTCATAGAAAATCTTCTAGTTCTCCTCTGTTCTCTGGGCTTAACGTTTTTGCTTCAGACAATTTTTGAGCTACAAGTTCACTGTAAGAACTGCTATTTATTTCATCATTACCATATTCCTCATCTTCCTCCATATAACCTTTATCTCCAAATTCTTCTACCCACACACTGATCTGATTACTGTGGCCATTGTTTAACATTACAGTACTAGCTTCTCCACAGAGCCCACTTTTGGGTTGGTAAAAGTTATTTTAAAGTCGCTCCAAATAAATTTCACTTTTGCTTTTACTAACCAGTTCATCCTGAGTATCAGATTTTCATTTAACTCCTCAGTTACCAAGCATCTTTGATTAAAACTAATATTATTGATCTTGAACTCTAGTAAAACCTGTCAGGTGATTAATTTCCTTATTTTACCAGTGGCTCTTTTTATTCTAACACCTGTCACGGGAAATTCAGCAAAGTTCTCACTATTCTTTATTCTATCTCTCAGTTTTTTCGACATGGCAGTGCCCAGAAGACAATTGCCTCTTCAATTATTAATCTGTACAGCAATAGAAGGGCTACCTGGTTCATCCTGTTTTTCATCTTTCTCATTCTCATATAAAAGACCTTCCTCAATTTCCCTTAAACTCATTCCTTTCTCTCTATCTGAAACTTTACCACTTTTTATTATCTCACAAATCTTAGCGTGTCCCTTGTTAACCTCAGCACGAATATCATCATTAACATCTAAATCATCATCCGATATTTCAGTAATCCTAACAGAATCACTGTTGACATCATCATTCAGGCATCCCCTGTGTTCCCTTTTCCCCTCTTTAGTACATGACTCTTTGACTCTAGTCATTATAGAGACGGCCATCTTCAAATGTAGTACATGTTTGCAGCAAGAATATGCAATAAAATTAAGGCTGTTGTAATACATGCAATGAGTGAAAGAAAAATTAAATTCAAAACAACATTTGGCATCGTGTCCCACATTTCAGTTACTGTCATTAATTAATATAATCTACTAATGTATGTCGATTACCTATTAATAGTCATATCAGTAGGGGGAGGTGTGTTGAAGTGGCCAGGACTACAAAAGCGGCCATTGCATATTTTTTGCCAAAACAGCGCTGCTGCCTGTTGAGAAGTGCTCACACTAGTTTTAATATCATTGCCATTGTCATCAGTGAGATTGACAGAGAAAACTTCTACTAAAAAACTTTTTTGTTATTGAGTTGTAGGGCGTAATTTAGTAAAAATTGCCAGTGGGTGGATCATATAGTTGACAATATTTTAAAATTTGCCTATACCTAAAAGAAGAAAAAAAATATATCGAGAGGACGCTATATTTTTAAAAACAAAGAAGCGGGATTGACAATAAAAATAGTCACTACTAATGTGATTCGTCGGGGCACAATGCAAATTACTATGTGGAATGGTGTAAAGTGCCACTTTCTTACCGGTGTGTCGGTAGGGCAACCCTGTGTCGCGAAGAGTAGAAACTGCCTGCAAAAGCGATTAAGACGAACTAAACTATTTTAACTCTGAAGCACGCGACCCCTAAAAAAAATAACCTTGTTTACGGAATTAAAGACGCTAGGAAAACTTCGAAATCATTGTCTCGATAATTTTTGAGAGCTCCATCGAACTACTTAGGTGGACTGATGCGTAAGTTCTGAACTTCGCGTACTATTAATAAAAAAATAAATAAAATACTAAGTTCATTAATTTGCTATTTTTTCTGAAGTTTCAGTTTTAATGGCCACCAGCGAATTCATTAAACAATCGTATTGAAAAGTTACCGAGACATACTGACAGTCGCTCTTTGCGTACAACATTCGCGGACTGAAGAGATAGGGTTTCATGAAAATGATAACGAAAGTGGATGCAGGCCTACCCACCACCAGACCGGCCAAGGCATCATACAAGAAGTAAATGTAAATCTATCATCGTCGTGGCTTCTGACAAAGCTTCGACATTCCGGGAAAGAGTGGGACGGAAAAATATGCCATATGGTACAGTGTTTTCGCAGGGTTGCGTGTGCCCGCCTCCGTTACCCCCGGAAGGCGCGTGTTTTCGCGCAGGCGGCAGGAAAACTGCCGGCGACACGAGACGCCGTCCCCACTTTACGACCCCGCTGAAAGCCAGCGCTACCGCCTGCCAGAACACTTTTACCGTCACCCCCGTCGCCATCCCCTGCCACTCATTCACCCTTCATTACGGCGACTGCTCTGCTTCCCTCCTCTAATTTTCCATTCAATAAAATTTTGATTGTGTCTCCGGATCCCAGGATAATTCCCGCTCGGCATCACGGCCCAAGTTTTCCCGCTACACGGCGGGCGGGGCTGCTTTCCAGCGCGCGTGCGTGCGTCGCGACGCGGTGGCTACCATTTGTTTTTACGTCCATGGGTTGCGGAAAGCGATTTCTCCGCAGCCCGTAGGCGCTGGCCCTTAAGAACTCCGCCGAGTATCTGCAATAAAAATAAACGAAAGGAAACGTTCCAGCAAAAATCACACTTGCCGCTTTACGGCTCGAAAACTTACTTCCGGATCACTATGATTCATTCAGCTCCTCGGTGTGAATCATCGAGAGCGAATATTGGCTGTTCTCCATTTTGTGCGAAACTTCTCTTATCTCTTGAGAAATTCGTGATCTTGTTTTGAACATCTAGGGGAAAGAATGTCCCTATTTTGTCTTAGACATTAAGGGAAATGGTTCCTATAAAAAAACTGAAGATTTCTCTCAGAACTCCACTGGGGAGGCTGAGACGTGACAGAGCTATTTTGTTTCACGAAAGATAAGGTTATGTAATCTATTAAATTGAGCAGAAGAATAACTTATGGTGAAACATAGTATATACTTTGTCTGTTTTACAAGTAATATTTTCCTTGCAACTTTGCCTGCATACGCATTTGACTCATAGTGCACAAATCTCATATTGCACAAATCGCCTCCCCTCCTCAGCGTGTCAACATCTTCCTCCCTCCCTATCTCTGTCCACCTCCCACTTCCGTCTGTCCCTCTCTTCCTCCTACTCTCTCTGTCTCTTCTCCTCCTCCTCCACACACTCTTTGTCCATCTCCTCCACCCTCTCTCTCTGATGACGCCCACCTTCTTCTCCATCTCCTCCTCCTCCTCCTCCTCCTCCTCCTTCTCTCTCTCTCTCTCTCTCTCTCTCTCTCTCTCTCTCTCTCTCTCTCTCTCTGATCGTCTCCTCCTTCCACTTTCTCTATAGATTCCCTCCTCCTCCTCCTCCTTTCCCTTCATCCTTTCCCCTCTCTCTGACCATCTGCTCCACCCCCTCCCCCTCTCTATATCCTCCTATATCCTCCTCCTCCTCCTCCTCCTCCTCCACCACACACTACCTACTCATCTCTTCCTCCCCCTTCTCACTCTGTATCTCCTCCTCCTGCTCTCCCTTCCCTCTTTCTCTACCCATTCCCTCCACCCCCCTCAACACCTATCGATCCCTTTTGCCCCCTTTTTGCCCTCCTCATCTGTCCATCTCAGTTTTGCCCCAGTCATGCCTATCTTTACAATCTGTGCTTGTAGAACTATTTCAAGACAACAAACCTGTTGCACAGGGTAGCCTACATATTGGAGGCAAAAGAAAAAAATTTATTAACCTTGACATGTAGGCTGCCCTGCAAAGCAGGTCGATAAGGCTGGCTGATACTACTCCTATAAAACACACCTGTCATGCAGGGCAAACTATATACAGGGGCTGAAAAAACACGATTTCGCCCATATCTCAACTCTTATTGGGGCTAGGATAGTGATGAAGTTTGCTGTTTATTTGTCAAATTTCCCTGAAATCGATCCTGATGTTTATGAGAGATGCTGGACATACATGCTGCTTTATATATATACATATATATATGCTGGCGCAGACTGCATCTAAATCCGCTGTTTGGTTCAAAAGTTACATCAGAATTTCGAGAGGTGCACAGCAGACATATTCGACCATTGTTGCACTGGAGGGGGACATTTGCCTGTGAAGGTGCGTCATCCACATGAGCTGAAGGGGCAGCCGAAACAGAGGTGAAAGCGAAGTGCCCCGAATGCTATGGAAATTTGGCGTAGAAATATACTCGAGTCAAAACTAAAAATTAAGATGTAGTTTTAGTGGAGAAACAGCACTTAGCAACTACTGGATGAACTCCTTCCATAAAATTACGTTTTGCAGTAGACATAGTGAAAGCAAATTTATTACAAAAAGCGTTCCTGTTTACGTGCACAGCACAAGTGTGGAGCATAAAACTATTAAAATTTTGTATGTTAGGAAAACTGACTTTTCTGATGTCATAGTCTACTAAGACATGACAAATAGAAGTAGCATCCCCTTTTCCTGACAAATCGCAACGGATATTGACAAGGATGGACCTGTAACTGATGGCACCTCAATCTTAGCGATGCCATAAGTTCTTCTTTTAGTTCATCTGTGTTGGCGAAGAGTAACGATGGATCGTTTCGTCCACAATGATCTTGATTGGTGTTTAAAAGTCAAAATTTTTGACTATGAGAATAAATGCAGATTTAGACTAGGTTAGGTCACAGAACAAAGCTTGCGTCATGCTATTATGTCATCTGTCACAGTGGTACGGGTAAGTAGGACTACGGTCATAATATTGCTGTGTATATACTAAGTGATGACCTAAATAATTGCAAAGGGCCTTCTCGTCGAGAGTGCGTGTGAAATTTTAATAAAAGTGGGTAATCGTGTGAGTTAATGAGCTACACAGTATCAGAACTATCCTGGCGGTCAGCTTTTAAAATCCCGCTTGGCAGCATTTGTTGTTTGATATCCTACATGATCACACGTTCATAAAAGTTACGTTCGGAAGACGATTACTTGGAATTAGTGGCTTCCATGAAGACTCCGTGATCGATGTTCTTACTGATGTACGCTAACCTAATTGGAGGACACAGGCCTCGACAATTAAGTCTGCTATTACCATACGCGTAGTGTGTTTATTTGCTGCCCAACCATCTTGCTCCCAAGCCTCGATTTTAATTCAAAGTTGTTGTATGCGCGACCAATCGAAGTGTAACACTAGAATGAATGCAAACTACGTAAGGCAGGTAGGATTGAACAGGTTAGGGATCCTGTTATTCTACCAGTCACGGCTACAGAGAGTTCGCAAACAGAGATTGCATGTTCTTGTCCTTTTCACCTGTCCCTTAAAAATCAATGCATAAACATAAATGGACAAGATGAAATAGGTTATAAGATCATATAAAAATGACCATTAAACTGAATTTGTTGGCAGGTTAAAAATGGTGTAACTGGGCCAAGATTTGAACCCGGAACTTGGCTTTAAGAAAGCAGTACTCTTGCCGACTGCGCTATCGAGACACGACTCACTACGCGCCCTTTTACATGTAGCGCCATTTCTGCCAGTATCCCTCCCACGTTTCAAACTTAGCTGAGAATGAATCATCTCCCCAAGACACAGGGTGAAAATTATTGAACTACATGAAAAAAAAAAACTTAAATTTGTTACAAACTACGGCGTGCACACACTTTATTCAACATGTAAACGTCGTTACAGATATTCGGATTTAGGTTATGACATGTTCGATATGCCTGCCATCATTGGCGATAATGTGGCGCAGATGAGCAGTGAAATTCTGCATGACCCGCTGTTGTGCATGAACATAGATGCTGTCGATAGCCTCCTGAATGGCTGCTTTCAGCTCAGCAATAATTTTGGTGTTTTATTGTTGTACAGCTTTTCTTTAATATAGCCCCACAAAAAGGAGTCGCATGTGTTCAGGTCCAAAGAATATGAAGGCCAACAGACGCCCATGCCAGCGGCCTCTGGGTACCCCAGAGCCAGAATGCAGTCCCCAAAGTGCTCCTCCAGGACATCAAACACTTTCCTGCTTCGATGGCGTCAAGCTCCGTCTTGCATGAATCACATCTTGTCGAAATCAGGGTCACTTTGGATAATGGGGATGAAATCATCTTCCAAAACCTTCAAGTACCGATCGGTAGTCAGCGTGCCATCAAAGAACATCGCACCGATTATTCCGTGACTAGGTATGCACATTACACAGTCAGGTGTTCAGGACGAAGGGCCTTCTCGATCGTGAAACGCGGTTTGTCGTCCCCCAATTGCGCCAATGTTGCATACTGACGAACTCATCCAAAACAAAGTGGGTTTCGTCGCTAAACCAAACCATGCAGCACATACTAATTCCCATTAAGGCCATCGGTCAGTCGTGCAATTTGAACGTCCTAGCGCAAACCTTTCAGAAGTTATGACGATTTTATTTCATGTAGTTCAATCATTGTCACCCTGTACTTTCTTCGCATAGTGCCCGTCGAGAGAGATCTGCTCGAAAGCAGGTGAATTGAAGATACGAGGTCGGATCGTAATCTTACGTAAGTAGCTCAATATATACCAGCAATGCCTGTAAAAGCAAGGCTTCAGGTTCGGGTCTTGGTCTAACACACAGTTTTCATCCGGTAGGATGTTTAAAAATAGCGCACTCTCCAATGCAGAGTGAATGGTGCATTCTAGAATCACTCAGTTGTTCACAAGCAATAATATAAGCACTTTATTTATTTCATTAAGTTTACACACTTACGTAACCTCCTCTCGATTTGCTGGCCGTTGTGGCCCAGCGGTTCTAGGCGCTTCATTCCGGAACCGCATGCTACTACTGTTGCAGGTTCCAATCCTGCCTCGGGCATGGATGTGTGTGATGTCCTTAAGTTAGTTAGGTTTAAGTACTTCTAAGGCTAGGGGACTGATGACCTCAGATGTTAAGTCTCATAGTGCTCAGAGCCATTTGAACCATTTTCCTCTCAATTTGTACACTAAAAAATAAATGTTAGGAAGCTACGTGAATCCTAAAAGTTGTCAAGCGATTACTCCGAAAGGTCGTCCATTGTGCTTTCAGCTGACAAAATTTTACATAAATAAGGCTGGAGGTCTTGCACAAAATCGCTGGAAAAAACTTGTCCCAGAATCTCAGTCGCAGAGGGTGGGCTTACTGGTAGTTGGGAGCTCCAACGTCAGGCGCGTAATGGGGCCCCTTAGGGAAATGGCAGCAAGAGAGGGGAAGAAAACCAATGTGCACTCCGTGTGCATACCGGGGGGAGTCATTCCAGATGTGGAAAGGGTCCTTCCGGATGCCATGAAGGGTACAGGGTGCACCCATCTGCAGGTGGTCGCTCATGTCGGCACCAATGATGTGTGTCGCTATGGATCGGAGGAAATCCTCTCTGGCTTCCGGCGGCTATCTGATTTGGTGAAGACTGCCAGTCTCGCTAGCGGGATGAAAGCAGAGCTCACCATCTGCAGCATCGTTGACAGGACTGACTGCGGACCTTTGGTACAGAGCCGAGTGGAGGGTCTGAATCAGAGGCTGAGACAGACGGTTCTGCGACCGTGTGGGCTGCAGATTCCTCGACTTGCGCCATAGTGTGGTGGGGTTTCGGGTTCCGCTGGATAGGTCAGGGGTCCACTATACGCAACAAGCGGCTACACGGGTAGCAGGGGTTGTGTGGCGTGGGCTGGGCGGTTTTTTAGGTTAGATGGCCTTGGGCAAGTACAGAAAGGGCAACAGCCTCAACGGGTGTGGGGCAAAGTCAGGACATGCGGGGACCAAGCAGCAATCGGTATTGTAATTGTCAACTGTCGAAGCTGCGTTGGTAAAGTACGAGAACTTCAAGCGCTGATAGAAAGCACCGAAGCTGAAATCGTTATAGGTACAGAAAGCTGGCTTAAGCCAGAGATGAATTCTGCCGAAATTTTTACAAAGGTACAGACGGTGTTTAGAAAGGATAGATTGCATGCAACCGGTGGTGGAGTGTTCGTCGCTGTTAGTAGTAGCCGGCCGAAGTGGCCGTGCGGTTAAAGGCGCTGCAGTCTGGAACCGCAAGACCGCTACGGTCGCAGGTTCGAATCCTGCCTCGGGCATGGATGTTTGTGATGTCCTTAGGTTAGTTAGGTTTAACTAGTTCTAAGTTCTAGGGGACTAATGACCTCAGCAGTTGAGTCCCATAGTGCTCAGAGCCGTTTTTTGTTAGTAGTAGTTTATCCTGTAGTGAAGTAGAAGCGGATAGTTCCTGTGAATTATTATGGGTGGAGGTTACACTCAACAACCGAACTAGGTTAATAATTGGCTCCTTTTACCGACCTCCCGACTCAACAGCATTAGTGGCAGAACAACTGAGAGAAAATTTGGAATACATTTCACATAAATTTTCTCAGCATGTTATAGTCTTAGGTGGAGATTTCAATTTACCATATATAGACTGGGACACTCAGATGTTTAGGACGGGTGGTAGGGACAGAGCATCGAGTGACATTATACTGAGTGCACTATCCGAAAATTACCTCGAGCAATTAAACAGAGAACCGACTCGTGGAGATAACATCTTGGACCTTCTGATAACAAACAGACCCGAACTTTTCGACTCTGTATGCACAGAACAGGGAATCAGTGATCATAAGGCTGTTGCAGCGTCCCTGAATATGGAAGTCAATAGGAATATAAAAAAAGGGAGGAAGGTTTATCTGTTTAGCAAGAGTAATAGAAGGAAGATTTCAGACTACCTAACAGATCAAAACGAAAATTTCTGTTCCGACACTGACAATGTTGAGTTTTTATGGAAAAAGTTCAAGGCAATCGTAAAATGCGTTTTAGACAGGTAGGTGCCGAGTAAAACTGTGAGGGACGGGAAAAACCCACCGTGGTACAACAACAAAGTTAGGAAACTACTGCGAAAGCAAAGAGAGCTCCACTCCAAGTTTAAACGCAGCCAAAACCTCTCAGACAAAGAGAAGCTAAACGATGTCAAAGTTAGCGTAAGGAGGGCTATGCGTGAAGCGTTCAGTGAATTCGAAAGTAAAATTCTATGTACCGACTTGACAGAAAATCCTAGGAAGTTCTGGTCTTACGTTAAATCAGTAAGTGGCTCGAAACAGCATATCCAGACACTACGGGATGATGATGGCATTGAAACAGAGGATGACACGCCTAAAGCTGAAATACTAAACACCTTTTCCCAAAGCTGTTTCACAGAGGAAGACCGCACTGCAGTTCCTTCTCTAAATCCTCGCACAAACGAAAAAATGGCTGACATCGAAATAAGTGTCCAAGGAATAGAAAAGCAACTGGAATCACTCAATAGAGAAAAGTCCACTGGACCTGACGGGATACCAATTCGATTCTACACAGAGTACGCGAAAGAATTTGCCCCCCTTCTAACAGCCGTGTACCGCAAGTCTCTAGAGGAACGGAGGGTTCCAAATGATTGGAAAAGAGCACAGATAGTCCCAGTCTTCAAGAAGGGTCGTCGAGCAGATGCGCAAAACTATAGACCTATATCTCTGACGTCGATCTGTTGTAGAATTTTAGAACATGTTTTTTGCTCGAGTATCATGTCGTTTTTGGAAACCCAGAATCTACTATGTAGGAATCAACATGGATTCCGGAAACAGCGATCGTGTGAGACCCAACTCGCTTTATTTGTTCATGAGACCCAGAAAATATTAGATACAGGCTCCCAGGTAGATGCTATTTTTCTTGGCTTCCGGAAGGCGTTCGATACAGTTCCGCACTGTCGCCTGATAAACAAAGTAAGAGCCTACGGAATATCAGACCAGCTGTGTGGCTGGATTGAAGAGTTTTTAGCAAACAGAACAAAGCATGTTGTTATCAATGGAGAGACGTCTACAGACGTTAAAGTAACCTCTGGCGTGCCACAGGGGAGTGTTATGGGACCATTGCTTTTCACAATATATATAAATGACCTAGTAGATAGTGTCGGAAGTTCCATGCGGCTTTTCGCGGATGATGCTGTAGTATAAAGAGAAGTTGCAGCATTAGAAAATTGTAGCGAAATGCAGGAAGATCTGCAGCGGATAGGCACTTGGTGCAGGGAGTGGCAACTGACCCTTAACATAGACAAATTTAATGTATTGCGAATACATAGAAAGAATGATCCTTTATTGTATGATTATATGGTAGCGGAACAAACACTGGTAGCAGTTACTTCTGTAAAATATCTGGGAGTATGCGTGCGGAACGATTTGAAGTGGAATGATCATATAAAATTAATTGTTGGTAAGGCGGGTACCAGGCTGAGATTCATTGGGAGAGTACTTAGAAAATGTAGTCCATCAACAAAGGAGGTGGCTTACAAAACACTCGTTCGACCTATACTTGAGTATTGCTCATCAGTGTGGGATCCGTACCAGATCGGTCTGACGGAGGAGATAGAGAAGATCCAAAGAAGAGCGGCGCGTTTCGTCACAGGGTTATTTGGTAACCGTGATAGCGTTACGGAGATGTTTAATAAACTCAAGTGGCAGACTCTGCAAGAGAGGCGCTCTGCATCGCGGTGTAGCTTGCTCGCCAGGTTCCGAGAGCGTGCGTTTCTGGATGAGGTATCGAATATATTGCTTCCCCCTACTTATACCTCCCGAGGAGGTCACGAATGTAAAATTAGAGAGATTAGAGCGCGCACGGAGGCTTTCAGACAGTCGTTCTTCCCGCGAACCATACGCGACTGGAACAGGAAAGGGAGGTAATGGCAGTGGCACGTAAAGTGCCCTCCGCCACACACCGTTGGGTGGCTTGCGGAGTATAAATGTAGATGTAGATGTAGATATGTAAAGAGTGAATATACGGAACATAGACACCAATTGAATACATTATTGAAATTATGGGAAAAATAAAAGGGCAGATTGGGAGAATGGATGCAACCCAATGGACTAGAGAAAGCGATAGACAGAGGAGGAGTATGAAAATAAGACTTTGCTTACGTACTGTCATTAGGTTTTCCGTGATTTCCCTAAATCGCTTCAGGCAAATGCCGGGATGGTTGCTTTGAAAGGGCACGGCCGACTTGCTTCCCAATCCTTCCCTCACCCGATTCGATCGATGACTTCCTTGTTTGGTCCCCTCCCCCAAATGAAGCAACCAACATACTATCATAAGACAGGTACAAAAATTGAGCAATATCCTACAAGACCAAACTCAAGCACTATAATTGAGTTATAAAACCAGGACTCTATGCTTCGGAGTCTCCTGTTCTAAATAAAATGAGACATTTGGATGAACATGAAAAAAAGGAAACAGAGACTACTGGTGGGACTTGAAAGAAAAAGAAAAACTACAAGCTCTGCAAGTACCCATTATGATTACGAATCATCACGGACGTAATGCAGAAACAACAGTTAAAATTTTATGGAGACCTACTAAGAATAGAAGAAAACCGACTGAGCAAAAATAATTTCATTTGCATAATTAAAGTTCACCTCTATGTGGTAGGAGAGGAAATGAGATGGCAGAGGAACAGTCAGATGATCCAAAACATAGTGATTTAGAAACAAACCCAGCAGCAAAAAATCAGTTGAAGAGAAACTACTAAAGTGAGGTCCATGTGTTACATTTTCCAGGAGGAGAGAAAGACAGAGGTGGAGGTTGAAGAACTTCTAGGAAGAGACCAAAAGAAAAGCCAAGAAGCTTTAAGTGTATAGCTACCAAATTGAGAAGGAAAAAAAAAAGACTCAATATCGGCACGAAAAGTCTGGAATATTTATTACGCTATATCGCAAACCGTGAATCTGCTGTTGCTTTCTCTGCACCCAGAGACGAATAGAACACAAGAAAAAATTAGAAATATTTCGACTTTGATTTATCGTTAATAAGTAATAAGACAAGGAGTTCCAGCTACACGACGGAAGTACAGGCGTCGCTCGTTTCATCCCATCCAGTAATTACTAGTGAAACAGCAAAGCAAATGGTTCAAATAGCTCTGAGCACTATGGGACTCAACTTCCGAGGTCATTGGTCCCCTAGAACTTAGAACTAGTTAAACCTAACTAACCTAAGGACATCACACACATCCATGCCCGAGGCAAGATTCGAACCTGCGACCGTAGCGGTCTCGCGGTTCCAGACTGCAGCGTCTAGAACCGCACGGCCACTTCGGGCGGCACAGCAAAGCAAAGAGGTGAACTATTGGGCTCCGAAGCTCCTGACAAACAGACGACACTGTTTCGTCTGCTGAACCGATAAGTCTCCTTCTTTTACGAGTACTGCTCACTTACGTTGTAGACAGTTAATGGTATGTCCTCATGTTCATCGTAACTGTGCCATCGCAACGATTCCTCAAAATCCATCTACTTTAGTAATATAAAACTCCATCTGGCTTTTAAGAAAATGAAGAATTTTCTATTGCCGTCATAACTTGCGTAGATAACTGTAAAAAGGTTTTATTGTCGGATACAACAGAGAGATAAACTTTTTTTCTTCTCCTATTGGTCTTATTTTTGACTCCTCATGTTTGGGCACCATAGCCTAGATAAATCTGAAGAACGACATTGCATCTATAAGGCTGTTAGTTTAAATGAGCACTCTATTTCGTATTAGGGATGCTATCTGGTCTCTAGGGAGTGCTCATTTTCAAGTATACAATAGATTTAGTTACATCATCCTTGTAAGTAAAATAAAATAGAAGTCACGTGATACACACAGTTACCATGGCTTGGTTGTCAATCTATAAGACGATCGGAATAGATATACACAACCCCCCCAGAGCTAGTCCTAGGTCGTGTCCGTTGGCGACCACATCATGCGTAAGTGTGCATGGCAATTGTTTCTGTTTTGAATTACTTACGAGAATTAGATAGCCATATCTATTAGACAGTTGAGGACAACTAGGTGCTTGAAACTAGCTACTAAGCTACTAACCCTTAATGAAAAACTCATTTAAAATAAGTTGATGTATACGATATCATTCATAAAACTAGTCTTCTTATTTCATTCGCGTATGTTTTCGGTCAGTTTCCTTTTAAAGCATACATCATATCTCCCCAATTCTCTCCTTTCTTGTCACTTGCATTATTGGTCCAAATACAGTCTTTACTTGCAGCTCGAGAATCTCAACCGATTATCAGCCATCCAAGAATCTTCAATCGTTTCAACAGCGTAAAAAAGCTAATATGAAGGTCTAATACATAGGCGTTCATCTGCCATTCATTGTCATTAATAGGCTACATACACTCTGGCGTTAGTAGGTAGCTTCATGTTCGTAGGTTTCACCGTAACTAGTAATCTATCGTGGAATACAGATATCGACATCCAGCACTCGGGAATGTAAGGGCAGCTGCAGCTACCGAACTTTCAGAAAACAGCTTTTTGACAATAGTTTGCTAACGGAACATACTAAGCTTTGAAATGATCGTGCCTATGCAATCAGCACACTTATGTACAGCAGTGTAGGTCTGACGGCAACGAACACAGGTTCAATATTTTTCGTAAAGAAGGATACGCCTGATTTCGCGGAAGGACGAACTCCGTAACGCAGATGTTCTGTTGTGAACAGCATGTATCGCTTGCTCAGTCAGAGGCAGCAGCCATGAGCGGAACATGTAGAATGCATTTTTCTTGTGCGCTGATTCACTGACCTGCTGAACGTGAGCATTTCAGAGGTATGTACAGCAGATACTTAAAGTAAACCTTCACCATCTAGATATTTTTAAGGTCAGAAGTCCACTGCGTCTGACTGTACCAACTGGGCAGCTGAGAACGAACTGAATAAAGACCTGAATGCAAAGAGAGACAGAGGGAAAAAGAGAGTGCACCATCTTCAGTCCGAGTGCTTTAAAACTTTATGACTCTGAACTGTGTAATGGACTGCCACTCCAGAGTGGGACTAATTACCCATTCCCGAAAGTGTAGCAATTAAATCAATGTGTTGCTCCATCGTTCTCAGAAAATGAGTGGATGGAGATGTCTACTTATCCTCTGTTTCTTTACTCTCCCGTCGTATTCAGTGCTGACCGTCCTAATTAACTATTATAACCCTGTTATAGTTCCCTTAAGCAAAAATATTTGCAGTTTCAAAGCTTTTTTCACTGGTTAGAAACAATTGTTGATAATGATAGAAGCAGATACAATCCATCTGAAGTGGAAATTCATTCAGTCCCATTGCCACTCTCCTCATTCTTGAGAAACTTCATAAACATGTAATATGTCAGTAACAAAACTGTTTTTTTTATTACTAAAAGAGCCTCTCAGGCAGTTTGTAAAGTCTTCATATCTTTCGGAGGGTCCTTCAAACTATATGTTATTCACCTTTGTAGGGTAAATAAAATGTTAATAGTAGTCTGTTAAATTGAAAAGTGCACGGGGCTACTTGAGCCATCGACAACTATCATTCTTAAAAGCTGTGTACCAATTTACACCGGTATACATCAACTTTAAACAATAATTACTGTTTGTCCTGTAAAGAAATTGCAATGAATTCTTTGCGCTATTTAAAATTCCAACAAAACTTCAAGGAAATATTTTTCAGTACCTTGTGTGCTATTCGAAGCTTTCGTAACGGCGGAATAGCAAACAGAAAGGAAAAAAAAGATTCGAAACTTGAATTGATATGTTCTTTTGGGTTAATTGTCTAAAATCCAACAATCCATCTTTGCTTGTAAGGAACAAGCGCTACAGTTTTACAGTTTTGTTACGTTGCTGCGTATAAATAGGCCAAATATTGTTTTATTTCTCTAGTTCAGTGCTTTTCTTTCAATTATCATGCACTTTCGTTATTATTGCGATAAGATCTTGACAACTGTGTCCTTTATGCATCGAAATCCCATTCCCTATTAGTGAGTAGTATCTGTTAGACTTCCGTCTTATCACCAGGTCTATAGCAAATTTCCTCCAAAGGTGCGTCTGTTATTTTTTTCACGTAACCATCTGGTCCCGGTTTCTAAACCTGTCATTTCGTCCTCTTTCCAGTGTGTAACCAGTGTATCAAGTCACTTTATATCATATATCTACAAATTGCTACTGTTCCCGTATCTGCTTGCTTATTAATATATCTCACTACAAAAAATGAATAAGCCTTTAGTCTTTGATAATATGGACGTGTCAAGTAATGAGTTTGTATTTAAAGTGTATTAACAAGTAACAATGGGTTAAGTAATATTTTTTAAATGAGAACATCATTATAAAATCAGTATCCCTGGATCACTGCTTAAAAATAGAACTGATTGTAGCTTTGGTATTCGAAACGGGCACCTGACTTTCGTGGGCAGTAACCTTCCAGAGAGAAATGTGGAGATCACGGACCAGTGAAGAACGGGACTCCCGCCATCATGCTTTCACACTGCTCAGCTCTAAACAAGTTACACAAAAGTTTGGTGCAATGACGGATTTTATGTGATCATCTAAGAAGAAATGCTGTAGCGCTAGTGCCTCTATGGGAACAGATTCAACAAATAGTTTGACTTCCCCACTGGTACAACCTTTAGTTTTCGGGACTGGAGAGCAGAGGAGTCAGTGAAATTTTCTTATTGTTCCTTTTGGATCTGTTTTATAGGGCTCAGGCGAAACTACTGGTGGTGGGAAGGAAGTTGTAATGTTATTGCTAAGGTCAGTTAGGAGATGGCTGAACTACGCATTTTACCGACTCAGACAGTATAAAAATCAATAGCTTTTCTTCCAGAGGGGGCAGATATTAGCCTTTGTTTTATGTCGATGAATTCGCATTTTAATCAATACTTAACTGGAAACAGTTCTCCCAGGCTTTTGATCAAACCTTATCAAAACAAATGCTATTATCTGCCAGCAAAGCTGCACCTTCAAATGTGTATTTATTTAGTTGCTGTTTATTTTACATTAACTTCTCCGTTAAAATTATCTCTGAAACAACGTGATGTAGTGGACCACTGGCAATCGAGACCTCTGCGGTGATGGCCGTGCTTGACCGATAATTGGTTAGACCAAAAACGGGTCTCACTATGTTTAATAAATCATCAAAACTCTAATATGCATGTATATTTCACAGTACAACTGAATTAGACAACCAATAAACCACACGTTTGCAGGGAACCAAAACAAGCACAGTTATTAATAATTATTTTCTCATTACTTTCAATATTAAAATATTTTGTGCTAAAACAGAGAACATCGAGCTCTGACCTTTGATAGGACAACGGCGAATGTTAGGATCTTTGACGACGAAAATTTGCAACGTAATGCGAAATGTTTTCTTTTCCATAAGTTAAAGGATATCAAAATACTAACACGCTCGTGTAAAGAAGTAACAGACCAGGAGGCAGACGAGTTTGGATCCTGAAGGAATGTAGGAACAGTTGATGCAATATTGGCGTAAAACTTACCTTAGAAAGCAAGTAGAAAAATGGCATACCCACACTCACAGCTTCTGCAAATTCAGAGTAGTTTTTCATTTTGTCGATTGCAATACATTCTTTGGAATGCTGAACTTACCAGGGCTAAATACGTAGACCGAAATGCCATCAACGGTTTCTGCCGAAACCATACTGTAGTTATACGATTTGAAGGACATGAACGAAAGACAGCAGCAGAAAAGACAAGGAGATAGAGTTGTAGTCTAACACTCATGTTATTTACTGCCAACATAGAGGAAGCAGTAAACGAAGAAAGAGAAATCTGGAAAAATTCAGGAAGAAGAAATAAAAACTTATAGTTATTGTAGTAGAGACCGGAAATGTTTTTAGGGAGCAACTGGACGGAATAAAAAACTAAAACAAGAGGTATGGAGTACAGTCGAATTAGGTGGTGCTTGGATAATTCGATAAGCAAAAGGTACAGGCAAAATAGTATACGAGTTCGTTACTTAGCGAGCAAAATGAATGATAGTGGCAGTCGTAAAGATGATACAGAAAATAGAAATTTGAGAAAGAGTTGTATTCAACATCGAATATAAATTTAACTGACAATCAGACAATAGAACTTTTCAAATGTTATGTCATAGATGGATAATAATGGTTAGATTGATTGATAAAACAACTAATTAAGAGGCACTAAACCGACCAGGACATGAAATAAATTTATCGCATTAGTTGATCACTAAAATAAGGGATGTTTTGGTAGAACGGATCCTCATGCGTGAAGGATTGTTGTTTGGTCATGGAGGGAAGCGTGTGGGGTAGGAATCGTAGAGGAAGACCGGGGCTTGAGTATAGTAAGCAGGTTCAAATTGACGTAGGTTGTCAGTGTCATGAAGAGATAAAGAAACTTTCACAGGAAAGGCTGTAGAGTAGAGGCCTGCATCAAACTAAAGCTCGAAAGCAACTAATACAGAAAAAACAAAAAAACAAAAAAAAACTAATCAAGTTCATTTCTCGTCATCTTGGTATTTGGTAGGAACGAACTAAATGAAGTAATTAGAGACTTACATTAAAGATATCATTACCTGGTAAGATACTTAGAGAATGAGCTGATAATAGTTAAATTTCCAATAAACGTCCTTCATAATAAGACACTGATATTTTGAGGTACTTAGCGGTGTCCCTTAGCAAGGGTGTAACGGCTTTGCATACTTGTTGCCTAGAGGCAGGCGTGTTTATTGAGACAAGGATAAGTGCAGTATGCACGAATAGATGTAGATTCATCGAGCAGCAGTGTTATCCTGGGAACACTGTCGGACGGAGATACATGGCAGACGACACCTTGTGGTGCTCGTTATAGCCGGCCGGTGTGACCGAGCGGTTCTAAGCATTTCAGTCTGGAACCGCGCGACCGGTACGGTCGTACGGTCGCAGGTTCGAATCCTGCCTCGGGCATGGATGTGTGTGATGTCCTTAGGTTAGTTATGTTTAAGTAGTTCTTTCTAGCGGACTGATGACCTCAGATGTTAAGTCCCATAGTGCTCAGAGCCATTTGAACCATTTTGCTCGTTAAGCAATCAAGGGCCAGCGAAATCATTTTATTTTGTTGTAATCCTCTGGGCCTGCTGCGTAATAAATGTCTTTTAAGCATATAATAAATTTTGTGTAACCAGTTACACTGATGAGGGTATTATCTTTTATTATTATTATTATTATTATTATTATTATTATTATTATTATTTGAACTATACTCCTGTTTCAGCAATAAAGCCATCATCAGGTTATCTGTAATGGAACATTTTATAGATTTTGGTGCGTTTGTTGTATGACATCTGAGTTACATATGGATAATATGATTTTACATACGTTTTCAAGTGTTGACTTCCATGCAATATCATCGCTTCTGTTGCCGTTTGTTTACCGACGAGATTATTTCACTGTTATTTTTGTAGTAATCAGTTATGTGTTCCGATATGACCTGAAACTTCATTAATAATGGTCAGAAATAAACTTAATTTCCAGATGAAATTTCGTGATAGCAATTATGTCAGATTATCAGCGATTTTGTATGGTTACATCTGCATATTGACAATTCTATCAGCGAGGTATTGGGTCTTACTTAACGGATATCTGTGTGTTGTTGTGTTACTTAAATTTTGTCTCTGATTGTAGTATGATTTATCCAGGCTCTTGGTTGATAGAGTCAATCAGGTTTTCGATGAACTGTTTATATTTTAGCTCAATTTGAGGATTTAATGTGGATATTTTCTTGTGTGTAAATATGTGTCGATTTGCTCCAGTACTTCATCATCTGTCCTTTTGGTGTTATGTGTAAAATATCGACAACGTTTTCCAATCGGTCTGTTGTGTGTTGTTCATTTTAAACGTTGTGGGAGAAGGTGTATGGGTTTTTGTCACTTAGTCTAACATGCTCTCGATACCTAGTGGTGAAGTTTTTACCTGTCTGTCCTATGTAGAATTTTTCACAGTCTTTGCAGCGAAATCTATATATACCTGGGTTTGAGAATATTGGTGGTTTCCAGTTGCACCACTCTATTTTTGTTTCTATATTACATCGTATTTGGTAATGGAAACGTACGTTGGTGTTTTTCAGGCGTGTGTTAACTTTGTTTAATATACTTCCCAAGTATGTGGTAGATATATATAAAATTTTCTGTTTTATTGGTGTGTCTCTGATGAGTGTTCTCTCTTTAGGTACAGCAGGTCGAGAGATTTTCTATGTCTGTTATATAACCCTGTGGTTATTTATTGTCTGTATTCACTCTGTTGTGCCACATATTGCAAGGTTTTAATTAATTAATTAATTAATTTTTTTTTTTTTTTTTTTTTTTTTTTTTTTTTGCATAGCGTCGTGTTCTAGAAGCAGGTTAATCATTCTGCTTTTTTCTTCTGGGCCTGTTACGAAAATAACAACGAAACAATATAGTCATCAAGCTAATACACAGCAAAAGAATGGACGATATTGCATGGAAGTACGTAAAATCATATTATCCGTAAGTCACATGTCATGCAACAAACGTTCCAAAATTTATAAAATGTTCTATTACAGATAACCTGATGGTGGCTGTATAGCTGAAATAACCGTATAGATCAAATTAAAAATAAATAAAAAAAACAATGATACCCAAGCAGCGTAACTAGCTATTCACAATTTATTATTTTATTTTCGTTATGTGTGAGAATGTCAGGATAAATAAACCAAAATTGTGATCTTTTTGCTTTTGGTGTGTCGCAGTACTCTGTGGAAATAGTTATTTGCTGTTGTAAAGCAGTGACATTTAAAAATATTGAAGGGCCGAACTTGTTACAAGGTATCCATACTCGGTATCTGTTTCAGCGAGCACTTTCAGTTTATCACAGTTCGTCAGCTCAATGTATACTCAGCCAGAATCAAAATGGTTACGTCTAAACATCTCTTTTTAAGAAAGAATATATTTCACGAATTTCGCAGTTCAGTTTACTCGACGTATTTCCGTCGATATGGCATCACCACTTGGTACAGAGACCTCCACTACTGTCTTACTAGTCTACAGAGCCGTCTGTTGGAGTGGTGTGCTTTCCTTGCCGGCGACCATCTCTGATTTTTCTGGGATAGGAATATCTGAAAGGGGAACCGCTGAGCCTCGTGTGACCTAATGAGGGCTTCTTCAACTAAATTATCAACGTCAATGTAACATTCAGTCTCAGTGGCTTCATGTAGAAGAGATGTACTAGAATGTAGACCATGTGATGTCGGCTCATCTCCTTTGCTAAGTTGGCTGTTTGCAGATGGTTAGTGTGCTGAATTTCGATCTATAACTTAACTTCTAGAAGTTTGTCTTACGTAGAAGAAGGAATATACAGAGGCAGTTCGTAAAGAAAATATACAACCACGCAAGGAAGATTGTACTTTCACGTCTGGAAGCAATTCGTGGAATTGTGTCTATCGTTTAGCATCAGGCAAAGTAAGGAAGACTCTTTCATTACGACTCTACAAAAACAAGACGGTACGATGATCTTCAACTTAAAGGATATGTTGAAGGACATTTTAATATACCTTATACCAGTAGATAAAGTAGACGAAGATACGCTAAAGAAGTTAGGCGCTTTGCTACAACAGCTGAAATAACAGACAATGATAAGGATTTCACGCAACACGAAATTTGTGAAGTACTAGAACATACGGATCCCAAACGTTTGTCAGCAGGAAATGGTGTTCATACTATAAATATTCTACTTGAATTATTCAACACATTTCCTCAGTTTATTTCAACAATCTATACTCATTGCCTTCAAACAGGAAGCTTTCCAAAACTATGAAAGAGAGATAAAATAGTACCTACAGTCAAGCATGAAAAAAAAACAGCGTAACCGTCTCCAAGTTAAAGCAAGTCTTTTATACAGAGAAGCGAAGATTCTGGAAAAACTTTTAATAAATCGCAAAGTACATTTCATCTACTCCAGAAAACTTCCAGACAAAAATCAGTACGTTTTCTCCCCACATACAGGATGACTGATGTGTTAATGGCAGCAAAAAATTTGTCGATAGCAGTCCCACAGTGAAAACGTGTGTGACCAACAGGTGGACCATCTTAATAGCTAGGAGCCATAATCAACAGTAAGTTTACATTCAACAAACGTATTCAACACACTGCAGATTGATGTACAGCTTCAATTAACGCTTTCTCAAGATCAGCTAGATTAAAATGACGTCTGCACACGGAAGCATTACGCACTATTTATAAAGAAGCGATATTACTAATAATATGTTACGCCTCGCTGGTCTGGGTTGCAGCACTAAAGCGAATATAAAGTCACCTCAAAATTAATAGAGCACGATGCTTAATCAATTTAAAAGACGGTGAAAGCACGCCAATAACTTTTAAGGTACAAGAGATAGCCAAATGTTATCAGATAGTCAATTCTAAAGACGCCAGAAAGGCTGTAGACATCGGCCTCGAGAGCAAATTGGCCACGCCCAGCAGAATTTTCAGGAATAACTTAAAAGACTGAAAATAGCGACTACTCTGTTGAAGTATACACGGATACAAGCAAAACACAAGATGGAACCTGTTCACGAACAGCAGCAGTTATCGACCAGAAGCTTATTCATCAATTTCAGCTCAGATTGGATAAAGAATGTTCAAATAACGAAGAAGAACAATTTACCATTCTAGAAATACTTGAATCAATGACAAATCTAACGAACATTAACACAGTTTCAGTAATCGACACTGACGACAGGATAACTTTCGATTCGTTACGAAATCCGAAGAATTATAACGTCTTGATTTAAGAAAGACGATCAGTATTCAGAAGATAATAGAAGCACAATAGGCAGGTAGGCTTCAGTAGTTTGAAAGCTTATACAGAGCTATGGGGCGGTGAAGTATCTGATAATTAAGCTAAGAAAGCAACAGCAAAATAGCTATAAGCGCAATAAGGAGAAAAGTAAGAAACAAGTTTAGATAGAAATGCGACACTGAGTGGCAACGAATTAAATCGAGGCGAAATACGAAGCCCTATTTTCCTACAAGCCGTCGATGTGTAGCGATCTAGCTACCACTATCACCAAATTTTATAGCTATGTTAACAGGTATGGAGAACTGGAAGCCTATTATAAACAATTCAGGAGAACTGAAGGCCCGCTGTGGACATTTAATGGAGGCGACCAAACTATTGAACACTTGCTTTTAGACTGCAGTAATTTAGTGACATAGAGTTACCTCTCAGGAAGCAAGCACGTGAAAAAGGAGGACGATGACATCATAAATCAGACTTGGTTCATAAAGTCACAACATATTTTACAACTTCCATAATTTGGTAATATTGATAGTTGTATGATAATCCTATAGCGACAACTATAATTTCATAAATGCCCTGAAAAAACTGGCTGTATCCTAGAAGCGTAACAGATTTGTTCTCATAAGTAATTCCGTTAGTGTAACAGTTATTAGATTGTTCATGACACAAAAAGCACGTATCTTTACTTCAGTGTCCATTTAAGTTGTAAATCTCTGGCGACTCATATCTGTACATGTAGATATAAGCGTGATATTTAAGTCAATTGTTAAGCTTTACTCATTCTAATTTTTTATTTGGGAAGCAAGGCACCTAACGGAACCGCGTGAGTTGTATTCTCTTTGTTGATCAAAAATTTTACAGATAACGTTTTACGTTAACCTTCAAATACGTATTACTACAGTGTAATAGGGCACGTTCAGTAGTTCAATAAATGAAAAAAAAGTGTAACATAATGGCACGTAGAGTGCGCAACTGAAAACGATCAAGTCGCCTGTAACCAGTCTGGAAAAATAACATTTTGAAAACAAGCGGTGTGCTGCCAGTGTCGGTATTTTAGTAATTAAAAATGAAATTCCTGTGTTTCGTGCGAGGTGAAAAGCACCGACTGTACAGAACTAGAATGCTTGGCATATTTTGCAGGTCAGCTGTTGGATAAGGAACTAGTTTTTCTGGCACCAATATTAAGACTGATAGCAAGAGAGGTACTATGCCCTACTGGCGTCGCGACAGGTTTTTTAAGAGTCCAGGACACCCTCCACACAATCAGATGTTCATTCACACTCCGATGCTCAGATCCTCTCAGATATTCAGCTCAGTGTGGAATACCGTGGCCCACGATAGCACTCAGGATTAGCACATGGGAGCCGAGATTTCAGTTGAAGTTAAGCTCAATTTGTTGCTCGTTCTTGCCTCATTAATATCACTTCTTTTTTAGAAAACCAATTCATTTATGTCTGCCCTCTAACCACCGTTACATGCCTCCGTAGGTGAGTGACCAGTGAGGCTGAATGCCATGTGAGGGACCCGAGTTCCATTCTCAGACGGGTTGGAGAACTGGGTTTTGTGTTGTCCTCATCAAAATTTCACCATCATCGACATGCAAGTCGCTGAAGTGGCGTTACATAATAACACTTGTACCAGGCGGGTGAGCCGGCCGCGGTGGTCTCGCGGTTCTAGGCGCTCAGTCCGGAGCCGCGCGACTGTACGGTCGCAGGTTCGAATCCTGCCTCGGGCATGGATGTGTGTGATGTCCTTAGGTTAGTTAGGTTTAAGTAGTTCTAAGTTCTAGGGGACTGATGACCTAAGATGTTAAGTCCCATAGTGCTCAGAGCCATTTGAACCAGCCAGGCGGGTGAACTCCATGAAAGGGAACTCTCGGCCAAAACATGCCACATTCACATTCATTCATTCATTCTAACCATCACTTAGATCCTGCTTTTGCCCACCGACCGTGTGGTAGGGCATTGAGCAAACAATTACTCGAGTTTGAGATTTCACATTTTAATCCTTTCACTGCTGTGTGCGACATGTTGCAGTTAACACACGAGGGATGTGGGTTTCAGGCTAAGAAAATTCCTTATTCGACAGGCCTACAGTGCTATGGGCGTCTGAATACGTTCTGAGCCGACGACTTCTCACTACTGCGGACGAGTTACTTCCATATCTCGGTGAATAAAAATGTTTGGAGTGTTTATCACACAGAATATGTGCAAAAGTGCGTGCCGTCATTTGCAGAAAACTTCCGATATCTTGAATCGTTTACAAGATAAGGCTATTGTTATCACCATATGATTCACGATGCAAGGGAGCGTATGGCTCGTCGCCCCCGGCCGCCCTTCGGACATAAAACCCAGTAACTCTAGAGCGAAATGACATATCGTTCTGCTATCATTTTTAAATTAAATTTCGATATTGTACCTACATTTCATTTCCTGCAATGTATGAGCTAAAATCAACCATATGCAATGCTTGGCTATAAGATGTGCAAAAATCAAATTCTTTCACCCAATAGTTTTCAAAAAAATCAGTTGATGTCTGTCATATTGGCCAAAACGCCGTCTCTGAGCACAGACACCAGCATTTGGCTATCTGCACAGCTATAACAAAAGCGGCCTCATCACAGAATGCAAAGAGCTCGTCTGTAGCAGCGAAAGGATTAAACTCCTTTCTTACCAATTCAATTTGTAAAGCTGCTATCTTTTATACAAGATATTATTCAAAGTACATCGTTGTTTACCGAGTCCACTGAAAGCTTTGCATCACACCAGTGTTTGTAGTACTGCCATCCCCATCCCCCCCCCCCCCCCCCTCCCCCCACATATAAGATCTGCCATCGTGAGGTAATGGACCTTGGGAAGTCCGACACACTTTGTCAATAGCAGATCAGTTTCCTTGGATACGCCAGTATCGATGACCGAGAGAGTGTTACAAGAGTACTGCCTTCGACAGAGGCTAACATACATGAACAGTGGAAAACCACATTCAAAAACACAGTCAAGAAGATACTTTTCCGCAGACAGGACCCGATGCCCCGAGAATTGCATTTACGTCTTAAGAAGACGAGAGGAAAGAGCAGCTGAATATCATCTACTGCAGTCAACAAAGCATGACCACATTAAACAAAATATGAAAAAGAAAGGATTTATATTAATTTTGTCAATAAATTATTTGCCACGGATGGAGAGCATGCTTTGTTGGGAAAATTTCCAAACGCCATGTCCCGGTAAAATTTGTTAATTTGCTATAAATGTTAAACATATTGCAGTTCACACACGAGGAATGTGGGTTTCTGGGTAAGAAAATTACTTATTATCTGAAAAAAGGAATAAACCTTGTGACGTTCACCTGCTTTACTTCTTCGATGATAGCCCTCGGTGTTGACGTACTGCATTGTTATACTGGCTGAAAAATGGGGGGGTGGAAGTTCTACACTGACAACTGTAAATGTTATTCAAATAAATTGAACAAACACTGTCATTGTTTAACACTTGGCCTATTTGTGTTACACTAATTCCACTGTTAAGTTGATGTATTATTGTTACTCTTACTGATACATACCGTCTGAAAATGTGCGTGGACTGACTGTATCGGGACCAAAAATAGGACTTTATAAATCCTCACAATAATAGGCACTGAACTACACATTGTTCGATGTTTAATTTACGGAAATTACAATTAAAACATAACTCATTCAATTAACTGAATACATTGAGAAGTTCCTCCTTTTAACAGTTCTTCTATCACAACAAAGGTTATGACGAATTATTTGTTAAAATAATGAAATTAACAGATGTAGTTACATTGACAATGCTTTTGACAAATCTAGTAATTATTTTGGAATTAATTAAGGGCTGGCTTTGCTAATATCTTTCCGAATATAGCCAAATACATACTTCAAGAATCCTGGGAGTTCTTCTTCCAAATGTCACGAAACAATTACTGATTTCACCGTGTAACAAAAGATATTAACTAAGAATAATCAAAACAAATTAGGAAATTAATTACATACACAAAACTAAGCATAGAATTAGACCTGGTGCTAATTCCTTAAGACTAAGGGCCAATCTTTCTCTTTTATGAAATTGCAGATTATACCCATGCATGTTAATGGTAATTAGGCAAAAAATGAAAAGGAAGCAGATGGAAAAGCATGAGAGGAAGTAAAGAGATCCCAGCTTGCTTCGTCAGAACCTCATGTTTTAAAGATACATGTTTGCAGCGTGAGATTCTGAAGGATACACGAATGTAAACTCTTATTTGAAAACGTGGCTAGTACCAGAGCTCGGACACAAGGGAAACACAGCTCATATGTGGTTACAACATGACAGAGTTCCGTGCTAAACTATTTTGAGGTCACTGAATTTGGTGTGGTTCAGCAATATATCGAGTTCCATTGAAATGATGGCCACAAAGCCCAGATTATAATATGCTGGACAACACACTATGGGGAATAATCAATTCCCATGTGATTCAATAACGGTACAAGGCTAATGAATTGAAAAAAAAAGTGTTGAGGAAGCTTTCTGAAGCATAATTTCTGACATTCTCCGCAACGTGTCAAGGAAGACACAGAGACACGTAGATCTTTGTGTAAATTACCATGGTCCACATACAGATCCACTAGAAAGACAATTTGTACATGCAAGTACTCGAACATACCATGTTCTATGCAGGTTTTCATGGCCGATATTTGCGTCTTTATGATTTTCGTTTTGTGAGAGTCAAGCCATATATCTGTGTCTAACATTTCGTCTTCCAGTGCTGGACATGTCATGAGAGAGGCTACACGAGATACCACACTTCTATTCTCAAGGGAATAGAAAAGCTAATTAAAGCCTGTTTGATTACTCCAATCGAATTGCAGTGTTTCAGCAAATCGGGAGTTTTACCGCCAACGTCATATGGTTTAGCAAAAATTCACAAACCTGGCATTTCATAAGACCTATGGCTAGATCTGTTGACTTTCCGACCTACGGGATTGCCGAACATTGGGCCTCTCCGCTACAGCCATTTGTAGAAAAACAGACACTTATATTAAACATTCTGGTCATCCTGTTTTAAAAATTAAAATACTTAAAGTTGAGTCTAAGAGACATTTGATGTTGTATCACTTTTTCCTGTAGTTCCTCTTAATGAGATGTTGTAACGGTTGGAACGTATTATCAGAAATGATAATGAAGATCTCTGCAAACATTATCTCATATCAATTTACTTTCAACGGGACAACAACAGCATGCTGATGGAACGGCTGTAGGGAACTGATACACCTCAGATATAGCGAATTCGTATATGGAAAAATCTGAAGAAAAAGCCCTTCAGGCAGCTAAGAAGAATCTCTGTAGCTGGTGTCGGCCCGTTAATGATACTTCAGTTATATGGCGTCATGAAGAAAAAACTGTCAAAATTTCTGAAGTATTTGAACGCTATTAAACCTAACATTAGAAAGAAGGTCAAATTTCTTTTCTTAATGTACAAGTTCATGGAAAACCCGGAGGAACATTTACCACAAAGTCAGTTCAAAGCACACTCACAAGATACCTTATAAAAATTCCTATCACTATTCCAAGCAGAAAAGAGGAGTGATCAGAACATTTTTGGGTCAGACTAATAGAATCCGTGAACCACAGTAGTTCGAGGGAAACATCAGTCATCGGAGGACTACCTTCAGGAGAAACAGCTACTCTATCAAAGAGATAAACAGATCTGGAGCTTCTGGTGAAAATGAACCAGATGGAAGGAAAGTTCTCCTGCTATTCGTAAAAACAGTCACAGTTCGCATCAGCAGAGTACTAAGAAGGCATTGACGCAATGTTTAAACCAAAATGCATTACTATTTGAACACTGTGAAGGACCTACAACCGTGCCTGCAACAGCAAGTCTATACAAAAGCCCTTGGACACGTGATCAAGTAAATAGGAACTACAAAAAGAAGCCTTCACAAATGGCATAAGGAATGCTTAAGAAGTGGGCCGTAGTGCTAAATAAGGCAAAAAGTGCGAACTCTTCCCCGCTACAAAATCCCTAACAGACGTCGGTGCGACTCCGCGATCTTAGGTAGCGATCTGATGACGTTACGAAATGACCATTGCATGGATAAGTAGAAACTGTTGAGTCTTTATAGCTTCTGATAATGTCTTCAACCTTAGAAGACGAAACGCTAGGAGAGGAAATAAGTCTTGCACCCCGGCCTAATGCTCATAAACCGAAAGTACCGGGTGAATAAAAAGTCAGTATAAATTTGAAAACTTAATAAACCACGGAATAATGTAGATAGACAGGTAAAAATTGACACACATGCTTGGAATGACATGGGGTTTTATTAGAACCACCCCATATTGCTAGACGCGTGAAAGATCTCTTGCGCTCGTCGTTTGGTGATGATCGTGTGCTCAGCCGCCACTTTCGTCATGCTTGGCCTCCCAGGTCCCCAGACCTCAGTCCGTGCGATTATTGGCTTTGGGGTTACCTGAAGTCGCAAGTGTATCGTGATCGACCGACATCTCTAGGGATGCTGAAAGACAACATCCGACGCCAATGCCTCACCATAACTCTGGACATGCTTTACAGTGCTGTTCACAACATTATTCCTCGACTACAGCTATTGTTGAGGAATGATGGTGGACATATTGAGCATTTCCTGTAACGAACATCATCTTGGCTTTGTCTTACTTTGTTATGCTAATTACTGCTATTCTGATCAGATGAAGCGCCATCTGTCGGACATTTTTTGAACGTTTGTATTTTTTTGGTTCTAATAAAACCCCATGTCATTCCAAGCATGTGTGTAAATTCGTACCTCTCTATCTATATTATTCCGTGATTTCAAAAAAATGGCTCTGAGCACTATGGGACTCAACTGCTGAGGTCATTAGTCCCCTAGAACTTAGAACTAGTTAAACCTAACTAACCTAAGGACATCACAAACATCCATGCCCGAGGCAGGATTCGAACCTGCGACCGTAGCGGTCTTGCGGTTCCAGACTGCAGCGCCTTTAACCGCACGGCCACTTCGGCCGGCTATTCCGTGATTTATTCAGTTTTCAAATTTATACTGACTTTTTGATCATCCGATATTTCAGGGTCAACATAATATTTAACCAAGGTGAACGGGTTCGTCGCGGACACACTGTAGAGGACTGTAGCATCTGAACTCTTGAAGCGGAAGTTATACTAAGCCTCTGAAGTCCCTGAGGTGACATTTCATGCGAGTGGAGTGGGCATTCAGAATAAAAAGGTGCGGATTTGACGTGTGATTGGGGCATGAATTGGCGCACGATGCGCGTTAACTCTCGCACGGGCCAACTTCTTGGCCAGACCCACGGGACTGGCCGGCAGCTACTGCCTTCCCGCGGACTCGCCTGCCCGGGAATCACTTCCTGCGCCGCCTCCGCTGCCCCCGCGCCGCGCCTGGCTTCCCCTCATTGCGAGAGATTGATTCCCGCGGCAGCGACGGCCGCCCGCAAAGCCCTCCAAGGCTCGGGTGTGTGGCCAGAGAAAGGAGGGGCGAGGGACGAGTCCCAGGGGGACCGGCCAGCCGAGCCCTCGGCTCAATCGGATCTGCCGTGTGCCGCGCCCTGCCTTGCTGCCTGCCCCAAACGAAAAGCCGCGCCTTCCCGGAACACTGCTGCACTTTGTTTAACGTTCCGCCCAAATGCTGACTGAAAGCTCCTTTAACGCACTGAGCGCTACTTTCCGTACATCTCTTCGACGGTACTCCATAACAGGCACGATCCAGGGTTGGCTTTGGGGGGAGGACACGGATGGTCACAATTTTCTCACTTTCTTTTTAATTTTATCCATATTTCGCAGCTTCAAACATGACTGTATTCAATACACTGGAATTATGAATTAAAAACGCCTTCGGTCACAACTTTCCATGTTTAATTAAGTATCCGATGCATTTCGGACCCTGTGGATCCATCATCAGGTGTAATTTGTGTTAATAAATGATTTATTTTTTCCTCTTGAATGAGATGAAATGCATATTCCTGTTAAGAAAAGGTTTGATGTTAGGTTATGAATTTAGTAAGTCAACAGCGGAAAGTATGTGCACAATAGTGAAAAAGATGTACAGCGTAAACTTACCACATAATCCACGAACAGTGTTCTTAACGTTTTAGCACCAGCGTATATTCTTTTCTCCATCGTTTTCGTACATGTCACTTCATTCAAGAGGCACATTTGCAAACACATTTTTTGTAAACACTTCACATATTTTCTGTACATGATATGGTCAAAGATGGATTTATTCGTAGTGCTGAAGACATAATTATTAAACAATTGCATTCTCAACTAATAATAAGTTAGGAAACTTACTCGTCCATAACATAACATCAAATACGCAAACATACAACAACAGCGGAGTGTTGAAAGTATCATGCCTCAGTTATCCTGCCTACTATGTAGGGAAAACAGGTAGAAACTTCTAAATTCGTTTTCAAGAACACGTTAATGCTTTCAGGCTCAACCGTTTCGAAAAATCAGTCATTGCGCAACATATGTTGGAAACGAAACATGTCGTCAGCAGTTTAGAAAACAACTGGATAGTACTACATAACGAAGCCAATGGTTAGACCTAAATATGTTAGAACAACTGTAGATATACCTCCACAAAATCAAAAAAGCAGAATCTATGTTAAATGAACAAACAGATTTCGCCAGCCAGAGTGGCCGAGCGGTTCTAGGCGCAACAGGCTGGAGCCGCGCGACCGCTACGGTCGCAGGTTCGAATCCTGCCTCAGGCATAGATGTGTGTGAGGTCCTTAGGTTAGTTAGGTCTAAGTAGTTCTAGGGGACTGATGACCTCAGCAGTTAAGTCCCATAGTGCTCAGAGCCATTTGAACCATTTGAACCAAACAGATTTCGGAAGCCACAGTTATTTCAGTAATTTTGAACACCTGTTCTAAAGTTATTTCCTGCATATGTCAATTGTTTAATAATTATATCTTTAGCACTACGAATAAATTCATCTTTGACCATATCATGTACAAAACATCTGTGAAGTGTTTACAAACATGTGTTTGCAAATGTCTCTCGTGAATGAAGTGACATGTACGAAAACGATGGAGAAAAGAATATACGCTGGTGCTAAAACGTTAAGAAAGCTTTTCTTGGATTATGTGGTAAGTTTACATTGTACATCTTTTTCACTATTTCGCACATACTCTACGCTGTTGACTTACTAAATTCATAACCTAACGTCAAACCTTTTCGTAACAGGAATATGCATTTCACCTCGTTCAAGAGAAAAAATAAATCGTGTATTAAGACAAATTACGCCTGATGATGGACCCACAGGGTCCGAAATGCTTCGTGTACGTAATGAAACACGAAAAGTTGTGACTGAATGCGATTTTAAATTCATACCTCCAGTGTTTCTCACTTTCTTTCATGGCGGCCTTCTGCTACACATATAATGTATTGTCATACCAACTTTTAACGTAACACAAATGCCTAGGACTTAATAATAATATTAAAATATACAGGGTGTTTCATAGTCTTTGAATCAAATGTCTAGGTATGATAGATCACGTAGTGGGGAACAGCTTTTGTTAGTGACAAAATGTTTGCTGACACTTTCCAGCGACGCTAGGCGCCGTTTGTAATTCCTGAGAGGCGGCAGGGAGTAGGTACTCTGCAGCATTCGCATGCAGTGTGTGTTGTCTATAATTCAGTCATCTGCGCGGAGTGAAAGGGAAGAGGGCGAGCTTCTAAAACATATTTCTCCTCTTAGATACGTTGTTAAGGTGTTCACGTTGAAAATCTCCCTGTCAATTTAATGGGATAGGTATAATAAATAACATCGTAAGTACGGCTATGGTGCCATTTTATCATTTAATTATCTTTAATCTCTGGTTTCTCAAAAATAATAAAGGCGCTCATGTATAATGGGAGGACCACATTCCTAGAGAAACATAGCATTCTAATTCCGGTACAACAAGGTTTCCGAAAAGGAAATCTACATAAACCGCTACCTCAAGCCTAAAAGAATCTGTTATAGAAGCATTAGACAAAAGAAACTCGGTATTTAGAATGTTTCTGATTTCTCTAAAGCTTCTGAATCAATCATCCATATAGCGCTAACTAAAAACCTGAAAGCAGTGGCGAAAGTCGACATTCATTGCAGTGGACAAAATCATATTTCAGTGACAGAATGCGGTATGTGACAACGGAATCTGGATGCAAATCTGAAATAAGGAATATTCAGTATGGGGTACCTCAGGGATCTGTGCTTGGCCCCGCTTCTGTTCAAGCTGTTTGTAAACAACGTTGAAGTCAATGAGAAAAAAAGTACCATATGTGGATGACAAGACATCAGTGAATGTAGAAAACAATATGGAAACAATGGAGAAAAATGCATTTACGTCAACATGTGATACAGTACAGTGGCTCATACGGAATGACTTCATTATAAATCTGAAACGATAGGTCCTCACGAGTAGAGAAGAAGCAGACCACATAGATATTTTCATACATGAATTTTTGGGAATTACAGCTGACAATAGGCTCCGATGGAGACAACATGTAGACGATTTCTGTTGCAGATTAGTCACCAAAATATTTATTATGAAACAGCTTGAAAATTATTGTAATAAACAACTTCTAGATGCAGGTATTGTGTAGTATGTGAACCATACTTACAATACAGAATTACTGTTTGTGGAAACTCCAACAACAATAACACGAAAAGAGTTTTTGCTTTGCAAAAAAAGGGCATTAGGACTATTCTGAATAAAAAAACTGACTCATAAAGAACTGCCTTCTGTAATCTGAAAATATTGAATTTTCCATCCCTGTGCATCATATACAAAACAATAATTTCACTAACCAAAGGTAATTCACTACTAAAAACTATGTAGATCTTCATCAGTATGCCGCAAGAAAGAAAGACCAGCTGAGAAGTATACCTCACAAAGAGAGAGCTGCAGAAAAAGGTCCACGATACTCAAGTGGAAAACTGATAAAGCATCTTCCCAATAGTCTATAATCAGTGGAAGGACATTCAATAAATTACTAAAGGTTTACTTAAAGCAAAAAGAATTATATGGTGTAGAGGAATATCTATGTGAAGAATGGGGAATGTTGTTTTTACCTGTATGTATGTCATGTAATCAGTTGAAGGTATTACAGTGTAATGAATGTAAACAAGGCATAGTATGTTGTTTTATATTGTACGAGTAAATGTAGGTTAAATATTTTACGACATTAAGTTTAAGTTGACCTGTCCTATATAAAAAGTACCCGCCCTATACGTAATGTACTCACATGTGACCAAATAAATATCATCTCAATCAACACAGATCCTGCTAGTTCGATGAAATCTTGTCGTCCCACGGCTCGCGAATTCAATAAAACGACGGTTAGCGTCGCCAGGACGCATCAGCGAACATTTTGTTTCTAACAAAAGTTGTTCCCTATAATATGATTTAGCACCCCTAGACGTTTGATAAAAATACTTTGAAACACCCAGTATAAAATCTGTGAATTAGTAAGAATCAGTTGGTGACATTAATGCTTAATACATCACTTTAAGACTTACAAGAGACAAAATATTCTTTCCACCCTAACAATGAAATGTATGTCGGTATGGGAATAGTAATCAACAAAAGTGCTCAATTTATTACATATGTAGTAATGCTTAGGAACACAAAATCTGTGTTAAAAAGTTTGAAAAAATGTGCAGGAAATTAGAAGTATCAACTTTTGTTATTAAACATGTGCTCTCAGGAGGTGGACATTTTTACAAAGGATTGGAGTTCACAATCAAGCATATCAGTTCACATCTGTAGCCACTTCAGTATCTGAAGTATCATTAATGCTTCTTCAAGCACGGGGAAACAGTCCACCTTGCCAGCTGCATCAGTGATAGACGTTTCACCCTCTGGTACACTTGTCATCAGCTACAGTAGCAGTGTTTGAAACTGCATGCTCCTTTGTAACCTCTTCCCGGCAATTCAATTACACGATCGGTCAGAATTTCATCTGCTATGGAACTACGCCACCTTCATTAAATCATTAAAATAGATCTAAATGGAATATTTACGAGCCGGCCGGAGTGGCCGAGCGGTTAAAGGCGCTACAGTCTGGAACCGCACGACCGCTACGGTCGCCGGTTCGAATCCTGCCTCGGGCATGGTTGTGTGTGATGTCCTTAGGTTAGTTAGGTTTAAGTAGTTCCAAGTTCTAGGGGCTTATGACCACAGCAGTTGAGTCCCATAGTGCTCAGAGCCATTTGAACCATTTGAATATTTACGAACGTCAACATGAAACCTCAAACTATGAAAATCAACCAACAATGAGTAATGTAGACTGCATTCAAGTGACTGTATATACTGTTTTCTTCAGCTTGCATGTTTCCAGTAATCATCCTACATGTGCACTATCAGCGGAAATAATTTATATTATTTCAGCGGCTTCCAATTTCGAGATAATTTTGAAAGAATATTATCTTTCAGGTCCATTCTTCATTAGAAGAAGCATTTCACAGCATATAATCAGCAAACCTGGATGTATCTAGGAACTGAATTCACGACGATCTGTTTGTCTACGTGTATGGTGAGGAAGAAATATGTATGTTCTTAAGAACTGCTTCTGTATTGATTGTAGACTTTATAATGCAGGCAGTGTAACTGTGAGTTGACCTTGCCATCGTTTACATCATAAGATATCAGAATCGTAAATCCACAGGTGACAAATGCTAGCTGCGCACAAAACCAACCCTTATGGCGAATGTCTTAAGGGCCATCAGCAAATATGCATTCAATCACTCGCTTGTTCGCTGATGTCTGAAGCCTATAGACTTTGAAACAAAAAAATGGTATTCATACGTATCAGAGAAACTACTGTGAATACGTTAGTATCAATAAATCGTTTCTTTGCATTAAATAAAGCAATAAACAGCACTTAAGACCGGTGATGTATATATTTACCAATGTCTCTTAAAATATTAAAATAACTTTCAAGACTAATAATTTACACAATAAAAATCAAAGCATGCACTCATAACTGTGAAAATAGGTCTCCAGAAAATGGTTATATAACTGGCTATATCTAAATGAGAGAAATGATATTTCTTTCAGTTGCTGCCGCCTACGGTGGAAAGTCAATGTTACTGCTATTTTTTCCCCCTAAGTGGCAGACTTTTTGTTGTGACTTAGCACGACAGCCAAGTCACAACGAGAGGAAGCCGAAAGGCACGCGTTAAGCTCACGCAGATTGGCGTGAGGTCTGGAACAGTTAAAAGGTAATGAGAACTTAGAAAATGGACGCAGTTGCTGTAATACTTAACTTTAATCCACATTTGTAGAACATCGCTCTTGATGATACATGCTTCACAATATTAATTATCAAAGCTATGGCGCCTTGATAGGTCGTAGCCAATGACGTAGCTGAAGGCTATGCTATCGTCTCGGCAAATGAGAGCGTATTTGTCGGTGTGGCTTCGCTATCAAAGTCTGCTGTACAACTGGGGCGAGTGCCAGTCTGTCTCTCTAGACCTGCCGTGTGGTGGCGCTCGGTCTGCTATCACTGACAGTGGCGACACGCGGGTCCGACGTATACTAATGGACCGCGGCCGATTTAAAGGCTACCACCTAGGAAGTGTGGTGTCTGGCGGTGACACCACACTTTTTCCTTTCTGTCTTTTCCTACGCAGCTGCCTTTGGTTTCCTGGTTTTGGTTGTTGACTCACGAACAGTTCGTATTTGTTGTTGGCAGGGTACACCAGCTTGTGAATGAGCGCCTCTACCTGGCTGAAATGTCCTCTAGGGCCGATCGGTCGATACGGCTCAGTCCTCAAGCGAGAAACTCAAGAAGAGTCCTATGCAGATGCTTTTAGTAAAATGCTCTTTGCGGAAGGTCTGTTCCAGACACTGTATGTTTTATGTGAAAAGTAGGGTAGTCGTTCTGCAGGATTCAGGGAGGCAGATAGCGAGCTTATTAGTAAGCTTACATATAAGAACGTAGTTTTTCACCTCGACATTTTTGAATAAAACTTTCTATTGCAGCGTCATATTTGCTACTAAACTCAAAGTGAACGACTTCCTCTAACGCCATTGTGTGGAGTTAACTGCCGCACTAATAGACTGTGTGGTACTTTGGTATGTAGTTGACCTAATTATGTCATTGAGTTGTCACAAACCCACGGAACTTAGCGATATTATGTCGATGTCTGCGCTGAAAAACATTGCGGTCAGTTTGGATGTGACCTCTTTGTTCGCAAAAGACCCTGTAGAAGATACATTAAAGTTATTAGCAGGCAACCGTCCCTCTCAGACTAATCTGCTCCGCCACATTTTGATGGACATCGGTATTTCGAATAGTGATAAATTTTATAGCTGACGGAAAGTTATCAGTTCTATATTCTTGCCGGTAGTGGATAATAAATGAGATTTTCACTCTGCAGCGGAGTGTGCGCTGATATGAAACTTCTTGGCAGATTAAAACTGTGTGCCCGACCGAGACTCGAACTCGGGACCTTTGCCTTTCGCGGGCAAGTGCTCTACCAACTGAGCTATCGAAGCACGACTCACGCCCGGTACTCACAGCTTTACTTCTGCCAGTACCTCGTCTCCTACCTTCCAAACTTTACAGAAGGTCTCCAGCGCACACTCCGCTGCAGAGTGAAAATCTCATTCTGGAAACATCCCCCAGGCTGTGGCTAAGCCATGTCTCCGCAATATCCTTTCTTTCAGGAGTGCTAGTTCTGCATGGTTCGCAGGAGAGCTTCTGTAAAGTTTGGAAGGTAGGAGACGAGGTACTGGCAGAAGTAAAGCTGTGAGTACCGTGCGTGAGTCGTGCTTCGGTAGCTCAGTTGGTAGAGCACTGCCCGCTAAAGGCAATGGTCCCGAATTCGAGTCTCGGTCGGGCACACAGTTTTAATCTGCCAGGAAGTTTAATTTATGGTGCATTTCCATCTTGCTTTTGTCGATATGTCGAAAACTCCTTTATGATCTAACCATATTGGATCGTGACTCTTCGCCTGTTCATTAATAATATGAATAGTTTGCAAACTAACATAAACTAATGAACTTAAGGGAAATTAACAGTTAGATATTGTACGCCAACGAAAATTACAATCGCTCACTCAGTTTGCCGCAAGTCAACACAAGGAAATGTCCTGACTCACTCACTGATCGTCGTGCAACCCAAACCGCGAATGACAGAAGCCTGAAAATTGGAAAGGGTATTGATCTTATACTGTTGGCGTCGTTTAAGATGGCATTTTTCTAAATTCCACCTCTAAGGGGGTGAAACAGGGAATAAAAAGTTTTTTGGAAATACGTCGCTGCTAAGGCAATTTTACAGCTAGACTAAGAAAACTGATATTTGGTATCTCGGTCAGAAATACATAAATATATTTTGCACAGTTTTTGGAAATTTAAGTCCTATTGGGGTGAAATAATGCGTGTAAATTGTTTTTGAAAACAAATCATTACTAAAGAACAGCTAGACAATCTCTCGAGCTGTATATCTGAAAACTGGTATTTACCTTCTTGGTTACAAATAAAAAAAAACGTTTTTCAGTGTTTTTGGAAATTCAACTCCTAAACGGGTGAAATAGTGGATGAAATGTTTTATGGAAATATTTCATTATGAAATCAATTTAAAAGATAAATCTAAGGAATTTGGTATTTGGCTTCTCGGTTAGAAAGTAAAAGAAATAAGAGTGTCACTCTTTTTGGAAATGCAACCCCTAAGGGACGCAATAGGGCCTAACTGACTGACTGACTGACTGACTGACTGACTCATCATCCCCCAGCCCAAATTGAAAAGTATAGAAACCTGAAATCTAGAGAGTTCTTGGGCCTTATGAGCTAAGCATCGTTTAAGAAGGGATTATTCGAAATGCCACTCCAAAGGGGATGAAATAGAGGATGAAAAACATTTGGAAAATATGTCGTTATTAAGGTAATTTTAAAGTTAGAACCGTAAAAACTACTATTTGGTTTCTCAGTTTGAAATGAATAAAAAATGTGAGTCAGTGTTTTTGTAAATTCAACCACCAAGGGGATAAAAAAGTGGGTGAAAGTTTTTCCTGTCAATAAGCCGTTATTAAATAACTACTTTCGCATTCTTAAAGCTACATCTATGAACGTTTGTATTTCACTTCTCGGTTACAAATAAAAAAAATAAGTGTTTCATAGTTTTTGGAAACTCAACCTCTATGGGGTAAAAAAAGAGACGAAAGTTTTTATGAGAATATATGATTATGAAGACATCTTTGAAGTAAAATATATGAAAATTTATATTTAGCTTCTTTGTTATAAATAAAAAATACGTGTTTTACTAGTTAGGATATTCAGCTCCTAAGCAGATGAAATAGGGGGTGTAAATCCTTAAGAAAATATTTCGCTGTGTTACAAAATATTTAAAGCCCTCAATCAGTGAAATATGGTATTTCACGTTTTTGGATAGATATGAAGGAATATGTGTTGTAAGATGCAAGTTTCTATAGAAATACAAGAATGCACAAGCCGTGATTAACGAAAGCCTTGGATTACAGCTACCAGAATCGATTTTTGGTCAGAAGTACATTCGAAAAAGACCATGCTTCTATGGCCTTAAATTAGCGTGAAAGGCTTAGATGATGGTGCAATTTGCAAAAACATAAAAATACGATTAAAGTAAAATAACAAAATATCTGTGCAGACCACACAGTCTAAGCAAGTCAAGCAGCGGGCCCTAGGCCAGTTCACACTGATCAGCCAAAACATTATGACCACTGCCCATTGGGCGCTGGATGCTGCGTGGAGTGGAATTTACAGCGATAATCAGATATTAAGGCCAGCACATATCGAGGGAACGTTCCAAGCAATGTTACAGAGAGACAGTGAAGAGGGGCGTATGCACCCTGAATCAATCAAGAACGAGGTAAAAGGACAGCCAGCTGCAGATCAGAAGTAGAGAGTAGTCGGTTTCAGCGCCGGGCAACCAGCAGCGCACCAGCAGCTGACGGAGCAACAGACACTTCGGCTGCGAGAAGGCGGCGACAGACTGCAAGCTTAGTGGATTTTTACAGTATTCACTGGAATACTGCTGAACAGAGACTGGCTGCCCGTCTGCGTCCCCAAGAGTTAGAATACAAGAATTTCAGTGAATATCAGGAACAAATCAGTGCTTGGTACTTGTACCAAGTGACCCTTAAGTAGTACTCAATTAGTTCGAAGGGCTAATGACTGATTAGCCCAGCCAAATGGCCAGTCGTTAGCAGACCTAGGTGACAGCCCAAGTACTCGTCTCTGGCAGAGATCCATTCTCATAATTATTGAGAATCCCTGACATTCGAACAAGGGATTTTGATTCGACACCGCATGGAACGAGTGTGTTTGTTAGAACAATAAACAGTAATAACTTGCTACGTCAGCAAGCTGTTCCTGTCAGCTCTCGACAGCTACCATTATTCTGTAATATAACCCCTCCAACCAAGGATATTTACTCCCTCTCATCTCCGTTATAAAGGAAGACGAAAGAAAAAAATTAGATTAAACCCACATTGTCACACCGAGTCCAATTTGATGTAGTGAACCTTTGCCGGGACGCGGCAATCTCTGCATTTCAGAGTAACGTTTTCCATTATTTGTTAAATATACAGTATCTTACATTACAATTTGTGTCCTCTACGTCAGTCTCTAGAAAGATGCAAGTTATGGCTCTGAGTGCTATGCGACTTATGCAAGTTATGTCTCAATATACTCGTATACCGTGCCACACTTCTAGGTAGTTCTTTCCTCACAAGATTTTCCTGGTCCATTCTGTGAAGAGATTCCTCATTTCTTACCCTATCGCACCATTTAATTTTCAGCACACTTCAGTAGCACCACATCTCAAACTCTTATATTCACTTCCTTTCCAGCTTTCCTGCAGTCCATGATTCCTTCTCGTATAGTGCTATACTCCACACTGCTTGCTTACTCTGCCGGCCGGTGCGGTTCTAGGCGCTTCAGTCTGGAACCGCGCGACCGCTACGGTCGCAGATTCGAATCCTACCTCGGGCATGGATGTGTGTGATGTCCTTAGGTTAGCTAGGTTTAAGTAGCTCTAAGTTCTAGGGGACTGATGACCTCAGATGTTAAGTCCCATAGTGCTAAGAGCCATTTGAACCATTTGCTTACGCCGTTATTTTCATCTAACGGGCTTCGCCTTTTGTATCAAAATATCGTCTTTGGTATTGTATTACATAACTTATACGTTAACCAGTTTCCTAATCGTGCAAAGGTTACAGTTTGCCGGCATATTCATGGTTAGTTCGGTGCTTACGAGTGCAGTTCGCATTTTGATCGTCGTTCCTTGACAATTTCACCTGTCTGTGTTTACACGTGTATAATGACTTGATTTGACCTTCCATCTTTTTCGGTACACGACGTGTACAATACAGACATGTTGTTAATCTCCTTGATACAGACCGATGACCTCAGCAGTTTGGTCCCTTAGTAATTCACACACACTCCTTGATACTGTAAAAGGAGAGCGAAGGATACAGCCCGAACCTGCATCCGTTTAAGTACAGGCATACTTAAAAGTGTTAAGTACGTCAATAAAGGAAAAAACAGGTTCTGCGGTCTTCAGGAACTAGCAACTGACATCGTCATTTTTAATGTTTTCCGTCGTTCGTTAGTTCCTTCTATATTCTGGGAGATGTAGTTCGTCTAACGCAACACACAATCTTTCATTTAGCTGGACTAGACCAGTGGTCGTCAAATTGTCGACTTTTGGCCCGAAGCAAGTGTTCATGCGACCTGCGGTTCTCAGCCTATTTTCTAGTAATACTACTGACTAGTTCGGCATTGCCCGGTATTCATTTTGCCAGTTTTCTATTAAAACCAAAAGCAGAAGATTAGCTGTGTTTGTAGTGCAATATCGAAAGAAATTCACTTCCATATATTCGTGAAAACACTTTTGAAATTATGACACAGTTTTTGTACGTTCAGCGCCGCTGATTCGCATGTCTCCAACGCGATTTCGTAAACGCCTATTCATAGCTCTATGATGGCTAATGTTTTCGCCGACGGCCGTTTGCGTTTCACATTTGACAGTTGTCAAAAGCGCCAGGTGTCATGGACTCCTGAAGTTGACTCAACTGTGGCAGTGTCTTAGCGGTAAAGAATAAATGTATCAAAACTTCATGCATGATGCGACATTTTTTTCACTCATCTTAATGTTTATGACGTCCTATCTCTTGAACTATATGTCGTATGATGGTATAATTTTGCAGGTACATTCGGCGGCATATGTGGATACTGTTGCAAAGTACGTTGCTAGTAGAGTTAGTAGCAAAGAAGAAATAAATTTAAACGACAAGCGCGATGCGGGCACGCTTCTAAGTGTTTATGACGTTATATCACCTGAACTTTGAGGGGTAGATGGTTCTTGCCCCTACAGTGTTTGTTGCCTGACAGAAGGGATATGTGTACCAAGTTATTTGGAACATACACATATACATACATCCATTTCTATAGTATGTATGAATACACATCTAGCAACTAACAGCAGAGTCAAAAACGTTAGCTGACGTTAAAAGCTTCTGAAGGGTGTAGTTTTCCTGCTCAGTAACAAACAAAAATACTTACAGAGACAGTAACATTTTTAAGATGTAGCTCAGCTGACGTCGGTGAAGTCGGCCATGAGGTAAGTAAAGTTTTCCACTTACCTCAGGTACCGAAGGGTGACCAACGCGGCCACTACCATGTTAGAGGATGCGACAGGAATGTTTTATTATTTGTGTTGTAGTTCTGAGAACTCACATGCGTGTTCAGCTCGTACTGATCAGTTGCTATGGTACAAATTTTGACACGGATGTAACATGGGTTTGTGAAAGTGCATTATAGAGGGGCTCATCTTCAGATGCGGTACGCACTGTATTTGTAGCAAGGAAAAGTACATTAATGCTGTTTTAATAGAACGCAGTGAGTGAAAGAGAATTGGCATTTAAAATTTTCATCTAATATTCAATAGTGTGTTTAAATATAAGTACAAATTCTATTATTAACTCACTTCATTTGCAGACATAGGTATTAAAACCAATAACAGTTCACCGTGCAACTATAGTGTCACAACTGATAAATAGCTGAGATTACCAGCAACCTGAAAGGAACATCACTCGACACGAAGTGTTTCGAATGGTGCCGAGTTTCAACGAATACCCGTCGCTACCTTATTGATTCCGTATTATAGCTAGTCTACTGGGGCTCATAACATATTAACTTGTGTAGGTCGCCTATTACTAATAAGATTCGTACATATGTAGCAGTCACACAATGTCTGTGTTGACTTTTGAGCACAAACGTTTCATGACCATCGAATTAGATGAACCATATCTCAAAGAACAGTGACTAATACTCGATACTAATTGACGCAGCGGAATACAGGGTGTTCAAAAACGTGTCGAATACTTTGAGAGGTGGTAGTACTCATCGAAACAATAAAAATAAGTCCAATAAACATGGCTCCGAAAACGCATTTTTCCGAGATAAATACGTGTTTGTAGGATGGCCTGCGCGACACATGGTTGTGGATATTAACACAGTCGTTGCATTGGCGCTCCGTCAGATGGGTCGGGAGCATATGAAGAAGTCTTGCTCACAGTACTCTACTTACCATTGTGTGGCAGGAGTCGTGTTGTAAGCTACGTTAGTTTGCGTCGTGTTTGTGGCAATGGACGCCTACTACTCGACAAGCGAAATGGCGGATATGATATTCTGCTACGGTTTAGCAAATTGACATAGCCTGCGAGCCCATGCCCTCTATGCTGAAAAATATCTGCAGAGCAGAGTGCTCTCTGATAAGTTGTTCGGCAGACTTTTCCAGCGTCTGAGGGACACAGGTACCCTTGCATCTCGGAAGACTGACGGTGGAAGGCCCCCCACAGTACGCAAGTCTGTCATGGAGAAGTATGTCCTACGTTCGGTGGAAAAAAAAACCTGTGCGATGATTAACAGCAGCAGCAGAAGGCGTGTCTCACTCTCTTATCTTGGGGGGGGGGGGGTTCTTCGTGAACAATTGATGTACCCATATCTTCTACAGCGCGTTCAGGCGTTCAGGCCACAGGATGATCATGGCAGACGGCGGTTCTGTCAATGACTGTTGCACAAGTGTGCCGCAGATCACTTTTATCATCCAAGATTTTATTTGGTGATGAGGCAGGATTCACAAGAGGTTATGATGTGAATTTCTATAACCAGCATGTACGGGCAGATGTAAATCCCCAAGCAAATCATAACAAGGGGCATCAACATCGATTCATCGATTCTCAATCAACGTATGGGTAGGTGTACTTGGCGGTAGATTAGTAAGACCATACGTGCTCCCGCAGAGGTTAACTGGAGCGCATTATCTGAACTTTCTCATTTGTGTATTGCCCACGTTGCCGGAGGCTGTACCATTGCAGCAACGAATACAAATGTGCTTCATTCATGATAACGCAATAGCACACTTCCGTCACAATTTGCGCGAACAACTGGCGTAGACATTTCAGGACCGCTGGATTGGTCAGGCGTGGAAGGGACGGGGGGGGGGGGGGGCGAGGTGGGTCCCACACCTTGGTCTGCTCGTTCCCCAGACCTTAATCCCCTAGAATTTTGTTTGTGGGGACACTTGAATCAAACCAGTGATTTGTGGCCAGTACAGGATCGCGTCCTCAATGCATGCTAGCAGGTACATCAACCGCATGTACTTAAAAGGGTGCGTCATTTCTTACGCCGGGGGTGCATTTGTTGTGGTTGGCAGGAGAGCCAACACCGTGTTACTAGAGAAAGCCGAAAGGCACGCGTTTTAGCTCACGCAGGCTGGCGTGAGGTCTGGAACAGGACAAGGAAATTAGAATTTAGAAAAAGGGACGTAGCTGGTGGAATACTTAACTTTAATCCATTAATGGTGGACGTCGCTCTTGACGGTACATGATTCACAGTATCAATAGTAACTGGTACTAGCGCCTTGCTAGGTCGTAGCAAATGACATAGCTGAGGGCTATGCTAACTATCGTCTCGGCAAAGAAGAGCGTATTTTGTCAGTGAACCATCGCTAGCAAAGTCGGTTTTACAACTGGGGCGAGTGCTAGGAAGTCTCTCTAGACCTGCCGTGTGGCGGAGCTGGGTCTGCAATCACTGATAGTGGCGACACGCGGGTCCGACGTATACTAACGGACCGCGGCCGATTTAAAGGCTACCACCTAGGAAGTGTGGTGTCTGGCGGTGACACCACAGCATTGTCATGAATGGACTCCACGTTGAACACCTCCACCTCATGTAAACACGTATTGCGTGATTTTTTCCTCGTGAGTTTCTCTGAAGAAATCTCTTCCCACTATTTCACATGAGGAGGCGGAGGAGATGAGGTCGTTAGAAACAGAGCAAAAGCTCTGATTACGGGAAGATGGGGCCGGAAATTGGCCGTTCTCTTTTCGAAGGAACTATCCCTGCATTTGCCTTGAGCGATTCAGGGAATTCAGAGAAAAACAAATCTGGATGGCCGGACGGGGGTTTGAACCGTCGTCCTACCGAATGCGAGTCCAGTGTACCAACCACTGCGTCACCTCGCTTGGTCACTTTTTCGCATTTTGACAGACGTTTCGCTATTGCTCTGTAGAAACTCACAAAGTAAAGACAATAAATATGTAAAGAATGGCAAATGTACTTCTCAGTTTTCGACAGTAATCAAAATAGTGAATGCAAACAATCTGTGTGCGGTGAAAATGGAGCCCTAATGACGCAGCTTCTCTCGCACTATTCATAAATGTACGCGTATGCTTGCTAGCGCACCATTTGGGAATTTCGTGAAGAAAAGCCGAGCTGCTGGAGGTTCTCCAAGCCGCCGCTGAATCACGTTAGGCAGACTGCCACCCCTCTCCATTATAAAAGTCGCCACTGTCAAACTTGGCAGCGACGGCGGGAAATCTTTCCCCTTGCCGCTGTTCTTTAGTTTCGTGGCGCTCTCTCAAGAGCCCTATCCTCTGGCCTCAATGAGCCTAGTTTCTCGTTTTCTTTTTTAACATGCGCTTTGTTGTACGAGAACCGAGTGTTTTCGGTCTGGAGCTGAAGAGGAGGTCCTTGTAGCTTCTCACCGCCGCAGGTCTTCTGCTAGAGGCACAATCAAGAATTTCCTGAGGACGCTTCGCTGCAAGTTTACGGTAACGAGGTCGAGAAGAAGACGAAAGTACGTCCAGCCGGTTGCCGGTGTGTGACGTGAGCGCCACAAAGAAACACTTGCAGCGCCGGAGCCGCTGGTCTGGGTTAACGAAGTGTGTCATCCCGCGCCTCCCCAGGGACCGCTCCGCCTCCAGCGGCAGACTCGTCTGCCACATGGCGGCCCAGAACCCCCGGCCTGGTGGGGTAGCCTACAGTTCACAGAACTCTGTGCAAACACGACAACATTTTGTAGGCACACACTGGAACTGCCATCGACTTTCGTTAAAATTTGATACTGGGTGCATGCGGAACACCGTACTGGATTCCGTGATTTCGTATACTAACTTGCGTGTTGCGAAAGTATGTCGTTTCATGGCAGTGGTGCGCTGAAGATTTATAAAATCATTCCGTTCATGGTACGATTAAACATCATATAATGGTGTATTGACGTTTAAAACCTTCTTGAGATTTAAGTTGCAGTACGATAGACCAGCTTACGCTAGTTCATCTTGGTGTAGTTGTTACAAGCATTGAGTTACGGACTACAGTATAGCGGTATAGCAGGTTTGCATCCTGCCGTGTTTTTGTTTCCCACCTTCATGTTTCTATAAGTTTCCGGAACTACCGTATTAAATATATAAAAGTTTGTTCTGTAATATTCGATGTTATGTAAATATAAGAGTGCTCTCTCTCTCTTTCTCTCTCTCTCTCTCTCTCTCTCTCTCTCTCTCTCTGAAGTTAACTGCCATTGTCAATAACTTACAAATTAAGCATTAAACTTGGAAATGCGAATAAATATTTAAAACATGTTGATTATCAACGTAATTTAGCGCAGACTGAACAGAAACAAACTCTGAACGACGAGTGCCTAGTTTATTCTACTTCGTACGTACGGTCTTGGACTATTTCCATCGTTAACTACTTTATTATCTATGTCTTAGAAATCAGTTTTAGCTTTCAGCACTGTTTCTTTTGCTTGCAGATACTTCCAAATGCAAAGACAGATGCCACCTACTGAAAAATTAAAGAGAATTTATGGAGAAAGGAGAAGCAACTGTACATATATCAAGAGCTCAGCTGTCACGACAAAACTATTCCACACGATGTGCAGATATATGCATCACGCGAAGTACCCTCAGATTTCAAGAAGACTGTAGTAATCACGATTCCAAAGAAGGCAGGTTTCGACAGGTGTGAATATTACTAAACCGACAGTGTAATAAGTAATAGTTGCAAAATAGTGACACCAATTAATTACAAAATAACGGAAAAACCAAATAAAGGCTGACCTCTGTTTTGCTGTTCTTTCGTGCGATTGTAGTGAATGCTTAGATGTAACCAGTGTTGCTCTACTTCAATGCGTTTCTGAAGTCTCTCAGAGAAATAGAAATTAATGGTTTTACGAGCATGTTGTATATAGAGGGTGCCGGCCGTGACATTAACGCAGCTACCTAATTCGGAAGACTGGAATCCTTCCCGTATTGCAATCGAGTCTCATCTATTTTCCAAGCTTACTCCAAACATTTGTGTCGAGGTTTATGGAGTCGCAATGAACTGAAAATTTATTTGTTATTACATTGACTCGCGGATCGCACTGAAGTCTTACTGGACTGTACATCTTTAGAGTAATAAACACAGTGTTTGTACACACAATATTTTTATTGCTTTTGGAAACTGAGTAGAAAACAACTGTATCCCCCATTCCTGGCCAGAATTGGGGCTGCATTCTTGTCTAACCGTTTTGTTGTAGACCCCTTCATTTCGATACAATAGGTGATTGAGCTGTTATTTAACAGTTGCTAACCACTCAGAATACTCGTTCGTTTCTGTACACGGCGAAGATATGTTAACTGCTTTTCTTAATTCTTTTATTTCAATTTGTTGGCTTTCAGTTCGTGTCCACTTACCCATCCCAATAATGGAAGACGATACGACAGTGTACAGAAGACGATTTCCTTGTCAGTTACGACAATACCAACGTAAGGACAACACAACATCCAATCCCCGAGCGAAGGAAATCTCCGACCCGTCCGGGAATCAAACCCGAGCCCCTTCAGTTACAATTTGTCGCACCGACCCCGCAGCTGTCGAGGCGACCTTTTTTTAAATATTCAGATGTTACCAGAAACTTCAACAGTTGTTGGAGAGTTGTCACTCGAGTTTTTAGTGTAAGATTAAAATAAATATAAATAAGACACTCAAATGCAGGACGGGCAGATAAATTTAGCGAGCTGCACTATCGTCATTGCTTCACGGGAGGCGCTTTCGCGGGGTATTCGACATACCTGATTATCTTGGAATCTCAATTTGTCTGAAGCGATTGAGAAGCGCATCGAACTAGAGCAACACTGGTTGCAACTAAGCATAAGCGTCCCCATAGTACGGTTTTGGTGTACAGATTTTTAATTCATTGCGCATCTCTAGAAGTAGCTGTCTGCTGTTCTACTAAACTGCGAATTTAACACAGATGCGAAGTGAAACACATTGGTTTCAGTAATCCCTGCGCAACTTTCGTTTGGTTGTTTGTGACCAGAAATTATGTCGTTTCAACTGGTGTGCCAGGGCCGTTTCGGCGATATCCTGCACTTGAGGCGGATGGGAAACTTTATAGAATATTGTCGGACCCCCCCCCCCCCCCCCCCCCCCAAACGATTCACTGTGGCTTCCTCGTATATCATGTAACACCCGATCTCTACAGGATTCAATACAGCGCAAAAACTGCTGTGATCCAGTTGGCATGTACGTTCAGTAATGTGCCAAAATAGGGAGACAATTGCCGCCTGTGTTCAGTACTTTTTTCCCCCGCATTCTTCAGTAGAATTTTGGGCCTGGGTTACACTTTACACACGTAAAACGAACAAATGTAGCTGTAAAACACATTTGCTTAACTGTAGTTACGCTAGTCAACATAAAAAATACAAGAGGTGAAAATTCTACAGCACATCTACTGTATGCACATCTTCAGGATTATTCTGCAATTCGGACTTAAGTCTCTGGCAGGAGATTCATGGACCCACTTTCACACTATTTCTCTACCGTTCCAGTTTCGAGCCGCGCGCGGGAAAAACGAAAACTTAAATTTTTCCATGCGAGGTTTGATTTATTTTATTACGATGATTTCTTCTATGTAGCTGGGTGTAAACAGAATATTTTCGCATACGAAGGAGAAAGATGATGATTGAAATTTCGTGAAAACATCTCGCTGCAACAAAAAAAGCCTTTGTTTTAACGACTGACACTACATTTTGCGTATTATTTCCGTGAAAATTCCTCCATATGCTGACAGTTTGTACCAGACAAAAATTATATTACGTCTTCAGTGCGCCAGAAATAATTAATTAATACTGAAAACTTGTTCTATTTGTGATTTATGCTGTTGAGAAATGTGAAACACAAATCCAAGCCGTATGCATTGTGACGGAGTACCGCCACTCAAATGCGATGCGTTCGCTATTTCCCCTCGTCCCCCTCCTTGCGCTCAGACAGCCCGTGTTCTAAGTGCTCTGGAAATAAAACGCCGTCTTTGGTTCATCTCATCCATACCATTATTTACATGATAGTTTCAATTTAAGTTATTTGTAATTGTAATCCCAAGTTTGTAGTTTAACTGACAGTCTTTACATTTGTCATGTATCCTAAATTTAACGGATTCCTTGAGGCACTCATGAGCAAGATCTCAGTCTTTTCATGGCAATCCTCGATAAACTTCATAAGCTAGATGCTAAAAATGGCATCAGTAGTCAATAACTAATATCTACAGTTTATTTCGTATTTCTCTATCATGCTGAGTAAAATCAGTGGCATTTTTACGGTTTATTTTGATTGATATTTAAGAGGATAAATGGTTCAAACGGTTCTCAGCACTATGGGACCTAACATCTAAGGTCATCAGTCCCCTAGAACTTAGAACTACTTAAACCTAACTAACCTAAGGACATCACACACATCCATGCCCGAGGCAGGATTCGAACCTGCGACCGTAGCAGTCGCGGGGTTCCGGACTGAAGCGCCTAGAACCGCACGGCCACCGCGGCCAGCTTAAGAGGATGTTCTCAGCCTTTCTGTCTTTATTTCATTTTTAGATGTTTACTTTTAGAATCAAATTAATTATTGATATACATAATGTAAAATGTCTCTTGTCTTAATTTTGTAGTTTTACCGTGTTTTTCGTACTATAAGACGCACTTTTTTCTTCCAAAAATTGCCTACAAAATTCAGGTGCGTCTTATAGCCGAAATTAATATAAAAGCTTCCAATGTTTGATTTAAAATTCCCACCAGTCTTAAAAATGGCCATCTGCTCTATGCTGTGGGAAAGCTGTCTCTGTCTGGGAGCATTGGAATCAACTGGGAGCAGCAGTGCACCGATGCGACGAACATGGGTTGCGGAGATTGACATGCATGATAAATCTGTCTGCCTCACGCCTTGCCACCACAAAAATAGAAAACTGTATAGCCTATGATGCGGCATTGCAGTCTATTGTGCCAGTACACTTGAACTGAAAGTGATTTGTTACTAGCTACATTCGTAATGAAAAAAAAAAAAAAAATATTCACATGATGCGGGCTATAAATTGAGGGTAGTAGCATATGGAGAACAACATGGAAACATAGCAGCTGAGTGGCATTTCGCCCCTCCACCAACAGAAAAAAAACATTTGTGATTGGCGGGCTATTAAAGGAGAACTGAAAACAATGAGCGAGACTAACTGTGCAAATAGAGTACTGAATGCAAAATGGCCAAAACTAGAAGGTGAGGTATTGAAATGGTTCAATGACACCGTCAAAATGGCATTGGAATTAATACAAAAATAATTCAAATACACGTTCGTAAGCTAGCGCTACAGTGGAAGAACAGACTTTAAGGGTGGAATTGATTCGTGCTAGATGTCTATTAAGCGTCATGGGGTTAGGGTGTAAACCAAGAGCAAAATATTTCATAAAAATCCTTAAGAGCATGAAGAGAAAATATTATATTTCCTTTGCTTTATTATTCAACATCGAAAGAAAACTAGTGTGGAACTAAACCAAACAGCGAATGTGAACGAAATTCCTCTGACATTTGCCGGCCGCGGTGGTCTCGCGGTTAAGGCGCTCAGTCCGGAACCGTGCGACTGCTACGGTCGCAGGTTCGAATCCTGCCTCGGGCATGGATGTGTGTGATGTCCTTAGGTTAGTTAGGTTTACGTAGTTCTAAGTTCTAGGGGACTGATGACCACAGAAGTTAAGTCCCATAGTGCTCAGAGCCATTTGAACCATCCTCTGACATTTGATGTGCCGAGTAACAGAACTGTTGCTACGAAAGGCACTAGAACTGTAACTGTAAAAATAAGTGGACATGAAAAAACTGCAGCACACTGTTGTCCTTTCATTTTGTGCTGACGCTAATAAACTTTATCCAATGATCATTTTCTAGCACAAAAAAATACCATAACCTTCTGAAATACCACCAGATGCTGTTGTTCACACGCATGGCAAGGGTTGGCTGGACGAGGCTGGTATGAAATAGTGGACTAACAGAGTGTGGGAAAGAAGGAAATGTGTTTTATTGAAGAACGTTTCTCTTCTTGTGCTAGAACAACTTAGCAGTCATTTGAAAAATTCTGTGAAAGAGAAACTGAGACAGGAAAATACGGAGCTCGTTGTTATTCCGTGAGGACTTACTTCACTATTGCAACATCTTGATGTCTCGATAAATAAGCCATTTAAAGTGTATGTAAGAAAGGAATGAAACTAATGGATTATGGATGAAACCCAACATGAATTCATGCCGAATGGAGCTTCAAAACAACGTACAATCAAACAATATAATTGCGTAGGCTTCCGCGGCCAGAGTCAGTCGACATAAAAGTTTTCTGGGTTTGGTACCGCGTCATAATGTAAAAACTACTGCTGCTGGAGAAAAACCAACGTTTCGGCCACGATTTCAGCGGCCTTCTTCTGGGGCTAATGGTCTAATCAAACAAATGTGGCAGACGATAAAACAGTTATGGTCTAGAATGAGAGAAGACATTATCGTTAAATCTTCCAAGAAGTGTGTTGTAAGTGACGCTCTCGATGGCACTGAAAGCCATTTTGCAGATGACGAGGACAACGATGACGACGAAGAGGAAGACGGGGAAGGAGGAGGAGAAGAAGGAGGAAAAAAAAACTTCGTGTTCTGCCTTACGGCGGCTCTTTTCATGGGAGAATGGTTCACATGGCTCTGAGCACTATGCGACTTAACTTCTGAGGTCATCAGTCACCTACAACTCAGAACTACTTAAACCTAACTAACCTAAGGACATCACACACATCCATGCCCGAGGTAGGATTCGAACCTGCGACCGTAGCGGTCGCTCGGTTCCTCATGGGAGAAGCCTCGTCAGAGAGGTCCACCGCATGAGCGTCTAGGGAAGTGATACCAGTGGTGGTTTGCCGTTGCCTTCCACTGATGATGATGAAATGATAATGAGGACGACACAACACCCAGTCCCGGAGCGGAGAAAATGTCCGACCCAGTCGGGAATCGAACCCGGGCCCCTTGGCGTGACAGACCGCCGCGCTGACCACTCAGCTATCGGGGCGGACCAGAAGAAGAAGAAGAAGAAGAAGAAAAAGAAAAATAAATTCTAGATGACGATTTTCAGGAATTTTGAAGGTCAGTCCGGTTCTATAAACTAAGAATATTTTTTAATCTAGCTTTGCAATTCATCAATAAAAATTATAAAAACATTATTTTTAAAAAATTGCTTAAAAATTAAGGTGCGTCTTATAGTCTGTAAAATACGATGTTTAGTAACTTGTTGGATGCACCGGATTTAATCATATGAAGATGTAATTTCAGATCATTACCTCGACATGATTGACATCCGTAACCACACGATTAATACAAGATGATGAACTGCGCATATACTAAAAAAAAAAAACAAAGCGAAATTCCGTTCTGTGGCCCTGACGGACCCATCGGTGCAGACCGACCGTCGAGTAAGCCTCTGTTACTGGCGTCATTGGATGGGGTATGGAGGGCTCCTCAGCTGCATCAAGAGGCTGAGTGCACTCCGTTACAGTCCTCCCACCAAGAAAAATCCCTGACAGTACCGGGATTCGAACTCGGGTCCTCCTCATGGCTGTCAGACTTACTGGTCTCACAGTAACGCACCTTCAAACTAACGTAGTCAGTTATGTAAAAAATGGCAATTTTAGAATCTTCCGTGCCTTGGACAAATTCCGTGGACGCCCACGAAAGTATGTACTGTAATCGCACGAAGGAAGAGCAATGTTTCTGACACGTTGGGTGTTTGCCGTCTTTGTAAAGAAATTTGTGTCTGGAAGTGTTCAAATGTGTGTGAAATTTTATGGGACTTAACTGCTAAGGTCATCAGACCCTAAGCTTACACACAACTTAAACTAAATTATTCCAAGGACAAACACACACACCCATGCCCGATGGAGGACTCGAACCTCCGCCGGGATCAGCCGCACAGTCCATGACTGCAGCGCCATGTCTGGAAGTGTAATGAAGAGGCTTGACAGTCAGAGGTGGGGAGTTCTGCAGACGCGCCATAATGATACTCGAAGGTTGAAAGCTTTTCACTGTGAACATGGTTAGACACAGTGCGTTGAGGTAAAACGGGACCACGTCATATTTGTGGCCTAATGACCATATTTTGGCTCTATACACAATATTATGGTGCCTATGTTTTTAAGAAGAACGGTACAAAGTTCCTTCGGACATGCAGGCAAATACGACATGCATGTCCGAGGGAGCATTACATCTTTCTTCTTAGTAAAACATGCACTGAACTGTAGTACTTATCCGTCGATACCAGGCAGTGACTTTCAATTAAAGTGTCCTCTTCTGTATAGAAAAACGCAATTTGTGTACGGGTAATGTCTGTGAACCAGGAACGGCAGCATATGAAGGTCTGGGTCTTGCCGTGAGTCGTGCACGGATAGCCAAAGCGCTCAAGGCGACCGCTCGCCTAAAGCGGGATATCTACATCTACATTTATACTCCGCAAGCCACCCAGCGGTGAGTGGCGGAAGGCACTTTACGTGTCACTGTCATTACCTCCCTTTTCTGTTCCACTCGCGTATGGTTCGCGTGAAGAACGACTCGCCGGAAAGCGTCCGTGCGCGCTCGAATCTCTCTAATTTTACATTCGTGATCTCCTCGGGAGGTATAAGTAGGGGGAAGCAATATATTCGATACCTCATCCAGAAACGCACCCTCTCGAAACCTGGACAGCAAGCTACACCGCGATGCAGAGCGCCTGTCTTGCAGAGTCTGCCACTTGAGTTTGCTAAACATCTCCGTAACGCTATCACGCTTACCAAATAACCCTATGACGAAACGCGCCGCTCTTCTTTGGATCTTCTCTATCTCCTCTGTCAACTCGACCTGGTACAGATCCCACACTGATGAGCAATACTCAAGTATAGGTCGAAAGAGTGTTTTGTAAGCCACCTCCTTTGTTGATGGACTACGTTTTCTAAGGACTCTCCCAATGAATCTCAACCTGGTACCCGCCTTACCAACAATTAATTTTATATTATCATTCCACTTCAAATCATTCCGTACGCATACTCCCAGATATTTTACAGAAGTAACTGCTACCAGTGTTTGTTCCGCTATCATATAATCATACAATAAAGGATCTTTCTTTCTATGTATTCGGAATACATTACATTTGTTTACATTAAGGGTCAGTTGCCACTCTCTGCAGCAAGTGTCTATCCGCTGCAGATCTTCCTGCATTTCGCTACAATTTTCTAATGCTGCAACTTCTCTTTATACTACAGCATCATCCACGAAAAGCCGCATGGAACTTCCGACACCATCTACTGGGTCATTTATGTATCCGGGTTCGAGTCCCGGCCCTGCACCAATTTTGATTGTCATCTTTCCATTATACAGCTGATGATTGTTCGTATTCCCATTTTGGCGCTGGTGGGCGACAAATGTTTCGGTTTACCTCGGTACAGCAGTGACCACCTGCGAGAAGCACGGGGCTCCTGCTGGCCCTGCTGGCGCCGGAAGGGCAGGGCAGGGCAGCAGGCCGCGTGGTAGGGAAGAGGCCGCGGCCCTCCGTATCGAGCGGCGGCCGCGCTCGAGGCGTGCCCTGGCCTGCTGCGCTGTGCCCTGCCCGGCCCGGCGTCATTAGCAACACACGCGGCACGGCGCACCAGCAGGGAGCCGTAATTAACTGCTGCTGCTGCTGCTGCTGCTGCCGCCGCCGCCGCCGCCGCCGCCGCTGCTGCCTCCACAATTACGCCGTCCCGCGGACGATGTAGTTACCGCGCTGCCCCGCTGTTTCCTTTGAAGGAACCTCCACGTTCCTCCGCCCGGCAACCGCGCCGTCCACCGGAGCGTTAACGCTGAATTTGCCGATTCGCACGTCCCCTCTTCCCTGGGCTTACATTCTGAGAGACCGCTGCGTTTCTCGTGCAGCTACTGGCGAACTTGCTCCGGGTGTCTCTCAAGAATCGTCAGACGCATTTTTCCCTGTGGTTCGGCAGATGTCTGCAGTTTCGTTTCTCGGATGTGTAAATGAAGTCAGCCCAAAGAAGTACTGCTCGCTGGGTCTTACTTCCAACTACCAGCGTCGATATAAGCGTCTCTTTCTTCCCCGTTTTTAAAGTGTAATATTACGTTCCGTAACGAGAAAGCGGCCTCAAATTAATCTAGTGCCACATATGTTTTATTAATACGTAATATAGGGAAAATAAAACGCGAGTAGCAACCAGTGCTGCAGCAACAACAACACCGCCTTGTCCAGAGCTGACTGCTATCACCATCCGCCAGCGTTGGCCAGACGGTGCTGCAGTACTGTCAATTCTTCGTCACGTACCTATCGCTGAAGCTAATTTTGCACTACACTAGTTTGGAACCGCTCTATTTTGTTTGTAACGGGAAACAAACCGACACTTTATAGATTTTAAATTCTTCTGGGCCTCCAGAGTTATATATGTCTTGTAAGGACATTATGTGTACATTAAGCCAAAACGCTGCTTCGTGTAGCAGTTGTTATTATTGTGACTTTATTTTCATTGTCTATAGGCCTATATCGGCTCAAAGGCCATTTTCAAGCACTCTGCAACATATAGTACGGTATTTAGATCATATATCTGTGAGTTTATGTAATAAATAATTATTTTGTACATTTGGCGCAAGACTTACTCCCGTATTACGTCGTTGACGCTCTTGCTGTCTGATATCTTAGTTGGTGCGTTTTTAAGACAGCCTGTTAATATTTATTGTGCTTTGATCTTCAGTTCGGAGTCTAGCTTCATTCACCTCTCCAAGATGACCTATCACATGCAAACCTCTTCATCTCTGCATAGCTGTTACAGTCTACATCCTTTTCTACCTGCTTAATATATTCATACCTAAGTACGAATTTCAACTCTTCCCCCCCCCCCCCCCTCCGCACACACACATCCGTCAGTACCAAATTGACGACACTTTGATGTATCGGAACGTGTGCTATCAACGGACCCTTCATCTACTCATGTTGTGCCATAAAATTCTCATCTTCACACTTCGATTCAGAACCTTCTCATTAGTTATTCGACCTGCCCATCTAATATCCAACATTTTTCTGTAGCAGTACAATTAAACGCTTTTTATTATAATTGGAAGGAGAATCAGCGTTGGTCGTATTTTTTTGTTTTATTATCCGCAAAATCGATTTTCGGTCACTTAGTGACCATCCTCAGTGCTGTAATATACAATTAAAATTGGTAGGCACTGGTATCAACAAGCTTAGAGCGATCACATCAGGTCCTCAGTTTATGTGATCGCTCTAAGCTTGTTGATACCAGTGCCTACCAATTTTAATTGTATATTACAGCACTGAGTGTGGTGTCACCGCCAGTCACCACACTTGCTAGGTGGTAGCCTTTAAATCGGACGCGGTCCGTTAGTATACGTCGGACCCGCGTGTCGCCACTATCAGTGATTGCAGACCGAGCGCCGCCACACGGCAGGTCTAGAGAGACTTCCTAGCACTCGCCCCAGTTGTACAGCCGACGTTGCTAGCCATGGTTCACTGAGGATTGCGCTCTCATTGGCCGAGACGATAGTTAGCATAGCCTTCAGCTAATTCAATTGCTACGACCTAGCAAGGCGCCATTTATCCTTTGCTATGTATCTAATGAAGCATGTACAGTAACAAGAACAATGTTCACCAATTGTGGATTAAAGTTAAGTATTCCAGCAGCTACGTACTTTTCTTTATAGCATTCATTACGTATCCTGTTTCAGACCTCACGCCAGTCTGCGTGAGTTTAAGCGCGTGCCTTTCGGTTACCCGTCACTGTGGACTGGCTGTCTTGTCAGTCCACAACACTGAGGATGGTCACTAAGTGACCGAAAATCGATTTTGCGGATAATAAAACAAAAAAATACGACCAATGCTGATTCTCCTTCCAATTATATCCATTATCTGGTCGTGGTGCACAGAGCACTCCATGGAGTCGCCAATCAATAAGGTTTTTATTATGTTCACGTTCGAACTATTTATCGTTGACCTTCCATTTACGAACCAGGCTACACTCCAGACAGATAACTCCAGAAGACTTCTTGAAACTTACATTTATATTTGATGTTAACGAATTACTCGTTTTCAGAAATACTTCCCTTCGTATCATCCGTCTGCATTTTACTTCCTTTCTACTTCAGCCAACATCATTTATTTTGCTGTTCAAATAACAAAACTCATCTACTGCTTTTAGTGTCTCATTTCTTAATCTGACTTCCTCAGTATCGTCTGATTTAATTCGACTACGACTTCTGGGGAGGGGGCAGGTCACATAATTAAGGATTGAAAATTGCATAGAAACACATGGCCGCAAACGTCAGGGATCAGTGATCGCAGAGGTTGAAGATACGAAAGGAAACAAGACATTCATTCGTTGATAACATTATATCGGACGTAAGTAGCATACATCGTTTACTCCATGAGTACAGTTCTAATGTTAAACCAGATGTTCGAAGTCAGACGCCACGCATGCCTGACACCATCGCCGGACACGCTCGAATACACCATGAGCTTGTTTGATTCTGGCTGTTGCACAAACGATTCTTGTGACAAGATCCATCTCAGACTTCACAGGATCGCGATACGCGAGACATTTCACGGCTCCCCACACAAATAAATCAGGGCTCGATCAATCCGGTGAGTGTGGGGCAAGGAACCTTTCTGGAATAGGTTCTTCCCAGCTTGTTTGAAAATAATCCAGTGAATGTGAGGCACATTAAGAGACTTCATCATGATGAGTCACCCGCTCATTTTCACTGTCTGTTCGTAGGCATCTGAACAAGCCATTCCTACGTCGACAGAATGGGCATGGTGGTCCGGTTCCTTGACCCCCAAGCTCACCGGATTTATCGAGTCTCTATTTCTTCCTGTGGGGAGTCATGAAATCTATCATGTCCTGTGGATCCTGCAATGGTTCTTGTCACAAGATTCGTCTGCGCTGCTGCTACGATCACCGGAACTCACGGTATGTTCAAACGTCTCCGGCAGTTAGTGCTCCGTCGGTGTCAGGCACGCGTGGCGTCTGATTGTGCAGACTGCATCTGTTGCAGTACTAGCGCCTTAATCATGTCGTTCACCATGTGTACTCATTATACCCAACAAATATTTCAAATGAATACCTCTCTTTTTTTTTCTTTTCCGATATATCACGCTACTATGACAGTGCGATTTGCATTTGCTTTAACTCGGTCGTGGTTGTCAGTTACCGTTCAGATTGGACGAGGTGAGTTGATGTCAGTCAAGAATGCCTTTAAGGCAACAAAGAGGCCATTATCAACACCTCACCGAGTTTGATCGGGGTCGTGTAATAGGGCTACGAGAAGCTGGATGTTCCTTCAGCGATTCTACCGGAAGTCTTGGCAGGAATATAGCAAAAGAACATGACTGCTGTTATCCGTGGTCACGAGAATATATGGTCGTAAGGAGACCATGTCGCAGTACCGAGGGGGAAGACTATCGTGTTCGGTGTATGGTTCTGGCACATTGGACTTTATCTACAGCAGCAATTTTAACAGCAGTTGGCACCACAGTAACACAAAGAACTGTTACGGATAGGTTACTTCAAGGACAGCTCCGAGCCACACGCTCTGTAGCGTGCATTCCATTGAGCCCAAACCACCATCACTGGCGACGCCAGTGGTGGCAAAAGAGAGTTCATTGGAGTGCAGGATGGAGAGGTCTGTTGTATTTTCCGATGAAAGCTGGTTCTGCCTCGATGTCAGTGATGGTCATGTTTTATTTAGAAGAAGCTCAGTTGGGGACCTGCAGCCAACCTATCTCCGTGCTAGACACACTGGACCTGCACCTGGAGCTATGGTCTGGGGTGCGATGTCGTATGTACCACGCACCCTGATTGCGAATTTGCACGTCAATCTAGTGATTTGATTTGTTGAGTTGCCATTCATGAACAGGATTCCAGGGGGTGCTTTCCAGTAGGATAACGCTCGTCCATATACCGCTGTTGTAATCCAACGTGCGCTACAGAGTCTTAACATGTTGCCTTGGCCTGCTAGATCATCAAAATTGTCTCCAACTGAGCGCATGTGGGACATCATCGAACGCAACTCCAGCGTCATCCATAAACAGCATTAACTGCCCCTGTATTGACCGACCAAGTTCTACAGGGATCGAACTCCAGCCCAAAAACTGACATCCGACACCTGCTGAAATCAATGCACGCTCATTTGCTCTCTTGCATTCATCATTCTGGGGGTTACTCTGGTTATTAATGTAGCAGCATTTCACATTTGCAATGGCTTATCTCACGCTTACATTAGCCTAACTTGTGATCTTGCAATGTTCATCACATATGTATCTTACACCGACAAATGTATTCCCGAAATTTCATTACTCTGCATTAAATAATTTTTGGTGTTGCGATTATTTTCTGTCAGTGTATATAGTAAAGGATATTACAAAATTATCTTTACAAATTTGATCACATATATTTCAGAAACAGGGGTAGGTAAAAAGGTACGGTCTGCAGCATCATGTTCACACTCTCCTAATTTTTGTTTGGTGTTTGGTTTTCGCAGATTAGTTACTGACGAAAGTGGCCAGCTCAAGAGATGATACAATATGTGGAATGGTTGATAGAGACCAAATACGACTCCCAGATGCAGTGTAGCTTCCGGACACGCTACTGAAGCAAATCGTCATCACGTCCGACCATAACAGAGGGTATGCTATGGTCAAGGAATCGGAAAGCTTCATAAGGAGGACGACTTCTCGGCGTCCGAGCATGAGTGATGTATACGTGGAACGGGTGCAACAGACATTTATCTGGAGCCCAATTAAATCAGTCCATCCAGCGTCTCATTAGTTGCAACTACCACCAACCGCCGTGCATAGTGTGTTACCTAATAGTCTGAAGCCTCATTCCAGCAAGGTTGGTGCAGCTGCTGCATGTGTTTCAACGTGATGAGAGACTAAGACGCAGAGCGTCTGCAATTGAGATTCTGAGTCGCATCGACGATGACTCAGAGTATCAGAAAATGGAGATGACCATGGCCAAAGTTTGCTTTCATGTGCCCAGAAAGGTGAACTGATACAACGTGAGGATCTGGGGCTCTGAGAACCCCACTTGAGGATTGTAATTGTGCGCGTGGTTTCATGACTATGTGATGAGGTTGAAATGGCTCTGAGCTTAAGTGAAAGGTCATCAGTCCCCTAGAACTTAGAACTACTTAAACCTAACTAATTTAAAGACACCACACACACCCACGCCCGAGGCAGGATTCGAACCTGCGACCGTAGCGGTCGCTCGGTTCCAGACTGAAGCGCCTAGAACCTCTCGGCCAAAATGGCCGGCTGACTATGTGATGAGATCGTCTTTCTTTGCAGAGGCGTCTATAGCGTCCACTGTTTAGCAGGAACGTTGGAGCAGTTTGCATTTCCACAGGCGGAAGAACAACCTGACTTCCTGCTGCAGTAGGATACTGCCCCTCCTCACTGGGCCGGCCGCGGTGGTCGCGCGGTTCTAGGCGCTCCAGTCCGGAGCCGCGCTGCTGCTACGGTCGCAGGTTCGAATCCTGCCTCGGGCATGGAAGTGTGTGATGTCCTTAGGTTAGTTAGGTTTAATTACTTCTAAGTTCTAGGGGACTGATGACCTCAGCAGTTGAGTCCCATAGTGCTCAGAGCCATTTGAACCTCCTCACTGGGCCTAGGTTGTTAAGAAGGTTTTGGACGACTCATTTCCAGGTCGCTGTACTGACTGATGGAGGATTTGTTTTCTGGCCCCAAGGTCTCCAGACATAACCCAACCTTTTCCATGATCAAAATTGTGAAAATGATTTTGGAACACATATGCCATCTCTCCTAAGTCAGGTGCATTTTGTCTAGTGTTTAGGCAGATATCTGCAGTTTCGTAGTTGGGGCAGCCTAGACAAATACTGCTCACCATATCGTTCATGAGGCGCCCAGTACCGACGGAAAATGTCAGTTTCTTTCCCATTACAAACAAAATTGTTTTTTAAAGCGTAATTTTATATGCCCAGTCGACAGAGCAGTTCCAGATTAGTTTAGTGCGACATTCGTTTTATCGACATGTATTAACAGGAGTTACTGCCCGCCATCCATGTGGAGCACGTGTTGGTCTCACCGCGGACTTCTAGACTAAGCCACTCACAACTGATTTCATCAAAGTGTACGGGCCAGAAGATGGCGTTCACGCAACGTCGAAACTAGAAACGAAGTATGTAAAAAATATTAAGTACAGCTGGGGGGATTTCATTTTTAATAAAAATTATATCAGTTGTGTCCCACCTTCATCCAGTTTAAATATGGATGTACGAAGATTAATTTGAGATCGCTCTTTTCAATGGGCACGAAAATTCTACTTTCAAAGTCATTTTGTTTATAACAAGAAACAAACTGAAGCTTTCCGTCAGCACTGGGTATCGGATGAAGGATGTGATTAGCAGTATTTGTAGGACTGACTCCAGCTACACATTGCAAATGCTAAATCGCAAATATCTAGCGAAACATAGCAGAAAATGCTCGTGAAAACGTTTAAGAGGGATATCCAGTACATATGATGTCCCACTTATCTTGACCACCCCAAGTAACTTTTGGTGCTGAAGAAACATACAAGATATACACTCATGTTCAGGAAAAAAAATAGAACACCTTGAACGACTAGACATCGGATGTTCATATTCAGGGCACAAGTAGATTAGTATGTTCTGCAGAAAAGATTAGCATTCCAGTCACCTCGGTTCAGTATGTGTCCTGTTGAGTGGTAGGTATGGAGTCAGCCATGGGAGCTGATAACTTGTTCCATGCGTAATGGCATCCACGCATGTAAGGCGCGAATCGCGTGCTATGGTATAGCCATCCACGCTGCATTCACCTGGTTCCAAAGTACATATATGGTGGTTGGCTTTGGGTCATAGCGCTACACCTGTCTTTTTACCAAGTACCACACATTTACGATTGGCGACGAGTCTGGTGATCTGGTGGCCCAGGGCATAACGCTGAAGTCCTATGACATCAAGAAGGCATGTGTTCATGGAGCAACACGAGAGCGTCCATTGTCTTGCTGAAAAATTGCGTTTGGGGTGTCCTGCAGAAATATGGCAATGGGTCGTAGGATGTCATTCGCATAGGCACATTGGTCACAGTCTCTTTACACGCACCAATTTTGATTTGTGTTTGTACCCCACACAATAAGGCCTTGAGTTGGCGCTATATTCCTTGCTTGAATACAGTCAATGTGATGCCGCTCCTCTGTCTGCGGAGAACGAAAATGCGGCCATCATTTGCAAACAAACAGAACACGGATTCGTTCGAAAACACTATCCGATGCCATTCCTGTCCCCGGCGATGTTCAATACGCCATTGCCGTCTAGCATATTTCTGCACATTCGTCAAAGGTAGGCGAAGAAGCGGACGATGTCCGTGTTACCAATGCCGTGCTGTAATAAACTCTCATCCCTGATAGTGTAGGATGTGTTCCACTGCTGCATCAGAGACGGGGAGAACGTAGATCTGTCATGCAATGCCATTCGGATGAGGTGTCGGGGTTGGTCTGGATGGTACGACCTGACCCATCTCGTTGTGTTGTAGGGCCTTCCGTGAACCATTCTGCACACATCCATTGCACTGCCGAAGCACTTCGTTGCATACGAGCAGCAATTTCCCCGATGGACGAGTCACATTCTCTCATGCCTATAATGCGTCCTCTTTCAAACTCACTGATTTGACGGAGCGGTTCACACGTACGTCTGTGAGCCATCCTCCACGTCTGTTCAGGTCACACCTTCGGCTTAATGTGACAACGAGAGCCGCAGGCACTTTTACTGGCCGCGATATCTACGTCTACCATGAACCGGAAGGCCGGCATCGTTCAGATGTTAATCATTTCTGCAGAACATACTATGTACATGGTCTGAGAATATGAACGTTATATCTCTTGTCGTTCAAGGTATTCTGTTTTTTTTTTCTGAATATGAGTGTATTAAGCAAAGGTGTAGATATTAGGAGGACATTAACAGGCACAGATGCCTATCTTGCATCTTTCTTCATCACGAAGATATGAATAACAGTACGTCTTTTTTAAAACAGTACCACATGTTTTTTATTCTTTTGACCTGTTCACCTCAAGACCTGTTTGAAAAACGTGTACGTTATTCACGTAAACAGAACATTCCAATTATTAAGGAACAGAAATGGGGAACTTTAATATCATTTGGCACTACTATAATATATTGTTGGCACAAAAAAGAGTAGAAGGTGCTCGAAATGATAACCATTGGCAGGGATACGCTGGCCCAGGCGTTTGGATGAATGAATTCATCGCTGCTTTCAGTGTTGCTTGCTTAAACGAATTACAAGCAAGCACGATACGGTCATGCGTGTTCTCTGTAGCTGTTGAAATATCGCAATAGACGAAGTCTTTTATGCATCCCCCAAGGAGACAAATGAAGAGACCGAGCACACCAGTCCACTATTCCTTCACGATCAATGTATCTGACAGGCTGTCTCCGATTCAGAAGATGACTCGCACGCAAGGCATGACGTATTGTGAACCTATCATGTTGGTACTACAAAATCTTTCTGGCTTACAGTGGCACTTCATCCAAAAGTCTAAAGTTGGCATATACCCTGCAGTTTAGGTTACACGTACGACGTAAGGGCCAATAATTGTAGTAGTAAGCATCTCACACCAGGCATTAACTTTCCATAGATGCAGATGTTCCACCGCTTAGGTCATCACGAGTTTTCTCTGGATAAATAATGCATACTCTTTGGACATACTTTTCCTTTGAGAAGAACATCGGCGAAAAGGTTCTGCTTGGAGATGATTTGCTACTGCGTTCACTGACTTTCTCATGCAGTTCGTTTTGTAAGTATACATGATAAGGATAGAAATGGAGATGTGTTACACTATGTTGTACGTTGATTTTAAGAATGCCAGCTCCTTTCCAAATTGTCGTGCGCTCACGTGCCGATTTATTACACCAGAAGGAGAACATTAACTTCAGAAACTTCGACTGCAGGAATTCTACGACGACTGTCTTGCCTTCGGCTGAAATTTTCCGTTTCCTGAAAGAATCGATTACGTCTACATAACAAAATAAAAAAATCTATTATATGATTTTCATCATTTCAAAAATCAAATCATAAGTAATTAACTAGAAGATAGTGGTCTCCAAAAGAAAGTCTAATTTTGTTAATATACTAATAATAATAATACCGTTGGAACATATTTTCACCTGAGTACTCCATCTGAAGTCCAGATGCTCACCTGTAAAGAAAGAGAAAGCCAAATTATATCTCCCCACAACCTGACAGAAATTTGCATAACACAACAAGTAAGAGAAGCCAGACACTGAAACATATTCGATACACTCACTGCAATGATGTTAATGACCGTAAAATCGTATGCACTACACAGCCTCATGACGGTTCTTTTGGGAAAGAACAGACACCACACATATATAGAGTACGGTTTTATGACCACTGTCTTCTAAGATGTTATGCAGCGACACGTTCCACACGGTCAGGTAATCGTGAACACCAGAAGATCATGAAGGAGATCCCGGCAGAGGAGTGGAAAATTCGAAAGTGGAAAAGAAATTGATGTGGAACATGATCCTGCCCAACATTGTAGAAATTTTTAACTTTAGTAATAAGCTTATCGAAAAACGTGTAAATGTGCACTGAAGAGCCAAAGAAACTGGTGCACCTGCCAAATATCGTGTGAGCCCCCGCGAGCACGCAAAAGCGCCGCAACACGACGTAGCATGGACTCGACTAATGTCTGAAGTAGTGCTGGAGGGAACTGACACCATGAATCCTGCAGGGCTGTTCATAAATCCGTCAGAGTACGACGGAGTGGAGATCTCTTCTGAACAGCAAGTTGCAACGCATCCCAGATATGCTAAATAATGTTCATGTCCGAGGAGTTTGGTGGCTAGCGAAAGCGTTTAAACTTAGAAGAGTGTTCCTGGAGCCACTCCGTAGCCATTCTGGACGTATGGGGTGTCACATTGTCCTGCTGGAATTGCCCAAGTCTGCCGAAATGCACAATGGACATGAATGGATGCAGATGATCAGACAGGATGCTTACGTACGTGTCGCCTCCCAGAGGCGTATCACTCCAACTGCACACGTCCCACCCCACTACAGAGCCTCCACCAGCTTGAACACTTCCCTGGTGACATCCAGGGCCATGGATTCATGAGGTTGTCTCCATACCCGTACACGTCCATCCGCTAGATACAATTTGAAACGAGACTCTCCTGACCAGGCAGCATGTTTCCTGTCATCAACAGTCCAGTGTAGGTGTTAACGGGCCCAGGCGAGACGTAAACCTTTGCGTCGTGCAGTCATCAAGGATACACGAGTGGGCCTTCGGCTCTGAAAGTCCATATCGATTATGTTGCGTTGAATGGTTCGCAAGCTGACGCTTGTTGATGGCCCAGCATTGAAATCTGGAGCAATTTGGTGAAGGGCTGCACTTCTGTCACGTTGAACGATTCTCTTCAGTCGTAGTTGGTCCCGTTCTTGCAGGATCTCCTTCCGGCCTCAGCGATGTCGGAGATTTGATGTTTTATCGGACTCCTGATATTCGCGGTATACTCGTGAAATGGCCGTACGGGAAAATCCCCATTCATCGCTACCTCGGAGATGCTATGTCTCATGGCTCATGCGCCGACTGTAACACCACGCTCCAACTCACTTAAATCTTGATAACTTCCCATTGTAGCAGCAGTAACCGACCTAACAACTGCGCCAGACACTTGTTTCTTATATAGGCGTTGTCGACCGCAGCGTCGTATTCTGCCAGTTTACATATCTCTGTATCTGGATACGCATGCGTATATCAATTTATTTTATTTTATCTTATTTTATTTTATTTTATCTTTTTTTTGGGCGCTTTAATTTAGGACACAGTGAGGTACATATGATAATTCTTAAGCTATTGCAGCAATGCATCATTCACTTTACACAACTATGATTTTATAAAACGATGGCTCTTCTGACATCATTCTCCAAAAGTGAATCGTAGGTAACATGTAGAAAAAAAGGAAGAACTTAATAGAATTAGTGTAGGACAAACAAGGTTTAACATGGTGGAAAAGGATGTAACAGAATTAGTAATGATGATTTTAAGAAGAGAATTGATGTCTACAGACGGAGAAACCAAATACACGAAAATACAACAAAATGAAGTTTGATTAATAACGGAATCCTTCGAAAATTGTATCTCAGAATCTAAAGCTGTGTATGAATGGTTAAAAAGTAAGGTCGAGAAATCATAGCAGAAGGACGAAGAGAAATTTGCGAGTGATCCCAATCTGTAGCCAGTATGGAAGTGTTAGTGGGAGTCAGGTGTTTGGCTGAGCACGTTTATAACTGGTCCAACAATTCGCTTCTCCCTTTTGGGAGCCTGGCTCGGTACTTAGTAAGCGCTTAGAGCTGGGAGGCAGTGGTAGGGGCGTGGCCGCGGCTCTGCCGCAAGGTCACCCCGCCCGCTCCCCGTGTGTCTAATTAGCGACGCGATGACGTCACACGCTACGTAGCGGCTGTCTCCTTGCCGAGACTTGACGCCCTTCCGGAATACCGAGAAGGCTCGACCCAGCCGCGTAAGCGATGCAGCCCCTTCCGTTCCTGTCTCCGCTCCGCAAATTACTTATCACATCCGATATTCGCTAACGCTATCGACAATTCTGTCACGTCGAAATTTTTGACGAAATCCATTTAACGGTGTACATTGTGACTGTAGAATACTATCCTAAGTCAATGTTTTCATACTGCAATCAAACGAGCATTCCGAGTCATGTTTCCTTACAGGTTCTGCAAACAATGAATTGATCAGAATATTACGGGGTATTCGGGTACTACGGACGGATCACTCGTGTACGCATACTTACCACACTGGTATTGAGCGCCTTCAGCCTACTCGTAACGGTTAGATCTTCATTATTTCCACCTGTATCAGAATTATGCCAGGACTGATATATGTGTTTCTTGCGGTTTCTCATGTCATTCTCTCAGCACTAAGCACAATTTATAAAAGCACTGAACACATGGTGTGTCGTGGGGCGATCACTCTGTTTTTAAAATAAATGAAAAGCCTGGAAAGCCACGATCGCTTCAATCGTTTATTAGATGACCGGTTTCAGCACTCTGAAGGTGCTATCATCAGATCTGCCAAAGTATAACATAACAGGTTTGAGGGAGGGCTTACATTAGTTAACTATATACATTACAGTTATTACAGAACCACATACCTGAAACGTGGATTAACATTTATAAAACCGTATGGACATCATGGCATATGAGGCAGACCATCTGATAAAATCATTGTTACAACCAACAAAAAATAATAAAAAACTGCTCTCATGGTCGTTCTTTCCATAAAATATAAAACTGAAGTCACCAGATGAAACTACCACTGCTCATCTAACACCAGTCGGCATCATCACTGCCCCATTCCGCGCAGGCTTACCTGCTGTGATTCTAGCGGTTCACAACCGCCCACCAGCCAAGCAGCGCATACACAGTCCCACTCTATAACCACTCATTCCTACTAAAACACAACTTTACTATAACTGTTTTAGTAGTAATGAGTGGTTATACCGTGGGACTGTGTATGCGCTGCTTGGCTGGTGGCCGGTTGTGAACCGCTAGAATCACAGCAGGTAAGCCTGCGCGGAATGGGGCAGTGATGATGCCGACTGGTGTTAGATGAGCAGTGGTAGTTTCATCTGGTGACTTCAGTTTTATATTTTGTGGAAAGAACGACCATGAGAGCAGTTTTTTATTATTTTTTATTGGTTGTGACATGATTATATCAAATGGTCTGTCTCATATGCCATGATGTCCATATGGTTTTATAAATGTTAATCCACGTTTCAGGTATGTGGTTCTGTAACAATTGTAATGTATATAGTTAACTCATGTAAGCCCTCCCTCAAACCTGTTATGTTATACCTTCACAGATCTGATGATGGCACCTTCAGAGTTCTGAAACCGGTCATCTAATAAACGGTTGAAGAGATCGTGGCTTTTCAATTATTTTAAATTTATAAAAGGCACGAAATTAAATTCAATATATAAAACAAAACAATAATACAAAACAAATTGAAAACCAAATTTTCCTGAACTGAAACCACAAGATATCGTTACTCTTTATGTGGAGAAGAGGGAACTTATCATAATTTCTAGCTTGATATTCGCTTTTAGTGATTTAGACAAATCACGGAAAAGTAAAATTCCCTTAGCGGCTCAAGGGAATTAAATTCCTCCTCCTCCCGAATTTCTTCAGTGCTTTATCCACTGCACCAGGTTGCATGGCCTCAAAATAAAAACCATTGGAATGGATAATATAAAATAATCTTTTCCAAGTAGATTGGTACACGGCTAAGCATGTCTTGCAACAAAACATATTCAACGTCTAGCTGGTAAATTGCATCTCCAAGTTTCTACAGCACTGGAGCCAACAGAAATTAGAAAGCTTTTGTCTCTTTCTAGCATCAGCCATTACCGAAATGGCCCTGGACAGGTAAGCGATTGTACACGAGTTACCTATCGATAGCTGCGGGTACGTTCTCAGACAAGTGACGAACAAAGATGCAGCTCGATTCCAAAAGTGCTCTTGGAAACGTAAGTATGGCGATACCAAATTGATGAAATCCTTCGCTGAAATTAGCAATGGAGATGGTGGATAAATATCTTCTTCGCAATAAAGATCGATAATTCACTCACAGCACAGAAATGAACGTCGGTGGTTGTGTGTGTGTGTGTGTGTGTGTCACCCTCCAAAGTACATCGGCATATCACTTGTACGAGGGCGTGCTGACAAGTAAAGCCTCCAATATTGTTACATATAAATGTCTACACATTTACTTCTTCATGGAATCACCGTGGCGACGAACACTTTTTCCCCAACGGGAGACCAGTTTGTTGATACGTCAATGTAGAATGTTTGATTTCGTTGACGGAGCCACAACCTTACCTCTGATTGCAACGCTTCATTACTATTGAAGTGAAGTCCTTGAAGGTGTTCTCTAAGCTTTGGAAGCACAAGAAAATCGGATGGGACCAAGTCGGGACTGTATGGAAAATGACCGATGACAGTGAACTGAAGGCAATCGGACTGTTACATATGTCGCAGCACTCGTGTGTAATCTAGTACTGTAATGCTGAAGGAGTGGGTTCTCGATGTCTGGAAGAACTCTTCGAATTCGAAACAAGTACAGCACGCTGTTCATGCACCGACATAGTTACGTTATACAGCGCCAAGTCACACGCTACAATTCTGAACCTTCCAGGGGCAGAGGGCTGCAAATATTTAGAGATGAAGAATGTTAATAACGAAACTACCTGGCAGATTAAAACTGTGTGCCGGACCGAGACTCGAACTCGGGACGTTTGCCTTTCGCGGACAAGTGCTCTACCAACTGAGCTACCCAAGCACGACTCACGCCCGGTCCTCACAGCTTTACTTCGTATCCTACCTTCCAAACGTTACAGAAGCTCTCCTGCAAACCTTGCAGAACTAGCACTCCTGAAAGAAAGGATATTGCGGAGACATGACTTAGCCACAGCCTGGGGGATGTTTCCAGAATGAGATTTTCACTCTGCAGCGGAGTGTGCGCTGATATGAAACTTCCTGGCAGATTAAGTTTGGAAGGTAGGAGACGAGGTACTGGCAGAAGTAAAGCTGTGAGGAAGGGGCGTGAGTCGTGCTTGGGTAGCTCAGTTGGTAGAGCACTTGCCCGCGAAAGGCAAAGGTCCCGAGTTCGAGTCTCGGTCCGGCACACGGTTTTAATCTGCCAGGAAGTTTCATATCAGCGCACACTCCGCTGCAGAGTGAAAATCTCATTCTGGAATGTTAATAACATTTGCTTTATTTAAAAAAGTTTTGATTTTCCACGCAGAAAATTCAGAAGCGTTGTTTCAAATGGTCCAAATGGCTCTGAGCACTACGGGACTTAACTTCTGAGGTCATCAGTCCCCTAGAACTTAGATCTACTTAAACCTGACTAACCTAAGGACATCACACACATCCATGCCCGAGGCAGGATTCGAACCTGCGACCGTAGCGGTCGCGCGGTTCCAGACTGAAGCGCCTAGAACCGCTCGGCCACTCTGGACGGCAAGCGTTGTTTATCAGCACCTCTTAGTAACTGTGAAGTGGTGTAAGTTGATCTTCCCGGATGGGTAGGATTCAACGTTAAGTTTTACGTCAACCCCTCTCATAAGAGGTTGTGCTAGTTAGCCCCCAAGACTAAAGAACGCAACAGTATGCAGGCAGCAGCACAGTGCACGGACCATCATGATGCTAGTTTTTATTTCACTTCTTAAAAACATCTTACCAGTGACTCATGAGGACATAATTTTAATTGAACTCAGTAATCCTTCTCGAATGTAACACAGTAATTTGGTTCTAAGTATCCTCACTTGACGTTGTACATCCCAACGATTCCGTTCTTGATTAGGCAAATATAATTCGGGACGTAGCTGTTCATACTATGTACATTCATTTTCAGAAAATGTAAGTACTGTCAGAACGCAGGTTGGCTAGGTTGACCTTGTTGAAGACAGTGTCCATACGCTACATTACAGTGAGTATACTGTTAGCTGGTGGAACGCACCATGGGATGTTTCAGTGATGGTGACTCATGCTTCTTAGCACGATGTGCTAAATGTAACTTACAGCGGCACATAAAGCGGTGAATAACTATAATACTCGTCGTTAATGATAGGTAACGACTAATTTACATAGTTTATATATTTTTCTCGGGCATCACAAGAACTCACCCGGCACGAAAGAAGAAAATAATTGCAGATTCGGCTGTGTACAAGTATCTGTCAGAGAAATACAGAAACGTCATTATACGTTAAATGAGATACGCTATGATGAACCTACTACGAAACGACAAATTACGGTCACACAACGTTGCAAACTGTGCTTCTTAACTTATGAAAATATAAATTATTGTACCATCGAGAAGAACCTAGCGCGAGAAATTGACGCACTGATGATGCTAGTATCTCACATATTAGTTATTCTGAATAAGTTTCCCTTTGAAGTAACTTACCTTTAACTAACTGCTGCTATCAAATATCCAATGAAAATACTACTTATACCATGTAGAAATTCTTCGTGTTGAAGAAATGTACTTCTCTTTCTCAAAGTAATCTATACGCGTATACTTCCGTGAGCTGCAATAATTCTACATCACCACCTTGTGGACGTGAACTACCGCTGCGAGAAAATATGTGGAGCAGCGCACAGCAGAACACGGAGAGCATGATACTCGTCTGATATCTTCACGAAAACAGCGCGTTGCGTGATGTTAGCTCGTAAGTTTCCCCGCGGCATACTTCACGGACCAAGACGGAGTTTTGATATATGCTTCCAAGCATGTGAACGTTTAAGGACAGTATTTGCCTGTATAAGATATAAGCGTATTTTTAAACGTTGTCCTAATAAAAGCTGATAGTAAAAATTTATACATATTTGTTGTGCATTTTATGTCAGTACGTCTGACATAATCATCGTGTGAAACTGCTGCTATTTGTGCAGTAAATAATGTGTGTTTAGATTTAATTGCAACCTGTGATACAGCTATTGCACTCGCCACTTTTTCATGAATCCAGTATAGATTGGGACCATTTTGTTTATTCGAAATCGATTCGGATGAATCCTCCTTTGCAAATAATAACAAAGTCTACGTAATAGAAGTCGGTTCTGGTATAGCGTAAAACGCGCTATCAACCACTACATAAATCGCTTGAAACTATACGTCCCTTCGCATATCGATATTTTTACCCGGATTTCCTCTATCAGCTTTCCTCCTGTGTTTCAGCTTTTCGTTTGTTTAAAAAGCCCTTTGAACCGATTGTGACATTTCAGTCTAAACACGAGAGCAAAATACTTCTTTTCTGATAACAAGTTTTACTTAAAAGACGATTTTAATAGCTGTCAATTAAATAAACCAAAAATAAAATACATCGATAACTCTCATTTCTGCCAAGATAAAATCCAGTTCCAATTTCGGAAACCTCTGATCAAACCGAATCGTTTGATAGACAACACCATATCAGTCTGCCCGATTTGATTTTTATATTTTTCTTGTGATTTTTATTTTTGTATATTTTAGTTCCTATTTCAACCCAGTTAAATCAACATACACGCTAGGATAAAAAAAAAAGAAGCACCACGAAGGAATTATCCGAATGGGTCGGAAATCGGTAGATGTGATGTACAGGCAAACAAATTATTACAATTTCAGAAAAATTGGATGCTTTATTAAAGGGAAAGAGCTTCATAAATTCAGCAAGGTAGCAACGCGTTGATCGACCTTTAGTCCTTATGCAAGCAGTTATTCGGTTTGGCAATGATTGATCGAGCTGTACGATGTCCTCCCGACGGATATGGTGCCTGATTCTGTACAATTGGCGCGTTAGATCGTCAAACCCAGAATCTGGTTGGAGAACCCTGCCTATATTCTTCTTCTTCTTCTTCTTCTTCTTCTTCTTCTTCTTCTTCTTGAGTTACGGCCTCTGTAGGACCACGGGTAGCCCCTTCGTGGACTGCATTTTCCTCTTCTTCTCCCAGAACCTCTTCATTCTTTCTCTTCTCCTCTCCCGCTCTCCTTCCGAGATCTTCAGTTTCCGTTCCTCCTGGCGGCTCCACTGGTGACATTCAAATCTTTTCCTGTATTCTTCTCTGTCATTGATCTCCGGCGTATTTGTCGGTGTATATTTGTTCCTCCAATTTTCCTATCCTTCGACCTTGATCCCCAGTTCCAAACAGTCCTTCCGAAGTTCAACAATCCACTTGGTTCCTGTCTTTCCCCTTGTCCTCCCTGTTGTTTCCACACTCTCTTCGTCATTCTGTCCATACTCATCCTAACTACATCCCCAGCAAACCTTGCCCTTTTGAGTCTGATTTCCCCGGATATTGTTCTCATGTTCCGGTACAATTCTTCCCTAGGTCTTCGCATCCACCTCTCTTCACCACTTTTGCCTATATTTCTTCAAACAATCCCACTTTTGGAGAGATCCGACCATCTTGCTGACCAAGGTAGGCTTTGGCAAGTACGAAGACAAGCAGTAGAAACAATCGCGGTGCTGGAACGTAAATCCAAGACAGCGTGCCATGAAGCGCAAAAAAAACGGGGCGTAAAATATCGTCAACGCACCGCTGTACTGTAAGAATGTCAGGGGTGGCAACCAAAGGGGTCCTGCCATGAAAACAAATGGCACCCCAGATCATCACACGCGATTGTCGGGCCGGATGACAGGCGACATTCAGATTGGTATCCTACCGCTGTCTGGGGCATCTCCAGAGATTTCGGCCTCGAACCTCACTGGCTGTAGTGCAGTTGTCTACAGTGATGAGTCCCGCTTCTAACTGAGCCCCAATGACCAGTAGTTTCTACTACTCGTCTTGGTGCTTGCCAAACCCTACCTTGGTCAGCATGGTCTCCGAATCTCTCCTCATTTGGGAACGTTTGGAGCCTTATGGGCAGGGCTCTCCGACCAGTTCCGGATTTAGACAATCTAACGCGCTAACTGAACAGAATTTGTCGCGAGATCGCTAAGGAGGACGTCCGACAACTCAGTCAATGCCAGAGGAGGTTGACCAACGCGTTTTTGACAATATCAGTTTGTGAAGCTCTTCCTCTTGAATAAACCATCTACTTTTTCTGCAATCGTAATCATTTGCTTGCCTGTATATGTTCGTCACATCTATCAATTTCCGTTCCATATGGATTATTCCTTACTGGTGCGCCGTGCGTATGTGTGTGTATTTTGTTTCCTTTTTTCTCGTGTTATTGTGTATTACAAACACGATTTGCATGCGAAGAGAGCCAACAGACTCCGAATGTCATATACACGCACTAAATTATCAATATAACTGACCATAAGCGCAACATAACATAATGTGAAACTTAATTTAATTCACGAGACACGTAATTTTGACGCAGGTCTTGTTTGACGCCATGGGAATGACGTCACGGAGCACCAGAATAAAACAGCCTCAGCTGAGGGTGGGTGATAGCGGAGAGTCTTACCTGGCTATCGATGGGTTTGGCAAGCAGGCGCTCTGACAGCTAAAAGTGTGCGAATTTTTCAATATGGCTCTGTATTGTTTTGCCTAGCGGCAGTGCTGATGCAGAGAAATATTGCAGTGCATTTCACTTACGTTATTACTTTTTTAGCTTAGTAATAAACGAACTTTACTCGTAGTTATTATTTTCATGGACTTAGATCGCGCGATCCGTGGACCTGCAACCCCAGATAACCAAGGACCACAATATACTTTTGTAGATCCACAGAATTCGTGTACTTGAGAGTCTACATTATTAGTGGGGGCTTGTAGTAATGCCTTTTAAATAAACAGGTAGATCTCAGGCCAATACCCAAAAGCGAGAATGCCGATCACTGGACTGTAGAAATATCGTAGAAATATCGCAACGTATGTGGTAAGAATTCGCGATCAACTTGATTACGCTGTCATGAGTTGCACGCACTGAACTAGGAGGTGCTGGCGGTAAGCTGTGCACGTGCTTTCTGCAGCAGTAGGGGTATAAATACCTGTCTTAAAATCCAGACTTAGGTTTCCGGCGATTTCCATGAATCTCTAAAGGTGCAACCCAGAATGGTTGCTTTAAAAAAAGGACACTGCCCATTTCCTACAGAGCTTGAATTCCATCTCGCGTCGAGAGGCAGAAAAAGGTTTAATATTCCTTCACTTTCGTCATCACCCGATCTCCATTCTCGAATAAGAAAGCGTTACCACGCAGAGATATCATGTAACGTCCTCTGGCAATGGCACGATAACTGAAGAGAGCACACTGTCCAATTAGTACAATCTTTCTTTCTCAGGGATAGGATGCGTGGCAGACATCCTAGGTAACTTTTGTATCAGACTTTCTGAGTCCTCGAGTTAAACGTTAATACCGTGTAACTTCGCCTCTAGCGTTGATAATGGCATCAATTCGTCGAAAAGGGGTGACGACAAGTTTCTTTAGGTATAACATATCCAGGTATTAGTTTGTCCATGTCTGGACGATGATGCCGCTGATTCCACAACTGATGTTCAGTTAATGAAAAGCAGCTCCTGTTGTTCTTTTTACAATTTTAAGTTCACACGACCGGCTTCGGCCTTTCTGTTACGCCATTATCAGGTGCATTTGAAAGTTTCTGTAGAGAAGCAACGTCAAATGATGTCATTTGACGTTGCTTCTCTACAGCATAACTGTCAAATGAGCTTGAATATGGCCTAATATACAGGCCGAAACCGGTCGTTCGAATTTAATAACGTTCTAAAAAAAGCAACTGGAGCGGCTTTTCATTAATATACAGCTGTGGCAGCTCATTGGTGATTAGATTTTGTTGGTCTGCCATACTGCGGGGAAGTTGAGTGGTTGGTATGTTTCACACACTACGGTAAGATGTTCTGGATATCTCATACGTAATTAAGATCCGTATGGATGGGTTTTCGTCAGACTAAGAAAGTACACATGCAGACCTTTCAACACGACTGCCGTTTCCACAACATACTCATCATGAAGCTAGAATAAACGGCAACATTTGATGACTGAGAACCGATATAAATAAAAATCGTTAATCTGCGAAAGTTCTTGACCGATTCGTTGAGATTTTGACACATCGTTGAATTCTAATTCCTTAATACGTGTAAATTTCAATACACCTAATGTATAAATATATACAGGTAAGTCCGCAGCTCGTGGTCGAGTGGTAGCGTTCTCGCTTCCCGCGCCCGCGTTCCCGGGTTCGATTCCCGGCGGGGTCAGGAATTTTCTCTGCCTCATGATGACTGGGTGTTGTGTGATGTCCTTAGGTTAGTTAGGTTTAAGTAGTTCTAGGGGACTGATGACCATAGATGTTAAGTCCCATAGTGCTCAGAGCCATTTTATACAGGTAATATACAAACCGAAAATATTGTTATAAAAAATTTCACGTTTCTGTAATAAACGTTTCGACACAAATAGACAATACACTTTTAATATGTATATATTTATCACACCAGGGTTGTAACTTTAATATTGGCACCTATTTATTTACAGCTGGTACAAAATAGATACCTGTTTCAAAGTTTTACTGATCTTTACAGTAGTCACCAGCATTGGGTATAACCCGTTGCCAGCGATGTGGAAGTCGTAGGATACTCTTAGCAGTGCCAGTTGTGTTGACAGTTCGAGCGAAGCGGTCTATTGCCCGACGAATTTGTAGCAGTTCTGAAGCGAATGCCGTGAAATGTTTCCTTCAGTTTAGAAATCGAGTTGAACTTACGAGGGTTAAGTCCGGGGGTGCAGTAGGTGGTATAGCACTCAGCATCCCCATCAGTCAAACAAATCAGCAACAGCTTGCACTGTACGTGCTTGAGCATTGTCCTGCAAAATGATGGTGGGGTCCTGCAAAAAGTGTCATCACTTCTGTCTCTATGCTGTTCATTTTTGCAACACAACCTACGACCAGTTTAGAGACAGAAGTTCTGTGTAGTCGGAAGACGTGTGACTGTCATCGTGTAAGAACTTCCACCCCCCCCCCCCCCCCGCCACCCCCCGCCACACTTGTACCAAATCTCCAGAAATTTACAGTTTAGCCAGTGAGCCAGTAGAGGTTGGTATAAGAGGCATGCAGTGTGACTGACCTGCTTTTCCATCCGACTTTTGCAGAGATTAATACAATCCGTCCTTGGACTATCTTAATGAGACGTCGTGTAGGATTCTTTTTGTTTTGCCAGAAGCTCTCGAAGTTTCGTTCCTCGCCAAAGCAATATCAGCACCATTAGGTTCTCTGTTAACTCCAATCCTACTTCCTGTGATTCTAAGTGACGAAGCGGTGGTGTATTTATTACTAATACCATAAATTGATAATACTGAAACAGAATGATTGACTGAGAACTAACAGTTTCTGGGAGCATGGTCTTTCGACAGAACTAGGTAGGAACGCATCCCATCAGCGACTGGATGGGGAGCAGCCTGTAGCTCGAACTCACACTAGTGATATTTCGCTGCCATTCGTAAATTTTCGCTAGAATAAACAATATTCACTTATTTATTTATTAAGATTTTCGTCTTCTAGCCTTGTAATATCGTTTTAAGAAAGTACTTATGACCTATAGGGTTCTCCTAATATCTGTCTTGGGAAAAGCGGTTATTATTAGTCAATATTTACTAAGCAATATTCTTGTTTCGCGCCAGAATAACTGTACTTTCCCTGCATACCTAGCTGTTGACGCAAAGGCCGTTCTCGTGTCTAGCCACAGCGCCTCACACCACCATCCTCTGACAACGCCCTATGGTCCACTGGCTCCTTCAGCCATCGTGAGAACTGAAATCTTACTCCTGACTGTGGGCGTTCTGCAGTACCGCATTGCTCACAGAATGCTACATGATATCTGCAGAGCAAGCAGTGAAGGAAACAAAAGAAAAATTCGGAGTAGGTATTAAAATCCATGGAGAAGAAATAAAAACTTTGAGGTTCGCCGATGACATTGTAATTCTGTCAGAGACAGCAAAAGACTTGGAAGAGCAGTTGAACGGAATGGATAGTGTCTTGAAAGGAGGATATAAGATGAACATCAACAAAAGCAAAACGAGGATAATGGAATGTAGTCGAATTAAGTCGGGTGATGCTGAGGGAATTAGATTAGGAAATGAGACACAAAGTAGTAAAAGAGTTTTGCTATTTGGGGAGCAAAATAACTGATGATGGTCGAAGTAGACAGGATATCAAATGTAGACTGGCAATGGCAAGGAAAGCGTTTCTGAAGAAGAGAAATTTGTTAACATCGAGTATAGATTTAAGTGTCAGAAAGTCGTTTCTGAAAGCATTTGTATGGAGTGTAGCCATGTAGGGAAGTGAAACATGGACGATAAATAGTTTGGACAAGAAGAGAATAGAAGCTTTCGAAATGTGGCGCTACAGAAGAATGCTGAAGATTAGATGGGTAGATCACATAACTAATGAGGAAGTGTTGAATAGGATTGGGGAGAGGAGAAGTTTGTGGCACAGCTTGACTAGAAGAAGGGATCGGTTGGTAGGACATGTTCTGAGGCATCAAGGGATCACCAGTGTAGTACTGGAGGGCAGCGTGGAGGGTAAAAATCGTAGGGGGAGACCAAGAGACGAATACACTAAGCAGATTCAGAAGAATGTAGGTTGCAGTAGATACTGGGAGATGATGAGGCTTGCACAGGATAGAGTAGCATGGAGAGCTGCATCAAACCAGTCTCAGGACTGAAGACCACAACAACAAACATCTGCAGACGCGATACAAAATTGTAAAACTGGAAAATAAGAAAATAAATTGTGGCTTTAACATAAAGGGAACCTTGCAATCGCCATCAGAGACGGGGCACAGTGAAGAGACCAGTGACGGAATGAGGATACACCGGTAAAAGCATACGGAGCCTGGACAAGCCGAACTGTGCCAAGGAGTCGGAGGGGCCGTGTGGAGGCAGTAGAGCAGTAGGACTGTGAACGGTCAACATAAAGTGTGGTCGGCTGTAACAGCAGCACACGATGTTTCCCTCAGTACGTCCAGAACATAAGGGAGCTGGAAGCCACGAAGGAATCGCGGAAGAAAGTTTCCGTGACGACGATAGGCAAGTGGGGCATAAGTGTGACTTGTATGGTACCATAGTGTCTACAATTGCATTTGTGCTGGCATCAGCGTGTTACCAAGAGTTCAAGTCTCCGTGACTGATAAGGCTCGGTGAGGCTCCCATCTGTTCTGACTGTACTATAGTTGCACTTGATTTGATGAAGCTTTGCGAGGCAGTGACATGATCTAAGGCAATGCCTTCTAGTGATAGGCTTTAGTGAGGCTGTTGCCACATTATGTACCTTCACATCTGATTACGTTTTAGTTTGCGTGTCGGTGTAGACTGCGTGTTGCCTCTTCGGTGTGTGATCAAGGTGTTGATCGAAGTTAAGTATTATTGTATTATCAAGTGAGCAAGTGTTCCTGTTGCGGTCTTATTTCAGGACTGCCTCTGTAAAGTTAGTTGGCTATTTTTATGTATGTAACATACACCGGGTTAAATACTCTATTCTGTATCCTTTGGTACCCCTTTTAAGTTTTAATTACCTCATTACTGAGGGCAGAGAAATTCTTTTGATCAAATTTATAATACAGTGTGATTCAAAAAGAATACCACAACTTTAGGAATTTAAAACTCTACAACGACAAAAGGCAGAGCTAAGCACTATCTGTCGGCGAATTAAGGGAGCTATAAAGTTTCATTTAGTTGTACATTTGTTCGCCATTTCAGCCAATAAAATTTTTGGTCCCTTTTTCTTCGAAGGTGCTACTGTAACTGGACTACAGTATCTGGAGATGTTAGAGAATTGGCTGTTCCCTCAGCTCGAACAAGAAGCACAACAATTCATATTTCAGCAGTATGGAGCGCCACCACATTGGCACTTATCTGTCCGTAACTACCTGATCGTCAACTACCCGAGGCGATGGATCGGCCGCCAAGAAGCGCGTGACAGAGCACGTCATCACTGGCCTCCAAGAAGCCCTGATCTTACCCCCTGCGATTTTTTCATATGGGGGTATGTTAAGGATATGGTGTTTCGGCCACCTCTCCCAGCCACCATTGATGATTTGAAACGAGAAATAACAGCAGCTATCGAAACTGTTACGCCTGATATGCTACAGAGAGTGTGGAACGAGTTGGAGTATCGGGTTGATATTGCTCGTGTGTCTGGAGGGGGCCATATTGAACATCTCTGAACTTGGTTTTGAGTGAAAAAAAAACCTTTTTAAATACTCTTTGTAATGATGTATAATAGAAGGTTATATTATGTTTCTTTCATTAAATACACATTTTTAAAGTTGTGATATTCTTTTTGAATCACCCTGTATTATATCAGAAGTTAACTGATTTGAAAGATCAAATGCAAGTGCTTGTCTTGCTTGTTTATGCACGCACTGGGACAGTGTAAGTTTTATGTTAGTAAATAAAAGTACTTGATAAAGAGCATACGCTTGCACTACCCCCTCCCCCCCCCCCCTCCCCGACAAAATCCACTCGCACCGAAATCCTCCATCATAAAGTCGTGGCACGAATATCATCCTCAAAACAGGAAGTAACCATTTCCGAAACGAACTTCTTGCTGTACTCATTGTGGACTAACCCCCCCCCCCCCCCCCTCACTCACTCACTCACTCGACGCGGTGCATTGAAAAGAGGCAAACTCGCCACTCGTTGGCTCACACTCAACACCTTCAGCCAGTGATTGTGCAGTTTCTATTTAGGCTGTCTGTCTGAAGTGCAATTTTGCGTGACCACTGGCCATCTGCGAGGTATCAGACTCCAAATGTCAGCTACATGCTGTTCTCTTCACAATGTCACCACGATATCTGTTTAAGCTGGACCTGCATCCACTGACAACAACAATATTCGTCGGCTTCCAAACCGAATATCAGTGACATGGAGTGATACACGTCGGCAGTCGCTCTCGGTTTGATCTTGTTACGGCCCCTGTTCACCTCCGATGTTACGGGCTTCACACACGAGCGACGGCTCGCTGAAATCCGCCGCATAGAATATCGCCTGCAATTGGTCGCCCGCCTCGACACCCCACACACGAGCGATGTACCAAGCAATTTCAATCGGTGTTATGAACATCACTGTGTCGAGAAGTTCTGCTACGGAAACTGAACTGCAGTGTTTCGCAGTAGTTGCAGCTGGTTTCCCTATTCCAGCGAATACTAGCAAAAATAAATATAAAATAAACGAGAATTATAATTTACTAGACGTCCGTTGAAATTCTGGCACCAAATAGATTATGTACATCTTTCCGGGGTACCAATGAAATTCGTTTTACGTTTATTGGGGCTCAATTCCTTTTTTAATTATTCGTCTTACAGTTTAATTTCAAGGACTTACACAATTTACTCGACGAGTCTATAGAGATTTCAATAGCAGCACTCTTGATTACCTAACTCTTATTATGAATTCTATGAAGGAGGATTAGGTAATACGAAATGACAAGGTACTTGAGTATAATAAATTTACCCTAAAGATTTAAATTAAAATGTTCTTTAAATATTACAGTACAGTACGTACAAACGTCATTATGTTTACAAGTTAGAAACTTTAATAATGAGTAGACCTATAATTATTTCATTATTGACTCAAAATCATCTGATGGATCCCATTGTATCACTACTATTACTATGAACTTACTATAAATTCGACTTCTATATCACAAACTGCAAAATACTAATCACTGCAAAATCGGAGGGTGAATTTGTATTACTTCTTAATGTAAGTGGCAACTCCGGCTTCCACTTCACTTCCAGGGTAGTTCATGGTCCTGGGATGACCAACTTCTAACATAAATTTCTTACTCAATGTGGGCAAGGTGAAACGAAACAAAATTGCATAATCATGCTTAATAAACAGAAGCGAGTGGCTGCCGTATTGCCACACATACCTCTGCTAACTAGCCAGACAACCGCATTGCGCGCGCGCATCGTGTGCGATCCATCAGATTGCCTGGAATTTCCATGCGACCAGCGATCAGCGACCGATCGCTGTGATTTGCCCACACACGTGCGATCGGGCGTCCATGCAACGGATCGCTGTGATCCGTCATTCATGTGTGGGGCTCTTTACATAGCTGCGAGTGATACTTCATTCCTCGTAGACACTTTCTACAGTCCGTCGTGATACATCAGCAAGTTGGGAAACTTCATTCGCGGTATGATCATGGGTACATTCACACATGATAGCCCGTGTCTGCCGTTCTGCCACATCCCTCGTCGACCCGTCTTACTGCGTCGATACCGCAGATCCGAATGGCACGTACTGGCCTCGTCGCTGCTATTCTTACGTCAGTGGTGGGTGGTGCACTTCATCTACAGCGCTCCACAGCGGTGAGAGTGCTAAGGCTGACCAAACTTTTGTTCGGTGAGCTTAGTTATATGGTGATTATCCAAGCACATCGTAAAACTCACAATAGTAGCCATTCTACATTAATGCGCACATATTGCGGGGCAGTTGGCAGCATGTCAGTTCACCCTGTAAGTCATAACACTGGGATCAAGCGCTTAAACAGCCTCTTCAAGACAGTTGTTTTAAAAAAATCTCACTCTGGAAACATCCCCCAGGCTGTGGCTAAGCCATGTCTCTGCAATATCCTTTCTTTCAGGAGTGCTAGTCCTTCGAGGTTCGCAGGAGAGCTTCTGTAAAGTTTGGAAGGTAGGAGAGGAGGTACTGGCGGAAGTACAGCTGTGAAGACGGGGAGTGAGTCGTGCTTGGGTAGCTCAGTTGGCAGAGCACTTGTCCGCGAAAGGCAAAGGTCCAGAGTTCGAGTCTCGGTCCGGCACACAGTTTTAATCTGCCAGGAAGTTTCATATCAGCGCACACTCCGCTGCAGAGTGCAAATCTCATTCCAGTTGTTTTAAAAATTGTCGAAACCGTCTACGTAGCTGACTTTTAAATGCATGTGTTTTCGGTGGTCTCCAAGATCAGAAGGCCGACTCGAATTCTAGTGGTGGCAGGAATTATTATCAAAAGTGTGTGGCCGGCAGGGGACGCACAGGTGACTGCGTACATTCTGCTGTAGACCTTAGGACTACGTCAGTGTGTCACAGGGAGTGTGTCTGGGACACTGTTAACACCGATCAGTCCGAAGGATGGGGCTTTAAGCTTTACAAGCGTCTCCTTTAGTATTGTTAGAGGGAAGTAAACCGCACGTTGCCGCATACTTTCATCATCTTTCTTAACCCTTTGTGGTACAATTTAGTTTGACGAAATGCTTGTCCAAGCGATTGGGCCCTATGTCTTGGGAAACAGGCCCAATATTGCGCTTGGAGTCGAAGTTGTGTTTCACCTAGTATCAGTTTTCTACGCTTTTCGTAATCTAGCAATTGAACATTTTTTTAACATTACCTCTCCTATATTTATTCGGTAACCAACATACGTTTCCATTCACTCACCGTGTATTGTATTTTTGAGTAATGTAAAATAGTATTGAACAGAGCCATATCCGATGCACAAAGAAAGGATCTAGCCCAACTTTCATTCCCACGAGTGCGACACCTGATGTTTACGTTTGCTCCGCGTTTGTTTCCATGAGTCGCCAAAGAATGGCAATGGGTTATGTTTTATTATCATCAGTTTGATACTTCGCTCTGTCTGCACTGATCACAGTTAAGCGAATCATTTACACTTAATGCAACACACACTTCGCAATAAAAAGGTGCCTAATGGGATAAAAAAAGAAAAACTCTCCAAAAATGCATGTGAACCTCTACGCGACATCTAAATTATCAATACGTTTTCAACGGCCTACTTTCGAGCAGGAATTTGGGTATACGCTCCCTGTCTATCCATCACAGCTGACGAAGTAAGTGGTGAGTAATGGTACAAAGGGTCTCAGCGAACAATTCGCGAACTGTACGGCAGCACTGTGGCAGAGCACGCGGCTCAGTCTCAGACTGGTCCGATACACACTGGTTGACGCAGCGTAAGTATTGTGATTAGCTTCTTTAAATTTTTAATACTGTTTTAATTAAAGAATTAAAATACGACCCATACCACGGATATTTTTTAACAAACACATTTAACAGCGTTCATAATTGAGGAGCCGTGTTCAACTGACCTAATAGGATAAAGCCTATCGAGAATTTTATTTAGCAAATTTCATTAAAACGTTCGTAACGATTTGGGAAGGAGCATTTCCCTCGTCAATAGGCAATTTTCCATGGATGTGGTCGGGGTTAATAGGTCCTTCATTCACAGAGCCCGCTCAAAAAAAGCAATTAAACTTTCAGGGAGCTTGGCTGCCGGACTTGCCAGTCGGAGACCGTTCAATAGCAGCCAGCTGGAGCGTCGGCTTCCTGGCATTTGTAACGCGGTCATTTCTCCAATCGTACTGTTAGCGAAACAAACTACAGTGCCGTCTCACTGTTACTGAAAAGCTGTTTGTTGTCTCATGAGAATTTCTGGATTACAATTCCCTAAACCATCTGAGAAAAGTTCTGCGAGGACTCCGTAATGCCTTACGCATCCTTGCTTCCCGTCCCTGGTGAGTTTGACGTTGATGGCAGGCTAAATTCTTCATCCCTCACAGATTCTCTTTTGCGGTCTGTGCCGGATCTATGCTAACACAAGAGTCTAATTTCGATATACAGCTAACAACGTTCACAAATATGTCAAACTGATCCATTAGGAGCGACTGGACTTGCTTTCCCCAACTTTCAGTTTTGCTAAAATTATCAGATTGTATGTACATTTGATTTGCAACTACATCTGTATTCCCCTAACTCCGTATAGCAAAGTCTATGGGCAAATATAGTGTGTCATTCTCGTTGTACATCACTTCTATTCAATCACAAGTCCATCGTGAAGCTGTCATTGCTTCAGTTGCGCCTTGCAGAAGGAACAGCAGCAACTACCACCATATTAAGATGTCGAGAACTTGCGTCGATGAAATATTATGGTATTTACACAATACGATGCGGCAGGAAACCCGAGAAGCGTATTTGCACAATTTTTTTTTATTCGACTGTTATTTTATCTATGGTGGATCTTGTGAATCCCACAGCCTTTACCCCATAATTGGTGCACAACACAACCAGCCACAAATATTTTCCATATGTTTCATTTTGGTACCATAACTGGTTTCGGTCTACCATGTTCAACTTCAGATGACTAATATTTACAGTTACATAGATATTTCGACATCTAAGAGCATCAGCCTTGAAATCAGGAAAAGATTTTCGAAATCATATGTGTGGAGTGTGGCATGCTATGGGTGTGAAACATGTACTCTCACGACAGAGGAAGACCGGAAGCTAAATTCTTTTGAAATTTGAAATGTGGTGCTATAGACGCATGCTCAAAATAAAATGTATCGACAAGGTCACAAACGAAGTGGTTCTGGAAAGAGCAGGTGAGAAGAGAAGCTTCTGGAGTTTCATTGTTAAAACAAGAGTGCAATTTACAGGCCATCTATTAAGACATAAAGGACTCCTGAACACAATCATAGAGGGATATGTCGAGGGAAGAAGACCAAGAGGAAGACCACGACTAAGGTACATGGATCAAATCGTGAAAGATGTGGGATGTAACACCTATAAAGAAATGAAGAGAAAAGCTGAAAGACGCACAGAATGGAGCTGCCATTGTAGCTGTTCCAAACCAATCCTTGGATTGACCACTACAGAAGAAGAAAGATATTTCGATCAACATCATATCGTTTTCTTCCACACTGCACAAGAATATTTGAGTATTTAGTGCCTTTTTATAAGTTGTTTCATCAATAAAAACAGTCCATTTTCTCATACATAAAGCGAAATAGTTGTGTTTACTTAAATAATTTCCATCAGATGGCGATTTGTTTTGTTGTCGTCAGTGTGGTTTCGAGGTCGATGTATATGTTGTTGAATTCTATGGCTCTGAGCACTATGGGACTTAACTTCTGAGGTCATCAGTCCCCTAGAACTTAGAACTACTTAAACCTAACTCACCTAAGGACATCACACACATCCATGGCCGAGGCAGGATTCGAACCTGCGACCGTAGCGGCCGTGAGGTTCCAGACTGAAGCGCCTAGAACCGCTCAGGCACACTGGCCGGCCTCTGTAAGTTGTCATTAATGTCAGAAACAGAGTGTACATATTGATTCATGTAAGTGGCTATGGCAGATTTATTTAATTTTGTTTTTTAGTCTATGGTAAAGCCATGTGTGTGTTCACAATACCTTATACTGAAGCTTTTGCCAGCGTGTCCAAGGTAATAGCTGGAAAACCACATGGACCACAACAAAACAAACTGCAACGTACTGAAACTTATCTAAGTGAACACAACGCTTTTGCATTATATATAAGTAAATACAAACATTTAAGGGTGTTTCTATCAGCGAAACAACTTATAAAGTGGCTCTAAATACTCAAATATTCTTGTGCTGTGTGCAAGCAGACTACAAAAAAAAAGGTTCAAATGGCTCTGAGCACTATGGGACTTTCTATGGTCATCAGTCCCCTAGAATTTAGAACTACTTAAACCTAACTAACCTAAGGACAGCACACAACACCCAGTCATCACGAGGCAGAGAAAATCCCTGACCCCGCCGGGAATCGAACAAGGGAACCTGGGCGTGGGAAGCCAGAACGCTACCGCACGACCACGAGCTGCGGACAAGCAGACTACACGCTATTGATCAAAACATCTATAGAACTGATAATATTACCCCTCTGAAGATGGTCACGTAGGCCGCAACCGGTCATGGCGCTAAAATAAAACATTTGAAAAGTATTTGTGGCTGATTGTGTTATCACTAACTATTTTTTTATCTCATTTTTATATATTATTTCATACCTTTCAGGAATGATGTCAGATGTTTGAATCGTCTCTGTATCATTTGGTAAAAGACCAAGTCTCATTTCCACAAGGAAGTCCAATAATTTCCATTGTTTTAAAAATTTAATTTTAGTTTTTTGTTCATTTTTCAAAGTTCTGATTACAGTGCCACTCACACGTAGTACAATTCAGCACTATCTTCACGTGACAATCTAGAAAATTAATTTTATTTCTAAGATAATTAAAGACATTTCGCTTTTTCTTTTATGTTGTTTTAAATGACTTTTTTTTTGGTTTGTACTTTCGACTGATTCAAAGTGTCTTTCTTATCCATAGAGATTTTCATATTACGTTCTTGGCTCAGTATGCAGTGCTTGTGGACTGCAGTTTGCAGCTCACTGTCACCGCCAAATACAACTAACCGGTTATTATCAAATAAACAAGTGTTTACCGTGCTTGTGGACTGCAGTTTGCAGTTTACTTTCACCGCCAAATACAACTAACCGGTTATTATCAAATAAACAAGTGTTTACTTGCGTTCTGTGTGGTGTTTTGAAACGAGAGTAAAATAAAAATTTTCAAAAAAATGGTTCAAATGGCTCTGAGCACTATGGGACTCAACTGCTGAGGTCATTAGTCCCCTAGAACTTAGAACTAGTTAAACCTAACTAACCTAAGGACATTACAAACATCCATGCCCGAGGCAGGATTCGAACCTGCGACCGTAGCGGTCTTGCGGTTCCAGACTGCAGCGCCTTTAACCGCACGGCCTCTTCGGCCGGCTAAAAAAATTTTCAGTTTCTCAAAAGGTCTTCACAGGCACTGAAATAAAACTACCACCGCACCTAACAGTAGTGTCAAAGATAAAAAAATTGAGAGTCCCGAAGTCAAAATCGCCGATAAATTAGTACAATTTCCGTAACAAACCAGTGTGTCCACGAGTGGAACACGAGAGTTGCGCCTAGAGGTAGGCAGGCCCGCGGAACGGCGCAGGAGGCGGAGTGTTTGTTTACGGCTGTTAAAACAGCGACAGCTGCGCGCCGTCAAGGGCCGGGCGGGCAGGCAGTAACTCAGCCGGCCCGGCTTCCCTCCTCCCTCCTCACTACCCGCACACCACAGCAGGGCAAGGGGCCGCGCCTCCCCAGCCTTGATTTAAGTATCCGCCGCCGTGGGCATAACTCTGCCTTATGAAGCCGTCGCGCTTATCAGACCCCACACCCCACCAACTGCTGAGCTGGCAACTACACAAAACAGCGAACGACTGACACCCGACACACAAACGCGACAATCACAAAAGCGAATAAGCAGCAGAATTCAATGTGACAAGATGCGAGACTTACGTTAATTTTGTAAGTGTTTCTTTAAAGAGATCTCGTGCTTTAGAAGCATGTTGAAAATCAGGTGGGATAATGGATATTGAGCAGATTCTCTGCAGAACTGCCAAAGAAGGGAACATGCAGACAACATTGAGAAGAAGAAGAAGGGGCAGGACGTGTAAAGACATCGGGAAATACCTCCCTTGGTACTAGAGGAAGCTGTAGAGTGTGTCAGACGACGATCAGTTTGGCTTTAGAAAAGATAAAAATATTACAGCGACAATTTTGACGTTGCAGTTGATAATGGAAGCAAGACTGAAGAAAAATGAAATAAGTTCATAGGATCTGTCAACCGGGAAAAAGCGTTCGGCAGTGTCAAATGGCGAAAGATATTCGGAATCCTGAGAAAAATAGGGGTAAGCTATAGTGAAAGGCCGGCCGGTGTAACCAAGCAGTTCTAGGCGCTTCAGTCTGGAACCGCGCGACCGCTACGGTCGCAGTTTCGAATCCTGCCTCGGGCATGGATGTGTGTGATGTCCTTAGGTTAGTTACGTTTAAGTAGTTCTAAGTTCAAGGGGACTGATGACCTCAGATGTTAAGTCCCATAGTGATCAGAGCCAGTTGAGCCATTTTTATAGGGAAAAATGTACAGTATACAATATGTACAAGGGCCAAGAGGGAGCAGTAAGACTGGAAGACCAAGAACGAAGTGCTCAGATTAAAAACGGTGTAAGACAGAGATGTACCCTTCCGCCTCTACTGTTCAATGTATACATCGAAGAAACAATGATGGCACTAGAAGAGAGGCTCAAGAGTGGAATTAAAATTCAAGGTGAAAGAATAATAAGATTCGCTGACGACACTGCTATCCTGAGTGAAAGTGAACAATAATTACAGGATCTGTTGAATGTAATGAAATATAATTAATACAGAATATGGACTGAGACTAAATAGAATAAAGGCGAAAAAAAACGAGACGCTGCAAAAATGTGAACAGCTAGAAACTTAACGTCATGATTGATGATCACGAGGTAGAAGTTAACGAATTCTGCTACTTAGGAAGCAAAACAGCCAATGGCGGGCGGAGCAAGGGGCTCATCAAAAGAAGAGCAACTGAGAAAGGGGCTTTCCTGGCCAAAAGAAGTCTACTAGCATCAAACATTGCCCTTAATTTGAGGAAGAAAGTTCTGGGAATGTGCGTTTGAAGCACAGCATTGTACGGTAGTGAAACGTTAACTGTGGGGAAACCGGAAAAGAAGAGAATCGAAGCGTTTGAGATCTCATGCTATACAAGGATGTTGAAAATCAGACGGTATGATAAGGAGTGAGCAGATTCTCCGCAGAACTACCTAAGGACGGAACATGCAGAAAACACTGCGAAGAAGGAGGGGCAGGATGTGTAAGGACATCACGGAATGACTCCTATGGAATCAGAGGAAGCTGTACAGCAAGGATGTGAACCTGCGGCCACATGCGGCCCAAATCAAGTAACAATGCGGCCCAAGAAGTGAGCATCTATCACACGATGGGTAAAAAAATAAAAACCCATAAAATTCGGGGCATGTAAAGATACGATTAATTGAATATTTTCAGTTTGAAACTCCCGCCACAAGATACTATTCTCTCCCGTTCATAACACAGGCGCTCGTGCTACACTTGAATCCCCACAGCTTCGTTGTATTAACTGTTCAATCCGTCAGATGCACTGGTTGAGTTGCAACTGAGAAATTAGAGGTTTTGAGATGTGCAATGAATTTATTTTTAAAAAATACAAGGAAATTCTGTGTTATTTCTTTCTATTTATGATAAAGAACCTTTTTCACTGTAGTTTTGACCAATACAAGTCGATATAATTTTGAAATCTTTATTTGGATTGCATTTATTGTCAATGTCTGCTATCTAACAGTACCTTAATTCTGTTATTACAGTTATAATTTCATATCATATCCATTGCTATAAATAACAACCACACTTAAACATGAACGTCTCCTATAATGAGCTTTCAGGAAATTGTCTTACTTTGTGTGTAGTTTCTACCATAAGATATGACGGGTACAAAGAGACAAGCTTTCATTTAATTCAATTTCTTCATTCTACAGCCCACAGACTAGTTTCCTATGGGACTGAATCATCGCCAATCCTAGGAGTTCTTCAGAAGTATGGTGATATCGTACGTTTTACAAAAGTAAGGAGCCTCAGTCGAGGACAGATGTTAAAAAGATTTTATACCATAATTAATGAAATCAAATCGGTCATAATATCAAAAGCAAAATCTGTGCCAGAACTTGACGATACCAACTGCGTGGCAGGTTTAGCATTTTTGATAGATTTGACTGATCATTTAGGTGACTTAAATAGACGTCTTCAAGGTAGAAACTTGCCTATCAGTACCATGTTTCAAACAACCACCGCGTGACAAATGAAACTGAAATCATGGCAAGCACAAGTAAATGCAAACGCATTTCATTCAAACACATTGTCCAAACATAATCCTGAAGACAACATGAAATACGAGCCATTCTTTTCGATTTAATGCAATAATTTGGAACTCGAACTCTGGATTTTCGAAAAAATAATTTAGTATGCAAAGAACTGTGACTGATGCCCGAACAAGAGGGAACTGACATGCATTGAAACTAGAAAATAGTGCATTGATAATGGCTAGGCACTAGCCGAAATCTGGATTTGACGAATAAAACCTGCAAAAACAAAAGGACGACTGATTGCTGCGCTCTATAATTCGTAAATTAATTTTTTTGTATTTATGTGACACCTGTTACAATCAATACATAAACGTTGCCAGAAGATTTCCAGATTAAACTATGAGCAGACCTTTAGGTCTTTCTCTACTGTTCTGCAGGTAGATGTTGTAAATTCCGGATTGTGGACTGCTCCATTTTCCTGTAATACTCCCAATCCAGCTCAGTAAACAAAGACAGTTGCAAATGACCTACGGTTAAAACTGCGTTACAGTGTTGTTTCATCAGCAGGAAGTGCAGACCCCAGAGAAAATATGTTAACTGTAGAGATACTTACAATTTCTGTCCGTTCAGTACCTTGGAGACGAGACGAAAAGAAACAGAGTATCCAAATGAGATTTTCACTCTGCAGCTGTGAGATTAAATCAGTGTGCTGGACCGAGACTCGAACTCGGGACCTTTGCTTTTCGCGGGCAAGTGCTCTACCATCTGAGCTATCCAAGCACGACTCACGACCCGCCCTCACAGCCTCAATTCAGCCAGTACAGATGGTAGAGGACTTGCCCGGGAAAGGCAAAGCTCCCGAGTTCGAGTCTCGGTCCGGCACACAGTTTTAATATGCCAGGAAGTTTCAGAAACAGAGTAATTGAGGATGATTGCTAATTGCACCACATAATTTTATATTACAGAAAACGGGAGTTTTAAAACACAACAGCGTAACATTAGGGGGTCGAAGAAAATTTCGTGACAAATCTGCTCGGACAGGGTTCTCATTCTTGTGGTACATGTTTCGCAAACAGTGAAGAATACATTCCAACACGCAGAGAGCAGACGAAGACGAGGCCACGCCGCTGTTCGTAGAAACAAGGGCATCACTTTAAGCACGAATCGAGCGACACTTCAATAGTAAGAAATAAATGTTGCTCCTGGTATATGTATAGAATATGGAAGGTATAGCTTCCAGTTATCCTCAAAATAAAAATTGTAACAGAACGATACTTCGCTATCAATCAGTTATTGAAGGTTAGCGGATCGTGTATTTGAAGAAGCAATAAAGGGGTAGTAAATGTGAGAAGGAGAATGACAGACAGGTAATAGAAAAACAAATGAAGCAGTCGGAGCTGATGTAATGTGCTACAAAATTTCTAAAGGAAACAGTAGAAGGCTGAAGTGGTAACCGCGAACTGTAAGGAAAAATTGACAGCTTCTGCTGCAAGAATAAAGTGTAGCACTCTAACAATAAAGCCTGAAAGAAGGTCAAAGGGAACACACAGTTATAGACGAGCTGTATCGGCACTATCAGGTGTGAAAGCTGTACCAGACCTAAAGAAAGGAGACAATGGTAGCTCGAAGGACAATGGCCTATTGCGGAAGCTTATATTTTTCTTTAAACCCCTGTGAGTAGAAAATGTATGAGAATGTAATAACGAAGCAAGCAGATGTCATTTGAATAAATAGTAACCAACATGACTGACAGAGTTCACGAAGAAGAGCAGATCGTCTAATCGTATGTGTTGTCCCGACATTATCTCTCCCGATGAATCTTATTTTATTTTTCGGTTGAGGACTGGTAAATGCAATATTTCTGAACGACACAGGACAACTCTAAAACAGCTATTAGAATATTTGGGAAAATCGAAAAGAAAAGTAAATCGTGAGGAAGGCTTGAAAAGCAAATATGTAAATATTATAAATAAGATTCAGACGAGTGGCGCGACGAGGTGCTTACGACAATATACGACACATGACGTAATTTGCAAATTCTGAAGAAAATATTTTTCCATAGTAAATCACGCGAAAAATGACAACAATGAGCATATTAAACGTAAATTATATATAAAATAACATTTTATACTTTAGCCTCTCCTCGCTCCGGCTGAAAGTGAAGCCTTACTCGTGGTATCCCCCTGAAAAATAACGTGACCCTTTTATCTTCTTCCTTACATGGCAACCGACAAGTCTCAACAGACCGTTAAGAGAAATTAGTCAGCCATTTGTCATCGTTTGAGATGAATATTTCTAAATATTAGGAACAGTGGCGCAGTCATGGTGAAGTTATGACAAACAAATTACACCAGTAGTGAAACAATCAGACAATGCTTGGAGACACGCGTACAGGTTACATCTAGCAATGAAGAGAACAAACCTATTTAAAGTATCATTTCAATATCTCAATCTCCATGATCACACTAAACTTCTCAGCGATGACGCCAACGTTAGTTAGCACATGTTCGTCGAAAGATTCGTATCTACAGCAACTATGACAACGCTTCCAGTCATGCCGATCAGAGTATAGATTCTGTTCTCACCACTTAAACTCTTGATGAAGTCATGTGTGATGATAAAGCTGGCCAAGGAACAGGATCATCGTAACTGTCCCATCTTCGACCAAAAGTTTATGCACTATTATAGACGGGCAAATGATCTACCACATCCTTCTTCTGACAACATGTAAGAGCCTGTTATAACAGTATGAAAATGGAGACAAATTTGCCATTGCCTAGAAAGAGTGGTTATTGCAAAATAAAGACAGAATTCCGCAAGCTCTTTATCATGAAGCTCTGTATTCCTGTAATACATCTAGACTTTTTTGTAAGTGTTTCCACTGAAACTGTACCCAAAAATTATGACGTTTACAGAATGAAGGTAACTTGAAGTGTATTTCTTTTTAATTATTGACGAACAGGTTAAATTCGACTAGAAAGTGAAATATTGGCTCAACAAGGAAAATAAAGAACAAAATTAAAGGCATAATAATGAAACAGTTCTCCTCAGTATCTGAACAATCAACGGGTCTGACTGGCACGCGATGTAAGTTGGCTCAGTCTCCATCACTGTCACACACATTTTCTTCATGAGGAGACCGGAACAGCATCAGCAACTGAGTTTACTTGGAGAGGTAGTTCAAAAACATAACTTAACGACCAGGAAGGAAGTATACTCGACTCTTGTACATGAAATACAGTTGTGTATTGCCACCCAATGGCGATATTACATGATGAAGGGAAGTCAGAACGATTGTCAAACGCATCAGCGTAGTACACACGGCACCTAAAACCGCCCAGTAGACAGGTATTAGTCAATTTACATCCCCGGGATATTAATACGATGCATTCAGTCAGCCGTTCATTCTATAAGACGAGTATAAGAAGTGCGACCTTTTAGCACTGTTTGGTCCCCTAAACCTGACTGGAGAGTAATTTTTTATATATCTTCTGTAGATAGGCCAGTAATGCAGTATTTCAGAACCAAATACTTTTTTTCAGATATCCAAACATGCGCTGGAGCTACAGACATATTCTTGAGTGCGTTCTACTAGAGACATGGGTATCGTATGAGCTTGATAGTTTAACTATCCAATTTACAGACTCCATCTCCGATGGACATCTTGTACTTCATTTGATGTGAAATACGTATATCTGAGAAGAAGCGAAGCCCATATCGGACGCTGCATATAGGGTGAAAGGTGCAGACAGAGATGGTGGATGCGGTGAGAACGCAATGAAGCTCGGCGGCCCTTGGAGCTTCTAACGCGGTAAGCAAGACTAGCCGTTCCCTCTTGTTAGGCACTTCATACAGCGGCCTGTGCTATTCAGCGCCGCTTACGTCTTTCGGGAATACCCTTTATGGCGGTCTGCCGGAGTCCGCAGCATTATCGGCACTGAATCCTGGTTCCAGCTGTAACACTCGCGTTGTTAACTGGGATGCCCGACACTTGAATGGGAACCCACGCAAAGGGGCGATTATTTCGACATGTGTAACTATGCACCGAAGAATTAGAAAGAGAAAGCAAACTCAAGAAGAAAACAAAATTTTGAATTACCTGTTCAGCCAGAATTACAAAAAGGGTGTCTAACGTCCATTCAGCTACCTGGTAATTTTTGAATTAATCGTCACGAACAATTCCGTAGTTTTTAGTGACAACTTTTGAAGTACTGACAGGGAGTAGTTCGACTCGAAATTTCATCAAGAGAGATATGGCTCCCATCTGCAGCCAGAAAGTTTCTATTGTTTTTCTCGGCATCTTCCGAAAGCGAAAATTACTTTGGCGAGTTTTCCACTAACAGCGTGGTGGTGGGGGAGTGATGCAAAGACAGCGCTTTCACCGGCCAGGTGGGTCCACGGTCCCGTGGTCAGCCGGCCTCGGCGCCCAATTAAAATTTGCATTGTAACGAAGCAGATGGCGCCGCCGCGGCTCCTCCGGCGGCCGGGCCGGGAATTCAGTTTGCCTGCTGTACTAACGCCCAATTCAATGAAGTCGATAGCGAGCAGTATACAGCTCTTTAATTGAAAACTGTATCTGCGGAAAACTGGACAGGTTCTAGGGTTGCCACGGCTGCCAGTGGGTTGCAATTGCAACGAACTTATGTTGAAAACGCGTTCGGGCGTCCTGTATGATTCAAATATGAGGCATTTTTTTCTTATCGCCGGCCGCTGTGACCGAGCGGTTCTAGGTGCTTCAGTCTCGAACCGCGCGACCGCTACCGTCGCAGGTTCGAATCCTGCGTGGATGCGTGTGATGTCCTAAGGTTAGTTAGGTTTAAGTAGTTATACGAACTAGGGGACTGATGGCCTCAGATGTTAAGTCCCATAGTGCTGAGAGCCATTTGAAGCATTTTTCTTATGGGACAGAATGGATCTTGAACTGGGCTCGATTCAAACGTATCTTCTGATATTTGTCTATGTTTAGAACTATAATGCTTCCATTATCTTCAATGAAACAAAAAGTAATCTCTCTTGTAAATTAATGATATTTACAAGGCAAGCAAACAAATTTATTAAATATTCTCGGTTCACATATTGCTTCAAATCTGGCCAAATCGTGAGCTTTCGACGAAATGCTCCATCGTTTTCACCAGGAACAGCTGGCAGCCGTGACTGCGGTTGTGATGACCATTTACGCTGTCTGACCAGAAATAAGCAGCATGGAACTGACCACTAGATCCTACAAGACACGAACCCACTACCATGATAGGAGGCGAGGAGTATTCTGTTATCAATAGGGAAGTGGTAATAACAGAATCGCTAGATTAGAAGAACTCAGTGACTTAGAACGTGGACTAGTAGATGTCACGTGAGTAACAGATCCAGCAACGACATTTCAAACCCGTCTAAAGCTGCCAAAGTCCGACTGCTGGAGATGTGACGGTAACGTGCAAACGCGCAAGGAACGACTGTAGCTAAACCGAGACCAGGCAGACCACATATGCTGACAAACAGCAACCGTAGAGCATTGTGGAGGGCAATGAAATGAACTCAGTGGAATGATTCATTCGTGACCTCCAAAGCGCAACCAGCAGTCCAGCTAGTAGCACGACGACTGCGCGTAAGGAGTTAAAAAGAATGGAGTGTAATGGTCCAGCAGCGCCTCATAAGCCACACTTTTCCGTAGTTGGTGCTAAGCGACGATTGAGGAAGTGTCATTAGCGACACCACTGTACAGTGGACGACTGGAAATGAATGAGTTTCAGTGACGAATCATATACCATATGGCAGTCTGATGCAAGGATTTGGGTCTGGCAAATGCTTGGAGAACGATACCTCCCATCATGTGTAATGTCAACGGTGAAGTACAGAGGAACTGCTCTCACGGTATGCGAGAGTTTTTCACGGTTAGAGTGTCGTCCCCTTATTGCACTTAAGACTAGGAACACATTTTACAGTATTGTGTATTGCGTGCAGCAAGGGTACACTTCAGTTACGACGTATCAACATGACAACGCACCCTATCATAAAGCAGCATCTATGAGGTAATGGTTTGTAGATACTAACATTCCTAAAGTGGACTAGCCCGCTCGCAACGTGAACCCAACGGAATACGTTTGGAATGAGTTATAACGTCGACTCCATTCGAGGTAGCAGCGTCCAGAATCATTGTTTTCTCTAGTTTCGGTTCTTGAAGAAGAATGAGTTGCCTTTCCTCCACAGATATTCAGACACCTCATTGAAGCTGTCGCCAGCAAAGTTCAAGCCGTCATAAAAGCGAAGAGTGGACACACCCCACGTTAATGCCCAATAACGGGTGTCGAGATCAGGTAATGCGTAGTACATAGACGGCTTGTGATTGATCGACGTCCGTCATCATTGCGTCAAGCTGCCAAAGATTGTTTACGTGTCTACACTTGGGGTCCCTGCGCTCTCGTAGGAACGTAAACAACGCAGACATTTCTCTGTCACCTCAGCGTCGAGAGTTGGTTTCTTTATACAAATAAAGTTAAACCCGCTGTCCCAGGTGAAGATGTTCATGTATATTATAATTTCTGCTCCTTCTCTAATAACAGAATCCCAGTATGAAGAAGCGTGGGTCAAGATTTCTTTGAACATGCCTCTTCTTTCCAGGACCCTACTTATTTTGCTAGATGTGGCACCGCAGAAAGGAAGGAACACTTGAAGTAGATGGCTAAAAAAATGGCTCTGAGCACTATGGGACTTAACATCTGAGGTCATCAGTCCCCTAGAACTTAGAACTACTTAAACCTAACTAACCTAAGGACATCACACACACACACATGCCCGAGGCAGGATTCGAACCTGCGACACTAGCGGTCGCGCGGTTCCAGACTGAAGCACCTAGAAGCGCACGGCCAGTCCGGCCGGCGGGACTTAACATCTGAGGTCATCAGTCCCCTGGAACTTGGAGCTACTTGGACCTGACTATCCTAGGGGCGTCACACGCATCCATGCACGAGGCAGAGTTCGAACCTGCGACCGTGGCGGTGGCGCGGTTCCGGACTGAAGCGCCTGGAACCGCTGGGCCACCCCGGCCGGCTCACATGAGAGAACTGGGCAGGGAATTCTGGGGAGATATAGTCTGTAAATTGAAAAGCAAACAGTGGTGAGTAGGGAAGTTGCTTTCTGAGAAGAATGCTACAGATGCCGTATAGAAGACTAAGAATGAATTTGCCCATTAGCAATGTGGAAACAAATTGTCAGGATTCCAAAACAAATTTCGGAGAGTTCGCAATAAATTTTCAACAATTCCACTGTTTGCTTGAAGCATTTTTATACTCTTAGGAGAACATGTTGCGTTCTTTGTTTCAGGCCATTTCTATTTTCCTTCCTGAGGGAGGCAATCTCCATAATGCACCTAGCAATTTATCCCTTATCCAACTTTGTTCATTATATCTTTTCTGAGCACCATTAAAGAAATAGTTGTGTCGGGGATGGTGATCTTTGTGGCCAGATAATGGTACTACTTCGGTCAGTGAATCGGTCAAGCAAACAGAGGTTGAGATATTCCTCCACCCATTTGGAATAAGCTAAGGGATCAATCTCGCTGAAAGTTCATTACGTACTCCGTGTCCAACAGACCTCTTTTAACTCTTGCACTAACTGATTGTCATGAAGAAAAATAAAGTTATTTTGATTTCACCCCCCCCCCCCCCCCCCCGCAGCGAAAACAAACCAACACTATCTCTGCCATGTCTTTTGTCTTAAAACCATTCTGGACAGACGATATTTCTTGGAAAGGGTGTATATAGGCATTCCCAACTCTGTGACACATTAACTGCTTTTTTCTTCAAACAAACAAAAAAAAAAATTACGGTTCTGAGTTTACACATGCGCACACGTAAAATAAAGGAAGAGAATTCGCTAATAGCTAGATTAGTGATGATGCCGGCAAGGAGACAGAAATATATACGAGAAAATGCTAACAGTTCTAGCTTTTTACATATGGTATCCTAAAGAGAAGGGGCTTTACGATTTAGATACCTATTAATTTTAAATTTCGGAAAAGTTACTCTTTTTCGTTCTTTCTAGTATGTTTGTCATGTTTTCATAAAAATATTAACACTTTAGTCGTGATTCATCGAGTGCGTCCGCTGGAACTTGCGTGCAACCGCAGAATTGCGACTTTAAGTCGCATGTACAAATGGAGTGAAGGTGCTTCTTCATGTGCATCTACAACGTGTAACGGGGAAATAACTATCTCGAATGACTATATTCGAACAAAAATGTTTTTAAAATAGGCACGTGTTTCTTGTCTACCACTCATCATTATCATTTATCTATAAAACTGTGCCTTTTTGTAACACCGATGTTGGAAGATTAAAAATACTAAAGAGATTAGAGCATAAGTATCCTGTAACAGGCAGGTACGAAAGAGCTCGTGGCAAAGATGTGGATGTCATCACAGCGGGTTTAGACGTCATACTGCAGCGCGGATACAACGATTTGTTGCCGGCCGTTGCGGCCGAGAGGTTCTAGGCGCTTCAGTCCGGAACCGCGCTGCTGCTACGGTCGCAGGTTCGAATCCTGCCTCGAGCACGGATGTGTGTGATGTCGTTAGGTTAGTTAGGTGTAAGTAGTTCTAAGTTCTAGGGGACTGATGACCTCAGCAGTTAAGTCCCATAGTGCTCAGAGCCATCTGATACACCGATTTGTTGCAGCATTTCCACATGTTTTGCATGGAAAGGAGCACACTCTTCCGTTTCGGTGTGTTTTGAACACTTTCTTGACATTGCACAGTTGCGGTTCGATGAGAATGAAGAAAGACCTTGGGACAAAACAGAAACTTCTATTTTGTGAAATATGACCCTGTAAGTACTGCATGTTTCAACAAACGTTTCAAGCGAATGTTATGTATTGCGAATCTACTGGTCATAACTGTCTTTAAAACGGTTTTTCCTCGTTTGTGATTCTATACTCGTATATATCTACATCCATACTCTGCAGGCGACCTGAAGATGTGTGACGGAGGGTAGTTTGTGTAGCACTATCTTCTTCGTCTTCTTCCTAAGCCAGTCGTGAACGGCTTGCTGGAAGAACGACTGCTGATGAGCCTCCGCGTGAACTCGAATCTCACTAAATTTACCTTCGTAATCTTTTCGCCAGATATACGTAGGAGGATTATTGGAATATTGGTCTACTCTGGTTGGAACTTACGCTCTCCGAGCTATACAGTAAAGTTTACCGTGATGCATAACGACTCTCTTGTAAGCCTACCACTGGGGTTGGCTGAGCATCACCGTGACGGTTGCTAAATGAACCTGTAACGAATCTACATCTACATCTACATCTATACTCCGCGAGCCACCTTACGGTGTGTGGCGGAGGGTACTTATTGTACCACTATCTGATCCCCCCTTCCCTGTTCCATTCACGAATTGTGCGTGGGAAGAACGACTGCTTGTAAGTCTCCGTATTTGCTCTAATTTCTCGGATCTTTTCGTTGTGATCATTACGCGAGATATATGTGGGCGGTAGTAATATGTTGCCCATCTCTTCCCGGAATGTGCTCTCTCGTAATTTCGATAATAAACCTCTCCGTATTGCGTAACGCCTTTCTTGAAGTGTCCGCCACTGGAGCTTGTTCAGCATCTCCGTAACGCTCTCGCGCTGACTAAATGTCCCCATGACGAATCGCGCTGCTTTTCGCTGGATCATGTCTATCTCTTCTATTAATCCAACCTGGTAAGGGTCCCTTACTGATGAGCAATACTCAAGAATCGGACGAACAAGCGTTTTGTAAGCTACTTCTTTCGTCGATGAGTCACATTTTCTTAGAATTCTTCCTATGAATCTCAACCTGGCGCCTGCTTTTCCCACTATTTGTTTTATGTGATCATTCCACTTCAGATCGCTCCGGATAGTAACTCCTAAGTATTTTACGGTCGTTACCGCTTCCAATGATTTACCACCTATGGCATAATCGTACTGGAATGGATTTCTGCCCCTATGTATGCGCATTATATTACATTTATCTACGTTTAGGGAAAGCTGCCAGCTGTCGCACCATGCATTAATCCTCTGCAGGTCCTCCTGGAGTACGTACAAGTCTTCTGATGTTGCTACTTTCTTGTAGACAACCGTGTCATCTGCAAATAGCCTCACGGAGCTACCGATGTTGTCAACTAAGTCATTTATGTATATTGTAAACAATAAAGGTCCTATCACGCTTCCCTGCGGTACTCCCGAAATTACCTCTACATCTGCAGATTTTGAACCGTTAAGAATGACATGTTGTGTTCTTTCTTCTAGGAAATCCTGAATCCAATCACAAACCTGGTCCGATATTCCGTAAGCTCGTATTTTTTTCACTAAACGTAAGTGCGGAACCGTATCAAATGCCTTCCTCAAGTCCAGGAATACGGCATCAATCTGCTCGCCAGTGTCTACGGCACTGTGAATTTCTTGGGCAAATAGGGCGAGCTGAGTTTCACATGATCTCTGTTTGCGGAATCCATGTTGGTTATGATGAAGGAGATTTGTATTATCTAAGAACGTCATAATACGAGAACACAAAACATGTTCCATTATTCTACAACAGATTGACGTAAGCGAAATAGGCCTATAATTATTCGCATCTGATTTATGACCCTTCTTGAAAATGGGAACGACCTGCGCTTTCTTCCAGTCGCTAGGTACTTTACGTTCTTCCAGCGATCTACGATAAATTGCTGATAGAAAGGGGGCAAGTTCTTTAGCATAATCACTGTAGAATCTTAAGGGTATCTCGTCTGGTCCGGATGCTTTTCCACTACTAAGTGATAGCAGTTGTTTTTCAATTCCGATATCGTTTATTTCAATATTTTCCATTTTGGCGTCCGTGCGACGGCTGAAGTCAGGGACCGTGTTACGATTTTCCGCAGTGAAACAGTTTCGGAACACTGAATTCAGTATTTCTGCCTTTCTTCGGTCGTCCTCTGTTTCGGTGCCATCGTGGTCAACGAGTGACTGAATAGGGGATTTAGATCCGCTTACCGATTTTACATATGACCAAAACTTTTTAGGGTTCTTGTTTAGATTGTTTGCCAATGTTTTATGTTCGAATTCGTTGAATGCTTCTCTCATTGCTCTCTTTACGCTCTTTTTCGCTTCGTTCAGCTTTTCCTTATCAGCTATGATTCGACTATTCTTAAACCTATGATGAAGCTTTCTTTGTTTCCGTAGTACCTTTCGTACATGATTGTTATACCACGGTGGATCTTTCCCCTCGCTTTGGACCTTAGTCGGTACGAACTTATCTAAGGCGTACTGGACGATGTTTCTGAATTTTTTCCATTTTTGTTCCACATCCTCTTCCTCAGAAATGAACGTTTGATGGTGGTCACTCAGATATTCTGCGATTTGTGCCCTATCACTCTTGTTAAGCAAATATATTTTCCTTCCTTTCTTGGCATTTCTTATTACACTTGTAGTCATTGATGCAACCACTGACTTATGATCACTGATACCCTCTTCTACATTCACGGAGTCGAAAAGTTCCGGTCTATTTGTTGCTATGAGGTCTAAAACGTTAGCTTCACGAGTTGGTTCTCTAACTATCTGCTCGAAGTAATTCTCGGACAAGGCAGTCAGGATAATGTCACAAGAGTCTCTGTCCCTGGCTCCAGTTCTGATTGTGTGACTATCCCATTCTATACCTGGTAGATTGAAGTCTCCCCCTATTACAATAGTATGATCACGAAACTTCTTCACGACGTTCTGCAGGTTCTCTCTGAGGCGCTCAACTACTACGGTTGCTGATGCAGGTGGTCTATAGAAGCATCCGACTATCAAATCTGACCCACCTTTGATACTTAACTTAACCCAGATTATTTCACATTCGCATTCGCTAATAACTTCACTGGATATTATTGAATTCTTTACTGCTATAAATACTGCTCCACCATTGGCGTTTATCCTATCCTTGCGGTATATATTCCATTCTGTGTCTAGGATTTCGTTACTGTTCACTTCCGGTTTTAACCAACTTTCCGTTCCTAATACTATATGCCCACTATTTCCTTCAATAAGAGATACTAATTCAGGAACCTTGCCCTGGATACTCCTGCAGTTTACCAATATTACGCACTGCTCTTCTTTGGACCTTCTCTATTTTCTCAGTTAGTCCTATCTGTATGTATCCCAGACTGAGAAGCAATATTCAAGTTTGGTGGTGGAACGATGGATTTGAAACCTACTCCCCCGCGGGTGAACTACATTTCCTGAGGATTCTTCCGAAGAATGTCAGTCTGGCATCTGCCACACCTGAGATTAGCTTTATGTGGTTTTTCCACGTTGAATGGCTCCGAGCCATTTTATAGATCTGACTGCTTCCAATGATTGTTCTTTATGCGTTATACGTCACATTTGTTTATGCATCTGATCAACTGCCAGTCACTGCACCACGCGACGGTCCTCTTGAGGTCTGCATTCCACTTTGCATCCGCTAACCTGAAGACATACGTTGTTAGTATACACAGAAATTTTTACGGGGTGTAAACGACAAATGTTAACAACGTACAAAAGTTGTGTAGGTGAAGTCGAGAGGAAGAAATAGATATAGAACACTTATGGTCCATCAAATCGGAAAGAGCCACAAACTGGCCTACAAAAGACACCAGGCTACGTCCTACTCGCGCTGAGCGAGATTGTGCCTAAAATCGTCGTTGAATATCATAAAACCCCTTGTTCTTGCACTAACAGAATGTGCAACTGACGTATGTAAATTTTACTTCACAACTGTGTGAATTTTAATAGTATAAACTTAACTATATCGTTTTGTGTGGCCTTCTTATGAGGCTATTGTGCTCGTAAGGGCTAAATTTAGATCGAATTGTAAAAGTTATTACTTTTCGTGTAACGTCTACGAAAGTCTTTCTTTCATTGTCCTCATGGGGAAGTTTAAATTAATAATGTCAACGAAATAACCGACCAAGCTGATTGGGTAAGCGAGCGAGAGGACATTGAAAATCTCGCGTGGCGTGCATGCGCTGTAGTGTAGTCGGCTTTTGTAGACCAAATTGAGGCTGTTCCCCTGCTTGACTGACCGTAAATGTCCTGTATCAAATTGTTTGTCTAAAATCTTCCCCTGCGCCGCTTTGGTACGTTGCAAACACCCTGTACAACAATGACATTGACGTCTTACAGAACAGACTCATGTCCATGTTTTAAAATCATATTCGGATTTAGCACGCCTGCTTGGGTTACGTGCCATGTGAATGCAGTCCTACGCTCCGTCCAGGTCGTTGCAGTGCGCTTACACTATGAATTTGCTCTTTGTAAATGTATGCGTGAGCGAGCATGCCTCGTTTCAGTACGACGAGCGTGTGTGGAGTAGCACGATATTTCAAGAGCGATGAAAACATGAGTCGAAGGAAAATGAAAACTCTGTGCTCTGCCTCAGTTCTTTGAGGGGGAGGAGGAGGAGGAGGAGGAGGAGGAGGAGGAGGAGTTGAGCGCCAAAAGAGGAGCAGAGCGTCGAGGTTGGCATCGGTGGTGCCACTGACTGTCGGCGTTCCTCGCCCCTCAAAGGGAAATGCAAATGTGGCTGCAGCGCGCCGTCCGAACTAGCTCCGCCAGCCAGACACAGGCACGGAAGACAAGCAAAGCTGAGGGCGCCAGCCGCATGTAATTTCAGGACCAAGCCCTCAGACGCCAGGGGTCAACACTCTCCAAACGGGCCTCGCTGCGCTAGGGCACATCCCAAAAGCACCTCAGATCGCGGTTTACGAGAGCTCGCGCTTAATCCCTTATCACAAATGTAGAATCCTCTCAGTACTTTATTTCCACTGTCTGAAAATTGCAGAGGGAATAATTGATGAACAGTAATCTGTAGAGCCGGAGAGAAACGAACAAACATCATTAGCACACACAACCTATTAATCTCTTGCTGAAAGTGGAATCAGTTTCGTACAAACAAGCTCTCTAAATTGTTATTATTTGGGGCCACGGCATTAACATATATGATGTGTGACAAGAAAAAGAACCGAGTCTTTTCGTATTACTAAGAAACTTTTGCTGCTGCATATTATTTCGACCTTGAAATGTGTTCTTCACCTGTGACGAGTTTCATCAAAACCAAAAAAATCCAGTTCAGACGTGTTCTTGGGCGCCATCGGAAAATGTCTTTATAGTAGAGAGCAAAAAACGAGATGCTAGAAATAGGTGCACTTATCAAGGTTGAATGGAAGTAGTCCCTTTAAAGTAGGACCCATGTGAGTACATCACAAATCTGTATTCTTTACTTCGTAAGCTGAAGACATTTCTGCACGTGATTTTTCGTTATACTGCGCAGGAGCTCAGCCGTTTTCGCCTTCATGCGGATCTCAAGAACACACTAGCGGCATTTCGGAACTTGTAAGAGGTTTTACTCAAGTATGCATTTAAAATATGGTGTTAAACAGAAGGCGTTAAATTCTTGGGATTATGTCATGATAAAAAAAAATCAGCTGCGAGGAGCATTCTAGAGAGCTGCTGAAGCTAAACAAATACTTATTTGAAATGTGGGTGTCGTCAGATAGATGATATAAAAATTAAAAAAGAGGTAGCATACTTTCATTCGATAACGTCCATCGGGCTTTTTCTGTGGTAACTCACTGAGCCAAGCTGAAGTTTATAGAGTCCAAAAACGAGTACAAATTATCTATAGTATTAACTCAAAAAGGAACTGAGGATTCCAACTACTGTTTCCCAGTATAGCTATTCCTTAATGAAATTACCCATAAAACACAGCTCACCTTCTGGAATCAATACTAGAAATAAGTATAAAAGCTTCAAAGTCTCTTACTTTGGTCCAGAATAGTGTCCATTATTCAGAAACACACATTTTGAACAACTTGCCAGTAGCCACAAAAAATTCAGCTATTAGCGAAGTTCAGTTTAAGAGAAGCCTAAATAATTTATTGATGGCCAACTCTTTCTGCTTCATTGACGAATTTTTCAAGTACTGTACAACTAACTGATGTATATTATTATTATTATTATTATTATTATTACAAAATAATATCAGTATTGTGTAATATTAGACACACGTACATCTTCAGTGCAGCAATGTGATCAATGTGTTTTAAATCGATTTTTTCTTTGATGAAGCGTGGGTATAACAGCCATATAATTATCAAATGCACTATGTGTACTGTACATTTACGCATTTGTGACAAGTTTTAAATGAAAATATGTTTTCATTTTTTGACTTATTCCACATCCAATTGCACAGTTTTATTTGTGATCTGTGCAAAATGCTTTAGCGCATCCCTTTGACTTTGTAAATCTGCAGTGTGTTTTCTTGTTTTCCTGGCATATCATGTACCCTTGAAGATCTCCTCATACTGAATCTATGGAATAAAAACTACATCTAATATGATATAGTCTACAGAAAACTACACGGGCTCTACCACTGAGTTGGCCGAAAAATTGTAAACTGTCCCAGTGTTGCGGTACAATTCAGGGCAATGAACAGGCGAGCGCTAATAGGCTATTACAAATGACTCCTTAGTGATGCGAGAAATCCCTTCTTTTTTTCGGACTTAGTAAATGTATTATGCTTTTATTAGTCATTCACGTGTAAGCGGTCGGTAGCATGGAGGGTGTTCAGCCATTTGGAGCCTTAGCTTGCATTGGTAGATACACTATGTGATCAAAAGTATGCGGACACCCCCAAAAACATACGTTTTTCATATTAGGTGCATTGTGCTGCCACCTAGTGCCAGATAATCCATATCAGCGACCTCAAAAGCCATTAGAGAGCAGAATGGGGCTCTCCGCCGAACTCACGGACTTCGAACGTGGTCAGGTGATTGGGTGTCACTTGTATCATACCTCTGTACGCGAGATTTCCACACTCCTAAAATTCCCTAGGTCCGCTGTTTCCGATGCGATAGTGAAGCGAAAACGTGAACGGACACGTACAGCACAAAAGCGTACAGGCCGGCCTCGTCTGTTGACTGACAGAGACCGCCGGCAGTTAAAGAGGGTTGTAATGTGTAACAGTCAGACATCTACCCAGACCGTCACGCAGGAATTCCAAACAGCATCAGGATCCACTGCAAGTACTATGACAGTTAGGCGGAAGGTGAGAAAACTTGGATTTCATGGTCGGGCGGCTTCTCATAAGCCACACATCACGCCTGTAAATGACAAACGACGCCTCGCTTGGTGTAAGGAGCGTAAACATTGGACGATTGAACAGTGGAAAAACATTGTGTGGAGTGACGAATCACGGTACACAATGTGGTGATCCGATGGCAGGGTACGGGTATGGCGAATGCCCGGTGAACGTCATCTGCAAGCGTGTGTAGTGCCAACAGTAAAATTCGAAGCTGGTGGTGTAATGGTGTGGTCGTGTTTTTCATTGAAGGGATTGCACCCCTTGTAGTTTTGCGTGGCGCTATCACAGCACAGTCTTACATTGATGTTTTAAGTACCTTATTGCTTCTCACTGTTGAAGGGCAATTCGGGGATGGCGATTGGATCTTTCAACACGAGCGAGCATCTGTTCGTAATGCAGCTTGTGGCGGAGTGGTTACACGATAGTAACATCCCTGTAATGGACTCGCCTGTACAGAGTCCTGACCTGAATCCTATAGAACACCTTTGGGATGTTTTGGAACGCCGATTTCGCGCCAGTCCTCACCGACCGACATGGATAGCTCTGCTCAGTGCTCACTCGGAGGCTTACCGTCAATCACATTTCGGACGCACCGTAATAATAAGATAATAATAATGGTATACGATGCACGCTCCACCACGAGGGAGCGTAATGTGCATTGCCGAGCACAGATGAAGATATAAAATAGAAATACCTCACAGGTAAAGCTTGGTTTATGACTAGGAAATGTTGCCAAAATAGAATGAGGCACAGGGCCGAAGTTAACGAAAACATAAAAAAGACGAAGCACTCGAATGAGACAAAGAATGGTCGCTGGGAGAAGAAAAACGCCAGGTAGATTTATAAGATATGCGCCGTGTATATTCGTACACTGAACGTTGCCAGAGTAGCACTGCATAATACGTTAAGTAAGAACTACGGCCAGACTAACATAGACTACCAAGAAGTTGCTTTGTTGTTTCGGTCACAAGTTTTCTAGATATAAAGCATCGGATGCATCTTCGAAAGTGAAAGCTGAAAATCCTTTGTATCCTCTTCGCGCGCCGATGCTGTAAACATATAAATATCGGAAATATCCGGCTGTGTTTGGCGAAAACATGGCATTAGCTCACTTTATCTGGAAGTTTAGTCTCTCTGACTACGCCTTCCTAGCGAGGCGTAAACAGCAGCAGAGAGCTGCGCGTTTGTGAATCGCACGAGGCTGACCAGCAAAATACGTTAGTAAAACACCGGAAAATACTTGAATCTAAGTGTACACTCTAAGACAAAAAAAAAACGTAGCACCACGAAGTAATTATCCGAATGAGACGGAAATCGGTAGATGTGATATAAAGACTAAGAAATGATTACAATTTCAGAAAACTGGATTATTCATCCATGAGAAAGAGCTTTACAAATTGAGCAAGTCAATAACGCGATGGTCCACCTTTCGCCTTTACGCAAGCAGTTATGCGGCTTGGCATTGATTGATAGAGTTGGTCGATGTCCTCCTGAGGGATATCGTGCCAAATTTTGTCCAATTCGCGAGTTAGATAGTCCTCATCACGAGCTGGCTAGAGGGCCCTGCCCATAATTCTCTAAACGTTATCCATTGGGCAGACAATCAGCGACCTCACTGGCCAAGATAGGGTTTGGCGAGCGTACCACTGCGCTGTAAGGGTGCAATGGATGACAACCAAAGTGGTCCTGCTATGAAAAGAAATGGCACCCAAGATCATATCACTCCTGTTTCGGACCGTATGGCGGGCGACAGTGAAGTTGATAGCCCACCGCACGCCGGGGAGTCTCCAGACACATATTCACTGGTCGTCGGGGCTCAATTCGCAGCGGGGTTCATCACTGAAGACAGTTCTACGACAGTCTGTAAGACTCCATGCCAAAGAAAGATATCTGCACACTTCCACAACAATTTTCTCGACTGTAGCAAGTATTTTACCTACTTCAGGAATAGTAAACTTCATATTTTCAGCACTTACGTACGCCCTAATCAAGAGAAACTGTACATTCGTGAAACTTCCTGGCAGATTAAAACTGTGTGCCGGACCGAGACTCGAACTTGGGGCCTTTGCCATTCGCGGGCAAGAGGTCTAACAACTGAGCTACGCAAGCACGACTCACGACCCGTCCTCACAGCCCTAATTTCGCCAATACCTCGTCTCCTACCTTCCAAACTACGCAGAAGCTCTCCTAAATACCTTGCAGAACTAGCACTCCTGGAAGAAGGATACTGAGCTTCGGTAGCTCAGTTGGTAGAGCACTTGCCCGCGAAAGGCAAAAGTCTCGAGTTCGAGTGTCGGTCCGGCACACAGTTTTAATCTGTCAGGAAGTTTCATATCAGCGCACACTCCGCTGCAGAGTGAAAATCTCATTCTGGAGACTATACATTCGTGCTGGTGCAATAAACAGAATTTTGCATATGAAGTAACAGTTCATATGGAAACAATGTACACTACTGGCCATTAAAATTGCTACACCACCAAGATGACGTGCTACAGACACGAAATTTAAACGACAGAAACAAGATGCTGTGATACGCAAATTATTAGCTTTTCAGAGCATTCACACAAGGTTCGCGCCGGTGGCGAAACCTACAACGTGCTGACATGACGAAAGTTTAGAACCGATTTCTCATACACATACAGCAGTTGACCGGCGTTGCCTGGTGAAACGTTGTTGTGATGCCTCGTGTATGGAGGAGAAATGCGTACCATCACGTTTCCTACTTTGATAAAGGTCCGATTGTAGCCTATCGCGATTGCGGTTTATCGTATCACGACATTGCTGCTCGCGTTGGTCGAGATCGAATGACTGTTAGCAGAATATGGAATCGGTGGGTTCAAGAGGTAATACGAATGCCGTGCTGGATCCCAATGGCCTCGTATCACTAGCAGTCGAGATGACAGGCATCTTATCCGCATGGCTGTAACGGATCGTGCAGCCACGTCTCGATCCTTGAGTCAACAGATGGGGACGTTTGCAAGACAACAACCATCTGCACGAACAGTTCGACGACGTTTGCAGCAGCATGGACTATCAGCTCGGAGACCATGGCTGCGGTTACTCTTGACGCTGCATCACAGACAGGAGCGCCTGCGATGGTGTACTCAACGACGAACCTGGGTGCACGAATGGCAAAACGTTAGTTTTTCGGATGAATCCCGGTTCTGTTTACAGCATCATGATGGTCACATCCGTGTTTGGCGACATCGTGGTGAACGCACATTGGAAGCGTGTATTCGTCATCGCCATACTGGCGTATGACCCGGCGTGATGGTATCGGGTGCAGTTGGTTATTCGTCTCGGTCACCTCTTGTTCGCATTGACGGCACTTTGAACAGTGGGTTTTACATTTTAGATGTGTTAAGATCCGTGGCTCTCCCCTTTATTCGATCCCTGCGAAACCCCACATTTCAGCAGGAAAATCACGATCGCATGTTGCAGGTCTTGTACGGGCCTTTCTGGATACAGAAAATGTTCGACTGCTGCATGGCCAGCACATTCTCCAGGTCTCTCACCAATTGAAAACGTCTGGCCAATGGTGGCCGAGCAACTGGCTCGTCACAATACGCCAGTCACTACTCTTGATGAACTGAGGTATCGTGTTGAGGCTGCATGGGCAGCTGTACCTGTACACGCCATCCAAGCTCTCTTAGACTCAATGCCCAGGCGTGTCAAGGCCGTTATTACGACCAGAGGTGGTTGTTCTGGGTACTGATTTCTCAGTATCTATGCACCCAAATGGCGTGAAAATGTAATCACATGTCAGTTCTACTATAATATATTTGTCCAATGAATCTGTATTTGTTCTTGGTGTAGCAATTTTAATGGCCAGTAGTGTAGTTGACCAGGAAGAGTAAATAATAATTATGTTCGTCATAGACGGTACGATCACGTTACTGAGACCACCGCCTATTTTCGACGGCAGCCTCCAATAACCGCTCACACAGGACAGGTGGCGACACTAGCAGTGGAGGGCATATGAAGCGTGTTGGGGAGACGCGGCAAATAATGAAGTCATTCTACGTGTAATGCGGAGACGGAGCGAATTGCCTTAGTCTAAAAGGGCATGATAATTTGCTTTCGGACCAATGTTGAAAGCTTTTCCGAAACGGAGCAGTTTGTAACCCGTTCGCCTGCCGACGGGATTAAAATATACTGTGCGTGGCAAAATGGCGCTATCCAAAACCGGCGCCGGGGCAACTGTCGTCCGCTACGGGCCATAGATGACAGGGATGAACGACGTTCTGCAGAGATCTGAGCGGTCCAGTGGGCCTGCAACTGTTGAGCAACTGGCCGCCCAGATGAACCAAGGGGCTACCGACAGGATCTCCTCAATGACCGTTCAGCTAACGTCGCTTCGTGCTTGCCTCCACAGCAGACGTCTGGTTCATGCACCCATACTAACTGCTGCTCATCGGCGACGAAGGCTGGAATTCGCACGCCAGCACCGCAACTGGACATTCACTTTAGTGGCGACAGGTGGCCTTTCCATATGAATCACGTTTTATGCTCCATCGGGCAGATGGCTGTTGGCGTGTACGGCACTGCAACAATACCGGAGGTGGGAAAGTTATGGTCTGGGGAATATTTTCGTGGTATGCCCTGGGTAATCTCTTCATTCTGGGAGGTATAATCGATCAACACGAGCGTGCTTCTAACCTTGGGAACTATTTTCACGCCTACATGCAGTTTGTGTTTCCTTGGCACGATGGAATCTCTCTGCAGGACAAAGCAATGCGTCACAATCTCCTAGTACAAGTGCGTGGTGCGAAGCACCAGGATGAGTTTACCGTATTTTCCTGGCCACCAAACTCCGAAAATCTGTGGGACCACCTCGAGCGGGCAGTTCGCGACATGGATCGCCAACCGAGAAACCTAGCGCAGCTGGCTACCACACTGCAGGGCTCCATATCACTGTCGGTACCTACCAGAACCGCGTTGACACTCTTTCTGCACGTCTGCACTGCAAAAGGTGGTTATTGAGGCTTCTGACAGATGTTCATATTTATGTGACTCTACCGCCTAATATCATAAGAGAAGACAATACAAGTTTCTGCATGTGGTGCAACACCACTACGCTGAGGATGAGGCGGGTAGGCCGGATAACCAATAAAGGGGGACTGAAGCGAATTAGGTGGGGGAGGGGGAATTTGTAACACTACTTGACTAAAGAAAGGGGATACACGGTGAGGCATCAAAGAATTGTCAGACCTGGTAACAGAGGCAAGTGCGTAGAAGAAGACCAAGGTTCAAATGGATGTACATTGCTGTACTTAACCAGAGTTATAGTGGCTTCCACAAGTAGAACTAGTGTGAAAATCTGCGTCAGTACACAATATGGAAAGTCTTCGGAATACAGATAGAATGTACAGTTTTCCACATTGCTAGTGGGCAAATTCATTCTTAGTCTTCTATACGGCATCTGTAGCATTCTTCTCAGAAAGCAACCTCCCTACTGACCACTGTCTGCTTTTCAATTTACAGACTATATCTCCCCAGAATTCCCTGCCCAGTTCTCATATGTGAGCCGGCCGGTGTGGCCCAGCGGTTCTAGGCGTTTCAGTCTGGAACCGCGCCACCGCTACGCTCGCAGGTTCGAATTCTGCCTCGTGCATGGATGTGTGTGATGTCCTTAGGTTAGTTAGGTTTAATTAGTTCTAAGTTCTAGGGGACTGATGACCTCAGATGTTAAGTCCCGCCGCCCGGAGTGGCCGTGCGCTTCTAGGCGCTACAGTTTGCAGCCGAGCGACCGCTATGGTAGCAGGTTCGAATCCTGCCTCGGGCATGGATGTGTGTGATGTCCTTACGTTAGTTAGGTTTAAGTAGTTCTAAGTTCTAGGGGACTCACGACCTCAGAAGTTAAGTCCCATAGTGCTCAGAGCCATTTGAACTATTTTTTTTTTTTTTTTTTTTTTTTGTTAAGTCCCTTAGTGCTCAGAGCCAATTGAACCACCTCTCATGTGAGTAAACAAATAAATTTTACTGAGCCCACGTTTATAAAGTGAAGATTTTTTCAGTTTATTAAACGACTATTTATTTTCCAATTTTAAGTGAGCTTTTATGTAAGATATTTACTTGTAAACAATGGCAGAGAACCGTATAATTTGTGTGATGTTGACAGAGCTGGTCATCAGCGTATTGTACGTTATATTCGCTTGGTGGTGAATTAATGAATGTATAGCAAGTTACTGCACTTCTGTCACTAGTAATTGTGTTCCCAGTAGGCAGTAAAAATTTCTTCTATTCAGGAATTGCTGCAACTTGTAGAATCTGCTGTACTGACTGGAACCACTTACTACATATATAAGTACATCTTGCGTGATGGGTATGAATGTGTCTGGTGGAACGGGAATGATCATGGTTAACTCAAGAACAGTAACCTCTTATAACGCATTGTTTGATTTCCGTACAAATATCTTAAGTTCGGTAACACTTAGGTGACCTACTTCCGTTGCAGTGGGAACCATTTTAAGCCTTTGGTCTTTTCCAGTGTTGGGAGAGCTGAGCCTGGAATGATACATTTTATACCCTCATGATGAGGAAAGTATTCCAGACAGTGACGGTCCAGACGATGAAAACAACACTGTCAACATATACTGAGGGCACGTTACACTTGAGGCAGGTTCTTCAGTGTGGTAGACAGTGTACAGCTCCAACTATTGAACTTTTTTACGTAAATGCTCTGTTGACAAGTACTCATTCAATAAACTCAAAATAACTCCACTATATGAACACCGCACAGTGAAGTTATTTTGTCTACTCAAATGAGAGTATTGGACAAGAAATGCCAGGAGGGGGGGGGAGGGGGACATCCTGTAGCTAGCGAATTGATTTTTTTTTTTATTTCGTTGATCTCAGTTGCACTGATATAAAATTGAGCTGTAGTGGTTATGGTTTACGGGCTGACATGCCCATTTTCAAGCCACACACATAAAAGAACAACATATCTTACCAGTAACGTGCACAAACAATGCGTATGTCCACATTATAGGTTCTTATATGCTCACAGACGTAGCTTGCTCTAAGCCGCAACTGTGCTGTGCAGTATGTGAAAGTGGTACTTGTCGTTATTCCCTTTGTGAGCCAAAAGCATTGTCGTTGTATTAATATACCGCTTAGGACAAGCATACGTAATCGTTTGATACACTTGCTGAAATGTGTATGACCAAAAGCTGCACGCCTTGTGATGGCGCATATTAGATCTAATATGCTCTTTTGTAATGTATCCCTATGTAATGATATATTACCAGCATTTTATATAATGCTTTTATCTGCGATTATTATGTTTATACACTGAAAAGCCTAAGAAACTGGCGAACCCGCCTAATATCATGTAGGGTCCCCGCGAACACGCAGAGGTGCCGCAACATGACATGACTAATGTCGGAGGTAGTGCTGGACTGAATTGACACCTTGAATTCTGCAGGGCTGTCCATAAATCTGAATGAGTACAAGGTGGTGGAGATCTCTCCTGAACAGCACGTTCCATGGCATTCCAGATATGTTCAATAATGTTTGGTGGCCAGTGGAAGTGTTTTAAACTCAGGAGAGTGTTCCTGGAGCCACTCTGTAGCTATTCTGGACGTGTGGGGTGTTCCATCGTCGTGTTGGAATTGCCCAAGTCCATCGGAATGCAAAATGGACATGGATGAATGCAGCTGATCATACAGGTTGCTTGGGTACGTGTCACCTATCAGAGTCGTATCTAGACGTATCAGGGGTCCCATACTACTACACCTGCAAGCGTCCCACACCATTACAGAGCCCCACCAGCTGACATGCAGCGTCCATGGATTCATGAGGCTGTCTCCACACCCGTACACGTCCATCCTCTCGAAAAAATTTGAAACGAGACGCGTCCGACCAGGCAACATCTTTCCAGTCATCAACAGTCCAATGCTGACGGGTCCATGTGAGGCGTAAAGCTCCGTGTCATGCAGTCATCAAGGGTACACCAATGACCCTTCGGTTCCGAAAGCCCATATCGATGATGTTTCGTTGAATGGTTCGCACGCTTACGCTTGTTGATGGCCCAGCATTGAAAGCTTCAGCAAATTGTGGAAGGGTTGCACTTCTGTCATGTTGAACGATTCTCTTCAGTCGTCGTTGGTCCCGTTCTTGCAAGATCTTTTTCCGGCCACAGCGATGTCAGAGATTTGGTGTTTTATCGGATTCCTGATATTCACGGCACACTCGTGTAATGGTGGTACGGAAAAATCCGCACTTCATCACTACCTCGGACATGCTGTGTCCAATCACTCGCGTCCCGACTATAACACACAAGTTCAAACTCACTTAAATCTTGATAACCTGCCATTGTAGCAGCAGTAACTGATCTAACAACTGCGCCAGACACTTCTTGTCTTACACAGGCGTTGCCGACACCAGCGCCGTAATCTGCCCGTTTACATACCTCTGTGTTTGACAATGCATATCTATACCAGGTTCTTTGCAGCTCCAGTGTATAATCTACGCAGGAATAAGGTGTGGCTTTGAATACGACCTTCACGCCATGAATGATAACTGCGTCGTATGATGCTCAGTATGGTGCTGTGTTAAGTTTGTTTAATGCGTTACTGTGGGTCTGGTACCAACCGTTACACTAATAATGTAGTTTGTAAAGCTAAAACTGTTTTATGTCTTTCGCCTTATTTTATTTTACACAGTAAGTGGCTAACATTAATGAGCAGCATATTTATTAGTTTCATCATCGACTCCCTGTATGCAAGGGAGTAATGCTTGGTTCTATACCCTGCTACAAAAATATAGGGTCTATTTACAGGAAGGCACGCTATGTCGTCTCCTCCTGCCTTTGTATATTCCATATAGACGCAACGTTATTTCGTAAAAAACAATTGTTAATATTTCCTTTACTGTGAAATTGATAATTTCATTTGTTTGCCACGTTATTTTGTAAAACAAAATTGTCATCATTTTCTGTAACGTAAATTTGACATTTCTTTGCTTTTAAAGTGATATCGATAAAAAGACAACTGTTGCGGCTGAACCACAGAAAACTAATAGGCAGTCACATGCGCATGTACGTATGAATGGGGGAGACACTATAAAGGTGTCCTGTTGACACTGTAGGTAATATTTGTCAGTTTGGCTGTGACAGTCAGTAGCAACGGAAGCATAGGCTAAGATCAATGAGGCTAATTGTTGCCACCATATATTTTATTGTGCCTGTGGAACCATATTGTATGAATAATTACGGCTAATAACAAGGTACATCTATAAGCATATGAGTACCTATAATATGGTCATACATACCGCTTGTACATATGTTGTGTATGGTTTGAAAATGGACGTGTCAGCCCAAAACCGGTAACCACTACAGCAGATTTTTATATCAGTGCAACCGAGACGGATGAAATAAAAAGGTATCCAATTTCTCAGTACTGAACAGTTGCGGACCTACCATCCCGTGGCAGCATGTATCAAATGAACTTCCTGTAGTTGCCTCTTGCGATGTAGCGAGGTAGATGGAATGGGAAAGCACCTGCTCACTCTTCAGTTTGCATACCCAGAAAGGAGGGAATTGCATGACAACTTTTCAGCGGCCGACGTTTCCTCATGCTTCGACTCCCCCGCCCCTCAATCCCCAACCAACACCCCCTCCATCCTGTTATACAAAAAAAACACAAACAATTTATTCCTTACTATGATTCTATTGTACTTAGACGTGTCACACAAATTTATTATTTGTTCTTAACTCACTTCATTTAACAATAAACATTAATTTTCTAACATTAAAGCACTATTTTAATAAAATGCGATTTCTGCGTCCCCTGGAACGCTGAAACTATTACTACTACAGGAAGATACCTTTTTTTGCAGGAAATTTAATGTAGTTTGATTTTTTATCAGGAAACTTTTTCGCTTGACATTAGCAATACGGAGTAGTATCTGTACACATTACAAAAATGTATGTGTGTATGTGTTTAATTGTGTATTTGTTGTTCAAATGGTTCAAATGGCTCTGAGCACTATGGGACTTAACATCGGAGGTCATCAGTCCCTTATAACTTACAACTACTTAAACCTAACTAACCTAAGGATATCACACACATCAATGCCCGAGGCAGGATTCGAACCTGCGACCGTAGCGGTCGCGCACTTCCAGACTGAAGTGCCTAGAACCGCTCGGCCACCCCGGCCGGCCTGTGTGTGTGTGTGTGTGTGTGTGTGTGTGTGTGTGTGTGTGTGTGTGTTTTCCACTTCTCCTCCTAAACCATAAGGCGACTTTAACCAAATTTGGTACACATATCCTTTACTGTCAGGTAATAATCGATATGGAGATAAGAACCAAATTCCTACCATAGTTCGCTAGATACGACATCATAAACACTGAGATGCGTGGAACACAAAAGCATTGTGCATGACGTTCGAAGTTACTACTTCTTTGCTACTAGCAATATTCGCAACATAGTTTCAAGACAGCATCCACGCTGGATGCACCCACCAAATTATATCACTCTTTCGCACTTAGATTGGAAGATAATTTGAGAAACGTCGTATCTTGTATGGAGTTTTAATACATTTATTCTTTGTCACTAAGACACTCCTACAGCCGAGTCAAGTTAAGGAAATCCCTGACAGCTATCGCTTTTGACAGCTTTCAACTGCGAAGCCCAAACGGCTGTAGGCGAAAACAATAGCCGCTCACAGAGCTATGAATAGGCGTTGGCGTAGAGACGTTTACAAAAACAGTTTGTAGACATGCAAAGCAACTGCGCTTAGCATACTGAAACCGTAAGGGACAGTGTACTGTCCTTATATATTTTTACACTATGCATATTTCTTTGCAGGACTGCTTCATACTTGCGGAGGTGTTCTCACGAATACATGGAAATGAAATGTTTTCTTTATTACTCTAGAAATACAGTTAATTTTTTGTTTTCCTTTCTAATAAAAACTTGGCACATGAATAACCGAGCAATGATGGGTTTGTCAGCTAGTATGCAATAATAATAATAATAATTATTATTATTATTATTATTATCATTATTATTATGTGATCAAGCAATAGAAGAAAGGACCAATGCCTGGAAAAACTTCAATAATCACAAAACATCAGAAAAATGGCAACAATTTCTAGTAATCCGAAAACAAACATCGAAAACTATTCGGAGGGAAAAAAGAAATTATGACAAACGGCGACTAGATGAGATAGAACAAGACTTTAAGAACAACAACACCAGGAAATTTTATAAGACGTTTAAAGAACATATTGCAGGATACCAGCCACCCAATCTTTGCTTCAAGAAACCGGATGGTTCACTAGAAACTAACACGAAGAATAACTGCCAAATCCTCGCACACTATTTCAACAAACTTCTCAACTGCGAAAGACCTACAGAGAATATTCACTACGAGACGTCTACACCAAATCCTGACACTAAACCGCCAATCATCAACGAAATAGTAGAAATTATCAAGACACTGAAAAACAATAGAGCCCCAGGAGAAGATGGAATTATTGCAGAACTATGGAAACTAAATGATGAAAGATTAACAGGAAAAATTCACAAAATTATATTAAACATTTGGGAAACAGAACAGATCCCTTCTGAATGGAAATGCGCACTCATCCATCCACTCCACAAAAAAGGGGACAAAACTGAACCAAATAATTACAGGGGTATCTCACTCGTACCGGTCACATAAAATCCTATCGAAAGTTCTCATGAATAGATTAGAAGAACAAGCTGACCCACAAATAGGAGAATACCAGGCTGGTTTTCGCAAGGGACGATCATGCATAGAGCAGATCTGGAATCTGAAAATGATTCTCCAGATGAGAAACACCCGAAACACAGTGGTCACTTTTGCAGATTTTAAAAAGGCCTACGACTCAATAGACATAGTAGCGCTCCGCAAGACGCTGGAAGAATTCAGCATTGACAGAAAGACAAGAGCAATCATTCGGGAAACATTAACTGACACAGTCTCCAAGTAAATTTATGGGGGATATCTCGGAACCATTTGAAATCCAAACTGGAGTGCGACAGGGTGACGGACTTTCACCATTACTCTTTAATATCATTCTTGAAAAAATCATCAGGACATGGGAAAAAGAAGTCAAAGGAATCCAAATTGCCATTAGAAAAGATAATAGATTCAATGTGAAGTGTTTAGCTTTTGCGGATGATCTTGCAATCCTCACAAATAATAGAAAAGAAGCCACTAACGCCATAGAGAAGTTACACGAAATTGCACAAAGAACTGGGCTGCAAATCTCATATGAGAAAACCCAGTACATAGAAAGAGTGCCACAAGACAAATTGCCTATTGTGACAACCCATGGGAAAATCGTACAAGTACCACATTTTAAGTACCTGGGAGAAATCATCTACGGACATATCCACAGGATGAATGAAAACAGAATTTCAAAGCGAATTCTTAAAGTCGTCAACTCAGGCAGGGGAAAAACAAAATGGATAAAAGAAGTTGAAGAGGACCTAAGACAAGCACACATAACAGTAAACGATGCAGTAAATAGAACTGAATTCAGGAACATCATCAAAAAACATAAATTTGACACCACAACACAGAAAAGACCAAGATTCAAATGGACAGCGGAGCGAAATAAACAACACAGTGAACACATGAAGAAAATTTGGGCTCAGAAAAAACATAAACAATCATCATAAAGGAATTCAAGTTCAAACGCTCTCTTAAATGGGAATAATCGAAAATAAAAAAACAAAAATAATAATAAATATTATTTATTATGTTCACGAGTTAGTCCATCTGATAATTTCTCGTTTACACAGGCCTCATCTCTACGTTTGAATATCCATACAATTTTAGAAATCAATTCTTTTTCTATGGTGCATTCCCAGTATCCGAACTGTCACACACCAACCTTATCTTCAATACATCGATCACAGTAATACATGATATTTAAAGGTATTTAAAGCGTGTGGCCTGTCTTAATACAATATTACCGATAACTGATTTTTGACTAACTGGAATTTATCCAATGAAATTCTGTGATCGTAGTTATTGTTAATTTTGGAGTTATAGTTGCCAGAAATTTTGGGTAACAAGTGGACGGATTTATGCGGGTCTTCTTCTAGGCCTGGTCATCCGTGATTAAGAGGTATCCACTGTTTACTGCTGCGTTACGTGAATCTTAGCTCTGTATGCTTGAACGATATCACCAGCGTGTAAACTGAACAAAAAATGAGGACAGGCTGCAGCTTTATTTGAACCATGTTTATAATACTGAGGGCTTATTAACGTTTCCAGTTCTCCCTATTGCCTAATAAAAACAGCAGTGCGTATGTACAACCTTTTTATAACTCCTATAATGTAGCTTGTAAAGCCCGGCGAAAAATTTATTCCTCAGCATTCGTCATAAACTTCTATCAAATATTTGTAGCATCAGTGAATGCTATGTGTGTTTCCAAATTATATTCTCGGCGTTCAGGATTAATGGCCTGACTGAATTTAGGCTTTATGACATATTAACATTTTGGTTATACAATTTCCTGAGTGCACCTTCATTGATCCATATTGTTGACATATATAAAAGCGAACTGCGTAATATTACTGCTGAGCAATATTATTTTATTGTATTTTTCTGCCTTCGGGAAACATAAATAGTATCGTAATCGGTTTTCACTGTATGAAAGTCATCATCAAATGACTCGTGAAAGTGTAATTTATGTACTATAACAGATGCTATGTAAAGATTTAAACTATTTGCTGATTATTACCTAGAATGTTCAACTCGGTGATCACGGCATTTGCCTACCCCAAAATACAAAAATACAATAAAATAACTTCGTTCAGCACTAATATTGCTCCAGTGGCTTACATACATGTGAATAACAAAGATGAATGACGACACATCCAAGAAATCGTATAACCAAATTGTTTATACGTCAGACAAGAATAATCTCTTTCAGACAGTGTGACGAAAAAGACTGGAATCAAGCCAGGGAGGTGGCGCACTGTCTAAGACAGAAGAGTCGCTCGGAAGAATAGGGGTTCAAATCCTTAACCAGCCACTTTTTTCCTGAGGTCACTTATAGCGAATACCAAGATACCTTCATTGACATTTCCATGGGTGATTTTCTTTCCCTACTCATGCACGGAGTTTTGATTCGTCTCTGATGACCACGTCGACAGCTGTACTTCAAGCTTCCTCCACACAACGATATTTTAAGACTCTCTGAATTGAGCTTCCAGATCATTTAAACAAAACAGAAATGAAACTTACGAAACGAATCTACCATACCTTAAATTATGCAGATGCTCTTGTGAAAAGGACACGTCAGTTTTTTCTTCCCAAAACAAGATTTGATTCTACAGCAAAACAAATAGATATGACTGATTCTTTGGCTTTGTCGCCAAATATTTTGTGTTCAGTGGACAGTCGTATTCGCAGATAAATAATTCCTACACATACGATTAAAAGGAAGGAGGCTGTAGATGCTAAGACAGCAATAAAAACGAAAAACAGTATACATAGCTCGCGTAACAGAAAAATGGAAATGCCGTGTGGCTAGGGCCTCCCATCGGCTAGACCGTTCGCCTGGTGAAAGTCTTCCGAGTTGACGCCACGTCAGCGACATGCGTGTCGCTGGGGATGAAATGATGATGATAAGGACAACACAGCACCCAGTCCCTGAGCAAAGAAAATCTCCGATCCAGCCGGGAATCGAACACGGGCCGTTAGGCATGACATTCTGTCGCGCTGACAACTCAGCTACCAGGGGCGGACAACAGAAAAATTAAAAGAACAGTATGCGAAGCGGCTTAATGTCGTGAGAATACAAGGGACGCATCTGCTTGGAAGTAAAATAACATCTAGGCTGAAGAATATCTAACATTCGTCTTTGAGAATCAGATGTGATTGCTTTACCACTAAGTTCAGTAACTAGTCGTAGTTTCGGAGCTAAGTGTCAGGTCCAGTGGAGACGTGGTGCATAAGAGATGGGAAATATTCTGACAAATATTTATCTGGAAAGAAATTCCTTCCCCCTATCGCCCTGTTACTGTTACACCGATAGAACACATTTATCTATTAATCTATTAATATGGTTCTACTACACTTAGACGTGGTGCACAAATTTAAGATTTGTTCTTAACCCACTCTACTCAACAGTAATTTTGTACCATTTAAACCCTACATTTAATATTTTATTTATTTTTTCAATCCCCTGCAACGTTGCAACTATTAGTCTTGGAGGATAAGGGATTAGAACATTTCTTGTAGGAAATTTGATGTAGTTTAATGTACCGGGAAACAGATTTGCTATAAGCCGCGGTTTTCGAGTTATTTAAGAAAAGCATAAAAAGCTATCTCCAAATGCCGCGACTCCACCCGCCCGCTCGCACTGGACCCGCGCTCACAACGCACCAGTGGGGATTTTTAGCATGTTGTTCGTGAGACTCCCACCTACCACAGCACAATATTTGGCGACTAAACGATATTTTCCCCTCTACGACCTTTATTGGTCTTCGTTGACTAGGTTTCTTAGCACTACGATCGATATGGCAGCTTACACAGTATTAGCATAAAATTAGAATTTTTTATCTGTATTAAGTGGTTTCCTGCATGAGCTCAATCATCGTAACCAAACGAACAGCATTGCATTTTGTTACAGGTTTATGTCCTTGACTAGCATACGACTTCCATTAGCCAGATGTTTCATTACTTCTTACACTTGACAGCGGAGTGAATAATTTTTTCCGGAATAAGCACAACGTTTGCTTTCACAGGAGAGTACTAATGAGTTACTTTTTAATAAACGTATGCTGAAACAGCACAAAGTAATTCTGCATATACTATTTGGTTAAATAGTACCTCATGTGTAGCGGTTACAGCAGTAGCGGTTATTTGTTTTACGTTCACACTACTGCTAATTAACGTATTTAGTACAGTGTTGTATGAAAGAAACAGTTTCTGCACATACATAGAATGCAACGAATCGTCACGGTTTTCTCTTCTCCATTGTCAAATCCAGCTTCGTTCCAGAGTTTTAATCAACGAAATAGCCCTGAATCACAAAGGGGACAAGAGAATGGAAACGAGAGCGCCAAAAGCGCAGGACGACTCGCTTCATACGCAGGTTACCTCTGACTGGAAAGCGAGGGCGCCCTGAATACGTTTTCAAAGGGGGTCTTGTACAGCCAAGTGAAGTCTCTATCCGAGCTATAGTTCTATCAAATTTACGAGGCAATATCACTGACTTGTACTCCGACAAATTTCCAGTTACTTTCCCCACTTCACTAACCCAGTTATATCTGAGTCAGTGGGCACTGAAAGAATTATTCTACTTTTACTGAAGCTGTATCGTTTTACCATTATTTATGAGTTAACCGGCAGACCCATTTTAGTTGTGTCTGTGCTGTTTAGTCTCCAATAAATATTAAACCACTCAATAACTGCATACACAACAATACCGAAAAATTATTTTATTGCAATTCTGTGAATATCGCTTGTGGAAATAACTTCGCCTGTTACTTTTTGTCTGTGATGTTTAGCTGGTGGCGATGGGAGATTACTGTAGGTTTTGCGAGGAAATTCACAGCAGTGTATTGATGTTGACGTCGACGCGATCCAATCCATCTCACACGTGCTTCCACGTTTGCCATCGGTAGATGGGGATCCCTTTGGACACTGCGACTTTTTGTCGAGCTTTCGCCACTGGCATCAACTTGAGTAAAATTATTGTCACGATACGCATTTAACAGGTATATCCACCGCGTTGCTCAGACTTTGCGACGTCATGATGTATCGAGACTGCAATGATTGAGCAGCTCGGTGTACATACGTATATTGGTGATCGTTTCCATTCTTCCCTCATTCCCTCTCTCTGTGCAGGAAGCTGTTTGAAGGGTAAACTAGCTGGCTACTAATCACGATTTTCCACCTTATCTCCCGATTGTCCTAGCATTCCTTCGTTTGAGACTAATCGCTCATCTTGAAAATACTCAACAAATCTCGATTTCCGTCTCCTGTGGGCCTCATGGCTGTTTCACACTATTAATTTTCATCGATCACTTCCATATTTGGATTCCATACACCAGCCGAAGGGTCTGTGGTAATTCGTCTTAGTTCTTCCTAAATAAGGAATGCCTAATGGATCTTGATTACGCGGTAGATGTTTTTTCACTGTCGCTAATTTCTGACAACTGATTCAATGGATTTTCTATGTACAGCTTGAATAACAGTGAATGTAAGCCATATTCACGCCTTCTCATTTTGATATAATATCCCGTGAGCTGTCTTTTACTATTCTGATCATCATTTCCTGCATCAAGTCTATCTCTGCATACATCACTGTGAAAATTTTGATACGGTTTATGTTATCGAACGCATTCTATGTATCTATGAAACTGATCAAGACTGGTGTCCTAAAGTTCACGTAATGCAACTTCGTAGCTACAACTTAAACTAATGTATACTCTGAACTGTCAAAACAAACTGTTATATAACATTTCTGTTGCTGAGCTAGCTCTAGGGGCAGGTTCCGAAAGCCAATATATTTTTTAAAAACTCAACTTTACGTATTTCTCTATAGAAAACAGTAATATGAGTATTGCTTCTCTTGTACAAGGCTCCTTCGCAATAATCCTGTATCTACAACTTTTCTTCTGCAATGCTTTCACTACTATCAAACAATTTTTTTCGATGGATAATATCATTAACTCATCAGGGTATTAACTTTTCCTGGAACAACATGACCTGTCAAAACCTTTATTGCTGCGTCGGATTATTCTTTAAGCACTGTTGCGCATAGCTTGTTTTCAACCTCTTTCATTTTATTCGAGACGTGTTCGTACAATTTTTGTTCGCCACAGACAAACGTGTTCCACCTCACCGTGGTGACGGCAGTCTGACAGAACATACTGTTGAGCGGCATAGCGAACAAACGCTGAGTGTGACAGTTGTCAGACAACGAGTGGTCTAGAACATTACGTAGTAGGAGCCATATTTAACAGCAACCACTACATCAGGTTGTTTTAATATCAAGGTATAGCCACTCTTTCGACACAGCCCCATCCTTCACAAGAACAATGTACAGCTACAAGTGTCGAATAATGCACAAATCTGCTGCGAATAATGACAACTACCACTGTTTGTCAAGCCTGAATTATCGCCTGATGTGCTACCCACTGAACGCGTTTGGAATATTGTCGGTTGGCATTTGTTCGTGACGACACTCCAACTGTCACTTATGACGCTTTGTGGACAAACAGCATGGAGAGAAACAACAAGGATTCCGAAGACAACGACCGTGCGAAACCAAGTTCGCTCTGTGCGTCCACGATACAGGCGCCCTGGTAGATGTCACGTTCCTTCACTTCCGGAAGACACTCGATACAGTTTCGCACTGCCACCCAATGAACAAAAAACGTATGGAATTTCAGACTAACTGTATACCTGAACTGAAGAGTTTCTAACAAACAGAATACAGTATGTCATTCTGAACGGAGAGACGTCATCAGACGTAAAAGTAACTTCTGACTGAGCTCCAGGGGAGTGTTATAGGACCATTACTTTTCACAATATGTAGTCAGGGAGTGGAAACTGACGTTCAACATAAACATATCTAAAGTATTGAGAATAAATAGACAGAAAGATCTTTTATCACATAATCACACAGTTGCAGAATAAACCAGTGGAAGCAGTTACTTCCACAAAATACCTACGCGTATGCGTACGTAGCAATTTGAAATGGAACAACCACATAATATTAATGGGGGGTAAAGCAGATGCCAGGCAGATTCATTGGAAGAATCCTCAGGAGATGCAGTCCATCAACAAAAGTAGAAGATTACAAAAAACTTGTTCGATCAACTTGATGATTGCCCGTCAGTATAGGATCCGTACAAGACTACTGATAGAGGAAATAGAGAAGATCGAAAGAAGAGCAGCAAGTTTCGATACAGGTTCATTTAGTAAGCGTCAAAGCGTCACAGAGTGACAGACGCTGCAAGAGATGCGTTCTTCATCATAATTTGCTTTATTGTTAAAGTTCCGAGAGCGTATGTTCCAGGAAGAGTCAACAAAGATATTGCTTCCTCCTACGTATATCTCAGGAAAAGAGTATGAATAAAATATTAGAGAGTTTCGAGCCCACACGGGGGTTTGCCGTAATCGTTCTTCCCCAAACTATTCTCGTCTGGAAGAGGAAATTGGGGAAGTTACTGTGGTACACAATGTAACCAATGTCAGACATCGCAAGGTGGTTTGCGGCATGTAGATGTAGAGGTAGAGATAGAGGTAGATCATACAGGAAAATATCCAGGTCTTCTTCCATGCCAAAACTTTCTCATCTGATTGCGACACGCATCAACGAGTTATTGGATTCTCACAGTGATTCATAATGTGTTGTTGTTGTTGTTGTTGTTGGTGGTGGTGGTGGTGGTGGAGGAGGAGGTGGTGGTCGTCGTGGTCATCTTCAGTCGATAGGCTGGTCTGATGCAGACCTCCAAGCTAGACTATCCCGTGCACGATTCCAGTTAGCTACTATACAACTTCTGTGTTTTCTGGCTCATTGGATACATGTTGATTACCTGCATTTCTATTACCAAGTTATGTACGAATCTGTGTGAGATGCACCTTAATTCAGTTACAGAAATTGTATAGAGTTTGAATTGATTGGCATTGACGCTTGATAAGGTTGATAAGCGTTACCTTCGTCTCCAGTCCTTGTCAGTTAGGATCTTGTTATGGTGTCTTACATTGGACATTGTGTGTTATATATCAACAGATCGAACAAATTCATTCACAGAGTGGTCGTGACAAGTTCTAACAATGTGACTCCTTTCAGTCACTGTCACAGCAACCCGTCTTACTACCTCGATTCCATACTACCTGCTTGCTTACATCGACGGAGGATCGCACAAACTCCTGGTACTAGTTCTACGCCATCCATAGCACCCTAAACAGATCAGAGTGCCCTTTTAAGGGCGTGACTACAACTTTGTTTGGTAAGTTTTTTATACTCCACAAATCACTGTACATTGCACGGTAGAGCCACGTCTTGTCCTGTTGCATGTGCGTTAGGAGAGGGGCAAAAATGACTGACTAAGTGCCACGGTACTCCTGCTCCACTCTTAACGCGCGGCACGAGATTTATGATAGGGACAGTTAAAATGTTGCGCAGTGTTCCTCGAAAACCCAGTACGTAAATTTATCCGATCGGGTTTATCGAAAATGTTACCTTTCTTCCAAAGATACCCATTTAATTGCAGCAGTTTTCACTGTAGCAGCAGCCACAGTGCATGGTATGCAAAAAGCGTTTTGGTTGACATATTTTACAGTGAAGTGCCAAAGAAACTGGTATAGGGATGCGTTTTCAAATAAAGATATATGTAAATAGGCAGAATACGGTGCTGCGGTCGGCAACGTATATATGAGACAACAAGTATCTGCCGCAGTTATTAGATCGGTTACTGCTGTTACAATGGCAGGTTATCAAGATTTAAGTCAGTTTCAACGTGATGTTATAGTCCGCGCATGAGCGATGGGACACAGAATCTCCGAGATAGTTATGAAGTCCGGATTTTCCCGTACGGCCATTTCACGACTATATCGTGAATATTACGGACCGGTAAACAACAAATATCTGACATCGCTGCGGCCGGATGAAGGTCCTGCAAGAACGGGACCAACTACGACTTAAAAGAATCGTTCAACATGAAAGAAGTGCAACCCCTCCGCAAACTGCTGCAGGTTTCAATGTTGGACCATCAACAAGCGTCAGCGTGCGAACCATTCAACGAAACATCATCGATATGGGCTTTCAGTGCCGACGGCCCACTCGTTTATCCTTTATGACTGCACGACACAAAGCTTTACACCTTGCCTGGGCTCATCAACACCGACATTGGTCTGCTGATTGGAAACATGTTGCCTGGTCGGACGAGCCTTATTTCAAATAGTATCGAGTGGATGGACGTGTACGGGTATGGAAACAACTTTATCGATCTAGGGACCCTGCATGCCAGCAGGGGACTGTTCAAGTCGGTGGAGGCTCTTTGAGGTGTGGGGCGCGTGCAGTGGGAGTGATATGGGACCCCTGATGCGTGTAGATACGACTCTGACTGGTGACACGTACGTAAGCATCCTGTCTAATCACCTGCATTCATTCATGTCCATCGTGCATTCCGACGGACTTGGGCGACTCCATCAGGACAAAGCGACACCCCACACGTCCAGAATTGGTACAGCGCGGCTCCAGGAACGCTCTTCTGAGTTTAAACACTACCGCTGGCCACCAGGCTCCCCAGATAAGAACATTATTGAGCATATCTGGGATGCGTTGCAACGTGCTGCTCAGAAGTCATCTCCACCCCCTTGTGCTCTTATGGATTTATGGACACCCCTGCAAGATTCGTGGTGTCAAATCCCTCCAGCACTACTTTAGACATTAGTCGAGTCCTTGTCACATGGTGTTGCGACGTTTGTGTGTGTTGGTCTTAGCCTCTGGCATGATGTACACGTAACTTATGTAAATAAATATTTTATCCCGTGACTCCTGTAACAATTTTATGTTGACGAGGGCCCTACCTATGGGCGTTTACTAGCGAGCATTCATTCTGAAGTACGGTGTATGTAATCTGGCTGTTATCTAAAGCCATAGCGTGGGATTATTCTTGTTTTGTCAATTTTATATACGACAAAAGCCGCTCGGCTTCATCTAATATAATGTACAAACATTTTATGTACCAAGGCCCACTCCTTCTGAAGAAGATATTTGAAAAATATCGAAACCTATGTCAAGGCCTATTAAACCTTTGTTTTGCAACTGGTTGACTGATTTTTCAAATCTCGAGATTTGTTTCGAAGCCATGTTTAAGATTTTGTAATCGACTTGCAATCGAGATTGCGAGAGCTAATCCCGGTTGAAGGAATTTTATAGTGTGCCTCACAGAGCCACAGGCACTATATTTTATAAGGCGACATGACTGAGGGCCCTTCACGATCAGCTGTAACCTGTAATGACGCCCATGTCCCGGCTTCACGTGGCCGTTGTGAGTTTCGCCCGTGATGCAGCGGCGAGGCGGTCTGCTGTGATCGCGCATCTCACTTGTTCCAACTTCGTCAGCTGATGTTAGCAAGCGGGTCGTATTAACATCTGGGGCTGCTAAGCAGGAGCAGTATATGCTGAACAGATGAAAATTTAGCTTCATACACCTAACTAAATGGTGTGAGTCATTGGCTTCTATTGACAATGTGACGGTCAGATGGCTTTGCATTTCCTGCCCCTTCGTCGCAACCAAGGCAGCTACAGAAAAAGCAAAAATGCTGCTGCTTGAAGGCAGCTCGAACTTTAGCCTTATTATGGCCTCTGTCAGAGCAGTAATATCACATTAGGAAAGACAATCCATTGTGCAGATATTGTACAATCGGTTCTTTCCATAAAACACATGGCCTCGTCACCTGTGAGGTCTCAGGAGTCAATTTGCAGCTCTGTGAGACAGGCAAGCTTCTACTATTGCCAAAAGAAAACTAGCTATTGAAACTGACCACATAACATATATAGAGAGAGAGTGCCATATAATACTAGGATCGGTCAGGTGTCTGAAATGTAATGTAGAAAATAGACTAAGTCAGCGCGTCGCGTTAAAATAGGTCCATGTGCTGGGCAGGCAACCATGGAAACTTAATAGAAAGCAATAGGTGCACCCAGACAACAGACAGAGAAGAAGGAAAAACAAATCCTCGACGTCCTGACTACCAGCGATCCCATCCCACGAATCGTGCGTGTTTGGCATTCAATAGCTCAACAAGACCCACGTGAGTCTCTATAAACAAACGATACAAGTGCTATATTTCGGAAATCTGACAATGGGGTTCATGATACACTTGAGACGGTTACTATCATTGACTGCTCGAACGTCCAGTAAGAGGTGTCAGTGTGCCATCACGTCGCCAGGCCACATACATTGACACCTTCCAAATTGGCCTTGAAGGTCCAACGGCACCGACCGGCCGCCGTGTCATCCTCAGCCCTTATGTTTCACCGGATGCGGTTACAGAGGGACATGTGGTCAGCACACATCTCTCCCGGCCGTTATCCGTTATCGCGGCCAGTTCCGCCACTTCTCAATCAAGTAGCTCCTCAATTGGCTTCACAAGGGCTGAGTGCACCCCGGTTTCCAACAGCTACCGACAGACAAGAACGGTGACCCACCCAAGTGCTAGCCAAGCCCGACTGCGCTTAATTTCAGTGATCTGGCCGAAACCAGTTTTACCAATACGGCAAGGTCGTTGACCCACAGGAGATCCTGACAATCGATCGGTTACAAGACACTCAGAATAGTAGGCCTACTGTGCTAAAGTCTCTAACTCCCTTACACTACACTTTCATGACTTGGCTGTTTATTGGATTTCAACTGAGCTACATTTTCGATTGGTGTTCTACAGACTTCCTTGGCCCTGGAATACCTGGACTATTCTTTTGCTGTGGTCAACAATTTACGACGACCTGGGGTGGAATCGAACTGAACTATCAGTTGATTATAATGTATCCATATTTTCTGTAGCTGGTGTATTAATAAGAAAACTGCCAACATTTGTAGATGATTATTTACGTGAAAACATTTCCATTGCTGCTGGCTGCCAATCAACGACATTTATGAAGCGTAAGCAAGAACCCTTCTGTTCACTTTACTCTGGACAGCGCGAATCACCTAAAACTTACACCGCAAATATTGCTAAAATGGAAAGTGCTATTGACGTGCGGTTTTCGCAGAAAGGATTGGTAGTCAGGAGCTCATATCGTTAGCCAATACACAGGTTGCAATAATACGGAGAAAATGTATCTTTATGCAAACACACACTTTTTACATAGAGCAATGCCTATTGACATTAACAAACTAGAAGTAGGGTAAATTAGAATGTGGTAGTGTTTGTTGCAGGCTTCTAGTGCAAGTAGTTTACGAGATATCGTATTGTGCAAAGATTTCACACCAAAACCTCTTCACGCCATTCAACCTGCCTAGTTGGTAGGTATGATGTTACGTTTGCTAACAGTGTGCTTGTGTGTTCCTTGATTGCACTGCGACTTGCTAACCAGTTACTGTGTGACAGTCCAAACAGCAGGTCGTGAGCGAACGATGGGATTTGCCACTGCAGAAAAAGCCGACGTGCCCATGGCGTATGGACAATGTTGGAAGAATGTAATTCGTTGTTGTGTGGTGTATTCGTCGAGATATCCCAACAGAGCCAACCATCTCAGCATATATCTATCAGCCTCTTCAGCTAGTTACGTGAAAGTGGTAGTGTAACACCTAGACAACGTAACAGAAGAAAGCAAGTGAAGACACAAGAGGAGAAAATTAATATTCTTGCTGCTGTTGCAGTTGATCCGCAAGTTAGCACCCGCATAATCCCTCGAAGAGCTCGAAGGAAACGATTATGAGAAACGTGTTAACTTCTATACATGGGCATTACAATAGGATGCACCAAATGTATTACGTACCTTATTTAGTGATGAAGCCACATTTGCCAGTCTTGGCCAGACGAACCACCGAAACATACACTACTGGTCTGTTGACAGTCCCCATTGGCTTCGTCAGGTGGAACGTTACTGTCCATGGAGTGTGAACGTATGGTGTGGGATGGTGAACTATCAGCCCATATGCCCACTTTTCAGACCCGGAAAATTGAATACCCACAGCTTCGTAACAGACCATCTTCCAAGGATTCTAGAAGATGTTCCTCTGCAGACTGGGAGCAATCTGTGGAACCAACATAATGGGAGCCCAGACCATAGTGGACGAAGTACTACAGCATCTCTTCACGAATTGTTTCCAAATCGTTGCTTTGGGGCAGAGGACCTGTACCTTGGGCGGCTCATACCACGGATTTGACGCCTGTACACTTTGTGTGGAAAGCTGAAAGACGCTGTTTAGGACACACCACCTACACCGGATGATATGCAACGACTTATAACTGCAGCCTGCTATGAAATATCCGGTGAAATGCTAGCATGTGTGCACCAGTCGTTCGATAACAGACTGGAAGCCTGTGTTGCCGCTGCTGGTGGTCATTTTGAACACAGCCTGTGATGGCCAAAATGTGTTGTTCTTTAGTGTGTGCTATCACGGATTTTTAGCTGATTCACGCTGTATACGCTGACGAAATGGAAACTGTTGCAACTATGAAGCGCTAATCCCATATTCATCAAACTTTGTGTAGATGTTCAACAAACACCAGGTATCAAATGAGGAAATTTTCGTTCCTGTCGGCGCTGATGACCATCATCAGCATCAGTGTGAAGTTGAAAGCCATGGGCACGAATAAACTCTTGTGTTCGTTGAAGCATGGAAGCAATCGTCTCAGAATGTCCTATTGAGAAATTTCTTCCCACGCCTGAAACAAGTGCTGTGTCATTACATTAAGATTTTTGACTGTATTGCGATACGAAAGTACAGGGCGATCCCGAACTGAGCAGACAAACTTTCAGAGATTGCTCAGGGAAATCTGAGCGTTTTGGTATAAGGGACCAAAGGTCTTCGGCAGCTTGTTACAAAATAATAATGTGATTAATTCAGTTTGTTATCAAAATCACCAGTGTTTGTATGAAAATATCTTCACAACTGTGAAGAAGCCTGTAATGTACAATAACAAAAACGTGCACCACAAAACGGAGACTAATGCAAGAACCTCCGTTCGCAAATGTGCTGCTATCCGGTCGCCGTCTGTGGGGGAACTGCCCACCATAGCGCCGCTGTGCCGCTCTTCCTCTGTATTCAGAGAATCCACACATGAACTGCACATCGGCCAACTCTTCATCCATGTAACTATCCATAGTATTGCTTTGTATCACTGTTAACACACAACTAACGCTAGCCCTAAAGACAAAATCCTAGGCAGAACAGAGCAGTAGTGACTGAAAACATGAGTGCAACGATTTGAAGAGGGTATTCCTGCTGTCCGCAGCAGGTGCTCTGTGTGAATGGGCGCAAGATATACAGCGCATTCTGTAGACATTTACACTGTTGTGCACCGTTTTTAGTGCGTTAGAGATACAAAGCTGACTGGCGCAAGAAAGAAAACGAAATGACATAACTCTGTAAGAGCCGCTGGAGGTCATTGGACCCTTATACCAAAATACTGAGAAGGTATCCCTGAACAATTTCCAAAGGTTTGTCAGTGAAGTTGTGGTTCACCCCGTATACGTCTTCCCTTCACAGCCAGACACGCTCCATGGGTAACAAATCGGACGACTGGGCAGGCCAGCCCAGGATCCATACGTTCTTCATAGCAAATGTGGTGAAGAGCAGTCTGAGGTCCTGCATTATCCTGCTGGAATAATCCGTTTGGTACACTGGTAACAAAGGGTTAGACAACAAGGTTTACCATTCGGTTTACTTGGCTGTACACAAGGAGAGTCTCTGTGATCTATGGTATCTTTTCAGCAGTAAACGATGCATTGCAGCCCCAGATCCCAAGCCTGCTTCCAGACCCTGTGCACGATGGTTGTCGGTGGCACTCTGTCTCTAACCTCTGTCCGGGCTTTCACTGCTCTCACCCGTTCCTCGGAGCCTATCGAAGAATCCTAAGATCTTATCATAGTGTAGTCCTTCTGGACGGATTCTTGTCAATTTTTCTGTTGCCCAGAGTGCATATGGTCACCATCCGTCCTGTAGTCATTCCACTACAGCCAACTGTCTGTCCGATCTATAGGTATGATGCTCCTACGTCCCACATACCAACGATGCGACCTTTCTCACAGTTCGAAAGACGACGATAAGCTGCACGTGCACATCCTCTGGAGACGCCGTGTTGCGATCTCCACCTGAAAAGTTCCAGTAACGTTACATACATCCAGTAGCCATCACGCACTCACGCCATTCTACATGCCCAGCAACAACAGTTTTCTGTACTGAAAATAAAATCGCAAAAGATGAAATTTTAGTCAATACATCTCACAGGCCTTTAAATACTGGAGTACCAGTTGGTAGCATATGTTCCAGACATTCATGTTGCCACTTCCGCAGTCGAACAGCGATGTGAGTTATCCAAGGGAACCGAAGAAGACACTATACAAGGGCTAAATTATCTTCTGAAACCAGCAACCTCAGCTGCCGGAAGAAAAAAGGTATTCCAACTCCGTGAAAATCTCGGCACTTATTTTATTGTAATTCATTTCGTAGTGTGACGCAGGAATGTACCTGAAAAGACTTCGAGCGAATGTTTGTCTAAAAACCTGTGCTTGATATTTATGTCAGTTATTCGTTTCTTCTATCACCGACACTAAATGTAACGATTACGGTATTATTCGTGAACAGAAAAGAAATTTCCTATCCATTTTCGTTCTGGTATTCGTCACTCGGACTAGGGAAGGGGGAGGGGGCATAATTCTATATCATGGTGCTTTGCGAAGGAGCACCATGCAACAGCGGGCCAAACACATTCGACAGGCTGTAGACTATTTGAAAACTATGGTCCGTTTGTCGATAACAAAAATAAGCTCACGAGGAAAGGTTTTATTGACAGTAATATTTTACTAGATATCTGCTTTACGTTTCCGCCTAATATCCCTTCACATCAATACAATTTCTGTAACGCTGCATCAGCTTCTTTAACACCCCTGGGAGTTGAACCAGTTGGTAACGGCAGCCTTGAGTTCATCGTCGTTTTGAAATCGTGAAATGATAATTAAATCAAGACCATAAGCTGTCGACAGGCGTTGATATACATCAACGGGGACAGTCGAAAATGTGTGCCCCGACCGGGACTCGAACCCGGGATCTCCTGCTTACATGGCAGACGTTCTATCCATCTGAGCCACCGAGGACATAGAGGACAGAGTGACAGCAGGAGCTTATCCCTTGTACGCTCCCTGTGAGACCCACATTCCCATCTTAATGTCCACACACTACATTCGTAGTGCCCCTGCCCATTACACTCATTACTCGCGGCAGACTATCTTACCGAGTCCCGTAAGAGTTCGGGCAATGCGTGTGCATCCGCACAGAAGGAGGAGGTCAATGGCCGGTTAGCCTTAACTATATATGAAGAATTGTATCTGTTCTTTTGGATTTTGATATCGTTGTCCACCCACCCACTTTTTCAAATGCAATAAGAGGAAATACTCGCTTGCTGCAAGTTAGGGACCGTACGGAGGGCAATTAGAAAGTAACCAACGAAAATCTTGAATCTTCTCCTTGGATTTGGCAGCGGTGTGAAGGCGTGCATTGTCGTGAAGGAGGATTATGCCAGACGACAATTTCCCGCGGCGTCTCAGTTTGTTTAGCGTTTCGCAGTATACGTCGGCTGTAATTGTTGACCCACGGTCCACGAAATCAATCAAAAGGACCCCCATTACGTCCCAAGTAACAGTATCCATCATTTTTCGACTCGAAAATGTAGATTTCTTAAACTTTTTTGTTTGGCCTGAACTTCATTGGCGCCACGTCATTGATTGTTGTTTCGATTCTGTGTTGGTGTACGATATCCACGAGTCGTCGCCCGTAACAGTGTGGAAAAACAAATCACCTACATCTTGTCCATAGCGCTCCTAAAACTGTTGTGCGCTACGTACTCTTTGCTCTTATCAGTGAGCATTTTTGGAACCCACTTCGCACACAGTCTGTTCAGTTACAGACCACTAATCGTCAATCGCTGATCACTTCGAAGTTTTTGTTTCAGTGGATGCACGATGTCGTCGGTCTGAATACTGGGCCTGTCACTCCGCTGTTCATCGTGAACATTTTTGCGGCCATTCTGAAATTCTCCACGCCATTTCCGAACTTTTTTGTCACTCATTATTTCAGGTCCCCACGCTAGGCATAACTCACGATGGATTTCAGCAGCTGAAGATTCTTTTACCAGCAAATATGTAACCACAGCGCGCCCTTCGCAAATTGCGGGATCTACGATTGTATCTGCTTTGCGATCTGCTCTCACCAACTAGCAAACGACTAGTGGATCAAACTAACACTGCAGTAGTTTCCTAAAGAGTCTGTAGACAGCGCTGCATGAGAGAAACTTTATTCAGGTCTACCGTCAGTTAAATACTGGTCACCGGACGTTAGTTTTGGAACACTCCTTGTGTATTAGAAGTCACACAAGTAATTTCGAAATGAGGCCCCGCCATGAGTTGCACGGTGAGTGGACGTCAAAACTCGTGAGCCTCCAAAGCCGGCGGAAATCGTCGGCGAAATTCAGTGCATTTAGTAAAAGTTTGGCTCAAAAACTGCGCGGCCAGAGGATGTGAATAGGAGTTCCAGAGCAAGTTAGCGCAGGGGAGAGAGAAAATCGCCAAGGAACTTTGTTTTGTGCAGGAAGGCGAGGTGCGTATTCTGGTGGGCGAACTGGAAAGTAGGAGATAGCGGTGCGTACCTGGGGTGCAGGCTGTTCATTCAGGGATGGTTTTTGTTTTTTGGAACTTGGCTATGGGCATTTTAATTGTAAGAGCACGAGGTGCATCAACTTGAGAAGTTCATTTCGTTTGTATTTGATTATAAATTAGCAAAAGGACACGGTAGAAAGTTGAATCGTCTATCTACAGTGCGTATTTCAGAATTTTATATGTTGAGCGAGAACAAGAATTCACTCACACGAGGAAAGCGAAGCTGGCAGTGTAAGGTTAAAAATTTAATACTGATTGTGCATCAGCGGACCAGAGGAACTATAACGTAAAGCGGATTCCTGGGATGCAATTATATCTCCAGCTGAGAAATACATAGAAATAACACCGCTGTAAAACTCACTTTCAATCAGAACGGTGTAGAAGGGGAAAAATATTTCTGTGCAAAAAACGCCAGGTGTTTATAGTGATAAAATACTATAGCCAACCAAAATTCTGTGTAGCAAAGGAGCTTGTATTCAGAGTGTCACTTCAGCTCTATCCTCGTACGCTAGAATATACACCATTGAGTGATTCGATAAAGGTAAGAGAGTCGTATACTTCAGAATAGCACAGAACGGTACAGCTGGAAGGGCAACAAGTTTTCTTCATAACTGCGTCGGCGATGCATCAGTTCATTGAAAAACGCATTGGGAGTACTTTTTCAGGTGCACCATATATGCAACAGCTTCCTGGAATGACATCAAAGATGGAGACAACGCAAATAAAATCTTAACCTTCGAATTTGAACAGAATGTCATATTCCTGGAACCGCGACGGATTTTTACCTCTCTCTCTCTCTCTCTCTCTCTCTCTCTCTCTCTCTCTCTCTCTCTCTCTCCTGCTTCATTCCCTCCTTTGCTCCACTGATGGACACTAGCAGGGCGTCTGGAGATTCGTTACAACTCGTACGTGAGGAGAGTCATCACAATTCGTTCAGATTCTTGACGCGCAAGACGAAAGGCGTTAACCCGCTAGCTGCTTTAAATGAGGTTTTTTTACGAGCTTTCCCATCTCACCTGAGAGGACACATCCCAATCCCAGTTCGAGAGGCTAGTAATATACCTTTCAAGGAAGACATAACTCTAGCGCATATCTCCGCTTAACAAACGATTTTCAAATGGTACAGTTAGGTGTGTAGCGCGGACGTCTCAGAAGCAGCTTAGAACCAAGGATAAATAGTTTGCAAAGCTGTTCGATGGGTTGTGCAGTGTAGATAACGAATAACGTGATGTCCACGTAAATTCTCTTCTTGTTGTATATTTCCGTTAACTACAGTCGCTTACATTATAATATCAGACCAACACTTACATTTAATGAGACGAGTATAGTGTATATTTGGTCTGTCCTTTCACTTTCCCTGCAGATAGCAGTAGATTCAAATTTGAATGGAGTGCTAAGACTGCCACGCGTAGTGGCCGCGGGGTTTGAGGCACCGTGTCTAGGATTGCACGGCCCCTCCCGCCGGACGTTCGAGTCCTCTCTCGGGTGTGTGTGTGTGTGTGTGTGTGTGTGTGTGTGTGTGTGTGTGTGTGTATTGTTCTTAGCATAAGTTAGTTTAAGTAGTATGTAAGGGTAGGGACCGATGACCTCAGCAGTTTGGCCCCTTAGGAATTCAGACACATTTGAACAATTTATTGTGTTAAGACTGTACGTTGAAACTTTTCCTTTTTGAAACTGAAGTAAAACGATGGTAAACTAACATTAGCTACTACAAGAAGATATAGATAGCATTTCAAACTTGCTGCCAGATGAAAACTGTGCACGGGACCATGACTCGAAGCACGAACGTTGCCTTTCGCGGACAGTGCTCTTACCGACCGAGCAGTCCAGGTGGAACTCACGACTCACCTTCACTGCTTTACTTCTGCCAGTACTTCCCTCCACTACTCCAAACTTCGCAGACGTTCTGCTGAAAATCTTGCGGGAATAGTAGCCGCGTGAGAAAAGATATGCGGAGAAATGACTTTGCCACAGCTTAGGGGACTATTTCCAGAATGAAATTTTCACGCCGAACAGACGTTTGTTAAAGTAGATTTCATACTACAGGTACAGCATAAGGAATGATACATGATGCGAGGCCACAATAGGATACTTTATGCAATAACGTGTTTCATTCGGCAGGCTAACGTAATGAGTTAACTGCACTACGTTTGGGCTGTTGATACCAAAAGCGGAATCAAGAACATAACAGCAAAGAAGTAATATTTGTTACTGGTAAGCACAAATTAATTACTCACCCCAAATTGAGTCTTTCACACTGATTTTAAGGTTTTGCAAAATAATTTGGCTCAGACTTTTATTACGTGTACAAGAATACTTGATGTGCGACCTACAGAAAAATATAAATTTGAAAGGATCTTGAAGCAGTTCCTTCAGAGCATCTTACTTCCCATAAAAGACTTTTTATTCAGGAACTTATAGCTCATTTAGAAAGAAAAATCACTTCATATAACGAAGTCCCCTGACGCAACTTCTGTTAATACTTTCAGGCTACGGATTTTGATACGATTTTCACTAATGGAGGGACTCATTCACGAGGAAACTTTCCTTATATGATCTGTTACTGCTTCTGCAGTGGAGGGGGAGGAGGAGGAGATTAGTGTCTGACGTCTCGTCGACAACGAGATCATTGGAGACAGAGTGACAAGCTCGGATTAGAAAAGGATATAGAGAGAAAAGAGGCGTGTCCTTTCGAAGAAACCATTTGCCTTAAACGATTTAGGGAAATCACGAGAAACGCGAATCAGGATGCCCGGACACGGCTTTGGACCGTCGTTCTCTGGAATGCGAGTCCAGTGTGCTAACCACTGCACTGTCACGCTCAGTGCCACGCCAGAGTAGTTGTTCGGCTGCAGACACTTAGTGGTACTCGTCATGACCCGGGTGGGTAACTACAATTACGTACGAGGAAGGATCGAAAAGTGACGCACAATAACTTTTTTTTTCCCTGTTATTGCAACCAGGATGTTGAAATTTTACGACGACAAAATTCAAAGCTTGCGCTACAGAGCGTATTTTGTTTTCATGTGCAGTTCTGACTAGAGAAGCCTCAACTACGAAACAACCGTGGCGCGCATGTTACCGCGTTAACTTGGGCAGAGCAGCGAAGTGTAGTTCAATATTTGTGGGCCGAAGGGCATAAATTGAGTGAATTTCACAACAGAGCGCGTGGCGTGTGTGTTGACGACTGTATGGACGGTATCAATGCCTCCAGGTGGTGTACGTTCTTCCAAGAGGCCCGTGTGAACTTTAGTGATTCTCCACGCTCCAGGCGCGGCCGATAACAGTTGCAACCCCGCAGAATATCGTAGCCAATGAGGCAGCAATTTTGAACGACTGGCGTGTGCAACTGTGAACCTTATCGCAGAAGTTCAACATTTCCTACGTTGCTGTGGACATGACAGGTTGGATTTTCGTAAAGTTGGGGCGTGCTGGGTGCCTAAGAACATAGGACCAATGATGACAAGGTTGTATCACCTAACGCCGCAGAAGGGCGTGACTTTCTGAAAGGAATCGTCACTGATGATGAGTCGTGTGCGTACCACTATACGCCCAAAATCAAGCAGGCCACTATGGAATGGAAACATGCTGCTTCCCAAGCACGAAAAATTTCAAGTGACTCAATCTGCCAGAAAAGTGCTTGTGGCAGTATTCTGGGAAATGCATGGTGTGTTATTGGTGCACTTTGCTGAACAAGGGGCCACAGTAAACGCTGTAGCTACATTTTAAACTTTGGTTGAGTAGCGTAGAGCCCTTCGTAAAAAAAAAAAAAAAAGGCCACAAGATTAATGCTGACGGTGTCAGACATCCTCATGCCAATGCTCGCCCCCATGTTGCTGCTCCCGTTAGTAAGAAAGACGCCAAATTTGGGTGGGAGTTGCCCCAACATCCATCATATACTCCGGACCTTGCACCGTCGGACTTCCATCTGTTTGGTCCCATAAAGCAATACCTGATCGGCCAAAGCTTTGCGGAAGTGAAATCAGCGGTCCGCAGATTATTATACTCCAAGCATACGGACTTCTACGAACAGAAAATATTGAAACTGGTACCACTATCGGAAAAATGTGCTGAGAACGTTGGCGACTACGTAGAAAAGTAGGTAAAAGATTTAAGTTCACTTGTGATTTTTTTGTTTGTTTACCCATTAAACTTTTTGGTAATAAAATTGTTGTGCGTCGCTTTCCGCTCTCCTAGTATATACGTCTATTATTAGACAAAATATCGAACCCCCATCTTAGCCTTCCTGTTCTGGCAATAGCGGTGGCGTCCTCGTGGTATCAAATCATTCACAACTTGTTAGCCACCAATAAGCGCCTATTTCATATTGGACGTAGTGTCACGGATCAGTGCAGTTGATGTCCCGACATAGACAAGCTACAACGTGGTCACGAACCGAACTGGCACTGCCTTAAAAGACAATTACCGCTTCCAGCTCCATTGGTTGAGACTGCCTTTTCGGCTGATATCCTGTCGCGTCCAGACTCCTTATACTTTCCGAAGGCAAAGTCAAATACAATTGTATAGCTGTTGCGACATTATGTTCATTACATTTGTAGATGGAGGGGACGATACGGCCCCACTCGCCTTCGTCAAACATACGACCACTGCATATTGGAACTGTTTGCGCCTGCCACAGTTTCGCGACTTACTCGCCCGTGTGTTGAACCTCGTATTTCGTCGTCAAAGTATCGGTTAAGTTAGCCGATTCTTGAGGCTTTGTAGCCACAGCCCCTTTTCAAATATACTGATTCGAAATTTATTTCATTTTTGTGACCCTGGTGGTCTTTTTTCTCGCCGACAATACTTTTTTTATCTCTATCCTTTGGCCTGCTCCTGAATCAAGGAGAAAAAGAAATGTTTCTTCTCTCACGTATGGATTCAACTTTCTATTAGAATTTTTTTGCGTAATGCTGTTGTGATTTTGCTACAGATAAGGCGATAAAGCGGTAAAGCGCATCCCTGGAAAATAAGAGGTAAGAAAAAAAGACAAAAGACTTCGTCAGATAGCAAACTTCTCTCTTCTGAAACAAAATGTTTCCTGAATATGATGGGCTATACCGGGGACAGATAAGAATATGTTGTAGTTAAACATTATATACAACCGTGCCTGCTTCAGAAACTGAGCGAAAACAATTTCTGCAACAGGGTATCCGAATATCTTATGCAGCACCGAATTTATTGACCGTCCAGTCTGCCAGCGAGGTCTTCGGTTGTCAGAGAGGCGAGGAACGTAACAAAACTGCACGACTCGGAGCGGTTCGCAGCGTCCTACGTCCGTAGTCCATTACAAGTTGCCCGAGGCTCCGTGCCGGTGTTTCCTAATGGCGCGTGGGCACGACACCATAACAGACCAGCCGTGCCATCGTGGCCTTAACGTGTCGCCGCGAAACCTACTTGCAGCGGTTAGCGCAATCTACTGTGCTCTGACGAATGCTGTCAACAATCATTACTCGAACCATTCTTGCGCTCCTTCAAGTTCTTGATTAACTGATTCTTAAGGTCGGTGATTGAAACAGGCACACTCCTCTGCAGAGTGACACAGTCATTCTGAAACAACCACCGGGATGCATCAAACCCATTCCTCCGCGGAATCATTTCTTCCAGTAGTCCTCGTCCAGCTAACTACAACTGAGAATTTCTGTAAATTTTATAGAGGAAGTGATACGAGAGGTGTTCAGAAATTAACAAATTATTATGGCAAGCCAAGTAATTTTTATTGAATGTTTCTCTGCACTCGTTCAGTTACTCGACGATTAGCAGTGCGCTCCCTGGCGACGGAGCCGTTCGAGAACCACCCGTGTGAATGTCCTCATAGATCGAAAATATCTCCCCCCCCCCCCAAATGTTCTTTCAGCTTTCCAAAATGGTGGAAACAATGAGGAACAAAATCTGGACTGCATGGAGGATGTTTCCTACGTTGAAGCCAAGTTCGTGTTTATAACCCCCTGTAGGGTGAGTATCGTCGTACAGAAGAACAATGCCTTTGTTTCATTTTTGACGGCTTTTGTTCTTTACGTTTCGTCCAAACGTATCGTACTTGAGCTTTGGAGTGCGTTTCCAGTTGCCATTACGCTCGCTTACTCTGATCTACATGTTATCCGTATCGCAGAACTGTGTCTGTAGGAAATTCAGAACATGTACCAATCTCTGGCAACGCGCCACTGTCGTTGCAAAATGGTCTTGCCATCAGACCGCGCGTGTACCTTACCTTCCGAAGTCTCTAAGTAAGTACTGGCAGAATTGAAGCTGTGAGACATTCAGCAGCCGTGCCTGGATAGCTCAGTCGGTAAGAGCACTGCTCGCGAGAGACAACGTTCTGGGCTGCAGTCCTGATCAGGCAGACCGTTTAAATCTGTCTAAATGTTTCGATCTAGCGCACACTCCGTTGCAGTGTGATACGCAGTTGAGTACTTATCGTTGCTCGGTTATGGAGTTCTATTAGTCCATCTCCCCCCCCCCCCCCACCCCCACCCGCCTTTCCCAATCTCTCTGTCCATCACAACCACCTCGCCTCTGTCCACTTAGGCCCCCCCCCCCCGCACTCTCTGTCCATCTCCTCGATATACGCAGTTGAGTACTTATCGTTGCTCGGTTATGGAGTTCTATTAGTCCATCTCCCCCCCCACCCCCACCCGCCTTTCCGAATCTCTCTGTCCATCACAACCACCTCGCCTCTGTCCACTTAGCCCCCCCCCCCCGCACTCTCTGTCCATCTCCTCGATATACGCAGTTGAGTACTTATCGTTGCTCGGTTATGGAGTTCTATTAGTCCATCTCCCCCCCCCCCCACCCCCACCCGCCTTTCCCAATCTCTCTGTCCATCACAACCACCTCGCCTCTGTCCACCTACGCCGCCCCCCCCCCCCGCACTCTGTCCATCTCCTCGATACTCCCTCTCAGCCTCTATGTCCATCTCCTCCCACAACTCTCTGAGTCGACTTGCCACCCCTCCCTCTCTCTGTGCATCTGCTGCTTCCCCCTGTATCCATCTCCCCCACCCTCCATCTCCTCCTGTCCCTTCTAATTCCGTCCCCAATTCCCCCTCTCTTTCCCCATCTACCCCACTCCCACCCTTCTGTCTGTCCTGGCTCCTCCTCCCCCTCTCCCTGACCATCTCCTCTTCCCTCCTCTCGCTTTTCAAGTCCTCTTCACTCCTCTGTCAGTCCATTTCTTCCACTTTCCTTACTCTGTCCATCTTCTCCTCTGCCATCTGTCCATGCCCTCCTTCACTCAAACTATTTGCCCACCTCCTCCTCCTCCTCCTCCTCCTCCTCCCTTCTCTCTTGACGTTATCACCCTCCAACAGAATGGGAGCTGGTGGTCCTACCCCCATAGTATTCTCTCCAGATCTTAACTAGAATGTGTACCAAATTAGATTAAAATCGTTCCAGGGGTTTACCTGGCTTTCACTGCTTTCGTATATGTCAAATATGATTAACATACATTCAACAAATTTCACACGTATATCTACACATATTTCAGCTGTAACTCTAGGTAATTTCGCCCTGCAATTTCACTTCCACGCAGCTCAACGTTTATGACGTCGTACCTGATGAACTATGTGTCGTATAATGAGACAACTTTGCAGCTACATACGGTGGTGTACGACATGTGTTGCTAATAGTTAGTAGCAAAGAAGTAGTAAATTTTAACGCCATGCATGATGCAGCAGTTTTCACGCATCTCAGTGTTTATGATGTCATATTTCCTGAGCTATGTCCCGTACCATGATTTAATTTTGCACGTGAATTCATTGGTGTTTGTGTATACTGTCTGCACAATGTGTATTTAATAACGTTAGTAATACAGAAGTAAAACATTAAAACGTCATGCTTCATGCGGCAGTTTTACTCCATGAACGGCGAAAATGTACTGCATTAAGCAGTTATCTTTTTTCCTTTCATCTATTTTTTGAGGGGAAGGGGAGAGAGGGGGTCTGTCAGCGAGAGTAAGTTCAGTAAAGGTTTGAAATTATGTGCAAATTTTGTTGCAAGTCACTAAGTGCTCTCATTCTCAAATACTGGATGGATAAAGTGTGATCATTCGCGAGTTGTGCGCAACATTGCTTTTTTACCCCCACCCCTTTGATAGGTAGATGGTTCTTATCACCAGAGCGAATCTTTCCAGACAGTAAGATATACGTGTAGCACGTTCGGTTGAAATAAGTCGAGTGGTTTAGGAGGAGATGTGGAGCATGTATACACATATTTTTATAATATGTTTTGATTCAACCATTTTTAAAATATCTTGTTAATGCCCGCTTACCTAGGGTTTAGTGGTCGGATAAGAGAGATAACGGGAGCGCTCAATAGCTTCTCGCCTTGCTTCTTTCTCCTATCAGATACCCGTGACGGGACACGTCCTTCTCGCTCCTTGTGTTCCTCTCGTCTCAGCCTCACGAGGACCGACCTCTGACCTTTACACATCGCCCGTAGATAACCCATAACTGGTGATCAAACGACCTCGCTCTTCGTGGCTATTTTGCTGTGCATCATTAAAACAAATTTGGGTCTCTGCAGTGAAAGAGAAAGCAGGGGGACGACGCTGCAAAGTTAGTAATACACGAGAGTCAACTACAAAGCAATACCCTTGAAACAGTTCTGTACTTAATCACTGTAGATGAAAAAGACCTAAAATACTGCTATGCGGGGCGATCGCTTTTACCAACAGATCGCTTGATATATATTTATTTTGCTTAGTCAAAAATTCTCTAGCGAGGCTTCTTTCCAGCTCTAACATTCTGCGTGGTGTCTGTCTGTTCTATATCGTGTCTCCCTACCACTTTCGCGCAACGACGCTCTGAGCGTGTTTTTTAGGGAATTGACTAGTTTGAACCTGGGACCTGTTGCTGGTAAGGAGACGCCAGACCACACATGACATGTAGAGTTCAGAAGAGTTCAGTGAGACTAACGATGATATAAGCAAATACGTAATGATTTCAGCGTCAGCTCCATTGCCCTCCCTGTAAAAGAATCTTAATACTAAGTAAATTTAGTGGAAGGGGTTCAAGGCTTTCCTATTTTTAGTTAGCTGGTAAAATAACGTCGAAAAAGCAGTTAAATTTACCATTGGAAATTTTATTCTACTCACAAAACATTGTTTATAGATTGCACTATTGATAAAAGGAAACGTTTTAATACAGTATGGTAAAAACCAATTGCGTTCAACAAAAATGTGAACGAATATCCCCTGAATGGGTTTCCAAGTTCTACAATGGATCGAAGGATGACCTATCAAAATGGTCTACAGTGACCCTCAATTCTCTTTAATTACTTATCTAACTTGTCGTAAATTACAGTGGCTGATGTGGCTTCTCAATAACTATATAACAGAAAAATCATCGCGTTTCAGATTTTTACTTCAAGTGCCAAATGTGAACACCATGAGCTTTAATTGACGATCGACACTAGTACTACACAAAAAGGGGGTGTAACAAAAAAATGGCTCTGAGCACTATGGGACTCAACTGCTCAGGTCATTAGTCCCCTAGACCTTAGAACTAGTTAAACCTAACTAACCTAAGGACATCACAAACATCCATGCCCGAGGCAGGATTCGAACCTGCGACCGTAGCGGTCTTGCGGTTCCAGACTGCAGCGCCTTCAACCGCACGGCCACTTCGGCCTGCGGGTGTAACAGACGAGACTTATGCAGTTCTGATTGAAGCTTTATGCGCTGTTATGCGGCATCGCGTGCGTTCATTACCTTGTCGGTGTTCGTCAGGGGGCGGCGGACAGCACAGCTCCGCTCACATCGCCGTCTCGGAAGCAACTCTCTCCTAACTTCTCCTTACTACAATTTACCGAAGTTGGTTTAAAAAAAACTATCTGACTGTGTTTTCATCTGACCAATCAGGGTCTCAATGTTAACCTTAAGCTCCGCCTACAAAAATTCTGTCTATCCAATGAGAAACATTATACTTTTCGTGGTGGGGCAATGTTTTTAAAGTCTGCAACATAACAGAGACGCGAAAAAGTCTCACGCTAAAACTTGCAGCTGGTGTGGTCCTTTTAGTGTTATCGTAAGATATATACTGTTCTTCTGGAGGGCTCTATCTTTTAACATGGGCTGGTGGGTGGTCCTGACGTAACAGAGACGCGAAAAAGTCTCACGCTAAAACTTGCGGTTGGGGTGGCCCTTTTTGTGTTATCGTGAGATCAATACTGTTCTTCTGGAGGGCTCTAGCTTTTAACATGGGTGCTGACGTAACAGAGACGCGAAAAAGTCTCACGCTAAAACTTGCAGCTGGGGTGGTCCTAGCGGTTAGCTGGCCACGTGGGTGTCCGTCCCTTATCGTAGGGCCTTCCAGCTTAACACGGTTCTGCTCTCGGCTTCTGTTCTCGTTTCTTCCCTCGGAACTGCGTCTGTCTCACGGTGGGAAGGTATGACATGCATTTAGGCATTCTTGTGTTAGTCTGTGGTATTCCATTTGCTCATTCGTTACTAGTATTACTATGGTTAATTTAATGTCACGATTTATTCGGAGCTATGTGACATACTACTGGATTTGCTTATCATGTCAGGGTTTTCATGGAAGGTGTTGGATTTGCCTGACACCTTACACAGCTGCCTTCATTAAGAGAGTGCACTGCGTGGTATCCGACTGCTTTCGTCTCGTTAAAACTTTTCAAACAGTTTACAGAATTACTTGTAAGTATTTCACGCAGAAAAAAATTCCACTTACTTCAAATAGTCTTCTATGCATTATCAGAAAATGCTCTACATCACTTCTCTGTTTGCAAGAAAGAAGTTTTGAGGGAAAATGTAGGAGCAGAAGAAAAGAGAGTATACTATTAGACCACATATCCTCAGATAGAGAATGCCGTGTAATTAATGAAGTGAGTGGGACCTTTTTTTAGTTACTTCTGGAAATACTTCCAGTCATTTGTCTTAATTTGAAGACGGAATTTTCCTCCTTTATTCCTGAAAGGTACTGTAGCTGGGATTTCAATCTAACAGATTTTTCAAGTCACCAAGTTCGACTGCGAAAGTCGGTACATGAACAGGCCAGCCTTGTAAAACGATTCTCTCTTCTTCCGGATTACACAGTACCGGCTCTTGCCTTGTGGACGAGGGTAATATAATTTTTATTGTAAAATGTAAACTTTCTCTGCCGGAAACACTGCATATACTAAAATATTCCGAGGTATAATGGGGTGATCGGATTTCAGCAAGAAATTCATCTGAATTTGTAATAATAGCTCGGAATATTTTAAGAAGTGAGAACACCATTCCTACACAAAATATGTGTTATATGCTGTAAGCTGGAACGATTGGTAGCAGCCGATCTGGGAGAGGTGGAGACTGGGGAGGGGGCAGAAGGGGGGAAGTTAATTTGGATTCCGGAGATACTTGTAGAAAAACGCTAAGGAAGACCGATAAAACGTCTTATCTTAAAAGATAAACTGAAAAATAGCAGACATGCGTTTATAGCATTTGTAGATTTAGAAAGGGGTATTCATAATGTGAACTGGAATCTCCTTCTTGTAATTCTGAAGCTATCAGCGAAAAATACAGAGTGCGAAATGATATTTGCACCTTATACAGAAACCAGACTGCAGTTTTAGGAATTGAAGGAGATAAAAGTTAGGCATTAATTAACTAGGGAAAGAGACCAGTTTTTAGACTGCAACCTATACTCAGTCTGTACAGAGAGCAAGTGGTAAAGGAAACTAAGATTACATTTGGTAGAGAGAAATTGAAATTCCCGGAATAAAATGAAACCTTCAAGGTTTATCGATGACACTGTAATTCTTTCAAAGACTGAAAGGTACCTCCGTAAGATAAAAGAAATAAATCACGTATTGAAAAGCAGTTATAGGATGGACACCAACGAGTATAATGAGATGTAGGCGAACTAAATTAGTTAATACTGACAAGGGAACCTCCCCATCGCACCCCCCTCAGATTTAGTTATAAGTTGGCACAGCGGATAGGCCTTGAAAAACCGAACACGGATCAATTGAGAAAACAGGAAGAAGTTGTGTGGAACTATGAAAAAATAAGCAAAATATACAAACTGAGCAGTGCACGCGAAGATAGGCAACATCATTGACATTTCGGGATAAGGAGCGCCGTGGTCCCGTGGTTAGCATGAGCAGCTGCGGTACGAGAGGTCCTTGGTTCAAGTCTCCCCTCAAGCGAAAAATTTTTCTTTATTTTAGCAAAGTTATGATCTATCCATTCGTTCATTGACGTCTCTGTTCACTGTAATAAGTTTAGTGTCTGTGTTTTGCGACCGCACCGCAAAACCGTGCGATTAGTAGACGAAAGGACGTGCGTCTTCAATGGGAACCGAAAACTTTTGATCGCATAGGTCAACCGATTCCTCCACAGGAAAACACGTCTGATATATTCTATACGACACTGGTGACGGCATGTGCGTCACATGACAGGAATATGTTGTCGACCCACCTAACTTGTACACTTGGCGAATGGGTAAAAAGATTCTTCTACGTTGCCCGATTTAGGTTTTCTTGTGGATGTGATAATTACTCCCAAAAAAGTGATGAAACATAAGAGTTTGTCACATAAACTGCAAGAAATGAACCCAAAAGTCTCACACTCGCACACTTTTCCCTGTGCTCTGTCAAAACATATGTTTTTTACGTTTTCAAATTTTTCCGTGTGTAGACCGTCAAATCCTGCATATGTCCAAGCAAATCTGGTCCTGGAATTTTGGAGAGCTAAGTTGATTATGTGTCAGTGCCTGAACTTTGATAATTGTCTGAAAATAAAAAAATTAAACTTTTTGCTCGAAGGAAGACTTGAACCAGGGACCTCTCGCTCCGCAGCTGCTCACGCTAACCACGGGACCACGGCGCTCCTTATCTCCGAATGTCCATGAAGTTGCCTATCTTCGCGTGCACTACTCAGTTTGTATATTTTGCTTATTTTTTCATAGTTCCACACAACTTCTTCCTGTTTTCTCGATTGATCTGTGTTCAGTTTTTCAAGGCCTATCCACTGTGCCAACTTATAACTAAATCTGAGGGGGGTGCGATGGGGAGGTTCCCTTGTGAGGGAATTAGATTAGGAAATGAGTGGACGCTAAAACAGCTAACGATACTAGAAGTAAAATGATATTAAATGCAGAGAGCCGATAAGAAGAAAGGTTTTTCTGAAGAAGAGAAATTTTATAACAACCAATACAATATTAAAAATTAGGAAGCTTTTACTGAAAGTATATATCACGTTTGTAGCCTTATATGGAATGAAAAATGGACGAGTAACTAGTGACGAGGTAGTCAATCGAATCGGGGTTACAATAAATTTGTGGCACTCCTTGATTAAAATAAGGATCTGGGGTGAGAAATATAAGAATGGTTATTTGGCAATGGGGGGAATTGCATAAGGAACATTTCAACCTTTCGACTGTTGGTGACGTGATTTTGAAGTAGAAACGCGAGAGGATCAATCACAACTAAACCAAGAGCAGGCAGACCTCATCCGCTAACGGAGAGGGACTGTCGAAACACTATGGATGATTGTTGTAAAAAACGCATGAAATCTGGGGAAAATCGTTGTTAAATTTAAAACTGTTACAAATAAAAGCCACACATTTCTGTAGCCAGTGCTAAATGACGCTAGAGGGGATAAAAAAAAGCGACGCCACTGTACAGTGGACGATTGGAAACGACTGATTTGGAATGGTGGATCGCGCTATACCCCATGGAAAGCGATGGATGGGTTTGAATTCCGCGGATGTGTGGAAAACGAATACTGCCCTCACGTGTAATGCCAACACTGAAGTAGAAAGGTAGTGGTGGTGTGGTATGGTGTTTTTTGGTGGTTAGGTTGTGGTTGCTTTACTGCGCTTACCAAAAAGCAAAATGCGGAAGGATATGAACAGTTTACGGTATTGTGCACTACATACAGTAGAGGAACAGGTCGAAGACGATAACTGTATCAGCATTACAATGCAACCTGTCATAAAGCAGCACCTAACAGGCAACGGATAATACACAATAACATTCCTGAACTGAAATGGCCTGCCGAGAGCCCTGAGTTGAAATCAACAGAACATCTTTGGTGCGAATAGAACGTCAGCTTCGTCCCAGACCTCCAGAGTCCTATATCACTTGTCTGGTTTCGGCTCTTGAAGTAGAATGGGCTGCCATTGCTCCACAGGCATTCAGACATCTTATGGAAGTGTCACCTGCCGAATTCAAGGCGTCATAAGGGCGAAGGATGGGGACACCCCATATTGATGTCTGCTGATAGATGTCCGAATCTTCCAGAGATTTCCATATACTTTTCCTAACCAACTCTGTTACACTTTCGTATGCGCTACACAAACATGTTAAACTCCTAATAGAAAGTCTTTGAATGTGTTAGCTGTCTGTTCTCATGCCTACTTCGCCAGGACTTCAAAATCTGGAACAGTACTCTAGAACTGGTTGTTCTACCGTCTGGTATGCGATTTCCTTTAAGATGATTAGGACTTAGTTGTAAGTCTTCCAACAAATCTAAAGATTTCATTCACCGTCCCTACAATTGGTTTTAATTGTTAATCTCATTTCATAAGCCACGTTGGGATTACCACGAAATTTATAAACGATACGACGGGCTCCACAAATTTACCACTAACGGTGTCATCAGGTACTGACGACTTCTTTCTGTTTGTTCCGAGCGTTATTTTAAATCTACTCGCCTATGAAGAGTTGCCATTCATTTTTCCCCTTTTTTGCAAAAATAATAGAGACATATTCACAACAAGTAGCACACAAAGTCTGTCTTCGTTATTCGGCACACTAAAAAGTTTCAGCTTTTTATCACGGTAATTAGTATTTCGTTCTTTTATAGACTGAAACTGCACTATCATCACTGTCGGCATGTGCTCGTCATCATCACCGTCATCTGATCCTTCTTTTCCTTCTACTTCTCTCCGTATACTTGCATGGTACAAGTCTTTCCGCGTTGTCTTGCGGTCGTTCAATGACATTACTTACTCGTGGACTACGACGACGTTAACTAACGATCTGATGGCTTTGCTAACCCTAACTGACAAATCTTTGTGTATATTAGGACCTATGTGACCCATCTGAGTGACGTATAATAATGTATAGTGAGGCATGTCTATCTAAAATCATCTACCCCTTCTCCTCAGGCCAAAAACGGAGTTTATTGCATCATTGCAAGTGGTGAAGATTTATTCTGTCGACAGCGTCTTCTGATCTACAGCTCCTGTATTGCTCAGTCTGTTCTGTCACTGTGCTCGATACTTGGAATGTATGACGTAGTAGCCGGTTTGTTATAATGATTTCATCGTTGACGGAACTTTAGTGTTCCTTCCTTTCAGAGCTGCCTACAAGAGAACATTTCCAATAGCGAACCAGAATGTAACACATTCTTTCTGACGGATACTCAGAATTACAATACAGTAACAAAGGAAGACGTCAGATCACTAAAATTAAACTAAGGAAATAAAATAAGTATTATATGAATGCGTGGTGCCTGCTCTTCCGGGAAAATCCAAAAGAACAGACACCAAGCAATCATATAATTGATTTCCGCGATGGGCCTCGATCCGCCACTTTCAGTGCAGGTGTACAATTACGCTCGACCTTCTGCGGGAATCTCAATGTAGCGAGCATCTGGACATGGACTGAAACTACGGGTAGGTGGGGCTCGGTGGAAGTGAGGGCCGGCCGAGCGACATGCCGAAATAGTCCGCGCAATTGCGATATACACTGTGTCCGGATGGCGCAGCGGTTAGAGCAACTACCAAGTAAGCAAGAGATCTCGGATTCGAGTCTTGGTCCAGCACACATTTTCACTCCTCGCCGCTGATTCCGCATGAAGTCCCGATGGAGCTGACATCAATAATTCTTCCCCTTTCCTTTCCTTCTCTCCCCTCCACCTTCAACTTACATAAAAAACAGTGTAACTAATTGATATAGGTTCCTACAGTAAACTTTGACAAGTGAGTCTCTCGAGAGATTTGAAGAATGGGAAAGCAGTCCTAGTGAAGTACTGTGTTGCTCAAATTGTGCTTACGGTTGGTGATGCCTCCTTATGTGCAAAATACGAAGCGCTATTGAACCTCGGGTAGATGTGAAAGCATTCTGCAACGATTATATAATGTAAATGCATATATTCGTTTCAAACTGGAATAAAATTATAGTTGGTAAATGGAAAAGCAAAGTTCGTATCGATTACTAACCAAGAATGAGGCATTTTCAGACTATATTGAACTTGTACAAAGCACCTTGGAGAAACTAGCTCTTCTCTGGAACTTGTTTCCTTTCTGAGGAGGAGGCACAGCGTACTCCTCATCACAGATTTCGTCCGAATTATTGGTTATGCAGGACTTGGCCAGAAATGAAAGTGACAGAAGTGGGAGCTTCGGATGGCTAAGCATTCAGAAAACATAATATTTTTGGCGTGGGTCATTTATGTCAGTGTAGGTTGGTGCAGTGGTTGGCTCAGCGAAAACAGCGCAGGACGGTAACCTGAGTGTCTTGGGGTCGATTACCTTTGGTGAAACTTTATTCTTACTTTCAGCTACTACATCGCTTACACGGCAAATAAACCGAAACCTTTGTTCAGTGTATTGTATTTATTAACATTTTCATGAAAGGCGTGATAAGAAGAGGCAAAGGATGATTTGGGATTACAGATGAATTTAGAGGAAGGGATTGTAAGATGAACTTGAGAACCTGATAAATAAAATTAGATACTTTTATTATTTTACAGTCAATGTTTTAAGGTGCTGTGGTGATATTAATCGTAAAAACGAGGGAGCGGTAATGTTACCGGCACATTATACACGTCATAAATGCCGAATTTTTTCAATTACATTATTGTTATAAAGTTTCTATAGAGAAATAAACTTGGTTTATATTCATAAAAGGTTCTCTCTCATCGCACAGATTGACAGACAACCATGCATTAGCCATAATATCACCAAATATTGGCAACTGTATATATATTTTATGCAGTCTTCTCGGGATGTGATTTCTTTTACTCTATTGATGACTTAAGAGCTTTTTGATACAGGTCTTTACCTGACTATAAAAACAGACATCGCAGGGCTGCACTAGTGGAGTGCATTTGGCGGAAGGAGAGGGGAATCAAGTTAAATCTGCTCGATGGCACTCCTCTTTCATTTTGAAAAATCTCGCCGTATTGACGTGAAATTTTTTGTCTTTACCACGAGTCAGTTAATAGAAGAAATTTGTCCTCATGCATGTAGGTCTTCATCGCGACAGTCGAATAATTTTGGTGTAAGGCTGTTGGAATTCCCCATGTTTTGACGAAGTAATAACGACATTCTTATATTATACCGGGTTCATCACACTACTGTATGCGAGTGATTCACTTTCTTCAAATGTTGTTTTATTTGTAATGTAATGTAAACCTTGAAAATAAAAAAGTAAAAGAAAAGTTTCCGCACAGTGACCCTACCCCATGTCCTGTGGATTATCGCTCTGTATTCTTTCCGCTGCGCCAACCGCTGCCTGGAACCTACGCTAACACGAGAGGTTCATGCCTCGCCCGACCAGCGCTAAATATTTTTTTTTTAAAGGTTCCCACGACTGTCACTTTCATTTATGACCAAGCCCTGCATACACCTTAAATATGGACGATATCGGTGATGACAAGTAGGCGTGGTTCCGTTGTGGAAGACAATGGCATTGTCTACAGCTTTCAGCTCGTGATCTAGTAGTTAGCATCGCAACCTTTTCATAGCAGGACCTGGATTCGATTCCCGACTGGCTCGAGGATTTTCTTCACTCAGAAACTGAGTGTTTGTGTTGCAATTACGTCATCTCATTTTCATCGACTCGCAAGCCGCTGAAGAGACGTCAAATAAAGAGACTTGCACCAGGCGGTCGAATACCCCCAAACGGGGTCTCCCGGCCAATAATGACACACGACCATTTCATTCCTTCTTATAGTATAATCTTGACTAGTCACCGGTAGTGTAACCGAACAGTAGTGGATGGCTTTGCCTATTTATACGCAGTATGCTACCATTCTTTATGTTCAGTGTCAACAGCAGGTGCTGGTACGAGACGTCGATCCCCTGCAGATCTTCCATTACAACTGTGCTGAGCCGTCCTATAGAGCACAATGTGGACCAGAATAGCCTCACGCAGCCTCCAACATTATCCATGTAAATTTTAAATAATAGTGGCCTTGTGACACTCCCTTGAGGTATTCCGAAATTACCGTTACGTTTTATCGATGTTTTTCCATTAAGAGAGCAATGTGTTGACATTTGTCTGCAACGAAGTCTTGTATCCAGTCACAAACCTGGTTTGATACTCAGTAATGTCGTATTTTGTTCACTACATGGTGGTGTGGAGCTGTATAAAATGCTTTCCTGAAGTCGTGGAACACGGCATCAAGGCTGAGAGCATTTGTCTACGGCACTTTAGATCTCTTGGACGAAAAGAGTGAGCTAAGTTTCGCAAGATATCTATCTGCTGAATCCATGTTGATTTTTAGAGGAGATTTTTTTTGTCCTAAAACGTCATAATCTTCCATAATTCTACAACAGATTTATGTCAGCGGTATTGGCATATTCGCGTTTCTCCGACATCCCTTCTCGACAACGACAATGACCTGCCCTTTTTCCAATCACCAGGTACCCTTCGTTCCTCATGTGAACTACGATAAACTACCACTATTAGGGGAGAAACGTTTTCTATATTGTCTCTGTAGAGCCCCACAAGCATCTCATCTGGTCCAGTTTCCTTTCTACGATTGAGTAGTTTTAATTGGTTTTCTATTCCGCGACCGCTTGTCTCAATATCTGCCACTTCGAGATTTGTGTAACGATTGAAACGAAAAACTATATTATGACTTCCGGCGGTGAAACAATATCGCGAAAAATAATGCATTATTTCAACTTCATGTCTGTCACTTCTGTTTCGGTGTCAGCATAGTTACTGAGCAATTGGAAAAATGATTCCGATCCACTTACTGACTTTACATGAGACCGAAATTTTTCGGATTGAGTCAAGGCCCGGCACAAATTTTCATACGTCACTAGCAGGTAGTATATTATATAAACCTAATGCAGCTGATGCCGAGGAATTTGCAGTTAGCGAATATATTTCGAAATAAAGAGACTCTTAATCTTCATTTGTGTCTGAAGAACAGAATGACGATGAAAACGATATGGCAGAACAGCTCCAATGACACATTCTTTTTAGAGCTGCTATTACAAAACATTTTGAAACTAGGTCAGCATAAATAAGAGGTGTTGCAATCCAACGGACTCAATAAGGAGACAAACAAAGGAAGAACCAGGAAATTAGAGCTGGCTTACACGCTAACACGGAAGAAGTAGATCAAATGGGCGTTTTCCTACAAGACCAAAATGAGACACTATAACCGGGTAGTACAACCTGAAGGATTGTACACTTCGCAGTGCCTCACGTTAAATAAAAACGTGAAGCTTCAAGAACTCGAAAAGAAAGAAGAACAGAGTTAACAGTAAAAAACCCTTTAAAAAGAAACCACCAAACAGGAGACCCCATACGGTTCTTTTCCGAGGAGGAGAGAAAAGAAACAAATTGAAACAATGAAGAACGACTAGGAGGAAAAGAGAAGAAAAACAAAACAGTCTTATTTGCAATCCGCAGTGGACCAAATTCAGAAATTTTAAAAAATGCATCAGGTGTTGCAAGGGACACAAATTCTGAAGAGCTCATCAATTAAAATAAATATAATCGAACAAGTGTACTTCCACTTAAGCCTCCAGTCACACAGAGGAAAATGTCAGATGTCGATAGAGGCACATACGAAACGCTCCGCCATAAGCCGTACAGTAGCTTGCTGTGTACAGAGGTGTACAAATTCTCCTTCCAGCCTGCCTTCTCCTGTCTCTGCCGCAACTATTAAAGCAACTTCACCTGCCTCAGGGGAGACTGATGCACACTGGTTGTAGCAGGTCACCTTGGGTTTCCGCCAGACTGGGAAACTTCACGGGAGCCGATCACCCTGCTGCATCTGACAACAGGTTATCAGTACACCGTGACTAGGGAATGGCCATGTACTTGTTTCTGTAGAAGCTTTCACTGCAGCTCATTTATCATAACGGTGGGAGCATCGAAATGAACAAACCAAACTTGTAGGAGAGGGAGGAAAATTACTGAACTCTTATTCGGAACCTGGAGTATATTGCGACATGTTTGTAGATTTATCCAGCTGTACGTCTTTCCATAAATATTTTGGAAGTAGACTATCACTTGGTGGCTGACAGGTATGTGGAAATGTGTACTAAGGACTTGCCACTTAACCCTAGCCAGGCTTTCTAAATTTAGGGCAAACATTGACAGAAATAGGAAAAAAATATAGTTCAGCGGATATTAAAAACCACATTCTTGTAGTATGCAGTGTAGTGTGAACGAGGCTTTGTAGGAAATAAACATGCACTTTATAGATTAACATAATATGAAAAGCGACCTTCGTGTTTGCTAAATGCATTTGAGGACTTTAGAAAAAAAAAAAAACGGGAGTCTATGTGGCTGAAAGACACAAAGGTTACAGAAACTAGACTTCCGACACGCTGAGGTTCTTAGGCGCAATGGATCTCGACTTCCAGAGACGGTTCTGCTTACTTAAGAAAACATTTATTAGAGGTGACCTGCTGATGGGTCGAGTTGAAAATAGTCAGTACCTGTCCAAAGAGGGTGAAGTCGGAGAGAAAAAGAATGAAAGAAAGAAATAAGCCTGAAATAAGCTGAAAAGGAAAGAAAAGGAGAAAATGCACCATTTCTGGTCTACAGTGACCCAGAATGAATGGTTATTTCAATGAGCCACTTCTTGTGATACTCAGATAAAAAAAAGACTTTTCATAAACTTCCAAACCCTGCTCATAACATTACAATGAAAGCGTACAGAATAAACTGCTATGAAGTGTAGCACAGTGGGAAAAGCATGTAAGATTCCTTAGGTTGGTCGTAGCTTAGCTTCGATGGGAGTGAAGCAGCCTTCCCGTTCTGCTGGTAACGTGTGGCTGTGTACGGATGTGGATTTCGTGTAGATTTGGGTAGCAAATTCGATCCAAACCCATCTGCTTTCGCCAGAATAAAAATCTGCACGGTAAATATCGCGATTTTATCGAAATGGTTCTTGGAAGCTTCATTGTGTAGAATTAAACACTCCAAGAAAAACGTCGCGACGGGTCGCTCCGTTTAGCGAAATTATGCTCAGTTCACGAGGTTTAAGAACAGACGCCGGCGTGCCGTTTCCGGAGTGTGTCTGCCTCCGCGGCGACCTTGCCGGTGGTTGCTGGGCCGTGGCGTGGCCCTGCCTTGTTGCAAGATGCGGGCGGCCCGCTGCGGCTGCCGTATTGATCGCAGCGGAGCGCCTGGCCCCCCTACTTCTCTCCACCACGCCTCGCCCTCCCCTCCCCCTCCCTGGTCATTAGCACGCTCCCCCCACCCCTCCCGTTTCCGCCGGCGCACGTGCAGCGGGCGTCCAGCCCAGCCCTCCGCCGTGATGCGTCCTCTCCCGGAAGTGTCAACGCCCGCCCTACTGTGTTTTCGTCGCGGGGACATTACTGTTAGTTACGTCTTCCACGCGCCGAATATATCGCCCTGCTGTGGAAAGCCTCATCATGTCCACAAAGCCTAGCTACGCGTGTTCAACTGTGGTTACGCCCGCGCTCGTTACAGCAAAGCAAATGAAACTCGGGAGGTTGTCTATATAACACTGTGCCAGGCCCCGCCAGGCACTTCACTACTTGGTGAATTACACAGCGCAGGGACGCAAATACGAGCTCCCCGGGACTAGGCGGTCATCATTATGCACGCCCTCTGCCAAAACATGGGGTTGCATTTAGATGGCAGACACGAACCACCCATAGCTGTAAAGTGACAAATCTTCGCATCCCTCCACATGTTTACACGCTGAAGCGAGTACACCTAATCAAGTTACTAAAATGTCAGGAGTGTCAAGTCAGGCGTCCGATAAAGACGTCTATTCCATTTGTCGTAGTAACATTTCGACGAACTGTAACAAATTTCCGAGCATCGAGGGAATAAGTCAAATAGCTGAGTACGCTTACACATACACGGTGTTTCAAAGTCTTTGCATCAAACGTCTAGGGGTGGTGGATCATACCATGGGGGACAATTTTTGTTACAGACAAGATTTTTGCTGACGCTTCCCGGCAATGCTAGGAGTCCCTTTTGTATCGGTTATGCCCCTGAGAGGCGGCAGAGCGTTGGCACTCTGCGAAGTACTTATGCATTGTGTATTGTCTACAATCCAGCCATCTGCTCCGCTTGAAAACGGATATGCTCAGCCAACTTAATTTCCTGGTTGGCTTTAAAATATCTTTCTTGCCTAGACGCACTCATGGTTTTCTTGTTGAATATCGTTCTGGTATGGAGCATACCTATTTACTTAGACCCTGCTAGTTCCGTGAAATATGGGTAGCATTAGCGAACATTTTTCCTCTAACAGAGGGTGTTCCCCATGACATCTATTACCGATAGACGTTTGATGCAATGACTTAGAAACACTGTACATTCTGCAAGTCACTGTACAGTGGATGACGGAGTTCAAAAAATGGTTCAAATGGCTCTAAGCACTATGGGACTTAACTGCTGAGGTCATCAGTCCCCTAGAACTTAGAACTACTTAAACCTAACCAACCTAACGACATCACACACATCCACGCTCGAGGCAGGATTCGAACCTGCGACCGTAGCGGTCACGCGGCTCCAAACTGACGCGCTTAGAACCGCACGGTCACACCGGCCGGCCATGACGGAGTGTACTTCGTAACAATATTACCGATTTTCTGTCCAATTACATGCGTGTATTGAACGAGGGAAAATGGACTATCAAGACATCTCTGTATACACCCCAATTTCTCTTACCGTTTTCTCACTATGCTTACTATGACGGCCATAGAATGGTTGCACAGTTTTCCCCAAACATGTTTTTGTAACACCTACGTCGCCTTTGTTCCAATGATTCCAGTTTAGAGGAGTAAAACACGTTTCAGTTCGCCGGCCGGAGTGGCCGAGCGGTTCTAGGCGCTACAGCCTGGAGCCGCGCGACCACTACGGCCGCAGGTTCGAATCCTGCGTCGGGCATGGATGTCTGTGATGTCCTTAGGTTAGTTAGGTTTAAGTAGTTCTAAGTTCTAGGGGACTCATGACCTCAGAAGTTAAGTCTCATAGAGCTCAGAGCCATTTGAACCATTTAGCCACGTTTCAGTTCAGTGTTGAAATTAAAATACGAAACAGATAATCTGTGCTATATGGAATAACAGCATGCAATGGATCAAATGGAAACTAGGAGAAATAAGCATAGCTATAGCATAAAAGAGTGCTGTGAGAGAATATCTCAACCATTGATGGTAATGCCCTGGCGAACGTTGAGTCAGTGAAATTAAGTCGAATGCTGGCTGCATTGGACCAAAATCCTGGGACGCCTGCTAGGAGAAAACTGTCTTAAGGAGTGGGTGAGATAGCCTGAATACATCTGAAGGAGCATTATCAGATGCAACGGTAAGACACGCGACAAGAGCAATGTACATTTCAGTCGTCTGATCGTAATCTACCGAGAGAAAGTATACTATAGCTGTACACAGTTCAGTCACATTAATGTAACCACCGTCTATGCTCGACGTCAACTTGCAACGATGACTCGCAGCACTAGCAGTGGAAGGACTACAAAGCCCTGAAATAAAATACTAAATAAATAAGATGACCTATTGCACTGATGAACCTTAAACATGCAGCTGTGTTCAGCAGACTTGGCAGACTATGCTGATACAATACCTCCCTACTTAGCAATCATGAACAAACGCTCGCTCGTAGAAAGATCCATACCCAAAGGCTGCAAAGCTGCACAAGTCACATCAATACACAAGAAAGGAAATAGGGATAATACACTGAATTACGAACCAGCACCACTAACGTCGATCTGAAGCAGAATTTTGCAACATACAGTGTGCTGGAACATTATGAATCATCTAGAAGGAAACGTTTCATTGAAACGTTTTATTAACAAACAGCCAACACAGATTCCGCAAATATCGTTCTTGTGAAACAGGACGAGCTCTTAGCTGTCGTAAAGTAAGGCGTACTATCAACCGGAAATGTCAAATTGATTCCCATATTTTTAGATTTCCATGGTGCGTTTGACACCGTTCCTCACAAGCGACTTCTAATTAAGTTGCGCGCCTATGAAGCATTGTCTCAGTTGTGTGACTTCCCCGTGAGAAAGATCACAGTTCGTAATAATTGTCGGAAAGTCATTGAAATATGTAACGTCTGGTGTTCCGCACGGAGGAATTATAGGCCCTGTGATTCTAGATCTACATAAACAATTTAGGAGACAATTTGAACAGCCCTTTTAGACTTTTTGCAGAAGATACTCATTTATCGTCATGTGAAGGCATCAGGTAATCAAAATGAATTGCAAGATGATTTAGGCAAGATATCTGTTTGGTGGAAAAAGTGGCAATTGACTGTGAACCATGAAAAGTGTGAATTCATCCAAATGACCACTAAAAAAGAGTTCGCTGAATTTCAGTTACACGATAAATCACACAAATCTAAAAGCTGTAAACTCAACTAAATACTTAAGGATGACAATTAAATAACTTAAATTAGAACGATCAAATACATATTGTTTTGGGAAAAGGAAACCACAGATTGTTATTTACTGGCAGAACACTTAGAAAAAGTAACATGTCTACTAAAGAGACTGGTTACACGGCACTTGTCCGCCCTTTTCTGAAGTACTGCTGTGCCGTGTGGGATCCGCATTAGATGGGATTGACGAAGGACATTGAAAAAGGTCAAAGAAGGGTGGCTCGTTTTGTTTTGTAACAAAATATGGGATAGAGTGCCACGGACATGATACACGAATTGGGGTGACAGTGATTTCTCCTCAGAGTGTGAAAGTATTTCATTGGCACCCACCTACATAGGGAGAAATGAGCGTCGTAATAAAATAAGAGGAATCAGAACGCAGCGCGGCGTAGCCGCGTGGTCTGGGTGTCTTATCACGGTCCGCGCGGCTCCCCCCGTCCCGTTCCGTCGGAGGTTTGAGTCTTCCCTCGGGCATGGGTGTGTGTGTGTGTGTGTGTGTGTGTGTGTGTGTGTGTGTGTGTGTGTGTGTGTGTGTCGTCCTTAGCGTAAGTTAGTTTAAGTTAGATTAAGCAGTGTGTAATCTTAGAGAGCGATGACCTCAGCAGTTTGGTCCTAAAAGACCTTACCACATATTTTAAAAAATTTCCAAGTCAGCGCTCGAACGGCAGGGTTTAAGTCTTCGTTTTTCCCGCGCGCTGTTTGGGGGTGGAACGGTAGAGAAGTAGCTTAAAGGTGGTTCCATGAACCCTGTGCAAGGTACCTAATTGTGAATTGCAGTGTAATCATGTTGATGTAGATGTGTATGAAGGGTAGTGTTCACCCAAATTATTGCAGTTATTCCAAACGGCTTCCAGAAATAACTTAAAGCGCAGGAGTTTTCTTTGTTTCTCTGATATAAACTGTCGAAAAGAATTGGTATCAACCATAAACACCGCAATTGCATCGAAGTATTTGACTTCTGTTCGAAGCCTTTTATTTTGACGGATTGATTACTGATTATGTTAATACTTCGTGTTTTACGATACTGTAAACCCAAAAAAACATTAAGCTTCTTGCCCTGTCATCAGTTACAGCACCTGCTGTGCTATATACTCGTAGAGTGTGTCTTCTTCAGGTACATTTATCCAAACCGATTGATGTCATTATAAATGTTATTGAGTAACATTTAGGTGGCGTTGCTATGACATGAGAGGTATAAGCGAGCCCGAAAAACGCTCCGAACAGCGTGATATAAAAACTAATTTAAAAACATGCATATGTACATAAATTATAAACAGATTACAAATATTCAGTATCTGCACGTAATATTTCAACATTCAAAACAAATTCATGAAACCACATCACTGCAGAGAAAGACGAATAATTTAAATTTTGTCTTGTCAGGTGTAATTCATCCCATGATCAATATTATCTTTCATCATAACAGTTTTAAACCATTAGTCTGTATTAATACGTTTTTCGGTGTATCATTTGTCGCTCTAAAATACAGGCACGACCACACAGACTCATTTCACCTTTTTTCTTCATTTATGTCTGGACATCGTTAACGGATACAGTAACAACATATTATACCAAGGGTACATACATTCGTAAGAGTGGCTTGAGAAATATACAGAGTGTTTCAAAAATGACCGGTATATTTGAAACGGCAATAAAAACTAAACGAGCAGCGATAGAAATACACCGTTTGTTGCAATATGCTTGGGACAACAGTACATTTTCAGGCAGACAAACTTTCGAAATTACAGTAGTTACAATTTTCAACAACAGATGGCGCTGGGGTCTGGGAAACACTACAGTACGATATTTTCCACATATCCACCATGTGTAGCAATAATATGGCGTAGTCTCTGAATGAAATTACCCGAAACCTTTGACAACGTGTCTGGCGGAATAGCTTCACATGCAGATGAGATGTACTGCTTCAGCTGTTCAATTGTTTCTGGATTCTGGCGGTACACCTGGTCTTTCAAGTGTCCCCACAGAAAGAAGTCACAGGGGTTCATGTTGGCGAATGGGGAGGCCAATCCACGCCGCCTCCTGTATGTTTCGGATAGCCCAAAGCAATCACACGATCATCGAAATATTCATTCAGGAAATTAAAGACGTCGGCCGTGCGATGTGGCCGGGCACCATCTTGCATAAACCACGGGGTGTTCGCAGTGTCGTCTAAGGCAGTTTGTACCGCCACAAATTCACGAAGAATGTCCAGATAGCGTGATGCAGTAATCGTTTCGGATCTGAAAAATGGGCCAATGATTCCTTTGGAAGAAATGGCGGCCCAGACCAGTACTTTTTGAGGATGCAGGGACGATGGGACTGCAACATGGGGCTTTTCGGTTCCCCACATGCGCCAGTTCTGTTTATTGACGAAGCAGTCCAGGTAAAAATAAGCTTCGTCAGTAAACCAAATGCTGCCCACATGCATATCGCCGTCAGCAATCCTGTGCACTATATCGTTAGCGAATGTCTCTCGTGCAGCAATGGTAGCGGCGCTGAGGGGTTGCCGCGTTTGAATTTTGTGTGGATAGAGGTGTAAACTCTGGCGCATGAGACGATACGTGGACGTTGGCGTCATTTGGACCGCAGCTGCAACACGGCGAACGGAAACCCGAGGCCGCTGTTGGATCACCTGCTGCACTAGCTGCGCGTTGCCCTCTGTGGTTGCCGTACGCGGTCGCCCTACCTTTCCAGCATGTTCATCCGTCACGTTCCCAGTCCGTTGAAATTTTTCAAACAGATACTTTATTGTATCGCTTTTCGGTCCTTTGGTTACATTAAACCTCCGTTGAAAACTTCTTCTTGTTGCAACAACACTGTGTTCTAGGCGGTGGAATTCCAACACCAGAAAAATCCTCTGTTCTAAGGAATAAATCATGTTGTCTACAGCACACTTGCACGTTGTGAACAGCACACGCTTACAGCAGAAAGACGACGTACAGAATGGCGCACCCACAGACTGCGTTGTCTTGTATATCTTTCACATCACTTGCAGCGCCATCTGTTGTTGAAAATTGTAACTACTGTAATTTCGAAAGTTTGTCCGCCTAAAAATGTACTGTTGTCCCAAGCATATTGCAACAAACGGTGTATTTCTATCGCTGCTCGTTTAGTTTTTATTGCCGTTTCAAATATACCGGTCATTTTTGAAACACCCTGTATATGTAGATGTGGATGTAGAAATTGCCGGTGAAAGCACCACCTGCGATTATTACAATACAAAATACAATCAGAGAGCACGTATCAATATGAAGTATCGTGCACGTGGAACGTTATTAGCTAGGTAGAACACACAAGGTATCATTGCATTTAAAGCCCATGTTCGTCGCCGAGGGAAGATTCTTAATAATGAACTTCGCTTTACGATGCAGCAACGCTGGCTCAACGACAAAGAGGTCGGCACATTTATGGTTATATTTCTTAGATAGTCCCTCACCTGTGGAAACGCAGTACATGGCTGCTTGGCTGTAAGTACATGGCCCAACCACATTAATGTGACCACTGCCTATGTTCGACGTCAGTGTGCAATAACCACTCACAGATAGCAACTGGCAACACTAGCAGTGGAGCGTATGTAAAGCGGAAAACAGGACATTCGTTGTGTAACCCTGAAAAGGAGCTATTTCCAAAAGGACACGATCACTGGCTTTCGGGATAAGGGTGGAAGCACTTCCGAAACGGCTAAGTTTGTAAAATGTTCGAGTGCCGTAATGGTTGAAGTATACCGTACACGGCAAAACGGCACTCTTCAAAACCAGCGACGAGACAATTGTGGTGCAACACGGGTCATAGATGATAGTGTGAAAGACGGCTGCGGAGATGTGCACAGGTGAATGGACGTGCAACTGTTGAGCAACTGACCGCAGAGATGGATCAAAGGGGTACCAACAGTGTCTGCTCAACGATCGATCGTCAAACGTTGTTGCGTACGGCCCTCCACAGCAGGCGCCTTGTCAGTGCACTCATGCTGACTGCACACAGAGGTTGGAAGTTCTACGAGCCTTTGAATACCATACGAGATTTCCAGTAGTGGTGTCACCACAAAAGGCCAACGTGGTGGACTAGAATTCTGCCCGTACTAATTTCGAGCACGGTCATTTTTTTTCTAGCCTCCCATCAAATAATTGTATCGCTACAAGGAAAGATGTTTCTTCGAAAATCAACAACAATAATAATAATAATAACATCTATAATAATAATAACGGGACTGAACAAGAAAGCTTCTCAGTGTACAGCAAACCAAGAATCAGTACCGGAAGGCTTTGCTCCAAGGCCGGACTGACAGCCTGCGCAATTAGACATTGCATGGGTAGTTTTTAGAGAAGGCATAGACAAAGAAAATACCTGCTCTGGTCTGATTGACGAAAGCCTAAAGAAGGAAACTCAAGGGCTGATTTTTGCTGCACAGGGACAAGTCATCAGAACCAACGTCATCAATTCGAGACTCCAGGAATCAGCGAAATACCCAAAGTGCAGACTCTGCGAAGAATTTGCTGAAACAACTGACCACAAGTTGAGATGTTGCAAAGATTTCGCGGACTGATCAGAAGCAGGGGCACGATTATGTAGCACGAATAATCCACTGGAACGTATGGCAAAACCATGATCTGCCGTTTGCAAGCAACTGGTGGGACCACAAGCCAGAAAAATTTGTCGAAAACGAAACCGCAAAATTACTGTGGGATCTCCGAATTCAGACAGATCGAATGCTGGAACACATGATGTTGCAATTGTGGAGGAGAAGAATGTGTCGATCATTGACAGTGCAATCACACGTGACAACAGAATCGACGAGAAACAACTTGGAAAACTTGCAAAATACGAGGCCTTGAAAGTCGAACTACAACGACTCTGTCGTGAAACCAGTGAAAGTGTTCCCCGTAGTTCTCCGCATACTGGGAGCAGTATCAAAAGATCGTAGTGTGCAACTGAAAACCATTGGCATTGATAAAATATAAATCTGCCAGCTACAAAAAGCCACTCCACTGGAATCTTCACGAATTATCCACCTGTACAAGTACATCATGCAGTCCTAGACGCTCGTGAAGCTTCTGAAATAATGATAACAGTGGTACATCACAGCAAGCAAGTAGGTTAAAGTAATGTGACGTCGACTGCGCCACCTCGCTCTGTGGTACACCCATGACGAGGTTTAATAAATAATCAAACGAAAGGAACGTTTTTATGAACATCTTTATGTGCTTATTGCAATTAAATGCACACCTCCTTCGTGTATTGGGTGGAGATCAGGGTTACTTGGCATTGGTTTTGGTTATTGATTTTTATACATTTTTACGCAATACTTTTAGAGATTCTGCTGAATGCAGTGGACAGCTTAACATCTTGATTACAATATCATTTAGGAACATTAATTAAATACATATCTTGGTAATGCCAGAAAAACACTTATCCTAAAAGCTTGCAACTATGCCGGGGATAGGTGGCATGCTCACAGGGATGAGTTGGCATAACCTGAGATGGATTCGGAAACAGCAACATTCCAGGAAGTACATTTTATTTTATCAAAATTTCCTCTTTCTCAAAAAATAAATTCCTCAAAAAATCCTTGGAAAGGAGTAATACATGAACAGAAATAGTTCCTGCTGTATGAACTTAAAAGAACAAACGATGACTTCTTCGAGAAAAATAAGTTCTGCTTAATATTGTACATTCCTATAATTATTGTGGGGCATTCATTGTTGGTCTTGTTCGTCGTAACCTGTCAGTAAATTTTCTTAGGTGCTACAGGATTCGTTGGAACTGCCGACTGAGATCCCTCACCATCGTCTTGTCAGGAGGCTCAAGGTCAAAGGTCGTTCAGCCTCGGGACTATCGCTAAGGAAGGCCAGGCTGTCGTCACCCCAGGCATACTTAATGTCTGACAACCTGTCATCGAAATTCGTAGAAAAAATTTACATCGCCTCTTTCTGGGAAATTTTATCTTCTTTGACTTTTCAACCTTAACCCTGTCGCCCTTCTTGACTTTACATATTTTTTTTCTCTTTTAGCCCTTTAAGCAAAGAATCTACAACAGCGTGCTGAAAAGTAATACGTCCAAATTTTTTATGCCAAGAAAGCTTTTTAAACAAAACAAACTTTAGTAACATTCTACACCTTTACCCTACATGTCTACATATTTGCAGCTATCTGCCGCTAGAGGGCTACCAATTGTCGCATGCAACATGGAGGTGTGCAATGCAACTATGTCGGTGTGTGAGAAACAGCGAGCTGTACTCGAGTTTCGAATTCGAAGAGTTCGTTCACACAAGGAGCATCCTGTCCTTCAACATGACAAGAACACACCACACACGACCGCTGCGACGTATGCAACCATCCGATGTCTTCAGTTCAGAGTCATCGATCATCATCCGTACACTCCCGACTTGCCTCTTCTGATTTTCATCTGTTTTCAAAACTTAAAAAACACCATCACTTTGATAGAGATGAAGCGGTGCAAGCAAAACTGAGACTGTGGCTCCGCCAACAAGTTATTCTACAGTGATGGTATTATCGTCGGGTGAAATGTATTCGTCGCCAGTGTGATTATATTGAGAGAAATAAATTTGAAGAAATTAAGATAAAAGATGCAAAATATTAATAACGTTTGTTTTATTAAAAAAGCTGTAATAGTTTTCAAATAAAGAAAATCGGAGGGATTATTTTTCAACACCCGCTCGTATCTTTGATGGAACTCTGTGGGGCGAGATGTCATAGCTATACTGACTAGCCCCAAAGGAATATGAAAAACAAAATGAATACCACACACGTCAGAAACAAAAGATTATCGTAAATGCATTCAACCATATATAATCACTATTCCGGATACCGCCATTAGCAGCTCCTGAATTCGATCTACAGATTCAGCGGAACTAAAGAATTTACGACCAAATAATTTACTTATCAGTCAGGAAAACAATTTAACAGGTGTCCTTTCTTCGTAACGTTTCCAAGCAGACTCAAGTTACGATAGATCGTGCAACTCCCCACCAGCAGTTTGACAATGCTCTAGCTGTGCGGTGGCAGGAAATAAGTGTTGCGTGCCAAAAAGTCACTTATGCCAACACATCTATTCTCCCCTACACCGTGTTTGAGTTGTTTTTGAAGCATCAGTATTAAGCAGGTGTGTCTCATAGTCGTTGAATGGGTAGAGCTTGCCTGCTTTCCTAAGTGCTGTGTAGCAGACCGTTTCATTTCGATACCGGAAGTGACAAACAGTTAAGAAACGCCCAAGACGCTCGTTCGCTACTGTCCACTACAAAGACAAGTCTACTGTGTTTTCGGAATGGAAACATTGCCGGGATCTTTAACTACCGTTGAAGAATCATCCTATTAGTGTCTGGTGGAATAATAGAAAACAAAATAACGAGACTAACGCAGTATGGGCCGATTTCTAGTTCGTCAAATTAGCTGGTTGTATTAATACCGCTGCTCGACGCTGGCGCTCTCGGATAGTTGTCTACAGGCTTGCAATACTGTACATCTAACGCTTCAGAATCGTATTTTACTAAAGCAGCAATTGTCTCATCTATGTATATAATACAAACGTGCTAAAGGTCAGCAAACTCGGTAGCCCAGTTGGTGTCTGCTTCCCCTGTAGGTCACGTCAGTACTGCTGTGCCATTACAGTTCCCTCAGTCGCAGCCAGCTGTTACCTGATATCACACACCGAGACGTCAGAAGTAACACTGGGCCTTTCCAAAACACTGGAACAATGGGACCTCTCGCCAGGTCGCCGCCAACCTCACAGGCGATGGTCATCCCAAGCATGTAGAACTGTGATTCATTGAACACAGTTCATCAGTAGTCTATGCGTCAGGGGCACGGCTCCGATACAAACGCAGCCGTTTGTGTTTTGGTGTTAACGGCAGCCTAAGAATGGAACAGTAAATCCTTAGTGCGACTGCTGCTAGTCTCCAGCCAATGGTACGGGATGATTCAGAATGTTGCAGGGAGTCTAGTACTTTTCTCGGTGCAGTTGTGAAGGGGCTACGATGGGCCTGGTGAACAAAACGGCGGTTCTCTCTTTTGGTTGTCAGCCGAGGTCGACCTGAACTTGACGAACAGAATGCTTTGCGTCACGTTCACATGTAGCCAATACCGGTCACAGTCACATCCGAATAACACACACATCTGGACATTGCACGATTCGACCAGTCGGCCATATGAAATTCACAATGGGGTATCTTTCAAACCCGTTTAGGAGCTGATAACAGTGTCTCACACAAGAACGCAGCATCTCCGTCTTCTTCACAAAGATCACTCACCATCTGACGCTGTTTCTGCCTCTTGTGTATCCTATTAGCTCTGGTAACAACATTAATGCACTCTGGTGGCCGTTCTAACTATCACAATAGTCTACAACTCCAAGCATTTACATATCCACTGATGGTGTGTACGTGTACGCAGTTACATTGACATCAACATATCTTATACGTGCTTCATGTTTTTTGTCGGGTCGTGTATGTTCCGATGACACTGAAATATACTGTCCTTTTCCCTCAATCGAAAATAGACATTCAATATATAGAATATGTGCTGAATATTTTCAGGGCACCAGATAGCTTGGAATGATACGTATCTATAGGTTGATCTTTCCCTGAAATTGGTATCTTAGAATCGAGCATTTTTGGGGGGAGAGTCGCTGGGGTGGAACGCCCTCGCTGGGGGCTATACTAACATACATAGTTTAATATGGCAACGAATTCAGAGTGGAGGAGAACACTAACGGGAGGCAGTACTTGTCACAAACGTGACGGAAAGGCACGACGACAAGGACAACGCCGTAATTAAGAGACAAGACAGCAAACGATATCGCTCGTACACTGACAGACCACGCTGGCTCCTAAGGAACTTCAATCGAAACTGAACTGAAAAACACTACTAACCCACACTTTGGGTACACACTATGCTGATATGCTAGCACGCTCCAGTAAGGAAGAAAAGCCCGCCGGATTATTTATTGGGATGGCCGTGCGGTTCTAGGCGCTACAGTCTGGAATCGAGCGACCGCTACGGTCGCAGGTTCGAATCCTGCCTCGGGCATGGGTGTATGTGATGTCCTTCGGTTAGTTAGGTTTAATTAGTTCCAAGTTCTAGGCGACTGATGACCTCAGAACTTAAGTCTCATAGTGCTCAGAGCCATTTCAACCAACCATTTTTAAGGAAGAAAACAGATAAATAACCTCTACCAGAAGGAAGACTTGGGAACCATAAGTAACTGACCGTGGCTTCACTCCAGTGGTCACCGGCATGGTAGCTGCTTACCTTCTTGCAATCACAGCTACAAACCATGCTAACATGATCCCGTCACTTCCGATCCACGTGACAAGCATAACACGAACTGGTGCGCCGCACTTCGTACTCGATCGAGAAAGGATGGTAGGCAGAGAGCCTGCATTCGTGCTCAATAATTCCGCAGCATCCATATGGGCATTGTACTCTGAATACGGCAACAAAAAATGGCTGCCACAGAGCCTGCATCGGTTGCTGTTATCTGTGCACCATCCATCACGACTTCGTATTCCACACTCGGCATCGAGTGAATGTCAGCCGGATGGTGTACATTCACTGCCAGAGGTTTGGCGATGCCTACGTGGCTCAGCGGTCGCATGAAGAAGACTTCTTACAAAGGCTGGCTACTCCCCAACGCTCTCTAGCCGAAAGCGTGTTGACTTCTTCGTCTGCAGACAGGCTGTTTCTCAGACTCAGCACTAGCCAACGTCGCTCTGCTTCCACCTCGCCCACAGATATCATGCACCACGTAGCAGCCGTGCCACGACCCTCTGATTGGATGATAGAGACGTTTGGGAGATAGCTCAGAAACTAAAATACATGCGATATAATAAAATCAAAGAAACATTGTGACGGTGATGTCAACATCGATATTGTGACAGGAAAGAAAGGGTGATGGTTTGTGTGTCTGCCTGAAGAATCATTTACTGCAAAGGAATTTAGTCAGTCATATCACACACAAATAATGTGACGTTAACTACAAGTGGAACTGAAACTTCCTCGCAGATTAAAACTGTGTGACCGACCGAGTCTCGAACTCGGGACCTTTGCCTTTCGCGAGCAAGTGCTCTACCAACTGAGCTACCGAAGCACGACTCACGCCCGGTACTCACAGCTTTACTTCTGCCAGTACCTCGTCTCCTACCTTCCAAACTTTACAGAAGCTCTCCTGCGAAACTTGCAGAACTAGCACTCCTGAAACAAAGGATATTGCGGAGACATGGCTTAGCCACAGCCTGGGGGATAGTTCCAGAATAATATTTTCACTCTGCAGCGGAGTGTGCGCTGATATGAAACTTCCTGGAAGATTAAAACTGGTAGAGCACTTGCCCGCGAAAGGCAAAGGTCCCGAGTTCGAGTCTCGGTCGGGCACACAGTTTTAATCTGCCAGGAAGTTTCATATCAGCGCACACTCCGCTGCAGAGTGAAAATCTTATTCTGGAACCATCCCCCAGGCTGTGGCTAAGCCATGTCTCCGCAATATCCTTTTTTTCAGGAGGGCTAGTTCTGCAAGGTTCGCAGGAGAGCTTCTGTAAAGTTTGGAAGGTAGGAGACGAGATACTGGCAGAAGTGAAGCTGTGGGTACCGGGCGTGAGTCGTGCTTCGGTAGCTCAGTTGGTAGAGCACTTGCCCGCGAAAGGCAAAGGTCCCGAGTTCAAGTCTCGGTCGGGCACACAGTTTTAATCTGCCAGGAAGTTTCATATCAGCGCACACTCCGCTGCAGAGTGAAATTCTACAAGTGGAACTGTTCATGAAGCTACTGCCCCCTGACCCTCAGGGGACTCAAGTCCTTTTACAGTGTCCTGAACTCTTCTGTTGCATGCTGCTGTTGGCATTCTGTTGTTCATGGGTGTAGCCAATTGGATAATAATATGCATAGCGAATGACAATCGAATAATGTAATCATATTTTTTTCCGAATATGTTACAATTCCCGACGTTATGGTTAGATTGACACCTATTAGCAGACAGTAAAGCGCTGCGAACGAAACGAATTGGAATGAAATTTATAAGCTTGCTTGTCAGAAATATTTGGCTGTTTTTCTATAATATTGCGCTACTTTCGGGGCTCTGGTTATAGCGGAACCTAATAACACAACGGGAATTGCTGCAAGTAAAACAAAATAGCATCTAACTTCATTAACGAACATGCGAAATTACGAACGAGCAACTTGATTGACTATCCACATCTAATTAATGATTTGTCGTGTTAACTTCCCATCACTTATCACGGGAACCGTTACGAACAACAGCGCGCAACAGCTACGAACACTGAAGCACACTTTTACCCATTCTAATCGCTTTTACAGGTGATACGACTGAGGTCGTTTTACCGGACGGAACGGAAACAACTAACCGCTGCCGTGCCTGATTAGCATATACACCGTGTCCTCCCACCGGCGCATTTGCGCCTCTTCCATCGCCTCCGATGCACACCGTTGCGCCGTTGCGCGCTTTCCTCTGCTCACATTGTAGTAGAAGGTCCCACATCTCACGTTAGGATCTCCATCTTTACGTTTCACATCCCGCAAAAAGATGCCAAAATCTCGCCCCATGTCCCCTCCCCCTCCCATACAGGTTATTGGACAGCCTCATCCCCCTCTCTCAACGCCCTGCTTCCTCTTCTGAGACGGTTTTCATGTGGCTAGGATTAACCACTGTGAACCACATGGCAAAAGGCCCTTTGCATCTTAGCGTATGCTGGGGTTCTTTGCCGTTCCCATAATGTATGTAACGCGGTAAAGAACCACTGTTTAAATGCCACTGTGCGCTCTGTGTACAATCCACTCTTGTGTTCACGGTCACTATGGAAACGATACTAAGAGACGTGAAGAATATTTCTAGATTCTTCATTTGATATTGGATCTTGAAACTCCGCCTTAGCTGGATAAATGTCACCTATTTTCCAGCGTCTGCCAGTTCATGTCCATTTTTTTCTGCTGTTGTTGGAATACGTTCAATATCCTCTGTTATTCCTATTCTGTATGGGCCCCAAAAACTTGAGCAACTTGGAATGTACAAGCGTTTGAAAACAGTCTCCTTTGTAGACTAACTGCATTTTCCCAGCATCCTCCCAATGAACTGGTCTCCCATCTGCTTTATCTACCACTGACCATACAGAATATTTCTAGAGAAAAAGTACATGTTTTAGTATTTGGTAGTGCAGACCAATTAAAAAGAGCTATTCCATACAGCGTGTGTCCAACTTTTATTGGTTACAGAGTTAGAATTATTAGAATGCAACGCAATAGAAGTATTTACAGAAGGTGTTAAGCAAGGACAAATGGTTAAGTTCGAAGTTCACTTTCATGAATTCCTCAGACTTCAAGGCACTTTCAAATTCTCTTGATAACATCACGTGTAGCACTTCGGACGTCATGTTGGCGTTCTTTTATGTTCGCAGCACAATTCATAATCCGAACCACCAACTAGTCTCTTGCGTTGTTTTTCTTTGTACACTTTTCGCCTCCCTCACGCGCAGATGTCTGTAAGGTCCAGGGCATTGTTTCGTAAGAAACCTGCCCATTTCTGTAAATCCATCCTCCGGGGAATGTTTGGTTTAGATGATGAGTCACCTGGCGACTAGAATGCATCGGCCCTGCCGTACTAGAAGAATATGCCCAATCCTTGTATCCAAACGAACCTCTTCTATTAATTCTAGAAGCTCGTTTCCAAGGAAGTCTAGTTAACAGGATGATATAAGACAGAGGGGCCTTGACAACTGATTATCATAGAACACTTATAGAGAAGAACATTTATAGAGAAGCTTTCTTAAAAATGAGTCTCACAAAGGCATGTGAATATCCGTTACGGTTGTTTTGGTTGCCACCACGAGTGAAAGTGGCTTCATCGATAAACAGTATTAATGAGATTACCTGTCGATCTGCATTTAGCTAACGACTAATTTCCAGTCGTCTACCTGCAAGTTTTTCTCTAACGTGCTGAATCAGCTGTAAATGATAAGGACAGATGCCGTGCATGTATACATTAATGTCCCCCATATACGTGTAAAAATTCTACGTGTGCCTGTTGGAGGATTACGTTCTAGCAACAGAATGTCTTCTACTTCATATAGACACTGTTCATTTGCACTTTCAGATGAGACGTGACTGCTGGGCGCCATACCGGTCTCACGCAATATAGTGAAAACACGAGTTAACTCTCTTGAATCTGGTACTGTAGGATTAGGAAACCGTCAACCACATTCTCTACAAACAGCAGTAGCGTTTCCATCACAAAATTTGTAAGCGAAGACCATACGGGCGCACTCACCATTTGTAAATAGTTGCTGCATACTTAAACGCTACCGAAGAATTGACCAACAAGTCATCGCAGCTGTCAAATCCAAGTATGTTAACGGAATTCCTATTCTATAACTTGAGGTTCAAAACATAAACAACCACGTAGCAACTGGAGTACCAACAAAATGAAAACTTATCTCTGTTAGCAGTTGCATCTCCGTAAGCAATAACAACCGGAAACATGGTGTACAGAATGTTTTACTCTAATTAGTGTATACTACCATCACCTAAAATATTTACTGTTCCTCCTGAAACAGCTTGTACTTTTGTCATTCCTCATGGTTACAAATTGTTACGCCCAGATATTTAAATCAGTTGACCGGTTCCAATAGTGACTCAGTGATGCAGTAGTCTAGTCACAGGATACTACTTTCAGGCAGTGATTCCAGTCAATTTACTGTCGTCTCCCACTAGCATAGGAAAATTTGCGACGGCTGTTTCTGGTCTCTCAGGAATGCTTCCGTGACGAATCTTTCTCCTGTACGACGCCGAACGTACGGACTCTTCAGCGAGAGCACCTTCCTGGTGGACCTGCCGCCTCCGGTCGAAAGCCACTCATCGAGCAGTGCTGCTCTCTAACGGGACTCGCGTTGGCCGGTGTGTCTTCTTCTCATGCAAGCATGCCCATCCAATCTTGGCTTCGGTCGTGCCCTTCCTTTGTCATCACTATAATACATACAATCCAGTCACTTTAATGTGACCAACATCTATGTTCGACACAAACGTCAAAAAACCACTCACAGACTGAAAATGGTAGAATTAAAACCACTCACAGACTGAAAATGGTAGAATTAGCAGTGGAGGGTGCATAAAGCGTGTCCGGGGACGCATAAAACAGTGCAACCGTTGTAGCAATGCGGAAACGGAGCGCTTTATCTGACGTCCAAAAGGGCATGATCACTGGCTAGCGGGCCAAGGGTGGAAGTATTTCCGAAACTGCTAAGTATGTAAACTGTGTGTGTGCCGCCGTAGTTGAGGTATACCGTGCAATACAAGATGATGCTGTCCAAAATCGAATCCGAGGTAACTAGGGCGCTTCACTGGCCGTAGATGAAGGGGGTGAATAATGGCTGTAGAAATCTGTATGAGCGAGCAGACGTGTATCTATTGCAACAGACCGCCCAAGTGAACCAAGAGGCTACCAACAGTGTCTCAACGAGCCCTCAGTGGACATTGCTGCGTAAGGCCATCTACAGTAGACGCCTGGTTCAAGCACATATGCTGACTGCTGTTCATCGGTGACGAAGTCTGGAATTTACACGCCAGAGCAGCAACTGGACGTCCGTGAGTGGCGACAGGTAGCCTTTTCTTATGAACCATGTTTTCTGCTCCATCGGAGAGATAGCCCTTGGGATGTACGGCTGGAAACGTCTGAAAGCAAACACCCTGCATGCGGTATGGTCTGGGAAATGTTTACTTGACATTCCCTGGGTGATCTCTTCATTCTGAAAGGCACAAAGAAGCAACACAAGTATGCATCTACCCTTGGCGACTACGACCATCCCAGCAAGCAGTTTGTTTTTCCTCAATATGATGGCATGTACAAGCGGGACAATGCTACGTGCCAGACAGCTCGTAGTGTACGTGTGTGGTTCGGAGGGCATCAAGATGAGTTTACTTTACTCCCCTGGCCAGTGAAGTTCCTGGATTTAAACCACATCGAGAATCTGTGTGACCACCTTGATCGGGATACACGCACCATGGAACCTCAACCGATACACCTAGCGCATTAGAGTGGGCATTAGAGTCGGCATGGCTCCACATCTCTATCGGTATCTTCCAGAGCCTCACTGACTCTTCCTAAACGTCTGCGCTGTAAGAGGTGATTACTCATGCTTGTGACAGGTGGTCACATAACTGTGACTGGACAATGTAGATCGAGAAAGCGTATCTACTCTTTGGCTCGAATTACTCATCTTCAGTCGTTGACTGCTTGTATACTTAAATAACATATAATGTTCAATCAAACTACAATGCGTGCATCACTACAGACTGGAGAAAAGTAAAGTAAAGCTGTATGGTGTAGCTGTCTGGGTGATACGAGGGAGGGTTATATACACCCATTTAATCGGAAAAGTTTTTCGTTTTCTGCTCAAAATTGCATCTTTCCTTTTTGACGTGTGAGAGTTGCGTGTCATGTGTATTTGTTTGTAGTGGGAGGGTGGCCACGGTGTACTGTCACACATGTGTAGTATGAAGATGAGACATGGGAAAGGTTGAAACTCAGTATTGACAGGTAGCCTACTCCGCTCGAACGGCATCAATGCCAAATAGACTCACTCCATGAGACACCTCAGAGAATTGTGGAATTTAATCCAGAACATTCGGTGATCAAGATCTTTACACCACCACCTCTCCTCCCTTGGTGGTGTATTTTTGACAGCGAAAATTTCTTCCTGTAACAGAATTAGAACTGGTTACCTTCCAGATGAGTGCCAACGAGAGCCCCTCACCCCCCTCCCTCCACACACACGAGTGAGTTAATGAGGCTGGCTACGGATGAAAATACTGTATCCTAGTAATTGTATTTACATTTCATGTCATTTCTATCTGGAGTGAAATTTCTTTGACTGTGCGGCTAAAATAAATGACCCAAGCAGAAGAGGAGGAGCAAATGAAATGAAACTTAAAGAGGTGAGGAGGGTATCTGATGTTATTTTGGTAATTAAAAAATAGAGCCGAATTTAAGAAATACTTCTCATTATGAGCCCACTTATTAGTCTGACGTTGCACTCGCTTTAGCGTGGATGCATGCCCTGATTCGTTTGGGAATGGTGGCATAATGCCGATGTGTACTCACCTGGTCCACAACTGTTGTAACTGGTCTATATCATGGATCCTGGCACTGCAACGGAGTTTATTTTCGAGTTGGTGCCATACATGTTCTATGGAGGACAGATCTAGAACTCTTGCTGGCCACGGAAGTACGCAGGCACATCATAGAAGTACGGGCCATGTATGGACGAACATTTTCCTGTTGAAAAATGGCAGCACAATAGTGTCTAGAGACAGAAAAATGAGGACGAGGATCTCCGTGAGGTAACGTTGTGCCATCAAGCTTCCTCAGTCACCAGCAGCCGTGACCTGAAATCATACCCGATGACTCCTAAATCCGCGACACCAGAAATAATACCGCTTTATCTCTCGAACACGCTGGAAGAAGGGGCCCCCTACACACGTCGTCACCGTGCTCGCCGAGAATGGTCATCCAGGGTAGTGCAGAAACACGATTCATTGGTGAACAAATGCGACGTCATATATCAGCAGTCCAATTGTGACGGATTTTTTACGTGCGTGCGTGCGATGCACCAATTGCGACGGATTATACGTTGCTGCTGCAATGCAATTTCTTTTATAATTTTTGTTCACCTACCTCTTTACAGCGGTAGATCTTCACACGTAAACTCCTGACTGCAGCTACTTACGAGATCACAGAAAAGCAGTGTTGAGGAAACTGTAACCTTATAGCTACACACCGGAGGCCGCTATAAGTAAAATTTACTGAAAATTGTCTATGTACTTTAAGGAAATGATTCGGAAAGGGGATGTCAATCGTACTTTAAACATGAAGTTCAAATTTAAACCTTCAATAGATTATTTATTGCCGTGAACCAAGATCATCAGCTCACATTTACGAAAATTACTAAATTTTCTGCTCACAGTTATCACCATACCTAAAACAGCCAGAACTTTTACCTTCCCAAATTCCGAAACCAATTACTTGTAACACAGTCAATGATCGGCCACTTACTTCTGCACACGATATTCAGTGGTTGTCTTTAGTTAAAGTTCATGCTCGCCATAAAATACTCAGTAAGAATATACTCAGTACCGCCACGCTATACAATTCAAAGTTCACTCGCGGTTTTCGTCGGAACGAATTATCACAACACTCCAAAGATTTCATAAACAGTTTCTGGTCACTACCAGATACCATTAACACTGGACCATAACGCGGAAGTCATCCCAAGACTTCATCTTACACATAATGCGAAAAGTCACATCCAGCATAACCGCCTCCAATCAAAGCTAGCTCGCGACTCCCCTCTCACTCTCCCACACGCAAAACTATATCTCCTCGCTAGGCGGCCAACCGTCTCGCTTCTCATTGGCTGTCAGCACTTGCGACCAATGAGAACACACTTCTAGGGTGCGGCTCGCGCCAAAATCTAGCAAGCACCAACCACTTCTCTAGGCTCATTGACGTCATCAAATTAGGTAACACAAAACTCTATAATTAAATAAACAAAACAAAATGAACTATAAGCTTTACTCTACATCTGGAAATTTATTATGTAGTCGCGAATGTTCTGGCTGTCTTATACATAGGCACACATACTTGGACATCCGACATTCACCAGTAGGGGAACCACTAGTGGATTCGTTCCCACGTTACAGAGTTGGAACACTTGCCAGTTCCTGTAGAGAATTACGTGAATGATTTTTAATAATGCCGAACGTCCCACATACACTCACGCACGCATTCTCATTCACACGCACCCTAACACACAATACACATATTTACTTAGAATACTTGGAATTATTATTATAGAAAAGTTACAGAGGTTTTCTGAAACTAAAACTTTCCAAATTTATATATGAACACTGAAAGTGTTATCAGATCATCGTACATAGTCACTGAAGGTGAACTATTACATCACTGTATTTATTTAAATTCTCGACTGTCGGAAAATTACGTTTTTTATGGAATTTTGCTAACTTCCAAAATACAACTATTTTTGATCTCAGACTGACATATTGTTTGTTTTCACAACAGAAGGTTGTACATCAAATATGACGTTACTCAGGTTATTCCTTTATTAGTTATTAATATTTTTAGTTTCGTATAATGTAAGCTACTCCACTGCTTTCACACGCGCAGCTGCAACAGATGGTCGTGACATCAGTCTGCAGGACACAACTCGTCCGTTACTGACCGTATAATACTCTACCGACTTACATTGCAGCCCACATACATTCTGAAGTAAAGCTTTTAATAGACAAATGGGCGATCGCACACTAGTTGCGACTCCACACAATCTCCCCAGTCACGGCACAACTGCGAAAGCAATCATTTGTGTCGTAATGCTAATGGCAGCCAACGCATGGGACGGTTGGTCAATAATCCTGCCGCTGCCGATCTCCAATCAATGGTGCGGGAAAACACAGAATGTTGCAGGGAGTCCATTATCTGTTCCCCAATGTCATACGCAGATGTGAAGGCGTTACGACTCGCTTGTTAGACAACGCGGAAATGTTCCCTTGTGATGGTCAGACGTGGTCGATCGGAATGTTGGCGGTGACTATGCCCGCCATCATGTTACCACACTCTCCTACATCGGGAAAGTGTCAAACCTGAATGCCCCACAAATCTGGATGTTACACGATTCGACGAGCTAACCAAATGGAGACATAATGAGGCTCGTTTCAGATTCTATAAGGTGCTGACAACGCTATCTCACACAAGTACACGGTATCTCCGTCTTCTTCACAGCGATCACTCAGCATCTGAAGTTCACGCTTATATACAGGGTGATCAATTTATCTGAAGATATTGAAATGAAAACAATACATTGGGTCCGAAAACTTCAGAACTAAAATTTGGTCGTCTTGGAGGGGGGACATCCAATGATACCAAACATAAACCCCCATGCAACCCCGCGTGTGGAGGAGGAAAGCAACACTGAAACCTTAAATGGGAATCTCCATTTTTTATTGCCGATTCGGATTCTACGGAAAAAACATAACTTTTGTTTGAAAGATTTTTTCCGCTACACAACAGCGGCACTGTAATCAAAAAACTAGCAGTAGGCAGAACATCGTATGTTTGAAAATGCTGTCCAATGACACTTGAATGAATCCTCATTTCCATGGTGCGAGGGTAATATAGGCAATTATATCATCTTTTAATGGGGCTGCACTGTTGTTATGGTAAGTGGAGCGTCGAGCAATCCCCTTTTCGTTTCGGCGGAAGAATACAACTTTGTGAATGGGGTTTTCCACTAAAACTTATGAAATTGTTGACTGCCCTACCCTCGCCCCGCCCTTGCGGCCGAGCAGTTCTAGGCGCTTCAGTCCGGAACCGCGCTGCTGCTACGGTCGCAGTGGAAAAACGACGTTACCGTCGCAGGTTCGAATCCTGCCTCGGGAATGGATGTGTGTGATGTCCTTAGGTTAGTTAGGTTTAATTACACTCCTGGAAATTGAAATAAGAACACCGTGAATTCATTGTCCCAGGAAGGGGAAACTTTATTGACACATTCCTGGGGTCAGATACATCACATGATCACACTGACAGAACCACAGGCACATAGACACAGGCAACAGAGCATGCACAATGTCGGCACTAGTACAGTGTATATCCACCTTTCGCAGCAATGCAGGCTGCTATTCTCCCATGGAGACGATCGTAGAGATGCTGGATGTAGTCCTGTGGAACGGCTTGTCATGCCATTTCCACCTGGCGCCTCAGTTGGACCAGCGTTCGTGCTGGACGTGCAGACCGCGTGAGACGACGCTTCATCCAGTCCCAAACATGCTCAATGGGGGACAGATCCGGAGATCTTGCTGGCCAGGGTAGTTGACTTACACCTTCTAGAGCACGTTGGGTGGCACGGGATACATGCGGACGTGCATTGTCCTGTTGGAACAGCAAGTTCCCTTGCCGGTCTAGGAATGGTAGAACGATGGGTTCGATGACGGTTTGGATGTACCGTGCACTATTCAGTGTCCCCTCGACGATCACCAGTGGTGTACGGCCAGTGTAGGAGATCGCTCCCCACACCATGATGCCGGGTGTTGGCCCTGTGTGCCTCGGTCGTATGCAGTCCTGATTGTGGCGCTCACCTGCACGGCGCCAAACACGCATACGACCATCATTGGCACCAAGGCAGAAGCGACTCTCATCGCTGAAGACGACACGTCTCCATTCGTCCCTCCATTCACGCCTGTCGCGACACCACTGGAGGCGGGCTGCACGATGTTGGGGCGTGAGCGGAAGACGGCCTAACGGTGTGCGGGACCGTAGCCCAGCTTCATGGAGACGGTTGCGAATGGTCCTCGCCGATACCCCAGGAGCAACAGTGTCCCTAATTTGCTGGGATGTGGCGGTGCGGTCCCCTACGGCACTGCGTAGGATCCTACGGTCTTGGCGTGCATCCGTGCGTCGCTGCGGTCCGGTCCCAGGTCGACGGGCACGTGCACCTTCCGCCGACCACTGGCGACAACATCGATGTACTGTGGAGACCTCACGCCCCACGTGTTGAGCAATTCGGCGGTACGTCCACCCGGCCTCCCGCATGCCCACTATACGCCCTCGCTCAAAGTCCGTCAACTGCACATACTGTTCACGTCCACGCTGTCGCGGCATGCTACCAGTGTTAAAGACTGCGATGGAGCTCCGTATGCCACGGCAAACTGGCTGACACTGACGGCGGCGGTGCACAAATGCGGCGCAGCTAGCGCCATTCGACGGCCAACACCGCGGTTCCTGGTGTGTCCGCTGTGCCGTGCGTGTGATCATTGCTTGTACAGCCCTCTCGCAGTGTCCGGAGCAAGTATGGTGGGTCTGACACACCGGTGTCAATGTGTTCTTTTTTCCATTTCCAGGAGTGTAGTTCGAAGTTCTAGGGGACTGCTGACCTCAGAAGTTAAGTCCCATAGCGCTCAGAGCCATTTGAACCTACCCTCGCATCGTGGAAGTAGGGGTTAATGAAAATATCATTGGATAGCATTTTGAAACAAGATTTTCTACCCATTTTTATTTTTTCCGACTAGAGCGCAATTTGTCTCGAAACGAAAAAAGGTTTAGACAAAACTGATGCATTTTTTTCGTAGAATCCAAATCATGAAACCTGTAGATTCCATTTTAAGATTCCGAAGTTGTCTCCCCGCCCCCACACACGGGGTGAGTGGGCTTTCGGGTTTGGAATCATTGGATGTCCACCTCCGAGACGAACGTATTAAATTGAAGACCCTGTATACGCTAACAGGCCTGATGACAACGCTAGACACGAACAGCATATTGGTGGCCGTGCTACTTATTTTAGAAAAATGTAACTCTAATCACTTATATACCTGTAGATGTGTGCACGTGTACAGAGATACATTGACATCCGACCATGTCTTTCGAACGCTTCACTTTTTTGGCAGACACTGTTTATTATTATTGTCAAAAAGGCACTGAAGTGTGAGTTGCTCAAACGGACGGCCTGTCTTTTGGGGAAAATATAGGAGCTTTCCGATGTTTCCGACTCGGACGGACACATTAAGGAATTTGTTGGAGGAGGACTTCTGAGGTTTGACACTTGGTTCTCCGGCACTGGCGACGATAACCGACAGAGAGCCCACCGGCTGCAGAGCACTCGCTTTGTCGCGGCTGCAGTGAGCAGGCAGAGCGGCTGTTTGATCGCGTCCATTACGAGCGCCTTTGTGTCGGTGCGGCGTCGCTGCTGGTCGTTAGCGGGGCGTGCCGCGGCGCCACCTGGCGCTTTCACGGCAGACTTATCGCCCCAAGTTGAGCTGCGTTCGCCCGCTCTTCCCCAGAGTTCCCGCTCCTTTCACTCGATTTTATGCGGCTTTCATTCGCGCCGCGTGCCGAGGGCGTAAATCCCGTCGCTGCCGGCGCGCGATGCCTGTCAGCCGCTGGCTGACGCTATTATCTGATCCCATCCTCCGTACTAAATCCGGTGTGCCTAAGTTCTCTCTCGCAAACAGTCCACGCTAAACCGCTTCCTCTAGCCCGTCTCCTCCAGCACGTCGTCTGCTTCGCTTTCCTAACTCTCCACCATACCCAGGTATGTGAACCGTCCCTCCACTGCCATCTCAACCATTTCATGTCAGGATACAATCATTGTCTAGGTACTGGGTAGTTGCAACATGTCTACGAAAGAGATTGCATACGAAAAACTTCTACAACTTACGAGGGTCAGTCAAATGAAAACCTTAAATTTGCAATAAACAAATCGAAATTTCGCGCCGTTATCCTGTAAGTTGGTAAGCGTGCTACAAACAGCGTGTAGAATGGCCTGTAGGTGGCAGCATAGCGCAGATGCACACATACCGTCGCAGTATCGGCATAAAGATGGCTGCCCCACTTGGCACTTGCACCAGGGAAGAACATCGTTCTGTTATTCGGTTTTTGCATAGTGAAGGTGTGAAACCTATTGAAATTCATCGACGAATGATGGTTCAGTACGGTGATGCATGTTTGTCACAGTAGCAAGTCTACGAATGGAGTAGGAAGTTGGCAAATGGTGTGAGTTCAGTGGAAGATGCTCCTCGTCCAGGTCAGGCACAACGAGTTGTGACTCATGAGAACATTGCAGCAGTTGAAGCCATAGTGAAGGAAAACCATCGAGTGACACTGAATGACATTGCAGCATTTTTACAGATTAGTCATGGGTCAGCACACCACATTGCGCATGATGTGCTCCAGTTTCACAAAGTGTCTGCAAGATGGGTGCCACGGCTGCTGACTCCTGAAATGAGAGAACGACGTCTTGATTCTTGTGAAGAACTTCTTCGGCGCTTTGAACGAGAAGGTGATGGCTTCCTTGCAAGAATCGTTACTGGCGACGAAACCCGGTTTCACTTCCACCAACCGGAAACAAAGAGAGCAAGCAAGGAATGGCTCCATTCCTCATCATCAGACCTTGTCCCAAGTGATTTCCATATGTTTGGACCACTCAAAGACGCAATGGAAGGAAATAAGTTCCGTTCTCATGAAGAGGTACTCCACGCGGTGCATCAGTGGTTGCGCTGGCTACCGCAAGAATTTTTTTTCTAAAGGAATTTATGCACTTTGTAAGCGCTGAAGGTCTTGCATTGAGCGTGGGGGAGATTATGTTGAAAAGTGATACAGCTTTGTGCCACTTCTGCACAATAAATAATATTTTAAAAAATATTTAAGGTTTTCATTTGACTCACCCTCCTATGTTTGAATACTCCTCAAGTGATAGTGTTTCTCTCGTTTGTTGTTATCGTTGTTGTTGCTATTGCTGCTGCGTTGTCTTTGTCTTCAATCTGACGATTGGATTTCCTCAACTTTCCCCGCTCATCTACCCTGTGCCAGTGTCTCCATCAGTACATAGACTCTGCAACCTACGAGAGCGTGTTGAAAAGTAAAGTCTCCGAGTTTCTTACGTGAGAAATCTTAAAGCTTTTGAAAAGAAACATACGCTATAAACATTCTACTGCATCTTTATTCTCCATGTATACACATTTGCAGCCCTCTGGCACTAGAGAACTCCGAATTTTAGCATATAACATGGTGGTGTGTAACGTAACAATATCGGTGCATGAGAAGTTGCATGCTGTAGTCATGTTTCGAATTCTAAGAATTCGTCCACACATGGAGCAGCCTCATCTTCAGCACAACAATGCCAGATCACACACGAGTGCTGCGAGTTCTACAACAGTCCGACGTCTTAGGTTCACTGTCGACGATCTCCCCATCCGATTTCTTCTGTTTCCAAAACTTAGATGACGCCTTCGAGAACTTCACTTTGATGGCGATGAAGCAGTGCAAGCAGAGGTGAGGTTGTGTCTTGTCTCATTCTGCAGAGACAGTATCAACAAACTGATTTCTCGTTGGGAGAAATGTGTTCGTCGCCAAGGTGACTATGTTGAGAAATAAATATGATGACAAGATGAATAATGATGTGGAATGTTAATAACGCTTGCTTTATTTAGAAAGCCTCACGAACTTCCAAATAAAAAAATCGGTGGTACTACTTTCCACCACGACCTCGTACATATATTTGAACCCGCATATTGTACTCAGTATCTACACTTGCACCCCTCCCCTCTCTTTTCCTCCGTCCACCCCCCTCCTCTCTCTCTCTCTCTCTCTCTCTCTCTCTCTCTCTCTCTCTCTCTCACACACACACACACACACACACACACACACACACACACACACAGGACACTCAATTCAATTTGCAAGGCCGCCTGGGGATTTGAACCTCTGTCCTCATCACGAATACGAAATCAGCAGTTACCGTCGCACCACATAGTTCAGTCCTTCATTACCAAAGTGGTCATTCTTTGATGATCGTCCACATCGGTACCCGCGGGTCAGCGTTCCAGATCGCTAGCAGAAGGGGTCTGGGTTCGATTCCCGACCGGATCAGAGATTTTCTCCGTTCGGGGGCTGGGTGTTGCGTTGTCCCTATCTTCGTACTGTCATAACTGATATGATAGTCGCTTGCATGGCGTCACATGACAAGCCTAATGAACTGTTCACTGTTTTTCCAGTAACTTGATTTAAATGTTGAATGTAAGTGCTATTAAAAATTGTGCTAGTTTAAAAGTGATAAATTACATGTGTTAGGGGACACCACAATTGAAGAGACAACCAAAAGACGCTTCTGTCAAAAAGGTATAAATAATTGTTTAAATAACATTTAATGATAATTCGTTGTAATTTAACCTGAACACACTTGCGCAAGATACTGTCTTATTTATTTATGAACAAACCTTTATTTGATCTGAGTGCGATCTAATATTTATAACGTTTCATTATTTCTTTATTGTTGCAATATATCAGTTTATTCTAGGAAGTAGTCAAGTTGAGTCAGACAATGTCTGTAGAACTGAAGAACGATGTACTTTTGGGGGGACGCACTTCATCCAGTGGATAAGTAGACAGTAGCGGAACACTACGTTAGTCAAGTGGAGACTGCGATTTTCAGAGGGAAGAGCTCAAGGCAGTGTTTCTGGAAACTTTTACGTTTGTACTTGAAGGAAGCAGAACTGTCTATGATAACGAGTGATATTCGATCATGTAGGTGACTGATTCTCGGATGTGAACAGTCGCTACCATAAATTTCTGAACGGACTTTATATTTCGAGAGGTGTGAATGTACTATAGAGTGGGACTCTAACGTTTTCCCCTTGTACTACAGAACGGATGATACAGCATGAGCTTCTACATGTCATACTGCGTGTGTCAATTTGTAAATCATCATGTTGGAGCCTGAACTATTTTGACTTGGTGAATATTTCGTGTATTGAGATTACGAAATGGATTTAGTTTTCGCGTATCTTTGATGATTTTTTGGTTTGGGGAATTTGCTACCAGTCTCGTAACGCTCTCAACGTAACTTTATTGCATTCAATAAAGGTATTTTATGCCTGTATTTTAAATGAATATCATAGGACTATTTCCCGTTTATTTTAAATCTCCCTTCTTGGATAAACATTATTAAAAATAGTTCTCTGTCGTCGATATCAATTACAGATGTTGGAACAGAACCCATGTTGTTGAATTATTCATTTAACTTTTATTTAGTATTTCTGTGTATTTTATTAACTCGCAATTCTGGCTAATGTACAGACTATTTGACCGCAGGATCTCAGCTACAGTTTATTATTTGCAGCGAATTAGTGTGAAAGTAGACGTGCGCGACTGGATACTATGACTACATAAAGCTATCCTTTGTAAACAGAGCCGTGCGCTGTCCAAGTACCTGAAGTTGCGTTTAACCTTGGGTAAAGATGCGATTGGTTTGCTCGTACGGGATGCTGTTTCCAAAGCAACTAGTCTACCGTTAGGTTAGAACACTGCATGAGAAGAGAGTGCATAATAAAGCATACATTCGATGGAATGGTAACAAGAAATAGAACCAGAGGTAGAAGAAGATATCAGTTAAGTGTCAGCATGAAGATAAATGTATGATATACAGCTACGAAAAGGATGGTGGAAAACCCAATGGACTGTAGAATGTTGAACTTGCAGTGACGGATGTGCCTAATAAATAAACCACATCGTCATCATCATCATCGTCATCGTCGTCGTCATCATCGTCATCGTCATCGTCGTCGTCATCATCGTCATCGTCGTCGTCGTCGTCGTCGTCGTCGTCGTCGTCATCGTTTTCATCATCGTCTTCATCACCACCACCATGCAGGTATATGCTGTGCAGTAATGTAAGTGAACTGACAATTTTATCAATGGAATAGTACTGTTTGTAAGAACCGCTGCTGCTGCTGCATCAGTTGTTCAAAATGGTTCAAATGGCTCTGAGCACTATGGGACTTGACTTCTGAGGTCATCAGTCCCCTAGAACTTAGAACTACTTAAACCTAACTAACCTAAGAACATCACAAACATCCATGCCCGAGGCAGGATTCGAACCTGCGACCGTAGCGGTCTCGCGGTTCTAGACTGTAGCGCCTAGAACCGCTCAGCCACTTCGGCCGGAGCATCAGTTGTTGCTGCAGGTGTAATTGTTAGAGTTGTTGCTGTTGTTGTAACTGTTGCATGATACTTTCGTCGGTGTTAACACTTTGGAAGTACTTAATAAAATGGTACGACTCTATTGGTCAGTAGAACAACAAAATAAATGACTTCTGTCACGAATACTTGTTTTTATCGTCTCTGGTTATTTCATGTGACGTGTGTTCGACAGTCGCGCACACTCAGATGTTTGCGTCGCTACAGGTATGTACTGATTGCTGAAGAGGGCGGAGCAATAGATATATGTGCGGTGATCAGCGAACTGAGGTCGTTGTAAGATGAACTAGAGTACCTCGCTGACATAAAATGCAGTTCAAGCATTTTATCGCCGACGGTAATTTATTCAAATATCGTGAATATCTTATAATGTCTGCGTCCTCGTCTTCAACGTAAAGAAATTGAATAGCTTATAATAAACTATAGTCAACGTACTTCTTTTGAAGATAATCCACGCGAACGACAACCCGAAACCGAAAGCAGAGACGGAGACATCGGGAACATCCACAATATGATACTGAATGATAAGAGCTTAAACATGTGTAAATTAGTTGCTGTTATCAGACATTTTTCCCCTCAAGAGGTAGAGTGGACTGATATATCTGGCTCATTACAGAGCCACAGTTCTTTTCAGAAGAATACCAAGCAAGTTGACAGTGGGTCATAAAGGTCCCCGCCAGTAAATATATGAAAAGATATTATCTGTTCGAGTAGGCCTTACAACCAAGGGAAAGCTCTGAAGAACGTTAATCGAATCTGGAGGAGTTGAACTATTTTAACTTATTTTCACGTGTTGTGTGTGTTTGATGTATATGGACACGAGAACAGGAAGGAGAATATGAAATGATGTTTACATTATCTGCAGACCTACTCTTTGAAGCAAAGAGAAAGAGGGAAAGTGTGGGAAAGAAAGAAGCGGTGATACAGTGATTCATAGACCGGAGGAAGCGTTGAATAGGTGAATGGAATATGCGGAATGCCTATATGAAGCCGATCAAAAATCAAATGATATTGAGTTAGAAGAGGACAAAAGATGCTGCATCTTGGAAGGATAAGTAGATAGGCGTTTAAGAGAAATGAAGAATCATGAAGCAAGTGGAAGTGATGGACTGCCAGAAGAGTTTTTAAAAGTATTGGGAATAATGGTGTGAAAGAATTAACTTATGTATGTGATGAGATATATGAAAGAGGTGAATGTCCGGACGACATTCTTTCGGCAGTAACAATACCGACTGAGAAGAAAAGTAAAGCCAATAAATGTGAGGATTTTAGAACCATAATTTTGGTTTCTCATGCAGCAGAAGGGTAATAAATAGAAGGCAGACGACTGGTAAAGGTATTGCAGAGGAACAATATGGATTTAGAAGAGGAAAAGGGCACAAAAGACGCAATTGGACTGTTGGGAATTATATGTGAGAGAGTCACTGAAAGAGGAAGAGAAGTTTCTGTTTTCATTGACTTGGAGAAAGCCTTTGATAGACAACAGTGGAATAAATTAATTGGCTTTATAAGGAAGAGTGTAGTCGATAAAAGGTTGATAAAGAATCTATACCACAATAGAAAATACGAGTACAGTTTGGAAATGACGTGACAGAGGAAACCACTATTGGAAGGGGAGTAAGGCAAGGCTGCTGTCTCTCCCTAATACTGTTTAACATATATTTGGAGCATGTTATTCAGAAATGTTTGAAATGAAACGAAGGAGTGCGGGTTGGTGATAACAGGAGAGAATGTTTTCTATATGCGAATGATGCGATGTTATTGCCAGAAAGTGGAAGAATTATGATTGGAATATTAAAGTAATTAAATAAGAATTGTGGGAAATTCGGAATGAGAATTTATAAAAAAAGCGGCAAAATATATGGCCACTAACGCAAGAAAAGTAAGAACAACTATAACGTTAGGACAGGAAGGTACAGAACAAGTTAGTGTTCTTAAATATCTGAGAAGCCTGATTGCGTAACACATCAGGTGCAATAGGAAGGTGAAAATGCGTATAGCAATTGCCAAGGAGGCATTTAACAAGAAGAGGAAGCTTCTATATGGGTGCATTGATAGGGACCTGAGGAAGAGACTGTGGAAGTGCTTTATATGTAGCGCGGCGTTATACGGGCGAGACATGTACGCTGAGGAAAGACGAAGATAGAAGAATAGAAGAATTTGCAATGTGAATTTGGCAGAGGTTGGAAGGTATAAAATGGGTAGCCGAAGTGAGAAATGACGAGGTGTTGGGAATAGTGAGAGAAGAGAGAGAAATTTTAAAGATAATCAGGAAGAGGAAAAACAACTGACTTCAACGTTGGATGAAAAGGGACTGTTTACTGATGGATGCTATGGAATGAACAGTGAATGGAAGGAGAAGAACAAGAAGAAGAAGAGGAGGGGGAGGAGGAGGAGGAGGAGGAGGAAGAGGAGGCAGAAGATACCAGATGGTGGACACTATAAGGATAGAAGACAGCTACGAGAAAACGAAGAGACAAGCAATGACAGGACTGTACAAAGTGCTACGTGTGAAGACTTGCCATAGGGCAGAATACTGATGATGAAGATGATGATGATGTATGTATTTGTGTGAAAGTGTCGTGTATGTACCGCAAGAATGATTCTGATTCAATTTACATAATTTACACGACGAATTAACTATGGGGCTACTTTGTGCAAGATGGGTGCAGCAGTTGTTGAATGTCAACCAAAGAAAATGTGGATTTTTTTTCCTCTTGATTTATTTCTGTATACTAGGCACGCCAAATATGAAATAGCAATCAAAGCATCGGCTTTACGTCAAAAATGGACAAATTTGTGCCATAAATGTTGGCCAGGATGTTTAGGGATACAAAAGAGACTCTTCTTATTGATTACTTTCAAAGCGTAAAAGTATAACTACCGAATACGGTGCACATCTTCTGAAGCAATTGCGGAAAAATTAAAAAATCTACTATAGGCTGTGTTTATAAAGGAAAACGAAGTCATCTTCGTTACACATGATGCACGTGTTCACAAAAAGAGTTAGACAATGCCGAACTAAGGGACATTAAATACATATTGCTGGGCACACTACCTGTTTACAAGATCCGACAGCCCCTACACGTCTTCACTTAACCACCCATCTGAATAAATTTTCTGGTTGAAAATCTTTTTGAGAGAAATGAACGGGCAATGACAATGGAGTGTTTTGCATGCTTTCTAAAATCGTGCTTCAAGAAAGAATTGTTACCACTGTACAAAATGTTGGACAAAAGACATTGACGTAAAGGTAAGTTTATTTTTGTCCTGAGAAATATTGGTTTCTTCCACGCCCAAATGCCTTTCTGTTTTTATCGAACAGCTTATCGGGTGTCTCTCAGAGTTCATACGACGTCTTGTGATACGCACATTGGCTACGCAGGAAGACACACCGACGTAGAGTGTGTGTGTGTGTGTGTGTGTGTGTGTGTGTGTGTGAGAGATGAACGCCGCTAGCGCGTCTTTATCGCTCCTCTGTGACGCTCATACCGGCTCTGTTCCCCGACTCCCAGGTTTGCCGCCCAGGTGGCTGGGTGCTTCAAGTTGTCGGACGGAAACTAACTTGCACAAGTTAATATCCCACGGGACACTCCCTTCCGCTACCGAAGCGAAACGCTGGAGCGATGGAGCTCCGTGGTCACGACACTGGCGCCTTATAGACGCATACAAATCAAAGTAAACGTGTGATCACTTGTGCAACTCACATTCAGTAAGTTTCTATGCTCTCGCTTCAGAAGCTCTTTGGAACTAATCTAGGAAAATAAGCGCGAACACCAAATCCTGTGTTGTGACTGGGTTGCGTAGCCCAAATTTAGCGCTACGTGTGTATAAGTTTAGAAAGACGGGTCTTCAAACATTATTATCTGGAATATCTTACAAGCAGTCAGGTTTTAGGCAAAAAAAAAAAAAAAAAGAAAGGCAAGGGTAATATGACGGGCGTCTCTTAGGAATGGTACAGTACGTATCAGGATATGTCGTATTTTGAGTAATCGTTTACGCCGGGAAGTACACATAACAAAGAGGTACAGTCAAATAAAAAGGTAAACAGTCGATCGTTATAACTTTGTATGGCGTTGTTATATAGGATGTGACTTCGCTAGAAACAGTGGACATTAAAGTTTCATTTGAGACTGCCGTGATTAAAGATGTCCTCTTAACGAATGAATAAATCAGAAAGGACATAATATTATTAGGCGACCTGTCTATTCTCAGGAATAATTCAATACAGCCATGCACACATAACGGAACGAAAATTCCCTTGGTATCTAAAATGATCCATTATACATAGACCTAGAGACCTAGTAATGGACGAGGTGTGTTCCGTAAGTAATGAAACATATTTTTTTCTGAAAGCAGGTTGGTTTTATTGAGGATTCCAATATGTTATATTATTCACCGCTCTTTTGGCTAAGAAACCCTATTTTTCAATATAATCTCCGTTCAATGCGACTTACTGGGACGGCTTGTGTGCATCCATGGAACCACTCTATTGGGAGGCATCACTTATGGAAACACTCTATTGGTCGACGTCCGAGCAACGGTCTTGCTGCGTGAATAACTTCCCAATTATGAACGTACTGCTTCCCGCGGAGTGCATTCTTCATTGGGCCAAACGGATGAAAATCAGAAGATGCGAGACCCGAGTTGTAGAGTGGATGAGGAAGAACAGTCCAATGAAGTTTTGTGAGCTCCTCTCGGGTGCGCAGACTCATGTGAGCCGTTGCGTAGTCATGGGTAAGGCGAAGTTCGTTTGCATTTTTGTGGTGACGAGCACGCTGAAGGCGTTTCTCCAGAGTTGATATTTGCACCATGAGGGAGGACATCAAACAGAATAACCCTTTCAGAGTCCCAGAAGATCTGCGCCATGACTTTAGCGGTTGAGGGTGAGACTTCGAGCTTTTCGTTCGGAGGAGAGGTGGTGTGGCGCCACTCCATGGATTGCCGTTTTGTTTCCCATTCTAAGTAATGAACCCATGTTTCATCGCCTGTGGCGATGTTTGACCAAAAATTGTTACATGACCGAAAATTGTCACGATCAGCATCATAATGCAAAAGGAATTCAGCATTGTTCTTCATGGCCTTCTGTCAGGCGGCGAGGAACTCAGCGGGCACACAACTTTGAGTACCGCAGTTGGTAGACGAGTGTGCCAGCACTACCGGTAGTGAAGTCCAGCTGTGCACAGAGGTGTCTCACTGCGATCACCTCTCCAATGAGAGTGTCCGCACGTTCCAACACTTCAAGAGTCACAGCTACGTGCGGTCGGCCAGCAGACGGGAGATGCTATCATGACGGACGCCTTGTCCGACAGTTGACCGTGCCTTTGTTCACTGCCAGGTCTCCGACCGAAATCGGCCGATGTAAAAGATATGTTGCATTACTTATTGAACGCCCATGATTACGTTGTCACAGACCTTAATAACGATACGAAGAAACAGCTACGGTCGTGAAACTCTTGAGGCAAGCTTACCTTTCGCCATCTGAAAATAATTTATTGTGGCTAAGAAGTTCATGATATTTGAATAAATTGCCTGAAGCAGAAATGGATCCAATTTAGCTATAGATCGAACCAAAGCACGAAAATAGTTCTCCAATTACTTCTGCATAAGCCTCGTGACTATTCAGTACTAATGTCTTGCATAAGAAATTTACTAATTTTAATTAATTTGGTGAAAGAAACGAAAAAACAACATGATATTTTCCTTTAACTTCAGGATTATTATCTGATCCCAAAATTGATGAGGACTCTACATAGAACAATCAGATGAATGTTACGCTATTTATGTTGTGCTCCCAGCACAGTCATACATAGAGCTGCTGTTCCATAACACGAATTTGAAAAATGGAAATGCCCGAACCGAATAACAGATAAAGAGAAAGTGATCTGCACCACATTGACCGTAAAAGTGACTATTACTCTGCTACTCATTCTACGAAATAGCGTAAGCAACCACACTGTTCCAATATAGCCGGGTAGGTCGTAAAATAAAGAAAAATATTACCTTGTATTGTAGAATAGGTGCTTAGAAAGAAGCAGTATACGCTTGTTATTCTGGCTTCGTCAATACAAGGCCATTACTGCTGTCATGCAAGACTCGCTGTATGTCAGCATATGACCAAGCAGCCACGCTAGTTAGCACATCATAATACAAACGAGCAAAACATAGCTTCACTGTAGAGCAGCCCAAACTGAAAAGGCTGAAGCAGGACGCTTTGTTTTCTTTGTTTTCCTTCGAAAACAGCAAGCCATGTGTCGTGAACACGCTCTTGGTAAACTCTTGCCTAAGCCACTCCTCGCGTCGAAGGCCTAGGGCAGATACAGTCGTGTAGCGGAACCAGCCGTAACACGCAGAAATCGATCAATGTGCCATAAATATAACAGCAACCATTGCTCGCGACGCGAAGCAATGTAAAAGTAGAATGTATCGAAAGTGGATGATTATAATGGATAGCTTTCAACCTGCGTGCGCAACAATTTGGTTTAGTGGCAAACCAGAAGAAATCCCTTGACAGTCTTTTGCTGCGGGACGGAGACAGCTGACTGGATAAAATATAAATCACCCCCTGAAAAGAGCACAATGGTTGCTCTGGGGTGACGTAGATGGTACAGAAGTGGTACCTACTAGCCATACGGCGCTCTACCGCTGACGTAAGCTTGAAAATGAAGCGCTGTTTGCGTGCCAGTCGGTTGTCTGGAATCAGTGCAACAAGACTGGTCGACGTGCAAAACGTGACAGAATATCTGGAGAGAGCTGTTGTGTTTGGACGTGCCGATAACCACAGCGTGAATGAAGTTGTCCGAAATGGTGGTGTCTCAACGTGGACCTGCAACGTGTCTACGAGGAATGGTGTACAACTCTGAGTCGTATAACGCGGTAGAAAAACAGTAGCTGTAAAAAATCCTAACCCACAGGATGTGACGAAGAGTGTCACGCATCGTTAATGACAAAACAGTCGATTTAAAACCCACAGGAATCGCTGCTGTCACTCAATGCAGGTTCATCTCAACCAGTTTCCGAGAGAACACTGCGAAGTGAACCGCATGCAATGGACATCTGGAGACGGATACATCGCATAAGACCATTGCTCATAGCGGCGCATAAAACTGCAAATTTTCAACGAGCCAAACGAAGCATAATAGGAAGCATCTAGTGTTGTCCTATGAGCAGCGTTTTTCACTCTTGTGAATTTAAAATTTTACCGAGAGAATTGAATGTTCCAACAAATATCAGACTTGCTGTCAGTCGTCGTCAACCACACCCCGCGATATTTCGACTGAGCTCCTGCCAGTCGTCAGGTGAGCCACCGAAAACTAGTGAAGAAGTCCTCCGCTTCGCAGTTTATTAAGGCGCTGTGAGTATTCCGCGCGTGCGTCAAGATTTTGGTGACAGACTGACTGCATTACCCGACGGCAGTGCCCTCTTGAAGAACGCGCGGAACACTCATACTATTAGGTTTCTAGCTTATTTTTGGTATTCAATGAAAGTGATATGAGCTCTATTTTCATTCGATTTATCATACTTCATATTTATACACTGAATATTTTTCACACATAAGTCTCTGTGTCAATACTATTGCCGTCGTCAGTAGCATCCAATGAAAAGTAAGTGAGGGAGTCAGGTACTGCTCACGCAGCTGTCCGGTGCGGAAATCTACAAATGCGCGAAGATACAAATGCAGTGGATGCTAAATTTTTGAAATACGATTTGGTAAAGATTGCTTTGAGAAGTGTGAAGATTTTCAGATGTTGTCGTTACATTGCTTGCTCGTGCGTAATTTATGATGAGTTTGTGAAAGGCAAATTTTCGATGTTGTTTTCTTTACTGATTCATGTCAGTCAGTTTTACTGTCGAGACCAGATCCAGTAAAAGTATCTGTTGACATGTCTTATACTCAGAGCTATAGATGCACCATTCCTTCACCATTTCAGTGACTATTCAGTAATTAATTTCAAGGCAGAGTAATACTTTTCAATAAGAAGTATTTTTTTGGGAGATCGTTGTAATTGTCGAGGGATGAGTTTCATTACTCACAATGCAGTTCCTGAATGCTAGTCTCTCTTTAATCGTTTAGTAAGTCGAGTTTCTAGCACCGTCGAGATCGAGACTCTAACTCGGGACCTTTGCCTTTAGCGGGCAAGTGCTCTACCACCAGGAGTGCTAGCTCTGCAAGCTTCTGTGAGGTTTAGAAGTTAGGAGACGAGGTACTGGCAGAACTGAAGCTGTGAGGACGGGTCTTGAGTCGTGCTCGGATAGCTCAGATTGTAGAGTACTTGCCCGCGAAAGTCAAAGGTCCCGAGTTAGAGTCTCGGTTCGGCACACAGTTTTAATCTGTCAGGAAGCTTCAGGATTGTTTTTTCTTTGTACTGCATTTGGCTACGTTTTTATTTAGCTGGTTTACTGGTTCGCTCATCACTTTCGAGCGCTACTTTCTGTTGCCACAGGTAAGCCCTGAAAATTTGTTACGGCCAGTTCAACATCTCTCAGAACATAGTAAGATCATTCACAGTTAAGCATTGCAGTTCAGAATTGTTATCCGTTTCAGTTTAGGTAAAGTTCAAATCAGATTTCATTTCTTTGTCAGACTCTCATTCCTAGAGTGCAGAGCTACAGTCGCGTGTGTATAATTAATATATGGAATTTTACTTACTTAACATACGTAAACTTACAGGACATTTTCACAGAAGCAATTTCCACAGTTCTTCTTTCAAAATTCGATTTGTAACTTTACGTAGAATTTTTACTTTTGTGTTTTTGTGTTGGAACGGTAAGACAAGCACACATAGCAGCGAGTTTATTTAGTATACAGTTTTACGTTTTTCGAATATTTTTGGTAAAAGATAATTCCAGCAGAGTTATACAATTCCGGATATTTGGCGACTGTTTCAGCAAACAGCGTTTATGTAATCGGACCACTTGCATTGTTTAGGTCCACAGTCTACACAGACATAGACGAAAACTAAGAAATAGGTGACAAGTTCAGTTTAGTTGACAAGAACAAACACAAAACAGCGCGCTAATAAATTGCGGAACGGAGGACGATACGTCTTCGCCAGTCTTCGATTGCTCACCTGAGGATGATTTGCAAGGGCCTAGTCGAAATATCATGGACTGTACTTGACGACGACCAGCTGCGAGCCCGAAATTTCTTTGAGAGATTTTGGATCTTTTCATAGATGCAAGGCGCTCAGAGCACCGACGGCTAAATAATGCGTTTAACCCGCAGTTTTTGGAAGATGTAGTTTAGGCTAGAACCTCATTATGTTTTAGGGTGTTTCTTTTACCACAATTTCGGCCCAGGATGCCTTGAACATCAATCAGGATTTTTATTTAAGTATTATCGATAGTTAAGTGTCCCTCTCTCTTCTGCATCTTCGTCATGAGTATGATTTGTACACTCCCGTCTTCCAGTAAGACAACATCCTTATCCCCAGTGGTGGACTCACACGTTCCTGATTTCACGAAGAAAGTCATCATTTTGCATCTCGGCTGGTCCTCTACGTCACCTGATCTTAATCACTTAGAAATTTTTTTTAACTATTTGCTACAGCTTGTGAAATGAAGCATTCAATATTCCCGCAACGTGGTAGCTTTACTAGATCTAATCATCAACGAGTCTCTTCAGCTGGTATGGTATACGTGAAGAAACTTGTGAACAAAGGATGAAGGCAATTTCAAGCCTAGGGGCGATGTTAGACGGTAGTAGCGTGATTTCCCGTGGGGATGTCCAATGTCGTATCCGATGTGGTAACGTACAAGGAGCACTCTTGCCTTAGATTCGGGGGAACAGTCATCGACGGCATGAAGAAGCAGAAAACAACAGACATTGCTCAGCCACCGAAGTACTGGAGAGAGATGAGTTTGGTAACAGAAAGGATACAGATGAAAATTACAAACTTCTGGTTTCGGGCTGAGTAATGCCGGAAGAAATAAACACACGACGGTGAGTCAAATGAAAACCTTAAATTTTTTAAAAATATTATTTATTGTACAGAAGTGGTACAAAGCTGTATCACTTTTCAACATAATCTCCCCCACGCTCAATGCAAGTCTTCCAGAGCTTACAAAGTGCATAAATTTCTTTAGAAAATATTCTTTTGATAGTAGCGTACCTCTTCATCAGAACGGAACTCCTTTCCTCCCACTGCGTCTTTGAGTGGTCCAAACATGGAAATCACTTGGGGCAAGGTCTGGTGAGTATGGTGGATGAGGAAGACACTCAAAACGCAGGTCTATGATTGTTGCGACTGTTGTATGGGCAGTATGGGGCCTTGCATTGTCATGTTGCAAAAGAACACCTGCTGACAGCAATCCACGTCGCTTTGACTTTATTGCAGGCCACAAATGATTTAATAGGAGAACTGTGTACGATGCACTGGTGACAGTGACCCTCTAGGCATGTAATGCTCCAAAATGACGCCTTTTTCGTCCCAAAAGAGAGTCAAGCATTAACTTCCCTGCTGATGGTTCTGTTCGAAACTTTTTTGGTTTTGGTGGTGAGGAATGGAGCCATTCCTTGCTCGCTCTCTTTGTTTCCGGTTGGTGGAAGTGAAACCGGGTTTCGTCCCCAGTAACGATTCTTGCAAGGAAGCCATCACCTTCTCGTTCAAAGCGCCGAAGAAGTTCATCACAAGCATCCACACGTCGTTCTCTCATTTCAGGAGTCAGCTGCCGTGGCACCCATCTTGCAGATGCTTTGTGAAACTGGAGCACACTATGCACATTGTAATGTGCTGACCCATGACTAATGTGTAAACATGCTGCAATGTCATTCAGTGTCACTCGACGGTTTTCCTTCACTATGGTTTCAACTGCTGTAATATCCTGTGGAGTCACAACTCGTTGTGCCTGACCTGGACGAGGAGCATCTTCCACTGAGTCACACCATTTGCGAACTTCCTACTCAATTCGTAGGCTTGCTGCTGTGACAAACATGCATCACCGGACTGAACCTTCATTCAGCGATGAATTACAATAGGTTTCACACCTTCACTACACAAAAACCGAATAACAGAACGCTGTTCTTCCCTGGTGTAAGTCGCAAGTGGGCAGCCATCTTTATACTGATACTGCGACGGTATGTGTGCATCTACACTATGCTGCCACCTACAGGACATTCTGACGCTCTTTGTAGCACGCTTATAAACTTACAGGATAAAGTTGCGAAATTTCGATTTGTTATTACAAATTTAAGGTTTTCATTTGACTCAACCTCGTACATCGAGACAACTTACAAGGAAACCTCCCCATCGCACCCCCCTCAGAATTAGTTATAAGTTGATACAATGGATAGGCCTTGAAAAACTGAACACAGGTCAATCGAGGAAACAAGAAGAAGTTGTGTGGAAGTATGAAAAAACAAGCAAAATATACAAACTGAGTAGTCCACGTGTATGATAGGCAACAATCAGGTGGGTGTAAAGCAATGATCGCCGTGGTCTCGTGGTTAGCGTGTGCAGCTGCGGAACGATTAAAAAAAAAAATAAAAATAAAATAAAAAAAATAGGTCCTTGGTTCAAGTCTTCCCTCGGGAGAAATTTTTAATTTTTTATTTTCAGACAATTATCAAAGTTCAGGCACTCACAAATAATCAGCTTCGCTCTCCAAAATTCCAGGACATTTGCTTGGACATATGCAGGATTTGACGGTCTACACACGGAAAAATTTGAAAACGTTAAAAACATATGTTTTGACAGAGCACAGACAAAACTGTGCGACTGTGAAACTGTTGCATTCATTTGTTGCAGTTTATGTGACAAACTCTTACGTTTTCACACTTTTTTTGGGAGTGATTATCACATCCACAAGAAAACCTAAATTGGGCAAGGTAGAAGAATCTTTTTACCCGTTCACCAAGTGTACAAGTTAGGTGGGTCGACAACACATTCCTGTCATGTGACGCACATACCGTCACCAGTGTCGTATAGAATATATCAGACGTGTTTTCCTGTGGAGGAATCGGTTGACCTATGACCTTGCCATCAAATGTTTTCGGTTTCCATTGGACAGGCACGTCCTTTCGGCTACTAATCGCACGGTTTTGCGGTGCGGTCGCAAAACACAGACACTAAACTTATTACACTGAACAGAAACGTCAATGAACGAACGGACAGATCATAACTTTGCAAAAATAAAGAAAGTAAACTTTTCACTCTAGGGAAGATTTGAACCAAGAACCTCTCGTTCTGCAGTTGCTCACGCTAACCACGGGACCACGGCGATCCTGAATTCGGACTCTCCTAGATATTGCCTATCTTGCACATGGACTACTCAGTTTGTATATTTTGCTTAGTTTTTTCATAGTTCCACACAACTTCTTCCTGTTTTCTCGATTGATCTGTGTTCAGTTTTTCAAGGCCTATCCACTGTGCCAACTTATAACTAAATCTGAGGGGGGTGCGATGGGGAGGTTCCCTTGTTAGAAACAATCTTACTTTCGGAAAACTTTTGCAACGGAAACTGGAAGAAATACAGAAATTACTAGCTGAATATTTTACAATATTCATAAGCAGGAGTAATAATGTTCTTTTGTAAAAAATGTATTTAAATTGAACTTGTGCTTTTAAGCTTTGCTTTCAGTTTGCCGTAAATATTCAGTTCACTTTAACGTCAAATAAGTGACAAGGAAGTTTGGAGCAGGGACGAAGGTGCTAGAGGTGAGGCTACCAATGAAGCAGGGCGAATAGCAGCGGAAATAAATCAAGCGTTCGGCTTTGGTCCGCCTGCAGTGTGTGGACGCCTTTGGAGGGAAAGTGGTGGCCGCGTGAATACCGGCAGGGAAGACGGCCGCCTGTGCGTGGCGAGCACAGCACAGCACAGTACCGCGCGGCACCTGTTGCGGCCACAATGGACCGGACGCGCGGCCGCTCGCCTTATCACGCACCGCAGCCTCTGCCTCAGCTACCCCTGCACTGGCTTCCATGCCACGTTGCTCTCCAAGAGGCTCCCAGGCCTTTAGTACTCTCACCACACAGTGTGCTCGCGTGACGCTTCACTGGTTCTGTGCCGACTTGGATTTTCAGTATTGACTCAACGATAACGGCTTTCACTATCAATTAAAATTCTGGTCTCGTCACCTATGGAATGTGTCAAACTGCAGACCTTGAATTTGAAACGTGGCTCCTATCTCACAACTTTACATTACTTATGCATTCCTCAAGCGGGTAGAAAAAGCGTTCGAGGACGAGGAGTAGGTCGAGTTTTGTGTTATGTGACGTCACAGTGTGGAATTTCATGTTCCACAACAGTCCGCGACGTGAAAGACTCAATAAAACAAGTCAGTTTTTGCTTCGTAGAGGGGAAAGTGGCCAGTGACTTCCAAGACCGCGTTATACATCAACTTAGGAGACTCCATATTGTATTCCATCAATTTCAGCTGAAACCCATATTAGGTGGATTTTATTGTATAACTTACGCTGTTTCAAGGCATCGTAGGTGAGGATCTCTCTAAAGCATACCGTTTTTGGTTCATTTTGCTGTAACAAAATGTCGGGAAACATCATATTGATGGTTAAACAATATTCGTATCTAATTATTTTCGTATTATAAATTGCTACTGAAATATCGGTTTAATAAGTCATGGATGCAAAATACTAACACGAATTCCTTACAGACGAATGGAAAAACTGGTAGAAGCCAAGCTCGGAAAAGATGAGTTTGGATTCCGTAGAAGTGCTGGAACACTATCTTAGAAGATAGATTAAGGAAAGGTTCAAAAATGGTTCAAATGGCTCTGAGCACTGTGGGACTTAACATCTGAGGTCATCAGTCCCCTACAACATAGAACTACTTCCCTAAGGACATCACACACATCCATGCCCGAGGCAGGATTCGAACCTGCGACCGTAGCGGTCTCACGATTCCAGACTGAAGCGCCTAGAACCGCACGCCACACCGGCCGGCTTAAGGAAAGGTATTTTTACATTTCAAGCATCTGTAGACTTAGAGAAAGCTTTTGACAATGTCGAATGGAATACTCTCTTTCAAATTCTAAAGGTGACATGGGTAAAATACAGGGAGGGAAACGCTATTTACAGTTTTCACACAAACCTAATGCCAATTGTAAGAGTCGAGACGCGCAAAAGCGAAGCAGTGATTGAAAAGAGAGTGAGACAGGGTTGTAGCCTATCCCCAATGTTACTCAATCTCCATATTGAGCAAGCAGTAAAGGAAACAAAAGAAAAATTTGGAATAGGAATTAAAATCCATGGAGAAGAAATAAAAACTTTGAGGTTTGCCGACGACACTGTAATTGTGTCAAAGACCGCAAAAGACAGCAAAGACAACAAAAGCAAAACGAGGATAATGGAATACAGTCGAATTAAATCAGGTGATGCTGAGGGAATTAGATTAGGAAGTGAGAGACTTAAGGTAGTAGATGAGTTTTGCTACCTGGAGAGCAAAATAACTGATGATGGTCGGAGTAGAGAGGATATAAGATTTAGACTGGCTATGGCAAGGAAAGCGTTTCGGAAGTAGAGAAATTTGTTAACATCAAGTATAGATTTAAGTGTCAGAAAGTTTTTTCTGAAAGAATTTCTATGGAGTGTGGCCATGTATGGAAGCGAAACATGGACAATAAATAGTTTAGACAAGAAGAGAATAGAAGCTTTCGAAATGTGGTGCTACAGAAGAATGCTGAAGATTAGATGGGTAGATCACGTAACTAATGAGGAGGTGCTGAATAGAATTGGGGAGAAGAGGAATGTGTGGTTCAAATTATTCAAATGGCTCTAAGCATTATGGGACTTAACAACTGAGGTCATCGGTCCCATAGACTTAGAACTACTTGAACCTAACCAATCTAAGGACATCACACACATTCATGCCCAAGACAGGATTCGAACCTGTGACTGTAGCAGCCGCGTGGTTCCGCACTGAAGCGGCTAGAACCGCTACACCGGAATTTGTGGCACAACCTAACTAAAAGAAAGGATCAGTTGGTAGGACACGTTCTGAGGCATCAAGGGATCACCAGTTTAGTATTGGAGGGAAACGTGGAGGGTAAAAATCATAGAGGGAGACCAAGAGACGAATGTACTTAGCAGATTCAGAAGGATGTAGGTTGCAATAGTTACTCGGAGATGAATAAGATTGCACAGGATATAGGAGCATGGAGAGCTGCATCAAAACAGTCTCTGTACTGAAGACCACAACAACAACAAGAACAAATTTCTTCTGACGAGAGTATGCCGTTTCAGGGCAGCGGCGCATTGACCATTTATCAAAATCACGTAGCTCGTGGTACGATTTGTTATAGTTACATACCAGTTAGTAACGTACCACCACTTAAAACCTTCAGGACTTCGTAATATCGAAGAAAAAGACCGTCAGCATACACGTTAGCTGTAGCGTAATGGATACAGGTCGATGTTGTGAAGTTAAACGTAGCTTTTTCGTGTCCTCCTATCTTCAACTTTTTCTGAACTCATTTTTGCGTTTTATATAAGATTATAGAACTTACTTATTAATTTAATAGTCCCATGTTCGGCAACAGTCGATGTTATCTATACACAAGTGCTCTCGCTTTTATATGTGAGTGTTAGATATACATCAGTCCTTGGAGTCTTTCGCGGCGGAATGTCTTCGCCCTGTTAAAGACGACGTAGTTCTTCATGTGCCTGGTGAGTATGGTGTCCTTTGCTAATGCGGCAGCATCTATGGAGGTCACACAATTCGCATAGCTATAAGGCGTTGTACCGAGCACAAACGACATTTTAAACAAAGGCAGTTTGACAAATCCGCCATAGCTGAGCATGACCCGGAAAACGGATACAAAATACCGTCCGAAAACGAGAGAGTCTTGGCTCATGCGTCAACATACCAGGATTTCATTATAAAAGAGCTAGCTGAGATTAGAATGAACATCAACAATTTTAACAACACGGGGTATAGACTTAGTCAATCGTGTGGGCGATTGTCGAAAGGAAACAGAACGGATGTTTGACGCTTGTAGGGAGGCGGGTGCGACAGTTTCAAATGTGGCGCCTGGACCTCGCAGACCTTGACGTCACTCGGTCCCTCGGTGGGCTGCAGATGCAATGAGCTGCCTATAACTCACCTTCCGCGCACGCGTCGTTTCGGCTCTCTCTGAATAATGCCAGGGGCCGCAGTCGCGGCTATATACGCCGAAACCCTGCCAACCCAGGCTGTACTCCTTACCGCCTCTTCCACGTTACCTCATCCCCGTGCACCCCATCCGAATCTCCATCCAAGAGTTACTAAAAACAACTCCCGCACCAACTGAAATGCTTACCGGTAATCCACAGAAATCCAGATTGGAAGCACACTCTGTCCTTCAAGCAACCTGACGACATCCCCCATATCACATCCTTCCTTTCTGCAACAGGCCTTCTAAGACTTTGTATCCACCCACATTCTTACCAAGACCATATATTCTTACCGTCCCTCCCTCCCCTCCCCCCCCCCCCACCGCCACCACAAGCCTTACTACTCTTCCGAGAATTTCGTCGTATTTACCGCTCCTTCTTGCAGACTTGTGACAGGAAAACACACATCACTAGCAAGTACAGCGAAATATCAGGAATTTATTAAATGCAAAAAAGCGCCGAGACTGGTGCCAGACGTGCATCAAACGAAACGCTGCACTTCCCATTAATTCTTCCAACTACTGAAAAGCATTCCATAGACTCTTTGTCAATAGCCCCATATCTTACGACCCACTCTTCCACAATAACCATGCATTATTTGACAACAAGAGCAAACCTAACCACTTTCCATTCTCTCTCACATCTTCTCCATCCCTGAGGATCCACAATTTGATTATTTTCTTTTCCCTCCCATCCATGAACGTGCAAATACCGCTGTCCCACCCCTGGCTCGCAGCTTCCAATATATACCACACACAGAATTATATACACCAATTACACCATGCGACATAAAAGAAGTACTCCACAAAAAACGCAATACTTCCACATTACTTATCGACACCTCAAAGAATGCCTCCTGTCTCCTTTCTCATCACTCTTGCAATCCTTTACACCACTATCCTCTCCACACTTTACTATCCTTAGCAATGGAAAGCATCCAATATCCTACTTTTCCTCAAACACATCTTACTGATACCTTTCCTCCTCCCACCGCATCACCTCAGTGTTTACCAAGGTCTTCGAGTCCATCCTCTCCCGGCGCTTCCATCAACGCCTTGAATCAACACCACCTTCTTGTTGTTAACCAGTGTTGCTTCCATCCCAACTTATCCTCTGAATAACAGCTCCTGCACCTTTCGGTCTCCTATTCCGCCAAACAACTCCCATTAATCTGCTATTTTTGTCTCCTTCGACCACGAAAAAGTCCACAACCGTGTATGGCATTCCGGTCTCCATTTCAAACTCCTGACACACATACTTCCAATTAACTACGTCCACCTTATCACATACTTCCTATCTAATTGCCCATCCTTTGACACTATTAACAGTACTAATTTCCATACCTCCCATTCCACTGCAGGAGTGCCCCAAGGCTCTGTCCTCTCTCCCCTCCTTTATCTCCTCTACATCGCTGATAAGCCCAAACCATCCCCGCCAGACCTCCACCTTAAGTACGGTGATGACACCGCTTTCTTCGTCCTCTACTCTAATGCAAACGATCCCTCCAAATTCACATCAATCAGTTTACCTTCTGGTATAACCAATACTTCCTCAAGATGAGTCCCTCCAAAAACTAGACAATAGTTATAAGACAAACCACCCACACCTCCAATTCCATGACTTCTACCTTACCGTTTGCAACCGTCCTATCTTGGACTAACCCTCAATCGGTAACTAATGTTGAAACCCACCTACTAACCATGCAACAGAAAGCCCACAATAGACTAAAACTACAAAGTACTAAGAGGCTGAATTTGGGAATTACAGCCCTCCTCTATTCTCCACACCTAAAAAACCCTGATCCACCCCATCGTCTGCTATGCAAATGTGGCATGGTTCTCTGTCCCACTGCAGTTCTATAATCCCTCCGAATCCTAGAACGCTTTGCACTTCGGCTCGCTTTCCACATTCGCTTACCTTCCCCGTCTGGATCCTCTACCCTCCCATCTAATTCCTATCCCTCCTCATCCACATCGAATAGTTCTACATCTCCTATTCTGCCGCAAACAAGTTTCCAATAACCAAGTTGTCACCTCTCTAACCACCAACCCTGGTATGCTGCCGCGCCTTCACAAACACATCCCTCCATCCCTACACCTACACCCTTCAACTAACTCTCTCTTCCAGACAATGAGATCCGCCGCAATATTTATCCCTGCCACCAGCTTTAGCTCTTCCCCACCTATCCCACTCCACGTCAGGCCCCCTCTGTCTTTCCCTGCCGTCCATACCCATCCCTTTCCTCTTACGACCATTGCCTTACCCACATGACACACTACTGCTCACTCTCTGTCTTGCCACCTACAGCATTTCCCACCACCCATCTCAGCTCCAACCTCTCATCTCCATACTTTTCCTATCTAACAGACCCCTATCTTCCTTCCAACACCCCTCAACCCCATGAAATATACTCTTTCCTCCAGCAGTACCTTTCGCCCTAACGCAGGTACTTCAGATTTTAAGTGAAAGTGCAGTGCTTCATTGTTTTTATCAGAAGAATTTCACCTTCCTGCGATCTGTTTTTATAATGTATAAACTTCCGTTGTTTTTGTTTGTCTTTGATTTTTAGTTTAAAATAGAAAAACCTACCCAAATTTTGTTTGTATTTCTCGTTGTAAATTTTTTAATTCACCTGACTGAAGAGTGGAGACTTATACCACTGACAGCCCCCCCCCCCCCCTCACACACACACACACACACACACACACACACACACAAATGGGGCGATGGGGATGAAATAACAATACAGAAAAAAGCCGGTTCCGGCAGTCAGTTGTTTTACTCCTGACGACAATGACGGTGGTAGCCATCGAAGGCTTGAGAATTTTACTCGACTAGCGCAGCTTGAAGACGAAAAAGATTTTACTCAAACACACAACGGAATACGGACCAACTAAATGCAAGAGTGCATTCTTGGTCACCACCTGATTCGATCGCAGTTCAGTATTTATTTCTTCATCCAAAAAAATCTTCCCAAATTATGGGATACATAATTCTTTTGTAAATACAAATTTAACAATAACATGGCAGTAAATACATTATTTTGTGATTTTATCTACAAGAGAGCTTGCACTACTTGCAGTAGAATATCTTTTTTTCATTTTCTTGTTTAAAATCTTGTATTTCACATGTATCAAAAGTTTAGCTACTGAACAGAAGCGGTGATCTAGTAAGAATTACCATAGAGTTTTACCAAAAAGTCAGAATGATTAAATAATTTTTATCTTATGTAGAAGACTATTGCAAACTTGCATCGCACAATTTGTAATGCAAATTTTATATGGTGCTGTCCTCAGTGACTGGACATAGAACTTTCCTTTTTGTCTTATAATATGCTCCTGGATATTGAAGTTCTTCTTGTATAGATAAGGACAAGGGAATCCAAGTGCTATAAACTTGTGTTTTTGAACCTTAACTTTATCCTAATCATGAACCGATGCAGGATCGCCTCCTAAGAGTGCAGAAAACCGAGTATCCTGTTCTAACAAACGAGTGATTTGATTCTGTGTATTAAATGTGCAAAAAATTCAGTGTCAGAGTGTGTATATGTTGCTGTCTAAAGTACCTGCTACGCAGGTGATGAAAAAGGCACTTAAATTAAATTTACTTGAAACGTAATTTAGTCTTGGTTGCTATCATGAATAATTCTGTTGGGGTTAATCGAGTTTAGTGTTAAGAAATTTATTTTGAAGAATGAAAACATAAATTATTCCAAGTGGGACTAAGAATTAATTTTGGTGGAATTGAACTTTGCTTCTGAAAAAAATCATAGAATTTGCCTAGAGAGACAGTATCAGTTTATGGGCCCCCACCATATTCTTTTCGTATTAGAAAGATATGTGGAATATTGTTGCTACTAAAGAAATCTGATACTTTTCCTTAAATTGGAGTATAACAAGTGTAAATGTAGTATTACTCAATTTTATTTATGGCATTTGTATGTCAGATAAGTCTGAAACATTTTCGTGCCCAACTTCAGTTCAGTGTTTCCTGTAGTAAAATCTCAATATTGAATCACGTAATGATAGTGATTGTAACTGTTATTATTATGAGTGGGGCACTATCTTGCTTTCTGTGAATATTAGTTTGAGCATTAATGGTTACTACTGCTACCCACAACTTAGATCGCCCTGTAGTCGTGTGTATCCGGTGTACTATTCAAAGGGAATTTAAAGGAAGTCATTACAACTACCAATATTCAATTCACTTGAACATAATGTTTCAAATTAATATGCCTAATTAAGCTGGCGACCGTTTATTGTTTCATTCGTATGAATTTTTCTACTTTCATTATCCCAAAGTAAAGCCTGTTTAGTTTTCTATTAATTACATTATATTCGAAATTACTGTCCGATACTTTATCCGTTAGACACACGCTCGGTCAAAACTCAAAATCCTCCCAGAAGGTAACACTAGCTTGTGTCACAGCAAACGAGAGCTAGTGTTATAAGCTGACGTAGGAATTTGTCGTACGTCTATTTTCGTAAGGATACCGTGTGATTTGCGGGCCAGATACAGCCGATCCCTTCCACTAAAGAGCACCGCAATCACAAATCATTAATGTGCAGCACGTTCTGTGTCATGAATGAGATCGTTAGCAAGCGTGCACCTACCACGTCTGGCAAGCTAAACAATGAGAAACACGTCCACTGCGAGGGCATCTTTAACTTAACTGCTAGACACGATGGGATTTCCAAAATGCGTGCACGAATAGATCTACTGTACACCTTGGAGACAATCTTTTGGCTGACACCCGCCAGGACGACATGTCTCGTGCAGTTCCCAATTAGGGCTTTACTGGCGGAAGTTTGGAAGGGTCAGCTTCTGGATAGGAAGAGATATGGCAAACGCTGACAGGTCGAAATACTGTTACCATCGTAAACGTTCTGTTTTTATGTTTTATTGATACGCTGTTTAAGCGGGTGCGAGACGTGTTTTGGGGATAGACGGCTGTCAGGGCTACAAAAAGCAATTGCGCCACCTGCAGCGACGGAAGTAGCTGTAATGTTCAAGGAGTGCAACTTCGGAGGCCGGAAGAACGCTAAAGATCTATATTATTTTAAGTATACCATGTAAGAGAAGCTTTTTAAACGGATACGGGAGGAACGATAAGGTAATAGTTATCAATTTCAGAGGTAGTTTTGCTATTGACTAGTTTTGTACACTATGCTGGTGAAAATATACGAACAGTCAAACGGCTCTGAGCACTACGGGACTTATCTGTGGTCATCAGTCCCCCAGAACTTAGAACTACTTAAACCTAACTAACATAAGGACATCACACACATCCATGCCCGAGGCAGGCTTCGAACCTGCGACTGTAGCGGTCGCGCGGTTCCAGACTGAAGCGCCTAGAACCGCACGGCCACACCGCCTGGCACACAAACAGTCAATTCGCAGGACGACATATTTTAAGATTATGTTTCAATAATATGATGGATATAGAGTAGCATCAAATAATGTAGATAGGATAGATAATGTTCAATCGTAATTCCTAAAATCATTGGGGGAAGTGACAACAAAACGACTCTACACGTTGGTGTGTAGAAAGTATGAGATTGGCAATATACCATCGGACGTACACATCGAGGAAGCAATGACAAAAATAAAAGAAAGATTCAAGACTGAGATTAACATATAAGATGAAAGGGTATCAATGACAAGATTCGCTATTGACATTACTACCGTCAGTGGAAGTGAAGAAGAATTACAGGATCTGTTGAATCGACTGAACGGTCTAATTAATACAGAATACTGATTGAGAGTAAGTACAAGTAAGACGAAAGTAATTAGAAGTAGCAGAAATGAGAACAAAGAGAAACTTTACATCAGAATTGGAGATCACAAAGTAGATGAAGGTATGGAGTTCTGCTACCTAAGCAGCAAAATAACCTCATGACGGATGGAGCAAGGAGGACACAGAAAACATACTAGCACTGGCAAAGGTGACATTCCTGACCAAGAGAAGTCTGCTAAGGTCAAACATAGCCCTTAATGTGAGGAAGAAATTTCTGAGACTGTACGTTTGGAGCACAGTATTGTTTGGTAGTTAAACATCAACTCTTGGAAACTGGAACAGAAGAGAAACTAAGCATTTCAGATGTGATGTTAACAGACGAATTTCGAAAATTAGGTGCACTGGTAAGATAAGGAATGAGCAGGTTCTCCACAGAATCAGCAAAGAAATGAATTCACGTTAAACACTGACAAAGATGAGGGACAGGATGGTAGGACACCTGTTAAGACATCAGAGAATAACGTCTATGATGCTAGAGCTGTAGAGGAAGACAGACATTGGAATACATCCTGATAATAACACAGGACGTAGGTTGAAACTGCTACTCTGAGATGAAAAGGTTGGCACACGAGAGGAATTCATGGCAGGCCGCATCAAACCAGTCAGACGACTGATGACTCGAAAAAAGAGTAGCATACGAGTTCCACCCACATAGGTGAAACGGAAGGTAGTAAGCAAGAAGGTGTTCAGATACGTGATGACTTTCCCAATATGACAGTCACGTCACCATAATTATTTTTAAAAAGGCAACTAAACTACAGTACTTTGCTTTAATTGGTGAAATAGCACGATGCCCTTGCGCGTAGGGAACGTACTACTGCCACAATTTTCTGCGTAAACTTCGTTTTTCTGGTGACGTTTCTCTGACACATGAATGATACACTGCTTTTACTGAGGATTCACATGAACAGCAACTCGGTATTTTGCAAATGTGTTTTGCTTAGTGCCCATATGGGCGAGCGTATCCACCCATGCTTTCATAAGCTGTTCATATATAATGGTTACGCAGACACTCTCAGTTGGAAACGAGTCTCTTAAATGTTTTACAAGCTTTCTATCGAACGTTATCTTAGAATGTTGTGGAAATGGTATTGGGTAATTGTCAGATCGATTATATTGCGTATTTGTGCGCACAAGAGACCAACATGAAGAAACTGACCAGTATTAACGAAACTTTCATGATGTGTCGCTGGCAAGTACACAGCTCAATGCAACTTGAATGAACTGCTACTGTGTAGTACAAAGCTAACTCAAAGAAATACCCAATGAGACGAACAGAAATGACACTTTTATTCAAAGACAATAATTACCTGGAAGTCATTGCGATTCATGATGATCCCCTGAACATTACAAAAAGCGGGACATGGTTCTTAATAGGGTGTGTAATCACCACGGACAGCGGTGCATACTCTGCGGTGTGCTCTCATGCTGGCCACAGGAGTTCTAGTTGTAGGCCGTTCCATTCCCCCACCAGTGCGGTTGACAGCTGCTGGAAAGTCGTTGGTGCACGTGGAAATGATACAACAGGTCTCCCCAACGCATCCCGCACGTGCTCTATGGGATTATGGGATTTAAATGGAAGTAACGGGCAGGGCAGCCCATTCGCCGAATATCCGCTCGTTTCAAGACCTCCTCCACCTGCGCTGTTTGATGCGGTCGCGCATTATTGTCCATAAAAAAGAAATCACGGCCGATGCACCTCTGAAAAGACGCACGCGGGAAAGACTACAGTGTTACAATAACGTTGACAGGTGAGCGTCGCATTCAATGATTTGGAGGTGTGCAAAATTGTACCTCCCCAAATCATGACACCTGGATCAGCAAAACGATCATGCTCGACAATGCTGGACATACCCTTGTACGGTGAGAGATGAGAACACGTAATGCACCCACGAAGCTTCGAGAAGAAAGCAAGAATTGCGAAAGCCAAAAGCGCGTTCTAAAGAGAGACACTACTATTAACGTCCAAAACATCAAGCCTTTAGGCTACATTCTTTTGAAATGTGGTGCCCAGGAGAGTATTAAAATATGGAATGAAGACACCCTATAATAAGCCAAAAAGAAAAACCGACGATTGAAAGCATAGTAAACTGAAGATACAGAAACATAATTGGGTACGTACTATGAGATTACTCGTTGAAGGAAACTGATGTTGAAGGCATGAGGGAGGAAGGGAAGGAAGGAAGATGAGTAACGTCCTGTCGATAGCGCAGTGATTAGAGACGGAGCACAAACTTGTATTACGAAAGAATGTTGAAAAATATCGTCCATGCCCTCTTCAAAGGAACCATCCCGGAATTTTCCTGGAGTAATTTAAGGAAATGACTGAAAACCCAAATATGCATGTCCGGACGGCGATCTGAACTGTCGCCCTCCCAAATGCGAGTCCACGGCGCTAATCACTGCGCCACCTCGCACGGAAGGGATGTAGGAGGAAAGAAACGTATGGACAGAACTAGATTTGAGGATCTATGGAAGATCACTGGAGTAGGATGCAGCTGTTATGTTAAAATGAAACTGATAGCCGGAAAGTGAAAGGAAAAACAGCAACAACGCATTTTGGAGCACAAAAGGCGACTTAACACACATGGCGGTGTCGATACTTCTTCTAGAGTTTTTTGTCGATGTGCTGTCAGCATAGGTGTAGGTTCAAAATCGTTCTGAGCACTATGGGACTTAACATCTGAGGTCATTGGTCCCCTAGAACTTAGAACTAGTTAAACCTAACTAACCTAAGGACATCACACACATCCATGCCCGAGGCAGGATTCGAACCTGCGACTGTAGCGATCGCGCGGTTCCAGACGGAATCGCCTAGAACCGCTCGGCCACACCGGCCGGCATAGGTGTAGGGCTATTCGCATCACGGTTCCATGAACTTTTGTTGACGCAACTCTGGTAGTCATTTGTTCGCTGATGTGTACCGTGCAATTATTGTGGTTGTCTACCAAGCAATACTGTTGTCGCACCTACGTTCACTTCCGACATTAATAGAACGTGGAGCAGGGTCTGCGACAGTTATTCGTGACGATGCTAGTAGGAAACTCACGACGATATTTCACGTCATAGACATGTGTATAGTTCACAAACATCCCAGTTTACGAAATAATGTCAAGCATCAGGTGAAAAACGATTTGTTTCCCTTGTACATCTAGTTCCCTAGTGCAAACCATGGCATACACGTCATGAACTGCGAGAAGTATACGTCCGACTGAGCGGCTATTAATAGCTCACTAGCTCGTACAGATCTAGGAGTCTATGTGTTCGAGCTGTACAACTTCGTGTATTGGAGCTGTACAACTTCCTGCAGTATGTGAACATTCGGATAACAGACTCGTATGCAGGGGAATTGGGCGGCTGGGACGTAGCGCAGCGCAGCGCAGAGCGGCTGTGGCGCAGCCCGGGGCTTTGGAGTCGCCTTGACCCGGAGAGCTGTAGCTGTCCCTGTCCCGCTGCTCCCATGCAGCTCCGCGGCGATCGAACAGGCGGCGTGACGCGCCGGACACCGCAGCGCGCATGCGCCTGCGCCGCCCGCGCCGGCAAGCCCGCAATACAAGCACCGGCCCCGTGCTGGAGCGTACACTCTCGTACGACAGCTTACCACTGACATCACCACCAGTGACGAGATATTCGGCAAATAGCTGCATATAACTAACTCCTCGTGCACGGCTTTTCCACTGCGTTATTCGGCGACTATACACGCTTTGAAATTCTCGAAATAGCTGGAATAAAGCATGGGAGGTCATTATCCACAGCTTGTAAAGGCGCCGAACTGTCTTGGTAACAGTCGGAGGACGTGAAATAGAAGCAGTAGTTGAAAACGGAGTGAGACACCATTTTAGTTTATCATCGATGCTACTCAGTCTATACACTAAGCAAGCAGTAAACGAAAACAGGGAGAAATTTAGCAAGGAAATTAAACTTCATGGAGAGGAAGCAAAGATTTTGATGTTTATCAGTGGCATCGCAATACTATCAGAGACAGAAAGAGACTATCAGAAAGAATCTGGCAGATCAGTTGCATGGAATCGATGTCATGAAAAGAGACTAAAAGATGAATAACGGCAAAAGTAAAAATACAACAACAACAACAACATTCGGGTATTATGTATGCTCACAGACACTGACACACAGCACTGGAAGATGGCGAGAAATTGTATATGGTCAGAAATGCGAGTCCTACGTATAGTATGATAATAGATATCTAATTTCTGTTGGCCGCTGCTATTTTGAGATGTTGTCTTTGGAAATTTCGGGACTTCTCGAACTATAAGCCATCGTTTAGGTTTAAGGGGGGTAGGACGTCAAACGGGCTGACTTGGAGCAGGAGAGGCACCACAGGACATTTTAATTTCCACTGTCTATACTTTTAAAAGTAAATTCATAAAACTTTGTCAGCATGAACAGGAAGGATTCAGGATTCACACTCGTAGCAGAGGAAGTTCAAAAACATAACAAAATATTTTTTTACATGTGAAATTTCATCGTTTTTTTCACTTACTATTGGTTGCATTTGTTGCTATAGGTACACTTTTCTTCGTAAGTAAGAGAGTGAATTTTGCACAGCATACAAACCATACTTACAGGTGTCTGAAACTCTAGAATCTATTTAATTTATCAAAAAATGAATGAGCTGTTACGTTTTAAACTTTATATTTAGAAAAAAAAACAAATTTTGTAGTTAATTATCTTGATTTTTACCACAGTTTTTAATAGATTTGGAAAATTCTAGAGTTTCATACACCTGTAAGTATGGTTTGTATGCTGTGCAAAATTCATCAAAGAATCTCTCTTACTTGTGAAGAAAAATGTACCTATAGCAACAAATGCAGCCAACAGTGCGTGAAAAAATGACGAAATTTCATAGCTAAAAAAGATTTATTTTGTTATGTTTTTGCACTTCCACTGCTGTGAGTGTGAATCCTGAATCCTTCCTGGTCATGCTGACAAAGTTTTATGAATTTATTTGTAAAAGTATAGACAGTAGAAAATAAAATGTCCTGTGGTGCCTCTCCTGCTCCAAGTCTGCCCGTTTGACGTCCTATCCTCCTTAATGAAAACATGTTTTTCGTCACCCTTCTGACTGGATTGATACTTTCCCGAATTCTTCTCTTATGCCAATCCCCTAATCTCGAAGCAGCACAAGCAACTAACGTTCTCAATGATTTATTATACATGTTACAGCTCCTGTCTTCCCCTACAATGTTTGACTTCTCCGCCTTCAGTAATATGAAAATTATTCCCTGTTATCTTAACACACGTCCCATCATGCTATCTCTTCTTCTAGCTATTCCTTTCCTTGCCGATATCGAGTAGAACCTCCTCATAAGGCCTATGTTTGATGCCACTAGACTGTTTAAATGATTCCATCCCAACTACAACTGTCTGTTTTACCTTATCTGTTGAACTATTGTACATTATCATGTCTCTGGACATACGCTCACAATACATTTGCGAAAAATCAGCGCTGACATATTATACCATATTAATGCAGATGTTGTATTTGAAGAATGTCTACTGCTGTTGTACTTGTGAGTGCAAATAGCATAGTTATAACAAAAGCCTGTACCGCTAACACTGTAAATGTGGCTACAAGTCGTGAATTTGAAATAACATACATCACCAAATAGCATCGCACTCGACTTACCCTTCATGAGCAGACATTTGTTAATGTCGGCATGCCTGCAAGACGTCTGCATGCTTTAATATTTTAATTGCACGTGTTTTATAGCAGACCGCATTTATTATAGGCTGGCATCTTAGTGGAGTACGAATGGAAGAAAAGGAATTGAAATATGACTACAAGAATTTAACTAGAACTGCTTCCAAACCCGAATCCCACAAGTCAATTAGTATTCTAGTACTGTATGAAAACTACCAACAGACACCATTATTTTCTGATCACGAAAGGGTAATTAAAGTCACCGGAAGTGAAGCAGTTACGTAATGTGGCACTTTCACTTATTGCGAAGTTAGCAATTTATTGTTCATGTCCGTGCCTAACGATTTCGTGAAGTTTTGAGGAGCATATCTCGCAACACATCAATCATCTGCTGCTTATATCACACCAAGACATTTAATTATTGAAAGTGTCTTGCTATAACTATAGTTGTATTGTTTGTGAAATTAACATCATTTCGGTTTTCCAACGAACACCGTCAGTCGCTGCTGCATAACTGGAATGCATTCAATCCGGGTAACGTACGCCATTGTCTTGTTAAACTGGAATTTGATATATTATGAAGTAAGGTAATGCTGCAGCGTAATTAAATTACAAGACTCGATAATATTCTTGTAAGCATGTAACCACATCATGGAGTTTAATGCTCAAAATTTCGGAAACTACAGCATTTTTCTGCATCCATGGTATTATGCATGTTCTCTTGTGTGTGGTCAGCTGACGTTCCTCGTATGAGACAGACGTCTGTACGCCGCAGCGTTGTGATTGGTCTGATAGTTGGTGCTAAAACTTGTCATGATATATTCAATGTTCGTTAGTTTTCGCTGTACAGTCCTTTGAAACTGCTAGAAACAATAACTGCAAATTAGGAGGTCGTTACTTAAGGTGTTTTATAGTTAGAATACCTTCGCCTCTTGTCTGCACTTATTGTGCTGCTAATTGGAGCTAATGTCCAGATTCTCAAGCTATCGTCGGCGTTTTACAACGTGAATTCTAAAGAGAAATTTCGACAAGTAATGATCAGTTAATTTACCGTCACATGCACCGTTCCAATTACTGACATTTTAACGTACCTGTATCCCGGACACCATAGAGAATAGAACATTTGTTTGCCATTCCCCACAACCGACCACCATTTAACAAATGTCAGCCATCTGTAACACCCGTACTCCACAGAGTGACCCGTCCGATCACGGAAAATGACGGGGTGATGGATGCAGATGCTTGACACGTAGAAACTCCACGTCTTGTACAAGGTAAGTTGAGAGCGTGTGTTTTCGTGCGATAAGCGTTCGTGACAGATTTACTTGGACTATTTTCAGAGCCCTTAGGACGCAGTATGACGCAGCATCCCAGTCCAAATCATTCAGTAGTCAACTATTTCTTCAGTCAAACATTTTCTAGTAACACTAATATCTCGAAATCAAATGGAATAAGCTGCTCTCAGTTCAGCATGCTTTGCTTGGCTATCCGTTCAGCAAAAGTGTACGTTAAGCTTACGTTGTTATATAAAACTAATCTCATAGCATTCCAATGAAGGACATGTCTTAGAAATAAACATCTCCAATAGATTTTGGAATTGAAGGAAAGTAAAAGATCGATAAATATTAAAATTTCAAAGAAGGTAGATGCTGACAGGCGAGTATTTGCCGAATCATAAGGTTTCGAAATACTGACACGAATTATTTACAGAAGAAGATTTATAGAAGCTAACCTCGGGTTAGATTAGTTTGCGTTCCAGAGTACTTAGGAAAACACGACGCAATACTGAACGTATGATGTATGTTAGAAGATACGTTAAAGAAAGGCAAATGTAAATTTATAGCATTTGTAGATTTGTAAAATGATTACTTGCAGTGCTGACTACAACACAATCGTTGAATTTCTCAAAATACAGGGAGCCAAAGTTTGTCAATAACTTTTACAGAATTCAGACTGCAGTTATAAAAGTCGAAGGACACTTTGAAAAAGGAATGAGAAGGATTTTACCCTATCCCCACATTATCCAGTCGGTTCATCGAGCAAGCTGTGAAGGGTAAATTTAGAAGGGGAATTAAAACTCAGGGAGAAGAAATTAAAATTTTGAAATTTGCCGATCATACTTAACTCTATCAAACTCGAACGGATCTGGTAGTGTCTTGAACAGATATCATAATATGAAATACAAAACAATTATAATGGAATGTTATCAAATTAAATCAGACGATGCTGAGGGGGTTAGATTGAGAAATGAGACAGTAATAGTGATCGAAGAAATTTGTTGGTTGCACATCAAAATAAGTGACTATGGCCAAAAAGGATAGTATATAAAATATAAAATGGAAATCGCAAGAAAGACGTTTATGAAACAGAGAAATTCGTTAACACTGAACATAAATTTAAATTTCACGAATTCTTTTCTGAAGATTTTTCCTGGAGGGAAATATTGTACCAAAGTAAAACAAGGACTATGAACAGTTCAGACAAGAAGTTTTTGAAATTTTTTACTACTGGAGAATGTTGAATTTTGCATGGGTCGAGCGAATAACTAATGAGGTACTGAATCGAATCGAGAAGAAAAGACATTTATCGCACAACCTGACTAAAAGATGGGATCGGTTGGTCGGACACATCCTCACGCAGCAAGGAATATCAATTGGTAATGGAGGAAACAGTGGGGTCAAAACTATAGAGGAGACTGAGGCTTAACTACAAGAGACAGGTTAAAATGGATGTAGGCTGCCGTGGTCACGTAAAGATGAAAAGGCTTGCTCAAGTTATGTCAACGTGGACAGCTGCATCAAACCGATCTTCGCCCCGAGGACCACCACCACAACGACAAAACAATAAATACTACTACATCTGCTAATACTCCAGTTTCCCTCATAAGACGGCGATTACGTGTATGTCATTCAGTGCTAAAATGTCAGCATGTAAATAGGCAGAGCACTCACTGAATCTCCTTTTCTAAATTTTAGCAGACCAGTTTTGGCGTTACAGAGACCATCAGAAGATACATACAGTTAATGGTCTGTGTCATGCAGTCTTCGATCACTCCGTTTAAGTAGATAAATGTTAAACATGTAAACAGTAGAACAGAAATTCTGACTTTTAGAGGTAAAACTGTCTCTGAAAATATTAAGCAGTATATTAGTTAAAACTATCTACATTCACCCAAAGTTCTTAAGGTTTATATTGACGAGACTGAAAAAATGGTTGAAAACAATAAACGATATTTTTGCCATTAAAGTGCAGGTTCACAACTTTGTTGTTTCTAGATGATTGGAAGACAAGGTTCAGACAGTGGTACATAAATTAAGCCAGATTGCTACTAAATATGCACTAGGATCCTTATTAACAGACACATTATCAAAGAAACGAGTGGATTTCTATATCTGAGATATAACTTTTGGTGCTTACAGGCGGGTGAAGAGAAAATGGAGCGGTAAAGGGTTCGTAATTTGTGCGAGACGATGCTGCCAACAGTGGAACCTGGTGCCACAAACGAAAACAAGCTTAAACTGTCTAAATTTATTGTCTGGCCATTACTGCTAAATACGTGCGGGAACTGCACTCTAATTTCTAACCAAGACGAATTGATGACTCTGAGTAGAGATTCATCTGTTATATTGCACGAAATAAGGAAAGGTAACGGGCTGTTTCCTGTCGATGGCGTCGTTGGAGACGAAGCACAAGACAGTACCTTCGATAGTGTTTGCTTGAATAAATAAAGGATCCAGAAGCTACATCATGAAACACGCAGAGTGAGGCGATTGCAGTACGACACAGACAATCTCAATCAAAAAGAAAGAAAGAAGCTCGAATACCTAGTATTACACGCGTGTTTGTAAACTTTCCAGGTACGCAACAGCAGTACATAAAATCTCTAAGACGTCTGTTTACAGTGGGTCCAAACACGTGGTTGCTGTCATGAACAAATTTACCCCAAACCTGTTCGCAAAGAACACAAAATAACCCTATTCGAATACATCTACATACAGGACTTATGACAACAGTACGGGCAAATGGTTTTGCAAACAATTGTTTCGTTAGAAGGGATGCAGAAAAAGAGTAAATTTCTCGCATAAGACACTTCTCTACTCTAAAGCCGCTATCAGAGCACAGTAGTATCAACTGTAAGATCTCACATTCATTGGCGTGACGAAAGCAAACAACAGTTCACAAGGAAACATAAGTATTAAGACAATGTTTTTCTGCTGCTTTCCGAGAGCGTTTGCCTACGAGTATAAACGGATCCAATATACGTTTCCGTGTGACACAGTGTTGTGTGAAACTGTCTGTGAACCGCTACCACCATTTACACGAGTTTTGGAAATCATGTAAAACATTACAGGACGCTCAAACTGTAACAATGGTTCTCGCCAGGAACGTACTGGCTTCGAGACACGGTAATCTATGTATACAGAGCAAGTAAATTGGATGAACCTTTATCTTGTACTTCATTCTCTTCTAATTTATTCTGTCACACTTAGAAATCTTCCATTTCCAATTTCCTCTTGCAGATTTTCATCATCTACACTTCGTTTCCATGTGATGATATTTTGAAAAGATTTAATTTCAAATTTACTACATCCAGTGGGCATTTTCGGACTCTTTCTCTGTCTTTCTGATATATGTTACGCCGAAATATGGTAAGATTTTCGTATAATCCACATATTTTGTTCGTAAAGAACATGAGAGGGGTATAAGTTCCAAAAATTAATAAAGTAACACAAATTTAAGTATACGTATCAATTTATCTCTTTATCAGTACTCAGTTATGAAGAGATAAATTGGTGGAAAATAAAAAAATTAAAAAAGAAACACAGCAAGATTCGTGTAAGTCGTTTAACAGGTATTAAAAAAAATAAGAATTGCTCACCAGACACAACCATTTTCGGAAGAGGTAATCGAGCGAGATAGCGCAGTGGTTAGCACACTAGACTCGCATTCGAGAGAACGACGGTTCAAACCCGCGTCATGTCATCCTGATTTAGGTCTTCCGTAATTTCCCTAAATCACTTCAGGCAAATGCTGGGATGGTTCCTTTGATAGGGCATGCACGACTTCCTTCCCCATCCTTCTCTAATCCGATGGGACAGATGACCTCGTTGTTCGGTCCCCTTCCCCTAAATCAACCAACCAACCAGAAGAGATAACTGTCTCTGTTTTACGCAGCAGCAGTTTACGTCTGCCCCAACTATCGTTTACAGTGAATTCGCAATATCCTTTAACTTAAAAGCAATCGGTACTCTAGATTTATAGTGCACCATTTGATCCAGAAGTGGTAAACTAAACCACAGTGAGTACTTTACATCAACGGTACACGGAAAATTATATGCAACATTATTTGGGAAAAAATTAATAAAAGTCTTCTCACAATTTTTGTACAGTGTACTCAACCCCTTTATTTAATGCTAGTTTCGATGATAAACATGGAAAGGAAATTTCATACTAACGAATCCATGCCCATAATTAGTGTGTCTGTACGATCAGGTCGCACATACTGATTTTCTATCTTGAGAAGCATTCCACGCCTTGATATCAGACGGAACATTGTATATCAGAATATTATTGACAACACCGACCTTCCAGTACTGAATGATGCATTCTCTGTGGAACGAAAACGACTGAAATCAAGACATCCATATTTTATCACATTCAAGATTATTGCTGAAGAATTCAATGTCACCAGTGAATGTAAACGCTGCTGGCAACAAAATTATCCTCCACAATGCCTGAAACTGCACTGCAATCACGAGAAACCCCCTGGATATGACAAGTCTCGGGAAATTTGGACTACTCTGAACCGCATCCGCAACGGGCCATGAAAGATTTGCAGGTATACTCCACAAGTGGGGGAAATCTTCATCACCATATCGTGTCTGTGGTTCTGATCAACAGACAGTTGTTCGTGTTCTATTAACACGTGCTGCACTTGTGAATAAACGATATACTACATAAACTATTGTCATTCGTATCCTATTATGCTCAAGAGGTGCGTCGAAGTGTTGAACGTAATAGTTCAGTAATCTATTTATGTGCATAGCTATTCTTCTGATTAAAAAGCTCTTAATATATGCCATGTGATAAATCGTACCACACCAATGATTAAAATGTAATCACAAATTAATAATACTACTGGAACGTGACAAAGTACTCGTACATAAACCTCCGCAGCCAGTCGTAGCCCGGATAGAAACACTAAGTGGGAGGGAAACGTCACATCACACTATTAAGTAATACAAAACCGATGTCTCCTTGCTGATGGAAGGTTTACGAGAGACGCCCATAATGGTATTTTTCTAATTTGTGGAATAAATTACAAACATTTATATCAAGAGCTTATTTTCATAAAGAGTTACTATCTGTATACGTATATAGAAGTTACTGTCTGTATACATGGACAATGATGAAGGTGGCTATAGCTAATACACTAGTAGTGGGAAGATCGTTTGAGTAGGATATCGTAGAAGGCAAATTGAAAACGAAGTACCAAGTCTAAAAAACTATATAAACTAGACATCTCTTCTATAAGTTTAAAGGCACAAAAAGAAAAAGTTAAGAAAATTCTTGCAAATGGAAGTTACAGCAACAAAAAATTTATAAACCGTTGGGTTGTAAAATTCTGAACTAAAATTTATGTATCAATGTGTTACTTACAAGAGGAAAAAAGTGTCAGAAACAGGAATCAAAATTGTGATGATATATCTGATTTCCTGAACTAAGAGGAAAAGTGGGACGAAAGCGAAAATTTTTAATACTTGTAATGGCAAATCATGGAAAAATTTAAATTAGGATAACGGAGTAGTGACATTTGAGTTGTCACACATAAGCAAATTAGAGAATGGTGGTAGAAAGAGAAAGTGTTGTTCTAAAAAGCAATGGCACTGAAATAATCGTTGTATTTTGCGGTGGACAATCTCGACACTTCTTCCAGTACCCAATTTACTGCCGGAAATATCTTCTCTTCACTATCTATCAAAAAAACAAAATTAGATAAAAGTAACGTTAGATAACTTCATTGTGCTCTACATTCCCTTATGAGTTGGTAAACCCAGTTCAGCTAATTATAGCAGAAGAGATGCAACGATAAACATATCCAGTTTTAAATAGCTCCTAAATCTTCATTTGGTAAATCTTGATTAGCGTGTGTAAGTATGCCTGAACGAGAGCCGAACGAGGTGGAGCAACATATGAGACTACGGACTTCGTGTTCAGTCTTCCGTTGAACCAGTTTAATTTTGTCATCGTTGTTCTAAAGGTTTCTATGTGAGTATTTTTGCAACAATGTCACAGCCTTTTTTGCACCTTTCTTCTCGAACTTAATTTTCTAACTGCATGAAGTTCGGTATCCAAAGGGATTTAAATCGTAGAAAAAGAAGTTATTGAATCCAAGAACGATGCAATAAAGAGAAAAGTAAATATTCTGTCGGTAAGTCAAAGGTAAAAACAATCAATATTAAAAATCATATTTCTGTATTAATGAATGAATGAATGAAACGTATGTCAAAATTGAGAATTTAATACGAAGCATGGACTAAAGCAGTGATTTCGATTAAAAAATGTAGAATACGAATAAAAATTCCTATCTCATTTGGTGTCCTCCTATCAGCTACCTTTGATGCATAGCGCCCTTTTTTATGAACAAGGGAACTAAGCCGGATTCAGAGACACTCCGCGCACCAGTTTTGCAACTGTTGATCTCGTATGCTGGTTTTTAACTCGTTTGTCAGCCTGGTACCTCATCTCAGCCAATACAACTGAAAACAACCCTGCAAAATGGAATGATTATTGCTCATCCTTAGCGAAAGCTGACACAAGACGAAAGGGGGACTGATGACCTTAGCTGTTTAGCCCCCCTTAAACACCCCAACAACCACCACCACCACCACCACCACCACCACCACCACAAGACGAAACGAACGCTGCTGTATACAGGGTGAACCAGGGGTAATGGTCACTAATAAGGGATTACGACAAGAATGATCACTCAGAGGAAAAAAGTCTAATAAACATGAGTTCTAAAGTGCATATGTTACGAGCTATGAGGTAGACTTCTTCGATACCGTGAAAAACATCTCTTCTACTGCAAGCTCTTCGCTTTCCAGATTTTGAGAGCCTCTCTTAGGGGGGAAAAGTCCAGTAACATGGGCTGTTAAGAGCATACATTAACAGCTGTGAGCACTTGTTCATATCCGCTACTGTAAAATGTGTCTCTTCTGCCGAAGAAGCGCTCGTACCTCTTCAGGTATGCGTTCGAGAGCTCTTGTTTACTTGACAATTTTCACTTGTTGTGGTCTGTACTACCTCCTATCAAACTATGTAAAGCAAAGAGCTTACAGTAAAAGACATTTGTTTCATAGTGTCCAAGACTAAGAAGTGCTCATAGCTCTTGAGGCATTTTAGAGCTCTTGTTTACTATATTTCTTTGCTTCAAATGATCGTTTTTGTCATTTATCTGAAAACTGATCATTCCTCTTGGGACATCCTATACATCGTGAAAATACATTCAATGCAATTGTTTGAACAGAAATCAGAAACCTTCTCACTCTTATTTTTTCTAAACTGCAACTGCGAATGAGAAGAAACAAATTTTCAATATAACTGACGAGAACGCGACCGAGATTAAAGACAGAAATTGCGTCAGAAACGAAAGTTAGAAGTAAATAAATAAAGGAAATGGTTGGTATTGAGAATTAAATGCCTACGATCCAAGTAAACTAGTCAAAACGTTTCTGAAGACATAAAGCTAGAAACGTAGCAGGTGAAACAGGAAAGCAAAACGAAAACTAAACCTATCGATTCTAAAATGATTTTCAAAGTAACAATACAAATTATTTCATAACGGTTAGAAATAGTGAAGAGACATTTCGTCAGAGGAGGTATGAATAGTGCTTTCAAACTCAATCACTTTGAAAACTCATTCATTGCACAGCATACGCTGGAACACAAACACGTTATACTATATTATAACGCCTATGGTAAGACCCCAAATCAATTACAACTGAAAATATACTTTCATCAAACGGAAATCCCGAATCCATGTTAAATGAACAGATAGATTTGGCTAGCAATAGTTTAGTAATGTTAGAGACATATTTTAAATTTATTTCCCTGCATATGTTAATTCATATACAAGCCCGATCTCTGACAGCGCAGGTTAAACATATTTGGTCGTCTCATGTTAAACTACATCTGTGAAGTGTTTTGAAGTGTATAGACAAGTGTGTTCCTTGAGTGATGTGATATGTGATTACAAAAAGGATAAACCAATGTCTGCTCCCATTAAAACGTTACAAACGTTCTTCCTTGATTTTTTTTAGGTAAGTTTTTCGCTGTTTCTCCACATATTTTCCATCTTTAATTACCGAAATACGAACCCTGCCATCCAACCTTCTCACAACAGGAACGTACATTTGATATCATCTCACCAAAGAACAGAAGTAAATAATGAATGAAGACGATTTACATCTGACGATGGACCAAAAGCGTTCGAAGTGGATTGTGTACTTCAATAAACCACGAAAAAATTGTGACTGAAGGCGTATTTATTCATACTTCCTGCGCACGGAATACAGTCACGTATACAGCTGCAAAATATTGTTAACATTTAAGACATTTCATCGTTGTGCGCTACCTGTGTAAGTTGCTTTCAGGTTGTACATGCATTAATCATAATATGTCTTCGGTCGCGATATTTTATTTCGGAGAAATTCTTTTTTTCTGGATATTTTGATGTTTTGAGAGTTAAATCTGTTTCATTTTATGCTTTCTGCAGCTGCGTCTACATATTTATTTTGAGGTGATGAAATGAAGCTGATGAAACTATGAAAAATGGTAGTGCATCCTTGACAATAAAACAGTAGCTCCAAAACGGCTGGAATCAAATCAAAACTAAATTAATGTCAATAAGGGCAGTGTTTTATCACCGAAATTTGTTCCACTTCAGTTATTATTCATGCAGTATACTTGTCTTTACTTTTTTTTTTAAAATGATCTTTTCCAAAATCGGAATAAATTGCTAATCCTGAAAGCCGTACTCTGAAAAGACGCAAAAAGTTGCAGCATAGTCTCTTTGTTCCAGAACACATCTGTTAGTTCGTGCAATGAATATCTTGATATCTAAGGTGCAATACATGTCATAGGCGTCAAATACAAAATCCGTGTCATCAATATATAGGCGAATTTCTGTTGATATAGTACTGTATACTAAATTTTATGTGGATCATCTCACGGTGTTCCATTTCTCATTTCCACCGTCGTTCCTAGTGTAATGAATTACTTCCTGCTACGCTAACTAACGACACATATTCCAGTTTCAGGTGGCATAATTATTTTATTCTTAATTACTACTCTTCGTTGCTACTACGTTTAATTTGATTAAAATTTTGATTGAATTTCAGGTCACCGCAGTCAGTACGAGGAGGAAGTAACAGTTATAGCGTGAACAAATTAGAACGAGGAAGCCGTAGAATTTTTTTCCGAAGAATGAGACGTCCTTGTGCCACAAAGAAACTGGAGAGACGGAAGAAACCTAACTTGAAGATGTTCAGATTTCAACGTTAAAATGCTAGCCGCGGTCCACATCTGGTACATAACAGATTAACTTCAATCGAACGCAAGACAAAGCTAGAAACGGGCGAATGAAGACCTTTAAATTACGCTATACAGAATACGTCCTCACAGCTCATACACAGAGCTCGGAACAGAACGTGTAACTGTTGCAGTAAAACTAATTACTATTGAAACGAAAGACAAGCAACGTCTCTCGATTGAATGAACCTAACATATCTCTACTTGTAATGTTGCCATCTTCGCTTACCACGAATAACTGACAGGAAACACTAAGTAATTATCATTCACGCTAATAAAAATCTGTAAACGGCTTCTAATTTTTAAACAGTTTTTGAGTAGAAGATAGCCTAGTAATTACAGCTTTAAAATATGAGACTGCATATTAAAAGTTGTTGGAAAGCGCATCAACTCGTTAAAAGTATGCTAATCTAGGGAAAAGGTCTTTCAAGATGTTACCAAATCATAAAGAGAAATTCAGTATGTGGCTGGTAGTAACGACACATTAATTGGCAATGTAATTAATGTACGTAGTTCTGAAAATGATGCATACTATGCATACGAACTAAGAAGTATTTCAAAAATGTACGAATTAAAGTTCTAAGGAAGTGATGCGTACCTAACTTCTTTGTACTGTAAATATAAAGATATGATAGACAACTGAGGAACGTTTTTCGTATAACTTGCACAGAAGAAGCTGGATTTATGCCCTAAGGACATCATCAATAACATCGCTGAATGTGAGGATCAAAGTATTCAGTAGATTAAACAGTGCATAGTTGCAGAATCGGAGTTATTCATTGTTGCCTTATACTGAGTTGTATTGTTCACAATACTACTTGGTAATTGTCTACACCGTTTCAAGAGAAGTTATGCCTTCGAATGTAATTAAGCTTAATCTATTGTAATCATGTGATTTTTTTTATTTTTTTATGTCGAGTTGGGCTAAAAATAAAATATTTTCAGATGTATAAAAATTCGTTGCAAACAGTGGCATTAATGTACTATTCCACTAAATTTAATGAGAAAAATATAAAATCTGTAGAAGGAGGGCGTTTCTAAAGATTTCAATCGAAATGTGTCTAAGACTTTGACTATTCGTTTTTCATGCATCACGTTCTGTAGATTACATAATTTATTGCGTAAGAATACAAGGGTGATTTCTTCGTGAATATGAAGGTCACGTCATTACAATAAAATATCAGCTCCGAAAGTAAGAATGATGACGTTCCAATTCCAGCGATGTAGCAAAAACTCAAGTCACGGGAAAAAGAAGCAAAACCTATTCGTTTCTTTTCTTCAGCGTGAGAAACTATTCCCGTTCACAGAGAAACGTATATAAAAAATTTTACTTCAACTAATTCCCGCTTCAAATGTAGCTTAGTCTATGATTTGACATAAACGGGAGCGCAACGTACACTGGTTCTATATAATTATCAGCTATGTCGTAATTAACGTTTTTATGACAGTATACACGGCAAATGACCGTATGTGTTTCCTTTTTTCTTTAACACCCTGGTAGCTGAGTAGTTGATGCATGCCCATGAACTAAGTTCATTTCCTGTAGCACCACTTGATAATGGCTATACAACCGAAATTAGCTACAAGTAGACTAATAAATATTATTTACTGTCGTACGTAAAAAGCGTTGTCATTTCGTACTGTAAAAGATATTACAGAAATGGTTCAGACGTTTCTGGACTGTTCTTTCATCAGAAAAAGTGAGCCCAATTCATTGTTTAGTCGTCAGAAAACTTGGTGGTATCCGGTAACAATTATAAATTCTCTAACTATTCGAATTTTTCATCAACTCTTCCGCATTTTTAATATAAGGCACCGCTGAATGGATTAAAGCTGGAGGCTCATGAGCAATGAGATTCTACGTATTAACATTCTACTGATCCGATACCACATTTACCTTTGTAGAAGTTGCAACAAAATGTGTTTGAGAGGTAAAGCATTCCACTGTACTGTCGATCGACATGTGGTTTAGTGTATCCTGGAATGTTTCAGGATAAAGATTATCAGAATCAGTTAATATACTTACAATGCCCATGCTAAATTTTGGAACAGGAATGATTCCTAGCATAGCATGTATGGGTCACTTCGGAAGATAGATGACGATTGCAATGGACAAATGTTGTTTCGTACAACCACCAAAATGGACGTAATTCGTAGGCTTGCTGCTAAAAGCTGATATATTGCTAATTGCCCCCCTCCCCTCACACCATAATATCTACGCTGGAATTTTGTAACCTTCGTTTCGATGGTTTGCGCTTTTAGAAGTTCTAACATTAAACTGATATCATTTGGCAGGATAAACATGACTGGCATAATCTGATGTATTTTAAAAAATCCTCCTTTGAAGCAAACCGGAAATTCAAATTTTACGTTACTAGATGGAAATTAAAATTTGGCTTTCATTGTGCCATAGGTTAATTTTAACTAAGGATAAAACTGAATTCATAAATAGAAAGGTCACGCTACATACTGTGAATGGTAAAAACAGGTTTGTGTTGGCTTCTTGTCCTATCACCTCAGTAAAACGACAATGTAAAGAAATGCAAGCGCCTCAGAGATGGAGATGAATCCTGATTTGAGACCAGAACTGAACCAAAGACAGTTGTGGAAGGCCGCAGATGCTATTTACTGCCGATGCCAGATTCGGGCAGCTCAACCTATGTTCAAAAGTTTGCGTACAAGACAACTAAATAGTCAATGTTTTACGGTATATGCGTCACACAGTATAAAAAGCTATGGTGTACATTAAGCTTGTAGATTCTGTGAGTATCGTGGAAAAATAGATAACAAATGAGATTTATGTTCACGTTTTTAGCGACGTAATCCAATGAAAACTGTTTTTCCGCTTTTTTTCTTTTTTTTTTTTTTTTTTTTTTTGACATGTGGTACCAACTGACGGAAATTCTCTCACGATAGAGAGCTCCCTCTCGTTCTAGGTGTAAGCCAGTTCGTTTGAAAATAACATCGTTGCAATAAGTGAACTCCATCTGCAGTCACCACTTCAGGCGCTGCCCAGGAATGGCTACTCATTCAGAAGTCAGTGTTAACTAGTATTCTGTACGTCGATAACAGTACTGCTTTCGCCCTGTCTCTTCGGAGATACATGAGCAATTCGGATCAAATTTACCGTACCATATATTTTGCTACAAGCATATTTTAGGAAAAGGACTTATACGTAAAGAATACTTAATAAACATGTGCATTACCCACTGATATTCACATTCTGACAGTAGCCATTTAATATCGTGACAAAATTCGAATGCTATATTAAGAATAGCATATGGTCGCTTCTGTGAATGAAGGAAAAGAAGTTTCTTTGGAATCGTTCATTGAACAAATACAAAAATGTCTTCCTACCGCAAGAAATCTCTAAAATAATGTAATATAAAAGGCGAGAAAAATGCAATTGAATGTCTGTGTTCGTAAAATGGTGCTACAGATAAGTGAAAAGTTTCAGCATGACAATTTTGTGACGAACAGAATTTCACAGACGCTAAATTCCTTCTTTTAATTCTTTTTAAAAACCAATGTCATAAAGTCCCAGCACTGATTGTTGGAGGGATCTGAATAATATCCCGTTTTAAGAACAAGTTTCTAAATTTTATCTTACCGTAGTGTGTATCACGACGAAATGTATTTCCTGGTAGTTCTACAACATTCATTAACCGAGAGAACGTAAGCTAATGCTTTACCTAACGGAAAATTCTGACTGATTTATTTGGAAATTTCAGTAGATAGTGGAGTTTCTTCTCTTGAGACCAGTTTGATCGTAAATACTTAAAACGACAGACGTGCTTTGAGTAAGCTAGCATTTTAATCGAATAAGAAAACAAATTTGTACCAAGCACTAGGTATACGAGGAATAGCAAATGACTGGTTCCAATCTTACCTCGTAAACAGTGTGCAAAAGGTAGAGAAGGTAGAGATAGTTCACACATCTGGTTGTCATTAATTTTTAGTAATATAATCATCACGCAGCACAGGTGTTCCTCAGAGTAGCGTATTAGGTTCAGTTGTGTTCTTAATATATCAGTGACTTTCCAGACAGTGTAAGACATGGACAAAAATACAAACGAAACGGTTTTTACGACTGGACAGTATAGGATAAATTAACATTGAACAAAAAGAAAACAAACAGTATGCACTTCACCATAAAGAAAAAAACAATTCTTTTGTATTAGGCGTAGATGATAAATCTACAGATTGTGTAACAAAGAAAGTTCTTAAGGATGAATATTGATTGACAGTCATGGAATGAACACACAAAGATACAGTCAAAAAAAAATTATATCAGCATGTTATCGAGGTCACTGGAGGCTGAGTACAAGCACGGAATATTTCAAGGATGGGTAAGAAAATTGGTTGTGTACTTTGAAAGAAATCATCCCGGCATTGCTTTGAGCGATTTAATAAAATCGCTAAAACTAAAATGTGGTTGGCCAGAAGCGTATTTGTCCTACAGAATGCGTGAAATTGGGGTTTTATCGTAGTCTATAATAGTCAATTTCTTGTGGTAACTTACTATTCCTTAGTACACCCAGTTTTTAGCTATAGAATCGTTTTCTGGGGTTGAAAGCATAAAATATGGATACATGTTTTAAAGGAAAACAAAAATGAGTCGTAAGAATGATAACTAAAAGTAGTAGTCTAGCTCACTGTAAACCGCTATTTAAAAAGCTGTGTATCCACACTGCACCAAATGAGTACATCTACAAACCCGTTGTGTATATCAGGGAACATATTACTAAGTATTTCACTAACAGTTACATACATAATCCTGGAACAGGAGACAATTTGAACTCACATTTACCAAGGAACAACAAACAAAAAAGTCGATCATTTACAATCACAGAATAAAATCGTGTAATAAACTCACATATAAATTTTTAAGAAATGCTTCAAATGGCTCTGAGCACTATGCGACTTAACTTCTGAGGTCATCAGTCTCCTAGAACTTAGAACTAATTAAACCTAACGAACCTAAGGACATCACACACATCCATGCCCGAGGCAGGATTCGAACCTGCCACCGTTGCGGTCGCTCGGTTCCAGACTGTAGCACCTAGAACCGCACGGCCACCCCGGCCAGCATAAATTAAAAAAGATAAATAAAAACCTCATGTTAAAGAAAGCTACAATATTCGTTATATGGAACGCATACTGCACAATTATAGATCATTTAGAAGACTCACAGTAGTATTTAGTAATGAAAATGGACAACTACGACACACTGCAACTTTGCAGTGCATGATCACATTATTTTACAAGAAAGTCCTGTGTCAAGGGCTTATGCGCACGTCAGTAATGTCTCATGATTCTGCAATTTGCATGAAAATACTGTGAGGTGACGTGGCTACATGGATGCGTTTTTAAAAACTTTTCTTATGTCCTGAACACACTTTTATTTTTCCAACAACACCTTACGCATTTCGACTTTTCGTCATTTTCAAAGGTAGTGTTATGCCAAGCATGTAAAATCTTTCATTGGATACATTGTCTCAATCACGAGACAAGTGCCAACTCTTATTATTCTCCTGGGGGATGCTGAGTCAGTTTTTCAGGTGAACAGAGGACAGGACATGGAGACTTGCCTAGGGTATAGTTGCATATTTGCCAGTCTGGAGTCAGTTTTCCAAACAGATTGGAGTAAGTGAAAGGGGCATAGTACCATGTTCATGGTCCAGGAGCCACCAGCGGTGTCCTCAATGTAGCAACAATAAAACGTAAAACTATGATTTGCATTTTAAGTTATTACAAGCAAAGTGTATGTAAATCAAAGAACATTGCACAACTGGATCAACAGAATGGGGCAGTGGAGCTGATGAGACAGTGATCTCTTATCCGAAATGCTGAAGTTTGGTCAGTCCAGCCATCCCCACACAGGTCTTTCGTTGTTTTCCTAGATCATTTCAGGAAAATTCCAGGATGGTTCCTTCACGAAGGTCACGGCCGCCGACTGTCCTGTCCTCGTAAAGGTGCAGATATATTTTGAGCTATTGATTTCCATTGTACCACCATTGACAATTCCCGTATCACTGTGAGATGGTCTTTGTATGAATAAATAAATGTTGTATGTTCTCTTACTCATCTGATATTTTTAAGGATCATAAGACAGGAAAATACACAACAAACGTATACTTCTGAATTTAATGTTTATACTGTTATTTAACGTCTCTGTAAAGAAGACCGTACAACTAAACTACGGCTCGATCAACAATAGACTGCTGGATTGGACGAGAATAGGTGTACTATAGGAACGCAGAAATTAGTTGCCGAACAGCACAAATACTGCGTCTGATATACTATTTTATAAATTAGGATGTGAAAGCGAAGTTTTTAAAAAATACATATTTTTTAAAAAAACTTCATACAACGAAGGCAAGATTGCAGAGAAAACACTGAAGTCGGTGTTATTAAATCTATGTAATTCGCTTCACAAGAATCAAATTTCCGCATTTGAAATTTTCAGTGGAACGCCAATATGACCAGGACATCTGCCTAAAAAAGGCTAACCAAAATGCCACAAGTGCTGGATGTTCTAATGAGAAACGAAAAACGAAGAAGCATTAACAGTATATATATATATATATATATATATATATATATATATATATATATATATATATATATATATACCCTCTATTCTCAGTGTCTTACTATTGCTAGCAACTGTAAATCTGCGCTGATACAATCATTGCTTCAGAGTACATCATTATCGTAAATAAAGGAAAGACTCAAATGTCTCAGGAACATAACTGTATATGATTAATTGATAGACAGTTATTTATTGTGTATTATTGTCCCTGATTCTTTGTCACCTCTTTTTTTTACCGCCAACAACAATATTGCAATTCTTGTGGAATCAAAGTATATTGATGTTCGTGTTATGTGTCTACAATCTCCTCTCTGGCCTCACAATCTTATATAAGGTGAGCAATGAATTCGTACCTATTTTGTGCATTTTACCTGTGAATTTCTTTCCTGTAACCAACCCCAAAAACAATAGCGTAGGATAGAAATAACGGCTGTATGTGAACTCCAGTGGTCGATACGACAAACGTGGTGAGTCCCAACTGATAATATTAGTGGAAGTATTAAGAGCAGAAAATCATTTTTTTCCCTTCACAATGATCCATATCATCGCTTTTTAATTTAATGTATTTATCAAGATCCATGGGACTCTACGAATCACAGCTACTTGGTCACTGAACTAGTCAGTACATAACTTACAGAATACTAATTAGGAAATTTACAAACAAAAGAAATTGAAGAATTAGGAAAAAGTAAAACAGTAAGAATACACGATTAAATAAGACATTACAGAGGAAAGCTCAAACATACTGCGAGCAGAAGAATTGTGTGACAATTAAAACTTTCAACTTTGAACGTAAGGCTTGGGTTCATCATAAGATGTTTTCAAATCTGGCGGAACCCGTTGGAGAAGAAACCTGTATCATGGTTATGGAACTATTATACAAGCGCATTCAAGTGCATATCGTTTTTCCGTCTAGTGTGCACTGAATGAATATTGTGATCTCATCTGAATGAGTTAGTATTATCAACAACAAATGTTCGAGTATATGTAGAGGAATTGCAGGCTTAGAATTGCGAAACACCTGAACAGAAGCCTCCAAGACGAGCACGCCTGATGAAGCAGACCTGTCTGAGCGCCCTTTTCTGGACTAAGCATATTCTTGATAAGTACACAGGGTTGCCCCAAAACACTATGTCTCCGGATGGTCACTCCTATTCGTTCCAATGACGCCTGCTACATAACCAGGAGCGCTTAGGATCCGTTTTTGTTACCTTTACAGCTTTAATTTGCCGGAAATGTACTCGAACCTGATAAGAAGTTGTTCTCGGGTTTTTGGGAAATTGATCTGACACGAAACCGAGGTACTTGATTGTTAGAAAATATTCTAAGGTATCCACGCCAAACCCCAGAGGTGACACAATCAGAAGAAAATGCGATTTTCTTCCAAATACGATGCTGTCATTCACGTTTTCGAGGTAGTTGAGTTATCACCCTGGTGCAAAGAGCGTCGAATTCCGATATGATACCATACTTCTTGGAACATCAACAACTGCGATAATTTGGCCATCGAATCCCCGCTCAAATTACTACAAACAGAGCCACACCGTTACCGAATATCACTGCCTGAAAACGCGCAATGTAAATAGACTTTACCGTTAATCTGCCAGAACCATACATGGGTAGGTGAATTCCACAGTTAGACTTCCATAAAATCTATTTCCACTACTTCACGGTTCTTGCATCTCTCTAAACGAAATTTCCCACTCCTTTTCGTCATGGTGCTTTCTGGCCTGCTGCACAGTTATGAAAACGTAGTTGCATCTCAGATCGTTCCATTACTGACATGCGTGCCTCAGCAGCAGTAGAATTTGTCTGCAACAGTTTGTAAGAATGTCAGACGACTGGTTCGTACAGTATATTTCAACGATCGTCGGTCTCTTGACCGAACCTGAGCAACAATTAGGTTTAGTTCTTTCCGGATTCATCAGTTTGACAATGAGGTCACCAACAGGGAACCTGAACACGTGAAACCCCGTGATGGTTCTCTGCCGGAATGCTCAAACTTGTGGGCCCATACAATCATACCTCATTAATAACCAGTTCTCCTCGTTCACTGATCCTAATAGAAAACACGTCTATAATATTGTATCTGGAGGCGCTTTAGTGCTTAGTCTACGACGTCCGACTCCCCCCATTCAAACCCCCTTCCCCCGTAATAGCCTGTATCACAGAACATTTTTCAAACTAGTGTTGTACTGTCACACTGCATACGCATAATCTAAATACCAAATGCTCTTAGGTAACAAACTGCACAGACATGACGCAGTATACGTAATACAACGCAGAACTGTGGGCTTGAGTGTGATAGTATTTCCTTGGATGGAATCTTGGTTATTGCGCTTAATTTGTTGCATAGCCTGAGTTCTAGGTTAGGTTGCAAGATGACAAGTTGAATGTGAGATGGCGAAGCCAACCAATATGAATCCGAAATGAACTTTGTGATAAAAGACTGATCTGTAACCTGGCTTTATGTTTATGTTGGCGGCATACTTAACGCACTTTTCTCGTTTATTCAAAGTAAAGCTGCGAGGTTATTAACAAAAATCTGTATTATATTGTACACATAAGTAGTATCTGACACTTATTTTGCTGCATGTTATGTACGAGCATACTCATACACCGTACATAAACCTGGAAATACGCAAGGAGGAGGAGCTGGTAGTAATGTAACTTTTACCGGACTATAAGAGAAGCAGTGCGGTGCAGACGTTTGTGGCTGCAAGCACCGGTGGGAAAAGTGTGGTAGTGCTGCACTGCAACCTCTGAGCTAGGCTAGGGGGAAGGGATCGATGCACGGACCTCCGCAATAAAGGGCACAGTAGACACGGGCAAAGTGAGGCAATACGCACAGCATGCACGGTAAGCCAGAGTGCAGCAGCAAGTGTGCACCCCAGGCCGGAATGAGCTGGCCGGTCGATAGCCCGGGCAGCAACCCACGAGAGGCGTGTAGGTGCCAGAAACAGCTGACGGCGCTGGCGGAGGGCGTGGTGGGACGGACTTACCTCAATATCGGTGCCGACGTCGGGTGCAGGCCTCGGCGATCCGTCGAGTGACGCTGGTATCCAGATCCGCGTTGGCTTCGCCGCTCGCCACTCACAAACACACTTACAGCGCGCACACACCGTTTTCTATACCGGCCAAGGTGTCCTGATGCGGTCCTAAGAGATCACACGCGGAAAGACGTAGAAGGGAGTAGAGCAGTGGCGAGATGGTGCGGTTCTACTCCTACCAAAGGCTCTCAGCGTCTCCTAAACCTAAACACTTAACAGTAGATGATCTTATTCGTAAATTCGTTTCGATGATGACAGGGAATACGGCAAAGGCAAGAAGAGAATAAATCGCTTATACGACTATATTAGAGAGCAGTAGTCTACCTATAGTGTCACGAATGTCACTCGAGATCAAAGTTCGCGCAACGGGTCTGAGCCCAGACGAGATCTGTATTCGCTGCCGAAAATGACAATATCTCTGATACTGCGGCTGGCGAGGTCGAGCGCGCTGGCCAGCACTAGACACAACTTGCGAAAGCCGGCCCTGGGAGAGTCGGTATCGACCGAGTGCAGGACGCAGCAGCAGTGACTGTTCATGAAGACGAGGAGCAGTAGTAGCGACATTAACGGGGCTGCAAGGGCGGCGGTTCCCGGCTCAGAGCTGGCTGCAGGGCTGCGAGGCCGGCGGCGCAGCGTCGTCCGCACGGCAGCCGCCGCAGCTGTCCATTTGACAAGATGGAGGCGCCGGCCCGGCGCTGCGGTCGTCTCCAGCCGCCGGGCTGCGATGTTTACGCGGGGAGCGGTCGCGCGCGGCAGTCGCGAGCTGCCCTGCTCGCTCCGGCTGCCGAAGACTCCCCCGTTGGGCGACGGCGGTCACGTCACGCGCGGCGGCGGTCGCAGCGGCGGTGCAGCTCCGGCGCAGCGCTGCTCGGCGAACAACCGACTGCCGCCCGCGGTCGCAGGCCAGCCGCTTGGGGCGCTGCCGTCGGCGCCGACGCGAACAGGTGACGTCCGCGGGCAAGGGCGTGCTCCACTGCGCTCTGGCGGCTCTACTGCTAACTACATTTTCTGTTCTGCCGTTGAATTTTGAGTACCGGGCTGAACCGCACAATTTTTATCCCTGATGCTTAGACAACTTTTTGTATCATACCCATATGAAAATATCGCAACCAGTTACAATTTAGTCCGATGCACAATTTATTGCCAGAAATAGTTTCAGGTTGACGCCCATCTTCAAATGGGGGACGTATTCTGTGCGTCAGGTTAGCGACGGCTCGATTAATTTTTCTGTGATAAATTTATAAAAAATGTATATCTATTTGTTAACATCGAGTATAGACTTAAGTGTCAGGAAGTCTATTTGTATGGAGTGTAGCCATGTATGGAAGTGAAACATGGACGATAAATAATTCAGACAGGAAAGGAATAGAAGCCTTCGAAATGTGGTGCTACAGAAGAATGTTGAAGATTAGATGGGTAGAGCACATAACTAATGAGGAGGAACTGAATAGAGTTGGGGAGAAGAGAAATGTGTGGCACAACTTGACTAGAGAAAGGGATCGGTTGGCAGGACATGTTCTGAGGCATCAAGGGATCGTCAACTTAGTATTGGAGGGCAGCGTGGAGGGTAAAAATCGTAGAGGGAGATCAAGAGATGAAAACACTAAGTAGATTACAGATGTAAGCTGTAGTAGGTACTGGGAGATAAAGAAGCTTGCACAGGATAGAGTAGCATGGAGAGCTGCATCAAACCAGTCTCTGGACTGAGACTACAACATCAATTGATATCTCTTTCACAATCGGTAATAATAACGATTTGCATAGATACTGGTATTAGTAAGAACGTGCTTACCTGATAAGTCGTCAGGTAATGATGGTCGTAGTTTGTTCTATTACCAAGGTATAAATAATGAGAATAGCTTAAAAGATATTTCTGTATTGCAATTCGGTATAGTTCCCAGAAGCCATTTTGTCTTATTATTTTACGAGAGAGTCCTTCCTCTGCTGAGGGAACAACACGTAATTTTGACAAGAAACGTATGTTTTGAATTACTTATGGATAAACAAATTGTTCGGTCTTCGAAACAGGCTGTTTGTAAAAATTTCTGACACAACTGCAACTCTAAACTGCTTCGCGCGCGCGTTTCCATAGCCTCAACGTTTTTGAGAATGAAAACATCGTCCAGGTAGACTTCATGCTTTTTATTATCTACGCGTCTACTAACCGACATGAATAGAAAGATCTTTCTATTTGTGTCAGCTAATTGACGTAGCCACGACAATAGTGTATTGTTTTTGTGCTACACACGCAGAGAGAGAGAGAGAGAGAGAGAGAGAGAGAGAGGGGGGGGGGGGGGGGGGGGAGAAAGTAAAATGTATTCCTGTCTACACGTACAGCGACCTATCATAATATGTAATGTAGCTGGTAGCTTAAGATAAAAGCTTGAAAATGCCCAAAGGTTGAAACTGGCCAATCGCATAGATAATAAAAAGAATACAGCCTTTCTGGACGATGTTTTCATTCCCTAAACTACTTCTGTTTGTGCTTATGGTTCCATCTCTCAAATACACATGTAAGTGCATACTGATAGTGAAACGAAAGTAGTTTATGAATGTATCTGATATTTTACTGAAGAGAATATTTGTACTTCTCACTGACTCAGTTAGTAAAATGTAGTAAATAAATGTATCAACCACTTATGAATTATGTTATTTGCAGTAATGCGTCTTTTTCTTTTCGTTAAGCGTACTGAGCATGTTGAAAAATATGAGTTAAACGTGTCAAGCAGAAGAACGTTTTCGATGCGGATTATTTCACGCGAAAAAACTGTATGACATAAGTCACGTCTGTCTGGGATACTTGATATCAGTTTTAACACACTTTTCACAGTTTTTATCACCTTTTGCTGCATAACGTAAGGATATATCACTGACTTCAGAGTTCGCAGAGTTGAACCTATTGAAGAATAGAGATTGCCATCGATTTATCCATGGAGTATGAAGAACTGAACGAAAGAACAATAAAAGATGGAGTCATAGGATGAAAGGAATAAGAAGTGAATGGAGAAGAATTCTGATATAAGGACTTAAGTAATGCTGCACCATTCTGAAATATATATCGATGAAAGAAGCAACTAATAACAGTGTTTCTGAAAAAAGCTACAGAATGAGGAACAAACGATACATCAACTTCAGTAAACACTACACTTCTGAATCGTTCGTCGCTAACAGTTTCGAGCGCTCTCAAGTTCAGATTTAAGAATGGAGGAAGGCATAATATATGACGACACTGCTACTTGAATTACACAGGGTGTCCCTTCTAAGAGTCATCAGTCTGCTTTTCTCTGGTGTTTCGATAGGTATTTATAATTTCGTTTTTACAGTGTGTCACGACAAATAAATGCTGTTCATCAAGTCTTTTATGCGGCACGTAGCGTCGGCGGAAAACTTTAGTTTGTTTCCCATCACAAATAGTGATTTTTAAAGCGGAATTTTACATGTCCGTTCGACATAGTGGACCAAAGTTAGTCCAGAGCGATATTCGTTTTATCGCTATGTTTTGACAGGGGACAGTACAACACAACAGTACTCATACAGTGACACGCGTGCTGGCCTGACTGTTGCCGCCATGCAGCAGTGCTGCTCAGTGGCTGCTGGAGTATCCATTATTATTCGCAATCTCTCAGGTTTTTTCGACGTGACTGATTAGTGGTGTACCTCTGGGTGCTCTGCCGAGTAGTTTCCATATCAGCACAATAGTTCGACGATCGGACCAGACGTCTTCTTTAGCTGCTGTAGCCTTTGCTGTTAAGTTTATTCGCTGTGTAGACCCAAACTAGACTGCTAACTGTTGTTGGTCTCGCAACGCTATTTATAGCCGAGTTCGATTCTCGATGCTGCCCTCTGCCAAGCACTTAAATGTGATTTGCAGAGTATCCGTGTAGATGTAGATACACCCTTTGACGCTCTTTTGTTTTTATCTCTCACACTGGAATTCTGTGAATATTGTCGGTTCTCGAAATATTGTGCATAAAATGGAAACAATAACTGAGTAGAAGGCCCGGAAGTACACTGTTACGGTTATCCATCGTCTTTTGATGTCCCTTTTAATACAAATCGATACAACGAAGATCGCGTTAGACTAATACGGGACTGCTCTATGGAATGGCCATGTAAAATTCCTCTTTAAGAATCATTTTGTTTGTTGTGGTGTCACCGCCAGACACCACACTTGCTAGGTGGTAGCTTTAAATCGGCCGCGGTCCATTAGTACATGTCGGACCCGGGTGTCGCCACTGTGTGATCGCAGACCGAGCGCCACCACAAGGCAGGTCTCGAGATACGGACTAGCACTCGCCCCAGTTGTACGGACGACGTAGCTAGCGACTATACTGACGAAGCCTCGCTCCTTTGCCGAGCCGATAGTTAGAATAGCCTTCAGCTAAGTCAATGGCTACGACCTAGCAAGGCGCCATTAGTAACATTGCATGTATCTAAAGAGTCTCACTTGTATCGCCACAATCTCCAGATGTACCAAAAGGATGGATTAAAGTTAAGTATTCCAGAAGCTACGTACTTTTCTTTATAGCATTCATTACGTATCCTGTTTCAGACCTCACGCCATCCGGCTTTAGCTTAGCGCGTGCCTTTCGGCTTCCTCTCATTGTGTCTAGGCTGTCTTGTCTAGACACAACATTTGTAATGTGGAGCAAACCAAAGCTGTCCGCCCCATTGGGCGTCACATGAAAGATGTGATGAGCAGCATTTGTTTAGGCTGACGCCAGTCGCACACAGCAAATACAAAATTGCAAATATTTTTCGAAACACTAGAGAAAACGCGCCTGGCGACTCTTAGGAGACACGCCATCTTAAGTCGTGTGACAACACAAGTGCTTTTAATGACTAAACAATGTTAGTTTTCAGAATGAAATTTTCACTTTGTAGCGGAGTGTACGCTGTTATGAAACTTTCTGGCAGACTAAAACTGTGTGCCGGACCGAGACTCGAACTCGTAACCTTTGCCTTTCGTGCGCAATTTCTCTACCAACTTCTTATTTTATTTTATTATTGTCATTTTGTTAGTTTTTGTTCGTTGTATCTGCTCGGGGCGGATGTCGCAAGACACCCGTTTTCAGTTCGTCATTGATCCATTAACTCAGTTGTTTTTATTACAGAGGGCAGCTAACCCTCTGACCGAACACGCTGAGTTGCCGCGCCGGCACCAACTGAGCTACCCAAGCACGAAGGTAGGAGACGATGTACTGGCAGAAGTGAAGCTGTGAGGACGAGTCGCGAGTCGTGCTTGGGTAGCTCAGTTGGTAGAGCACTTGCCCACGAAAGGCAAAGGTCCCGAGTTCGAGTCTCGGTCCGGCAGACAGCTTTAGCCGGCCAGGAAGTTTCAATGTCAGTTTTAGTTGCTATAGACAAATGAGGCTTTGCTGTTTCTTAACGTAAAAATATTCACTCGTAAATAATTGCTTTAGCAGCTAATCATCGTACTTTCGCTACTCCTTGTCCTTTGAACACAAAATTCTTCTAAATCGATTATGAGTCTTTTCCAAACTTTAAGGAGGAGGAGGAGATTAGTGTTTAACGTCCCGTCGACAACGAGGTCATTAGAGACGGAGCGCAAGCTCGTGTGAGGGAAGGATGGGGAAGGAAATCGGCCGTGCCCTTTCAAAGGAACCATCCCGGCATTTGCCTGAAGCGATTTAGGGAAATCACGGAAAACCTAAATCAGGATGGCCGGAGACGGGATTGAACCGTCGTCCTCCCGAATGCGAGTCCAGTGTTCTAACCACTGCGCCACCTCGCTCGGTAAACTTTAAGGGGAACCACGCTTACATAGCATGAAAACGATATATCAAGATGTTAACACTAAAGCTATAAATCCCGTTTGTGTCTATAATGAGATACGAGACAGAATAAAATAGATTTTTTGTCAGATATTTATTTTCTGAACGATCTTTCATCTATTAAGCACCCTATACGCGTGTGAAGTTTGTACTTTATATAATGACACTCTTGGACTAGAGCAATAAATTTTTTCCAATGCGTTCAAAAAAACGCAAACATTTACGAATAAAATGGAATAACTTTTCTACTATGTGACTTCTTCGCCAGAAGATGGGTAGTATGACACTTCCCGAAACGTTGCGAGATATCAACGCTACCACCCGGCTGGAGACCCGAGAAACCTTCATCAACTTTTCTAATGGTGATAATCATTTATCTCCTATATACTTTATTTGTAGTGTATTTAAGTAGTGGAAAATAAGTTCAGAGTGTATGAAACGACGTAAGTAATTGTGTGGTTGGGAATCGTATACTTCTGTGGAGATTGAAAGTTAAGCGTTACTTGAGAATCACACCTTACCTATACGCAGCCAGTATTGAAGTGCAGCCAGTATTGAACGCAGCCAGTATTGAAGTGCTTCGCTTTCATTGGACGTTTTGTATGTTCTTATTTTTTTCTTCGTGTTTTCTGAATTACGATTAAAACTTCATCACTTCCCAGGCCACCTACTCTTTCATCGAATGCCGCAGTTGCGTATGCGCGTGCCATCTGGTGACGGCGGCGCCCAACTGCCGCAAGATGGCGGCGAGGCGCTATCAGCACTGACGGCGCGGTTCAATAACACGCGGGGACGGCCGCCCCTGGCGCGCTGCGTGCTTCTGCGCACCCTCCACAAACGCGCGTGCGAAAAACGGGAAGACGAGGATTGGGGGCCGTGGAGAGGGTGACGGCTTGTCGACGTAACAGAGGGGCACGGCAGATTAATATTTCACGCGATTGGATCCGCGGCTGCTGCTCACCGGGAACGAGGCCCAGCGCTCTCACGCGGCACTTCTGGCGTGACACGGAATGAACATTGCTCTGGGGACGAGCGTAAGGTTTTGCAGGATTCGTAGCTCTCCTTTGAAAACAAAGTATATTATTTGTGTTGTCCAAATACGTTTTGGTGAAAGTTTTCCAGCGTCAGAGGGTTTTCATCTTTCTTTTGGCACATCTGCATTTTCGGTTCTCGCCGACTGATACAGATTGTACAGAACAGCAAATCATACCACGTGCTTAATGTTATTGCGAAATTTATTGAGCAGCTCTAGTGAACTTCAGATTAGCAATGAGGGGTTGCATGGGTAAACATTATAGCAAAAGAATAAAAGGAGAACGCCGCTCTCTCACATTGCTATCATTTCTTGGCTCCAGTTATCGTATTTACCAAAGACGGAAACCTTAACTGCAGAGTGGGCTCTGTTAATATGTTTTTATGATCTGTTTCGATTGCTACAATGGCTGTCACTAACAAAATAGAGCAACCATTTCCATAACCGACGACTAATTTGTGAGTCTCCTCAAAATAATAAGAAACCGTGCAGAATGATTTAATCTGTAAGCTGTGGTGAATTAAATGAAAAATAAAAATTTCATTAATAAAATCCCATTAGTTACTGCGTTCAAGCATAATTACACTCGTAATCCGGATTTACTCGTTACTACACTAATAACAAGAGAGAGTGCGCAAAGTTGAAAACCAAGAAAGACAAACTCTCTTTACAAAGCATCCATCGCAAGTTTTTAACGTAGCTCCATTGTTCTTCTTTCATTTAAAGGGAAGATCGCAGAAGCAATGAAGGAAATTAAAGTAATTTTCCAAAATAGCACAAAAGTGTGTGGGGAGTAGTTTCAAATGGAATGGCCACCTCAACAAGCATAGAATTTGGTTGAATGATAAGCAATGTTAAGGAGCAATTGGAGAAGATCAGCAGACAGAGATTTGTGGATTCCTAAACCTAAAAGTTGTAGAATAAGGAAGACTTTCGTGTTGTTGGAAGCATGGACGCCATTGTAAGAATTTACTACAATAGCACGAATACCACGGAGAACTGTGCTACTGAAACTGAATGCATCTGAAATGTGATACCACAAAAGCACCTTAAAGTTAACAAGACAAACAAAGTAGGAAATGGAGAAGGTCCAGAATCAATAGGCAAGGGTCGAAGTTCACGGGTAGTCTGTAAAATGGCTCTGAGTACTATGGGACTGAACATCTGAGGTCATCAGTCCCCTAGAACTTAGAACTACTTAAACCTAACTAACCTAAGGACATCACACAGACCCATGCCCGAGGCAGGATTCGAACCTGCGGCCGTAGTGGTCGCGTGGTTCCAGACTGTAGCGCCTAGAACCTCTCGGCCACCTCGGCCGGCGTAGTCTGTAATGGAAGACACTGCAGAACACAGGAACATCCCCTAAAGTAGTTAACTCGGAAATGGATGGAACCGTAGAGCAGAAATTAATATAGGGAGGACAGAAATTAAATATGTAAAATTTGTTTGCCATGTCGGAGAGCAGGGACGAGCGCGTTTTGTAGCAATCTACTCTTTGGGGCTTCGCACATACGGAAACCCTCGAGACACACTGCCTGATAAAAAAAGTAAAGCACCAAGAAAAAGATGCGGAAACGAAATTAAACCTCATGGCTTGACAGGGTATGTGATGTTATTTCAGTGATTACAGAATCAAGTCAAATTAACAAAGAATTTTACGAGTGATGAACTTTGTTTTGGTTTACCCATAAAGCACGTGTCATTTGGTACGTGTCAGATCATTGTGCGGGATAAAGATGCAATACAAACATGCCCACATCACAAAGAGATGTGTAAAAAAGCAAAAATGAATATTTATCTATCTTCTAATGTTTCTTTAGACGATATCAATTTTTTGACTCTTCACCTGCCTGTCTTTCCCCGTCCATGATTCTGGATGGACGTGTGGAGTAAGTGAGCTGTGTGTGTTTGTTTTTGACAATATATCTTCTGGAAAGGAAGGCAATTTCTTTCATTTCTAATGTATTCTACCAGGAAACCATGACTATACCTGGAAGCACGAGAACCTACAGTCTTGTAGAACAACGGTGACCTCAATTGTGACTGAATTTACAGCGTTCTTAATCACACCGATGGACGATGTTTCCTCTCTTCAAGAAAGAAAAGGTAAATATCTTTCTGTTAAAACAACAGTTAATATACTAATCAGTTAGAGTGTTTGAATGGTAATCGTAGCAAGAGACTGTGGAGATGCGACCTTAGAAGAGTGAATTGCTGCTGGCGAAAGTATCCACCAGCCACACACTACTCGAAATAATCTACATTATTTGCACCTCCACGACGTAGCCAGTGCCTTAGCAACAATTGTAACCGGCGACCGTAAAAGGGATGGTACCAGGTATACATTACTGAAGTAATTAAATGTATGAAACGTGTAAAATTTTTCCATTGTATTAATTATCTTTTGTTTTCTTTCTTGCATCAAACGAATAATGTTGTCAAAGGAGACGGTAAGGATCACGAAAGAAGGATATACATGGACGAAGAATAAGGTTTCTATGGAAATTACCAGAAAAAGAAATTGTGAAACCTATCGAGAAGGTGGGAAAATTGTTAACGTGTAGCTTGCATGGTTGCGCTTGGTAGTGCCTCACTCGTATCTGACACTGGTAGTAGTACTTCTCTCCTCCCATCGTAAAAATTGGCGCATTTTAAATTGGAGTAAAATTGTGTATTTATTAAAAATCTTTTTTGAGTGCGAATTCTGAACGCATGTAAGTGCGGCAACAATTACTTGCTGTATATGTTCACAACTCGTCACACGATAGTTAAAAAAATTCCTACAATAATTAAGAGAAGGGTATTCATTTAAAAATGTTGCATTTATTAAATCACAAGGACAGAAATGGATACAGCAGATAAAACCATTGTTGGCAATTCAGCAATTAATGTACAAGCACAAAACGTCTCTGCAACTAACGCGACGACAAATGATAGTGAGCGTGAAAACGTCGGTGGGTCAGACGACGACCGCGAGTATTATTTAAGCTCAGCTATGATAGAGGATAGCAATGTTGTGATTAATGATAGAACCTTACTTACGGTGGACGAAAGAAATTCACGAATACCACCAGAAAGCATTTCTTCACATGAGTTTCGTGAAAGGCGCGGTAGCGCAGATTCTAGTAGATCTAAAATTTCCTCACCTGGCGAAACGGACCCGAATGTAATCAGACACAATTCAGTAGGTGTTCAAAATGACACCCGAAAATTGATGCAAGGGGGGATGAAAACTTTTAATGATTTTAGGACTGAACAAACACAAAACTTTAATGACCTAACACGAAAATTTAATAACATAGATGGTCGAAGATTCTTCAAAACAACAAACACAAACATGTAATTTTCGGAATCATGTGACAAAAAAAATTGAGTAACTTTCAAGTGCACAAATGCAAAAATTTACCTAAGTAAAAAGTTGCTCAACGACCTCTCAAATGATTTAACATGTAAGTTGTCCGAAAAGGGAAAGGCATTAAAGGTTGAGTAATTTACAGATATTTCTCAGGAAATAATAAACTATGTAAAAATGTATCGGATGCTGACAACAAACAGGAGGTACCCCTATGCATCCAAATACTGCAGCGGCAGTAGCAGATGACACCTCACGCCTGTCTACTGTTCTAGCTGACGAAGGATTGCTGCGGCGTAGGCAGTTTCCGATTTTTACTATAGAGGGTAAGAGAACGCAACCCGTTGTATTTACAGAGCATTCCGTAACGTGTTACCATGCAACAGGAGGCACAGAAGATCAGATTCGTTGTGGGGTACACCCAAGGCGATGTTTTATTATGGGCAACCGATATGGCCGAGCGGTGCCCGTACTTACGGATAGTTTGAGAGTGCCTTCTTGGACAGATTATGGTCCATAGCAGTCCAAAAGAGGCTCAAGTGAGATGTACACTACTGGCCATTAAAATTGCTACACCAAGAAGAAATGCAGATGGCTGTTAACAGCCAACTGCCCAACACTACAATGGCGAATATTACTCCAACAATGCAAACCAGCCACAGACTGCACACAGCACAGCCAGTGATTTTCATACAGAGCGCTACGTGGCGTTACGAATATAAAACCTAAACAGCCTACTTACAACTTATACAAAGACGTGCAAGGAGAACTGTTTGTGAAAAGAACGCTTAACAGATGTGAAATGAAAAGAGACTTCAAGAAAAACCGTCCACGTATCACATATTTAGCGTGTGTTAAATGAGGAACAAACACTCGTGTGAAGCAGTGATCAAAATTACGTGTGCCTACAATGACAAAAACTAAATGCTCTTTAGAGTGGCGTTGGAAGCCGAACTTTACTTCGAAGGAGGAATTAAAGCAAGTCATTTATGGACTTATCTGAAATATGGTGAACTCTCGACGTGGTGCCGATGACACGGGATAGCCTTTTGGAAACTGAAATATGTGAGGAACGACGTGGTGTGTATAATCATGGTCGGAATTTTTTGGCTTCTCCGTCGCGGCGTCGAACTTCGTAACCACAGGCACATTAATGTGCACTTATCCTAGGAGATATGCTCTGGACGCTATAGACCCGAGTCTGCACTGTTCTCCGCAGTTGCACCGATGGTGCCGCAAGGCATACACACGACGACCACCGCTTAACATGTGGAGATGTTGCCGCGCAAACTACGGGGTGACGGTTGCGCCTCAATAATGGAGCAAAATACTCTAATTTGAACAAGGCCTTTGTCGAGTCATGATCTCTTATGAACTGAACCTTTGAAATTTTGTAAATTTCAGTGTAGTTTAAGTAGTATTCTCTGATGAAATTTGATAATTTATATTATGTACGTTTGTAAATGGCACCACTACTGTACACTGTCGTCCAGTAATAATTATGAACAACGCCAGTATACATAGGAGGGGGGGGGGGGGCAGTTGTGATAGATTTTATTACGGATTACGCATAAATCATATGTCATTCAGTAAGTGTCGGATCACTGTGCGGAAGAAAGATGCGATATAAAATTGTCCGCGCCAAAAAGAGAGCTCTATAAAAGAAAATATGAATATTCATCAATTTTCTAATCTTTCTTTACCCGGTATCAACTTTTTTCACCCTTCAACTATCTGCTTTTCCCGTCCGTGATTCTGGATGGACGTGTGGCGTGAGTGAGCTGTGTGTATTCGCGTAAAAGTATTCGATCATATATCTTCTGGAAAGGGAGGCAGTGTCTTTCATTTCTAAAACATTCCTCGTGGAAACTATATCTTCATCTGGAAGCACAAGAACCTGCAGTCTTCTAGAACGACAGCGACCTCAATTGTGATTGTATTTTAATGCGTTGATTATCACGGCGAAAGACGATGTTTCCTTCCCTTAAAAGAAGAAGAGGTAGATATCTCTCTGTTAAAAGGAGAGTTAATATACTAATCAATAAGACTATTTCAGTGGTAATCCTAGCGATTGATTAGGGAGGCGCGAACTTAGACACTTGAATTGTCGATGGTGAAAGAATCCACCCGCCACACACACGTCGAAATAATCCATATTATTCCCACCACCATCGCGCCATCAGTGCCGTAATAACTACTATAGACGTTGCACCCTCTCTGCATTTCTGGTTGGTAAGGGTGTCCTGCCCAGAGGCAAGCGAGTCTACTACTGTTGTAACAGGTCTTTAATATCCTGGATATTGGCTCTGCAACGGAGATGGCGCCCGAGTTGGTCCCACACATGTTCTGTCTGACATATATCAGAGGAGCTTCCTGGCCGTGGACGTACCTCACCACGCGGACGGTTCATGGAGATCCGTCCCACTTGTAGACGAGACTTGTCCTACTGCAAATTCCATAGGACATGACACCACAGCACAGTCGTATGAGAGGTAATACATGAGAACGTACCGTGGTACCGTCAGAGTTCCCTCACTCACTACCAGCTGCGACCTGAAAAATACCCGACGCCTAACACCAGGACTAACACTGCTGTGGCTCTCAGAAACATTGGAAGAACGGGGACGCCGCCATACTCGCCGACGATGGTCATTCGGGATAGTGCAGAACGGCAGTTCATCGTTGAAAACAATGCGACAACCATTCATCAGCGGATCATCATCACGGTACCACTCCAAACGCAGCCGTTCGTGTTGCGGTGTTAAGAGCAGCCTATGCATGGGACGGTAATTCCCTTGTCCTGCTGCTGCTAGCCTCCGACTATTGATGCGTGATGACACTGAAAGCTACAGGAATGGTATTACTTGTTCTCGAATGGTAGGCGTAGATGTGGAGGGATTTCGGTGTGTTTCGTGCACAAGACGGCGGTTCTCCCTCGTGGTAGACGTGATACACTGGTACCCTGGTATACTTGCACTCACGTTCCCATGGACCAATGTCGGACACTGTCTCATCCAAATGCCACAAAAAATATGGATACTGCACGATCGACCAGCCGGCCAAATGGAACCCACAATGAGTCCCGTTTCAAACTTTCAGGAGCTGATACTGCTGTATCGTACGAGTACTCAGAGCTCCGTGTCTTTCACAGTGATCACACAACATCTGACGTTGTTTACGCCCTTTATATACCGTGCTAGGGCCGGTAACAACACCAAACACGAACGACACTGATGCATTGCGGTGTCTGTTCTACGGGTCGCAGAGATATAATAATTTACATACCAGTCGATGGTGTGTAATTGTACAAAGTTACATTGACATCCAATCATGTCGCGTGTGTTCTTCACTTGTTTTGTAGAGCACTGTATTTTGACGGGAGTCTCGGGTCAAGAGTCGTCCAATGGGATAATGCTAGTGACCGATAAGTCGAAAACGGATTAGCCAAAAAAATATTTTGAAGGAGTATTTAACTTAATAGACAGTATATGTGAAACTGATCAGTAAGTTTATTGCGTGTAGGGACTACAGAAAGACGTAAATGTTAGAAAAATACAGGAACAGTCGTAGTTTTCCGGTAATAGTTTCGAACACGACTCACCACTAAATTCGCGACAAAGAGATTCACTTTGAGATACATTCGCTAGTACACAACGCAGGTTGCCGAAGTTCTAAAATTTTTAAGGTTCACACACATTGCTCCTGCAGGTACGAATAGTGGGTGTATGGTTGTGGACACTTGGGATGAAACCGGTATAAAAATGTTATTTTCTTTGGAAATCAGAAATTATAAAATAATTACAGTTGTAACATTGTTTGTTACTACAACTAGCAAATTTTCTTACAAAGCTGGATGGAACTACATGTATTTTCCACAAATTGAATCAAGTATCTGAGGACAATGGAACACCTCATCGTTGTTTGGAGATATGTCGATGTATTCGTATCTTCAAAAGAACATGCAGGGTGAGGGAGCTAGGGTACTATTTTTGATACTTATTAAGTCGTGGCTGCCTGTTGTATGGTTGCCCCCTATACTCGATCGATATTTCCTACTAAGAAACAATTGACGGAAAAACAATTTTTAGTTCCACCAGAAATCTCAGAAAATTTGAGAAGTGAAATTAAATAAATCAAAGTTAGTACTTCGACCAGCTTACTAACATCGTTCTCTTCTTGCTCTTTGACGTGTTACTGAAGGTTGTCTCTATATATTTACAGATTAATTAGTAAAAGAAATTACATTCCTTAGCCGCTTTAAAAGTTTCTCTATTGTCTTATGGTCACCGTAATCATCAACATTTCCCCAGAGACACGACACATCACAAAGCGTTATGCAGTATTGCTCGTACTGGAATGTTCCGTGCAATACTCAGAATTCTCAATCAACCTGTCCGCACTGCTTGTGGTGAACACAAACAATTATTAAAGCAGTTTCATGCCAAAGTGACAAATACTGCAAACCGATGCAGCAGCAAGAAGAGTGGGAAATTAATCCAGAAGGACTTTAATGGCGTTGACATTCGCTGCAGAATCTAACATACATAAAGTATCTGGTCCCGTCGGGAATGTGTGTGTGTGTGTGTGTGTGTGTGTGTGTGTGTGTGTGTGTGTGTGTGTGTTGGTCCTTAGGGTAATTTAGGTTAATTAGTGTATAAGCATAGGGACTGATGACCTTAGCAGTTAAGTCTCATAAGATTTCACACACATTTGAACATAAAGTATCTTCGTAGTGCGTGCCTCGATAAACAACTACCCCGCAGTCAAAATTTTCTTTTTCAAATATCTGGAGTGTCAGGTTTGCAACGCGTGTGCCTAAATTTAGTAACGGAGAAAACTACAACACGAAGGGGGAGTTGGGCGACAAAAATGAAAATTGGTAGGCACATTTCTACATCTGAAAGATGATGTCTATTCAAATTTGGCACCAGCCGCATAATTGTGGAGCTAGTAATACCGCTATGAGGGTGCAGAGTAGGTTTGTTTCAACACATGCTGTAACGCACGTGAGCCTTAGTTACGTTTGATACTGGACGTGGTGAGTTGATGTTGGTCAAGCAGAAAGACTTGGCAGGAACTTAACCACACCACAGGAACGCTGGCAGCGGTGATTACGAGAGTGTACGGTCACAAGTCCGCAAGAAGACCGGGCTCCTGATGGTCATGTGTCACTACAGAGAGGGAATTCCATCGTGTTCAGTGTATGCCTCTGGCGCATCGTCCTGCGTCTGCAGCATCAATTTGAGCATCAGTTGGCACCACAGTGACACTAGGAACTGTTACAAAGCAGTTCCATCAAGGAGATATCGGAGCCACATGCTGTGTAGCGAGCATTCCATTGACCCCAAACCACCACCATCTGTGACTTCAGTGGTGTCGAGAGAGAGCTCATTAGAGGGTAGGGTGGAGGTCTATTGTGTTTCCTGATGAAAGCTGGTTCTGTCTCCGTGCCAGTGATGGCCGTGTGTTGGTTAGAGGGAGGCCAGTTGAGGGTGTGCTACTAACCTGAGGGTGTGCTAGACACACTGGACCTACACCTGGAGTTATAGTCTGGGGTGCGATTTCGCATGACAGCAGAAGCACCATAGTGGTTATCCAACTAACCCCAGCTGCAAAACCGGCTTCAGTGGCCGAGCGGTTCTAGGCGCTTTACTCTGGAACCGTGTGACCGCTACAGTCGTAGGTTCGAATCCTGCCTCGGGCATGGATGTGTGTGATGTCCTTAGGTTAGTTAGGTTTAAGTAGTTCTAAGTTCTAGGGGACTGATGACCCCAGATGTTAAGTTCCATAGTGCTCAGAGCCATTTGAACCAGCTACAAATTTGTACATCAGTATGGTGATTCGATTGTGCTGCCATTTACGAACAGCATGCTAGGGGGTGTAACTCCATAACGCTCGTCCACATTCCGCTGTTGTAACCCAACATGCCATATAGAGTGCCGACATGTCTCTCGGCCTGCTCTATGAACAGATCTGTCTCCAGTGGAGCACATGTTGGATATCATCGGATGACAATTGCAGCGTTACCCATAAAGAGTATTAACTGTCCCTGTACTGACCTACCATCTGCAAAAGGGGGGAACTCTGTACCACAAACTGACACCCAGCCCCTGTACAACACAATGCACGCAAGTTTGCGTGCTTGCATTCAACATTCTGGTGGTTACACCGGTTATTAATGTACCAGCATTTCACATTTGCTACAGCTTATCTCGCGCTTACATTAACTTGTGATCTCGCAATATCAGTCACTTACATATGTTACCCAGACAAATGTATTCCTGAAATTTGATTACTCTACATTGATTATTTTTTGGTGTTGTGATGTTCTTTTTCTGTCAATGAAATTAATTAACGTGTATTTCAACGGTTTAATTTTACTTATTCTCAGGATTTGTGGAGATTTTGATGTAGATTTCTTAAAAGATACGGATAGGAAAAATGAGCTAGAATCATTGTTTCGTTATTTCAATCTAATATCTGTTGTAAATTTTCCAACTCACCTGCAGCAGGATAGTAGGTCACTTATCGATAACATTTTCATAGACAGTGCTCAGGCAGAAACAATTAATGTGTACCCAGTTGTTAATGGGATATCTGATCATGATGCACAGTCAATGGAAATAACACATATAGCACCTTACAGGATTCAGGCACGTTCATACAAGGCAGGGAGGCTTATTAACGCTAACAGGATAAGAGCTTCAAGTGCAGCCTAGAAGAGGGATGAAGTATACACAGAAAATAATGCTGATGCCAAATTCAGTTTATTCCACCGTAAATTTGTCTCAATGTTTGAGAGTTGCTTTCCTGAAACGTTATCCAAAAAAGCCATTACAAAGTCAAGTAAGCCATGGATTACTAAGGAAATTAAGATATGGTGTAAGAGGAAGAGGGAAATATATGGACAGGTCAGAATAAGTCAGGATCTGACGTTAGATGCTTACTACAAAAGAGGCTGTAATACAGGGTTATTACAAATGATTGAAGCGATTTCACAGCTCTACAATAACTTTATTATTTGAGATATTGTCACAATGCTTTGCATACACATACAAAAACTCAAAAAGTTTTTTTAGGCATTCACAAATGTTCGATATGTGTCCCTTTAGTGATTCGGCAGACATCAAGCCGATAATCAAGTTCCTCCCACACTCGGCGCAGCATGTCCCCATCAATGAGTTCGAAAGCATCGTTGATGCGAACTGGCAGTTCTGGCACGTTTCTTGGTAGAGGAGGTTTAAACACTGAGTCTTTCACATAACCCCACAGAAAGAAATCGCATGGGGTTAAGTTGGGAGAGCGTGGAGGCCATGACATGAATTGCTGATCATGATCTCCACCACGACCAATCCATCGGTTTTCCAATCTCCTGTTTAAGAAATGCCGAACTGGCATTCTGCTTTAGCCTTTTCCGTAAGATTTTCCAAACCGTCGGCTGTGGTACGTTTAGCTCCCTGCTTGCTTTATTCGTCGACTTCCGCGGGCTACGCGTGAAACTTGCCCGCACGCGTTCAACCGTTTCTTCGCTTACTGCAGGCCGACCCGTTGATTTCCCCTTACAGAGGCATCCAGAAGCTTTAAACTGCGCATACCATCGCCGAATGGAGTTAGCAGTTGGTGGATCTTTGTTGAACTTCGTCCCGAAGTGTCGTTGCACTGTTATGACTGACTGATTTGAGTGCATTTCAAGCACGACATACGCTTTCTCGGCTCCTGTCGCCATTTTGTCTCACTGCGTTCTCGAGCGCTCTGGCGGCAGAAACCTGAAGTGTGGCTTCAGCCGAACAAAACTTTATGAGTTTTTCTACGTATCTGTAGTGTGTCGTGACCATATGTCAATGAATGGAGCTACAGTGAATTTATGAAATCGCTTCAATCATTTGTGATAGCCCTGTATTTTAAGGAAAGTCATTGAGAAGTCGAGAAGCTTATGTATTCTGACAGAAATTAATAATGCAGATAATAAGATTCTGACTTCATTTTCTAAAATATTCGAAAAAGTTATGTATTCAAGAGTAGTCTCACATTTAAGTGAAAATAATTTACTCAGCATGTCACAATTCGGATTCCGGAAGGGTTACTCGACTGAGAATGCTATCTACACATTTACCCACCAAATAGTACAAGCCCTAAATAACGAATTATCGTCAGTTGGTATTTTTTGTGATCTCTCCAAGGCATTTGACTGTGAGGATCATGTCACACTCTCAGAAAAACTCGGGTTTTATGGGATTGAAGGATATACACACAGCTGGTTTGAATCATACTTAATGAACAGAAAGCAAAAAGTTGTGCTGAATAGCACAAACAATGCTGGGACGGTGGTAAATGCTAGAGAATGGGGAGTTATCACAAAGGGATTCTCACAGGGTTCAATTTTACGTCCTCTGCTGTTCCTTATTCATGTGAATGACCTCCCACTTAACGTTCAGCAAGGGGAACTAGTACTTTTCGCAGATGGCTGTTATAATAAACCCCATACCAGAAAAAGCAGCTGAAGATGTAGTTAAGGATGGATTTCAAAGAATTATTAAGTGGTTCTCAGAAAATGAACTCTCCCTTAATTTTGAAAAACTCACTACATCCATTTCTGTACATCGAATAGAGTCATACCGACAGCTGATGTAGCATATGAACAGGGCTCAGTTAGCAGGGTAGATTTCTCCAAATTTTTGGGTGTTCACATTGATGACAACTTGAACTGGAAGAAGCATACTACTGAGCTTCTCAAACAACTAAGTTCAGCTTCTTTCGCTATTCGTATAATCGCTACTCTTGGTAATAAAGAGATCAGCCTCCTAACGTACTTTGCATATTTCCACTCAATAATGTCTTATGGACTGATTGCACGAAAGAGAGCTGTGAGAATACTTAGAGGTGTTCACCCAAGGACGTCATGTAGGTACCTTTTCAAGGAGTTAGGTATTTTAATTGCACCATCAGAGTACATATATTCGCTAATGAGATTCGTTACAAATAATCCATCTCAATTCGCGAAGAACAGTGATGTTCACACGTACAACACTAGAGGGAAAAATGACCTTTCCTATCCGTTATTGAAGCAGTCAGTTGCTCAAAGAGGAGTACATTATTCACCAACAAAAATCTTTGATCATTTGCCCAACAACATAAAGTGTCTGGCAGGTAGCAGATAAAGTTTTAAATCTAGCTTAAAATCATTTCTTTTGGACAACTCCTTCTACTCCATGCACGAGTTTCTGTCTCCGAATTGGTAAAAAAAATTGTACCTCTAAATGTAGTTTCATGTGTAGAACTAAAAATTTCAGTAATATTAATATTAGCACTATTCATCTGTGTATATATATCTTATAATATGACTTGTTCCACATCATATCGATATCGATAAAATAATCGGGAAAAATGATCTACGGAACATGACATAACTGAAACTAAACTAAAAAACTCAAAGTTTAAACGAAGTAGAAAGCCATGACTGCATTATTAGCGATTACACGGAACTGCCTTTCAGGTTTAAATTGTGACTTTCCTTTTGTAAGTATTACCATGTACGCAGAGGAGGTGGAACATTACGGCCATTGGCACCGAGAAAGTGAATGCTGTCTGGTGGCGTCACGGCTTGGTGACACGTTAGGAAAAATATAGAATCGGTGTAATTGAAGCAGAAACGAATGCGAAATCACTCCAGCGACAATACCGATCTCAAACCGGGACGTAAGGAAGGCTGATAAATGGCAGATCGTGAAGGCCAGGCACCTGAGAACAGCCATCCGGAAACGGCAAACCTAGTTCGGTGCTCGCGTGAGCGCGTACGGGAAGTGGTCGGCCAACGGTGACACCACGAATAGGCGACAAGGTGTAGGAAATCCATGCTTTATTATAGAACGTAGAGATGAGAGGCTTGCCCCTCTGTAAAGCAAGATAGACGGAGATCTGTTAAGATCTGACGACAGAGTGCAATGCTGGTGCAGGCATGTAAGTGTTTCGGAGCACACCGTTCAGCAGACAGTCCTCACGCGTTCTTACGTTCACTCTACGGCATTGTCGCAATTGGACCGTGAATCAACGTGTCGCCTGGTCATTACACCAAGTCTTTGGTTGTGTCCGGACACGCCGTCATCCAGGCGAACTGCTGCTCGGAGCATGTTAAGGGCGACATTCACCTGGGCTTCCAAGGCAGATGCGGTGGTAATCAATTGCCCTGTGACAGGTGTGGACTATGTGAATATTAATGCGGTTGACCTCTATACCTTTCATGCTCGCTGTCTTGACAGACGGAGATCTTCCAGTGGGATAAGCATTCCTTTCAGAGGACCAGACTCGTGGTACAGTGGTTTTAGGAACATAACAGTAAACTCTAAGCAATCTAAGCCGACTAATTTCAGCCTGATGAAATACGTTGGGAACACTATCTGGCGCTACCTCCGCGACCACATATCACGGACGCATAATTACTATAACTGTGTGGCCTGTTAGTAGATGTACCTGATATAACATACCTCTCGAAACCTGACCAGTGCTTGTAGTACCTATGCCAGGTAGAATTGTTGCTGTAGTTCGTTCCGTTCCAGAGGTGGACCAACACGCTATTAAACAGGTGATCATAACGAAACTTCATGACAGATTAAAACTGTGTGCCGGACAGAGACTCAGACACGGAATCTTTGCCTTTCGCGGGTAAATGCCCTACTGACTGAGCTACCCAAGCACGACTCAGGCCTCTCCTCACAGCTCTACTTCCGCCAGTGTCTCATCATAATGCTTTCACTCAATAGTGTATCTTGCACAGTTACAGAGTTTTAAAAACTGCGCCAAATCACAGCTAAAATTTTGTAGACGACCGACCCACTGCACTCATCGCCAGGAAACTCAAATCTGACTGCCACTTTCTAAACATCTCAGCCTTGGCCTAATGCCTTGCTACTGTTTCCAGGTATTCTCTAGTAATCGCTCGGATATGTTTCCGTAAGAAATTTGAACTACAGTCAATCAGGGGCGCCAGCAGCGGCTGCGTCCATCCGGGTACAGGAGGCATGACCGCGAGGAGGTGTGGTGTCCGCCCCCAGCGCCACAGCGCTCCACTGCTCACGTTGTCCTCCCTGCCACTGCCACGCCGCCAGAGACACAATCCATGCTGTCCTCGAGGTGAGGCGGCAACGTCTATTAAACTACCACGACATAGAGCGATCTAGACGGTCTTCATGATTACTGAATTACAACAGTTCAAAACATGTGCTTGGATTTTAATTTGGTTTCGTTAATATGCTTGCGTTCCCCAGTGACAGACTTGAAATACCTTAGTTTTTGTTCTTTTTTTTTTTTAATTGCAGGACTTTTTCTTGCAACATACATTACAACTGCGTGTGGTTTGAGTAATGAAATTCCTGAAAGTCTGAAGCCTGGGTTTTCTTTAACTGGACGTAAATTATTTTTAAGTTTAGGAGTGGTTAGGACTTAACGTCCGTACGATCTTCCTGTAGATAATCGCTCAGGAATGATATTCATTCTACCGATCTCTAGTCCGCATTCTCCTGCTGTTTCAATTTACGTTTAGCTTACATTGTAGACCTGAGTTCTTGGGACGCACAGCCGTTTTAATATGAAGATTATATCGAAATATTTTATTTCGATCAGTTATTGTTCAATATAACTTTCACTCTGATAAAAGACCTACATACGAGGGCGTGCTAAAAAGTAATGCCTCCGAATTTTTATGTGAAGACGCTTAAAGATTTTTAAATAAAACCAATGCTATAACATTCTATTATGCACTACTGGGCATTAAAACTGCTACACCAAGAAGAAATGCAGATGATAAACGGGTATTCATTGGACAAATATATTATACTAGAACTGACTTGTGATTACATTTTCACGCAATTTGAGTGCATAGATCCTGAGGAACCAGTACCCAGAACAACCACCTCCGGCCGTAATAACGGCCTTGATACGCCTGGGCATTGAGTCAAACAGAGTACACCAAGAGTAGTGACTGGCGTATTGTGACGAGCCAGTTGCTCGGCCACCATTCACCAGACGTTTTCAATTGGTGATACATCTGATGGAGAACGTGCTGGCCAGGGCAGCAGTCAAACATTTTCTGTATCCAGAAAGGTCCGTACAGGACTTGCAACATGCGATCGTGCATTATCCTGCTGAAATGTAGGGTTTCGCAGGTATCGAATGAAGGATAGAGCCACGGGTCGTAACACATTTGAAATGTAACGTCCACTGTTCAAAGTGCCGTCAATGCGAACAAGAGGTGACCGAGACGTGTAACCAATGGCACCCCATACCATCAGTCCAGGTGATACGCCAGTATGGCAATGACGAATACATGCTTCCAATGTGCGTTTACCACGATGTCGCCAAACACGGATACGACCATCATGATGCTGTAAACAGAACCTGGATTCATCCGAAAAAATGACGTTTAGCCATTCGTGCACCCAGGTTCGTCGTTGAGTACACCATCGCAGGCGCTCCTGTGTGTGATCCAGCGTCAAGGGTGACCGCAGCCCTGGTCTCCGAGCTGATAGACCATGCTGCTGCAAACGTCGTCGAACTGTTCGTGCACATGATTGTTGTCTTGCAAACGTTCCCATCTGTTGACTCAGGGATCGAGGCGTGGCTGCACCATCCGTTACAGTCATGTGGATATGATGCCTGTCATCTCGACTTCTAGTGATACGAGGCCGTTGGGATCCAGCACGGCCTTCCGTATTACCCTCCTCAACCCACCGATTCCATATTCTGCTAACAGTCATTGGATCTCGACCAACGCGAGCTGCAATGTCGCGATAGGCTACAATCCGACCTTTATCAATCTCGGAAACGTGATGGTACGCATTTCTCTTCCTTACACAAGGCATCACCACAACATTTCACCAGGCAACGCCGGTCAACTGCTGTTTGCGTATGAGAAATCGGTTGGAAACTTTTCTCATGTCAGCACGTTGTAGGTGTCGCCACCGGTGCCAACCTTGTGTGAATCCTCTGAAAAGCTAATCATTTGCATATCACAGCATCTTCTTCCTGTCGGTTACATTTCGCATCTGTAGCAGATTATCTTCGTGGTGTAGCAATTTTAATGGCCAGTAGTGTATCTTCATTCCTCATGTCCACATATTTGCAGCCCTTTGCCGCTAGTGCGCTCCGAATTGTAGCGTGTAACATGGCGGTGTGTAACGTAGCCATGTCCTTGCATGAGAAACAGTGTATTGTAATGGAGTTTCGAATTCGAAGAGTTCGTCTACACATGGACCACCCTCTCCCTCAGCATGAGAATGCCAGACCACACAAGACTGTTGTGACCTCTGCACCAATCCGATACTTTAAGTCCACTGTCATCGATCATCCTCCATACAGATCGGATTTTCATTTCTTTCCAAAACTTAAAGAACACCTAGGAGGATTTTACTTCGATAGTGATGAAGCGTTGTAAGCAGAGCTGAGGTTGTGGCTCCGTCAACAAAGCGAAACATTGTTCTCACGATGGGAAAATGTATTCGTTGCCAGCGTGACTATTTTGATAAATAAGTATGTAGACATAAAGAATAAAAATGTACAGTGTTAATAACTTTTGTTTTCTTTAAAAAGCCTTAAGAGTTGTCACATAGAAAATCCGGAGGGCTTAATTTCCAGCACGCCCTCGTACATTTAAGTTAAGCATCCCGACAAACAATTAGTGGCCCCCGGTAACATCACGATAATACCGTATAAAGCTGCCTACAGCCTTAATAATACACTCAATTCGTCAAGGACAGGAGTTCGCATGTTTCTTCACTTATGCCATAAGCAGCTGAAGGCAGTCATTTAGGATTAGATCATGTAAAGATTTCGAGTATGTTGATTGCTACGTTTAACGTGCTGTTCATATAGTCCCACCAATTTTTATTGGATTAAGACTGGGTGTTTCAGTGGGCCAGTCGAGGAACGATAGAGTGCATGAGTGTTCGTCGATCCAGGAACGTATTCGTTCCCTGTGAACATCTTGGACGACGGGAGTATCTACGGCATTCTTATAGTGAAGTTAAAGACAAAAAGGTACATACTCCACACACTACACTTAAACTTTTCTTTAGGGTATTGGTGTGCTGCATTGCTTACATTAATTGAAGAGGGGCAAAATCGCCATTTTTCAGAGCACACTACACGCATCCAGTCGGCTACTGTCCAGTTTCTGTTTGTCGTGGATCACTGAAGACAAGCAGCTTTATTTTCCCGGTGAGGAACGGCCATTTTCGAGATACCAGGCTCTGATTCCATGCAGTTTCCTTCGCAATATCCGCTCTAGCCCTTTTTGACATATAGCTACATTCACTGACAGCATAAATTCGTGTCGCGTATGAAACCGATTGTCCGTGACAAGGTATGCCACTCGTGCCCAGTCCTTGTCGGTTAGGCTCTTCTACGATCATTGTTCCTACGCCGTCTTATATAACTACTACTGGCACAGCATTCCTTGTAGAACGTACAGTCCGCATTGATTCATAAACAAATCCAGAAACTTCATTTACGGTCCACCCATTTTACTGGTCTAATTCCACACAACTCACTGGCACATACACACCACTTCACTTCCATGACTCACATCAGCGGGGTAGGGTCACATTACCACTTGGAACCAGTTATCCACCATCCACAGCGCTCCAGACCGACCAGTTTAGTGTGAACAAAATATTGTGTTTTATGTTCTCATATGGTGGCCTGGATCACGATCGAAAGTGCCTTACATTTTTTTTAAATTTAAGTGGCACTTATGCCCTACTTTCCTTTTGAAAATTTAATGTGAAAATTTCGTTCCCTGCTTGGACACGATTCGGTTGCCTTCCTGTAAGGCAGGACAATCGTATCAGCGACGCTATCGTCCTTCCCAAAATCGACCAAAGGGTTAAGACAATGGCTTTGAGAAAATTAGTCCACAGAACCCATCTGAATTTCTTTGTAGGACGTCTGAACGGTCCTTGCTTCGTACATAAAGGAGTTACAACATTCACACAGGAAGAGACCGAATACAAACTGTTACCTACATAATGCGACACATCCTAGTATCTAAAATGTTCTCATAAACACCATGACACAATTTCTACCGTACCCCAATCTGTTCTGCCACTAACACTGAAATTTAACTCGTCTGCCGTAGATTAGAAGGAAGTGGTTTCCGACCTACTGCAGGCTATTTTCAATGTGGCTTAGCCCCACAGGTGACAACAAAATTCCTAACACAACTTCAGAGCGAATTATGAGTCTCACTCTCGAAATTCCCCAATATGTTACCACGTTCGAACTTGGTGAATTCCCTGCGTTGTTGTTTACCAATATAAAAACAACTTTTGTGCGGCTTATGCACTATAACATCTACATACATACTCCGTAAGCCAGCGTACGGTGCGTCGCGGAGGGTACCATGTACAACTCATTGTATTCATACCTGGTCTCCAGCCGGAACATCACGTCACCTGGACACAGTATTTCGGCGGTCCACCTGGCCTCATCTCCAGGTGAGTAGCCGTCGCACTATCTCGCCGGAACTGAATTCTAACACGCTTCGGCGGCTCCTTTATACACCGATGGTGAAAGCTCGTGAAAACGATAAATTTAAATCAAACACTTTTGACACTTTTTGAAGACCGAGACAAGGACCGTTGTTTCTTAATGTCAAATAGAACAGGGTTCATCTACAGGACTACTCTGCAATTCACATTTAAGTGCTTGGCAGAGGGTTTATCGAACCACAATCATACTACCTTCCTACCATTCCACTCCCGAACAGCGCGCGGGAAGAACGAACACCTAAACCTTTCTGTTCGAGCTCTGATTTCTCTTATTTTATTTTGATGATCATTCCTACCTATGTAGGTTGGGCTCAACAAAATATTTTCGGATTCGGAAAAGAAAGTTGGCGACTGAAATTTCGTAAATAGATCTCGCCGCGACGAAAAACGTCTTTGCTTTAATGACTTCCATCCCAACTCGCGTATCATATCTGCCACACTCTCTCCCCTATTAAGTGATAATACGAAACGAGCTGCCCTTCTTTTCACCCTTTCGATGTCCTCCGTCAATCCCACCTGGTAAGGATCCCACACCGCGCAGCAATATTCTAACAGAGAACGAACGATTGTAGTGTAAGCTGTCTCTTTAGTGGACTGCCAATGAAACGCAACCTTTGGCTTGCCTTCCCCACAATATTATCTATGTGGTCTTTGCAACTGAAGTTGTTCCTGATTTTGACACCCAGGTACTTAGTTGAATTGACAGCCTTGAGAATTGTACTATTTATCGAGTAATCAAATTCCAACGGATTTCTTTTGGAAATCATGTGGATCACCTCACACTTTTCGTTATTTAGCGTCAACTGCCACCTGCCACACCATACAGCAATCTTTTCTAAACCGCTTTGCAATTGATACTGGTCTTCGGATGACCTTACTAGACGGTAAATTACTCTTACCTAAAGGATACCCCTTATCTCTGTTTATAATATTGTCAGATAGCCGGATTTCAATGACTTCTCTCACTACACAGTCCCAACACAGCGAAGCTGGGGCAGCAATTTGAATCCGGCTATCTGACAATATTATAAACAAAGATAAGGGGGATCCTTTAAGTAATAGTTGGAACCCTTTTCTGTTTGACATTAAGGAACAACGGTCCTTGTCTCGGTCTTCAAAAAATGTCAATAGTGTTTGATTTCGATTTATCGTTTTCACGAGCTTTCACAACCGGTGTGCTGTTGTGCCTGTTGTTAGAGGGCAGTTATTTTCGCGCACGCGCGGTGGAACCACGGTCGGTGTATAAAGGAGCCGCTGCGGCGTGTTTGAATTCCCTCTCATCAATCCAACCTCTTCACTCCCCACACACCTTGCTGTTCGATTGTACGCCTCCCTTGTTCGCCCCATCCTTGAATACGCGGGGGTGGTGTGGGACAATGCTGCCCCCACCCACCTCCGCCGACTCCAAACCGTCCAGAACCGGGCTCTCCGGCGTGCCCTCCACCTCCCCTTCGACTTCCCAACCCAAGAGCTTCACATCCTGGCCGAGGTGCCGCTCCTTCGTACCCGCATCTTCTCCGCAGCCAATTCCTTTTACCAACAAACCCGTCACTCTCCTAATCCCTTAATCCTTTCCCTGGGTACCCGTGTCCACCGTCTAGCCACCACTCGATGGCCTGACGTTCTATTCCGCCCCCCTTAACTCTGCATGCACAAGCCACCTCATCTCATGTCAATTACTCTCCCTCACATCATCGATCATCCCCCCCAACATGTCATGTCATTCACCCCCCCCCCCCCCCCTCCCCAGCACGCCACCCCCACTTCCACCCACACAGTCCCCAATGTTGGTCTAATCACGACAGGCCCTTCCTCTTTCCACTTCTTCATCTGTCACCCTCTGACTTCTTTCTCTTTCCCTCCTCCCAACCCTCCACTCAAGATTGTCTGCCACCACCATCAAGACGCCGCTATGAAGAAGAAGAGGCCAGGATAATGGCCTTTCGCTTTCACTAACTCTCACTATTCCTCCTCCTTTCTTTTATTCTGTAATTTAATCGTAATTCCCGGCTAGTCAACGGGTCGTTCGTTTTCCCCCACTCTTCTACTGTCCTTTCTACTGTCCTGTCTTCTCTGAAAAAAAAAGAACCACCAGCACAAAAGCCAAGAATCTATCACCACCACTATGTCAACCCACATCCTCACCACATCATATAAGAAGGCGAAGCGCCCTACAGCGCTAGAACTCCGTCCCCAGCAGAGGGTGCAGCCCTCGGTCATGTGCGTCTGCGAGTGCCCGTGTTTGAATTCAGTTCCGGCGAGATAGTGCGATGGCTACTCATCTGGAGATGGCGACAAGGTGGGCAGCCGAAATACTGTCTCCAAGTGACGTGACGTTCCGGCTGGAGACTCCATATGAATACAATGAATTATGACACCGAGAAAGTTTACGGAGCCACACCATGTACAACTGTTATCATTTCTTTTCCTCTGTCAGTCGCAAGTAGAGCGACGGGAAAACGACTGTCTAAAAGCCTCCGTACAAGCCCTAATTTGTTACATCTTTTGTTCATGATCCTTACGCCAAACATACATTGACAACTGTAGAATCGTTCTGCAGTCGACCTCAAATGCCAGTTCCCTGAATTTCCACAATAGTGCCTCGCGAAAAGAGTGCCGTATTCTCTCCAGGGAATTCCAACTGAGTTCACGAAACATGTCTACAATATTTGCTTGCTGGCAGAACACACTGCTAACAAATCTAGCAATACGCCTCTGAATTGCTCAGATGTCTTTCTTTAATCCGACCTGGTGGCGATCCCAAACACTCTAACAGTAATCAAGAGTGGGTCGCACTAGCTTTTTATACGCTGTCTACATTATCGATGAGCTACACTTTCTCACAATTGTCCCAATAAAACGAAGTAGAGCATTCGCCTTTCCTACTATCATTCTGACGCGCTCATTCCATTTCATACCGCTCTGTAACGTTATGCCTCTTTGGATGTGTTAAGTAGCACCATACTAATGCCGTATTTCAAAGTTTCAGGATTGTTTTTCCTACTCATCCGCATTAAAATACATTTTTCTACGTTTAGATCAATATGCCATTCACACATCAATAGAAATTCTCTCTATACATTTTTCTACATTTAGATCAATATGCCATTCACACACCAATAGAAATTCTCTCTAAGTCATCTTGCATACTCCAACAATCACTCAACAACGACACCTTCCCGTATACCACAGCGTCAACAGCAAACAGTCGTAAATAAAATGTTTGTTGTGATGACCATTTCCGCAGCAGTTGTATGTAAACTGCAGTAGCTCACGAGACAAACACTTTTTGCACGCCACACTTTTTTATTACTTTATTTATGCAAATAGATGCGTTTCGCCTATTATCAAGGGATCATCAGTGGGTGTTCTAGAAAACTACATGATTTTTATCTTACCTATTAATTACAGATTTAAAACAGTTCACTGTAATGTTCTGATAATAAACCTGAAAGCTACTTACAAATCAGACACCGGCAGATTCATTGTTTGCAAATCATCAGCTTTCTCTCATGTGGAAAACTGGTTGAAAGTCTCCAGTTCTTCGTAACATAACAGTTTAACTGTCATTTTCTGTGTCAAAAGTGCCATTTGTTTTGTAGATATTGCCAACTTTCCCACTTTTTGTTTCCAATAATATATTTTTCTTCACTATTTATATCAGTCTGCCCACACTGGCCTAACTTTTCGATTCCGAGACTGTAGAAAGCACTTGGTTTTGAGGCGTAGAGTAAAGTGTCAGGCTAGCAGAATGCGGGCGGGAGTTATCGTCACTTCACGCAGTCTTCCTGGTCGTTGTTCTAGGATTGCTTCTGCAAGGCGTCTCACTTATTAACAATAAATGCCAGCAGTGACGATTACACCTGGGAGAAGCAAATCTTAGTGCACCACACCGACGCTGTTCCACCAGAGGCATAATATTATCTTTTGTGGATGCGCGCAGGTCTTCTTTATACGGGGAGTTATTGCTTCGTTTCGGCTCATCCATTCCTTCCTTTTCCTTATGTTACCATAAAGACACCATTTCTCGTCACCAGTAATGATAAAGGGTAGGAATGGTCGGTGTTGTTCACGAGCCAGTTGATGAAGAAGAAACAGAGATGCACATATTGCCACCCGCTAATTTTTGTGATTTTGGCATAGATCATACGGTAACATACCACGATTTTTTAACACTTCCCCTCTGCATGCAATGTCGCACGATGGTGGAATGGTCACCGTTCATAACATTCGAGTACACTGACGTGGAAAATTGCGGATTAAAGCATTTAAACGATCTTCATCAAACCCCGAAGTTCTTCCCGAACTTGGAGAGTCACTAATGTCAAAACCGTCCTCCCTAAAATAAGAGAGCCATTTTCTTGCCGTTCTCTATCCAGTGACATTATCGCCTTAAATGGCGCATATATCCCTGGCTGCCTTCCCTGCTGTCATCCCTCTTCTGAAATCAAGCAGAAGAATATGTCGGAAATGTTCCAATATCTCCACTTCGCACTCCATTTTCTAGCACCAACAGCTACACTCATTGTCCCCCAATTTCAAAATGACAACATGTAAACTCAAACAGCAACAGTGAACAACAAATAAAAATGAAAATCGATAAACAAACCTACAGCAACCGGAACACCAACACACAAAATAAAAAGTCAGCGAACTTATGTACCAACCTAATATAATCATTTAGTGTAACCAGTGAGCGGTTAGTCATATTGACTTGGACATTTGGAAGTAGCTCCTTTTCTGCCTTTGTCTTGCATATGTCATAATTTTCTTCTATAGTAGAAGGTGTCTTTAATTATTTATTCTGTTTTCACAACTTCCTCTCTTGTAGCAGGCTTGCGATTCATTTCTCTTAAACGTTCTGCAATAGTTAGGTGACTTGTCCCATATTTCCAACGCTGGTACGTTATTTGTACAGGACTGTCGATTGTTCTGCGGGTTTGTCCTACATATCTTCCGTCACATGTGTTGCATAGTAATTGGTATATTCTGGTTTTCTTGTTGTTCTGTGTGCGTTTTTGCTACTTTTGAAATGTATATTTGGACTGAACTCTCATTTTGACTGCTAAGTTTATGCCTTGTCTTGCTTATTTGGACTGATCTCTCATTTTTGAATGCTGTGTTTATGCCTTTTCTTGCTCCCACTTACAAACTTGCGGGACACACGACACAATTACTGTCTGAAAACTATAAAATAGAAGATGACAGAATTATAAGGAACACCTCATAGTTCATACAACTCATAACAGATATAAGAATCCCAGACACAGCTATCCTTGTTTCTTCTGGCAAAGAAAATATGTGTTCAAAGGTACCAGTAACAAATATAATAAGCATCATAGAACAAAGCCTGAAAAGTGACAGCCAAGTTTTAGATGAACACCTCAAAGAAATTCAGAAGTTGCTGAAATTGATAACAGAATAAAACTACTGTGAGTTTAACAATGCCTACTATTTACAAGAAGATGGGCTACTAAACGGTTCCCTATTGTCAGGTGCCGTGGCAAAACATATTCATAAACCATGTAGAAAATCTGACTTTTAAAACTGCTATCATAAATCGATACAAATACTATACTTGTTCAGATTCATGGACGGTATACATTGTTTAACTGATGAACCACATATAAGCTTTGATCAGTTACATGCAGACATATACATAATACACAAAAACATAACATTCACAATGAGAAAAGATCATGAACATCAAATAAACTTCTTAGACAGAAAAATTAAAAAACAAAACAATTAGTATAGCTTTGGAAATTACCATAAGCCCAAAAAACTGACACATTCATACATCAGACTTCAAATCATGCGCACACACAGCAACAAGCACTAATTAGATATTTGGTTCATATACTTAACACACTACTACTCAGTACAGAAAATTACCAGAAAGAACTTACATCATCACGCAAAGGGCAACAAACAATGCGTACAATAGTAAATTAATCACAAAATTAAACAACAAATGCAGTCAGTAAACATAGCCACAAACAAAAATGTATTGCGAATACATAGAAAGAAGGATCCTTTATTGTATGATTATATGATAGCGGAACAAACACTGGTAGCAGTTACTTCTGTAAAATATCTGGGAGTATGCGTGCGGAACGATTTGAAGTGGAATGATCATATTAAATTAATTGTTGGTAAGGCGGGTACCAGGTTGAGATTCATTGGGAGAGTCCTTAGAAAATGTAGTCCATCAACAAAGGAGGTGGCTTACAAAACACTCGTTCGACCTATACTTGAGTATTGCTCATCAGTGTGGGATCCGTACCAGATCGGTTTGACGGAGGAGATAGAGAAGATCCAAAGAAGAGCGGCGCGTTTCGTCACAGGGTTATTTGGTAACCGTGATAGCGTTACGGAGATGTTTAATAAACTCAAGTGGCAGACTCTGCAAGAGACGCGCTCTGCATCGCGGTGTAGCTTGCTCGCCAGGTTTCGAGAGGGTGCGTTTCTGGATGAGGTATCGAATATATTGCTTTCCCCTACTTATACCTCCCGAGGAGATCACGAATGTAAAATTAGAGAGATTAGAGCGCGCACGGAGGCTTCCAGACAGTCGTTCTTCCCGCGAACCATACGCGACTGGAACAGGAAAGGGAGGTAATGACAGTGGCACGTAAAGTGCCCTCCGCCACACACCGTTGGGTGGCTTGCGGAGTATAAATGTAGATGTAGATGTAGATGTAGACAACAAAACCCCACAAAACAAGTGCACTCAGTGACAGAACAACAACGATACGAAGAATACGTGAAACAAGAAAGATGATTTAAGATGGTACACAGTGACATACAAACACAAAGTCACATACAAACACTGAAAGACAAGCCATAAACATAGATTTCGCGACACGCAGTTCACTGGAAAAGCGCATTCCAAAAATAACAAAAGATTCAGACATCTACCAGAAACAGGAATATATGAGTACCAACTATTATGCAACACATTTGACGGAAGGTATGTAGGACAAAGTAGTCGAATTCGACAACAGTCCGTGATCCTTGTTGTACTTTTGTTGGTTTTCATCTCATAATTTATTTTCAAGACGCTATCCTTTCCGTTCAGCTGTTCTTCAAAATCTTATTCCGACTATGAGAGAATCACAATCATGTAACGATCGGGTCATACCGGGTGATCAAAAAGTCAGTATAAATTTGAAAACTTAATAAACCACGGAATAATGTAGATAGAGAGGTAAAAATTGACACACATGCTTGGAATGACATGGGGTTTTATTAGAACCAAAAAAAAAAATACCCCATATTGCTAGACGCGTGAAAAATCTCTTGCGCGCGTCGTTTGGTGATGATCGTGTGCTCAGCAGCCACTTTCGTCATGCTTGGCCTCCCAGGTCCCCAGACCTCAGTCCGTGCGATTATTGGCTTTGGGGTTACCTGAAGTCGCAAGTGTACCATGATCGACCGACATCTCTAGGGATGCTGAAAGACAACATCTGACGCCAATGCCTCACCATAACTCCGGACGCGCGACTGCTACGGTCGCAGGTTCGAATCCTGCCTCGGGCATGGATGTGTGTGATGTCCTTAGGTTAGATCGGTTTAAGTAGTTCTAAGTTCTGATGACCTCAGATGTTAAGTCCCTTAGTGCTCAGAGCCATTTGAACCATAACTCCGGACATCCTTTACAGTGCTGTTCACAACATTATTCCTCGACTACAACTATTGTTGAGGAATGATGGTGGACATATTGAGCATTTCCTGTAAAGAACATCATCTTCTTTGGACATATTGAGCATTTTCTGTAAAGAACATCATCTTCTTTGCTTTGTCTTACTTTGTTATGCTAATTATTGCTATTCTGATCAGATGAAGCGCCATCTGTCGGACATTTTTTGAACGTATGTATTTTTTATTTTTTTTTTTGTTCTAATAAATCCCTATGTCATTCCAAGCATATGTGGCAATTTGTAACTCTCTATGTACATTACTCCGTGATTTATTCAGTTTTCAAATTTATACCGACTTTTTGATCATCCGGTACATGAAATCCGTAAGAGATTGCTTGTGTTAGTCTTTAGGCAACCCAACCATGAACAATGTAGCAATGCTCCTTATTTACACGAAATAATGAGTGATATCGACAGCGGATCTCAAATTGATTGCATTTTTCTAGATTTCCAGAAAGCTTTTGACACCATTACTCACTACCAGCTTCTAATCAAATAGCGTACCTATGGCGTGTCGTCTCACTTGCGCGACTGGATTCTTGATTTCCTCTCAGAAGGGTCACAGATCATAGTAATCCATGTTTCACAGTACAAGTCACTCAGATTAGTGACACATGGACGCTTTAAATGTACACACTGTGTTGGGTCTTGAGAGATGTATTTGATCACACTTCATAGCACTGAATTGCCCTTGTACACCCCACTGGAGAGTCTCTATTTCTACTATAACCTCCAAGTTATTTGTCAGTTGCTAAACCAACATTAACACGCTTCGATCTATTGGCGGTCAACTGATATGCAGTGTGGAACAACAAATTCTGAAATTACACTCCTGGAAATTGAAATAATAACACCGTGAATTCATTGTCCCAGGAAGGGGAAACTTTATTGACACATTCCTGGGGTCAGATACATCACATGATCACACTGACAGGACCACAGGCACATAGACACAGGAAACAGAGCATGCACAATGTCGGCACTAGTACAGTGTATATCCACCTTTCGCAGCAATGCAGGCTGCTATTCTCCCATGGAGACGATCGTAGAGATGCTGGACGTAGTCCTGTGGAACTGCTTGCCATGCCATTTCCACCTGGCGCCTCAGTTGGACCAGCGATCGTGCTGGACGTGCAGACCGCGTGAGACGACGCTTCATCCAGTCCCAAACATGCTCAATGGGGGACAGATCCGGAGATCTTGCTGGCCAGGGTAGTTGACTTACACCTTCTAGAGCACGTTGGGTGGCACGGGATACATGCGGACGTGCATAGTCCTGTTGGAACAGCAAGTTCCCTTGCCGGTCTAGGAATGGTAGAACGATGGGTTCGATGACGGTTTGGATGTACCGTGCACTATTCAGTGTCCCCTCGACGATCACCAGTGGTGTACGGCCAGTGTAGGAGATCGCTTCCCACACCATGATGCCGGGTGTTGGCCCTGTGTGCCTCGGTCGTATGCAGTCCTGATTGTGGCGCTCACCTGCACGGCGCCAAACACGCATACGACCATCATTGGCACCACGGCAGAAGCGACTCTCATCGCTGAAGACGACACGTCTCCATTCGTCCCTCCATTCACGCCTGTCGCGACACCACTGGAGGCGGGCTGCACGATGTTGGGGCGTGAGCGGAAGACGGCCTAACGGTGTGCGGGACCGTAGCCCAGCTTCATGGAGACGGTTGCGAATGGTCCTCGCCGATACCCCAGGAGCAACAGTGTCCCTAATTTGCTGGGAAGTGGCGGTGCGGTCCCCTACGGCACTGCGTAGGATCCTACGGTCTTGGCGTGCATCCGTGCGTCGCTGCGGTCCGGTCCCAGGTCGACGGGCACGTGCACCTTCCGCCGACCACTGGCGACAACATCGATGTACTGTGGAGACCTCACGCCCCACGTGTTGAGCAATTCGGCGGTACGTCCACCCGGCCTCCCGCATGCCCACTATACGCCCTCGCTCAAAGTCCGTCAACTGCACATACGGTTCACGTCCACGCTGTCGCGGCATGCTACCAGTGTTAAAGACTGCGATGGAGCTCCGTATGCCACGGCAAACTGGCTGACACTGACGGCGGCGGTGCACAAATGCTGCGCAGATAGCGCCATTCGACGGCCAACACCGCGGTTCCTGGTGTGTCCGCTGTGCCGTGCGTGTGATCATTGCTTGTACAGCCCTCTCGCAGTGTCCGAAGCAAGTATGGTGGGTCTGACACACCGGTGCCAATGTGTTCTTTTTTTCCATTTCCAGGAGTGTATGTACATGAGACTTGATGAGTGGTGCAGGCGTTACATAGAGTGGGAACTCACAGGATGGAAATGATTCCGTGTCCTGCTGTGAAACATTGGGTAGTGCCTGTTTATGGACCGAATTATAGATGTTGGTGACGAGTATAGTGGAAATAGTTCTGGATGCTGACTTGATTCCCACTTCAAGATTTTGGGAGCTGCATCCGTGGACATTTCTGTGAGCTGGCTTTATATTTGCCGCTTGTGCTCAGATTTATCAGGCATTGCATCGGATATGTCAGGAGCTGTTGAACTGAGCGAGAAATAAAATAAAACCTTGAAAAACATACACATACACACATAGCAAATAATAAGCATTGACGTAAAGGAATGGTTTAACACTTGCAATAGAGTGTCCGGCTCAGTTTCATCTGTCTGCAGGTGGTAGATCTCCAATGACACTTCGTGATGACGATCAACCTTTCACAATGGAGTACAAAGTATACGTTGTGGCTCCAGGACACTGATGATGATTGGTGTGGGTAGAAGACCACAGCACCACGGAAATTGGAACGACCATTTTTGACTGCGCCCATGCCCTCAGGTCAACCAACACCGATTCTAACGTCATCAACGACGTCATAGATCGCCATCTTGGATCCTAACTTAGAACCAAGCAGTCACACTTGTAGTGTGACATCATACGCGTACTGCAACCCTCCTTAGCGAGTAGTTGAGTGGGTCAGCACTAGTTAATGATGGAATCTGCTCCTGTTTAGACATGTCCATGTTAGCTACTACCTGCAGGGTACTGATATAGGTGAATATAGACTAGAAATAGCATGTCTTGTCTAAGTTCTTCACTGTGTTCAAATATCATATTATAATTATATGCATTAAATTCATAGCAGAGAGTGTTCTGATGGGTGAACAGCATAAGTCGCAAGACTACAATGGTCTTACCTTAAGATTTGGAAAATTACAGACGACGTGAGTTGACACCGTGACAGCCATCACTGTAATTACATTACTGGCCATTACAGTTGCTACACCAAGAAGAAATGCAGATGATAAACGGGTATTCATGGGACAAATATATTATACTAGAACTGACATGTGATTACATTTTCACGCAGTTTGGGTGCGTAGATCCTGAGGAACCAGTACCCAGAACAACCACCTCCGGCCGTAATAACGGCCTTGATACGCCTGGGCATTGAGTCAAACAGAGTACACCAAGAGTAGTGACTGGCGTATTGTGACGAGCCAGTTGCTCGGCCACCATTGACCAGACGTTTTCAGTTGGTGAGAGATCTGGAGAATGTGCTGGCCAGGGCATCAGTCGAATATTTTCTGTGTCCAGAAAGGCCCGTACAGGACCTGCAACATGCGGTCGTGCATTATCCTGCTGAAATGTAGGGTTTTGCAGGGTTCGAATGAAGGATAGAGCCACGGGTCGTAACACATCTGAAATGTAACGTCCACTGTTCAAAGTGCCGTCAGTGCGAACGAGAGGTGACCGAGACGTGTAGCCAATGGCACCACATACTACCACGCCGGGTGATACGCCAGTATGGCGATGATGAATACACGCTTCCAATGTGCATTCACCGTGATGTCGCCAAACACGGATGCGACCCTCATGATACTGTAAAGAGAACCTGGATTCATCCGAAAAATGACGTTTTGCCATTCGTGCACCCAGGTTCGTCGTCGAGTACACCATCGCAGACGCTCCTGTCTGTGATGCAGCGTCAAGGGTAACCGCAGCCATGGTCTCCGAGCTGATAGTGCATGCTGCTGCAAACTTCGTCGAACTGTTGGTGCAGATGGTTGTTGTCTTGCAAACGTCCCCATCTGTTGATTCAGGGATCGAGACGTGGCTGCACGATCTGTTACAGCCATTTGGTTATGATGCCTGTCATCTCGACTGCTAGTGATACGAGGCCGTTGGGATCCAGCACGGCGTTCCGTATTACCCTCCTGAACCCAGCGATTCCATATTTTGCTAACAGTCATTGGATCTCGACCAACGCGAACAGCAATGTCGTGACACGATAAACCGTAATCGCGATAGGCTACAATCCTGTCTTTATCAAAGTCGGAAACGTGATGGTACGCATTTCTCCTCCTTACACGAGGCATCACAACAGCGCCTCACCAGGCAAAGCCGGTCAACTGCTGTTTGTGTATGAGAAATCGGTTGGAAACTTTCCTCATTTCAGCACATTGTAGGTGTCGCCACCGGCGCCAACCTTGTGTGAACGCTCTGAAGAACTAATCATTTGCATATCACAGCATCTTCTTCCTGTCGGTTAAATTTCGCTTCTGTAGCACGTCATCTTCGTTGTTAGCAATTTTAATGGCCAGTAGTGTAGTAAGCCATCGACTTGTGTAACTGGCCCATGCTTCTGCTTAATTTGTTTTTGCCATTTCAGAGCGGCGTTGTTGTTGTTAACCTGCGTTAGAGATCAGCACTTTTATCAGAAGCTAAATAAAATTGAATTCTGAAATAAGTTAATGAAATGGTGGCCCTGAAATTATTGCAGTCAGTTATTGATGGGTGATTAATATAACAACACAGGTTTAATCTTTCATTTAAGAAAATTATGGCAGAAGCTTATTGACCATAGGACAAATACACAAGTTGAGCGAGATGACAAAAAATAATGAACTGTTGGTAACAGAAACAGATGGGACAAACAGTTAACACTCCACTGCTTGGTGATTGGTTGGTAAAGACTAAGGTTTGTCTGATTAAAGTATTTACTCTGACTCAAAACATGGACAACGCAATCTAAAATTATCTAACGCTGAATAGATTTTGGAGGATTCATTCTACACAGAATACGATGGTGCAGCTGAGAACAAGTGGCTAAAAACTCGGCAGGCAGAGGGACGACACCTCCTGGCGGCTCCCTTAGTAGTGCCTGGTCCGCGGCGAACGTGGAAACTCGCGAATTTCTATGGCCGCCATCCCTGTTCACAAAAGGCCTTTACGACCCTGTCGAAACATCTTGACCCAGGCGGCCTACATTTCTCCTACGTCCCTGCCCCTGCCTAACAGGGAGGTCCAGGTAGGCAGTATTTCTCGTCTCTTCTGCCGAAAGCATTGTCTGCACACCGGTGTGAGAACTTCTTGGGATCAGCGCTGTGTCTCCAGTATATGCCACAAGATGTTCTTTTCCCTAATAGCTGCATATGGCTTCCAAGCCCCAAACGTCCTCTGCGAGATTTATTGTTAAATGACCAAACTGCCTGCTTGCACTCAACTCCAGAAAATACAGTTCGAAGGAGAGCCACCATAAAGACCCCTCACACATTAGCAATGTGCATGTTCCCACCAGTGCTTGCTCATATCGATAACTTCCTGTCATCTCACAAAAATGATGTCTTGGGTGTAAAACCAACATTAAAGAGTAGTCTTGAATATGATAAATAGTGAGAGAGCGACTCGTCTTTTCTCTATGCCTTCACCTATCAGTTCCACAAAATCTGTACACTTAATGATATCACATGGTGGGAGCTTTTGTTGACCTGCATCAGGGTCTTGAAAGTGAGTACACAAGTACTCTGATTGATTATGTGTATTTTCACTATTCCTCAGTGGCTCTTATACACTGTGATCCAGTGAAAGTATCTACGCTTGAGAGTTGAACATTGCAGTTATTTGTGCTGTATTTCGATATAACTGATATCAGTCATAATAGAACAGCACTGCTATCATGTCAGCAATTCGTGTAACTTCACTGTGCAGTCCTAAAGCATCGACTGCACATTGACCGGCACATTGCCGTGAAAAGTCATCAAGAAGGTGCTGGCCCGCACGCCAGTGGAAAGAGCGGGCAGCGCTACACCTCCAGGAAGACAGAGTTCAGCGCCCCCTGTCAACGCTGACCTAACCAGCAGCCCATCGCTCGTTGGTCCCAGTTTCGTTTCAGACTTCAAGAGCATCAGTACTGAGTAATAAGAAGTCGTCCTTAGTCTACGTTCTGTGAGTAGTAATAAAGAAACGTAACTGCATGTAGGAGGTACAGGAGCATATCAAAACACCTCATAAAGGGAAGTTATGTTTTTTTTTCTTTTTAGAAAAAGTCTTATGTGCCGATCATTGAAGATTCCTGCCACCGGCCATCGCGACGTCTCTCCTTCCTTGTTTGTGTTGGTGCTGACTCTAACAGAAGCCGATACAACATCTGCCGCCATGGATTCCAGAACCAACGCTGCCTTCGTTCTTCGCTGCTCCATCACTGTACATCACTAATATTTCTCTCTTTCCTTCAGAGGAAATGGCCACTAAATGTATTCTTTCTTGCAGATGAGCCTGAACACTTCTGTTATTTGTGTCTTAGAATTGCCTCTAATTACGAGTATTTTGGTGTGGTGCTACTATCATTAAAATGGCCTCTAACCCACGTCCTACACCGTATGCGCCTACGCTTCCGGTTGCTGCTGGATTTGATCTCATCTAGTTTGTTCGGATTCAGAACCACCAAATGTCGCAGTTGATGATGACAGTCAAGTAGCACATTAATGTACAAGCAGCTCCTTTATCAACATCGCCACAACAGCCAGCTACGTCGACGGCACCACCTCGGAGCTTTCAATGAACGACAAGAGGAATGGAACGGGTAGTACTCTCGGTTGAATGATCATTGTGCTTGCTACACGTCAAGTGCAAGGGTATTGTCAAACATTCTTATTTCTTGTCAACGGCCAGCAGAGGAGTTTACCTCCTTTCTCAGAAGTTATTCACAGCTTCTGGCGCCATGGATTCCAGAACCACCGCTGCCTTCGCTCTTCGCTGCTGGTTTTTGAAGATTTGGTTTACGCCCTCATTAAGTATTATGAGGATCGTGTACAGGTTTCTGCGGCTTGGTACATGTTCTTTCATTTGCAGAAAAAGATAGAAGAAACATACCGTCAAGGCTCACTGAACTTCTTGGTTTGAAACAACAGTGTCGTTTCCAATGTAGCTGTGGACAGAACTATAGTGGCACAGTGATGTAAAATTATATACAATGTGCCAGACAGCAGGGTTGATTAACAAATTCTCAAACATTGTGATCCTAGTTTGAAATAATGTTACAAATTATTGAATATCAGGACTCATGTGAGAGTGCCACGGGAAACTTTGAGGCAGCTCCTCTCTGCAGCGTAAAGCAAAGTGACAGACAGGTACAGCCTTCCGACCGACCACCGTGCGCAAACAGGCCACCACGCCGTGCACAAAGTAATCTGTGTATCTTCTGTGAAATCATGTCCTCGCTGCTTTCCCACGCATAAAAGACAAAACTGCTCTTCTCGGAATGCCGCTTGCTTAGCCTGTGAAAGCCAGGTCATGTGCTGCCTGTGTGCTTTCAATAGAAAACGAACTCAACCCACCTACTCTCTGATAAGCCAGGAGCACCTTCTAAATGAATGTAGATTTTTCTAAACCGGCTACCGGTATCAGTGATGACCAACTTCAAGATGTGACTTCACCCCATCCAAGTGCTGTGCAACAGTAGCTAAACAAACTGTTTGTGGACTTAGTCATTGCCGGACACTGCGTGCGACATCTGTTAGGCACTGGCCCTTCCATTACATTGCTTAATCATTCCACTTATAAACAGATGGGCTCGCCACAGACGATAAAATCTTGCGCGCAACTTACTGCATATAACGGTCGGGGCGTTTCAGTGCTTGGTACATGCAGTTTGGCTGTCACATTCCAGCCTCACACCATAACAGTGACATCTGTAATTTGGCGTTTGCGAGACTGTGGCAATACTTTTGGCTTAGATTCATTTGATTGGTTTGATATTCAGGACAATGTACTTTCTGTTTCTGCTTTCAACCCAAAAGACAGTGGTACTCAATTGATTCTGAAGTTTCCTGATTTATTTTCTGATGGACTTCACATAGCAAATAGTTTTGTGCTGCACGTTACAATGAAGGACAATGCACATCCTCAGTTTCTTTTTCGGGCGCGTCCCGTCCCTCACGCACTTACAGACAAAGTTACAAGTTAACTTAAAGATAGGCGAGAAAATGGTGTTATTGCTCTCATCCAGGCTAGTCATTGGGCTTCTCTCTTGGTAATCTTACCAAATTCTTCTAGAAGACTTCGTCTTTGTGTTGACTTTAAACCCACGGTGAATCCACAAACAATAATTATACTTATCCGTTGACCCACCATGAGGAATTAATGGATGGGCTTAGAGCAGGTCGCACATTTGCTAGCCATCCGGGACCTCCCTGTCTCTCGGAATGTACGGAATTGCAGTCAGTTTTCAGGAAGATGATTATTATGTCCGGCTTATACCCAACACAGCCTAAATTGCGGCTCCGATACGTCGTTTGCACCGGAATAATGCGTCTTTTGTTTGGTCCGAAGAGTGTCAGAATGCACTCCAGGAAATTAAAAATGCCTTGTTAAGTGACTGATGCCTTGTTCATTTCGATCCCGCTAAGCCTGTGGTTTTGACAGTGGACACTTCTTCGTACGCAATCGGAGCTGTGCTCTCGCACAGAAATAGTTCACAGGACATGCTGATTGCTTTCGCTTCCAAGCGTTGTACAAAGATTCAATGTAGCTATACCAAAATCCAGAAGGAAGCTTTTGCCATTATCTATGGCGTAAAATACAGGGAGCGAAAGGCTATTTACAATTTGTACAGAAACCAGGTGGCAGTTATAAGAGTCGAGGGGCAGGAAAGGGAAGCAGTGGTTGGGAAGGGAGTGAGACAGGGTTGCAGCCTCTCCCCGATGTTATTCAATCTGTATATTGAGCAAGCAATAAAGGAAACAAAAGAAAAATTCGGAGTATGTATTAAAATCCATGGAGATGAAATAAAAACTTTGAGGTTCGCCGATGACATTTTAATTCTATCAGAGACAGCAAAGGACCTGGAAGAGCAGTTGAACGGAATGGACAGTGTCTTGAAAGGAGGATATAAGATGAACATCAACAAAAGCAAAACGAGGATAATGGAATGTAGTCGAATTAAGTTGGGCGATGCTGAGGGAATTAGATTAGGAAATGAGACACTTAAAGTAGTAAAGGAGTTTTGCTATTTGGGGAGCAAAATAACTGATGATGGTCGAAATAGAGAAGATATAAAATGTAGACTGGCAATGGCAAGGAAAGCGTTTCTGAAGAAGAGAAATTTGTTAATATCGAGTATAGATTTAAGTGTCAAGAAGTCGTTTCTGAAAGTATTTGTATGGAGTGTAGCCATGTACGGAAGTGAAACACGGACGATAAATAGTTTGGACAAGAAGAGAATAGAAGCTTTCGAAATGTGGCGCTACAGAAGAATGCTGAAGATTAGATGGGTAGATCATGTAACTAATGATGAAGTATTGAATAGAATTGGGGTGAAGAGGAGTTTGTGGCACAACTTGACAAAAAGAAGGGACTGGTTAGTAGGACATGTTCTGAGGCATCAAGGGATCACAAATTTAGTATTGGAGAGCAGCGTGGAGGGTAAAAATCGTAGAGGGAGACCAAGAGATGAATACACTAAGCAGATTCAGAAGGATGTGGATTGCAGTAAGTAATGGGAGATGAAGAAGCTTGCACAGCATAGGGTAGCATGGAGAGCTGCATCAAACCAGTCTCAGGACTGAAGACCACAACAACAACAGTGGCGTGACAAAGTTTCACCATTACCTGTTTGGTCGGAAGTTTTACCTAGTGGCGGACCACAAGCCACATCAGTCTTTGTTTCATCCTTCCAAACCCGTTTTGCCGCACATGATTCAGAAGCTGCAACGTTGGGCTTTGTTATTGATACAGTTTCAGTACGAAATACTGTACCAGCCCACGTCAAAGCATGCAAATGCTTACGCCCTATCTTTCCTTCCTGTCTGTCCTGATTCTGAATTCGATGCTACTGCCGCATTTTGTTGCCAGTTCGATGAGCAGGACACTGAATTTCTACTCACTTTCCCCCTGCACGGTAGGAAAACTGCTCAGGCTACAGAAGCAGACCCTGACCTGAACATTTAGGTTGTACTAAATCCGTGCAGCTTGGCCTCGTTCAGTGAAAAACATTCAGAATTCTTTAATGAGCCGATATTTTGCACGTCGGCCTATCCTCTCAGCCCACCATGGTGTGATCGTATTGCAAAATGACTGTGGACATCCGTGTGCGCTTATCCATAAAGTGTTGCAAAAAGATGTGTTGTGATTGCTAACCAAGAACGTTGTGGAATTGTAAGCACGAAACAGTTGTACTTGGTCGGGCCTGGACGCCCACATTTAGCAGATGACGTTACAGTGTCACGCTTGTACTGAAAATCTATCGGCCCTGCCACAATCGTTTTCAGCTTGGCCCAAGTCTCAATCGCCGTGGCAACAAGTGCATATTGACTTTGCTGGTCCCTTTTGAAACACTCATTGGCTTATGGTGGTGACTCTTACCAAATATCCGTCTGAAGTGCCCATGAACTCGACTACGTCGCCTGGTACCATTCAGGCTTTGACATCAATTTTTTGCTTGAACGGTTTACCTGAAGTTTTAATTACAGACAACAGGCCGCCGTTTACGGCTTAGGACTTTCAACAGTTTTGTGCAGCCAGTGCTCCATTTCATCCTCAGTCGAATGGAGAATCTAAATAATTTTTGCGTACGTTAGGGTAACAGATGAACAAACTACGTGCCTCCCATACACAAGAACAAGTGCTGCTGCTCTTCATCCAACATACTGTTTCCAGCCCGCGACGGTCCGTCGCCCATAGAGGTTCTACATCTCTGTCGCCGGCGCACGCTGCTCCAGTTGCAGCACCCACTGCAGCAGATGACGCCTCCCACTCTCCGCAAGTATCACTTTGCGCCTAATGATTCTATTCTTTTCAGAGTGTTTGGTCGCAGCAGGCGCTGGGAGAGAGGAGTGATTCTTCGAAATTTGGGCTCTTGTATTTGTTTAATTCAAGATCCTGCTGGGTTGCTGCGCCGCCAGATTCGTGCTTGTCGACTGCGAGATTTGCACAGAGATTTTCTGTCCCCAGATTTGCATCCTACCCGGATATTGCGGCCAGCCTCTTCGGCACCGCCTACGGAACTGATGAAGGTGGAACATTCACCTTCGCAGGCATAGCAGCTCAACTTCCCCACATACGACCCGGCGTCCTCCATGGACCCGGCGCCATCGCTGCTGTCGTCATCGCCGCCCTGTCCGCTTTTCATCAGAGTGGCTCAGGAAACTGGGTGCCTTTTCGGGGGTATTCCGCCCGACGTTCCCCTTGGAGCACAGGACGGGTGTCGCTACGCAGCCAGGGGCTTTGCGCTGGTCGCAGTTGCGGTTGTGGCTCCCGACTCCTCAGGTCACTCAGCTTCCTTCCTCCCCTGCCCCCGTCCTTCCGTTGTCGTAAAATGGCTCCCTACACGACAAGGTGCGGCATTTTGAGGTGGAGGAGTGTGCATTTCTAAAGCATCAACTGCACACCGAACAGCACAGCGCTGCGAAACGGCATCAAGAGGGGGCTGACCCACACGCCAATTGAATGACCTGGCGGCACCACACCCCCAGGAAGTCAGCGCTCAGCGCCCCCTGTCAACGCTGACTTAATCAGCCGCCCGTCGCTGGTCGGTCCCAGTTCGGTTGCAGACTTCGATATCATCAGTACTGAGTAAGAGGAAGCTGATATTTAGCCTGCGTTCTATGAGTAGTAATAGTGAAATGTAAATCAAGTCACCTGATAACGAGAAGTTATGTTTCTTTTATTTTTAGAACTAAAGTATTCTATTAATTTGAAAGTACAGATCACTTAGGATTCTCTCCTTCCTTGTTTGTGTCGGTGCTGACTCTCACAATACCCGACACTACATTCATGAATTAACGCTACATTGAACTCTTGGTGTGATGACAATCCCACAACAACACGTTTAATGTCACAGAGAGTAACACCACATTCACTGGTGCGCTATGCGATGTTAGCGGTGTAGACACTGGAAATAGTGGAAACTCGAAGTCTGGAAACAGTTGTGTGTGTGCTCAACTAGTGAATTGTGGAACTTGTCTGGAAATGTTCTGCATGTTGCTCTAATATATTCTTGATAGCTAGTGAGCATGGTCATTAAGAGTGAGTGGTGGAGAGAAATCTGCTGGAAATGTTATACACACATCAAAAAAAGCTTTGCGTCACCTCGGTTCCCAGAATTCTTGAAGATAGACGTTGACTGTGGATATTGTATCGCAGACACAGTCCCTTTGGCTGTTCAGAGATGTCACTAACACCGTCGAAAGACGTAAACAACCATGCATGAGCAGCGCTTATTAGATGGAAGGGGTCAGACAGCCGATAGTTCCAGTCATTCCGCCGGAAATGAGGTACACGGATTGTGTTGTCTGTAGTTCAACAATCCCTAGGTGGGAAGTACCACTGTTCGATCGCGTCCGCATTGTTACTTTGTGCCAGGAAGGGCTCTCAATAAGGGAAGTGTCGAGGCGTCTCGGAGTGAACCCAAGCGATGTTGTTCGGACATGAAGGAGATACAGGGAGACAGGAACTGTCGATGACATACCTCGCTCAGGCCGCCCAAGGGCTACTACTGCAGTGGGTGACCGCTACCTGTGGATTATGGCTCGGAAGAACCCTGACAGCAACGCCACCAAATTGAATAATGCTTTTCGTGCAGCCATAGGACGACATGTTACGACTGAAACTATGCGCAGTAGGCTCCATGACGCGCAACCTCACGCCAGACGTCTATGGCGAAGTCCATCTTTGCAACCATGATACCATGCAGTGCGGTACAGCTGAGCCCAACAACATACCGAAAGGACCGTTCAGGATTGGCATCACGTTCTCTTCACCGATGAGTGTCGCATATGCCTTCAAACAGACTATCGTCGGAGACGTGTTTGGAGGCAACCCGGTCAGCCTGAACGCCTTAGGCACACTGTCCAGCGAGTGCAGCAAAGTGGAGGTTCCCCGCTGTTTAGGGGTGGCATTACGTGGGGCCGACATACGCCGCTGATGATCATGGAAGGCGCCGTAACTGCTGTACGATACGTGAATGCTATCCTCCGACCGATAGTGCAACCATATTGGCAGCATATTGGCGAGCAATTCGTCTTAATGGACGGCAATTCGCGCCCCCATACCGCGCATCTTGTGAATGATTTCCTTCAGGATAACGACATCGCTCGACTAGAGTGGCCAGCATGTTCTCCCTACCGAATATGCCTGGGATTGATTGAAAAGGGCTGTTTATGGACGACGTGACCCACCAATCACTCTAAGGGATCTATGTCGAATCGCCGTTGAGGAGTGGGACAATCTGGACCAGCAGTGCCTTGATGAACTTGTGGATGTGTGTATGCGCTATGTAGAACACAAACACTTACACTTTTCGTGAGGAATCAATTAAATTTGCAGTGTTATGCTGGATGTCAGGAATAGTTGTGTTTATAGAAACGATGGTTGGAGTTTAATGTTTCATTGAGATCGACATCAAATTTCCATCACACCAAGACGTATCTACAGCGATAAAATTGTCACCCATCAAAGGTATGTGTGGTCACTGTGGTATAGCTGGCTAGAAATCTTTAGTTATGAATGTACTAGTGCAGCTAGTTGGGAACTTAGTGTAATCTGTAGTATGAATCTACCTTTCTGAATACACCGCTGGACCCTACTGCTTGAAATCGCTGAATTCTCAACTAATACAACCACTAGTACTCTATCAACTGAGCCACATAAACTATTACAGCACATTCTCCTGTACAAGCACCCTTATAATTAATCAGAAATGATTTATAAATCACTTGGAAATGTTTGATGTCTATGTCAGTTGTTTATGAATGTCGAGATATGGGACTTTCGCAGTCCAGATCAAAATGGCTACTTTGCCATTTCTAGAACTATTTGCAGCACTTGTAAGAACAAAACCTCCCCACTACTTCTGCTGAGCTGAAAAGTAACTATGTTGATCGTGGTTGCTTAAGGTATCACATAAATTGGCTTAAGACCTATTTCTAAGTAGATTTCCTTGCAGCCGATGAAAATTTGAAAAATAAAGTCGCATCCACTCTAGACGTTAGAGTCCATTAAACAAAGACGCATGTGGGACAATATGAAGCACATCATTTTCTCTTCTGGATATAAATCGAATTACTCAGTTTCATAGTTGTAGCTATTCTAAGTCAGTGACAAGATATGATGAGGTTCTGTCAGCTCTATGCATACGTTTCTGTAGCCACTTGCTGGTCAGTTATTGTGTGCAAGAGAGTGCAGCATTTTGTTTGAGTTCGCTGCTGCCCTGCACACGTCTATTTCTGTCAATAAATTCTCTTTTATCGCATTTTTTTTATAACTGTGGAATAACTATATTCAACAACAATTCGTTTGCTGTATAGTGGCTAATTTTAATCCTTGTTTGACTTCGTAAAGTTTGGCAGAAGTGTATGGAAGATATAGATTTGTTGGAGTAGGAAATTACATTATGTGCTTAACAGTTATTATGAGACCATAATCGGTGTATAAGAAAATGGTATCTGTTCTTTCGGACATCTTCATATAGTTAAGGCTAACCGGCCATTGACCTTCTTCTTCTGTGCAGATGTACACGTATTAACTGAACTCTTACGGGACTCGGTAAGATTGTCAGCCGCGGGCAATGAGTGTAATGAGCAGGGGCACTACGAATGCAGTGTGTGGACATTAAGTTGGGAATGTGGGTCTCACGGAGAGCGTGCAAGGGATAAGTCCCTGCAGTCTCGCTATCCTCTGTGCCCTCGGTGGCTCAGATGGATAGAGCGTCTGCCATGTAAGCAGGAGATTCCGGGTTCGAGTCACGGTCGGGGCACACATTTTCAACTGTCCCCATTGATGTATATCAACGCCTGTCGACAGCGTAGGGTCTTGATTTAATTATCATTTCATAATTTGTGTATGTTAGTACAATATCAGCAACATACTGTTAAGATCAAACGCTGCTGATCCGCATACATTTATTTCTGTCAAGGAGTTCGCTTTGATTTGATTGGTTTTGTAACTAGCGAAACGACTATATTTAGTGACACTTCGTTTGCTATATAGAGGGTAATTTGAAGCATTCTTTGACCTCATAAATTGCGAAGGTAATGAATGAAGGACTTATATTTCACGGACCGTTTCTCGGAAAATCAACTGAACTGCAAAGGAAGACGTTAGTACGATTAATTCTGGAGTGAATGACAATAGATGTCGTATAAAATCACAGTTATCCTGCTACTACCACAACAGTTATACACAGCACTGACGAAGAAGGTATAGGGGTATGATCCATTCGCTTCTTTAGGTACAATATTCATCGGATTCGCTACAAATATGCTGTATTTGTGCCTGCTGCCTCCATTGCTAAATCCTATGGAGACGTCTGGTGTCATATTGGAACATGGTGAGGCGGGAACTCCTAGATGTGAAACTCTGTTACGTGGTTGTTATCATGTATCTTTTCTGAGCGGATAACTACATCTGATTCTTCGATGTGTATGTCCAACGGTAGGAGGATAGTTTTGACGTTTCAAGTGTCTGATTTATGTGAAAAATTGACTTTTTTAGTATATTCGCTGAGTTCAACGCAGATCCAGTACTGTCGATACAATATCCGTTGTAAAAAGCATCACCTGGAGAGGGATTTTACGCTCTTTTAGGTACAAATTTCATTTATTTGGGTACAATATTCGTTAATTTCTGTGCAGTCCTAAGGCATCGAGTGCACAGCAGCGCAGCACCGTGAAAAGGCGTCAACACAGGCGCTGACTCGCGGGCCAGTGGAAAGAGGGGGCAGCGTCAAACCCCAGGAAGATATGAGTGCAGAGCCCCCTTGTCAACGCTGATAGTGTATCAAAGTAATTGCATGTTGGAGGCGTAGGAAGGACATCAAGCACCTCGTAACGAGAAATTATGTTATGTTTCTTTACTTTTATACATAAAGCCTTGTATCAATCAGCTTGTGATCTTTACAGATCATTTTGGATTACTGCCATCGCAAGTTCTCTCCTTCCTTCTTCGTGCCGGTGCTGACTCTCACAGTAGCCGACACTGTAATTTCAACATAAATTGAAGTGAAACTTAGATAGTTTGAATTATCACCTGCCGTCGATCAGTTACGGTCACGGAAATATCCTACAAATCGGAGCCAGCTAACAGGAGGACAGCGGTCGTTGTGGCTAGCACTGCGCGGACTTGGTGGTTCAAAATGGTTCAAATGGCTCTGAGCCTTCAGTCTCCTACAACTTAGAACTACTTAAACCTAACTAACCTAAGGACATCACACACATCCATGCCCGAGGCAGGATTCGAACCTGCGACCGTAGCGGTCGCGCGGTTCCAGACTGTAACGCCTAGAACCGCTCGGCCACCCCGACCGGCGGACTTGGTGGCCCAGAGAAGGCTTGCGCGGCCCGATGCGCCTGACATCGACAGCTCTCCTCCAACCGGTGAGTCGTAGCACCGCCCTGTGATGGTGGCACTGCAGGAGTCATACGTTCGCTGTGCAGCAAACTACCACTTTCTCGCATCATCCCCGTTAAATGGCTGTTGCTGGAGGCTCTTGACTATATATTACGTCCAGTAGATGGTGAATGGTTCTGCTGGTGGTTACAGTTCAGTTTTTCGTCTTTAAATTTGGGATATACATAGGGTTCCAACCAATACTCACACAGAAAAGTCATACTTTCCCGTCACACAAAAGCTTACAGGCCGACCTCGTCTGTTGACTGACAGAGACCGCCGACAGTTGAAGAGCGTCGTATTGTCCAATTGGCAGACATCTATCCATACCATCACACAGGAGTTCTTAACTGCATCAGGATCCATTGCAAGTACTATGACAGTTAGGCGGAAGGTGAGAAAACTTGGATTTCATGGTCGAGCGGCTGCTGATAAGCCACGCATCACGCAAGTATATGACAAACGACGGCTCGCTCGGTGTAAGAAGCGTAAACATTGGACGAGTGAACAGTGGAAAAACGATGTGTGGAGTGACGAATCACGGTACACAATTTAGCGATCCGATGGCCGGTTGTGGGTATGGCGAATGCCCGGTGAACGTCTTCTGCCAGCGTGTGTAGTGCCAACAGTAAAACTCGGAGGCGGTGGTGTACTTGTGACGTCGTGTTTTTCATGGAAGGGGCTTGTACTCCTTGTTGTTTTGCGTGGCACTATCACAGCACAGGCCTACATTAATGTTTTAGGCACCTTCTTGCTTCCCACTGTTGAAGAGAAATTCGGGGATGACGATTGCATCTTTCAACACGATCGAGCACCTCTTCACAACGCACGGCCTGTGGCGGAGTGGTTACACGACAATGACATCCATCTAATGGGCTGGCCTGCACAGAGTCCTGACGTGAATCCTACAGAATAACTTTGGAAAGCCGACTTCGTGCCAGGTCTCATCGACCGACCTCGATATCTCTCCAAAGTGCGGCACTCCGTGAAGAATGGGCTGACATTCCCCAAGAAACCTTCCAGGACCTGACTGAACGTATACTTGCGATAGTGGAAGCTGTCATCAAGGCTAAGGGTGGGCCAAAACCATATGGAATTCCAGCATTACCGATGAAGGGCGCCACGAACTTGTAAATCATTTTCAGCCAGGTGTCCGGATACTTTTGGTGACACAGCGTATGACTTTGTTTTTAGGCGAAGAACTCGTCGAGTCATTTTCGGTGCACAGTATCATCCGAAAAAGGAGTTCCTTGTAGGCTGTTCGGTACAGAGTGTAAAAGGTGAAAATCTGAGGGTGAAAGAATGGGTGAATAAGGTGGGTGCGGAATGATTTGCCAACCCAGTTCTAGTATAGAGTCTTCTATTTTTCTAACAGAATGCAGGCAAGCGTCATCGTAAATTAGCATCACTTCAAACAGTCTTCCTGGTCGTCGTTCCTGGACTGCGTCTGCAAGACGTCTCAGTTGTCGACAATAAATCTGAAAAGTGATGGTTACACGTCGGAGAAGCAAATCGTAGTACACCACAGCCTCGCTGTTCCACCAGTTACATAGCAATATCTTTTGTGTATGCATGTAGGTACTTGTAGGGGGAGTTGCTGTATTGTTTGGACTCAGTCATTCCTTTCTTTTCGTTTTGCTAGCATAAAGACACTATTTCTCGCCACCAGTAATAGCACAGGATAGGAATGGTCGGTACTGTTCACTAGTCAATTGATGGCGAGCAAGTAGAGATGCACACATGGCCACCCACTGATTTCTGAGATTTTGGCTTAGAATATCCTGTAGTCACAAACACGACTTTTGAATCTTACCAATTGCATGCAAATATCTCACAGTGGTGGAATGATCATAGTTCATCACATTTACCAGTTCTAGATTACATTGATGTGTATCATTGTGGATTAATGCGTTTAAACGATCTTCATCTAACTCCGAAGGTCTTACTGTGCGATAAAAGCCATTAATGCCGAAATTATCTTCCTTTAGTCGAGAAACCATTTTCTTAGCGTGCTCTCTGCAGTGGTATTATACCCATACAAGGCGCAAATGTTTCTGACTGCCTCCGCTGCTGTCTCTTCTCTACTAAACTCAAACAGAAGAACATGTCGCAAATGTTACGGTTTCTCCATTTGGTACTCCATTTTCTAGCGGCCACAACTCTACTCACTATCTTCTAATGACAAAATTACGACGTATAAAGTGAAATAGCAAATAAAAAATGACGATCGAAACATAAGCCTGTAGCAACGCAAATAGAAACATGCAATACAAAACCTCATCGAACTTATTCATCAACCTAATAAAAGCGCTAGTAATCATGTGATACTCGGAAACGTTCGGACTACCTGGAACGAGACGAATCCTAGTGTAATATTTTCAACCGATGCAATAGCAGGGCGTAGAGCTTGTGGAAACGGTGCTGGCGGAGGCCGCTGTAGCAGCGACCTGATTTACCGGCCGACGCCCTAATTGAAAAATGTTAATAGCGGTTCCTGCTCTGAGTAATTCCAGGAACCACGGAAGGCGGGGGTGGGTAAGAGGGGAGGGGAATTAACTGTGGCAGTGGCGGGGAAGGGGGGGGGGGCAGTGTGCCGCACGTAGCGACGGCGTTCAGTGAGCGACGCTGCCCGCACTGAGGCGGTAAGAAGCCCTAACTCCGCCAAACGCAGGGGACCGGCTCTATTTATTCTGTCCGAATGATCCCCCAAGTCCCCTCCACGTCTTTGGCAATATTTGCGAGCAAGTTGGAGGTTTAAAAACGTCAAGCTCTTTATAAAGTAGCTCTCCAGGTACCATTAAAGTAAATATACGGACCTACCGCAGGCCTCCCTCGGAATAAAAGAAAAATAAAAGAGTTAATAGCTGGATATTCCATGTGCATATCTCTTTATTCCTTTTCCGCTACTTTTCCTCGTGGCTTCGCCGACGTAAAACTTCGCTACGAGCGTAACGAATCGGCAGACCTGCGTCACTCGCAGCTACTTACTGCTACCTCTTTACTCGTTCGTAATGTTCAGCATTCTGCTCCCCTTACTACCAGAACGGGTGTATTCTGGTCATGTACAACAAATCCCAATAAGTTATCGTACGAGTGAACAGGTAATAATCACAAGGTCATTCAAAAATGAAGAACAGATTTTAATTGTTTCTTACAAACTGTGAAAGACAGGAATACATTGCGCATGTCACAGTACAGAGGAAGGTTCAAAGTTTTATGCACGCTCAGACAGTACACCATGTAATGAACGTGAGCACCATGCGTTGCTCGAGGAGCCTCGGAATCGTGGTGTACTTCCATCCAAACGTGAACCAACGGGTGCCTGATTACTGAATCGACAACTTCAACAAATCAGTTTCTCAGCTCTCGAAGAGTAGCTGCCATAGGTTGGACAAAGACTCCACTCCCACAGTAAAAAATCGCAAGGTGTGAGATCTGGTGTTGTTAAGATAACGCTGCACCTCGAGGTGAAAGTGGAGCGGAGCGCTGTCACGCATAAAATGAAATCATTCGAATCATCGTGAAGTTGAGGAAGCAACTAATTTTGCAGCACGTCGAGGTATGACATTCCTGTCACAATTTCTTCCGCAAGATAGAAAGGTCCATAAACTCCGTGAACAGAAATGTCACAAAAGACATTAAGTTTCTGAGACTGTTTCATGTTCGATGACGATACCAAAATTTTGAGACCCCCAAATTCTTACATTATGGCGGTTTACTTTACCCAATAAATGAAAAGTCGATTCGGCCGAAAAGATGAGTCCTCTAGAAAAAGTGTCCTCTGCCATATCCTGGAGAACTGAAATACAAAATTCGTACCTTCTGTTATGGTCACCGGGACGCAGTTACTGCAGTAGTTGCAATTTGTAAGGCTTCGTATGCAGCCGTAGTTTCAGAACACGCCACACCGTTGTTTGAGAAAGTCGAAGTTCCTGCTTGCCAGTCTTGTGAACTTCCGAGTGCTCTGTGGGACGCATCTCGGATGCGCTGGACAATTTCATCAAAACTGCGTGGCCGACCGGTTCTCTTCCCTTTGCTTATGCAACCAACTTTCAAGAATTTTGCATGCCAATCCCAAGCTCGCTGACTTCCGAGCCTGGGATGTGAGCCAGATAGGAATCGAACCCGTTCTCCTAAGCAACTATCTTTGGTCTAGAACACCGCCCAGTTTTTCACGCGGGTTCGCAATAAAATTCCTGTATTCCTTCCCAGTCAGCCTTGGGACCACTATACACAAGTAGTTTAAAAACGAATAGTCACAGAAGGACTTTTATGCGATTCACAGACGGCTTGTGCATACGATTTTCCGTTTTTAGCGTAAATGACAATGGCTAGGAAGACCGTCCAACCACAGAATTAAATAAAAATAAATGATAAATATCAAAGCATTAACGGACGCTCGAGTCAAACTCTGAAGGAAACGAGGAAGACATCGTATTTGTTAGCATCGTCAGCTGATTGCCACGCGTATGAGACTCTACTTCAGGAACCTTGGATGCAAGAAAACATAATGCCTAAATTAATGGCTGGGTTTTCTGCCATTTGTGCTGGGACGGTATAACCAATAGGTCGTCGAGATCTCCATATCGAAAAATATTAAACAGCACACACCTTCAGTGAATTAGGCTGTTCTCAGATCACTTTAGAACAAGCCTCATATTTAATAGACGTATGGTGATCCACTACTTCATGGTCGGAGAAAATTCACTAGGCAGCAACGAGTTTATGAAGTCTGTAATCAGCACGCACTGAGATGAGCTAAAAGCTTATTCCGAAGTCACAAAACAGTGGTAAGACCACACATCGTAAATGCATGACTCTTTTAACCAAGAGATACACTTTTGGTTACTGGGTAGGTTCAGCTAGTCTTGCGGCCTGGCTAAGTACGCAATAAAACAAAATTTCTGTACTCTAGAGCATATCTTTGAACTAGAGCTCATGTACTGACGGAAAAGATAAATCGCAGTATCAAACAATAATTAATGGAGAATAATAAAACTTTGTGGATACATTTGTGGAGGTACTATTTTTAAGTTTTAACATTGCATGATTACAGGTTAATGTCAGCGCGAGATAAACCACTGAAAAGGTGAAATGCTGGTACGTTAATAGCCGGTTAACCTCCAGAATGTTGAATGCAAGCAGGAAAGGCTGCATGAATTGTGTTGTACAGTGGCCGGATGTCAGTTTGTGGAATGAAGTTCCATGCCTCTCGCACTTGGTCGGTCAATACATTGACGATTAATGCTGTTTATGGATGACGCTGGGCTTGTTCCATGGTGTGCCCTATAAGCTCGACTGGAGACAGACCCGGTGATCGAGGAGCCAAGGCAACACACCGACACTCTGTAGAGCAAGTTGGGTTATTACAACAGCGGTATTAGGTGAGCGTTATCCTGTTGGGAAACACTCCCTGGAATGCCGTTCATGAATGACAGCACAACAAGTCGAATCATCAGACTGAGCAGACTGACGTAAAAATGTGTAGTCAGGGTGCATGAGATAACCACAAGAGAGCCTCTGCTGCATACGACATCGCATCCCAGACCAGAACTCTAGGTGTAGGCCAGTGTGTCTACCACGCAGATTGGTTGGTTGCAGGCACTCAGCTGGCCTCCCTCTAACCAACGGTCATCACTGGACCGAGGAAGAAACAGCTTTTATAAGGAAACATAACGGACATTCGTCCTGACCTCCAATGAGCTTTCTGTTGACACCGCTGAGGTGACAAAAGGCGGTAGTTTGCGGTCAGTGGAATACACTCTACAGGTCGTCTGGCTTGGAGCTGTCCTTGAAATAACCGATTTGTAACAGTTTGCTGTTTCACTGTGGTGCCAACAGCTGCTCAGATTACTGCTGCAGGTGCAGAACGATGCACCAGAGCTATACGCCGAAGACGATGTTCTTCGCTCGCGGTAGTGCCGCTTGGCCGTCCGGAGCCCGTACATTCTCGTGAGCAGGTTCGTCGCCGGAAATCATGTACAGTGGCTACACTCCTGCTAAGCCTTTCAGCAGTATCACAGAAGGAACATCCAGTTTCGCGCCCTATTACACGGCCTCGTTCGAACTCAGTGAGTTTTAGATAATGGCGTCTTTGTCACCTTAAGGGCATTATTGACTGACGTCAACTCACTATGTCTAATCTCAAAGGTAATTAACGCCCACGACCGTTACAGCGTGTATTTAAAGCAAAAATGATTTGCATCCTCATAGTGACACTACTAACGCCCCTCTTATTCGACTGGAGCGACATTTGAGAAAACATCATCTTTAAAATGTAGAAACGCGTCTACCAAATTTCGTTCATGTAGCACAACTCATTCTTGGTGCTGCGATTTATTCTCCGCCAGTGTATTTTTGGATGAACTCATCAGTTCTAGACACTTTTAACGTACACTACTGGCCATTAAAATTGCTACACAAAGAAGAAATGCATATTATACACGGGTATTCATTGGACAAATACTGGGTGATTCAAAAAGAATACCACAACTTTAGGAATTTAAAACTCTGCAACGACAAAAGGCAGAGCTAAGCACCATCTGTCGGCGAATTAAGGGGGCTATAAAGTTTCATTTAGTTGTACATTTGTTCGCTTGAGGCGCTGTTGACTAGGCGTCAGCGTCAGTTGATGCTAAGATGGCGACCGCTCAACAGAAAGCTTTTTGTGTTATTCAGTACGGCAGAAGTGAATGGACGACAGTTGTTCAGCGTGCATTTTGAACGAAGTATGGTGTTAAACCTCCTGATAGGTGGTGTATTAAACGTTGGTATAAACAGTTTACAGAGAATGGGTGTTTGTGCAAAGGGAAAAGTTCTGGACGGCCGAGAACGAGTGATGAAAATGTAACACGCATCCAGCAAGCATTTGTTCGCAGCCCAGGAAAATCGACTCGCAGAGCTAGCAGAGAACTGCAAATTCCACAATCAGCTGTATGGAGAGTCCTACGAAAAAGGTTAGTTATGAAACCTTATCGTCTGAAATTGGTTCAAGCACTGTCTGCAGCTGATAAGATTAAAAGAATCGATTTCCGTGATTTTATCCTTGCTCAAATGGAAACAGATGAATCTTTCGTTTCAAAGATTGTGTTTTGTGATGAAGCAACTTTCCACACTAACGGGAAAGTCAACCGTCACAATGTCTGTATATGGGGCACTGAGAATCCGCGGGAAACAACTCAGTATGAACGTGACTCGCCTAAGGTGAACGTTTTCTGTGCCATTTCAGCCAATAAAGTTTTTGGTCCCTTTTTCTTCGAAGGTGCTACTGTAACTGGACTACAGTACCTGGAGATGTTAGAGAATTGGCTGTTCCCTCAGCTCGAACAAGAAGCACAACAATTCATATTTCAGCAGGATGGAGCGCCACCACATTGGCACTTATCTGTCCGTAACTACCTGAACGTCAACTACCCGAGGCGATGGATCGGCCGCCAGGCAGCCCGTGACAGAGCACTTCATCACTGGCCTCCAAGAAGCCCTGATCTTACACCCTGCGATTTTTTCTTATGGGGGTATGTTATGGATATGGTGTTTCGGCCACCTCTCCCAGTCACCATTGATGATTTGAAACGAGAAATAACAGCAGCTATCCAAATTGTTACGCTTGATATGCTACAGAGAGTGTGGAACGAGTTGGAGTATCGGGTTGATATTGCTCGAGTGTCTGGAGGGGGCCATATTGAACATCTCTGAACTTGTTTTTGAGTGAAAAAAAACCTTTTTAGATACTCTTTGTAATGATGTATAACAGAAGGTTATATTATGTTCCTTTCATTAAATACACATATTTAAAGTTGTGGTATTCTTTTTGAATCACCCTGTATATTATACTAGAACTGACATGTGATTACATTTTCACGCAATTTGGGCGCATAGATCCTGAGAAATCAGTACCCAGAACAACCACCTCTGGCCGTAATAACGGCCTTGATACGCCTGGGCATTGAGTCAAACAGAGCTCGGATGGCGTGTACAGGTACAGCTGCCCATACAGCTTCAACACGATACCACAGTTCATCAAGAGTAGTGACTGGCGTATTGTGACGAGCCAGTTGCTCGGCCACCATTGATCAGACGTTTTCAGTTGGTGAGAGATTTGGAGAATGTGCTGGCCAGGGCAGCAGTCGAACCTTTTCGATATCCAGAAAGGCCCGTACAGGACCTGCAAAATGCGGTCGTGCATTAACCTGCTGAAATTTAGGGTTTCGCACGGATCGAATGAAGGGTAGAGCCACGGGTCGTAACACATCTGAATCCAGCGTCCACTGTTCAAAGTGCCGTCAGTGCGAACAAGAGGTGACCGAGATGTGTAACTAATGGCATCCCATACAGTCACGCCGGGTGACATGCCAGTATGGCGGTGACGGATACACGCTACCAATGTGCGTTCACCGCGATGTCGCCAAACACGGATGCGACCATCATGATGCTGTAAACAGAACCTGGATTCATCCAAAAAATGACGTTTTGCCATTCTTGCACCCCGGTTCGTCGTCGAGTACTCCATCGCAGGCGCTCCTGCCTGTGATGCAGCGTCAAGGGTAACCGCAGCCATGGTCTCCGAGCTGATAGTCCATGCTGCTGCAAACGTCGTCGAACTGTTCGTGCAGATGGTTGTTGTCTTGCAAACGTCCCCATCTGTTGACTCAGGGATCGAGACGTGGCTGCACGATCCGTTACAGCCACGCGGATAAGATGCCTGTCATCTCGACTCCTAGTGATACGAGGCCGTTGGGATCCAGCACGGCGTTCCGTATTACCCTCCTGAACCCACCGATTCCATATTCTGCTAACAGTCATTGGATCTCCACTAACGCGAGCAGCAATGTCCGATACGATAAACCGCAATCGCGATAGGCTACAATCCGACCTTTATCACAGTCGGAAGCGTGATGGCACGCATTTCTCCTCCTTACTCGAGGTATCACAACAACGTTTCACCAGGCAACGCCTGTCAACTGCTGTTTGTGTATGAGAAATCGGTTGGAAACTTTCCTCATGTCAGCGCGTTGTAGGTGTCACCCCCGGGCCAATCTTCTGTGAATGCTCTGAATTGATAATCATTTGCATATCACAGCATCATCTTCCTGTCTGTTAAATTTCGCGTTGTAGCACGTCGTCTTCGTTGTGTAGCAATTTTAATGGCCAAAAGTGTACTTTAAAGCATCGTAGAGTGGCAGACGCGTGCTGGGCTGTTCCCCTGAGAATATCTTACAGTCACCTTCTAACGAAATTACCGACTCTAAAGTAAAGCAGTAATTGATTCCAAAAGCAACCAGATGTAGGAGGAAAATGAGGGCGGGGCAGTGTAACATTGTCGATGCCTGAAGTTCCCACTTCCTCAGATTCCCTACTTCCCGGTCAAAGTATGCAATAAATTTGCTAAGGTATCAACGCAATGGTCCGTACCATCCCGTTACAGCGTTCAAGGAAGGAAGTCTCGTTCCGCTGACACCAGGGCACGCGACGAGCCAAGGAGGTAGGCAGGCTGACGTGGCGGTGAGAGTCGCCATTGAGCAACGTATCCGGCTGCAGTCAACCGTTCATTACAATCTAGTAGCTGCTGTGACGACCTACAGGTTCAGTTGTGACGAGGATTTTGTGTCGGTGGCGATGGCTCGAGTATCGATATCGGAAACAGGATATCTCAGGACGCGATAAGTGCAGTTACTGACTCTGATTCGGCATTGTCTATAACGAATAACTTTTCACTTCGCAATGGACGTGATAGCAAATATTTTTGAATGATGCCACTGTAAAGTTGTCAGATTTAGTTAATTTGGCCTCGGGCGTCGAACTTTATCATGCGCTTACCGCGTGCCCTCGGTGCAATATTGTGTGGCAAGTGAAACTTTACTAGCTGTACTAAACAATCTTAATTAACACTGATACACTGAAGTTTTCCACTTTAGGGCGACTACATGCCCTCAAGTTTGCCTGCAAATAATTTTGGCCTGCCGTACAACGCTGTAGGAGTTTTCGTATCTTTTCTATCCTGGAAAGGTACTAGATATTGTTCAGTTTCAGACTCAATAAAGGACTGGTAAGGCACTTTTGTGAATGGCTTGGCCTGGTTTTGCGCCAATAAAATTTCAAAATTTGATAACTACTAAACAGAAGCTCTTTACTTCCTGTATGGTAGTTCCTAAGCCCCTAATCACTTCCGTTACTTAATTCGCTCTTTGTCTGGTAAAAAAGCGTAAGTTCATAAGCACGGAAAAATTCGATAATGTGACAGACTTACAAGGAATAATAACAACTTTATATGAACAAAAGTGATAAACCTATTTTGAGTACGTTAAACAGAGACATTTTATTGCATTTTGTTAAAATGTACAGGTATAAATAATCTTTAGGCAGAAGGATACATGTTAAACTGTAGAAATTAGAATTATACCGTTCCTCCCAAAGAAGAGTGATTTTTCCACATACAGCGTGGTCAACAAGTTTTCCAACACCACTGCTGGAGCTGTTAGTGAGCAGATGGTCTAAAGAAGATAACTCGTTTTTCCAATTTTCTGATTAGCATCTGATGTGCTCACCAGCTTCTGTTCAGTGGGAGACGTCCATGTGTGAACAAGAAATAAACATAAAAAATTCAACCCAAGATCCCTATAGCGTGACCATAATAAAATGGATTTTACTAACAATAAATCTAACATTATGCTCTGAACTATGCCTACTATGGCTGTAAAACTGGTTCACACTCTACATTACACATTCCAAGGGATATTTAGAAACTTGATATGCAAACGAAAAGGTGGTACACGAGGCACTATATTAAAAAAATTACATAATTCCGTTTACGATTGTGAAAGTTGCAGCCCATGAGCGCAAACTGGGAGGATATTTATATTAATGTATCAGCTACGAGTGATTAAGACTGTAGAGAGATGGACACCGACAACACTCTCTATTGTGTGACCGAGAATGTCAACACAGCCAGATAACAACCCTCAAACCAAGTGGAACCGTAAAAGCAAGTACCCATAAGGCTAATCGTTAAAGGGGCCAACACCAGAAACTGAGTGACTTTGAGTGGAGCAGAGAATCAACGTGTGGGTGTTGAACCCTGTGATATGATTGGTTCACGTGGATCCGCGGCTCTCTCTCCACATCAAAACATCGACTGCAAGCACGCGGCCGAGAACCAACTGATTACTGCTGAATAAAATCTCTCTGGTACTCTTACCTACATGTTCACGTTTTAAAAGTTAGTTATAATGCTATGTTATATACGCTTTAGACATGGGATTGCTTGAAATTTTCCTTTTCATACTAATCACTTTATATAACTTAAGTCAACTACTTGTCAACATATAGTTCCATTTTTCACTTCTCATTTTTAGAAATTATATCTAATATGATTATTATTTTAAATATATAGAACTATTATACAGAATTTATCTTTCTGTTTCATGATTTAAGCTATACCTAGACAGGTTTGGGTGTTAGAAAGGCTAAAATTATTTTTATGCTTCACAATTTTGTGTGTAATCTGTTAGACAGTAGGTGAATTTAAACGTAACACGAAATTCTCTTATTATTTTGTGTGTTAACTTAGTGAAACGGCTTTTAACGTCTGCAATTTATTATCTTTATGACTGTCATTTACGTTAAGTTTTCAGATATGACGCACTCTTTTCCTAATGGGATTAAATGGTGGTAGTCTGAGAAGCGCAATAGTTACTTTTTTTTTCATTCCAAATCTTCATTAACAATGCCACTTCCAACAAACAACAATACATCCTCTCATAATATGTTTGACTCTAGAGCGAATGAACCGGCCGAAGTGGCCGAGCGGTTCTAAGCGCTACAGTCTGGAACCGGGCGACCGTCGCTACGGTCGCAGGTTCGAATCCTGCCTCGGGCATGGATGTGTGTGATGTCCTTAGATTAGTTAGATTTAAGTAGTTCTAAGTTCTAGTGGACTGATGACCTCAGCAGTTAAGTCCCATAGTGCTCAGAGCCATTTGAACCATTTTTTTCTAGAGCGAATGAACAACAACTGCAAGAATTTTTAAGCGCTAGAATGAAAGTAAACCTTAAATTCATTATAATAAGTTTAAAATAATGTGCAGTCATCTCTTATAAAAAGAAAATGAAGGAAATGAAGGAAAAATTTCCATCTTTGAATCCACGGTTATTCTATGCTTTTTCATTTTGCATCAGTATTCAGTCTGTCATATCGGTTACCAGAAAATCAGTTAGGCTTTAGGAAGTGTAAAAGCACGAGAGAGGCACTTCTGACGTTGAAAACTCGAAACATCTACATAGGATTGGTGAACTACAAAAAGCATCCGACAGTGTAAAATAGTGCAGGATGTTAGAAATTACATGAAAAATAGATGCACGCTATAGGGAAAGACGAACAATACACAATACGTGCGGTGCGGGAACTTATTTACTTTAGAAAATCAAAAAGCAGAAAGTATTTGAGATTTCAGTTCTCTTTTCTCTACACAGAGGTACATTTAAAGTTTTATTTCACTAGGTCTTGAAACTGATATCTTGAATGTGGCCTCCGTTCTGCTCAGTGTGTCTGGAGGGTTGATATCGGCAGTTTCAGTCCACGTTGTCCAGCAGGCCTCTGTTTGGCAATAGCACCACGAATATTGTTCCGCAGCTCACCAGGGTCCGTGGACGATTGGTACACATATAGCATTTAAGATAGCCACGTAAGAAAAAGTCGCAGGGATCTAAATTTGGTGAGCTTGCTGGCCACTAAAGATCGGCCCTCAAAGACGACTGTTCGCACAAGAGAGTCATTGACTTTAGCGTCATGTGGGCCGTAGCGCCATGTTGTTGGAGCCAGACATCGCTCACACCGGTTTCTGGAAATTCGAGAAGAAAAAACTCCTCAGTCATCTGGACATAACACTCAGAAATGACCTTAACTACCATATCGTTCTCTTCGAAAAACCATGAGCTAATAATGCCAAATTTGGATAATACACACCAAGCAGTCGCATGTTCTGCACACAGGGGCTGCTCAGATGTCCTCAGGGGTTCGTGCCACTCCTGTATCGCGTGTTTTGTTTATTCAAGCTTCCAGAGAAATGAAAATGTGCCTCGTCTCTGAAGAACACGAGGGCTTCATGAGGCGGGTTTCCGATCAAGGTTGCACATGCATTTTCTTGGTGACACAAAATCGGGTGGGTTAGGTTTGCGCAGCATTGCCAGTCCGTATGAGTGCAATTTCAAATCTTCATGAAAAATACGTCTCACTGTAAGTAAGATCAGAAACTGCAGAGCTTGATGGAATTTAAAATCGCCAGTCTTGTTTTCTTGACGTTTTCTGTAGTCCGGATAGTTCTTGGAGGTCCTGGTTTCTTTTCCTGCACACTAACAGTATCCCTAAACGTTACCACCCACATAACGACCTACTTTCGATCGGAAACACTGCCTGCGGCAGCAATATTAAACTGTTTCCTGAATGCACGCTGGGCTGCTATGACCGAACGGCGATTGAAAAAGTAAATCGCCACAGGGAAAGAAGGCTCATGTCTAGTCAGCTGCATGATAGCTACTAAACTAACAATAAAATCGTTAGGTCCCGCCGTTTCGAATGCGCTCAACCCCACACAACAACGAGTAACGCCAGCCGTATGGGGCGCTTTTCAAAGGAGGGTATTGCAGCGCCGTACAAAAATAAGCAATAAGAAGAGAAGGCTAAGAACGAAATGGAACACGACAAGGCTGCACCGTTTCACATCTACTTTTGAGTTTGTATGTTGGACAAGGAATGATGCAAAAAAAAAAAAAGATAGGTTCAGGAATGGGATTAAAATTCAGGGTGAAAAGTATCACCGGTTTCCATCCTCAGTGAAATCAAGGATGAATGCCAAACGGAATAAACCTTCCGCTGAACACAGAATATGAACTGATAGTACACCAAAGAAAGACTAAAGAAGTGAGGAGTAGAAGAAATAAGATTAGTGATGAAATTAACATTAGAATTGGGGACCACGACATAGACGAAGTGAATGAATTTTGCTACCTTGAAACCAGTATAAAATATGACGGACGGATGTCACAAAAAGCGAGTTACTAAGGGCAAAGATGGCACTCCTGGCCGAAATTACTCTGCCAGTATCAAACATTGGCCTTAATTTGAGGAAGAAATATCTGGGTTACCGCATTGTATCGAAATGAGTCGTGCAGTGGGAGAAACAGATAAGAGGAAAATCGCAGCATCTGACGGGTGCTGCTCTACAACTATGCTGAAAATTAGATGGACTGATAAGGCCCATGAGGAGGTTCTCCACAGTTTCGGAGAAGATAGAAAAATGTGGAAAAAATTGAGAAGAAGATGGGACAAGGTGAGAGGGCATCTGTTAAGACATTAGAGAATAACTTCCGTGGTACTACAGTGAGCTGTGGAAGTAAAGAGAGCTGTAAAGAGTAAAAACTGTAGGGATTGGCAGGGAACGGAATATATCCAGCAAATAAACTACTGGCCATTAAAATTGCTACACCATGAAGATGACGTGCTGCAGACGCGAAATTGAACCGACAGGAAGAAGATGCTGTGATATGCAAATGATTAGCTTTTCAGAGCATTCGCAAAAGGATGGCGCCGGTGGCGACACATACAACGTGCTGACATGAGGAAAGTTTCCAACCGATTTCTCATACACAAACAGCAGTTGACGGGCGTTGCCTGGTGAAACGTTGTTGTGGTGCCTCGTGTAAGGAGGAGAAATGCGTACCACCACGCTTCCGACTTTGATAAAGGTCGGATTGTAGCCTATCACGATTGCGGTTTATCGTATCGCGACATTGCTGCTCGCGTTGGTCGAGATCCAATGACTGTTAGCAGAATACGGAATCGGTGGATTGAGGAGGGCAATACGGAACGCCGTGCTGGATCCCAACAGCCTCGTATCACTAGCAGTCGAGATGACAGGCATCTTATCCGCATGGTTGTAACGGATCGTGCACCACGTCTCGATCCCTGAGTCAGCAGATGGGGACGTTTGCAAGACAACGATCTTCACGAACAGTTCGACGACGTTTGCAGCGGCATGGACTATCAGCTCGGAGACCATGGCTGCGGTTACCTTTGACGCTGCATCACAGACAGGAGCGCCTGCGATGGTGTACTCAACGACGAACCTAGGTGCACGTATGGTAAAACGTCATTTTTTCGGATGAATCCAGGTACTGTTTACAGCCTCATGATGGTCGCATGCGTCTTTGGCGACATCGCGGTGAACGCACATTGGAAGCGTGTATTAGTCATCGCCATACTGGACTATCATCCGACGTAATGGTATGGGGTGCCATTGGTTACACGTCTCGGTCACCTCTCGTTCGCATTGACGGCACTTTGAACAGTTGACGGTACATTTCAGATGTGTTTCGACCCGTCGCTCTACCCTTCATTCGATCCCTGCAAAACCCTACATTTCAACAGGATAATGCACGACCGCATGTTGCAGGTCCTGTACGGGCCTTTCTGGAAACAGAAAATGTTCGACTGCTGCCCTAGCCAGCACATTCTCCAGATCTCTCACCAATTGAAAACGTCTGGTCAATGGTGACCGAGCAACTTTCTCGTCACATTATGCCAGTCACTACTCTTGATGAACTGTGGTATCGTGTTGAAGCTGCATGGGCAGCTGTACCTGTACACGCCATCCAAGCTCTGATTGACTCAATGCCCAGACGTATCAATGCCGTTATTACGGCCAGAGGTGGTTGTTCTGGGTACTGATTTCTCAGGATCTATGCACCCAAATTGCGTGAAAATGTAATCACATGTCAGTTCTAGTATAATATATTTGTCCAATGAATACCCGTTTATCATTTGCATTTCTTCTTGGTGTAGCAATTTTAATGGCCATTAGTGTATTTGATAGCGCTGGGTGTAATTGCTTGCTAACATGAGATAAAGCTTTGGCACATGAACGGACTGCATCAAACCAGTTGGAAGTCTGATGACACCACCCGTCCTCCTCCCCGCCAAATATATATATATATATATATATATATATATATATATATTTAAGCTTTGGACAAAAAAAATACTGTTTTCTGTACGAAACTCGCATTGTGTCAAAAAAAAGTTTGCTGTCAGAATTTATTACCATTTCGGATTTTAAATGCGAAAAGAGGCAGGGGAACAAAGAGATGGTTGAGGCAGCGGTAGGGGCGTTATAAGGAGGGGCAACGGGGGTAACGCCGCTTGGCCATCATGACATGTGGCCCCTGGTGCCCAGAAGAAAAGAAAAGGCAAAACTGGTTCTGGAAAAATGGAATATACGACATGCATACACGTTATTTTAGAAGGGCCCATAGCATGTTGGTGGTAAACGTCTCCGTCAACTACAAATGTAGAAATAGATTTAATAATTCTTTATTCCGTCTACAACCTATATCAGAATCCCACCACTGAAGAAAATTCCACCTACGCTGTGCAATAGAAGAAAGTAATTAGTCTGTAAATGAATACACGACAGTATAAAATGTCACATTACGCAATACACAGGGAGGAGAGCTCAGACAGATAGAAGGGAGGCAAAAGTACACAATCTCTCTCTCTCTCTCTCTCTCTCTGTCTGTCTCATACACACACACACACACACACACACACACACACACACACGTGTGTGTAGAAAGAAATAGGTACATTGAAAATGTAACATCAGTATCGATATTACTTATACTTCCCTCATAAAACTTTTTTGTCTGCTTATATTTAATGTACAGCCATGTTCTTTGATGTAACATCTGTGTAAATGTTTTACTCATTATTTATGACTATTTATGTAAACGTAATTAATCTATGGAAGTAATTTTAAAAGTAATGTTCTGCAAAAGAATGGAAATGTCACAACTTTTCTTTTAATAATGGTTCATGCATAGGGCATGTGGATTTCTAATCACGTAAAACATGCAGAGAAGTCCCTCTGCAACGTAACTGGCTTAGTGGGAATAGAAAAGGTGGATTTCGCAGTCGAACTGCAAGGCTCCTTTACGGCGAGAGCCAGTCAGTGGCTAGCTGCCAAAGGGTTCGCATCTTGTGAACTGAACGAGGAAAGAAGAGCAGCAAGATTGCATAATATAGCCTCGGATGTGGAAGAAATTTGGTTCATTATTCATAGAATATACTGGTTACCTCAGCGCTCCGAAAATTTGACGCTAAAAAAAGAATTTTCAGAGCGTAGCAGTGGATGTTTTTGACGCCTTTTGAGTAGCCACAGATCGCCATAGTCACCACCTTTGTCTCATATAATCAGTTAAGTACTATATTACAGCATGGACCAGTTACGTTGTTTTCATGTGGTTTCTTATTCAGTAATGCTTGTGTTCTTTTGACTTTTTGGTGAGCACCCACACTTTATCCTTAGTCAGTTATCCAGACAGGGTCCTATTTCAAGTGTTGTGATATTTCGGAGTATCGTGCTTTACTAAACTGAAAGATAATTGTCTTCTTTCACTATAGTTGAGGAACTATGTGATATAGCAAATTTTATAACTATACAGTGTACCATATGTTGGAAGTACTCGACGTACTTTTCATAAAAAGATAATTAAAGTTTCACCAGAGTACTATTACAAAGAGAAGATTTAAAGTATTCAGCTTATAGATTCTTCTTATTGAAGTCGTAGTTCCGTACGGTATTACAATCACCTGCAAAAACCATGAGGGTTTACGACAGTTACTGGCTAGCAGCCTTTAAGGTCCAGCATGAGGATTAATTACTGTGTAGGTTTGGAAGTAACAGTGTTTAGAATTTAATGTGTATATAGTTAAAAGTGTTCCTCATATTATGTTGTGACTAAAATGTTAAGCCTAGATGAGCCCCCGTGCTAATAGTTGAGCCACGTTTAAATTTCGTATTACAAATACAGCATTAATGAAGTGCACTTGCCAATTGTGTAACAGTTTTGTATTATAAAATATGCAACTGGCTACAACTATTCAAACTATACTAGGTCCAAGTACCACATATCCCGTTTGAGTTAAATAGTATGAGGAAGTGAACGCTCCTTTAGCATACAAATAGGAATCAAAATTGAGAACACAATTATCAGAGAACATTTCAGTGACAGTACTTTCCCATAATGAAACTGATAAAAGAACGCCTTGTCCAAGTCAACAGTGCTCCGCAGTTAATAAGCATTTGCCTGTAACGATTATCGGTTTTCTGCTTTAATGTACAGGCAGTAAGTGTTACTGAAAGCAGGTGTTCTCAAAACGTTTTAATACGCCCTCTGTGTTGTTCAGCTAAACCACTGGTAAACTGGTAGCTAAAGTGTGCTTCTATCTCATACCTAATTTGCAAAACATATCTTTCTTTATGAACATTGATAGTATTTGGTATAAATTTGCCTTTTGCGTAATTACAGTTCATCTTATTACTAATAGAACCTTGGTTCGATTCCCGTCTGTTCTGCCATTACTTCTTTCAATAAGTATCTTTCACAGAAGCGAAAACAGTCGGATTCCTTTCCATTACGCACGATCACGCTCAAGTTAAAAGCCTTTCGCCGGAGTAACATTATCAGGGTATTGCTTATTTAGTAAAAGCTGGTAGTGCTCTTAAATGTCGCGCCAGGACTGGATGAAATCAATCGAACAAAGGCAGCAGCCACACTGACAATACAAACATAAACGTTGCTTTGTATTAAACGAATGGCCTTGGTAAATAGTGGGTACATTGTTTATGTGACTTTTCACATAAATAAAATGTATAGAACGATAGTAAAGAGAGGTGAATAGTTACTGAAAAAACTCGAAGATGAAAATTTTTAGTCTCGTAACGAATATTGTCCAGACTATGTGTTATACGGTAGTCTCACAGACTTTCTTGAGAAATCCGTTTCGCTCTGCCTATGACGGGCAACATCAGAGGGCACACCGTGCCGCGGTACTGGATGATGTTAATATTTCCTGCTACACAACTCGGTACACACGTACGTGATGTCACCTTATATTAAATTTCGAGTGCAATATGGCTTCTGCAGTCTGTTGTCAATACTGTTGATATTGTCCAGCGTAGAAAGAGTGGTCACCGCAGCACACCCTTTTCAAGCCACGACCTGTCCTGAAGAGTCGCCTACGAGTGGAGTCAAAAGACCGGAATTCTTAAATTGATACATAGAGCCACTGCATAATACATTAGAGAATTTTAATAGATTAAAAAAAATGTTGTTGCACTTATAGTTTCAGAGGTTTTCGTTAATTTCTCGCTACAACCGACCTAATGTACACGGGGATGTACAAAATATGAAAATAACAAAAATACAACACATTGCCATGCCAAATATAGCGAAGGAAATCCGTTGATAGTGAAAACAGCTTCCAGTCGTCTCGGAATGGATAAATACTGTACATGTCCGGCATGTTTTTCAAGGCAATCTTATACCACTCTTCCTGCAAAATAGTGCCAAGTTCAGGTAACGAAGGTGGAGGTGAATAGCGTTCAAGCACCCTTCTCTGCAAAGTAGACCACAGAGGTTCAAATGGCACTGAGCACTATGAGACAACTTCTGAGGTCATCAGTCCCCTAGAACTTAAAACTATTTAAACCTAACTAACCTAAGGACATCACACACATTCACGCCCGAGGCAGGATTCGAACCTGCGACCGTAGCGGTCGCGCAGTTCCAGACAGACCACAGAGGCTCAACAATATTGAGAGCTGATGACTATAAGGCTAGGGAGGTGAGACAATTCATCAAAATGCCCACAAAAAAGCAGTCCTGCATGATGCGAGCTCTGTGGGCAGGGACGATGTCGTGTTGGCATACAGCATCACATTGCGGAACAAATATTGTACCACTGGATGGACCTGATAAGCCAAAATGGTCACATAATCCTCCGTGATAAAGCGAGCTTGCAGAGTAACCATGGGGTCCGTGGAATACGATGATGTGGCTGCCCAAATCATCACTGAACCCAACATATTTCGCTTTTGACAGCAAGAAGTATGCATCGTAGGCGTGGGACGGCGTAAACTCGGCCGGAAGTTGGAAACAGTGTGAAACAAGACTTCCCTGGCCAAGTAATCTTCTTCCATGGCTTCATAGACCATGTTTTAGGGCTTAGGCACCACGTTTTTCCTGTTACGGGCATTTGCATCACTGATGAGTGGGTCTGGATTTCCAGCTCGCCCTGCAAATCCCAGGTTATGGAGCTCCTTCGTTTTGTTTTGGTACTGATAGAATCCACGAGTGCGATGTTTTATTCTGCAGTGACCTTTCAGGCTGTGTTCCTCTTATTTTTCGTTATTACCCACTTCAGTGTCTGTCACAATCACTCAACGCACACTTTCGTCCTCATTGTATCTCATCGGATGATGTTTTCCGCTTTTCTTCTGTGTGGTATAAAACTTTGATATGTTGCGTCTTGCAACACGGAAAACTTGATACCTTGGTTGCGGAAGAACCCGCCATACGACCATCTACATCTTACCCACATTCGAATTAACTTAGCTTGGACATAGTGAATTGGAAAGTACACGAAACACTGTTCTGACCACGAGTGACGCAACGATTTGAGGGCATTGCATAAGTAGGTGTCGTTCCTGGTCAAATATAACAGCACCACCCCCTGGCTTGGCTAACATATGCATTTCTCTTCAAGCATGCATTTCTCGACTGTTTTTTTCATATTTTTGTCGATGCATTTTATTCAAGTGTTTTCTATTGCGTTTATACAGGGTGTTACAAAAAGGTACGGCCAAACTTTCAGGAAACATTCCTCACACACAAATAAAGAAAAGATGTTATGTGGACATGTGTCCGGAAACGCTTAATTTCCATGTTAGAGCTCATTTTAGTTTCGTTCTTCCACCTACGCTCAATGGAGCACGTTATCATGATTTCATACGGGATACTCCCCCTGTGCTGCTAGAACATGTGCCTTTACAAGTACGACACAACATGTGGTTCATGCACGATGGAGCTCCTGCACATTTCAGTCGAAGTGTTCGTACGCTTCTCAACAACAGATTCGGTGACCGATGGGTTGGTAGAGGCGGACCAATTCCATGGCCTCCACGCTCTCCTGACCTCAACCCTCTTGACTTTCATTTATGGGGGCATTTGAAAGCTCTTGTCTACGCAACCCCGGTACCAAATGTAGAGACTCTTCGTGCTCGTATTGTGGACGGCTGTGATACAATACGCCATTCTCCACGGCTGCATCAGCGCATCAGGGATTCCATGCGACGGAGGGTGGATGCATGTATCCTCGCTAACGGAGGACATTTTGAACATTTCCTGTAAAAAAGTGTTTGAAGTCACGCTGGTACGTTCAGTTGCTGTGTGTTTCCATTCCATGATTAATGTGATTTGAAGAGAAGTAATAAAATCTCTAACATGGAAAGTAAGCGTTTCCGGACACATGTCCACATAACATATTTTCTTTCTTTGTGTGTGAGGAACGTTTCCTAAAAGTTTGGCCGTACCTTTTTGTAACACCCTGTATAACGACTTATCACGGGGAGAACTCGTGAAGCGCCGGCCGAAGTGGCCGTGCGGTTAAAGGCGCTGCAGTCTGGAACCGCAAGACCGCTACGGTCGCAGGTTCGAATCCTGCCTCGGGCATGGATGTTTGTGATGTCCTTAGGTTAGTTAGGTTTAACTAGTTCTAAGTTCTAGGGGACTAATGACCTCAGCAGTTGAGTCCCATAGTGCTCAGAGCCATTTGAACCATTTTGAACCAAGAACTCGTGAAGCCTTTGAAGACGGCCACGCTGTCGAATGCCTGGTCACGAGCCGCAACGCGCTGAAGGTCATCGTCCCTCAGACCAATGAGTATGTATTTTCCTGAATACGTAACTTAATGTTAATGGAGTTGTAGAATTTAAGCTCCATTACTGTCGACCTTTACTTGAGGCTTTGTCTATTTAACTTCTAAGAGAACGAAAGTTAAAGGTGGGCGATGGTTGGTGATGTTTATTCAAATCAAGTTATGTGTCAATGGTATGCAATGTACTGGTTTATTAGGATGTTGAAGATTATTTTTCCAAGTGATATATTTTATTTTTACAAACTGAGAAGACGGATGAAATAGTTACAGGATATTTAAAGCAGAAAGTAACCTGAGAGAAGAGGTTGATTTATTATTTTTGGTCCGTATACAGATTTTGTGTGGCACTTAGTGGCGGTTTAATAAATGCTATTGACGGCAAATATATTAGAAGTTTATCACCGTCATCATTCCTATTTACGTAGCCTATTATCTTTTCCCCTTCCCTCTGTACAAAGCCTAAGCGCAAACCTAAAGATGTAAACCGATATTACCAGCCAATGAAGGCTTTTCGCATATAAACTTTTTTTCTCTCTGAATTGATGAGTGGTGTTCAAGGAACATGGAGGTGACAATATGTAATAAGTAACAATTACAACACAATCGCCGGCAATGACACACTACACAGGCTACACATCCGAAACGAATTCACGTAGTACAAGCAAGATAAACCGCTTATTAATCTCAAAATCACCCACTAGCTACAACAAAAATTCTTGTACTTAATTTCCCACGTGATTGTTGTGGTTCGAATATTTGGTAAGATCTAAGGCAGAACCCACTGGCGGCAGCGCAGATCTGCTGATCACATTTGAGTGAAGAAATTTGAAGCAAAAGTATGAACTGCAAAAGTGGTCAGAAGCCATTTCATACTTACTTATGCAAACACTACTATTATAGAGCACTAAAAATCAAAGGATAACGAGCACTTAATTAATTAATGGTGTTACTATTTCTAGAGTTTCACCTTCTCGAACAGAAATAACAGTATCTGATGATGTACTGTCATTACGCATTATAAACAAATATAGGTAGCGTTAATACGTACCTATACACATAACGACACAAAACTACTGTTTTATTACTGTTTGCCGGCCGCGGTGGCCGTGCGGTTCTAGGCGCTCTGTCCGGAACCGCATGACTGCTACGGTCGCAGGTTCGAATCCTGCCTCGGGCATGGATGTGTGTGATGTCCTTAGGTTAGTTAGGTTTAAGTAGTTCTAAGTTCTAGGGGACTGACCACAGATGTTAAGTCCCATAGTGCTCAGAGCCATTTGAACCATTACTGTTAAAAGCGTTTAGCTTTTGAGTATGTACATCTTCTTTACAGAAGCTGAGCCGATTGAGGTGATGGAAGACTTCAAATAACTCTCCGACCTGAGGATCGTGTACAGCTGGAGGTAATACACCAAAAATCATCAGAACCTACCGTAGTTTGCAGTGAAAGTAGCTTATGCAGACTGAGAAGGAAGAATAATCACCACAGCACCTTCGCAAGCAAATGAACCTTTCCTAAATGATTAAGGAAATCCCTTTTGATAGCTGTTACTGTATTTTTTTTTTTTATCAGATCAGCCCTTAAATTAAACGGAAACTGATTATCGTATGCAGAGAAACTTGACTGCATTTACTGCCAAATTTGCTGCTTGTTTCTTGAAAAGAGCTTTTAGCTCTCAGAGCATATTTAGAAGTGAGAGAGTAAAATATTGCCGCGCGGGATTAGCCGAGCGCTCTAGGCGCTGCGGTCATGGACTGTGCGGCTGGTCCCGGCGGAGGTTCGAGTCCTCCCTCGGGCATGGGTGTGTGTGTGTGTGTGTGTGTATGTGTGTGTGTGTGTGTGTGTGTGTGTGTGTGTTTGTCCTTAGGATAATTTAGGTTAAACAGTGTGTAAGCTTAGGGACTGATGACCTTAGCAGTTAAGCCCCATAAGATTTCACGCACATTTGAACATTTTGAGTAAAATATTGGAAACATTAATCGGAAACGCTTCAAAGACATGAACATACACAGTCACAAATCCCTGCATTAGCTATAAGCAATGGAACAGTTGATTTGATGTTATCAAAAAATACAAAACAAGAGAGCAAGTTTTGCGTAATGTTTCAATAAGAGTAAATAATGCCTCATTAACAGTAGCAAGACGAAATCTTGTCACTTTTGCAAAAACCAGCAACTTCATGGACTCAAGCAAGAGCAATTTTCTTTCCGTGATGGAACTCCTTGCCAGTTACTAATTACTGCAGAAACCACATAGCTCTGTAAGGTACCTAAATCCCACAATTCAGAAGCGAATTATTTGTTTGATGGCAAGAGAAATCACACATTATGTAATTCAGTTTATTGAGACTGAATATTTTTTCTGTCATATATGATAGGTCTCGAGACAGCCTAATTACAATCGATTAGTGAAGATAAATCTTAGCTACGTTAAAATAATCACAGATGGTTGTGGAAATCTTCCAGAGGTGAACATATGTGAATCGTATACTTCATTTATCGAGATCGAATATCGATCTGTTTTAGGACAAGAACACTAAAAAAAGGAGTATATAGAACGAAAAGCACTAGATCTGTGCAAATTTAAGGCCAATGGTGTGTGGGACGTATAATATGTGTATGACACATAACATGGTGTAAAAAAAGGAATAAAGATATTAGCGCCTTGCGATGTCCTGAGTTTTGTCAGTCTATTGAAATTTACTTGTTTACCTTCGTCAGTTCCCTTCTGGCCACAGCGCGCTGTGAAGAGAGGTATGATATGGTTCGACCTGGAAAAGATATTTAAAGGACAGACCGCACTGCAAGTGTCAGCAGAGCACGGAAAACGTTCTGTTTATTGCTGCAGATAGGGTTCTTAAACACATGTGCAACAGAAATTGCTGAATGAAACTAGTTTTTGACTAAACCTTTGTCCTGTATTCTCATTTTAATAATGCATAAACTGCTACCGAATCTGTCCTAACACACAGTTCTTGATGTAGAAAAAACATGTTTGCTCACAGTTTGCGCCATAACATTCTCGCACATAGCACATTGTCCCCGTAGTAGGCGTCAAAAGTACAGAACTCGTGGTTTCTTGCCTGAAGACCGAAAACTTTTAATAGACACTTAACGTTTTGAATGTTCAACGAGGTTGTCGGCTTCTGTAGGCTCATTCAGTACTACACAGTTCATCCGTATTCAGTAATCTGAAGTTCAGAATTACAGCTACGTAGCACGTCAGGGTAGTTTTTAGCCCATATGAAGAAAGTCACAAAATTCTCCAAAATTGCCTTAAACTTCTGGAAATGGGGTTTATTCTTATTCTTATCATTAACTGATCCTCTCTGTGTCTTAATGAAAGCAACATACAACATTTTTACTAGCGCACGTAAACTTTGTTCCACATACTACGATAGTCGCTTTACGAGTTTCTGAGAATCAATTTCTCTCTACTTCAGAACGCGCGAACGTTCTCTCTACTGGCTGCCTTTAACATATTATAGCCAATCAGGTTCACGGTTTTTGGCGAATATCAAGGTTTCTTTTTTTTTCCTTTATTGTAATTTCCATTCCCCACCAGGGGCGGGCTGGCAGCAGTATAAGCGCTGCTCTTCAGCCGAGAGACATAAATAGACAGGAAGACATGTAAAACAATATAAAGAAGAAAACATGGCGGATTATAGAATCAAAAAAGGCGGAACAGAAGAAAAGAAAGCATAGAAAGCGGTGACTGTAAACCTGAGATAAAAATCTAAAAAAAAGTATTTTACACAGAAACACACACTAGATTAAAAGGCACTGGGCAAATTACAACCGGAGCATAAAAGTCGTAGAGCGATGAAAACAGCCACGTGATGGACGGCGTAACACGGAATAGTCATGGACGAAAAACAGGTTGAGCACACAATTAAAACCACATCACGAGAGGACACTGTATAATGACACTGAAAGAAAATACTAATGCATCACACTGATAACGTATAAAAACCTTGGGAACTGTCAGAGGGGGACAAGGGAAAAGGAAAAGGGAATAGGGGAAAAGGAGGCGAGGAGGAGGGGAGAGAAAGGGGGATGAGAAGGGGGGCACGCTGAAGGAGGGACGGGGAGGGAAGGGACGGGTGAGGAAAACAGCTGAGGAGGGGCTGCACGGACTCAGGGAGGGTAGGAGGAAAATCTGCTCTGAGAGAAGGAGGGGAGAGGAAAAAGGGGGCCCTGGGGAGGGGGCTGGGGACAAGGCCACGTTACAGTTGGAAGGAAGGGTAGATGTCATGGCGAAACCCAGCAGCCAGGAGGGGGAGGTGCCAGAAATTTCCCTGATGATGGAGATGGTGGGTGTGGAGGTGGAGAGAGGGAGGGATACAGCGATAGAGGCGCGGCAATGGGCGGTGGGTGGAGAAGAAGGAGGAAGCGAGGGGATGAGGCGGAGCAAGCCTGTGGACAGTGTAAACTGTAAAGGATGCGGATATGTTGGAGGAAAAGTAGGAGGTGGGGGATGGGGATGAGGTCGTACAGGAGCCGTGTGGGGGAAGGAAGGCAGATAATGAATATCATGGTAACTACCCTCCTTAACCAATCCCAATTGAAAATTTACCGAGACTGTAAAGAGGAAGATTGTGACAACAAACCCACCGCATTGGATTGTTGCAGATGTCGCAGCGCTAATCTGTTGCCAGGCTAAAGGAGAGCATGCTCCATGTGTGAACGAACTCTTCGAAGTCGTGCTTTCAGTTTTCTGAGTTTTCAGTTTTCACACCAACATATGTTGTTACATCACACACAGCCATGTTACACACTGCAATTCGGTGCCCTCTAGTGGCAGTAGGTTACAACTTGCGTAGGTGAAGAGGGAAAGTCGACCTAGTAATACGCATGACATCCAGTACTTCATCTGACATTGAAAACAGTATAGAAGTTCAGAGGCATTACTTTCCAATACGCACTTGTCATTCACACTTTCGTTCATCATAAATTATAACAAATTTCAAAATTCATAAATCACATACTTACTGTATTCACCCTTAACTCATGCTGACGGCATAACAAAAGAAAATAATTATATCAAACATCTGAAATTATCATTGCTATTTGAGAACTGAAACAATACCTAACTTACTCTGTTCTGAGAAAATATTGTTCAATTGCTGTTTGGATAGATACCTACCTTCTACACAGAGCACGTCCATATCTCACGACTGACTTCTAGTATCAGCCGCACGCAGTTGACATCAACAAGTGTTGGGCCTGAAGATGACGTTGTTACAACGTTGAAACTAGTTACCAAAATAAAATTGACACCTTTAATACAGCTGGAGGAATTTCTCCATTTTCAATATAAATTTATACCAGCTGATGTCCCACTGTCCTCCATTTCAACTATGGATGCACGAAGAAAAAAAAAGTATTGAGTTTAAGTCATCTTCTGATGCATTTGAAAAATTATAAAACATTATCTAAACGTTAATTTTAATGGGATATTTAAAATTATATTTTTATATAATTTAAAATATTTCCACAGTTATTTCAAGTATGAAACTGAGACTCGGACAACAGTTAACCATTATTGTTCAGAAAAGGTATATAAGACCCATGGCGATTGGTATATCGAAGATGACTTTATTATCTGAAGATGGATGTGTAATTTAGAGGATCTGAAAAGCATATGTGCATGACTAGGCCTTGAACAAGGAGATGTGCACAAATGCGGCAGATGACACGGTCCCTAAAGTGGGTACGCATTTGGCAAGGCGTCATGGCCACTGAGACGAATCTTAACATGTGACTGATAAATTTCTAAATTACATTTTTTAAGCGTTATGTAAATGGCTATAATATCAAAACTTCCAAACTGTAAAAATTATACATAATAATTACTTCGAACTAAAAAAACTATATTCTTGGATTCGGTGGGCACATGCTAGTTGATCCATTCAAAATTTTATTGCGTCACATTTTATTGAAAATAGTCGTTTCATTGTACGTACAAACAAGTTTTACTGAAATGGTTAGTATTGAGAGATGAGACAGGAACGATCATTCGAGGCAAAATTCTAGTAAACATGGGCTCTAAAATCCATACCTTAAGACCTATGATCACCTGTTCAGCGTCGCTACTGTGAAGCACGTTTGTTTCGCTGAACAAGTTTCCACAGCCCTTAAAGTATGCGTTTAAGAGTTCATGTTTACCAGACATTTATGTTCCAAATGATCATTCCTCTCATATCCTTGAGTACTGACCATACCTGCTGGGACAATCTGTATAATACAGGCGAAATAGTCTCTGACTTCCGAAACAATGTAATAATTCCAATCCAAAAAAGACGGGTTACAACATAGTGACGCGAATTATTTTTGAACAAATGGAAAAACTGATTGATGACAACGTCGAGGAGATGATTTTGACTTCCTAAGAAATGTAGGAATACCCGAAGCAATACTGACCATATGACGTATCCTAGAAGACTGGTTGAAAAAAGTAAACACATGTTTATAGCATTTGTGGTTGCAGAGGTAACTTTTGACACTGTTCACTGGAATATATTCCCTGAGATTTTGAAGACAGCAGGAATTAAATACAGGAAAAGAAAGATTATCTAAAACCTGTACAGAAACCGGACTGCAGTTAAAAATAGTTGGAGGACGGAGAAAGGAAGCCATAGTAGTGTAGGAAATGGGTCCGGGTTCTAATACATCCTTAATGTTATTTTGTGTATACGTTGCAGTGGCTGTGAAGGAAACCAGGTTGAAATTTTGAAACGATATTAAAGTTCAGGGAGAATAAATGAAAATTTTGAGGTTTGCCGATGACATTGTAATTCTGTAAGAAACGACAAAGGATTTGGAAAATCTGTTGAAAATAATGAATAGTGTCTTGAAAACAGATTACAAAATGAACACTATCAAAATTACAACAGGGGTAAAGGAATGAACTCGAATTAAACTGCCGAAGTCGTGAGGATAGAAAATGCAGACTGGGTAGCATAGTAAGGAAAACCTTTCTGAAAAATATGAAATTGTTAACATCTAATATAACGCTAAGTATTAGGAAGTCTTTCTTGAACGTATTTGTATGGAGGGTAGCCTTGTACGGACGATAAGCAGCTCACACGAGAAGAAAATACAAGGTTTTGAAGTTTAGTGTTATAGAAGAACGCCGAGACCAAAAGATGAATAAAGTAAGCATATTCAAATCGATGTATGTTGCAGTAGACAAGTGGAGATGAGGAAACTTGCACTTGATAGATTATCTTGGAGAGTTGCATTAAACCAGTCTTCGGACTGAAGACCACAATAAGCCGACGAAAAAATTCTACTGGAAAATAATCTTTAAAGTCGTAACTTTGTAGCAGTATGAGATTTATTGCTAATTAGGGGTCACTTATGAGAAGATGTTATTCTATAAATATGACTGATAGTTTGTAAAATGTTTGGAAGCTATCAGTTGTAGGTAATTAGTTCTAAATGTAAAAAATATAACGTGTTACACTTTACTACATTTGAGCAAGAGTAAATGGTTTTGTAAGTTACAGACAATTATGCAGGACATAATTGGGAATAACAGTGAATGACGGTGTGAAGTAGTTCGATTACACAGACTCAGTGTAATTAAGGAGAATGGCAGGGCTACACTTATCAGTAGGGTGTTATAAATTACAATTTACCGTCTGCAGGTAGTTTTTCCAAAAATTTTGTTCATCTCATCTACATTTCCATCCACATGGCTACTCTGCAATTCAGAATTAAGTGCCTAGCTAAGGGTTCATCGAACCCTCCTTCAAGCTATTTCTCTACTGTTCCACTCTCGAACAGCGTGCGGCAAAAACAAACAATATTTCCGTGAGAGCTCGGATTTCTCTAACTTTATTACGATGATTATTCCTCCTTACGTAGATGGACGTCAAAAGAATATTTTTGCATTCGAGAAGCAAATTTGGTAATAGACATTTCGTGAAGAGATTTCTCCTGTTTTAGTGATTGCCACCCCAACTTGCGTATCGTTTCCGTTGACACTCTCTTTCCTACTTCGCATTAATGCAAACCGAGCTCCTCTTCTTTGAATTTTTTCGATATCCACCGTCAATCCTATCAGATGCTGATCCAACACCGTACAGCAATATTCCAGAAGAGACCAGATAAGCGTAGTGTAGGCAGTCTCTTTAGAAGACCTGTTGTATCTTCTAAGTGTTCTGCGCATAAAACGCAATCTTTGGTTCGTTTCCCCCCACAACTTTTATCTCTGTGATCGTTCCAATTTTAGATATTTGTAGTTGTAATCTCTTAGTATTTAGTTGAACTGACAGCCTTTCTATTTGTGTGATGTAACATGTAACCGAAATTTAAAGGATACCTTTTAGTACCCCTGCGAATCAACTCACAGTTCCCATTATTGAGAGTCAATTGCCACATTTCGCACCATACAGATATCTTGTCTAAATCATCTTGTAATTGGTTCAGATCTTCTGATGACTTTACTAGACGGATAATGGCAGCATCATCTGCTAACAGTCTAAATAGTTTATGTAGATTAGGAACACGTACTTGGAGAACGCCAGGTATCGCTTCTGTTTCACTCGATGACTTTCCTCCTTTTACTACGAACTGTGACCTTTCTGATAGGAAATTATGAATTCAGTCGCACAACCGAGAGCCTACCGCATAGGTCCACAATCGAGAATCATAGAATCAATCTGAGATACACTGTCGATATCACTCATTACGTCGCATGAATAAACTTTGCAAAAACAGACATAATGTCTTATGGGATAACAGCAACCAGTGATTTTATAAAGTTACTTAAATCCGTCTTGATTGCAATTTTTTTTTATTCATATGACCGGTTTCGGTTCATTCAGAACCATCTTCAGATCTGATATTTCAGTCACAGGAGTAACACGTCCAAATCCAGCAACTTTCACATGCTACGTCACACGTATGAACCGAAACCGGTCATATGAATAAAAATAAATAAATTTGCAATCAAGACGGATTTTAAGTAACTGCATGAATAAACAGTTAGTTGTGATCCACAAGAACGATATTTTCTGAAACCATCTGATCAATTTTTTCGACGCAATTCATAATGGTGGAACACAGTATATGTTCTATAATACTGCTGCAAAGCGGCGTCAGTGATATGGGATTGTAATTTAGAGGATTTCCTTTTTGATGTACTGGCGTGACCTTTGCAGCTTTCCTGTCTTTAGGTATGGATCTTCCGAGTATAGAGCGGTTGTATATGATTGCTAAGTATCAGCATACTCTGAAAGGAACCTAACTGGTATAGCGTTAATTCAGGACAGTTTCACCACTGTATGAGACGGACCAATGGCATATTTCACAGATGCGCCGCTGGAGAGCTGTCCCTGCCACTTGCATGGAAGCTCTTTTGTGGACAAGTGTGGTACAGAAGTGTTAGTTCTGGATGAAATCACATTCTTTGCTCTGGTAAGCCGAAGAGTTTTAACGTGCAGTTAGATGATTTTAGTATTAAGACTTAGATTGCACAATATTTATGCATTTTTTTTTACTGTGAGCTTGACAAATGTGTAGCCATGAAACTAATTTAAAATGGCCACCGAATGCTGCCTACAGACAGTAGTTGGGATGGCGCACCTCTCCCAGACAGTCAGGAGAGATGGACCAATGTTATTTGGGAAAGATGGACCACTTGTTTTAGTTTGACAGAAATGCAGGACAATTAAATTTAGCTTCAGGGCATGTGCAATAAAACCATCGATGATGGCCACAGTCTCAGACTATGCTAATTTGGCTCTGAGCTCTATGGGACTTAACTGCTGAGGTCATCAGTCCCCTAGAACTTAGAACTACTTAAACCTAACTAACCTAAGGACATCACACACATCCATGCCCGAGGCAGGATTCGAACCTGCGACCGTAGCGGTCGCGCGGTTCCAGACTGTAGCGCCTAGAACCGCTCGGCCACTCCGGCCGGCCGGAAGGTATATCTGTGTCAACAAATGGAAGACCAGAATCTTACATACAGACCAACCAACCACTTCGAAGCTCATCAAATGATCTACTGATACCAAGCACACCGAAAGAGCACGTTATCTGCACAAGCCAAATTCCTTCACTGACTCAACTTCGGCCTCCTACTAAACCTAAAATTTTCAGAATTAGTACCTCAAATGATTACTCCTAAGCCAGTAGAGACAAACCTTTTGGAAGACATATCACTTGTTTCTTCTATTGATAAAACCATAAATTTTAAGAGAAATAACTCTGCTGAAAAAATTGAAACTGTAAGAAAAAAGAGGAATAAGAAAAGAAAGCAAACAGAAAATGGAGAATGGACTGAAGAAGCTCAATAAGAAAAATACTGTAAATGGCTCACTTTGTTCATCAAGTGCAGACATTGTAGAAGATTATGAAAATAACTTTTATGAATAAGGATGAATGTGCTGATTACGAAATTAATAAAAATTACGATTAGATTCAATGTGTTGTCTGTTGAAGATGATCAACATTTCGTAAGAAGTGTAGCTGCTTTTTGCAAGAGAAACACAGGACAATGCTTAAACAAAACTGGACTCGCACTCGGGAGGATGACTGTTCAAACCCGCGTCCTGCCATCCTGATTTAGTTTTCCTTAAATCGCTTCGTGCAAATGCTATGGGCGTTCTTCCCTAATCCGAGCTTGTGCTCGGTTTCTAATTATGTCGTTGCTGGCATGACTTCAAACGTTAATCTCCTCCTCCCCCTCCTCCTCCACCGTGAACACTACCAACAACTCATTAGAAAAGCCAATGTTCAATCAAGATTTATAATAAACTTAAAAATTGCTTTCGACTAAATGATTTAATAGTATAATTCTGTAATCGTTGCAACATAATCTAATCAAAAATATCGATTTTTAATTCATTCTTATCTTCATGTACAGTCATCTTTATATGCTCCATCTCTCCCATTAGGCTGGTGCATCTCGTCCATACACCTGAATGTGAGTGGACCACTTATATATATATTTTCATTTTTTTATCATATCTATTGTATTTTAAGTGTCAGTGCCTCAATAATATATTGTGCTTAAGCTTACTTGACCATGTATATGAAAATGCTGCCAGGCGTCAAAAAAAGTCGAAAACAAGCAAATTTTATGCTCAAGATAAAAACAGGTCGAACTCCGCCGGAGTTCGCGTACAATCTGAATCGAAGGCCTCGCTTTTATTGAGTGATTTAAGCTAATTAGGATATCTCCTTTTGGCAGCCTCTTGATTGGGATTACGGAATATCTACTTTGTCTTCTTTGGTGAAGGAATTTCGGGAAACCATGTTTGGTAACTCCGCTTTAATGGTACTGTCATCAGCAACATTACCAGTGCTTTCGCACAGTGAAAGTACTAACTGTGTCTTTCCGCTGGTGTAATTCACATACAACCAGAATCTCTTTGTAATTTCTGCCAGATTTCGAGACAACTTCGTTATGGAAGCTACTAGAAGCATCTCGCATTGAAGAACACGCTAAGTTTCGAACTTCAGTAAAGCAACGATAAACTTGGAGGTTTTGCGATATTTTAAATTTGACAGGATTTTTTCGTTGCTTGTGTAGCAGTGTTTTGACCTGGTTTGTGAATCATGGGGTATCAGTATCATCTCCTGTTAAATTATTCGGTGTATGTCTCTCAATTGTCGTCGATATTATTTCTTTGAACTTAAGCCATGTCTGGTCTGCACTTACATAGTTTGGAAAGAGTGAGGACTTTCTCTTAGGAAGGCGTCAAGTGAATTTTTATACGCTCCTTCGAATATCAGGTTAGAATCTCAGAGACGGCGTAAAAAGCGTGAATTGTCACGTGGTTGTTTGCTTCCCCGAAGGATGTATCAGAAAAGCTGAAATATATTTTCTAGTCTAACAACTCGCGAGTAATTATGTGCAAAATTCCACGAGACGATTTTCGCGGTATATTCTATGCATATTCTCTAACCTCCTACACAGTGACCTGCAGTAATCTTGAAAAGAAAATTCGGCTAACAATAACTCGGACTTATATATCATATATCCGTGTAGGAAACGAGCAGAACTCTCAATATACGGTACATTTTTTCCAGGCTCTTTGAACAGCTGTAGAAGTAGGTGTCAGAGTGCAAAGATAATCGCAGCTCGCTTGCACAACGAATATGATGAATGGAGATGATCGTGTTAGATATGAAAAATGTTAAAAAAGTAATTTTACCGCCGGCCGCGGTGGTCTAGCGGTTCTGGCGCTGCAGTCCGGAACCGCGGGACTGCTACGGTCGCAGGTTCGAATCCTGCCTCGGGCATGGGTGTGTGTGATGTCCTTAGGTTAGTTAGGTTTAAGTAGTTCTAAGTTCTAGGGGACTTATGACCTAAGATGTTGAGTCCCATAGTGCTCAGAGCCATTTGAACCATTTAATTTTACCGTTATACGCCTTTTAATAGATTTTTCGGTCTTCTCCCTCTTACGGTTGTTGTATATTATTATTGTAATGAGTACTTGTGAGATACGTACGGATAGAACTAACTACACAGGTAAAATCTAGTTGTAGAATCACGAAAATAGTTTACCTTTCTCCAGGAATGCACTTTAGTGTTCATATTACTATGTCCTTCAGGTTTTTCTTTAGAGATAGGTAAGAAAAATACTAAAAACTTTAAATTACACTTACAGAAAACTGTAAGCTGTGTGAACATGTAATTAACCGTCAACCATCCGATTCGTTTCATTGTTTCTGAGTGGTTTACAGTGAAATCACACATGTTTTAGAGCTAGCAAGGACGTTATAGCAGACATTTGGAGGATTATTTCGTTCGGGACACACGCTGCGAATTTTTTTGACTTGTTGTTATTTAAAAAAATAGGGGAATCGGTAGCTTTTTATGTGATGTGCAGTAAAGCCGGTGAGCGCAGCATGTGAAAAAAAGCCATCCGCATGTAATGTACCTCAGTGATATAAATATGCATGAGCAATTAGTTTCAAATAAACACAAAACATAATACCTTTTTTTTCACGTTCCCACACAACGTTCTCCTGTTTACTGCACCCTAAACTCTTCAACACACCTGCGTCACGAGATAATATTGCACAACGAGAGCAGCTCACTCTCGGAATGAGGGCAAAAAAAAAAAAAAAAAAAAAAAAAAATGCTGCGAAAATGCGCGACAGCCTCCGACAATCAGGGTGCAATCAATATTCACCGGCACAGGAACGGCCGCCGTGCCCCAGCAAATCCCTACTATCTGCTTTCAAACGCCCATCGACACTGATCTCGTTAATCTGCAGCACAGTGCCCTGTATTTGGACGATCTCTCACGCTCACTCATTTTAACCGTTTCCGACGTGGTTTCTTTTTACAAGAGGAAGTCTGTTCTTCTGTGGGGCAGCGTGCGATGAAAGACCGCACGCCCTCTGTTCACAGCAGTCGCGGCAGCGACAGCACGGTGGAGAGCAATTGCACGTAGGGACGACAGCCAGGCTACAGTGTTGAAATGGCTCTGTCGCGGTAAAAGTGTTCTCTAACAGAAAAGCCGTACAGAGAAAAACAAGTAAGTGTCATGCCGTTTGCGGCCAAGTGCAAACCTTTCAGTAGAGCACCGCTGTAACGGCTTACGTGCTACTTTCGTTGCTACTCTTGCTTTTGGCTGGCTCTGAGCACTATGGGACTTAACATCTGAGGTCATTAGTCCCCTAGAACTACTTAAGCCTAACTAACCTAAGGACATCACATACATCCATGCCCGAGGCAGGATTCAAACCTGCGACCGTAGCGGTAGCCCGGTTCCAGACTGAAGCGCCTAGAACCGCTCGGCCACCACGGCCGGCACTCTTGCTTTTACTAAGCGGTAGCTAGGAGAGCAGTCTTACAGGATATTTTTACCTGGTCTACGCAGTTGCATTTGGAGTTACATACTTGAGAATGATTTCAGCTATACAGGATGGTCAGAAATTCTGAAAAACCTGTAAGGGTGCTGCAGAATAGGGTGTAGTGACAAAAGAGTGTAAAGAAAAAAATGCGAAAAGTTACGCTGTTTCCAAACTATTTAGCCTTAAATTTAGTCAATCAAGCCATTGCGCAAGCAAATTGAAGCGGCCCACAAGATACATTTCGTGCCAGTTTTTCTCATAGTGTAGATGATAGCGCACTTGATTGCTCAGCCTTTGGCTAGAGTTCGATCCTTACTGCTGTCCCATGTCCAACTTTTGTACATAGCTTTTGTTCCGTTTTAGGGCAATGGCCTTGCCACAATGGATACACCGGTTCCCGTCAGATCACCCAAGTTAAGCGCTGTCGGGCGTGGCCGGCACTTGAATGGGTGACAATCCGGACCGCCATACGCTGTTGCCATTTTTCGGGGTGCACTCAGCCTCGTGATGCCAACTGAGGAGCTACTCGACCGAATATTAGCACCTCCGGTCAAAGAAAACAATCATAACGACTGGGAGAGCAGTGTGCTGACCACTCGCCCCTCCTATACGCGTCCTCATCTGAGGATGACACGGCGGTCAGATGGTCCCGATGGGCCACTTATTGTCTGAAGACGGAGTGTTTTTTTTTGTTCTGTTTTAGGAAACTAAACGAAGAACACGTTTGGTGAGACCGTTTCTGGAGGGACGCTTGGATTTCCGCACACAAAGGCCTGATTCGCTAAATTCAGTGTTAATTAACTCGGGAACGGCACAATGTATCCAATTTTTTTCTCAACACTTATTTGTCAGCACAACCTACCCTAAAACACCCTTACGAGCTTTTCAGACGGTTTCTGCCCAACCTGTGTAATTGGATTACTGTTTTCAGTAACTAGGTATTAATTAATAAAGAGCTCCACCAGTTACTAATACGTTTTTTATGATAGTTCACGTCCAATATTGGTTTGCACATTCATGTGACTTTCAGGTAGACATGAAACTGCCATTTTAAATGCATGATATGAGGAATATATAAATAGTTTACATAATATGACATGAAAAATTAAGTTCTCACATGAACGACATGATTATTTCACATTGTGTTGTGCTGAAGGAACATAAAATTGTTAAAAAAGTAAGTTCTAAACTTCGAATATGTCAGAATATAGCTCCTTTTAAAGCTAAAATGTGCCAATACTTTATGCATAACATGCAAATATTTTTTCTGTACATATACTGTAGACGTGTATACTTGTTAATTTTTCATGTGCTATCATGTAAAACAGTTATATATCCATTAGAAAACGCATTAACAATGGAAGTTTCAGAATCACTAAAAAGTGGCCCACGTGAGAAGTCCTAGAGTCGTCGTGGACTATAATCATGAATATACACTCCTGGAAATGGAAAAAAGAACACATTGACACAGGTGTGTCAGACCCACCATACTTGCTCCGGACACTGCGAGAGGGCTGTACAAGCAATGATCACACGCACGGCACAGCGGACACACCAGGAACCGCGGTGTTGGCCGTCGAATGGCGCTAGCTGCGCAGCATTTGTGCACCGCCGCCGTCAGTGTCAGCCAGTTTGCCGTGGCATACGGAGCTCCATCGCAGTCTTTAACACTGGTAGCATGCCGCGACAGCGTGGACGTGAACCGTATGTGCTGTTGACGGACTTTGAGCGAGGGCGTATAGTGGGCATGCGGGAGGCCGGGTGGACGTACCGCCGAATTGCTCAACACGTGGGGCGTGAGGTCTCCACAGTACATCGATGTTGTCGCCAGTGGTCGGCGGAAGGTGCACGTGCCCGTCGACCTGGGACCGGACCGCAGCGACGCACGGATGCACGCCAAGACCGTAGGATCCTACGCAGTGCCGTAGGGGACCGCACCGCCACTTCCCAGCAAATTAGGGACACTGTTGCTCCTGGGGTATCGGCGAGGACCATTCGCAACCGTCTCCATGAAGCTGGGCTACGGTCCCACACACCGTTAGGCCGTCTTCCGCTCACGCCCCAACACCGTGCAGCCCGCCTCCAGTGGTGTCGCGACAGGCGTGAATGGAGGGACGAATGGAGACGTGTCGTCTTCAGCGATGAGAGTCGCTTCTGCCTTGGTGCCAATGATGGTCGTATGCGTGTTTGGCGCCGTGCAGGTGAGCGCCACAATCAGGACTGCATACGACCGAGGCACACAGGGCCAACACCCAGCATCATGGTGTGGGGAGCGATCTCCTACACTGGCCGTACACCACTGGTGATCGTCGAGGGGACACTGAATAGTGCACGGTACATCCAAACCGTCATCGAACCCATCGTTCTACCATTCCTAGACCGGCAAGGGAACTTGCTGTTCCAACAGGACAATGCACGTCCGCATGTATCCCGTGCCACCCAACGTGCTCTAGAAGGTGTAAGTCAACTACCCTGGCCAGCAAGATCTCCGGATCTGTCCCCCATTGAGCATGTTTGGGACTGGATGAAGCGTCGTCTCACGCGGTCTGCACGTCCAGCACGAACGCTGGTCCAACTGAGGCGCCAGGTGGAAATGGCATGGCAAGCCGTTCCACAGGACTACATCCAGCATCTCTACGATCGTCTCCATGGGAGAATAGCAGCCTGCATTGCTGCGAAAGGTGGATATACACTGTTCTAGTGCCGACATTGTGCATGCTCTGTTGCCTGTGTCTATGTGCCTGTGGTTCTGTCACTGTGATCATGTGATGTATCTGACCCCAGGAATGTGTCAATAAAGTTTCCCCTTCCTGGGACAATGAATTCACGGTGTTCTTATTTCAATTTCCAGGAGTGTATTACCAACTGGAGCTGCTATTTATTGACTAGGTACACAAATGCGGAGCAACACTACTCTCTACAAGTGAGGAAACTAATTACTCGGTCCATGCCTAGCAAACAAGAGAAATCAGACCTCCTGAAAGCAGAGGTGGAGCTTTTTTAAATTTGTTGCTGGAACAATATTGGCCCAAACAAAAATGTGAAGATCTAGCGTGTCTAGGTGTACGTGTTAGTACAAGTCACAGAATAAGGTCAGTGAGTTGTTTAACATGTATATCGGTACAGCCATTCAGTGTTTGCGGAATGACATGTAACCCAGTAAAACACCTCTCTACTTTACACTCTGAGTAGTGTTTGGCGTACATCTACAGTCAAGAGCTGTGTAAAGTCCTTGTTTCAGTAACTGGATGAAATTAGATAGAGTTGCCATATTCTGTATCATTTTACTACAGTTTATCGTCAAGTTTGATACTGTATGTAACATATTTTCTTGTTCTCATAGTTCAATATATATAAGAAATGGAAATGAAACGCGACTCATTTGCAGATGCTACAGTGCTAAGTGACCATATTACAAGAAATATGAAATACACCAAGAGAGAGAAAGAAGCATCATTTCAGCTTTATGTCCCATCGCCGTTGACATCATTAGTGACTGAAAACTAAGACTGGACAAGGGAGGGGAAGGAATTGATCAGTGGTCTTATTTAACTTACTTCCCTGCGTCCACCAGAAATAGTCCTGAAAAACTATCAGCATGGCCGTATGGGAAGGACAGACGAAACGGTTATATGTTACTCCTGTCATACGGTGATCTCCAGTATCTGCAAACGTATCATGTTTCATCCAGATGAGTACCGTCAAATGAAATAAGGTTGACCGATTTTGGACTTTAAACTAAAATAATTCTCAAATTAATAAAATTAATACGTGGTGTAACAAGTATAAGCGCAGATATTTTTATTGGTGACTGAAAACAACGTACTGAACGACATTACATTAGTATTTACTTCATTTCCAGACGCATAGACGTAAAACGGTTAGCCTGCACCGGCATGTGCAACCTACTTACTGATGTGGTTACGACTGTGCAGAAAACATCAGGTACTTAATTGTATGACGTATTTGTGATGAAACTGTTCGAAGACGCAAAGAAAAAACAACCAACACACTCATGTATGTGTATATTAAGATACCACACATAAAAATATCTGCGTTTCATACCGGTTACACCTTGTATTTGTTCTGTTCACCCGATTTACGTTTGTATATGTGGTGTCACCGCCAGACACCACACTTGCTAGGAGGTAGCCTTTCAATCGGCCGCGGTCCGTTAGTATACGTCGGACCCGCGTGTCGCCACTATCAATGATTGCAGACCGAGCGCCGCCACACGGCAGGTCTAGTCTAGAGAGACTCCCTAGCACTCGCCCCAGTTGTACAGCCGATTTTGCTAGCGATGGTTCACTGTCTACATAAGCTCTCATTTGCAGAGACGACAGTTTAGCATAGCCTTCAGCTACGTCATTTGCTACGGCCTAGCAAGGCGCCATATTCAGTTACTATATGTCTTCTGAAGAGATAATATTGCGAATCATGTACCGTCAAGAGCGACGTTCCTCATTAATGGGTTAAAGTTAAGTATCAAACTAATTATATCCGCTTTCTGAATTCTCATTCCTTGTAATGTTCCAGACCTCACGTCAGTATAGTTCTTCCCTCCTCACGCCAGCCTGCGTGAGCTAAAACGCGTCCATTTCGGCCTCCAGTTGTAACACGGTGTTGGCTCTTCCGCCAACACATTAGTATACACCAATCATTTTCACACTGGCGGCTCTTACGATCTCAGTTACATGATCTAACAAACGTAATTGCAACCTACGTGTCAAATTCATACGTTAATGTATAGACACTTGCAACAATGACTTTCTCACTCCACCATTATACTATTACAGACAGTAGTTGCTGCACCCATTGTCTTTCAGTGATGCTGCGTTCATTAGGTCACATTCTTACCTCATTCATGAATGTTCGTTCATAAAAGAACCGCTCGAGAGAAAACGGTGAACCTCACCTCGATTCCACCAAAAATTTGCGAAGTTTTATTTATGTATCTATAAACAGGTAAGTATAACAAATTAACTTTTGTTATTGTTCCAGGTGTCGTTGTGAAGGTTAATGCACATCATACGTAACACGTAGATACCAGAGTTGTTTTAAGCCAGCCGCACGAATAAAAGTTTTAGCTCACTGAAAAAGTTAAAAAATCAGTCCTTCTCAAACCAATTGGTATTTACATAGAGGTTCGAAATACCGTACATTTAGCCATTGCCACCGAATTAAGAACTTTTCAACACTAAATGCAATAACTGAAATAAAAGAATGTTCATCACCAGTGTGTAGTTATTGATCATGGTTTTTTTTCGGTCGATTTCACCGCAACTTCACTCCCTTTGACGGATGCTGTCCAACCTTTGCTCTGCATATTTTACATTTTCAACGTTTTACAGTCAATTTACTAAAATCCCTCCACAATTAAGCAAGCTCACGATTAGTGTATATCAAGTGTAACGAATACGTTTAGAATTGCCGTTGCAGTGCGAAAGCGCTTAAAATACGGGTTAAATTTGTTCTTCACTGGTATTCTCTGATTTATTTTTCACATCGAAATACCACATGCCAATGATTCCCATTATTGGGATCCCAAATATTGGCGAATTCCATTCTTCGTCTTTCCTGTTAAAACCTGTTTCGTATTTCATTTCGAAACCTGATGTTATCACACACACACACAAAAATTCTGCAAACATGTTAAAAGCGTATCTGGTGGCGCCTTTGTTGAAGTGTGTCTTATCGAACCGCTTCCCATTTCGCTGGATTTTTCTTTTCCTCTTGTATTCAGATCGTCGGATTTTAACGGTTTTTCCTTACTTATCTTAGTAATTACTGCCATAAGTTTGTAAACGTTAGCTAATGGCAACAGTACGAACATCTTTGGTTGGTGTAAGTAAGCTATACTCAATTTTTCTCGCTATCTTCAAACAGTAATTTCATATCACTGTCATTGAGTAAATGATAGCTACTCCTAAGGGTTCGCAAGCAACAACCTTGGACTTTAAGCAGCCATTGCAACATTACGAAGCAGAGCAATAGATAATTATTCAAGGAGTTGGGAAATATCTGTCAACGCAGAACAATCATAAATGCGCCATTAAAGAATTTGACAATAAAAATGCAAAGTATATCCACAGGAAAGGCAGTTTCCGTAATCTAGAGCTTATCTTTCGTCATAACACAGTGTCACAGGTGAACTAGTCTGTCGTTGCTAATTTCCCAGAAGAAGTGGGTCAAAGGATGCATAAATAAGGGCTCCTATGATCAGGGCACGAAAATTTGAAGATTCTTGGATTATCTGAAAAGTGGTATGGGTAAAGCTTGATACTTTGGGTGATAATGAAATCAGATCAAAAGATGAGGGTATTTTCCGGCTAGGAAAAGACCTGAAGTTCTCCATGAGGGGAGGACCAGAAAACAAAGAAGGCAAAGAATTACGATCACATTCCTCCAAGCCTCAGTACAGGAGATGAAGTAACAAAAAAAACTCCATGTTGTGTAAACCAATCGAACTATCCTCTACTCATTGAGTCTTTCTTATTGACTGTTCTTTTGGCCTGGTAGCCAATCCAGACACAGTACCGCGGTTCCCACGCTGGGGGAACTAGCCACTGCTTTGCATATCCTGAAAGGACCCAAGCAGCGACCCAAAATCCCTCTTATGTGAAAAAGAAGGTTTTAGACTAGGGAAGCGTCGTTCTCACGGTAAGTACGCCCGTGTTTCGACAAAAAGTCTACTCAGACAAAACCACAGTCCCTCATTTACAGAAAGATCTAAACTTTCTAGACCAACTACTTGCAATTTCTGAAATGAGGCTGTTAAGCTTCCGGGACAGTCGTGCACATGTAAGATATGTTTTTGTCTCTCGATAAAAGAATCTGGCGACTTCCTGGTGTCAGGAGAGTTACTGTTTGCCTCCACTAAACACGCCCACCAGCTGCTCTGTACATATCATACCAGCTTCTAACATGAGAATGCTTGGAGTTTTGTGATCGTCCAACCATTTGCACAAAAGCTCAGATTACAGCAGTCTCTCTTAAATGGCTTCCTCCATTCACTTTCCACCAACTGGCCACCTTTGTGACTGTCTGTCACCTGGCCCAGGTAAAATGTTTTGCGAGCCAACACCCTCCTGCTCTGACCCTAAGTAAGAAGAGGGGAGTGCCATAGCCCCTGAAGTACCTCTGCTGTACAACTCACAGAGAGCTGCTTCCCAGAATCACTCACACAGGCAGGTCGCTGGACACAGCATGTATGGCCCGCAATCTATCTTCTCCCTGTTCCTCTTGTCTCCATTACGGCCCCTTGGGGACAAGTTCTCTACAGTTAGACATGCAATCATATGAACATTCTGCCCACAATCTCCTCACGTATAAAATCATAAACCACACATACCCATTGTAGTACTGGGGAACACCAAGATCTGACTGACAGTGCCGTTAACTTGAGAGATAGGCATGCCACCTTACACTACCTCCCCATTGTCGAATAATTTCTGTATTGGAAGTGTCACACTTTAACAAAAATGTCTTTGAGAATGATATGCTGGACCATGACAGCTTTGTCAGCCAAAAGCCAAAAAAAGAAAACCGCACCCAGTCTTGACCTCATTCAACCAGGAGTCATACACACACTCACTGCTGCATGCCAGCAACAGTTTTGTGATTTTCTGGGTGTCGGAATTGTTCCTGTGGACCCTTTAGTCTTTGACATTCATTCAGTCTGAAGCTGAGTTTAGAGATGATTGTTTTCCCTAACCACAATACAATATCGTAGAGCAAAGCATTCTCTACCTCAGATTTTGTTTCTGCTGCCCAAGCATTCACAGTAATTCAGTCTTCCATTGAGACAATAACATGACAAATTCTATCCAAGCATTCATCTGAACTAGTTCTTTTAGTACAACAGAGTAAATGGTGTTAACACAAAATAAATAAATTTAAATGACATGTATAATATAGTGAGACTTTACACAAATGACGAAGACAAAATAAATACATGAGTCAATTTCAAAAAATGGTTTGATTATTAGTGTATGTGTTGTGTGTGATCTTATGTCAAATTTAGATTTTAAATCAGAGTGACCTTGTACACCAGTACACATCTAAAAATGGCGTTGTCCCTTAAAAGATTACCTTTAACCTAATAAAATAAATACAGCAAGGCACACAAAAATAAGAATTACAAACACAAAAATATTTTCAGTCTCCTACTGCTCCAAAAATTAACTTTAACGTTAGACAAACAAATAAACACACCACTATACTTAAGAGGTGTGTAACGGTTTGGGTGCGCAGATGTTGTGGGTAAACTGGTGCTAAGGGTTATCCCATTACTTACCATCATCAGTGGTGGCAGCGGTGGCAGGGCAGGACTTGTCTCCAGTCTACAGCAGCATCAGGTGGGCTTTTGGACTACTGACAGACCAGAGATGGGGCAGCAGATGACATACAGTTGCTCTTGTTGCAGACAGTCCTCCAGCAGTAGTTGTCAGTGTTATGGCAAGTGCCCAGAGACGTCACTCACTTGTCTGGCGCTCTCCAGTCCTTCCTTTCTGGTCGACAGCAGCTTTACGTTCAGGTCAGGACCCTCGGGACTTTTGCGTCAGACAGCAGTGGGTCCAGGTGGTCGCATGATGTCTGGGGCGAGCCTCAGTTACCTGTTGGCTGCAGGAGAGGCACCCCTGCGGATGCTTCCACTCTCCATTGGCGCGAGTGAAAGGGACGAGGAGGATTTCTTTGGCGCCTCTATCGCCCTTGAGCTGCCCCAGTGTCATCACATTCTCTGGCTGCCTTCCCTGTAACCTCGGGGTGGGGGGACGGGTAGCCTGTGGATCACAGCTGCCAATGTAGGTGTGCTGTGATGTCACATCAGCTAGTCTCTCACCTGGGAACGTCGCCCCTGCTGGACATCATGCTGACAGCCACGCCCAAGGTCTCGCTACGACACCCGAGCCCCACCAGCCGCTTTGCTATATAGGCGCCCGGACTGCGCCGAGCCACGTCCAGCCATGGCCTGTTACTCGTTCACCGTTGAGACTTCATAGTCCTCTACATAGTCCTTAGCACATGTTTTAGTGACCTGTTGTTACATTGAATGTTTAAAAAAAATACATACACAGAAAATTATAACAAAAGTATGAACTGATGGTCATAAAACGTTACAATATTATTAATGGAAAAAGTGCCTTACTGCTTTCTTTCATTTAAATAATATACCAAACGTAGTTAATTAATCTCTTATCTAAAAAACAAAAACTAATCATTTTCTATTTGTGAACCCCTGTTGCTGTTGTGTATGTCAGTGTTATGTTAGTTTCCCAAGATCACTCAAACACCCGAATGGTCTAAGCCGACACAACCTGCACATTCATACTTCAAGCATTCTCACACAGTGTAACACTTACTTCTACTTATTCTACTCATTACTAAGTTTAGCTACCTCTAATCCTTTCTACTTTAAGCTACTCTGGAGTTTGATGCTTCTCCTGATGCCAGCTTACTGGATAGTGAGGCTGATGCGGATATCTGGCGCAGAATCTGTGTCGAATAATACTCACCGCCATCTGTACACTCCTCTCTGTGCCGTCAGCACAGATCAGATATCGACACGAATTCACCTTTCCGTCTGAAACTGTCCAATAACTCTCAGAAATCGACATACAGATATCGTCAATTAACAGCTGCTGCAATGACATGAAAAAACCAGACCTTTTTAATAATTTCGTAGTGCAGATCGATTTCTATCTTCCTTTTTCATCTGGTCCCATTCGCCATTTCCATCCTGTCCGTCTAAAAAACTACTATCGTGACTCGCACTCGCAAGTACGTAATACAGAACTTTGCCGATGAAGCACCTCTGGCGCTGGCGATCCACAGTCTAAATACCTCAAAGCAACCATCATCCTGCTACTGAAGATAATAAACAAGCAATACCCACAGACGAAAAAGTACCACCAGCGAAAAATGCCGCACCATTGGCGATTATCCGTAAGTGTAACCACACTCGAAAACCACCAACGAGCACACATCGCCCGACTGACATAATTCTAATCGAACCACAGCGAGAAAAATAATAATATTGGAATATGAACACGCCTATGGCGTTGACAACCAATGTCCATCTCGCAAGATAGCCCAACCATATCGGTGGCATGTTCCAAATCACGCCAAGATCCACTATCGGATCAAAATCAACTTCTGCGGCACCATCATCGCATCCCACTCCGAATGGTGGAATAGACCGTGCATACGCCCCACCTGCAATGCACGCAGTATCAAAGGAACAAACCAAACTATTACTACTCTCCAACATGAATTCTGAGAATAATTCTATCTCCAAGACTTGTGCAATTATATCTGAACAAAAAATTGCAATTTTCACGTTGCTCCAACACATGCGCTTGCTTTGGCGTTGACAACCTGCTTATATAGCAATGCTGAAGTGTTGAACCGATTAGATTTGTCATAAACCCGAGATGTTTCCGCCGAGAAATTGCAACAGCCCTATCCATGAAATAAATTTCTACACTCCTGGAAATTGAAATAAGAACACCGTGAATTCATTGTCCCAGGAAGGGGAAACTTTATTGACACATTCCTGGGGTCAGATACATCACATGATCACACTGACAGAACCACAGGCACATAGACACAGGCAACAGAGCATGCACAATGTCGGCACTAGTACAGTGTATATCCACCTTTCGCAGCAATGCAGGCTGCTATTCTCCCATGGAGACGATCGTAGAGATGCTGGATGTAGTCCTCTGGAACGGCTTGCCATGCCATTTCCACCTGGCGCCTCAGTTGGACCAGCGTTCGTGCTGGACGTGCAGACCGCGTGAGACGACGCTTCATCCAGTCCCAAACATGCTCAATGGGGGACAGATCCGGAAATCTTGCTGGCCAGGGTAGTTGACTTACACCTTCTAGAGCACGTAGGGTGGCACGGGATACATGCGGACGTGCATTGTCCTGTTGGAACAGCAAGTTCCCTTGCCGGTCTAGGAATGGTAGAACGATGGGTTCGATGACGGTTTGGATGTACCGTGTACTATTCAGTGTCCCCTCGACGATCACCAGTGGTGTACGGTCAGTGTAGAAGATCGCTCCCCACACCATGATGCCGGGTGTTGGCCCTGTGTGCCTCGGTCGTATGCAGTCCTGATTGTGGCGCTCACCTGCACGGCGCCAAACACGCATACGACCATCATTGGCACCAAGGCAGAAGCGACTCTCATCGCTGAAGACGACACGTCTCCGTTCGTCCCTCCATTCACGCCTGTCGCGACACCACTGGAGGCGGGCTGCACGATGTTGGGGCGTGAGCGGAAGACGGCCTAACGGTGTGCGGGACCGTAGCCCAGCTTCATGGAGACGGTTGCGAATGGTCCTCGCCGATACCCCAGGAGCAACAGTGTCCCTAATTTGCTGGGAAGTGGCGGTGCGGTCCCCTACGGCACTGCGTAGGATCCTACGGTCTTGGCGTGCATCCGTGCGTCGCTGCGGTCCGGTCCCAGGTCGACGGGCACGTGCACCTTCCGCCGACCACTGGCGACAACATCGATGTACTGTGGAGACCTCACGCCCCACGTGTTGAGCAATTCGGCGGTACGTCCACCCGGCCTCCCGCATGCCCACTATACACCCTCGCTCAAAGTCCGTCAACTGCACATACGGTTCACGTCCACGCTGTCGCGGCATGCTACCAGTGTTAAAGACTGCGATGGAGCTCCGTATGCCACGGCAAACTGGCTGACACTGACGGCGGCGGTGCACAAATGCTGCGCAGCTAGCGCCATTCGACGGCCAACACCGCGGTTCCTGGTGTGTCCGCTGTGCCGTGCGTGTGATCATTGCTTGTACAGCCCTCTCGCAGTGTCCGGAGCAAGTATGGTGGGTCTGACACACCGGTGTCAATGTGTTCTTTTTTCCATTTCCAGGAGTGTATCAGGGAAATATTGAGAGGACAGCAGTACGTCACAAATTTTGAGGTAAATTATCAAAGTGAAAATGCTAGGCAAAAAACTCATTGATCAGATGTCACAGGAGAAGATCTTATTCGTTAATTATAATAATAAATCATCCAAAATGTGAAAGTGCGAACAAATAAAGAACAATACACTAAATGACTACATAAATAAATCGGAAACGAATGATCGTTAACGTGAACTTAATGATATAACTGTACAAGTTTGCCCATACCGATCTTATGTGCGGCTTTGTCTTGAGCTGAGGTCGCAGCGGCCGATTGTTAATTCCTTCGGCGACTTTTGCTGCGGTTTCTATTTGAAGGGTTAAATGGTTCAAATGGCTCTAAGCACTATGGGACTTAACATCTGAGGTCATCAGTCCCCTAGAACTTAGAACTACTTAAACCTAACTAACCTAAGGACAGCACACACATCCATGCCCGAGACAGGATTCGAACCTGTGACCGTAGCAGCCGCGTGGTTCCGGACTGAAGCGCCTAGAACCGTGCAGCCACAGCGGCCGGCTTTGAAGGATTAGATGGTCTGATTCCCAGTACGTTGATCTCCACTTTGTTGTTCTGGTGATCACGTTGCGGAATTTGCCTACCAGTCCGTCCACTATTCCTTGTTTGCCCTGAGTTCCATACCGGCTGCACGAAGTAATTAGAATTTTGCATTTCCCTCCTGTTGCTATTTCCGTTTTCTTGAAAGTTACCGCCATACGTTCCCCGTCTGCTTCTATCATTCCACTGAGACTCATTAGTAAATCTTCGGCCTTGATACTGATTTCATGTTGACCTGTGTCAATTTGTATTTTGCCGTTATTATTTTCTCCAGATGCACCTTGCGAATTTCATCCAGTATATCTCATTCGGTCCCTCGCGTTTTGTTCTTCCTTGACAAAGTCTAACTCTCGTAGAGCGCTTTTGAATGACTGTATTGCGTCATTACATTTGCCAATAAGCAGTTCCTGGTACGTCTATGGCAGTTTCATGTAGCAGTGTTGCATTATCTCCTTACCAATACATGGCTGGTCCACAGAAAGGTCCTTGTTGACAAGCGTCTCGGAAAACTTTACCGGACTGCGGCACCCCGATGCTTCGAAATCCTTCCCTGACATAATCTCCTGTTTAATCCTTTCTTGGGTGTCCTGTGACCAGTAGTTATGTAGGTAAGCCTCTCTGAATCGCCGTAACAGCGGCAGCTTGCTGCAACGCTGCGCATGTGCTCTGCTATTGAACCTTCCAGGTATCCACAAATTCCAATTTGTATGTTAGTGGCCACGACTCGGGTAGTATACTATCATACTGAGCAATCGATGACTAGGAGTGTAATGAACTGTGGTTTTCTTCGTAAACCTGAAAATTCTGAAATGAGATAAAATGTTTTTAAGACGAAATATTCATAATTTTGCACCGCTGGACTGCCTCTAAATTCTGGCGCGCATGCGCCTCTGATTTCACGGCCGAAGGATCCCTGAATGCTCTTGTGCCCTCGTCTCGTGTCATCAGAGTCATGTATCAATGTTTCCGTACGTCTGAGTCGCGCGCAGTTGTGGTCCGGTTCGGCACTTTGTGAGCTATGCGCCATTGATAAGGCGTTCTCGGCCGAAAGTCGTACCCCGTTAAGCGGGCGCTCCTGCCGTATATCGGCCTGTGCCGTGGATGTGGCTCCAACATGGGTCGCAAAATTTTGATTTTGCCATTCCTGGTGACCAACGAACTCACAGTGACGTGCTGTTGCCTCTGGCTGAATTTCTACTCGACCGAGCCGTTCGCATATTTATCTCATTTCATCCGCCATTCTGCTGGGTAGTGAGACGTATTTGCTCGTCTCTGATTTCTAACATTTTTTCTTGTATCTTTCCTGCTACTCTCTGTCCCTGTTTTTTAAGAGCAGAAATAGCATTCTTGATTGCATTCACGTCGACTTTTGCCAGCTTTCCCTGATCTCGCGCAATTTGGGCATGTTTTCAGCATCTCGTGCTGTTAATCTGGCTGTCCTAGCTTCACGTCTCGACTCTGTCGCTACTTCTCGCGTCTCATTTGACGTTTCCCTAATGTATTCAACCTCTCCTTTTATACCCTTAACTTCCTTCTGACCTGATTTACGTTTTCGACAAACTCATCAGTCATTTTTAGAATATCCTTAATTTCTTTCATGACTTCGTCCTGTCTCTTTTCCTCCGTAACTAGTCGCTTCTGAATTTCTCTAATTTCTTTAATGACGATCTCTTGTTTTTCGTCTACTTCCTACCGTCTCTTTTCTTCAAATTCCTCCTTCTGTTTTTCCTCCTCCTGTCATCTCTTCTCTGCCTCTTGCGTAAATTGGATGATCGATTCTAACTGCGTGCTTTCAGTAACGTGTCCTGGACTAGACTCACACAACTCCGCTGCTTTGTGGCATATTGCCCGGGAAATCGGGTTGTTATTTGCCCTAACTGTTCCGTATTTAGAGAACCTCGGCATCGTTTATACTTTCATTTCCTAAGTGAGCTGAGCCCTCATCATCGGAGTATCTGCATTTGATATTTGTGCACCGTTTGGAGAGTGATTTAAATGAAATTCTTCCGCCATCCTATCTTGTTGCGCATCAATGACTGTCTCATGTTCCATTTTGGACGACATTAGTGCGCAGCCTTTCTCACTACACACACGACCTTTGCTTCTCGTAAGCATTCATTCAATTGCGACCTCCGCAAGTTTCCGACTCTAATGCATCACTCTCCGCATCTCTACTCTGATCTTCCTTCAGATAATGCACACATTTTTGCCTAAGCTCTTGAAACAAAATCTATTCTAAAAGGTCGTACAGATTCACGTAAACAAATTAGCTCCTCAAAAGCTTGCACAATGCTGTTAGCAAAGACGTAACATCAGACAAAAGTGACACGGAAGCCACTGACAAGATATAGTGAGAAACAAAAATAGATAAGAAAGACAACACATACACTGAAATAACATGACTACAGCATAACACAAATTACTGAAATACAACGCATACCGACAAAACCGAGTCTAAATGTTCTCAGTACACCATAGTCTCACTTTGAAAAAAAGAAAAAAAGAAAAACACGCGTCTGTTCCGCAAGATAACGCACTAACTACCTCACAAAAGTGGCATGAATCGAGATCCTGGCCAAGGGTCGCCAGTTGCAAGCCGTCGCTTGCTTTGGCTCAAATGGCACTGAGCACTATGCGACTTAACTTCTGAGGTCATCAGTCGCCTAGAACTTAGAACTAATTAAACCCAACTAACCTAAGGACATCACACACATCGATGCCCGAGGCAGGATTCGAACCTGCGACCGTAGCTGTCGCTCGGCTCCGGACTGTAGCGCCTAGAACCGCACGGCCACTCCGGCCGGCTTCGCTTGCTTTAATCATAAATATATGTCTGAGTGATGCTACATGTTACTGTCTTTACATAAACAAAAGTATTATCTTCTCTATAGCCTTCAAATCGTGAGCTACACCCTCAATTTTTTATTTATGAAATTAGCAAATTTACTCATGGCACATCTTTTGCCTATGTCTGCAGTCACTTTCAGAATTCATGTTAATAATCAAACTAACTAATTTAATAAGATTGAAGCCTGAATTGCTGGTGTACCCATGTACTACCACAAAAAATAAAAATGGTGAATAGTTGAGGGAGTATGAATGAGAACAGTGGCGTACTTAAGTTTACAAATATAATAACAAGTTTTTATTCGTCCTTTTATAACTACAACGAGCTGATAAATCATACAAAAAAATGACAAACACAAATTAGAAAAGAGACGGTGCTTGATTCGCTAAGCATTCATTGCAGTGGAAACTATACAAATTCTCCCCTGAATTAATACCTTTTACAACGCAATCTGACTTTGTTTACATGAATCGAATGTGACACCCAATTCTATTCAAATGGACTCAACTACGACCACGTACACCATCTGAGGTTATCAGTCCCCTAGACTTAGAACTAATTAAACCGAACTACCCTAAGGACATCACACACATGCCCGAGGCAGGAATCGAACCTGCGACCGTAGCAGCTACGCGGTTTCGAAATGAAGCGCCTAGAACCGCTTGGCCACAGCGGCCGGCTTCCTTTCGCAGATGCACCAATATTTTACCCTTTCACCTTGATTCAGGCATCAGCAGAAAACGGCACTTTGTGGGGGAGGACGGAGCGCTGCGGCAGCTGTAATGTTCTGACGCGTCCACGAAAATTTGCAGACTATGCGAACGGCGGTCTGATTATTAGAACGCGGGAAACTTCCCCATCCGAGCGCTGAAATCCCGGAAGATTTCAGCAAGAAGTGCACTCGTTCGCTGGTTTGGCAAACCACTTTGACCCACAGACACGATGGTACATGCTGGAATTTCACAATCGTGACGCATGATATGTCCAAGATGATATGCAGTTCCAACGCTAGTACAGTTGGAAATTGTCACTGGCTCTCAGTCCACCATAAATTGCAGACCACAGGTCTCATCTATTAGAGAAAGACCTGAAGCTCTCCACCAGAGGAGCACCAGAAGACAAAGAAGTCAAAGAATCACAGTCACTTTCCTCCAAGCCTCAGCATGGGAGTCGAATTAGCAAAAACAAAACAAAAAACCTCCGTGTTGTGCAAACCAATCGAACTCCACTCATTGAATGTCCCCTCTTGACTGTTCCAATGGCCTGGTAGCCAATCCAGACACAGCTCTGGGGTTCCCACACTGGTGGAGCAAGCCTCTGCTTTGCATATCCTGAGAGGAGCCAATCAGCAACACAAAATCTCGTCTGAAAAAATAAGATTTTAGAGCATGGAGGCGTCGTTCTCACGGTAAGCATTGCCATGTTTCGGCAAAAAAGTTTAGTAGATGGGACCGCAGTCCCTCATTATTGACAGAGAGATCTAAGATTTCCAGGCCGACAATTTACAGTTCCTGAAAGAAAGTTGTTAAACTTCCGAGACAGCCGTTCCCATGAAATATATGTTTTCGGCTCTCGCTAAAAGAAACTGGCGACTTCCTGGCGTCAAGGTAGTTACTGTCTTTCCTCCACTAAACATGTGTGTCAGCCACTCTGTCCATATCGTCCCAGCTTCTAACATGAGAATGCCTGGAGTTTTAAGACGGTCTCACAATTTTCACGAAAGCTCATATTATAGCAGTCTCTCTTAAATTGCCTCCTCCAGCAACTTTCCACAAACTGGCCACCTCCACGTGTTGCGAACCGGCGCGCTCCTGCTGTGTCCCTAAGTGGGAAGAGGGGAGTGCCACAGCCTGAAGTCCCTCTGCGGATACAACCCACAGAGCACTGCTTCCCAGAATCACTCGCACAGCAAGGTCGCTGGGCACGGCATTTATGGCCTGTAATCCATCTTGCTCCCTGTTCTCCGTCGCCTCCACTATGGCCCCTTGAGTAAAAGTTCCCTACACGCTACACATACAGTTGTATGAACATTCTGCCCACAATTTCCTCACATAAAAAGTCATAAACCACACAAACAAAATGTAGTAATGGGAAACAGGGAGGTAATGAGGTGAAATATGAATACTGTAAAATTTGGAAATTTGTGGTAAGGTCTTATGGGACCAAACTACTTAGGTCACCGGTCCTTAAGCCTACACACTACTTAAGCTAACTTAAACTAACTTAAGCTATGGACAACACAAACATTCATGTCCGAAAGAGGACTCAAACCTCCGACGGGGGGAGCCGCACGGACCGTGACAAGGCGCCCAAGACCGCGCGGCGTAAGAGGAATACTAATCTGACAGTGTTGATGGCGTGAGAGAGTGCCGTGCGACCTCTCAGAGTCATGGTTCCACTACAAACCTCCCATCTCTCAATCCCTCTCTCCAAATCTGAGAAGTTCTGCGGACACTCCCCAGTATATCCATGTTTACAGCAGAAGTAAGGATGCAAAAGACTAGAATAGAGGTAACCATTACTTTATTATTCATAAATGATGTAAATAAAAATCAAATAATAAAAAGATTATGGAGGAATTTCAGTCTTGATAAATGATCAACTGACATCTGCTAATGATGTTAATCATAGATTGTATAATGCTGAAGTGATGAAAAATAACGAGGCTGTAAAGGTGTGCATGACGACTTAATGAGATCCGAAAGTTGGATGACAGAGTGAATGATATATGAAATGGGATGCTTAAATAGGTGGGGTTATTACAGTGATTGCGTTTACCTGTGAAAATAGTCTAAAGTCTGTTGTCTGGGCTCCGAGGCCATACTTGAATTTTTCCAGCGATTGTCAGACAAAGCTGAGAAGGCCAGTCTTGCTCATGGAGTTTCAGTTTAGCTCTCAGTTTGCAACGTTGTCCCCAGAACTGATCGTGGCCCCTAGCTCTGTGTCGGTGGAATGATTGAATCAGAGTCTTTGAAGGTTGAAACTAGGCTGCGAGTTCCTAGACATGTCCCTAAAGGTTGAGAACTGTAGGGTTCCTCTAAAGGGGACAGGTGTGCAATACATATCAGAGGCTGTTACCCAGGCCGCTGACTGTGTGTGGGACTCATAAAAATTTTTTTTTTTAAATTAGCGACTGTCTATCCAGTACTGATAACGTTAGTAGAGCAACCGGAAGTGTCAGTATAAGAGCCAAAGAAAACAAGAGTATTAAAATCCTAATCATTAACTGCCAAAGCATTTGAAACAAAGCGCCAGAATTTAAAGTGCTACTGAAAACGGTGAGGTCCATATAATACTAGGTACAGAAAAATGCTTAAAACGCGAAGTTGATAGCAGTAAAATTTTTCGAGAAAATTTGGACGTACGTACTTCGAAAGGATAGGTTAATGATAAATGGAGGTGGTGTATTTGTAGCAGTTGACAAGAAATTGAAATCCATCGAGACAGATATTGAAACTACATGCGACATTGCCTGGGCAAGAATCAATACAAAGGGCTGATATAAGCTTATAATCGGATCCTTTTGTTACCGAAAACCTTTGAGAAAATCTAAGTGATACTGTCAAATATTGAAGGAGACTTGAATAATCCGAAAATCAACTGGCAAAATTACAGTTTCGTGAGTGGTGGGCGTGACAAGACGTCCTGCAAAATTTAACTAAATGCCTTCGGTAAAAAGTATCTAGAACAAATTGTTCGGAAGCCAACTCATGATGGATATCTAACAGAAACTAACAGACCTGACCTCTTTGAGGATGTTCACAGAGACGCCGGTATCAGTGACCATGAGGCAGTTGCAACAAGAAATCTTTCCAAAGTACAAAGGGCAACTGAAAAAAGTGGTAGAATTTACATGTTCCGCAAGCAAGAGAAAGAGGCAGTTGAGTCGTATCTCAATAAAGAATTCGAAACATGTGAGTGTCAGGAGAAGCATGGAGAAGAATTGTGGCTCACGTTTAGAATAAATTTAGACGAATATTTACTATGCACTTGATAGATATGTTCCTTGTAGAACTGTTCATGATAGGGGGGAACTTCTAAAAACAATTTTTTGCATAAGTGATATAAAACAAAGCATAGCGCCAGACTTAAGGAGATACTGAATGAAACGCGCTCAGCTATCAGAGGGTAATACGTGAGGCCTTCAGCGACTGCCGTAGCAGAATATCATCGAAGGATCTCTCACAAAACCCAAAAAAATTCTGGTCATACGTAAAGCCTATTAGTAACATCAAAGCTAGTGTGTCCAGCCACTCTTGGATGAGACAGAAACTGAAATTGAGCACAGTTAAGCAAAATTAGAAATGCTGAACTCCGTTTCAAATGTTCCTTTGCTAAGGAAAATCGAGGGATATTGGCCCAATTTAATTCTCGCACCACTGCAAAGATGAGCGATGAAAATATAAGTGTCTGTCCAACTGCTGAAATCGCTGATATTGAACAAAGCTCCAATGACCGATGTAATACGTCTCATATTCTATACCGAATTCGCGACTGAATTAGTCTCTCTTTTAACCACAATCTACCATAGGTCCTTCGAACAAAAAAGCATGCCCAATAGGGGGAGGAAAGTACATTCATCTACGAGTAGAACGAGGATAGTGAGAGTGATCCATAAAACTACAGTCCTGTCTCCTTGACATAGATTTGTTCTAGAATCATAAAACATATTCTGAGCACAAACGTAATGAGACATATTGAACATAAAGACCTCCTTCGTGCCAACTATCAAGTGTTTCAAAAACAACCAACGTCTGAAATCAAATTCGCGCTTTTCACATATGACATTCTGAAAACCATGGATCAAGGAAATCAGGTAGGTGCAGTACATCTTGATTTCCAAAAACCATTTGACTCAGTACCACAGCTACGCTTATTATCGAAAGTATGATCGTATGACGTGTCAAGCAAAATTTGCTTTAAATGTTCAGAAACATACACTGAAGCACCAAAGAAAATGATATTGGCATGCGTATTCAAATACAGAGGTATGTAAACAGGCAGAATACGGCGCTGCTGTCGGCAACGTCTACATAAGACAAAAAGTGTCTGTCGCTGTTAGCTCGGTTACTGCTGCTACAATGGCAGGTTACAAAGATTTAAGTGAGTCTGAACGTGGCGTTACAGTCGACGCGCGGGAGTTGGGACACAGCATCTCCGAGGCAACTATGAAGTGGGGATTTCCCGAACGATTATTTCACGAGTGTACGGTGAACGTCAGGAATCCGGTAAAACATCAAATCTTTGACATCGCTGCGGCCGGAAAAAAATCCTGTAAGAACGGAACCAACGACGACTGAAGATAATCGTTCAGCGTGACAGAAGTGCAACCCTTCCGCAAATCGGTGCAGATTTCAGTGCTGTTCCATCAACAAGTGTCAGCGCGCGAACCATTCAACGAAACATCATCGCTATAGGCCTTCGGAGCCGAAGGCTCACTTGTGTGCACTTGATGACTGCACGACCCAAAGCTTTACGTCTCGCCTGGGACTGTTAACACCACCATTGGACTGTTAATGACTGGAAACATGTTGCCTGTTCGGACGAGTCTCGTTTCAAATTGTATCGAGCCGATGGACGTGTACGGGTATGCAGACAATCTCGTGAATCCATGGACCCTGCATGCCAGCAGGTGACTGTTCAAGCTCTGCAACGGTGTGCTTCGTGTGCAGTTGCAGTGATATGGGTGGGACCCCTGATACGTCTAGATACGACTCTGACAGGTGACACGTACGTAAGCACCCTCTCTGATCATCTGCATCCATTCATGTCCATTGTGCTTTCCGATGGACCTGGGTAATTCCCGCAGGACAATGCGACACCCCACACATCCAGAATTGCCACAGAGTGGCTCCAGGAACACTCTTCTGAGTTTAAACACTTTCGGTGCCTTGCAACGTGCTGTTCAGAAGAGATCTCCAACCCCTCGTACTTTTACGGATAGCCCTGCAGGTTTCGTGGTGTCATTTCCTCCAGCACTATTTCAGACATTAGTGGAGACCATGTCACGTCGTGTTGCGGCACTTCTGCGTACTCGCTGGGGCCCTACACAAGTTTCTTGGACTCTTCAGTGTAAATTGTGTACTTCCAAAACAAAAAGGTAGTGTCGTACTACCGTAGCATCAACGAGTGAGTTTGGAATCGGTCAGCTCATACAAGATGATGTAACAATTTCTAGGCATGTGAAATGGGAAGATTAGACAGATTCAGTCATAGGTAAAGCATATGGGAGACTTTGGTTCATTGGTAGAGTAACAGGGAAATGCATTCATTCTACAAATGACATTGCATACAAAACACTCGTTAAACTGAGCCTGGTAATTAGGCCTAAATCGGTGCTAACAAATGCTCTTGAGTGAAAGGACTGGATCTCGGGAAATTTAAAACACCATGCAAGATTAAAAGAAACACCACCTTTCTTTCACACTCAGAATGTAAAAAGATTGATAAGAACCATAACGGAGGTTAAAAATTTTCTCTTTAATTTATTGTCCAAGAAAACAATGAGTGGTCTCAAATTTTAGCAGCTTGAAATCACATATTATTAAACTATGAAAATACTAATCCATGGAGAAAAAGCAGCCTTTAAGATTCAAACAAAGAAAGAATTACAGAAACAGCTGTAAAATTACAAGAGATTTAAAATTAGAAAAATCTTCAATTTCTCCTTTGGTCGTGATAACAGGGTAGCCAAAAAATATTAATTTGCAGGATACATGGACGTCAAGCTGCCTGAAATGATGGCTGACCCTTCTAATATATGTGCCGCCTGTGCCCAGACCTCAAGGTGTTTGTCTAAACCGACTGGTAGCACTGAACACCGGCCGTGATTGCAAAATAAAATCCAGTGGTGAGATATCCAATAAAACAATACCAATCACCGTTATTTATGTTTTATTTTAGGCTTCAAGTTTCGACGATACACTATGTCATCTTCAGGCCTGCTACAGTCGCGTAACCTTCGTGTTACAAAATACAGCAGCACTTTTAAGTAGTCTCGTAGCAATTATTACGGGCATGCGTGCTCCTTGGACACAGTTAAGCAATGAGAGCGACTTCATATAACATATAATAATGCACTCTGTGAGGGCTTGCTAATTAAAAGGTAGGTACCCAAAACAAACGCCTCTTACAATACTAGCTCTACGAACTAGCATTAGCCTTCAGTGGAACTCAAACATCGAAATTCAAATAAGCAGCATAGGGGCGTTCTACTTTTAATACCAAAATTGCTTACAGTTTTCAGACTCCCTTCCTTCACCCAATACACGCGCAGGTACAAACAAACACATTCTTAGTGGCGGTCGAAGAAAAACAGATAAAAGGCATTGAAGTTTTAATATTAGAGAAAAAGAAAAAAGGTAGCACAAAGTTTACTCTCAACATCAAAGAAAGAGCTCGTTTCGTGTCAAGAAAAAGTTTACGCCAGCTCAATGGGCAGTTTAAATAACACTCACTAGGAAATCAGGTGCATTTTTCATTTACATTTTTTTTTAAAAAAAAGGAGACAACATACAATACACCGGGGCCCTAAACTCATATAACAGCTTAAAAGGCACTTTCTAAATCACGCAAAGAACAGTGCCACAAGTAAAAGCAGTGGCAATTGCAAAGCATGGAGTGAGAGGTTACCCACATATATCTGTCAACTTACAAATACGAAACACTCGACATTTCAGCTAGCCAAGAAGTAAATCATAGACCAAGGAGAAGCCATCTTCTACAACATGGCAACGCTCAAGAAGGCGATACGACAGGACCACGACGAGCCCAGACACACGACACTAGGGTCAAGCAAATGGCAAACCCAACTGCCCGGCCCTGTGGAGAAGCACTCTCCGTCTCTGCTCACTTCGCTCCCGCTTTCTCACTAGCTGCCCGTATTCGCCACTATAGCCCTGCCGCCGCCAAGCGCTACCTAGCCGACTCGAACCCGCCATCGAAAGACCGCGACTCCTTCGGGAAATAGACTCGATACGAACGACCACGGCTCAGTGATCCATCTCAGAATATTGTCCAAGTGTGAGATGCTTGTACCAAGGAGGACTGACAGGAGATATTGAATGTACACTCCTGGAAATGGAAAAAAGAACACATTGACACCGGTGTGTCAGACCCACCATACTTGCTCCGGACACTGCGAGAGGGCTGTACAAGCAATGATCACACGCACGGCACAGCGGACACACCAGGAACCGCAGTGTTGGCCGTCGAATGGCGCTAGCTGCGCAGCATTTGTGCACCGCCGCCGTCAGTGTCAGCCAGTTTGCCGTGGCATACGGAGCTCCATCGCAGTCTTTAACACTGGTAGCATGCCGCGACAGCGTGGACGTGAACCGTATGTGCAGTTGACGGACTTTGAGCGAGGGCGTATAGTGGGCATGCGGGAGGCCGGGTGGACGTACCGCCGAATTGCTCAACACGTGGGGCGTGAGGTCTCCACAGTACATCGATGTTGTCGCCAGTGGTCGGCGGAAGGTGCACGTGCCCGTCGACCTGGGACCGGACCGCAGCGACGCACGGATGCACGCCAAGACCGTAGGATCCTACGCAGTGCCGTAGGGGACCGCACCGCCACTTCCCAGCAAATTAGGGACACTGTTGCTCCTGGGGTATCGGCGAGGACCATTCGCAACCGTCTCCATGAAGCTGGGCTACGGTCCCGCACACCGTTAGGCCGTCTTCCGCTCACGCCCCAACATCGTGCAGCCCGCCTCCAGTGGTGTCGCGACAGGCGTGAATGGAGGGACGAATGGAGACGTGTCGTCTTCAGCGATGAGAGTCGCTTCTGCCTTGGTGCCAATGATGGTCGTATGCGTGTTTGGCACCGTGCAGGTGAGCGCCACAATCAGGACTGCATACGACCGAGGCACACAGGGCCAACACCCGGCATCATGGTGTGGGGAGCGATCTCCTACACTGGCCGTACACCACTGGTGATCGTCGAGGGGACACTGAATAGTGCACGGTACATCCAAACCGTCATCGAACCCATCGTTCTACCATTCCTAGACCGGCAAGGGAACTTGCTGTTCCAACAGGACAATGCACGTCCGCATGTATCCCGTGCCACCCAACGTGCTCTAGAAGGTGTAAGTCAACTACCCTGGCCAGCAAGATCTCCGGATCTGTGCCCCATTGAGCATGTTTGGGACTGGATGAAGCGTCGTCTCACGCGGTCTGCACGTCCAGCACGGACGCTGGTCCAACTGAGGCACCAGGTGGAAATGGCATGGCAAGCCGTTCCACAGGACTACATCCAGCATCTCTACGATCGTCTCCATGGGAGAATAGCAGCCTGCATTGCTGCGAAAGGTGGATATACACTGAACTAGTGCCGACATTGTGCATGCTCTGTTGCCTGTGTCTATGTGGCTGTGGTTCTGTCAGTGTGATCATGTGATGTCTCTGACCCCAGGAATGTGTCAATAAAGTTTCCCCTTCCTGGGACAATGAATTAACGGTGTTCTTGTTTCAATTTCCAGGAGTGTATACAGAGAGGACTAGCATAATGGGCACAGCTTTGTTTGTCTCGTGGGAGAGTCTCAGTGAGATGCTGAAGAATCTGTAATGACAGACACTTGAAGGTCGATGCAAGCTATCTCGATAAAACCTGATGACAAACGTTCACAAACAAACTTTAAATGATGAATTTAGGAATCGCCTACGTATTACGTCAATGGGGATGGTGAGGAAAAGATTAGTTTAATTACAGCGCGAAAAGAAGCTCTGATAGCTGGTACAAAGCTAAGTGCCCTTCGCTGTGCAGTTCACTGTAGTTTACAAAGTATGGACGTAAATATAGATACAGTGAGCGATAAAAACGCGAACGGGCAGATTAAGAGCTCCGGTTGCCTCCGCGACGTAAAATGTTGGAAGTGGTCACAAACTATGTCGTTTAGAAAAACACGGATCAATTCATTGACTCGAAAATAAATTTTTCTGCCTTTGCAAGTATATGAGATCTGCAATGATGCCATGAGGTGTCAGACCCTTACTGAGATGCTAATGAACTTTATGGACAGACTTCCACCAAGGTGACGCAACATTTCTTGCATCAAGCAGAAGTGGAAATGCGCAAGAAGAAGAAGACTTCCCGTTTAAATCATAAGGAAATAGTGATTTCGGTTAAACTTTCTGTTGGCAAAGGGGTCATTAAAGAAGGAGAGCAACCCCGTATGTTTGTGCCCCCCCCCCCCCCCCCCACCCAGGATGCGACTCCCCTGTCTCACCACTTCGTTAAATGATAGGATGCATAAAAGTGAAACATCACTGTTCTTTGCTAATAAATAACGAAAATAAGAAAATAACGCAGACCACTTCAAAGAGAGTGTAATTTTAAACCACTTAAAATGATATTTTCGTGCTCCATCTGACCAGATGGAGCTCTTCAACGGTCAGCCTTATTTAAAAAGAATGTATACACTGGTGTCCAAAATTAAAGCAACAAACCGCTGTTTCCCCGTCCTGTGAATAATTCACGATGTAATCATACAAACTGTTGACAGATGTCCATACGATGGTGTTCTGTATGGAAGATGGCATTTCGGTCAACATAAAACGAGGCCACGATGACGTCAGGCACATATCATACGGTATAGTGTTCGCCGGGCAGTCCCACATTCACAATCGCTGTGCACACAGTCATACACGGTGCAGTATGGCACAGAGAAGACGCCTACCAGACTCTCTGCTGTGGAAGGCCATAGGAAGAATGGAAACAGGACAGTCGCAAACTCATGTGGCCCGATGGCTTAACGTGGATCGTTTTGTTTCTTGGATGGGGCGACAGTTTATAGACATCAGAAAGAGAGGACCGTTATTTCGCTCCAATGAGGCGATAGTACGGCCTCGGTACTGCATAGTAACTGGCATATGACCTCCCAGCATCCGCTGGATGAGTTGTATCGAGGCAAACAGGGTAGAGGAGGCTTCGACAGAGTGGGTTTTTCTGTCGGAGATGTGCTATATGTGTGCTTTCAACGAGTCTACACAGAAGGAAACTGTTGTGTCTAGACAAGACAGCCTAGACACAATGAGAGGAAGCCGAAAGGCACGCGCAAAGCTAAAGCTGGATGGCGTGAGGTCTGAAACAGGATACGTAATGAATGCTATAAAGAAAAGTACGTAGCTTCTGGAATACTTAACTTTAATCCATCCTTTTGGTACATCTGGAGATTGTGGCGATACAAGTGAGACTCTTTAGATACATGCAATGTTACTAATGGCGCCTTGCTAGGTCTTAGCCATTGACTTAGCTGAAGGCTATTCTAACTATTGGCTCGGCTAATGAGCAATGCTTCGTCCATGTAGTCGCTAGCAAAGTCGTCCGTACAACTGGGGCGAGTGCTAGTCCGTCTCTCGAGACCTGCCTTGTGGTGGCGCTCGGTCTGCGATCACACAGTGGCGACACGCGGGTCCGACATGTACTAATGGACCGCGGCCGATTTAAAGCTACCACCTAGCAAGTGTGGTGTCTGGCGGTGACACCACATTCCTCCCCCGCAAATCGGCGAACAGTCGTATTATAAGGCTTCCGTCCGCCGTGGGGAGGACCCCATGTTGACGTATGCGATGAGGTGGGGAGCCTAACAACAGGCGAGGCTGTGCCACCCGCACCCGGCCATTCGGTCCGAGGGGATCTAGGAAACGCCTGAAAACCTAGTCCAGGGTGCACGTCAACAGGCGGTGTATGCGCCCGTAAAGAGACAGGAGGGGCCGAAGGGTCGACCTCCAATGCGTCGGGGTACCCGACGCGCGAAGACGCCATGTGGTCCGGAGCGGGCAAGAGGTCCATGGCGGAGGACAGCTGGTCACGGGAAGCGATCGGCGGCGCGTGACCCAGGGAGGCGCTTGGCGGCTGCAGCGAGGCGTCCACTGCGGGCGGCGCCGGCGGGAGAACAGGCGGCGGCGGCGGCGCGTCGCCATGAGGCAAAATGGAAGGCAGCGTCGGTAACGCCTGGGGATGAGGCGAGCCAGTAGATGGGTCCCCAGGGCGCTGACCGGACGGCACCGTCGCTGAAAGCAGACGGGGAGCGGCAGAACCCGTGCGACGACAGAGGCGCAGCTGATTGAGATGCCGACGCACCTCACCAGAGGCCCCCAAAACCAAATACATCGCGCGGCCGAGGCAGCGAAGAATGCGCCCTGCGAGCCAACGCCGTGAACCGCGAAAGTTGCGATAGAATACAACGTCGCCTGGAGCAAAAGCAGGAGTCTGCCGCTGCACAGGAACCTGATGCGGCGGATGCAGCAAAGACATCAAGGTTCGATGAGGACGACCGTGGAGCAACTCAGCCGGCGAGCGACCATCTCGGGGCTGAGAGCGATACGATGACAAAAAGAGCAACAACGCGTCCTCCCGAGAATGCGACGCTTTCAATTTCGACATCTGTGACTTGAAAGTCCGGACCAATCGTTCAGCAGCGCCGTTTGACTGAGGCGGAAACGGCGCGGATGTCAAATGTTGAATACCATTGGCATTGCAGAATGACTGAAGTTCGGCGGACATGAATTGTGGGCCATTGTCGGAAACAATAGTCTGCGGAAGACCGTCAACGCAAAAGATAGCAGACAACGCTTGGATGGTGGCAGTTGACGTCGTGGAAGACATCCGGACAACGAAAGGAAAATTACTGAAGGCATCTACCACATCCAACCATCTAGCATTCCAGAATGGACCAGCAAAATCTATGTGCAAGCGTTGCCAAGGGGAAGTGGCTTGTGGGCATGCAAAGAATTTCCGCGGCGGTGCGGATTGTTGTTCGGCACACGCCATGCAAGAAGAACACATATTCGTAATCGCAGCATCGATTCCGAACCAAGTACAGTGCTGACGAGCAAGTTGTTTCGTTCGCACTATACCCCAATGTCCTTGGGGAAGAAGCCGTAAGACAGAGGACTGTAACGAACGTGGGACCACGACTCTGGACTGATCATTATCAGAACGCAACAACAAAACACCACGTCGAACAAAAAGTCTCTCCTTGTGAGCAAAAAATCGGCGAACCAACGGATCCTCGATTCGTGACTTTGACAAGGGCCATTGCGTAGCAACAAAACGCAAAACGGTAGCAAGGACCGGGTCAGCAGCTGTGGCTGTAGCTACACGACAAAAATCAATCGGAAACGATTCGACCACTTCATCGGTTTCCGAATCAGTGAACATGCAAGCAAGTTCGGAAGAATCGAATGCTCTATCCTCAGCAACAGGCAAACGGGACAACGCATTGGCGTTTCCGTGCTTAGCAGTGGACTGATACAAGATATCGTAGCGGTACTGCGAGAGGAAAATAGACCAGCGAATGAATTTCTGCGCTGTACGTGGAGGTACAGGCTTGGTCGGATGAAAAACTGACGTCAAAGGTTTGTGGTCTGTGATGATGGTAAAGTGACGACCATACAAGAAATCGTGAAACTTAGTAACACCAAACACGAGAGCCAAAGCTTCTTTCTCTATCTGTGAATAATTTCTTTGCGCAGACGAGAGCAATTTTGATGCAAAGGCAATAGGGCGATCATGCGATCCATCTTTGTGCGCAAGCACAGCACCGATCCCGAAATCCGATGCTTCTACCATCAACAAAAGGGGTTTCTAGGGATCGAATGGCGTAAGGCAAGTATTGGAAAGCAACGCCGATTTCAACTGGCGAAAGGCGCGTTCGCATTCCGTCGTCCAGACGAACGGAACACCTTTACGGCGTAAGCGATGAAGCGGAGCTGAAATGGAAGAGGCATTGCGCACATTCACTCACACCTTGTGATTCTAAATCGTGTAATGTTCTTGCGACCTCATCACGCAATGCGTGAGGAACATTGCGCGCTCTGAAAAATTTCGGTTGCGCGTTGACTTTCAGCTCCAAATGTGCTTCATAGGCCCGATGCAAAAATGTCGGCAAATTCTTCACATAGCCGAGAAACACTGGCGGAAGGCACAGTCTGATTCACTGATAGGACCTGATTTACAATAGACAAGTTAAAAACAATTGAAATAAATCTAAACCAAACAAGTTCACTGCAGAAGAAGAACGAAGATCGTAAAATGACACAAGTTTTGTTTGTTCCTTGTATGTTGCAAGAAGAGTGCACTGTCCTAACACAGGGATATTCTGACCTGAATAACTATTTAACTTAACATTTGCGGCACGCAACGGAGGTTTGCCCAGTTGTTTGTACGTGTCGTGATTGATCAATGAAACTGCAGCTCCGGTATCGAACTGGAATAGGATCACTTTGCCTTCAAAGTCCAAGTCTACAAAAAGTTTATTGTCCTGCTGACGACAAGAGCGACTGTCTCGTGTAGTTTGAACTGATACATCACTTGCTAATTGACGTGATTTCCGGCGACGTCGACGCACACTTTTTGTGGGATGAACACAGTCACTGTTAGAGACAGGGGCACTGGACGAAGTGGAATTAACTACATGAATGTCCATGGGCGAAGGTTCACGAGCTTGAGTGTTCTTGGTTCGATTCCGGCGCGAAGCAAAGGGCCTGGAACGGTTGTGATTGTCTGATCTGAGCTTTTTCTGGCAAACACTTTGAACATGTCTTTTCTTATTACAGAGAAAGCAAATAGCTTGGCGTGACGGGCAATTGTCACGCGAATGTCTAGTAGCACACCGCGGGCATGATTTCACTGCATTTGTATGCTGGCACGGCACACCTGGTTTAGAGCGTGGCAGCAGCTGCGTGGACATGCGCGAGGGCAGTTTACCGGTCCGCGCAGCGCGCCTGTCGGGCTGTCTAATGTTACACACGGCTGGCGAAGTTTCAAATGATTCCTGTGCAAAGTCAAGTGTGTCTTGTCTATCTAATATGTCTATCACTTGTTGAAGGGAGGGATTGACTAGTTTCAAAATTTGCTCCTGTATACGAACGTCAGAAACGTTCTGTGCTATTGCATCACGTACCATAGTGTCCGAATAAGGGAGTCCACATTCACACTCAAAAGCACAATCCCTTGTAAGGCCTTGCTAAGTTGCAACCCACTCCCTATTAGTCTGACCGGCCGTACGTTTTGTACGAAAGAACGTATACCGTTTTGCAACTACATTAACTGTTTCCTTGAAATAGGCATCTAAAGCAGACAAAATTTCTTCGTAGGACAGAGTTCCTACGTCGCGTCGGGGAAATAATTTCACTATCACACGGTACGTTTGCACCCCTACACACGCCAATAAATGAGGCTGCCGCTCGTTACCTTGAATTCTGTAGGCGGCGAGATGAAATCCAAACTGGTGTGACCACTCCGTCCAGGATTCCACGTCTGCTTGAAAATTACGGAATGGTGGTGCAACTGCATGTTGTGGCTGCTGTAGCGATGAAGCGGCGGCGGCCGCATCGTTTTGCAGTGCACATTGACCCTGGACGAGCTGTCCAAGGGCATCCAATAACGCCTGCGTCTGCTGATTCTGCAAGCGATAAAATTCGGACAGTACATCTGGCGAAGCCATGACAAGTAAATGTAAGCAATTAGAAAGAACAAGACCCTTTCCGTTGACTCGTCGCCAAAAGAAACCGCTAGAATGGAGTCGTCAACAGCCACCTGGACATTCGAACAGTGGGGCAATTTTCTTTCCACACATGAGTCCCGATCTGGTCTGGAGAGCGATTTCGACGGTTTCGCATCTGAAGGGAATGTGGAACATGATTTCGAGACCCGAACATTGTGGAAAGAGACCAATATCGAAGAGGATCGCTAATGGCGTGGGCAAGGATTATGTTGACCACTCTAACACCTCCTCATGATATTGCACGGGCGAATCGGAAATGTTTAACTGCTGTCAGGTATCGTGACGAGATCTTGCGACCTCCTGTACGGTTATTGCGAGGTGCTGATAGACGATAATGCTCGACCTCATAGAGCGAGAGTGGTTGATGTTTTCTTGGAAACGGGAGATATTGCACACATGGCACGACCTGCTCGCTTTCCCAAATCGGGATGCACTTCGGAGACGGGTTGGCATGAGTTTGCGACTGTCCTGTTTCCATTCTTCCTATGGCCCTCCACGGCAGAGAGTCTGGTAGGCGTCTTCTCTGTGCCGTACTGCACCGTCTATGACTGTGTACACAGCGATTTTGGATGTGGGACTACCCAGCAAACGCTATTTCGTTTGATAGGTGCCCTGACGTCATCGTTGGCGTGGTTTTCCGTTGGCCAAAATGCGAGCAGTTCCGCAGGAAGACAGCGCGTTATTGCCTCAACATGACATTAATAACGTTATTCACAGCATGCTCCGTCGTTATCAGGCCTGTGCTGCTGCCAGAGGTGATCACATTCCATAGTGAGCACATTAACCACTTGTAGGAATGTGTGTGCAAATCTTGTAAGTTGGTAAAAAAGAAGAAGATTTGCGTCTACTGTTATGCACGTTGCAGTTGTTTACGTCCTGTATTCTTTCCACTGTTTTTATTTTGCCATGACCTATTTATGCAGTTTTGTTCCAGTCAGCTGTCTCTATTTTTGCTGTTCGTCTGTACAACATTTTATCGGTTTCTGAGCTATGGAACTTGACCTTCAGACATACGCCTAACTGTCCAGTCGGGTTTATGGAATACGGCAAGCTAATTCTTAGTCAACAGCTGATAGCAATTTAACAAACATAGCCGCTCCGGACAAAATTTAGTCACCTCCAGAAGACGTCACAGTACTACTGTGTAATACCAACTAGAATTGATAATGGCTTCAATTCGGTGAGGAAGAGAGGCCGAAAGTTTCTTCAGTTTTGACACATCCAGCCGAAGCCACTTATTGGTGATATCCCATAGAGATACAAAACTGTGAGGATATTGAGTGGCTACTTTTCAAGCGCTCTTCAGAACTGTGCCCCACATTTTCTATGGGATTGAGATCAGGTGCATTAAGGTGCCTCAGTTTTCGGCATCATATACGTGCAGACCTGTGGACGCGGCAATTGTCATTTTACAAGGTGCGAGTCTCCACAGTAAAATCGATCTACTAAAGAGACTGCCTAAACTACGTTTTTGGAGTACTGCTACGCTGTGTGGGATCCTTACCAAACAGGATTAATGGAGTACATCCAGAAAGTTCAAAGAAGGGTAGCGCGTTCTGTACTACGAGAAATAAGGGAGAGAGTGTCAAGAGGCATGATACAGCATTTGGGATCGAAATAATTAAAACAAAGGAGTTTTCCGTTGCGGCGGAATCTTCTCACGAAATTTCAATCACCAACTTAATCCACTGAATACAAAATTATTTTGTTAACGTCTACCTACACAGGGAGAAACTATCGTCATAATAAAATAAGGTCCGCAGCTCGTGGTCGTGCGGTAGCGTTCTCGCTTCCCACACCCGGGTTCCCGGGTTCGATTCCCGGCGGGGTCAGGGATTTTCTCTGCCTCGTGATGACTGGGTGTTGTGTGTTGTCCTTAGGTTGGTTAGGTTTAAGTAGTTCTAAGTTCTAGGGGACTGATGACCTAAGATGTTAAGTCCCATAGTGCTCAGAGCCATTTGAACCATTTAAACCAATAAAATAAGGGAAATCAGAGCTCACACGGAAAGATATAGGCACTCGTTTTTTCTGTGCTGTTCGAGAGTGAAGTAATAGAGAATTAGTGTGAAAGTGGTTCGATGAACCCTCTGCCAGGCACTTAAGTGTAATTCGCAGAGTGGCCATGTAGATGTAGATGTAGGGTCACCAGGAAAATGTAGACGAAAGAAAAATACGTGATCACCGATAATGTTGAATTAAACATTCTCGTTTACATCCACGATAAGCCGAATGAGTGGACCCAAGCCTCGGTACGAAAACCACCCCAAAAATATCACAGAGCCCCCTCAGCCTGAACGACCCGTCTACACACTGCAGGTTAAACGGTTCATTGGGCCGTCGGTGTAACCGTCGCCTAGAATCATTCGAAAAAAGACAATATAGTGACTCGTCGGACCACGCCATACCCTTTCAATGAAGTACTGTCAGTTTATGTGTTATTTGTCCGTTGTAGAAAAATGGGCTTTTTCGAAATACCAGATTCCAAATGTCGATTGCACGCAATTCCCATCTCGATGTTCGCTCCGAAACTGATTGTGGCGGATATACATTCAATGGCAGTGTCAATTCCTGTTGCGTCTGAAACAAATTGTCTCTGGCACAATGTGACATTTGCTTGGGCCGCTGCAGTGGGTCCCGCGCGCGGGTTCCCGGGTCCGATTCCCGGCGGGGTAAGGGATTTTCTCTGCCTCGTGATGACTGAGTGTTGTGTGATGTCCTTAGGTTAGTTAGGTTTAAGTAGTTCTAAGTTCTAGGGGACTAATGACCATAGCTGTTAAGTCCCATAGTCTTCAGAGCCATTTGAACCATTCGCTGCAGTGGTTACGATATTTCTACCGCCATTGTTCTGAAATCTTATACAACAACAAACAGCACATTCTATCCTCGGTTTCGTCGTGGACACTTCCAAACATAATACGTAGCTCCTTGCTGCCATTCTGTCACGCCCCCATGCTGACTCACGTTACTGCGCTGATCCCATGCAGCAGACTAAATGTACGCACTACTTCACAGGCATGACTTAAGCAGCGTTAGAGGTTCGTATAACTTCCTGGTACCAGTTCTGCACCATCCACAGCGCTCAAAAGTAAACAGTGTGCGCCTTTAATGGGAGCGACTGATATTTCTTCCGTGATGTATATTATTAAACAGCAACGTGGCGCGTTGTTTAGCACGTTGGACTCGCGTTAGGGAGGACAACGGTTCCAATCTGTGGTTTTCCTAAATAGCTTCAGGCAAATGCTGGGACGGTTCCTTAGGAAAGGCACGGGCAATTTTCTTCTCCATCCTTGTATCATTCTGAGCTTGTGTTCCGTCTCTAATGACCTCAGTGTCGAGGTGGCGTTAAACAGAAATCTTCCTTCTTTCTTCTTTGTTATTAACTTTAAATAATTATATTAAAAACAAAACGTTTTTCTGATGTTCCAGAAATACATGCAGAACATTGGGAAACGGTTTCCTTTTCAATAATTGTATCATATTCTGTCAGCCACTGAGGAAGAATTGACTTCATATTGAAATAATTATACACTCCTGGAAATTGAAATAAGAACACCGTGAATTCATTGCCCCAGGAAGGGGAAGCTTTATTGACACATTCCTGGGGTCAGATACATCACATGATCACACTGACAGAACCACAGGCACATAGACACAGGCAACAGAGCATGCACAATGTCGGCACTAGTACAGTGTATATCCACCTTTCGCAGCAATGCAGGCTGCTGTTCTCCCATGGAGACGATCGTAGAGATGCTGGATGTAGTCCTGTGGAACGGCTTGCCATGGCATTTCCACCTGGCGCCTCAGTTGGACCAGCGCTCGTGCTGGACGTGCAGACCGCGTGAGACGACGCTTCATCCAGTCCCAAACATGCTCAATGGGGGACAGATCCGGAGATCTTGCTGGCCAGGGTAGTTGACTTACACCTTCTAGAGCACGTTGGGTGGCACGGGATACATACGGACGTGCATTGTCCTGTTGGAACAGCAAGTTCCCTTGCCGGTCTAGGAATGGTAGAACGATGGGTTCGATGACGGTTTGGATGCACCGTGCACTATTCAGTGTCCCCTCGACGATCACCAGTGGTGTACGGCCAGTGTAGGAGATCGCTCCCCACACCATGATGCCGGGTGTTGGCCCTGTGTGCCTCGGTCGTATGCAGTCCTGATTGTGGCGCTCACCTGCACGGCGCCAAACACGCATACGACCATCATTTCCACCAAGGCAGAAGCGACTCTCATCGCTGAAGACGACACGTCTCCATTCGTCCCTCCATTCACGCCTGTCGCGACACCACTGGAGGCGGGCTGCACGATGTTGGGGCGTGAGCGGAAGACGGCCTAATGGTGTGCGGGACCGTAGCCCAGCTTCATGGAGACGGTTGCGAATGGTCCTCGCCGATACCCCAGGAGCAACAGTGTCCCTAATTTGCTGGGAAGTGGCGGTGCGGTCCCCTACGGCACTGCGTAGGATCCTACGGTCTTGGCGTGCATCCGTGCGTCGCTGCGGTCCGGTCCCAGGTCGACGGGCACGTGCACCTTCCGCCGACCACTGGCGACAACATCGATGTACTGTGGAGACCTCACACCCCACGTGTTGAGCAATTCGGCGGTACGTCCACCCGGCCTCCCGCATGCCCACTATACGCCCTCGCTCAAAGTCCGTCAACTACACATACGGTTCACGTCCACGCTGTCGCGGCATGCTACCAGTGTTAAAGACTGGGATGGAGCTCCGTATGCCACGGCAAACTGGCTGACACTGACGGCGGCGGTGCACAAATGCTGCGCAGCTAGCGCCATTCGACGGCCAACACCGCGGTTCCTGGTGTGTCCGCTGTGCCGTGCGCGTGATCATTGCTTGTACAGCCCTCTCGCAGTGTCCGGAGGAAGTATGGTGGGTCTGACACACCGGTGTCAATGTGTTCTTTTTTCCATTTCCAGGAGTGTACGTAGCTCCTTGCTGCCATTCTGTCACGTCCCCATGCTGACTCACCTTACTGCGCTGATCCCATGCAGCAGACTAAATGTACGCACTACTTCACAGGCATGACTTAAGCAGCGTTAGAGGGTCGTATAACTTCCTGGTACCAGTTCTGCACCATCCACAGCGCTCAAAAGTAAACAGTGTGCGCCTTTAATGGGAGCGACTGATATTTCTTCCGTGATGTATGTTATTAAACAGCAAGGTGGCGCGTTGTTTAGCACGTTGGACTCGCGTTAGGGAGGACAACGGTTCCAATCTGTGGTTTTCCTAAACAGTTTCAGGCAAATGCTGGGACGGTTCCTTGGGAAAGGCACGGGCAATTTTCTTCTCCATCCTTGTATCATTCTTGTGTTCCGTCTCTAATGACCTCAGTGTCGAGGTGGCGTTAAACAGAAATCTTCCTTCTTTCTTCTTATGTTATTAACTTTAAATAATTATATTAAAAACAAAACGTTTTTCTGATGTTCCAGAAATACATGCAGGACATTGAGAAACGGTTTCCTTTTCAATAATTGTATCATATTCTGTCAACCACTGAGGAAGAATTGACTTCATATTGAAATAATTATATTTTAAAGTGCTTACAATAATTGATATTTTTGTCTAATCACCAAGAAGGAATGTATCATGGTCTGAGAGACTTTCACAGCAGCAAACAGATATGTAACATATTTTAAGATTGTAGTCATGTGGTACAGTCCATTTTAAAAATGTGTTAAGTATACCAGATGATACATTCTGTCAAATCTAGCTGAAGTAAAAGTAAGGGTTTTAACAGCTTTGTTGTATATAAACACAAAAAAATATTTTATGAAAGCCGTGGAAAACAAACACGATCACAGTAATCATTTGTAGTAGACTATTGAAGACGCGTAAAGCTGTCATGCAAATACATTTTGTTAATGATCAGAATGAAATTCAATTTCAAAAGATGAGTAATAAATATTGTTTCGAGCTGCACTTCCAAAGAAATCTGTGCTTTTTAAACATATAATTTGTTTCCCATATCTTTAACCTTTTTACGGTATGTTTATTAACTCTTTAGATTTTCCACATCATCTCCGTCCTTTTCAACCACCTTACGCCACCGTGGAATTAAGGACTGTATACCTGTACGGTAGAATTCACGACAAGCACGTTTGAGCCTCTGTTTAGCAGCCTTCACAAGCGATTCCTCCAGTTTACAGAAGAGCAGGTGGTGGTACTCACAAGCTGCCAGATCACAGCCGTGCTGTTCACTCTCAGAAGTCGCGTGGCGCAAACCTGTTTCATCTTCAGGAGTCTCATTATTCTGTACACACTGGCTTGTCCACACCCATTCGGACTGACAGCTCGTTTGTCATTCAAAAACAGGTTGTGAATACTCTGCTTATCGTCAGGAGTGCGTGCAGCCCACGGTTTGCTGCTGCGCGGAAGGTGCCGAGTGCTGGCCTGCCCGCTTTCAACAGATATCAATTTGCCCCATGGCACTTCTTCAACGTCTCCCGAATGTCCGTAAGGTCTCGTTCTCACAACATAGTAACTGTTCAGGGTGATTTAGCTGCCCATACCGCTGTCGTTTTATGCAACCCTCAATGTTATATCTGGCTTTCAAAAACCACTCACGATATTCTCGTGTTCTCTCACTACACGCAAACTATCAGTCCTACAGAAAAACTAAGCAGGACCTTTTACCGGAAATTTAATGTAGTTAAATTTTGTACTGGGATACGTTTTCGCTGGAGGCCATGGTTTTCGAGTTCTTCAAGAAAAACATACAAAAGTGATCTTCACACACATCTCCTCCTCCACACTCATCCTGCCGGCCCTGGTGGCCGAGCGGTTCTAGGCGCTCAGTCCGGAACCGCACGACTTCTACGGTCGCAGGTTCGAATCCTCCCTCGGGCATGGATGTGTGTGATGGCCTTAGGTTAGTTAGGTTTAAGTAGTTCTAAGTTCTGGGGGACTGATGATCACAGCTGTCAAGTCCCATAGTGCTCAGAGCCATTTGAACCACACTCATCCCTCACCAGTCGTTGAAAACATTTCCGACTATTCCCGATATTCGATCTTTTTTGGTCTCTATTAAGTGGGCTGTTACGCCACCAGCTTACTCGGCTATCTCGTTAACTTTATTAATTTAAACATTCCCATGAGGGGAATGATAGTAGAACGGCTTTTACAAACCTTGCGCTAAAACTAATTATTTTGACTATTAGATCGTAGCTTAATGTTAACAAGGACAGTAGTTTCACAGTCATAAGGCCTGACAAATATGAAGATGTAATTGTTTGCTTTATGCAGTTCACAAATCTGTTAGGTAAAATTTACACAAACGTCAGTTTTACAGTTTGTTAGTGGTCAACTAAGCTGGTGGTGCAATAAGGCCAGACAGTTAGGACCAAAAAATAATTCGTGGAGAAGCAAACTTTTGTACAGTGGTAGGAGGGAGTGCCATGAACAACATACTAGATATCCTGACAGTTGGGGCTGAATTTGGGAGAGAGGAGGCGACTGTAGGTCACTTTTCTTCCTTTTTCTTCAAAAACTTGAAAACCGTGGCCGGCAGGGAAACGTATCCCATTACGAAATTTAACTATATTGAATGTCCTACAAAAGGTCCTGACAAAATGGTTCAAATGGCTCTTAGCAGTATGGAACTTAACTTCTGAGGTCATCAGTCCCCTAAAACTTAGAACTACTTAAACCTAACTAACCTAAGGACATCAAGCACATCCAAGCCTGGGGCAGGATTCGAACCTGCGACCGTAGCGGTCGCGCGGTTACAGACTGCAGCGCCTAGAACCGCTCGGCCACAACGGCCAGCAAACGTCCTCACTTTTTTTTTTTTTTTTAGGCTATTAGCTTGCACGTCGCGAGCCACATAATACGATAATATTACATTTGGTTTTTAAAGGCCGGATGTAGAACTGCAAGTTGTATGAAACGACATCGGTAAGAGCAGATTAATCACACTGTATAACAGCGCTTAGGATGAACGTCAAGTGCGGCATCCGTTCTACATCTACGAGTACATCTACATTTATACTCCACAAGCCACCCAATGGTGTGTGGCGGAGGGCCTTTGCTTTTCCAGTCGCGTATGGTTCGCGGGAGGAACGACTGCCGGAAAGCCTCCGTGCGGGCTCGAATCTCTCTAATTTTACATTCGTGATCTCGTCGAGAGGTATAAGAAGGGGGAAGCAATATATTCGATACCTCATCCGAGTTTGCTAAACATCTCCGTAACGCTATCACGCTTACGAAATAACTCTGTGACGAAACGCGCCGCTCTTCCTTGGATCTTCTCTATCTCCTCTGTGAACCCTACCTGGTACGGACCCCACACTGATGAGCAATACTCAAGTGTATGTTGAACGAGTGTTTTGTAAGCCACCTCCTTTGTTGATGGACTACATTTTCTGAGGACTCTCCCAATGAATCTCAACCTGGTACCTGCCTTACCAGCAATTAATTTTATGTGATCATTACACTTCAAATTATTCCGCACGCATATTCCCAGATATTTTACAGAAGTAACTGCTACCAGTGTTTGTTCCGCTATCATATATTCCTACAATAAAGGATCTTTCTTTCTATGTATTCGCAATACGTTTTGACGGATTATAAAGACAAGTGGTTTGCATCAACATGTGAATTAAATTTTAATGACGTCTCTGAATATCAAAGATGTAGAAAAAAAGTCTTATTCTTTAAAAATAATGTTTCACGTTTCTTTCGGAGTAATTCTCGTACTTTCATGATAACCATGTAGCCGAGCTAATGAACAATAAATGCGAAGTCATTCAGAGTGCGAGACGTTTTCTTGTACCCAGTCCTAGTCAGCACTGCATGAGAAGAATTGACTGGCAGCTGAGTGCAGACGTCGTTACCGGCGCTGTCGCACGGGCGCCCATGTCGTCGCCTCCTGCCGAGCGCTGCCCGCCTCGATCGAGACGTAATCCCAGCTGCCGGCGGCATTATCTGCTGGATGCAAACATTCTTTCGGCGTAATGCCTCCGGAATATGATTATCTTGTATTCTCTAACTACTGCGGGCGCCGCTGTTTCTCGCGCCACGGCGCCGGAAGATATTCTAATTCGGAGCATTATCCGCGCATTATGGAAATGGTGGGGGGCCGCGGCGTGCATCTGCAGCTGCTCCAGCGCAGCCGGCGGCCGCTGGCATGGAGCCCGCCGACGCGACCCGCGCCGCGCCGCGCCGCGCCGCGCCGCTTCATGAAAATTCAGCCGTACGCCTTGTCTGCGCGCCTCGCGCACTAATCTGGAAAAGCCGGCCGTCGGGCCCAGCACCTCGTGCGGGGGAGGCCACTGCACCATTCCGGCAGTCTGGAGGAGGTTAACACGGCCGCTGCTCGGCTTATCCTCTGCTTTATTGACACAGCGGCGCCGGAGGTTCAGTGTCCGCGCGGTGAAGTTGCCGCCGTATCGCTTCGAAGAGCACACACACTTGTGATACAGCACTAACGGAGAGTTTTCATCACAGGGTCTCTGGGTCAGTTAATGTTGCGTGCTACCAGGAAGTGGCTACTTCGAATTCTAAAGAAATTATAGTTCTAAATAAATTATCATCATCCAGACATGATGAAATACAGTTATCCATTACCGGACTACTGCATGTGCCACTTGAACATAAATACGCAGTGTTTACACCTCGTGTAGTTCTAAATTTGGAAATTTGTGGTAAGGTCTTATGCGATCAAACTGCGGAGGTCATCGGTCCCCAAGCCTACACACTACTTTAATCTAACTTAAACTAACTTACGCTATCGACAACATACACCCATGCCCGAGGGAGGACTCGAACCTCCGATGTGCAGAACTATAGACCTATATCTCTAACGTCGATCAGTTGTAGAATTTTGGAACACGTATAGTGTTAGAGTATAATGACTTTTCTGGAGACCAGAAATCTACTCTGTAGGAATCAGCATGGGTTTCGAAAAAGATGATCATGTGAAACCCAGCTCGCGCTTTTCGTCCACGAGACTCAGAGGGCCATAGACACGGGTTCACAGGTAGATGCAGTGTTTCTTGACTTCCGCAAGGCGTTCGATACAGTTCCCCACAGTCGTTTAATGAACAAAGTAAGAGCATATGGACTATCAGACCAATTGTATGATTGGATTGAGGAGTTCCTAGATAACAGGACGCAGCATGTCATTCTCAATGGAGAGAAGTCTTCCTAAGTAAGAGTGATTTCAGGTGTGCCGCAGGGGAGTGTCATAGGACCGTTGCTATTCACAATATACATAAATGACCTTGTGGATGACATCGGAAGTTCACTGAGGCTTTTTGCAGATGATGCTGTGGTGTATCGAGAGGTTGTAACAATGGAAAATTGTATTGAAATGCAGGAGGATCTGCAGCGAATTGACGCATGGTGCAGGGAATGGCAATTGAATCTCAATGTAGACAAGTGTAATGTGCTGCGAATACACAGAAAAATAGATCCTTTATCATTTAGCTACAAAATAGCAGGTCAGCAACTGGAAGCAGTTAATACCATAAATTATCTGGGAGTACGCACTAGGAGTGATTTAAAATGGAATGATCATATAATGTTGATCGTCGGTAAAGCAGACGCCAGACTGAGATTCATTGGAAGAATCCTAAGGAAATGCAATCCGAAAACAAAGGAAGTAGGTTACAGTACGCTTGTTCGCCCACTGCTTGAATACTGCTCAGCAGTGTGGGATCCGTACCGGATAGGGTTGATAGAAGATATAGAGAAGATCCAACGGAGAGCAGCGCGCTTCGTTACACGATCATTTAGTAATCGCGAAAGCGTTACGGAGATGATAGATAAACTCCAGTGGAAGACTCTGCAGGAGAGACGCTCAGTAGCTCGGTACGGGCTTTTGTCAAAGTTTCGAGAACATACCTTCACCGAAGAGTCAAGCAGTATATTGCTCCCTCTACGTATACCTCGCGAAGAGACCATGAGGATAAAATCAGAGAGATTAGAGCCCACACAGAGGCATACCGACAATCCTTCTTTGCACGAACAATACGAGACTGGAATAGAAGGGAGAACCGATAGAGGTACTCAAGGTACCCTCCGCCACACACCGTCAGGTGGCTTGCGGAGTATGGATGTAGATGTAGATGTAGATGTAGATGGGGGGAGCCGCACGGACCGTGACAATGCATCATAGACCTCGCAGCTACCTGGCGCGGCTGTAGTTCTAAAGGCATACTGAACCATGAATTTACTTTCAAAACCTTTTCCTAAGAATTTACTTTATTTACTAGCGATTCATCAAGAACATTAACACATTTAATCACACTATGTGAACGTGGAAGTAGTTCCCAGTGGGTAACTGATGAAAACAAATTAAATTTCTTTCAACAAATGGAAATTTTATTCCTAAAAGCCTTTTCTTTTATTTAACAGATTTAAAATTATAATCAGAAAGCATCCTCTAAATATCAAGCTACAATTTATTCAGAAGCAGAAAGAACAAATTTTGACAGTATGAGCTTTCCGGCTGAGAACCTTACCGCTCCCTTTTTACACGGCCGTAGTCACGACCGCTCACAACAACCGCTGAAAGACTACACTGGTGCAAATCTGCAACCCACCAGATTACTTTAAAATAAAAATTTTAACAACTCACACAAACACATAAACTATGCACCCCGTAGGATGGATGTAAATGGTACAAAACACTAACATAAGAAAAATTAACTTGCCACCGAAGGAGCAACTTGATTTAAAAAAAAACTCTTACAGTGGAAGGGTGGCAACTTTATATACTAAAATGACAATTTAAATAAAAACCCATGAAATGCTGTCTTACACTAAATATACAAACATGCTCTACATTACACATATACCGCCTCTCAATATGATAGGCAAGATGAAAACATATTTCAGGAATTAGGCCGTTACACTTCATGCAATAAATTCGTTAACACCGAATCCGACAAACATGACAGAGGCAGCTATTAACGTACGGCAGACCGACAGACACTAACTGCCTAACAAATGCGGACGAGAGACAGACGAGCAAGCTGGGGACGAGAGACTGACCAAGAAAACAAGTAGAATTTGACAAGTAAATCAAACAACATATCACGAATCACTTAACTTCTAATAAACTGCGATGTCTGGCGAAGACCTGGCGCCGCACCCCCAAAACGCTCTCCCGAACCGTCCGCTGCCAGCCGCCTCAACGGACGCAAGAAGGCGCGCCGATCTCTCGTCTCACGGCGTCGCAGCTCGCCCCGGCCAAACCGATGTCGTGCGTTGAGTCCTGTCGCTCTCGTGTCGGCCGCGAAGCCACTACCCCACGCTATACGGCGCGGCCCACTGGACTCACGTGGCGTCCTCACATGCGCCGACGCTCAAGATGGACAAGTCATCTTGTATCCCAGTGCCCGACCGACCAACCGATCGATCCAACCGCCAATGACCATTGCCTGAACAATCTCGAGCAGACTGGCGGCCTAACACATAGTAGCACTCCAGACGAAAGACAGACACTGGCTACCCCACACTGACCCGGCTGACCAACTGACCAGACTCGCCCGACAGACAACTCCACTAGCGCTCCTTAAATGTACGTCAACAGACAACCTTTCCCCTTTTCACCAGAGGGAGACACCAAAGTTACTATTGCCAAAGCGGAGCCACCGCCAGAAACGGAGGGCGACTGCTTCACACTACGCGCCGCGGCGCGCTCTTCAAAACAGCAAATTTACCACGGCTCACATACTCTCTAAACCACTGTCCAGTCCATGGGAGAGAGTATCAGCATTGTAGGACTTGTTAGGGATATTTCCCGTTCTCAACGCATGCCAGCGCGGGAAGCATGACTGCTTAAATGCCTGCCTGACCCTGTCAGCAATCTAATCGTGACTTCATGGTCCCTACGGGCGGGGGAAGTAAGACACTGAAGAATATCTCGAAAATCTTCATTCAGTACTCGTCCTTGAAACTTTGTAAGTAGCTCTTTTTGGGATAACTGGCGTATGCCTTCAACCGGCTGCCAGCTGACGCGAATCATTCATATTTGGAAACTCTTCTTTGTACACGTTCAGTATCTCTGTTAGTCCTGTTTGGCATGGACCCCACGTACCTGAGCGTGCTGGAAAGTAATGCCTTCACACATTTTATATGGAAACTCTTAAAGATTTTAAAGTAAAACACCCTTTATTAACATTCTGCAACTTTTTTCTTCTAATTTACGTATTCATTTCGTAACATAGTCACCCCGGTAACGAACGCATTTCTCCCAACGAGAGACCAGTATGTTGATGCCGTCACCGTACGACGTTTGACTTTGTTAGCGAAGCCACGACATCACCTCTTTTTGCACCGCTTCGTCATTATCCATGTGAAGTCCTCGAAGCTGTTCGTTAAGTTCTGAAACCAGATGAAAATTGGATGGAGGCAAGTCGGGACTGTAAGGAGGCTGACCGATGACAGCGAACCCAAAGCTTCGGATTGCTGCACTTGTCTGTGGTCTGACGGTGTCGTGCTACAGGAGAGGGTGCGCCATGTGTGGACAAACTCTTCGAATTCGAAACGGGAATACGGTACGCTGTTTCTCGTGCACCGACATAGTTACGTTACGCACCGCCATGTTATGTCCTACAATTCGAAGCCTTTTAGGGACAGAGGGTTGCAACATGCGTCAGAGAAGAGGTAAATTCGGCAGTGTACTCTGTAAACCACTGTTAAGTGCATGGGAGGGAGTATCAGCATTGTAGGACGTGTTAGGGATATTTCCCGCTCTCATCGCATGCTAGCGCGGGAAGCGTGACTGCTTAAATGCCTTGTGGCCCTGTCAGTAGTCAAATCCTGTCCTCCTGGACCCTACGGTTGCGGGGAGTAAGATATTCAAGAATATCTCTAGAATCTTCATGTAATACTCGCCATTGAAACTTTGTAAGTAGCTCTTGTTGGAATAACTAGCTTACCAGATAGGACTGACGGAGTACATCGAAAAAGTTCAAAGGAGGGCAGCACGTTTTGTACTATCGCGAAATATGCGAGAGGGTGTCACAGATATGATACAGGATTTGGGTTGGATATCACTTTTTTTTAAAAAAGGCGTTTTTCGTTGCGACAGAATCCTCTCACGAAATTTCAATCACCAACTTTCTCCTCCGAATGCGAAAATATTTTGTTGACACCGACCTACATAGGGAGAAACGAGCACCACGATACAGATGTTCGTTCTTTCCGCGCGTTGTACGAGATTGTAACAATAGAGAATTGTGAAAGTGGTTCGATGAACCTTCTGCCAGGCACTTAAATGTGATTTGCAGATTATCCATATGGATGTACATGTACAGTCGTTCTCAAAAGTATCCGAACGACCTGAATTGCATTTGGCCTGATTCGAATGTAACCCACATAGCGCAGCTGTCTAGCAGGTCCTCTAATCGCCACTCGGTACAGTCGTTTGACTATTGAAAATGGTTCCAACAAGTCACCACTAGAAAACACTGCTCTGCATCGCAATAACTCAAGATGTAAAGTAATACCAAGGTACTACAAATATCAGGGAACATCTTATCACACATAAGACTGTTCTTCAGGCTTGTAAGCTCACATTTATTACAATAAATGACATACATGAAATGTTACTACTCTCATTATTACGTCAGATAGGTAATTCACGTAGTAAGTTCGTTCTATTCATGATTTCCTCTTCAAAATAACATACCTTACTTATTATTTAACACAAAATGACATTAAAAATGTAAGCTAATCACGAGCAGCTAGTTGAGAATATGTATGAACTTCAAATGACTCGACGAACCGTCTCGTTCTGCATATGCATTCAAACCCGGGTCATGCAGACTAAGCAAAGACTTCGTGACTGACGGAAACTAACAGTCATTCCTGACCAGGCATAAAGAGAGTGATATACCTCGATTTTAGACAGTATCAGTTAGCAAATATCAACTTTATATTACATAACGTAAATATTGTTAACGGACGCGAATTCCTGCCCAGCATCTATTGTCCTTGTTAACCAGCTACGTGAGATGTTAAATATTGCTTCTTCACAAGTAACTTTCTTGAAATGTCGTGAGGTAAAGCTTCGTGTTGGGCAGGGATTCGAACCCAGAACCTAATTGGATTGTCATCGAAGCACAATCAACTGTGACATATCGGATTTGCTCGGCAGTAGCTAGATGTTTTAACTGAAATGACGAGACGAAACATTACTTTTTTCTTTCCCAGGACTCCAACCTGGCACCTATCGCTGCTATATTCTAGAGATAACGAACGTTAAAAATGGGTTTGCTACACCAGCAGCGACATGTGAGCATGTTTGAACTAGAAATAATATGACGAAGAGTTCAATGCTGACTGGGAAACGAGCCCCACACAAATCGTTGTTGACTGCACACAAAGAGACGTCAGCTACCAAATTTTTCCCCACCAGCAGCTCGGAATAACATCCTTGAATATGCAATGATTTCGCAAACAGTTCTGTGTCTCACTGGTACTCAAAAACGTCACATCCCGTTAGTGTTGACAACGAATGAAAATACATTAAAAATCAAAATTATTACCCACCAGCAGATAGGTGTTCTCATGCTAGAGCTTGATAATACATAACGAAAGCTTTAGTGCTGGGCGAGGATTCGAACCCTTTCCCACGCAATATGTGGAGATGTTGAGGAATCTGCAGTTTTGAACAAACAACAAATTGCAGTCGAGCTGTATTGTCACGAAGGGATCAAATTCCGCGTTAAGGGCGGTCTGAGTTGCATTCCCAGTTCAGAACCAATTTTATCGACATACAGAAGCTCAAATAAAAGATGGAATAAGTGTCCTGTGACCCTACATAGCGTTTGTTTCGTCACTAGAAATAAATAACTAGTATAAGAAAGGTTACTGTTGATAGAGTTTCTACGTGTCGCGACTCCTGACTTTATTGTGGTTCAACCTAACGTCTACTTGGTAGAGAAGGAATATCATGTTTAACATGAATTTCAGACCACAATGCCATTATACCTTCTTCACTTGGCGTAGCCAGAAGAGAACAGAATCTGTCTCTCCTTATCAAAAATCATCAGCAGAAGTGGCAATCGAACCCAGACCATAAGTATATGAACCTAGCCTCAATCCAAGAGACCACCAAACTCTCTCCTCTATCCTTCATTTTCTATCATAACAATGTTGCGCCACACTGGATGAGAATTCAGAAGTGGTTTGCAGCATGTTCAGTACATTCATTTACTTGGTTGACCGAATCTCCATGAACTAGCTGCCTCGGCGACGCAGTGCCTACATTCGACTCTATTTTGTAATCACCGAAATAAAATCACGAAATTGACACCTACACAGAACTGCCAACAGTGTAGGATGCAGAAATTTAAACAGGAAGTGTTCCTTTCGACTTGAGCTACTCTATTGCGTTATCTGTTTGTTAAAAAAAGTCGTGCAGTGCAAAAGAAAAGCTGTAACTGTCTGTCTCTCAGAAGTCTAGATCCGGCCATATGCATTATCTCACAGCACTGTGTAATGCGCAAGTTCTGGAGGAATTGTTGTTGAGTTCTGGAGGTGTTGTAGCTACGTGTCAGCTAGTAGCGTAACGGTAAGCGTCGCGCTCTGTTGATAAGACGTCGCCAGTTTGGGTACACTCACTGCTGCATTTTTTTAGAACGCCATACTGCTGTCTGCTGAAGTTATCGATCTAATGGAACTTTGAACATAATTCCCTTCACTTCTCAACCCAAAATAGCCGCATGTAGGAAAAGGGCTAACTTCTGCGACATTTTGCTCTTTTCAGGCTTAATAGATGGCCAGGCCGCAGATGCATCTCGAAACTCTTGTATTATGTGTGGGGAGAGCGTATCGTGCCAAAATACGTCAGAAAAGTATTTTGTACATTAGCTGTCGTGTGTCAGTGGCATTTTATTCTTCATAAAACCTTGTTTGACAGCTTTAACTCAGAACAAGTTTTCTACATGCATGTAATCAATAAACTGAATGTGCATTGTCAGACTGTTATAGATAACATCAGAGAATTCGCATATATCGTTGATGATTAATTTCTCTCTCATGTTAACTAATGCTTTAACAACACTAAAAGAAACCGTACGAAAATTGTGCACTGTATTAAAAGAAATGAAATAAAACTACCCACGATAACCTTACGACCAAAGTCTGTTTCAATAAAACTGAGTATCTGTACACATGCGTACCTCTATCGGCACGAATTAGTAAAATACTGATCACTTAGATTTCGATTGGGTCTGTGTTTGATTGGTATGCTGTGTCATACTCAAGAGGTATGCAAATGTGACATTTCATAATTAAAGTTATGTATTCCTAGAAACGCAAAATTTGTTTGTCAGCAGCGGAAAGAGGCCTTACCTGTTGTGCAGCATTGTAAGATTTTCACCATTGCACTATATGCCGAAAGTATTTTCTGGCGATTTCCTTATCGATGTGTGATCTCACTGCTTGTAGCTCTTTCACAGAAGAGGTAAAAACGTTACAGTCAGCTACACTGGAACCGCGAACCATAAGAGACGCTTTCTCTCATGTTAGCACGTTTCCACGGAGCTAGGGAAGAGGCATGCGTCCAGGTGTCCTCTTACGAGACCAGTAGCGGCTAGAACTCGTAAACCGCTATTTAAAGGACGAGATTAGATGCGATTTCCACGTGCAATGACTTTCCTGGGCTGAAAACCGTTAATTTACAATCTTTTGTTACAGCTCAAGCGTTAATAATAATTCAGATTATTCAATGGAAATGATAGGAAAAATCAAGTGAACTTTGAGGCTTAATTCCGTGCACACCAGGAAGTAACTCGTCGGTCACAGAGTTGCTAAATATACCTTGCCTTGTTGCCAAATCTCAGTTACATTACCAGCAGGAAGAAGACGAACCCATGTGATCCTACAGTGGGCTGGGAAGCGACCACAGCTGACGTCTCAAAGACGCGGTTGCTACGGCCTGGAATACGTAATCCGTTTGATTCACATTTCTGTAACTGGGCTTAGGGACTGGAGCGTAGTTACTAATAATACTCAGAACTGACTGCAAACTAAGCTTCATAAATCAGTAACTCTCATAGTTGTTTCTATATATCTTTCGTAAGTGTGCTCAAAACTAATTGGCTAACGTTTTCGTGCCTCGCCGATAGTCGAGCACAACAAACAAATAAAAAAAAAGACTGTGTGCGTGTGTGTGTGTGTGTGTGTGTGTGTGTGTGTGTGTGTGAGAGAGAGAGAGAGAGAGAGAGAGAGAGAGAGAGAGAAGAGAAGAGAGAGTGAGGGAGAAAGATAAAAATAAAAATGAATGAGAGAGAAAGAGAGAGAGAGAGAGAGAGTAAAATATTGTTGCAAAGAAACTGAATCATGGTATGTAAAGAAATCTTTCATTAAAATGACTCGTTCTACATCATCTATGATCCATGGAACAAGTATTAATCTAATCATATCGTATTGCTGACTAGTCATGAAGAGGCACGAATTACAGAAATTTTCGCCAATATCAGTAACCAAATCTAAACTTAAAAAAAAAGACGACAGACAGTTTTTGTAATAAACCGGGACTTCTTTAAAGACCCTTTCGTCCCTGTTAACTAACCACGAAAGATGTGTGATATACCTCCATTCACAAGGAACGAAATGTTTATGCATTTAAAGATGGAACGCATGATGTGAAGTTCTGTGACGGTGATACGAACCCAGCACGCAATCGGATTGTTAACTAAGTAAAATCAGATGTTACGTATCGGTTTTTCTTACCAGCTGCTAGATGTGTGAATCTAAAATAAGGATACAAATTTTTGTGCCTGAGCGGCAATCGAACCGCACACCTACCGTCCTTCTTTATCATCCACGAACATAGCTTAAGTAACACTTGCTTACTCACCAACAGTAAGATGTGTGCGTGTTTGACCAGAAATAACGACACCTATTGCGATTGGTGGCAACACATGAACAGAAAATAAAAATGCGCGTTAATTTTCACTAGCAGACTGGTATGCACGTGATAGGGCTTGAAATTAAATTGTGAATATTTTTGAACTGGATCAGGATTCGGACCCACATACTTACCTTTGGAGGAGACCTAGAGAAGATTGCAGTCTTGGGAAAAGGAACGAAATGATTGAACTATACTGTTCCGAGAGATTCAGATCCTCGAAAGATGAGATACGAATTCGAATGATAGTTCAGCACCAAATTTTTCAACGTTTCTTGTTCAATCAAGTACAAGAAAAATAAGAGCCCTGTTCCTTTAAATGGCTATCGTTTCATCAAATAAAAAAAATTTTCTAATGTAGGTAAGTTTGCTGGAGACAGTATTTCTGTTTACCATGACTTCCGCCTACGTAAACCGGCTCTGCCCAATTGGTAATGAAGGAACGTGATGTTTAATGCGGATTCTGGACTATAACGTCTTTCTCTTGTGGTTACCAGAGGTAAAGTAAATCTGTTTGTGCCTCTTAAAAGTAAATGCCTGAACCCACGTATTGCACCTGTGATAGTTCGTTTCACCAGATCATTGTGGCAACATTTCCCAGCCCTAGGAGTGTGCTGTAACGGATGGTGTGCTTAGCTTACAAAATTAGTCACGATGGAAAAAATGCGAGCCTATTAAATGGTTAAGTAGAAGCAATCTTCTGACGTGGAGATTACGCTATTCTCATGTCAGCAGGATGTAAAGACTCTTCTAGGCATCATAGCCTTGATGTAAAGTCATTTTGAAATATTCACTAATTCAGCAAATTTCTTAGTTCTAGAAAATCCACTGTGAAGAGTGAAGTTACCGGATAATTCGATTGTTACCGTCATTGTTACTATCATTTTCTTCATACCGTTGCTGGAACACATGTGCTTGAAGATCATTTAATGCCTTTTGTTCATTAGAGAAGTAGCTGCTCAAGAAGAGGTTCTTTCCCTGTCTACGGAGTCCTTTTCATGTTAATATCAAACATCAGCAATTACTCGCAGATTACATTAAAACTAAAGTAATTGATGAAGACCTTACTTGATAACAAAATCGCGCTGCCTTTCTTAATTTACTTGCGCCTAGAAATGGCTGCCGAATACTGCCAAATCAAAAGCCAAAGGATCTTACTACCTTCCGTTATACGTCGCTGTCAGTTCTTCCACAAGATTTGGTCGACGTGACCTGTTTCAAGTTGTGTATGGCAGAGAACGTTTTAGAAAATCAATTGTTTTCCTTTGCAATAAACAGAAAGATTTTATTTGTAAGCTATCCAAGTTCAAAATTTTCGCATTATTAGTTCAGATTTAATATTCACTTCTATAATGTAGGAAAGCATTTCACAGTTGCAAAACTCGCACCCGACTCATTGACCTTACACTTAGTCGCTGACCATAAATTCTAGCTCAGAGTGACACAAGTTTAAGTACCCTGATGTAGCGAAGACTGTTTGCTAGTGCTCTTTTTCACCAAAAAACATGCAATTCACTCATTGGGCTCCAATAGCACACTGTGACAGTAATTTTTGTGTGTATTTAATGCATGCGGATTGTGGAATTTAGTGGTGCTCTCTCTTCCACTACTGTATACAATATGCCTGACCTAAACAGGCCCTTTATCATTACAGGCCTTGTGCAGTGGAACATCATACTGACAACAGTAATGTTATTATACTGACAGCCTCACTGTTCGTTTTAGCTGACTTTGTAATCATTTAAATAAAACAACCTGACCTTCCAGGTGTGAAATTTGCCAGTAAGTTTTCTTCCTTCCAGCCAGTAAACGAATCACATAACACGATTTAGCACCGTTAAAACGATTTCTTTAAACATTGTCGTAGCTGAAGGAATTTAGTTTCTTCTTAAATCGTCTTATGCAGCAACGTTCACAGATATCTCGAATAGGAAAAGCTCTTTATCCAGGTACGAAGGTTGTGAGACAAACTTCCCACGGTTTGTGTCAGGTTGATCTTTTCGTCTGGTAGCACTGCATAAGTATTTTGTCTAAGAGGTATCTGAAGTAGTGTTCCTGCATCTGTGGGAATCATTGGTTGTAAATGAGTTTACCGTCAATGGGTACTGTATCACAAAACCTGTCGTTTTCTTTTTTTTTTTTTTTTTTAAGTTTAGATTTGGTTACTGATATTGGCGAAAATTTCTGTAACTCGTGCCTCTTCGTGACTAGTCAGCAATACAATATGATTAGATTAACACTTGTTCCATAGATCATAGATGATGTAGAACGAGTCATTTTAATGAAAGATTTCTTTACATACCATGATTCAGTTTCTTTGCAACAATATTTTACTCTCTCTCTCTCTCTCTCTTTCTCTCTCATTCTTTTTTATTTTTATCTTTCTCCCTCACTCTCTCTTCTCTTCTCTCTCTCTCTCTCTCTCTCTCACACACACACACACACACACACACACACACACGCACACACACGCACACAGTCTTTTTTTTTTTATTTGTTTGTTGTGCTCGACTATCGGCGAGGCACGAAAACGTTAGCCAATTAGTTTTGAGTACACTTACGAAAGATATATAGAAACAACTATGAGAGTTACTGATTTGTGAAGCTTAGTTTGCAGTCAGTTCTGAGTATCATTAGTAACTACGCTCCAGTCCCTAAGCCCAGTTACAGAAATGTGAATCAAACGGGTTACGTATTCCAGGCCGTAGCAGCCGCGTCTTTGAGACGTCAGCTATGGTCGCTTCCCAGCCCACTGTAGGATCACATGGGTTCGTCTTCTTCCTGCTGGTAATGTAACTGAGATTTGGCAACAAGGCAAGGTATATTTAGCAACTCTGTGATCGACGAGTTACTTCCTGGTGAGCACGGAATTAAGCCTCAAAGTTCACTTGATTTTTCCTGTCATTTCCATTGAATAATCTGAATTATTAATAACGCTTGAGCTGTAACAAAAGATTGTAAATTAACGGTTTTCAGCCCAGGAAAGTCATTGCACGTGGAAATCGCATCTAATCTCGTCCTTTAAATAGCGGTTTACGAGTTCTAGCCGCTACTGGTCTCGTAAGAGGACACCTGGACGCATGCCTCTTCCCTAGCTCCGTGGAAACGTGCTAACATGAGAGAAAGCGTCTCTTATGGTTTGCGGTTCCAGTGTAGCTGACTGTAACGTCTTTATCCCTTCCTTCTGTGAAAGAGCTACAAGCAGTCAGATCACACATCGATAAGGAAATCGCCAGAAAATACTTTCGGCATATAGTGCAATGGTTAAAATCTTACAATGCTGCACAACAGGTAACGCCTCTTTCCGCTGCTGACAAACAAATTTTGCGTTTCTAGGAATACATAACTTTAATTATGAAATGCCACAATTGCATACCTCTTGAGTATGACACAGCATACCAATCAAATACAGACCCAATCGAAATCTAAGTGATCAGTATTTTACTAATTCGTGCCGATAGAGGCACGCATGTGTACAGATACTCAGTTTTATTGAAACAGACTTTGGTCGTAAGGTTATCGTGGGTAGTTTTATTTCATTTCTTTTAATACAGTGCACAATTTTCGTACGGTTTCTTTTAGTGTTGTTAAAGCATTAGTTAACATGAGAGAGAAATTAATCATCAACGATATATGCGAATTCTCTGATGTTATCTATAACAGTCTGACAATGCACATTCAGTTTATTGATTACATGCATGTAGAAAACTTGTTCTGAGTTAAAGCTGTCAAACAAGGTTTTATGAAGAATAAAATGCCACTGACACACGACAGCTAATGTACAAAATACTTTTCTGACGTATTTTGGCACGATACGCTCTCCCCACACATAATACAAGAGTTTCGAGATGCATCTGCGGCCTGGCCATCTATTAAGCCTGAAAAGAGCAAAATGTCGCAGAAGTTAGCCCTTTTCCTACATGCGGCTATTTTGGGTTGAGAAGTGAAGGGAATTATGTTCAAAGTTCCATTAGATCGATAACTTCAGCAGACAGCAGTATGGCGTTCTAAAAAAATGCAGCAGTGAGTGTACCCAAACTGGCGACGTCTTATCAACAGAGCGCGACGCTTACCGTTACGCTACTAGCTGACACGTAGCTACAACACCTCCAGAACTCAACAACAATTCCTCCAGAACTTGCGCATTACACAGTGCTGTGAGATAATGCATATGGCCGGATCTAGACTTCTGAGAGACAGACAGTTACAGCTTTTCTTTTGCACTGCACGACTTTTTTTAACAAACAGATAACGCAATAGAGTAGCTCAAGTCGAAAGGAACACTTCCTGTTTAAATTTCTGCATCCTACACTGTTGGCAGTTCTGTGTAGGTGTCAATTTCGTGATTTTATTTCGGTGATTACAAAATAGAGTCGAATGTAGGCACTGCGTCGCCGAGGCAGCTAGTTCATGGAGATTCGGTCAACCAAGTAAATGAATGTACTGAGCATGCTGCAAACCACTACTGAATTCTCATCCAGTGTGGCGCAACATTGTTATGATAGAAAATGAATAAGAGAGAAGACAGTTTGGTGGTCTCTTGGATTGAGGCTAGGTTCATGTACTTATGGTCTGGGTTCGATTCCCACTTCTGCTGATGATTTTTGATAAGGAGAGACAGATTCTGTTCTCTTCTGGCTACGCCAAGTGAAGAAGGTATAATGGCATTGTGGTCTGAAATTCATGTTAAACATGATATTCCTTCTCTACCAAGTAGACGTTAGGTTGAACCACAATAAAGTCAGGAGTCGCGACACGTAGAAACTCTATCAACAGTAACCTTTCTTATACTAGTTATTTATTTCTAGTGACGAAGCAAACGCTATGTAGGGTCACAGGACACTTATTCCATCTTTTATTTGAGCTTCTGTATGTCGATAAAATTGGTTCTGAACTGGGAATGTAACTCAGACCGCCCTTAACGCGGAATTTGATCCCTTCGTGACAATACAGCTCGACTGCAATTTGTTGTTTGTTCAAAACTGCAGATTCCTCAACATCTCCACATATTGCGTGGGAAAGGGTTCGAATCCTGGCCCGGCACTAAAGCTTTCATTATGTATTATCAAGCTCTAGCATGAGAACACCTATCTGCTGGTGGGTAATAATTTTGATTTTTAATGTATTTTCATTCGTTGTCAACACTAACGGGATGTGACGTTTTTGAGTCCCAGTGAGACACAGAACTGTTTGCGAAATCATTGTACATTCAAGGATGTTATTCCGAGCTGCTGGTGGGGAAAAATTTGGTAGCTGACGTCTCTTTGTGTGCAGTCAACAACGATATGTGTGGGGCTCGATTCCCAGTCAGCATTGAACTCTTCGTCATATTATTTCTAGTTCAAACATGCTCACATGTCGCTGCTGGTGTAGCAAACCCATTTTTAACGTTCGTTATCTCTAGAATATAACAGCGATAGGTGCCAGGTTGGAGTCCTGGGAAAGAAAAAATTAATGTTTCGTCTCGTCATTTCAGTTAAAACATCTAGCTACTGCCGAGCAAATCCGATATGTCACAGTTGATTGTGCTTCGATGACAATCCAATTAGGTTCTGGGTTCGAATCCCTGCCCAACACGAAGCTTTACCTCACGACATTTCAAGAAAGTTACTTGTGAAGAAGCAATATTTAACATCTCACGTAGCTGGTTAACAAGGACAATAGATGCTGGGCAGGAATTCGCGTCCGTTAACAATATTTACGTTATGTAATTTAAAGTTGATATTTGCTAACTGATACTGTCTAAAATCGTGGTATATCACTCTCTTTATGCCTAGTCAGGAATGACTATTAGTTTCCGTCAGTCACGAAGTCTTTGCTTAGTCTGCATGACCCGGGTTTGAATCCATATGCAGAACGAGACGGTTCGTCGAGTCATTTGAAATTCATACCTATTCTCAACTAGCTGCTCGTGATTAGCTTACATTTTTAATGTCATTTTGTATTAAATAATAAGTACGGTATGTTATTTTGAAGAGGAAATCATGAATACGACGAACTTACTACGTGAATTACCTATCTGACGTAATAATGAGAGTAGTAACATTTCATGTATGTCATTTATTGTAATAAATGTGAGCTTACAAGCCTGAAGAACAGTCTTATGTGTGATAAGATGTTCCCTGATATTTGTAGTACCTTGGTATTACTTTACATCTTGAGTTATTGCGATGCAGAGCAGTGTTTTCTAGTGGTGACTTGTTGGAACCATTTTCAATAGTCAAACGACTGTACCGAGTGGCGATAAGAGGACCTGCTAGACAGCTGCGCTATGTGGGTTACATTCGAATCAGGCCAAATGCAATTCAGGTCGTTCGGATACTTTTGAGCAATACTGTACATATCAGAGTCATTTTACCACTTCCTATTTCATTTGTGGAAGGCGTGGGCAAGAAAGGGTACCCGATACACACACCTGCAGACGCCTTCGTGGTCATTAAGCGATGTGTAAGCAGGGAGTAATACGTTTATACGCTCTTTTCAAAACCTAACGTCTTGAAACTTTGAGAATATGGCTGTCTGTGATGCACAAAGGATTTCTTCCATAGCAATTTATTGAGCATTTCAGTAACGCCATCACACTGGATAAACCATCTAACGACGAAGATTACAACTCACGTTTCAATCTTTACTATCTCTTCTGTTTATCCAGTAAGTGACCCACAACGTCGAACAACACTCAAAGACTGGTCGAAAGAAATTTTGTACGCAACCTGCTCCGTGAGTGAATTATACATCCTTAGGATTTTTCTGATGAATCTCAGGCGAGGAGCCACTTTTCCCACGGAAGTTTTTATGTGGTCGTAAGACATTAAATCGCTCCAGGCAGAAACGCTTGGATATTTGTCGTGTCTGTCTCATTCCAGTTAAGTCAAACGGTACTGAGTATTTCAGTCCATTTAACGACACTGCATTCTGTTTGCTCCTGTTTAGTGTTAGCTGTCAATTTTTGGTTCAGAAATGGTTCAAATGGCTCTGAGCACTATGGGACTCAACTTCTGAGGTCATTAGTCCCCTAGAACTTAGAACTAGTTAAACCTAACTAACCTAAGGACATCACACACATCCATGCCCGAGGGAGGATTCGAACCTGCGACCGTAGCGGTCTCGCGGTTCCAGACTGCAGCGCCAGAACCGCGCGGGCACTTCGGCCGGCTGTGTCAATTTTTGCATCAAGTGTCAATTTATTAATTATCTCCAAGTATTTGTGCAATTATTAAACATTTTCTGTCAACGTGATCATCCTCCTTAGAACAGCGACGTGGTGGAACAAGCGTAGAGAGCTGAAATAACTATCTGCTAGGTGGTATCTATACAGCGTGAACAATAGCCCTTCATTGGACGCTACATGTCATTATCGTGATGTCTTTCTTTTAAAAATGATGTATTGGATTTATTATTTAGGACGTATTGAATCCAGTCCTATAGCGCCTAGTACACATTTAACACGTCTGTTGTTTACTAGATGATGGAACAAACCTGCGCTGGAAGCTTTCTGGAAGCCAAGAAACATTCAAGAAACAGTGTATTACAACCTATTAACACAATTAAATGGGTTTGAAGTACCCTCACCAAGTAAAATATTATTCACTCCCGTTAAGAACACGTACCGGTCGTTTCGGAGCGCTGCAGATGATGCAGAACTGGTGCCGGTTGTTCACGTAACCGTCACCCGCAATCGTAAGTCATGGTAGTGAAATAGTGTATAGGTACCACTCCGTCGTATGGAATCGGTGAAGTGACGTGACTCGTCGTGGAGAATTTAAGAAATGGCAGAAATGTGCTTCGCATTTGGGTATGCCCATGACTGCATCATGAATGAAATTACCCGCCATGTTGGTGTATCAACGTGGATAGCCCAACGTGTCTATGACGACTGGGTTATAGCTCGCAGCCCTGCTACATGGGGTAAGAACAATGATCGTACAAACATCCTAACTGACAGGAACTGGAGATAAGTGTCACGTCTTTTCGTTAACATCCAGTTTCTAACCCCCACAGAGCCAAAGGCCTTGCCGCAGTTGGTAACACCAGTTCCCGTCAGGTCACGGAGGTTAAGCACTGTCGGGCTTGGCTAGCACCTGGATGGGTGACCGTTCGGGTCTGCCGAGTGCTTTTGGCAAGTGGGGTACACTCAACGCTTGTGAGGTCAATTGAGGAGCTACCTGACTGAGAAATAGCGGTTCCAGTCACTAAAACTGCGGTGTGCTGACAACATGCTGTTCCAAATGCGCAATCAGTGACACCTATGGGTGAGGATGACACGGCGGTCGGTCGATACCGTGGGGCCTCCACGCCTGCTGTCAGTCAATGCAGGTCTGTCTCAGTTTCCTAGAGAAAACTGCGAAGGTAACTGCATGAAACATTCATTTGTAGTTGGGACCCACGCAAAAGTCAATTGGCCACAGAGGCACATTAGCTACACTCTTCAGTGGGCCAGCAAAACAGAAACTAGACAGTGGCTGACTGGAGGCGTGTTGTGTGGTTCACAGAGCTGCGGTTTTGCTTGTTTTCCAAACGGTGCAAGGTGTACTGAGCTCCCAACGAGGCGTTTACCATGCTGAGTGGAACGCGTAGTTCAGGCCGGAGGTGGTTCTACGTTGTTTTGGGGGCGTTTTGGGTAGCGTGACCTCAACCCGCATATTAAAATGGTCGTGAACATGAACCAGGAAGTTTATTTCAACATTTTCGGTGGTCTAGTGTCGTCCTTTGCTCTAGATGTTCTTATTAGTATGCTGTTGACACTCTCAAGATGGTTCTACATTGGAAAGAAGTTCTAGTTATTAATCACGAATCTAGTAACTGATTACTTACACTGCGATGTTAATGTAATAATTCTCAGCTCGTTAAGCAAAGGTGTATGTGAGCTTGTGACGGTAATGCGCTCTTTAAGTATGAGTGCAATACCTTTATCTGTACATGTTTTTGTCTAGAATGGTTACCAAGGGTTTTAAAAGTAATGAGTAGTTTATGTACAGGGTACCCCTAATTAAAGTTCCAGTTTCAAAACGATGTAGAAAGAGAGCCACTGCCCAGAATGAAGTCAAATTTGAACAGCATATTACTGTCGCAGGGGTAACGTTATGGAATATAAAGTTTTAACAAAAATTTTGACAGTGGATCGCGCTCTAAGCATCTTAAAGCAAGTAGAGTCGGCTAGAAATGACAGATGAATGGCGACACGACGGCTGTGGTTTACGTAGCACATTTCACCATTCGTACTCTTCAGTGTGTACGACTGAACAAGTTCGGCAATGTTTGTAATGTTGACAGCCGGAAGTCACACGGATTAAGATCGAACGGCCAGGTGAGTCCAACGTTCGGGCAATTTTTCCATATATCGCATGGTTCTACACCACCGTTCGACCTCTCCTGCAGTACTGTGGCCATGTCTTAGACGTCAGATCAGCTGCGGCCGGCCGGAGTGGCCGTGCGGGTCTAGGCGCTACAATCTGGAGCCGAGCGACCGCTACGGTTGCAGGTTCGAATCCTGCCCCGGGCATGGATGTGTGTGATATCCATAGGTTAGTTAGGTTTAATTAGTTCTAAGTTCTTGGCGACTGATGACCTCAGAAGTTAAGTCGCATGGTGCTCAGAGCCATTTAGATCAGCTGCTTTCCTGCCTCTGCCACACTGCTACTCAAAAGTACCTTGCTCCTCAAAAGAACCTTTCATTTTGAATTTTGTAATCCTTTTCTCCAGACCCTCAGCAGACATCTGACGAATGCATTTTTTCATATCCATAAGTGTCCTGAACTTCTGGAGAGCTAGTGGGGCATAGTTACTATTCTCGTAAAAGAGTATTACCAGCACTGCACGATCATTTTGGAGACACTCATGTTGGATGTCTCGGACGCAAACCGAGGAAGACCCGTGAGCCACGTGTCTGTTGGTGTGCATATGCTGACGCTTAAAGCGCCATCTGCAGGACAAATCTTCATTAACTTAATTTTTTTTTTGTTCCATACGTTCTCCCATTAGTCAATTATACGATATTCAAAGTTGACGTCAATCCGAGCTATGATCCACTTTCTAATGCGTTTTGAAATTGGACCTTTAATTAAGGACACCCTGTATGTAAATATGGTAAGTGACGGTTCGTGTAATTTCTCTATTTTGTTGCTAAAGGAAGTGTTGAATCAAATATCGTGAGGTAACGTAAATGAATACGTTTAACACAAATTGTTGACGCTGCAAATTACACACATCAAAAAACGTTTTGCATTATCCCGGTTCCCAGAACTCCTGAAGAAAGACGTTGACTGTGGATATTGTATCACAGACACAGTCACTGTCGCTGTGCAGAGATGTCACTAAATCCGGCCAAAGATGTAAACAACCATGCTTGAGCAGCGCCTATTAGACGGAGGGGGTCCGACGGCCGATCAGTTGCAGCCATTCCACCAGGAAGGAGGTACACGGCTTGTATTGCCTGTAGTTCAACATTGCCTAGACGGTCAATACCGCGGTTCGATCGCGTCCGCATCGTTACTTTGTGCCAGGAAGGGCTCTCAACAAGGGAAGTGTCCAGGCGTCTCGGAATGAACCAGAGCGATATTGTTCGGTCGTGGAGGAGATACAGAGAGACAGGAACTGTCGATGACATGCCTCTCTCAGGCCGCCCGAGGGCTACTACTGCAGTGGATGTCCGCTACCTACGGATTATGGCTCGGACGAACCCTGACAGCAATGCACCATGTTGAATAATGCTTTTCGTGCAGCCACAGGTCGTCGTGTTATGACTCAAACTGTGGCAACAGGCTGCATGATGCGCAACTTCACTCCAGACGTCCTTGGCGAGGTCCATCTTTGCAGCCACGACACCATGCAGCGCGGTGCAGATGGGTCCAACAACATGCCGAATGCACAGCTCAGGATTGGCATCACGTTCTCTTCATCGATGAGTGTCGCATATGCCTTCAACCAAACAATCGTCGGAGACGTGTTTGGAGACAATCCGGTCAGGCTGAACGCCTTAGACACACTGTCCAGCGAGTGTTGTTTTGGGTCGACATTATGTGGGGCCGACGTACGCCACAGGTGGTCATGGAAGGCGCTGTAACGGCTGCACGATACGTGAATGCCATCCTCCTACCGATACTGTAACCTATCGACAGCATATTGCGGAAGCATTCGTCTTCATGGACGACAATTCGCGCCCCCATCGTGCACATCTTGTGAATGACTTCCTTCAGGATAACGACATCGCTCAATAGATAGATGTTCTCCAGACATGAACCCTGTCGAACATGCCTGGGATAGATTGAAAAGGGCTGTTTGTGGACGACATGACCCACCAGTCACTCTGAGGAATCTACGTCGAATCACCGTTGAGAAGTGGGATAATCTGGACGAACAGTGCCTTGATTAACTTGTGGATAGTATGCCACGACGAATACAGGCATGCATCAGTGCAAGAGGACGTGCTACTGGGTATTAGAGGTACTGGTGCGTACAGCAATCTGGACCACCACCTCTGAAGGTCTCGCTGCTTGATGGTAGAACATACAATGTGTGGTTTTCATGAGCAATAAAAACGGAGGAAATGATGTTTATGTTGATCTCTGTTCCAATTTTCTGTACTGATTCCGGAACTCTCGGAGCCGAGGTGATTCAAAACTTTTTTTGATGTGTGTGTATACTCGAGCGAAACTTGCTGTTCCTTTCTCGTGATAGTGTAGATGTATGCTGCAGGGATGACTGGGCCATCATGGGAACTGGAAAGGATGAAGGTGATGTGTGGTGTTGAAGTGAGGATTGTAGGGAGGGCGTGTGTGTTTGTTTTTTTAAATTTTTATTATTTAAAAAAAATTATGGTAAGTTATGAAGTAATGAGAATTTGCTTCTTTCTGACATTGATTTCTTATCATTTAACATATTTTCATTTCTATTTGTGGCCTCATGTATGAAAAACCCTCCCTGGAGTGTGTGCGTTCCCTTTCTGTTGTTGTTATGGCATATGACTGCCATGTCTGTTTTTATACCAGTATGGTAGTGATTTTCTCGTATTAGATGTTCTGGACATCTGGAGTGGGTACATTCACCCTTGAATGCCCATATATCTTGTTTGTAACTATTGTTAAAATTTCTTGCAGTCATTCCAATATACTTAGAGTTACAGTTATTACATTTTAATTGATATATACTTGCACTGTTGTATTTATCTTTCTCTTCAGTCTCAGTTTCAAATTTCTTTTGTACTGTGCTAATACACTAATTCTATGATCTTTGAATATGTTACCAGATTTGTGTGTGATTTGGCTGTGGTAAGTTAGGTGTGCTATATTGTGTTTTTGCTGGATGGATTTTTGGGTCTAAGTGTGGATTGAGTGTTACTGTTACGTGTTGGTATTTCTGGATTGTTTATATTTTTTGTGTCTTCTGTATGTATTTTCCTTTCAATGGTGTTGCGTGTCTTGTGCAGTGTCTTGCTGTTGTATCTGTAGTCATGATTAGCTCTTCTTGATGGATACTTTTGCTTAGAGGAATTATGCATAGTTTGTATATCATACTTCTGGTGGCACGCATTTCTGAGGAAGTGAGCAGTTGATTTCTAGTGTATTATCATTTCTGTGGATGTTTCCTTTCGGGAAATGTTAAAGCTTTGTCTGTCGTTGGATTTTTTGATCTTGAGTTTGAGGTAGTGTAGTGTTTCTTCTGTTTACATTTCCATAGTAATCTAAATGTTGTGGTGTACGTTATTTATCTGCCCGTGTAAATTGTTTATATCTTCTTGCGATTCATCTCTGAGGCATATGATACTGTCTGTATATCTCTGCCAGTATAAGACTTTATACCTTCTTATTTCTATTATTTCTATAATATTTCTTTTTCAATTTGATTCATGTAGATAATTGTTAGTGTGTATGAGATTTGGGTTCCCATTGGGAGGCTTTCCTTTTGAAAAAAAAAAGTGCTGTTAAGTTAGAAGTAATTTTTCTCTGATTACTTCACTGATTTTTACCAGTGCTTCTATGGCAGACTTTGAGATTTCTGGATTTCCTGTCTGTTGTTCTTTTCTGATGTTAATTGTGTCACCAAATTGGATAGAAGTGTACATGTATTTCAGATCAAATGATATTAGTTTTCTAGTTTGCGGGATATTTGCATCATTAACGTTTAGGGATTAATTCTGTGGAGTTTTTGATACTTTTGTTGTTCAATTAAGTATTTGTGTGCAAAATTTGCAGCACGGTTTGTGAGAGCACTCTTCAAATTGAATTGGTCTCATAGGTTACTGTCTTTATGTATTTTGGGCTGACTTCTGAGCATTGGTGCTAACGGATGTTTTGTACTAAGTTTGATTACTGTTTTTTTGTGAGTGAGTTTTTGATATTTTAAATGAGTTTTCCAGTTTCATTTGAAACCGTCAGCTTGACTATTGCTGGTCCTGCAACATGAAGGAGTTGAATGGATGAGAAAAGACAACGTGTATCAACCAGTGAGCAGTTACAATGCTCTGTAGGGGTGTTACGCATTACATAATGCCTGGAGACAACGTCTGAATGAGTTCACAAGGGGAAGAATCAAATGAAAAGTGGAAGACGGACGAAGTGTGACGAGTGTAGTTCGGGAGTTCAGTATTACTCACACCACTGTTTTACGTGCATAGGGTGCATTCTGAACCACAGGCACAATGCCTGAGGGAGAGCAGGGGGTCGACCCATTCAGTTGCAGCAAAATTGTGAAAGGCACCCACATCAGACAGCGGTGAGATTGCAATCACGTTTAACAGGACTGCGAGACACGCAGACTCACGCTCCGCTTGGCAAGTCGGATGCATGAAAGTCGTCTCTTTACTCAGCAACCAGTACACAGTGTTCTTTTGACATGTGTACGTATATGAAACAGTTCGTGATAGCGTCAAGAGCATAGGGACATGCTTTTGATGAATCTATTTGTTTTGTTGTAAGATTGATTACTATTCCTGCATTTATGTGACTGTGTTGGTTGATTTTCTACCTGTGTTAAAGTATGTCCAGTTTATAGTATGATGTCCCCAATGTCTGCTTTTTTTACTTAATTCTTTTTACTGTTATATATTTTCTCACAGTTGTATGTTCGTGGGATTCATCAGTCTTTGATAAAATGTGTGTGTCGTAATGTCCTGCACATATGAAGAGGTTGAAAAATCAGCCAACAAGTTGCAAATAAATGCTTATTAGCCCTTGACCATGGTTTCGATATTTGTAAAAATACCTCCTTCAGAAGTAGCGGCCCTAAAATGTATGCACCAGTTACAAAACTATTTTTACAAGCATAATAAAGTATTAACAGAAAAATATTTGTGAAGTAAACGTACTCACTTATTACATCACATGATGGCACAATAGATTAGATGAAGCCGAGCGGCTCTTGTCATAAACAAAATTGATGAAACAAGAAATTATCGCAAGCCATGGCCTTAGGTAGCGCCAGATTACACATATAGTACTTCAGAAAGACTGCTCATTAGTAAATACCCACAGATAGAGGCTCCAGTCAACATAAAATTGTATTAGGCGTCACAGGATAAAATATTTGCATAAGTTACGTGTACATCATGCCAGAGACTAAGGCCAGCTCCTATAAATATACAGTCTCAAGGGACCAGGAAAAATTGGCCTGCAGAGGGTGCTAAATACATGCGAGTAAGAACTGCGTCTTGGTTGTGTTGACCAACAGCATTTTAAAATAAAGTAAGTATGAAATTTCCTCCACAAGGCCATTAAAAATATCATAGATTTACTGGTATACATTACGCACAAAATTATTAATACATTTGCTGACAGAGTAATATTGTACATAAATTCAGCGTGCAGAAGGCAGAGTTCCATTTACAAAAGATCACTGTTACTAATGCACGGGGAAGAAGAGCAAATGTAAGCTAAAACAACCTCACTAACAGGAAAAGACTTCCGCTTAAAATATATGGATATGGACGTGAGTTCTCCTGTAGTTGTTTTCTCATGAGCACATTTAATTTCTTCTTTTATGTATTCTTCTCTCCCTTTGACACTTTCTTAGCAAACTGTTCTGCTTTATCTATCTTGTGCCACAGTACTATAGAATTGTTTAAAAAATGTATTTGCATGTACACATTGTTCAGATGCTTGATTAGTTCAGTATTTTTTTGCATACTGTTGATCAACTTCATTAATAATCCTCATATCTGTGCTGTTGATTTGGCTTTGAGTGGTACTTGAGAATCACTGTTTATCTTTACGTTAATGTAGTCTGGAATCAAATGGTATTGATAGAAAACCAGTATTAAACAAAGAAGGGAAAGCCGGAAGGTGTAAGGACTATACAGAGGGTCAATACAAAACAAATAAATTTGAGGGCAATGTAATGGAAAAGGACAGATAAAGATGAGATGGAAGATATGATTGAGAAAGTATGACAGAGCACTGAGAGACTTAAGCCTAAACAAGCCTTCTGATGTAGACAACATTCCATCAGAGTTGCTGATATCCTTGGAAGAACCATCCATAACAAAGCCAGACCACCTTGTGTACAAGATACAAGGGCTGGACAAAAATTCGGCAACAACGCGAGAAATGTGTGCTTAAACATAAATGCAGATGCTAGGCAGCCTGCAAGTTTTGCTGTTGTATTTGAGCACGAATTGCCACTGCGCAATGTCCTCAATATGTTGCAAGCGTCAGTCGTAATCAGGATAGTGTTCTGTGTAATTGTGAGTGCATTTTGTCGGAGCTGAGTGAATTCGAAAGCGGACAAACTGTTGGTAGTCGTATGATGGGTACCTCCGTAACCAACGCAGCAGAAAATTTTCGTGCTTCAAGAGGAACCATATCGAAGATTTTTGCTGCATACAGAGAAGGCAAAAAAATAGCGTCCGCTAAGTCCCTATGCAGACGAAAGTGTTTGTTGAGTGATCTTGACGGTCTGTCATTGAGGAGGATTGTGACGAAAAATAAGAGGATTACAGCTGCAAGAACCACTGCAGAATTAACACTAGCATTCACAAACTCTGTCGGCACTAAAACAACATGAAGGGTGCTCCCTAAGCAGGGAAATGCCATGGCAGTTCGAATTTCAAAACTACTCATCAGCTATGCAAATGTCCGTTACAGGAAAGCGTGGAGCCGAAACCATAAACCTGGACTGTGGAGCAACAGAAGAACTTCATTTGGTCGGATGAGTCTTGTTTTATATTGTTCCAGCTTCTGCCCGAGTTTACGTCCCACGAGGGAAACAAGACGAGGTTTCGGTGACGATTTGGGCAGCCATATCGTTGTATTCCGTGGTCCCCATGGTTACTCTGCACGGTAGCATTACTGCCAAGGATTATGTGACCTGCCGGCCGGAGTGGCCGAGCGGTTCTAGGCGCTACAATCTGGAACCGTGCGACTGCTACGGTCGTAGGTTCGATTCCTGCCTCGGGCATGGATGTGAATGATGTCCTTAGGGTAGTTAGGTTTAAGTAGTTCTAAGTTCTAGGGGCCTGATGACCTCAGCAGTTAAGTCCCATAGTGCTCAGAGCCATTGGAACCATTTGATTATGTGACGACTTTGGCTGATCAGGTCCATTCCAAAGTACAATATTTGTTCCCCAATCCTGATACCTTGTTTCAAGACGACGGAGACCCTGTTCACACAGTTCACATCGTCCAGCACTGGCTTTGTGTGCACGAGGGTGAACTGTCACGTTTCCACTGGCCGCCACAGCCTCCAGACGTCAATATTATTGAGCGTTGTTACCGGAACTTGTCACTATTCTGCAGTTAGAATGGTACAAAATTCCCTAGAAAAGCATACAGGACCTGTATTTAACCAATCCGAGACTACAGGAGCCTGTTTTAAATGCTAATGTGTTTCCTACTCTGTTTCAAGCGTGGTAATGTATTGTTTATTTGGTGTTTCCATATTTGTGCACAAGGCAGGGAAAATAAACTCGGAATTAATGAAGAATTTCATAATTTCAGTTCCTAAGAAAGCAGGTGCTGGCAGGCGTGAATATTACCGAACCGCCAGCTCAGTAACTCATGGCTTCAAAATACTGTCACCAATTATTTACAGAAGAATGAGAAAACTGGTAGCACCTGACCTCGGGAAGGATCAGTTCGAGCTGCGGAGAAGTGTTGGAACACACGAGGCAATGCTGGCCCTACGTGTTATCTTCTGTTAAGAAAAGGCAAACCTACTTTTCTAGCATTTATAGATTTGGAGAAGTTTCATCAATATTGACTGTGATACTCTCTTTTATATTTCTGTGTCTAGCAGGGGTAAAATACATGGAGCGAAAGCTTATTTACAACTTGTACAGAAACCAGACAGCTGTTATAAGAGTAGCAGGCCATGAAAAGGAAGCAGTGGTTGAGAAAGGAGTAAGACAGAATTGTAGCTTATCACCAATATTATTCAGTCTATACTGTGAGGGAATGTAATGAAACATTTAGAAAACGTATTGAACTTCAGAGAGAAGAAATAAAAACTTTGTGATTAGCCGTTAGAGACAGCAAAGGATTTGGAAGTGCAATTGACGAGCAGTTTAGACAAGAAGAGAATAGAAGCGTTTCAAAAATAGCGCTGCAGAAGAATGCAGAAGATTAGTTGGATAGATAGCGTAACTAATGAGGAGGTACTGAATATAACTAAGGGGAAAAGAGATTTGTGGCATAACGTGACTAAAAGAAAGGATCGCTTGACAGGACACATTCTGAGACATCAAGAGATCGTCGATTTAGTACTGGAAGGAAGTATGGGTGCTAGGTGAGAGGGGAGGGGAGAAGGAAGAGGGGGTAAAATTGCAGAAGGAGATCAAGAGACAAGTACAGTGCTGTTGTTGTGGTCTTCAGTCCTGAGACTGGTTTGATGCAGCTCTCCATGCTACTCTATCCTGTGCAAGCTTTTTCATCTTCCAGTACCTACTGCAACCTACATCCTTCTGAATCTGCTTAGTGTATTCATCTCTTGGTCTCCCTCTACGATTTTTACCCTCCACGCTGCCCTCCAATACTAAATTGGTGATCCCTTGATGACAAGTACAGTAAGCACATTCAAAAGGATGAAGGTTGCAGTAGTCATTCAGAAATGAAGAGGCTTGCGAAGGACAGACTAGGTTTGAGAGCTGTACCACAACAACGGTATTGTTTACACATTTTACGCTTGTTTCCTGCAATTTAGTATTAAACACGAGTAGCATTTCGCAAACAGAAATAATTTCAAGAGAGAAGCTGATAAGTGAGAACTGTAACATTTTGATCATTACTGCTAATCATGTTTAGCTGAAGAAATTACTTTGACTACCGAAAGCATTTTATGAGATGTAATTAGGTATGCTGTATTAATGCTAACTTTTTACAAGAAACTGAGTAATTGATAGCTAAGCAGTTTGCAGATAACTATTTATTTTAGTTAAAACTGAAACTACCGCGAAATGTTGTCCATTACATTACTGAATAATTAAAACATTACGTAATAGAAATTCAGTGTTAAAAGGTGTTCTACAGAAGATGCCCTATAGAAACACCGATCTGGACTTAAAAATGTTTTTTCTAGTTCTATTTATATCTATATATGTACTCCGCTGTCCACCAAGCGGTGTGTGGCGGAGGGCACAATTCGCGCTAACTCATATCCCCATGTCCCCATATCCCCATATCTGTTCCACTCGCGGATCGCGTGAGGGGAAAAACGACTGTGTGAACGCCTCAGTACGAGCTCATATTTCCTTTATCTTTGATTGATGATCATTACGCGATTTGAAAGTTGGTGGTAATAATATATTCTCTACATCCTGCGTGAAGATTGGATTTCTGAATTTAGTGAGCAGCTCCTTCTGTTTAGCGCGTCGTCTATCTGCAAGTGTGTCCCACTTCAAACTTTCTATGAGATTTGTAACGCTCTCACGTAGTCGAAATGTACCAGTCACGAATCTTGCCGCTCTTCTTTGGACTCTCTCAATCTCTTGAATCAGACCCAACTGGTAAGGGTCCCATACAGACGAACAATACTCTAAGACTGGACCAACTAACGTATTGTAAGCTATTTCCTTTGTTGAAGGACTGCATCGCTTCAGAATTCCACCAATAAACCGCAATCTAGAGTTCGCCTTACCCGTTACTTGTGTAATCTGATCATTCCATTTGAGATCTTTTCGAATAGTCACACCCAGATACTTGACTGATTTTACCGCTTCCAAAGACTGATCGTTTATTTTGTACTCATACATTAATGGGGATTTTCGCCTTGTTATACGCAGTAGGTTACACTTACTAATATTGATAGATAACTACCAATCATTACACCACGCATTTATTTCCTGCAAATCCTCATTGATTTGTTCACAAGTTTCGTGTGATACTACTTTCCTGTAGACTACAGCATCATCGGCAAACAGTTTAAGGCCGCTGTCAATACCTACAATCAGATCGTTTATGTAAATCGTCAAAAGCAGAGGACCTATTACGCTGCCCTGGGGCATACCTGAAGTTACTCTTGTTTCTGTTGAAGTTACCCCGTTCGGGACGACATACTGCTCCCTGTCTGTTAGAAAACTTTCTATCCAACCGCGTATGTCATTGGATAGACCGTAAGCGCGCACTTTTTGTAGCAAGCGACAGTGCGGAACTGAGTCGAACGCCTTTCGAAAGTCGAGAAATATGGCATCAACCTGGAAGCCGGTATCTAGAGCCTGTTGTATGTCATGCACAAAGAGGGCCAGCTGTGTCTCGCATGACCGCTGTTTCCTAAAACCGTGATGGTTTCTGCAGATGATCTTCTTAGAGTCTAGAAAGGTCATTATGTCTTAACACGAAGTATGTTCCATGATTCTACAACAAATCGATGTCAGTGAAATTGGCCGGTAATTATGTGCATCAGATTTTCTACCCTTTTTATAGATTGCTGTGACCTGGGCCTTCTTCCATTCCCGTGGAACTTTCCACCGTTCCAATGATCTCTGATAGGTGATGGATAAGAATGGTGCTATATTTGTAGCATAGTCAACATAAAATCTTACGAGGATACCGTCTGGGTCAGATGCCTTTCTGGCGTCTAAGGATCTTAACTGTTTTACAATCCCAGATACACTAAACACTATGTCAGCCATCCTTTCGTTTGTTCGGTAATTGAAAGGGGGAATGGTGCTTCAGTCCTCTATCGTAAACGAGATTTTGAAAGCTAGGAGTTAGGTTTAGAATTTCGGCTTTCTGTTTATCATCATCAGTTACATTACCAGTACTGTCAGCAAGAGAAGGTATTGAATTATTTGTAGCGTTCATACATTTTACGTACAACCAAAAATTTTTGGGGTTACTTTTAGAATGTGCAGATAAAACATTGTTTTAAAATTCGTTAAAAGAGTCTCTCATTGTCTTTCTGGCAGCAGCTTTGATTTCGCATAATTTCTGTTTGTCAGCGGGACAGTGACTAGGTTTAAAACGACTGTGCAAAATTCTCTGCTTTCTCAGCAACTCCCTAATATGTTTGTTGTACCAAGGTGGATCCTTTCCCTCCCCTATACTTTTGCTAGGCACATACTGCTCTAGCATCTTTGGTCAGAATTTAAAGGTAAATTCTGACCAAAGACGCTCAATATCTTTGTGTCCCGCGGTGAATGCTTGGAGCTTACTATGAAGATATTCATTAATTACACTTTTATTTGCTTTCCCAAACAAGAAAACTCTACGCTGTTTCTTTGTTTTCTTTTTTTGCAACTTCCACTGACATAGAAGCCACAACGACATTATGGTCGCTAATACCTTCTTCTAGATTTTTTTTTGGTCATCAGTCTACTGACTGGTTTGATGCGGCCCGCCACGAATTCCTTTCCTGTGCTAACCTCTTCGTCTCAGAGTAGCACTTGCAACCTACGTCCTCAATTATTTGCTTGACGTATTCCAATCTCTGTCTTCCTCTACAGTTTTTGCCCTCTACAGCTCCCTCTAGTACCATGGAAGTCATTCCCTCATGTCTTAGCAGATGTCCTATCATCCTGTCCCTTCTCCTTATCAGTGTTTTCCACATATTCCTTTCCTCTCCGATTCTGCGTAGAACCTCCTCATTCCTTACCTTATCAGTCCACCTAATTTTCAACATTCGTCTATAGCACCACATCTCAAATGCTTCGATTCTCTTCTTTTCCTGTTTTCCCACAGTCCATGTTTCACTACCATACAATGCTGTACTCCAGACGTACATCCTCAGAAATTTCTTCCTCAAATTAAGGCCGGTATTTGATATTAGTAGACTTCTCTTGGCCAGAAATGCCTTTTTTGCCATAGCGAGTCTTCTTTTGATGTCCTCCTTGCTCCGTCCGTCATTGGTTATTTTACTGCCTAGGTAGTAGAATTCCTTAACTTCATTGACTTCGTGACCATCAATCCGCATGTTAAGTTTCTCGCTGTTCTCATTTCTACTTCTCATTACCTTCATCTTTCTCCGATTTACTCTCAAACCATACTGTGTACTCATTAGAATGTTCATTCCCTTCAGCAGATCATTTAATTCTTTTTCACTTTCACTCAGGATAGCAATCATTGACATCCTTTCACCTTGTATTTTAATTCCACTCCTGAACCTTTCTTTTATTTCCATCATTGCTCCCTCGTTGTACAGATTGAAGAGTAGGAGCGAAAGGCTACAGCCTTGTCTTACACCCTTCTTAATGCGAGCACTTCGTTCTTGATCGTCCACTCTTATTATTCCCTCTTGGTTGTTGTACATATTGTATATGACCCGTCTCTCCCTATAGCTTACCCCTACTTTTTTCAGAATCTCGAACAGCTTGCACCATTTTATATTGCCGAACGCTTTTTCCAGGTCGACAAATCCTATGAAAGTGTCTTGATTTTTCTTTAGCCTTGCTTCCATTATTAGCCGTAACGTCAGAATTGCCTCTCTCGTCCCTTTACTTTTCCTAAAGCCAAACTGATCGTCACCTAGCGCATTCTCAATATTCTTTTCCATTCTTCTGTGTATTATTCTTGTAAGCAGCTTCGATGCATGAGCTGTTAAGCTGATTGTGCGATAATTCTCGCACTTGTCAGCTCTTGCCGTCTTCGGAATTGTGTGGATGATGCTTTTCCAAAAGTCAGATGGTATATCGCCAGACTCATATGTTCTACACACCAACGTGAATAGTCGTTTTGTTGCCACTGTCTTCTAGATTAACTGCCTCAAAAAGACCAGGTCTGTTTGTCGCCAAGATATCTAATATGTTCCCATCTCGAGTTGGTTTTCTAACCAATTGCTCAAGGTTGTATGTTGAGAGCGCTCCTAGAATGACTTCACACGAATCTTTGCTTCTGCCCCCTGTGATAAACGTGTAATTTTCCCAGTCACTGGATGCTAGATTGAAGTCTCCACCTATAACTAATGGATAATTTGGGTATTTACTTCCTATGTACTCAATACTTTCCCTGAAACGTTCTTCGACGTTTGTTGCTGATGCTGGTGGTCTATAAAAACATTCTAATACAATGGTCAATCCTTGTCTGACTGACAGCTTTATCCAGATTATTTCACAGTCCGACGCAGTATCGATGTCAACTGCGTTTAAACAGCTTTTAACTGCAATGAATTTGCATCAGTCCTACCCTTCCTAAAAAGTTCTGTAACTCATTCAGTTCCGCAGTAGTAGCAGGGCACAGCTAGAAATTTGTTAGGGTTTTGGAGATCGAGAAAGAACACTTCACTGAAAGCAACTACCTTCGCGATTGCTATCCGCAGACATAGTCGAGGAGCCGACGTTATTTTTCTGAACTGACGGGATTTATGGCGTGAAGCGCAGAAACACACACACAGACACGCGCGCACACACACACACACACACACACACACACACGCATGCTGGGATATCAATGACCTATAAATAAAATAAAAAACTGCAATACAGGGTGACTATAATTAAGGTTAAACTTTCAAAACCCAATAGAAATAACACCACTGGTCAGAACGACTTCAAATTGCAACGGAATATTATCATGGTAGAAGAAAAAAATTTGTGTGAAAATTAATCAATTGATGGCGCTGAGTGTGTCAAATACGTAAATGAAAACGCGTGTCATGCGCACGCTCAATTGGAGTTAGTAGAAACACGCCGAGTACACGGCTTTTCCTCCTTTCGCGTCTGCGACGTTCGCCTTGACTGTCTCAATGCAAGATCAAAAAATGGTTCAAATGGCTCTGAGCACTACAGGACGTAACTTCTAAGGTCATCAGTCCCCTAGAACTTAGAACTACTTAAACCTAACTAACCTAAGGACATCACACACAACCATGCCCGAGGCAGGATTCGAACCTGCGACCGTAGCGGTCGCGCGTATCCAGACTGTAGCGCCTAGAACCAATGCAGGTTCGCGCTCTGCTGGTAAAGCTGTGTAGCAAGAATGATGAGTGTGCACACGTCTCTCTGCAGAAGTTCCTGACACTGAAGGGTTTGAGGAAAGACATTGGTCCGATGACTGCCGTGGGTCTGGAGAAAATGATTCGGAAATTCGAAAAGACGGGCTCTTTTGGTGTGCAACCTGATAGAGGGAGGAAACGAATTGATTCGACATTAGTGAAAGCAGTGGCCATAGCAATGCGGGAGGAGACGAGTGGTGTGCATACATGTAGTGCACCGAGAATTGTCAGAACATTGAACATACGCGTGAGCACGGTGCGTAAAATCCTACGAAACATCCTCCTTTGCTATCCATTCAAAATTATCCATGTGCACAAGTTGCTTCCTGTTGACTTGCCAGCAAGAGAGAGCTTTGCTTTAGAATTTCTTGCTCACATGCAAGTGGACAATGATTGGCCGTGGAAGATTTTGTGGACAGTCGAAGCCCACTTCCATCTGACAGGATATATCAATACACAGAATTGTCATATATGAGCAGCGGAAAATCCACACACAAATCAGTCAGTACCACTTCATCCTGATAAGGTCAGTGTGTGGTGCGGGTTTACGGCATCATTTATCATGGGGCCATATTTTTTTGAAGAGACAGGTTCTTCCAGTCCTGTTACCTGTACAGTCACTGGTAAGCGCTAAGAGTGTCTTCTGCGTAACCACGTCATTCCAGCTCTCCAACAGCGTGGATGTGTAGCTGGCATCATTTTTATGCAAGAAGGCGCACCTCCACATATTGCAAATCCAGTTAAGCAGCTGCTGAAGTGCCATATCCAAAATGCTAATTTATCAGCCATCCCGATCACCTGATCTTAATTCGTGTGACTTCTGGTTGTGGGGCTATCCGGAAGATCTCCGTTTATGAGCATATGATCGAAAAGTTAGCTCTACTTCGGCCAGATATCTCTCGAACAACCCCGCCCCCCCCCCCCTCCTGCCGGCCTGGTCAGAGTGTGACAGTGAAAGAACGAAAATATTTCGTTGTCATGCAAATTCAGGGACTGTCAACAATTCCTAAGTATTCTCAACAAGGAAACCATTCGCCCACCCCCGATTCTGCTGAAAAAAAGAAAAGAAAAATCATGAGTTTCATTAACGGGTGGTAAATGAAAGGTGTGGAACAAAAATATGTAATGTAATTTCTCTGGTTTGCTACGCTTTAGATATTGGTAGCAATGGTAACTGTGAGACGTAGGAAGATGAAATTATTCACATTTGGTACAAAACTATAAACTGATTGCATTATTAAGACGTAAATGTCGCTACTCGCTATATTCATTGCACAATTTGTAGCGCCAGTTTCGGATAACATTATTGTTTCGTTATTACAGTGGACCCAGGTAAGTTTTTCCCCGTCGTTCAAGACTGTGTGAATTTCAGGAACGCTGCGAGGATGGTTTTGTGCTAAATACTGAGATCCTTCGGAGGTGAACGTAGACAGATCTTAAAGCTTTGGTTCTGAGTAACTGTAGAGTGCTTTGTTGTATCTGTGCAAATCATTTTGCACTTCAGTATTTTTTATGCATGGTTCTATAACATCTGTAATGTCTGTTAAGGAAGTCATTTTCGGGTGACCTTTGATTTTAAGATGTTGACCATCCCATGTGCATTCCCACTTCAGTAGTTAAGCAGACTTTAACATTTTAAATGTTCGGATAATAAGTTGCCGTCTCTTTAATCTAAGAATAGATTATCAATGCAGCTAGCCGCTATCTCTGTGTAATGTCTTGTCTGTATAGACGTGTATCTGTTGTCTTTAAGATCCCTTCACCTACACACATAAGTCTATACAGTAAAGTAAGGCCCTCCCAGTTCTTGGATGATCCGTGATAAGACAGGCGAAAAATTAGACTAATGAAGGATTATTAGTATTATCTCTATTTTCATTCGCTCTTTCTCTCCTTTATCTATGTATAGTTTTTAATATAAGATTTCATTACGTGATAAAAAGAATCAGCCAAATAGAATCTTTGGTGGAGTCCTTCGTCTTGGTAATCAGCGGCTGGCTTGCTGTAAGAGATCTTTACATTTATTATTACTGTTAAACACTGCAGTCTGTCGGGAGAATCAATCGTTTGGACAATTTGTTCCTTTTACGAAAGATTGCTAATCCCAGATGTGTACGAAGCCTTTTTGGACGATGTAACACAGACTCAGTGATTGCAGGCTCTCTTCGACACAGCTGAAACTTCCCCACTAATGACAGGGCCAACGTGATCAACAATTGATTCAGAAAAAAAACTCATTCGTTCATTCAGTCCAGAACAAAAAAGTCACAAACCTTATTTATGGAGGAAATCGTGTATTAAATCCATCTCCATTACATGTCCAGATCTCCGGTGATTCCACGCCTTAATTATTTTCCTTTTACATTCTCTTTCTCTTCAAAACAAACCGCCAAAGGCACAAATGTTAATTGGCTCGCTTTAGCGAGAAGAAAAGCGGAATATGTATCTCTCAGAAACACGTCAATCCCTCAACAGATACTCCAGAAGCTGTCCTAGTTACCACTCTAACAACCATGGAGAATGCATATGTGCATCTCTGTTATTTCAAAGAATAAACGCACTAGAAAATACTTGGGCGTCGACGAGCTGTCGCCGCACATATTACGAGAAAATCAGATCAGATAACTTTTCCAAAGTGAATGAATGTGGATGGTTTGATTGAAAATGATTAATTGGTGCGTGGTAGAGGGTATTTGCTGTGGGGACATTACAATGCTCCCCCGCAGTGAGCGAAGTTTGTGAGCCTAATTTTGATTTACCGAACACACTTCGCGAGCTATCTATTAGTGTGGGTAACCCGGAAGTGATGAGTGTCAGTCCTCCGACTGAAAAAAAATAATTATGTTTAAGACAGACGAAGAAAAGAAACATTGAAAACAGAAGAAATGAAGATACAAGTACCGCGGCGGTATTGCTTTTACGTGCATCAAGGTGTTATGTCTGCTGTGCACAACCAAGGAAGATGATCTTTCATGAAACTATTATCAGGGTCTACCCATCCGGGAACTTTCTTAAGCAGGGAAACCTTGGAAAACCTCTTAAGCCTAGACCCCCAGCCTACGGTACATAGAAGATAGGAAAGCCTAGAGAAGAAAAAAAATTTGAAATTGGTCTCTAAAGGAAAGATAGGGATAGATTTACATAACGATTTGGAGAAGAGTGATTTGTGCCTCTAGCTAAGAAAAATTGCATGTCCCCGACGTCCACATTTGTAGTCGGTCTTCTACGCGGCCCACAATGGTAAGAGTAGAAGGGACAGGGATACCAGATTTTACATGCAACATTCATTCCAAAAGAATTAGCAATGACCGAAAGGGAAACACTTCCTGTAAAAGAACTGGTTAGGTTGCACCGTCCAAGATTCTCCTTGTTGAAAACAAAATCCCTATGGCTTCATGCATCCTTTTTCTTACGATGTACTGCAAGGAATTTAGCCATTTCCATTTATCCATTGACTAATGCTGTTGCCGAAAACATCATAATCTTTACTCTAATTTGAATTTTCTTTTGGACTTCGCATCACCACTTGTGCTTATAAGTCCAAAAATTCTGACACATTTTCTGTCAATGATTAATTCTTCGTAATTTAAAGGATTCATGCAACTTGCAGTAGATTTTGGATTCAAATAATCGAATAATGGAAAGTGTAGTTCATTTTATACAAAGACATAATCCATCATTTCCTTGAAAAGTCATATCATTTATCTATACTCAAAAAAATTTTATCCTAAATACATATATTTCTCCGCTTGATTGCTGTAATGTAAAAGTTATTAGTACTGAGGAATGTGGATTCACTTCATTCATTTATTCTCTGATTTATCCGGCATTCATACATGCACATATATGGAAATGGATTTTCAAACAAAATTCCAAAGTGAACAAGACCCATTAAATAACTACTAATTCTATGAATATTAATTTCTTTTGACATTCAACAATAAATCAAGAACTCTTAACCTCTAATTATGACACTTTTTTGAAGTTCAACATCAATCTGTTTCCCCTCGCGTTTGATGCGAGTCTCTTACAAAGCATATCTGTGTCGTCTATATCGATTCTAACTCTCGCGCCGACGTCAATTGTTTTGCGCGGGAAATTATCTTTGCGGCGTTAACCGTCACTCATGATTCACTACTTAACCGCAAAACTTCACTTCACACGTTTACACATCAAAGCGTGCACTTGAAATTATATATGAACATTCACTGGGAACCTCTATTGATTATGCAGCGTCATTTTCGGGAAATATTTCTTTCTTCTTGAAGGTCATTCAGATCCTTTATACTTCTTGATGACATTAGCAATACTAAAGCTCTATGTTTACCCAAACACAGGTGAAGCCTATCTCTATTATCTTCTTTGCAGCACTCGATAGTTATAGTTAGTCACTATTTCTACAATCTGTGTCACTGATTAATTATTTCAGTTTAAAGTTTTCTAACACTAAACATGCACAGTTTATTGTTATGTTTTTACGAGCGTTCATCTCTGTCACTCGCAACAACATTCATCCCTATCTTCTAATCTTCATTAAATTTTTTCAAGTCGTTATGGGAAAATAACCCTTTAATTTTGTTAGATCTCGGGAATGCTAACAGATAAGCCCCAGGGTTCGGAATTTGTAGAATGATGTATGGGCCAGTATATAATAACTCCCATTTCTTTATACTCTTCTTTATTAAGGACGATTTGGTATGTCATTTGACTAGTACCTTCTCTCCGACGTGGTACGCCTGTACCCTCTTGATTAATTTGTCATATTGTTGTTTTCTCTGATCAGTCTTTTGCGTCATATTTATGACGGCTTGTCTTATTTTTTCTTCCCAAGGCATCTCAGTTTCCTGAGTTTTGGGCATATGTTCAGTCCAGAAGTTTTCTTCTTTTGCCTCGAACATCAATTCATGAGGTGTATAACCAGTGGAGGAGTGGGGCATGTTGTTGTATATCTGCTCAAATTCTTCCACATAATTTGCCCACGCAGTCTGCTTATGATGGCAATAGTTCCTCATAAAGCGATTGAACTCTCTAAAAATTCTCTCAACCAAATTGCCTTGTGGGTGGTAAAATGATGTTAGTATGTGTTTCACACCGACTTGAGACAAAGCCTGTTTCCATCGGAGTCCCGTGAGTATCTTAGCATTGTCTGTTATTATCGCCTTAGGTATACCGACATGTGGAAGATAATCCCTTGTCAATCTTATTAAAATTAATTTGGCTGTAGCCGCCTTTATCGGGTATAGCTTTACGTATTTCGTACACACATCAAGAAATGCCAACACATATCTAACACCTCCTCTTGAAGTAGGTAACGGTCCACACAGATCGCACGAAATTAATTCTTTTGGTTCTCGGACTAATGGTTCAAAATGGTTCAAATGGCTCTGAGCACTATGGGACTCAACTGCTGAGGTCATTAGTCCCCTAGAACTTAGAACTAGTTAAACCTAACTAACCTAAGGACATCACAAACATCCATGCCCGAGGCAGGATTCGAACCTGCGACCGTAGCGGTCTTGCGGTTCCTGACTGCAGCGCCTTTAACCGCACGGACTAATATAGAGCATAATGGGTGCTTACTCCCTTTTGAATCCGGCTTTGCTTTTTGACAGATTATGCATTTCTTCAAAACCTCATGCACTCTGCGCTTTATGTTGGGAAAATAACAGTACACACTTATCTTGTCTGCACATTTTGTCGCACCGAAATGTCCCCAGGTTAAATGGGTGAATCATACGAGTTTCTCTATTTGCGCCTCAGGTATACAAACACACCAACGTACTTTGTTTGGCCTTCAACAGCGGAAAAATAATACGTCATTTACCAGCTTGTAATAATTTGCCATCTGATCCGAAGGTTGCTGTTGTAACCTTTGAATGACACTTCCCCATTGAGCATCTCTTTTCTGTAACTGTGCCATATGCGCACACAAATTGACGTAGTACGTCTTGTATGGATTTTCCTGCAGCAGCAATACAGAGAATTCTGAGTTATTATTTACTTCAATCTCTTTAGTCAAACCCTGTGGTGACCTTGATAGAGCGTCAGCAATAATGTTTTGCTGTCCTGAGACATGCACGATCTTAAATTGGTATTGTTGCAGAGCGAGAGTCCATCTAGCCATTCTGGGGTGTAACAGTTTACACATTTGTAAAAACGTTAATGATTGATGATCGCAATATACGACAGTCTTTGACCCATATAGATAATAATGAAATTTTTTAAATCCCCAGATGACCGCAAGAGCCTCTAATTCTGTCGTCGTGTAAGATCGTTCACAGTTGGACAAAACACGACTAGCAAACGCAATAGGACAGAACGTGAGTTGTCCATTTATCTCGCATGCTTGGAAAAGGCACGCTCCAACACACACATTCGAAGAACCTGTTGACAAGTAAAATTCTTCTTGCATGTCCGGATGGTACAAAAGCGGTGCATTTACTAATTACTTCTTTATCTTTTCGAATGCTTCTTGACACTCTAATGTCCAGAGCTAGGGCACAGCCTTCCTTCTTCAACAGACTATTTAGAGCTGCTGCGTTCATTGCCTGATTTGTTATGAATCTTCTAAAAAATGAGGTAAGGCCCATAAACCCTTTTAATTGCCTCCTATTCCTGGGTGTTGGAAACTTACTAATTGCAATTAGCTTCTCCTTGGTTGGTAAAATTCCCTTTGCGTCAATTATATGCCCCAGGAACTTGATTCTGTTTACTGAAAAATGGGATTTCTGTAGGTTAGCAGTTATTCCCGTGGTTTTGAACACGTCCAACACTCGGTTCGGTAAGGTAATATGCTCCTCCCAAGTTTTCGATGCAGTAAGCAAATCATCAACAAACACTGTTATCCTGCCTCTGAGTTCTGGGCCTAGTGCATAATCTAGAGCTGCTATAAAGATTCCAGCACTAATGTTGAGTCTGAAAGGAACTACAGTGAATTGGTAACTTCTTCCGGAATAAATGGAAGCCGTATACTTCCTTGATAACTCATCCAGCTTGACTTGCCAATAAGAGCTCCGCAAATCAATGCTCGTTAAATATTTGACATCCTGGAACCGTTGTATAAGTTCGTCTATGTTTTCCGGATGTGTTCTCACTGGAATTATGATTTTATTTATTTCTCTAGCGTCGAGTACCAGTCTAACAGTCCCATTTGCTTTTGGCACGACTAACAACGAGCAGTATGGGCTTGTAGAGGGTTCGATCAAACCCCATTTCAACATGCGATCTATTTCCTTTTGAACTTGAGCCTTTAACCTCCAGGGAACAGGATAGAAAGTTCTACAATACGTTTCGTGCGGCTTAACGTAGAGATGGAATATGTATTCCTTAATAACTCTTGGCCTTTCATCAAAAACGTTTTCATACGTTAATAATAATTCATTGAGCTGCTTCTTCTGATCTTCGATAATGCAGTCCGATTCATTTAACTTTTCAAACATTAATTGACCGAAATCTTCTTTGACTTGTAACTCATTAATTACGTGCTGTTTAGAATTTTGGGCCGTCCTGATTACTTGCACACTTATCCTACAATTACATTTTCTCGTAAGGCTTTTTTTTTTCAACAACTCCAACTCAATTTCTTGTTTATTAACATTCAACCAAATTTTTCCTGTTTTGAAATCTATTCTGCATCCATATTGACGTAGGCTGTCGACTCCGATAATGCAATCTACCACCAAATTTTTCACAACAAGGAATGTGCTTAATATTGCTACATTTCCGAATTCCACACCAAGTAGTGACAGCACCTTTACACTAGCCGCTCGAGCCCCAACGGCGCCTATTATTCTGCAATTTTGAATTGGAAAGACTGGTACTCGTCTTATATTTCTGATCCTGTTGAATAGTGCCTCCGAAATAACATTTGTGGTTGCAGCTGTGTCTAAAACCGCCACTATAGGTACAGTCTCCATAATGACCTCCATAATGACTTGCACTTCGGCTACTGCCACCTGTTCCTTATCCTCATCTTGTCGTTCTACGTCCTCGGTCAGTTCATCTGCCAGTAATCGTCCATCATTATACGTTAGCATGGGTACACGTATCCTGTTGCCCCTCAACCAATTGTTGACCGCTCCTCCGGGGCACATGTGGGTCCTTACGAGTTTGTTGGATTTTGATTTGTCTGCTGGTTGACGTCATCCGTCACTTCGGTAATTACCGGTTGATTCGGAGATGTCCGTCCCCACTCAAGTTGGCTATTTGAATTCATTCCTCCCGGTTGATTCCAATTTCTATTATTGTTATTATTCCAGGCTTGGGGTCTGAAATTTCTTTCGTTCGCCCACACTGGGTTGTATCTTTTCCCATTCCTGTTGTTCCTTGATTAGCCCCTCGCAAGACCATTGCCGGGATTACTATTGAGATTTTGAGGGGTTCCTCCATTATTTAACGATCTCTGTTCATTCCTTCTAAGTGTCGATTGATCGCCATTGGTATAATCCATACTTCCACCTTGCCTACCGTTTGGCGGAGGTTCTATCGCCCTATATTGGAATCTGTTATTACGGACTTTCTGGTTGTTCTCTTCGATAATATCTATATGGTCTAACGTCGTGAGGAGCGACTCCCAGTCTGCGTCGTTGCCGTAAATAAATTGATTCCGGATGCTAGTTCGTAGTCTTGCCTTAAGTATGTTTATTATGTCTGGCAAGGGCGTAGGTCTGTCCCAGTATCTCGTTTTATTTATATATTTTTCGAAATACCTTCTAAGGCTTCCTTTCGAAAAGGAGAAAGGCTCTGGGTAGAGCACCTCCTACCTTAGGCGTTCCTGTACCCCTTCTGACCAGAACTTTGCTAAAAACGCCTTCTCAAAATCGTCATATGTCGGGCAAACAGAAGTCATGTCCGAGGCCCAGATCGCCCCCGAACCTTGTATATATCCTGTAACAAAACTGATCTTCTGCCACCCCGACCAATTTCTGGGTAGCACTCCACTGAAACTTCGAATAAAAACAATTGGATGGACCCCCCCTTTTGTCAGGGTTAAAAATCTGGAATTGCCGATGCTTTATCATTTTTTCTTCGGCATGCCAAAGGCTTTCGTAATCTCCGGTAGATAAGAATTCACGCGAACAACCAGCTTGTGGCAATTTAATGTTTGAATTACTTGCACAAGTCGGTATTGTGTGCGAATGGGCAGTAACTGGCTCTATAGTCGTTGCCAACTTCTGCTGCTGCCCTGTATTCATTTGTTCTGAGCTTTGTTGTCAAGCGCGCATCGACTCTTCTATCGTTTGTTTCCAATGCTCATCAGAACCTAACTGCTGTCGCACCTCCTCAAGTCCTTTCGCAAACAAATTCTCTTCCTGTTTGCCATAATAAATTCTGGAATGCTGCCTTAACATTTTTCCCAACGTTTTCACACATTAGCCTTTTATTTTCTAATGTGATTTCGGATAATTTACCCGTTAATACGTTAATTTGGTGGTCTATATCTTCTTGACGCTCTGTCACATGTTCAACGCTTTCCTTTAGGTTAGTCTGTGTACGTGCCAATTCAGGAAGTTGCGCAATTGCACATGCCATGGCGTCTTGCTTTTGTACTAATTTCGGAACGATTTCCACTTGTTCCCGTACGGCATCTATCTTAATAGCCACATACTCCTTCATTTCGACACGTACGCGCTGAGTAGATTCCTCCACATTGTGATTTCACCAATTCTATTTGTGCAGTTAATTTTCGTTCCGTCTCTTCGGCCTGATCTTTGAGTTCCTTGGTCTTCGCCTCTATCCGCTGCTCTAATTCGGAAAAACTGTGTTGTAACTGCTGCTTAATCTCAGTCTGGACTAATTTCATCTCTTCTTGAGTTTGAGTGACTGTCACAAATTGTGCTTTAATATCGGTTTTCAGATTTTCCTGCCCTTCAGTAACTGAGGCTAATTTCGTATTCAAATCATTTTGCCCTTCAGTAACTGAGGTAAATTTCGCATTAATGTCGGTTTTCAAAGTATTCATGCTCTCGGTTATCGTCTGCATCTGTCTCATGATAATTACCAATGGATCTAATCCCTGCTGCGTACTTGCTGTTACAGCTGCAGCCGTGTCTACAGGGCGTTCTGTTTTGCTATCTCTAGCCATCGGTCCTACAACACTTCTTACTGCTTCATTATTATCAGTGCTAACAGCTGAAGGCTGATGCGTGCTGCTTTGCTCTGCTTGACTCATCCTAAACATTGCCCTAGTTAAAACCATATAAATGGTCTACTGTCACTATATGTAACTCCCTTCACACAAGAGTACTTCTGTGTCTAATTTCTTCATGTACATATACATGACAAATGCAACTGGGAGAGGTCAATCAAAACAGTTCCTACATCTAACATGAACACAAAATATCAATACTCAATTATCATATAACACTAAGCATTAAAGCGTATACTTCAACTGTACTACCTAACTTTACAAATAAAAATTATACATCTAACCTTTCCTCGGCGCCTAGCGTGCTGTCTTTCGCCTTTATTTGTGGACCCAATTATATAACCTGCGAGTCTTTCCTCTCTTTTTCCAAGCGTCAATTACGTTAGCTCGTCGTAGTTGACATGAAACAGAGAACAAAATTATTTTAGCAACGTCCAAAAACGTGTCCTGTCACGGATTGGCCATTTTAACATTTTAAATGTTCGGATAATAAGTTCCCGTCTCTTTAATCTAAGAATAGATTATCAATGCAGCTAGCCGCTATCTCTGTGTAATGTCTTGTCTGTATAGACGTGTATCTGTTGTCTTTAAGATCCCTTCACCTACACACATAAGTCTATACAGTAAAGTAAGGCCCTCCCAGCTCTTGGCTGATCCGTGATAAGACAGGCGAAAAATTAGACTAATGGAGGATTATTAGTATTATCTCTATTTTCATTCGCTCTTTCTCTTTCTCTCCTTTATCTATGTATAGTTTTTAATATAAGATTTCATTACGTGATAAAAAGAATCAGCCAAATAGAATCTTTGGTGGAGTCCTTCGTCTTGGTAATCAGCGGCTGGCTTGCTGTAAGAGATCTTTACATTTATTATTACTGTTAAACACTGCAGTCAGTAGGGAGAATCAATCGTCTGGACAATTTGTTCCTTTTACGAAAGATTGCTAATCCCAGATGTGTACGAAGCCTTTTTGGACGATTTAACACAGACTCAGTGATTGCAGGCTCTCTTCGACACAGCTGAAACTTCCCCACTAATGACAGGGCCAACGTGATCAACAAGTGATTCAGAAAAAAAACTCATTCGTTCATTCACTCCAGAATAAAAAAGTCACAAACCTTATTTATGGAGGAAATCGTGTATTAAATCCATCTCCATTACATGTCCAGATCTCCGGTGATTCCACGCCTTAATTATTTTCCTTTTACAATCTCTTTCTCTTCAAAACAAACCGCCAACGGCACAAATGTTAATTGGCTCGCTTTAGCGAGAAGAAAAGCAGAATATGTATCTCTCAGAAACACGTCAATCCCTCAACAGATACTCCAGAAGCTGTCCTAGTTACCACTCCAACAACCATGGGGAATGCATATGCGCATCTCTGTTATTTCAAAGAATAAACGCACTAGAAAATACTTTGGCGCCGACGAGCTGTCGCCGCATATATTACGAGAAAATCAGATCAGATAACTTTTCCAAAGTGAATGAATGTGGATGGTTTGATTGAAAATGATTAATTGGTGCGTGGTAGAGGGTATTTGCTGTGGGGACATTACAAGACGTTTTTCAGTATGTTGTGTATACTGGCGCAGTGGAAAAACTCGCGTTAGGGCTTACCATTTTACATCTGTGATGGTAGTGCCCGAACTACTAAGGTTGTGCGAAACTCTTATCAGAGTCACTAGCACGTGTTCCTTTTTTCCCCTATACTGACATGAGGAATATGACACGCATTAAGCATAAAAATATTGACTGCAATGCAGATTGATAATTCCGAAGGGAAAACTAGCTGATAGCTAAATTATGAGATAAAGTGTTTCAGTATAAAAAAAAAATAGTCTACGGAAAAAATTACTTTCTTTAGGAATGTATTGCTTGAGCTAAGTAGTACGAACAGACCAATTCAATGCGTAGTAATAGCGCCCTCTACATTCTGTTGCACAGCAACCCTGTTCCCAGATGCACTGATAAATTTCCGAAGTTATTTCTCGAGAAAGACGGTAAAAAAGCAGAGTTCGACTACAGCGCGTGCCACAATCATAATATGGAGCATGCGAAAAGTGCCAATATTGCAAAAGCAGGGCAACGCTCGTAACTCTTTGGTACACAGCCAGCAGAGATATATAACAAGGAGCGTAACGGTGTAGAGCCACAGAATCCAGAACGTTGTTCTGCGTACTCTATAATATGAAGTGATAACATGGAACACCCGACCACCGCCACTCCAAGTCGTTCTAGTACTGATGAGAAATGCAGAGCACGGAAAATGGTCTGTAACTGAGACAAGACGATGTTTGCTGGACTGCGACACCTCTGACTGAATGAAGGCAAATAGCTGCCTAACCTGCTACAATGACACCATGTCTGTTTTTAAATACACCTGTTACCTCTCGGCCTCGGTTCCTGGCCATTCCATGCCACCAATCCTTACGAATGACGGTCTCGCTAGTTACAGGTTAACTCTGCAGGCAAACTGTGAAATGGTGCTTGCTGCCTGTTTGAAGACTTCAAGTGGGAGAACGCAGTCTGCCGGCTCTTGTTGGACTTCATTGCTCCAGTCTGCCGCAATGACGGATCATAGCCGTGCCTGATAGAAGATGCAGACCTAGTGGGCCTCCTCCTGGTCAAGGGCCTAGCCGACTGATTGCAAGCTGCCACCTTCTGTTTGCTAGGGGCACCTGAATGCTGCCTCCCAGGCTGTACGTGTACCGCCATCCTCGCTGTACATTGTGTCTGCTGAGGGAGCTCAGGGCTTCTGCCTTCACGACACCCACTGTCCAGAAGATGCTGTGGGCACAAGTCTACGCAGGTCTCTATCTAAGAGAGCTCTGAGGCCCATCGCACCCAAATAGGCCCGTCCGTGGTCCGTCTCGCCGGCCCTCACTACCTCACCTTACGCCGCCACACTATCAGGCAGTGCACCTGACGTGCCGCAAGTTATGTGAGGTGTCGGATTGTGTCTAGGGTTCAGGGTGGACCTTAGGCAGCTTATAAAATCACAATTTGTTCATGGGCTCATCCGGAGAAGAAAACCCCGAAAAACCAGGGTTTTTGGGTACGAAAAGTATCAATTGTGTGGATGGCCACTTCTACAATTTCTATTCGTGACAAATCGTCTAAATTTGTACCGTGTGTTCTTAAGATTATGTTCTCGGGGTAGTTCGAAATTTTTTCGGTATCATTATCTGTTACCGAGATCCAGAGGTTCAAATTTTCCGTACTTGTGCAAGTAAAATATGCACGTAATATCCGGTCTACGACGTAAATACAGTTTAGTTCTGTTTGTTACTCCTCCTCTCCTGTATTCCAAATATAACATAACGTCACCCTCACTTTTTAACGTTTGAGAGACGCCTAATATTTTCAAATTAATAACTACACTGCCCGATATAAAAATGTAAAGCACCTAGAAACGGAGTAGGAAACGGAATGAAACCGCATTGCTTGAGAAGGTAAGTGATGATATTTCAGTAATTACAAAATCTAATCAAATTTAGAAAGAACTTACCAGTATGACGTTGCACCCTCTCTAGGCTGGGTATATCCACTGATTCAGTTGGAAAGGGTGCCAAGAAGCCGTTGTATCCCCTCCTGAAGTAAGCTTGCCCACAGCTGTAGTACCTGCTCCTTGCTGTTCTGGATACTGGTAATAGGACATTTGATATCCGAGCTGATGCTGCACATATTCCATTGGGAATATACCTGGGGACCTTGCTCGCCACTGGAGTAGCTCTACTTCATGTAGAAAATTTATAGAGACGAGTACTGTGTGTGGACAAGCATTGTCCTGTAGAAAAATGACACTATATTACTATCGGATGAGAGGTGAGAACGCAAGGTGTCCGTGATGTATCATCGTGCCGTCAGAGTTCATTCAGTCACTACGAAGTGTGACTTGAAGTCGTATCTGATGGCCTGTGACGCCAGGAGTAACAGCGCTGTGCCTCTCCAAAACGTTGGGAGACTGGGACCTCTCTCGAGATCACCACCATACTCGCTGACGATGATCATCCAGGGAGTGCAGAACCGTGTTTCATTGCGGAACACGAAGGGACGCCATTGATCAGCTGTCTATGCTTCGCGATCATGGCACCACTCCAAACGCAGCCGATTGTGTGGTGGTGTAGGAGTAGAAAGTAATATGTAGACGGGTGCGGCGCGCTTTCTACGCAGAGAGAGAGAGAGAGAGAGAGAGAGAGAGAGAGAGTGAGAGGGAAGACCCGTTGCGACGCTGCCAATATTCTTACGTCAGTTCATGCTCTACGACAACTGACGGCCGAGTAGCATACACACCGTACGCAAACGCTTACATACACACGCGCACACAATTTTGTCAATAATTATGGTGTAGCTTCTTTTTTTTAAAAAATACTGTCACTGTTTAATGTTTCGTCTTTTGAGCAATAACGATCTACTGTATTAATCAAACGAAAAATGTATGACCTTAAGGATATTATAAATAGGTCGTTTAATGAGTTACTAAAAGCCAATTTTCTTTACAACATTACGATATGCGAGTATGTATTCAACTGAACGAAATATGGTTTATGATAAACTTGCATTATTACGAGGCCAAAGACGACTACTTGAGCTCTTGATGGCACTCAGTGTTGCGGGGAGTCTGTTATTTGTTCTGGGATAGCAGGCGCAATTGTGAGGGGTAACGATGGGCTATGTCCACCATGAGGCAATCCTCCTTCGTGTGGTCAGACGTGATCGACCGGAACCTCGGCGACGACTGTGCCTGCCCCCACGTTACCGTGATGACCAACATCTGGCCAATCACGCATTCAAAAACCCCACAAATTTGGGAATCGCAATATCCCACCAAATGGCCAAAAGGAGACTCACAATGACGCCTGTTTAGAACTCTGTCAGACACCAGTAATGCTTTGTCACATGAGTAAGCAGGATTTTTATGTATTTCACAGTGATCACTCAGCAACCGAGGCTGTTCAGTGCCCTTATGTACCCTGCCAAGCCTGATAATAACAATAAACGCGAACCACATCAGGCTCTGTGGTGGCCGTTCTGTCACACAGAATTGTAACTCTTAACTTTTTTCATAACCGACGATGCTGTGTACGTGGTCGAAATTAGAGAGGTATGTCACCATGTCTTCTGGATGCTTTGCGTTGTTTGTCAGCCAGAGATGGTTATTATTATTATTATTATTATTATTATTATTACTGAGCCGTGTGCGTTGATGCCGTTCATAGCTTGGCATCTTGTAACAGCGATAGTGGCGTCTCGTTTTCTTAGCGTGTTCTCTGGTGCCACAAAGTTGCTCCCGTTGTCTGTCCAGTACTCGCCCGACCGCTGGTTACACACATGCACTGTCCGACGGAAGGATGTGGTCGCGAGAGTGCACGACCACGTAAAGGACCGCATTCAGCGAGTTTTAGTTGAATGGAAAGTGATATTCGAGTAGTGCAACTGTCACTGCTGTGTGTGTGTTCGCCTGTCGAAGTGACCTTATGGCAATAAGTTGTCAGTCCACAATTTATACTGGGACCTTCCCCGTGTGTGACTTAAGTGGGGACGACCGTTGGTTGGTCGTCGCAGCGGACGACTTGCATTTGATCTTCCGAACGCTTCTGGCTTCTCCGTTTTGTTTCACAGTGACTGGTTTTAGAATTGTAAATTGTTGGTGGAATTGTTTTCCCGGATCCGTGAGTATCTTGTGGTTTTGAATGAGTAGTTATTTTAATGCTGTCTGCGTAGTGGATTTGGTGAAGCGAACGGACATTAGTTCGGCTGGGGCGCAGCAGCAAACAGGTCCGTGCAGTGCGAGGGCAAGCCAGACCCGCTGGCTGCATGCTCACACTGACGGATCAAGGAGGGGTAGCTGCGAGAGCGACGACTTCGTTGGACACCGAACCCTGGACGTTTAAGTTGAGTGAAGAGTTAACCGCTAATGCAACCTCGACTATTCCAGGATCTCGCCTTTGGTCGGCGGGTTGTTGCTCCCAGGGCCACTGAGCCTGGCGGCAACGAGTGAAGAGTTTTGAGGTGGTGAAATATTGCAGCCGTCTTTATTCATCATTGAATTTAGTATTATTCTTACTAGTGAAGTGCAACCAGTGGTATTTTCTGCCTTGTGGCTGCTAACTCCCCAGTTACCTGCCCTGGAGGTTACCGTACTTTCCCGGCAGTGCACTTTTCTTTGTCGTGTTGATGCTGTCCGACACGGCATGTGGTTCGACAGGCTCTTGTATTGTACTGTGCATATTTTTTGGGAGGTCTACCTTGGTTCTAGTGTTTCCTTCGGCCTGGGGTGTTTTCTGAAGATGTAGTGCTGTCTGTCTCTTCGCCCTTGTCTAAAAATATTCCATCGTTGTACCGGTGATCGGAAGTTAGGCGGATTGGTTAGTCGGTCGGTTGACAGTTAAGCTGCCGCTAGTTTGAGTTGCCATCCTGTTACGTGAGTGCAACTCTTACCTACCTGTCTCACCTTACCTTACGTTTGAGTTACCTTCCCAGGCGGACACTTGGAACACTTGCTGAGAACCTATTGTTCTGATTCCTTATAATAAGGCCTTCAGCTGTGTTACAGTCTGTTTTAAAACGAAGTATTTAGCTTAATATGTGCTATTTGGAATTGTTCCGCTGCCTTCTAATTCAGGCCTCCAACCGTTTGTTGTTTGATGTTATTGTTGGCAGCCTTCGGCCCTAAAATTATGGACTTTTTTCTCTGTGATAAGGCCTTCAGCCGTCGTACAGTCAATTGTGGTTTTTTTTTAAGAGATTGTTTTAAAATTTTAATTTCTTTAAATAAAACTTACGTATTTATTGTGCAACCGAGAGTAACTGATTACGGCCCTGTCCACAATCGAACCTTATCCTGCCCCGTCCCGAGAAACCAGCTCTCAATAATATTAGAACAATTTACACAATATGTTTGCATTAATGCTTAGTTCATTGCTTGGAATATTTGAGACAACGCATCATCTGAAAAGCGTTTATTCTCGAATTAGAGACGTAACTGTTCCATCTTAGTGTTTTAAGAACTATAATAACAACAAACTTTCGTGTCTTTGGCGACTTCATAATTTACACGTTGTGCACTCTCATTTTAGTATTCGACTTTGTAAGGTGGCAGAATAAATTGTCAGATTCGCACCTTACATGAGACCTTTACAAATCGTAATGAGAAGGTGAAGATGACCCCTAACCTAAATCAACAGTTATGAGAACATTTGCCTATCAATATGTAATGCAAAAAGGGATGACAGTCAATCAACGGTAATTAACACACCATTCCTATACAATGCATGTCTTAGAGCAGAAGGTAGAACAGGGAACGCGAGTAGAGTCGCTTTTAGTTTTGAAAAAATAAATGGTTCAAATGGCTCTGAGCACTATGGGACCTAACTTCTAAGGTCATCAGTCCCCTAGAACTTAGAACTACTTAAACCTAACTAACCTAAGAACATCACACACATCCATACCTGAGGCAGGATTCGAACCTGCGACTGTAGCGGTCGCGTGGTTCCAGACTGTAGTGACTGGAACCGCTCGGCCACTCCGTCCGGCTAGTTTTGAAAAGCCAGCTCCACAACGGCATAGCGAAGCCGCGCTGGCAACCTCTTAAAGGGGTGGCAGAAAGGAGGACAGCGACGCTGGGCCAGGAGATTCAAGCTGGAGGGCCACCTGTAGCGAGGGCATTGGTAGAAGAGCAGAGAAGAAACTTTATAAAACTGCATTTCGAAATTCCAATGGGATACGAACAAAAGCAAGTGACGCATTTTCGTCCAGCGAGTGCGACACACGGAAAAGTCAATGTACTGTAGGGGTCCAGAACGGGCAGAAAACGTCCGATTGGTGGAGACTCACTAGGAAGGAGAAAACTACTGAAGTTTCGACGCGGTTTGATAGAAGGAACGTTGTGATTGGTAGAAGGTGTTTCTACAAAATAAGAGGAACGCTCCTATTGGTCGGAAAAAGCTGTGGCGTGAAAAAGGAACCCAAATGGAGGGAGGCAGTTCTGCCATGAGTAGAACAAGAGACAAATTTTGTGTGACCTCTTCTCTGCACTGGCGTCAAGGGCAGAATGGAGCACTTTAACGTTGCGTACGATGCAGAGAAGAAATTGGTGTGGACACTAAGTTCACAGCGGCTGAACTCCAGCTAAAATTAGCTGTAGTAACGTTTAGCTTCAACTGTGAAGTAACGAACCATCCAGATTAGTTAATTGTTCTTGTGGGAACTGAGAGGGCACTATAATAGGCATGCTGCTCCAACCATGCGCGTGTATATCGCCACATAATAAGACTAGGGCTGAGTACATGTTTTCTCGCATAACGAGAAACATAGGGAAAGTTTCTGGTGGAAATTTCAGCAAAGGCCAGATTAGTTTTGTAGGAATTTCAGTGGGAGAGAGCGGCCTTGCAGACAGCAGCACATCGCAGCTTATGGTAAATACCATTTGCAGAGGCGTAAACTTTGCTGGTTCACCAGCTTGCGTCCACTATAAACTCTAGCAGCCTTGGGTAATCTTGCGCTCGAATTTGTCACTTGACTAACCATCCACCGTAGAATCGATTGTCATCCTAAATAGTACCGTACTTTGAACCGGAAACGGACGATTTTCGTGGTACTGACCAACATCATAACGTATGTGTAGGAGCAGTTTTGTAAAGAAACGACCAATTTAACTTTCATATTATTGTGCTTAGGATTAATGTAAAGACACTTCCAATTAAACTTTCATAATATTGTACACTCCTGGAAATTGAAATAAGAACACCGTGAATTCATTGTCCCAGGAATGGGAAACTTTATTGACACATTCCTGGGGTCAGATACATCACATGATCACACTGACAGAACCACAGGCACATAGACACAGGCAACAGAGCATGCACAATGTCGGCACTAGTACAGTGTATATCCACCTTTCGCAGCAATGCAGGCTGCTATTCTCCCATGGAGACGATCGTAGAGATGCTGGATGTAGTCTGTGGAACGGCTTGCCATGCCATTTCCACCTGGCGCCTCAGTTGGACCAGCGTCCGTGCTGGACGTGCAGACCGCGTGAGACGACGCTTCATCCAGTCCCAAACATGCTCAATGGGGGACAGATCCGGAGATCTTGCTGGCCAGGGTAGTTGACTTACACCTTCTAGAGCACGTTGGGTGGCACGGGATATATGCGGACGTGCATTGTCCTGTTGGAACAGCAAGTTCCCTTGCCGGTCTAGGGATGGTAGAACGATGGGTTCGATGACGGTTTGGATGTACCGTGCACTATTCAGTGTCCCCTCGACGATCACCAGTGGTGTACAGCCAGTGTAGGAGATCGCTCCCCACACCATGATGCCGGGTGTTGGCCCTGTGTGCCTCGGTCGTATGCAGTCCTGATTGTGGCGCTCACCTGCACGGCGCCAAACACGCATACGACCATCGTTGGCACCAAGGCAGAAGCGACTCTCATCGCTGAAGACGACACGTCTCCATTCGTCCCTCCATTCACACCTGTCGCGACACCACTGGAGGCGGGCTGCACGATGTTGGGGCGTGAGCGGAAGACGGCCTAATGGTGTGCGGGACCGTAGCCCAGCTTCATGGAGACGGTTGCGAATGGTCCTCGCCGATACCCCAGGAGCAACAGTGTCCCTAATTTGCTGGGAAGTGGCGGTGCGGTCCCCTACGGCACTGCGTAGGATCCTACGGTCTTGGCGTGCATCCGTGCGTCGCTGCGGTCCGGTCCCAGGTCGACGGGAACGTGCACCTTCCGCCGACCACTGGCGACAACATCGATGTACTGTGGAGACCTCACGCCCCACGTGTTGAGCAATTCGGCGGTACGTCCACCCGGCCTCCCGCATGCCCACTATATGCCCTCGCTCAAAGTCCGTCAACTGCACATACGGTTCACGTCCACGCTGTCGCGGCATGCTACCAGTGTTAAAGACTGCGATGGAGCTCCGTATGCCAGCAAACTGGCTGACACTGACGGCGGCGGTGCACAAATGCTGCGCAGCTAGCGCCATTCGACGGCCAACACCGCGGTTCCTGGTGTGTCCGCTGTGCCGTGCGTGTGATCATTGCTTGTACAGCCCTCTCGCAGTGTCCGGAGCAAGTATGGTGGGTCTGACACACCGGTGTCAATGTGTTCTTTTTTCCATTTCCAGGAGTGTACTTAAGATTAATGTTCTTTCAGAGAGTTAATATTTAACATTGTTGTGTATAAAACATATTTCACTTTTGATGTTGGCAAGATGTGTTATCCATTGCGCTGTTTTTATGTTGGCGAGTTGAAAACTATATGAAAAGCTGTAATTTGGTGAGAAATATTGCGACATTAAAATTGTCATTTTCCCCTCACACAGTTGTTCTCAATTCAAGAATAAGCAAAAAACAAAACCCCCGCAACCCATGCAATTTGTCTCTAAGACGGCAAAAACAGTTTTAAGTGAACACATAAAAGGGGGGACCACTGTAGTTTCCAGTCGTTTCCCCTGCGTCAATTATTCCACTATATTTTCTCAGTGGAGCATCTCTCCCCTTGTGTCTTGCCTTCCCTGATTTTCCTTGAGTACATCGATCCCATCTTTGGGCTCATGAACCGATTGGTTGTTGGCAATTGGTATGGCTCGGCCGTGACTCTCCGCCTTTAACAGACTGGAATGTTTTCTACAGGCAATCAGGCCGCAAACCAATCCAAGCGGCCTAATCACCCTCCTCTTCCGTCTCCCCCTCCACACCCACAGCCACCGCCTTGTATCCATGCCTGGACGAAACCTCCTGGAACAGAATGTTATTGAGCCCGAACCTTTGATTTAAGGTCTGACACCCACTTTTCTTTCTTTAGCCGACTTTGTGTTCTTTTGTCTTTAGCAGACTTTGAGTTGTTTTGGACATTCCTGGGGGATTTCAGACGCGAAGCAGAAACCTTGTGGTTCGCACACTGTTCTCTGCTGTGCCGTCAGAACAAGACACAGCCTGGGCAAAAGCACCACAGGCGCAAAGATGCGAGCTGTTGCCAGCGCCATAGACTCTCGCCACTGCGCGAGTTCCACCACCGCCACGGGCGGCGCTGAGGATGAAGATATCGACTTTGTCTCGGCCAGTTGCCGGCCGAGTACAATCCGCCAATGACCGGACGACAACGGACAGAAGCCTATTCGGAAGATAGAAGAGCAGCTCCAGCCCACTTGGTTATACGTCATCGTCCAGGCTGATTTTGTTAGACAGGGAACGTCGTTTAGTGAACTCTTACAAGTGAACAGACAGTTGTAAATTGCATTTGCTGTGTACTGTGAAGTTTACCTTCGATTATATGCACTTAACCATTGACAGCCTTTTTTGTTTTATATTACATGCAGTGTTGCTGACGTCATTTTTCAACAAATCCTAAAGATATGTAAACCTTTTTAACTTATTTGTGAGACTTTGTTTCTAATTTGTTGGAGTGTTGTAGAACCGTCGTTCTCCTATTCTATTATCTGACCATGGGGCACAGCTGTGTATTAGTGGCAGGAAGAAATTGTCTTAGCGGTGTACTGCACCAGAAGCCGTTTTACGAACTAACAAACTCAGCAGACGTAACAACAGTTGCAACTTGGTCTCAACAGCGGTAGCGACGAAGCTACCCGGCGTATCTTGCCAGACCAACACTGCCGCAACAAAGGATACTGCAGAAATATAACTTAGCCATAGTGTATGTGTGGTGTCTCCGCAAGGCAGCACACTTGCTCGGTTGTAGGCTCCAAATCGGCCGCGGTCCGTCAGTGCACATCGGACCTGCGAGTCGCCACTGTCGACGCTAGCAGACCGAGCGCCGCCACTCGGCTGGCCTTACGAGACAAGCTAGCGTACTGGCCAGTTCTACAGCCGACTTTAATAGGAATGATTCACTTGTTATAGCTTCAGAGATCTCAATTGCAGAGACGCTAGTTCACATAGCCTTCAGCTAAATCAGTAGCTACGACCTAGTCAGGTGCCACATACAGTTTATGCATTGACAATTGATATATATGTGTGAAGCAATTAGAATTGTAAAGAAGTATTCGCAGTTCAATCTATAACTGCACTTGTAAATATTATTGCACAATGTCAAGATCGACGTTTACCGCTGATGCTGAATTAAAGCTAAGTATTTAATTGTATTCCTGTCTACTAACTTCTAATCACCTAAGATGATCCAGATACATCCCATCAAGTTTAGTTCATTGACCCTCACGTCAGCCTACGTGATCAACGCGTGAAATTAATGGCCACACCTCGAAATCAGACTAAGATTCAAATTGCGTGACTCAGCCGGGTCACCCTTTTTCCATGAGGCCGATAGTTCCACCTCATACATAACAGTATGGATTACTTCTCACAGGAATTTCTAAGCTAAAGTCGCGAGTCATGCCTAGCTAGCCGAGTCGGTAATAACGTTTCTAGCGAGAGGCAACGCACCGAATGTTAGTTCCGGCCCGGCACGTAGCTTTAATCTGTTAATAAGTTTCAAAACCGGGGTGGCAACTTTTGACTATAAACGTTAATGGAATATTGTTTGGCCGGCCGGAGTGGCCGAGCGGTTAAAGGCGCTACAGTCTGGAACCGCACGACCGCTACGGTCGCAGGTTCGAATCCTGCCTCGGGCATGGATGTGTGTGATGTCCTTAGGTTAGTTAGGTTTAAGTAGTTCTAAGTTCTAGGGGACTTATGAGCACAGCAGTTGAGTCCCATAGTGCTCAGAGCCACTTGAACCATTTTTTTGAATATTGTTTCAAATTTTCAGACTGCTGTACTCCCCGCCTAAGCAATGACAAATGATGCAGTGGTAGTATAATATATGTTAAAGTGAGTTTTTATCTATCCAAATAATTTTATCCTGTATAACAATATTATAGGAAATATATAATTCGCAAACGTCTTTGTTTCTCTGTTCAAGTCGAGCGCTCGAGCGGTGCAACATTCCGAAGTCAGAGTCTTGGTTGCAGCAGACATTGACGCTGATCCGGTCTCCACCACAGCTTTTGCGACAGCCAGAGATAACAAGAATATCCCGTCTTTGAGTTTAAGGGAGACCGGGGAAATACCAACATATCAGGCAATACCGTCATCGTTTTCACTACTAAGTAGCGCTGTAGTCAGTAGGAGGTTGTGCTCCAGCTCAGCAGATGATGGTAGAAGTAGGGTGCACAGGCGACGAGTTCTCATAATCGATAGTCTTATTGCGGCACAAAACATTAGTTTTTGTTTAATTTTGATGTTATTTTTGGTTTGTACTTGAACTGATGTAAGCGTTTCAGTACTTTTTTTACGTTAATAACTATAATGTCCTGCCCCCATGAACCATGGACCTTGCCGTTGGTAGGGAGGCTTGCGTGCCTCAGCGATACAGATGGCCGTATCGTAGGTGCAACCACAACGGAGGGGTATCTGTTGAGATGCCAGACAAACGTGTGGTTCCTGAAGAGGGGCAGAAGCCTTTTCAGTAGTTGCAGGGGGAACAGTCTGGATGATTGACTGATCTGGCCTTGCAACATTAACCAAAACGGTCTTGCTGTGCTGGTACTGCAAACGGCTGAAAGCAAGGGGAACTACAGTCGTAATTTTTCCCGAGGGCATGCAGCTTTACTGTATGGTAAAATGATGATGGCGTCCTCTTGGGTAAAATATTCAGGAGGTAAAATAGTCCCCCATTCGGATCTCCGGTCGGGGACTACTCAAGAGGACGTCGTTATCAGGAGAAAGAAAATTGGCGTTCTACGGATCGGAGAGTGGAATGTCAGATCCCTTAATCGGGCAGGTAGGTTAGAAAATTTAAAAAGGGAAATGGATAGGTTGAAGTTAGATATAGTGAGAATTAGTGAGGTTCGGTGGCAGGGGAACAAGACTTTTGATCACGTGAAAACAGGGCTATAAATAGAAAAGCAAATAGAGGTAATGCAGGAGTAGGTTTAATAATGAATAAAAAATAGGAATGCGGGTAAGCTACTACCAACAGCATAGTGAACGCATTATTGTGGCCAAGATAGATACGAAGCCCATGCCTACTACAGTAGTACAAGTTTATATGCCAACTAGCTCTGCAGATAATGAAGAAATTGGTGAAATGTACGATGAGATAAAAGAAATTATTCAGGTAGTGAAGGGAGACGAAAATTTAATAGTCATGGGTGACTGGAATTCGAGAGTAGGAAAAGGGAGAGAAGGAAACATAGTGGGTGAATATGGATTGGGGGAGAGAAATGAAAGAGGAAGCCGTCTGGTAGAATTTTGCACAGAGCATAACTTAATCATAGCTAACACTTGGTTCAAGAATCATAAAAGGAGGTTGTATACATGGAAGAATCCTGGAGATACTAGAAGGTATCGGATAGATTATATAATGGTAAGACAGAGATTTAGGAACCAGATATTAAATTGTAAGACATATCCAGGGGCAGATGTGGACTCTGACCACAATCTATTGGTTATGAACTGTAGATTAAAACTGAAGAAACTACAAAAAGGTGGGAATTTAAGGAGATGGGACCTGGATAAACTGACTGAACCAGAGGTTGTACAGAGTTTCAGGGAGAGCATAAGGCAACAATTGACAGGAATGGGGGAAAGAAATACAGTAGAAGAAGAATGGGTAGCTCGGAGGGATAAAGTAGTGAAGGCAGCAGAGGGTCAAGTAGGTAAAAAGACGAGGGCTAGTAGAAATGCTTGGGTAACAGAACAAATATTGAATTTAAGTGATGAAAGGAGAAAATATAAAAATGCAGTAAATGAAGCAGGCAAAAAGGAATACAAACATCTCAAAAATGAGATCGACAGGAAGTGCAAAATGGCTAAGCAGGGATGGCTAGAGGGCAAATGTAACGATGTAGAGGCTTATCTCACTAGGGGTAAGATAGGTACAGCCTACAGGAAAATTAAAGAGACCTTTGGAGAAAAGAGAGCCACTTGTATGAATATCAAGAGCTCAGATGGAAACCCAGTTCTAACCAAAGAAGGGAAAGCAGAAAGGTGGAAGGAGTATATAGAGGGTCTATACAAGGGCGATGTACTTGAGGACAATATTATGGAAATGGAAGAGGATGTAGATGAAGATGAAATGGGAGATACGATACTGCGTGAAGAGTTTGACAAATCACTGAAAGACCTGAGTCGAAACAAGGCCCCGGGAGTAGACAACATTCCATTGGAACTACTGACGGCCTTGGGAGAGCCAGTCCTGAAAAAACTCTACCATCTGGTGAGCAAGATGTATGAGACAGGCGAAATACCCTCAGACTTCAAGAAGAATATTATAATTCCAATCCCAAAGAAAGCAGGTGTTGACAGATGTGAAAATTACCGAACTACCAGTTTAATAAGTCACAGCTGCAAAATACTAACGCGAATTCTTTACAGACGAATGGAAAAACTAGTAGAAGCCGACCTCGGGGAAGATCAGTTTGGATTCCGCAGAAATATTGGAACTCGTGAGGCAATACTGACCCTACGACTTATCTTAGAAAATAGATTAAGGAAAGGCAAACCTACGTTTCTAGCATTTGTAGACTTAGAGAAAGCTTTTGACAATGTTGACTGGAATATTCTCTTTCATATTCTGAAGGTGGCAGGGGTAAAATACAGGGAGCGAAAGGCTATTTACAATTTGTACAGAAACGAGATGGCAGTTATAAGAGTTGAGGGGCATGAAAGGGAAGCAGCGGTTGGGAAGGGAGTGAGACAGGGTTGTAGCCTCTCCCCGATGTTATTCAATCTGTATATTGAGCAAGCAGTAAAGGAAACAAAAGAAAAATTCGGAGTAGGTGTTAAAGTCCATGGAGAAGAAATAAAAACGTTGAAGTTCGCCGATGGCATTGTAATTCTGCCAGAGTCAGCAAAGGACTTGGAAGAGCAGTTGAAGGGAATGGACAGTGTGTTGAAAGGAGGATATAAGATGAACATCAACAAAAGCAAAACGAGGATAATGGAATGTAGTCGAATTAAGTCGGGTGATGCTGAGGGAATTAGATTAGGAAATGAGACACTTAAAGTAGTAAAGGAATTTTGCTATTTGGGGAGCAAAATAACTGATGATGGTCGAAGTAGAGAGGATATAAAATGTACACTGGCAATGGCAAGGAAAGCGTTTCTGAAGAAGAGAAATTTGTTAACATCGAGTATAGATTTAAGTGTCAAGAAGTCGTTTCTGAAAGTAGTTGTATGGAGTGTAGCCATGTATGGAATTGAAACATGGACGATAACTAGTTTGGACAAGAAGAGAATAGAAGCTTTCGAAATGTGGTGCTGCAGAAGAATGCTGAAGATTAGATGGGTAGACCACATAACTAATGGGGAGGTATTGAATAGAATTGAGGAGAAGAGGAGTTTGTGGCACAACTTGACAAGAAGAAGGGACCGGTTGGTAGGACATGTTCTGTGGCATCAAGGGATCACAAATTTAGCATTGGAGGGCAGCGTGGAGGGTAAAAATCGTAGAGGGAGACCAAGAGATGAGTACACTAAGCAGATTCAGAAGGATGTTGGTTGCAGTAAGTACTGGGAGATGAAGAAGCCTGCACAGGATGGAGTAGCATGGAGAGCTGCATCAAACCAGTCTCAGGACTGAAGTCAACAGCAACAACAACTATAATATAGGTATACAGTATTTTTCATAGTGCATCATTTGGAATGGGTTTTTGCGACTTTTCGAGGATTGGGAAAGCTATTGAAGTCAGGTCTCGGCCATGATGTCTGAGTGAGGTAGTATCGACGGACGAATATGTGGCAATGTCGATAAGCTGTCGATATGTGTCCATGCACTAAACTTCAGAAAAAGTTATTTACACTTAAGATGGCAAAAGAAATTCAGAGAGGGCAAAATGGACTGAAAAAGACATTAAAAAAGCATTAAGTTTAGTGGAGTCAGAGAGATCACTGAACAGCTTTTCAAAGGAGCTGAACATACCAAAAATTACCTTTTATGATCGATTAAAATCAAATTAAGGCAAGAAAGTTTCTTGGGGATAATATCTGCCTTTACTCCTGAACATGTTAGTCAACCATGTGGCCACATTCACACAATTACGAGTATTCTATGGCATTTTCCTTGCTGAATTGTGGAGAATTGTCTGTTACCCTGACGAAAAATTAAATGACAGGCATAGTTTCAATGAAATTAGCAAAATGTATATACGAAGACAGTAACTTGTTCTCGAAAGCACAGTTACTGTTGATGACCGTGCAACTTTTTCCTGGAATAAATGATGACTAACTGACAACCTCAGCTGCCGACAGGTGTTGTTGATATACCTCGATGTGGACAGCTGAAAATGTGTGCCCCGACCGGGACCCGAACCCGGTATCTCCTGCTTACACGGCAGACGCTCTATCCATCTGAGCCACCAAGTACACAGATGAATAGCGCGACTGCAGGGACTTATCCCTTCCACGCTTCCCGTGAGACTCACATTCCCAATTGTTCACAATTCTACGTACCAAAGCGTGCGCGAGTAATGAGTGGGTGGGCAAATGTCTATAAGGTACAATGCATGTGTAGAATTATGGACAGTTGGGAATGTGAGTCTCACGGGAAGCGTGCAAGGGATAAGTTCCTGCAGTCGCGCTATTCATCTGTGTCCTCGTTGGCTCAGATGGATAGAGCGTCTGCCGTGTAAGCAGGAGATACCGGGTTCGGGTCCCGGTCGCGGCACACATTTTCAGCTGTCCACATCGAGGTATATCAATAACACCTGTCGGCAGCTGAGGTTGTCAGTTAGTCATCAATTAGCAAAATGGCTGGAGAAGACTGGTTTTCTGGTTTCAAAATAGAACTCCTAAAGAAGTTTAAGAAAACCATTAGCAACAAATATCAACAGAGTTCTACGTTTCAATAAAGCTGAAGTTGAATTTTTTTCCTACTTTAAAAACTTTTCCGAAAATTTGGTGTGTACGTATTTCAACACATTTTAAGATAATGAACCATGTTACTTTCTTACAATAGGAATTTTATTCTGTCTGTATTTCATACTGTTGTTATGACCCTGAAACGATGTCGATATTGCCCAGGTATTCGGGGCAATACCGACAGGCTGCAGACTTGAGAAGATGTATATGTAGCTTTGAAAATATTCAACTATTTTTACTTTTTTGGTACAGCCAAGCATCTAACGTTGCTAGGTCACATAGGTTGCCATAAAGTTTTGCATGGAAGTGACAGATCACAAAACAAAGCGAAAAATCGCTTATGATCTCAGTATTCCCCCAGTCTGCCCTAAAGAGCCTTTTTCAGTTTACACACCCCTGACTCCATTGTGAATTAGAAAAATCCATTGCGAAAACTAAATAACTGGATGACTTCTATGTATCATGAAGTACACCACGTAGAAATACTTCACTTCTTGTTTAGTACTGATCAAGTTTCGAAGCACTAAGATTGCGTGCTATAGTATATATGAGAAACTGCACCTGTAACGTTAATAACTTACATTGCATTGAGATGTTTTCTTCATGCAATGGAGATACCTCCCATGAAAATGAAATGATTTTATATGTTGAATGATATTATCTCGCGAGGAATATTTTCTTGAACGAAAATATTAAAAAGTACAGAGAGAAAATGGGTATTCACGATTCGCTCAAGGAGCATAAAGATTATCTCTGAAAAATTGCTGAATAGTCTTTTAGGCGAGAATACAGCAAATTACAAGGAATCAGACTTTTTTTATTTCTATGCTTAAACGAACCACCAAAATGAAAAATTAAGATACTGCATTGAAAATCAGAAGGTTTGATTGTGCCTACACACTGAAGGAAGTTATTGTTTCGAAAAGAGTCAATTTAGCAAGCATAATCATCGAAAGCTATTCGACCCAGCAAAGTAGCGCAGTGGTGAGCACACTGGACTTGCAATCGGGAGGACGACGGTTCAAACCCGCGTCCGGTCTTCCACATTTAGGTTTCCCGTGATTTCCCTAAATAGCTACAGGCGAATTCCGCGGTGGTTCCTTTGAAAGTACACGGCTGTCTTCCTTCCCCATTCTTCTGTAATCTGATTGGACCAATGACCTCGTCGTTTGGTCCCCTCCCACTTATTAACCAACCGAAGCTATTCGTACAGTCACAGAACGTGAGAGATTCGTTTATTCTTGCAGCTTTCTTTTTCTGGGTGAAGAACACGAAACAAACTTGTAAAACCAAGAACAGAAAGGTATCAAAGAATGAAAAAAAGTTTAAGATAATTTATTTCTAAGGTAAATAATGCCATGTTGAGATATCCTGTTACAAAATTTGTCGAAATTCTTTACGTACGCGATCACATTAATTGAGTATATGTACACTACTGGCCATTAAAATTGCTACACCACGAATATGATGTACTATAGACGCGAAATTTAACCGACAGGAAGAAGATGCTGCGATATGCAAATGATTAGCTTTTCACACAGGGTTGGCGCCGGTGGCGACACCTACAACGTTCTGACATGAGGAAAGTTTCCAACCGATTTCTCATACACAAACAGCAGTTGACCGGCGTTGCCTGGTGAAAACGTTGTTGTGATGCCTCGTGTAAGGAGGAGAAATGCCTACCATCACGTTTCCGACTTTGATAAAGATCGGATTGTAGCCTATCGCGATTGCGGTTTATCGTATCGCGACATTGCTGCTCGCGTTGGTCGAGATCCAATGACTCTTAGCAGAATATTGAATCTGTGGGTTCAGGAGGGTAATACGGAACGCCGTGCTGGATCCCAACGGCCTCGTATCAGTAGCAGTAGAGATGACAGGCATCTTATCCGCATGACTGTAACGGATCGTGCAGCCGCGTCTCGATCCCTGAGTCAACACATGGGGACATTTGCAAGACAACATCCATGTGCACGAACAGTTCGACGACGTTTGCAGTAGCATGGGCTATCAGCACGGAGACCATGGCCGCGGTTACCCTTGACGCTGCATCACAGACAGGAGCGCCTGCGATGACGTACTCAACAACGAACCTGGGTGCACGAATGGCAAAACTTCATTTTTTCCGATGAATCCAGGTTCTGTTTACAGCATCTTGATGGTCGCATCTGTGTTTGATGACATCGCGATGAACGCACATTGGAAGCGTGTATTCGTCATTGCCATACTGGCGAATCACGCGGCGTGATGGTATGGGATGCCATTGGTTACATTTCAGTAGGATAATGCACGACCGCATGTTCCAGGTCCTGTATGGGTCTTTCTGGATACAGAAAATGTTCGACTGCTGCCCTGGCCAGCACATTCTCCAGATCGCTCACCAATTGAAAACGTCTGGTCAATGGTGGCCGAGCAACTGGCTCGTCACAATACGCCAGTCACTACTCTTGATGAACTGTGGTATCGTGTTGAAGCTGCATGGGCAGCTGTACCTGTACACGCCATCCAGGCTCTGTTTGACTCAATGCCCCGGCGTATCGAGACCGTTATTACGGCCAGAGGTGGTTGTTCGACTGCTGCCCTGGCCAGCACATTCTCCAGATCTCTCACCAATTGAAAACGTGTGGTCAATGGTGGCCGAGCAACTGGCTCGTCACAATACGCCAGTCACTACTCTTGATGAACTGTGGTACCGTGTTAAAGCTACATGAGCAGCTGTACCTGTACACCTGTACACCTGTACACCCAAACTGCGTGAAAATGTAATCACATGTCAGTTCTAGTATAATATATTTGTCCTATGAATACCCGTTTATCATCTGCATTTCTTCTTGGTGTAGCAATTTTAATGGGCAGTAGTGTATGCAAAGGGATTAAATAATTGCTTGGAATATATGTCTATAGATGTACCTCCAGTACTTTCACTGTTCAGATTAGGGAAGTTCGTTTACGGGCACCCGCTATAAGCCGAGGCCGCTCTTATAATTCGGTGTCTTCAGCGAACCGGTTGCACTTTGCACGGTCTATTACCGCTGTTGGTTGATGAGGGGCAGATAAATGGTGCCTGGCTCGAGTTAGGTAAGTGGATTACTAGAGCCGAGGTAGAAGCTGAGTCGATTACGACATCGCCGATGCAAGAGCGCACGCCCGTCGCCCGCCGTGGAGTTGCATCTCGTCTCGTCGCCACAGCGCAGCAGAGCACAGCAGAGCAGGGGACGGGGCCGGCTCGCCGACTCAATCTCGGTTTCATTTCCTGGTCGCCCGCGGACGGAGAAGTTTTCTATTTGAGTGCGGCGGGCGGCAGTGCTTGGCCTCTGTGGTGGGACGGAGCCTTTCGTCTTCAGCCGACGTCGCCTGCCGTATCTGCAGCCAGCCGGAGACAGCCGACCTCCTCCCGCGGCCCGCGCCTCCCTTTCAGGCACTTGCGGAGCGGGTGCAGGCTGCGACTTACGAAGCTGAATAATTTCTACACAAGCATCAACTGGGGATTTTCAAACTCGAGGACCACAGGGTGAATCAAAAAGAATCTTCCGATTTAAACAAAAATCGTAACTATTATGTTGTTTTATATATGTGCGTGGACAATGTGCTGTTGGAAAGAGCAAACTCTCGAGTTTTACATGGTTCCCGCTAGGTATCAGCAGTGCGCGGCACCTTCTGTTCTAGTAAAAATGGTTTAGGGACAAGAGAAAGCGTTTTGTGTTGTGCGTTTTGCGCAATGCGGGTCAATAATAACTGTTGAGCGTGGCTTGCGTGCTAGGTATGGTATAGATCCTCCAGCAGCAAAGAGCATTAGACGATGGCATGGACAATTCCGAGAAACAGGTTGTTTGTAAAAAGGCAAATCGCCGGGCCGTCCCCGAGTGTCTGACACAAACGTCGAACGCATCCGTCATAGTTTCACAAGAGTCCGCAGAAATCCGTTTGCCGTGCAGCTCGACAGCTGAACATGCCCCCCGACGTCCGTTTGGTGTGCGCTGCGTCGACGTTTACACACGAAACCATACAGAATTGGACTACGGTAAGCTCTTTGTAAAGGTGACATACAACGAAGTGTGGAGTTCTTTAATTTCGTTCTTGGCAAGATGGAGGACGACAGTTTTCTTCCACGCTTAGTGTTCAGTGACGAGGCAACATTCCATGTAAATAGAAAAGTTAACCGTCATTACGTGAGAATATGGGTTACGGAACAACCAAATGTAGCTATACAATATGAGAGGGATTCTCCAAAATTTAAAGCGTGTTTTTGCAGTTTCACGGGAATGGATGTATGGTCCATTTTTCTTTGCCGAGAACACTGTTACAGCAGGCACTTATCTCGATAAGCTTGAGAACTTTCTTTTCTCACAGTTGGAAACTGGCTCGAACGACTTCATTTACCAACAGGATCGGGCACCGCCACACTAGTATCTGGAAGTGCGGGAACCTGTAAATCAAAGGATTACTGAACGACGAATCGGTCGCATTGGGCCAAATTATTCAGCCTTTCATTCCTGACCTACAAGGTCACTGGACCTAACTGTGTATGATTATCTCTTGTGGAGGTTTACAAAAGACTATGTTTGTGTGCTTCCGGTGCCAAAAAAAAAGGTTCAAATGGCTCTGAGCACTATGGGACTTAACTGCTGTGGTCATGAGTCCCTAGAACTTAGAACTACTTAAACCTAACTAACCTAAGGACATCACACACATCCATGCTCGAGGCAGGATTCGAATCTGCGACCGTAGCGGTCCCGCGGTTCCAGACTGTAGTGCCTAGAACCGCTCGGCCACTCCTGCCGGCTAGTTTTGAAAAGCAGGATACTCAACGGCATAGCGAAGCCGCGCTGGCAACCTCTTAAAGGGGTGGCAGAAAGGAGGACAGCGACGCTGGGCCAGGAGATTCAAGCTGGAGGGCCACCTGTAGCGAGGACATTGGTACAAGAGCAGGCCGGCTCGGTACCAACAGCAATGAATGAACTGAGACATCATATAACAGCAGCTGTGGAAGCTGTAACTCAAGACACGCTCGCTGCAGTGTGGGAATAATTTGAATACCATATCTACGTGAGCCATGCCTCTCAAGCGTGGTATAATAAACGCCTATGAAAAGATATGAGAAAAAACTTTTTGAGTTTCCCGTTCATCAAAAAACAAAATTTTTTGTACATGTTTATTAATTTCAGAAATATATACGTGCCAGATCGGATGTTTCTTTTTGATACACCCTGTATACCGATTCCATGCTCCAAGAACAACATGTAAAATAATATGTCCGACAATCCCACATTTTCAGGTTGAAAGAAAAATTGTAATTCACAGTATCCTTCGCAGTTTTTAAACATGTAACAGCATTTGTGTCAGTGCTCAACAACAAGATGCAAGCTTGAAAAATCATTATTTGCACAGATCTGCATTGTCACTTTGTTAAACACCCACTTTCGGTCATCAACAGATCGCCCTCAGGTGTCTACAAAGCGCGGAAAAGACAAGAATGAGGCACAGTAAGCAATTAAAAAAAGTATTCGTTATGTACTAATCACTGTTCATAACCCTTACAATATGACTTCATTGTCAGATATATGACAAACCATAATTATTTGTCGTGAAGTCTCAAAACTATTTTGCCATTCTCCCTGAAAATAACTTGAGTTGCCCATTCACCCCCACCCCCCTCTCTCTCGCCACCCCACCCCTCTCTCCAGCTATGATCCTGGGTACGCTGTTAACCTTAACACTCATCTTCAATAACACGTTTTAGAACCTTTACTATTATTGAGTTCTGTCGGCAGTTAGAAGAATGCAATGAACAATACATTCCTCTCTGCGATGTTGAACAGTATGTTTTCATTTCCTATCAGCTCAGAGCCAGACTACTAAAGGAAAAAGTCTCAAGAGAAAGCCTATACCATTTTCTTTTACTATCGGCTTTTAAAGTGAGTCGGAAATTGTCCACCTTCAGTTCTAAGGGAAAGCCATCGCCAAGGTAGCCCCGGCGGGCCGGCAACACATCTAACACGGCACAAGAACGATGTTGCCTATACCCAAAGGCGTAAGCAATGGTAAACATCGGTTGTTTTGGAAACACATTCCACGTACTACTTCCTGCAGAGGGAGTTCGAGATGGGCAGCAGGAAGTATTACTACACCAACATCTGATTGGCTGACCAATACTATTTAAAGGCTAGAACCAGCACTGGACGTCAGTTTCGCGCTGAATACCGACCGCAAGGACGTCTCCACGGAAGACTACGTCTTCGCCCTCGGAATAGGACTTGGAATTAAGTGTATTTGTGTTACAACGAACTCTTGTGGGAAACTTGGAAGCTATCTTTTGTTGCCTCTATTAGGAAATTCGTACGGGCTTTGTGATTGTGATTTTTCGTTGTTATTCAGTCATTTCCATGCAGACTCACGAAAATAAAAGTTGTGTTGTAAAAACGTTCGAATTGTCAGTTACAACACTTAGCAAGCGTATAGACAGGAAATCGGCTGTGGACATATTACAATGTTAGTCCCCACATATACCTGCACGAAAAATAGTTCAAGGATATCCGACGGTGGCATTTGGGGCGCAAATCGTCTAATAACAGTAAAACACAATTCACATAGATAACAGTGTATTCTAACAGATATGCGCATGGATCATCCGAAACTGAATAATTCACACCCTGATAATGTGAAGCTATCTGTATCTAAAACTATCAAATGGCTTTTAAAAAGTTTTAGTTAACACGTATTATTCTTCCAACTAACCTAATTATGGGTTCTGAACAAGTTTTAGCGAGATGGCAAATCAGAGTGAGATGCTTTCTTGATATACAAAGATGACAGTGAATCTAACCTGTGGGCATTGATCTCAGATACTCGCAACTAACCGTAGCCGATTGCTCAGCAGTTTCTAATAAATCTGTGAAAACGTTAGATCGAAACCGAATGAGTCAGTGGAAATGAAAAATACGGATAGATCGAGACAGTGCATAGGTTTGGAGTGTCTGAACCCTTCCAGACCGGCGAACTCAACCGCGTAGGTATAGAGGAGGGTGCATTTTGAAGCGAAATTTTAAACACGTCGGTATAAAGTAAAACTAAATTCTACCCCACATATAATTTTGGAGCTGCCGAGGTGTAATGGAGAAAGTGGCAATGGGAAGGAAAGATAAAAGGAGACAGTGTAAGTGAGAGAGGAAACAGTGGCAGTGGAATATACTGTGAATCAATGGAAGGAAAAGGAGACATGTATACAAAGTAGCAATCAGAGGGAAATGCTGAGCATAAAGGTTTGACTACAAAGAGAGACAGGGTAAAAGTATTTAGAACGATAGGTGTTAAAAGAACGCGAGTACGTGCGCATGCCAAGATTTTTGGCGAGGAAAGCGGAATGACGACTGAGGTAGCTGGATCCCCACTTTTCTGACAGTCTTTTAAAGAGGAACACATTCGCTTTCTTGTGCCCCGATAGGAGCATTTTTCCGCTAGATAACAACATAATCAAGACATGCACACAAGTGCAATGGTCAGATGTGATTAAAATATTCACTGCGAAGCTCGAAAATCCTTGATCAAACGAATGTGAGTAGCGCCGTCTTTTGTTATGATTGCGATGCAGGGCAGGCAACGGTCATCACTCGAGCTTTCCAGCTTGTCGAGCCGCTTGGACTGTACAAGATATTCAGCATATCAGACTCGTTAAGTAGATTATCAGTTACTACGAACAACGAGGGGTAACAACGTTTATTTCATGAACGTTATGCAGAAGAAAGAAGATGGTTTACAAGCTGGCAATACTGTAAATTGCAAACTACTAGCCCCAGAAGATCATGGTGTATGGACTTTAGATGTGGCGTACATAATTAATGTCAATGATTACTCAATTTCCTCCAAAGGACATCTGTCAGAGAAGTGTCAACTTTTTCGGACACTCAACATCATAGAATGAATTATATCCTACAATTTCCTTGTATGACAGGTATGCCAATCAGCAAGCAACTTTATGGAAGAGACATAACAAACTGAAACACAATTTTTCCACTATTATTAATCACACACTCGCATCAAAAAATGCAGAAACTTATAAAATGAACATCGACTTGTATGACGTTCTAACCTGTACATGCATGTGTTCTGTCTGTGCTAACGTTAATTTGTTGCAGCCATCAAATGTAGCACTAATATAATATGGTTTAGGCAGCATGGCATGTAGGTCAGCTGGTAAGAAAATTAAATAAATAAGGAAGGAAAATAGTTACTGCGCATCTAAAACAGCACGGTAATCTCTATTACAAGGAACCAAAGCTGACCTACAGGACAGGGTGGCCAAAATAAAGCTAGCACGGAAACTATTTACATTGAGACTGACACAGGATTGACTCTTGTTAATGAAAATCACAGAAGATGCTGGAAAAGGCCACTGTTAACACCGATGCCGCGCTGCGCACGATTTATGAAACAGTAAGACACTGGCAGAAGTTTCGCCTGAGAAATAACAGCAATAGTGTTTTCAATATTCTGCTGCAGCTCTAGAAGTGCTGAGGATTCAATTTGTCCCACAGGTAAAAGTGACTGGGAGAGAATGAGTCGACCGAGGTGGCTAGGAGATTGTTGCACTGTCTGTGTTTATTATACCGTCCTCGCAGAACATGTCTCGCCGGCCGGTGTGGCCGTGCGGTTCTAGGCGCTTCAGTCTGCAACCGCGTGACCGCTACGGTCGCAGGTTCGAATCCTGCCTCGGGCATGAAGGTATGTGATGTCCTTAGGTTGGTTAGGTTTAAGTAGTTCTAAGTTCTAGGGGACTGATGACCACAGCTGTTAAGTCCCATAGTGCTCAGAGCCATCACCTCATGTCTCGTGACGTGGTTGTCAAGACGGCGGGATATCCATACAATCGACGAACTTGCGGGAGTTGATTCACGTATTGATTAAACACTTTCTGAACATGGCGGTTAGCATTAGCAGTTTGGTGAAGGAGGAGTGCTACGTTACGGACACCAGACATAACGCATCAAACTAAATCACTGAGATTATGTAGGAGCTCTTCTAGTACTGATGGGATTTTCTGACACAAAGTGGGTGCATAGTCTGTGAGTTTCCATACCAGTCAGGGTGAACAACACCTCATCTGAAGAAATGGAAAACTGAGGATACAAAAGTTGTGATTCTACTTCAGTCAGAAGCTATCAACAGAGCACGGAAGATCGTCTGGACGCTTTGACTCTTACACAATAGTGAATCAGTAAGGAAACATAAGCAGTCCGTTTTTGAAAACGTTTCTCACTTGCACAGATAATGGCTTTGAGATATCGTCGGACTTTGTTGTAGGCATTCCTCACCAGAACCGTATTTTCTGGTATTCCAGCTCTCTTCGGACAGTTTCGGTTTTTATTCGCTACCGTTTTGCGATTAAGTTTTTCATTGCGGACTTTGCTGAAGGTCGTGCGAAAACACTTCCTCTCTTAAACTCTTGTGCAAACAGTTCCGCTCTCGTTTTCACGAACTGTCCTTCGCGTATCACTCGACAATGAGACGCACTGTTCTGTCGTGAGCGCCACGTTGTGTTGCACTCATCTGACCTCTAAGTGAGCCAGATCCTCCCACCCACACAGACGTACTGACGCAGCGAGGTACACGGGACAGAACACGCGGCAAGTTTTATTTTGCCCGGCCCGCATAAAAGTATCATCAAGACAGTTTTTCTCTGTAAGGGACTTTCATGTGAGCTCTTTACCACTAAAATGGTGTACAGGTTTTGAAAAAAACGACGTTGAGTCTTACTACATACAATTACATCAAAAAATACGTCTCCTGTTACTGTCATTTGAAATCACCACGAACGGGAATTATTTCAGTTGACAAAATAAAAAGTATTCCTTTGATTTTATCAGACAGCTTCTGATTTTTGCTAACAAGCTGTGCTCCTATTCGTATATTAACCGCAAAAAGTTATTAAAAAAGTAAAACAGTCCAAATTACGTGCTCTTTTTTTAGCTCCAATTAACAATTCGCGTCAAATTTTAATTGGTGTCAGCAAATTTCGTTGTGTCATGTATTTTTATGTATCCAGAGACCATGCATTCGCTGCGAATGGCGTTGTCTCCATTCTCTGGTGCTGTAATTTGTCAATACGAAGGGTTTGATGTTTCTAAAATTATAAACACGTTGACCTTTGGTCACAAAAATGGATCACAGTACCCGAAATTCCTCGATTAATACTTGTAAGCTTCTTTTTCCTGGCAGTAATTCGCTGTGATGTTAATCGAAATGCGTAAGGAGACATCTGGTTGAACTCCAAGGAGGAACCTTTCTTCGACGCAAAGGCCATTACAAAGGGGAATGCAGACTCGGACAGAACAAGGATGAGGAGCAGGCTGGGCCTTGTCTTGTCTTGTCTTCATTATTTAATGGGACAGGTCGTGATGACTGGGTGTTGTGTGATGTCCTTAGGTTAGTTAGGTTTAAGTAGTTCTAAGTTCTAGGGGACTTATGACCGTAGATGTTGAGTCCCGTAGTGTTCAGAGCCATTTGAACCATTTTGAATGGGACAGGAAACGTGTGGCTTAACTATTAACTGTATCAACCTCTCATTCGGTGAACTGTCTTTCAAACAGGGCCCTAACACACAAAAATGGAAATGAGAGTGTGGCATTGTTGGCCGGGAGGCCCCATCCCGGATGTTCGGCCGCCAAGTGCGAGTCATTTCAGTCGACGCCACATTAGGCGATTTGCGCGCCGGCGACGAGGATGAAATGATGGTGAGGACAACACAACAGCCAGTCCCCGAGCGGAGAAAATCTCTAACATGGCCGGGAATTGAACCCGGGCCCGCCTGCATGGGAAGTGAGTACGGTACCACCCAGGTAAGCAGGCGGACCTAACGACAAACTCCACGATAATGCGCAACGGATAATTGTTTAACAGTCTTTTCGTGCCCCTAAAATGTGCATCTGACTTCTACACACTATCAGTTCCTACCTTGATAAAGTTCAAAAGGAAAAGCCTAACAGCTCATCCTCAGAATAAATAAATATCCCCACTACACAATATTCTTTAAAAAAATGTAAAAGTTGCGCAGCACCGTGAAGTAATAAATTAATTGTGACCCAGTCATTAAAATACTCTGTACATTCAAAGGAAACAGCGAATTGCAGCCAAACAATCTGGAAGTATATTCTGAAAAAATATATATATACACGCAGTGCGCCTTGTAAGTCCTTGCCAAGTTTTTGATTATTCTTTCAGTGTTAAGAAAAAATTCAGTCAATCGATCTAGAGCTGCCAATAGTATTAGTCCCATTCGAATACTGGGCAATGAATGAAGCCTTAAAATATAACTGATTTCTTCACTCATCAGTAATGACTTCCTTGTTGGTAGAGCCATTGTCAGGTAACCGCTACCCACAAGTTGCTTACGGTCAGCCCTGGCTGGCTGCAATACTACGTGGCGGCCCATGATTTACTAATTTTGCAGATGTATTAATACATTTATTATTTCACAATTGTAGTTTTAATTTCATTGCCCAGCAAATATTTTTCCAACATCGCCCTAGCCTTATCACATGGCAGGAGGGAATAGAAAAAGGCGCATGTACTGGCAACATACTACCTCTCTTCTATTGTTCAAAACTTCAGAAAATAAAATGCCAACTCAGCATTTTCGATGGCGGAAAGTGTATGGTGTAGTAAAATGCCCGTTGTGTTTCATTCGTGAACAATGCTTGGGAACAAAGATGGTGGGGACTCCTTGCATGCACCCGAATTTCTTTAATTGTTACCAACGCACATCGGAATTAGCTTTTATTATCATATTTATTATGCCTGTCTAGTGCGTCGACTAATCTTTATACACTCCTGGAAATGGAAAAAATAACACATTGACACCGGTGTGTCAGACCCACCATACTTGCTCCTGACACTGCGAGAGGGCTGTACAAGCAATGACCACACGCACGGCACAGCGGACACACCAGGAACCGCGGTGTTGGCCGTCGAATGGCGCTAGCTGCGCAGCATTTGTGCACCGCCGCCGTCAGTGTCAGCCAGTTTTCCGTGGCATACGGAGCTCCATCGCAGTCTTTAACACTGGTAGCATGCCGCGACAGCGTGGACGTAAACCGTATGTGCAGTTGACGGACTTTGAGCGAGGCCGTATAGTGGGCATGCGGGAGGCCGGGTGGACGTACCGCCGAATTGCTCAACACGTGGGGCATGAGGTCTCCACAGTACATCGATGTTGTCGCCAGTGGTCGGCGGAAGGTGCACGTGCCCGTCGACCTGGGACCGGACCGCAGCGACGCACGGATGCACGCCAAGACCGTAGGAGCCTACGCAGTGCCGTAGGGGACCGCACCGCCACTTCCAAGCAAATTATGGACACTGTTGCTCCTGGGGTATCGGCGAGGACCATTCGCAACCGTCTCCATGGAGCTGGGCTACGGTCCCGCACACCGTTAGGCCGTCTTCCGCTCACGCCCCAACATCGTGCAGCCCGCCTCCAGTGGTGTCGCGACAGGCGTGAATGGAGGGACGAATGGAGACGTGTCGTCTTCAGCGATGAGAGTCCCTTCTGCCTTGGTGCCAATGATGGTCGTATGCGTGTTTGGCGCCGTGCAGGTGAGCGCCACAATCAGGACTGCATACGACCGAGGCACACAGGGCCAACACCCGGCATCATGGTGTGGGGAGCGATCTCCTACACTGGCCGTACACCACTGGTGATCGTCGAGGGGACACTGAATAGTGCACGGTACATCCAAACCGTCATCGAACCCATCGTTCTACCATTCCTAGACCGGCAAGGGAACTTGCTGTTCCAACAGGACAATGCACGTCCGCATGTACCCCGTGCCACCCAACGTGCTCTAGAAGGTGTAAGTCAACTACCCTGGCCAGCAAGATCTCCGGATCTGTCCCCCATTGAGCATGTTTGGGACTGGATGAAGCGTCGTCTCACGCGGTCTGCACGTCCAGCACGAACGCTGGTCCAACTGAGGCGCCAGGTGGAAATGGCATGGCAAGTCGTTCCACAGGACTACATCCAGCATCTCTACGATCGTCTCCATGGGAGAATAGCAGCCTGCATTGCTGCGAAATGTGGATATACACTGTACTAGTGCCGACATTGTGCATGCTCTGTTGCCTGTGTCTATGTGCCTGTGGTTCTGTCAGTGTGATCATGCGATGTATCTGACCCCAGGAATGTGTCAATAAAGTTTCCCCTTCCTGGGACAATGAATTCACGGTGTTCTTATTTCAATTTCCAGGAGTGTATTTTCATTTAGGCGAAGTGTTTGAAAGCGGGTAAAATTTTAAGAAAGCAAAGAAATGGAAATCTGTGTGTGTGTGTGTGTGTGTGTGTGTGTGTGTGTGTGTGTGTGTGTGTGTGTGTGTGTGCGTGCGTGCGTGCGCGTGTGTGTCTCAGAGGTCGGAACTCAACGTCGAGGTTATAACAGCCCTTTCCACAAATTTTCGAGACCATAGCGTATGTAGCTTAGGAAGGAATTGTTGTTATGTTTGTCATCAACATATAGGCCTACCAGGGGACGTAGTAAACAGTACGAGCACACAGGTTTGTACCAATGGGACTACGTTCCTCGCAAATACACCTATCTTTGCTTGACTGCTCGCCAGTTTATGGGCATAATTGGCTATATGATATAATTTCAGCAACAGAGAATAACGTTTTAGCAAATGTGGCGACTAACTGTTATGGCGGACGTCCGTAGTAAGCTGTCTTACCTCGTATACAGGACACAGCAAGCAGAACAAGTTTTGCAGTTAGCAGAATCAGGGAATTGCAACATTGAAATGGTTTACTGTTTTAGTGGACAATACTGTCGTCATCTGGCCACAGGAAGAATGGGATCTCGAGGGACTCCACAAAAATATTCAATGTGAACAGGAACAGATAACAGTGCACATCCAGTTCTGGTTGTAGAGGTTGACTGAATCACACGTTTGGGTATAACGTATACCGCAAAACGATCCACACAGATCAGCTTATACACTTCGAATTTCTGCGACATCCAGCTCTAAATGCTATTGTTTTTTTGCTATCACTGACTGCCAGAAAGAGTTCCACATTACTTTCCGAGCCAAAGGACACAATAACAGAATCCTATGAGGGGCTAAACCCCAACAAGAAGAAAGATAGAAAAATTCAAGACACCAACAAACAGATGAGCAGAAGGTATCACACCAGTTTCGCAAAGCAGCCGCAGTATTAGTAATTTGGTAACGCCGGTAAGGTTTTTTGTAAGAACTCTCAACACTGAGGTGTATGCAAGGTACATTGTGGAGTGCTAAGGGTAGGTAAAAGTGAAAGGCCTGTAAAGTATCCGCTTAGCAAAAAACGAATGTTGTGATCAGTTGAGCAACACAATGAATGGGCAATAGCGGAACAGCACCACAACAACGTTCAGGATGTAAGTTGCGCGAGGTCATGTGCTTGCGAGGCAGTCGTGGACGCACCATTGAAAAATAAGGCCACTGTTATCCGGAGAACACTAGTGGCGCCACTCATGATGGCGGCAACTAGCGACGCCACTGATCCACTAGCTGCAGGGCCTGGCTGCAGCTCCGTCTACTTGCAGATACGGTCGAAATCTTGGAGCTACCTTACAACGACAGAAGACGGATGCAGGCTCTCAACGGAAAGGTGCCCCACCACTAAATATAAATCTAAAATTACGCATACAGTAGTGAAATCAGTATAAATACATGGATATTCGTAGCAAAATTAACGTTGTCGGCTGGAATAGTTGAGCACAGAGTTTACGCAGTAGTATAAGATCCAGTATAGTGACAAATGCAGTCAGGTGGTATTGCATTTGATGTCAGTAGTACAGAATGTAACAAGACATCAATAATTCAGGTGGTAGAGGGTGGAACTCAATATAAAGGCTGTCGGTTCAGTGGTGTACATCTGTGCGTATGTGCTTTGTTGGAGCTAGGAAACAGACACTATTAGTGACAGTGCGGAAATCGGGGCGTGCAAGGAAACGGGACACTCTAATCGCCATATTGCAGGGAAGTTGAATCGTTCGAGTACACTGACTGATAATTTAGTTAGATTGGGCGTACGATAAGGACAGAACGTAAAATATGGGCCACTTAGAAAAATATTTGAGGCAACGAAACGGTTCCTTTTGCGCAAAGCAAGAGCCATAAACGATTATTCTTCTCAGCTTGTTGCTGATTTACGGTTCTCAGTACATGCCAGACGAGTACAACAGACATTGTCAAATGACAAACATTTGCATTCAAAAAATGGCTGCTGAAAACTACTTCAACACCAAAACATAAACAGGCTCGATTGGCGTTTGATGAAAAACCTATGTCATGGACTTCAGAATGATCTTCAGTGTTGATAAGTTTAATTTAGATGGGCCGGATGGATTTCAATATTATTGGCATGATCTGAGAACAGAGCAGCAGGTAAGAATGAGCAGAAATTTTGGTGGTGGAAGTGTTATGATTCGGGCAGCCTGCTCCGTTAAAGGTAAATCATGCACTGCTTGGCTGAACAATATAATGAACTCTAACATATACACTGAGATGCTAGGGACAGAACTGATTAGAATGCTTGAGGACCTAGGGAACGAAAGTCTTATGTTTCAACAAGATAATACATATGTCCATGTTTCCACTACACCCAAAAACTGACCTAAAGGTAAAGACATCGATGTCTTGCCCTGACATGAGCATAGCCCAGGAACGACCCCGTGGAAAACCTTGTGAAATACTTGCAAGGCCTGTTTGTGCTCTGGAAGGCAATTTGAGACTGTATGTGAGCTGAGAAGTGTGACACGAGAAGATTGGGCGATAATTTCATTGCAAGAACTACAAACCCTAACAAAATTAATGTAGAAGAGAATTTTTTAGGTGAAATGAAATGTAATGCTGTGTGGTTAGGATCTCCCGCCGGGTAGACCGGTCGCCTGGTGCAAGTCTCTTGAGTTGACTTGGGCGTTGATGGATATTTAATTAGGAAGAACGGAAGTTGCACAAAATACAAACGGTGCTATAACACAACAGCACAGTGAGTGCCTATATATCAATTTCTACCTAGGAAATGCATATGCCTTATTTGGTTATTCGCATTATGAAAGAAACTGTGTGATTTCGTCATGACTGTTTGTGCCTTATATCTTTCTACCACTTTCATAATAAATTCTATATAGTATACTACAATGTACTATTATTTTCGTAGGAACCCCGCATTTATACTGATTTCCTGTACTGTATGGATCACACACCGCTGTACAGTGCATATTTGAAACATCGTTGTATCCTTATTATCTATTTATTGTCCTACTGAAGTCGGTACACATGAAGGTACAGACAAATGCTTCATGCCTCTGTATGTGTCCTAATCACTATTACCTTATTATCACCATGAGTCCTGCCAGAAGTATACGATGATGACAGCGTGTAAGTAGGCTGTTTAGGTTTTTATGTTGGTAACGCCACGTAGCGCTCTATATGAAAATCACTGGCTGTGCTGTGTGCAGTCTGTGGCTGGTTTGCATTGTTGTTTGCTATTGTAGTGTTGGGCAGTTGGCTGTTAACAGCGCGTAGCGTTGCTCAGTTGGAGGTGAGCCGCCAGCAGTGGTGGATGTGGGGAGTGAGATGGCGGAGTTTTGAGAGCGGATGATCTGGACGTGTGTCCATCAGAGAGAGTAAATTTGTAAGACTGGATGTCATGAACTGATATATATATTATGACTTTTGAACATTATTAAGGTAAATACATTGTTTGTTCTCTATCAAAATCTTTCATTTGCTCACTATGCCCATCACTAGTTAGTGCCTTCAGTAGTTAGAATCTTTTATTTAGCTGGCAGTATTGGCGCTCTCTGTATTGCAGTAGTTCGAGTAACAAAGATTTTTGTGAGGTAACAATTCATTAAAGGTATAGGTTATTGTTAGTCAGGGCCATTCTTTTGTAGGGATTACTGAAAGTCAGATTGCGTTGCGCTAAAAATATTGTGTGTCACTTTAGTCAATGTAGGAGTACGTTCAGTTTTGCTCAGCTGTTTGAAAATCAAATAACATAAGATGTTTATCAGCACAGTAATTCATTAATTTTTCTAAGGGGACGTTACAAGCGTAATGGTCGCACTGTCTTCTTCGAATATAGGTTTTCTAAGTTTACCGAACAGTGTTTAGTGAGTACTACAATGTCTTTCTTTCAAGGATTCCCGTTTAAGTTGCCCTATCATTTCTGTTACACCTTCCTATGGTAAACCCTAGCTGGGTGTGCCCGACTTAGTTCAAGTCTGCTGACACGCCTACTTGAAAAGGAGAACAAACGCTAGACTAACCAACGTGCTGAATACGATTTCCTTCAGAGATGCACTGCACTTCTCAATAACCATTCCCACAAATATAATTCTTCCATGTACATTTGTATATGTCGTCCCATTTAATATCGTTTCTTATAATAACCCATACACACGATGCGACGAGTGCTAGATGTTCATTGATAACCTTTTAATCGGATATTGATGCTTTCTTTCTTTTGGTTATAGGAATCATCTTGCAGTTATCCACATACGAAGAGTGCTGCCATTATTACATCTCCTTACGATCGCCTAACGACGATACTTCTCCGTAGACAACAGCTTCGTCAACTATCATATAGAGCTACTGTTCTTATCTGATAAATCTTCTACGCATATTAATAGCTGTAGAGCTGGCATTCCTGTGTGAGTTGTAGCAGTGGTGACAGTGGTTGCCGGATGCTCTTGCTGACGTCCCCTCTTCTCCCCTGCGCCCTTCCCTATCCTCCCCTCCTCCCCTCCTCCTCTCTCCCGTCCAGAGTTCGTGTACCGCATCCATTTTGGAAAGTTTGGGAATCGTGTACTGAGGCGGGAAGTGGGAACCAGCCGAGTATTTACCTAGCCGGATACGGGAACCGCCTAAAAACCACATCCAGGCTTGGCGACACACTCACCATCGGTGTTAATCCTCTGGGCGGAATCTGTCCGCGGCCGGCACGTTTCCCCGAATCCCGGAAGCGGTGCGTTAACGCGCACGGCTGTTTGTACGAGTCTTCTTTTTATGATCGTATGTTGGTTAGTTATCGACGATGGGGTACGGTGTCTGACCGCTTTCGTGGAGGCAGTAAGGAGGAATCAGTCTGTTCACGTGCATCTACTGTCGTGCATGATGAAAGCAACGGTATTTGCTTCTGAATCCGCGATGATCTTTGAAAGAAGCTGGCTTTGTACCAGTACCGTAATAATTTTGAGTTTAGGAAATGTTTTGAGATCGTGCAAAAGACAGTCGTCAGCGGAATTGGTCTGTAATTTTGTGCCTTCGATCTTTTACCCTATTATCATTCACGAGGGACTGTTTTCTGCCCAAGATATTCTCGATAAGTATCAGCTAGCGTATTCAATGTAGAATCTAACTGGATTTCTGTAGGAGCGTAATGTCTTTTTCGTTTAAATTTGTGTTAATCGCTCTTAAATACCGGAGGCGCTAATATCTATGTATCTCATCTGTGAGCCTGTGTGGCGGTCAAGTATTGGAACGTTAATATCGTCATAAGTGAATATAGTTTTAATATCTGGTATTTAATGTTTCTATCTTTTTTTGCTGTAGTTTCAGTACCAGACGGTACCACGAGAGACTGAATGCGCGGTTGAATCGGTTGACTTTACGCATGATCAAAACTTATTACGCTTTTCTTCTGGTGCACCTGCCGCCTGACACTACTTGAAAATTATTAGAGGTTTTACTCGTATGTATGTCCGTTCTTACAGATGCACTAGTTGCTATTAACTTTTCTGTACTAGATTCGTTACAGTCTCTTTTGCAGCGAGACTGCAGTAATCTCTGTTTTGTCGATATTCTACGAATGCCACCATAAAAATTACGCACCGTGAGTGGACTTTGATCAGAGGCCTCACATGACGTTACCGCGATCGATTAAACAAACTCCATGGGTGAAACTGACGCCGTATTCCATTGAATGCCAGCCACGAGGTACGGCCCGCGGGAAAGCAAAGCCGTTACTTGTCGACAGTCTTCCCTCCACCTCCACCTGGCATGAGTTGTCCCTCTGTAGCTCACATTCTGTGTACCGTCTGGCTGCAGGCTCTCCGCATAGCCAAGGACTTAACCAGCCCGCAAACAGGGGAAGCTTGTCCTCGGCCAGTCTGAACAAACGACATGTGGAGAACTGTAGTATTTCTGCGATTAGAAGCAGAAAACACTGCCATCAGCGCATATTAAAACAAGCAGAGTTAAGGTGAAATCAGGGTGTTCCTGAACATACTGAAAATGGTAACCCACTTAAAATTTTAACTCGAAACATTTGTGATTGTGCTGACAAAATTAAGCCAGACATGCGACTTTCCGGCAGGAGCTGGGACACTTTCAAAAACGCGATGATACAATATTCAAATAAATGTAGTACAATCCGATGAGAATTAACACTGTGTTATAAACCTGTAAATGCAGGGAACCTTAATACAATTTGGATGGAGGCATTATTCTCGCCGCTGCACGGCAATATAATAGTCTCTCCTCATGCGCAGTATGTACGCTCCAATCGTGCTTTAATGATTTTGAGTGCACTATCACATGTAATAGTGTGATATTTGTAATGAAACACGTTTTACTCAGGTCTGAAAATGTTCTTCTCCTGTACCAAACTCTTCATCTCAGAGTAGCACTTGCAACCCACATCCTCAATTATTTTCTAGATGTATTCCAAACTATGCCTTCTTCTACAGTTTTTGCCCTCTACAGCTCCCCACATTAGTACCATGGAAGTCATTCTCTGATGTCTTAACATATGTTCTATCATCCTGTCCCTTCTCTTTATCAGTGTTTTCCACATATTCCTTTTCTTTCCGTTTCTGTGAAGAACCTCCTCTTTCATTCCCTTATCAGTCCACCTAATTTTCAACATTTGTCTGTAGCACCGCATCTCAAATGCTTCGATTCTATTCTATTCCGGTTTTCCCACAGTCCATGTTTCACTACCACACAATGCTGTGCTCCAAACTTACATTCTCAGGAATTTCTTCCTCAAATCAAGGCCTGTGTTTGATACTAGTAGTCTTCTCTTGACCAGGAATGCCCCTTTTGCCAGTGCTAGTCTGTTTTGGATTTCTTTCTTGCTCCGTCCGTCGTGGGTTACTTTGCTGCCTAGGTAGCAGAATTCCTTAACTTCATCTGCTTCATGATCACCAATCCTGATATTAAGTTTCTGGCTGTTCTCACTTCTCCTACATGTCATTATTTTCGTCTTTCTTCGATTTACTCTCAATCCATATTCTGCACTCGTTATACTGTTCATTCCATTCACTAGATCTTGCAATTCGTCTTCACTTTCACTCAGGATAGCAATGTCATCAGCGAATCGTGACATTGATATCCTTTCACTCCGAATTGTAATTTCACTCCTGAACCTTTCTTTTATTTCCATCATGGCTTATTCGATGTACAGATCGAACAGTATAGGCGAAAGACTACGTCCCTGTCTTACACCCTTTTTGATACGTGCACTTCGTTCCTGGTCGTCCACTCTTGTTATTGCCTCTTAGCTTTTGCACATATTGTCTATTACCCGTCTCTCCCTATAGCTTACCCCCATTTTTCACAAAATTTCGAACATCTTGCACCATTTTGCATTATCGAACCCTTTCTCTAGGTCGACAAATCCTTTGAACGTGTCTTGATTTTTCTTTAGTCTTGCTTCCATTATCAACCGCATCACCAGAATTGCCTTTTGGTGCTCTTACCTTTCCTAAAGCCAACCTGATCGTCATCCAATGCTAAATTATCATTACCGACCAAGGTTAATAACCCGATTACAAATAAACATTGTGATCCAAGATTGGAATTGTTGTTGTTGTTGTTGTTATTGATATTTTATCTCCAGTTTGAAGACTGGTCTGATGCAGCTCTCCATGCTACTCTATCGTGAGCAACCCTCTTCATCTCTGAATAACTACATCCTTCTGAATCTGCTTACTATTCTCATTTCTTGGTCTCTCTCCACCATTTTTACCTCCCACACTTCCCTTTGGTACTGAATTGGGAGCCCTTGATGTCTCATAATATGTCCTCTCAACCGATCCCATCTTCTAGTCAAGTTGTGTCACGAATTTCTTTTCTTCCCATTTCTCTTCAGTACCTCCTCATGAGTTATGTGATCTTCAATCTAATCTTCAGCACTACATTTCAAAAAGTTCTATTCTCTTCTTGTCTAAATTGTTTATCGTCCATGTTTGTCTTACATATGTGGCTGGACTCGACACAAATACCTTCAACACTAATCTATATCCAACGTTAACAAATTTCTCTTCTTTAGAAACGCTTTTCTTGCCATTGCCAGTCTACATTTTATATCATCTCTACTTCGATAGCAAAATCTGTCTACTACTTTAAGTGTCTAATTTCCTAAACTAATTCCTTCAGCATCATGTGATTTAATTCGACTCCTTTTCATTACCTTGTTTTGCTTTTATTGATATTCATCTTATATCCTGCTTTCAAGTCACTGTCCATTTTACTCAACTATTCCACGTCCTTTGCTGTCTCTGACAGAACTACAATGTCATCGGTAAAACTCAAAGTTTTTGTTTCTTCTTCCTGAACTTTAATTCTTACTCCATATACGAGGGTTATTCCAAAAGTAAGGTCCGATTCGCCGTAACTATTGAAATTTGGCGCCAATGACAAAACACGCATGCGCGCCGACTCCCGGCAAGCCTTGCGCGTCAAACGCCGCCATTCGCTTTGTTACTGTTGCTGAGTGTAGTTCACAGTGTCACTTTACAATGTTTAAGACAATTGATCAGCCCGCCGATTGTGAAGTAAGGGCAGTGATACGGTTTTTGTCTGCAAGAAACAATTCAGCGGCGGAAATCCATCGGCAGATTACTGAAGTGTACGGTCCTAACATAATGAGCGACAGTAAAGTGCGCAAGTGGGTGCGAGCTTTTAATGAAGGACGGGATAATGTGCACGATGAACCACGGTGTGGCCGACCATCAGTGATTTCAGACGATTTGGTCAATGCGGTTGACAAAAAAATTCGTGAAGATCGCCGATTCACTATTACAGACGTAGACATGCATTTTCCGAATGTGAGTAGAACAACTTTGTACAGAATTGTGTCTGAACATTTGAAGTTTCACAAATTGTGTGCCCGTTGGTTTCCCAGGCTGCTTACTGAGCCCCAACGAATGAAAAGAATGGCTTTTGCTCTTGATTTTTTGGAGCGATATCATAAGGAAGGTGACAGTCTTTTAGACAATGTTGTCACAGGGGATGAGACATGGGTTTCTCACATCACTCCAGAGTCTAAACGTCAGTCAATGCAATGGCGTCACACGTCATCGCCAGTCAAGGTCAAGGCAAAGCAGACAATCTCAACACGTAAGGTTATGGCGACTGTGTTCTGGGATAGACGTGGAGTATTGTTAGTCGACTTTATGGAGAGAGGAACAACGATTAATAAAGCCGCCTACTGCGCTACCCTGACTAAACTTCGACGTGCAATCCAGAATAAGCGACGTGGTCTTTTGTCGTCTGGAATCTTGTTGTTGCATGACAATGCCAGACCCCACACTGCAAATGAAACGCAAGCTCTGATCAAGAAATTTGGATGGGAACAGATGGACCATCCTCCTTACAGTCCGGACCTGGCGCCAAGTGATTTCCACCTGTTCCGTTACTTAAAGGAGTTTCTCGGCGGCAAGCGCTTCGACACAGATGATGAAGTGAAAGAAGCAGTTAAGGACTGGTTATCGTCACAGGCGGCCGATTTCTATAACATGGGCATTCAAAAGCTTGTTGAACGATGTGACAAATGTTTAAATAAGTATGGAAGTTATGTAGAAAAATAGATAAAGATGTAAGGAATATAAATAAAACAATTGTTTTGTAAAAACATTTTATTTTTTATTTTTTTTATAACCGGACCTTACTTTTGGAATAACCCTCGTATTTCTTTCGTTTTCTTTACTTCTTGCTTGATGTAGGGACTGAATATCGCCTGGGATAAGCTACAACCCTGTCTCACTCCCTTCTCAGCCACTACAGCATGTGTCCTGCTTGTGCTGCCGTAACCAGCTGGCATCCAGCAGTCCACGTGGTCAAGTTCACATTAAAGCCGTCGGCACACGGGACGAGTTAGATAATGTTTACGTGGCGCTCTACGACATTTTGACGTCACTTCCTGATATTCGTCACTTAACCGCGGCGTATACGTCACCCGCTGACCGTCACTTGACCAGAAAAGGCCGAGCTAAGGAACTGCGCCAATGTGCCTTAGCTATGAGACCTATGAACCTTCTACAAGGTAGTCTGCATTTTTGGCTGATTCAACATTTTGTCATCATCTATTAATACAGGTTTATGAACTGCATCTTATATTAGAGTGTGTAAATTTGCACCAGAATAGATTTTCAAATGAATAATACTTCAAAATAGCTCATGATTAGATCGGAATTACAGACGAAAGTTCGGAAAAAGTCAGATAAACGCACGTTTTACTTGGCCATTAGTTGGAGACGAACTTTTCTGCTACACGGTATTTTATTTCATACAAGGTGCTCAACGTAACACGATTTTTCATGTTACCTTTTGCTCATTCTCATTTAAGATATTTATTACGTTGACTAATACATTACATTTATGAGAGTCACACTTTTACCACTTATTATTTTAAGCTACCAAAGAGATAAATTAAAATCGTATCATGTCATGAAATTAATTCTAGACAGTGCAGTGATAGATAAAGTTCATGAGTCACTCTACACTTGTAACAATCTTAACAGAAAAGAAACTCTCCGCCCCCCCCCCCCCCCCCCCGCCGCTTCTCTTGCTCTAACACACACACACATACACACAGAGGGAGAGAGAGCTCGAAATAAAGCAAGCTAAACAAAACTGCAGAGAGAATTTCTGCTGGATCAACACATTACTGCAGAAACAGACTACTAAATAAACTTAACCAGTTCGTAAGCAACAATAACTACCAAATGGAACGAAGATCAATACATTGATAGTCACAAGAAGAGTTGTTTGTAACGTGGCAGCTCAGTCTCCCACAGTTTCCTGCGTATGAGGTCACAGGTGTTATTTACACCTGATTAACAAGAACTATACATAATTTCTGATGTGAATCTTCATCTTTCTTATTACTAAGGAACATAAGCGACCAAACTCTGCATTATTCTGTACTTTTTCGAATTTCAGACCCAGGTATAAAATATCTTCTGTGGTTTGCACCTATCCTATTACTGACTGGGTGAACCTATGACAGTATTTTAGCTCTTTCTGCATAATATAATAAGCCATTAGCTACACTTCTGCAACACACAAAACAACGAAGTTACAAAACATAAGTTTCACTTCAGGACCATACCACGGATACACACTCACCTTGAATAAGAAGGCATCTGCTGATGCTTGATCCATAGGAATGTAGACAGTGTTGCATGGAGGGAAAAACTGTCACTTTAGTTACTATTAGTCTTCTGCACATAACAAAATCCCTGAGTAAATAATGAACAAAGACCCAAAACATACTGCATGTGTTAAATTATGCAAACCAGTGGTCTACAAAGTGATGCCTCTAAAGAAACAGTATCATTTTAAACTGCACGACATTGAACTAATTAGCTGAGTGTTTTAGAGAATATTGCATTACGCTTAACTCACACTGAATGTATTCTTGAACAGACAGATGCAATGTTCAGCATTCTTAGTATGAGAAAGGGGGGGGGCGGAGGTACAGTAAAAAAAAAGCTCTCTAAAAATACATAATTGAAAGTAGTCACTTTGTGGGTTGGATATACATACCGTATCAATTTATTCTCAATACACAATGTGGAAGTTAGGTGCAAACAATTTCATATTTGTCTAAGTGGATGCACATTTAAATTTCTTCACTTTTCTTGATTTTCATTTAATAGCTGTGTCGTTGTCATTGCTCATTTTCTCAAAATTCTTTAGGAGAATTTTGGATATTTTTACGTATAGATATATATTACAATTTACGTAATAGAGTGTTATACAGTAAACATTTACACTTACTGCAGAGTTGACTAGTCTTCTGAAGCTTCAATTGTGGGCAGCTGAAAGTCGCATCCCACATGCTGTGAGCTGCTGCAGGTACTTTTCCAGTAACAAAGATACTGCGTGCCATGCCAGTGCTACAGTAAAGACTGCCTACTCAGAGGGCAAGGTTAGTCGACCACTGTTCAACTCTTTTACAAAATCATTCTTCATCTAACTGCAACCATGTAGTGCATGTGTCACGCTTACACTGCTGTAAAGCTTTCACAACAGCATAACCTCCAATGTAAGTTAAAACATGATATGTCATCTAGAGTAAGGCTTAAATTTATGAGATCTGAAAACATATGTAAATCAACATTTTCACCTTTACACTGATGAACATAAATTAAGGTGTACAGATGTACATTTCCACTATTGGCAGCAAATAGTACATCATTCTTAAATCTGATTTTTCTCTTATTTTTAAAACCGGCACATAGCAAATGTAATAATTGGCACCAGTCAGTTGCTGATAGGATCCAAACCTGTTTTTAAATTGTCAGACTGAAATTTGGCTAGCAGAATATAATCCATCTTACATTTGTCAAATAGTAGGGAATTACTTCCAGGAAAAATTATGTAGTCGAAATTAGACTGAAATGTTTGTGCAGTTAAAGGAACATTTGACGGGACTGATTGTCTCCAGATTTGAAGCCACTGAAGCACCTTCAGCCGGCCGAAGTGGCCGTGCGGTTAAAGGCGCTGCAGTCTGGAACCGCAAGACCGCTATGGTCGCAGGTTCGAATCCTGCCTCGAGCATGGATGTTTGTGATGTCCTTAGGTTAGTTAGGTTTAACTAGTTCTAAGTTCTAGGGGACTAATGACCTCAGCAGTTGAGTCCCATAGTGCTCAGAGCCATTTGAACCATTTGAAGCACCTTCAGTTGATTAACAGAAACGATTATTATAGCTTCTCTGTATGGATCACTGAACCTTTGGGCATCAAACTCAACTGTCAAGTCCCACGAGACAAACGTGCATTTATCATCTACTTTCATCACAGACCACACATTGCCGTTACTGTTTGTTTTCCAAAAGTGAAGTTATCTCACCCAGACTTTCCAATGAATCCTACTCAAGATAACACTTATGGGTTTCAGTACTCTCGAATACTCTTTTGCATGTTGTCTTCTTCTATAGTTGGAAGACGGTTTACTTTTGGCACAGATTTCGGGTACGATGGTGTATTTGGAAATATTGTGGGCATAGCATCATCTGTTAGTTTACGAATTACTCTTGGAAAACTTTTAATTCTCCCTTGTCCATAATGTTTCCCACTCTAATTACATACGACTCATCGAAACGTTTTTGGCCGAGCGGTTCTAGGCGCTACAGTCTGGAAGCGCGCGATCGCTACGGTCGCAGGTTCGAATCCTGCCCCGGGCATGGATGTGTGTGATGTCCTTAGGTTAGTTAGGTTTAAGTAGTTCTAAGTTCTAGGGGACTGATGACCTCAGAAGTTAAGTCCCATAGTGCTCAGAGCCATCGAAATGTTTTATGCAAACAACTGGTTGTTTCACTTTGGAAAACGCAGTTGGAATCTGTTCAAGCCAAACATTACGACAATTTTCATCCGATGGCAATAAAAATACTGTTGTTCTTTCAGTTTTCGTTCTGTAATTGGATCTGCACCCAAAGACATTACACTTTGGCGGAATTTCGAAATTTCTCCAAATATAGAAATAAAATGAAAGGTATATTAACATCTATTGCAAGTAACTACCACAATGTTTGTTCAAGGCTTATATTACTTCTACCTCGCGACTGTAACCTCAGAAGTGTAAATACAGAGAAGTTCAACTTTTACTTACCTCATATACCGGCTGATCAAAAAGTCAGTATAAATTTGAAAACTGAATAAATCACGGAATAATGTAGATAGAGAGGTACAAATTGACACACATGCTTGGAATGACATGGGGTTTTATTAGAACCAAAAAAATACAAACGTTCAAAAAATGTCCGACAGATGGCGCTTCATCTGATCAGAATAGCAATAATTAGCATAACAAAGTAAGACAAAGCAAAGATGATGTTCTTTACAGGAAATGCTCAATATGTCCGCCATCATTCCTCAACAATAGCTGTAGTCGAGGAATAATGTGAACAGCACTGTAAAGAATTTCCGGAGTTGTGGTGAGGAATTGGCGTCGGATGTTGGCTTTCAGCATAACTAGAGATGTCGGTCGATCACGATACTCTTGCGACTTCAGGTAACCCCAAAGCCAATAATCGCACGGACTGAGGTCTGAGGACCTGGGAGGCCAAGCATGACGAAAGTGGCGGCTAAGCACACGATCATCACCAAACGACGCGCGCAAGAGATCTTTCACGCGTCTAGCAATATGGGGTGGAGCACCATCCTAATAAAACACCATGTCATTCCAAGCATGTCTGTCAATTTTTACCTCTCTATCTACATTATTTCGTGGTTTATTAAGTTTTCAGATTTATACTAACTTTTTGATCACCAGGTATATACACTCCTGGAAATTGAAATAAGAACACCGTGAATTCATTGTCCCAGGAAGGGGAAACTTTATTGACACATTCCTGGGGTCAGATACATCACATGATCACACTGACAGAACCACAGGCACATAGACACAGGCAACAGAGCATGCACAATGTCGGCACTAGTACAGTGTATATCCACATTTCGCAGCAATGCAGGCTGCTATTCTCCCATGGAGACGATCGTAGAGATGCTGGATGTAGTCCTGTGGAACGGCTTGCCATGCCATTTCCACCTGGCGCCTCAGTTGGACCAGCGTTCGTGCTGGACGTGCAGACCGCGTGAGACGACGCTTCATCCAGTCCCAAACATGCTCAATGGGGGACAGATCCGGAGATCTTGCTGGCCAGGGTAGTTGACTTACACCTTCTAGAGCACGTTGGGTGGCACGGGATACATGCGGACGTGCATTGTCCTGTTGGAACAGCAAGTTCCCTTGCCGGTCTAGGAATGGTAGAACGATGGGTTCGATGACGGTTTGGATGTACCGTGCACTATTCACTGTCCCCTCGACGATCACCAGTGGTGTACGGCCAGTGTAGGAGATCGCTCCCCACACCATGATGCCGGGTGTTGGCCCTGTGTGCCTCGGTCGTATGCAGTCCTGATTGTGGCGCTCACCTGCACGGCGCCAAACACGCATACGACCATCATTGGCACCAAGGCAGAAGCGACTCTCATCGCTGAAGACGACACGTCTCCATTCGTCCCTCCATTCACGCCTGTCGCGACACCACTGGAGGCGGGCTGCACGATGTTGGGGCGTGAGCGGAAGACGGCCTAACGGTGTGCGGGACCGTAGCCCAGCTTCATGGAGACGGTTGCGAATGGTCCTCGCCGATACCCCAGGAGCAACAGTGTCCCTAATTTGCTGGGAAGTGGCGGTGCGGTCCCCTACGGCACTGCGTAGGCTCCTACGGTGTTGGCATGCATCCGTGCGTCGCTGCGGTCCGGTCCCAGGTCGACGGGCACGTGCACCTTCCGCCGACCACTGGCGACAACATCGATGTACTGTGGAGACCTCACGCCCCACGTGTTGAGCAATTCGGCGGTACGTCCACCCGGCCTCCCGCATGCCCACTATACGCCCTCGCTCAAAGTCCGTCAACTGCACATACGGTTTACGTCCACGCTGTCGCGGCATGCTACCAGTGTTAAAGACTGCGATGGAGCTCCGTATGCCATGGCAAACTGCCTGACACTGACGGCGGCGGTGCACAAATGCTGCGCAGCTAGCGCCATTCGACGGCCAACACCGCGGTTCCTGGTGTGTCCGCTGTGCCGTGCGTGTGATCATTGCTTGTACAGCCCTCTCGCAGTGTCCGGAGCAAGTATGATGGGTCTGACACACCGGTGTCAATGTGTTCTTTTTTCCATTTCCAGGAGTGTATTTACGGTATCGATCAGCCTCCGTGTCATTCTCAGCCCACAGGCGTCACTGGATGCGTTTATGGAGGGGCATGCGGTCAGCACACCGCTCTCCCGGCCGTATGTGAGTTTCTGAGACCGGAGCCGCTACTTCTCCATCAAGTAGCTCCTCAGTTTGCCTCACAAGGGCTGAGTGCACCCCGCTTGCCAATAGCGCCCAGCAGACCGGATGGTTACCCATCCAAGTGCTAGCCCAGCCCCGCAGCGCTTAACTTCGGTGATTTGAAGGGAACCGGCGTTACCACTGCGGCCAGGCCGTTGACATTCTCGTGAGCCACGAGGTCAGCGCGAGTTACTGACGTCACGAAAACGGGTCGCGGCCTGTCTTTCTCGTGGGCCTCGCTGATATTTCATGTTGAGGAACCATTGCTTCACCAGATACGTAAAATAAGTTCTGCGATATTTCGGTGACGTGTCACTTGAAGGAGAGCCAACTGGAAGCAAGAAGGTCTCCTACGGCACAAGCGGAAAACTTGAGGCGCGCAGAAATCAAGACATCAAATTGTACGCGTCTTGTTCAGTACACTCGGTGGGTTTTGTGTTGCGCCATACACCCCATGAATATATGCTATTTCTAAACACGAGCGCATTGAATGTCTCGAGAACGAATCGTTATTTGCACTACTTGTTGTAATAAAATTACGGGAGCGTCATATTGGTGATTAAACAGTATTCATATTCAGTTATTATCGCGTTAGCACTCGTGTGCTATCAGAGCGAGTCGTTTTAAAGCAACAGCACATTAAAGATTCATGAACAACGTGTCATTCTTGTTAGGATTTGTTACAATTAAATGTAAATTAAAAATATATCGGTGATTAAAGCTTATAAAAGACTATAAGATAAAATCCAAAGTCTCACATAGTGAAGCTGCAGCCTAGCATACTGTGTAGAGGCAGCATGCTACAGAGCCGAGATTAGGTCGCGACAGGTTTCGAGTCCTGTCACTTTTCCCAAAGGATTTTACGAAATTAATAGAAATAATTTCTCTAGTGCTTGATGTTATATAAATATAAGTGTGTTCTGTGGCAGGAGAGACTTTGTTCGATTTTGAGAACTTTTATAAGCGAATGTCCTCACTGACCCGGACATACATCTTTCCTTTTTGTCTTACATGTTCACCGAATGGGAGTTTTTAAGTTTTGTTTGTGTAAAACGAGTATCATATGGAGAATGGAGGAAATGTGTGTTTTAACAGAGCTAACGTAGGAATTTTGACCGCCTCTATTTTCGTGAAGGAACTACGTATATTGTTCGTGAGGCAAATAAAGCAGACAGCTTCGCTGGAGAGAGCTGAGAGCGCAAAATCAAGTTAAACAGCTCGTGCATTGTGCCGATGGCACTGTGTAACGTGACGTTGGATATCCTGTCTGTGTGCACGTCGACATTAGCTGCCTTGTTCCGTGTGTCGACGGCTTAACTACTGTGCTCCATCACAGAGTTCATAGTGTAGAAAGAGAAGGGCTATGCCTGCCAATAAGGGACTATGAGTTACGTCTCTGTGGGGCAGTCATCCGGTGATATCAGACTACGTCAACTAGAGCCCTATCGCCATTACGTACGAAACTGTTCCACATATAGTTGCCTTGCACGCACCACTGTCACAGCAGCATTTGTGCAAGAACAAACGTCGGGCAATGCACAGTCTATATTCCGGACAGAGATGATTTCTCCGCATTCTAACACACTCAAACGCTGATTTTGTGACAGCTGATGTATCGACACATGATGATTTACATTTCAAATTCGTCTGTCTGCTGTTACTGACAGAGCTTAGTGTAATACCAACTTTTCTGACAACACCCTAGAGAGTGATACATGATTTCATGTGCTTAGGGTTGTGAAACTATCATAGGCTACCACAAAATACCATAAGTAAGTATAGATGGCCGGCTACACAGTGGCCGATCGGTTCTAGGCGATTCAGTCCGGAACCGCGCTGCTGCTACGGTCGCAGGTTTGAATCCTGCCTCGGGCATGGATGTGTGTGATGTCCTTAGGTTAGTTAGGTTTCAGTAGTTCTAAGTTCTCGGGGACTGATGACCTCAGATGTTAAAACCCATAGTTATCTGAGCCATTTGAACCAAGTGTAGACTACGTTAGCTTTCGTTGTAACTTTGGTCAGTTAAAGTCGTACTCGCGTTACCATGTTAAGTATGTTGCATTACTGTCTGGCGTTGCATCATAACGATTGCTTTCTTTACGTAAGCGATCAGTGTCTTATTAGATTCCCCTAAAATCCAGAAGCAGTGGATCGTCTACAAACTGATGGAGGATACATAATGGGCCAGGTAACGTACGGAATATTCTTGTGGTAAATAATTATCCTCCTGTCTGTTACTTAAAAGTAAACAGCATATATAGAAAAACTGAAACTGTCATTGTTCAATTCAAGCTTCGAAAATTGTTGATTTATAAGGTGAAGCAGAAGGGCGTTGAGGTAAAAATAAAGAAAACGCAACTTCCCCAATGAGAAGATTACAAAAACGCAAAACAAAAATATATCCAAACATCGCTTCAATGCTTCACCGAACTTACGTAAAACATATTTATGTTATTCATAAACAACTTTCGCATTTATCAGCAATAATAGGAAACTCTTGCCTTTGATCTTGATCAAGAATATTCTATTCAGTACAAAATAACGACAATAATTGTACGTGTATTTTTCTGTACTTGCATCAAAAGTTATTGCTTTAGCTATATATTAGTGCAGAAGTTGCGTGATCAAATTATTTTTATTACTTATAAAATACAATTTCAATTCTGCCAGGATGCTGTTGTTGTTGTCGTGGTCTTCAGTCCTGAGACTGGTCTGATGCAGCTCTCCATGCTATCCTATCCTGTGCAAGCTGCTTCATCTCCCAGTACGTACTGCAACCTACATCCTTCTGAATCTGCTTAGTGTATTCATCTCTTGGTCTCCCTCTACGATTTTTACCCTCCACGCTGCCCTCCAATACTAAACTGGTAATCCCTTGATGCCTCAGAACATTTCCTACCAAACGATCCCTTCTACTAGTCAAGTTGTCCCAGAAACTCCTCTTCTGCCCAGTTCTTTTCAATACATCCTCATTTGTTATGTGATCTAGCCATCTAATCTTCAGCATTCTTCTGTAGCATCACATTTCGAAAGCTTCTATTCTCTTACTGTCCAAACTATTCATCGTCCATGTTCCACTTCTATACATGGCTACACTCCATACAAATACTTTCAGAAACGACTTCCTGACACTTAAATCTATACTCGATGTTAACAAATTTCTCTTCTTCAGAAACGCTTTCCTTGCCATTGCCAGTCTAATTTTATATCTTCTCTACTTCGACTATCATCAGTTATTTTGCTCCCCAAATAGCAAAACTCCTTTACTACTTTAAGTGTCTCATCTCTTAATCTATTTCCCTCAGCATCAGCCGAGTTAACTCGACTACATTCCATTATCCTCCTTTTGCTTTTGTTGATATTCATCTCATATCCTCCTTTCAGGACACTGTCCATTGCGTTCAACTGCTCTTCCACCTTCTTTGCTGTCTCTGACAGAGTTACATGTCATCCGTGAACCTCGAAGTTTTTATTTCTTCTCCATGGTTTTTAATACCTACTCCGAATTTTTCTTTCTCAATATACAGATTGAATAACATCGGGGATAGGCTACAACCATGTCTCACTCCCTTCCCAACCACTGCTTCCCTTTCATGCCCCTCGACTCTTATAACTGCCACTTGGTTTCTGTACAAATTGTAAATAGCCTTTCGCTCCCTGTATTTTACCCCTAACACCTTTAGAATTTGAAAGAGAGTATTCCAGTCAACATTGTCAAAAGCTTTCTCTAAGTCTACAAATGCTAGAAACATAGGTTTGCCTTTCCTTAACCTAGCTTCTAAGATAAGTCGTAAGGTCAGTATTGCCTCACGTGTTCCAATATTTCTACGGAATCCAAACTGATCTTCCCCGAGGTCGGCTTCTACCAGTTTTTCCATTCGTCTGTAAGGAATTCAAGTTAGTATTTTGCAGCTGTGACTTATGAAACTGATAGTTCGGTAATTTTCACATCTGTCAACACCTGCTTTCTTTGGGATTGGAATTATAATATTCTTCTTGAATTCTGAGGATATTTCACCTGTCTCATGCATCTTGCTCACCAGATGGTAGAGTTTTTTCAGGACTGGCTCTCCCAAGGCTGTCAGTAGTTCTAATGGAATGTTGTCTACTCCCGGCGCTTTGTTTCGACTTAGGTCTTTCAGTGCTCTGTCAAACTCTTCACGCATCTCGTATCTCCCATTTCATCTTCATCTATATCCTCTTCCGTTTCGACAATATATATAGAATGCATGATGGCCTAACACTGAATGATGTGTTGTTCTAATTATGTGCAAAACATTCAATGAAAAAAGAAAATAAAAGAACAAAAGTCGCCGGCTCTCAGTTTCTCTATTGCACACTCATTTATGTGTCTTTCCCCACCAATTTTACCAGTGGTACCGGTAACATTACCATTTCCAACGTCATCGATGTACTGTACTAAAACTATCGAAGCATATGCATTCCTACACTGTGGCGTCTATAGCTACGATGCCACAGTGTGGGTACAAGTTCTTAGGCTGGCACTACGACACCGACACCAGACGACAGCGCCATCTAGCCGGTGCTGTGCAGCTCTACGAGCGGCGCTCCAGATTCATTTGATCGCGAGCAGACGACCTAGCAAGATTGTTTCTATTACACAGTGAGCGAGCCAGTACAGATTTTGCCTGTGTTAGCTTTGATACATACGGCTTCGCATCTATGTGCTCCTCAGAACCAACTTACGTATTCACATATTTTAGAGTGTTGAGATATAGTAAAACACTTTTAATTTACTGGCAGTACCGAAATTGTTACCTCACCTCCTGCTACTCGCTTCCTACGTTGGGCCTACCCTTCAGTTTACAGGAACAGACCCACGTGCCACCTTCCGGGTGGGATACAAAACACACTACTAACCGTAGTAGTTTGGTAGAGAGTAAGTCTAGATGTGCGTTATCTCTCTGCAGTTTATTTGTGTTCTAACTAGTTTTAGGCACGTAAATAATAATGTTCTTACAGTGATTAACGTCAGAAACATTTTTATACCATATGTGTTAAAGAATGTAACATCAGCAACTGCGTTGGCTGTCATTAAAAAAGGATCACCGTCTGACGTACAACGAACTTCAATTAAAGGCTGAATTCGTCAGTTCCCTCTAAAAGACGTTTAATACACAACTGTTATCAGTAGAGTTGCTTCATCGCGAGATGTCGACCGGGCTAGCTAAATCGATTAAAAGATTCACTGTCGTCGTTTAAATATGTATAAAACCACGAAACCCCTTACGCAAGATATTATATTTTATGTTTTCATGACTGCCATGAATACACTTTGTTCCGGCAATGCGGTAGTGTTTGCTTGTGCATGAAGTTTGAGGATTTTTCTGTTGCGCACTGCTTATAATTGAGGCACTAAAACGCCGAAATTTCCAACATTATGCCTTTATACACTCAGCCGGTCTGGAAAATCGTTGTAATATGCCTCTGTTTCCGTGTGATACCATGAAAAGCTCATTTCCCTCGAAGTTGGAAATTCTGTTCCCGAAACTGAAAAAGGTTAAAGTTGATCTAGCTGCACTTACGATGATCTAAAGCGTCTACTCCTTTTTCAGACAGGCTGTTGAAACACAAATCCAAATTTAGAAATGAGTAAGATCCAATGGCTGCAGAAATAGTAATTATAACAGTTCAGTAGTGCGAAATTAAATAACGAATGGGCAGGACACTATTGCTACGTGATGCTACACGATTAAAAAATATGCATAGAAACTAACTGATGCACTAACGTAGCAGTTACTACAATTTTCGACTTTGCAGGTGTGATTACTCAATACTGCGAGCAAAACATCATCACTTATACTCTGTCGGATACGGAAAGAATTACACCACTAAGCAGCAGCATATTTTGTGGCAATATGTATCACATTACGAGTACAAAATGATTGAACTTTCATTCCATTTATAACTAACATCTATCATCATCATTATCATCATCAGTGTGAGATTTGACCACCACAGGCACAAATACACTGTTGCATTCGATGTGATATGGAAGTAAAGAGCCCCCGAATGTGTTGTTGAAGAATTTCGTGTTATCTCTGAAATATATGTTGTGTAAGTTCATGAAGATTGCTGATTGGAAACTGATTTGAAATTATACATCTTCCCATCGCATTCCAGACATTCTCTCTGTGTTACAATTGAGGGACGGATAGGCCAACTACGGATTTGTAAATTCCTGAAGGTGTTCGTGATGTGAAATGCAGTGTTGAGTTTTGAATTATCCCGCTGGTATATGCCATTTGGTAGACTGATCGTGAACGGCTTGACAAGTGGATTTACCATTCTTGCTGTATGTTGGTGGGTATCCAACCTCCCTTCAACAGTGACTAAATCAGTCCTGCTGTCATATCTAATAGCTTCGAACAGTTTTATTGTAGGAGTTGTGAGAGACAAATCTCGAGAAACATTTTTTCCTGTGGCCACTCACTAGGCCGTCCAGAGACACATTGGCGTCGATATGAGCATCACATATTGAAAGCGACACTCATAGCTGAACGCCACAGAGCGCCACTCACGGTTCCGGTTGAATCTGGCTAAACGTAACCCAAATCGCTTTTGTCTGTAGTAAGACATAAGATATAAACGACACAGAGCAATTCAAGATCACAGCACAGCTGTCAGCGATATGTTCCCGACGGTTCGTGGAGATACTCTGCCTGTAAACTCTGCCGACATTTCAGCCGTTCGTCAGATTGAGTCGAATAATCCAAAAATCTTGTCCTAATGTCATCTTTCTAAAATACCTGTGCCTTCTCTTGTCGGTAAACTGTTTCTCTGAGTCCAGCTCGTCACCGCTTGTTCTGCAATTACTGCGCTACAGCTCAGGGTCCTCGCGATGTCTAGGTAAGACGCTGCCATGTCCGTAATGTCAATGATTCTGTCTTTCCCAAATTCGAAAGACGATGTTAAGCTGCAGTTACGAGCCCTGTGGTTGTACTGTGTTGTGGTTCCCACCTGAAAAGTTCCAGTCAAGTTACACTCACCCTACAGCCATCACATTCTCACATCACTCTTCGCCTGTCGGAATAGTTTATTCTGTAGTGGATAAAACTGAAATTGAGCTCGCTTAACAATGAAATTGTTATCATTGTGATCATTGTGTCCTACAGAAATGGAAATTTGAGTGCTATTGAAGCATTAGATCAAAGCATTTACGATGTAACACGCCCTATTTCATTCTAGAGATGTGTACGAAGTGCTGAGGATTAAAGCAGATAAGCACTATTAAAAAAAAAAAAACTGGTAAAGGATTTGACCTCGGAATGCGAACTACGAGAACATCATGGTGTCTCACACGAGCTAAGGGGTATGTATTGTTTGTGGGTCTTCATAAGGTATCAACCTACAACGGTCATGGAGATCAGCAGAACGGGACTGAAACAGCTACCGCGTGGAGCGATGCTCCACGGCAACGGAAAGTAGGGCAGAATGCTTTTGGCTGGAATTACCCGGCTCTGTTCCGCATGTATAAACAGAAGAAGAACACGTGCACCAGATGCAAAAGTCAGAGGCAGGAATTAAAGATTGCTATTGAGAACTATTTTCATACTACAGGATTCGCTTGCGCAAATGTCTTTATGATATATTCCCCTTAGCTATCAATGCTAAATGGGTAGATATTTTGCGCATAAGAAATTGCACTAATTCACACACATGATTATCCATTTAGATTTAATACCAGCTTCTAAATGAAAATGAATTACCTAGAGGGTCAGAATTTAAGATGGGACTGCAGTGATACTTTATTAATTAATTTTTAAGTCGTCACATTATTGACTGGTTTGTCGTCGTCTCTATTTGTTTTGGGCTAATATTATCATATCTGCATATGAAATGCACACAGAAGCGTCAATAATTTGTTCCTGTATCCAAAATGATACTCAAAAAATGGTCGGAGAAAGGTCTTGTGATGAGCTCATTGTGTATCATTTCAACTGCCTTAGAACTCCACGTATACATGTAAGTATGGTATTTGCCTTCCTTGAAGCTGTATTTATGATCGTTCTATGTCTCCCGGAAAGATATTTTGAAGCTATTACAATCTCCACTAACTGATACCTGATGTGTGCGCAAACTATATTGCATATTTTAATCTTTTCGTTCATTTACGGATTTTACGTCGTTTTCTGCCGTGGGTCAGATGCCCTTACTTTCACGTAGTACTGATCATTTGTATGTTTTCTTGCATTTCGTGACTATTTTCTGACGACGTAACTGAAATCCTAGTACACAAATGCTCCATCTGGCGAACAGTCTCAGGGAGCTACAAACGTTGTTTGCTAGCTCATTTATATATATTGTGATCAGTGGCAGTCTTATAATGCTTCCATTGTGTACGGCAGATGGTATTTTTGCTTGTAGAAATTGGGAGAAAGATTAGTGGGTAGCATCCCGCTGACAGCGATGTGATTCTGTAACAGACTGATTTCGTATTGTGAAAGAATAGGATCGGAAATAGGCGGTGTTATTTTCAAATGAACCATCCCAACATTTTCCTTAACTGATTTAGAAAAATACCGGAAAACGTAAATTTGGATGACCGAAAGAGAATCCAGACCGCCGTCGTCCTGAATGAGGTTCCATTGTTTTCTCAGTGAGCCACCTCGTTTGCGTCTTTTGGCGATGTTTTACCATTTAGAACAACAAGCTGCAACGCCGTTTAACGCCCGTCTTCGAATGTGCCACGGTCCTGCATTACTTTCTGTTCCAGTAAAGTGCTGCAGTTCATTCAGCCTTAGCTTCGACGTATGTTTAGCAGCATTCTCGGCTCGACCAAGCCGGGGATTTGTTCCCGCAGTATCTAGACGTGCACGCCCAGAGCCGCGGCGATAACTGTCACCGGCGGCCGCGCGCCTGAGCCGGCGCCGCCTTGCCGCCATCAATAGAGGTGTTTTTCCGGATCGGACCCGGAAATTAATCCGGTCACTCGCCTCTCGCTCTGGGGAGCGTGGATCAATGGCCGGCGAGCGCCTGTCATCCAGGGATTCACTGTCGCGTCGCGCTGCCGGCTCGCTGGACGGCGCGAGTAACCGCCGCCGGGCAAGCTTCAGCCAAGACTGGCAGTGCTGCATTCTGAAGGATGTCAATCTTCTTTGATCAGTGGCTCAGAGTGGCGGTTTGGACATGCTTGTCCGAACTAAATGACGGCGTATTAATAGCTATGGGGGGTGGGAGGTGGGGGCTGCGGGGAAGCATTGTCGGCTGGCAGATGGCGAAAAGTGGCTCAGTCGCGACACAGAAGAATACTCAAAACTGTTCACATTAAGCGGGTCCCCGACGACTATTATGCCATTTGGTCAAATCCTTGTAAGAGGTGGTATCCAAAATATCCCGAAATAAATTAATTAAAAATTTTACTTGTTAGCTCGATCTTATTAGCCAACAGCTCTTTCAACGCGGTCCCATTGAGAGCGACTACACAGATGTTAACGTTGCAGACACTTCTAAGTGCATTCTCAGAGTCTTTGTTACGATGTTTCGAAAACTCTGCGACTACTTTTTTCTCATCCACCGTATCAAATCTCCTGTCCTCGAACTTGATTTGTATCTTGAGGAATAGGCAGGAGTTATACGCAGCTAAGACTGTTGAGTATGAAATGGTGGATAAGGAGTAACTGTCAACTTGAAATATCCTTACAGCCTCGAACTGTGTGCCGGAAAGGGAATCCAACTCGAGACCTTCGCCTTCCGATAGCAACTGATCTACCGACTGTTCTACCCAAGCACGACTCACGACCCGTCCTCACAGCTTTACTTTCGCCAGTACCTCATCTCCTACCTTCCAAATTTCATCCTTTCTTCCAGAAGTGCTAGTCTTACAAGTTTTGCACGAGAACTTCTGTAAAATTTGGAAGGTAGGGAATGAGGTACTGGCGGAAGTACAGCTGTGAGAACAGCTCGTAAGTCGTGCTTGGATAGAACAGTTCCCGTCTGCTTAACAGGAACAGTCAGTTTTTTCCATTGTATTTTCTGATGTTATGCTGATTTGGGTGTATTGTTTGTTTGTCAATAAAGTTTATGTTTACGTTCCAGTAAAGAGCTGCAGATCATTCAGCCTTAGCTTCGATGTATGTTTGGCAATATGCTCGGCTCGACCAAGCCGGGGATTTGTTCCCGCAGTATCTAGACGTGTACGCCCAAAGCAGCGGCGCCGCATGTTTTAAAAATAAATAAACAAGAAAAACGAATAAAAAGTTGTCAGAGAAAAAAAGTGAGACGAAGCAAATCCGTCAGGAGCACTACACAAACTTGCCGATGTTCGAGTAGTGTTCGTGTGCAACTTTTTTGTTTAATTAAAGCATCAAACTGTATCCAATTTACAGCTCCGCATTTCATTACCTTGTGTAGTTCTTTCTGTTAGTAGTACCTTTATTTCAACATTAAGACATAACATGAACTACTTACAGACATAAACGACCAGTTTCTTTCGTTCCTGTCACAAATAAACCCAACAGAAAATAATAGTGGATACAGAAACATCGTCTAATCCAATGAGGCTAAAAAAAGTGGTTAAAGCAATTTCCCTCGAAAGGCAAAGGTCCATAGTTCGAGTCTTGGTCCGGCACATAGTTTTTATCTGCCAGGAAGTTTTATATCAGCGCACACTCCGCTGCAGAACGAAGATTTCATTATGGTTCTGTCACCTTGTTTTTAGCAAAGAATTCTTGATGTAGAATTCAGCAATTTTAAGTATGTTCTATGATAATCGATTTTACAAAATGTCGATGGTACGAGTGTAAATATTGATGTTACGAAACTGATAATGAATTCTATGCAATATGCCGATGTTAACTTTGATGTTGGCAAAAAAAATGGTTCAAATGGCTCTGAGCACTATGGGACTTAACATCTATGGGCATCAGTCCCCTAGAACTTAGAACTACTTAAACCTAACTAACCTAAGGACATCACACAACACCCAGTCATCACGAGGCAGAGAAAATCCCTAACCCCGCCGGGAATCGAACCCGGAAACCCGGGCGCGGGAAACGAGAACGCTACCGCACGACCACGAGCTGCGGACGATGTTGGCAAAAAACCGGGATCTTTATTATTACCGTCAGTAATTTTTTCGTCACTTAAACGAAAATTTTTCAGAACACGCTTCACAACGACACCAGTGCAATGAATTTGCGATGCGTCAAATATGACCATGGAGCGGAACGGAGTGAGGTGCTACTGCTGTCCTTTGTGAGACAAACGCGTAGCTCTGATGACTGAAATCGACACGTAGAAAAACATAACATCGATCGCAAAAATGCATGCAACTTCTGAAACGTGTTTAACAGAAACTCAGTTGAACTGCCATACTAATCTCTACTAAGTTAGTACTCATCTTATGGTTTGCTACATTTCTCTGCACTTCAATTATTTCGGAATTAATAATTTTTTCCTTTGTTTATAATGTTGGCTTCATCCTTCTGCCTCAACGACAGATGTACTTTGGAATTCCATACTCAGGGAATTACAGACTTGCTGCGCACACGTCTGAAGAGTCGATTTCATACTCTTGTCTAGGTAGCGTTGTCCTCAGCCGCGATGCACACACCCCTCACCTAGGCGAAGCTCCTTATCTGCTAGTCTGCTAGCAGCCTTGAATCTGTCGACTTACAGTCTACATCTACATCTACATACATAGTCCGCAATCCACCACACGGTGCGTGGCGGAGCGTACCTGGTACCACAATTAGCATCTTCTCTCCCTGTTCCACTCCCAAACAGAACGAGGGAAAAATGACTGCCTATATGCCTCTGTACGAGCCCTAATCTCTCTTATCTTATCTTTGTGGTATTTCCGTGAAATGTAAGTTGGCGGCAGTAAAATTGTACTGCAGTCAGCTTCAAATACTGGTTCTCTAAATTTCCTCAGTAGCGATTCACGAAAAGAACGCCTCCTTTCCTCTAGAGACTCCCACCCGAGTTCTTGAAGCATTTCCGTAACACTCGCGTGATGATCAAACCTACCAGTAACAAATCTAGCAGCCCGCCTCTGAATTGCTTCTATGTCCTCCCTCAATCCGACCTGATAGGTATCCCAAACGCTCGAGCGGTACTAGAGAATAGGTCGTATTAGTGTTTTATAAGAGGTCTCCTTTACAGATGAACCACATCTTCCCAAAATTCTACCAATGAACCGAAGACAACTATCCGCCTTCCCCACAACTGCCATTACATGTTTGTCCCACTTCATATCGCTCTGCAATGTTACGCCCAAATATTTAATCGACGTGACTGTGTCAAGCGCTACACTACTAATGGAGTGTTCAAACATTACAGGGTTCTTTTTCCTATTCATCTGCATTAATTTACATTTATCTATATTTAGAGTTAGCTGCCATTCTTTACACCAATCAAAAATCCTGTCCAAGTTATCTTGTATCCTCCTACAGTCACTCAACGACGACACCTTCCCGACACCACAGCATCATCAGCAAACAGCCGCACATTGCTATCCACCCTATCCAAAAGATCATTTATGTAGATAGAAAACAACAGCGGACCTACCACACTTCCCTGGGGCACTCCAGATGATACCCTCACCTCCGATGAACACTCACCATCGAGGACAACGTACTGGGTTCTATTACTTCAGAAGTCTTCGAGCCACTCACATACTTGGGAACCAATCCCATATGCTCGTACCTTAGTTAGGAGTCTGCAGTGAGGCACCGAGTCAAACGCTTTCCGGAAGTCAAGGAATATGGCATCGGTCTGATACCCTTCATCCATGGTTCGCAAGATATCATGTGAAAAAAGGGCGAGTTGCGTTTAGCAGGAGCGATGCTTTCTAAAGCTGTGCTGATGCATGGACAGCAACTTCTTTGTCTCAAGGAAATTCTCTCACATTTTCACCGGCGCAGTCATAAAATATTTAATCGCTCGTATCTTTTAACTGTGAACAATGAACCCAATAATGGTAACAACATCTATTTATATCACTTGCATCAAACAATGTCACGGTGGAGGTTCATAAATATGAACACTGTGTTCTGTGGATATTACTACATTCTAGCGTACAAGATAACGGTGCTATTTAGTCCTCTTTAAGTTAATTTAACTGTTGAGTAATGAATGTTTATCGCTGGTATCGTATCATGGATATCGTTAATTCGATGTCTCCAATCATTTCATTACTTTACAATTTATTTCCCAAAGAATTTATTCACAGTTGTTCCCTTATTTTTTCATTTGAAATTTTATCTACAAGGATACATTCTCTACTGCTCTTACAAATCTCATTTTGGCTGCCTGTATGTTGGCCTTACCAGATTTTGTCAACGTCTGTGTGCGGAGGAGCAAGTATTTTTCGCATACAAAAAAATGGTCATATATCTTTCGGTGAACTTCTCTTCTTTTCAGTACTCACACGCGTTCCCTGTTAGAAAAGAAATTAATGTTATATCTACCGGAGAAGCTATAGGAGAACCAGTAGCACTACACATATCTAAATGTCGCATCAAAAATTTCTTTAAAAACGGGATTATCTAAGTATTGAATGAGAGAAAGTCTTCGAATGAACGTTATTGCATTATTAATCCTTTGATATGAAATACCACCAAGCCTCATTTAGTATGAAGTTACAATTTCGACACTCACACGCAATCACAGTTATTCTTGTTTAGCCAGCTTATGGCAATAAACTGAGCTTGTTGCCAGAAGAATTAGAAATGGATGTTCCGCAGTTTTCGAATGCTCGCTCTATATTATCCAAGTCAGCCTCTTCGAATGTTCATTTCTCGATCTACATCCACATCTTAATACATAGATGCATAGGTATCACGCAAGCCACGGTACGGCTCGTGGTGGAGGTTACTTTGCACCACTACTAGTTATTTCCTTTCCTTTTTCACTCCCAAATAGAGCAAGGAGAAAACGACTGTCTGTATTCCTCCGTATGAGTCCTAGTTCCTCGTATCTTATCTTTGTGGTACTTCCGCACAATGTATGTTGGAGGCAGCAGAATCGTTCCGCAGTCAGCTTCAAATGCCGATTCTCTAAATTTCTCAATTGTGTTCCTCGAAAAGAACGTCGCCTTCCCTCCAGGGATTCCCACTTGAAGTCCCGAAGCATCTCCGTAACACTTGGGTGTCCTTCGAGCCAATCGGTAACAAAACTAGCAATACGCTTCAAGGACGTACTTGTAATTTGAATACAGCCAAATCGTTTTGAGATTTAAAAGTAAACATTCTAAAAATGTAAACTGCCCACTATTTTTTTCTTTTGAAAAAAATTCAAGTTTTAGTGTTAAGTCTCTCCTTAAAATGGAAAGTAGCTGCTTTGACAGGGATGAAAAGCAGCATGACGGTCGGGTAAGGAACTTCAAAGCCATCAGACACGTTAACGTTGCAACCTTCCCGTCTCCTCTATATCTCTTTTATTACGCAACCTTCCCCTCTACAATAACCTATGAAACCTTCCCTTAGGATTTCTATATCTTGCTTAATAATAACAAATGAAATCTTCCCTTTGAAATTAATTCTCTTTCTCAATCTTCGCATACAAATTCAAATGGTGCTTATTAAAAGTGATTTCCTGATTATTTCGACAAAACATAGAATGTGTCGTCGTCGTTGCCCTCTGTCGCTACCTGCAACAACCCAAAACTGTTCCTTAACTTTTTTACTGCTACTGCATCGCCATCTGACTGCTACATCGAACTGCGACATGAATATACTTACTCTGTTTTACTATACTCTATTAGCTGCTGGTGGGCTGTCGTAATAAGTGGCTGCATTTATTATCAAAGCTGACGTTATTCTTTAATGGCAAAGCTGACGTTATTCTTTAATTAATTTGACTGAAGTTACGTAATTCATAGTTAAACTTTTTCTTGACAACAATAAATTTTTGCAAAGTTTTACGTTGGTGGTTTTTGGGATGGATTATAATCACTAATGCAATATTGCTGGTAAAAATTAATTATATTCTGAATGAAATGATTTTAGAAACGTTCGAATGGGACTTACTTTTTACAATAATCTTACAGCTAGCATTGCGCAAACCTACCTTCAGCAGTCTTGAGTTTCTCAAAAAAATAATTCAATAATGTTAGTTCCTCTTATGATAATATTTAGCTGATGTCTCTGTGCATCCTTTTATAATCTCTTGTAAATCATAGCCGGTGGCTAGCAGGCACACCGCTCCTCTAAACCTCTCGCTTAAGACCTGCTATCGACTCACTTCACATCACACTTACTACTGACTTCCTACGAACGCTAAAGTGTGGTCTCTCCCGCCAACAATGCTTTCTGGTGCAGACAGTCCCTGCTACCATTACAATTTGTATCAAATGCGCGGTCTTTTCCGCTCTTTTTTTAAAATGTATCCATACGCGGTCTCTCCCGCCCTTTTTAAAATTATACCATTGTGCGGACTCTCCTGCCAACAATACTTTGGTGCAGACATTCCCTGCTACCACAACTATTTCCAACATGACAAATATTAATTATTCCTACTTAATCCTATTAATAAAATACAAACATTTTTCATAAATTGTGGTTTGACAATAGACAATAGAAATATACATATCTTACAACGTCAACGATACCTAATCTGTATGTTTCTCTGAAGATGTGAACTAATCTTTTTAGAAAAACAAAAATTAAAGTTTTAGTATAGAGTCTCTCCTTAAAATGGAAAGTAGCTGTTTTGAAAGATATGAAAAGTAGGTAGGAACTTTAAAAGCGACTGTTACAATTATGTCGATATTTAGTTACATCGAAAATTGGTACCAGACGATGATCCTATAGTGAAAATTATAAGTAACATTCATTCACATTCTGTGTTTTTATGTTTAATGTTTAATGTTCAAATAAAACGTGATGTAGTCTTGATACACTCAGTGTTTCGATTATATGTTTCAAACTTTGAAAGCAAAGAAAAAATTCAGTTTCCAACAATATTATAATTGAGTCGATGCAAAATATTATGGTCACTTGGAAGATGAACAGAGAGAAGTCGATGTGAAAGAAAACCGCTTTTAAATTATAAGACTGAAGAAAGTGTTCACCATCAGGTAACAGAGAAATAAACGTCTTAATAATTTTCCCATATTTTTACTTAAAAATACATTTTTGTTTTCAAGAGAAACTCTGAATGAATGAATCTGCAGTTAGCTCAAGTTACATATAGCTTTTCAGCTTACAGAGTATTGCGCATTTCCAATGATTTCCAGATTATGTTGACAGTATGAAAACTCGGCTACAGTTAACTTAAACATCTACTGTATGACGTTTGCGTGAATAGTTTCACAGCAAAATTAGTCTCGTAGACTTGTGTTTGCTCAATGTAAATTTTCACGACTTTACAAATCTCTAGTTACAATTATGTCGATACTTAGTTATATCGAAAATTGGTACCAGACGATGATCCTATAGTGAAAATTATAAGTAATATTCATTCACATTCTGTGTTTTTATGTTTAATGTTCAAATAAAACGCTAACGCAAAATACATTTGTCCTAAGACTGTTGCAGCCGTCGACTGCCGTTTCAGGACGAAATTTGAATTGAAAAACTTATATTTCGTCCTAAAATGTCCGTCATCATAAGTCTGCAACAGTCGTAACAAATACCACGTTTCCTACTTTGCGGCCCCCGTTCCCTGTAACATCAAAATACTGTAAGAGATACTGCATTTCACTGTCAGTTCTCATTATGTTGAATTTCATTGTTAGTTCTCATTAATACAACAGTCTTAAAAATAAATTTTCCACGAAACGCGTCAATGATACTTAGTTGCTCACTGCTGTAGTGTGAGCGCGAGCCAGCTCGCATGAGCTGCTGTTGTAAGGGTTTTGTTTTGTACAGAAAATTGTAATTTTGGTAATATTTTGGATATCACGCAGAAAAATAAAGCTTCAATAGCCTTTGAGTAATAGTGGGGAACATCTCTGACAGAGAAGTCGCGCTGCGAGACCTTTGCTTGTGAGTGGAGTGCAGCCTTGGAGAGAGAGGAGGATTCATGTTGCATCTTGTGATGGAGTAAGATGTGTTCAGGCTTTTCCGTGTGCCAGCAATAATTTTCTTATATTATTTTTCATTTAAATAGAGATATTTTGTAAATTCATTCAGAAGACTTCAAAAGATACTGTAATAGTGCATTTACGGAGACATCCAAGCGTAGTAGTTAATTTGGTCAGGGATTTAGAATTGTAGATATGTATGATAATGTAAAAATGTGTGGTTTACTGATTTTTCTTCAAAGATGGATAGCGTACATGTTTGTAAGAAAGTAAAGGTAATTTGTTCGAGTTTTTCCACTCTTACTGTAAAGTGAAGTTTTAATATTTCAAGTATTAAAATATTTTGTCTTAGTGATGTAAAGTTTTGTTAATACAGTTGCTTTATTTTTTTTCTATCAATCACCATTTATCTCTTTATTTCAAGTTATACATATATATATAATTTTGCTTTTCAGAGTTTGTCAGCAACAGAATTTTAATTGACAATGATCATTGTAGCAATGAGATTTATCAGCACGAAAGTTTTGTAGATGTCTCTATAGTTTAAAGCACATATTGCACATCCCGTTTCTAGCAGTTTGAATTTTTAACTTGCGTAGCAGTAGCAGCTTCATTAGTCTACAGTAGTCTTCAGTAGTCTTCAGTAGCAGCACAGCATTCATTCATTGTGCAGTACGTCACAACTCATGTGATACAATTGCTGAAGGGTTCAGAGAAAACTTAAGTCTAATTTCAAACATGTACCCGACTCAAACAATTATAACTGGCGTTGACCTCAATTTGCTCTCGTTACGTCGACGAAAACATGTTTAAATCCAGAGGTACCAATACAACACCGTCCGAAATTGTGTTAAAGGCATTCTCTGAAAATTATTTAGGCCAGTTTTTTAGGAGCCCACTCGAATAGTAAATGTTTTTATAATCACACTTGACCTCTTAACCACAAATAATCCTCAGCTAATAACGAGCAACAAAAGAGATACAGGGATTAGTAGACACAGGGTTCTCGTAGTGAAACTGAATACAGTGACTCTCAAATCCAACAAAAATAAACGAGAACTATATATTATTTAAAAAAGCAGATACAAACTCTTTTGACGCCTTCCTGAGAGAACAATCACCGTTGCTCCCAAATTAGCAATATAATAGTATCGATAGTGAAATAGTATCGGAAGCAAATGAGAAATTTGTACAAAGTAAGTTGACAAAAGACGGAGCTGATCCCCAATTGTGCACAAAACAGGCGATGAAACTTGCAGAAACACTGAAAAAAACACGCCAAATTTAAACGAACACAAAATCCCCAAGATAGGCTACCTTTAACAGAAGCTATAAATTTAGAGCGGATTTCAATTTGAGATGCCTGTAATAGTGTACACAACGAAACTTTGTCTCTAAACCTGGCAGAATATCCAAAGAAATTCTAGTCGTATGTGAACTATATTAGCGGCAAGACACAATCAACATTTTCTCTGCGTGATAGCAATGGAAATTCTATCGATGACAGTATTGCTAAGGCAGAGTTACTAAACACAGCCTTCCGAAATTCCTTCGCCAAAGAAGACGATGTAAGTATTCCTGAATTAGATTCAAGAACAGCTGCCACCATGAATAACTTAGATATCCTGGGAGTAGTGGAGCAACATAAATCACTTAACAAAAGGAGGTATTCCGGTCCAGATTGTAAATCAGATAGGTTCCTTTCAGTGTATGCTTATAACTGCTCGCTCGATGACAGATCCTTACCCAGACTGGAAAGCTGTACAGGTAACACTAATATTCAAAAAAGGCAGCAGGAGTAATTCACTAAATTACAGGCCGTTAATATCAACGTCGATATGCAGCAGGATTTTGGAACGTATATTGTGTTTGAACATTGACTTACCTCGAAGAAAACGGTCTGTTGACATATAGTCAAGACGGGTTTAGAAAACATTGTCCTTGTGAAACACAACTAGCCTTCTACTCACACAAAATGTTAAGTACTATCGACAATTAAGTCCGAATTTCTAGATTTCCAGAACGCTTTTGACACCGTATCTCAAAAATGGCTTGTAATCAAATTGCGTCCTTACAGAATGTGGTCTGATTTACGAGAGGTGGATTCGTGATTTCCTGTCAGAGAGGTCACAGTTCGTACTAATTGAAGGAAAGTTGTCGAATAAAACAGAAGTTATTTTCGGTGTTCACAAGGTAGTGTTATAGGCTCTTTGCTGTTCCTTATCTACATAAACGATTTAGGAGACAATCTGAGAAACCGTCTTAGGTTGTCTGCAGATGATGCTGTCGTTTATAGTCTAGTAAAGTCATCAGAAAATCAAACCAAATAGCAAAACGATTTACAAAAGATTCTGTATGGTGCGAAAATTGTCGATTGACCCTAAATAATGAAAAATGTGAATTCATCCACATTAGTGCTAAAAGGAACCCGTTAAATCTCTCTTACATGATAAATCAATCAAGTCTAAAGGCCGTAAATTCAACTAGAAACCTAGGAATTACTATTATGAACAATTTCATATTGGAAAAACCACCTATAAAATGTTGTGGGGAAGGCGAACCAAAGACTGCATTTTATTGGTAGTTGTTGTTGTTGTGGTCTTCAGTCCTGAGACTCATTTGATGCAGCTCTCCATGCTACTCTATACTGTGCAAGCTTCTTCATCTCCCAGTACCTACCGCAACCTACATCCTACTGAATCTGCTTAGTGTATTCATCTCTTGGTCTCCCTCTACGATTTTTACCCTCCACGCTGCCCTCCAATACTAAATTGGTGATCCCTTGATGCCTCAGAACATGTCCTACCAACCGATCCCTTCTTCTAGTCAAGTTGTGCCACAAACTCCTCTTCTCCCCAATCCTATTCAATGCTTCCTCATTAGTTATGTGATCCAACCATCTAATCTTCAGCATTCTTCTGTAGCACCACATTTCAAAAGCTTCTATTCTCTTCCTGTCCAAACTATTTATCGTCCATGTTTCACTTCCATACATGGCTACACTCCATACAAATACTTTCAGAAATGACTTCCTGACACTTAAATCTATACTCGATGTTAACAAATTTCTCTTCTTCAGAAACGCTTTCCTTGCCATTGCCAGTCTACATTTTATACCCTCTCTACTTCGACCATCATCAGTTACTTTGCTCCCCAAATGGCAAAACTCCTTTACTACTTTAAGTGTCTCATTTCTTAATCTATTTCCCTCAGCGTCAGCCGAGTTAACTCGACTACATTCCATTATCCTCCTTTTGCTTTTGTTGATATTCATCTCATATCCTCCTTTCAAGACACTGTCCATTGCGTTCAACTGCTCTTCCACCTTCTTTGCTGTCTCTGACAGAGTTACATGTCATCCGTGAACCTCAAAGTTCTTATTTCTTCTTCATGGTTTTTAATACCTACTCCTAATTTTTCTTTCTCAATATACAGATTGAATAACATCGGGGATAGGCTACAACCATGTCTCACTCCCTTCCCAACCACTGCTTCCCTTTCATGCCCCTCAGCTCTTATAACTGCCATCTGGTTTCTGTACAAATTATAAATAGCCTTTCGCTCCCTGTATTTTACCCCTGCCACCTGCAGAACTTGAAAGAGATTATTCCAGTCAACATTGTCAAAAGCTTTCTCTAAGTCTACAAATGCTAGAAACGTAGGTTTGCCCTTCCTTAATCTAGCTTCTAAGATAAGTCGTAGGGTCAGTATTGCCTCACGTGTTCCAACATTTCTACGCAATCCAAACTGATCTTCCCCGAGGTCGGCTTCTACTAGTTTTTCCATCCGACTGTAAAGGATTCGCGTTAGTATTTTGCTGCTGTGACTTATTAAACTGATAGTTCGGTAATTTTCACATCTGTCAACACCTGCTTTCTTTGGGATTGGAATTATAATATTCTTCTTGAAGTCGGAGGGTATTTCGCCTGTTTCATACATCTTGCTCACCAGATGGTAGAGTTTTGTCAGGACTGGCTCTCCCAAGGCCGTCAGTAGTTCTAATGGAATGTTGTCTACTCCGGGGGCTTTGTTTCGACTCAGGTCTTTCAGTGCTCTGTGAAACTCTACACGCAGTATCGTATCTCCCATTTCATCTTCATCTACATCCTCTACCATTTCCTAAATATTGTCCTCAAGTACATCGCCCTTGTATAGACCCTCTACATACTCCTTCCACCTTTCTGCTTTCCCTTCTTTGCTTAGAACTGGGTTTCCATCTGAGTTCTTGATGTTCATGCAAGTGGTTCTCTTATCTCCAAAGGTCTCTTTAATTTTCCTGTAGGCGTATCTATCTTACCCCTAGTGATATTCGCTTCTACATCCTTACATTTGTCCTCTAGCCATCCCTGCCTAGCCATTTTGCACTTCCTGTCGATCTCATTTTTGAGACGTTTGTATCCTTTTTTGCCTGCTTCACTTACTGCATTTTTATATTTTCTCCCTTCATCAGTTAAATTCAATATTTCTTCTGTTACCCAAGGATTTCTACTACCCCTCGTCTTTTTACCTACTTGATCCTCTGCTGCCTTCACTACTTCATCCCTCAGAGCTACCCATTCTTCTTCTATTCTATTTCTTTCCCCCATTCCTGTCAATTGTTGCCTTATGCTCTCCCTGAAACTCTGTACAACCTCTGGTTTAGTCAGTTTATCCAGGTCCCATCTCCTTAAATTCCCACCATTTTGCAGGTTCTTCAGTTTTAATCTACAGATCATAACCAATAGATTGTGGTCAGAGTCCACATCTGCTCCTGGAAATGTCTTACAATTTAAAACCTGGTTCGTAAATCTCTTTCTTACCATTATATAATCTATCTGATGCCTTTTAGTATCCAGGATTCTTCCATGTATACAACCTTCTTTTATGATTCTTGAACCAAGTGTTAGCTATGATTAACTTTTCCTCTGTGCAAAATTCTACCAGGCAGCTTCCTCTTTCATTTCTTAGCCCCAATCCATATTCACCTACTACATTTCCTTCTCTCCCTTTTTCTACTACCGAATTCCAGTCACCCATGACTATTAAATTTTCGTCACCCTTCACTATCTGAATAATTTCTTTTATTTCATCATACATTTCTTCAATTTCTTCGTAATCTGCAGAGCTAGTTGAGCAGAGTAGTCCCCGCCCGGAGATCCGAATGGGGGACTATTTTACCTCTGGAATATTTTACCCAAGAGGACGCCGTCATCATTTAGCCATACAGTAAAGCTGCATGCCCTCGGGAAAAATTACGGCTGTAGTTTCCCCTTGCTTTCAGCTGTTTGCATTACCAGCACAGCAAGGCCGTTTTGGTTAGTGTTACAAGGCCAGATCGGTCAATCATCCAGACTATTGCCCTTGGAACTACTGAAAAGGCTGCTGCCCCTCTTCAGGAACCACACGTTTGTCTGGCTCCTCAACAGATACCCCTCCGTTGTGGTTGCACCTACGGTACGGCTATCTGTGTCGCTGAGGCACGCAAGCCTCCCCACTAACAGCAAGGTCCATGGTTTATGGAGGGGGTGGGGGGTAGAACACTTAGAAAATGCAGTAGATCTACTAATGAGATTGCCTACACTATCCTTGTCCGTCCTCTTTTGGAATACTGCTGCGCGGTGTCGGATTCTAATCAGATAGGATTAATGGGGTACTTCGAGAGAGGTCAGAGAAGGGTAGCACGTTTTGTACTATCGCGAAATAGGGGAGAGAGTGTCGCTGACATGATACAGGATTTGCGGTGGACATCATTACAACAAAGGCGTTTCTCTCTGTGGCGGAATCTTCTCACCAAATTTCAATCACCAACTTTTTCCTCCGACTGCGAAAATATTTTGTTCATGCCGACCTACATAGGGGAAATGATCATCATAATGAAATAAGGAAACTCAGAACCGTTTTTTCCTCGCGCTGTTCGAGGGTGGCCCAATAGAGAATCAATGTGACGGTGGTTCAACGAACCCTATTCCGGGCATTTAAATGTGATTTGTAGAGTAACCACGTAGATGTAGATGTAGATTTAGAGGAGATATAAATTAACGGCTCGAAACCAACAATAAATTGTAATCAAAATAATATTAAATTCACCATACAATGGTCCATTCAGTTCTCGACAATTCCAAGAGATTCTGTCCAGATAGAAATTCTCAAGATACCATTTACTCAGATAATAGACATAAGAAAATTCATTTATCGTATTGCTTCGCTTCACACCTCCATTCACATTAATAACTAAACATTTTGAACCTGCAATAGTCAATAAAAGACATAATTTTCACAGACCATAAAATTTAGTTTCCAAAATACATTGTATTTATAGCTTAGGTACATAGTGTGTACGATAGCGACATCGTTTGACCACAGCCTTCAGCACTTGGAACTATTGGGTTTGTATGGTGCTCTTCTGTCACAATAGAACCATGACTCATCTCATCCTCAAGCTACTTACTACCACAATACTGCTGTCGATATGATTTAAAGGCGCTAGGCCTCAGATATTTCAGATCCATAGAGAAAAGCATTCACAGTTTTTATTTTGTAGAACTTCGTTTGGTGTTTGTTTTCTGTTTAAGTTTTTGGGCTTCTATTTATTGTACTGCATGTTTGGTGGAAAATGGGCAATTTGATTTTGGAATCCTTTTCATATTAAATGTAGATATAGTATATTCATGTGCTATATATAATTATATGCATCATGTAATATGATTAAATGTAAATTTTATGACTGACATATGTTCCTCAGTAATTAAAATATGTGACGTGTTCCAGATAGTGTCACTAATTGCAATATATTTTCCTCTGAGTGCCGTTGTTTTTCCCTTAATTATCGAAATTTTAAAATTATCATTCTCATATAGCTTCTCTAACATTTATGTTGCCCTTTACTGCTAGTCTTGAGTTTTCCTTATAACAGTCTGATCATAAGCAAAGAGGATCGCCTTAAGCAGAAAATTTGGTGAAATACAAATGTCTCTATTTTATACATCCATTATCTATCAGATCGTCTGTACAAATGTTAAACAAAATAGGTGATATGCTACAACCCTTTCAAAATGTATCTTTTTATTGTACCTTCCGTTTACGACTTGTAAGTTGATTGTTGTATCTTTATATGTACGTTTCAGTACTTTAATTAGGTAATTCAGATATCCTTTTTGAGTCATGATTTCCAATAATTTTTTCCTACCCACTGGGTCGAACGCTTTTTCGTATTCAGTAAAATTTATATGAGATTCATTGCTACATTTCCTTCTTTTTTCTATTATCTGCTTAACTGTGAAAGTGGTATGTGTACAGGATGGTCCCTTTCTAAAACGATTTCATTCTTTAAGCAATAAAACGTCTGCAACGGCTTGTACTCGTTTACTTACTATTCTTGCGTATATTTTATATCTTGTATTCAAAACACTTATTCCCCTGTAATTTTTACACCTGTTTATAGCACCCTTTTCAAATGTAAGCATAACCTGCACATGCGTCCAGGATATTGGAACGTAACAACCATTCAAACAGCAATATTAATTGGATTCGGATATTTAGGATTTAATATTGGGTCCACATATCTCCATAATTCTGCATTTATTCCTTCTCCTGTAGCCTTGCTATTGTTCATTTTTTAATATTTCTAATTCCTCTAAGCCTATAGGATCTACATTTCCATAAATAATCTGTTTGCTTTCCTCTTCTTTTTCCGGGGAGTCATTAGACCGTAAGAGTCTATAACGGTGTATCCTTTATTTTACGTCAACTACGTTTATATTCGCCATATCCCTTTGTTCACTACCTAGATAATTAAACACCTTAGAAACCATTATTTGTCTCATGTATATCATCTTCTATATTCAGGCACAGGGACACTTGATAACGGTCCAAAGACCAAAATTGTAAAGGCCTCATACAACGGCTAAGGAAAAAACATGGCAGCTGCAAGCATTTCATCCTAGCTGCAGAAACAGTCTCAATGAAAATCATAAATGGAAGTACTTACAGCAGGTAATATGCTGTTGGTATACAGTATATGGTGTCGTATCACTGGAGTGTAAATAGGTAATTTGACGATATACTACAAGAAATAGATAATGGTCCATTCTCAGTATTACTGATAGGTGTCTCATGCAATAGAGGTTTTTCAGGTTTCTTTTCTGGGTGATCAGCCTCCCAACTGGTTTCCTGCAGCTCACCACGATTTTTCTCTAATGCCGATTTCTTCATTGCAGAGTAGCATCTATAGCCAAAATCCTAAATTTTTCGCAACATATATTATAATTTTTAGAATGGTTGCCTTTTACACATCCTTCTGGTACGCCTATATATAACACATCTTATATGCCCCTTTTCAGTTTCAGTCTTACACATGTTCTTTTCCTTGCTGTTCCGGAAGTACGCCATCTCTTGCCTTATCAGTCCACTTAGTTTTCAAAATTCCTCTACAGAATAACAAGTGAGACGCTCTGATTTTCCTCTTTTTCGATTTTCCCTTTGTCCGTAATTTACTCCAATGCTGATGCGTCTGCAGCCAAAGGCACACAGCAGTACCACCAGACGGCGCAACCAAGCAGACGGTCTTCACGCCAGTCGCCGCCTAGATGGAGCTCATATATTGGAACCAATTTGCGCTTTCGCGGCAAATCCTTCAGTTCTGTCTGCCGCTCGTTCCATCAGCTGCGACAGGGTGCATTGATACTCTGAACTACTTTCTAGTTTCTCTACCGAGATCACAGATAGAACACTATTCCGCTCCTTGTGGATGAATAAAGGCACGCGGGAGCACTCAGCCAGTTCTTTCATGCTACAGTTCCAGTCTACAGTTCCAACAGCCGCTAATAATCTGTTGCCGATGTTACAGCCAGCTACTATAAACGAGAAATCTTAGGCCACTAACCGCCGAATACAGGTGACATTAAATATTTCGAGCCAGACCTAAGCCGTCAGACAAAGCAGTCCGAACAGAACTCTGTAGGTCAGATACTTCCTTTCAGTGTGTTAGGTTAGTTGGGAGTAGGACATGGGCTTCAGTGCCACGGATCTAGCAGAATTCAAACCTGAGTTTTCTGTATATATTCTTTCAATAAATGTTTACTGCGCATTTCAAACTGTTTTAACCATATCAGGTGTTTTAGAGATAATTCCCCATGAGCACGTACGTTGCAAGAGTGCAAGCCAGCGACTTCGTATTGCAACGATTATTCTGCGGAAAATAGTTCCCTTCCTGCTGCTTGAATATTGGGCACTAGACTTCCTTTTGTAAATATGAAAAATACGATGCTACACTCCACACGTACATTCTTATAAATCTCTTTCCCAAATTATTGCGTGTCATTGATGCTAATAGATTTCTTTTACAGATGGGATCTATTTTTGCCTGTACTAGTATTCTTCTTACAAGTTCTTTACTTCGTTGGTCATGTGTAGTTATGTTTCCAAGATAGCAGAATTCATTCACTTCGTGGCCTTTAATCTTGACTTTAAGTCTGTCGGTAACATTATTGCTGCTGCTTCTTAATCATATCTTTGGTTTAAGGTTCAATCCATGTGCTCAACATAGTGATAACCCTATCGACAGGTTGTAATATCCACGACTATATTTTATTCAAAATAATATTCACGTCTCAAAAATGAGATCGACAGGAAGTGCAAAATGGCTAAGCAGGGATGGCTAGAGGACAAATGTAAGGACGTAGAGGCCTATCTCACTGGGGGTAAGATAGATACCGCCTACAGGAAAATTAAAGAGACCTTTGGAGATAAGAGAACGACTTGTATGAATATCAAGAGCTCAGATGGAAACCCAGTTCTAAGCAAAGAAGGGAAAGCAGAAAGGTGGAAGGAGTATATAGAGGGTCTATACAAGGGCGATGTACTTGAGGACAATATTATGGAAATGGAAGAGGATGTAGATGAAGATGAAATGGGAGATATGATACTGCGTGAAGAGTTTGACAGAGCACTGAAAGACCTGAGTCGAAACAAGGCCCCTGGAGTAGACAACATTCCATTGGAACTACTGACGGCCTTGGGAGAGCCAGTCCTGACAAAACTCTACCATCTGGTGAGCAAGATGTATGAAACAGGCGAAATACCCTCAGACTTCAAGAAGAATATAATAATTCCAATCCCAAAGAAAGCAGGTGTTGACAGATGTGAAAATTACCGAACTATCAGCTTAATAAGTCACAGCTGCAAAATACTAACACGAATTCTTTACAGACGAATGGAAAAACTAGTAGAAGCCAACCTCGGGGAAGATCAGTTTGGATTCCGTAGAAACACTGGAACACGTGAGGCAATACTGACCTTACGACTTATCTTAGAAGAAAGATTAAGGAAAGGCAAACCTACGTTTCTAGCATTTGTAGACTTAGAGAAAGCTTTTGACAATGTTGACTGGAATACTCTCTTTCAAATTCTAAAGGTGGCAGGGGTAAAATACAGGGAGCGAAAGGCTATTTACAATTTGTACAGAAACCAGATGGCAGTTATAAGAGTCGAGGGACATGAAAGGGAAGCAGTGGTTGGGAAGGGAGTAAGACAGGGTTGTAGCCTCTCCCCGATGTTGTTCAATCTGTATATTGAGCAAGCAGTAAAGGAAACAAAAGAAAAATTCGGAGTAGGTATTAAAATTCATGGAGAAGAAATAAAAACTTTGAGGTTCGCCGATGACATTGTAATTCTGTCAGAGACAGCAAAGGACTTGGAAGAGCAGTTGAATGGAATGGACAGTGTCTTGAAAGGAGGATATAAGATGAACATCAACAAAAGCAAAACAAGGATAATGGAATGTAGTCTAATTAAGTCGGGTGATGCTGAGGGAATTAGATTAGGAAATGAGGCACTTAAAGTAGTAAAGGAGTTTTGCTATTTGGGGAGCAAAATAACTGATGATGGTCGAAGTAGAGAGGATATAAAATGTAGGCTGGCAATGGCAAGGAAAGCGTTTCTGAAGAAGAGAAATTTGTTAACATCCAGTATTGATTTAAGTGTCAGGAAGTCGTTTCTGAAAGTATTCGTATGGAGTGTAGCCATGTATGGAAGTGAAACATGGACGATAAATAGTTTGGACAAGAAGAGAATAGAAGCTTTCGAAATGTGGTGCTACAGAAGAATGCTGAAGATTAGATGGGTAGATCACATAACTAATGAGGAAGTATTGAACAGGATTGGGGAGAAGAGAAGTTTGTGGCACAACTTGACCAGAAGAAGGGATCGGTTGGTAGGACATGTTCTGAGGCATCAAGGGATCACCAATTTAGTATTGGAGGGCAGCGTGGAGGGTAAAAATCGTAGAGGGAGACCAAGAGATGAATACACTAAGCAGATTCAGAAGGATGTAGGTTGCAGTAGGTACTGGGAGATGAAAAAGCTTGCACAGGATAGAGTAGCATGGAGAGCTGCATCAGACCAGTCTCAGGACTGAAGACCACAACAACAACAATATTCACGACAGCATTGTATGTGGAGTGTGACTGAACTTTGATCCTATTCTCGTAATACTAACAAAAAGGACTTCATCGTTAGTAAAACAATAAATAATTATTGTCAACGACATAATTTAATATTTTGTCAAAACTTTTATCTCAGACAATACTCATGTAAAAAAGACAACGAAAATCTTAATCATTTGTTATCTATGATTTTGTGGAAAAATCCTTCTTCTTCTTGTTCGGACTATTATACTCATAGGATGTGATTGATGTCTCGTAACACAGATGTCTCTAAAAATTGTACTAAAATATTGTTATGTTGCTAACAGGTATTTGAAAAAAGAGTTTATGTGTTATTGAAATGAATCTTCTGTGTTTGGATTTTTATTCCACCGTAATTCTCGTTCCATATAAATATTAAGTTTTCTTCTCAGCTACCAAAGAGCGCAGCCTTTAGCTGTATTGATCTACAGATCAGTTTATTGGTAAATGGTGAATATTAATGTGTCTTGTAACATTGAGAAATATTATCAAATGTTAATGCATATAGTGAAGGTGAGAAAAGATTTAATATATATTATTTATTACGAGTAAAACACAGCCTGAAGCAGAATCGATAAGTCATTATCTCATGTGAGCCGCCATCTTACTAAAATATTGCTAGTGGCCGAGGACCCACTCTGAGGTACTTCGAATTTCTATGTATAGAAACAGCATCTTACGTGATATAAATTCTTATCTGCTGTTGTATGAAGCCTGGTAATTTCGTAACAACTTTTCTGAAGTATTTTGACAGGAAAATACATTCGTATTGTTTACGTGTGGTATTGTGAGATAAAACTCTTCATTTTGCTTAAAGAAAAGTGTTGCCACCTCGAGAAAACAGTAGCAATAATTTTGATAAACGATCTGCAACTAACAAAGCTTCTTTTAAATAACAGCACTGTAATTACTAAAAGTCATTAATCTTGTTTAGTTCAGATTACTTATCATGCATTTAGCCTGTTTGTTGGTTATAGATGATTACTTTTGTGAATGAACCTAGTGACATTTACACTGGTTGACATAGGACATTGCTACACGTTCCCAGGTGGAGATTTATTTAACAAAATAACGTTCATTAGCCAGGAAAATGAGTGATTAAATAAAACCTCATGTTGCATCAACAACTTTGATATGACAAATAGTATTAAAGTCAGCATAGTGCCTATGGAGACTATATGAGTAAATAATACAGACTATGGACTAAAAAAGGTAATACTAGCAGTATTACTTCTGTTCTACTGATACCACTGATAATAACAATAATAATAGTAATAATAATAATGATAATGTGACTATGTTTTACTGTACTTATTATATAACAGTAATCTCTTTTTAATGTATTTATTCTTGAGTATGAAAATTTCCAATTTTTTGTTCTTCTTTATAGTATTTTTTTTAATGTAACATGTGAAACCAAAAGCAATGTGTAGAATTTTTACATGAAATGTGATGCGAGAGCGATATCGATAGTTGCAACAGCAAACTGCATCAGTATTGGTGCGAGAGGCGCACGAGTGCGGTTATGCTGTGTGTAACGTGTTAGTACCACGTCGGATAACTAAGCACGGAAATATACTGTTGAGCATTTAGGTTTTGGACATTGTTTGGACTAATTATTGGCGGAAACTCTATGAATGGAACATGTTTGACTGTTGGAGCATTGCAAGCTTCGTGGAGTATTATAAACCGCACTGGCAATCCACCCGCGAATGACTGTGACTGCTATCATGAGAACAAAATTATTTTGCAGCGAAGCGAGTAGCAGAAACGAATATACTTTAAGATTTGTAAGGTAGCATTTACTTACAGATAAGAGGGCATTTTATTTATTTCCAGTTTTGCTATTTCATGCATGTGAAGCGAATGTATCAGTGCTGCAGTATGCACGGAATAAGCAATGAGCAGTAGGTTCCCACACTGGCTAACGGAGGCGGTTGGCCGTTTGAACTTTCAGAGCCAATGGGATGAAGTGCAGACGCAGAACCCTCTCGTGACGTCAGCAGAGAGATACGTGGGGAAATTACATTTATTATGGCGCGAATCAAGTAATTATTATTAATAAATAATTGCTAACAAAAGTTGCCTTTTACAATTCAGACATTAGGAGAAGTATACAATGCCAGGAAATGGTGATATTAATAAATTAATGAATACCTTTGGACTAACAGCATAACCGAAGATGTACGGTCTTATACGAACTATACCGATCGCACGCTCAAGTTACAGACTGTTCGCTGTAGTCGGTAATCGTCGATAGGTTGCCTTTCGATCTAGTCACGCTGTAGACCATGCTCTCGTACCGTTCATATTTAGCTTAAAACCAGTGTGACCAAGTTCATTTTACGGTGTTTCTCAAACACCGTAAATAGCATCCCGTGCAAAAATTATTTGCACAAAAGACTTCTTCCCGCTTCAGCAGTATCACACTTTCAGCATCCGATGGCATAGCTCTCGCTCAGCGAGGGGACATAAAACCATGAGAGCATATTCACATAACAGATAGGAAGAATTCCTACGCTGCGGCTCACTCACTAAGTCAGTTCAAGGACGAACTGGCTTAGCTATCGGAAAACTCAGGTGGGAAAGAGTGACAAGTTATATTGTACGCCCTTTACATTACCGTCTGTTGACTCACCGGCTAAACTGAGACATTTCTGGAGGTCTAGTACGAATGGGGGGTTGTTTAATTTGGCATTCCTTGTGGGTGGATGAATTTCTCGCAGATTTGTATAGATTATAGTGGATGCCTCTTGCATGTCGTCGCAATTTGGATAATTTTCAATGCATTCACCTTGCACTTGGCAACTTATGAGTGAAATACGGCTGTAGATAAATAACTTGCAACGGAAGAACTGTTTATTGCAGATTTATGGGCAAAATAGCAAGTGCAATTTCGATCAAAAACGTGACGAGGAAGAAGCGGGAAGTGAACAATAACTGTTAGAAGTGATTGCAATATGTAACATTCAAACTCTCTGAGTCAAGTAATGCACGAAGTGTGTAACGTAAAGTGATAAGTTTCGCATAGCGAAAAATACAGTTCATTTCATTGGAGTACGAACATTTCGCGAGTGAAGAATAGCCAACGATCGTCGAGAACAGATCGTAGCAGAAGAAAGAGGATAGCGAAGTAAAACGTGGCAAGACAAGCCGCGTAACCGGAGGAAACAACGCGGCGCGACGGTATCGCGTGGATTGCAACTCATCGCAGCACAGCAGCGAAGTGTGCTGGAAAGGCTCTAACTGAGATCCGGAGTTCGACGCCCGGCGAGGCAGCGGAGCATTAAAGAGCCCAGTTAAATATACAAAGTAAGTTAAAGTGATAGAATAGTGTTGTATATACTTAATTTACTTATAAGTGGTACGACAACTAAAAGTAAAATGAGCGAACCAAATATTAGCGACAAAATGGCTCAGGAGACCTCTGACTTGTCACAGACGCATGATGTTTTTCCACTCGCAAAATCAAAAGAAGGCCCTGTAGGTAGGGTAAATGATATTGGAGGTAATGAGGGGTAGGAAATCCCATTAAATACTTTAGATACCACAGAAAATACTGACGAATCAGACAATCAGACAATGGTTGAGGAAAGGGTGACGGCAAAGAATGAACCTAACTGTATTAATAGTTCAGAATTTAATATACAAGCCATGTTTTCAGCTATGATGGGTAAACCAGAGGAAAGTGCAAGGGAACCTAAACAACTAAACCAAAAACTGGAAGCTGACTAACAGCAAAACACAAGAAACTACTGGGGAAACTGACAAGAAACTAGAAGAAAATGAATAAAAACTTGAAGCAACTAATAAGAAAATAGGGGAAGAATGCTAGAGACACCGAAGAATAGTTAATAAAAATTATGTATAAAATTAACAATAACACAGCTGATAGGTTGGATAAATGTTTATTAGGGATACTAACCAAAATTTTAAAGTGTTAGATGAAAAAATTGAGAATGTAATCAAGGAACAACGGGCAGTGGCTCAAAATATGGAAAAAAAAGAGTCACAACTGGGGAGTAGCCGTAGTAAATAACAGTAAATATATTAAAGAATTGTAACAGAATGTTAAAATTTTATATCACAATTTTGGCAAGGAGACTGACAATTGTAATGCGTCAGACTCCACTGTAAATAAAAAGTAGTTGAAACAGATACAGCTTTATCGTATAGAATATCTTCAGTAGAAACAAATACTAAAAAGCTATTCACAAAAGCAGCTAGTATTCGAAAGAGCTCTGTGATTTCACCAACAGAACACTGATATCTTTGCTGAAAGAGCTGAAAAGAAATTAGGTTCAAAATTAAAAGATATTAGTACTGTAAGTAATAGTGGAAACAATATAAATGTTGAACAACATTTAGAAGTTTGTACTTTACATAATGTTTCGCTAAAGCGGAAACTTTGTGCTAAAGCTCCTGTGAAAGACTTCCAAGTTATATTGCCAGAAAAATGGGAGGAGAGGATGAAAGTAGGTTGTGTTACAAGTAGAATGGTAGGAGGCTCTCTTTCATGTGGACTGAGAGCTGGCGAATCATGTCAAACGTATGACAAATATATTAAAAGATTTTTAGACAGGTATTTGTTTAACAGTACTCAATGCAACGTTAGAAACAGCATCTTACGGGAAAGGAATTTCTTGTGCAAGTAGGTATGGTAACTATAAAGATTATTTTCAAGTTTCTGTAAGAAGAACTTGTATTTATTATAGAAAACCCACTAAGTGAGGAAGACCTTATTGCTGTAGTATTGGTCAAACAACAAATGAGTGCTCAGGAAATATTAATAGGGATACGGAAAAAGTAAACAGAAGATATTTTAGATGTTTTACACAAACTGGATGCAGTTCGAGCAGAGGAAACATCCAACAATGCTAGAGAGCGGTTAACTGGAGATAAAGAGAAAGTGGCAATTGAAGTGAACAAAACAGAAACCACAATGAGCGGAGGGAACATAACAGAAATCAGAAAGGGACAGAAGACGACAGGCATGTCAATGGGTTTAACAGATGCGGTAGAGGAGGTCGGAGATGAGGAGGTACTAATAATCACAGCGGCAGGCGATATCAAGAACAACATGAGAGATGTAGTGATGACATAACAGAAAGAAACCACCAAAGGGGGGACCAGGAAAGGGAAAACTAGAAAGGAGTTTGCGTGAGGTGTGAACACGAGTTCAGATAAGTGACAGACCATTGACTATGAAGAGGTTGATAAAGCAAAGCTCTGGCGATATTAGAGAAGTTCTTTTTAAAGAAGATGAAATAGATAATAAAGAGGAATACCAATCAGTTGTAGATGTGTAAAATAATGTAATTAAGGCAATTGCTATTGTCATACAGGTAGCGAGTTACGTGCTGTAGCAGAGGGGCACTATAATCAAATAAGAGGTAGAAGTGAGGTACCAGTATTGCCGTTACGAGGATTTACACATATAGGTGCAGTAGGTGGAAAAAGAAAATAAAGAATGTGTTACTAGGGATAGATGTTCAAGGAATTTTGTTAGCGGTTAGTGTTGTGGTGGTCCTAAATCGTTGTATTGGGTTGATGATAGGGACAGATTTTTTGGTGGTCTACGAAGCAATTATGGATTTAGGAAAGTGTAGTATGACCCTTATGGTAAACCGTACTCAGAGAGAAATTAAATTTGGTTACATAGTTAGTCCGAAAGGGAAAGTAACAGATAAGTTCAACCTAAACATAATGTGCGAGTATTTTCAGTGGGGAGGAGATAAAGAGGAAGGTATTCCACGGAGAAAAGGGAATCAGAATCACAGTGAGGTTGGTTCACGGACGGTACATGAAATGAAATGAAGTAAAGAATATTGATGTTATCGATACAGGTGGGAAATGAGAGCTAGAAAATATGTTGTTAAAATATGAAGAAGTATTTCCTGGCAGATCAGTACTACTGAAGGGAGAACCTTATGAATTTAAAGCCAAGCCACATCAATCTTTTAAGCTGATACCACATGTGCTGTTTGTAAGCTAGGACCACACCAAAAAAGGAACAAGAAGAACATACGATTTTGGCTATGGTAAAGCAAAAATGGGAAGAAAATTAGGAACCCAAAATAAGTAAATATTATTTTGTGGCAAACGGGGTATTGTATCGCAGAGCTAATTTAGTGTGGGAGGATTGGAAGTTATGTTTATCTGAGCTTTCCATAGAGGAATTCATATCACCCTATTAATTGTTTACGGGTAAAAGACCTGAAACTATCATCGAAAGATTAGTAAAATTCGCAAAAAGAACTGATTTGAGTTTGGAAGAAAACAGTAAATTAAGTTTGGGAAACTTGATAGCAAAGGGAGGGTTTCATAACGCGAGGCATAACAAGAATATAACGCCTAAAGAGTACATTGTGGATGCGCTGGTACTGATGAGGACTCACAGGAAATCACCTAAAATACATACTGAAATTAAGAAATTTTAAGAAATTTTTATCAGGGTGCCATACCATAAGTGTGGAAGTAGCACATCCAGAGTCCCACGTAATAAGGGACATATACAATGTAGTCGATGTTACGAGATTCCGAGGTAATTAACGGGAAGCCCTCAAACTCTGATGACCTGAATATATCTCTAGTAAGATAACAAAGAATATACATTGTGAAAGACCCAGACATAACCATGAAACGCATTATAAATTGTAGTTCTATTAAATCGCTGAGAGCCGCGGGGGGTAGCCGCGCGGTCTAGAGGCGTCTTGTCACGGTTCGCGCGGCTCTCCCGTCGTAGGTTCGAGTCCTCCTTCTGGCATGAGTGTGAGTGTTGTCCTTAGCGTAAGTTAGTTAAAGTGAGACTAAGTAGTGTGCAATTTTAGGGACCGATGACCTTAGCAGTTTGGTCCCACAGGAGCTTATTACAACAAACAAATCGCTGAGAGATAAAGTAGTTTTAAGGATTTTGAAATAACTCGTGTCCAGTGTACGTGTTTGTAAACAAAAGGCGATGGTTGAATGAACCTTGAGAGGATGTGGTGTGTTGGTGTATTGTGACGTCAGCAAGTCCATTAAAGGAATCGCACAGGCAGCGAGAGGCTAATGACATGTGCAGAACACATCTGGCGGCTGAAATAGCCGAGGCAGGTGATTATGTGAAGTGGCCGGCTTGACGTAAGCAGAGACACGTCACGACCGCGACATTAGTAAACATGCCAACCCTTTGTGAATTATAGATAAACCAATAACGTAAACCTAAATAATTTATTACCAGTAGTTAATAGTTGTTATTACTGAATCAATTAAGTAAAGAATAAAGTAATTAAATAAGGATAATTTCTCAAGACTTAATTAAATTAGTAGACTGTCACGCAACTTTAGAATTGTTTATTACATAACAAGTATTTAAAAAGAATTCACTAATTAATGAAGATAGATGTTAATTAAAGGTTTTGAATTTTGGCCACTTGGGCAGAACCAGTAGAGTTAGTTAGAATAAACAATCCAATGTTTGGGAAATGCAATTCATTATTATTCTGTTGGTTTCAAAATATGAGTCTTTGTTTCATTCACCCATACTTGCTGTCTTGATGACGGGATCACGTGGAATTCTGAGCACACCTAGCCAGTTGAAGTGCCTGTTTGTTTATACAACCAGATGGCCAGTTAACAATCAGAGATGCCATTGACATATGCGCGAATTACGGTTGCAGTCATCAAGCAATACAAACACGTGGCCTAGGAACAACAATCTCGGCTGGCGAATAATAGCGCTTCTCGCCAAATAAGAGTGTCAGTGCAGTGACATATCATGGAAAGACCTTGAGTCGCAAATGCTCCATAAATTTCAATGGTGATCAGTGACCAGTGAAAAAGAAAAATTTTCCCATATAGTTTTATGAAATGTGTTGTGTATTTTGTATATTTGTTTATTTAGGAGAATTATGTTTGAATCGACTCCTGTGGTATAGCCAACTAGCTGCCTGAAAACATGAGCTAAACTTTTGTAATAATTTTGCCCTATTTCTATTAAAGTTAAACGAATTGTACAATTACGATATTTGCTAAACAAATTTTACGTACTTGATAAATTTTTCAAAAGCTAATGTTTATTTTTTTGTGAGTGTACTTGAAGTGCTTTCTGTAATTTGTTTTGTTGATATATATTAATGTGATATTCTGAAAGAATTTTGACAGTTAAAATTTAGGAGAACATGGTAGTGAAAAATCACAGTTATACAAATTCTAATAACTGGAAGCTAGGAGAAGTGTTTCAGTACGTGCACGTGTAATAAGATTTCATAAACCATTAGATTTTGCATTTTAAAGACTTCTGTGAAATTACTAAAACTGTATTTGAAGAGAGAGGATATTTAAAGCAACTGGCATAAAATAAAATGATCTACAGGGTGAGTCACTAACTATTGCCAACAAGAATAATTCCGAAAGTATGATACGAGCTGAAAATTTGGTGGGACAAAAGTTGCATGGGACAACAAGGGCCATATGACGATTTTTTTGTTGCTAGGTGGGGTCGCGTCAGAGACATGAAGGTCAACTTTGTTTTATTAAATGGGCTGACATAGCTTGGTACATATTTTCTGATAGCGGCTGTCGAGACGAATCCAATGACGTGGAACAGTAAGGTCTTTGAAGGTCAACGAAGGTCACATAGGTGGCATGAACGTCCATTTACACACGGTGTTCGAAGTGATGACCATTGGTATCAATGCAGTGCTGCAATTTTCTTATCATGGATTGAGTGGTATTCCTTATCACTTCGGCAGTTATCGAAGCACATGCTCTGACAGTTCTCTCTCGTATATCATGCAAATAGTAAATATTCACCCAATATGGCGTATCCATCTAATGTGCTATTGACATGTAAACACCATTCGACGGTTTCTTAATACAACACTAATAGGAACGGTAAGCCTAGTATCATCGAATCAAGCGAATGTGGATGATGCATTCCCTCGAAGAACAAGTCGATATGCTTCTCATTTACGAAGAATACTAACGAAATTCAGTGAGAGCTAGGGGAAAAATGCAAACATAAATAGAGACAGCACCGAATATATGGGCAGCGCCTCGTCCCCTCGCTTGATAACAGCCCCGTCCAAAATATTCAGTTGGCCATTATTCTCTGTCTCCATTGTGAACTATGTTTCTAACTGATACTGTTGAGATGTCTAAGAAAGGCATCCAACTCATCTGCAGCTGGGCCATAGGGTATATAGAAAAGCCATGCATAATAACCTTTACTTTCACAAAGAGTCTAACCACCACATAGACAAAAAAGAGGTGTGCTGATTAAAACATTGGTAGAAAGGGCGAACAAAATTTGTGAACTGACTTATTTAAAATATGAGGTTGAACATCTACGGTCGACATTCAAGAAAAATGGTTATTCTATCAAGGAGATTGACAGAGCTCTTCGCTCTAGAGAGAGGATCAGGATCGCCGAGGAACAACGGTCGGCCAATGGGAAAGTTTTCCTCCCGTTTAACAGTAAGATTACAGATCGCATTGGGAAAATGTTGAGCAATTATGGTGTGGAAAATTCCTTCACACCCGCCAGGAAGATACAAGAGCTGGCTAAAGATATACGACATGTTTTGGCTACAACCGGTGTATATAAAATTCCTTGTAGCTGTGAATTTGTTTATATTGGTACCACGAACACAAGAGGAATCGACGCTTGGTAAATACTGATAAGTCGGCCGAAGTGGAACATGTTTACCAAGCGCGTGACCATGAAATAAAATTCAGTGAGACAAGTGTCACATCGGAAACATCACATGATCATGTGTACATTTATAGAGAGCCTATTGAGATTTATAAACATCTTAATAATTTTAATAAGAAAGAGGAGGGTGTTAATTAGATAAAATTTTGATATCAACGTTGCAATGTAAGAATGACAATCGATTAAGTTCAGTCGAGAACGTTGGCATTACCAGACATGAAATCGCGGCCGACGTCATGTAATGAACTTTGATGCCTTCTACACTGCCCACATATTCGGCTCTCAGTCGAGTTCTGATTGCAGTTCACCGCTTTACTTGTGTAGATTTATCCCGCAGTCTGAGAGGGAAAATTAGGAGAATTTCTTATACGTGGACACGGCCTGCTAGCCCGTAAGTTTTAAGCTATGTCATTGAACGTGTTTTTACGTATCTTTTTAATATATGTTTGCAATAGGCACATTTACGTATTTTACTGTGGTATGTAGCTACCTTAAAACATCTAGGAGTAACTACGCAGAGCGGCCTGCAGTGGAACGACCAGATAAAACAAATACACTCCTGGAAATTGAAATAAGAACACCGTGAATTCATTGTCCCAGGAAGGGGAAACTTTATTGACACATTCCTGGGGTCAGATACATCACATGATCACACTGACAGAACCACAGGCACATAGACACAGGCAACAGAGCATGCACAATGTCGGCACTAGTACAGTGTACATCCACCTTTCGCAGCAATGCAGGCTGCTATTCTCCCATGGAGACGATCGTAGAGATGCTGGATGTAGTCCTGTGGAACGGCTTGCCATGCCATTTTCACCTGGCGCCTCAGTTGGACCAGCGTTCGTGCTGGACGTGCAGACCGCGTGAGACGACGCTTCATCCAGTCCCATACATGCTCAATGGGGGACAGATCCGGAGATCTTGCTGGCCAGGGTAGTTGACTTACACATTCTAGAGCACGTTGGGTGGCACGGGATACATGCGGACGTGCATTGTCCTGTTGGAGCAGCAAGTTCCCTTGCCGGTCTAGGAATGGTAGAACGATGGGTTCGATGACGGTTTGGATGTACCGTGCACTATTCAGTGTCCCCTCGACGATCACCAGTGGTGTACGGCCAGTGTAGGAGATCGCTCCCCACACCATGATGCCGGGTGTTGGCCCTGTGTGCCTCGGTCGTATGCAGTCCTGATTGTGGCGCTCACCTGCACGGCGCCAAACACGCATACGACCATCATTGGCACCAAGGCAGAAGCGACTCTCATCGCTGAAGACGACGCGTCTCCATTCGTCCCTCCATTCACGCCTGTCGCGACACCACTGGAGGCGGGCTGCGCGATGTTGGGGCGTGAGCGGAAGACGGCCTAACGGTATGCGGGACCGTAGCCCAGCTTCATGGAGACGGTTGCGAATGGTCCTCGCCGATACCCCAGGAGCAACAGTGTCCCTAATTTGCTGGGAAGTGGCGGTGCGGTCCCCTACGGCACTGCGTAGGATCCTACGGTCTTGGCGTGCATCCGTGCGTCGCTGCGGTCCGGTCCCAGGTCGACGGGCACGTGCACTTTCCGCCGACCACTGGCGACAACATCGATGTACTGTGGAGACCTCACGCCCCACGTGTTGAGCAATTCGGCGGTACGTCGACCCGGCCTCCCGCATGCCCACTATACGCCCTCGCTCAAAGTCCGTCAACTGCACATACGGTTCACGTCCACGCTGTCGCGGCATGCTACCAGTGTTAAAGACTGCGATGGAGCTCCGTATGCCACGGCAAACTGGCTGACACTGACGGCGGCGGTGCACAAATGCTGCGCAGCTAGCGCCGTGCGTGTGATCATTGCTTGTACAGCCCTCTCGCAGTGTCCGGAGCAAGTATGGTGGGTCTGACACACCGGTGTCAATGTGTTCTTTTTTCCATTTCCAGGAGTGTAGTAGGAAAAGCAAATGCCAGACTGAGATTCATAGGAAAAATCTTAATGAAATGTAACTCATCCTCGAAAGAAATTGCTTAAAAGAGGCGCTTGTTCGACAGATTCTTGAGAACTGTTCATCAATATGGGACCCTTAACAAGTAGGACAGAGAGAGAGAGAGAGAAGATCCAACGAAGACCGGCACGTTTCACCATGGGATCGTTCAGTCGGCCCAAGAGCGTTACAGAGGTGCTCAGCGAACTCCAGTGGCAGGCGCTACAAAAGAGGCGCTGCGCATCACAGAGTGGTTTGCTTTTGAAATTTCGGCAGGGTACTTTGCGCGAAGAGTCGGTCAACATATTGCTTCCTCCCACATACATCTCGTGAAATGACCACGATGAGAAAATTCTGGAAAGCTGCCCAGTTACGGAAACTATGTTTATATTCTGTGGATTGTCATATCACTCATGACAGAGTGTGAGTTTATTTGTTTTTTAGACCTATAATAGAGCAATATTACAGCCTGTTTCACAACTGTTTACAAAGTGATCCAGGATTTTGTGATATGCCTATTTGTGGGTTTGCTTACCAAATTCTGACGCAGTTCATTTCAGTAACTTAGGTAGTGAAATGGGCCCTTTTAAGTCTAAAATAAATAATCTTTAAATACAAAATAAACAATATTTACTTAATACCGTTTTTGCTAGTAAAATCTTTAGATGAATTCATAGACGAAATTTTGCATAGCAGATCTCTTAGAACCAATTTCTTTACATCGCGTATTCAGTCTTACTTCCCTTATCAAGCTTTACATCAGAAATGCCTCTCTGGTGCCTTTGCTTATCCTAAAGTCAAAGTGACAGTAATGCAAGGGGAAAATAAGCTGAAGATATGAATTTTGTGTTTGGGAGGGCACTCAATTTGGGTAGTTCGTGCAGCATTGTTGACCATTGTGCTGTGGTGGTGCGATGGTTAGTAGTTTTTCCAAGTAAGCAAGAAGACCAAGTTTCGAGTCCCGGCCGTGGCACAAATTTAAATTCATTTCTTCTGCTTCCATCACTATCATCTAAAAGATTTCATGCATATTTTTTATCTAAATGAGTATGCGGTATTTTAGTGAGTGGTACTATAGGACAATACCTTACGGGCAGCGATATTTTTCCAAGGTGCACTAAGTATTGTTCATAATGTAGTGAAATAATGAATGATGTTGCTGCTGTTTCATGTCTGAATGGTAACGTGTGAATGATTCTAATTATATTGGCAACTGTTTATAAGATCGTGATATCTGCTGTTCTGTCGGGAAATATTTGTCAGTCGCGTGTTGTATGTTTGTGGACACGAGGAATTTTGTCCTTTTCTCAAAATTATTATTCCGTGGTACAAATCAAATCGCTGTAGTGGTCGTTAATACGAAGGTAATAGAACGTTTATTAATAAAATGTGTGTACCGAACAAAGGGAGACAGCATCAACGTTCGAATTACCCACAACCAGAGTTCTTTTGCAAAGTCAGTGAATAGTTTCCTGCTTTCAGACGTTTGAGATCAGAACAGGTATAAGAGAACTCCGGGTTTCAAAACTCGCTAACGACGAAGTAAGGGTGCAGCAGGTGTGCCGGACGTGGGAACTGTGGCGCATCAGCCGATCTGAGGACACCTGCGACCAGGGAGGTGGGCTGCTCCGAAGCACACCTCCTTACGCATGCACACGCGCTCTGTTGATGTTATGTAGAGTTATAAAGATGGCATCCTTAATCTGAGTTTATCTTCCGCAAAAATCTGAATGGTTGCGTTGCCGCACAAAGCCGGACTCTTCTCCAAGGGTCAATGCTAGAGAGGCTCTTCATTCTCAGCACATTCGCTAGGCAGAGTCCGTTCAGCTATGTAAGGCAACACATTTACTCCTACCGCTATTTGTGGTTTAGGATAAACATGACAATTCAAAACTACAGTACTAGAACATCTCTATCTTCGGTTCAGAATGGAGTATTATATCTTGGTACAAACGTCTGTAACAGGTTTCCGTTAGATATCGGACAGGGAATTAATAATATCCAAGTATTCAGAAACAAGGTGAAAGAAGGCATAATTATCCACTCCTCCTGTAGTTTATGGATTTATTTGGGCTGAGTGACGTAAATTCCGTGTAAGTCTAATGTTGAAATCAAAGACGTTTGATAGACAGCTTATAATGATTTATGTAAAGTGAACGAGTTGCCCAAAGTGTTACATGAAAACAGATGGCGGGTAGCAAAAGAGAAGGTGCGGTTGATTATTCCACTGTAGCTGCTTCGATCCTAATGAACGTGTACAAAGTAATCTAGAATACAGAGGATGGAAAAAATACGGAAATATCGCAGACAAAATACATTACCAAGCCTAATACGAAATAGGAAAACAGTTGGCTTCCATAACACCTTCCAGTTGTCCCGAAATGAATAAATACAGGTCCTGTATGTTTTTTAAGGGAGTTTTATACCATTCGTCTTGCAAAATAACTGCAAGCCCAGGTAACGATTATGAGGTGGACAGCGATCATGCAGCCTTCTCTCCAAAGTAGAGCATTCAGGAGGACGACGTTTCAAACCCGTCTCCAGCCATCCTGATTTAGCATTTGCGTGATTTCCCTAAATCGTTTCAGGCAAATGCATGCCGGGATATGTTCGTTCGAAAGGACACGGCCGATTTCCTTCCCCATCCTTCCCTAATCCGAGCTTGTGCTCCAATGACCTCGTTGTTCAAAAAATGGCTCTGAGCACTATGGGACTTAACATCTATGGTCATCAGTCCCCTAGAACTTAGAACTACTTAAACCTAACTAACCTAAGGACAGCACACAACACCCAGCCATCACGAGGCAGAGAAAATCCCTGACCCCGCCGGGAATCGAACCCGGGAACCCGGGCGCGGGAAGCGAGAACGCTACCGCACGACCACCTCGTTGTCGACGGGACGTTAAACACTAATCTTCTCCTCCTCTCCAAGGTAGACCGTAAAGACTCGGTAGTATTAAGAAATGGTGACTTTGGTGGCCAAAGAAGATGCGACCCCCCATGCTCGTGCTGGCAAAACCAGTCAGAACGATGTGAACTGTGTGAACAGGGACCCTATAGTCTTGGAACACATCGTCATCATTGGGGAACAAACGTCGTACGACGGAAAGGATCTAATCAACCAAAATGATCACATAATCCTTTATAGTAATCCGACCTTGCAGAGCAATCGCGGGGCCCATGGAATACCACGATATGGCTGCCCAAATCATTACAGAATCCTCGCCAAGTTCCACTCTTAACGTTACCTCGGCCACATATTGGAAACAGTGTCAAATAAGACTAATCAGATCAAATTATCTTCTTCAGTTGCTCCCAGTTCGAAATTTTATGGCTTCAACACTATGTTTTCCTGTTACGGGCGTTTGCATCACTGATGAGTGACTTTGCAATTCCAGCTGGCCCTGCAGTTCCAGGCTTCTGGAGCTCCGTTCGTATTATTTCGGCGCTAGCAGGATTTGCAAATGCGATATTCAGTTCTGCAGCGACTTTTGGAGCTGTCATCCTCTTATTTTTCGTCACATTTCTCCTCAATGACTGTATTTTATCTCCATTACGACTTAACGAATGATGTTTCTCCGCTTTCTCTGTATGCGGTATAAATCTTCGATACGATGCCTCTTGAAACACCAAACACTTCGGCTATTTTCGGTACAGAAGCACCCACCATAAGAGCACCGACAGTTTGCCCACTTTCGAACTCAATTATCTCCCACATAATTCATTCACAGCTACGCAGAACACTGTTGTGACCGTGACCGACACCTGCAGTGTATCGAGGACATTGCAAGGACACCGTTCGTGGTCAAATACAACAATGCAACTTGCACGCTTCGCCAGCATCTGTATTACGTTAAGCAAGTATTTCTCGCTGTTTTTCCGTATTTTTGTCCAACCCCTGCAATTCCCATAATAAACAGTGTGTCTGAATTAGCACTAGAGATGATCTGCTGCCAGTATATTTTACAGAAATAGCCAGCAATGTTTGTTTCTGCTTGTTAATGAAGAACATGACTCATTCCACATCCCTGAAGCGTCTTCCGCTTAATGAAGAAATATCTGAAGTACTGTGTGTGAAAGAATAAATAAACGGATTGTCTGGATCTCGCTTCGGTGACCCTACGCACTCAGAACATCTCATCAATCACGCAGTAGCGCAGCGTTAGCGGTCAGCACCGCATCCGCACCGAACTTAGAAGCAGCCGTCTCTTCTTAATCGATTCGGAGCTACATCACACCGGCGCCAGACCCCTAACCCCTCAGTACACTCATAAAAATAGTCTTCTATTAGTAATCATTAGTCGTACAATGAAGGCTTTCACGACCGGATGTTTCAGCTGCTGAGAATTTTTCCGGGTTGTATGGCCGTGGTCCATGGAAATCTTCAGTCCCTGACGTTTCGTCCAAAGCTAAGTTGGACATCTTCGGAGGTGTTCCTGGTTGAGCTGAGTCTTGCCGACTGATAAGACTCAGCACAACCAGGAGCACCTCCGAAGATGTCCAACGTAGCTTTGGACGAAACGTCAGGGATTGAAGATTTCCATGGACCACGGCCATACAACCCGGAAAAATTCTCAGTAATCATTAGTCTTTGGCCTGGGATAGACTCTAAGTAGAATAGTGCAAAAGAAGAAAATCAAGTCTTTGAGATGTGGTTCGATAGAAGGATGTTGAACATTAGGTGGTCTGACAAGACAAGAAATGAGGTTCTCCGCAGATTAGGCGAGGAGGGGAATATGTGTGAAAACATTTACAAAAAGAAAGAAGAGAGTAATAAGACGTGTGCTGGGACACAAGGAATAACTTCCATAGTGATTGAGAGAGCTGTGAAGGGTAAAAACCGTATGGGAAGATAGAGGCGGAACGTATAAAACAGATAACTGAGGACATTGCGTGTAAGCGCTACTCTGGGGTGAAGAGGCGGGCCACATCCGACCAGTCAATAGCTCCTCGCTTCTGGTATTGTCCGGAAGACCACAGTTTGATTTATTTATAGTATTTAGTGATCTGCAGCAGTCGTCAAAATTTGCCTTTCCGTCATTCATATTAAACTTTTACTGATTACGATTACTTGCTAGATACTTCAATCATCTAATTTAGGTCTGAACATGTTATTTGCTACAGGGTATCAGCCTGATGCAACTTTTCCTCGGACTATGGCATAAACACCAACAGATCTTACGTCCACACCTTGGTTTTATCAGTGCGTCCATCATATTCAAACAGCTAATGTTCAGACGGGTCTACCAGTCCGTAATTGCACACAGGTGACCTAACCTCTTTAATTCCACCTAAAAACATTATATGACGACTACCTCTTGTAAAATAGTGTATCAGTCCTTTGGAAGGGATTTCAGACTTTAGCTACAGTCTTTTAATGATGTCTGAGAAATCCCATGCACTCACCTTGCTGTGCTTCTCGTCTCCTAGTCACGTCGCCATTCAGCGAGCATCCATTCCTGTAGAGCTGCACTCCCACTGGGGAGTGGGGCGTGCGCTGTTTGGAAAGCAGCAGAGAGGTGTTGGCAGAGGTAGGGCTGTGAAGGGGGGTCTCGGGTCGTGCCTCAATAGAGCTGTCGATTTCAGCATTGCCAGAGATAGGCGAGGATTTGGGTGCGACTCTTGGTCCAGCTCACAGTTTTAATTTTTCGGAAAGTTTCATTCATTCTTGTGGATATTTCCTGTCACTGATATTCTGGCTGGTAAAATAAAGCACTTTTATTAAATTTTATCTATGCAGCCAATGACAACCTCCTACACATAGTATCTGAAAGTCAATGGAACGAACGCCCGAAAATACCAAGACTGTTCAGACAGGCGTTTATTAAAATCTTCAACACGTCTGAGCAATATTCCTCTCTCGATGCGACAGAATTCAATTGTGATATATTCACTTCGTAATATTGAGTTACATGCATTAACTATGAAGCTGACGACTGCTGTTCAAACAGCATCGTGAAATACTTTAAAAGTGGATATTGAAAGCTGGTATTCCTTTCTAAATGACATTACAATTCTCTGCATAACTTTCGTAGTTCTGTAACTAATTTTCGTAATACATAATAAGAAATTCAGTTTTTCGTCAAGAATTACACTCAAATGTCTGTATGCCTTACTCCTTCAAAGCACACGCCACACGGATTTTAAGAGCAATTTTGCTCCAGATTCCCTGTAAGTAGAAAATACACTGTGGTGACAAAAAATCGTGGGACAGTGATATGCACTCATACAGTTGCCAGTAGTATCGTGTACATAAGGTGTAAAAGGGCAGTGCATTTATACTCAGGTGATTCATGTGGAAAGGTTCCCAACGCGATTGTGACCGCACGACGGGAATCAACAGACTTTGAACACAGAATGGTAGTTGGAGCTAGACGCATGGGACATTCCATTTAGGAAATCGTTCGAAAATACAATATTTCTAAGATCCACAGTGTCAAGAGAATACCAAATTTAAGGCTATATCTCTCAACATGGACAACGCAGTGGCCGACGGTCTTCACTTAACGACCGAGAACAGCCGCGTTTGCATAGAGTTGTCAGTGCTAAGAGGCAAGTAACACTGCGTGAAATAACCGGCAGAAATCAATGTGGGACCTACGATGGACCCATCCGTTAAGACAACGCGGTGAAATTTGGTTTTGATGGGCTATGGCAGCAGACGCCTAACGCGAGTGGCTTTGCTAACAGCACGACATCGACTGCAGCACCTCCCCTGCGCTCGTGACCCTGTCGGTCGTACCATATAACACTGGAAAACCGCGGCCTGTTCAGTTAAGTCCCGATTTCAGTTGGTAAGAGCTGATAGCAGGGTTCGAGTGTGGTACAGGCCCCACGAAACCGTGGACGCAAGTTGTCAGCAAGGCACTGTGCAAGCTGGTGGTAGCTCCATAATGTTGTGCGCTGTGTTTACTTGGAATGGACTGGCTCTTCTGGTCCAATTGAACCGATAATGACTGAAAATGGTTATATTCGGCTACTTGGAGACCATTTTCAGCCATTCATGGGCTTCATGTTTCCAAATCCCGATGGAATTTTTATGGATGACGATGCACCATCGACTTGTTTGAAGAACATTGTGGACAATTCGGGAGAATGATTTGGCCACCCAGATCGCTCGACATGAATCCCGTCGCACATTCATGCGACATAATCGAGGGTGTCAGATAGTGCCCAAAACCCTGCACCGGCAACAACTATGGACCGGTGTAGAAGCATCATGGCTCAGTATCTCTGCCAGGGGAGTTCCAACGGCTTGTTGAGTCATGTTTTGTCGAGTTGCCGCTCTGCGACACGATAGCGGTAGCTAACCCATGATTTTTGTCACCTCAGTGTATATTGTTTTATTAGTAGCGAGTGTAAGATTTTACTGTAAACGAAGTCCGAGGCTCTGCTTCCCAATTTTTCTCTGGAACTGGAATCATTGGATATAACATGCATGATAAGCATACGCAATGTAACCAGCAATGAATGATCTTTGTCGTAGCACCTTTAACACCAGTTCGATTAATCTTTGATAGTTGGTGGTTCAGCAGCGGGGGAACCCATGTGGCGTCAGTAGTGGAGGTCGAAAGCATGGAAATTTACGAGGCGTAAAATGAGCACGTAGGCTGCCAAAATTATTTAGTATTCAATTTAGAGAACTATTTAACAAGACTGCAATAAGTAGCAGAGCTTTAAGGTCTTGTGATAAATTAATGAAGTTGAGAAGACAAGCTTGTTTACGAAATAGGGTATAATAGTATTATCAAACTGCGGCACGGGAACTGATACAGTGATACAGTGTCAACAAACATCACGACTAGACCTTAAAGGTCAACTAAATGTGAAAGTAAAACACAAAGCCAAGAACAACTGTAATGTTAGAAATTCTTCAGATGTCATACGGCAACAGAATTTGGAAAGCAGAACAATATATTTGCCTTTAACAGTTTCTACCAGAAAAAAATAGAAAATGGACCTCGCAGTGACAAATGAACTAACAATCAAATTAATTATACTTATCACAAAATAAAGAAAATGTGCTATATCTGATACTCGAATAAACTTTCGAATTGTAAGTGATCGTACACTCGTAAGGCGCAAATTGAAATTTAGCTCATGAGAACAGATCGAGCACGTAGAAATACAGAAATGTCACACCGAGCAGGCAAAAAGTCAGAAGAGCCGAAGAAACTGATACACCTGCCTCATATCGTGAAGGGCCCCCGGGAGCACGCAGAAGTGCCGCGACACGACGTGACGTGGATTCGACTAATGTCTGAAGTAGTGCTGCAGGGAATAGACACCATGAAGCCTACACGGCTCTCCATAAATCCGTAAGAGTACGAGTGGGTGGATATCTCTTTTGAACAGCACGTTGTAAGACATCCCAGATACGCTCACGCTCAATAATGTGCAGTCATACTCAAAAGTATCCGAACGACCTGAATAGCATTTCGCCTGATTCGCATGCAACCCACATAACGCAGCTGTCTAGCAAGTCCTCTAATCGCCCCTCGGTACAGTCGTTTGACTATTGAAAATGGTTCCAACAAGTCACGACTAGAAAACACTGTTCTGTATCGCAGTAACTCAAGATGTAAAGTAATACCACGATGCTACAAATATCAGGGAACACCTTATCACAGATAAGACTGTCCTTAAGGCTTGTAAGCTCACATTTATTACAATAAATGACATACCTGAAATGTTACCACGCTCATTATTACGTCAGATAGGTAATGCACGTAGTACGTTCGTCGTATTCATGATTTCCTCTTCAAAGTAACATACTGTACTTATTATTTAACAAAAAATGACATTAAAAATATACGTTATACTCGAGCAATTAGTTGAGAATATGTATGAACTTCAAATGACACGACGAACCGTCTCGTTCTGCATATAGATTCAAACCCAGGTCAGGCAGACTAAGCAAAGATTTCGTGACTGACGGAAACTAACAGTCATTCCTGATTAGGCATACAGAGAGTGATATACCTCGATTTTAGACAGTATCAGTTAGCAAATATCAACTTTAAATTACGTAACGCAAACATTTTTAACGGACGCGAATTCCTACCCCTACCCTGCTAACGAACTACGAGAAATGTTAAATATTGCTTCTTCAAAAGAAACTTACTTCAAATGCCCTGAGGCAAAGCTTTGTGTTGGACAGGGATTTGATCCCAGAACCTAAGCGGATTGATATCGAAGCACAACCAACTGTGACATATCGGATTTTCTCGGCAGTAGCTAGATATTTTAACTGAAATCACGAGACGAAACATTAATTTTTTCCTTCCCAGGACTCCAACCCGGCACCTATCGCTGTTATATTCTAGAGGAAACGAACGTTAAATGTTGGTTTGTTGCACCAGCAGCGACATGTGAACATGTTTGAACTAGAAATAATATGACGCAGATTTCAGTGCTCACTGGGAATAGAGCCCCACACATATCGTTGTTGACTACACACAAAGAGACGTCAGCTACCGAATTTTTCTCCACCAGCAGCTGGGAATAACATCTTGAACTTACAGTGATCTCGCAAATAGTTCTGTGTCTCACTGGGAGTCAAAAACGTCAGATATCGTTAGTGTTGACAACGAATGAAAAAACATTAAAATCAAAATTATTTTTCCACCAGCAGATAGGTGTTCTCATGCTAAAGCTTGATAATACATAATGAAATCTTTAGTGCCGGCCCAGGATTCGAACCCATTCACGCGTAATATGTGGAGATGTTGAGGAATCTGCAGTTTTGAACAAACAACAAATTGTAGCCGAGCTGTATAGTCACGAAGGGATCAAATTCAGTGTTAAGGGCAGTCTGAGTTGCATTCTCAGTTCAGAACCAATTTTATCGACATATAGAAGCTCATATAAAAGATGGAATAAGTGTCCTGTGACCCTACATAGCGTTTGTTTCGTCACTAGAAATAAATATCTAGTATAAGAAAGGTTACTGGCGATAGAGTTTCTACATGTCACCACTCCAGACTTTATTGTGGTTCACCTAACCTCTACTTGGTGGAGAAGGAATGTCATCTTTAATGTGAGTTTCAGACCACACTGCCATTACATCTTCTTCACTTGGTGCAGCCAGAAGAGAATGGAATCTTTCTCTCCCTATCTAAAATGATTGACACAAGTGGGAATCGAACCCAGACCATAGGTATAAGAACCTATCATCAGTCCAACAGACCATCAAATCCTCTTTCCTATAAGTCATTTTTTCTGTCATAACACCGATGCGCCACACTGGATGAGAATTCTGACACACAGGCTCCCTGTAGCAAACTGCAGTATGTTCAGTAAATTCATTTACTTGGTTGAGCGAATCACCATGAACTAGCTGCCTCGGCTACTCAGTGTATACATTCGACTCTATTTTGTAATCACCGAAATAAAATCACAAAAATGCCACCTACACAGAACTACAAACAGTGTTGGATGCATAAATTTAAATAGGAAGTGTTCCTCTCCACTTGAGCTATTCTATTGCGCTATCTGTTTGTAAAAAACGTCGTGCAGCGCAAAAGAAAAGCTGTAACTGTTTCTCTCAGAAGTCTAGACCCGGCCATTTGCATTATTTTGCAGCGCTGTGGTATGCCGAAGCTCTGGAGGACTTGTTCAGCTCTGGAGCAGTTGTAGCTATGTGTCACCTAGTAGCGGAATGGTAAGTGTCATGCACCATAGATGAGTTGTCGTTAGTACGAATACATGTAGTGTTAAATTTTTTTTAAACGCAGTTCTGCTGTCTGCTGAAGTTACCAATCTAATGGAACTTTGAACATAATTCCCTTCGCTTCTCAGCCCAAAATAGTCGCATGTGGAAAAAGGGTTAACTTCTGTGACATTTTGTTCTTTTCAGGTTTAATAGACAGCCGGACAGCAGATGCATCTGGAAGCATTTGTATTACGTATGGGAGAGTGCATCGTGCCCAAATACGTCAGAAAAGTATATTCTCTACATTAGCTGTCGTGTGGTAGTGGCATTTTATTGTTCTTCAAATCTTGTTTGACAGCTTTAACTCAGAACAAGTTTTCTATATGCATGTAATCAATAAACTGCATGTGCATTGTCAGACTGTTATAGATAACATCAGAGAATTCGCATATGTCGTTCATGACTAACTTCTCTCTCATGTTTACTATTGTTTTAACAGCACTAAAGGAAACCTTTCGAAAACTGTGCACTGTATTATAAGAAATGAAATAAAACTACCCACGATAACCTTACGACGAAAGTCTGTTTTAATAAAACTGAGTACCTGAACACAAGCATGCCTCTATCGACACGAATTAGTAAAATACTAATCACTTAGATTTTGATTGGGTCTGTGTTTAATTGGTATGCTGTGTCAAATTCAAGAGGTATGCAAATGTGGCATTTCATAAATATAATTATGTATTTCTAGATACCCAAATTTTGCTTGTCAGCAGCAGAAAGAGGCGTTACCTGTTGTGCAGCATTGTAAGTTTTTCACCATTGCACTATGAGCCGAAAGTATTTTCTTGCGATTTCCTTATTGATGTTCGATCTGACTGCTTGTAGCTCTTTCACAGAAGGGATAAAAACGTTAAAGTCGGGGAGACTGGAACTGCGAACCCTAACAGACGCTTTGTCACAGGTCAGAACATTGCTACAAAGCTGGTAAAGAGGTATGTTTCTTAGCTTCCTCTTACGAGGTCAATAGTGGCTAGAACTCATAAACCGCTATTTAAAGGACGAGATTAGTTTCGATTTCCACCTGCAATGACTCACCTGGGCTGAAAACCATAAGTTTACAATCTTTTGTTACACCTCAAGCGATAATAACTCAGATTACTCAATGGAAATGACAGGTAAAGTCAAGTGAACTTTGAGGCTTAATTCCGTGCACACCAGGAAGTAACTCGTCGAACATAGAGTTGCCAAACATACGTTGCCTTGTTGCCAAATCTCAGTCACAGTACCGATGTGATCCTACAGTGGGCTGGGATGACCATAGCTGGTGTCTCCAAGTCACAGCTGCTACGGCCTGGGATACGTAATGCGTCTAATTCGCATTTCTGTAACTAGGTTTAAGGATTGGAGCGTAGTTACTAATACTGGTCAGAATTGACTGCAAACTAAGCATCATAAATAAGTAACTCTCATAGCTGTTTTTATATTTCTTTCGTAAGTGTACTCAAAACTAAGAAACTCATTCACAGGCGTTTTCGTGCCTCGCCGATAGTCGAGCACAACAAACAAATAAAAATAAAAAAGAATGTGTGTGTGTGTGTGTGTGTGTGTGTGTGTGTGTGTGTGTGTGTGTGTGTGAGAGAGAGAGAGAGAGAGAGAGAGAGAGAGAGAGTGAGGGAGAGATAGAGAGAGAGAGAGAGAAATAAAAAAGAATGAGAGAGAGAGTGTGTGTGTAAAAAATTGTTGTAAAGAAATTGAATCATGGTATGTAAAGAAATCTTTCATTTAAAATGACACGTTCCACATCATTACTAAGTGTCGTATTCATGATCTATGGAACAAGAATTAATCTAATCTAATCACATCATATTGATGACTAGCCATGAAGAGTCATGAATTACCGAAGGTTTTGCCAATGCCAGTAACCAAATCTAAACTTGAAAATAAAAGACGACAATTTTTGTAGTAAACCGGGATTCCTATCAAGACTCTTTCGTCCCTGTTAGCTAACGACGAAAGGTGTCTGATATACCTCCTTTCTGGTGTAACAAAGTGTGCATGCATTTAAAAATGAAGTGCATGATGCGAAGTTCTGTGACGGAGATACAAACCCAACACTTAATCCGATTGTTAACTAAGGAAAATCAAATGTTACGTATCGGTTTTTCTTATGAGCTGCTAGGTGTTTGAATCTAAAATCAGGATACAAACTTTTGTGCCTAAGCGACAATCGAACTGCACACCTACCGTGCATCCACGAATATAGCTTAAGTATCAGTTGCTTACTCACCAACAGTAAGACGTGTGCGTGTCTGACCAGAAATAACGACACCTATTGCGATTGTTGGCAACACATGAACGGACATTAAAAATGCACGTTAATTTTCACTAACAGGTGTGTGTGCACTTGATAGGGCTTGAAATGAAATTATGAATATTTTTGTACTGGATCCTATGGAGGAGACCTAGAGAAGATTACAGTCTTGGGAAAAGGAACGAAATGATTGAACTACACTGTTCTGAGAGATTCATATCCTCGAAAGAGGAGATACGAATTCGAATCACAGTCCAGCACCAAATTTTTCAACGTCTCTAGTTCAGTCAAGTACAAGTAAAATAAGAAACCTGTTCCTTTAAATGGCTTTCGGTTCATCAAATAAAATAAAATTTTCTAATGTAAGTAAGTTTAGTGGCGACTGTATTTCTGTTTGCCATGACTTCCGTTATGTCATTTCCCAACGTAAACCGGCTCTGCCCAGTTGGTAATGAAGGAACGTGGTGTTTAATGCGGATTATGGATTATAACGTCTTTCTCTTGAGGTTACCAGAGGTAAAATAAATCTGTTTCTGCCTTTTAAAAGTAAATGCCTGAACACACGCAGTGCACCTGTGATAATTAGTTTCACCAGACCATTGTGACCACATTTCCCAGCCCCAGGAGTGTGCTGTAACGGATCATATGCTTATCTTATAAAATTAGTCACGGTGGGAAAAATGCGAGTCTGTTAAATGGTTAAGTAGAAGCAAGCTCCTGACGCGGAGATTATGCTATTCTCATGTCAGCAGGATGTAAAGACCCTTCTAGGCATCATAGGCTCGAAGTAAAGCCATTTTGAATTTTCACAAATTGACCAAATTTCTTAGTTCGAGAAAATTCACTGTGAAGTGTGAAGTTACCGGATAATTCGATTATTACCGTCGTTATTACTATCATTTTAATCATACCGCTGCTGGAACACATGTGCTTGAAGATCATTTAATGCCTTTTGGTCACTATAGAAGTAGTTTCCCAAGGACAAGTTCTTTCCCTGTCTATGGAATCCTTTTCTCGTTAATATCAAACATCAGCAATTACTCGTAGATTACATTAAAACTAAAGTAATTGATGAAGACGTTACTTGATAACAAAAACGCGCTGCCTTTCTTCATTTACTTGCGCCTAGAAATGGCTATCGAGTACTGCCAAACCAAAAGGCAAGAGATCTTACTGCCTTCCGATATACACTCCTGGAAATTGAAATAAGAACACCGTGAATTCATTGTCCCAGGAAGGGGAAACTTTATTGACACATTCCTGGGGTCAGATACATCACATGATCACACTGACAGAACCACAGGCACATAGACACAGGCAACAGAGCATGCACAATGTCGGCACTAGTACAGTGTATATCCACCTTTCGCAGCAATGCAGGCTGCTATTCTCCCATGGAGACGATCGTAGAGATGCTGGATGTAGTCCTGTGGAACGGCTTGCCATGCCATTTCCACCTGGCGACTCAGTTGGACCAGCGTTCGTGCTGGACGTGCAGACCGCGTGAGACGACGCTTCATCCAGTCCCAAACATGCTCAATGGGGGACAGATCCGGAGATCTTGCTGGCCAGGGTAGTTGACTTACACCTTCTAGAGCACGTTGGGTGGCACGGGATACATGCGGACGTGCATTGTCCTGTTGGAACAGCAAGTTCCCTTGCCGGTCTAGGAATGGTAGAACGATGGGTTCGATGACGGTTTGGATGTACCGTGGACTATTCAGTGTCCCCTCGACGATCACCAGTGGTGTACGGCCAGTGTAGGAGATCGCTCCCCACACCATGATGCCGGGTGTTGGCCCTGTGTGCCTCGGTCGTATGCAGTCCTGATTGTGGCGCCCACCTGCACGGCGCCAAACACGCATACGACCATTATTGGCACCAAGGCAGAAGCGACTCTCATCGCTGAAGACGACACGTCTCCATTCGTCCCTCCATTCACGCCTGTCGCGACACCACTGGAGGCGGGCTGCACGATGTTGGGGCGTGAGCGGAAGACGGCCTAACGGTGTGCGGGACCGTAGCCCAGCTTCATGGAGACGGTTGCGAATGGTCCTCGCCGATACCCCAAGAGCAACAGTGTCCCTAATTTGCTGGGAAGTGGCGGTGCGGTCCCCTACGGCACTGCGTAGGATCCTACGGTATTGGCGTGCATCCGTGCGTCGCTGCGGTCCGGTCCCAGGTCGACGGGCACGTGCACCTTCCGCCGACCACTGGCGACAACATCGATGTACTGTGGAGACCTCACGCCCCACGTGTTGAGCAATTCGGCGGTACGTCCGCCCGGCCTCCCGCATGCCCACTATACGCCCTCGCTCAAAGTCCGTCAACTGCACATACGGTTCACGTCCACGCTGTCGCGGCATGCTACCAGTGTTAAAGACTGCGATGGAGCTCCGTATGCCACGGCAAACTGGCTGACACTGACGGCGGCGGTGCACAAATGCTGCGCAGCTAGCGCCATTCGACGGCCAACACCGCGGTTCCTGGTGTGTCCGCTGTGCCGTGCGTGTGGTCATTGCTTGTACAGCCCTCTCGCAGTGTCCGGAGCAAGTATGGTGGGTCTGACACACCGGTGTCAAATGGTTCAAATGGCTCTGAGCACTATGGGACTCAACTGCTGAGGTCATTAGTCCCCTAGAACTTAGAACTAGTTAAACCTAACTAACCTAAGGACATCACAAACATCCATGCCCGAGGCAGGATTCGAACCTGCGACCGTAGCGGTCTTGCGGTTCCAGACTGCAGCGCCTTTAACCGCACGGCTACTTCGGCCGGCACACCGGTGTCAATGTGTTCTTTTTTCCATTTCCAGGAGTGTACGTCGCTGTCAGTTCTTCCATACGATTTGATCGACATGACCTGTTTCAAGTTGTGTATGACAGACAATGTTTTAGAAAATCAATGGTTTTCCTTTGAAATAAACAGAAAGATTTTCATTCTAAGCTATCCAAGTACAAAATTTTCGCAATATTAGTTCAAATTTAATATTCGCTTCTATAATGTAGGAAAATATTTCACAGTTGCAAAACTCGCACCCGACTCATTGACCTTACACTTAGTCGCTGACCATAACTCGAGCTCAGAGTGACACCAGTTTAAGTAACCTAATGCATGCACACTTTGTTACATCAGAAATGAGGCATATCAGACATCTTTCATGGTTAGCTAACAGGGACGAAAGAGTCTTGATAGGAATCCCGGTTTATTACAAAAATTGTCGTCTTTTATTTTCAAGTTTAGATTTGGTTACTGGTATTGGCAAAACCTTCGGTAATTCATGACTCTTCATGGCTAGTCATCAATATGACGTGATTAGATTAATTCTTGTTCTATAGAGCATGAATACGACACTTAGTAATGATGTGGAACGTGTCATTTTAAATGAAAGATTTCTTTACATACCATGATTCAATTTCTTTACAACAATTTTGTACACACACTCTCTCTCTCTCTCATTCTTTTTTATTTCTCTCTCTCTCTCTCTCTATCTCTCCCTCACTCTCTCTCTCTCTCTCTCTCTCTCTCTCTCTCTTTCTCTGTCTCACACACACATACACACACACACACACACACACACACACACACTCTTTTTTATTTCTATTTGTTTGTTGTGCTCGACTATCGGCGCGGCACGAAAACGCCTGTGAATGAGTTTCTTAGTTTTGAGTACACTTACGAAAGAAATATAAAAACAGCTATGAGAGTTACTTATTTATGATGCTTAGTTTGCAGTCAATTCTGAGTAGTATTAGTATCTACGCTCCAGTCCTTAAACCTAGTTACAGAAATGCGAATCAGACGCATTACGTATTCCAGGCCGTAGCAGCTGTGACTTGGAGACATCAGCTATGGTCATCCCAGCCCACTGTAGGATCACATCGGTTCGTCTTCTTCCTGCTGGTACTGTGACTGAGATTTGGCAACAAGGCAACGTATGTTTGGCAACTCTGTGATCGACGAGTTACTTCCTGGTGTGCACGGAATTAAGCCTCAAAGTTCACGTGATTTTACCTGTCATTTCTATTGAGTAATCTGAGTTATTATCGCTTGAGGTGTAACAAAAGATTGTAAACTTATGGTTTTCAGCCCAGGTGAGTCGTTGCAGGTGGAAATCGAAACTAATCTCGTCCTTTAAATGGCGGTTTATGAGTTCTAGCCACTATTGACCTCGTAAGAGGAAGCTGAGGCATATACCTCTTTGCCAGCTCTGTGGTAACGTGCTGACCTGTGAAAAAGCATCTGTTAAGGTTCCAGTCTCCCTAACTTCAGCGTTTTTATCCAGTCTGTGAAAGAGCTACAAGCAGTCAGATCAAACACCGCTAAGGAAATCTTTCGGCTCATCGTGAAAATCTTACAATGCTGCACAACAGGTAACGCCTCTTTCCGCTGCTGACAAGCTAATTTTGGGTTTCTAGGAATACATAACTTTATTTATGAAATGCCACATTTGCATACATCTTGAGTATGACACAGCATACCAATTACACACAGACCCAATCAAAATCTAAGTGATTAGTATTTTACCAATTCGTGACGATAGAGGCACGCTTGTGTACAGATAGATTTATTAAAACAGACTTTCGTCGTAAGGTTATCGTGGGTAGTTTTATTTCATTTCTTATAACACAGTGCACAATTTTCGAAAGGTTTCCTTTAGTGTTGTTAAAACAATAGTAAACATGAGAAAGAAATTAATCGTCAACGATATATGCGAATTCTCTGATGTTATCTATAACAGTCTGAAAAAGCACATGCGGTTTATTGTTTACATGCATGTAGAAAACTTGTTCTGAGTTAAAGCTCTCAAACAAGGTTAGAAGAAGAATAAAATACCCCAACCAGACGACAGATAATGTAGAAAAAAAGACGTATTTTGGCTCGATGCGCTCTACCCACACATAATACAAAAGTTTCGAGATGCATCTACTGTGCCGGCCGAAGTGGCCGTGCGGTTAAAGGCGCTGCAGTCTGGAACCGCAAGACCGCTACGGTCGCAGGTTCGAATCCTGCCTCGGGCATGGATGTTTGTGATGTCCTTAGGTTAGTTAGGTTTAACTAGTTATAATTCTAGGGGACTAATGACATCAGCAGTTGAGTCCCATAGTACTCAGAGCCATTTGAACCATTTTTTGCATCTACTGTCTGGTTGTCTGTTAAACCTGAAATGAACAAAATGTCGCAGAAGTTAGCCCTTTTCCCACGTATGACTATTTTGGGTTGAGAAGTGAAGGGAATTATGTTACAAGCTCCATTAGATTGATAACTTTAGCAGACTGCAGAATTGCGTTTTAAAAATTATAGCGGTGAATGTATTCGAATTCGCGACATCTTATCTGACGTGCGCGATACTTACCATTACACTACTAGTTGACACGTAGCTTTAATAGCTCCAGAAGTCAACAACAATTCGTCCAGAACTTCTGCATTCCACAGCGCTGTGGGATAATGCATATGGCCAGGTCAACACTTATGAGAGACAATTATACCTTTTCTTTTGCACTGCACGACTTTTTCAACAAACAGATAGCTCAATAGAGTAGCTCAAGTGGAAAGGAACACTTGCTATTTAAATTTCTGCATCCTACACTGTTGGCAGTGCTATGTTGGTGGCAGTTACGTGATTTTATTTTGGTGATTACAAATAAAGTTGAATGTATGCACTGGGTAGCTGAGGCAGCTAGTTCATGGTGATTCGCTCAACCAAGTAAATAAATTTACTGAACATGCTGCAAATTTATACAGGGAGCCTGTGTGTCAGAATTCTCAGCCAGTGTGGTACAACGGCGTTATGATAGAAAATTGAGCCTTTGAGAAGAGGATTTGGTGGTCTGTTGGGCTGGTGATGGGTTCATAGGTCTATGGTCTGGGTTCGAATCCAACTTCGGTCAGTGATTTTAGATAGGGAGAGACAGATTCCATTCTCTTCTGGCTACACCAGGTGAAGAAGATATAATGGCATTGTGGTCTGAAATTCACATTATTCCTTCTCTACCAAGTAGACGTTAGGTTGAGCCACAATAAAGTCTGGAGTGGCGACATGTAGAAACTCTTTCACCAGTAACTTGTTATTTATTTCTAGTGACGAAGCAAACGCTATGTAGGATCACAGGACACTTATTCCATCTTTTATCTGAACTTCTGTATGTCGATAAAATTGGTTCTGAAGTGGGAATGCAACTCAGACCGCCCTTAACGCGGAATTTGATCCATTCGTGACTATACAGCTCGGCTACAATTTGTTGTTTGTTCAAAACTGCAGATTCCTCAACATCTCCACATATTACGCGTGAATGGGTTCGAATCCTGGCCCGGCACTAAAGATTTCATTATGTATTATCAAGCTTTAGCATGAGAACACCTATCTGCTGGTGGATAAAAAATGGTTCAAATGGCTCTGAGCACTATGGGACTTAACATCTATGGTCATCAGTCCCCTAGAACTTAGAACTACTTAAACCTAACTAACCTAAGGACATCACACACATCCATGCCCGAGGCAGGATTCGAACCTGCGACCGTAGCAGTCGCGCGGCTCCGGACTGAGCGCCTAGAACCGCGAGACCACCGCGGCCGGCGCTGGTGGATAATAATTTGGATTTTAATGTTTTTCATTCGTTGTCAACACTAACGATATCTGACGTTTTTGACTCCCTGTGGGACGCAGAACTATTTGCGAGATCACTGTAAGTTCAAGATGTTTTTCCGAGCTGCTGATGGAGAAAAATTCGGTAGCTGACGTCTCTTTGTGTGTAGTCAACAACGATATGTGTGGAGCTCTATTCCCAGTCAGCACTGAACTCTTCGTCATATTATTTCTAGTTCAAACATGCTCACATGTCGTTGCTGATGCAACAATCCCATATTTAACGTTCGTTTTCTCTAGAATATAACAGCGATAGGTGATGGGTTGCAGTCCTGGGAAGGAAAAATTAATGTTTCGTCTCGCCAGTTCAGTTAAAACATCTAGCTACTGCCGAGAAAATCCGATATGTCACAGTTGATTGTGCTTCGATATCTATCCGATTAGGTTCTGGGTTCGAATCCCTGTCCAACACAAAGCTTTGCCTCACGGCATTTCAAATAAGTTACTTGTTAAGAAGCAATATTTAACATCTCTCGTAGTTCGTTAACAGGGACAGTAGGTGCTGGGTAGGAATTCGCGTCCGTTAAAAATGTTTGCGTTATGTAATTTAAAGTTGATATTTGCTAACTGATACTGTCTAAAATCGAGGTATATCACTCTCTGTATGCCTAATCAGGAATGACTGTTAGTTTCCGTCAGTCATGAAATCTTTGCTTAGTCTGCCTGACCTGGGTTTGAATCCATATGCAGAACGAGACGGTTCGTCGTGTCATTTGAAGTTCATACATATCCTCAACTAGCTGCTCGTGAATACCTTAAATTTTTAATGTCATTTTGTGTTAAATAATAAGTACGGTATATTATTTTGAAGAGGAAATCATGAATACGACGAACTTACTACGTGCACTACCTATCTGACGTAATAATGAGTGTGGTGACATTTCAGGTATGTCATTTATTGTAATAAATGTGAGCTTACATGCCTTAAGGACAGTCTTATCTGTGATAAGGTGTTCCCTGATATTTGTAGTATCGTAGTATTACTTTACATTTACGGTCGCAGGTTCGAATCCTGCCTCGGGCATGGATGTGTGTGATGTCCTTAGGTTAGTTAGGTTTAATTAGTTCTAAGTTCTAGGCGACTGATGACCTCAGAAGTTAAGTCGCATAGTGCTCAGAGCCATTTGAAGTTATTGCGATACAGAGCAGTGTTTTCTAGTCGTGACTTGTTGGAACCATTTTCAATAGTCAAACGACTGTACCGAGGGGCGATTAGAGGACTTGCTAGACATCTGTGTTATGTGGGTTGCATGCGAATCAGGCGAAATGCAATTCAGGTCTTTCGGATACTTTTGAGCATTACTGTACGTGTCCGGGGAGTTTGGTGGCCAGCGGAATTGTTTAAACTCATAAGAGTGCTCCCGAAGCCAATCTTTAGCAGTACTGGACGCATGGGATTTCGCTTAGCCCTGCTGTAACTGCCCAAGTCCGTCGGATTGCACAATGGACATCAATGGATGCAGGTAATCAAGCAGGATGCCTATGTACATGTCACCTGTCAGGAGTCATATTAGACATATCAGGGGTCCCGTATCACTCCAGCTGCACACACCCCACACCATTACAGAGCCTCCACAAGCTTGAATAGTTCCCTGCTGACATGCAGGGTCCATGGATTCATGAGGTTGTCTCCATACCCGTACACGTCCATCCGCTAGATACAATTTGAAACGAGTCCAACGTCGATGTTGACGGGCCCAGTCGAGGCGTTAAGGTTTGTGTTGTGCAGTCATCAAGGCTACACGAATGGGCCTTCCGCTCCTAAAGCCCATATCGATGATGTTTCGTTGAATGGTTAGCACACTAACAACTATTGATGACCCAGCACTGAAATCTGCAGCGGTTTGCGGAAGGGTTCCACCAGGGACCACCATGTACGATTCTCTTCAGTCATCCTTGGTCCCTTTTTTGCAGGATCTTTTTCTGGCCGCAGCTATGTCGGAGATTTGATGTTTTACCGGATTCTTGATATTCACGGTACGCTCGTGAAATGGTCGTACTGGAAAAATCCGCACTTCATTGCTACCTCGGAGATGCTGTGTCACATCGCCCTTGCGCCGACTATAACGCCACGTTCAAACTCACTTAAATCTTGATAACCTGACATTGTAGCAACTGTAACCGATATAACAACTGCGCCAGACACTTGTTGTCTTAGATAAGCGTTGACGACCGCAGCGTCGTATTCTGCCTGTTTATATCTCTTTGAATTTGAATACGCATGCCTACACCAGTTTCTTTGGAGCTTCAGTGTGGTTTCAGTGTCCATTTGTGCCTCCAGTAATACGGCAAAGAAGACAGGGGCGTGTCAGTGTTGCTTCTCCTCGACGAACCTTATAACCTAGCAGTCTATAGAAAGTTAATAACTACTCATATTTCAGCCCAATTCAAACATTTCTATTTCATTAGCAATACCAAGAAAAAAAGCATGAGAATTACGAAATATCGTTAAAAGAACAGTGTAAATCAAAATGCACCATTATCGACTGAGCTATGTTGAAGGAGTCTTGTTTTTGTTCGGACTGAATAAGCCTGGTCATGGTTGTCTTGTTTCATGAAGAATAATTTGTTTATACAGTCAGATCGCCGAAGATCTTCGCCTACTTTTTGCTGGGATGTTACGATGAAAAAAGACAAACGCAGCACAGATTTAGATGTTATTGCAAACAAGAGATTTAGTAGAGCGACAATTCAAGTCCACTTGGCAACTAGGCGTACGTGCCACTTAACATTGCTCTTCGCATAGCTTTATATTGTTAGCGAATAGATTCATAATATAGTTACAACAAGAGCATTTCGTTTACAAGTTGTATATTATATCCAATTGTGAAAATAATCTGCTTCAGTTATTAAGCTGAATCAGTGGTTGACGTTTAAATGAATTCTCCAGTCACGACAAATTGCCCCCAGTTGTAGTTCTTAGACGTAAAGGGATGACAATGTTCCAATTAGACACTGAAATAGGCCTAAATTTTGTAGTATGGTGGCAGCTACTCACTCCCAGTAAGTTAATTGCTGGGAAATAAAGTCTAGTCTAGTGCCGGCGCTGTACCACAGCGTCTCGCAGGTGCCCACACCGCTTTTTAAAATATGTGGACAGGTCTAGCGTGCAAGTTACAACAGCTGATGAAATGGATGTGGTTTCTTATGTTTGACGTGGGAACGTAATGCAGTTACGAGTGTTGAAGGATTAAATTATACATTTACACTACTGCCATTAAAATTGCTACACCACGAAGAAGACGTGCTACAGACGCGAAATTTAACCGACGGGAAGAGGATGTCACATGCAAATGATTAGCTTTTCAAAGCATTCACACAAGGTTGGCGCCGGTGGCGACATCTACAAAGTGCTGACATGAGGAAAGTTTCCAACCGATGTCTCATACACAAACAGCAGTTGACCGGCGTCGCATGGTGAAACGTTGTTATGATGCCTTGTGTAAGGAGGAGAAATGCGTACGATCTCGTTTCCGACTTGAATAAAGGTCGCATTGTAGCCTATCGCGATTGCGGTTTATCGTATCGCGACATTGCTGCTCGCTTTGGTCGAGATCCAGTGGCTGTTAGCAGAACATGGAATCGGTGGGATCAGGAGGGTAATACGGAACGCCGTGCTGGTTCCCAACGGCCTCGTATCACTAGCAGTCGAGATGACAGGCATCTTATCCATATGGATGTAACGGATCGTGCAGTCAAGTCTCGATCCCTGAGTCAACAGATGGGGACGTTTGCAAGACAAAAACCATGTGCACGAACAGTTCGACGACGTTTGCAGCAGCATGGACTATCAGCTCGGAGCCCATGGCTGCGGTTACCCTTGACGCTGCATCACAGACAGGAGAGCCTGCGATGGTGTACTCAACGACGAACCTGGGTGCGCGAATGGCAAAATGTCATTCTTTCTGATGAATCCAGGTTCTGTTTACAGCATCATGGTGGTCGTATCCGTGTTTGGCGACATCGCGGTGAACGCACATTGGAAGCGTGTATTCGTCATCGCCGTACTGGGGTATCACCCCACGTGATGGTATGGGGTGCCATTGGTTACACGTCTCGATCACTTCTTGTTCGCATTGACGGCACTTTGAACAGTGGACGTTACATTTCAGATGTGTTACAACCCGTGGCTCTACCCTTCATTCGATTCCTGCGAAACCCTACATTTCAGCAGGATAATGCACGACCGCATGTTGCAGATCCTGTACGGGCCTTTCTGGACACAGAAAATGTTTGACTGCTGCCCTGGCCAGCACATTCTCCAGATCTCTCACCAATTGAAAACGTCTGGTCAATGTGGCCGGGCAACTGGCTTGTCACAATACGCCAGTCACTACTCTTGATAAACTGTGGTACCGTGTTGAAGCTGCATGGGCAGCTGTACCTGTACACGCCATCCAAGCTCTGTTTGACTCAATGCCCAGGCGTATCAAGGCCGTTATTACGGCCAGGGGTGGTTGTTCTGGGTACTGATTTCTCAGGATCTATGCACCCAAATTGCGTGAAAACGTAATCACATGTCAGTTCTAGTATAATATATTTGTCCAATGAATGCCCGCGATAGGCTACAATCCGACCTTTATCAAAGTCGGAAACGTCGTGGTACGCATTTCTCCTCCTTACACGAGGCATCACAACAGCGTTTCACCAGGCAACGCCGGTCAACTGCTGTTTGTGTGTGAGAAATGGGTTGGAAACTTTCCTTATGTCAGCACTTTGTAGGTGTCGCCACCGGCGCCAACCTTGGGTGAATGCTCTGAAAAGTTAATCATTTGCATATCAGAGCATCTTCTTCCGGTCGGCGAAATTTCGCGTCTGTAGCAAGTCATCTTCGTGGTGTAGCAATTTTAATGGCCAGTAGTGTAGTTAAATTATATGGGCACTTTGCCTTATATTTATATGATATGTGTCCTGTGGCTGCCGTCGAAATCAGCCACAGGCCTAAATTAGTACACCACGTCATCTGCAAAAATGATGGATCTTAGAAAATCGTCTGCATTCAGTTTTTGTTTGTAATCTAACCTTTAAAATGTGGCATATGCTCGTTTATGGCCTTATCTTTCCAGTATTTGGCAAGTCATGAGCTGTGAGAACTTTGTTTTTGTGTGCCATATGTGTTCTGAGAGACAACTAAGAAAGATAAACATTATCCCACAAACACAGACACAAGGATTATCAGTTATTTCGAAGGTAATCACATTAAACAGTATCACCCACAACACACCAGCAACAGCCCTGCAACAGAAACAGACATGGCAAACAAATATAAAACATGACACACCCTGACATTTGACAACAAAATAACACACAGAATAGGAAACGTCATGAGAAAACAAGGTATGCATAAAACAAAGTACACTCTGCAGAAAATATTCAAAACGCCCAACGAAGCAGATATATACAGGATCAGCTAACCTGCAAAGATTATGATTCAGTATTTATTGGACAGACATGTAGAAATTTCAGGTTAAGATACTCAAAACGTTTAAGAGGACTGAAAAGTGACAGCACACATTCCGCATTTATAGACAATCTCATGAAAAGCAACCATCGCGGCAGTGGCATAGAAACAGATTTCCAAATCGTAAAACACAGTAACCATCTACCAATTTTTAACAATAGAAGAAAATTATCACATCCAAACAGTTATCACATAGGGTAAAAGTTATCAACAACCATGCAGTACTATGTAACAAAACACTGTTAAAAACACTCTAAACGAATTATCGCACAACACACATATATTAACACACACATGCAGACGCATCCACCCACGCACACACGAACACACACACACACACACACACACACACACACACACACACACGTCTGGGGGAAGATTTAATTATAAGATCTATAAAATCATCTGTGGTACAGAACTTCCCTATTAGTCCAAGCTGTGGTGCTATTCCAAAGCCGGAGATCCCTGGCATTAATGACAATTTAGGGAGAAAATAAGCTGAAAATATGAATTGAAATCTGTGTTGGGGAGGGCGTTTGACTTGCGTACTTGCGTATTTCGTACAGCTACTTTCCAATACCGGAGAGCCCTGGCATTAATGGCAATGTAGGAAGAAAATAAGGTGAAGATATGAATTGCAATTTGTGTTAGGGAGGACATTTGACTTGTGTAGTTCGTGCAGGACTTTTGGTCATAGTGTAGCGGTCGTGTAATGGTTAGCATTTTTGCGTTAATAAGCAAGAAGATGCGGGTTCGAGCCCCGGTCTTAGCGCAAATTTTAATTCATTTCTTCAGCTTCCTTCATTATCATAGATAAAGATGAGACGTAAATGTATCGGGAAAATTTAATTGTAAGGCACACAAAGACACGTTTGGCACGCAAAAACAAACTTGTCACTGCTTATGACTAGCCAAATACTGGAATGGTAAGATCAAAACCGGGCATATGCCGCGGGTTTAACATGAACATTCATTTTAAAGGTAGGATTACAAAAAAAAATTCAGTGCAGACGATTCATGTTTGCAGATGACATGGTGTACTAATTTTGACCTGTGGCTGATATCAGTTGGCAGCCACAGGGCGCACACAACATAAAATATAAGGTAAGGTGCATGAATAATTTAAATAACAACAAAATCTGATGTAACATAGTTCCTAATCTAAACCCAGAAAAAAAAACCACTGAGGATACCATAACTGTGGTGAAACAGATTGAGTTTTGAAACCAAATAACAAATTGTGTACTTACAGAAAGGTGGAGTCATCCTTAATTCATTATTATTAATTTTTATGATAAGATCGAAAAACTGAAGGTGGATATACTTTCAAATAAACTCAGCTATTCATTTAATAAAAAGGAACCGCCACTTTGGCTACCTTTTCTGCCAAGGTTTAACCGGAGCGAGTTTTTCCGAGTCAAAATGTAAGTTTTAATTCGATGTGAGTTTTAATTCGAAAAAATTCTAGACTTGCAATCGGCGAAGTGACTACAAACTGTACAAGGGACGTGAGATTGCTGCTCGCCTCTCACTGCATTTGCTGGGGCACTTCGTACTTCTGGTAAACTACACAGTGACAGCTGCCCAGGCGATGGTCCGGTGATCGATTAGACATATTTTGAGATGGGAATGCTCGATGCAACCGTTACGTGTTCTCAGCTGATTAAGCTATTGGCTTGCTTACATTGGCGGGGTGACATGAGAGTTTTCATTTTATCTCAGGTGGACCTGTAACTGACCATGAATTGCCTCTCCCATTCATCCCAGAGAGTCGCTGACAACTCGTTGCAGAAGGCGGCGCTGTGGCCTGCAGCCTACGCTCATAATTGTGCACGAGATTCTCTGACGTGGGCGGGCAGGAATCCTGCACGTGTGCGGTGCACTTGCTCGTGTGCAGTTAACAGGTATTCTGAGTGCACACAGGGGCAAGCTGGCCACCCGCTTCTCTCCCCTCCCCACCATACCGTCTCTCCGCCCCTTCCTCTGTAATGCGTTTTATTTACTACCTTGCTTTATTGAATGAAGGAGTAAGGTTAGTAGGTTTGCTTGAAAGAAATAATGGTTTGAAAGAGTGCCTATTACGTACGATACGTTTTATTCAATTATCACAGGTGGAGTTTACAATACGTTTAATGTCCGGAACAAAATTTCTATATACAGACAAACGCATGCAGTTACGTAAATTTTCCATCATTGATGTTTGCTCTTAACCGAGACTTATAAATTTTCATTACAGAAAAAAATCTCTCACAAATGTATGCCGAGCCAAACATTGACATTATCTTCGCGGATTCACGGTGGAGACGAGCAAACTCTTGCTGTGGAAAGTCGTGATAAAAGTCTATTGCACGTCTTGCCAAAAGGAACTTGTCTCTCAGACGAGAATTACACTGTAGATCCATTTAATCGATTTGCAAATTGGGATGAATATCATCTACAGAAACAGCAAATGGTCTCGGGAACCATTCAAAAGCTTGGGATAAATATGATATATCCCCAAATCGCTTGAGAAATTCCTCTTTTATTGCACTAAGTACGGAAACATATTCTTTGCAATTCTGTTCTCGAACAGTAGACAGAGTACGGAAATGCACTGCGTTCCCTGGCGGGAGCTTCGTTCCCACAGCTCAGGCTTGCTAGTGAAAGCTTGCACCTTTTCAGCCATTTCACAAATTAGCTGATTTTCTCCTTGCAAACTTGTGCTCAATGCATTCATGTGTCTGGTAATGTCCATTAAAAATGCAAGGTCGGCAACCCACTCTGGATCTTCTAACTTGGGATCGTACCTTCCTTTGTCCTTTAAAAACTGATTTATTGGTATTCTCACCTGAAAAAATCTTTTGAGTACATTACCGCGGCTAAGTCAGCGGCCTTTACCGTGGTATGGTATGTCACCGTACTCTTCCCCAATTTCAGCTGAATATGTGTGAAACTGTCTATGTGTAAGCCCGTGGGACCTCAAATAATTAACTGCCCGAATAACCACTTGCATGACACCCCCCGGTTTTTCTGCTTTTGCACAGAGTACTTCTTGGTGCAAAATGCAGTGGATGCTGTACAATGATTCTTCTGTACGCTGTAGCTTTTTTCTTAGTAATCCAACATATCCGATTTGTTCCCCTTTCAGTGCCGGTGCTCCGTATGTTGTCACTGGCACCAAACGTTCCCAGTTTAATCCAGCTGAATCGAAAGCTTCTTCAACGGCTTTTAGGATGTCGTCACCGGTGGTCGTGTTTTTTAAAGATATCATATCTTTAAAAAATTCTCTGTTATGTGCAGAACAGTGTCCACTCCGCGGACATAAATCACTAATTGCGAGGTGTCTGAAATATCTGTGGATTCATCAAGTGCGATGGAAAATGCAATAAACTCCTGCACGTCACCTGCCATGGCACTTATTCGACGACTTACAGTCCGCCGAGAAAGAGTGATAGCTCGAAACTGATTTGCAGGAGGGGGGGGGGGGGGGAATTAGTGTTTAACGTCCCGTCGACAGAACGGTCATTAGAGACGGAGCGCAAGCTCGGGTGAGGGAAGAATGGGGAAGGAAATCGGCCGTGCCCTTTCAAAGGAACCATCCCGGCATTTGCCTGAAGCGATTTAGGGAAATCACGGAAAACCTAAATCAGGACGGCCGGAGACGGGATTGAACCGTCGTCCTCCCGAATGCGAGTCCAGTGTGCTAACCACTGCGCCACCTTGCTCGGTCACTGATTTGCATTCAATAGGCCGGTGTGGCCGAGCGGTTCTAGGCGCTTCAGTCTGGAACCACGCGACCGCTACGGTCGCAGGTTCGAATCCTGCCTCGCGCATGGATGTGTGTGATGTCCTTAGGTTAGTTAGGTTTAAGTAGTTCTAAGTTCTAGAGGACTGATGACCTCAGATATTAAGTCCCATAGTGCTCAAAGCCATTTGAATCATCAGTCCCCTAGAACTTAGAACTACTTAAACCTAACTAACCTAAGGACATCACGCACATCCATGCCCGAGGCAGGACTCGAACCTGCGACCGTAGCAGTCACGCGGTTCCGGACTGAAGCGCCTAGAACCGCTCGGACGCAGCGGCCGGCCCAATTTCAGTTTTTCGTAATTGTAATTCCTAGGTATTTAGTTGAATTTAGGACTTTAGATTTGACTGATTTATCGTGTACCGGACGTTTAACGGATTCCTTTTAGCACTCGTGTGGATGACCTCACACTTTTCGTTATTTAGGGTCAATCGACAGTTTTCGCGCACCATAAAAAATCTTTTCTAAATCGTTTTGCTATTTGTTTTGATCTTCTGATGACTAGTAGACGATAAACTACAGCGTCATCTGCAGACAACCTAAGAAAGCTGCTCAGATTGTCTACCAAAACATTTATACGGATAAGGAACAGCAGAGGGTCTATAACACTACCTTCGGGAACTTCGTTTTACTCGATGACTTTCCGTCAGTTATTACGAATTGTGAAATCATGAGTCCAGTCACATAACTGAGACGATATTCCTTAAGCACGCAATTTCACTAAAAGGCAAATGTGTGGTCCAGTCTTAAAAGCGTTCTGGAAATCTAGAAATACGGAATTAATTGGAAAAATCTTGTCAGTAGCACTCATCACTACGTGTGTGTAAAGAACTAGTTGTGTTTCACAAGAACGATATTTTCTAAATCCGTGTTGACTGTGTGTCAACAGACCTTTCTCTTCGAAGTAATTCATAATGTTCGAACACAATATATGTTCCAAAATCCAACTGCGTATCATCATTAATGGTATGGGCCTGTAATTTAGTGGACTTGAATTTTGGTGTGAACTGTGCAGCTTTCCAGACTGTGGGTACGGATTCTTCGTCGAGCGAGCGGTTGCATCTGATTGTTAAATATGGAGCTATTGCATCAGCATACTCTGAAAGGAACATAGTTAGTAAACAGTCTGGACCGGAAGACTTGCTTTTAGTAAGTGATTTAAGCTGCTTCACTACTTTGAGGATATCTGCCTCTAAGTTACTCATATTAGCAGCTGTTCTTGTTTCGAATTGTGGAACCGAGCGAGGTGGCGCAGTGGTTAGCAGACTCGACTCGGATTCGGAAGGATGACGGTTAAAACCCGTGTCCGACCATCCTGATTTAAGTTCCCGTGACCTCTAACTCGCTTCAGGCAGATGCCGGGATGGTTCCTTAAAAAGGGCACGGCCGACTTCCTTCCCCATCCTTCCCTTATTCGAGCTTGTGCTCCGTCTCTAATGACCTCGCTGTCGACGGGACGTTAAATACTAATCTCCTCTTCCTCCTCCTCGAATTCTGGATTACTTACTTCTTCTTCTTTCGTGAAGGAATTTCGGAAGGCTGTGTTTAGTAATTCTGCGTTGGTTGCACTGTCGTCGATAATATTTCCATTGCAGAAGGTATTGATCGTTTCTTGCCGCTAGCTTGCTTTACATACGATCAGCGTTGTCGGGATCGGCTAGCACTCGGGTGAGTGACTCTCTGGGTCTACCGAGCGCTGTTGGCAAACTGGAAGCACTGTATCCGCTTGGCGAAATCGCATGTGTTGTGATTGCTGGCCATCACTCTCTTCGCACGCACATGCAGAAGCATGCAGCCTGCAGTCTCCACACTCCGTATCACTTGGCGCTCTCACCGAGTGCTGGGCAACACGCGCGTGGTCCTGCCACGTGGCTAGGAAACGTGGATTCTATACAGTTTCGTCTCAACGTAACGTGAATAATGAGCCGGGCAAGCACTGCAATGCATTTAGAAATACAGTTTTTTTTATCTGTCGATTTTTCATGTTTCTCTGGAGAAAGTGATCGCTGTACACTAAGCAGCGGTGTCCTGCCTCAGTGGAAGAACTGTTGGCGGCGAGGCACCCCTATACCGCAAACACACACACGAGACCGTGCCTACGCAAGGAATGCGCTCCCAGCAGCTGTGGCTGCAGACGGAAAGATGGTTGTACAGACTTCCTGCGCTCAGCACAGGACATTTGGTGATGTCCGGAGAGCCAGCCAAAGACACCCTAGAGGAGGCATACTTCGGTGGCACTCGCTCCTGACACAGAACCATCATGTCTAATGGCAGCTTGTAGACCAGCGATTCGCTGATGGCTCTTCTAGGGCACGTTGACGATGATGGGTCCCACACTGGACCAATCTGAAGGCCTGGAGACTGCCTTGGCGTTGCCCGCAGTCTGAAATCTCGGAACCAGTCGTAACACAAATACAAGTGCTGATAAAAGCTGTGGTCGAGTATTCGTGGTTGCTCCGACCAGCTATATTGTGACAGGAGCCCGGCTCTGGATATGTAGGTAACTGTGGAAGCGCAGCGTTTTGCAACGGAGTGTGGAAACCACAGCAGACTGTGGTACTGCATTGCCAGCAGTAACAAAATTTCCAAGACGGCTTGCCTGCACGCCCCTCGACGGGTTGTGAAGTCAGTTCGGTGGTTGTTGCCACAACACTCCTCCCCGCTTAGGAGGGATCGATTCTCTGAAACTCAGAATGTATTTTTACCCAATTATAATCTTATTTTCACCTTCTACACTGACTGTCCTTCTTCTCTGTTCGCTTCATAAGACGGTGCAAGGTGCCTGGTAGAACCACAATTGTTCAAACCTTGAGGTCGGTCCACTGAGTTGGTTTGTAATGGACTGGAAGTTTGGGTGGGTGGACAGTTACCTGCTATTCACAGATATTAGGATACACAAGAGAGGAACAGCATTAGTATGTTTCCTGTGGACGAAATACCTATTAAAATTACCCTGTGCTTGTATCTGATGCAGTACTACTGAATACGCTGGAACATCAGTTGCATGCTGATACGCCCATTCTATGTGGCTGTAAGCTTATCGAGAGACCTGGGTATGGTGATATCTAGGATATTATTCAACAAGTTCATGTTCCTAGCTGGGAATATTTCTAAACGATTATCAAGTAATTATAGTAGAGCGTACATTAGGTTCAGAACTGAAGCCTCTTTTATTTTTGCTGGAAGCCAAAAAATAGGTCTCGAGATGTCACATTTCATTCGATTCCGTAGTACCCTGCTACTCCGAAATTGTCAGTGTTCTATGCTCCTTGAACGTCCATGCCCACAAGAAGTGGTGATAACTACAACGGAATATGCCCAGTAAGATCCTGTCTTCCGAAAATGTGGCAGTGTTACGAGGATGTCCTATGAGCATCCTCTGGCACTTGTCCCTCTGAGGAACAGCTCCATCTCGAATATCTCCAACACAGTTTGGATCACAGAGGAAGGGTATACTGTGCTACCTTTTGGTATCTAAATGTACAACCTGAAAATACTCATACGAGTAGCTACACTTCACTTACACTACATTTAAAAAAATACAGAGTAAAACAGCACTACCATCTGTCGTCTTAACGTCATTGCAAAACAAAAACAAATCTCCAAATTACTACATTAGAAAGACACCATAATCAATTCAAAGAAACAAACCGCATGATTTCCCCCATTGACTGTTAACGTACCACATGAGCGATGTTCACCCACCTATTACAACCTCCAAACTTACATATCAAGCAAAGTACATACAAATAAAAATAAAGCTCCTTTCATCATTTGTACATCATTCACTTGATAAATTCCCATTACCACGGCACATCGCCTTAAAAATGCGCCTAATAAAACTCCACAACAATTAATACATTATCCCTTCGTGTTTACAACATCGTAACTCAAGTTCTTAATGCGTAAGGGAATGTGTGCATAGACTGCGAAGCAACGGTTTGCTGCACTCGCTGTGCCACCTACCCATTTCTAACAAATTCCCATTCCCACCCCCACCCGCCCCCGCCCTACATTGGGACGTGCAAGTTAAGGCGGTTAAGGAACTGGAAACTAACATATACAGACAGAGTCGAATAGGCACAATGTGGACGACTTTTGTACGAGTAGAAAGTAGCAGTTACACATTCATTGTTGAGGTCATCTCTATTAGTTGGTAAAGCTCAGATAACGAGTGTAGAATTTTTTCGTCATTCCTTTCAGGATGTAAGTTCTCATTAGCACCACCTACTGGCTACGATATTTAAGTAACTTGGGAATCCGTTACCCCAACAGTTCCTGACGTTCCAGAGTTTTTGTTTTGCTTGTTGTGCTTGATTCCATACATTCCGTAATATACTCACGAAATTCCGGACTGCTTCCCCATGTCTACCTACTTTGGACTTCAGAATCTCGAATGGTGATGAAATTTTCCAGCCCCATACTACCACATACGGCGACAGACGCCTAGTCTCATGAAACTTAGTCGCGCAGTGACCGCGTGGTTTGAGGCGCTATGTCACTGACTGCGCGGCCCCTCCCGACGAACGTTCGAGTCCTCCCTCGGGCATGGGTGTGTATTTTGTTCTTAGCATAAGTTAGTTTAAGTAGTGTGCAAGTCTAGAGACCGATTACCTCGGCAGTTTGGTCCCTTAGGAATTCACACATTCATGAAACTTAGAATTATACGTTAAAACGAGATAAGCATACCCCAATAGATACGATGAATGTCGACATAATGACCTGACATCTATCCTTTTGTAAGATGAACTTTCACTGTTCTGGCATTTGCTTGCGGATGTATTGTGCTTGTCTGAATTTACTAATCCATATTAAATTGAAAAATCTGCTTCATTAACTCTGATGTGAAATGGGTGCCCAAGTCCACAATCAGCGTTTCTGGAATACTGAAGTTTAGCAAGTAATTATTTACCGTCCATCAGCCACTGTGTCAGCTTGCTGCGTTAAAAATTGTTGGTAGATAGCAATTCCCTGCCAGGATTTGCCCAAAAGGACCAAAGATGTCGAAACGGATCCCTTCAAATGGCCTCTGGTAACCTTTCCAGTGAAATACACTGATGTCTCAATTCAGTCTGCTGTGCACATGGTACACAGTTATTCACATACTACTGCACATTGTACTTATGTGTTCGTCACCAATACTGTCCAGCTACATGTCGCTCTGTGGTTCTTGGACTCCCACGGCCTGCTAACAGATGATTGTCTGCCTATGTACGAGAGTTGAATGAAAAGTAATGTCTCCACCTTCGTTAATTGGGTTTGTATGGGAATATTTTAATACATCAAATGCAGAAATAATCCTTATAATGTGATCTTTGATTACAAATATTCATTTTTCCACATAATCACCATCCAATTGGATACATTTTCTGAAACCGTCATGGAAGAAGTCGACACACTGTTTCCGCAACCACAGTGTCACAGTTGTCTCTCATTATCGGGAACAGATGGAGGTCAGATGGTGCTAAATCTGGACTGTATGGAGGAAGCCGTACGGTGGTGAGATTCACTCTGTGAAGTTCTGCTGTGGTGCCACCTGAAGTGTGTGATTTGGCTTTGTCATGCTGCGGGAAAACGTTTCCCTTTTCCTTTCGGACCCTTGTTAGCCGTCGTTTCAGATTTCGCAGGATTGTGATGTAACGCTCTGAATTTATTATTGTTCTGCGACCAATGAAATCAACATGAATAACACCATCTGCGTCCCAGAACATTGGCCAAGATTTTTCCATTTTAGGGCTGCGTATTTAATTTCTTTTTCTGGGACGAGTCTTTGTGTCGATATTCCATAGACTGACATTTCGTCCCCGGGTCGTAATGGTGTACCCACGTTTCGTCTCCTGTCACAATTGAATGGAGAAGGGCGTCACCTTCATTCTCGCAACGCGAGAGGAGTTCCTGGTAAATTTCATGTCTGTGTGCTTTCATTTCACAAGTCAGCGTCCGGGGTACCAATCGTGCACAGATTTTCCGACAGCAAAGCAAAACAATAAGGTGACCCCCACGTTCTTGTGAAATGCCGATTGTGCTTTCAGTTTCTCTCTGAGTGATAAGACGATCGTCCTGAATCAATTGCCAACATTTTGCTTGTGAAACTCGGTGGTTGCTGTCACAGGACGTCCAACTCTTTCACGCAGGTCAGATGTTCCCACCTCAACATCTTAAAATGTACTCACCCAGTGACGCAAAGTACTCATATCAACACAATCACCATAAACTGCTTTCATTCTCTGATGAATCTCCTTTGGGATGACACCTTCTGCTGTCAAGAATTCAATGACTGCACGTTGCTTAAATCGCATTGACGACCGTCTGCACAGGGTTCCATACTTTACACTGTAACAAGACAACCATTCAATGCTAAGGCTTCCCGCCAACTGGAGCTGTAGCGAAGACGCTATGGAACAAGCCAGTACCTGTCACATGCCATGTTGCCAACTCTTGAAGAGTTACGAAGGTGGAGGGATTACTTTTCAGTCAACCCTCATAAATACTTCCTCCCAGAGTGCACCTGGAAGCAGAACACTAGGTGTGGTTTATGTTTGTTTACATAACATCCTGTTGTGCACAATGAATTGTGGCTGTGTTGCAAATAGCCTGAACTTGCTCTTCTTGCCTTTAGACAGCTGTGTGATCTATTCTTCGAAACACATAGGCCTTTTGAATGAGGTCTTCTGCGTTCCTGCCCATTCTGCCTGGTCGATATATTGCCTCAAATTTAAACTCACTGAGTTCCAGTGCCCAATGCGTTAAGATGCTTGGCGAATCTGTATAAATTGTATCGAAAGTATTTTATGCCATATATGATGCTTAGAATCTTCCACACTGTTGTAGAGTAATTCCGACATAAGTCAGACATAAGCAGACAGATGCTATACTTCGTCCACTTCCTGCCTCCATACACAGCCTAGCGCATGAGTGTTTGTATCACGTGACAATAATAATATCTCTTCATAATTTGGAAAAACGAAAACTGGACTAGTTGTCACCAATTCTTTCAATTTACTGAATGTATCTTCGCATTGCGATGACCTATGAAACTTCATTCTTTTTTTTCAAGTGAGTCTTTATGCAACCTCTACAAATTTCGATACTAACTTTCTATAACAATTTGATAAGCCCAAAAAAGATTGAAACTCCTTTTCTGTACGACGTGCTGGGAAATTCTGTGCAACTTCTGTGAATCCAGAGTCCATCTGTACTCTCTCACAACTAATCGCATCTCCCAGATATTTCACTTCTTGTAGTGCGAACTGATATATCTCTGTACTGAGTGTAACGTGCGTTGCACATAATCGCGTAAACAACTGCCTTTCCCTACCATATATTTTTCCATATCCTTCACAGAGACAATTATACCATGCAAATGTACAACACATTGTCTTGGTTTTAACCGTCGCAAAACTCCGCCTACCAAACACTGGAAAGAGATAGGCACGTTTTGTAATCCAAATGGCATATGTCGATATTGGCAGTCTCTCGAAGGAACTGTAAATATTGTTTTCGGCCAATCCTTTTCGCTATTTCTGCCTCCACTGTTACAGATTAACACATGCGAGTGACAAGCATCTGTGAAAGTGTAGTATTGAGGCGTTCATGTTCAGACATTGTACTAACTTGCAGTAAGGAACATGAACGTAAATGAAATCAGTTTTATACATCTCAATCAGCAGAAGGAAAATGGCATTGAAGATATTTAATTGTTTGTCGTGCGGGGCGGTGTGGCATCGCGGTGTCTGCGATCGCCCATTGTCCGAGTTTTCTCATTGTCCGAGGCTTCTCAATGTCTCAGTAAAGAAGTATGGAAAATACTTTGATCACATATATTTCAGAGATGGGGATAGGTAAAGAAGTGTGGTTTGCGGCATAATGTTCATACATACCAAAGGTTCTAGTAGTCGCTTAAGGGCACATGCTCGGGAAAATGACCAAAAATTTGAAAAAAAATTTCTTGGTCCATAGAAAAGAGCATTTCGTGCTGATTTCAAAATGTATTGTTTATTTGCATTATCATTTTTCGTTCGTTCTAAAATTGAGGTTGAACCTAATGTTGCACAGGGGCCACATTCTTCTGTCAGTTTTAAGTGCGTCAGAATAGGTGACGCATTATTTTGTTCTTCCGTTATTTCCTTCGTTAGTTACGGATCGTCAACATAGGTGTACTCTAGAAGGCACTGACTCCAGGAATCAAAGTACAGGTATGTCTAGAAGGCTATGGCTCAAATGCAAACAAAGTTCTGAAAATATATGATATTGGAATTTCATACAAATGTGGTTTTGTAGTTGTTGTGTGTTATTTTGTTTCTGTGTGTGTTTCCAGTGCTACAAATGCCGAGAGTAAAGAAATTTGGCCGGCCGGTGTGGCCGAACGGTTCTAGGTGCTTCAGCCTGGAACCGCGTAACCGCTACGGTCGCAGGTTCGAATCCTGCCTCGGGCATGGATGTGTGTGATGTCCTTAAGTTAGTTAGGTTTAAGTAATTCTTAAGTTCTAGGGGACTGATGACCTCAGATGTTAAATTCCATAGTGCTCAGAGCCATTTGAACCAATTTTTAAGCAAATTTAGCCCCAAACAAAAGTTTCGGGGCAACCAGTTCCAAACACAACCGAATAATACACATCAGTTGCTTCAAAAGTCGCCTCCGGAAGCTGTGTCTACAGGCAGTTCTTCTAGATGTAAACTTTCGCTTTCTGAATGTAATAAGAACAAGCCTACTAGTATTGTCAGCCGCAATAACGATGGAAATGTTATTGTGAACCTAAATGTGCTGTCAAGACTTTTGAAGAGTGCTGTGAAATGTAAGTACTGCAATTGTGACGATAGAATTGACGTTTCTGAGGACATTTCAGCAAGGAATGGTCTTGCAAGTAGGTTAGTGATTGTCTGTAACTCGTGTAAGATACACAGTGATACTAGGACATCACCAGTAACCGATAGTCGACATTGCAGTGTAAATATTTAGCTTGCTTATGCAATGCGATGTATTGGAAGGCGAAGGAGAGCTTCCTAGACTTTTTGGGCAGTGATGGATTTGCCTCCACCTCCACTGAGGTTTGACAGATACAATAAATTAATACATAATGCTTTATGCGGTGTAAGTGAACATTCAATGAAAATAGCAGCAGAAGAAGCAGTAGCCTTGTCTGAGAAAACAGACATTGTAGCAGCATTTGATGGATCTTCGGAGAAGAGAGGTCATACTTCTCTGAATGGGGTTGTAACTGCCACATTTGTTGCAACTGGTAAGATACTAGATCGTAAATGTCTAACAAAGCACTGCCAGGGTTGTTCAATTAAGTTTATTGGCACCCATGTTTGTGTAAATAACATTGATGGCTCAAGTGGAAACATGGCAACGAAAGGAGTTCTAAATATTTTTAGAAGATCAGAGGTCAGTCGTGGTGTGTGGTATGTTGGCTACCTTGGGATGGAGACTGTAAAGGTCACACTACTGTTGTTAATGACAGATCATATAGGAACACTCTGATAGAAAAGCTTGAATGTATTGGGCATGAACAAAAAAGAATGGGACTTCGGCTGAGAAAATTATGTAAAGACTTCAGTGGAAAAAAGTCAGATGGAAAATATATAGGTGGTCCAGATCGTCTTACAAAAAGTGAAATTGATTCTTTGTCTCAATATTGTGGACTAGCAACAAGGAGAATGTAGGAGATTTGGAGTACATGAGACGAACTGTTTGGGCAAGATGGATTCACAGAGTGTCAAGAGATTGAACCCCCACAACATGGTGTGTGTCCAAAAGGGGAAGATTCGTGGTTCAAGTACTGGCTGAGCAATGCTACAGACATACAATATGCCCACAAGTATTCCTTACCACTTGCTGTAATGGAGGCAATTAGCCTATTATAGAGATCTGGCAAATAAAAATCTACTTAGGAAACGTATACATGGTCTCTCTCAGAATGCAAATGAAAGCTTCAACAGCTGTACATGGGAGAGAATACCCAAAACTGTATTTGTTGGGTTTGACAGTGCTGAAGACTGTTGTAATGGATGCAATAATAACATTCAATGATGGTGCAATTTCAAGGATCAATGTTGTGAAGAAATTGAACATCCAGACGGGAAGGACTATGGCTTCACCTCCAACTGCTATTGATAAAAAGTGGTTCAAATGGCTCTGAGCACTATGGGACTTAACATCTTAGGTCATCAGTCCCCTAGAACTTAGAACTACTTAAACCCAAGTAACCTAAGGACATCACACACATCCATGCCCGAGGCAGGATTCGAACCTGCGACCGTAGCAGTCCCGCGGTTCCGGACTGCAGCGCCTAGAACCGCACGGCCACCGCGGCCGGCTGCTATTGATAAGCGGGGGGTAATCGAAGCAGAGACAGCTGCAGAAGCTGCTACCAAGGAGTCAAGGATAAAGAAAAGAATGAACAGAAAGAGTATGGAGGATTAGGAAACAGGAGGGCAACTAGAGTATGCAGCTGAAATGTTCTAAACGAGCATAGTGGTAAGTTAATAAATTGTAAATCTTCTTTTGCGATTTACCGAAAACTTGAATTTTCATAATTCAGGTACCACAAAATACTTTACAGATATTTAGAATTACCTCCTGTACCTCCCTTTCCTACTATTTCCTGAAAAATTTATAGCGTGATGAAGATGTCGGTGATATTTGAGCTACATTTTTAAATATTTTTGTTGTAGTAAAATAAGTTAGGGAAGGAAATTGGAGGCATAAAACAGTTATGTGAATGTTGTCTGTAATCTGACTCTTTTTCCAAGCTCTGCAGTCAGTGGTTCCAAAGAAAATGGTACCACAGTGAAATAGTGTTCCATTTTTTATACTATTATAAATAATGTTGTCAGTACCAAAATATAATAAATATCTCAACGATTTTTGGGAATGCTTTAACTGAAGACCCTAATTGTGTGTAAGAATTTTGAGCTATCTCTCATTTATGGATCAGTTGCACTATGAGGGTGAAGATAATGTTAAAAATATAGCCCGTTCAGGGGCGTGTCCCCTTAACAGAGTTCAGTGTGTGTTAAGGTGGCCATATTATCGAGAGCCAAATTCGGGACATATAAAAAAATTTAGATACTACAATAGGGTCTTAACTGAATGTAATAAATCCAAACTATGACTTTAATTTGTTACAAAAACTACATTAATGCATATTTTATTAGTACCTTCAAGATGGAGTGCGAGCAGAGATATAGTACTCATCAGGGCTGTAAATTTTCTTCAGCGTGTCTGTATTCTTCAACAACGTTATGAAAACATTCAACTCAAGTTTCATCATAATTCACTCTAGTCACTGTCATTGCTTTTGTAGTTACTGCAACAAACTGTGATTTGTCGCTGCTCCATACATTACTCATTTCCGAAAACACCTTTTCAGTAACGGTATACCGATACAGGTGAAATGAACATTGAGTTTGTGTCACAATTACATTTTAATTGTTTTTGATTGTCGAAGCTGCTGGACAGTTTAATTTTCAGGTTCAGTGTATACCGTTAAAGATATATTATAATACTAGTATTAACATTTAAATAGCCTTATGTAGATCTTATTGTAATTCTTTAATCCCACTCACTCTGCCTGGTTTCTGTTTCCACAGTGTTTTAGTGTGTAATGTCAGTTGGGTAGTATAGGCCATATCAAAGTTGGGTGCTATGGGCATATAAGAAAACTGTTTTGAGGCTACGATGCCATGGTTCAAGAACAAGCGTGCCAGTGAAAGTCCAGAGGAATGGTCAGAGACTACAGTTGAGTAAACTGTTTCAAGTGTTTTGGTAATCGAAACAACCAAAAGGGCTGCTGTCGATCGTTTAAGTGTTCCCAGAACTGCACTGCAAAAGAGACTAAAATCAGCTATTGGGAATCAGCAGAATCCTACGACACCTGCGTTGTTTGCAGGGAATTTTTTGAAGAAAATGTGAAAGAAACGAAATATTGTAAGATCTACATTTCTTCTGTTAAGTTTTTACTTTAATTGTATATTATACTGTAGTTTTGATATTTAAGGACATTATTTTTTATTTAACGTTAACTCCGTCCACAGTCCCCAGAATGCCCATCGGTACCGACCGACCGACGTATCATCCTCCGTCAACGGCGTCATTGGATGCAGTATGGAGGGATGTGGGCTCAAAATGGCTCTGAGCACTATGCGACTAAACTTCTGAGGTCTTCAGTCGCCTAGAACTTAGAACTAACTAAACCTAACTAACCTAAGGACATCACACACATCCATGCCCGAGGCAGGATTCGAACCTGCGACCGTAGCGGTCACTCGGTTCCAGACTGTAGCGCCAAGAACCGCACGGCCACTCCGGCCGGCGGAGGGATGTGGAGTCAGCCGTTGTCAGTTTTCTTTATGGGAAGCCGCTACTGTTCGGTGAAGCAAATCCTCAACTGGCCTCACACGGCTGAGTGCACCCCATACCAATCCCCTCACGAAGGCATTACAGGGAACCGAACCTGGGTCCCCTGCATGACTGTCAGCCTCAGCAATGGAGGCTGACTGTTTTCTTTAAAAGACTTGTATTTTGTTGTATGACCCATGCTACCCGACACTTTTATTAACATCTCGAATCATAAGACTTAGAACACCTTCTCCTGTTGTGCATCGTTCTGGTTAAAAATACTCATTTCGCCATTTACACAAAAACGAACGTTCAGATAAAGGTTTTGTGCAGTTATACCTCATTTGAAAGCAACAGCAATAGTTTTACAACGATTTTTGTTTACGTGACACATAATAGCCGCCGTTTCCCTTTAAATGGTAAAATTTTTTCTATTTTCCGTAAATTGTTGAGGGTATCTTGTTTTCCGTTCATCAAGTGTTGTTTAAAGTCGTTTATAGACTCTCCTTCCTAGTTGAAGAAGTAGTTTATGTAACTATATATGAAGTATGCGAGTGTTCCTGCCTTGGATGCTGGAAACACTCATCCACCAACGACTACGTTAATAAAGCACAGATGGTTTGTAATTAAACGCACTATGAAATATAATCTTCGAAGACGATGTTTTCAAGGATTTTTTTTTTATAACTGTGTCGCACTGCTTTGGGTAGCTGATGACTGCGCACACACCTTCAGATCCTATAACTATGAAGTAAAGCCGTGACGGAGGAGCAGTTCGCAACGTCTCCTTGTCAGAGGAAATCCAGCGATATAAGGATAAAAGCAATACTGATCGATAAATACTATCTGCACACACAGTTGTCGCTGACCCACCCATTGATAGGGAGGTAAAGCTCAGCCGCCCCATACATGCTTTTCCAGAGGAATGGATAAGTGCTGCTATTGGTAAAGCCAATGACGACAGACCCCACGTAGCCCGAGCAACACGGTACTGGGGAATGAAATTCGCATCCACGTGAACCAGCGTCGCCGGATGCTGTGGAATGGGGGTACGCCGATGCGCGGGGCGTTGCCCCGGCCCGGTGCCGGTTGTGGCTCAGCCATTGATTGGCGGCGCCTCCAGAGGCGGGCCACGCGCAGCTTCCAGTAAATGCGCCACAATTACCAGATTGCAGAGCCGGCACGCGGCGTAACGCTAGCCGGCCATCAGCGCCGCATTAGCGGGATTGAATGCACGCGTGCTGGCTGCCGCCGCGGAGGCCGCCAGGGCCACGGCAGCCGCGCTGGGCGGCGCGGGTTCGGTGGCGCTGACCCGCCAGCGGTCATCCGGAGAATCGCGTGTAGCTGTCTGTCCACTTGGGTACCACCAGCTCCCGGCGATCCGGAAGTGACTCTGGTAGCTCACGCTACCCATCGGGCAGCGGAGGCATGTTTCTTTATTGTAAAACGCCGCAATAAGCAGGCCGGACGATGGAAACCTCTAGGATGCGTCACTGTACTATCGTCCAACTCCGCTCTCCACTCAGCGAGGAAGAGCGTCCATAAGTATCGTCAAGAGAGCCATATCTAGCTGAAGCAACTCATTGGCTATTAGATTCCGTACTGCAGGGATGTTGATTAGAATGATCCACCCGCTGTTCCAAATAGTTCCAGACGTTTTGTAGATGACTGTGATCGGGTAATTTAGCGAAGAAGTCGTGTGCAACAGCTTGCCTGAGGGTTCAGCAAGCCAGGAAAGAATGCGAGCGGCACTGTGAACACGGCAGTTGTCTGCAAAATGGTTCAGAATAACACACACGTAAATGTAACACTTCACTGTGACAGTAACGTTGCAGATATGAAATCCATTACAGGGATGTTATTGTCGTATAATCAATCCGCCACACGCCGTGCTTATGAACAGGTGCTCTATCGTGTTGAAAGACGCAATCGCCATCCCCGAATTGCTGTTCAACAGTAGGAAGCAAGAAGGTAATTAAAACATCAATGTAGGCTTGTGCTGTGATAGTGGCACGCAAAACAACAAGGAGCGCAAGCCCCCTCCATGAAAAACACGACCACACCATCACGTCACCGCCTCCGAATTTTACTGTTGGCGCTACACACGCTGGTAGATGACGTTCACCGGGCATTCGCCATACCCACACCCTGCCATCGGATCGCCACATTGTGTACCGTGAGTCTTCACTCTACACAACGTTTTTCCACTGTTCAATCGTCCAATGTTTACGCTCCTTATACCAAGCGAGGCGTCGTTTGCTATTTACCGACGTGATGTGTCGCTTATGAGCAGCCGGTCGACCATGAAATCCAAGTTTTCTCACTTCCCGTCTAACTGTCATAGTAATTGCAGTGAATCCTGATGCAGTTTGGAATTCCTGTGTGTTGGTCTGGATAGATGTCTGCCTGTTACACATTACGACCATCTTCAACTGTCGGCGGTCTCTGTCAGTGAACAGACGAGGTCGGCCTGTCCGCTTTTCTGCTGTACGTGCCCCTTCACGTTTTCACTTTACTATTATATCGGGAACAGTGGACCTAGGGATGTTTAAGAGTGTGGAAAAAATGGTTCAAATGGCTCTGAGCAGTATTGGACTTACCATCTGAGGTCATCAGTCCCCTAGAACTTATTACTACTTAAACCTAACTAACCTAAAGACATCACACACATCCACGCACGAGGCAGGATTCGAACCTGCGACCGTAGCGGTCGCGTGGTTCCAGATTGAAGCGCCTAGAACTGGTCGGCCACTGCGGCCGGCTTAGGGGTGTGGAAATCTCGGTTACAGACGTATGACACGAGTAGCACCCATTCACCCGACCATGTTCGATGTCCGTGAGTTCCGCGGAGCGCCCCATTCTGCTTTCTCACGATGCCTAATAACTACTGAGGTCGCTGATATGGAGTACCTGGTAGTAGGTCGCAGCACAATGCACCTAATAGGAAAAACGTATGTTTTTTGGGTTGTCCCGATACTTTTGGTCACATAGTGTATGTATGTTGGGCCTTGTAAAGTCCTAATTTTTTTGTAGCGTTGCATTCATCTTTATGTATGTTGGGTTTTATAAAATACTAATTTTTTTGAAACTTTTCTTTTATCTGCGTATACTTATCCCTGCGTAATAACACTTCTGAAGAAGTCTCATTTATATTTATACCTAGGTCAAGAGCTTTGACTATGCCTTCCGCAAATGGTGACTGTTTTTATTCCATACATTACATTTGCTCAGTTGCTGCTCCTGCCATGCCTAAGACACTATTTTAACCCCATTCACCCACATACAAATATCTTGCAGCAAAATAACGAAGAATAGTTTACCAAACAGTGTAAAGATTATTGAATATTGCATATGAATATCATCTGTCACTGTACTGCATCTGAGAAGGAAAGCATAGACGCGATACACGAAGGACAAGATTTACAGAAGAGGCAACATAGTTACATTGTAATTAATGCAGGCTATTCGAAAAATTGACGCTCGTCGATCGCTTTCACATCAATCACATCAATGCCCTAGCCATGGAGATAAACGTTACTGACACATGAATTTTTTGTCACTCATTCACCCGACGCTCAACACTTTTCTCTTTTTTTTTTTTTTTTTTTTTTCCAGCAGTGGAAGAAAGTTGCACCTGGTGCGGTATTGAAGGGAGAGTGCAGATCTTACGGGCAGACACAGGACTACCTGCGGTTGTACCACAGAGTGTGATACATTCGTAAGCGGTTCCAGACAGCTCTGCAACAAGCGGCCCTCACGAAGGGCGGGCAGTCGCCGTACTACCTGACGGCATAGCATTTCCACGAATAAATAATATAAGTTTTTGATTACTACCGCCTTCATTAACCCTTCTTCTTACATCTTCTATAGTAGATAACGGTGCTGGTACAGAATGAACAGTTTACCCCCCTCTTGCAGCAGCTATCGCACACGGAGGCGCATCAGTCGTGGGAGTTGACTCGACTCAAGTGTGTGTCTCTCGGCGGAGGCGAGGCAGCACATATCGTCAGTAAGCAAGGAGGCCGACGATTTGCAAGGCAGCACGGACGGCTCAGAGTAGGGGCTCTTTGGCACTGGGTTGACTGAGGGCTTGTCATTTCATGGTGACGTCCCTGAGCTTGTCTGGGACATTCGTGTTACTTTCAACTGTCAAATGACAGTGAGGAGGAATCTCTCTTATATGAGCAAATAGGAAATGGGTAGCTGGAATAGCTCTTGATGTGTCAGGATGCACCCACTCAATTTCATAGTCGTGTCGATAGCAGTGATGAAAGAGAACATCATTATGGCCGATAGTAAGGCGTTGTTCTTCCTAGGAGAAAATATGATACTATGGGAATTCTGTTCCTACTACAGACCTGTTTAACAGTCACAGACTGGCCGAATGGTCACTTGCATACACTCTCGGTTTAAGGAATGTTATGTCTCTCTTTACCTCAGTCTAGCCAGTGCTTCCACAGTGGACCTGAAGTGCAGAAACTGGTCTACATAAAAGCCTTGGCGCTACGCCCTGTTCGCTCTCGTGGGGAAATGGGTGACACGTGTCTAGCTACCCACGCACGCGCAATTCCATCTCTCGTCGTCTTAGATGCAGATAAGGATCTTGCAGTGAGCCGGTTCGGCACATGACTGCGGACTCCCCTCAGTAGGCCGTCAGGTAGTACGGCGACTGTCCGCCCTTCGTGAGGGCCGCTTGTTGCAGAGCCCTTTGCATATCACCGCTCTCGCGCAGTGTGGGATTCCTGCCTCACTCTGCTCTCCAGGAAATCGGTCGGGTGTTGAGTTCTCATGTCGCCAATCTGATGAGCGCCGCCTGGACACATCTTTTGCCTGACGCATAAGCGATCGGTTTCTTATAACTCATATACATAGCATAGATGATTATATGTCAAGCACTGACAAATAAATTCCTTAAGGGAGAATCAAATACATACTTATATGATTTAATGCATTCCTAGTTATACATTATAACATTAAACTGGTGCACAAGTAAAAGCTATGCGTCATACAAATAATACTACTGAAAGTAAAATATGATGTGGGAGTAACTGTGTGTGGTGTCAGAGTCCGATAATAAGTTCGTTCTAATTACCCTATCTACTATCCTAATATGGGTCAAAATGACCTCAAGCTCACATGCCACATGCCAATAGCTTACCCATCACTCTTGAAATACTAGTGCCTTCACCACGAATGAAAAAATCTAGTTTCTCTGACCATCAAGCATGGCAGCTTAGCCTAACATGCACAAAATAAACAAAATTAATTAAACGTAATGCTAGCTGTAATCCCAGTTACTCACGTTTCACTTCTGTTCACCAACTCGTCGTTGTCTTTCTTGGGCGAGCCCGGATCATTGCCCCTGTGAGTAAGACAAACCACTGTAAATCCGCATGTCATAACTGACCTCGAAGGGTCTGCTCAACATTCTGCTCCTAGCCATTATACTTCAGTTCTTAGTTAACGACTAAGGTGGATGTATCATGTGCCTTGGTTTGACTGTCTCCGTGGCTACATCATTGAAGTGCCCATTTGTATACAAGTTGACTATTTCCTCACAAATGCTTCCTCATTTTTTTAACTCACGAACCTACGTTAACCAAATGCTTAACATCGCTATTCTTGCGAGGACCAACCCCTTTTGGTTCACCTCGAGCAATACTCGTTCCCATGGCGCAGACAAATCAAAACACCCACGAGGGAAAAAAATAAAAAACGACCGAGGCACAGAGCCTCAGTGGCGTGGCTAAACACGTTGCCACAAAACAGTATACCAACCACGCTGACTATAGTGAAAAACGGCAAAGTCTAGCCCTTTGGGCCGATCTTGAATAATACGCGCATCCCTGGCGCACACACAACAGAAGACACCCACGAAAATCTGAAACACCACGTCTCAGTGACGCGCCAAACGCAACGACACAAAACGAACAGTACGCTGTCTCTCAGCGGAAAAACGACCAAGTCATTGAACCTGAACAGTTTGGAAGACAGAATATGGATCAGGGCAACAGATTCCCTCATAAAATACGCAGTGTGACTAGAATGTAATGGTCCAGCTTACTTTCCCGAACTACACTACTGGCCATTAAAATTGCTACACCACGAAGATGACGTGCAACTGACGCGAAATTTAACCGACAGGAAGAAGATGCTGTGATAGGCAAATGATTAGCTTCTCAGTGCATTCACACAAGGTTGGCGCCGATTGCGACACCTACAACGTGCTGACATGAGGAAAGTTGACAACCGATTTCTCATACACAAACAGTAGCTGACCGGCGTTTCCTGGTGAAACGTTGTTCTGATGCCTCGTGTAAGGAGGAAAAATGCGTACTATCACGTTTCTGACTTTGATAAAGGTCGTATTGTAGCTTATCGCGATTGCGGTTTATCGTATCGCGACATTACTGCTCGCGTTGGTCGAGATCCAATGACTGTTAGCAGAATATGGAAACTGTGGGCTCAGGAGAGTAATACGGAACGCCGTGCTGGATCCCAATGGCCTCGTATCACTAGCAGTCGAGATGACAGGCATCTTATGGCTGTAACGAATGATGCAGCCACGTCTCGATCGCTGAGTCAACAGATGGGAACGTTTGCAAGACAACAACCACCTACACGAACAGTTCGACGACGTTTGCAGCAGCATGGACTATCAGCTCGGAGACCATGGCTTCGGTTACCCTTGACGCTGCATCACAGACAGGAGCGCCTGAAATGCTGTACTCAACGACGAACCTGGGTGCACGAATGAAAAAACGTCATTTTTTCGGATGAATCCAGGTTCTGTTTACAGCATCATGATGGTCGCATCCATGTTTGGCGACATCGCGGTGAACGCACGTTGGAAGCGTGTATTCGTCATCGCCATACTGGTGTTTCACCCTGCGTGATGGTATGGGGTGCCATTGGTTACACGTCTCTGCCACCTCTTGTTCGCATTGACGGCACTTTGAACAGTGGACGTTACATTTCAGATGTTTTATGACCCGTGGCTCCACCTTTCATTCGATTCCTGCGAAACCCTACTTTTCTGCAGGATAATGCACGACCGCTTGTTGCAGGTCCTGTACGGGCCTTTCTGGATACAGAAAATGTTCGATTGCTGCCCTGGCCAGCACATTCTCCAGATCTCTCACCAATTGAAAACGTCTGGTCAATGGTGGCCGAGCAACTGGCTCGTCACAATACGCCAGTCACTACTCCTGATGAACTGTGGTATCGTGTTGAAGCTGCATGGGCAGCTGTACCTGTACACGCCATCCAAGCTCTGTTTGACTCAATGCCCAGGCGTATCAATGCCGTTATTACGGCCAGAGGTGGTTGTTCTGGGTACTGATTTCTCAGGATCTATGCACCCAAATTGCCCGAAAATGTAATCATATGTCAGTTCTAGTATAATATATTTGTCCAATGAATACCCGTTTATAATCTGCATTTCTTCTTGGTGTAGCAATTTTAATGGCCAGTAGTGTATCTCCCCGAAAAGTAACAACAATGGTGTCTTATTCTTGTTTCTGCAACCTAACCGTTTCCTTTCTCTATATACAATGAACAACATAGTTAGCCACAATTAACTACTACCGTGCTGAAATTAGTGCACTGGACAAATACACTATTTATTAATGACGCAATTACATTCTGTCATTCATAATGCTCTAAAGAAGAACTTCAATTTTATGGAACCATTCTTCTTTCTGCTACACTTATAGGGCCTTGCAGGTACTATAACCCTTTCTTCCAACATTCTCCGAATTTCGAAGAACACCCGATGTCTGTACGCAAGTGGTATATTGTGCGGAGGCAAGAAAAATCGACATTATTCCCTCACACGAAATCTGTACTGAAAGTTCTTTATTGTGCCAGGCTTTGATTAGAATACCTCGGCTTTCTTGAATAAAATATCACACATTTCTTCCCCCTCGTTCTGTAATGTTCTGGATAGACTAAATTTTCTGCTCTATTGCAACGTTAACTTACTGCTCCCAACAGTTCTGCACCTGCTAAATGGACGTCCCGAACATGTCGCGTCTGTCTCGCTTCCCCTTCCTCTATCCTGTCGGAAAAACTAAGTTTCAAACAATTCCCTGGAATTTGTATCTTGATTGCTTGCTCCTCAAAACGAATTGGAATTAAGAGTCCCTTCTGTAGAACGACCTCATCTCTACCAATGCCTAGTTTGGCCTTCTGTTCATTCAGGAAATCCATTTCGTTTATGAGATCGATTGCCTAATGTGAAAATGGCCTCTAGAATGTGTACTTGAAATATAAATTCGAGATGCGATTGCCGAGTGATTTCAACGTGTTTACCCACTGAAGCTCACTTAGTCCTCCTTTTCTCGAGAGACACAGTCAATCTTGGTCGATTACGAGAGCATCTTTCAAAAGCCGATTCTGATATGGCGCTAACATGGCTTCCGATGTCCACAACGCCTTTTAGCCAATAAGTCTCCAGCTGTAACTTCGATTAGGGAACGTGCATCTTTCGGTAAGATTTCCTTTTTTTCTTCTAACAAGGATCTTCCCATACTTCCTACTTTAACAAGTTAACCTGCTCACTCCAATGTTTTTGCGGGTAAATTTCGAGCCGTACCCGCTCCATTATCTAGTCAGCTGCGTCGTGGGTGGTCGTTTCGATCCCAGTTCCTCGGATTTGGGGGCGTAATTTCGACTGTCTCTGCTTGTCGGTTGCTCCTGTTCGGCTCACGTCAGTTTCTATCATCAAGAGGGTTATTGTTATTACGCCTACTGTTAAAATCGTTCCAGTTTCCTCATCTTTCGGGTTGTAGCTCAAAGTGACGCTATTGACATGATTATTGTTTTTCATGTCACGCCTTTCCTCATTTGCACTTTGGGATACGTAGGCACACTCCAGCTCTCTGAGAATACTTTTAACGCCTCTATATCATCTCCGCATCTACCTGCTAGAACTTGCTGACACCAGATAGGGAACTTCATATAGCAGAATCGTATAATTTCACTTGAGCTCCATGGGGAATCTAGATACAGATTCTTCTTTATCACTGACCTAAAAACTTCACTGGGCTTCGAAATACTGATGACTCCAGGTTCCTGCACACTATTATATCCTGTTTGATCTGGTGCTGCATCTGTTTCGACCAGTACATACCGAGGATTGCATCTTTGAATTCCTCATACGATGGACGGGTGACTCCAATATCTCTCATAGTAACCGCCACCGAACCCTCCATGTGTCCACGAATAAATTCAAGCCTCTAGCATAATGGATAAGCAGGAAGCAAAGATCTGTCGTATTGAGGTATCCAGGCTTTGGGATGCAGTTCGTTTCCAGTATTCTCATAGTTTTGAAAATTTTGCACAGTTATAAAATGTTTGTGGGTAAAACCCAGCCCTTATGTTGTGTATGGCTCATTCCCATCTCTCTGAGTCTCAGGCATTCAATATTCTTTGAAACATGGTCCCGTCGATTATTGTAGCCATGTTCCTCACTGCTGACGTCATAAATTTTCGCATCGAACCTTCTAATCGGCACACAATTATGCGATTGCTCTCCTGGTGTGGCGAGGCCCACCACTTGCATTGTGCATGCTAGTGGTGGGCAAACGTAAGTAGATCTCTGCTGTGCGGATTCAACGATATTTACCGTTTCAGTAATATCGCAGCGAGTGCTAGATCTACTCGTCTCCCGTTCGGTTTGTCTCTGATGTTCCTCGTCCCTCTTCCGTCTATTAGCGCCCTTTGTTTCCTACTGTTTTACACGGCCGTGTGTGACCGTAATATCCTTCATTATCTCAATTTGTCGCTCATATTCTTTCTCCAACTGTGACGATTTTGTCTGCTTGTCTTTCAGTGTTTTAATTTTCTTAAAATGCTGTGAAATCTGTTCCTGATTTTCCGAACTATCGCGCGTCCATGTTCCTGTATCGTGGTATGAACTCTCCGAGTTTGATGGGCCCTAGCATACTTCGTCGCCACCTGAGCGTCTTTCTGTGCAACGATCGCCTCCATTCTAGCGACATGAGCGTCCCTTTTTGCTTCCGTTGCGAACACTGTTGCTTCACCCACTTGACTCTTGCACGTAGCTGTCTCTCCTAATCCATCCTTGATACTTGGTGTTAACCTACCTTCTAATTCTGCAACCGCACTTTTTGTCTCTACTGCCCCTCTGCATCTTTCTTCTGGTTTCCTATCAAAAAAGCAAAGATGCCGTCTACCACATTGCTACTTTTAGTATTTGCTCTAGAGATGGGGCCGCCCATCTATCGTCAGCCAATGACGAGTTTCTGCTGTGAACTACTACATCGATATGACATGTGTTTTCCATAACTTTACCCTCGCTTACTACAATTTCGGGTTCAGAGTCCTCCAAACCTGACGCTGAACTATGCTTATTAGCTACCTCTGAATTCGATAGTTCCGTGGGAAAAACAATCGCCTTGATTCCTGATTTGTCCCGATCTATACTCTTACTGTTCTCCATGTTAAGAGAGCCCGCTGCTTCGCGGTTAGTATTAACGACTACCACCCTCCTCTTAGCTATCACTGTGACGTCAAACAAGCATCTCAAACCCAAACCCACACTATGTGATCAAAAGTATTCGGACACCTGGCTGAAAATGACTTACAAGTTCGTGGCCCCCTCCATCGGTAATGCTGGAATTCAATATGGTGCAGGCCCACCCTTAGCCTTGATGACAGCTTCCACTCTCGCAGAATACGTTCAATCAGGTGCTGGAAGGTTTCTTGGAGAATGACAGCCCATTCTTCACGGAGTGCTGCACTGAGGAGAGATATCGATGTTGGTCGGTGGGGCCTGGCACGAAGTCGGAGTTCCAAAACATCTTAAAGGTGTTCTACAGGATTCAAGTCAGGACTCTGTGGAGGCCAGTCCATTGCAGGGATGTTGTTGTAATGTAACAACTCCGCCACACGCCGTGCATTATGAACAGGTGCTCTATCGTGTTGAAAGATGCAATCGCCATATCCGAAATGCTCTTCAACACTGGTAAGCAAGAAGGTGCTTAAAACATCTCTATAGGCCTGTGCTTTGATAGTGGCACGCAAAACAACATGGGATGCAAGCCCCCTACGAGAAAAACATGACCAGACCGTAACACTACCGCCTCCGAATATTACTGTTGGCACTACAAAAGCTGGCATACGACGTTCACCGGGCGTTCGCCATACCCACACATTGTCATCGGACCACTACATTTACCGTGATTCGTCACTCCACACATCGTTTTTCCACTGTTCAATCGTCCAATGTTTACGCTCCTTACACCAAGTGAGGCGTCGTTTGGCTTTTACGGGCGTGATGTGTGCCTTATGAGTAGCCACTCGACCTTGAAATCCAGATTTTTCTCACCTCCCGCCTAATTGTCATAGTACTTTCAGTGTATCCTGATGCAGTTTGGAATTCCTGTGTGATGGTCTGGATACATGTCTGCCTATTACACATTACGACACTCTTCAACTGTCGTCAGTCAACAGACGAGGTCAGCCTGTACGCTTTTGTATTGTACGTGTCCCTTCACGTTTCCACTTCACTATCACATCGGAACCAGTGGACATAGGGATGTTTAGGAGTGTGGAAATCTTGCGTAGAGACGTATGACATAAGTGACACCCAATTACCTGACCACATTCAAAGTCCATGAGTTCTGCGGAGCGCCCCATTCTGCCCTCTCACGATGGCTAATGACTACTGAGTTCGCTGGTAGTAGGTGGCAGCACAATACACGTAATATGAAAAACGTATGTTTTTAGGGTGTTCGGATACTTTTGATCACGTAGTGTACAGTGAACACAATTCCTCTAAATACATTCTAATACACAAACACACCACGAAAATAACCCTCCAAAAATTGTCAATGCAGTTGTCAAATCTACTAATGAAAGAACACACGTGGTGCAGAAACCACAAAACGCAAACATGCAAAATCTGAAAAGAGAGTACGTGTGTTAGCACATACCGCACCAGCAACTTACGTTTGCCGTGAGTCTAATTTGTTCACAACCTCTTCCTGACATGAAATATTAAAAAGCAAACGCTACCTATCTGATTGCATTTCATTAGATTCTACCGGAAAGATCCTGGCGTTGCCAATTTGTAAGGTTTCCTACCCTTATTACGTACCCTCAGCTCACAAAAATTTTTTATAATTCAAATGGTCAGGATGAATGGGGTAATGGAATGAGATATTGCTCTCTGCAGACTCAGTTTATTATAAAGGCTACACGTTAATTCCCAGAATTAGCATACAGATCAAATCACTAAAAAAAGAACATGAAGCAAAACACACGGTGACAGATGAAGTTTATGGTAGACAAAATTATTAGAGGGGAAGGTAGTAGCAACAATGCTTTCAGGCTATATGAGAGGCACTGATTGAGATTGTGAACCACACGCTAAATGTCAATACGACATAGATTGGTTGAAATACAGGGCTGCTGGTCAGGTTGATTCGCAGCAGCTACGACTAAGTCCTCAGACAAAGGTCGGTAACAGGCCCGTCTGCCGATATGCTCACCACTGAACTGTCCAACGGGTGATATGGATACTGACCGTATATGCACAACTGCAAAGGCCACAGCCAGCGTACCGTTGCGCCGGGATGTGCAGAGAATCACGGCTGGCGCGTTGAAAACAATAAATAAATAAATAAATAAAATAAAATAAAACCTGTGGCAGCTCTATGCGAATTTGCTGAGCGTACGGCATACCTCGACCGATCTTCCGAGACCATTCTCTAAGGTGAACATCCACTGGATGCCACGAAAATCACTTCTGTCTTCCCTCCTCGACACCAAACACAAGTGGAGTCGCCAAAAATTGTCCCATCCAGCTCAAATTGCGGCAATGGCGTACTTATAACACTACGTCAGAGCTCCCGCCTAGACACGGCAAGCGATATTCTTCCAATGGGAAAGTTTGCCGCCAAAATCTCTGCTCTTTCCCAATCTAAACTTGGCGCCAGAGAAGCACTCTCTTTCCCAGAGCAATCATAAAGCTCGGCGCCCGTCTGTCGGTCGCCCACATGAGGTGGACACTACGCCTCCCGAATGCAGGCCGTGGCCGTTGTCCTGCTGAAGGCCAGGCTGCCCTCATGGGCCGACATTATGGCGAGAGGTCACAGCATGCGCTCACAAACAAAGCGCTCACACCTTTGTAGAAGCCCAGATGGTATCCTGCAACGGACTACGGCTGTTTCTTTGACTCCTATCGTCCTGGTCACATCTCCCTGCCGTCCTTACCGACTCAGAAAGAAATCTAGTGCCACAGTTATTATTAGTAGTGGCAAACAAACTCTGTCATACCCTGTCATACCTATAATTACTCGTCCTGATGGTTCGCCAGGTAGCTGAGATGGAGTTAATGCCTCTGCAAGGACTATGTAAACAACAGGGGGTAAGGATTGCGTACCCAAGGGATCGCCAGCTTTCAAAGCGCATATTTAAAGCAAACCTGATTTGCATCATCATAGCGGCGCTACTAGTGCCATTCTTAAGTGGAAGGTGCGAAAATTGAATAGAGATCATCTTTCAGATGTAGAAACGTGCTTACCAACTTTTGATTATATTGCGCAAACCCTTCTTGGAGTCGTGGTTTTTTTCTGTCAGTGTGTCAGCCAGTATGTGCCTCGTTTAAAGTGGGCCTTATAAAACGCCTTTCTGTTACATTCCCTGAGGCCATCCGAATAGAGTTTACTTGTGCGTGTGTTATCTGAAGTTACAAGTGAAATGACGGCTAACATTTTCGATGTGAACAATTTGTAAGTAATCTTAAGCCACTGGTCCTAAATAAATGCACCATTATTGAGACGCGGACACAAAACGACAAACAGACAGAGACAAGTCCGCTGCAAACCAACACCAAGGAAGAGCCGGTAGCAAGAATTTCAGGGGATGTGACAACCGTTCACAACACACTAGGAATAATCTGGACGTAAAAGCAGTAGCTTCTTTATGAGTGTCGTCTTTTCAATGACGTTAAATGCCAAATTTTCTAATATTTAAAGCAAAAATTATATTTAGGTAGAGTAGAACGCTTGAAATTTAGTTTGTCATTACATTAGATTAGAATTTCTGATTTGTTTGTGAGAATAAAAGATTGCTGATACTCTTCATACATTATTAAAAATTAAAACACTTGACCTTGAGATTTCACCACAGTGCCGTTTCTGTAGTGCTACTTATTACCTCAACAGATTATTGTGATTACGGAACTTCTAGAATAGCTGAGACAATATTCAAGTTGTACACTGTAAACACGGAAACCAGCCTGGATGGCAGTTTAAAGTTTGCCTAGCTTTGACTGTTCAGCTTAAACAATTAGCTGCTCTTAGTGTAAGAGTTATTAACTGGGACAATTTAGGTTAAATGCGCACAAATTCGCGCCCTCGTTGCTAATTGGTTCACATTTTGTACCCGTGTGTCATCAGCGGTGCTTTTTTGACGTATTGTTGGTTGGAAAATGTAAATCTACCCAGCGTCGCCTGCCGTACTATGGTGTCATTGCCAGTTGTTTTCTGACCCGACTACATAAATCTCGTCTACAGCGATGATGGCTTTGCTGTCCAAGGCTGAAAACTCTGCACCCGCACGAAGCCACTGCGGAAAGCCAGCCCGCATACGGAGCTCGCGAGAGGAAGGCAACTGGAATTAATACAGCTGGACAATACGCATCCCTGCTGGCGAGATGAGATGTTTTATCTCCACTGGATTATACGTTCTGATGAACATTTGTGACAAGTTAAAAACATCACGACGTATTGCTACGACCGCATTACATTTTGTATTCCATACTGCACGGCTACGTATCTAACACGGGTACAAAAAATATGTGCATACGCACGTGACCAAAATGAAAGCACTTTTATCTGCATTGTGTTGTTATCACCCAGGATATTAACTCCGTATTGATCTCTGAAACTCAAACGAGTAGCTGTGAAGTCCATCGTTTTAAACTTTAGAGGTCGTTTCGTGATCCGAATGCAGTGATTCAGTGAAAGTTAATATGCTGACGATTCGGAAGTGCAGATATGAATGAAGCACCGACGGAAATGACTACCATACATTTTGCATTCTGCTCTTTGTTATTATATGGAGAACGTGTCGCCTTACGTAACGTCTCATCCAAACCTTATAGACTATATTCAAATTTTGGGAATTATAAGGTTTACAAAATGTTTGATTATTGATTAATGACATAAAGCAATAAACTTGGTTCGCAACTTTTGCAGTCACAGTTACGTATAGTATTTCTAAGGCAATATATTATGACTTCACAGTAGCTTTTATTTTCAGAAGAAGGTTACGCGTTTTATTCTGTAAATAATTTTAGTTAAACAAAATGTAAGTATTTTTATGTTCTGAGTTTTCAGTACATTTCATCTTCGCTAAAGAATAGGCCTAGTAGTCCACAATGCACGCCGCTTCGTGAAAATGAACTTGAGTGCCCACAGTTGTGGCACAGATTACCGCTCCTCTAGGAAGGTTGTCTGGCTGCTGACTGTAACTGCGACATTCAAGACACTTCTATTGTTTCCATTCCTTTCAAAATAATTTTATGTTGTACACGTCTTGTTATTGGACTCAGCTATCAGAAGATCATATAGCGAGGTGGCGCTTTTGTGAGACAGTGGACCTGTATTCGTGGTGACGGCGGTTGAAATCCCTGTCCAGGCATCCAGATTTAGCTTTTGAATGGGTTCTCTAAATTGCTGGAGGCAAATGCTGGATCGGTGCTTTTGAAGAGGACGCTACCGATTATCCTCTCTATGTCTCCCGGCCAAACAAAGCTTGTACTGAGTCTCTATCCTCGTCGTCAGTGGGACGTTAAAACCTGTTCGTTCTTCATTTCTTCCTTCTTACCTTTGTCAGTAGGTCCACAGACATTCAGCTACAACCAGACAACGATTACTTCAAGAAATAAAGTAACCAATCGCATTTTTACAACTTTATTTATGTGAAAATGTGTTTATGGCTTTCACAGATCTTCAGCTTGCGTCATCTATACTCCGTATTACTATAAAAAGACAAGTCGTTGTTTAATGTTACCATAAATCTCGAAAACTGCTTGATCAATTTACTTCAAATTTAACACGATACTATAGTAAACGTTCGAACTGACATAGACTAAATATTTTTATGAACATGGTATATAAATACAAACACATGGATACTACATAAAGGGGTAACGTTATTAGCCAAATCTATAAAATGTCTTGACCGATTTACTTCAAATTTTTACACGATACTCTAATAACAGTTCGGGCACAGGCTACATAGTCTAAATATACACTGGTGTCCAAAATTAAAGCAACGAACGGCTATTTCCCCGTCCTGTGTCTAATCCAAAACGTAATCATACTAACTGTCAACCAGATGTTCTGCACGGAAAGCGGCATTCGTGTCAACAGATACCCATGCCAACGAAGACGCCAGGGCACCTATGAAACGAGGTAGGGTTTGCGGGATAGCCGCACATCCACAGTCGTTGTGTACACAGTCACAGATGGTGCAGTATGAGACAGAGAAGATGCCTAACAGACTCTCTGCGGTGGAGGGCCATAGAATGAAAGGAAGCAGGACAGTCGTAAACTGATTTGGCCCGATGGCTTAATGTGAATCGTTCTGCTGTTTCTAGGATGTACTGACAGTTTATACAGACCGAAACTATGTCCCAAAGACCAGAGCAGGGCTGGCTTCAGAAGAGAGGACCGTTATTTGGCTGTAAGGACACGACATTACTACTTTTTTGCTGCAGCAGAGTGGCCTTTATTGTCGGAGACGTGCTGTATGTCTTCCTCTGACGCTTTTTCACAGAGGGGAATGTCTAGAGCGAAGTCATCAACAAGCCACCTGGACGGTTGAACAGTGGACAATGCTGTTTTCACAGATGAGTCCCGATTGGGTCTAGAGAGTGATTCTTAATGGATTTGCATCTGGAGGGAACGTGGAACACGATTTCGGGACCCAACCATTGTGGAAAGAGACCGAGATAGAGGAGAATCCCTAATGGTGTTGACAGGGATTATGTTTACCATAAACACCTCTTCATGAAATGTTACAGGTGAATTGGCAAGGTTCAATTGCTGTCAGGTATTGTGACATCTTGAGACCTCATCTGCAGTTGATGCGAGGCGCTGTGGGTCCAGAAGTTATATTGATGTACGATAATGCTCGACCACATAGAGCATGGGTGGTTAATGATTTCTTGGAAATGGAAGATATTACACGCATGGTGCAGCCTGCTCGCTCTCCCGATTTGAATCACATATAGCATGTCTGGGAAGCGTTATGGAGACGGCTTGCACCACGTCAGCATTCACAGACCATTCTCCAAGACTGTGAGCAGCTCTGCGGGAAGAATGGGCGTTATTGCCTCAACATGAGACTGATGACATCCTTCATAGCATGCCCCATCATTGTGAAGCCTGTATTGCTGCCAGCGGTGGTCACATCCCATACTGAGCACATTAACAAGTCGTCATAATGTGTGTTCAAATCTGTTAAGTTGGAAAAAACGAAGAATATTTTGTCTACCGTTATGCATGTTGCAGTTGTTTACTTTCTGTATTCATTATAATGTACCTACTTTATTATCACCTGTTTATACTGTTTTGCGGCAAAATAAACGCAAGGTTGCAAAATTTCCTTTTCTTGCTTTAATTTTAGACGCCAGTGTTGTAAGGTATCCGTATTTAACGGACCTTACAAGAACTTTATCCATAACAACAGTACGATACAGTGTGAGATTCTCAGAAAATAACAATTACATTATATCAACAAAAGGCAATTGCAGTTAATCTCATGCACTGGAAAATTAATAAAGCAATCTCTACCATGGACAGTGGTATGAAACAAACAAGTTAAAGGGAAACTCATGTAGAAGACGAACCAAGCAGGTTTCTAATGATATCGTAAAACTCCCATCAGTAAGAGACCAGCGAACTTCAGCGCAGAAAGGGATAAGGCCAGAACAATACATTATTCCTTTTAGCGTAAATAAGGCCAAGACCCAGAAAGAAAAATGAAAATGTTTATTCATCTCTAGCGAGACAGTGATTGGCTGAAGCCATACTTGGCGATACAGACGCGACATGGTGGGGATATCTCCATTATCTAAAAGCATTTTGAGACCTAAAATTAAGGCTCTCTCTCTCTCTTTTTCTCTCTCTCTCCCTCTCTCGGCTCACGGCGGACTGTACAAGTATGTGGAAATAAGTGACGGTATTGAGAGTTTGCTTTCTGTGAAGTGAGGACAATAGGCTTCACGTGTCGTGGCGACAGATAGCAAAGCGTTAGTTAAATATTTCTGCAGGAATTTTTGCACCCAAAGAAATTGTGCACATTGCTCCAACCCATAGCGAGTTCAATATCCATTATTTCGACTAGGGAAAGGTTAACATTCTACAGAACACAGGAAAATTGCGACTGAGTGAATTCAGCCAACGCCAGAGTAGGGAATTAGCGTTTCAGATCCAGCATGGAGACAACGCCATTGCGGATGCCACTTGGTAAAGTGCCATCACGCATTAAGCTACAGTAAATGTTGAGTCTAGATTGTGCTCACTCCAACTTGTGTACACTTTGACCATTGAATATCAAAAGCTAGGATACTAACCTACCCTCACATTGGGTACACGAGAGTTTTTCATTGGTTCAAAAAGTAAATTTATTCTCCACCAACTCAGTGCACTGACCAACTATGACAACGTAGATTTAAATGGCCTGATGAGGATTCTAATTTTCATTCTTTCCTGTGATGAAAAATTTTCGTGTGTAGAGATAACGATTTTAATAATCGTCATTTCAATATGTCCAAGAATTAAATATTTTGTTATTGAGTATCAAAAGTAATTGAACATGATTGTTGTTTATCACTTGACCCCTGAAAGCAACAGTTGATAAATTATACGTAGAATAAAAGAGGGAATTTTTGTTTTGTCTTTCTAGAAGACCCCAAACTTTCACTTTTAATAATTCATGCATACTAAGTACTTGACAGCAGCATTTCTAATGATGTTTATTACCTAATGTTAGCTGCCTTACAGGGCCAGGGTCATATTTACTTAGAATGCCTGTTTGACACCCTGGGCTTGAGAAGACAGTTCAGATGTTTTGTCCATTTGCGCACTAAGTGGTAAGCTAAGTTTGCACACATTAGTACACTCACTGTGCAGATAGAAAGGTTGGTTGTACGAAAGTGTAAATAAAGGGGAAACATTTTTAGCAAAAATCTCTAAAAGTTCTTGAACTGATTTACCTCTCATTTTTACATGATTAATAAGCATTCATATTGACATAGAGTGTATATTGTTGAAACAACAATCTACAGGTTTTCTGTTAAACTATGTGAGAAAGAAAGTGATGCACTTACTGTGCTGTGGAAATGTATAGTTTTGTTTTCCTTCTCACACTCATTTTTAACTACGATAGCACGGCATTTTAACCATTACACAAGTTGTTCCTCCCATTTACATTTTTTTCTCCATATACAATTTTAAAAAAAAATTAATACTTGCCTATTTTCTGCTTTGTTTTTACCTCGTTGTCAGTTTTAACAGAAAAAAAACAGGATTTATGGCTTATCACTTTATGATTAGAGGACTACTGTGGCATCTGAGATGTCCAAAACTTTGTAATCCTACCCACTTGCAGATTAACACTAAGCTAAATACTGTCATTGTAGCTACTATCCTCACAATAGATGTGTTCCCACTTTAACGTGGAACGCTTCACAGTTTTGCAAGTCATACTTGCACAGGACCCAACTTAATATTTTTCTGACTGTACCGTATACCACAGAGGCGAATAATTAATAAAATTGAAACATTTCCGATTTTCAAATAAGAACGTCCTCGTTGTCTCCAGCTTCCAGTCAGACAGAGCTTCGTATTGTCGTCTGCAGACGTAACTCTTGGGAAGAGCTAAATAGAATGCCTGCAGCTCTCACAATAGCATCGAAATAAGAATGAAGTTGTACTCCTTCATTACCATTATAGGTGCCTTCCGATGGTTGATAGCTGAAGATCTTAGAATTGTGGTATAACTTGACCACTGCCACTATCTTTCCGTTTGAGCGCTACTGTTCCTGTCCCCGGCGGCCAGAGTGGCCGAGAGGTTCTAGGCGCTATAGTCTGGAACCGCGCGACCGCTACGGTCGCAGGTTCGAATCCTGCCTCGGGCATGGGTGTGTGTGATGTCCTTAGGTTAGTTAGGTTTAAGTAGTTCTAAGTTCTAGGGGACTGATGACCTCAGAAGTTAAGTCCCATAGTGCTCAGAGCCATTTGAACCATTTTGTTCCTGTCTCCTTCAGTGTGCCGTAACTTAAGGATCTACAGATTCTAAAATAAGAAAGAATGATGCATTGTGTGGAATATCTGAGTAATAAGGTATGGAGGTGTTGCATCTGCATCGAAACCCGAAAAAGAGTATTTGCGCAAGACTGAAAGGAATATGAAGGAGCATTGTGCATGCTATACTATGGACTACAAATAGAGATATTATTACAGCTTTGCGTATCGTCACGGAACTCACGAGAAAATTATAGAACCTGTTCACCGAGAGGGTTCCCGCCTATCGCCACGTCCTCTCCAAAGGATAGGCTTCGCTAGTCACACTTCGAGCGACAGTATTGTACGAGATCGTGCTGAAAAGTAATGCCTCCGAATTTTTTATTCTGTTCTCAGTATCGGTTGAGATGGTACATGTCGTGCATATTACTCGGTCAACTTTTTGGCTTCCCTGACGCAAGTTGCAACCCTTTGCCGCTGTGAAGCTCCGAAATGTGGCGTGTAACATGGCAGTGTATAACGTAACTATGTTAGCGCGTGAGAAACAGCGTGCTGTAATCGAGTTTCTAGCCACAGAAGAGTTCGTTCACACATGGAGCACACGCTACTTCAACACGACAGAGCAAGACCACACACTAGCGCTGCGACATCTGCAACAGTCCGACGCCTTGTGCCATCGATCAAGCTCCGTACAGTCCCGACTTCGCCCCACCCAATTTTTATCTGTTTCCAAAAGTTAAAGAACAACCTCCAGGACTTCACTTTGATAGTGATGAAGCGGTGCAAGCAGAGGTGACGTTACAGCTCTGTCAACAGACTCAAACATTGTACAATGACAGTATCAATAATATTGTCTCTATTTGAGATAAATGTGTCGGTTGCTAGGGTGACAATGTCGAGAAATATATGTGTAGATATGAAGAATAAAGATGTGTTCATAACGTTTGTTTTATTTTGAAATCTTTAAGATTTTTCGCATAAAAAATTCGAAGGCATTACTTTCCAGCACGTCGTCGTATTTCTGTTTTTCCTAAGCGAAATGCACGTGGATACAGCATGTGACACATTTTAACAATCAGATAGTGTTAGTAGTAAGATTACTAGATGAAAGAGCATACTAAACTACTGGCCATTAAAATCGCTACACCACGAAGATGATGTGCTGCAGACGCGAAATTTAACCGACAGGAAGAAGATGCTCTGATATGCAAATGATTAGCTTTTCAGAGCATTCACACAAGGTTGGCGCCGGTGGTGACACCTACAACGTGCTGACACGAGGAAAGTTTCCAACCGATTTCTCAAGCCGGCCGAAGTGGCCGTGCGGTTAAAGGTGCTGCAGTCTGGAACCGCAAGACCGCTACGGTCGCAGGTTCGAATCCTGCCTCGGGCATGGATGTTTGTGATGTCCTTAGGTTAGTTAGGTTTAACTAGTTCTAACTTCTAGGGGACTAATGACCTCAGCAGTTGAGTCCCATAGTGCTCAGAGCCATTTGAACCATTTGAACCGATTTCTCATACACAAACAGCCGTTGACCGGCGTTGCCTGTGAAACGTTGTTGTGATGCCTCGTGTAAGGAGGAGAAATGCGTACCATCACGTTTCCGACTTTGATTGTCGGCTTATAGCCTATCGCGATTGCGGTTTATCGTATCGCGACATTGCTACTCACGTTGGTCGAAATCCAATGACTGTTAGCAGAATACGGAATCGGTGGTTTCAGGAGGGTAATACGAAGCGCCGTGCTGGATCCCAACGGCCTCGTGGAGATGACAGGCATCTTATTCGCATGGCTGTAACGGATCGTGCAGCCACGTCTCGATCCCTCACTCAACAGACGGGGACGTTTGCAAGACAACAACCATCTGTACGAACAGTTCGACGACGTTTGCAGCAGCATGGACTATCAGCTCGGAGACCATGGCTTCGGTTACCCTTGACGCTGCATCACAGACAGGAGCGCCTGCGATGGTGTACTCAACGACGACCCTGGGTGCACGAATGGCAGAACGTAATTTTTTCGAATGAATCCAGGTTCTGTTTACAGGATCATGATGGTCGCATCCGTGTTTGGCGACATCGCGGTGAACGCACATTGGAAGCGTGTATTCGTCATCGCCATACTGGCGTATCACCCGGCGTGATGGTATGGGGTGCCATTGGTTACGCGTCTCGGTCACCTCTTGTTCGCATTGACGGCACTTTGAACAGTGGACGTTACATTTCAGATGTGTTACGACCCGTGGTTCTACCCATCATTCGATCCCTGCGAAACCCTACATTTCAGCAGGATAATGCACGACCGCATGTTGCAGGTCCTGTACGGGCCTTTCTGGATACAGAAAATGTTCAATTGCTGCCCTGGCCAGCAGATTCTCCATATCTCTCACCAATTGAAAACGTCTGGTCAATGGTGGCCGAGCAACTGGCTCGTCACAATACGCCAGTCACTATTCTTGATGGACTGTGGTATCGTGTTGAAGCTGCATGGGCAGCTGTACCTGCACACGCCATCCAAGCACTGTTTGACTCAATGCCTAGGCGTATCAAGGGCGTTATTACGGCCAGAGTTAGTTGTTCTGGGTACTAATTTCTCAGGATCTATGCACCCAAATTGCGTGAAAATGTAATCACATGTCAGTTCTAGTATAATATATTTGTCCAATGAATACCCATTTATCATCTGCATTTCTTCTTGGTGTAGCAATTTTAATGGCCAGTAGTGTAGTCGCTTTGGAGCGATGTAGGCGATGTAGAGCTGCTGCCCGTCATGCGACCCTTCATGGCTGACGCAAGCCATTTCGGTGAAGTGATGTGCGTGTGTCAGTCGGTTGTATTGGAGTCAGCGCAGTGAGCTGAGTCAGCGTGGAGACGTTACAATGGCAGAAAGGCGCCAAGATGTTTGGAAATTTCATGTTTGGAAATGAATTAAATTGCTGTATGTATTGGTGTTGGTTCACCAAATCTCCTTACCTGACGTGTTGCATCAGTGCGGACTGTCCAACGTATTTAAAAGGAATGGTATACCACTGACAGAAGAGTGCTCGTGAAACGATCCAACCGACAGGTTCCGGAGGCGAGCGTCGTGCCTTGTCGCTGCCAATCAGTTTCAAACTCGACAGGATTTGCTGTTGTTAGTGAATGCAGGTTTCTATCAACAAAGGGAACTATATGAAAAGTCTATTTGGAGTCGCTTACCTTGAAAAAGGCCGTTGCTTCCAGCGCCACATAAAGCTTCACTTCTTCGGTGGGTCTGTCCTTCCATCTGCAATTGTTGAGATGCTGAGAACTGGGCAGGAGGAAGAAATATTTTAGGGACGGAGTTTCGAGGTAAGCGGTCGTAATCGACAGAGACGGGGTCTGACGGCCATCTGTGGCTGGCTTGCAGCTTCGCAGGCCTACCACAACCGATAACGTAAAGTGATTTTGTGAACGTCTCTATGGCAGCGCCTCAATGTTTCACAGCTCTGAAGACGGCCTCGTTTTCGCCTGCAGCCCTTAGCGCTTCACAGTTGAAAGATGGCAACAGTGCTGCGAGCTGTCAAGAATCATTTTACATCGTATCGATTATAGGGATGCTGACAGAATGACAAGGTCAACGTAGCAGACATGTAAACGCACGTCATGTTTCCACGATCGTACCGCGGTTAAGGGATGCGTAGTAAGTGATACCACGAGGACGACAATGAACTGCATGGACTCCCCACTTGGAAAAAGAAGTGCCTTCTCTTGTGAAAGTGGAGCCGCTGATTAGCACTTGGTCGGTTTTATGTGAAAGGACTGTCACGTGTGGGAAGTAATACGGGAACCAGAAACATTCACTACATCTGAATCATTCACATACTGTGCAGGCTTTAATTCATGCTGGATTCGAATTTTGTGTCCTTTGGGCCAATGGGTGCTGTAGAGCTGTATGGTCGATCTTCCACCGTGTGTACTTTTCTTAAATGGAAACTGTTTTACCTGAGACATATTTTTCAATTGTAAAACTCTTATACGTGCCCCTGAAAAGCGAAGCGGTACAATTGTGAAGAGCCACTAACATATATTTGAGAGCGGATATATGATTGGTTGACGGTCGCATGTCCTCGCTTCACTGCAGTTATATAAAGAATGTTTCTGAGAGACATATTCACCACATAGTTGGAAGATAACTAACTTGATGCACGTGCCCGCATGTAATTCCGTCATAGGGAGGCACCAGCTCACTTTGCACATTTTGCTCGTGATTGTCTGTGTCAGACGTTCCCTGAAAGGAAAGTAGACCTGTTTCGTGGCAAGTTCGCTCACGTGAGTTGACCAATATATATATATATATATATATATATATATTTAGGGGCATGTGAAAAATTTTGAGCCCAAGACACCAGTCGAAGCTGAACACTTGGTAAGAATTTTCGTTACATGTCACGCAGGGATTGTACAGACGCCCACGACAAAACATAGTGCGACGATGTTATTCGATTGCGGGCAAGGCAATCTCAGACTAATACAATCGCTCTTTTTCATCATGGACCGAAAGTTTGTATCTTCACCAAAGAAACGCTCTCGTATATTATTTCTGATATTAAAAACTCCCTAGCGCAAAATCTGTACCTTCAGCAAGGATGTGTGTGTGTGTGTGTGTGTGTGTGTGTGTGTGTGTGTGAATTCGCCGGCCGGGGTGGCCGAGCGGTTCTAGGCGCTACAGTCTGGAATCGCGCGACCGCTACAGTCGCAGGATCGAATTCTGCCTCGGACATGGATGTGTGTGATGTCCTTAGGTTAGTTAGGTTTAAGTAGTTCTAAGTTCTAGGGGACTGATGACCTTAGAAGTTAAGTCCCATAGCGCTCAGAGCCATTTGAACCATTTGTGTGAATTCCTAAGACACCAAACGGCTGAGGTCATCGGTCCCTAGACTTACACACTACTTAAGCTAACTTAAATTAACCTACGGTAAGTACAGCACACACATACCCATGTCCCATGGAGGACTGGAAACTCCGGCAGGAGGGGCAACGCGAATCGTGACATAGCGCCTCTAACCGCGCGGCCACTCCTCGCAGCTCAGCAAGGATGATTTAACTTTGTATCTATCACCGCTTTGGGATCCAACTCAGAATTTTTTTAAGATTACAGTAAACTCTCAAGCGGTGGTTGACATGCTCTTTACCACTTACTGTAAAAGCATTATCAAAAGGCACATTCTTGTCAAATGTATACTTCCCGGCCCTGTTAGACGCTGAATCATACCAACTATTCTTAAGAGCCACACTCTTCAAAGAGATGAGACTACTGTTCCCAGTAGTTAGCGCTCCGATACTCTCGAGCGATACCTGGAACATCTGCAGAAGACATTTCTCCTTTCTGCTTTTCATTTAGTTCAACGTCTCCCACCTTTCAGTATTAGCGACCCAATTTTCAATCACAACATTCATTGTGGACCGCCCCTCTCTCCCTGATACGATAACAATATATACAATGTATTCTGAGTATTTTCACGCTAAAGCTACAATTTAAACACCTTAAAAATGCCCAAGAATAAGTATATTTATTGTTATTTCGTAATACCGATCCGCTACCTTCACCAAAATCGATGGCCCTCTATTGCTCTCTCTTTCGTAGGTAGGACGTGAAAAATTAATGGAAAAGCCCTTGCATTATTTACTATCTTAAATGATTATATAAACGTGGTAACCATAAAATGGAAAATATGTGTCTGAATATACACAGTTGGTGCTCGTTCAGTGTCTGGATGATTCCACTTGTGTAAAAAAATCTCCACATGGTCTCGCGACTCGTTTCATGATCCACAGAGAAGTTCTGGCTTCCAAAGAAACCCCTCCTAGTCTGAATACTGTGCCAACGGCGATTGTAAGAGCAGTAAATTACATAAAAGTGAGACCCTAAGATCAAGAATTTTTTCCTGCACTTGATAAATAAATGGGTGCAGCAAGTTCAGTGTTACTGTTTTATTGCAAGGCAACATGGTTATCACATGGAAAATTTTTGTGGCGTGTTTATGCATTAAGAAAGGAAATCACCATTTTCCTAGAACAGGTTTCATCTGTGGTGAAACTGAGCTACTTGGTCGACATATTAAATGCCTTGAATCTTCAACTCAGAGGAGCAAAGAGACATAAGTCGGAAGAAGTGACAAAATTAATGCTTTTTGTAGAAAACTGGAGTTGTGGAGCTGAAATCTAAAGCAAAAAATCCTAGAAATTCTCGCAAATGTGGAGTGACACATTAAAACTTGCAAAGGTGAAGAAAAACATGTAAAAATTGTTTTTGTAACCACTGAAGAATGTTTATCCACGCTGGTAAAATTTTTAAAAAGTGTTTTCTTGTTGGCGTGTTCCGAGTGGGTTAGGGATCAATTCCAAAATACTCCCGAAGGTCTCTCAAATGACGAAATGAAATCTTCATCAACTTTACGGCAAGTGGAGAAAGCAAAAGATAATTTAGCAATAAGTCGTTCTTTGAATTTTGGGCACGGGTGGATGATGAGTTTTCTGCACTGAAAACAAGAGAATATCGTATACTATTACCTTTTTAAACATCCTACCTTAGCAAAACAGGATTTTCGTGCGTTGACAGATGTCTGCTAAACACACAAAATTAGCATAAAATGTTATTTATAATACTGACCCTCCTTCTAAAAACTTCGCAAGCCAAGCCAAAGAGAGTCACTAATAATTACGAAACTTTTTTTTAATTTAGTGCTGAAAAATTAATTCTTAAATGCATTATGGAGTACTGACGTAGTCCTATTCATAAGTGCTTTATATCAGCGTAAATGTGAATTTTAATTTTTTTTATTACATCAAAGTGTTTTTCGCTGTGATTTCCTTTCAGTAAATTAATCAGTTTTCTGAATTGATACATTTTTCTTCACAAATAAGCCCACTTCCCCCTTTTAGGTTCATCACACCTTCCTAGGAGGCGCGCCTCACGGGTTGGGTATACGTGATTTTGGTGAATTAGTGGCCTCGCGTAATTATAGTGAGCCACCGTATGCCACCTTTTACAAATCCTGTAAGATTTCGGATAAATCCCAATTATTTAACAAGTAGGTAAAGGTGGAGTAAAGCAGCCACTCAAACGGAAATTGAATTTTCACCAAGCCATGTTTACTGATAGAAGCTTTTTCGCTTAGTTTTGAATCTACGTATTGTTAAGTATCACACCACATATTTTTAAATAAAAAGAAAACAAAAACTATATGTAATTTTATAAAGGCTTATGTAGTGGCATCTTCACTAGGGCTTGTAAAGTGGCCAGTGCCGTAGCAGTTGCAGCCCATGTTTGTTGTTCTGATCTTCTGATGTATTTTATGGGCATTTGATGCCCTAGTATTTCAAAAAAATACAGGCGGATTTTTTTTTATTACCCGAAATATGACAGGCAGTTTTAAATAAATAAATTAATTCAAAATCGTCACAAAAAGATAGAATGAAGGCAGATAATGTTGTTTTATGCGTGATGTATGGAAGAAGCCGTTACCCGGGTAACACCTTGGCCACTTCTCCCGATGAGTAGTGTGGCCACTTTTTCCGATCGGATGCCATGTCGAACATCAGTGATCCATAGATGAAGGAGTCAAACGGAAATAAACAAGAAGGAACCGCATTTGTAAGCCAAAAGATGTTGTTTGAACACTGATATGGTGAAGCAAGTATTACTCTGTAAATAAGTAAGGTAACAAGGATAATATAAATGACGACCGAAAATCAGAAAAGTTTTAATTAACAAGTAACGGAACAAGCTTCGTCCGTCAAACTCATTGACAACGATGAAGGTTTGTACTGGAATTAGGATGACCACTTCCCCGCAGACAGATGCACTGTTTAGGGGCCGGCCGATGTGGCCGAGCGGTTCTAGGCGCTACAGTCTGGAACCCCGCGACCGCTACGGTCGCAGGTTCGAATCCTGCCTCGGGGATGGATGTGTGTGGTGTCCTTAGGTTGGTTAGGTTTAAGTAGTTTTAAGTTATAGGGGACTGATGACCTCAGAAGTTAAGTCCAATAGTGCTCAGAGCCACTTGAACCATTTTGAACTGTTTAGGGCAAAAAACATGCAGTGGTCACTACTCCCGCCATGGTTAATTTACCCCAGCTTCCCCTACTGGGCCACGTCCACTGCAAAGAAGGGAAGTGTAGAACACATCACATGTTCTATTTGCAGTTGATAACTTGTCCACTCCTTGTAATCTTATGGAATCATAATATTTCCTGGGGAAGATCAGATATCACGCAAAACTCAAAACCATTACACACACATTATATTTTCCTCGCAAAAAAGGGATACTTTTCCACTGGCCACTAGTTGTGACTAGGAATACGCAGAGCGACTAAATCTTCCGTTTAGCTTTTTGTTTAGTTGATTACACAGCTGAGCAACTAATAATTTTAACGTCACTCTTTCACAATTTTCTTCAATGAACGAGTTCATCAGGGCACAGCATAATCAACTGCATCAGTGTCCAAAACAGTATACTCAAAAGACTGCATCAACTGTTGTGGTTAGCAAATGATGACAAGGCTGTCTCTCAGTAACCTAGAACGAGATTATTTCAGTGCGCGAGAGATCTAGAGAACATGCCGTCCATAGCAACAGTCGAACTTCTTCTGTATCAAGGTTGCTCAGGACAGCACGGACGGCATACGGTGTTGCATTATCATGAAGACTTCGAATAGAGGCCACAGTCACTGGCCTAAACAAATAATAAATACACTGTAAGACAAAAGAACGATTTACCACGAAGGAGTTATGCAAACTGATCACTGACTGATGTTCGTACAGGCATCGTTGAAAACCGCAAAATTGCAAACTTTGCAGGATGATGGACGTATGTGTGGCGCTGCAGCGTAATTTCACAACATGGCTGGCAAGTTCTTGCGTAGTTCATTCCGTGTACTTAGTTGAACAGTAAATATGCCTCGCAGACAGACACATTAACAGTATACGCAGATGTCAGAATTTAAGAGGAGACGTGTAGTTGTGCTCAAAGAAGCCGGCTGGAGTAATCTGCAATTCGCTCGAAATTTCAGTAAGATTGCTGTCGCTATTCTATGATGTTAACAGGAATTGGTGATCTATGACCGAACACAGTGTCAAGAAAGAAGCGGTGACATAGAGGGACGACAGAACTTGATGACCGACGAAACGTCAGAGAGGCACTCAGAGCCCCCGAGTCGTCATTGTCATCGATCCGACGTGCATCTGGGGCCTCAGTGATCACATGGACCATTAATAAGTGACTCACAGAAAGAAGACAGCTCTGTACACCAACAAGACCGTTTGCAGTGGCGTCTGGCACATTCGGCCTGGAATTTCATTGACTGGAGTGGTATTGTCTTCAATGATGAGTACTGCTTCGAACTCAGCTCTGATGATCAGCAAAGACGTGTCTGGAGATGTCCCGGTCAGCAGTGGGATACCAGCCTGACAGTCGCCCGCCTACTACCTGACAACCTTGGAGTGATGGTCTGAGGTGCCACTATATTTCATAGCAGGAACCCTTTGGTTGTCATCCACGACATCCTTACAGCATAGCTGTACGTCGACGATGTTCTACGCTTTATTTTGTTGCCCTTCATGTCAATCCATCCTGGACTTCCATTTCCGCCAAACCCTCCCGAGCCCCGTCCTCTGGCACTCGGCGAGAGGTTCTACTGCTTATCTTTGCCCTTACCAAACCCTACCTTGGTCAATTGAGAACAGTTGGAATATTATGGGCAGGGCCATCCTACCAGCTCGGTATTTTGACGATCTAAAGCGCCAGTTGGACAGAAGTTAACACTATATCCCTCTGTGGGAAATCGAACAAGTATATCAAGAAATAATTCAGAAGCTAAGATCGCTTAAATACTATTTACTGGATAACCGATTTCAACACACTAAAGGTGCCATCATCGGATCTGTGAAGATATAACAAGACAGGTTTGGTGGAGGGCTTACATGAGTTACACTATATACATTACTATTAGTGCAGTATCATCACATACCTGAATGTAGATTAACATTTATAAACCATTTGAATATAACGATACATGAGGCAGACCAGATGATATAAAATCATTGTCACAAAAATTAAGAAACAACTGCTCTACTGGTCATTCTTTTCCATGAGAGCAGTTATTTCTTAATGTACCAAATAGTTTTATCTTGCGACTTCGGTTTTACGTATCTCATGGAAAAGAATGACCAGGAGAGCAGTTGTTTCTTAATTTTTGTGACAATGATTTTATATCAGCTGGTCTGCTTCATGCATCGTTATATAGAAATGGTTTATAAATGTTAATCTACATTCAGGTATGTAATGATACTCCGCTAATCGTAATGTATGCAGTGTAACTCATGTAAGCCCTCCCTCAAACCTGTCTTGTTACATCTTCACAGATCCGGTGATGGCACCTTTAGTATGGTGAAACCGGTTATCCATTAAATAGTATTTAAGCGATCTTGGCTTTTGAATTATTTTTACGACAGAGTGATCGACCCACTACATACTGTGTGTTCACTGCAAAGTCTATCAAGCAATGGCAAACCGAATAACTACTTACATAATGGCTGGAGGTGGACCAACTCGTTATTGACTTGTTCAACATGTGAAGCTCTTTCTCTAGAATAAATCATCCCATTTTTCTGAAATTGTAATCGTCTGTACATGTACATTCCATAGACCAAATTCCATCCCATTCGTATAGCTTCTTCCTAATACATCTTTCTTTTTGTCTTAGAGTACATGGTATCACGAATCAGTACCACCCCAAGGGCGTCGAAGCTGGCAATGAAATTGCAAGTATCTGTAACGTACCGACAGCGGTCATGTGGTATCTGACGGACCCAATGGTACTCGCCCACTGAGCAACGCCTCTAGCAGCTCTGGACTATCAGCGCTCTCTGTCACCGCAATATAGGACGGCCGGCGGCAGCCAGGGACCACACTCGCACTTGGAGCCTCTTCGCCACGTTATGCTACGCAGACGCCGCCTAATAGAGGCGTCAGCACCATCGTTCGTGCCTTAGTTCAGAGAGCCTCAACCTTGTTGCTATTGTATGAGCTGGACTCTATCTCTTGCTGCACTATTTTTACAATGAGTCTTCGTGCACTTGGAGCAATACAAGTTAAGTAAATCTTCTGTTTACTGTGTTAACTTCTCCGCTAATCATTTCTGCTCCTTGATCAGCTTTTCTACGACGATAGTTGCCTCACCGCACGGCAAAAGACCTCTCCTTACCACTGTGTTCGAAGTCGTACACAACAGAGTGTGTACACAGCAGAGTCTATAACAGCTGCTGTCCAAGTTACAGGCTATTGGAACCACAGGTGATCGCGTTGTGATCCAGTGGCACCCTACACCATCACGCCAACTGCCAGGCCCTTATAAGGCAATCTCGCAACTTTCGTTCTCCTCGGAGCCTCCACACTTGCACACGTCTGCCATGGTGCTGTGCATAGAACCGTACCTCATCCCAAAAGAAAACGTGGTGCTACTCCTGTGTCCAGTGTTGTGTCTGGGCACACCAAAGTCGACGCGCCTCTCTCCGCTGCGACGTCAACGAAGTCGCAACATTGGTCGCCGTGCTGACAATCCGTGGTACTCCAAATAACGTCACACCTTCAGTGTCGATACTTGTCTTGCCACATATAAGTCCATTTCCTGACTCAGGATAGTTGACGTGGCTGTACTATCCTATATGGCAGAGTTGCAGAGTATGGCCCTCCCGAAACCATGGATTACTTATTCGTTTGGTAGTCGTGGCATCCAGACCAACGCGAGCAACAGTATTACGGTACGGTAAGCCTCAGTCTCGGAAGGCCACGGTCCTACCGGCGTCACATTGTGACGTGTGCTGGTAGGCGTTTCTACTTCTTCTGACCTTCTCACAAATGAACAACATTTAAATGTTATTTCTGAATAGGAAACCCGCTGGATAACATTTTCTTGTATAGAGAATGTAAGGGGCATGTTTAGAAAATAAGTGTACTGTGACCAAAACGAGCTGTGGTATTTTGTTTTTTGAGGTTTGGTAAACTGAGTGGTACACGGGGATCCCCTGACCAGAGCTAGCAATGCAAGAACACTACAGCATTTAAATTCACGCGGTAGTGTCCAGTTGCGTGAAAGATGTCGGTAAGGAACCCCTCCTAGAGCGAGTTACGTGCTGTGGTCCGCTTCCTACTCGCGAGAATAACACCCACCGAATTTTTTTCCGTGAAGAAAAATAGTTTACGGTGCAGGAATTACAGACACAACAAGTGCGTTTAAGTGCTCTAGGGAGAGAAGTGCAGGCAGAACAGATGTTCATGACGAACAGAGGAGTGGGGGACCTTCCATTCTGACGGATGAGCGGGGGGAAAACGGGCAAACTGTTTGTGAAGACCGCCGACTAACAGTCAGTGAAATTTCTGCAATATTTCCACACCTCTACAGAACTCTCTTATACAAGACTCACAGATATGCTTGGACATCAGAAGCTGTCCGCAAGATGCGTCCCAAAATACCTGACGGAGTGGCACAAGAAAAATCGGGTTACTAACGCCCGCGAGTTTCTTGAGCGACTTGAATTGGAAGGTGAGAATTTTTGAGCTCTATTGTGACTGAAAATGAAACGTAGGTTACTCATTACATACTTGAGACAAAAAGACAGTCGTCACAGTGGCGTCACACAAATCTCCCATTTGCTTAAAAATAATAACCAATATTTCGGACGAAAAAAATCACGGCCGCAGTGTTTTGGGACTGAAAAGGCATCATTTTGATCGAATTTCTGCCTCAGAGGGAGGCCATAAACACACACGAAGTTGTAACACCTTAAAAAATTCAAAAGAAGCATTCAAATCGAAAGAAGCGGAGTAATGATGAGAGGAGTGCGCTTGTCGCACAACAACGCCCGTACTCACACAGCCACCACGCCACCACGGTGCTCTTTGGCTCATTTTGTTGGGATATTTTGAACCCCCCCGCCCCTCGTATTCCCCTGAGTCGGCGCCTTCAGATTATCGTATTTCCACCTCTCTGAAGGCACACTTGAGTGGAATTAAATTTTCGACCAGCGAGTAGGCACAGAAAGAGGTTCTGAACAGGAGGAAGGAGCTGGTGGGAGGGCACAAAGAAGTTTATGCCACGGTTCACCACATTCACTGAAAAGGATAGCAATTAAGTGGAAAAAAAGTCAACAAGTGTACCTGTTTTTTCTGATGCGCTGAAATGTTAACAATTCCTCTTTAAGGTGTTGCACTTTCGATGGTCTGCTGCGTACGCGACGCTTATACAATAAGGATTGTCTATGGTGCAGTTACACTGATGAGCCAAAACATGATGACCACCTGCTTAAAAGCGTGTTAGTCCACTTCTAGAACGCAATTCAAGAGTGATTCTGCGTGCCGTGGTTTCGACAAGTACTTGATAGGTTTTTAGAGGTTTGTGGCACCAGGCGCCGCCGCACAGGTCAAACACTTCTCGTAATTTACGAGATTACGTTAGCGTCTCAGTTGTGTTTCATCGGATTCAGATAACCCGAATCTGATGGCCAAGACATCAATAACAGTTCACTATCATGCTCCTCGAACCACTGCAGGACGATTCTGGCCTTGTGACACGGGCAGTTATCTTGCTGGAAGATGCCATCGCTGTCGAGGGAGACATCAAGCATAAGGGGCTACAGGTGGTCGCTAACTATGTTCACGTAGTCCACAGATGCCATGATGCCTTCGATTACTACCCCAAGTCCAAGGGAAGTCCAGTCGAATCTCCCCCACAACATAATATTGCTCCCACCGACCTGCGTCCTTTGCGTGCTGCACGTTTCGTGTAGCTGCTCGCCTGGATGACGCTGTATCTGGACACTACCATCGACCTGGTTTAGCAATTAACCGGATTCATCCGACTAGGCGACACAATTCCATTGATCCGCAGTCCAATGTCGACGATCTCGTGCCCACTGTAATTATAATTGACGATGTTGGATCGATATGGGAATGCATAGGGATCCTCTTCTGCGGAACGGCATGTCAACACCGTGAGTTGAACGGTGTGCTCCAAAACACATACGCTTGCGCCAGCGCTGTACTCTGTCGTCATATCTGCCACAGAATGTCGCCTATCCTGCTTTAGCGAGCGGACAGGACTCCGATCCATGTATTCTGTGATGAGGCGTGGACACGGAAATTCTTGTCGCCTACTTGTGGTTTCAGCATTCTTCAGCCACTTTCCATATGTGCTCTGGACAGTAGCATGCGAACAGCAGACCAGCTTCGCCGTTTCCCAGATAATCGGTCCCAAGCACTGAGCCACAACAATCTCGATGTGTCAGAGTCGCCAAATACCGTCGCTAGAATGATCTCCCATTCGTCCCTGCTCTGCTCATATACTTGTCTTACCGCGTCACGTGTCCTCAGTGCACCAGGCAGCATGAAGCCTTGCGGTGGACAGTGATCATGATATTTTGGCTCATCAGTATAAAACTAAATACTTTAATACTCTCTTCTTTACCAGTTCTTTGTGTTTGCGGACGGTCCTCCATCAAAAGCCACGAATTCTCAAAAATATACTTCCCGTTTCTCGTTTCCACCACCAACGACAGCATGAGATTTCGTCACAAAAATTACAGTATCAAGCGATGACGTGTACTTTTTTCTCAGCATAAATACGCTGTTCAGAAGAATTAGGGTACATGTTAAATCTGTTTTTATATAGGCGGTACCTATGATCTCATCGTATGGCTGAAGATCGTCGCTTCCGATGTAGGCAACAATTAAAATCATTCGCCGTCTATTGGCTTTGTTACGCATAGTGAGATACACAGATGGGAGCTGTCATTTGTGCACGCTGAATTCAACCAAACACATGCAATGCGAGATCGTAATGAAGAGCAAGTTGCAAGGGTGGTCTGTTTGAGCTAAAAAGGGTGGCCATTCTGTCGTGTTGATGCAGACACCAATGTCTCTCCACGTCTCAGCCATAGGTTGTGGATATACTACAAGGTCGCCACGCGTTACACCCCCCCCCCCCTCCCCCCCTCCTCACCCCCCCCCCCCTCCCGAAGATTCCTTCGCCGACATCGCTAACGCACGGTTGTGCTGTGGCGGCGCTCGACGCTGGGGTAAGCCAATTCGAATTTTCTCTCACAACTAGTGGACCCGACAGGCGTTGTCCTGCATTTTTTTGTTTGATATTTAAATGATACCCATCTTCTCCTTCTTCCCAAAATATCAATGGATATTGCAAAGCGTCGTAAGAGCGATGACTGTCTTCAATCGTATGCACTGTGTTATCTCCGAATTTTATTCGTATATCTCGACGTTCAAATGCGTCGCCAACCATAGCAACTGCAACTTCATTCATGGTCGGTGCATTACATCGGCCCGCGTGCTGCCCAGATGGTACTTTGTCCGCTGTATTGAACAACTGGACCAACTGGTTGCGATTCTGTAAAAACGGTTCTAAAATACACAATTTCTCTCTCCTCCATCTGCTCGATATGGTTCTACTGGCAGCGTGCGTTTATTTGCTGCTCCTCATCACCCATGAAGTAGATTTGCAGAAATTTTGAATCGGTATCAGGCATCGGCATTAAAGAACCAATTTGGTGATACACTTGGCCCTGAATCTTAAACGTTGAGTGAAAATTGCGACCATCCTCATTCTGAACGATTTTTGTTGCTCCAAATGATGTCACTTGAAAGCATGAATTGAATGCTTCCGGCGGCGAATTCAATGGTGGCAATACAACTTTTCCAGACGCGCAGCAGAAACCGGCAGATTCACCTTTGTATTTGAGTGCATGACACTATTGGCTTTGTTTGTTCATAGCACCGATTACAATTTGTGAATGTGACGAATAGTCGATGTCCGACTCATATTCAAACGCAAGGAGAAGAAGTGATGCACGTGTCAATGTGCGATACACTTGCAAACGCTGTTGTTCACGTGTTCTGAATGTGTCGCTGACTCGTTGACGGGCCAGTCTTTGTCTCAATGCATTAGCTCGAAGGCGTTCGTTGCGTTGCTCTTGACTTTCATTAGCAAGTCTGATTGGAGCCTGGTTTCTTAAATTTTCATTGCCCGTCAATTGATCTTCTGCCGATCTATTTAACGACGGCTCTGGACTAATTGTGAATTCCGAGTCCGTCGACCAATTTTTCCTCCTCGTCCACGATGACATGGCATTGTTTTATGTACGTAACTTGTATGTGGATATAATACACTTAATATTCACTTAAATGCGACGCCTGAAATATCAAGACACCGTAAAAAAAATGAAAATGTCAAAATAACGGAACACACATAATATAATACACTCAAATTAAAATGTCGAAAAATAAACGAAATCCCATGCACGTAACTTATATCTGAATATAATACGCTCAATATTGCACACAAAAATACAACGCCACCTACCGTGCTTATTTAATAATGTAAATTTTCCAGGCTCCCTCTTGAATACATACACAAAAATTCATTCAAGTCGATCCAGCCGTTTAGTTTCAGTATGGATAAATAACCTAGATACCGACTGTAGCGCCATCTGGCGGGATTATTTGTGAATCTAACCCATCCAGGGTGCCACCCAAACGCATACAAAAAAATTCATTCAAATCGGTCCAACCGTTTAGGAGGAGTTCAGCGTCTTTTTTCTCTCATCGTCATCATTGTAAAACAGAAATATTACACAACGAACACCCACAGAAACAATACATACATGTAGTATTACAAAAAAGTTGTGATGGAGCACGTTGCAAATAAGCAAGCAGCAAACAAATAACCTCCGTGAAGACCGATATCTGGCCATCTCTGCGTTGTGGCGTCGTATGGATATTGCCACAGCACTGCAAAACGAGTCCAGAAGGGCCACTGGAGCTGCTGTGTCCGATTAAACTGTAATAAACAGTTTACGAGAAAGGAACTCACGACAAAGCTTTGCAGCTCGCCTTCAGTTGTGCCGTGCCCATATCAACTAGCAGCTTTGTCACTGGCGCAACGTGTTATTCACAGAAAACTCCAGACATCCTCTGATGCAAGGTAATGGCCGTGTTCGTGTGCAGCGTCGACGTGGTAAGTGGTACCACCCAAATGTAGTCCAGGAAATCGACAGATTGGCAAAGTTCTGTAATGTTGTAGGAAGGCTTCACTGTCGACAGTCACACGGATCTTGTCACTGTCCATGGTCGCCTTACCGCCATGTTGTACATCGAACAGATCCTGTTGGACCATGTGGTGGCTGCTGCATACGGAGGTAGCCCTGAATTCCTTCTAAAGCCAGGGCCCATGTGGCGGGAGTCAAGTAATGGTGTGGCCAGGGTGTGCTCCGATCTAAACCGCCTGCTGCACATGTGGGACATGCTTGAAAGGCGTCTTCGTGGTGATCCTGTCCCATCACAGACTCTCCAAGAATTCTCATGGGCACTCATTGCAAAATGAGAACGAATAACACAGGCTGACCTCCGTAGCCTCACATGGAGCATTCCACGTGGTTGTCGGCACTGATAAATGCTCACGGAGGGCATACACGTTACTGAAGCTCTCAGAGTCGAATGAAAAGCACCCAGGATGACCGGAAGAATTTCAGTTCTTTTCATATAAACGTTCGAGGAAGTAATGATGTTTTGTTGTGTGCTTAACTTGTGAAAGATACAAGTATAATTTGATAAGACACTCAGTTCTCGATTACTGCTCAATGGAGTATGACAGACCCCCAAAGTCATGTTCCTCTTATCCTTTTGAGCAGTGTAGAAGTTTTGTACAAGAAGTTTAGTACAAGAAGATGCTGGCAGCAAGATGTGACGTCGAGTCCGCCATATCAGTTCAATTATATTACACTGATACAGTTCAAAAAATGTATTGTTCCCACCCCAGGTATTTGGGTGTCACTCTTGACCGTACACTAACCTACAAGGAACATTGTATGAAGCTGAAGCAGAAGCAGAAAGTATCCTCCAGAAACTGCCTTCTTCGGAAACTGGAGGGGTCGAACTGGTGTACACATCCACAAACATTAAGAACAACAGCTCTTGCCTTATCCTATTCTGCAGGAGAGTACGCTAGCCCAGTGTGGTACAATTCAGTACATGTGAAGCAGGTTGATGTAGCCTTAAACGACAGCTGTCGGATTGTTACAGGCTGCCTAAGGCCAACCCCTATGGACAAAGTTCAATATCTCGCCGGGATTGTTCCATGTGACATCAGAAGAGAGGTCGCCGCTAACATCGAGAGGCATAAATCAAACACAGTGACCTCACATCCACTCTTTGGACATCAACCTGCCAAGCCGAGATTGAAGTCCAGGAAGAGTTTCCTAACAACTTCACAGCCCTTAGAAAGATCAGCTGCGGCTACCCGACTCACCAAGTGGAAAGAAAGATGCCAACACTTCTCAAACTGGATGACACCACAAGAATACCTGCCGCCTGGACACATGGAGAAGTGGGTCATCTGGAAGTCCTTGAAACGAAGTCGCAAGATCGAGGGACAATCTCCTTAAATAGAACTTCCAACTGTCAAATGTCAACACAACACTGTGCGAAGGCGGTGAACTGCAGACAACCCGGCATCTCTTCAAATGTAACTTATGCCGAACCAGCTGTAGCATGAAGGACTTAACGTCTGCAGCACTCAATACTATCAAAGTTGTCCAATTCTGGGTGAATACTGTATAGTTTTCTTTGTATGTATTGTATATGTGTTTATTTTAGTGTACCTCTGACACGAATAAAGAAAGAAAAATTGCGAAAAATCGAAATATTTTCTATTTGCCCATTATCACATTGTATCCGCATAATTTAAGTTAACTATCATAAGTCAGAAGATCTGTACATACAATATTGACTAATATTTGTGGTGTTACATTGTTGTGAATTATTGTCTGAAATGGAGCAATAAAATCAGTAAGCACGTGGTTCGCAAAGGTGAGTAACGGATTTATTTACTGCAAAACAGGCAGACATTTCACTACGAAAGCCACACATTCGAATGGAGATTACGAGTAAACAGAGCAACTTTTTTTGTCCACTCGCCGTTATGGAATCATTTCGGCCCTAACTCGCCGAGGTAAACAAACGCTCGCGAGCCTGCTGCCATGACAAAGCGGCCGCGCTCGTATCATTTGTCTTTATTCCGCGCGTGCTGACCGGCCGCCGTATTTACCTCGCGTGACAGGAAATTAACTGGAACAATGCGTTTGTTCTGAATTAACGAAGCTAATATTTGAATATGGTTTTAAATCAGTAACTGATCTTGTTTTGATGGCTCTGAAAAGGAGACTCTAGACAGTGTTTTCTGCCAATATCTACTATCTGCGACACGCACATTTAACTTTCATGTGCAGTTACGAATCGAAAGAGTTGGAAACGAAATGAAGATAATCACTTAGTGAATGGTGAGCAGCGTAGATCAGAAATTCTTCCGCATGATCCCTCTGCAGAAAACAGTGTTCAAACCCGTAGAATCTTGTTAAACACTAAGCATGCTGGTAAATTGCGAAGTACTGAACGATTTCCAAGTCTATATTTTGACCAGCAACATCAAACATAAATAAGTGAACACCTTCCCAACTGAAAGATTGCACTGAGCAAGAAACGTGTACGTTGCGATTGTTGTTTTCGTTATTACTGAATAATGTAACGTAAGCTACATATAATTATTTCCGTGTTGTTATTGGTGCTAATTCTAAAAAATTTACAGATGTATAATGCACACTCTGCAATAAAGGGCTATAGACATTTTCGTAGATAAAACAAGAAAACAAGGCAAAAAGAACGAAGGTTTATCTGTTTATTTATCGAGAATACAACATGGAGCGGAACGTTATTACTGAATAATGTAACGTAAGCTACATATAATTATTTCCGTGTTGTTATTGGTGCTAATTCTAAAAAATTTACAGATGTATAATGCACACTCTGCAATAAAGGGCTATAGACATTTTCGTAGATAAAACAAGAAAACAAGGCAAAAAGAATGAAAGTTTATCTGTTTATTTATCGAGAATACAACATGGAGCGGAAAGTCTGACTTAACTAAAAATAAGGTCCACTTAGTCTATTTCAGACGAAGAGTGAAAGAAAACAAAAGTCCAGAGCTACGTATCACCGTTTACGTCTTCCGTCTCATGTAAGTTTCAGCAGGAAATCGTAAACACTAAAACAGAAAATGAAGCTTCTGTCAAAGAATTAGTACGTGTTTATGGAACACCATACGGTTCTGTACTTTCACAAAAGATATCTTACGAACAGTTCGTATAGACAAATAGGAAGATTCTTTCGTACACTTCTCTTACCTCCAATGGACTACCAGCTTAACATTCATGGGGAGGTTAGTAAGTTTCAGTAATCCACTGAGCTTTGCTGGCGGGAGCAGTGTTCCTGGTAGAGTCACCCATGCAAGACTGGTCTAATGGATTCCACATATAGCCCCCCCAGGGATCTTCCTTCTTCGGAGAATGTGGGTGGCAACCACATCGACCCTTAGCTAAATTTGACTTTACTTCCACTGACTTGGGTCAGGATTCTTCTGTTTTCCTTCCTATCGGCCTCCCTTGACCAACTCTTGTTTTCTTCCACCCAATGATATTAGGTTTCGAGACCCGAGGGTCTATTTCAGCCACGTGGGATTAGCAGTGCGGTCGTAGGCACTGCAGTCATGGGGTGTGCGGCTGGTCCCGGCGGAGGTTCGAGTCCTCCCTCGGACATGGGTGTGTGTGTTTGTTCTTAGGATAATTTAGGTTAAGTAGTGTGTAAGCTTAGGGACTGATGACCTTAGCAGTTAAGTCCCATAAGATTTCACACACATTTGAACATTTCGTCTATTTCAGTTTCCCTTTGTGTCTGAAACCCCAAAGAACCGAATTGTGGTTATGGTGGAAGAAGAGCTCTGGAACGACGTAACTGGCGGAAGAGGGTCTTCAGAGTAATCTCAAAATACTGCTGCTTTGACTCGTCAAAGGATAGAGGAAGAAAAAATGGAGCAAAAGTTACGTGGCCCTCCGGGATGGGGTTTCTGCTATGGGCTGGCAACCCACACATATAAAATGATATATACTCGAAAGTCTCTCATCGAGCTTCCGAACAGGTAGATTCCTTCTTCTTAAATTTCCTAGAATGTTTGAGGCGACAACAAGAAGTGGCGCTAAGCGCTCGTCCATATCTTCTCGAAAGACGAACCAGTATTCGAAATTTTGACTGTACGAGCGGACGATAGGTTGGAGGATCCTGTCCTGATACTACACTACCATCAAATTACCATCGATAACGAAGAGAGGTGACTGACATCTGTACATGATTCTGGCCCGAAACGTGGCTGACCCACTTGCCTAGTGAACCTATGGAGCTGCATGCACGAGACGTCCACGTGTACCTGGCCGTCTCTACGCTCTTGTACAACGACCATCAAGCGTCAGACGAATCGAGCATTCGCCGGTGAAGAGAATTCGACGTCCCTGGTTCAGGTACCATTCCAGGTGTTCCGTTGTTATCTTTATTCAGGCACCACTTTTTTGGGGAGTTAGTGCTCTTCTTTGTAATGGTCGCCCAAAAGTCAAACTGATCGTCCTGAGACCTGTTCGTACTGTCTGGGTCGACCGTCCACCCAATTGCCTTAGGTGATACAGATCCTTTCCATACTCCTCAGGTTACCCACTATCTGTAATATGTATATAACGGTCATCAGCTTTTGTTGTTGACCGCGGGCGTATAATACGAGGCAGGCCTTCGGTGTTTGATATCTCATAATAACGGATGAATATTAGAATGAATTCGCTGTGGCGTACGCCAGTTCATTTATACCACCCTCAGCTGATAACCATTTGTGCCTCACAGCAAAAATGCTCGTACGTTCTAACCTGGAAATAACCCTTCGAGGCATGCTGATAGACTGATCGGTATATACAAGCAGCATTCTGCCGTTCACAATTGGAGATAAATGTTCAAATGTGTGTGAAATCTTATGGGACTTAACTGCTAAGGCCATCAGTCCCTAAGCTTACACACTACCTAACCTAAATCATCCTAAGGACAAACACACACACCCATGCCCGAAGGAGGACTCGAACCTCCGCCGGGACCAGCCGCACAGTCCATGACGGCAGCGCCCCAGACCGCTCGGCTAATCCCGTGCGGCCAATTGGAGACACAGCGCCATATAATGAACTGCATTGAAAATTTGTGTTTAGTTTTATATCCATTACACAGGTGGCTGTAAGTAACTGCTCCCTACGGTCAAAACAGTTTAAGGGAGTGTTAAGGTTAACGATCCAAAAAAAACGCAAACTATGCTAGTCACGAGGATGGTGCAAAACTTCTTTTGAGCAACCTGTGCGCAGGTGTTAGAATAATACGTTTTCCCTTAATATCTAAGTATCTACATCATCTGATCAAAAGTATCTAGACACACTTAGTTGTGTCCCACCTGGCCTTTATCACAACTTGAATTTTGCTGGGGACACTCCCAGTGAGATGCCTGAATCTCTGTGGACGAATGGTACCTCCTTCTTCCTCTACAGCCGAAACCAGAGAAAGTAGCGATATTGGACGCTGGGGTATGGAGCGAAGTTGTCGTTCCGACTCATCCGAAAAGTGTTCCATTAGTTCAGCTCGTGACTCTAGGCAGGCCATTCCATTTCAGGAATGTTATTATCCTCAAACCATTGCCTCACATGGGCTGCCATACGACAGAGTGAATTATCATGCTGAATTACCATCGTCTCCAAACTGTTTGCCGGCCGCGGTGGTCTAGCGGTTCTGGCGCTGCAGTCCGGAACCGCGGGACTGTTACGGTCGTAGGTTCGAATCCTGCCTCGGGCATGGGTGTGTGTGATGTCCTTAGGTTAGTTAGGTTTAAGTAGTTCTAAGTTCTAGGGGACTTATGACCTAAGATGTTGAGTCCCATAGTGCTCAGAGCCATTTGAACCATTTTTCCAAACTGTTCCTCTACTGCAAGCAGGACACAGTACTGTAACATGTGTTCATGTTCTTCCACATTAAACATTTTATTAAGCGCAATAAGGGGGTCACACCTAGCAACAGAAAACATTCCCAACCTTAGCACCATCTCCTCAGTACTTCACTGCTAGACTACATGTGATTACAGGTAACGTTCTCCAGGCATTTTCCAAACCCAAATCCATTCGCCAATAGGGTATAGCGTGATTCATCACTCTAAATTACTCGTTTCCACTCATCCATTATCCAGTGTTGTCGCACTGTACACCACGTTAAGCGTCGCTTAGCATGAACTACAGAAATGAGTGACTTATCTGGAGCTCCTCGTCCATTTTATCCCATTCTTTTTAACTCCTTATGCACAGTCATTGTGTTAGCTGGACTGTTGATAGGACTTCGGTACTCACGATTGACACCTTTCGCCGATTTCGTGCGATTTCTTATAACCACCATCCGCAATTCCAGACGAGCCCTGTTTTACTGTCAGCATATTAGGCCTGGCTGGTCTTTGTTTAACTGTGGTTGTTTACTTCGCTTTTCCACATCAGAATCACGTCATCAGCAGTCGACTTGGGATGCTTAAATAGGATTTAAATGTCTGTGATGGGTTTCTCACTCAGGTGACATCCAGTGACTAATCCACGTTCGAATTCATTGCGGTTTCCTGACCATGCATTCTCCTGTTATCACTTTTCTACTGACAAAACAGTACTCCCGGCCTCCTTTGTACTGGCATGACCACCTCTTGTGACGTCTAGTGGTCAATTCCGCATTACGCAGGGGTGGGTTTCAGGTACTTTTCATCAGATAGTGTACATGCGTCTAAGGACAATGCCTTAATGCTTTTTCATTATTTCCACATAAAGCCCGTCATCAGTTGTCATTGGCAGTGAAAAACAGGTTTCATTGATCGATTTAGAGAAATGCAGCAATACCTCGATTCTTTAAAGAATCGTACTCCCATGTATAAAACTACTTCTAATGGATGGTTACTTTACAAATGAGTTAATGTGTTAAATATTTGACTTTAAGCCTGTAAGCGACAAAAAATTGAGGAAAGGTTTGAAACTATGCTTGTAGTTTGCTGGGAGTCGTCAAGTGCTCTCATTATCAAACACCGGATGAATATGGTTTGGGTATTTTGCAGTCCATTTTATGCCAAATTTAGTCTTTACGGAGATAAATGCCCATTTTTATTTATTTAGCGTATGATACATAACAATCACAATAACACATAAAATACAGTACCAAAGACACATTAAAATACTGTTTAAATCTTTATATCTAAGCCATTGATGCAATCCACCACTTCGGAAGTAACCAGGTTCGAATCCAATAGATTTCCAGGGAAGGCACGGAGGGAACAGTCCACTGCTGTATGCTTCATTGTTTGTGGAACGTCAGCACAGTCACAGTATGGGGTGTCCACCCAACCCCATTTATGAAGAATCGAAGCACTTCTTCCCACACCACATCTGAAACGGTTAAGCCTGCTCCAAGTGTATCTTGGCAAGCTGAAACCATTGAGCCTTACTGTTGGATCTTCAACTTTCAAGATGTCCTGTGGAGTAGAAGATGTCAATTCTTTCCGCCAGCTGTCTTTGGGGTCGAAATGTTTGATTAACAATTCCATGGCCGTTTTACGTGCCGGTTTACGGGACATCAACCTGGATGATTCTAGCTGTCTCACATCTTCGTGAATTGGGAGTGACGAGTTATTCAGTATTCTTGACCATAGATGATCAAGATGTTTTTGTCTTCTGATGAGAGGAGGTGATATGTTACACAACACCGGCAGCCATTGGATTGGAGTAGCAGGTAATGTTCCAGATATGATAAGCATAGTGTGACGAAGTTGAGTGTCCACAACGTGAGTATGGCAGCTATAAGCCTTACTGCAGAGCAGTACTCTGCTGAGGAATATACGAGTGCTAGAGCAGATATTCTCAATGTGTTGATGTCAGCTCCCCATGATGTACCAGCTAGACGCTGAAGAAGGTTATTACGGCTCTTCAGTTTTGCAGCAGATGTACATAATTGGGCTTTATATGTTAGGGTCCTTTCCAAAGTCATACCCAGATATGTAGGCGTGCCATTGAACCGTAATTCTTCCCCTCTAAAATTGACTCTTGGTTGGTAATTTGAGAGCCTATTGTCCAGGTGAAAAGTAGATACCTCCGTTTTGTGAGGGTTCGGTTTCAAACGCCATTTATTAAAGTATTCGTCTAGGAGTGCAAGGTCTTGGTTGAGGACATTCTCTGCTTCTGCAGAATTAGTGCATTGAACAGTGAGGTTAGTATCATCCGCATATATGACTTTGCGGAAGAGTGTGTTAGGCAGATCATGAGTGTATAAATTGAAAAGTGCTGGAGAGAGGACCGAACCTTGTGGTAGACCAGTACTCATTTTGCGGAATCGGCTTCTGCTGTTTTCTGAGTAAACTTGAACTAGTCTGCTGCTTAGCATATTTTCAATTAAAGTTGATATTTACACACAGGGGACCATCTTGATCAGTTTTAATAAAAGACCTTCCCTCCAAATGGTGTCGTAAGCTGCCGTGAGATCAAGTAAGACAGACGTGCTCTTCAACTTCTTCTCAAAACCAGCTTCCACAAAAGTGGCCAGTGAAACGACTTGATCACTGCAATCACGACCGGGGCGGAATCCCGCTTGTTCAACTGGAATTAACTCTTCGATTGCTAGTACTATTCTATTCAATATCAGCCTTTCCAAAAGCTTGTACGTGACAGAATGCAAGGCTATTGGTCGATAATTTTAAGTTTGGATATTTACCTGGCTTCAAGATAGCAATGATTTTGGTCTTCTTGAATATTGCGGGTAACTTTCATGATTCCAATATGCTAATAAAAAACAATATTAACCATTGTTTTGTAGCCGTGCCGCAATTCTTTAGTAGTTCCGGATAAATCCCGTATAATCCTGCTGCTTTTCCATTCTGAAGGTAGTGTAACCTTGTTCAACTTCTTGTATGGAGAAAGGTCGTAAATATGACGTCGTATCTCCTGATCTATGGGTCATACAATAATATAATTTTGCCCGTACATTCACTAGTATATGTGGGTACTGTCTCCAAACTGCTTAGCGAATGAGTTAGTAGTTAAAAAGTAATCAATTTAAATGTCAGAGCCGGCCGGAGTGGCCGAGCGGTTCTAGGCGCTGCAGTGTGGAACCGCGCGACCGCTACGGTCGCAGGTTCGAATCCTGCCTTGGGCATGGATGTGTGTGATGTCCTTAGGTTAGTTAGGTTTAAGTAGGTCTAAGTTCTAGGGGACTGATAACCTCAGAAGTTAAGTCCCATAGTGCTCAGAGCCATTTGAACCATTTTTAAATGTCAGACCTGATGCTGCCATTTCACTACATGAACAGAGAAAATGTAGTAAGTAATGAACTTTTTTCCTTTCAGCATTTTGTTGGGGTGTTAGCGAGAAAAACTTTCGACAAAGTTTGAATTTATGTGTAAAGTTTGTTGTAAGTCGTTAAGTCTCTCATCTTCAAATACCGGACAAATAAAGTCCAGGTATCTGTGCGCCATCAGTTACGCTGCCTAGAGACAAACACACTGTTCCCAACTGCAATACTTGTCTTAAGCTTTTAACGTGAGGTTATACTTCTTAATGAGTAGATTATGGCAACATTTTAAATTTATAAATTCGGTCAATAAACAGACGAATCACTGACAGTCAAATTTTTGTTGCCTCTGGAAACTGTTGAGCAGGCAACCTGCAACTGGTATTGGGTTTCGGTCGGTTGGTTGATTTGGGGGAGAGGACCAAACAGCGAGGTCATCGGTCGCATCGGATTAGGGAAGGATGGGGAAGGAAGTCAGCTGTGCCCTTTCAAAGGACCATCCCGCCTGAAGCGATTTAGGTAAATCACGGAAAACCTAAATCTGTTTGAATCGTCGTCCTTCCGAATGCGAATCCAGTGTGCTAGCCACTACGCCACCTCGCTCGTTTTGGGTTTCCGGGTAGTGCCTTAGTAATACGCGAGGACGTGCTGAACAGTAATGCCTCCGAATTTTTTGTTCTGTTCTGTTCTGTATATCAGTTGAGGTATTACATGTTATCCATATTACTCGGTTGACTTTCCCACTTCGCTGACCCATGCTGCAACCTTCTGACGCTAAAGGCTTCCGGATTGTAGCGTGTAACGTGGCAGTGTGAAACGTCACTGCGTCGGTGCTTGAGAAACAGCCTGTTGTATTCGAGTTTATAATCACCTCCAATTGAGATAATAGAACAACGGAAGCTGTGTACGGCGCTGATTGTATCGCCAATGCCAGACGGCGCACGAGAGCTGCTATCCATCGCCTTGGGATCGTTGGCATCGATCATCCTCCATGCAGTCCCGACTTAGCCCCAGCCGATTTTCACATGTTGCCAGAACTTAGAGAACATATTCGAGAACTTCACTTTGATAGTGATGTAACCGTGTAAGGAGAAGAGAGGATGGGCTACGTCAACAAAGTCAAACGTTCTACAGTGACGGTATCAACAAACTGATTTTTGCGTTGATTCACTGTTCCGTCGGTTCTCGGTAGAATATTTTATACTTTGTGTATGAAATACATGTCCCTGGTGTGATATTCTACAATATTTATTGCTTTTTAAATGAACCGGTTTTCGGCTGTTACGTCATCATTAGGTACAAAGATAAGAATGTGGTACAATGAAATTGTGTTGGGTCAAAGATTTTAAACTTCTGCATGTATAGAGTATCTTCACTTCCAGAGATGAAAAATGTTAATTTAGAATTAGGAATAAAACAAATGTAAATCCGATGTAAGATTATTTAACTACGATAAAATATGTGACACATTAACAAATGAATTATGGATAAATTACAACAGTTGTACACAGAAGGAAATAAATGAACAGTAAACTTTGGTAACATATTCCAAACATGTGACTGAAAATAATCTTGCCTTTAATAGATCCTAAATTGCAAACAGAAGAGATATATTAGCGGTATTAAGCAAGTGAGTGAAGCAGCTATGATTACACAAAGCAACATTTTTTTAACACAACGAGAGTAATTACAGTAACAGTAATAATGTAAATGGAGTAAGTGATTAAGAGGAGTAATTTCTAACATGTCCTGAATGGGATTATGAGTAGTACCTGCACTTGGAAGTGGCGAGGAAGGGAACTGTGTCTGATCATTCAGAACTAAGCTTGGTTTGGTGGAAATGTGTTTATTAATTTCCATTATTTCGAGCTAGTTCATCTTCTTTCCATTATGGATGCGATGTAATACTTCATGTTTCACCTTGTAACTTTGGTCTTCTTTAAACAGGTGGTCTGCAAAAGCAGAATCTCCTTTTCTAAGTTCCCAACTTGTGTTCCTTCAAGCGGGCACATATTGCACTACCAGATTGACCTTTATAGAATTAGCCACATTTACAAGTAGCTTTACATATTCCACTCTTTTACAAAGCTGGAGTGCTGTCTTTACTATTGGGCAAAGGTATCCAACAGTGTTGGTCATATAAAATGATGTTTTTACGTTCCTGGATTTAAGCTTTTTGGCTGCATCCAATGAGACGTTTCTTAAGTATGGAACTATGCACCGTTTCCTGCGTTCTTGAGGCGGTGGGCTGAGGGCAGCGCAGAGCAGAGAGTACAACTCTTGTTTCGACTTTTTGTGCGTTATGCAGTCCACTAAGGTTGGGGGATATTCATTGTTTGATGCTATTTGTTTGATTACATTTAATTCAATTTGGAACTGATCTTCGCTCATGGTGATGGATATTAGGCGATGAACCATTGAATGAAGGACAGCATATTTATGGGTCACTGGGTGTTAAGAACTGACTGGTATTACCATATCTGTGGTTGTGGATTTCCTATAAATTTTGAAAGTATGAATACTGTCACTGATGTCTATTGTTAAGTCTAAATATTTAGGCAACTACCTTCAAACTCCATTATGGACTTTATACAGCTGTGTTTAAAATTTAGTTGCTTGAGGAAGTTGTATGGAAGTACCTTTTCTTAAGCACAACGCATCGCCAACTTACTGAAACCAGTATGCAACTTTGGAAGAGAGTGGATTATTTTCCAGAAACTGTGTTTCAAAATGGCCGCGAATATTTCAGCAAAGACTGGACTGACGCAGGATCCCATAGCTAGACCATCCAACTGTTTGTATCCTTTGTCATTGAAACGGAAACACAAGTTCCTGTAGTTAACCTTACGTCACCTATGCCCACCAGGAAACTCCTGATTTGTCTTGTAACTCTGTGAGAATATCTAGGCTCTCCTGAATAGGTATATTAGTGACTAGTCTTGTAACTCTGTGAGAATATCTAGGCTCTCCTGAATAGGTATATTAGTGACTTCTTTTGATGTTAGAAACTTGCTTAAACTGAAATAATCTCTCTTTTTTTTATTCCTAATTCTAACATTAACATTTTCATCTCTGGAAATGGAGATACTCTGTAGACGATAGAGTTTAAAGTTTTTGATCCAACAAATTTTCGCTGCACCACATTCTTGTCTCTGTAGCTGATGATAGCATAGCATCGAAAGTAGGTTTGTGTAACATACAATAAATACTATAGAATATTACACCAGTGTTGTGTCTTTCGTTCATAAATTAATCTCTGGTTGGGAGAAATGTGTTCGTCGCTAGGGTGACTATGTTGAGAAATACATATGTAGAGATAAATAATAAAGATGTAGAAGGCTAATGACGTTTGTTTTATTCACACACAAAAAATTCGGAGCATTACATTTCAGCAAGCCCTGCCAGATATTGAAATGTTATGCGATAAGAAGTTGTTTATTTGCATTGCAAGTGTTCTTGAATACGCGCTATGTCTAGGTTTCAACGAGCAGGGTGCGTTTCCCCTCGCCCTGGCCACCATGCATGCCTTGTGGAGCATCGATTGGCGGCGCCGCCCACTGCAGAGTCGGCTGCCACCGCCACCGCCCCAGCGCGCAGTGTGCGTGTCACATCCGCGAACGCATGCCGCTCGCCTGCCGATCGTTATTAATGGCGCTACAAATGGATTTTGCCGCGCACTGGGGAGGAGGAACAATAAAAACAGCAGAAGCTGCCTAGCGGAGGAAGGCGCCGCGCCATATATATGGAGTTTATAAATCAGCAGCTGCGTCCGCCAATGCAGCGCCGCGGGCAAACCCCTTACGTTATACTGGCCCGCAACTCCACATGGCGTGTCTTGCCTGGGAGCCCGGGCGTATACTAGTCTTACTTACATAACACAATTATTTCTATTTTGCATTCACACTTCTTTCTACGTCCTGGGTATCATAGATTCCTATTGGCGCTAGTAAGCTAGTAAATTACAAGGGCTATTCAGAAAGTAGGGAACGTTTTGGCATTAAAAAAAGAAATACGTTTCATTATATACATCCGAAAGAGCGACTGACATATTACTCTTTCACATAGTCACCAAACACATTGAGGCACTTATCATAGCAGACGACAAGCTTTGAAAGGCCTCCGTCGTAAAATTCTGTCGTCTGAGACTTCAGCCAGTGAGTCGCGCCCGCCTGGAGTTCCGCATCGTCATCAAAGCGCTGCGTTGCAAACCAGTTCCTCATCTTGGGAAACAAGTGGAAGTCGCTTGGCGCAAGATCGGGGCTGTAGGGTGGATGAGGGAAAATTGCCCATTTGAATGAATTAAGGAGTTCTTTGGTGCGGTTTGCCGCGTGAGGTCGGGCATTGTCGTGCAAAAACAAAATTTTGGACGTCAGCTGTCCTCAGTGTTTGTTTTGAGCTGCTCTTCTAAGGCTGTATAAAAGTTTGACAGTACCGGGCAAAATTTATGGTTGGTCCACGTTAGATAAAATCAATGAAACGCTCACTTTGCCTGTTTCAAAACACTGCACCATCAACTTCCTTGCTGACAACATTTTCTTGGTTTTTGGGGGACCACTCCATGGACTGTAATTTTGTCTCGCAATTGATGTGTTTTATCCACGTCTCGTCACCGGTTACGATTTGATCCAGTTGTGAATCACCACGTTTGTGGTTGTTGTTGTTGTGGTCTTCAGTCCTGAGACTGTTTTGATGCAGCTCTCCATGCTATCCGATCCTGTACAAGCTTCTTCATCTCCCAGTACTTACTGCAACCTACATCCTTCTGAACCTGCTTAGTGTATTCATCTCTTGGTCATCAGTTATTTTGCTCCCCAAATAGCAGAACTCCTTTACTACTTTAAGTGTATCATTTCCTAATCTAATTCCCTCAGCATCACCCGACTTAATTCGACTACATTCCATTATCCTTGTTTTACTTTTGTTGATGTTCATCTTATATCCTTTCAAGACACTGTCCATTCCCTTCAACTGCTCTTCCAAGTCCTTTGCTGTCTCTGACACAATTACAATGTCATCGGCGAACCTCAAAGTTTTTATTTCTTCTCCATGGATTTTAATACCTACTCCGAATTTTTCTTTTGTTTCCTTTACTGCTTGCTCAATATACAGATTGAATAACATCGGGGAGAGGCTACAACCCTGTCTCACTCCCTTCCCAACCACTGCTTCCCTTTCATGTCCCTCGACTCTTATAACTGCCATCTGGTTTCTGTACAAATTGTAAATAGCCTTTCGCTCCCTGTATTTACCCCTGCCACCGTTAGAATTTGAAAGAGAGTATTCCAGTCAACATTGTCAAAAGCTTTCTCTAAGTCTACAAATGCTAGAAACGTAGGTTTCCCTTTCCTTAATATTTCTTCTAAGATAAGTCGTAAGGTCAGTATTGCCTCACGTGTTCCAATATTTCTACGGAATCCAAACTGATCTTCCCCGAGGTCGACTTCTACCAGTTTTTCCATTCGTCTGCAAAGAATTGGTGTTAGTATTTTGCAGCTGTGACTTATTAAACTGTTAGTTTGGTAAATTTCACATCTGTCAACACCTGCTTTCTTTGGGATTGGAATTATTATATTCTTCTTGAAGTCTGAGGGTATTTCGCCTGTCTCATACATCTTGCTCACCAGATGGTAGAGTTTTTTCAGGACTGGCTCTCCCAAGGCCGTCAGTGGTTCTAATGGAATGTCGTCTACTCCCGGGGCCTTGTTTCGACTCAGGTCTTTCAGTGCTCTGTCAAACTCTTCACGCAGTATCGTATCTCCCATTTCATCTTCATCTACATCCTCTTCTATTTCTATAATATTGTCCTCAAGTACATCGCCCTTGTATAGCCCCTCTATATACTCCATCCACGTTTCTGCTTTCCCTTCTTTGCTTAGAACTGGGTTTCCATCTGAGCTCTTGATATTCATACAAGTGGTTCTCTTCTCTCCAAAGGTTTCTTTAATCTTCCTGTAGGCAGTATCTATTTTACCCCTAGTGAAATAAGCCTCTATATCCTTACATTTGTCCTCTAGCCATCCCTGCTTAGCCATTATGCACTTCCTGTCGATCTCATTTTTGAGACGTTTGTATTCCTTTTTGCTTGCTTCATTTACTACATTTTTATATTTTGTCCTTTCATCAATTAAATTCAATCTTTCGTCTGTTACCCAAGGATTTCTACTAGCCCTCGTCTTTTTACCTACTTGATGCTCTGCTGCCTTCACTACTTCATCCCTCAGAGCTACCCATTCTTCTTCTACTGCATTTCGTTCCCCCATTTGTGACAATTGTTCCCTTATGCTCTCCCTGAAACTCTGTACAACCTCTGGTTTAGTCATTTTTTCCAGATCCCATCTTCTTAAATTCCAACCTTTTTGCAGTTTCTTCAGTTTTAATCTACAGTTCATAACCAATAGATTGTGGTCAGAGTCCAAATCTGCCCCTGGAAATGTCTTACAATTTAAAACCTGGTTCGTAAATCTCTGTCTTACCATTATGTAATCTGTCTGATAGCTTCTAGAATCTCCAGGATTCTTCCATGTATACAGCCTTCTTTCGTGATTCTTGAACCAAGTATTAGCTATGAATAAGTTATGCTCAGTACAAAATTCTACCAGACGGCTTCCTCTTTCATTTCTTACCCCCAATCCATATTCACCTACTATGTTTCCTTCTCTCCCTTTTCCTACTGACGAATTCCATCACCCATGACTATATTAAATTTTCGTCTCCCTTCACCACCTGAATAATTTCTTTTATCTCATCATACATTTCATCAATTTCTTCATCATCTGCAGAGATTGTTGGCATATAAACTTGTACTACTGTATTAGGCGTGGGTTTCGTGTCTATCTTGGCCACAATAATGCGTTCACTATGTTGTTTGTAGTAGCTTACCCGCACTCCTATTTTTTTATTCATTATTAAACCTACTTCTGCATTACCCCTATTTGATTTTGTATTTATAACCCTGCATTCACCTGACGTTTGCCTCCAGAAATGGCAACGTTGCCCCCATTTTCTGTTTTTTATTGTGCTCTGTAAGCATGTTGGGCACCCATCGTGCGCCAAATTTGTGGTAGCCTAGCTTTTGAGTAATAATTTCAAACTACAAAATCCGTGAAACTTGTGGAAAAGAAAGCGAAAGCTCTGTTATTGTGAAGCGACGAGTTTCACGAGTCGTTTCATCAACTTTAGCCACAAGATCGTCAGTCACAATGCTCGGGCGTCCACTCTTCTCATCATCATGAACATTGGTTCGGCCATTTTTAAACCGAATGCACCATTTCCGGAAGCAACATTCACTCATTACGTTGTTTCCGTACACTTCGTACAGTTCACGGTAAATTTCTATGGGTTTTAGGTTTTTCGCTAACAAAAACCGTATCACAGACCGCACCTCACAACTGGTGGGATTTTCGATTGCAGCGCACATTTTAAATTCGAACAAGCAGACCTGCAGAGACGTTCCCGCTGTCACGGATGAATTCCGACTGCGCTACCGAGCACGCACATACCAAAATATACGCGATCGGCGGGCGCCTGGCGTCGTCAGACGGAGACTTTCCCTGCTTTCTGAATAGCCCTCGTACACTGAGGTGACAAAAGTCATGGGATACCTCCCAGTATCGTGTCGGACTTCATTTTACCCAGCGTAGTGCAGCAAGTCGACGTGGCATAGACTCAACAAGTCGTTAGAAGTCGCCTGCATAATTGCGAAAGTTGTTACCGGTGCAGGGTTTTGTGCATGAATCAACCTCTTGATTATGTCCAATAAATGTTCGATGGGTGGCCAAATCAGTCGTTCGTATCGTCCAGACTGTTTTTCAAACCAGTCGCCCAGTGACAGGGGTGCATTGCCATCCATAAAAATTCAATTGTTTCTTGCGAACATGAAGTCCATGAATGGCTGCAAATGGTCTTCAAGTAACCGAACATAGCTAGTCAATGATCGGTTCAGTTGGACTAGAGGACCTATCCATTGGATGTAAACACGGCTCACACGTTACAGAGCCACCATTAGCTTGTACAGTGCCTTGTTGACAACTTGGGCCCATGGCTTCGTGGGGTCTGTGCCACACTTGAACACTACCATCAGCTCTTACCAATTGAAATCGGTACTCATCTGGCCATGCCACGGTTTTACAGTCATCTAGGGTCCGACTGATGCGGTCACGAGCCCAGGATAGGCGCAACAGGCGATGACGTGTTGTTGGCAAAGGCACTCGCGTCGATCGTCTACTACCATAGCCCAGTAATGCCCCCTCGCCGAAGTGTCTTAACGGATGCGTTTGTCGTATATCCAACATTGATTTCTGCGGTTATTTCACACAGTGTTGCTTATCTGTTAGGGCTGACAACTCCACGAAAACGCCGCTGCTCTCGGTCGTTACGTGAAGGCTACCATCGACTGCGTTGTCTGTGGTGAGAGGTAATGCCTGAAATTTGGTAATTTCGGCACACTCTTGACATTGAGAGTAACAGGGAGATGGTGGTGCTGGAACACTTTTGATATCAAATTGATGTGCAAATTAATAACATTGATCAATTAATTACCCTCAATCACGCCCCCCCCCTCCTCACCCCCCCCCCCCCCCTCAGATGACATCATGTGTTTTCCTCAGCGCGCACTTGGGTCCCCGCACCATCCCCCCTACCCACCCTACCCGTCCCTCACCGCCACCTGCCCTAGTGGCGAGTATTTCGAATTTTGGAGGAAATTTCGAATTTTGCCGAGAATTTCGAATTTTGGTTGGAATTTCGAATTTTAGGTGGAATTTCGAATTTTGGTGGGAATTTCTTTGTCCCAGGGCTGTGTTAACATCCAGCCCCCCCCCCCCCCCTCATCCGGAAACCGGCGGGAAATTAAAAATGGAGATGCCCTTTCCGGGATTCGAACGCTGCTCCTCCTGGAAGGAAAGCCCAAATGAACACCCCTAACACAATTATATCACCAAAGGCTCCCGAAATTGACAGTAACCAATACTAACGCAGCATCCAACCACATCAGGAATATAAGGCAGGCCCAGTAGCTCTGAAAACTCAGTTGCAGTCAGTCAGCATGAAGCGCCAGCCTAGATCGTCCAGAGCCGCCCAGCTGCAGCAGCAACAGAATAGGAAGAAGCAACGGAGGAGTAAGTACCCCCTGCTTAATGTCTGTGTTTTCTGTCATGTAAGGAAGATGAAGTCTTTGTGCTTCGGTCATCACTTATAAAAATTTTCTTCGTTGCTCATCAGTGGTGCGACGTCCTCCAGCCTGTCGGGATCTGCATCAATGACGTGTCCCAGCCTGTCAGGCAGTTTCAGTAATTTCTGAGTTTAGTGAGAGAGGTTTCATCGAATAAGTATGCAGACTGTAGTTCGGGAACTGCACAATCCTGTATGCTAAACATACCCTCAAAGATATGTTATGATTAAAGGTTTGGACACCTCTCTGGGGGACGCCACCTTGACAAAGCACTGTCCATGTGGGTGGAGAGGCTTGCGTATCCGCGTGAAGCTGAGGGCTATGCCGAAGGTAGAGGACCTACTGCGGGAAAGGCTTCAGCCGATGGATCAGACTAAGAGTGTCCCACAACGTGCCCTTTCCACTCCTAGTCCTACCCAATTCCCTGACCCAACCCAAGGTGTGATGCGATCCGTGCCAAGGGCTGCATTGCACATGGGAAGATGCGTCGCAAACGGAGCCTCAGGGATACTGGGCGACCTCCCTGAGTAAGTAGCCTTAACTGCACAAGGCATTCGTGGTGTGGACCTTGTGGATCCCCAAATCTCGTGGAATCAATATGGATACGATTAAAGAAAACATAGAAAAACAAGCTGAGGGGCAAACTGAGATCTCAGATACCCAAACATTGGGGTCAGTACCAATGGAAGGCACTCCCACTACTGAATCAAGGTCTAGACCAGAACCAAAAGTGGGAACTGTAACCAAGAAGCTAGACCAGATTAAGAGCAAAGGCTTGTCTGGGGCCCAGAGGAGGAAACTGCTCAGGGAACAGAGGAAAAACGAAGGGAAAGCATGGCTTCCCCTAAAGACAAGAGGAGGGGATTAAATGGAGTTGAACCTAAGACCCCAGGAAGAAACTGTCTCAGGTTGAAGGGGATAAGCAGACCCCCACTATGTCAAAGACAGGTAGCAAGCGGCTAAGGGAGGAATCAAAGACTCCTTCCTCCCTGGATAAGAGGGTCCATAAAAAACCGAGGCAATAAATAGGGAAACAGGCATATAGTACTGCAGTCTCAATTTTTAGGATGGCAGTTATTCAGGAAGGCTATCCACTGGTGGCCATCACCTCGCAGCAGGAGGGATTTGTACAGATGGCCCTCTTTGAAAAGATTGGGGGTGACGCTGGCCCAGGACCCAACTTCAGAGGGTCTATCTAGATCGTACTGCACTCGTTTTTGTCTGTGAGGGGGTGCACACGGTGGAATGGCTCAAGGACAAGGTGCCCATGATATCCCCGTGGGAAGATGCGAAGCTGCTGGTTGAGATGGCAGCGGAGCTTCTTAAGACTGCAAAGATATCAATATGGGTACCAAAGATCCTTAAGGAAGTCTCTCCTAAGACACTGTTCGGGAAAATAGGGCCCAGAACCCAAAAGTCTCGACAGAAGATTGGAGAGTGATCAGCCAGATGGTGGCACCAGAAGGACAAACTCTGGTAGTGGAGGTCAGAGGGAAGTCCCTGAAGCTGATGCAGGAGCAGGACCTGAAATTGTTTTTAGAGTTCTCGCAGGTCAGCATCAGGATTCCCAAAGGCCTCAAATATGGCAGCAAGACGGAGACTGAAGGTGCTGCAGATTAATCTGCAGCACAGCTGGAGACTAGAGGTGCTGCAGATTAATCTGCAGCACAGTAAAGGGGCCTCTGCTGCCCTGAGTCGCTGCCTGGCGAGGCAGGAAGTGGACGTGGCCCTGATATAAGAACCCTATGTATATAAAGGGTGCCTTGGTGGCACTGGAGGTAAGCTGATTTATGCTAGAAATCTAAGAAACTCTAGAACATGCATCTATGTCAGAAATGGGATTTCTATCATGCCAATGCCAGATTTCTGCTCGAGGGACTTAGTGACCACCAAATTGCAGCAATGTGTGGAAGGTATCATGAGGGAAATTGTTTTAGCCTCATCATACCTCCCTTATGAAGACAGCTCTCCTCCTCCCTTGCAGGTAAGGAGACGTAAAGACTTGCCATTGACAAGGTGACCAACTGCTGGTGGAATGCGACACCAGTGCCCACAACCTAGTGTGGGGCAGCAAGGGCACCAACAGTAGAGGTGAGTACCTTCTTGAATTATTTTTAGTTAGCAACTTAGAGGTCCTGAATAGGGGCAATGAACCTGCATTCAGGAATAGCAGAAGGCAAGAAGTGATTGACATAAACTTTAGTTCCATTATGATGGGCATCTATATCAAACAGTGGCATATGGTGTTGGAGCTATCCTCATCGGACCACATGTACTTTAAATTCAAGGTTGAACTGGCAATCAGACAGACCATGACCTACAGATATTCCAAGAAATCAGACTGGGAGACATATAGGAGGTATCTTGATTTAGGCTTATCAGAAATTAAAACCTCAATAAAGAATCCAGTAGAACTTGAGGAAGCAGGAGATGCTGTTACCTCTGCCATAGTGACCTCATATCAGGACAACTGCACAGTCATGAAGAAGTGCACAAATAGGAGTGTGCCTTGGTGGAATAACAACTTAGAAATGCAAAGAAAACAGGTATGGAGACTGTTTAATATTGAGAAACGTAAAGGACAACTGACTAAATATCATGAGGCTCTTGTCAACTACAATCTTGCAATCAGGTAAGCAAAGAAGGCATCCTGGAAGGCATTCTGTGAGGAAGTGGAGAGAATGGGTGCACAAGCCAGACTTCACAAGATTCTCACTAGAGTACAAACCAATCCAGGAGGTACGTTGAGGAAGAAGGATGGGGAATATACAAAAACAGCACATGAGACGCTGGAACTGCTCCTCAAAACTCACTTTCCTCAATATGCTTTGCTGGACAACACAGTCCAGAATGTGATCCCAGAGAGACAATGGTTCCCAGGGAAAGCGTGTGTGAACTTTAATAAAATCCAATGGGTGGTGGGAACATTTCAATCGTTCAAGTCACCTAGCCTAGATGGAATTTTTCCAGCTCTCGTGCAACAGGCAGGAGAGAAGCTCATAAGAGTCCTATGCAGGTTATTCAGGGTTACCCTAGCCGTAGGACTCATTCCCAATGCTTGGAGGGCAGTGATGTTTGTCTTCATTCCAAAGCCAGGGAGAGCTGATCATACCAAGGCTATGGATATGAGACCAATCAGTCTGTCCTCCTTAATTCTCAAAACATTGGAAAAACTGGTTAATGTACATGTTGGGGAGAGGAGACGAAGTAGGGCCCCTCTGCATTCAAACCAACATGCATATCAACCATGCAAATCATATGAGTCATCTCTCTGCCAACTCATTGGGAAGGTGGAGAAAGCACTTCACTTCTAAGACATAACCCTCCGCATCTTCCTGGATATCGAGGGGGCCTTCAGTAACACAACCTTCAACTCCATGGTAAGGGCAGCAGAGGTGCATGGGCTGGGGACCGCTATACGCAGGTGGAACAGGGCCATGCTTAGTGGAAGGAAAGTAGAGGCTACCATGATGAATGAAATGATGCTAATTAACAGCACAAGAGGCTCCCCACAAGGAGGAGTTTTGTCCCCTCTATTGTGGAATCTGCTGGTGAACGAACTCATTGAGTAATTAAATTCCAGGAAATGCTTCTGCCATATGCAGATGACCTTGTCATAGTAATACTTGGCAAATTTACTGACACAGTTAGAAATATGACACAAGGAAGTTTGGACATTGTACAAAATAAGTGCATCAAACAAGATCTGAGGGTTAATCCCAGTAAGACTGTTGCGGTGCCATTTATGAAGAGACATAGTGAATACTCAAGTTGGAATCTAAAGCTCTTCGATGAAACTCTACCTGTGAAGGGGATAGTGAAATATCTAGGGGTAATCTTAGATGAGAAGCTAACATGGATCCCTCACATTAAGAGTATCTGCTCCAAGGCAAAAAGTACTCTAGCGGGTACTAGAAGGGCTTGTGGCCAAAACTGGGGCGTAAGCCCCAGGAGTATGCACTGGATATACACCACAGTGGTCAGACCTAGGATTTCCTATGGGGCCGTAGTGTGGTGGAAGAAGGTAGAACAGCGGGTTGCAGCTATTGAGCTTGCAAAGACGCAGAGATTGGCCTGCTTAGCCATAGCAGGCGGAAATAGCAGCACACCAACCGCTGGAATGGAAGCCATGCTGGACATGCCTCCACTACACCTTTGGGTCAAGGTGGAGGCAGCAGCTGGGGCACACAGACTTAAAACTGGCAAAAACTTGGTCTCACTCGGATATCCAGGATCACACACTAACATAGTGAGTGAGGTCAATATAGGAATGGCTGGGGAAATGCCTGCCGACTATATAATAACTGCCAACCGCTTCGACAAGCCTTACAATATAATAATTGGAAGCAGGGAGCAGTGGGAAAAAACAGTTAGACACCGTACCGGGTACATTGTTTGGTTCACTGATGGGTCGAAAATAGACCAATGCATTGGGGCAGGGGAGTACGGGGTTCAGCCAAGACTGGTGGGCGTCATCTCCCCAGAAAACTGGCCTCAGTATTCCAAGCTGAAATTACTGCAATCAGGGCATGAGTGGAGGAGAATATGCGTAGGTGCTACAAGGACCATAGCATCTATTTGTGTTGAGACAGCCAGACAGACCTGAAATCATTGGCAGCAACAAGATCTAAGATTGTCCCAGAATGCCACAGGGCTCTGGTGGAGCTAGGGGGAAGCAATAGGGTAAACCTAGTGTGGGTCCCTGGCCACTCCGGGATCTGTGGAAATGAACAAGCCGACAGATTGGCCAGGATGGGGCCAAAAACTCCATTTATTGGACCGGAACCTGCCCTGACAATCGCCAAGGTTATGATCAAATTAGAACTATGGAACTGGCTTAGGAAACAGCACGTAGGATATTGGACCAAGGTCCATAAACAAAAACATGGTAAGGTAATGATGCCCAAGCCATGTTTTAAAAGAAGCTCTCTAATCCTGGGATTGAAAATGAATGAGATCAAACTCATGACTGGACTGATGACCAGCCATGGGAATTTCAAAGAACAGCTACACACAATGGGTATAACGGAAGAGGACCCTAAATGTAGAATCTGTGATGAGGGTGAATAAACTGCATCACACCGGATCTTCGAATGCATGGCATTGAAGAGCAAAAGATACGGAATCTTCGGGACAACTAGACCTGAAGCAATTGTGTCTTACTTACGCTATTTAAGGGCATTGGTTGGCATTACTAGATATACAGGGAGCGATACTGCACAATAAACTTAGTTTCGGTGCGGGCAGTGGTGGGTTAGACCTAAGCTGTTTTAGCTTCCCTGTTAAATCAAATCAAGTCAATCATCAAAAGGTTTCGACAACCTATGGAAGACGGACCTTGTCGACATGAGGGACTATTCGCGTGTGAATAACGGATTCAAATATATTTTAATGTTGATACTTATTCTAAATATGGGGGAAGATGTCATGCATGTGTTTGAGGGATTGCTGCAGACAGGGACGAATTGAAGATCAGACAACCTTCAAACAAATCACGGCGGCCAGTTTTGTAATAGATATTTCAAGACTATGATGGAGTGGTGTGGAGCACATCACTACTCGACATTCACCCACCTGAAGGCGAGCATTGTGGAATGTCTGAACAGAACAGTGAAAACCCAAATGTGGATGCGATTCAATCTTCATGGCCCACACAAATGGACCGATATCCTCCCGCAGATAATTGCACAGTATAATCAAACCAAACATTACACAATAAAAATTAGACCAGTTGATATTCGTGATAATAGACATCTTGATACAGTATACAATCCTGTTAAAATGTTAGATCCGAGTAAACAGCCATTTAATGTAGGTGATTTAGTACGTATTTCAAACACAAGACGTCATATGAGAATTCACACATGCAAAACTGTTCAATCGAGATATTTACAATTTCCAAAGTGCAGAGAATGAATTCTAGTACTTACTTCTTAAAGGACAGCAGTGGTACTGAAACTGCAGGATGCTTTTACACAGAACAGTTACAGAAGAGCTCATACCCAGATGTTTATCTCGTAGAGAGGGTCATACGGCGTCGAGGGAATAGAGCGTTAGTTAAATGGCTTGGTTTTCCCGCATCACAAAATAGCTGCATTTTGTTGCTATGCAACAGGGTGCGCAGACCACAACCACCTCAGTAGCATAACATACGTGATAGGACACGCATTATAGGAGGAGGCGATATTCTCCACAATCCACCAGTCGAATTACACATTGCTGCATATAACTGATGTAGATCTGGAACAAAACTTCAAAAACGATTGGCGCTCAGTGATAAGGGGGTAAATCTGCTCGACGTAGCGTGTATGGAACACGACATCGCATTCGCAGCAAATGAAGATCGTCACACCGCCGATGGAAGTTTAGATGATAGAATTAAGGCAATACATGCGAGAAGTGATATTGGTACAGGTCAACGCACTGCAGAATTTGCAGTTGAAAAAACTCTGCGTGGTAAAGTTAAGTTGGGCTTGGGTGTGAAGAAATTCAGTCAAATTATGGGCCCTGCACATAGGGCGCTAAGGAAGAAGATGACAACCAAAGTCACAAAGGGACAGATTCTGGAGACGGAACGCAGTAAATTTTACAAATATGATCAGACAGTAGATATTCTCCTAGTCAGTACACTCAGTGTTGAGTGTAACATTGCTACGAACTCGTATCTCAACGATATATTGATTCATTCAATTTGCGGATTCTTCCCATCAGTTGGAGTATACATACTTGAATATTTCTGGTATCTCAACTGCAGATTTTTCAGCGCTCATTTAACTTTAGGACTTTGTATCTCAGAATGAACAAAAATGGACTTGTACCGCTATTGAAATAAGCCCTTCATATACAGGCAATCAAATACACGAAGGACTTACAGATGAAATTATGCTAGATAAAGGAATTAGGCTAGGAAACTCATTAAGCCTGTGGTGACGGTACTCACGACTCCAGAGAGTACCACACCACAATCGATAGCTACGCTCGAAACACGCACAGCGCAGCAGCTGTACGAGTTGACAGGACGAACTATACCGAGGTCCGCCGGGGGCCGCACCTGCCAAACCATGTGCACCAAGTGTATAGACAGCGATTAGTCGATGCCTCGTTAAATACCTGAGCACTGAGCTACGGCGGTCAGTTCTCTTTATTGCACCGAGTCGTGTACAGTCTCTAATTAACGCCGAGTCTACAAGCTGCAGTGTTCTTCCGCCGTCTCCGAGACTTGGCTCCGAAGGCATCGTAGACCAGTTCTGGACTCTATGTAGGCATCACTCAGAGGCACAGAGACAGGACTTTAATATTTTAAAAGACTTGTAATAATTTCACACGTCTAATTGCACTGGACATTTTACAAGAAGAAGCATCGTTTAAGTTGATTATCTCTTCACATTTAATAAATAACATTTTATTTCATTTTGTTATTTGGAATCTTTCTGACTGAAACTAACCTAAGCCGTCCTCCTGCATTCCCAAGTAAATGGAGCAATCAGCAAAGACCACTCCTGTTCAACTTAACAATGAACCACATCACCGTTGATGCCAGAAAGAAACCAGGCTGTAAAATGGGAAAGAAAGTGGTAAATATAATATGTTATGTTCATGATGCAAATAATGAGTATAATTTACAAAAGTTACTACACCAATTTAATAAAATAGCTAAGAGATGTAACACGCAAATCTCACCTACAAAAAACTAAGAGCATTAGAATACCAAAAGCACCTATACGATGTAAACTAAAAGCAGATGTCGTGTCAACTGAACAAGTGACGAGCTTGAATTATCTAGGGATTGTTAATACCAGCTATAAAAACTTGACTATGGAAGTGAAAGGTCAAGTGACAAAGGCAATAAAAGTAGCCAGATGCTGCAAAATACTATATAGAGAAAAAAATGTGTGATGATTGAGGAGAAAATGAAAATACATAAAACAATGATGTGTTCTGTTTAGACATGCGCAGCATAAACTAGAGCAGAAACGAAAAAGATGAAACAAAAGTTAATTGCAGTGGACATGAAGGTACTACGACAGGTAGAAGGTGTAACCACGTGGGACAAAAGAACAAATGTGTCGATAAGGGAACAGTGTGGAATAAAAAATATAAATAAATGGATGAAGGCAAGAAAAAGAAATTGGGAGGATCATGTGGAAAGGATGGACCCTTCAAGATTAGATAAAATTTGCAGACGTGGACGACTGCAAGAGAAACGACTACCCGGACGACCACGCAAGAGATGGGACAACAGTTGGTCCAGCATAACCACCTAAACAGATGGTTCAGAGGTGCTTGAATCCTGAAGACTTGTGACGACAAAGGCTCACTGCACTGCAGGAACTGTGTATTCGCCTGGTACCAGACAGCAAACTACCGAACACAGCGCGCGCGTCGCCTATCTCGCCAATGGTGTTAGCTGTGATGTTGAGGGGACGGTCCAGCAGAAGGCACAATTGTCGACTTAACTTGGCTATGCTGCCTTCTATGGGCAAACCAAGTGTTCCAAGCTCGGACTGGAGCTTGTTTTTAGTCATATAAGGTATCCCCAGCACAGTTCTCCAGTCCAATTTCCCTTATAATAACGTGAAATGAACAAAATAAGCAGTACACTTTGTGAAGAAAAACGTTCTTCATTATCAATATAAAGGTTCAGAATCCCGCCACTCTGTCAGAGCCACACTTTGCTACCAATGAAATGGTAGGGAGCTCGGATCTGGGAGTGCTACAGAGCATAAAGAAAATAGTCCTTTAAACGTATTTCTTTACCACTGAGACCAAGTTTAACATCAACAACAGGCATGAGCAATGCTTATTTGTCACGGAACCCAAATATTAAATTACATTTTCTATGACAGTACAGAATATTTTAAAACCAAACAAACTTGTTGAACTCAATACATTAATAAATCGCCTCAGAGGCACTTGCTGGGTCCCACAATAGTTTTGGCTAGGTACTTGTAATTCGATCTTACAAACACCACAATGTGTATACACTTTAACCATTCAAAAATCTTTCAAGGTAACAGAATAGGCAAGATAACAGACACTTCTATGCAGACTTCAAAATAAGAAAGTTAGCATTAGCAAACCGATAAGCATAAGCAGTTATTCACAGGAGCAACCAAGGACAAATGGAGTCCAAGTAAAGAGGCTGAAACGCATGGGTTAACGAACACATGGTAATCGGCTTGATCTCGGTCCACGACCTGAGCTGTTGTTTGATTCAGTGCAGATTCTAAAGCAAACAAACAGAAAATACATTAAATTTACATAACATATAAATGTCAAATGCCATGCAGAGCTTTTAATATTAACTGACAGTGAAAAATGGAAAGATACCTAAATCTGGAAAGTACACTCACCGATAGTGCAGGTAAAGACAGATCTTTCCATATCAGACTTAACTGACAGCAAAAAATTTAGAAGTACCTGAATCTAGAAAACACGAGCTGCAGTTAAATCTTCCCAGACCGAGATTAACTAAGAACAAAAAATTTGAAAGATACCTAAACCTGGAAAATACTTACACCAGTAGTGCAGGAAAAATACTAAAATTTCCAGCCCAAGGTTAATAGACGGATCAAGGTTAAACTGAAGCCCTCTTATACTCAAATAAATGTTTAACTCGGGCACGTCCTCATTACTGGGCTGCTGATACACGTCAAGGGCTTCGGCAAAAAGAATGCCCAGGAGTATAAACCATATCAATGCCCAGGAGTATAAACCATATCAGCTAGCGTCAAGAACATCAGATGAAATTCAGTAGCAAATTTTAAAGGGCTTTTCACTAATCGCGGCAGACGCTTTACCATGCACAAGAAATGGTGCTCACCGATATCCTTCGTCAGGCCAAGGAGAATTAAGAACGGTTGTACGTGGTCACACCCAAGCATTACAGAGGCTATTCTTTCCCCTTTTTCAAATCTTCTGCAGTCCATTTTCAACCCATTTGAAGCATAAAAACGGATTAGACTGGACTACAGAATAACCACTTGATTTGATTGAAGAACTATGTGATACATTCTAGGACTTAGCTGCAGTTCCGAGTCATTTCTGCTCCTTACAAAATTCTCAGTAGCCTTTGTAGTCGATAAATCTACAGCATTAGTTTGTTTCGTATTTTTCAAATCTTCTGCGGTCTATTTAACTTGCTCTCTCTTCCTTAAGCATTTTCTAACCATCTGAAACATAAGGAAAATGGATACTATTGAGCTGTGACGGGATGAATGCCATCAGCTCGAATTTCACTGCTTCTGCTAACATGCTGTTGATTACACAACATCATGGTAAATCCTACTTTGCAGTTTACAGTTATTGAATAAAAATTCAATAACTGTAAACTGCAAAGTAGGATTTACCATGATGTTGTGTAATCAACAGCATGTTAGCAGAAGCAGTGAAATAGACAATTAATTGTGATCCGTATCATAGGTTCAAATACTCTTACGTGCTTGACACACAAACAAAACCTGGTAGGATAGCTTACACTTTGCCTCTTAATTACAGAAGACAGCTGCTGAGTCTACTTCAGCCAACCCAGCCCTCGTTCAGAACATTGTCGATAAATAGTAGGTAAGCCTGGTGCAACACACCACACAAAGGAATCACATACTCTGACGTCTGAAGAACCTGCACTATAAATGTACACTAAGAGGTTTGAAGACGTGTTAAGAAACGAACTACTGTGGCGTGAAACTTACAATTATAAATAGCAAGCAAATTTAGAAATATCTTACGAATTCTCATATAACTACACTGCATTCACTAACCTTGTACATTCTGTTTAGGCTCTAATCTTGCAAGTTCTGTGTTGCTGATAATCTGTATCCGCTCGATCATTTATAATCTAGGCTCTCTTACTCATCGACGACATCGATAGCTCTCCATCGTCCACGATAAAGTTTTGTTAATTAAAATTAGTGTTAGTACAGTTGCATACAATCTCTGTCTTCGTCTACAGCTTTTTCTAGTACCATGGAAGTCATTCCCTGATGTCTTAGCAGATGTCCTATCATCCTGTCCCTTCTCCTTGTCAGTGTCTTCCACATACTCCAGTAGTTTCGCGCTGGAAAATTTCTTTTGGAAATTTGTAGTAAGTTCCTATGGGACCAGACTGCTGAGGTCATGGGTACCTAGGCTTGCTCACTACTTAATCTAATTTAAACTAACTTACGCTGAAACCTTCCCGTCTCCTCTATATCTCTTTTGTTACGCAATAACCGTCTCCTCTATATCTCATTTGTTACGCAACCTTCCCTTCTACAATAACCTATGAAACCTTCCCTTTGGATTTCTACCTCTTGCTTTATAATAACAAATGAAATCTTCCCTTTGAAATTAATTCTCTTTCTCAATCTTAACATACAAATTTAAATGCTGCTTATTAACAGTTATTTTCTGATTATTTCGACGAAACATAGAATGTGTCGTCTTCGTGGCCCTCAGTCGGTACCTGCAATAACCCAAAACTGTTCCTTACCTTTTTTAGTGTTACTGGATCGCCATCTGACTGCTACATCGAACTGCGACACGAATATACTTACTCTGTTTTACTATACTTTATTAGCTGCTGGTGGGCTGTCATAATAAGTGGCTGTATTATTACCAAAGCTGACGTTATTCTCTAATAGCAAAGCTGACGTTATTCTTTAATTAGTTTGATTGACGTTACGTAATTCATAGTTAAACTTTTTCTTGACAGCAATAAAATTTTGCAAAGTCTTGCGTTGTTGGTTTTTGGGATGGATTATAATCAGTAATGCAATATTGCTGGCAAAAATTAATTATATTCTGAATGAAATGATTTTACAAACTTTCAAATGGTACTTACTTTTTACAATAATCTTACAACTAGCATTCGGCAAACATAGCTTCAGTAGTGTTGAGTTTCTCAAAAAAAAAAAATTCAATAATATTAGTTCCTCTTATGATAATAGTTAGCTGATGTCTCTGTACATCCGTTTATAATTTCTTGTAAATCATAGCTACTGGCTGGCAGGCATGCCGCTCCTCTCAACGTCTCGCTTCAGACCTGCTACCGACTCGCTTCACATCTCGCTTACTACTGACTTCCTAAAGTGCGTTCTCTCCTGCCAACAATGCTTTCTGGCGCAGGCAATCCCTGCTACCATTACAAAATGTATCAATGCGCGGTCTTGCCCGCTCTTTTCTTAAAATGTATCCATACGCTGTCTCTCCCGCCCTTTTTAAAATTACATCAATGTGCGGTCTCTCTTGCCAACAATACTTTGGTGCAGACATTCCATGCTACCACAATTATTTCCAACATGACAAATATTAATTATTCCTACTTAATCCCATTAATAAAATATAAACATCTTTCATAAATTGTGGTTTGACAATAGACAATAGAAATACACACGTGTTACAACGCTAAGGAGAACACACACACCATCCCCGAGGGAGGACTCGAACCTCCGACGGGGAGAGCCACGCGAACCGTGGCTGCGCGCTGGCATTCTTTTTTTTTTTTTTTTTTTTTTTTTTTTTTTTTTTTTTTTTTTTTTTTTTTTTTTTTTTTTTTTTTTTTTTTTGCCATTCATCCACACACACACTGCAAGTAACAACGCATTCAGTTGGTATCTTCCCGCTTCGGAATTATCGGCTCAACAACCTAGTGCCACGGATCCCCTCCACAGGGTCTACTTTGTTTGTTCGGTCGAAAATTTTCGCAGAACGAGTGCGGCGTCTCTGTTATATTCAGACGATTCAGTATTCGATCGAAAATCCTGAACTGTGTTGCAGAACAGAAACGATAGTCAGCACGACTTAGAAGAGTTAACTACTGCGAGAATAGCTTGTCTTCGCATTATTTTTTGTTGCGTGTTACTTGCGATATCTGGTGATAGCTGCCTTTTTAAGTCCTAGTGCCAGCTCATGGCATTTGTTAGGGCCTGGCAATATAAAAACATAGTTGTCTAGCGACTGTGCTTCCTGCACGTCATGCAAACTCATACTACCTATCCAGAATAAATTTTCACTCAGCTGAGTGTGCCTTCATTTAAGTGGGTAACCAGGGTGACGCTCGATTTTGAAACCGATATTGGCGATTTTTTTCAGTAAAATAACAAACAAATTACAGAATTGACTACAGACCTCTATTGTGCACACTTAAGATTGAATTGTGTATTTTTCAAGTAAAAACCTTGCACTCAGAGGACACTACACGACGTCGACGCAAGGCCTTCGCGGAGTGGGAGGGCGGTTGGTGGGAGCTCTGAACGCCATGATTTTCAACCTAGAATAAAACTTCAAAATCTGCTATGAAACTGATGGTACTATCTGACGTAGTACGCAGGGATATTTAAAACACTGATTTTCAACAAAATGACGGCACTTTGAAATAAAAGTCGTTAAAAAACGTGCACCAAAAATCTGAAGTAAAATATATCGCAAAAATTGTACGTACTACAGCGGAAAAAATCCCGACTCACAAGTTACAAGAAGGTATACTGCAATTGCATGTATATTTCGTGTGTTGTGGCTCCCACTAACTTGAGAAACGTTTTCTTGAAAAAACAAGCGTTCAATTTTTCAACTTGTGTTCTTTAATACTGAAATTTAACAATCCCTTAATAGGCATTGTCAGCACCCGTACAGTTGGCTCTTTTCCGCCGATGTCGAAACACTCCCGCTACAAGGACATTATATCACCTATTGAAGCGTTTTTCCACGGTTGGGATTACTTTTCGAACCATTTCTATCCGTATAAATACGTTTGTTTGTCTTTTTCTACTTCGTACTAAAACAAGCGAAATGACAAGTCAAGGAGACGAAAGGGAAGCACGTGCTTTCACACTGTTTACCATGAAGAATCATGCTACGAAGAGAAATCCTGTTGAGAATAGAATTTTAATTGATACTAATGCCCTCTGTAATACTATCCGAAACTAACACGACCCTTATTCCATCGGTATGTATTATAGTATTACATCGGTTGCATTCGAGCGCTCGGATGCGTCAGACTCCCACGTTTATTGGCAACGTTACGTAGCGCTCTGTATGAAAATCACTGGCTGTGCTGTGTGCAGTCTGTGGCTAGTTTGGATTGTTGTCTGCCATTGTAGTGTTGGGCAGCTGGATGTGAACAGCGCGTAGCGTTGCGCAGTTGGAGGTGAGCCGCCAGCAGTGGTGGACGTGGGGAGAGAAATGGCGGAGTTTTGAAATTTGTAAGACTGGATGTGATGAACTGCTATATATATTATGACTATTAAGGTAAATACATTGTTTGTTCTCTATTAAAATCTTTCATTTGCTAACTATGCCTATCAGTAGTTAGTGCCTTCCATAGTTTGAATCTTTTATTTAGCTGGCAGTAGTGGCGCTAGCTGTATTGCAGTAGTTCGAGTAACCAAGATTTTTGTGAGGTAAGTGATTTGTGAAACGTATAGGTTAATGTTAGTCAGGGCCATTCTTTTGTAGGGATTATTGAAAGTCAGATTGCGTTGCGCTAAAAATGTTGTATGTCAGTTTAAGCACAGTCACGTATAAATTTTTCTAAGGGGACGTTTCATATGTCGACCCTTAGCCGAGGATACCTCACTGGAATCTTCTGATTTTTTCTTGTAGTTTGTGTAATTAGTGTAGACTTTGTTTATTGCTAGCGCGTAATTGTAGGGAGAATCTACTTTGTAGTTGCAGTCTTTCATTGTTGTACAGTAAAACAGGTGTGGCACGCATGTAAATTTGCACCAAGTACAGGGTGATTCAAAAAGAATACCACAACTTTAAAAATGTGTATTTAATGAAAGAAACATAATATAACCTTCTGTTATACATCATTACAAAGAGTATTTAAAAAGGTTTTTTTTCACTCAAAAACAAGTTCAGAGATGTTCAATATGGCCCCCTCCAGACACTCGAGCAATATCAACTCGATACTCCAACTCGTTCCACACTCTCTGTAGCATATCAGGCGTAACAGTTTGGATAGCTGCTGTTATTTCTCGTTTCAGATCATCAATGGTGGCTAGGAGAGGTGGCCGAAACACCATATCCTTAACATACCCCCATAAGAAAAAATCGCAGGGGGTAATATCAGGGCTTCTTAGAGGCAAGTGATGAAGTGCTCTGTCACGGGCTGCCCGGCGGCCGATCCATCGCCTCGGGTAGTTGAAGTTCAGGTTTCATAACTAACCTTTTTCGTAGGACTCTCCATACAGTTGATTGTGGAATTTGCAGCTCTCTGCTAGCTCTGCGAATCGATTTTCCTGGGCTGCGAACAAATGCTTGCTGGATGCGTGCTACATTTTCATCACTCGTTCTCGGCCGTCCAGAACTTTTCCCTTTGCACAAACACCCATTCTCTGTAAACTGTTTATACCAACGTTTAATACACCGCCTATCAGGAGGTTTAACACCATACTTCGTTCAAAATGCACGCTGAACAACTGTCGTCGATTCACTTCTGTCATACTCAATAACACAAAAAGCTTTCTGTTGAGTGGTCGCCATCTTAGCATCAACTGACGCTGACGCCTCAGCAGCGCCTCAAGCGAACAAATGTACAACTAAATGAAACTTTATAGCTCCCTTAATTCGCCGACAGATAGTGCTTAGCTCCGCCTTTTGTAGTTGCAGAGTTTTAAATTCCTAAAGTTGTGGTATTCTTTTTGAATCACCCTGTATTTCGCAGCTGCGCTTGCAATTAACTAGATATTATTTTCAGTGCTATGTTAATGTGTTTTCTTATTTTTGCTCTTCAAATTGTGCTTTTCTGTGTTGTCGTGTGAAATATTGTGACAATAATGGCGTGTGAAAAACGTAATACTAGGCTCCAAATTAAACTGAGAAATGACTGTGAAGATGAAAGCAGTGTGTTAGCGCCACCATGTAATGAATTAACTAATGTTCGAAGTAGTAAATTGGTAATTGTGCGTAGGGAAATGGAGTGGGCTGCAAATAATGGTGTAGGCAGTGAAACAATTAATGAACAGGGAAGCATTATCGATCGATCGGTCGGCAACAGCTCGCCTCAGTATTCCGAAATGACAGGACACAATCTTGCAAATACTGTAGATTCAGGTTTTGCGTCCTCGCCGTTTTCTCAAATAAATCAAGACACATTTTCTGCTTTTCAAAATGCGAATACTGCCGATTCAAATGCACTGCCGAATAGCACTGAGGAACATGTTTCAGATACCAGTGCACTGTTATTACAGTTAATGCAACAAATGGGACAAAGGCTACAAAAGTTAGACACAACGCTTGAACAAAATCAGAAACAAATGGGAGAAAATCTTCAAAAGTTAGACACAATGGAACAAAATAACATAGACGCTAACCTTGAGAAAAATTTTAGCATTTCTTACCGATGTATACAACATGATAATTACTTTGAAGTTGAAACTCTGCGTACTAGAAAAGGTAAAGGATTGCACCACATTTCACATGTAAAACCGTTTCTTGAGAGATAATCTGCTTTTTAACTTAGCCTCTGCCATAATATTTTTCGCTTCACGTTACTAGTACAATTTGTCACACTGAGAATCTGTTAACATGCAAGAATGTTTTGAAGTTAACTATCCAGTCTAGAACCTAGGGAACATATTTAGATAGTATTTACGAGTGCATTGTTATAGTGAACAGATGACACAGTGTTATTGTATGTGTACATTCTTGCTTGTTAGTTGCACGATTACATAACGACTATAAGGCTCACATACTTAGAACATTTACCAGTTCTGCTAATGAGATTTTAATGGAACATTTTGGTTTACTTGAAAATACATTCTGGATTTAAAGTACTTTCTGTGAGATTCCAGATGACACAGTGGTTAGTTTATGTGACAGCTATACGATTTTTACACGATGCTACTAATGAGTGACAATTTACAATGTTGCTTTTGCGGTGTTTCTGTTTCATATCTGCACAGCTTTTCTGAATTATTCTCGAAAGTAAAACATGTTTTAGTAGTAGCTTTTGTGGTATAGCTACAATATGACAGCCTTTTTCGTAGCACAACAATACGTTACAGTATAGTACTTTCTTGATCACGGTAATGTACATAATAACTATGATATCTATACGCATAGCATTTCACTTTTGTTTATCATGAGGTAAGTACATTGACTTCTGCAGAACTTAGCTTTCGGAAGACGATAACTACGACACTTCCACAGAGATTATCTTACAATAAGACGCACGGTTTAGCACTACAGTAAACGTATTTGAGTGATTAATTATGTACTTAAATCATTTATTTTTAAAGATATTTGAAGTACAATGATACAAAGGTTTTCCGTGATACATTTCATTCCATTGCTGTAATCTGTAATGCCTGGGGGTATAATCACGTTAATCCTCATGGGGCTACATGCCTACTTTGTGTACCATGTGTTTGGCAAGCACAAGGAGCCCTAGCTAATATGGTATTTGCTTATACAACTTTACACATCGGTACCATATTTCTCTAACACATAAATTACACAGCTATTTGATCATTTAACTCAGAGAGACATTTATTTTACTACATCAGTGACAGATGTTTACGCAATTACACCGTTGGATAACTTCACACTTACGAAATTGTATTTTGTCTGTACTTTGTGAACTGTTCATATTTTTTCGGAACCATTGTAATGCTATGAGAGCTTTGAATGATGTATTTGGTATGGGATCATGATTTTTAAAGTACTTTTCAGGTAGATGACACTATTGAAATGAGCAGAGAATTTTTTTTAGGTTTTTAAATTATTCCACAAAGCTACGACATTTTTTAGATTTGGCTGAGGTTTATGACATTATTTTCATGACGACGATGTGTATTATGCTGTTGAGGTATGTTTATGATCAATAAGATGATGATACCGTATATGAGGAATTTGACTATGCTACGAATTTCTTATGATGAAATATTGAAGAAGTGTCGACGAATATGTATATGTATAATAAGGTAAGGAATAATGAGTAGTGGTTAGGGACTCTGATTTGTGGAAAAGGATGTTGGAAACCAAGAATCGTACTTTAGAATTATGAAATGTGTGTACATGTGTGAATGTATCACAATGCCACTGAAAATTTTTTGGACACTGTTGTATTTATAGGATTTTGTTTCTACATATTTGTAACGCAAATTCTCGACCTGTGAAATTTTTTATATGAGACTGCCACTGTAGCGGAAACTGCTGTCATAAATATTTCGGTAGGAAAGTTAAGTGACCTTCACGTAATGCGTGGTGGGCACCCAGCTGCGCGATAGTCACCTGGGAAAAAGCCATTAGTGTGTGCCTTTCACAGGCACAGGTGGAAAAAAAAATAAGGGAGGCCATTATCCTCACTATTGACATTCCTTTGTAGAAAGCATCGCAAATATGATACGCTCAAACTTGAAAACATATGATTATACTGTGGAGCTCTTAATTTATGATATTTACTAAAATGCCTAATGAAACGATGAGAAACATTTCACGGCTATTGTCTTGCTAGTTGAGAGAAATGCTGTATGGCTTGCTTTATGTATTTATTTACTCATTTTGTTTAATATCTAGTTTCTAGCTGCACTGCAGCATTGGTTAAAATAAAATTTAATAGATGTACTAATATAGTTATTTTATGCCTACAGATCCAGTCAATAAGAAATTTACGATCTACTCCCAAGAAAATGAGGACACATAAATAGACATTTTCCTTCAAAGGAATTGCATAAATAATTTTTTTACGATTTGGTAACTTATCTGCTAGTGTAAGTTCTCGTGATGCATCATGCCAGTGTTAAGAGCTGACATAGGTATTAAACATGGCCATTTGTACTGTAATATTTTTTCTGCTTGAGCTTTGTCATGTTCAGATATAAGTTATTGCATTTGCTGCTGCTTGCTTTGCCAATTTCCATTTTTTTTTTTTTTGGTCATTGCTGTTTGTGTTAATTTGTTATGTGCTGCTGCATTGCCTCGTCCCTTGGTATATATATCTGAGCTCAGTAGATTTAAGTTAGCTTAAGAGGGGGTAGACTATATAAGAAACTAACTATGATGAATTGGAAAAAATGCATTGAGAAGCTATAAGAAAATGGTTTGGCAAAAAAAAGTTGTGCACAGTGGAGAAAAACTATTTTTGAAAGAAGATGTGAACAAAATACAGAAAGCATGTTTGGATAGGACTTTTTGGAAATAATGAAGAACGAGGGGAGATCTCCAAGAAGTAAAGAAAGTTTTGTCTGCAAAATACTGCAGTAAAACAAACCCTGTCCTTTCCTTGTGTAAACCCACTATCTGTTTGTGTACTCTTGTGTATTTGTCTTTTTCCTGTCTTTATGTGTTTAGCTAATGAGATTTACGTTGTAGAATTTTTCTGATAATATGTTATTTTCTTTGTAAAGATGTTTAGACATTATTTATTCTGTTCTGTTTTAATGCTCATGTGTGAAGTTGATGTTTTGAAAGTTATTCTGATCTTTTATGTATGTACTCATTATTTTATATATTTACTTATGTCATAATTTTTGTAACACTGATCTGCATGTTTATTTCTATTCTTTTGTAAAGTCTGTGTTACTACAGATGTTATCTGTACTGTTATGTTCTTTAATGATGTATTTTGTACATTTGTTATTGTATTCTTACGTATAAAATTGGAATTGACACCAGTTCATCAAATTAAGTATCATTTCACTGCACACATTTCCGTTGGTCATAGTATATGGACAATATGTGAGAAGTAGGGACTGATAGTGTTTGCACGTGTGTTAATAATTCAGCAAGGGACTGGATAACAGCATTGCTGGTTCTAAAGACAGTTAAAAAATAACTTTGTGACTGCGCAAGTGGTGGTTCATGGACTTGCTATATAGTACAAGACTCTTCGATGGTGATTGTACACCTGCACAGTCGCAACAGATGGCTGCTGGCCGTCTCTACATGGACTACAGTTGATCTGCATCTTTGATGGCCCACCAATACCACTATTTCTACAAGGACTGCAGTGGGTCTGCACCTCTGGTGGCCCACCAATACCATAATCTCTACCAGGACTACAGTGGGTCTGCTCTGTGATGACCTACCTACCAGTATTCTTCAAAACTTCGAATGACTTTGCTGTGGGTTTGCTCTGTTGTGGCCCATTACCTGTCTGCATGTCGAGAGTCAGCACTGTCTTTCCGTTGGAAGGACAACACTACTTCTTCAAGACTGCATGGAAATCCACTACTTCCGTGTGCATTTTCTTTTACTGCTCAGCCTTTGAGAAAAACACTGCAATTTTACTGTGATGAATGATCAGGACTGTCTTTATGGACTGTGTGAAAATTTTAGCTGTTGACCAACATTGTATCAATAAGTGTGTGCATTTGATATCTTTGTTATTGTAATTATGAAAAATTTTATCAAATCATTATTGGCCACTGCCCAAAACAATTTGTAAAATTTTTTGTGGGGAGCATGGGGGCTATGTAAGTAGGCTGTTTATGTTTTCTTATTGGCAACGTTACGTAGCACTCTGTATGAAAATCACTGGCTGTGCTGTGTGCAGTCTGTGGCTAGTTTGCATTGTTGTCTGCCATTGTAGTGTTGGGCAGCTGGATGTGAACAGCGCGTAGTGTTGTGCAGTTGGAGGTGAGCCGCCAGCAGTGGTGGATGTGGGGAGAGAAATGGCGGAGTTTTGAAATTTGTAAGACTGGATGTGATGAACTGCTATATATATTATGACTATTAAGGTAAATACATTGTTTGTTCTCTATTAAAATCTTTCATTTGCTAACTATGCCTATCAGTAGTTAGTGCCTTCCGTAGTTTGAATCTTTTATTTAGCTGGCAGTAGTGGCGCTAGCTGTATTGCAGTAGTTCGAGTAACCAAGATTTTTGTGAGGTAAGTGATTTGTGAAAGGTATAGGTTAATGTTAGTCAGGGCCATTCTTTTGTAGGGATTATTGAAAGTCAGATTGCGTTGCGCTAAAAATATTGTATGTCAGTTTAAGCACAGTCATGCATAATTCTTCTAAGAGGACGTTTCACATTGAAATGGAAAACACCACTCTTCTTATAAGTCTTCCTATTTAAACAAATTCCTCTTGGTGAATAATAATTTTTTTCAGAAATTAAATCTTTCTACTTCCCGTGACGTCCCCTTGAAGACTATCTTATCTAAATGTAAGTGACAGAAAAATATTACTTGCTAAAGGAACTTTTTGCTTACAGTCTTTCTAACAATTTTGGAAACTGCCTTTTTGGAAAATGCAGAAAAACAAACCCGAGCATGAGAAGTATCCTTCTCAGAAGACGATTCGTTAAAATGCTGCAAGTAAGTTCATGCTGGTCTTGGACGCTTCGAAGAGTAAGAGGTAGCTCGCGTTCTCCCTTAGCTTATCTTGTTGTGCTGTACTCCGAAATAAGATTGTATGGCGCAGGAAACTTACAATGATGGAGGGTTCTATCAAGCAGTCCTATTTTGTTTTAGCTTCGACTATACCGTGATTAAAAACTGTATGTGGTCCAGGTATGAGTGAGATTTGTTTGCTACTGTGTAGAGCACGAAGTGTCCAAATAACCACACGACGCTGTTGTTTCTGGCTCTTAGGTGCCAGCACCAGTCCGGTTTGGTGACAAGATCTGTTGTAATCAATGAGGGATTCGTGACGACAGTATTAGACACCTCGATGCTTTGGACTGTGCCTTGCATACAAATATGTGGGCCTGGCAGTCAATGATTTGGCATCTGTCACATAAGAATGCTTACTACAAATTAATCCTTCGTTTTATTTAGGGTGGTGCGTTCTTCCATAAGATTGATACACACAATACATAACAGAGACGTTAGTCGTCTACAACATAGTCTCCTTCACTATTTACAACGATCTGCCAACGCTTTCCCATGAATGGGTAAATTACATGGTTTTGACACGAAGAACTCGTAGAGGCATGTTCGGAGCCTACTTCCATCCAGAAAGGAAGTTCCTTGAAGACTGTTCAATAGAGAGCGGAAAAGGTGAAAATCTGGGGTCCCAGGTTCAGGTGAATAAGGTGGGTGTCGAGTGACTTCCCAACCCAACTCCTGTCTAGCAGAATGCAGGCAGGCGTTATCGTGGAGAAACATCGCTTCACGCAGTCTTCCTGGTTATTGTTCTTGGATTGTGTGTGCAAGACGTCTCACAATCAGTTGTTGACAGCGAATGTCGATAGTGTTGATTACACCCCGGGGAAGCAATTCGTAGTACACCATGTCGTCAGTGATCCACCAGATGCATAACATTTTCTTTTGTGGGTGCGTGCAGGTCTTTATACGGGGAGTTGTTGCGTCGTGTCGCCTCAGTCATTGGTTTCTTTTCGTTACGACAGCACAAAGGCATCATTTCTCGTCACCAGGAACGATAAAGGGCAGGAATTGTCGGTGTTGTTCAGGAGACAATTGATGACCAGCAAGCTCTATGGACATATGGGCACCTGCTGTTTTTTACGATTTTGGCTTAGAACATGCGTTACCCGTGCACTCGATTTTTGAACCTTGCCCATTGCAAGCAAATGTCGCATGCTGGTGGAATGATCACAGTTCATAAAATTTGCCAGTTCTCGAATACACTGCCGTGGAAGTTTCTGGATTAATGCGTTTAAACGATCTTCATCAAACCCTGAAAATCTTCCTGAAAATCGAGAGTCACTAATGTCAGAACGATTCTTCTCAAAACGAGAAAGCCATTTTCTAGCCTTGCTGTGTCCAACGCCGTTATCCCCACACATAGGATAAATGTTACTGGCTGTCTCAGCCGCTGTAAACCCTCTATTGAACTCAAAAAGAAGAATATATCGGAAATGTTCCGATGTATCCACTTGGCACTCCATTTTATAGGGTCCTCAGCTCCACTCATTATCTCCAAATGACAAAATGACAATATGTAAACTCATATACCAACAGTTAACAACTGTTGTTGTTGTGTCTTCAATCCTGAGACTGATTTGATGCAGCTCTCCATGCTACTCTATCCTGTGCAAGCTTCTACATCTCCCAGTACCTACTGCAACCTACATCCTTCTGAATCCGCTTAGTGTATTCATCTCTTGGTCTTCCTCTACGATTTTTACCCTCTACGTTGCCCTCCAATACTAAATTGGTGATCCCTTGATGCCTCAGAACATGTCCTACCAACCTCATTAGTTATGTGATCTACCCATCTAAACTTCAGCATTTTTCTGTAGCACCACATTTCGAAAGCTTCTATTCTCTTCTTGTCTAAACTATTTATCGTCCACGTTTCACCTCCATACATGGCTACACTCCATACAAATAATTCCAGAAACGACTTCCTGACACTTAAATCTATACTCGATGTTAACAAATTTCTCTCCTTCAGAAACGCTTTCCTTCCCATTACCAGTCTACATTTTATATCCTCTCTACTCCGACCATCATCAGTTATTTTGCTCCCCAAATATCAAAACTCCTTTACCACTTTAAGTGTCTCATTTCCTAATCTAATTCCCTCAGCGTCACCCGACTTAATTGGACTACATTCCATTATCCTCGCTTTGCTTTTGTTGATGTTCATCTTATATTCTCCTTTCAAGACACTATCCATTCCGTTCAACTGCTCTTCCAAGTCCTTTTCTTTCTCTGACACAATTAAAATGTCATCGGCGAACCTCAAAGTTTTTATTTCTTCTCCATGGATTTTAATACCTACTCCGAATTTTTCTTTTGTTTCCTTCACTGCTTGCTCAATATACAGATTGAATAACATCAGGGAGAGGCTACAACCCTGTCTCACTCCCTTCTCAACCACTGCTGCCCTTTCATGCCCCTCAACTCTTATAACTACCATTTCGTTTCTATACAAATTGTAAATAGCCTTTCTCTCCCTGTGTTTTACCCCTGCCACCTTCAGAATTTGAAAGAAAGTATTCCAGTCAACATTGTCAAAAGCTTTCTCTAAGTCTACAAATGCTAGAAACGTAGGTTTGCCTTTCCTTAATCTAGCTTCTAAGATAAGTCGTAGGGTCAGTATTGCCTCACGTGTTCCAATATTTCTACGGAATCCAAACTGATTTTCCCCGAGGTCGGCTTCTACTAGTTTTTCCATTTGTCTGTAAAGAATTCGAGTTAGTATTTTGCAGCCGTGACTTATTAAACTGATAGTTCGGTAATTTTCACACCTGTCAACACCTGCTTTCTTTGTGATTGGAATTATTACATTCTTCTTGAAGTCTGAGGGTATTTCGCCTGTCTCATACATCTTGCTCACCAGATGGTAGAGTTTTGTCAGGACTGGCTCACCCAAGGCCATCAGTAGTTCTAATGGAATGTTGTCTACTCCCGGGGCCTTGTTTCGACTCAGGTCTTTCAGTGCTCTGTCAAACTCTTCACGTAATATCATATCTCCCATTTCATCTTCATCTACATTTCCGTTTCCATAATATTGTCCTCAAGTACATCGCCTTTGTATAGACCCTCTATATACTCCTTCCACTTTTCTGCTTTCCCTTCTTTGCTTAGAACTGGGTTTCCATCTGAGCTCTTAATATTCATACAAGTGGTTCTCTTTTCTCCAAAGGTCTCTTTAATTTTCCTGTAGACAGTATCTATCTTACCCCTAGTGAGATAAGCCTCTACATCCTTACATTTATCCTCTAGCCATGGCTGCTTAGCCATTTTGCACTTCCTGTCGAATTCATTTTTGAGACGTTTGTATTCCTTTTTGCCTGCCTCATTTACTGCATTTTTACATTTTCTCCTTTCATCAATTAAATTCAATATATCTTCTGTTACCCAAGGATTTCTACTAGCCCTCGTCTTTTTACCTAATTGATCCTCTGCTGCCTTCACTACTTCATCCCTCAGAGCTACCCATTCTTCTTCTACTGTATTTCTTTCCCCCATTCCTGCCATTTGTTCCCTTACGCTCTCCCTGAAACTCTGTACAACCTCTGGTTTAGTCAGTTTATCCAGGTCCCATCTCCTTAAATTCCCACCTTTTTGCAGTTTCTTCAGTTTTAATCTACAGTTCATAACCAATGGATTGTGGTCAGAGTCCACATCTGCCCCTGGAAATGTCTTACAATTTAAAACCTGGTTCCTAAATCTCTGTCTTACCATTATATAATCCATCTGAAATCTGTCAGTATCTCCAGGCTTCTTCCATGTGTACAACCTTCTTTTATGATTCTTGAACCAAGTGTTAGCTATGATTAAGTTGTGCTGTGTGCAAAATTCTACCAGACGGCTTCCTCCTTCATTTCTTACCCCCAACCCATATTCACCTACTATGCTTACCCGCATTCCTAATTTTTTATTCATTATTAAACCTACTCCTGCATTACCCCTATTTGACTTTGTATTTATAATCCTGTATTCGCCTGACCATAAGTCTTGTTCCTCCTGCCACCGAACTTCACTAATTCCCACTATATCTAACTTTAACCTATCCATTTCCCGTTTTAAATTTTCTAAACTACCTGCCCGATTAAGGGATCTGACATTCCACGCTCCAATCCGTAGAACGCCAGTTTTCTTTCTCCTGATAACGACGTCCTCCTGAGTACTCCCCGCCCGGAGATCCGAATGGGGGACTATTTTACCTCCGGAATATTTTACCCAAGAGGACGCCATCATCATTAACCATACAGTAAAGCTGAATGCTCTCGGGAAAAATTACGGCTGTAGCTTCCCCTTGCTTTCAACCGTTCACAGTACCAGCACAGCGAGGCTGTTTTGGTTAGTGTTACAAGGCCAGATCAGTCAATCATCCAGACTGTTGCCCCTGCAACTACTGAAAAGGCTGCTGCCCCTCTTCAGGAACCAAGTGTTTGGCTGGCCTCTCAACAGATACCCCTCCGTTGTGGTTGCACCTACGGTACGGCTATCTGTATCGCTCAGGCATGCAAGCCTCCCCACCAACGGCAAGGTCCATGGTTCATGGGGGTAAGAGTTAACAACTATAAATAAAAAATGACAATCGATAAATAAACTCATAGCAAACAAAAACGTTATGGACTTACGCAGCGACCGAGTAGTTTTACATTAATTGGTAAGATATCATTAAGTCGCAGGTTCGAATCATGCCTCGGGCATGGATGTGTGTGATGTCCTTCGGTTAGTTAGGTTTAAGTAGTTCTAAGTTCTAGGGGACTGATGACCTCAGAAGCTAAGTCCCATAGTGCTCAGAGCCATTTGAATATTGACCATTCCTCCTGAGACAGTCTCTATACATGGAGTATCATGTATGTTAAAATAACCATTACATTTAGTATCCTATGAACCCAAAGTAATTAAAATGTAGATAAAGGCTACCAACACACCAACAACAATTACTACAAGTGCAACAGGCATAGAAGGAGACATAATAGGACAGCTAACAAGAACACTCAGACAACAAGAAAACAGAAGTACGACAACACAAGAAGGTGACGATTAGTTCAGAACAAATAATGATACGAAGAATCAAAAGTTGAACTCGGATGGAGACCTGCTCAGTCATAAAAGTGGGTTGCAAGCTGTTCCACTGTTCTGAGAGCGCAGAGAACAGAGTCGTTGTGCGGTCTGCTCCGTGCGATTTCGTCCACGAGAGCTAGTTGCCTTGTTGGGGAGCAGTGAGATAGTTAGCAATCCGCTGATTAAGAGTGGTTGGGAGCAGTGAGCTAGTGAGCTACCTCACAATCTGATCGCTGAGAATGGTGGGGAGCAGTGAGCTAGTGAGACAGCCTACAGTCGGGATGGTGAGATTGGGCTGATCGCTAATGGAAATGCTGTGTGGCTAGGGCCTCCCGTCGGGTAGACCGTTCGCCTGGTGCAGGTCTTTCGAGTTGACGCCACTTAGGCGACTTGCGTGTCAATGGGGAGGAAATGACGATGATAAGGACAACACACCACCCAGTCCCTGAGGGGAAAAAATCTCCGAACCAGCCGGGAGTCGAACCCGGGCCGTTAGGTATAACATTCCGTCGCGCTGACCACTCAACTACCAGGGGCGGATGGGGGAGCGCTGAGTTATTGGGAGAGGATTGATGCCTGGATCACTTTACTACGTGCTCCGACCATGCAGTGGCCGCAGACCGCAGCTTTTATGATCGCTGGCAACACGTTATGAGTGTGATGCTGAGTCAAAGGATAAGAAGTAACAACTCGCTCAAAAGCATGTAAACGTTTATTCAGCTTCTGAAATTTAGTATTCTTTTTAAATCAAGAACGGAAACATGCTGGAAGTGTTTTCTGCAATAATGTATCCTTCAGAAGACCTGTACTTCCGTTTCTATCGGTAGGTGCGTGGTCAGCAGGGTGGATTGCAAAGTGAAGGCTCCTAGGTTCGAATGTTGTGCTTACTTTCATGTCGTCATAATTAGCATTACTATTGATATGGCTGAATGGATACGGTCCAACAGCCAATGAATTGGAAAAAATGAAGCTTTCTTTATTTTCTTTCATGGACGAGACAACTTTCATGTACTAATAAGGTTTGCAAATCCACATGTGCTCATGGTCTATAACATATTTTTTGTAGCTTGGGAAACATTTTTTTAAGGATGTGACATGGGATGTCACTCCAGCAGCCATGCACACAATTTTCTTCCCACTCATTACAGCCACCAGAAAGTATTTTCTGTCATCAGCTACCATTCATTTTTTCCGAACCATCCATCATCCACTCTTTGAATCAGTTCAGGAGCAGAGAGCCCATCTTTACTAAGAACCCCCTTCCCCTGCAACCACTGCTGCTCCCCCTCCTGCACCCTCGAGCACACTATGGGGCCAGCCGGCTGGGACCCATAGCCAGAGCCATGCCGAGGTGATCCTGTGCTCCTTCCAGAACTGCCAAAGCTGGATGTCTCCTCCCTTCCCCCCCCCCCCCCCAACCAACCCCCCCAGAAAAACTATATACCTGCAATTTTTTCTACACAGATATAAGACATTTTGTAGTTTGTTAAAGTACGTTTGAAAAAAGTGAAGCGTTGTTGAAGAATATTAGTTAATTGAGCTACATGACAAAAAATATTTCACACTGCAAATTAAATGTATCAGTGTAAAAAATAAATTACAAATTGTCCAAATTTTCTAAAAGAATTGATAGTAAAATAAAATCTATGTCTTATTGTTTGTGGCAGCTACTGTACATTGATTTTGTGGTGATGTAAATAAAGAACAGACTTTATTTGCTCCTGTTAAATTATTAACAATGTGTTGTTGTTGTTGCTGTTGTGGTCTTCAGTCCTGAGACTGGTTTGATGCAGCTCTCGATGCTACCCTATCCTCTGCAAGCTTCTTCATCTCCCAGTACTAACTGCAACCTACATCCCTTTGAATCTGCTTAGTATATTCATCTCTTGGTCTCCCTCTACGGTTTTTACCCTCCACGCTGCCCTCCAATGCTAAATTTGTGATCCCTTGATGCCTCAGAACATGTCCTACCAACCGATCCCTTCTTCTTGTCAAGTTGTGCCACAAACTCCTCTTCTCCCCAATTCTATACAATACCTCCTCATTAGTTATGTGATCTACCCATCTAAGCTTCAGCATTCTTCTGTAGCACCACATTTCGAAAGCTTCTATTCTCTTCTTGTCCAAACTATTTATCGTCCATGTTTCACTTCGATACATGGCTACACTCCATACAAATTCTTTCAGAAACAACTTCCTGACACTTAAATCTATACTAGATGTTAACAAATTTCTCTTCTTCAGAAACGCTTTCCTTGGCATTGCCAGTCTACATTTTATATACTCTCTACTTCGACCATCATCAGTTATTTTCTCCCCAAATATTGAAACTAATTTACTACTTTAAGTTTCGCATTTCCTAATCTAAATCCCTCAGCATCACCTGACTTAATTCGATTACATTCCATTATCCTCGTTTTGCTTTTGTTGATGATTATCTTATATCCTCCTTTCAAGACACTGTCCATTCTGTTCAACTGCTCTTCCAAGTCCTTTGCTGTCTCTGACAGAATTACAATGTCATCGGCGAACCTCAAAGTTTTCATTTCTTCTTCATGGATTTTAATACCTACTCCGAATTTTTCTTTTGTTTCCTTTACTGCTTCTTCAGTATACAGATTGAATAACATCGGGGAGAGGCTACAACCCTCTCTCGCTCCCTTCCCAATCACTGCTTCCCTTTGATGTCCCTCGACTCTTATAACTGCCATCTGGTTTCTGTACAAATTGTAAATAGCCTTTCGCTCCCTGTATTTTACCCCAGCCACCTTCAGAATTTGAAAGAGAGTATTCCAGTCAACATTGTCAAAAGCTTTCTCTAAGTCTACAAATGCTAGAAACGTAGGTTTGCCTTTCCTTAATCTATCTTCTAAGATAAGTCGTAGGGTCAGTATTGCCTCACGTGTTCCAATATTTCTACGGAATCCAAACTTATCTTCCCCGAGGTCGGCTTCTACCAGTTTTTCCGTTCGTCTGTAAAGAATTCGTGTTAGTATTTTGCAACTATGACTTATTAAACTGATAGTTCGGTAATTTTCACATCTGTCAACACCTGCTGTCTTTGGGATTGGGATTATTATATCCTTCTTGAAGTCTGAGGGTATTACGCCTATCTCATACATCTTGCTCTCCAGATGGTAGAGTTTTGTCAGGACTGGCTCTCCCAAGGCCGTGAGTAGTTCTGATGGAATGTTGTCTACTCCCGGGGCTTTGTTTCGACTCAGGTCTTTCAGTGCTCTGTCAAACCCTTCACGCAGTATCGTATCTCCCATTTCATCTTCATCTACATCCTCTTACATTTCCATAATATTGTCCTCAAGTTCATCGCCCTTGTACAGACCCTCTATATACTCCTTCAACCTTTCCGCTTTCCCTTCTTTGCCTGAAACTGGGTTTCCATCTGTTCTCTTGATATTCAAAGGTCTCTTTAATTTTCCTGTAGGCAATATCTATCTTACCCCCAGTGAGATTAACAATGTATGAAGCATGAATAGTAAATAAAGAGAAAAAAGGCTATAATTTTGCGATGGAACGCATTCTGTATCAACAATTGTGTTCTTATTACAATTTTAATTTACATTTCGTTGCTTTGAGTGCAGCAAACTCTTTGAAAATATCATTGCAATCAAATCTAGCAGCTGCGTCACATGCCATCGACAAGACAGCTGAATTTGACAGTCTGCTTCACCTACACTCGACCATAAGTAGCTTTTTGTCAACTTTAATTTGGTGAGAGTACGTTGTAATTGTCATAAATACTCTCAATGGTACCTCGAAGTTTGCATAAGTATCTCGTAATCCATACGTCGAACACAAAAAATTCAAAATATCCAAACAGCAATCTGTGTTAGTGCTCTTCATCAGCTCTTTCTACTGGACTTTGAAAGCAGCTATTTCGTTAATTAGCTCTGCTGTATCGATGTTTCTGTTGTTTTTGGCACCAAAATCTGCTGTATATGTCTCAAAATAAGATACAGAGCTCTCATTGAATGATTTCCCGGCAGTAAATTAGAGTGAGATGAAATGATGTGTTCTATGTCAGGTCCGTTTCACTTTTTGTGCTATCAAATATTTTAAAGCAGTCTAGCTTAACCAGTTTCGTTCCAGTCCTCCGTTGGCTGAAATCCGCAAAAGCAGGAAGCCTACCGTTAAACAGCATATTATTTGCTTCACCCGTCGAGATTCTACAATACTGTAGTGAAGTAACAGCAAAAGCTCCATTGCTGAAGTGAGCTAGCTGCGTAGGCAGCAGCTCTATTAATTACGCACACTGTGGACACATAACCGAAGTGACGCCTATTCGGTGGTAGGCCTATAATCCAGCCTCCTATCCCCACCACTACTGCCATTCATCAACGAGAAATGTTGCGAACAGTAAACAGGCCCTTTCTCAATAGTGTTTCGTATTCTAGAGCGTTGCCGTTGAAACTCAAGAAATATTACAGCTCTTGAAAAATGAATAAAGTAATCTGTTTGCTAAAAATGCCCTTTAATTTATAAAGTATGGAAGACAAGCTAGAAGCCAAGTGGCTAGACGCACATCAACTAACTACAATATTACACATACAACACAAAAAACAAGAACAAAAAATTAAGTTCACCTCTGTATATACTTTATTATTAGCTACAGTTTGGATTATTTGCCATATTTACTATTTTCCCAGTGTTTTTAAGCGATAAAACATAATTGAAGTTTATATAACAAACAATTCGGAGCAATTCCGTTATAAAGTTTATTGACTTTTTTTCTGGGCTGCACCATCAAAAATGAGCACCAGTTGCCGCTCGTTAAAACATTATGGTTGTTTTGTTGACTTTTGCAGGTTTCTTTCACGAATAACATAGTTGTTTGCGCTGCAGATTTTTTGCAGCCAGTCCGTCTTCGATTTTTTGTAACGATGTTACGTTTAAGTTTGTTTAAAAATACTGCCGCACCATACGAGCCAACCAGTAACACTCTGGATTTTTTGTTGTTGTTATTATTACCGGGCCGAGGGGACGATCGCCGTCAAGTAGGCTTGTTTATTTTGCTAAGTACGTACAAATATGAAAATGAGCCCTCCGAAATCTATTCAAAATCCTTTAATTGTGGTCTTGAAATGTTCCCCGTAAAATTCTTAGTTTGTGGTTCCAATTGCTGAGGTATATTTCTTGGGGATTAACAGCGAATTTTAAACCCAACTGCACTTAGTTGTCGTGATACAGTTTGTTTGAAGGTTCTGGTTTTATACTCTAGTTCCATCAAGTGAGTTTCCTGATGACTTATTTTGTTTCCTGATAACTTATTTTAGCTCATGTTGCTCCTGGGTAGTTGTTAAGTAGCTGTCTGGCAGACTGTATTTCAGTTGCGTTGTTAACAATGAAACTGATAGCGTCCGCATGCACCGACTTAGCGGTTTTCATAATAAAAATTTGCAAACATGGCAGTCACGTATGTAATGTTCTAACAAGGGAGCCTCCCCATTGCACCCCCCTCAGATTTAGTTATAATTTGGCACAGTGGATAGGCCTTGAAAAACTGAACACAGATCAGTCGAAAAAACAGGAAGAAGTTGTGTGGAACTATGAAAAAATAAACAAAATATACAAACAGAGTAGTCCATGGGCAACATAGGCAACATCAAGGATGGTGTGGGAATAGAAGCGCCGTGGTCCCGTGGTTAGCGTAAGCAGCTACGGAGCGAGAGGTCCGTGGTTTAAGTCTACCCGCGAGTAAAAAGTTTACATACTTTATTTTTACAAGTTATGATCTGTCCGTTCGTTCATTGACGTCTCTGTTCACTGTAATAAGTTTAGTGTCTGTGTTTTGCGACCGCACCGCAAAACCGTGCGATTAGTGGACGAAAGGATGTGCCTCTCCAATGGGAACCGAAAATATTTGATCCAGGAAAACACGTCTGATATATTCCATACGACACTGGTGACGGCATGTGCATCACATGACAGGAATGTGTTGTCGACCCAGCTAACTTGCACACTTGGCGAATGGGTAAAAAGATTCATCTACCTTGCCCGATTTAGGTTTTCTGGTGGATGTGATAATCACTCCCAAAAAAGTGATGAAAACATAAGAGTGTGTCACATAAACTGCAACAAATGAATGCAACAGTTTCACAGTCGCACAGTTTTCTCTGTGCTCTGTCAAAACATATGTTTTTAACGTTTTCCAATTTTTCCGTGTGTAGACTGTCAAGTCCTGCATATGTCGAAGCAAATCTGAACATGTCCTGGAATTTAGGAGAGCGAAATTGTTTATGTGTGAGTGCCTGAACTCTAATAATTGTCTGAAAATAAAAATTTGAACTTTTTGCTGGAGTGAAGACTTGAACCAAGGACCTCTTGTTCCGCAGCTGCTCAGGCTAACCACGGGACCACAGCGCTCTTCTGCCGACGTTATCCTCGATGTTACTTATGTTGCCCATGGACTACTCAGTTTGTATATTTTGCTTATTTTTTCATAGTTCCACACAACTTCTTCCTGTTTTCTCGATTGATCTGTGTTCAGTTTTTCAAGGCCTATCCACTGTGCCAAATTATAACTAAATCTGAGGGGGGTGCGATGGGGAGGTTTCCTTGTAAGTAGTGATTCCACTCTTCAGGAGTACTAGGTCGCTGATAACGGGTATCCCTGTCTTAGTGTGCGCCCGATCGAAACGGGAGCTGTTATGCGACCGTTTATATACACTCATGCTCATAAATTAAGGTTAACTGTAGAATTTTGGTGCCACACAACGTGGAACTACACAAAACTGGAGCTAATAGCATAGGCACATAGGGAACACAGACGACACAGATCTGCAAGTCCACGCTATTGGTGATAAGTTGAGAAAACAGTCCCGAAACACATGTGCTACAAAACGCCACTGTTTCCTGTGCATGTACCCCGTCATCAATATCGGATATGATCACCATGCACACGTACACAGGCCGCACAACGGGCTGGCATATTCTGGATCAGGTGGTCGAGCAGCTGCTGGCGTATAGCCTCCCATTCTTGCTCCAGTGCCTGTCGGAGCTCCTGAAGTGTCGTAGGGGTTTGAAGACATGCGGCGATAGTCGACCGAGAGCACTCCAGACGTTCTCGATGGGGTTTAGGTCTGGAGAACAGGCAGGCCACTCCATTCGCCTGATATCTTCTGTTTCAAGGTACTCCTCCACAATGGCAGCTCGGCGGGGCCGTGCGTCATCATCCATCAGGAGGAAGGTGGGATCCACTACACCCCTGAAAGGCGGACATACTGGTGCAAAATGACATCCCGATACTCCCGACCTGTTACAGTTCCTCTGTCAAAGACATGCAGGGGTGTACGTGCACCAATCATAATCCCACCACACACCATCAAACCACGACCTCCATACAGGTCCCTTTCAAGAACATTAAAGGGTTGGTATCTGGTTTCTGGTTCACGCCAGATGAAAACCCGGCGAGAATCACTGTTCAGACTATACTTAGACTCGTCCGTGAGCATAAGCTGAGACCACTGTTCCAATGACCTTGTACTGTGTTCTTAGCACCAGGCTTTACGGGCTGTCCTGTGACCAGGGGTAAGTGGAACGCACCTTGGAGCTCTCTGGGAGAATAAACCGTGTCGGTTCAGTCGTCTGTAGACTGTGTGTATGGAGACAACTGTCCCAGTGGCTGCAATAATGCCCCGAGCAAGGCTACCTGCAGTACTCCGTGGCCGTCTGCTGGCACTGATGGTGAGATATCGGTCTTCTTGTGGTGTTGTACACAGTGGAAGTCCCGTACTGCAGCGCCTGGACACGTTTCCTATCTGCTGGAATCGTTGCCATAATCTTGAGATCACACTTTGTGACACACGGAGGGCCCGTGCTACGATCTGCTGTGTTTGACCAGCCACCAGTCGCTCTAGTATTCTACTCCTCATAACGTCATCAATAAGTGTTCTTTGAGCCATATTCAACTCACATTCTCCATTAGCACGTCTGAAAACGTCTGCGCACTTACTCGCTGCACCGTACTCTGACATGCACCAACACATCACTGTGTATGTGGACTGCTGCCAGCGTCACCGTGCGACGACCGCGGGTCAAATGCACCGCATGGGCATACCTCGAGGTGATTTAAACCCGCAAACCGCCCACCAGAGCGTTGTTTCACCATGTATCAGCATTATCCTTAATTTATAAGCATGAGTGTACATTCTGGAAGTGACTCTCGAGAAAAATCACTGATAAACTGTTTCATGAATACTCTCTTTCTCATGGTACTGGCCTAAAATTTACGGATAATCCTATCACAGATTCTGTTGTAGGCAAAAGAATCACGCCCAGGTGATTTGGGCAACTCACAGAGAGATGAGTAATGTCGCTGTATTCGACTAATAAACTTTCCACGCTGCGCCTTGTGGCGGCGTTGGCATTATATGGACCCAATATTTTAATTGAACCATGTTTCAGCCTGGCGTGTAAGACACACGCGTCGGCTTTATAGCCCGATGTTAATAAGGTTATGTGTCGGTAGTTGTTCAGAAAACGTGGTCTATAGTTCTTGGGAATTAAAATCACTAGCCCCTGGCTGAAACTTTCCAACAGGTCAAAATCTATGAGCATTTCCATGTGATTATAATTAAAGTTAAAGTTTCAAAACGCTGCAGAAATAACACCCTTGGTCAGAATGACGTCAAATTGTAACGGAATATTACAGGAGAAGGGAGAAAACGTATGTCAGAAGAAAAAAAATAGTGTGAAAATACATAAATGAAGACATCTGTCACGCGCACGAGCGAATGAAGTTGGTATTAACACGCCGGATACACGGATTTTCCTCCTTTCACGTCTGCGACATTCGCCGTGACTGTCTCAATGCAGGATCCCGCTCTACTTGTAACGCTGTATTACAAGAATGATGACTGTTCACACGTCGCTGTGCAGAAATTCCGTTCACTGGAGGGTTTGAAAAAAGGCGTTGGTCCGATGACTGCCGTGGGTCTGGAGAAAATGATTCGGAAATTCGAAAAGACGGGTTCTTTTGGTCTGCAACCTAATAGAGGGAGGAAAGAAATTGATTCGACGTCCATGGAAGCAGTGGCCACAGCAATGCAGGAGGAGACGAGTGATAGTGTGCAAACGTGTGATGCACGGAGAATTACCCGAGCCGCGCGGGGTAACGTGCGGCCACGGTTCGCGGAGATCCCCCTCGTCGGAGGTTCGAATCCTCCCTCGGGCACGGGCGTGTGTGTTGTCCTTAGCGTAAGTTAGATTAAGTAGTGCGTAAGCCTAGGGACCGATGACGTCAGCAGTTTGGTCCCATAGCCCTTAAAAAAAACTACTCCAAGGGCACGAGTTCTTCCTGTTGACCTGCCAGCAAGAAAGACCTTTGCTTTAGAATTTCTTGCTCGCATGGAAGTGGACAATGATTGGCTGTGGAAGATTTTGTGAACAGGCGAAGCCCACTTCCATCTGACAGGATATGTCAATACACAGACTTGTCGAATATGAGGAACGCAAAATCCACACCCAAATCAACCAGTGGCACTTCATCCTGAAAAGGCCACTGTGTGGTGCGGGTTTACGGCATCATTTATCGTAGGGCCGAATTTTTTCGAAGAGACAGGTGCTTCCAGTGCTATTACCTGTACAGTCACTGGTAAGCGATGTGAGTGTCTTTTGTGCAACCACGTCATTCCAGCTCGCCAACAGCGTGGATGTGTGGATAGCATCATTTTTATGCAAGATGGTGCACCTCCGAACATTGCAGATCCAGTTAAGCAGCTGCTGAAGAGCCATTTCGGAAATGCTAGAATTATCAACCGCCATTTCCCTACAGCCTGGCCATCCCGATCACCTGATCTTAATCCGTGTGACAGCTGGCCGTGAGGCTATCTGAAAGATGTGTTCAGTGTTCCGACTGCAAACTTACCTGCATTGAAGGCACGCATTGCGCAACACATTCTGAACATGACCCCAGAAACACTGCGATAACTTGTGGAACATGCTGTTTCTAGATTCATCTTGATGCAGAAAACAGTGAACAGCATATTGAGCATGTTTTACGCCAGTCACAGGGAAATTAATAATCCGATTTGATTTGGACTGATGCTTTTTATGCGGTTTTTGGCCTCAGTACAGTTAAAACCGCTGTGATTAACGCTTTTTATTCGTTTTTGGCCTCAGGACAATTAAAAACCGATTTAGGTGATGTTTTTTATGCGGTTTTTGAACTCAGGACAATTAAAACCGATTTTTCGCATCCGTTGTGATATGACCATGCCGTGATGAATGGGCTTACGTAACTAACAGTATCACACCTGCCGGCCGCGGTGGTCTAGCGGTTCTGGCGCTGCAGTCTGGAACCGCGGGACTGCTACGGTCGCAGGTTCGAATCCTGCCTCGGGCATGGGTGTGTGTGATGTCCTTAGGTTAGTTAGGTTTAAGTAGTTCTAAGTTCTAGGGGACTTATGACCTAAGATGTTGAGTCCCATAGCGCTCAGAGCCATTTGAACCATAGTATCACACCTGTAAACCCATGTAAAATTAATGATAGTTTATTTATCGTCAAACGTACTCCTTAGACATTGTTGTATGATTCATTTGTCATTTGTAGTCGACCACTATTAAATTATGATACAGCGCCATCTATTGCTACATTTTGTAACTATGTATTTTTCTTCTGACATACGTTTTCCCTCTTCTCCGATAACATTCCGTCGTAATTTGACGTCATTCTGACCAATGCGTTATTTCTACAGTGGTCTGAAAGTTTAACTGTAATTATAATCATCTCGTACATCTTTGTAAATTCGGTACCTATCGTGTGTCATATTGAAGTGTAGAATTCAAGAGGTAGGTCATTTGTTCGAAGTGCTTAATTTTTTGGAACTGTCTTAATCGTGTCGCTTATCTCTTTTTCGGTGAAAAGAGCAAAGAGCATTTCTTCGGTGTCTGAATCAAACTTATAGTGGACATTTCGAAGGATTTCGCTTTCCTGTTTCGCATTGGCTGTTATCATTGCACACAATAATGAAAAATGTGTTAGTGGAATCCGCGCAGGGTACGGTGGCCGATGCTCAGTGACCAGACGTTGTACAAAACACCGGCCGAGTTCATTTGTTTTTTTGGAAGGGGAGGGCGATGTTGTCTCCCTGCTTTCGGCTAGTCGGCGCTGCGCTGCGAGGACAGAATCGAGGCACACGCCCTTCAATCTTTCCCAAACGATTTTGGTAAAAAAAGAACCTATTTTGCATTACTTGTAGCTTCATGATGACGTGGCCCTCATTTCATTTGTGATCTTAGTTATTGTGATATTTGCATGTAAGTAAGACATTGCACGAAATTCGAAAACATTTGGAAAGAAAAACAGGGGTCGCTAATAGTTTGTAATTAGTGTATATTACATCAGATGTTGCTGCATATTCTTGTTAATTTGCTGACTGAAATGGTCGCCAATTTACTGACTGAAATCTGAATCAGGCTCTCAAAAGATTTTGTTTCTGGATCAGCCCTTTATTTTATGATAAATTATAATATGGATACGTGTGGTGTCGTCCAAAGAGAGAGGTGCGGAAGCTTGGTTGGTACCTGGCTACGCAACCACAAGAAAACCGCATCGACGAATGAGCGGCGCTAGCGTAGCCACGCCCAGAAAGTTTCGCTATTCCGCCACAACGGGCCTTCTAAGACCGTGTCCCTATGTAAGGCCGATATCACACTATCGTATTTCTTTGACAAAAAATATGATAAAATCTTCGTCAAATTTCTTCGACGAAGATTTTGAACGCGGCTCTAAATTTGGAAATTTGTGGTAAGGTTCTATAGGACCAAACTGCTGAGGTCATCGGTCCCTAGACTTACACACTACTTAATCAAACTTAAACTAACTTACGCTAAGAACAACACACACACCCATGCGCGAGGGAGAACTCGAACTTCCGAGGGAGGGAGCTGCGCGAACCATGACAAGACGCCTTAGATTGCGCGGCGTGGCGCTAAAATGGGGTATTACACTGTCATCATATTTTTCCTCAAAGTTCATGATTGCGGACAACAATAACTGGTTATCACGCGTTGCAGTTGCATGGACCACAACTGAATTGTCTATGCATTTGAAAGAGAAGAGGCGGAAATTAGGAAACATACTTCGGTGAACTTGTGGGTCTTATGTCGATATAACAAAAGCATTCATCAAAATTTGCAATAAGAACTGCAAGTGGAGAACGTCAAGCCTTGTATAGATTACTCACGAATGGAAGAGAGTGCATTTCGGTATTTGTTCAATAAAGTGGCTCCTAATAATACAAAGCAGAATACTCAGTTGAGTAATGCTTTATGTACAGAAGACATTTTCACCATAACACTGCGATTTCTTGCCATGGGAGAGACCTACTGTAGCATATTATACAGTACTCGAATATCACAGTGCGCATTAACCAAAATAATTCCAGCGAAAGAGATAAAGCACTTTTATCTTGTGGCATCCAGAGTTCAAAAATAGACAAACTAGAATAGATATCTTTATTTTAGTGTGTGTCGTCCTCCATTCCGGCTTGCTGAAGAGCTGTAGCTGTGTTTGTGAATTTGAAATCAGCTGCATCATAACCCACCAGCACACGATTAATAGCATGTGTTGTGCCCCTTGCTCACTCCCCCACCCCTGTCGAAGCAAGGCTATAACGAGATGAAGGAACATACCAACTAAACTTACAGCCATCTTTACAAACATACTACAGGCGTCAAATAGCTGTAGCGATGTCAGCTCCCCAAGTAATTACATTTCACACTGCAGTGAACAGAAGGCGAACGATTTTTATGACCAAGTCCACGGCAAGGCCATAGATTTGATCATATTTCTCTGATGAGAGGCGAGATCAAAGTTCCCTATAACACTATCAAATGTCTTTGACATAAATATTTGATACATCAGCTTTGAAAAAGAAATAACATAGTGTAAAATCGGCCTAAGCGATGGAAACGACCGATGGCACTAGACACCGTCAGGCAACAAAACACAACTGCAGGTGTAGTTTCGGAAGCGACATGAGCAACATTCGTGTCGCTGCCTGATATCCGCTGCAATCGACGAGGTTGAGGGATTGCAGGGCACTCTCGCTTCCGATACGGTGCTATGCTGCGTAAGCCGGCCGGAGTGGCCGTGCGGTTCTAGGCGCTACAGTCTGGAACCGAGCGACCGCTGCGGTCGCAGGTTCGAATCCTACCTCGGGCATGGGTGTGTGTGCTGTCCTTAGGTTAGTTAGGTTTAATTAGTTCTACGTTCTAGGCTACTGATGACCTCAGCAGTTAAGTCGCATAGTGCTCAGAGCCATTTGAGCCATATGCTGCGTAATGCTCTTAGGGAAGAAGATCTTTGCTACTTGGTTGCTATACTGGATACGATCTGACTTCATGCATATGCAGAAATGGTTGGCAGTAGTTAACGCTCTTGCTTGTGTGCTTTAGTGAAGGAATAGCGGTAAGTTTTATCTGTATTCAAAGGAAGAGGGTGGCGATTTCAACGACTGCTGTAAAATCGTACAGCGGCTGAGGGCCGAGGGGAGCGTTTCTTCTGCGGAAACTGGGTGAAAACATTTGTGGACTGCCCATTTCCTCAGTTTCATTGTGCAGGCATGTTGGATGGCGCCGGTCGGTCGGCGGCCGCGTCCAGGTAGGCTGACTAGCGCCGAGGAGTCGCTGCTGCTATGGGCAAAGCATTGATGACTGGCAATAAAGCAGAAGATGGGCCCTCGTTAGGCAGGAAGGTGATGAGACGACTGTGTGTTTCTGCGAATTTCCGTGGGACTGATCACTGGCGCCCAGACGTCCAGACTCTGGTACAAAACATATTTGTGAAGGTACGAGTCTTTTAGGGAGTCTATGGCCGTTCTTTGGAAAGTTCGCAATGGACGCAACAGGGAAAGTAACAATCTTTTTATGGAGGGCTGTGGTTCCATCCAGGTCATGCTTTTAGTAAAGACACAGCGTAAATGTGTGGGAAAGTGGCCACGAATCTGAATCTTTTTTTTTTCCTTTTCTCCCAATTAGGTTTTAAAGTCGCAGGTTGGTCGAAACTTTGTTTCCAGAGCAAGGGGCGGTCTCCAAGCTTCGAATGCCGCACTCCAGCTCATGATTGGCTTGGGCTAAACTGGTTGTAGTCTAAGCATGTAAAAGTGCTATGCTACCGAGCTGGCGAGGAAGCTGAGAGAAAGAGAAGAGGTCAGTCTTGTACTGGCGCTTCGCTAGTAAAGAACTGCAGGTCTTTACCTAAACGGCGAGGCTTGTGTCCTTTGCTACTGTGCCACTTAGAGCCTGTGCCAGTCACCATCTGAACCGTCAGATGTACTGCTTCTAGCATCACGCACACAACGAGTGATGCGTGGGTGTACTTATTTGTCTTGAGTCGGCCGTCTAAACATTTTACATATTCCGTCATGCATAGTAGTGGCGCAGAGTCAAATTGATTTGGCAGACCAGAAAATGGGTCCACCTGCACATTAAAATCCACCGGGATTTCAGAGGCTCACAGGGAAGTACCTGTGTTCCGAATTAGCCAAACGCGAGACCGCATACTTGCATTTTTCAGGCGCGCCATTAATAACAGATTGCTGCCGTCCATGACTCCAGTCGCCGAGCGCATCGTGGTGTGCTGCTCTGACCTGCAGAAGGGTAAAGTATTCGCTGCTATGGCATAGGGCTCCAAAATATGCTTCTCAGCACCCTGTTGTTTGGAACCATATTTTTCTCTATGGAACAGTAGAGTAGAGATGCTTAATAGTAGCGAAGTTTTTGGGCCGTACCACGGATTCACATGTATGAAGTAAGGTAAAGTGATTAGTTCTGGTTAGTGTCGTGTGATGATCCGCAGCTGAGCACTTTGTTCACCATAGACCGCATATTAGTGAAAGCATTTGTCAAATAAAAATGTTTGTGTCACGTTTCTTTAGCCATTTTTTAGTCTTGTGATGTTAAGAATGCATAAATCTTTTGTTATTTAGACCACAACCCCTCCCAGTGTTCTGAGTAACCTTACCTTTGCCACTTTTCATTAAAGTCTTCATTACAATTGAAAGTTGGACCCTTGCAAGGTTTGAATTCAAATTTGTTTGAATCTCGTTGCTTGTAGCACGTGCGGCAGCGACAGACATTGGCGAAATTATACAGCGTGTTGCGAGACAACATACAGCATGTCAACGGATTTCGCCGAGATTTTAATATCGAAAGTAATAAGCGCCGCTGTATGTGGGATGTAAGGTAGAAAAACTATCACAGTAGACATATAACTGTCTAAGAATGGGCAGCTCAAAAAATTAGTATTTATTTTTGCTTTTGTAAATACGAATATTCCGATTTGTCACTACCACAAGTGAAGAAAGTTGGTTTTATCGCTTACAATCGTATGCCGATTTCATATCCAACTCACTCGAGGCTATTTTGTTTCTGTTTGTGATTTATAGTAGTTAAAAAGCGATTAATTGTTTCTTAAAAACTTTGATTAGAACTACTTTTAAGAAGTGCTTTACATCACTATGCACAGTAAAGGAAAACTTCCTTTACTAAGCACAGTAATGTAAAACATTGGGGGCTGTGATGAAGGTAGAAATTATGATCTTGCACCATTTGCATTTTTCATGCTTTATGTACATAATACGCACAAAAATAACCTTCAGGGAATTGCCTATCATTAAAATACAGCTTTTATGAATAAACGCTACAGTTTTAGCATTTATAACGATATGTCTACTAAATATGAGGAGTGTAAATGTAGACATTGGGCTCAATATCTAATGCTTTTTTTTCTCATTTTGGATCCATCACTCAAAGATTTTCCTTCACCTGCCCCATTTCTACTTTTTTCCGTATTTTGTAAATGAAATGCAAATAATGTAAGGACTGAAATGGGAAATTTTTGTGCTCTTCAATATTCCTGAACATTCTGGTCTAGTTTGTCGTTTGTAGACTGTAGTAGGCCGCCTCATTGATGTACATATAATAAAACGGCATTTTGTGTTTTCAGTCATGTATCGTGAAGAAGACTAATTTCGCTACTTATTAGTAGAATGTTAACTTATGCAGAAATGTTTTGAAATCAAAGTAATATGCAGTACCTTCCCTAATGATCTGTTGTGGTAACTCCGATGTATTTGGATTACGTTATTCACTGCAGCTTGTGTTGTAATTATAAATACTGAAACTAGATTATAAATGTGTAAGGCCTTGTAACAGTATTATCGATATTACCTATAATGATCTTATCTAACTTCTTGGTCTGTCTTTTACTTAATGTGACTTCTGATAACCATGCTGTTTGATATAACGTCCATGTTAATGTTTTATTCATTATTAATGGTAATTGTAATAAAACTGTGTACGTAATTTGAAAAGCAATGTGCTGTAAAAGAATGTAGCAATCAAAACTTTAATTGTAATACTGGTTCATGCGTAGAGAAAGTAGGTTTGTAATCGTGTAAAACTTGGAGGGAAGTCCCTCCGCAGCGGAACGAGGTAAGCGGGAATAAAAAAGGTGGATTTTGTCCATTATCATCCATGTCGAGTCCATTTACTAAATTTTTAGAGCTTCACTATAACTGAAATTTGGGACATATCCTGTTTACGTATTATCCAATTAAAATCTCGCCAACATTGTTCTATGATCGGTACCTGACGGAAGAGCATTTCTTGTATGCGTAATACTATTCCTATCGCGTTTGTTAGCATGGCTATCTTTCGAACTGAATTCCCTCTTCACGACCTACTGCGAATAATTTGTTTTTCAAAACCTTTAAGTGTGGGTTTGATGTTACTGAAATGGGCTGTTGATATTTTATTATCTTGCATTTTTTTATTCTGGGAGTAAAACGTATATGTTAGTCAACTAACTGTGCCTCTTAATCTTCGGACTTCAAAATTTGTGAGTCCGGCAGTTGAAGATCTGCTGTTTACATTGCCTCATTGGAGGTGGTTGCTGGGAACATGTTCACCTCACGTCTTGGATCATTTTTCATTGATTCCCTTACTTTTTTATCATCTGAATACACTTTTTCAGTAGTTTCCTGGTACGAACGAGCTTCTGTTTGAGCTCTTGTATTTTTACCGCTGACTGTTTTCATGCGCTCTTTCTAGTTAGTTGTCTTTCTGCCCAGTGTGTCTGGTATCAGTCCATGTTTATTTCCATAATGTGGAAGTCTGTGGGTTCCCTCTTGTGAACGATCTTAGATTATTGTAGTAACTCTTTATCTTCTGCTACGCTAGAGTTAATGGATATCTCCATTTGTTGTGAAATTTTTAAATTTTTGTGTGCTTATCTGGGCGGAGGGGGGGGGGGGGCGGCTCACTTTTGGAGTTAGGTGGCGTGTCTCATTTTGAAATGGTTTTGCGCTCCTATTCTGATAACATTGCCTCGGTATTCGGTTTGGCACTATTTTTCAAAACCGTGAGGACTGTGTTCAAGTTGTCATGCTTAACCGGTAGCAATACTGCACGTGTGTTATTCCTCTGTTCGGAATCGTTTGTTTGGTTATTTTCTGGTGGTATGGTATCTTCTCTTGAACAGGGGGGGATTGTTTTGCCCTTGGAGACCTACACTGGTCTTTTGTGCATACGTCTGAAAGGTTTATCTATTTTCGTGTTCCTTATAGCTTCTACTTTGTGAGTTTCCCTGAATTTGCCTGTTAAAACGACATGTTACTTTAAATGTTCCGTAGAACCACGCTTCGCCCATGTTCTCGACTGTCCTCCATCGATTAATTCCTCGAAGCCATGTATCGTGATATTCGACGGTATGTGTTGTTCGAGGTCTGTTTTCACCGCCTTTACCATGTTGGTCACATTCAAGTATCTGTATTACTGAACTGTTTCTTTGACTGAAGCTATAACACTGACCCGTTGTGAAAGAACTTGTATTGTTTTGGTGTGTTCTGTTTCAAATTCTCAGACTAATCTCAAGCCTAATCCTGCATGGCAAAGACATTTACCTTCATTACTTCGCCTTTGAATGACCTGAAATCTTCATCCTCATCCTTTGCTCGCACGATTGTGAAATATGTTTGTTCATATTTAATTTGACATAAACCGCGTTCGTTAAAAATTTCTACTGATATCGTGACCTATCGCCATCTCGTGGGCCTGTTAAACGTAAAGGACTGAAGGGGGGAAGTGTTACATTAATATTAAACCACCGTAAATTTTACTACTCAAAATTTTATTCACAGGAAGTCATACTTTATAGGTTATGTTCTAGTTAAGTACAATCATTAGATCTCCAGTGGTATGTTACATACCGAATAAGCTCAAAATGTCCTTTTTCATACCTTATAATGACAATTTTACTGCTCAAAATGTTATGGGAAAGAAATCATAATTTACGCTATGCACTAGTTTCAAATTATAACAATTATTATGACTCCAAGAGCATTTTACATACAAAATGAATAGAGAGAGTTCTGCCTTCTTCCAGATTTGTTCAGGGATTCCTCATCTGATTCTTCATTTGCCGCTTCAAGGTCTGGATTCATGTTACTGCATCTGTACAAACAACATTACCTTCTTAAAGAAAATCTTTCTCTTCACTAAATCCTTCATTGGCTGTGTCTTTATCAGCTTCTTGAAGCAAAGCACCCAATATGTTAGTGTCAAAATAAAACTCTGCAACACCCTTATTGCGCTAACGCTAATTTCAGTAGCGAAGGACGGTATTAGCACCGAAGAGGGCCAACACCCTTTTAACTGTGACTGTTTGATATTTCACCTACGATGGCACACAAGCAATAAAACAGGTATGCCGACTATTAGAAAACAGACACACCGTTACTAAACATTCGTATCGTAATACAGAAACGTCTCTATATAATCGTTTCATTTGACCAATTTTATCTTCTTCCCATCTCATTTGCTGCACCGCTAATCCGCGATGTACTTCTTCAAACTCGCCCAGAAGCACTGCTATAAACTACCTGACGTTTAGATGCAAGCAAGCTGCGCTCTGTATCACAAATCTTATATACTTACATGTATTTCGATTACTCATCCTGCATAATCACACCAATATCTTTAAAATGACATCCTATACTATCATGTTTGCTCCTTTACCTTACCATCTGTGAGAAAGAATGAGAGAGTATGTGTGTCTCTCTGGGTTTATAAGGCAGCTGGCAGACTAGTTGCTTTCCGTCTGCTGAGGGAAGGAGGGGGCGGGCTTCGGGGTAAGCAAACTAGTGTTCCTTTTTACCGGGGCAAAGAGGTCAAGCCCCACTGTTCGCGTCTTGTTTGTTATGTTAGCGGCGAAGCAACCCCTCTGCTATTTCCGTTTCACGTGGGTGGTTCTCTGGGTGCTATCACTAGAGAAGCACTCTATTGCTGGCTCTTGTTGAGATCGGTTCAGTCTCTGCTGTTGGCTGTTGGTGACTTCAATTCGTAGTTATCGTATATGAGAGACAGTTTTCACCAGTGGAGTGCATATCCCATACTTTACTAATTTACGACTTATTTATCGTGTGATTACATGATTCGATTTTATGTAATTTTATTGATTAACTTAAACCTGTGTAATTTTACTTATCCAGTCATACAAAATTTTCCAGTCCAGTCTGTTCCTTAACGTGTAAAGAAGGGTTTAGGCTGGTGGCGCTCTGCAATTCTATAAAAGTTCATACTTCATGTAAGTGGGAAAATGCTAAAACGCATGTTCACTTGCCTCTGCAGTAGTAGGGCATATTACAATGTTTACTGCAAGGGTACCAGTGGCAGAAAACCGCCGGAGTCATATAATAAATAATTCAGCCATTGTCAACAACTACGTTTTCCATTAAGGTACTCAAGAGAACGTGTCCAGACTGGCGGGAACCACGTAAATTTTACAGAGGTTTAGTTAACAAGGGCCGGCCGTTGTGGCCGAGGGGTTCTAGGCGCTACAGTCTGGAACCGCGCGATCGCTAAGGTCTCAGGTTCGAATCCTGCCTCGGGCATGGATGTGTGTGTGATGTCCTTAGGTTAGTTAGGCTTAAGTAGTTCTAAGTTCTAGGGGATTGATGACCTCAGATGTTAAGTCCCATAGTGCTCAGAGCCATTTGAACCATTTTTTTAGTTAACTAGGATTAAGTCATGCAACCAGTTATCAATCTCAGTTGCTTTAGGCAACGAATATTTCAAAGTGGCTTTCGGTGTTGGTTGTTCCAGCGTGCTGCTTATGAGCGTACTTGCAGTTCACAACAACACCACCTTCCCTCACTGGTGATGTTTACCACGAGTCAAATGGTTCAAATGGCTCTGAGCACTATGGGACTTAACAACTGAGGTCGTCAGTCCCCTAGAACTTAGAACTACTTAAACCTAACTAACCTAAGGACATCACACACATCCATTCCCGAGGCAGGATTAGAACCTGCGACCGTAACAGTCGCGCGGTTCCGGACTGAAGCGTCTAGAACCGCTCGGCCACTGCAGCCGGCTTACCACGAGTCACCTGAGCGCCAGTGCATTCCCTTTTTTGACGGAGCTGGAGCAATACCAGCTTGACTCACGACCCATCCTCACAGCTTTATTTCTGCCAGTACCACATCTCCTATATTTCACACTTCACAGAAATTTTTCTGCGTACCTGGAAGAAAGGAAACTTGGTGAGTTACTACGTATCGATACTATTCTGTGGGCGTCGAAGTTTGGAATGGAATTGCAAGTTTCCGTTAGATGCCAATAGGAGTCGCATGGGATCTTGCAGACCTAATGGTGCGCCCCCTGGCCTACGCCTACAGCAGCTCTGTAGCACGAGTGCCTTCCGTCGCTGCAATGTAGGACGGCCGGTGGTAACTAGACAGACACTAGCACTTGGAGCCACTTCGCTGTGCAGATGCCGCGTAGTCGTGGCTCCAACTCCATCCTTCATGCTTTAGTTCGGAGAGCCTCCTCCTAGCTGACATTGAGAGCTGGAGACTCTTTCTTGCTGCATCACTTCTAATGGGCCATCATACACTGGGAGAATACAAGATAATTAAATCTGCTGTTCACTGTGTTAACTTGTTCGTTAATCATATCTTCTCCTGTTCAGCTTTCCTACGACGCCGCTTTCCACACCAATCTGAAGCCCACCTCTCCTTACCGTTGCGTACAAAGTTGTACACAACCCACGGTTTGTCCACCAGCCTGGAGATTGTTTCCAGAGTGAATTTTCGCTCTGCAGTGCAGTGTGTGCTGTCCAATTGAGAGGACGGGTTGTGAGTCATGCATGGACACTTCAGTTGGTAGATCTCATACCCATAAAAGACAGAGGTCCCAGAATGGAGTCTCCGAACAGCACATAATTTTAATCTCCCAGGAATTTTCAAATCAGCATATATTCTGTTGGAAAGTGAAAATTCATTCTGGTTGCGATCCCTCATTCTGTGGCTAAGTCATGCCTCGGCAGTAGCGTTACTTCGAGGAGCGTTAGTCCCCTAAGGTACGCAGAAGAACTGTGAAATTTCGACAGTAGCAGATGAGGTACTGGCGAAAGTAAAACTGTGAGGAGGGTAAGTCGTTCTTGGATAGATCAGCCGGTAGAGCACTTACTTGGGAAAGCCAAAGGTCCCAGTTTCCAGTACCAGTCCGGCACACACTTTTAATCTGCCAGAAATTCTCATACTGCCTGTATTAACCAATTAACCGCTTATTTTTCGCTCATGTTTAATTGACAAGATGACACAAAGACAATACATCTCACTAGATGTCATCGCTGAAATAAAATTCATTAATTTAACTTTTGCGTACTAGAAAACGATTTTGCAATCAGGCTACTGCAAAATCTGTTGAGATGGAGACTTGAGAATACAATAAAGTATAGTACAACGCCCAAAAAACTCTCTTTTCTTATCCTTGTGTCCATCGTTCAAAGTTTTACGTCCCAGTAAAGATTTGCATAAATTAGCGAACGATTTGTTGGATCAGTTGCGTACTGTATGGTGGGGAGGGGGAATGAGGCAATGGTGAGCATGCCCCTGAAACAACATTTTTAGGGGGGCAAAAAAATTGAACGATACAATTTTTACCATGAAATAAAATGCGATATTTCATGGCTTACATATAGTTCACCTCATTATTGTTCTCTGTTAATGTTTTAGCAACAGTTATTATTTTATATGTTAGATTGTGGAAGTGGGGGTCGTCTCGCCCTCGAAAAGGTGGGTCGTCATTCGAGATCTCATATTGCTTGGAACGGACTGCTTTCTCTCGTGGTGTATGTTCAAAACAAGTGTTGTCGCTTGCTTCACGTCATCGCTGTTGTGTTTCAGTTCGTAAATAAAGGTTCTCTCCCTCGTAGTCTACATCAGGATTGAAAAGACATCAGAAAAAGTAGCCTTTAAATACAACACATTGATAAATAACATTTCTGTAATATAACATAGTGCATAAGAAAGATTATTTAGTGATAAATTTATTTTTGAACTGTGGAAATATTTTTTTATTGCTAACATTTATCAGTAACGAAAGCTGCTCTTCTCAAGATAGTTTCAGCGATTTTCCCAAGGGAAGCACTAGCTTAACACTAGTGTACCTGACAGCTGTGTCTATGTTATGCCAAGTAAGATTTTTGTTCATAATTTATTATTTTTTGCAAATAATGGACTACAATATTTTTATCTGTCCACCGAAATGTTAGTTAGGAGTCAAAAACGTTTTTTGTAATTTAATGAAAACTGAATAAATGCAAATATCAAAGAAAGTTTTGCAGCACCTCGGTTCAGAGAGTTCCGGAACCTGTACAGAAAATTGAGATAGAGATCAACATAAACATCATTTCCACCCTTTTTATTGCTCATGAAAACCACACATTGCATGTTGTACCACCATACAGCGAGACCTTCAGAGGTGGTGGTCCAGATTGCTGCACACCGGTACCTCTAATACCCAGTAGCACGCCCTCTTGAACTGATGCATGCCTGTATTCGTCGTGACAAACTATCCACAAGTTCATCAAGGCACTGTTGGTCCAGATTTTCCCACTCCTCAACGGCGATTCGGCGTAGATCCCTCAGAGTGGTTGGTGGGTCACGTCGTCCATAAACAGCCCTTTTCAGTCTATCCCAGGCATGTTCGACAGGGTTCATGTCTGGAGAACATGCTGGCTACTCTAGTCGAGCGATGTCGTTATCCTGAAGGAAGTGATTCACAAGATGTGCACGATGGGGGCACGAATTGTCGTGCATGAAGACGAGTGCCTCGCCAATATGCTGCCGATATTGTTGCACTGTCGGTCGGAGGATGGCATTCACGTATCGTACAGCCGTTACGGCGTCTTCCATGACCACCAGCGGCGTACATCGGCGCCACATAATGCCACCCCAAAACAGCAGGAAACCACCTTGCTGGGCAGTGTGTCTAAGGCGTTCAGCCTGACCGAGTTGCCTCCAAACATATCTCCGACGATTGTGTGGTTGAAGGCATATGCGACACTTATCGGTGAAGAGAACGTGATGCCAATCCTGAGCAGTCCATTCGGCATGTTGTTGGGTCCATCTGTACCACGCTGCATGGTTTCGTGGTTGCAAAGATGGATCTCACCATGGACGTCGGGAGTGAAGTTGCGAACCATGCAGCCTATTGCGCACAGTTTGAATCGTAACATTACGTCCTGTGGCTGCACGAAAAGCGTTATTCAACATGGTGGCGTCGTTGTGAGGGTTCCTCCGAGCCATGATCCGTAGGTAACGGTCATCCACTGCAGTAGTAGCCCTTGGGGCCCGAGCGAGGCATGTCATCGGCAGCTCCTGTCTCTCTGTATCTCCTCCATGTTCGAACAACATCGCTTTGGTTCACTCCGAGACGCCTCTTGTTGAGAGCCCTTCCTGTCAAAAACTAACAATGCGGACGCGATCGAACCGCGGTATTGGCCGTCTAGGCATGGTTGAACTACAGACAACACGAGCCGCGTACCTCCTTCCTGGTGGAATGACTGGAACTGATCGGCTGTCGGACCCCCTCCGTCTAATAGACGTTTCTCATGCATGGTTGATTACATCTTTGGGCTGGTTTACTGACATCTCTGAACAGTCAAAGGGACTGTGTCTGTTATACAATATCCACAATAAACGTCCATCTTCAGGAGTTCTGGAAACCGGGGTAATGCAAAACTTCTTTTGATGTGTGTAAATGATCTAAAGAAATAAGATGTGGTAGCGTAAATACCTCAATCAGTGTTCCTCTGAACAGCGATACAGGATTTATTCTGATCGTTTAACTTGCACACGTGTACTGCCACGTATTGTAGCCTCGGTTACATTCGTGCTTTCAGTAGTGGCACTATATCGACTAAAAAGCTTCTTCCTCAATCTCGTATTAGTTGTGTTTAACTATTAGCTGTTTATATACATTTTTCAGTTATTTGATATTTTTCAGATTTTTATCACTCCGTAACGTCCTTAAGCAAGGAATTTAATGTTCAATGCAGGAAAAGACAAGATACAAACAGGAATAGTTTGATAAACTAGCTGGAATTATGACCGAATCTTTCGTCGCATTTTTAGGCCTATCTATGAGTATAGATTCTCATTTGAACTCATATTGAAATGTTAGTATTTTACATTCACAGAAAAGCGACCAATTTTATGTTTTCGTAGTACAGTCTTTAATATTAACTACGGAAAGGTGACAGTTTATCCGCTTTTGTGCTTATTGACACAGTCATTAATAGGACTGTAGTAAGTGAAGAATTTTCCCTCTCTGGGAGGAAATTGGCATACTCTACTGCCTCGCACAGCCAACTTCGTCGGTGCATACGGATTTTAAACCCCCGCAGCAGCTGGCCGAACCACCGTCACAAAAAAATTAGCCACCTGCTATATTTATTGAACTTTTGACCGATGATCTTAACATGTTTTCCTAATTTGGATACGACACTTATGGAACACTATGGAACACTTATGGAACTTTATCACCAAAACGCCGAGTTAACTGGGTGGTTCGATCCGCGATAGAACAATGCTTTATTCGTCACACGAAATAGGTCACTGCCTACCTGCTGCACTACTTCAGTACGTTGTGATTCCAATCAGTTTCTGCAGCAGCAGATAGTCTCAGTGCTACACCACCTGAGTGACCATCCCCTGAAAATCGAACTAAAACTACAAAGATTGGTCGCCAGTTCTGATGGAGCGAAAGTTATCCAACGTTTCTCAAGAAAACGCGAATGTAATGTGAACGTGATTAAAAATTTTTCTTTACCTAAATATTTACGTATTTTACATTAGCTCTCTGCAAACTCAAGATGGATAAACTGATATTAATTTCATTGTAACACACTCGCTACCGATGTATCTCCTCTGCTATAATTTCGATGAGTAACTCAGAAATCCTGACAATGCGGACACCAAGTCCTGTTGCACACATAATTGGTACCTCACTAAAATCAACTTCTCTAAGTTTGAATGGCAAAATCTCTCCGCAGAATTCTATTATTGTGCCACATATTTCAAAGCTTTTCTGTTTGACATGAACAACAGTGCTCACTATAGAGAAATAAATGCCCACAATATCACTGCAGGCAGTTTTTGCAATTTCTTCTAGCTAGGAATCTATTTCAAATGAGTTTAGTATAGGAAAATCGTTGTCATTACAATGGAAACATATTTGACAATGGTAGGACTGAGAATGGAAAGTAGTGGGGAAACCTATGTTCTACACCAACTTATTAGTGTGGGTTGCTTACATTCAGGGGCAAGCTTGATTGATTTGTGACCCCCTCAGCTTAACCTATTGTTCTCTTTGTTGATTTATGACCCCCTGGTGATAATCCTTCCTTCTGAGAAAACCACCCTCCCCTCTGGAAACCTCTAACCCTCGCCCCCTCCCCAATACAAGCACACTTTCAGCCCTGAGTTATTTGAACAACTCCCTCCCACTCTATCAATTTTATTGATCAATTGATTAAATCGATACATTAACTAACCACGACTAAATCTTAACCCTCTGGTGAACACCCCAGCTCCATCTCCCCTCACCTTGAAATTGGCAGGAAAAAGACTCAGTCTGTGCTGGAGAGTTAGGATCTAACGACAGGAAATCAAATCAATGATAATTCCATAGTAAACGCTATACAGTTCATCTCTAAAATTCAGTTCTCAGCGGTTGAATTTCTCTTTTATTTGGTGGGAAAATCTCATCATTCTCTACTGTTTCTGAAGATGCAGGTCTTATAAAATACGTTGGAAAGAAGTAATTAAGTAGATCACTTTTTTTCGGACCACACGAGGAATACCATCACGAAACACTTACCACTCGTAATTACTCTATCACAAACCACGCTAAACATACCTGACGAAAAATTCACCCTTTATCGTCACTGAGAGCTGGGTCAATCGCACTGCACCGTGCACACCATCGATCAGGGACCACCGAATCTGCAGGACCGCGCTAATGCTCCGCAAATAAAGTACAAGGTAGCGGCAAAACTTTGAAATTTGATACCAGACTAAGTTCCTGCCTCTCACTCTCTCCCTTGATTTGCCTCTCTCTCTCTCTCTCTCTCTCTCTCTCTCTCTCTCTCTCTATCTATCTATCTATCTATCTATCTATCTCTGTCGCAAGTGATTGCTTGATGTTTGCGTGAACCAACGTATGCAACACACACAGACCAAGATGTCCTCCTCATCTTTTCTCTCTTCCCTTCTCCTCCCCTGCTCCCTCGCCACCCATACAGAGCTGGCATTGGTAGTAGTACATGCCTTTGTTCTCACACTTCCACTACTATGGAAACCTGTAGCGGAAATTTGAAATTTTTAGCTACCTTCAGCGTCATGCACTAACTAGCAAATGACCAAAGTGTGCCACTACCCTCCAGTAGGAGGCAAGGGGAAAAAATCCGATAGGATTTGGAAACCAGCAGTTGGGGGATCGAACCCTACCATATACAGGGTGGTCCACTGATCGTGACCGCGCCAAATATCTCACGAAATAAGCGTCAAACGAGAAAACTACATAGAACGAAACTTGTATAGCTTGAAGGGAGAAACCAGATGGCGCTATGGTTGGCCCGCTAGATAGCGCTGCCATAGGTCAAACGGATATCAGCTGCGTTCTTTTTTAAATAGGAACCCCCATTTTTTATTACATATTCGTGTAGCACGTAAAGAAATATGAATGTTTTAGTTGGACCACTTTTTTCGCTTTGTGATACATTGGCGCCGTAATAGTCACAAACGTATAAGTACGTGGTATCACGTAACATTCCGCTAGTGCGGACGGTATTTGCTTCCTGATACATTACCCGTGTTAAAATGGACCGTTTACCAAATGCGGAAAAGGTCGATATCGTGTTGATGTATGGCTATTGTGATCAAAATCCCCAACGGGCGTGTGCTATGTATGCTGCTCGGTATCCTGGACGACACTATCCAAGCGTCCGGCCCGTTCGCCGGATAGTTACGTCATTTAAGGAAATAGGAGGTGTTCAGCCACATGTGAAACGTCAACCATGACCTGCAACAAATGATGATGCCCAAGTAGGTGTTTCAGTTGTTGTCGCAGCTATTCTGCATATCAGTAGCAGACAAATTGCGCGAGAATCGGGAATCTCAAAAACGTCGGTGCTGAGAATGCTACATAAACATCGATTGCACCTGTACCATATTTCTACGCACCAGGAATTGCATGGCGACGACTTTGAATGTCGTGTGCACTTCTGCCACTGGGCACAAGAGGAATTACGGGACGATGACACATTTTATGCACGCGTTCTATTTAGCGACGAAGCGTCATTCACCAACAGCGGTAACGTAAACCGGCATAATATGCAATAATGGGCAACGGAAAATCCACGATGGCTGCGACAAGTGGAACATCAGCGACCTTGGCGGGTTAATGTGTGGTGCGGCATTATGGGAGGAAGGATAATTGGCCCCCATTTTATCGATGGCAACCTAAATGGTGCAATGTATGCTGGTTTCCTACGTAATGTTCTACCGATGTTACTACAAGATGTTTCACTGCATGACAGAGTGGCGATGTACTTCCAACATGATGGATATCCGGCACATAGCTCGCGTGCGGTTGAAGCGGTATTGAATAGCATATTTCATGACAGATGTATTGGTCGTCGAAGCACCATACCATGGCCCGCACGTTCACCGGATCTGACGTCCCCGCATTTATTTCTGTGGGGAAAGTTGAAGGATATTTGCTATCCTGATCCACCGACAACGCCTGACAACATGAGTCAGCGCATTGTCGATGCACGTGCGAACATTCCGGAAGGCGAACTACTCGCTGTTGAGAGGAATGTCGTTACACGTATTGCCAAATTCAGTGAGGTTGACGGACATCATTTTGAGCATTTATTGCATTAATGCGGTATTTACAGGTAATCATGTTGTAACAGCATGCGTTCTCAGAAATGATAAGTTCACAAAGGTACATGTATCACATTGGAACAACCGAAATAAAATGTTCAAACATACCTACGTTCTGTATTTTAATTTAAAAAACCTACCTGTTACCAACTGATCGTCTAAAATTGTGAGCAATGTGTTTGTGACTGTCACAGCGCCATCTATCACAAAGCGAAAAAAGTGGTCCAACTCAAATATTCATATTTCTTTACGTACTACACGAATATGTAATTAAAAATGGGGGTTCCTATTTTTAAAAAACGGAGTTGATTTCCGTTTGACCTACGGCAGCGCTATCTAGCGGACCAACCATAGCGCCATCTGGTTTCCCCCTTCAAGCTAGACAAGTTTCGTTCTTTGTAGTTTTTTCGTTTGACGCTTATTTCGTGAGATATTTGGCCCGGTCACGATCAATGGACCACTCTGTATATGGTGGTTTCCAAATCCTACTGGATTTTTTCCCTTGACTCCTACTGAAGGATTGATCTGTGTGCATGCAATACCACTATTGGAAACAATAAATTGATCAATCGGGAATTTGATGTTGCGATCGTGTTTTTAAAGCACTATATAGCCCTGAAGTTGATTCTCTCAGCTACACCAGGAGGAGGAAGGATCTACCGCCGGCCGAGGTGGCCGAGCGGCTCTAGGCGCTACAGTCTGGAACCACGCGACCGCTACGGTCGTAGGTTCGAATCCTGTCTCGGGCATGGATGTGTGTGATGTCCTTAGGTTAGTTAGGTTTAAGTAATTCTAAGTTCTAGGAGACTGATGACCTCAGAAGTTAAGTCCCATAGTGCTCAGAGCCATTTGAACCATTTGAAGGATCTACCACATGATAGGATAGTAACAACAACGAATACCACTCCACCTTCCTGCTGTAACACAGTGTCCACTGTACTGTACTGAGAAGCAGTAAACAACACGCACTTAAACCACATTTCATTCAGTAGTAGTTGTAGTAACAGTTAGACGTCGGAGATCACTTAAACACTTGTCTATGCCACATGCTCATATGCTGGGGTCCACATACGGAGCACCTGGCCAGAGAGTCGTACAGCGCTATTTGCCGCCGTGAACGCGCTTCTCAGCGATTGCGCCAGGTCGGCAGCTGGACTCTGCCCACCAGAGAGATCTGGCCAGCCGTGAAGGGTGTCCAGGATGACTGGTGTGGTAGGAATTCAGTTGATATCAATGTGTCCAGCACTAACAATCGATATTGAATCACTCAATTTTCCACAGAGAATACTAGCAACACACATGATTGCGGACACCTCCCAATGCATACTGAGTATTAGTTCATTATTGAGCTACCCAGAGAGCGCTACAAGAGCTGCTGCGAGGTTTTTTCCACGCTGCTGCAGGCAAGAACCAACTAGCCGTCAGCCAGAACTTTTCTTTGTACCTACCACACGCGACAGCGTAAAGCTGGAAATGTCATTTCGTTCTGGTCACCAGTTACCTCCGCCATGCGCGCCGCATGTCAAGCGGTGTCGTCCTAGGAAACCACTCAATTCTTTATCAGTGTAATTACAATTAAATAGTACTACTGCAGTGCCAATCTGGTGACATTCAACCATGAGCGAAGTATCGGAAATAACTCCTAGTGGCCGGCCGCTGTGGCAGAGCGGTTCTAGGCGCTTCAGTCTGGAACCGCGCGACCTCTACGGTCGCAGGTTCGAATCTTGCATCGGGCATGGATGTGTGATGCCTTAGGTTAGTTAGGTTTAAGTAGTTCTAAGTTCTAAGGGACTGATGACCTCAGATATTAAGTCCCATAGTGCTCAGAGCCATTTGAACCATTTTGAACCTCCTCGTGATGACTGTGGCTCTGGAGATATCAATCAGGCCTGTAAATTTATTTCCTTCTTATTACTGGACGTAACTTTCCACATAAAATCTTTCATCCCCTTCTGGATATCGATACATTGAAATCACAATTTTTCACATTAAATCCATACCTCCATTATGAGCAGACACAATCATATTCTTTGAATACGTCGGAATACTGGCCACAGTAACTTTACGACTCAACACACAAACTTTTAAGCCTGCTGGTCACAGCGACTCTATCGCACATCCCCTACTAAGTATAATGCTTCGCCAATAACTGGGTGCTGGTGGTACCAAACAATACTGAGCAAAAATACCTCGATGGGCGGATGTGCTCTGTTTGTTTTTCTTGCAAGTGGTATCAGTGTGTCTTAGGAGGAGAGATATAATCGTCTTATATGCGACCAGCTATTAAAATCGCGACCACAACGACTATGTTACTGAGAGCCTGCACAAAAAGCGGTCTTGGTTCTACAGGCACACACAAGTATGGCTAACAACATCTACGTTAAAAACTACATTTTCTTTCTAAATCAAGGCATAGTATACCTCCCAAGTGAAGTGGTCTTCCACACTGTGGTATCGATAGCTACGATGCCACGGTGTAGGTGCAAGTTCTTAGGTTGGCACTACGACACCGACACCGACGACAGCGCTCTCTAGGCGGCGCTGTGCAGCTCTACGAGCGCCGCTCCAGATTCAGCCGATTTGATTCCGAGTACACGACGAAGCAACATTGTTTCTATTTCATAGTGGGTGAGCCATTACAGATTTTGACTGTGTAACTTCTGTGAGCTTTGATACATCCGTCTTCGCACCTACGTGCTCATCTGTACGCAAAGTTAGGTAATATCAGTTGTATATGTTCAAACACCAGTAAAAGAGCTTTACCCTATACGCAGTACCGAAGCATTTCACCTTTTCCCGCTCCTACTCACTTCCTACATTCTTCAGCCGGCCAGTGTGGCCGTGCGGTTCTAGGCGCTTCAGTCTCGAACCGCGGGACCGCTACGGTCGCAGGTACGAATCCTGCCTCGGGCATGGATGTGTGTGATGTCCTTAGGTTAGTTAGGTTTAAGTAGTTCTAAGTTCTAGGGGACTGATGACCACAGATGTTAAGTCCCATAGTGCACAGAGCCATTAGAACCGGTTTTTTCCTACATTCGGTCTACCCTTCAATTTACAAGAGCAGACCCACGCGCCGCCTTCCAGGCGGGATACAAAACACACAAATACCGTGACATTGAGCATAGATGGTGATCGCTGGTGTGTGCATTAACAGACCGAAAGCTGGATGCGCATCACCACCAGTGTAAGCTCGTAATAAAATCCCCCTTCTCACCGAATTTAGAAAGTGATTCAGCTATGGAACGTGGTATTAAGCCGATATTTACAACTCCCTTCCGCAACTGCCAGATATTTCTCACACCAACAAACACTATTTGTAATGCATTCTATCTCAATTCCATGTCGGCTGTGTAACAGAGGTTTTGCGATACATCCACGGTGTTATAGGTGGGGGTGGGTGATGGTTGACTGAGAATGATGACATACAGTAGATGGTGTGCTACGTTAGCAATCACTCAAAATTGCAGTGCTAGATTGAAGTTGTACGAAATGAACAAAATCCTGTGCTGAATACACTGGTTTTTTATTTCTATAGTGTTACGCTTTCTGGTAGGAATTCTGTGTGCAATTTGGAATCAAATCACTCCATTCAACACAGACTTGCGTCGGATCCTATGGAGAAGGGAGATGCCTTTTACTGATTACAGCCACTGTTGAATCATATTCATGACACTCTCATATCAGTAAACAAGTCATCTTTTCCAATCTATCTGCCAAGGATTCCATCCAGAAAAACTCCAGAATGGTTCTAGACAGTCTGACTGTATGTTGTAACTGTTCCTCAGTCTCTGCCTCACACTTCCTGCAGCTTTGTCCATGTAATCGTTCCAAATTAAGATGGAACTGAGCGTTAGTCAGATATTGCCATATCTGCCACCTTCTACATCCTGTGGAGAAAGAGGGAAAGACGAGTTCATGTGACAGGATCACGTTTTGGCGGCACGGTGGAAGTAGGAACATGTCGTCATAGCTCCACTAACGGTGTACAATGTGTGAGGCTAGTGTCAAACGAAGCTTTCTCCTGCAACACAAGGTAGTAGAAAAGAGTGCATGAGCAGTTATGGTGGTGTCTCATTGGAAAAAGAGTGCATGAGCAGTTATGGTGGTGTCTCATTGGAAAAATTAGGAAGACTTTACATCATAGGGCAACTGGAAGAAAGACTAGGATCTTGGTACTGCATTGTAGTGCAGTTTCAAATTACATACAGGTACTGCAGTCCAAAGCAGATCTGCATCCCTCAGGGTGCATCCATCTCTGTCACCCACACATTCTCTCTCTCCTCATTATATTGTACCATCTGACAGAGACAAACAATGATCTATAGCAACATCGCTAATATCACCCAGTAGAGAGCTCGGTGAAATATTACTGAATGCCTCTCTTCTGATACATCGAAAACAAATGCCGTCTGCATGCTGACATCAAGTAGATGTGCAAACATTTTAAATATACAGGTAAAGGTCCACTGTAGCAGGTGCCCAGTGATCGAAGTCGCTTGCACAGACCAGTGTAAAGTTTCGTCGCACTTGCTGTAGGAGGATCATATCCACACAGACTGTCGATAGCAAGAGAGGCTTTCTGTGATGTACTTTCACAAGCACATTGATACATTGTTTTTCTGCTGTAACACATCCAAGCAGTATATGACTACAGCTTTGTACACCGCCATAAATTTTGTTTTTCCACCATGACTTCGAGGTCAGCGTCAGGTGCTAAACCGACATTAACACTTTTCAATCCATTGGCTCTCACAGAAAACTGGACATCACACGGCTTAAACTATGCTGCTCCCACAACACACAACATAGTTGGACTAAAAGACAGAGGTGGTGTTTCTTGTTGACAAAAATGTGGAGGACATCATAACATATGGAAACTGGAAGAGTTTGTGGCCTTGTGATGCATTTGCAAACAGCTGTTCAAAAAGGTGATCATTCCTACATTTAATCTAATCTTCCACAGGACAGGGTAGCAGATGTCTGCGTTGCAAAGCGGCCGTGAGCAGTGACTCATCATATTTGTGATGTATATTGCACCCAGGTATATTATGATCACTGTTTCAATGTACTATGTGGTAGTCATCCTAACCTACAAATGTTTGGATACAGCGTCATCCTTTTTTATTACTCACAGTGCTTAACTACATGTGGAATAAAGGACATTCTGCAGGACTTAAACCTATACAGCATGGATAGTATGCACCATCAGTTACCTATCACACTGGTGGAGGGAAGGAATGATTTTGATACATCCAGGCAAGCACGTAAGTACCCTCATCCCTCCACATTTTCTGCCATATTTTCAGCAGTTTTATGCATTTTCCATCAATTTTCGTAATTTTACCAGGTTTTCCGTAATTTCAAAGCATTTTATTCAATTATTCGAAGTCCAAACCACCACTCTCGACAAGTTGTCACCTCAACAAAACGTCTCATCATGTCGATCTCGTGAAGGTGTCGGCCAATCACATTACAGAATGGTTTTTATTTTCTGTATCATTTCTAAACCACCCCTTCCATCACTCTGCGAGGGTCATACTCATGTGGCCATATCGCGAAGCCTGTTACACAGCCTACATCACATGACACAAATACTGTTTCTTAGTATTGGAAATAACCATAAATTCGGTGAGATTTTACTACGATTTGGCATCGCCCCCTATTTGGATAGAGTCGCGAAGTGTTCTCGAATTCATGGGATAAAGTCGGAGATTCAAAGCTCTAGCACCCAGCTCTCTGTTTCAAAAAGAACTACCCTATCGTTGGACCTCTAGACTAAGCACCATGAGTAAAACTGTATATGGCGTCTCTCTATGCATCTCGTAGCTGATCCTCTGTCTTTAACCAACACTGTGTCCGATTCGATTTAAAACTGATGGGAAGTGGGAGGATAATATTCGCAGTACATTCGACATCTCGTGATCGAACAGAACGAGCTGAGTTCCATACATTTAATACACTTTCATATTTTCCTTTCACAATGAGTATAACACCTCTTCCAAACATGTACTGACAGACACTAAAGATATAGTCCAGTTTCCCCATTCCAGTATTGTAACTGCCATTCTTCAAAGACTGTTCCACACCAATCTTACACATGTAATCTACCCAGTTCCACATGAGCTCTCTAGATACTAGCATGCTGAAGAAGTTAGCACTCCTTATTGGTGTATAGCAGATATGAGCATGATACATTTCAAAGTGTTTTGGTGATATAACACGCACTTAAGAAGAAGAAGAAATGTTTGATTAATGCCTTATGGAGCTCCAGTCAGAAGGAGATTGAAACATTTTATGCAAATCACTTGTTGTATCAGTTCTGTAGAGTCTGTGTAGTGTCTGAATTCCATACCCTGACGATTCTGGGAATAGAGAAATGACTTTAGAACATAAACACAAATGCATAAGAGCGGTACCACTTCCACACACACACTTGTCAAGAAATGTATACACAGTAACTGCAGTAACTCACAGACATCTGTCACTAATATAGAATCACTGTAGTTATGAAACTGGAAACTCGACTTATGACCATGATGTGGCAGAGAAATGGAGTACTTCACACACATCTTCGTTCAGCTAGTGGAGAGTGCAGAAGTAGGTTCTCCATCGATGGACATGATTTATCACGCAAATGTTGGAAGTGCTACGCTGAATGTGTATTGGAGAGGTTTGTTGTTAATAGCTGCAGATAGAAAGCGCTCTAAGTCACACACAGAACATGCTATTGTATACGAATTGACTGCAAGCTATACCACACAACTGATGCACCCTGGAGGAACAATGGGGAAAAAATGACCTGCTGAAACATCCCCCTCTCTCTAGTCTGCGTCATCAGTATACCATTAAATCACACGTCCTTACAACCCCTCTCTACCCATCACTCCATCTGTTTTCTATAATCCTTTAATGTAGATCCATGTCAATTTAGAGGCAGATGTTCCGTTTTCAAGGAAAGCATCAAAGACAGCAGTCTACTTGCATGTATCCCTGTTACCGCAATAGACATACCGCAATAGACATACATGTAGTAAAAAAATCATGCTGCAACTGTTCTGTAAGGTATTTGTTAGCTGACAACACATAGTTTGATTGGTAGAGAGTACAGAGAAGCAAATTTTAAATACTGTTTGTTAGAGTTTAAAACATCTGAACAGTCTTGCACAGGGTCAAACACGTAATCCATTCTGTAGTTGAGTATTGCAGCTCACCAGCTAGTAATGCAATGCAATTTAGGTAAGGACACTTTATAAAAATCTGCAAGGTGGTTGCTAGTAACTTTCTGATGTTGCTAGTAACTTTCTGATGATACTTGGACTTGTGATCCGATATATATAAATTTATTTCTCTACATCCCATGAACCATGGACCTTGTCGTTGGTGGGGAGGCTTGCGTGCCTCAGCGACACAGATAGCCGTACCGTAGGTGCAACCACAACGGAGGAGTATCTGTTCAGAGGCCAGACAAACGTGTGGTTCCTGAAGAGGGGCAGCAGCCTTTTCAGTAGTTGCAAGGGCAACAGTCTGGAAGATTGACTGATCTGGCCTTGTAACAATAACCAAAACGGCCTTGCTGTTCTGGTACTGTGAACGGCTGAAAGCAAGGGGAAACTACGGCCGTAATTTTTCCCGAGGGCATGCAGCTTTACTGTATGGTTAAAAGGTGATGACGTCCTCTTGCGTAAAACATTCCGGAGGTAAAATACTCCCCCATTCGGATCTCTGGGCGGGGACTACTCGAGAGGATGTCATTATCAGGAGAAAGAAAACTGGCGTTCTACGGATCGGAGCGTGGAATGTCAGATCCCTTAATCGGGCAGGTAGGTTAGAAAATTTAAAAAGGGAAATGGAAAGGTTAAAGTTAAATATAGTGGGAATTAGTGAAGTTCGGTGGTAGGAGGAACAAGACTTCTGGTCAGGTGACTACAGGGTTAGAAACACAAAATCAAATAGGGGTAATGCAGGAGTAAATTTAATAATGAATAGGAAAATAGGAATGCGGGTAAGCTACTACAAACAGCATAGTGAGCGCATTACTGTGGCCAAGATAGATACGAAGCCCACGCCTACCACAGTAGTACAAGTTTATATGCCAACTAGCTCTGCAGGTGACGAAGAAATTGAAGAAATGTATGATGAAATAAATGAAATTATTCAGATAGTGAAGGGAGATGAAAATTTAATAGTCATGGGTGACTGGAATTCGGCAGCAGGAAAATGGAGAGAAGGAAACGTAGTAGGTGCATATGGATTGGCGGTAAGAAACGAAAGAGGAAGCCGCCTGGTAGAATTTTGCACAGAGCACAACCTAATCATAGCTAACACTTGGTTCAAAAATCATAAAAGAAGATTGTATACATGGAAGAAACCTGGATATACTGACAGGTTTCAGATAGATTATATAATGGTAATACAGAGATTGAGGAACCAGGTTTTAAATTGTAAGACATTTCCAGGGGCAGATGTGGACTCTGACCACAATCTATTGGTTATGAACTGTAGATTAAAACTGAAGAAACTGCAAAAAGGTGGGAATTTAAGGAGATGGGACCTGGATAAACTGACTAAACCAGAAGTTGTAAAGAGTTTCAGAGAGAGCGTAAGGGACCAATTGACAGGAATGGGGGAAAGAAATACAGTAGAAGAAGAATGGGTAGCTCTGAGGGATGAAGTAGTGTAGGCAGCAGAGGATCAAGTAGGTAAAAAGACGAGGTCTAGTAGAAATCCTTGGGTAACAGAAGAAATACTGAATTTAATTGATGAAAGGAGAAAATATAAAAATGCAGTAAATGAAGCAGGCAAAAAGGAATACAAACGTCTCAAAAATGAGATTGACAGGAAGTGCAAAATGGCTAAGCAGGGATGGCTAGAGGACAAATGTAAGGATGTAGAGGCTTATCTCACTAGGGGTAAGATAGATACTGCCTACAGGAAAATTAAAGAGACCTTTAGAGAAAAGAGAGCCACTTGTATGAATATCAAGAGCTCAGATTGAAACCCAGTTCTAAGCAAAGAAGGGTAAGCAGAAAGGTGGAAGGAGTATATAGAGGGTCTATACAAGGGCGATGTTCTTGAGGACAATGTTATGGAAATGGAAGAGGATGTAGATGAAGATGAAATGGGAGATAAGATACTGCGTGAAGAGTTTGACAGAGCACTGAAAGACCTGAGTCGCAACAAAGCTCCGGGAGTAGACAACATTCCATTAGAACTACTGACAGCCTTGGGAGAGCCAGTCCTGACAAAACTCTACCATCTGGTGAGCAAGATGGATGATACAGGTGAAATACCCTCAGACTTCAAGAAGAATATAATAGTCCCAATCCCAAAGAAAGCAGGTGTTGACAGATGTAAAAATTACCGAACTATCAGTTTAATAAGTCACGGCTGCAAAATACTAACACGAATTCTTTACAGACGAGTGAAAAAACCAGTAGAAGCCGACCTTGGGGAAGGTCAGTTTGGATTCCGTAGAAGTATTGGAACACTTGAGGCAATACTGACCCTACGACTTATCTTAGAAGCTAGATTAAGGAAAGGAAAACCTACATTTCTAGCATTTGTAGACTTAGAGAAAGCTTTTGACAATGTTGACTGGAATACTCTCTTTCAAATTCTGAAGGTGGCTGGGGTAAAATGCAGGGAGCGAAAAGCTATCTACAATTTCTACAGAAACCAGATGGCAGTTATAAGAGTCGAGGGACATCAAAGGGAAGCAGTGGTTGGGAAGGGAGTGAGACAGGGTTGTAGCCTATCCCCGATGCTGTTCAATCTCTATACTGAAGAAGCAGTAAAGGAAACAAAAGAAAAATTCGGAGTAGGTATTAAAATCCATGAAGAAGAAATGAAAACTTTGAGGTTCGCCGATGACATTGTAATTCTGTCAGAGACAGCAACGGACTTGGAAGAGCAGTTGAACGGAATGGATAGTGTCTTGAAAGGAGGCTATAAGATGAAAATCAACAAAAGCGAAACAAGGATAATGGAATGTAGTCGAATTAAGTCGGGTGATGCTGAGGGAATTAGGTTAGGAAATGAGACACTTAAAGTAGTAAAGCAGTTCTGCTATTTGGGGAGCAAAATAACAGATAATGGTCGAAATAGAGAGGATATAAAATGTAGACTGGCAATGGCAAGGAAGGCATTTCTGAAGAAGAGAAATTTGTTAACATCGAGTATAGGTTTAAGTGTCAGGAAGTCGTTTCTGAAAGTATTTGTATGGAGTGTAGCCATGTATGGAAGCGAAACATGGACGATAAATAGTTTGGACAAGAAGAGAATAGAAGCTTTCGAAATGTGGTGCTACAGAAGAATGCTGAAGATTAGATGGGTAGATCACATAACTAATGAGGAAGTATTGAATAGGATTGGGGAGAAGAGAAGTTTGTGACACAACTTGACTAGAAGAAGGGATCGGTTGGTAGAACATGTTCTGAGGCATCAAGAGATCGCCAGTTTAGTATTGGAGGGCAGCGTGGAGGGTAAAAATCGTAGAGAGAGACCAAGAGATGAATACACTAAGCAGATTCAGAAGGATGTAGGTTGCAGTAGGTATTGGGAGATGAAGACGCTTGCACAGGATAGAGTAGCATGGAGAGCTGCATCAAACCAGTCTCAGGACTGAAGACAACATTTCTCTACATTTGGTGGTCATCGACGTTAAACAATCTATTCCAGACTGTTATTGTTGTCCACAAAAAATTACTGTTTCCCTGGTTCCCAGTGCTTCCATGTAAACTTTTTCTCATATTCCTCTTGCTGTGACATACTCGTTCCTACATACAAGACTTTCTGTGCACCAAGTAGAAGACATGCAACTACCCCTCTCATTCCCTCTCAATTTCCCGACGTTTGGGCATACTTTCCCTCAATTTAAACGTGCTTTCCGTCAGTTTTCGTAATTTTATCGATTTTATGTCACAATTGCCCATGCAGTCATGACATCACTTCTCATTACATATTCTGAAATTGCTTGTAAATGTACTACAGTTATCAACACCTAGCGCAAATGCACTATTTTTCTGTATGTGTGCGAGTGCATTGGTTTCACATAGAGGCACGCATGACACAGGGTAAGGGGCTGAGGGAGAATCCAGCACCCGTTATGGCTGCAGATAGGGTTCGCAGGTGGATCCACCACAAATTATGACTGGGATAGTGTTCGAAAGTGGATCCACTACTCGTTATGGCGGGATACGGTTCGATGGTGGATCCACCATGCATTATGGCCATGAATATGGTTCAGAGGTGGGTCCACCACGCGTTATGGCCAAGACAGGGTTTGAAGGTGACTCCACTTCGTATACGTCCAGGGCGGTTTCTGAATGTGAATTCACAGCCAGTAGGTTCTGAGTCAGGTCTGAGGGGAGAGCGCCACCTGAAACTAATACAGGCAGATACATACAGAAAAACAGTGCATTTGCCCTACGTGTTGACAACTGTACTACATTTACAAGCAATTTTATAATACGCGGCGAGAAGTGATATCATGATTCCATGGACAGAAGCAACATAAAATCGATAAAATTACGAAAATTGTCGGAAAACACGTATAAATTGAGGAAAAATACACCAAAATGCAGGGAAACTGAGGGGAATGAGCAGTATGTGCATGTCTTCTGCTTGGTGCAAAAAAATTCTTGTACATGAAAATGAGTATGTGACAGCAAGAGGAATAGGAGAAAAAGTTAACATGGCAGCACTGGGAACCAGGCTACCGTCATTTTACGTGGACAACAATAATATGGCTGGAATAGATTCTTTAGCGTCGATGACCACCAAATGAAGAATAATAAATTTATGTACGACTTGTCACAAGAGAGTTCTGTTCAGTGACTTATTACAGCATGGAATGTAATTTCATGTATAAAACATTGCTGCTATGCGTTTGTGTTTATCTTCTATGGTCATTTCTCTATTCCCAGAATCGTCAGGGTATGGAATTCAGACACTACACAGACTCTACAGAACTGATACAACAAGTGATTTGCATAAAATGTTTCAATCTCCTTCTGACTGGAGCTCCATAAGGCATTAATCAAACATTTCTTCTTCTTCTTAAGTGTGTGTTATATCACCAAAACACTTTGAAATGTATCATGCTCATATCTGCTATACACCAATAAGGAGTGCTAACTTCTTCAGCATGCTAGTATCTAGAGAGCTCATGTGGAACTGGGTAGATTACATGTGTAAGATTGGTGTGGAACAGTCTTTGAAGAATGGCAGTTACAATACTGGAATGGGGAAACTGGACTATATCTTTAGTGTCTGTCAGTACATGTTTGGAAGAGGTGTTATACTCATTGTGAAAGGAAAATATGAAAGTGTATTAAATGTATGGAACTCAGCTCGTTCTGTTCGATCACGAGATGACGAATGTACTGCGAATATTATCCTCCCACTTCCCATCAGTTTTAAATCGAATCGGACACAATGTTGGTTAAAGACAGAGGATCAGCTACGAGATGCATAGAGAGACGCCATATACAGTTTTACTCATGGTGCTTAGTCTAGAGGTCCAACGATAGGGTAGTTCTTTTTGAAACAGAGAGCTGGGTGCTAGAGCTTTGAATCTCCGACTTTATCCCATGAATTCGAGAACACTTCGCGACTCTATCCAAATAGGGGGCGATGCCAAATCGTAATAAAATCTCACCGAATTTATGAAGTGTTTCGGCTAAGGGGCGTGATTTTTGCACCTCCTCTCTGCTGATGGCTATTTCCAATACTAAGAAACAGTATTTGTGTCATGTGATGTAGGCTGTGTAACAGGGTTCGCGATATGGCCACATGAGTATGACCCTCGCAGAGTAATGGAAGGGGTGGTTTAGAAATGATACAGAAATTAAAAACCATGCTGTAATGTGATAGGCCGATACCATCACGAGATCGACATGATGAGACGTTTTGTTGAGGTGACAACTTGTCGAGAGTGGTGGTTTGGCCTTCGAATAATTGAGTAAAATGCTTTGAAATTACGGAAAACCTGGTAAAATTACGAAAATTGATGGAAAAAGCATAAAACTGATGAAAATATATCAGAAAATGTGGAGGGATGAGGGTACTTACGTGCTCGCCTGGATGTACCAAAATCATTCCTTCCCTCCACCAGTGTGATAGGTAACTGATGGTGCATACTATCCATGCTGTATAGGTTTAAGTCCTACAGAATGTCCTTTATTCCACATGTAGTTAATCACTGTAAGAAATAAAAAGGATGACACTGTATCCAAACATTTGTAGGTTAGGATGACTACCACATAGTTCATTGAAACAGCCATCATAATATACCTGGGTGCAATATGCATCACAGATATGATGAGTCAATGCTCACGGCCTCTTTGCAACACAGACATCTGCTACCCTGTCCTGTGGAAGATTAGATTAAATGTAGGAATGATCACCTTTTTGAACAGCTGTTTGCAAATGCATCACAAGGCCACAAACTCTTCCAGTTTCCATATGTTATGATGTCCTCCACATTTTTGTCAACAAGAAACACCACCTCTGTCTTTTAGTCCAACTACGTTGTGTGTTGTGGGAGCAGCGTAGTTTAAGCCGTGTGATGTCCAGCTTTCTGTGAGAGCCAATGGATTGAAAAGTGTTAATGTCGGTTTAGCACCTGACGCTGACCTCGAAGTCATGGTGGAAAAACAAAACTTATGGCGTTGTACAAAGCTGTAGTCATATACTGCTTGGATGTGTTACAGCAGAAAAATAATGTATCAATGTGCTTGCGAAAAAACATCAATGAAAGCCTCTCTTGCTATCGACAGTCTGTGTGGATATGATCCTCCTACAGCAAGTGCGACGAAACTTTACACTGGTCTGTGCAAGCGATTTCGATCACTGGATACCTGCTACAGTGGACCAATATCTGTGTATTTCGTAGGGTCGCCACACATGCTTGATGTCAGTATGCACAGACATCTAAGATTGAGAGCATGTTATGTTTTCCGTCCAGTCACCTGAGATGAGTACTGCCTGGGTTTTACCACACATTACTTCCTTCCATATAAAAATTAAATGACATGCAAAGCAACGTTGTTCTCTCCTAGCCTCTTTTCGTGTCTTTACTGCAGCTGTTCACATCACTGCAGGTTAGTTGGATCACTTGCCTGGGTGCCTATTCTGTATCTTTCCGCCATTGTGCCGATAGTTTCGGTACTAATAATGTCGTGTGACGAAGGCCTCCCGTCGGGTAGACCGTTCGCTGGGTGGAAGTCTTTCGATTTGTCGCCACTTCGGCGATTTGCCCGTCGATGGGGATGAAGTGATGATGATTAGGACAACACAACACCCAGTTCCTGAGCAGAGAAAATCTCCGACCCAGCCGGGAATCGGACCCGGGCCCTTAGGATTGACATTTTGTCGCGCTGACCACTCAGCTACCGGGGGCGGACGTTTCGGTACTCAATAGCACTGAACGGTCAAGTACTCGAATTAGAGTCCCTGCGTTATTCAGTATGCATTTCGGTAGCGATACCGTTCAGGTCTAGAGAACCGAAGCGCTGTTGTCGGTTCGTGTCGCGCAAGCCAATCAAAACAAGTGGCCGCAGATCCGCGCATGCGCACTGCAGCGCTCACAGCGCCACGAGCACAAAGCGGCCTGCAGACTACACAGGCGCACTATTCTTCCAAGTACCGAAACTTGCGTTTACGTTGTCATAAGGCATGACACAGCATTCCATCGAGCTGACGTGCCCGCCTTCATCGCCCTTACCACCTCCTTAACAGTATCAGGCGCAGTATTTCCATTTCCATGATTCTCAGCTGAAATGCATAAAAATTTTTGCAGTTTCTCTGACCGCATGTTTCCATGTATGCATAATAACGATAGCGTATTTGAATGTATCCTGCAGATTTTCGTAAATGCCGCATTATGTCATCTTATTCTCATTCATACTGACAACGTGTTTTGGATTTTACGTTTCGGAAAATGAATTAGGAATAGTGTGTAGTACTACATTGTACTAATACATCTATAAAAACACCCGAAAAATTGATTCTGAGTGTTTCAAAGAATAAGAAGATAAACAGAATTCGGTTATAACACGCTCCTAGAGATCCAAATGATTAAGTAGCCCATTTCCCTATATGATGCGTCAACGATTTGGGTCTTAAAAACAAAATTGAAAAAAAAAAATCGCATTTTCGAGAGCTCCTGCAGTTCGTCGAAGTTTTTAATATGCATCTGATGAATGAAAATGTTTCGTATATAGTGCTACAGTCTAAAAATATTACATCTTCCATTTCTGTCTACTGTGGTTGAGGATTCGATCGCAGATAAATACTTGTGACAAGCAAGATTATGAAGATGACTGCTGCTAGTTACATTCCCAGTAATTTAAGTTGTGCTCTTAGATTCCTGTCTAACGGCATACTCGGAAGTCGCTACATGTTCGGAATAAATGCTGAAGCATTTCTGACAAGAAAAAATATAAAGGTCACTGTTGGTTGTTTCACTCACAGCAATTTCATATTTCGTATTTTAAATACACAGAAATCACGAAATCATTACTGAGCAAGTGCGCTCTTACATGTAAGTAATAACGAATATTGCAGAAAAATCTTAACTTACACGAATAGCAATGTCTCAGAACATGTTGGATATATGAAGAACAAAAAAAAATTTGCATCCACCCATGCGCGAACCCATGACTTTTCGAATTGCATTCACGCGCGCTTACCCTTTTTTTTTTTTCTAGATCTCATTTTGCTCTATTTTGTTCGTTGAATTTGCTCATGGCGGACGTTCTATGACACCTATTCAGGTTTTTTGTTAATCCGTTCACTCAGTTTTTTATTACAGAGGGTAGCTAACCCTCTGATCGAACACGTTGAGCTACCGTGCCGGTGGACCACGCCTAAGCACAGACACGCAAGGCTCAATTCTTGTAGTATTGTAGAGAGGAACTTGGCTGACTTCATTGCCAAACGGTGCTGCGTAAGTCATCAATGCGTGATAGTTTTGAAGGTTTCCAATATCAGGCTTCACATAATTGCTTTCCATTGTTACTTGAAAGTTGTCAACACGTTTCGATAGTTACTAACTAACCCATTTGTGGGAAAAAGTACACAAAGGCACTAGTAATGTCAGATCACATTCATGTAATATACGTAAGCAGAGCCGATATCTTGATACTTAATAATGTTTAAACTTTTATTTGCATAAAAATAACACTATTTTGAGATAATATTGACCGGAAACGATTTTTTTATGTAATCATTCACAGTAACAACCTAACCTAACCACATTTGTAACAAAGGAAAATAGTCCATTACGCCGGCCGTGGTGGCCCAGCGGTTCTAGGCGCTTCAGGCCGGAACCGCGTGACTGCTATGGTCGCAGGTTCGAATCCTGCCTCGGGCGTGGATGTGTGTGATGTCCTTAGGTTAGTTATGTTTAAGTAGTTCTAAGTTCTAGGGGACTGATGACCTCAGATGTTGAGTCCCATAGTGCTCAGAGCCATGTGAACCATTTTTAGTCCATTACGAACTCACTTTCCAACTGGATGTGTCCTCTGGTGATTCTTTAGTAACACAATCAGTAAATGCAAAGCTAAAACCGCTAAATAGGTTTAAAATAACAAATTATAGGTGTACATAAACCACAGCTCACCGATCGACAGGGCCAGACCGAAATCCAAAACCTCTCGGTACAATTGTCGTACAATCGGTGGAAGAACCGTTCGGTAACAAGTCTCAGAAGCTTACTGAATAGGATATTTCGGTAAAGAACCGAAGATGACGTAACTACCGAGACTAACCTAATATACTGATCGGTATAACGATACAGAATAGGACCCCTGGACAAAGCTGTCCAAGTTAAATGCGCCGGTAAAGCTGTTGCCCGATATTGTCGCCGAGTCGATGCACGCTTAACGCACAGGAAAAAACATGTTCTCATTATCGTACTTGATTGTACTCGGACCAGCTTGGCTTCCACTCTACGTGAAACGGAATCCAATGAGGTTCCAGCAAATGTGAAAGAATACACAGTGTAATACGAGGGTTGCCCAGTAAATAATGCCCCATATTTTTTTTCTCCGAAATAAAAAATATTAGAAATGTGACACTTTAGGTGCGAGTTATTTGAAGTTTCCCGCGTGTGTACGCAAAGTTTCAATTTCCTCCGACAGAGAGCGGTGGTGTAGGAATGTTCTAAAATGGCGTCTGCAGGTGACATCCGTCATAAACAACGTGCAGTGATTGAATTTCTCGTAGCAGAGGAAGAAACCGTGGACAATATTCATAAACGCTTGTGCAAAGTCTACGGAACATCTGCAGTCGATAGGAGTACTGTTGGTCGCTGGGCACAGAGGGTGAAAGCATCAGAGGGCGGTGCTGCGGAGCTCCGAGATTTGCCGCGGTCGGGAAGGCCTCCCACGGCTGTCACGCCTGACATGTTGCAGCGGGCTGATGTTCTCATTCGACGGGATCGACGCATTACGACTCGACAGAGGCTTATGTCAAAACATTAGACAAACTTAAGCAGCGCTTCCGGCGCCTTGGGCGTCATGTTAACCCACAGGATGTTTTGATTCAGCATGATAAGTTTGAGGACTTGTGAACACATCGCGAAAGTGGGTTGGATAGTGTTACCCCATCCACCCTACAGCCCCGATTTGGCTCCTTCAGACTTTCACTTGTTTGGGCCAATGAAGAATTTCATTCGTGGAAGACGTTTTGCCGATGACGAAGAAGTGATTCACGAAGTGACAACCTGGCTCCGTAGGCAGAGTACAGATTTTTACCGGCAGGGAATACACGCTCTTGTGTCTCGCTGGAAAAAGGCCGTCGAACTTGAAGGAGATTATGTGGAAAAATAAAGCAAGTAGACAAAACATCAGTCTTTCACATATGTAAATTTGATTGTTGTGGAATAAATATTTCTGGAGAAAAAAAATATGGGGCATTATTTACTGGGCAACCCTCGTATTTACGTGAGGTTTATTCTTATGCTGAACGGCTGGCCGCTGTGGCCGAGCGGCTCTAGGCGCTTCAGTCCGGAACCGCGATGCTGCTACGGTCGTAGGTTCGAATCCTGCCTTGGGAATGGATATGTGTGATGTCCTTAGGTTAGTTAGGTTTAAGTAGTTCAAAGTCTAGGGTACTGATGACCTTAGATGTTAAGTCCCATAGTCCTTAGAGCCATTTGAACCATCTTATACTGAACTGAGTATAAATATAGTGCTCTACGACTTCCACTCAGTTGATACTTAAACTGGAACGATTACATGGACATAGCTATTGGGAGGTTGGGACAGAAACTGAGGAACAGTTACAACATACAGACAGACTGTCGAAAAACCACTCTGAAATTTTTCAGTACGGAGTTCGAAAAAGGTGACTTGTTCGAGATATAAGAGTGCCACGAATATGATTCACCAGTGGCTGTAATCATCAAAAGACGTCTCCATAGGATCTGATGCAAGAGTGTATTGAATGGAGAGATTTGATTCCAAACCGCAGACGGAATTTCTACCAGAAAGTGTAACATTACAGAAATGAAAAGCCAGTGTATTGATCATAGGATTCTGTGGATTTCCTACTATTTCACTCTAGCGTTGCGTTTTTAAGTGATTGCTAACATAGCACACCATCTACTGTATGTCATCATTCTCAGTCAACCATCATCCTCCCTCACCTATGATACCGTGGATGTATAGCACAACCTCCGCTACATTGTCTATATGGAACTGAGATATGCACTGCAAATAGTGTTTGTTAGCGTGAGAAATATCTAGCAGCGCCATGAGGGAGTTGTAAATATCGGCTTAGTAACACGTTCCATAACCGAATCATTTTCTTAATTCTGTGAGAAGGGTGATTTTATTACGGCCTAACACTGGTGGTGACGAGCATCCAACATTCGGTCTGTTAATGCACACCTCAGCAATCACCGTCTATATTCAATGTCACAGTATTTGTTTGAAAGACCTCTTCATTTGGAAGCTATAATATGCCTCCACATATAAAGCACGCATAATTTTTGACATGGATATTCTTAGCAATAGTTGTGTGTGCCTGTAGAACCAAGACTGCTTTTTATGCAGGCTGAGAGTGACAACGTTTTTAATAGGCAATTACGTTTCTTTTCCTTAGACACACCGGTACCACCCGCAAGAAAAACCAACGGAGCATATCTGTGGTGTCACCGCCAGACACCACACTTGCTAGGTGGTAGCCTTTAAATCGGCCGCGGTCAATTAGTATACGCCGGACCCGCGTGTCGCCACTGTCAGTAATTGCAGACCGAGCGCCACCACACGGCAGGTCTAGAGAGACGTACTAGCACTCGCCCCAGTTGTACAGCCGACGTTCATAGCAATGGTTCACTGACAAATACGCTCTCATTTGCCGAGACGATAGTTAGTATAGCCTTCAGCTACATTTGCTACGACCTAGCAAGGCGCCGTATTCAATTGATATTTATTATGTGAAGCATGTATCATCAAGAGCGATGTTCTACAATTGTGGATTAAAGTTAAGTATTACATCATCAACGTACTTTATTTGCAATTCTCAAGATATTGTCCTGTTCCAGACCTCACGCCAGTCAGCGTGTAATTAAACGCGTGCATTTCGGCCTCCTCTAGAAGCACAGTGTTGGCTCTTCTGCCAACACTACAATATCCACCCATCCAGGAATTTTCGCTCAATATTGTTTGGTGTGAACAGCGTTCAGTTATTAACGATGCATTATACTTAGAAGGGATGTGTGATAGATTCGCTGTGATCAGCAGGCTTATAAAGTATGTCTTGATGCGTAGAGTTGCTGTCGCCATTGTTCCGACGTATGCAAAAAGAAAATGATTATGTCTGGTCATAAGGGAGGTATGGATTTGACATCGAAAACTGCGAATTCAGTCCATCGATAGCCATAAAATGAATGGAAGATTTTATGTGGAAAGTTATATTTATTCGTAAGAAGAAAATAGATTTACATGGGCAATTGATACTTCCAGAGAGCCGCGCGGGATTAGCCGAGCGGCCTAAGACGCTGCAGTCATGGACTGTGCGGCTGATCCCGGCGGAAGTTCGAGTCCTCCCTTGGGCATGGGTGTGTGTGTTTGTCCTTAGGATAATTTAGGTTAAGTAGTGTGTAAGCTTAGGGACTGATGACCTTAGCAGTTAAGTCCCATAAGATTTCACACACATTTGAACATTTTTTTTTTACTTCCAGAGCCACAGCCATCACGAGGAGGTCTTTGCGATACTTCACTCATGTTGAATGTCACCATATCGACTCTGCAGTCGTAATACTTAACTGTAATTATACTGCTAAATATGTGATTGGTTTCCTAGGACGACACTACTTTTGTGAGGGGCGCGTTGCGGACGTAACCGGTAACTGGAACTAATTGACATTCCTGGCTTAAGGCTGTCGCGAGTGGTGGGTTCAAAGAAAAGTTCCTGCCTACGGCTAGTTGTTTCTCGCCCACAGCAATATGTAAAAATCCTTGCATTGGCCTTTGCGGCGCTCTGTGGACAGCTGAATAGTGAACTAATACTCAGTATGCATTGGCCTGTCTCTGCGATCGCGTATGTTGCATGAATTCTCAGTGGAAAATTAAGCAATTCAGTACCAATCACTGCCAAGTGTTAGTGATGGATGTATTGATATCGTCTGAATTCCTACCACTCCACTCATCCTGGACACCCTCCGTCTGGTGACCTGGCGCGACCGCTGAGAAGCGCTTTCATGGCGGCAATGAACGCTGCACGACTCTGTGGCCAGGGGCACTGCATGAGGACGTCAGCATATGAGCACGTAGGATGTACGAGTGTTCCAGCGAACTCCGACATCTAACTGTGGTAACTACTAGCACTACCAAGCAATGGAAAATGGTTTAAGTGTGTGGTGTTTACTGCTTGTAAATGCAGTCCAGTGGGCTCTGTTTTGCAGCGGAAAGATGGGACTGGTATACGTTATTGTTACTATCCTATGTGGTAGAACATCACTCGTCTTTCTTCGTCTTGGTGTAGCTGAGAGAACCACCTTAAGGACTACATATTGCTTTAAAAAAACAATTGCAACATAAAATTCCCGATTGATTAATTTATTGTTTCCAGTAGTGGTACTGCAAGCACATAGACCAATCCAACCTCTCTGCAGATTGTTTAAGCACACTACATGCAACTCAGCTGAAATTTGAAATTTTTAGCTACCTTCAGCGTAATGGTCTTCCTACCTCCAGCAGAAGGCAAAGGAAAAATTTCGAGTAGGGTTTCAAAACCAGGCAGCTGGGGGATCAAATCCCACCATATATACCAGTACTAGCATCCACCAGTAGGATGCAAGGAGAAACTGCCCACACACAGAGGGTATCGATTAAAGTAATCAGTCAATCAATTTGATAGAGTGAGGGAATATTTCCAAGACATACACAGTTGGCGTTTTATCGGGTATGCACTACTTTGTTCAGGACAAAAGTGGCGTTAGTGTGGCACATGACAGACGCTACCTACTTCTTTTTGAATGTCTTTGTTCCATCCGCTACAGGCTTCCATGGCAGTGAAAGCGTGGGGATAAAGGGATGTACTACTACCAACGCCAGCTCTGCATGAGTGGCGAGGAGTAAGGGAGAGGGGATGGAAGAGAGAAGAGATGGAGAGGACATCTTGGGACATCTTGGCCTGCGTCTGTTTGCATACGTTGGTTCACATAAACATCAAGCAAGCACTTGCGACAGAAGAAGAGAGAGAGAGAGAGAGAGAGAGAGAGAGAGAGAGAGAGAGAGAGAGAGAGAGACTAAGGAAGAGAGAGAGGCAGGAAGTGAGTCTGGTATCAAATTTCAAAGTTACGCCGCTAGCTGATACTTTATTTACGGAGCATTAGCGCGGTCCTGCAGCTGCGGTGGTCCCTGACCGATGGTGCGCACGGTGCAGTGCGATTGACACGGCAGTCAGCGACGTGAACGAGAGTTTTTTTCTTTCGCCAAGCACGTTTAGCGCGATCTGTGACAGTGTAATTACGAGTGGTGAGTGTTTCGTGATTGTATTATTTGCGCGATCCAAAAAAGAAGCGATCTATTTAATTACTTCTTTTCGACGTATTTTAGATGATCTGAATCTTACAAAACAGCAGAGAATGATGAGCTTTTCCAACCAAAGAAAAGGATACAACCCCATCGAACTGAGTTCTACAAATAAAAGGTATATCCTTTGCTATGTAACTTACATTGATTTGAATTTTCTGTCATGAGATCCTTACTCTACAGCCTTTTTCTCACGAATTTCCAGGTGGGGGAGGGGAGGGGGCTGAGGAATTTACCAGAGAGGTAGGGTTTAGTTGGCATTAGTTAATTCATTGACTTAATTAATTAGTCAATCAAAGTCATTGAGTGGGAGGGGGCTATTCAAATAGGCCTGAAAGTGTGCTTGTGTTGACAAGAAAGAAGGGAGAGGGTTGGAGGCTTCCAGAGGGTTGGGGGAAATGGAGAGGGAGGGGGATGGGTTGGGGCTTTCTTGAAAGGACTGATTATCCCCTCGGGGGTCATAAACACAACCCCCCATGGACATAATCAATTAACAGGACAATAGGTTAAAGGGTGGGGGAGGGTTCATAAAGCAATCAAGTTTGCCCCTGAATATATTCAACCTGCACTAACAAAGTGATGTAGAACATAGGTTACCCTACTGCCATGGGATTTCGATGGTTCGCCCATGTGGCAGTGGTGGCAGATCAGATCTCCCTCTTCAAGGAGAAGGTCTATAGTGGCGGCAGATTCAGAGAAGACAAAGACTAGGCAAGTGCAGCCAAGGTCATTGTTGATCAGAAGGACTTTTCGGACTTCGGATGATTGTTCAGTTCGGATGTCACTGTGATCTTAAGGTCGACCTTTGTTGTCACTACAATGAGGGTGGGAGGAGAGTGGGGAGATTGAGGCTGCTTGGCCCTGGGTGCGGTATTGATAGGCATAAAGAAGGCTCTGGGACCAAAGGTAAGGAGAGGAATTTTGGAGAGGAGGGCAGTATGGAAGTTGGCTTCAGGGATGTTAGTAAGATGGAGTCTTTTCATGGGATGGTTTGTTGGATGTGGAGGCTAGGTTGGTATTTTTTGATTTCGAGAGTGGGGAATTTCAGTAAAGGAAGTTGGGTCGAGGTTGGAGAGGATGAATCTGTGAGTGGTAGGGGAAGAAGCTAGAGGAGGAGCTGTATCCATAGATATGCTAAGTGTCATTGGGTTCAGTTTGCAATGTTTTTGGCCCTGAAGTGGAAGAGATGTCACTGGTTTGACGTTTTGTGGGTTTCTCAGCGGCTGTTGGAGAGGAGGATGGTTGTAGGACGGGGATGGCAAGATTTGACGTTATTGATGCTTACCTGTGAGTTTTGCAGGTCCTTCAGCACAGCTTGTAATGGTCGGTGCAGTGGGGCTTGATGAGGTGATGCTTGTGACGTCACCTATTGCAACTGTTACTCAGCGGGCTGTGACATGTGTGACTGTGGCGGGAGTGGCTGGCGAGTCATGGCTGGAAGAGAAAAGGTAGGTGAAATTGGCGACAGAGAGTTGCATGTGTAACTGCTGCAGCGGGATAGAATACATTAGATATTCCCTGTCGGAATTAAACCCGGAGAGCAGCCCAGACACTTCTTATTCCCGAGAGGAAGAGGGGTTCCAACTCTCAAATGTTGTCATGACCTGTTGAGGGTCCCTCGTTTAGCCCCAGAGAATGGCATGTGATTGGCTGGATTACTTTATCATAACAACCGGCAGGTAATGAGATGACGCCCTCTATGACTGTAGATTTTTTTGCACTCTCCATCCAGTGGTGGTTGCAGCGACATACCTCGGATGAGGTGGTAGACAGCCAGATGTCTTTCTCAATATTCTTTGTTTATCAAGTGCATACATCCATGCATTACTGAGAGTGTAACTGGTGTAACTATTGAAATTATTTTCACATAGTCTAATATCAACTGCTTCCCTGATCAGAGAGCTCCAATAGATTGATGTGTGAGCAAGTGTTTGCATTTGATTAAGTAAAATTTTGTGTTTATTTAACAGACTGTGCTCAACCACAATGATTTATTAGGTGAGGCTAACGGTCAATGCAACCCACATAACTTTTTCCACACTCATAATGTATATTATAAATTCCTGGCACTCTGATACCGAAATTGTGTTTAAGTGATCGCGATATTTATTTATTTTTTCTGGGTGTCTAGAAGATTGGCTGATTCCTTGCTAGCTTAAGACTTCACCACCTTACTACATTGATCAGTCAGAACACTACGACCAACGACCTACTATCAGCATAAACCCATCAATGTTATAGCAGCGTTACTTGTCAAAGAATGACTGCTAGTCGGACACATGCATGGGGCATGCAGTATCAGTGACAATGCTGCCTGTGTGGAAGAGGAAGGTGCGTGAACTATTAGAGTTTGATCAAGGGCAGATTGTGATGGCCTGGAAGCTCGGCATGAGCATTTCGGAAACTGCGCGACTTGTCGGCTGTATGAGCAGTGCCGTGATGAGTGTCTTAAACATGTGGCGAAATCAAGGTGAAAACACGTCCAGAAATCGTGGGGTTGGGTAGCCATCCCTCAGATGTTGGACGTCGTAGGCTGGGCAGACTGGTAAAACAGGACAGGTGGCGAACTCTGGCAGAATTAACATCAGACTTTAATACTGGGCAGGGTACACATACATCTGAACACACGCTGCACAGAACACTCCTAACAATGGACCTCTGCAGCCCAGAACCCGTGCATGTGCCAATGTTAACACTATAACATTGGCAACTACTACTGAAATGTGCTGGTGACCATCGGCATTGGATGTTGGGGCAGGGGCAGAGCTTTGGATGGTCTGATAAATCCCAATACCTTCTACATCATGCCGGTGGGAGAGCGAGAATCCGTCGCTTCAAGGGGATCAGCTCCTTGATACCCGTACTGCAAGCTGGAGGCAAGCTGGTGGCGTCTCCATCATGATCTGGAGAATATTCAAGTGGGCTTCCATGGGTCCAGTGGAGCTTTTGCAAGACACCATGATTGCCAAGGAGTATTGTACACCGGTTGCAGACCACACACACACCTCTCCATGACGATCATGTTTCCCTACAGCAGTGGCGTTTTCCAACAAGATAATGCGCCATGTCCGTCGTCTTCCAGGGGATCAGCTCCTTGATACCTGTACTGCGAGCTGGAGACAAGCTGGTCCTGTGGAGCTTTTGCAAGACACCATGATGGCCAAGGAGTATAGTACACTGGTTACGGACCACACACACCTCTTCATGGTGATCATGTTTCCTAACAGCAGTTGCATTTTCCAACAAAATAATGCGCCACATCACAAGCCAGTAGTGATGGAGAGTGGTTCGCAAAACACAGTGGCGAGTTCGAATTTATGTGCTGGCTCCCTGGGTTACTGAACGTGGCGTCAAAACTCATACTCCCGTCACTGGAATTTATGGGAATCAGGTGACTTTGAAACATCCCCTTTGAACAATTACACAAGACTGTGCTTACACTGACACACAATATTTTTTAGCGCAACGCAATCTGACTTCCCATAATCCCTACAAAAGAATGGCCCTGACTAACATTAACCTATACCTTTCACAAATCACTTACCTCACAAAAATCTTGGTTACTCGAACTACTGCAATACAGCTAGCGCCACTACTGCCAGCTAAATAAAAGATTCAAACTACGGAAGGCACTAACTACTGATAGGCATACTTAGCAAATGTAAGATTTTAATAGAGAACAAACAATGTATTTACCTTAATAGTCATAATATATATAGCAGTTCATGGCATCCAGTCTTACAAATTTCAAAACTCCGCCATCTCTCCCCCCACATCCACCACTACTGGCGGCTCACCTCCAACTGCACAACGCTACGCGCTGTTCGCATCCAGCTGCCCAACACTACAATGGCAGACAACAATGCAAACTATCCACAGACTGCACACAGCACAGCCAGTGATTTTCATACAGAGCGCTACGTAACGTTGCCAATAAGAAAACATAAACAGCCTACTTACATAGCTCCCATGCTCCCCACAAAAAATTTTACAAATTGTTTTGGGCAGTGGCCAATAATGATTTGATAAAATTTTTCATAATTACAATAACAAAGATATCAAATGCACACACTTATTGATACAATGTTGGTCAAAAGCTAAAATTTTCTCACAGTCCATAAAGACAGTCCTGATCATTCATCACAGTAAAATTGCAGTGTTTTTCTCAAAGTCTGAGCAGTAAAAGAAAATGCACATGGAAGTAGTGGATTTCCATGCAGCCTTGAAAAAGTAGTGTTTTCCTTCCAACGGAAAGACAGTGGTGACTCTTGACATGCAGACAGGTAATGGGCCACAACAGAGCAAGCCGACAGCAGAGTCAGTCAAAGTTTTGAATAATATTGGTAGGTAGGTCATCACACAGTAGACCCACTGTAGTCCTGGTAGAGATTACGGTATTGGTGGGCCACCAGAGGTGCAGACCCACTGCAGTCCTTGGAGAAATAATGGAATTTTTGGGTCATCAAAGATGCAGACCCACTGTAGTCCTTGTAGAGATGACCAGCAGCCACCTGCTGCGACTGTGCAGGTGCACAATCACCATCAAAGAGTCTTGCGGACAATATAGTAAGTCCATAACCACCATTTGTGCACTCGCAAAGTTTTTGGAATTGTCCTTAGAACCAGCAATGCTGTTATCCAGTCCCTTGCTGAATTATTAACACACATGCAAACACTAACAGTCCCTACTTCTCACATATTGTCCATATACTATGACCAACAGAAACATATGCAGTGAAATGGAACTTACAAGTTAATAATGAACTGGTCACAATTATAATTTTATAACATAAGAATACAATTACAAAGGTACAAAATACATCATTAAAAAACATAATAATACAGATAACATTTGCAGTAATACAGGCTTTATAAAACAATAGAAATAAACATATACATCAGTGTTACAGGAATTATGACATAAGTTCATACATAAAAGATCAGAATAACTTTTGAAACATCAACTTCACACATGAGCATTAAAACAAAACAGAACAAATAATGCCTAAACATCTTTACAAAGTAAATAACATAGTATTAGAAAAATTCTACAACATAACAACATCAGCTAAACACATAAAGACAGGAAAAACACAAATACACAAGGGGACACAAACACATAGTGAGATAACACAAGGAAAGGACAGGGTTTCTTTTACTGCAGTATTTTGCAAACAAAACTTCCTTTACTTCTCGGAGATCTCCCTTCATTCTTCATTATTTCCAAAAAGTCCTATCTATACCTGCTTTCTGTACTTTTTTCCTATGACTTCTCAATGCATTTCTTCCAATTCATCGCAACTCATTCTCTTAGATAGTCTACCCCCTCTTAAGCTAACTTAAATCTACTGAGCTCAGATGCTGAACTAAGGGATGAGGCAATGCAGCAGCACATAACAAATTAACACAAACAGCAATGACAAAAAAAAATGGAAATTGGCAAAGCAAGCAGCAGCAAATGCAATAACTTATATCTAAACATGACAAAGCTCAAGCAGAAAAAATATTACAATAAAAATGGCCATGTTTAATACCTATGTCACATCTTAACACTAGAGTGATGCATCACGAGAACTTACACTAGCAGACAAGTTACCAAATCGTAAAAAAATTATTTATGCAATTCCTGTGAAGGGAAATGTCTATTTATGTGCCCTCGTTTTCTTGGAAGTAGATCATAAATTTCTTATTGACAGGATCTGCAGGCATAAAATAACTATATTAGTACATCTATTAAATTTTATTTTAACCAATGCTGCAGTGCAGCTAGAAACTAGATATTAAACAAATTGAGTAAATAAATACATAAAGCAAGCCATATGGCATTTCTCTCAACTAGCAAGACAATAGCTGTGAAATGTTTCTCATCGTTTCATTAGGCATTTTAGTAAATATCATAAATAAAGAGCTCCACAGTATAATAATATATTTTCAAGTTTGACCGTGTCGTATTTGCGATGCTTTCTACAAAGGAATGTCAATAGCGAGGATAATGGCCTTCCTTTTTTTTCTCCAGCTGTGCCTCTGAAAGGCACACACTAATGGCTTTTTTCCAGGCAGGTGGTACAGCTGGGCATCCACGACACATTACGTGAAGGTCACTTAACTTTACTACCGAAATATTTACAACAGCAGTTTCTGCTACAGTGGCAGTCTCACATAAAAAATTTCACAGGTCGAGAATTTGTGTTACAAATGTGTAGAAACAAAATCCTATAAATACAACAGTGTCCAAAAACTTTTCAGTGGCATTGTGATACATTCACACATGTACACACATTTCATAATTCTAAAGTACGATTCTTAGTTTCCAACATCCTTTTCCACAAATCAGAGTCCCTAACCACTACTCATTATTCCTTACCTTATTATACATATACATATTCGTTGACACTTCTTCAATATTTCATCATAAGAAATTCGTAGCATAATCAAATTCCTCATATATGGTATCATCATCTTATTGATCATAAACATACCTCAACAGCATAATACACATCGTGGTCGTGAAAATAACGTCATAAACCTCAGCCAAATCTCAAAAATGTCGTAGCTTTGTGGAATAATTTAAAAACCTAAAAAAAATTCTCTGCTCATTTCAATAGTGTCATCTACCTCAAAAGTACTTTAAAATCATGATCCCATACCAAATACATCATTCAAAGCTCTTATAGTATCACAGTGGTTCCGAAAAAATATGAACAGTTCACAAAGTACAGACAAAATACAATTTGGTAAGTGTGAAGTTATCCAACTCTGTAATTGCGTAAACATCTGTCACTGATGTAGAAAAAAAAAGTTTGTTTCTCTGTTAAATAATCAGCTAGCTGTGTAATTCTGTGTTGGAGAAATATGGTACCGATGTGTAAAGTTGTATAAGCAAATACCATATTAGCTAGGGCTCCTTGTGCTTGCCACGCACATGGTACAGAAAGTGGGCGTGTACCCCCCTGAGGATTAATGTAATTATACCTTCAGGTGCTACAGATTATTGCAATGGAATGAAATGTATCACGGAAAAACTTTGTATCATTGTACTTCAAAATATCTTAAAAAATAAATGTTTTAAGTACAAAATTAATCACTCAAATACGTGTACTGTAGTGCTAAACTGTGCATCTTGTTGTAAGATAATCTCTGTGGAAGTGTCGTAGTTATCGTCCTCCGAAAGCTAAGTTCTGCAGAAGTCAATGTACTTACCTCATAATAAACAAAAGTGAAATGCTTTGCATATAGATATCTTAGTTATTATGCTTATTGCCGTGATGAAGAAAGTACTGTGCTGTAACGTATTGTTGTGCTACGGAAAAGGCTGTCTCCTTGTAGCTATACCACAAAGTTGCTATTAAACATGTTTTACTTTCCAGAAGAATTCAGAAAAACTGTGCAGATATAAAGGGGATAAAGCACAAAAGCTACAATGTAAATTGTGTCACACATTAGTAGCATCGTGATATAATTGTGTAGCTGTCAAAGAAACCAAATGCTAAGTCATCTTTAATCCCACAGAAAGTACTTCAAATAAAGAATGTCTTTTCAAGTAAACCAAAATGTTGCATGAAAATCTCATTAGCAGTGCCGGTATATGTTCTAAGTATGTGAGCCTTATAGTCGTTATGTAATCATGCAACTAACAAGCAAGAATGTACACACACAGTAACACTGTGTCGTCTGTTCACAATAACAATGCATTCGTAATTTCTGTTTAAATAAGTTCTCTTGGTTCTTGACTGGATATTTAACTTCAAACATTGTTGCATGTTAACAGATTCTAAGTCTCACAAAGCATACTAGTAATGTAAAGTGAAAAGTTATATGGCAAAGACAAAGTTAAAAAGCAGATTATCTTTCAATAAACGGTTGTCACTACACCATAGGGCCGGTCAGTGACAAATGTGTACATGTTGCACTTTAAAACAAGGTGGCATTGCTGCTGCTTGCCTTCAGGATGTATGTAAGAATTATGCTTCTCAACACAAACTGGTACTTCATGAACGAGCAAGTAAACGGTAGTTATTCACTAATATCAGTACTGTTTACCAGAAAGTATCTCTATATTTTATAGATTCCTTCAGAAGGTAGCCTACAGAATTTCCTTTCCTTTTGGACTTGAAAAGTACAATCGGTATCAAACAATATTGTGACATTATTCACCATGAAACTTACAAGAATACACAATGTGTGGCCTGTTATGGTGGAAAATGTGACGTGATTCAATATTAACCCATCACGAAATGCAGATGATGGCAAGTGGAGGGGCCTAATTGTTCAGTAAATCCGAGTTAAACCTTAGTGTCATGGCAGTAGTGGCACCACTGCTGTAACACAACTGGAGTATGGATATTCACAAGTGAAACTACACTGTCACTGCAGTTTACCGCTGCCTTTGGCGTATTTTCGTTACGTGTGTAAAGCTGAGTTCCCACATGCAATAAAAGTGACGCCACTTGGCCGCCACTCGAGAGACATCACTTAAACTGTGTGCGGAAATACTCATGTTCTATGGTGCCACTCAAGTGTTCCCACTTTTACCCATGTCCAAAAATTAAAGTTGCTTTAACTTTGCAATTCCACTTTCCTCCCCCCACCATCGATTAGCATCTTTCGACTGTCATCCCCTGTTCAAATATCGAAGCACCATCACAAGTCTTGCTATTCGTATTAATAATTTTACTGTGTGCGTGTTTCACAGTGCCTGTGGTTGTTAGCAACAACTGTACAGTTTATTGTACGAGGGACAACGCCATTTCAGAAACATGAAAACGACTGCTACAAAGGCACATTATCAAATACTATATAGCATCCGTTGCTTCGCTTGCTTAGATTGTATGGCCTGCAGAGACTTTTTTGTTTTTATTTAATCGAATTTTTATGTTCTTCGCAAATTGCAACACATTCTAAGGTTTTGACGCTAATTGAGGACATATAAGCGTCGCCTTTTCCGTCTGTACTTCTCACCAAAAAGCGATTCTGGTAGCTAGAATAAAAAGTTTTGTTAATCATGCCTTTTGCGTTCTTGTGGTGGTATTTCCACAGTAACTTTTATCCGCTAACAAATGTCTCTTTATATCTATCTATACGTGAAGTGAAATACCAGATTTCATAAATTTAGCTGTAAATTTTTTTTAGTGTAACGAAATACTTTCTTAAATTTTTTTTATTTGTAACCGAGGAGTGAAATACCAGTTGTCATAGATGTCACCTTAAAAATTCTTAAGTAGTTTTTTAATAATTATTTATTTTCAAAAAACATTCACATTTCCAAATATACTAAAACATATATGTTTGTTTTCCGTTTGAGAAACTAAATACCAGTTTCTGTGGTTCCAGCTTGAAAATTTCCATATTAGTGACATACTTTCAAACAGGTTTTCATCCCATATTTCACCCCTTTGGAGGCGGAATTTCGGACAATCCCTCCTTAAACGACGCCTACAGTATAAGATCCACACTCTCTCCAAACTTCAAGCTTCTATCCTTATTGGTTTGGGTGGGGTCATGATGAGTCAGTGAATCAGTCTCGCCTTATTTCATGCCCTTAAGGGGTTGAATTTCCCAAAACAGTGACATACAATGTTTAACTTCTAACAAAGAAGCCAGATGCAAATTTTCATATCTTTGGCTTCAAAAATGCTGGCACAATGAAATATTTTCATAAAAACTTTCATCCCTCATTTCTATCCACAGGGGTTTAATTTCCAAAAATAGTGAAACATATTTCTATATCTAACTGAAAAGCCAAATTTAAAATTTCATAAATTTTGCGTTAAAAATGCTTACAAAATAAAATATTTTCATAAAAAAATCTCATACCCTATTACATTCCTTTAGGACTTCAGTTTCCAAAAACACTGAAACATTTCTTTTATTTGCAACCGAGAAGTCAGATTCCAGTGTTCATAGATATAGTTTTAAAGATACTTCAGTAGTTGTTTAATAATGATACATTCATTAAAAAAGCTTTCACGCACTATTCCACCCCCATAAGGTTAAATTACCAGAAATTCTGAAATGTGTATTTCTTAATTTCTGACTGAGGAACCAAATACCAATGTTCATAGATCTAGCTTCAAAACTGCCTTAATAGTGACAAAAAAAGTATAAGATCCACACCTTCTCCAAATTCAAGTTTCTATCCTTTGCTGTTGTTGTATGTGGAAACCTGACTTAAGGGCCCTACACTTAGGAGTTGGATCAGAACAATCCATCACAAGTGATTCTCTGCAGTTGGTCGCTCGCCTTGTCCCTGCTACACATGAGAAATTTGCCAAGCAGTTCCCACCAGTATTACAAATTCCACTGTGTCAAGAAGTTTTGCTATGGAAAAGAAACTGCTATACTTAGCAGCAGTGTTAGTTGATCTCTGAATCCCAATGAGTACTAACAAGACAAAAATTTTAAGAAATGTGAATTCTAAATTATCAAACATGTGAAACGCTTTCTTTGGGAACTGTAAGTCACTTTATAGAACATATCACATTTTCACTGATGCCAAGCGGTTGTGTGCGTCTTTCCAGTATGGTAATACAATTTCTTTCATTTATTAGTCCCCAATTCCTTTTTCATTCATTAGTCTTATAGTTCAGTTACAAGTACTTACCCAGTTTGTTTTGCAATCTCTAGATGGAGGTGTCTACAGGCCATTAAAATTGCTAGACCAAGAAGAAATGCAGATGATAAACGGGTATTCATTGGACAAATATATTATACTAGAACTGACATGTGATTACATTTTCACGAAATTTGGGTGCATAGATCCTGAGGAATCAGTACCCAGAACAACCACCTCTGGCCATAATAACGGCCTTGATACGCATGGGCATTGAGTCAAACACAGGTTGGATGGCGTGTACAGGTACAGCTGCCCATGCAGCTTCAACACGATACCACAGTTCAACAAGAGTAGTGACTGATGTATTGTGATGAGCCAGTTGCTCGGCCACCATTGACCAGATGTTTTCAGTTGGTGAGAGATCTGGAGAATATGCTGACCAGGGCAGCAGTCGAACATTTTCTGTATCCAGAAAGGCCCGTACACGACCTGCAACACGCGATCGTGCATTATCCTGCTGAAATGTAGGGTTTAGCAGGGATCGAATGAAGGGTAGAGCCATGGGTCGTAACACATCTGAAATGTAGAGTCCGCTGCTCAAAGTGCCGTCAGTGCGAACAAGAGGTGACCGAGACGTGTAACCAATGGCACCCTGTACCATCACGCCACATGATAGCCAGTATGGCGATGACGAATACACGCTTCCAATGTGCGTTCATCGCAATGTCGCCAAACACGGATGCGACCATGGTGATGCTGTAAACAGAACATGGATTCATCCGAAAAAATAACGTTTTGCCATTCGTGCACCCAGGTTCGTCGTTGAGTACACCATCGCACGCGCTCCTGTCTATGATGCAGCGTCAAGGGTAGCCGCAGCCGTGCTCTCCGAGCTGATAGTCCATGCTGCTGCAAACGTCGTCGAACTGTTCGTGCAGATGGTTGTTGACTCAGGGATCGAGATGTGGCTGCACGATCCGTTACAGCCAAGCGGATAAGATGCCTGTCATCTCGACTGCTAGTGATACGAGGCCGTTGGGATCCAGCACGGCGTTCCGTATTACCCTCCTGAACCCACCGATTCCATATTCTGCTAACAGTCATTGGATCTCGACCAATGCGAGCAGCGATGTCGCGATACGATAAACCGCAATCGCGATAGGCTCAATCCGACCTTTATCAAAGTCGGAAACGTGATGGTACGCATTTCTCCTCCTTGCACGAGGCATCACAACAACGTTTCACCAGGCAACGCCGGTCAACTGCTGTTTGTGTATGAGAAATCGGTTGGAAACTTTCGTCATGTCAGCACGTTGTACGTGTCGCCACTGGCGCCAACCTTGTGTGAATGCTCTGAGAAGCTAACATTTGCATATGACAGCATCTTCTTCCTGTCGGTAAAATTTCGCTTCTGTAGCACGTCATCTTCATGGTGTAGCAATTTTAATGGCCAGTAGTGTATAATGAAATCATGCACATAGCGATCGCCATCAAAGTAATGATACTGGGGGAATTAGTGATGGGAATAGGCTATAGCAAACCTGTCCATGGGAAAACGTGCATTTTTTACTAATGGGTAAGAGGTGGCAACTGATTTACTGAAGGCAGATTTAGGTCATGGCAAATATTGTTGGGAAACTGGAATTAGATTCCTAGGAAGAGAAATGAAATATTTACACCTGCAGTATACTAGAACCAATAAGGAGTTCAACATTAGCAACAGATTAATATTAAAATGTCTGAATCACTATACCTTAATGATGACCATTTTGTTATATATATATATATATATATATATATATATATATATATATATATATGGCTCTGAGCACTATGGGACTCAACTGCTGTCATTAGTCCCCTAGAACTTAGAACTAGTTAAACCTAACTAACCTAAGGACATCACAAACATCCATGCCCGAAGCAGGATTCGAACCTGCGACCGCAGCGGTCTTGCGGTTCCAGACTGCAGCGCCTTTAACCGCACGGCCACTTCGGCCGGCTATATATATATATATATATATATATATATATATATATATATATATATATATATATAACAAAATGATAGTTTGGCAGATTCCTGAACTATCATTGACCCCATATTGCAATACCATTTTCGCTGTTGCAAACACAGAACGCAATAAATGATAAGTGCTGGATGCTAGAGTGATAAATAAGATTTTCACTCCTATGAGAACCCATCCAGAAAAGCTTGAGGAGCAGTTGCAGTGGTTCCACAGAATAAAGTACCTAACCTCAATAGTTCGTCATTATACATACTGGCAAGTGAGATTAACTGAATCTTCAATGAAATATACAGCTTTGTTTTTTTCTGGATGTAGCTATCAATTTCGAGAACTCCTTTTATATCAAAAATGAGTGGTGGTGTTTTTGTGCTAGCGTTAGATCGCACTCAAGGTCAAGACTTATTAAACAAAATTCCCCTGTGTGTAGACGATTTATTAATTGCCACTCACACTCAGGAGGAACATGTTGACTTACTGAGATAAGCTTTAGATAAATTTCAGCAGTTCATGTAAATGATAATTCACTAAAGTAGAAATTTGCTAGATGTAGATATAGACCGTTCTTGAAGAAATCAGTATCTGTAAGTAGACATGTTAACATGAATCAGTGTATGTAGGATTTTCAGTGTATCCTTCATATTATTAAAGTGTGAGAAAAAGAGTAACAGCCCTCTTTAGAGAAGAAAGGGAATTCAGCTGTGGAAGCACACTAATAAGCTTTTAAGTGGATTTTAGATTCGTTTAATTGCTTGTTGACAATGATTTAAGATTAAGGTCAATTTCAGTTGTAAATATACCATTCCACGAATCTATGTGGCAAGGTACCATGACGTCATGGCTAGCTGAACTACGCTGCTTTGGGAATAGTGGTCTCTATTAGTTGGCAGTGATTTGCTGCAGGAATAGAGAGATCAACATTATTGGACCACACTTGAATGTAAGTTATTCTATTCTGCTTCCATTGATCGATGGCAGTTTAGTATTTGTGCTTCTTAGCAGAGTTTTTTCTTTCTCTTATGATTGGACAGATTTTACAATTTTGATACAGGGTATGATCGTCACTAAAAGGTTATAATCTTTGTGGAGTCTTGCCCACTCATCTCATGTAGGGTTCCTAAAGGATGCTGTGTTCTCGGAATGCTTTACAACATTTCAAGCAAATGACATTAGTAGTTTTGTTTCAATAAAGCAGAGTGACAATACTTAACTTTGAAATAACAATGGTATTGCAAGCGATGGACGACATGGAATGGAAGTCAGATTCCTTTGCTATAGACAATGTTCATTAAAGTTTGACACACAGTTTGTGGATCACTACTAAACGATATCGTAGCACTGTCTACTAGGCCGGTCGGTGTGGCCGAGCGGTTCTAGGTGCTTCAGTCTGGACCCGCGTGACCGCTATGGTCGCAGGTTCGAATCCTTCCTCGGGCATGTATGTGTGTGATTTCCATAGGTTAGTTAGGTTTAAGTAGTTCTAGGTTCTAGGGGACTGATGACCTCAGATGTTAAGTCTCATAGAGCTCAGAGCCATTTGAACCATTTTGAACTCTCTACTAGGCCATGCTAATACTCTGCCAGTCTAGCTGAGGCTGGCAAGAGCAGCATTTTATACTCATTTTGGCTAGATGCCGCTCCTATCGTGGTGACATCTTGGTCAGTGCGCTATTGACTGACGTCGTCTCACCGCCTTCTTTGGTCTTGCGTTCTTCATCTTCGTTCCGGCGCTTGTGGCTACGCCAGAACAATCCTCCCTCCTCCCCCCCCCCCCCCAAAGCGACGTACCATCGTCCTGCAGGGAGTGTGACCACGGTGGGGAAGGCAGGAGTGTGATCGGATCGATGGGCCGGAAGCTGTGGCTGCAGGGGACGTCAAGCTTCCAGCCGTACCCTGCCATCCGACCTGTGCTCTGGCGAAACGTCCCCCGGAAAACGACGAGAAGGGTATGCGCCCACCTCCTGCTCCCATGAATCAGATGATGATGGCGGCAACTGCTGCAGCGTGGACGGGTCCAGCTCGATCTGTAGGGAGAGAGGAGGCGGAGTAGGCGAAAGTTCCGTCTCCTTGGGGTCGTCCCGCGCTGTCGTGATGACACCCTCTGCTGGCTGCTGTGGCCGGGCGGCCCTCTGGAGCCGTGTATCTGGGGGAAGAGAGACTGAAAGATCATCATGTACATGACAGAGGCGAAGTTGATTTTGATGGTGGTCCTGCAAACCATCTGACCCTGAAAGAACATACATGCAAGCGCCTAGCCGACAGACGATCTTGCCTTGTGCCCACTGTCTGCTGCCGCTAAAAACCCTGTAAAAGACAATATCATGCGGCGCGAAGCGACACTTGCGGCCTTCCGTGGGCGCCGGATGCTGAGGAGGGTGGAGCAGTGTCCGATGGCGATGGCCCCTCCCGTGGGTGCGAACTGTATGAGGCAAGAAACAGTTGCAATGCTTGATCCCCCATGTGTGCGGAGCGAAGTTTGGCCATCTGCTGCTTTAAGATTCTGACAAAACCTTCCGCTTCGCCGTTTGAGTGTGGATGGAACGGTGCACTAGTTAGATGCTGTATGCCTGTTCACAAAATGTTTCAAATTCATTTGACGTGAACTGAGGGCCGCTGTTCAACACCATTTCTTCAGGTAACCTTCTAGGCATAAAATCGATGACAACGCCTGAATTGTACTACGTGACGTTGTCGAGTTCATTGGCAAAGCAAAAGCAAACTTACTGTACATGTCAACCACAATCAACCAGTGGGTGTTCCAAAAAGGTCCCGCAAAGTCTATGTGCACACGTTGTTATGACGATTACAATTTACGCCAGATAGAGAACTTTTGTGGCGGAGTGGACTGATTTTCCGCACGTGCGAAGCACTGTGGTGTCATAGGTTCTATATGGGCGTCCATACCCTGCCAAGTACAGTGTCGACGCGCTAACAGTTTCGTACGAACAATCCCCCAGTGTCCTTGGTGAAGTAACTGCGACACTTCTTTTTGCAAAGATTTAGGAATCCATACACGTGACTGTCCATTGTCATTTTGAGCAAGAATTACACCTTTTTGTACAGCGAGGCTATGCCGACATGTAAAGTATCTGCGCACTTCAGAGTTCTTTATGCTGTTCAATGAGTGAGGCCAAGATGTGCGAATATAATTGATCAAAATGTTCAAATCTGAATCAGCTTCCTCTGCCTTTGTGATTTTCTTATAGTTCAGCGGAGAAGACTGAAGCAATTCAGAATCCTGAGCAGCGATATGGCAACAAGATGCAGCAGAAGTGTTAAAATCTGTAACAGGGCCAATTGGAAGACGTTAAAGTGCGTCCGTATTACCATGTTGAACCGTTGGACGATACACAATCTCGTACTGGTATTGAGACAACGACAAAACCCATCGTTGCCCATTTTGGGCAGTTCGTTCAGGACTCGGCTTCGTCGGATGAAACAAGGACGTGCAAAGGCTTGTGATCCGTTACTAAGTAGAATTTTCTGCCTTACAAATAGTGGTGGAATTTGGTGACACCATACACAATAGCCAATGCCTCTTTCTCAATTTGTGAATAGTTACAACACTTTGGAGAACAATTTTGATACGAAAGCAATGGGCCTGTCTTTATCACCAATTCTGTGCGAAAGCATTGCACCGTTTCCGTAAGAGGAAGCGTCAACTTGAAATGCAACTGGTTTTTCAGGATCAAAGTGAACTAAGCATCGATCATTGAGCAATGCATCTTTAAGTTTTTTGAAAAGCTACTTGGGACTCATCTGTCCAAATTAAGGGGACATTCTTGAGACGCGAGCGATACAATGGAGGCGCGATTTGTGCAGCATTCGGTATGAACCGAATATAATAGTTCATTTTCCCTAAAACTGACTGTAATTCTGTGATATTGCGAGGAACTGTCAAGTCTCGTATGGCTAAGGCTGGTATTACACTATCAAATTTCTTTGTCAAAGATTTGATCAAAGATGTGATCCAATATTCCGTCCAATATATTTGACAAAGATCTTTGATGTAGCGCTAGAAGGGGTATTACACTGTCATCAAATTTTTCGTCAAAGTTCAAGATGGCTGACAACAACTTGTTATTTAAACGCAGCAGTTTTACGTTCTCCAGTTGCATTGTGTGCACATGCGGAAAAGAAGTGGGGGGAAAAATGGAACCATACATACGAGGTTGAGAGTCTTAAAAGTCCTGGGATTAGAACTGGATAATAAATTCAGTTGGGAGGAGCACACCACAGAACTGCAGAAAGGCCTTAACAAATCTGTATTTGCAATTCGAGTGTTAGCAGACATAGGCGACATAAAAATGAAAAAGCTTGCATACTTTCGTTCCATAATGTCATATGGGATAATATTTTGGGGGTAAATCTTGAAGTCAAACAAAAGTTTTCAAGGTCCAAAAGCGTGTAATACGTATTATTTGTGGAGTAAATTCACGGACCTCCTGCAGAAACCTTTTCAAAGAACTGGGTATACTAACTACTGCCTCTCAGTATATTTACTTCTTAATGAAATTTGTCGTAAATAATATATCTCTTTTTCCAACAAACAACTCAGTTCATACATACAATACCAGGAACAAAAATGATCTGCACAAGGACTTAAAAGCGCTTACTTTAGTTCAAAAAGGGGTCCACTACTCAGGAACACTCATCTTCAATCATTTGCCAGCAAACATAAAAAATTTAGTTAGAAATAAAGATCAGTTTAAAAGGAGCCTGAAAGACTTACTACTGATCAACTCCTTCTACTCCATTGGCGAAATTTTTAATAAAAACAAATGATGTATTGTATTTATTCATACTATTAGTACTGTTATTTCAGCTTAAAAAAATCGACATGTTCCACATCCACGAGGATCTCCTCAGCACGGATCTATGGAACGAAAAAACTAATCTAATCTGGCTGAAGCCGTGGGTTTTACGACGACACGATAAAAGGATTCAACAAAACTTGTTACGTGAGCTTACAGTGGAAGACGTCAAGTCGTACATCAATTACTTAAGAATGGATGAGCATACATTTCTGTATGTGCTCAATGAAGTGTATCCTCATATCACAAAGCACAATATTCACTTAAGAACTGCTACATCTTCAGAAGACAGGCTCACTATAACACTCTGATTCCTTGCTGCAGGAGAGGGTTATGTTAGGTTAGGTTAGGTTAGGTCAGGTTAGGTCTCCAATCTTCTTAATCTATTTTTGTATTCAGGGTGCCTCACGTTGTAAAGCGCCTCATCAGCTTCAGACATCTCTATTAATTTTGTAGTTGTCGGCACACACCAATTGTATTTACCGGCAATGGTTATAAAAACACTACAGACGACAGAACGCTGCAGCGATGCTAGCGCTCCATGTGGTAACATGTCACATTGCAGTGAACAGAAGACAAGCGGTTTCTTTGATCAAATATACAGCGAGGCCCTAGATTTGATCAAATATTGGACGACATTTGACAAAGTCCCTATTACACTATCAAATATCTTTGACAAAGATATTGGACAAAGAAATTTGATAGTGTAATACCGGCCTAACAAATGTGACTGAAGAGGATGTACACTTGACCTTTTTGACATGATCAAGATACTGCAACTCAGGCAACACACGAAACAAAGCACGTAAATTTGCAATATGTTCAGGTGTACGACGTGCTACTACATTATCGTCCAAATAGTTCGAACAGTTTGGCACTTGTGCAGTCAGGTGTTCCAAATAACGGTGAAATATAGCGGGTGCGGAGGCACTGCCAAAAAGGCAAACGCAAATATTTAAACAAGCTCACATGAGTATTTACTACATACACATTTTGAGATTCTTCATCGAGCGGTATTTAAAGATACGCGTCGCGCAGAACAATTTTGAAAATTAGCGTCCAGCGCCTGATTTGTCAATGAGATCCTCTGGGCGTGGCAACGGATAAGTATCAATCACAGATTGTGGGTTGACTGTAGACTTAAAGGCAACACAGAGGCGAATGCGATCTGAAGGTCGGGGGCCAAAACCAGTGGACTTGTCCATTGACTAGCTGATATGGGCGCAATAAGTCCGTTATCTTGAAATTCTGTAAGTTCAGCTGCGACTTCGCTCGGTAATACAATGGGAACAGTTCTCGCCCAGCAAAATTTCGGCTGAGCATTGTCTTTCTGCGTAATATGTGCAACAAAATTGTTAGCTTTGTCTAAACCTTCAGAAAAGAGTTCTGGAAATTCTTTTAGCAAACTAGCTACACTGCCTTTTGCATTGAATGCCGACACTGACAACATATTGTCCTCAATTTTAGGCTCAAACAAATCAAATGAATCGGGACCAAATATGTTCTCACTCTCGCGTGATTTTAGCACTGTAAAAGCGAGCGATACTTGGCAGGCAAAGTACATGTTCCGAGAACGGGAATGTCTTGTCCATTATAAGCCATTAGTTGCATGCTAGTTTTAGACAGGCGTGGAGAGCCTAACAGTTCATATGTGTGAAGACTGAGCAATGTGACAGAGGCACCCGTGTCCAACTGAAATTTCACACGTTTCCCACAAATAAGCAAATGAACAAAAAGTTTGTTTGACTGGCGAATCACGGTAGAAATTGCATGCTTGCTAGTTCTGCGAATGCCTGGTTCAGACTTTGGATATACTGCATTAATGACAAGGGCCTTGTAACTAGATTTTTGTTAGTGGGCCGAATTCGGATGTTTGTTCCTTTGGAAACATGTGGATTGTGCATGTACTTTCCTACCACAAGCGTAACACTGAGCTTGGGGGGAGGGGCAGTCTTGGCGTTTGTGCCATGAATAACACCTAGGACAAGACTTAATTCTGGTCGCCTGTGTAGCTGCCTGTTTAGCAAACTGCTTACACGGCGTGCAGCAATGTTTATTCATCGTGGCTAGTGCAGGACAACGGAGCGGAATGGGGCGATTACAAGCAAGGGACTCAACCCGGCAAATACAGGGTGGCGCACGAAACGTGTTAACATTTTGTTTTTGAATATAAACTTTATTGTCAATACAATCTGAAAAGAACATATACTACAATGAAGAGCCGTCCATGGAGATTTGTTCTAAGTCAGCACATGCTCAATATGTCCACCATTTCGTTTCCTAACTTCCTTCAAACGAACACTGAAGTTAGTGATTACCCTACGGCACATGTCTTCCGTAATTTCACTGCAAGCTTGAAGAATAAGTCTTCTGAGCTCCATTAAATCACGTGGATGTTTCGGAAAATTTTTTTCCTTTAGGTACCCCCAAAGTAAAAAGTCACATGGATTGAGGTCTGGACTATTGGGGGGCCAATTTTGTCCGTCATTGCCGGCCGATGTGGCCGTGCGGTTAAAGGCGCTGCAGTCTGGAACCGCAAGACCGCTACGGTCGCAGGTTCGAATCCTGCTTCGGGCATGGATGTTTGTGATGTCCTTAGGTTAGTTAGGTTTAACTAGTTCTAAGTTCTAGGGGACTAATGACCTCAGCAGTTGAGTCCCATAGTGCTCAGAGCCATTTGAACCATTTTTGTCCGTCATTGAAGAGACCTGGAAACCTGAGTGAAATGCTCCGCATGTCGAAATGCTCGTGTAAAAACTCCAACACAGTTTTTGCAGTATGTGGACTTGCTCCATCTTGCATTAACCACTGCGTGTTGAAGGGCAAGGCAGTAGAAAGAAGCTGTGGTACGAAGCTATTGCGAAGCATGCTCAAATAACGCTCGCTGTTCACAGTTTCCTCAAAGAAAAAGGGTCCAATAAGTCCCTGACTGGAAATTGCTGCCCACACTGTACTCCTCGGAGCATAATGTTGTCGTTCATGAAGCACTTGTGGGTTTTCAGTGGCCCAAAAGCGTACATTTTGTTTGTTAACCACACCGTTTAAATGAAAATGTGCCTCGTCTGAAAACCAAACGTTGTTGAGAGTTTCTTCCCTATCCTCCGCCCACTGAGCAAACAGTAGTCTCTGCTGCTTGTGTTCTTCAGTGAGCTTCTGTGCACAGGTCACCTTGTATGGGTACATTTGGAGGTCACTTTTAAGAATGCATTGAACGGAGCGTCTGGATATTCCCAGTTGCACTGCTGCCTTTCTACACGACTTCCCGGGACTTCTCTGTACAGCAACTCATACCTTTTCAATATTCTCCGGCGAACAAACAGGCTTAGGCCGAGGTCGCTTCGCTTCCAATACTGTTCCTTCCTGTACAAATTTATGGTACAACCTGTGGATGGTCTTCTTGCAAGGGACCCATCGAGTGTTAAACTGTTGTTGAAAACGCCTCTGAGTCACAACAAGGCTTTTCGTTTCATTAAAAAGTAACGCAATTGCCGATCGCTGCTGTGTCGTCAGTCTTCCATTGTCAGCCATTGCTGCTTACTAGTCTCCTAGCGGCAGTATCATGAAATACACGTCATTTGGTAACTCATTTGTTTTTCCAAGCTCTGCTGGTACTGCTGTGAAGATCCCAGCAGGATATCTAATGTGCGTTGTAAATTGTGAAAGAAACAATTGGTAACACATTTCGTGCTCCTCGAATGTATGAGCCAACAAGGCACCTGAATCGTACTGTTCTAGTATTTGCACTACCTGCTGAAATAATGGATCGGTCTGTTTCAAAATTTGCTCTCTGACAGTGAGTTTGCATCAAGTATATTGTACACGATCGCATCACGCAACATGACATACGAATGTAAAGCACCACAAGCACATCTGAATTTTCATTTCCTTGTCATACCCAGCAAATCCGTTACCCACATTCACTTGTTGGTCATAATAATTAGTTAGTGATGCAATAACCTGGTCGTGACCAAGTTCACTCGGAGTGGCGTTAGGAAAAAGTTCTTGAATGAGGCGGAACACTGCACTTCCTAACGTTGATAACAGATAGGGAAGTTTCACAGTAGCTGGTACATTGTGGGCGAGGAGATGCGACTCGAACTGGGACAACCACTCGAGCCATTCCTCGTCTTGTCCATAAAACTGTCGAAAATCTGGTATAACAGCTGTAGTAGGCAGTGCCTGTTCCGTCGGGCGCGCAGCGTTGGGCAGTAGCTGCTGCACCGTGTTGAATAGTGCAGAAATCTGCGGCGTCTAGAATTGAAACATCTGCATTAGCTGTGTGGCGTCTAACGCTTTCAACTGTGGCGCCTGAGCAGGTGGCAGGACAGGTGGGGTGGGCATTTTGGAAGTGACAAATGCAAAAACAGATAAGAAACAGTTAAAGCAAAGTAAAGACAAGAGAAAATTAAGACGCCAGCACAATATAAACAAAAAGTTCGTGGCTGTCAGGCACTGGATTCGGCGGATACTCGTCGCCAAATGTGGGGTCTTGCCCACTCGTCTGGTATAGGGTACCTAAAGGATGCTGCGTTCTCAGAACGCTATACAACAATTCAAGCAAATAACATTAGTAGTTTCATTTCAATTAAGCAGATTGATAATACTTAACTTTGAAATAACCATGGCGTCGCAAGCGATGGGCGACATGCTGTATAAATCAGAGACCTTTGTTCCAGACAATGTTCATGAAATGAAACTTCCTGGGAGATTAAAACTGTGTGCCGGACTGAGACTCGAACCCGGGACCTTTGCCTTTCATGGGCAAGTGCTTTACCACCTTCTGGCAGGAGGTACTGGCAGAAGTAAAGCTGTGAAGGCGGGACGTGAGTCGTGCTTGGGTAACCTAGTTGGTAGAGCACTTGCCTGCGAAAGGCAAAGGTCCCGAGTTCGAGTCTCGGCTCGGCACACAGTTTTAATTTGCCAGGAAGTTTCATATCAGCGCACACTCCACTGCAGAGTGAAAATCTCATTCTGGAATGTTCATGAAAGTTTGACACAAGTTTGTGGATCACTATTAACTGATACCGTAGCACTCCTTGCTAGGCCATGCTAATACTCTGCGAATACTGTCCGCTAATGTCTGACCAAGGCTGGCAGGAGTGGCGCTTATATTAACTTCGGCTGGATGGGGCTCCTGTCGTGGTGACATCCTGGTCAGCACGCTATTGGCTGATGTATCACCGCCTACTCTGCTCTTGCATTCTTCATCTTCGTTCTGGCGCTTGCGGTTATGCCAAAACAATCTTTCAGCTGTGCTGGGTGTATTTCTGCCAACTAAGGTTTTAGACAAGAATGAAGATTTCATAATGAAAGCATGGTCGTGGAACGAGAGTAGTACTCTAACAAAAGGTCTAATTCAATGGTGAATGAGATGGTGGTATTTGGGAAATAAAGTTAAACAAAGATACATATTGTGATTTATTAAAGGTTTATATATGGTGAACAAATGTAAGTGTACATGGTGGTAACTTTAAATTTTGAACTGTGTCAGAGATGAAGTGAAGGTGGCGAGTTATGGCTGTAAGTGCATATGGACAATTATACAATAGCAACTAGATGGCTTCGTTTTATTTAGGTTTAATTTAAGATGAATCTATCAGAGTAAGTTGTAATGGACACTCGTCATGGTGCCAACTGTAGAACAATGATCCATCTTACAAACACTGTACACTGCGGAAGAATGGAAACATGGGCACTAACTGGTGCATGTAGCGACTGTACGCTATTAAATTCCATGGACTAATGAAAAATGAGAAAAACAGACGAAATAGATCAAATTTTCCCATAGATACCACTAATATACCATGTACTCGATTAAAAGGCGACAAAATGAAATACTCATGTGGCATTCTCGGCCGGCAAGCTCCAGCTGGTGAAGTTCGGCCGCTAGGTTGCAAATCTTTTTTCAGGTGACGCCACTTTGGGCGACTTGCGCGTCGTTGATGATGAAGTGATGATGAAGACAACACAACACCCAGTCCACGACTGGAGAAAATCTCCAACACAGCCGGGAATCGAGCCTGAGCCCATTGCATGGTAGGCAAACAAGTTACCACTCAGGTACACAGGCAGATTAAGAGGGGACAATGAACACTGAAATGAGCTTCGATTACGAATTATACATTCTTATTGTCTAACCATACGTATTTTATTCACAGAAAGTTTTTAATATTATCGATAATTAATTATGTGTTGCCTGGAATTTTTCATGGTTTCGCCATCAGGTGTGGAGTGGCAAGCAAGAAGTAGCTTCAAATGCAGATACCTACAGTTACCTGCGCCTTTCCAGCAGCAGACCGTCCTTATCTAAACCACAGCCACCTGCTGCAGCCAGTCACCACTATGAATACCAAGAAGATGAATAAATGTCAGTGAACTACTCTAACACTTGTAACCAATCACTGGTACAGAAAGAGGAATAATGAAATTTCATATAATATGTCAATTCAGACTCTTGCATTCCAAATGAAATCACGAACTGTGTACATCACAAAGAATTATATCGAAATTTAGCTCTGTTTGCCAAGGAATGTAAATTGAACAGTTACCCTTAAGTTACATTCTTAACTCTGAAATTTTCACATCAGACTGTACTTAAACACAAACCCATATATGTAGATCATGAGTAATAATGTTTTTTAATTAAGTAATCTATTGAGCATTTACTACCAATGTACTAGGCAGTCAATTCAATATGTTTCACTTAAATCGTAATCATGATAAAGAAAACCAAGTAAAATTAAAATACATAAACCTATTCTGTGAACAAATGTGTCATCAAGTTGGAGGTCCCTGCAGTGGTTTCTCACCAGTTGTCTATGAACCACACTTGAATGTGGAGATGTAGTATAAGAATATTCCAGCAACTTTAAAAGTATTCAACTTCATGACTGATAAATAGTCACTCAAAACACTGATCTTGTAACAACAACATAGGTGCAATGATAAATTATTACTTGAAAACTGATATGTTATTCCAAACTAAATGTGTTGAAAATCTTGCAATAACGTAATTCTAAATCATCATAATAAGAAAGATCAGAATGCACAAACAACTTTCGTATAATGTATAATTGCTGTTTGTCTAATGATTTCGAACAAATCTATAATGAGAATCAGTGAATGTAATGCACTCTTGCAATGGACAAACGACACTGATCTTAAAACCATTGAAAGGATCAATACATACACAATCTAATAGCCCCAGCATTTTGCCGTTGAAGGGGGAATGTAATGCACCTTACTTGATTATGGAAATGCTATGTACTTTATGCTACCTTAGTGAACTGTGTGCTGTCATGATAATCTTTGCCAAGTACATAGGGTACCAATGGAGTGTATAATTTAATCTTTGTGTTAACTATTTAATATCACTAGAATTGTAAGAGATATATTTTCATGGCTGATATGAAATGAATCACTTCTGTTTTGGTCTTGAATCTGGAAGGTACTATGTATTTGCCTATTGTAATCAATCGCATGTTGCGACTTTCGACTGAATAGAAAATAGAAACCTCCTTCAACCTGAAGTTAATTAATTAGTTATTTTTGTAATAACTCTTACCCTGGTCATTGGCATAAAGAAAGCATCTGTGTAGTACATAGTATTGACATAGCTGCTACCAATGCTCTTCTCTGTTGTGAACTCTTTAGTAATAAACTCTTATATTTAAATTAATTCTTAGTGACATATTTGGAGCCTGCACTTCATTTGTTTTCGTAACTTTAGTCCAATAGCCACGATTATTTCTATTGGAACATACAGATTCGCAATAAATTACTTTTCCACGCCAGATGAGGCAGATGGAGTAGTGCACTACGCATTCTGGTTGCAAACCAAGTCGTAGTTCACTTTACCAAGCAGTTATATTGCAACATACATCAAGAAATTATTTAGATTCCATGAGAATTCCAATAAATTAGCGATCGATTCCTGTCTGTTGCAATTTGCCCACATGCATGCAGTCTCCAGACAACCTTAGAATCACAGGGGTGAAACTCGTAAATGGATTTCCAGTAAAACAACCTTGATTCACTGCCAGGCTACTTGAAGTGCCATAATCTTCATCATTTTCTTTTCTTGTTTAGTGATTTAAAGTCTTCCATATTTGTTTTGATTTCACACAAAGCAAAAGCTGGTTTCATATCATTCTGTTCCTGGTTATGGTTTCATGTGTGAGTTGTAGGCTACTTTATAATTGTGATGTAAGTATGTTGCTCATATTCCGCTTGATTTTTGCTCACTGCTGTAATATTGGTCGAAGTTAATGATTACACATTTGTTTTGGTTTCACACAAAATGCAGGCTGATTTTGTAGCACGTTCTTCCACGGACTCACATACATTTATTATTGCTACTGACTCCATGTGTGAACTGCTCGACTTATATGCATTTATGTATATTGTGCACATTCTGCTTCATATTTTCTCGCATTTAATGGAAAATTCTGTGTTAGCAGTTTTTGACAGAATTGGTATTCAAGTTCATTACATCTTGGTACAGGATAAGTAAGTAATTTCGTTTTGAATGATGTTATGTCTTGCCACACTATTCAAAGCAGAATTACATACTCATTCTGTGAGAAAATGTAATAAAGTTGAATATTAATTATCTCAGAAGCTGCCAACGTGAAGTTCCCCATTAAATGGGAAAAAGTACGGAAAACGGAGATGAACAGAAATGATGTGGAATAGGAAGAATGTACATACAACGCATTTAAGTCGTGCAATTCACACACAGATTTGTCAGCATTAATACATATATATATGTAGGTGAGTTCACAGAACACCGTGCTAGAAAAGAACTTATTTTGTGTGTAACTGCTGTGTATTTTCTTGCAGTAAATGTGGTTTTGTTTTTTTCGTATCCAGGGTGTAATTACAAAGCTAATAAAATGTTTTCTTGCCTTTAAATAATATTTTTCATCAGGTTATGGGCCCAGTACACGTGTAAAGGCAAACAACACAGTTTAATTAAAACAATATTTGAAATGAGCGTATGTCTGTAAAGAAACATGACTGCTAGCGGCAATTATAAGGTAAGCATTGATAAGCTTGAAGGACCTGACGACTGGGCTAAATGGAAATGGCATATTTCTATGGTGCTACGTGCATATGGACTAGAAGATATTATTAACGGTACACGTGAACGTGTAGAGTTGCCGCAAGATGCGACAAGTGAACAAAAAGAAGCGTATGTGGAATGGCTCAAGGACGACGCAAAGGCAGCAAGTCTTATAGCAAGTGCGCTAAGTAAACCTGTTGCAGAACTCGTCTTAACGTGCAAGAATGCTAAAGAAATCTGGGAAAAATTACGCGCCCGATTTGAACATAGCAGTACTCAGCGTTTGAATATGTTGATTGAAACATTTTTCCGTGTTAAACATGATGAATCGGAAGATATTAGTGCACATGTGGCCAAACTGCAAAAGTTATTTGTGGACCTGAACGATGAATTATCAAAACATGAAGAAAGAATCTTAAATGGTCGAATTTTGTCTACACTGGGAAAAGACTACAACAATTTTAAGGATCTCTGGGATACGATATCGACAGAAAAGCAAAGCTTGAATTTATTGATTGAAAAACTCTGTACTATTGAACTGCGTGAACAAGACGTTAATGGAAGTGCAGCTTTTGTCGTTTCTAAAACAAGAAAACGGCAAACAAGTAATCAGCAAGTGAAGATGACGAAGTCACAATTAATACAGAAGTTTCCGTGTAATAAATGCAAACAATTAGGTCACTGGGCAGCAGAGTGTCCACAGAACACTCGTGACAGCAATAAAAGAAAAGAGAAGAAGCGAGACAGTGAACACGCTGCATTTACTTCATATGCTATGGGTGTGTGTACCAGTAATCACAGTGACCCAAATAAATGGTATTGCGACAGTGGCGCTACAAATCATATCACTCCCAACAAACAGTATTTTGTTTCGTATAGTGAATTTGATGTTCCTCAAGTAATTTCATTGGGAAAACAAAATGTGAAAATGTGTGCGTACGGTCAAGGAACAGTTTACATCCAAATCCGACGAAACAATAAATGGTACAATGCTAGAATGGATAATGTTTTATACGTCCCTGATGCAAGTGCTAATCTGTTCTCTGTGAGAGCCATTGCCTGCAGAGGCTACAGTACTAATTTTAGTTATAATAATGTCTGTGTTCGAAAACAAGTCAGCGGCAATACTGTTATGACAGGTTATGTGAAAAATGGACTTTATGTGTTGAACATGCGTGTTGTTAGAAATGCAAAAATGAATCATATGAGCTTGATGACTTCATGCGAAACATTGCAAGTGTACCATGAAAGGTTTGGTCATCAGAATAAACATCATGTGAAGAATATTTTAAAAGGAATGAACATTAATGTGGAAGATGCCAAGAGTGAATTTTGTGACGGCTGTGCGGTTGGAAAGATGCATAGGCTGCCATTCAAAACACGAACAATACGCGCTACCAGTACTGGTGAATTAATCCACGCGGATGTAAATGTACCAATGAGCACGAAATCTTTTGGAGGCAAGCATTATTATGTATGTTTCAAAGACGATTTTAGTAAATTTCGTCGAATTTTCTTTTTAAGACACAAAAGTGAAGTGTGTACTGTGCTTAAGCAGTTTTTAAATGACACACGAACTAATGGACATGTTGTCAAACAATTTAGATGTGATGGTGGCAAAGAATTTAACAATAAGAATGTCAGTGAACTGCTTGCAGACAGGGGAATAGAGCTACTGATTCCTCCTCCTTACACTCCTGAACAAAATGGGGTGGCTGAACGGGAAAATAGGACCATTGTTGAAGCTGCCCGGTCAATGCTAAATCCGAGTAAATTACCTAAAGGGTTGTGGGCAGAGGCATGTAACACAGCAGTCTACCTAATAAATTGTACTGTAAAATCTTCAGTTGAAAATAAAACCCCTTATGAACTATGGTTTAATCGACCAGTAGGACGACTTGATCATCTCAGAATTTTTGGTACAGGCTGCTATGTTCACATTAACAAACAATTCCGTTCCAAGTTTGATGATAAGGCAGTTTTTGGACGACTTGTTGGATATGTTACTGACAAAGATGGGTACAGAGTTTGGATTCCATCTAAAAGAAAAGTGGTGTTGAGTCACGATATAAAATTTAAGCCAGAAATTGTTTGTGATTTACATAGTGATCATGTTGAATTTGAAGTCCCTCGGGGAGAATTTAATGATCCGAATTCATCTAAAGATGACCAATGTAAATCTCCTAGGCTGTACACTTCTGGAGGAAGCCAAACTCAAGAAAAAATTGGCACTCTCGATTCTAGAGAAAGTCAAGAGTCGAGTGAATCTGAAGAAAATAATGAATTAACAGAATTTCTAAAAGCAGAAGCTGCTGAATCTTCTAATGAAGAGAAACAGAAGAATAAAAGACAACGAAGAAAACCAACCTGGATGGAAAGTGGTGAATTTTGTATGGCAACAAAAGTTGATGCACTTGGATACAAAGATCCAAACTATTTTTCAGAAATATTGCAGTCAAACGAGAAGGAAGAATGGATGCAAGCTATTAGTGAAGAACTTCAATCACTTAAGGAAAACAATACCTGGGTGCTGGTTGGCCGTCCGAAGAATGCCAAAGTATTGCAAAACCGCTGGGTTCTACGGCGAAAGGTCGCAGTCAATGGAGGTATTCGCTTTAAAGCCAGATTGGTTGCAAAAGGCTGTATTCAGAAAGCAGGAATTGATTATGACGACGCCTTTAGCCCTGTGGCACGTTATGACACCATACGAACTCTGTTGGCTGTAGCTGCTTCAAAGAAAATGCTGCTAGAACAATTCGATGTAAAGACAGCTTTTTTGAATGGAATACTTGAAGATGAAGTATATATGGAACAACCAGAAGGTTTCGAAGATGGTACAGGCCGAGTATGTTTCTTAAAAAAAGGTCTTTATGGGTTGAAGCAAGCGCCACGTTGCTGGAACAAACGTTTTGTTGAGTTCATGAAGAAAGCTGGTTTTTCAAACAGTGATGCAGACCCATGCCTATTTTATCGTAGACAAAATGGAAATAGCCTTTATATGGCAATCTACGTTGATGATAGCCTGATTGTCGGCAGTAACAAGAAAGAAATTGCTGTTTTTATGGATGATTTACAACATGAATTCGAAATAACAACTGGCAGTCTTGACAATTTTCTTGGCATAAAAATAAAGCAATATGAAGATGGAGCAATAATGATAAGTCAAGAGAAATACACAGAAGACATTCTGCAAAGATTTCGAATGGCAGAATGCAATACAATCTCAACTCCTATTGGACGTGAGGGCAATAATCAAAACGAAGAAGTTTCGTCATCTGTACCCTACCGTGAAGCAATTGGTTGTCTCATGTACCTTTCAACAGTAACTCGTCCAGACATCACTTTTGCAGTCAATAAAGCTGCTCGAGCTATGGAGAAACCAACCACTGAAGACTGGAATAGAGTAAAGCGCATTTTCCGGTATTTGAAAGGGACCTTAAATTTTGGAATTGTATACAATAAAAAAGAAGAGTTAAAGATTTACGCTGATGCAGATTTCGCAGGTGATAACCGGACAAGGCGCTCAACAACTGGAATTCTTGCAAAGTACTCAGGTGGTGCAGTGTCATGGACAAGTCAGTTGCAGAAAGTAGTGGCCACATCCACAACCGAGGCGGAAATAATTGCAGCTAGTGAAGGAGACGTCGTCTGCTATCAGAATTAGTGGAAATGTCGGGGCAGCCTAAAGTTCTTTACATTGACAATGCTAGTGCATTGAAGTTGGCAAAAAATCCAGAATATCATCGACGTTCTAAACATATAGGGGTCCGACATTTCTATGTTCGTGAAAGATATCTGAACGGTGAGATTTTCTTGGAACACATTGATGGACACAATCAGTTGGGAGATATTTTGACGAAACCTCTTGAACGAGTTCGATTTAATTTTCTATGTTCAGAAATTGGCATGCAAGAGACAAAGCAATAATTTCATGATTTTTTCTTTTGGAGGAAGTGTTAAAAGAAAAGAAAAAATTCCTTGACGTCTCTATTTATGTGCTGCTCCATGACTCTGCTGTCAATATCTTTATTCTTGGCTTGTGTGTAACTGCTGTGTATTTTCTTACAGTAAATGTGGTTTTGTTTTTTTCGTATCCAGGGTGTAATTACAAAGCTAATAAAATGTTTTCTTGCCTTTAAATAATATTTTTCATCAATATGAAACAAAAACAATTATTCAATCATTTTCTCCGTCCTATGTTTTGGATGTGAGCAAAAGTCAAGCAAACTGCAACAAACATACAATGCAAGAAGTCGTAATCAGTAACACAATGAGATGAACCCAGATTCTGTGTCATGTCAAATCGAATGATTTTTAGGCTTTGACGTGGGGTAAAGCGGAATTAATTGCACTCGATAATGGCCATATGGTCGAAATAACAATATCGGGTTTTACAGATAAATAATTTTGCAGTCAAAAGGTTTCCACAGGGTAACTTAGTAAATTTTATATGTCTGTGAAACCTATCTATGAGATGTTAATCTTAGCTCTCATGTCATCTTATCGCGTATATCGAAATAAAAATATGGAGTTCCTCGTATAACTCATTGCCAGGCCACTTGGAGCATTGCCATCAATTTATGTTCTTATTTGTACATAGATAGGCGTCAGCCACGTTCAGTGACTTAAAACACAAACAATTTTTCGCTTTTAGATATCTACCGTCTTTTGTGGATGCACACACAGTGTAAAAAAATACTCAATTAGTCAAGGAATATTTGGAATATTTCACGAAAACGAAAGAAAAAATAATGTAAAAACTAGGAAGAAACAGAAAGACGAAATCGACTACTAAAGCACTACTGACCACAATGAAAATAGGTCAGCTTCCGCACTTAGATGGCGAAACAGTACATAGCTCCCCCCACCAACTGTAACATTAGTATTTATGTTCTTATTCGTACATAGATAGGCGTCAGCTATGTTCAGTTACTTAAAACACAAACAATTTTTCGCTTTTAGATATCTACCGTCTTTTGTGGATGAACACACAGTGTTAAAAAATACTCAATTAGTCAAGGAATATTTGGAATATTTCACGAAAACGAAAGAAAAAATAATGTAAAAACTAAGAAGAAACAAAAAGACGAAATCGACTACTAAAGCACTACTGAGCACGATGAAAATAGGTCAGCTTCCGCACTTAGATGGCGAAACAGTACATCGCTTCCCCCACCAACTGTAACATTAGTATTTTCTTCCCGAGATTTCTTGGCCTTGACATTCCGTTCTGTTTCTGTGACGGCCTGTTTGAACGCCATCCTCTGTTCCGTCAAGTGTGAATCGATCTTACATATCTGCTCGATTTTTGTGTGACGAATATCGATTGGTCTAGTTGTGTTTATTTATATTTAGAATAAGCAGGCGCGGTGTTCTTATTTTGTTTACACATATTAGAGTGTGAGTAGTGGTATAATTTTACAGAAGCGCATTACTGTTTCCCATTTGTTATTGAAAGTGAATTAAGAGAACATGTCCATAATGTAAAGACGATTGTGATTTATGTGCCTTGGAGATATGATCCTTTAAAACGGAAGTTTTTTATGTGTAATTGAAAACGATGCTTCATAGAGATAACCATTAACTATGGCCATTACTGGATAGTGTTTGTGCAACTGCTCAAAACTGTAACGGTGTACGGATTACTTCATAATTTTTTTATTTTCTTTTTTTAATCCTAATTACAGAGCAAGGCCGTTCTCCCACAGCAACATAGAACAACAATTATTTGCGTAAGGGCTTACAGTACTACAATAAATTGAGTGCGACGTATATTTTTCCAGATTTCATGATCGGTTACAAAACTTTTTACCCCTGTGCAGTTGTTTTGGTTTGTACTTGTATAAGCTCGAACAAGTCAGAGATGGGATACGAAATTGGTTATAGTTCTCTTGAGGTAACTTTTTTTTTCACGCCGTTTTTCTTGAAGTATTTAGGGAATCCAAAAAGGGATTTTAACCTTGCTCGTTTCTGATGCATGTTCAGTTCCTTAAATACTTCTCTGCTGCACACAGCGAGTGTGTGTATCCTATTTATATCTTAAAACCATGAACAGCTTACATCATAAACAACTTATGTGCACAGTTGCAATGCAAAGCTATATTGCAATTTTGTTCCATTTGACATTCAGTTAACATCACATACACACTGCTTCCCTAACACTTCATCATTAACAAAATTTTGCAATTTTCCCCGCCAGTTATGCTTCACAGAATTGCTACATGTATACAGTAATCTAGAACAGCACTAGATAAGATACAAAATCAACAACAGAAGCTTTCTTTTGCAAACACACATAGTAAAACAGACCTATTAGGATATAAATACACTCAGTATTTAATTAAGATTAGTATTATTGAGAACCAACATATCTACTTGAATTTCTCAAGTAGAAAATATGACGATAACTTAAATTGCACCTTCTGGTGGTACTCTCGACACTGTCAAGTTTGGTCCTACCACACTTGTGCTGTTTTCCACATTTCCTCAGTCTAACACAAATTAGTGTTGTGTTAGTCCTGTCTGTTTTAAAGCCATGCAAATTTCTAGTCAGTAAACTGCTGTCATTTAAGTGTTTACTGACTTTGTAGAAATAGTGCTGTGTTTTAATAGTTTCTGAGTGTATTCCTGATTCCATTTTCAGTTACAGTATGCCTTTTGAAATTCGTAATCTGTGGAGAAACACTTCACAGTTTATATTACATGACACCGATGCTTTATTTACACCTGCTGACGTTCAGTTAAGCTTTTAACCATCATTAACACTTTTCATGCTACAGGCAGATTTTGCACGCATTTTTTCCTGATTTTTGGAGTTCAAGATTATCATATGAAGTGTATTTATAAAATAATTCTCAGTGTCATACAAGAGTTTTCAGTGCCTGTTGTGACCCATGTAATGGATATAATAATTCCACATATTAGAATTTTGACTAGTTTGTTTGGAAAGTTCATTTCAAAATAAGCCAAATATGCTGAAAAAAAATTGATTGTTATAGCACATCTTACTAGGATTCATTGATTAAACTCAGTACATAGCCACCACAATTTTCAAGAGAGAAATTTATTGGATGTATTAAGGTTCCTGATGCAGTCAATCTTCTTTGATGAGTGGTGTCACTGTTGGCAATTAAAAGGAAGTTGTGGCAACAGACATGTTAGGTTGTACGGTTGGCAACAGACATGTTAGGTTGTACGGTGATAATTCGGTTGTGTTTGTGAAGCCAGTAAATGTGTTACTACAATTTACGGGTCTAGTGCAGCAGGGGATACAACCCGTCGGCTTTGGACAATGACGTCACAAGTCGCCAGATAGCAGTTTACCATTTTCGCATTTGCTGTTATGTTTCAGTTTCGTTTTTTTACTGATTACTTAATAAAGTGGATCTGTTTATTCTATCTCGTGAGATTTTTTTTTAAAAAAAGCCAAAAAACACTAATCAGCCACTGAAGGGAGCTACAACACTAAGAAGAATCGCTTCTCGATTGGCGACTTGTGACGTCAATGTCCAAAGCCGACGGGTTGTATCCCCTGCTACACTAGTCCCCAAGTTACGGTTTTCTATAGCTGTGTAAATGGTGTAGTGGCTGCCATAACTGAGATGCTTGTCTTCATTATTTTGATGACATCCTACGTTAAAGCTGAAGCTGAGTATCATAGCCTTCACTTAAGGTAGCCTAACAATACTCCATTGATGCAGTAATTATCCTTGAGCGCTGTCAGCTTGTTGTGTGTTGTATATCATTTATTCGATTGTGCTGTGATGCTCACTGCAGTTATTGGTGATGAGACCTCAGCTGCTATGCTGGTGATGTGGCTTCTACTTGTGCAATGATTATTCTGCTATTCACAATTAAGTGCCTGGTGGAGGGTTCAATGAACCACCTTCAAGCTGTCTCTCTACCGTTCCACTCTCGAATGGTGCCGCGGGAAAAACGAGCACTTAAACTTTTCTGTCTGAGCCCCGATTTCTTTTATTTTATCGTGATGATCATTTCTCCCTTTGTAGGTTTTCGCAATCCGAGGAGAAAACTGGTGATCGAAATTTCATGAAAAGATCCCGTCGCAACGAAAAACATCTTTGTTTTAATGATTGCCACTGCAATTCACATATCATGTCTGTGGCACTATCTCCCCTATTTCGCGATAATACAAAACAAGCTGCCCTTCTTTGAACTTTTTCGATGTCATCTGCCAGTCCCACCAGATGCGGATCCCACACCGCACAGCAGTACTCCAGAATAGGATGGAAAAGTGTAGTGTAAGCAGTCTCTTTAGTAGATCTGTTGCACCTTCTAAGTGTTCAGCCAATAAATTGCAATCTTTGATTTGCTCTACCCACAACGTAATCTATCTGATCGTTCCAATTTAGGTTATTTGTAATTGTAATTGCTAAGTATTTAGTTGAATTTATAGCCTTCAGATTTGCATGACTTATCGCATGATCGAAAGTTAGCAGCTTTCTTTTAGTACTCATGTGAATAACTTCACATTTTTCTTTATTCAGGGTCAATTGCCATTTTTCGCACCCCACAGATATCTTATCTAAATCATTTTGCAATTTGTTTTGGTCATCTGATAACTTTACAAGACAGTAAATGATAGCATCATATGCAAATAATCTAAGGGGGCTACTCAGTTTGCCTCCTATGTCATTAATATAGATCATGAACACTTCCTTGGAGAATGCCGGATATTGTTTCTGTTTTACTCCATGACTTTCCGTCTATTACTACAAACTGTGACCTTTTTCTGACAGGAAATCACAATTCCAGTTGCACAACCGAGGCGATATTCCACAGGCACACAGTTTAGTTAGAAGATGCTTGTGAGGAACGGTGTCGAAAGCTTTCTGGAAATCTAAAAACATGGAATCAATTTGACATCCCTGTCAATAGCACTCATTACCTCATGACTATAAAGAGCTAGTTGTGTTTCACAAGAACGATGTTTCCTGTATTCATGCTGACTGTGAGTCAATAAATCGTTTTCTTCGAGGTAATTCATAATGTTCAAACACAGTATATGTTCCAAACCTTACTGCAAATAGACATTAGTGATATGGGCCTGTAATTCAGCGGATTACTCCTGTTTCCCTTTTTGAGTATTGGTGTGACTTGAGAAATTTTCCAGTCTTTTGGTGCAGAACTTCCCGTGAACTAGCAGCTGTATATAATTGCTAAATATGGAGCTATTGCATCAGCATACTCTGAAAAGAACCTGACTGGTATAGAATCTGGACCAGAAGCCTTCCCTTTATTAAGTAATTTAAGCTGCTTTGCTACACTGACGATATGTACTTCTATGTTTCTTATCTTCGTAGTTGTTCTTGATTGGAATTCAGTAATATTTACTTTGTCGCCTTTGGTTAATGTGTTTTGGAAAACCGTGTTTAATAACTCTGCTTTAGTGGCACTGTCATCAGTAACTTCACTGATGTTTCCAGAAATCCAGAAAGCCATGTCTCCGCAATATCCTTTCTTTCAGGAGTGCTAGTTCTGCAAGGTTCGCAGGAGAGCTTCTGTAAAGTTTGGAAGGTAGGAGACGAGGTACTGGCAGAAGTAAAGCTGTGAGTACCGGGCGTGAGTCGTGCTTCGGTAGCTCAGATGGCAGAGCACTTGCCCGCGAAAGGCAAAGGTCCCGAGTTCGAGTCTCGGTCGGGCACACAGTTTTAATCTGCCAGGAAGTTTCACTGATGTTATTGCGCAGTGAAGGTATTGATTGCGTCTTACACTATGAGAAAAGCAGACTCGATCTTTTAAAGGAGCTCTTAAGATTTGGTCACTGCCAGCCGCTTTGCCCGATCCCATTTCTCAGAGACACAACCAGGAGTACATACGATGCCATATCCCGGTTTCTAGCGAAAGAAGACATAAAAATCTAAAATGAATTGAACTTAACTAAAGAACTTTATCAACAAATAAATTTTTAGCAGTCAACTGTGCTTTGTAATCTCATTACAGTACATTTATTGTGATGGCTAAAAAGTTTGTATGCTGGAAGCGAAGTTTAAAAAAAAAAAAAATTCATCTTGTCACTGGTGTGCTTTATATATGACCAGAAACTATGTGGGTTTTCTACCAGATTCCGAGACAGTTTCATTATGGAATTTATTAAAAGCATCTCACATTTAAGCATGTGCCATGTTTAAAACTTTGCCAATCTTGGGGATTTTGCATTCTTTTAAATTTGGCATGCTTTCATTGCTTCTGCAACAGCTATCTAACCTGTTTGGTGCACCATGTGGGATCAGTACCATCACTTATTGATTTATGTGGTATATATCCCTCAATTGTTGTCGATACCATCTCTTTGAAATCATTCCACATCTTTTCTACTTATGTGATCAGCTCGGAAGGGGTGTAGACTATCTTTTTAAAAAGGTGTTAAGAGCATTTTTATCGTTTTTTGTTGTGGTATTCAGCCTGGAAGGCAACTGCTTTGTGGCCACTAATCCCTGTATTCGTTATGTTACTCCCTACTTGTCCAGGATTATTTGTTGCTAAGAGGTCAAGTATGCTTTTGCAACCATTTACGCTTTGAATGGGCTCATGAACTCATTGTTCAAAATTATTTTCTGAGAAAGCATTCAGTACAATTGCACCAAGTGTCTGTGATTGTGACTTAGCTGCCTTTGAAATTATTTCAGGCATCTATGACATGATTTAAGCTGTTGATGTCATGATTTCAGCTACCCATTATATGACTTTGTTTGCTGATGTTGACAATCTCTACAAGGGAAATAGCCAAGCAAGTTGGCACAGTGGTTAGCATACTGGACTCACATTTGGGAAAATGACACTTTAAACCTGCATCTGGCCATCCTGATTTAGGTTTTCCATGATTTCCCTAAATCACTCCACCAGATCAACCAACCGACAAGGGAATTGCTGAGATCAGTTTAGACATACTTTTCATTCCAGTTAACCCATAGTGAGAGACCCTGTGGGAGGTGGAAAAGTCAGAAAACAACAATGCACACTAAATATTTACAAATAAGGACAGATATGCTAATGTACTTTCCACAGATCCCATATGAAATTGCCCTTGTGGATGTGAAATTGGTAAAAAAAAATTATCGTATGCATATTTAAGTTTAAAAGGATGTAAAACTTGATGTAATTCTTCAATTTCTCCAGGCGTATTTTATCACGAAATAAATCTCAGGTGAACAGCCTGGTATGAGTGTGCATAGGACACAATATTTCGGCAATCAACCACGTTGCCATCATCAGGTGCGCTGACATGAGGAGAGCCACAACTAAATTGTGACAGCGGTTACATCCTTAGCAAGGCATGGGAACCCGCAATCACCCAGATTAAGAAGAAAAAAGATATTTCCCAGAGTGTACCGACTTCGGGAGAGGAGGGAAGAATAATAAGAGTGGTGCCGGCAGACCCTCCTGAACGGGAAGACCAAGGACGCAGTGCCTAGATGGCAGGAGAACGGACGCTGTACCTAATATTCACATTAGTGGATATTGTTAACAGTATATACGCATTAATTGGTTCTGCTAGGAAATTCATCAATAAAACAGAAGGAGTTGGTCACAAATACATCCTTTAGACTCTTCTCAAATTGAACTTTATTATTAGTTAAACTTTTCATGGCTGCTGATGTATTATGGAAAATGTATATTGCTGAATAGTAGACATCTTTCTGAACCAAAGTAAGTGACTTTAAATATTTGTGAAAAGTTATTCTTATTTCTAGTATTGATTCCATGAAATGTGGTGTTGGTTTGAAAAAGAGACATATTTTTAGTGACAAATTTCATCAAGGAATAAATATATTGGGAAGTAGTAGTTGGTGTCCCCAGTTCCTTAAACAGCCGTCTACAGAACATTCTTGAGTTCATGCCACAAATAATTTGTGTTGCACATTTTGGGCTCAGAAAATTTTTGGTTAGCCTTATGACTCACTCCATTAAATAATCCCAAGTCACATTTTGGAATGAAGGTAAGCATAGTACACCAGCTTTGTTTTATTTGTATATCACCTTTTTCTGACAACATTCACACAGCAAATAGAGATTGGCTTAGGCACTTCAGCAGTTCTGTGTTATCCTCGTCCCAGTTAAATTTACTATCAAGTTGTAATCCGTAAAATTTGACACTGTCAACTTCTCACTTGTCATCATATTTTAGGTGTATGCTCACAGGAAGCCTAAAAGTTCAACCTGTGTGTAGTAAGTTTCTTCAAGGTTTAGTGAAAGAGATTTGGCTAGGAACGATATACTAATGTCCATGACCTTCCCAAGGCCCTAATTGATTTGCTATTTGTTGCGATGTTTGTTTCACACTTGGCATCTGGTAATGTTACTGTTGAAAGATCATTGATATACTCAAGAAAAAGTAAGGGCTTAAAATCGAACCTTGGGGGACACCATATATTATTGGTTCACAGTTGGATGATGCTTTATAACTTAATACATGTTTGTTTCCTGTTGACACCCTTTGTCTTCTGTCAGAGACATAGGATTTGAATCATTTTGCAGCATTTCCTGTTACACTGTAATATTCTAGTTTATTTAAAAGGATGTGATTTACACAGTCAGATGCCTTTGACAGATTGTAAAATATACCAGTAGCCTGTAATTTATTGTCCAATGAATTACGTACATTCTCATTGTATTTGTAGGTATCCTTCTCAGTATCAGAACCTTTGGAAATCATAATTGTGCCTGGGATAATATTTTATTTGTGATAATATAGTCATCTTCTTAACCATATTATCTTTTCTGAATTTTTTGAGAATGTTGGCCAAAGTGAAATTGGATGGAAGTTTGATGGTATTCCTTTATTTCCTTTCTTACACAAAGGCTTAACTTCTGCATATTTCAACCATTCAGGAAATGTTCCACTGATAAAAGGTTGTTTCACAAATAACATAAAATGCCACAAAATTCAGCTTTGTTGATATATTACCGTAGACACTAAAATTTTTGATTTGAAGGGTTCTGTGGTGATCATTACTTCTACTGATGTTGGGAGAGTTATATCAGTCAGATGGTT